>NC_072423.2:17232500-19732500 GCF_028878055.3 Symphalangus syndactylus | reverse complement strand
AAAACAGAATAGAATAAAAATGGATTGATGTAAAAATTTTAAAAAATCTAAATAATTCATGACTCTTAAAAATATAATTTCTGAATACTAATTTCTGGCTTAGTCAATTGATTTGATTTCCTTGTGCTAATATTCATTTAAGATGGGAGATATGATATGAAATACATGTTTAAGTGTTATAAGCAGGACTATAGAGCTACCTTAAGCCTTGAGAGAAAACCAAGGATTTTGTACAGTTGGGAAAGTCATCTTTTTAACTGAATATAATACTCAAATTACCAAACTTGCAAGGTCCTTAGACATAGTCAAGATTCATATGTGTCACTTAAGAGACTTCATGTTGATTGTTGATTAATAACTCTATTTTGAATTTTGTGACTCACTTAGTTCTTTAATGCTTAGCTTATAATCTCCAACTATGAAACATTAGAAATTAATTAATCTTGAGAAATCTCAAAGTAATTTCAGATTTGTGTTGTAATTTTTTGAATAATTTGTTACCTACTGATATCTTTTAAATTAAATCATTCAAATCCCCCACCCTCTAATGAAGCACAGAGCGAGGATTTGATTTCTTTCAGAGTATATATTAAAAAGGAAGAGTTTTGAAACAAGAAACCTAAAGACCAGCTAGACACAAAGTATGTTCAATAAAGTATAAAATAAAATAAAATGATTTTTAAAGAAGTAAGCCAATAGGAAACTATTGAAAGAGGACAATCTGTAAAAGAAGTGTCTCAGTAGCCAAGTATAAAAAATCAGAGGCCAGGAGTGGTGGTGCACGCCTATGGTTCCAGCTACTTAGGGAGGCTGAGGTGGGAGGATTGTTTGAACCCAGGAGGTTGAGGCTACAGTGAGCCGAGTTTGTGCCAGTGCACTCCAGGATGAGTGACAGAGTGAAAGCCTGTGTCAAAAAAAAAAAAAAAAAAATTCAGAAATTAACTGCCTTAAAATTGTCAACAGTTAAGAAAATAATATTGGAAGATTAAAAATAGTCTAGAAAATTGTAGAGACAAAAGCCACATTGCAAAGATCTAGAAATGGAACAAGAAGATTCTAAGAGAAAGCAACAAGTTCAAGACAATTATAAAAACTAGAAAAGAAATAGGAACAGAAAGTGAATATACAAGAGAACATATGCAAGTCCCATGGGGCATGAGGTTGTTATTTTGAGGGCAGATGGAAAAGATCATGGAGAAATATAGAGACTGTGGTAAAAAAAAAAAAAAGAAAAAAAATCAGCGTAGATCAAATTAAATATTGATCACATTCAAGGGGACTATTCCTTGTCTTTCTAATCATTAGTAGCAAATTGAGATATTTAAATAATAAGCTATATCTGAGCAGATGGACATAGTTGTCTCCAGTTACAAAATGACAAACATAAACATGGAGAAAGGTGGTATTTAGTCTTTATTTGGTGCCTTAATTTTATAGACGTTGATTTTATAGACGTTGATGTCAGGGAAGAAAAGTTTTTCACTTTGTCTCCTAGTAAATGACTACCATTTTATAAAAGAGAGTACAACTAAGACACTCATAACAGTAATAATAAATAAAATGGTCAAAATACTGGTTTATTAATAAAAAAATATCATAAATATTTTATTTTATAAATGGCAAATAAATTTCAAAACAGAATTTACAAGAGACTTCCAACTTTTTATAATGCAATTTAAGGTTATTTTAATGACTTCTAAATCCTGGGGAATATTGCAAATAATTAATTTTGCAGGATGTTAGCCAACTTGAGAACAAGTAGATTGACAGTATATTTAACTCACAATTATAGATTAATATTATATTTAATAGAGTAGCAACAACTAAATGCACATTTCTTTATACATGCACTCTTGTTTGGCACAATTGTTTATTTAATTATTGTTATAAGTATGGCGGGGATGAATTTAGTATTGTAATTGCCTTGCTGCTGACAAGGCTTTTATAACTTCATAGGGACATAGGTTAACTTATAAAATTTTATGTGATGAAGATTAAAATAAATTGTCTGGTGGAAAAGAAATCCCCAAATATTACGACTTATAGCTCTGTTGGATATTAAGCAATTGATTAATGGAGCAAAGTTTATTTAATATTCTTTTATTAAATAGCCTACAAATATCTAGTATCTCAAATGCTTGTTGAACAGTATCTGACATTTTACTGAATCCACATTAATGAGTTAAATAATACATTAGACATGTAATCTTTTTATATTTGCAAGAGTTACAATTTTCGCTTATTAGAAATTATTTTGAACAACACTTTACATGGTAGTGTGGTGATGGACAAGTAACATAAAATATTACGGTGTACAATTTGCTCCTATAAACGGGAATGATACTAGCACACTTCTCCTAGATATATTGGGATAAATAAATTGCTTAAAACATATAATTTATTTTAGAACAATGCCCCTTCCTTAGTAGGCTTTATATAAGTTTTTCAGAAGATAATGACAATCTGGACCTAATTTGTACATAGATAAAAGTATTAAATAAGATAATAGAGTTTCTGCCACAGATTAATTTATTGAAGGTAGTTTATAGTTTTGTTACAATAAACATAATTACCAGAAATAGGCAAAGATCCTCTTTTATGCTCAACATTTTTAATATAACACTGATAATAAAATGTTATAGTAAATGTTTGGTAACCCCAGAATGTTACCAAATTTGAAAATTAATCTATTTTATTTATTAGGTCATACTTTTTATTAGAAAAACATTGAAAATAGAGTTACAGTTAATGAAAGTAGATATGTGTACATAGAGATATATAAGTAAATTGATATATCCACACATATAAATACATACATATATATCTTGAAGTGTATATATGTTGATGCATATTGCTGTTTGTGTGTGTGTATATATATATATATATACGCGTGTGTGTGTGTCTGTGTATCGATCATACATATATCTTCAATATGTTTCAAATGTATATATTGTGAAAAATATAAACCCAAACATGCATGTTTCACTTGGAAAGTGTAAGTTATTTGGATAAAAAAAAGACTATGTTAAGTAACTAAACAACTACAGTGCAAATAGAAGCATGTCTTTTCCATTATCTTTTTCTATTTGTGGAATTTGTAGCCTTTTTTTAACCCTGGAAGGTATAGAAATATTTTCATGTGTTCAGTGGATAGGTGGGAGTGCAGATAGGGGGCAAGAGACACAGAGAAAGAGAGAGAGAAAATTCTTGATAATTTTCTATACCATTAATCATTATGTACAGCCAATATATTTGCATTTATGTTGTGTTTATGTGAAGTTAACATATTTAATAATGCATTATAAGAAGTACTTTTTCAGACTAAAATAAGAACCTCCAGAATGGGAGAAAATTTTTGCAATCTACCCATCTGACAAAGGGCTAATATCCAGAATCTACAAAGAACTTAAACAAATTTACAAGAAAAAAATCAAACAACCCCATCAAAAAGTGGGCAAAGGATATGAACAGATACTTCTCAAAAGAAGACATTTATGCAGCCAACAGACACATGATGACACTGGTCATCAGAGAAATGCAAATCAAAACTACAATGAGATACCATCTCACACCAGTTAGAATGGTGATCATTAAAAAGTCAGGAAACAACAGCCGGAGAGGATGTGGAAAAATAGGAATGCTTTTTCACTGTTGGTGGGAGTGTAAACTAGTTCAACCATTGTGGAAGACAGTGTGGCAATTCCTCAGGGATCTAGAACTAGAAATACCATTTGACCCAGAGATCCCATTAATGGGTATATACACAAAGGATTATAAATCATGCTACTATAGGACACATGCACATGTATGTTTATAGTGGCACTATTCTCAATAGCAAAGACTTGGAACCAACCCAAATGTCCACCAGTGATAGACTGGATTAAGAAAATGTGGCACATATACACCATGGAATACTATGCAGCCACAAAAAAGGAAGAGTTCATGTCCTTTATAGGGACATGGATGAAGCTGGAAACCATCATTCTGAGAAACTGTCACAAGGACAGAAAACCAAACACCACGTTCTCACTCATAGGTGGGAATTGAACAATGAGAACATTTGGACACAGGGCAGGGAACATCACACACAGGGGCCTGTAATGGGATGGGGGGATGGAGGAGGGATAGCATTAGGATAAATACCTAATGTAAATGACGGGTTAATGGACACAGCAAACCAACATGGTGCATGTATACATATGTAACAAACCTGCACATTGTGCACATGTACCCTAGAACTTAAAGTATAATTAATATATATATATATATATGAACCTCCAGAAATTTTCTCTTCTATAAAAGCATTAAGAACACTGGCAAACAATGTATCTAACTACATCTTTCAAAGCTCTGGAAATTACTCAAATGTTTGTAACAATCTGAGAAATATTTGTTTTTTAAAAAGTGCTGAATCTTGGTAACAACAGCACGTTCTATGATATGCTATTTTGCCCCATGCTGTTCTCCACCCTCCCCATTCAGTTCCATGGTAGTCTTGAAATCAACAGCCTCAAAAGAGGAGTAATCATAAAAATGGGCACTCTAGCTATCACTAAAGGGGCATACTAGTTGGAACTACTCAAATAGCACTATAGCTAATCAGTCGTCACTATTTGGTGTATCTGAAAGTTTCCTGGAAATTCTCCATTCACAGGACTGTCTTTAGTTTACCTAACTCAGAGCTTATTTAGTGTGAACAGCCCTATCTCCTGGACATGCGTCTAAAAAAATCAGAGGCAAACAAAAACATTTAAAAAGAAAATCTGGAAAAAGCTAGGGACATACAGGGACTTAAAAAGAATCAGTTTCCTGACAATCTAGAAGGCCATGTATGTGTGCAGGGCTGTGGGCATGAGAAATGCCTGAGAATGTGCAGAATCTCATCTGTGGCTCTTATTAAGGGTCTACACATCAGGGAATGAAAGGTAAGGCAATTAAAAGCTGCTGGAGTGTTAAAGATGAGCCAGAAATGCATGCATACCTACACACACACACACACACACACACACCTCACTTTGGCAAATGTCAGGAGACATACAGCTTTAAGGCATTTAAGGAAATCTCTGTGTAAACATTATCTGAATAATATGCTAATTGAATCAAATTTCAGTGACCACATATGAAAAAGAATAATTAATATCATAATGAATCAGAGGAATTCACTAAACAACAAGAAAGAGAAAAAAAACAAAAATTGTTTTAAAATGCCAAATCCCACTTTTAATAAGTAGAACAACAAGACAGAATATCAACAAGGAAATACATGAGGTGAACAACACTGTAAACAATCTGCTAACAGATAAAGAACACTCCACCCAACAGTAGAAAGAATCCTAGATTCTTCTCCAAGATTCTTGTCCAGAGCACATGGCACATTCCCCCGGATGAAATGTGTATAAGGCCATTATGCAAGCCTCAAGGAATTTTTAAAAGATTAAAATTGTACACATTATTTTCTCTGACTAAAATGAAATGAAATTAGAAGTCAATAACAGAAGGAAATTTGTGAAGTTCACGAATACATAAAAACTAAGCAGCACATTCCTAAATAGCCAATGAGTCAAAGAAGAAATCACTGGGGAAATTATAACAATTTTTGAGATTGATGAAAACAAAAATACACACCCAATCTCATGGGATAAAACTAAAGCAATGCTCAAAATAAAAAGTAAGGCTTTCAATGCCAGTATTTTAAAAAGATGACCCCAAATCAATAACTTAACATTCCACCGTACCAAACATTAAGGAAGATAAAGTAAAACCCGAGTTCAACATAAAGAGAAAATAATAAATGTCAGAGGAGAAATAAATGAAATAGAGACAGAAAAATATGAGAGAAAGTCAGTGAAACCAAAAATAACAAAACTAACAAAACCTAAGCTATATTGACCAAGGAAAACAAGAGAAAAGACTAAAATGATTAAAATCAGAATGAAACAGGGGACATTACTTGACCTGAGAATAATAAATAGGACAATATAATAATACTTACAATTTAATACAAAAAGTAGATATTCATGATAAAATGAACAAATTCATAGAAACACATAAACTACAAAAACTCATTTAAGAGGTTAAAAATATAAATAAATTTAGGCAAATAAAATATTGAAATAATAATTTCTAAAATCCCACAAATAAAACTCAAGGCCCACATGGATTTCCTGATGAATCTACCAAACATTTAAAGGAGAATTAGCAACAGTCCTTCACAAACTCTTCCAAAATGTAGAACATAAGGGAACATTTCCCAACTAACTCCATGAGGCTTTACCCCAGGAATGCAAGGTTAATCTAATATCTTAAAAGCCATCAATATAATATATCATACTAATAGATTAAAGGACTAAATTAAATGATTCTCTCAATAAATACAGAAAAGCATTTCACCAAGTCCAGCAAACTTTCATGAAAAAAAAAAACACTCAATAAAATAAAAATTGATGGGGCCTTTTTCAGCCTGATACAGTAAATCTATAAAAACCTGCAACTATTCATACTAATGATGACAGATTGAAAGCTTTTCATTTGTTTCACTGATGAAATAAAATATCTGCTTTTGCCACTTTTTGTCAACATTTGCTGAAAGTTTTCCCAGGGCTATTAGGGGAAAAAGTAGGCATCGAGATTGGTGATTAAGAAGTAAAGTTATCTATATTTGCTTGTGATATGACCTTATATATAGAAAATAGTCAGGAATGCACAAAATAACCTATTACAAATAATGATTGAGATCAGCAAGGTTATGTATAGAAAGTCAGAAGAAATTCAATTGCCCTCTATTTCTATACACCAGTAATAATTCAAAAATAAAATTAAGTAAACAGTATAATTTACAGCAGGATCAATAAAATAAATAACTAGGGATAAATTATCAAAACAAGAGAAAGATTGTACACTAAAAATGTAAAAACACTGAAAATGTAAAGAATGTCTGAAGAAACAGTAAGATGTCCTTCACTCATAGATTGGAAAATTTAATATTTTTAAGATGACAATGTTCTCCAAATGACCTACACTGTCAATTCAATGGACAAGGAAATACTAAATTTTTTATGAAAAAACAAGGTATCCTGAATACTCAAGACAGTGTTAAGTAAGAAAAATAAAGTTGTAAGACTCACGCTTCTCAATTTCATGATTTACTAAAAAGCTACATTAAGGCAAACTTTGTGGTTCTGACATACAAATAGACATAAACACTTAAATTTATGGTTAATTTTTTTTACCAGGGTATCAAAACAATTAATTGGAGAAAAACAATTTACAAATACGATTCTGGGAGAGCAGGATATCCACATGTTAAAGAACCAGTTTGACCTCAACAACATAACATGTAAAATAATTAACTGAAAATGTGTCAGTAACCTAAATATACGAGCTAAAACTATAAAGCTCTTTGGAGAAAACATAAATGTAAGTCTTCATCTTAGATTTGGCAAATATTTCTTAGATAGGACACCAAAAACACAAATTACAGAAGAAAAATTACATAAAATGTAATTCATTAAAATGAACACTGCAGTGCTTCAAAGAACACATTGAGAGTGAAAATAACCCAAGAAGGGAGAATATGTTTGTAAATCATTTATCTGATAAAGGACAAAGAACATACATCCAGTAACCCAATTAATAAGTGGGCAAATTACTTCAGAAGACGTTTTTCAACAGAAGATATACAAAGGGGCAGTAAGAACAGGGGTAAAATGCTACATATAATTAGTTATTAGGAAAATGAAAATCAAAACAATAATGCAATGCATTTCATACAATGATTGGTTAAAAAACAAAAGCAAAAACAAAAACAAGACTGTGGGGAAATTGGAGCTTTCATATATTATTGGTCAAATTGTAAAACTGTATAAGCACTTTGAAATGCCTGTAATAGTTTGGTGCAAAGATAATTGCGGTTTTTCCATTTAAAAAATTTTAATTGCAAAACGACAGTTACTTTTCACCTAATATAAATGGTTAAACACAGTTACCATATGATCCACTGAATCCACTCCTTGGTTTATATCCAGAAGAATGAAACATGTATTGTCTTTTAACTCAGGAATGGATAAATAAAATGTTATATGTATAAATACACACACAGTATAATATTATTCAGTCATAAAGAAGAATGAAGTACTGAAATGCCTTATAACATAGATGAACCATGGAAACATTATAACTGAAAAATGTCAGTCACAAATAGCCACATATTTTATGTATATGAAATGTCCATAATATTAATATTATAAACACAATGTAGATATGTTTTTTAGGGTCTGGTTATAGGGCATAGAGGGATGGAGAGTGACTGGTAATAGGTGCAGGATTTCCTTTATAGAGAATGAAAATATCTTAAAATTAATGGTAATGGCTGTGCAGCTCTGTGATTATACCAAAAATCACTTAATTGTACAATTCCAAAGGGTGAACACCATAATATGTCCATTATACCTCAATAACACCATCATTGAAAAATTGTATTAGACAGTATTGATGATGTCAATGAGACATGTGCAGCAAGCTCACCCATCTCAGCAGAACTTGCACATGACCAAGCTATAAATGCCTTCATGTAAGCCAATCAGATCTGCAGATAATTTATTACTACAAAAAGTTGATAACAATTGAATGGTACACTACTATTTTTCCATACTGCACAAAAATAATGTTTATCATTCCAATATTTATTCCAGTCAAGACTCAATCATATTTTTAGGGCAATTTTTTAGGCTCAAAATTTGATTATTCTAGGATGGTATTTTAAATAGATAGCTTTTCTATTTTTATCTCATATTTGAGGTGCCTTTGGTGATGTTCATTAAGCTAAAGGAGTTTTAAATAGGTCACTGAAACATCAATGTATTGTTTTGTAAAATGGCTTATGATAACACAAAAAAGAGATATTTTTTAAAGTTGGAATGACAAAGTCACTGAAGTACCAGATATACTTAAATAGACATTTTAATTTCTACTAAGATTTTAATAAATATTCTGCTAAAAATTTGGAATTCAAACTAGCTGAATAATCTATTTAGCTACCTACTAAAAATGATCACTTAATAAATTATAAAATTGTTACACTTTGATAGTGATACAATTTTTAAACAATCACACACCACAAAAAATAAGCATCCTAATTCTCCAAGTTTTTTTTTTTTTTTTTTTTTTTGAGACAGAGTTTGGTTCTTGTTGCCCAAGCTGGAGTGCAATGGTGTGATCTAGGCTCACTGCAAACCTCCTGGGTCCAAGAGATTCTTCTGCCTCAGCCTTCCGAGTAGCTGGGATTATAGGCTCCTGCCACCATGCCTGGCTATTTTGTTTGTTTGTTTGTTTTGTTTTGTTTTATTTTGTTTTGTTTTGTTTGTATTTTTAGTGGAGATGGGGTTTCGCCATGTTGGTCAGGCTGGTTTCGAACTCCTGACTTCAGGTGATCCACCCACCTCGTCTTCCCAAAGTGCTGGGATTACAGGGGTGAGCCACCATGCCCGGCCCACTTCCAAGCTTTTGCATCCATTTTTAATTAAATTTATATGAGATTTTATACAAGTCTATCATATTTATTATTCTCAACTCTTTGTATGAATAAATCAGAGTTGTATGATTCTTTTTCACTAAAAAAAGGAATAAATTGATATTTTATGAATAATTTTATTCACTACTCCTTATTTTAAAAAATATATTTGTTTCAACAGTTTCATGGTTTTCAAACATGTGATTTACGATAGGCCAAATTTTTCTATTTTGAAATAGAAAATATTTATTCAAGAAAGTATCACCAGTATACATCATGCAAATTTTAATTAAAAATGTTATGCTCCTGAGTTGTTTTGATAGCTAGTGGCCTGGAAGATAGATAGCTTCAATATTTTACAACCAGACTAATTTGGAGGTACTGATTTAAATGTTAAATGTTCTTCATATTGCAGAGGGAGTAAAAGTTGGGTATGAGAATGAACAAACAAACAAAGAAACAAACACACTCTACTTGAAGGGCTGGTGATAAAGGCATACAATTACCCAACAGTTGAGAAAAGTACACTATATTTCGAGTACTAACTTAATGTTGTACAGATTAAAATATGAAGCACACATTGTATTTGACTTCATAAAGTTATAGCATTGACATAACACAGGCATGTTTAAAGAAATTTAAGAGCTACATGAATGTTATTTACAAGGGTTAATAAGAAGCAAATGCACAATTTAATTTGTTTGTTTCACAAAAATATATAATGTGGTCAAATTAATAGAATACAAGTGCTGAGTATAGGAAGCTGGGATTTTAGCTTGACTTTCTATTTATTATGTTTCTTTTTGATCTTTAGATTCATCATCTGCATTTTGCAGATGATTAAAATATTTAAGCAAGTATTTAATACATATAACTAACTTTTCCTTGGTCATTTTCTGGTAATGGGAAACTAACTAGAATGAATTGTAAGGCAAGCCAAGGAAGGCAATTTTTATGTTGTGAGATGCTCAAATCGAAAAACATGTATTCTTCAATTTCTTTCAATCTTAGATTCACAATCACGATTATGGGCTAGAATCAATGAGACAAAAAATAAAACAATTCAGCTATTTCTAAAATGAACTGTGTCATGACTACTTATTTGTATGATTAATGAGTAATGCAATACACTGTCTAATTGTCTGTTTTCTTTTTATTCAGGAAAAATGATGTAATTTAGATATGATATAGTTTAAGATGTGTATGTTAAGTGTAATAATGTTTATTTCCTGATTAATTTGGATTATCTTTGATTATCAAAAGGAAATTCGATTAAGTATGATTTATGAGTTTAAAATAGCAGTTTATTTGGTTTTGGAATAAGTGACAAATGACTGCAACTTACTTTTAAAATTATACCTTTCAGGAAAGACTGCTTCTTGTACTGAAGAATGTATTTGAGGCTTCGAATACAATCAATTAGAAACTTCAAGAGGGAAACATTTAGATCATTCTTCTGTGTGATACACTGCAAGTATTTATATCAAATCCCAGATATTGACTTAGTAAATTTGTTCTAAAAGTGTCTTTTCAGTTTTTCAAGTTGACGAAGCACTTAAGCCCCAGGTTCTTAAAAATTATTTGAAGTAAAACTTAAACTTTCATCTACTCTGTCTGAAGAATGAATTAAGACAATATTTCCTTTACGTCATGATTGAAAGTCCTATTTGCAAACTTCTGCTATTATGTTTTAGTAAAAATATTTTATAGAAGAGTTTTAGGAACTCTGCTTTAGTTTTCAAAGGTAACTTCTAGAAAAGTACTTTTGAAAAATTATAATTTATACTCTATATTTCAGAAGAAGTAAGGAGATGCTATAGATTGATAGCTCTTTATCTCCACTGACATTCAGTGATGGAGCTTCTTCGTTTCTAGCTATGAAGATTAAGCACTTCATAAAGTTGCAATATAAATACCTAGAAATTCATTTGTGCCTTTTTCTGCATGATATTATTTGACAAGCTAGTATCAAGCAACCTGACACACTTGAAAATTAACACTAAAAAACTGATATAAGGTTTTACATTTAAATCTTTAATCCATCTTGAGTTAATTTTTTGTGTATGGTGATACGTAGGGGTCCTGTTTCAGTCCTCTGCATATGATAGCCAGTTATCCCCCTGCCATTTTTTGCACAGGGAGTATTTTTCCCATTGCTTATTTCTATGAAGTTTTTCTAAGACTACATGGTTGTAAGTGGGTTGTTTTATTTCTGGGATTTCTATCCTGTTCCACCAGTCTATGTTTCTGTTTTTGTATCAGTACCATGGTGTTTTGATTACTGTAGGCTCTTGTAGTATAGTTTGAAGTTGGGAAATGTGATGATCTCAGCTTTGTTCTTTTTGTTTAGGATTGCTTTGGCTTTTTGGGCTTTTTCATGGTTTCCTATAAATTTAAGAATAGTTGTTTTTTTTTTCTAACTCTGTGAAAAATGATATTGAGTAATTTGATGGGAATAGTGTTGAATCCATAACTTGCTTTGTGTAGTATGGCCATTTTAATGATATTGATTCTTCCAATCCATGAGCATGGAAGCATTTTCCATTTGCATGTGTCATCTCTGATTTCTTTCAGCAGTGTTTTATAGTTCTTCACCTCCTTGATTAGCTGTAGTCTGAGGTATTTCATTTTCTGGGTGTGGCTATTTTAAATGAGATTGTGTTATTGATTCGGCTCTCAGCTAAAACATAATTGGTATATAGAAA
The DNA here is from genome assembly GCF_028878055.3 of Symphalangus syndactylus. Taxonomy (NCBI): domain Eukaryota; kingdom Metazoa; phylum Chordata; class Mammalia; order Primates; family Hylobatidae; genus Symphalangus; species Symphalangus syndactylus. The sequence continues at coordinate 19,720,287 of NC_072423.2, read as the reverse complement.
TGCTACTGATTTTTGTACATTGATTTTGTAACCTGAGACTTCACTGAAGTCATTTATCAGTTGTAGGTGCATTTTAGTGGAGTCTTTTTTTTCTAGGTATAGAAAAATTTCATCAATGAAGAGATAACGGTTTTAACTATTTTCCTATTTTGATGCCTTTTATTTCTTTCTCTTGCCCAATTGCTCTGACTAGGACTTCCAGGAGCTGGAGGTCATTAACCAAAGCCAACTAATGCAGAAACAGAAAAGCTATTACTGCATGTTGTCAGTTGTAAGTAGGAGCTAAACATTGAGTGCACATAGACGTAAAGATAGAAATAATAGGCACTGGGGACTACTAGACTGGGGAGAGGGGAAGCAGGGCAAGAACTGAAAACCTATCTGTTGGGTACTATGCTTACTACTTGGGTGACAGATTTAGTCATTCCCCAAACCTCAGCATCACAAAACATACCTTTGTAACAAACCTGCACATGTACTTGCTGAATCTCAAACAAAAGTTGGGGGAAAAAAAAGTAACTAGTGTCTGCCAAAAACACTGAAGTGAATAAACAGTAAGAATTATTAAATATGTTAAAACTTATAATATAAACATTGCTTACATCAGCTGAATTTTCCACAGCTGGTATCATAGAGTGGGGAAAAACTGAAAGCCTTTCCTCTAATATCTGGAACATGACAAGGATTTCCAGTCACCACTGTTATTCAGTATAGTACTAGAAGTCCTAGCTAGGATGATCAGACAAGAGAAAGATATAAAGGGCATCCGAATTGGAAAGGATGAAGTCAGATTACTCTTATTGGCAGATGGTATAATGTTATATCTGGAAAAATCTAGACTACACAAGAAAACTATTAGAACTCATAAAATTTCAGTAAAGTTGTAGGATACAAAAGTGACATACAAAAATCAGTAGCATTTCTATATGCCAACAGTAAACGGGGATATTTAATTCATCTGAAGATAGTGGTATTATGGAGACAAGATTTTGCTTATTAAATCATGTAAAGATTTAAAAATACACAGAGGATAAAATACATTAATACAGTTTTTAAGAAAGAAGACTCAGTCACACAATTGCTATTAATGAGTTTTGTTCTCAATATTGAAAAGATGCTCTAAACAATTTCTATGTAAATTTATGTACCATATCCCATTTATTGACTCTATTCTTGCTATTTGCCTTCTAATTATTCATGTTTCTTTCCTTACTTTTTGATTTCTCAGCAATTCCAGTTTTTTATCAGTTTCCTCTTCTCATCACCCTAATAGTTTTTATTATCCTTCACATTCATTCAATGGATATTTAATTGCCATTCATTATATAAGCCTGTCAAGAAGCTGAGGAAACTAGTAGTTTTTACAACCTAGAAAAGCTTTTGGACTTAGTGAGTTATGTCTGAGATAAATTTTCCCTTGCTATCCAATTGAATATAAGTTGTCACTTTTTTTCAAAGGAAAATTCTACTTTTAAAGTAGATAAATTAATTCTGCCTTGGTGCAAGCTTGCATTTTGAAAATAAATCATATTCTCTTCTATTGTGGAATTCTGAAAATTTAAAAGTTAGTATAGGAATAGAGAACGCATACGCGTGCACATATGTATATGATAGGTATTATACATGAATACATGCTTGTACACATATTTGTGGGTGTATAAACAGTGTTTCCAAAAATGTAGGATCTTTTTACATCTGATATTTAAGTATATTATTTAGTGTATTCATTACAGTTCACTACCTCTATATTTTTATCTGTTCAGGGACAAATCTTTGTGAATAAATAATGAAGAAATGGAATTCCTGAAAAAATTCTGGGATTATATATTAAGAATGGGAGAATTATTATTGGATCAACTCAATGTTTAATTCATCAAAAACCCATATTCATAAACCAAGCAATAGCTTTAATAATATGATTTATATAGTTCTTTATAGTTTGTTATTCCTTAGTTCATAAAATTAGGAGATATATATGATGTATAATAATTATATATCATATATTATTGTGTGTTTATATAGGATATATATTATAGTTATTAATAATATATAAGATTATTATAATTATACATAATTATTTTATATTTATTTATATTATTATGTAGTATATGTAAATAAATATATAATTTAAGAAATATATATTATTATAATACATATATAAAATAATTATATATTCATATGTATTATTTATATACAAATATTTCTATAGATATATTTATGTAAATATATAATATATTACATATATTTATATATAACATAAATATGTATAATATATAATTCCAATATATATTATTGGAGAAATATATATATAGGATGTACAATTATTTTTGTATCAATATTGAGTAAATCCATAATTATCCTCCCATTCGTCTTTTTTTTTTTTTGGAGACGGAATTTCAATCTTGTTGACCAGGATGGAATGCAATAGCACAATCTGTGCGTCAGCCTCCCGAGTGGCTGGGATTACAGGCATGTGCCAAAACTCCCAGCTAATTTTGTATTTTTAGTAGAGACAGGGTTTCTCCATGTTGGTCAGGCTGCTGTTGAACTCCCAACCCCAGGTTATACACCGGCCTCAGCCTCCCAAAGCGCTGGGATTAGAGGCATGAGCCACCATGCCCAGCCTATTCTCCCTTTCTTTATGAATAATTCCAGCATTTTTTGAGACATTCAATGCTAATTTTAATGCATGTCCATTCTTTGCCAAATGTGTAGGTAAGAATCAACTGAAGACTTCAAACAAAATACCATGTCTAAGCTTGACCAAAATTAATTCCACTTGAGCCTGTCTCAGATAGGTTTCAGACATTGCATTCTATAGTTCTTTGTCAGTGATTTTGATGCTTTTTATTAGTTGTTTACCATTGACTTTAAGATAAATCAGGATCTCAAATACAGAACACGGGGCTTTCTATTTCTGTTCCTCACATACCTTCCAATCTCCTCTAGAAAAAAAGCAAATGATATCTGCCACGTTATAGCACTACTGTTATGAACAAATATGGTATTCGAGATGACAAAACTATATATATAAAACCTGGCTATCCTATATAAATTTATACATAACTAAGCAAGTTAAAAATGGATATGTTTTTCAATACTCAATGCTCTGTTTAGCTGCATGATGTTAAAAGTTCATGTAAGTTTATTATAAATTTGATGAAGTCTACACATATTTTATGAATACATTAGTTTGTGAACATATTTGTTGTAAAACAATATAGCCAACTTTCCATCATAAATTTGACTGCAGTTTAACCAATTTAGTCATAGTTTCAAAAACCACATTCACATTCATATAGAAACAAAATTATTTGTGTATACTCAGGAAATTGCAAAACAAAGAAGGTAAGTTTTCAAGATAAACATGTACTTACAGACAGAGAAAGAAATAAAGAAGAAAACATTTAGGAGTAAACTATATCAAGGGAGATTCAGTTTTTTTTTTCCCCATTTGTTTTTCTAAAGGTAGTTTAGAAACAGTAATCATAAATGAGTTAAACTATATTCTCGTTCTATTTTGGTATTGATTTTATATTTTTTCTCTGCAGCCCATTTTCTTTACTTCCCCCTCATCTTATCTAATTCTAGGCTTTCTCTGAATTTCAAAATATGATTTATTGCATCTTGAGGGAAACATGGTTTTTGTAGCAATATACCTCCAGTTTCTTAGGAAAACCAATTTGAACAAAAAACATAGATGTGCTATAATATCCTCCATAGATATTTTAGATAATTTTCTACCAATATTCTCATCTTCTTGAATTGACAGTGTTGTTAATAAGACACTTTTCAAAAATGCAATTTAAACAATTGTAGTTACTCAGTTATGCTTTGCCCACTGCTGAAGAAACAACCTCATACGTAAGGATCAGGATATGGGAACGATATAGGACTCGATTTAGATATTTATCAGATTTACTATATTAGTTTGCTAGGGCTGCCATAACAAAATACCACAGACAGGATGGCTTTTACTGCAGAAATTCATTTTATCACAGTTCTGTAAGGTAGATGTCCAAGGTCAAAGTGTCAGCGTGGTTTGGTGTTTTCTAAGGCTTCTCTCCTTGGCTTAGAGACAACTGTCATCTGTCTGTGTCCCCACTTAGTCATCTCTCACTGTGCATGTCTGTGTTCTGATCTCCTCTTTTTGTAATTACAACAGCCATGTTGGACTCGGGCTTACCCTAATGTCCTCATTGTACCTTAATTACCTCTTTAATAGTCTCATCTCCAAATGTAGTCATGTTCAGAAGTACTACTAGAAGTTAGGGCTTCGACATTTGTGGGGAAAGGGTACAAAATTTAGCCCATAACATACATGTTCATAAATACAAACAGGTATTGTTCAGACGTTAGCTATTAGGCTTTTGAATCTATAATCATTGTTTAAATGTGTGAGTGTTATCATGTAGTAAAAACAATATTGTCTTAATAATATTAATCCTCTCTGGTGGATATAGATTGTTTTGTTCCCTAGCTTGTCATGGATTTCCATCACTTTTTCTGACATACATGAAATCATTAATAATTGGTGGTTGCATATATGGATGTGTGGTAGAACACATGGATGGATGAAGGAATGAATGAACCATCACATAAGCAAATAAATAAAAATACAGAATTTATATAAACTTTTATATTGTTAGTAAAATAAAAGTAAAATTAGTGTTACTAGTAAGTCCACAGTAAGTATTAGGAGTATTTTAACTTTTCTAGCAATAGAAAGCTGGTTCACGTTTACTTCCCTCAGGAATTAAAGTCAGTCTTGCTCTGACTAGTCTATTCTCACTATACTCACTCAGCATTTGTGAATTGAATTTGATCCATATGTTTGCTCACATCTGTTGGTTTGCAACTTACAGAAAATACTCAAATCCAGATGTGGATATGTTTTGTCTGTGCAAATTAATTGGTATGATTATCAAGACTAGAGGCTGTACTTTTCATTTCCCCATGTAGCACTTAAATAGGTTTTCTATACACAGTGGTAACCCAATAAATTTCTTGCTAACTAATGCATCTCCCATTCATGAGCCCCTAGTTGACATTTTTTGTCTTTTGCTGCCTGCAAGTTGAAGTATACATTTCAGTTAGATCTCCACTTACTGAAAAGAGAGATTTGTCAGAGAAACCAGAGTAAGCAATTTGTCATGTTGTTTTCATGCAGCCATAAAATAGTATTTCAAACTCTGTTATATTTGGGGATTACTCTGCCATATCCTGAAATTCATAAAATGCAATATATGGATGCATAACGGATGAGGTGCATTTCAGAAATGAAAATGATTGCAGTACACAGAGTTTGTAAATCAAATTTGTGAAGCACTTCAGGATGAAAGCCACTATACAATAAATATAGGTTGTGAAAGGATACATGTTTGTTGCATAAATACAATTTCCTCTGCCTGGAAGTTTTTAACCCCATAATAATCTCCAGGTCAGATTTTAAAACCTCCTTTTACTGACGTAATTTGGAAAAAAATTGATATAAAATGATTCCTGATGTGTCAGCCACTGATTTCTTGACGTTTTCTTTTGCTTTCTTAATACATGTCCATGATGTGACAAAACTAAGATCCCTGTCACCATATTTTCTTTCTATGAAATGCTGGTTCTTGTTTTCTAAATTGTAATTTAGTCTCCCATGGTTTGACCTCATCTCAGCAGATAGCTTATATTATCTGTTTTACACATAAAGAAGATAAAAGGAATTTTATATATACATAATTATAGATCGTATCTGTATATATGTATGTATCTATATATGTGTATATATGTATATCAAAACCTAAAAATTAAATAACATAAAAATTAAAATAACTTTCTTATGTGTAGAATTTACTACTTATATTACAAAGTACAACCATTCCTCAGCAAGGGTTTCTCCAGAAATTAGCCCTACAATGTATTTGTAGATTACTGAATGATGTAATGTGCAGTGTTTGAAACAGCATAAATAGAATTAACTCACTAAAATATCCCATTAGAGTGTTTGGAGATTTCTAATAAAACAAATATGTCCAAGGTAGTGTGATGCTCTAGCAAATATTTATATTTACACAATTCTTTCCAATGACAATTACCAAATGTACATAAAAGTAAACATGAAAACACAATAAATACCAAAATATATTCATATTTGATAATATATTTTAATATTTTGCTGTAATAGCCCCTGAAGAATATTCATGAAAAGATATTTAAGCATGAGTCAAATAAAGACAATTGTCAAAACCACACCTAACAATTTTATAATAATTTCCAAATGTTATTCAGTGCCCAGTGGGTATTTCAGTTTTACTGATTATCCCCCAAATATGTTATTTACCTTGTTTTCTCCCAGGAGGCTCCAATAAAAGACCATACACTATATTTGGTTATTTATCTTTTAGACTTTAGACAAAATTCAATATAAATTAATATAAAAGGCCAAGGAATGCACAAAACGACAACACATTTCTGCAATAAATAGCAAATTTAATGAGATTGAAAGATGCAAGGTCAATATGAAACACTCAATCGTATTCCTATATAACATTAATAAATAATTTGACTCATATAAAAAAGTAATAACATCGAAGTATGAAAGAGATTAGTAATAAATCTAAGAAAAATGGTGAAAGATCTTTATGCAGAAACCAAAAATTACTGATGAAAGAAATAAATGATCTAGATAAGCACTGAGATAAGCCATGTTCATAGTTTGGAAGTTTGAATATTTTTAATATGTTAATTCTTTCCAATTTGATGCTATCCTCTTCAAAATACTAGCAAGCCATATATTTTTTCTTATTGTCAATATGAACTTGATTGGCATTTGAAGGTTAAACTGTCATTGGTTTGCTGGTGTTAATACCATTTGTTTTTTGGTATATGATTGATTCTTTTCGGTTCTCACCTAATACATAATTATTTTTATATGCTTCTGTTGGAACATTCGGTAACTAATTCTAAACCTTCTTTTATAGTATGTTTGAAGTATACAGAATGCTCCCAAAAGAATAGTTTTATCACCACTCCAGTAATTTTTGTGTTTCATTTACATGTTAGTTATTATTTAGTTTAAAATTTGCCCCTTGTGATTTATCATTTCACATATGGATGTTATAGAAGTGTGGTGTACAATTTCTATTGGTATTAATGTTTTGTTTTATATTTTTTCAATTTATCATTTAATTCTGATGTGGTTAAAGAACATACTCTATATAGTATTAATCCTTTTAAATTAAATAAGACTTGTTTAACGGTCCAGTATATAAATTATGTTTGGGGATTTAACATGCACAGTAGAAAATAACTATGCATTATTTATTTTTTGGATGTGGAACTCCAAAAATATCTAACTGTTTCAGTGGTCAATAATGTTGTCCACATCCTTTATAAATATATTGATAATTTTTGTTTAGTTATCACAAGATAATTCAATAGGTATTTTTAAATGTCTTACTTTAGGAATATAGAATTTTCTATTGCTTTGTTCATTTTTTTTCAATCATGCTGTATGTGTTTTTGAGGCCCTGTTATTAAGCATTTACACATTTGTGACCATTACAGTTTTTATTTTATTTTATTTTATTTTATTTTATTTTAACTTCTGGGATACGTGTGCAGGAAATGCAGGTTTGTTACGTAGGTAAACATGTGCCATGGTCATTTGCTGCACCTATCAACCCATCACCTAGGTATTAAGCCTTGCATCCATTAGCTGTTTATTTATCCTGATGGTCTTCCTCCCCCTGTACCACCACCCACCTGACAGGCCCCAGCGTGTGATGTTCCCCTCCCTGTGTCCTTGTGTTATCTTGTTTAGCTCCCACTTATAAGTGAGAACATATGGTGTTTGGTTTTCTGTTACTGTGTTAGTTTGCTGAGGATAATGGCTTCCAGCTTCATCCATGTCCCTATAAAGGACATAATGTCATTTGTTTTTATAGCTGCACTGTATTCCATGGTGTATATGTACCAAATTTTCTTTATCCAGTCCATCATTAATGGGCATTTGGATTGATTCCATATCTTTGCTATTGTGAATAGTGCTGCAGGGAACATAAGGAACTTATGTATTCCTGTATCCTTATATTAGAATGATTTATATTCCTTTAGGTATATACCCAGTAATGGGATTGCTGGGTGAAATAGTATTTCTGGTTCTAGATCTTTGAGGAATTGCCACACTGTCTTCCACAATGGTTGAACTAATTTACATTCTCACTAACAGCATGAAAGCATTCCTATTTCTCCAAAGCCTCACCAGCACGTTGTTTCTTGACTTTTTAGTAACGACCATTCTGACTGGCGTGAGATTGTATCTCAGTGTGGTTTTGATTTGCATTTCTCTAATGATCAGTGATGCCGAGGTTTTTTTTTAATATGGCTTTTGGCCACATACGTGTATTCTTTTGAGAAGCGTCTATTCATGTCCTTTGCCCACTTTTTAATGGGATTGTTTTGTTTTGTTTCCTGTAAATTTGTTTAGGTCTCTTGTAGATTCTAGATATTAGACCATTACAGTTTTTTTGATTAACTGGCTCTTTTATCATTATTACATGTCCTTCTTATTTTTGTAGTAGCCCTTGAAGTTCATTTTCCCTGGTATTAATATAGTCACCTTGGCCTCCTTAAGCCTATGATGTTCGTGGTATATCTTTTCCTATCTAGTTACTCTCAATTCATGTATCCTTATATTTAAAGTGCATATTTATTATAAAGCCTATAGTTGATTCTTGCTCAATTATTCAGAGTGATTAATCAAGTTATAAAAGAAAAGCAAAGACTATAGCTATGCTCGAGTTTGGAAGTCCACACATTCTAGGCTGAAGATTGTGGCTATTATACCAAATCATAACAGTTTTGAAAAATGCATATTTCTGGTACATAATATGGAATGGGTTCACAGGAATGTGGGAGGAGCTGAGATAGAGAAACTTGCAAAGAGGTAGGTTGAGTTTCAGAAAAATAATTCCTAAACATATCAGTCTCAAACATTGATGCATTTGGAAAAGCTAGAGAGTTCAGGAGAGTCTGAGAATTTGAGTCCATCTGACAACCAGACTGGAACAGCAGGTGAATTCTGGGGGAGCTTTGGGGAAACTGCCTTGTCTATGGCAGTTGAAGGAGAGGTGAATGGAGGCCACTGTGTCTGAGCAAGCTGTTCTCTGTGAAATAGCAAGATCATTAATCAATAATAACCCCTTTTTTACTTCTACCTTTCAAATTGTACGTGAGCTTCTCTGGTTGGCAAATGACAAAGCAATAGGATTTTGGAAGACATTTATCCGTTATGTATATGAGTGGTAGTGCCAAGTTGACAAAAATCAGGCAGTGTTAAGTACTAGCCTTGTTTGTCATTCTTTTTCAACCCAATCATGTTGTGAATGTGACTCTTTTGAAGGTGATGTGAAATGAATAAGCAGAGCTTTACGACATTTAAGCTGGCAGCATATTTTAAATCTTGTTTGGAAAGTGAAGAACATGGAATAAAAAATAATTTACACTATAAAAGAGAGAATAAGGAAACAGACGTACAATAGAAAAACTAGGACAGAGTACTCAAAGGCCACTACAAAGAAGCAATGGAAATGTATATCACAGATGCTTACAATATATTTTATCAGATTTTTGATTTCTGTATTTCACTATTCAATGATGTAAGTTACCAAAATGATAGATTTCAGAATACAGCTGGGAGATAACATGGTGCAGCAGTCATTAATGTCACTTACAAAATATTTATAGCTCTTTTTTTTCCCCGGCTAGAAGAAAAATTGAACTGCCCAGAGCTTTTCAAAGTGGTGGCCATGGGATTTGCTTTGGTCAATGTAATGTAAACAAAAATGTGCTCCTTGCACTCAGAAGCTTAAAGGACCAGATGGCATTTTACCATATTCTCTTTTCATAGCTGTGGTGATGCATCAAATTCATCACACTAGTTACAGTTGCCCTGTCAACTCATGCAGGACAGACAGCCTGAGAAAGAGATAAACTTATTTTGTGCCATGTCGCTGAGATCAGGCATCTGTTTCTACAGTACAACAGCCCATCCAAATAAATACAATGGTGTTAAAAAGACATGGCCAATGGAACAAGGTAAACATGAATTTAATTTCCCCACATTTTCCTTTGTGTGACTATAGGAAATTGTGTACATTCTCTGAATATCAGTTTTCTTAAAATTTCTCCTGTTAGAGATAATACACACAAAATATCTAATATAGAAGGCATTCCATAAATCGTATCTATTATTAATAGAAATTGGTCAACAATACAACACTGAACATGTTTATTCAATAAAACTATCTAGCGTATGGGAGCAAAATATCATGCCAAGAATGAAAACACATACCTCTATAAAAAGCGATATGTCTTCTAGAAAGCTAAAGTAAATCTAAGGAAAAGGACAAGCAAGATCTATTGTTCCCCTGAAGATTTGGTTTTCTAAAAACAAAGATTAGCATTCTCTTCATTCATATTCGTTTCTCAAGTAAAGCATGGAAATTAAATAAAACAAAGTGTAATAACTGTTTTCTCTGCTAGAGTTGATATCAGTGTCCATGGTGAGCGACACTTCATGAATAACACATTGAATCATTAGCATATCAAAGCAGCTTTCCTTTTGCTGTTATTTTACCACATGGATCAGGTCTTTGATTAGAACTAAGCAACATTTGGGCATGCTGTTACTTCACAAAGGATTAGCTAATGGAGAGAACCTAATCTCCTATCATTTGGGACATTTTGTATTAATTCAAATACTTAGGAAACAAGTCCGTAAGTGAATGCTATGCAAGACATGCTGCAGCTCCAATCTGCGTTTTTCATCCCTAAAATAACTGAGTTTTATTATGATCCACTTTAGATGAGAGATTTTTTTTGTCACAAACAATTTCATGGTTAGACACACTTTTTGTTCAAAATTACATAAAAAATCAAGAAAACATGCATTCCATGTAGAAAATTCTGCCAAAAAAAAAAAAAAAAACAGATCAGCCTAATTCACTTGTACCCAGGAAAGTATTCACTTGTTCTTTTATTTAGACACTGTCCTGCATTCCAACAACATCTAATAACGTGCAGATGAACAGGACACTGGTCCTACTCATAGTTATCTCAATTATCTTAGAAGTGATAAGCAAATCATTGTAAATTAATATTAGGCATGTTTAATTGAGTCAGATTGTATATGACATGGGAACTCAGAAAAAGTGGCAGTTTGGGTTATCTGAAGATGGCTTCACAGATAATTTAACCTTTAGGCTGGATCTTACTTTTAGCTAAACTAAAATTAGAGAAAAGAAGAAATGAAAAAGAAAGAAAAAGAAATTAAAAATGTTATTTTTAACCAAAGCAGCAGCAAATGAAATGTAGGCATGTGTAAAGAAGAAATTATAGAGTGTACTGAAAACTGAAAGATACATATTTTAATTGGGAAGTCAGGTACATTTTTTAGACTGAGATTAGAGAAAACAAAGACTAGCTTTAGGGTGGAAGCAACAATTATCTTAGATGCAATACTAAGAAGAGACTTCTTTTCCATCTTCAGTGAGAATAATAATAAAGTTTTTAGGTTTTAAAAATTAGATACGGTATTAAGTAATCACGTTTGTTTATTGGTTATTAATATATTAATTGACAAATCATAATTGTATATATTTATTAGGTAAAATATGATGTTTTAATAGATGCATAAATATGGAATCATTACATCAAGATAATCATTATGTCTATCACCTCACTTATGGTTTTAGAGGAGATGTTTGAAATTTATTCCTAGTTATTCTTCTTTTAATTTTTAACTGATATATAATAATAGTACATATTTAGGTATAGAGTGATATTTTCATATATGTATACAATATGTAATGATCAAATCAGGGAAATTGGCATATCTATTACCTCAAACATTTGTTATTTCTTTGTGTTGGGTACATAAAAAATCTTCTCTTCTAGCTATCTGAAAATAAGCAATACATTTTTAACAACTATAGCCACCCTACAGTGCTATGGAACACTAGAACTTATTCCTCCTATCTAGCTTTAATTTTGTATCCACTCGCCACCCTCTCCTCATCTTTCTTTCTCCCCTTTGTTTCCCAGCCTCTAATAAACACTACTCTACTGCTATGAGCTCAACTTTTTTAGCTTCCACATATGAATGAGAACATATGCTTGCATGTTCTGTGCCTGACTCATTTAACTTAAGATATTCCAGGCTCATTCTTGTTGCCTAGAATTACAGGATTTTTTAATGACTGAATAATATTCTTTTTTGTATATATACAGCATTTTGTTTATCCATTTATCTGTTCATTCTACATTTTGGCTACTGTGAATAATGCTACAATAAACACGGGAGTGCAGAGATCTCTTTGATATCCTGATTTCCTTTCTTTTGAATATATACTTGACAGGGGGATTACTAGATCATATGATAGTTCTATTTTTTAGTTTTCTGAGGAACTGCTATATTAGTTTTCATAAGGGCTCCATTTTATTCCACATCCTCATCAGCATTTGTCATTTTAATTGGCAAAGCATAACATATATATTTGGGTATATTGTGTGATTTTTTTTCTTTTGCAGTACTTTATATAGGTTCCTTTTTCCATCTAAATTTTATTTCCCAATTATTTCAAATAAAATCATGCATAAATATATTATTTTAAATATATAAAAATATTTCAAGATGTTACAATATTACCAGATGTCTAAAAATGGAGATTATCAATTATTCTTTCAGCCATCAAATAAACAAAAGTAGGGTTCCATATTTCGTGGATTAAACCCTGCTCATAGCACAATATATGGAACCCAGTTATATGAAAGAATGAATTAACAAAAGAAAAAAATTTAGAAAGAATGGAACATAAGGCTGGGCGCGGTGGCTCACGCTTGTAATCCCAGCACTTTGGGAGGCCGAGGCGGGCGGATCACGAGGTCAGGAGATCGAGACCACGGTGAAACCCCGTCTCTACTAAAAATACAAAAAATTAGCTGGGCGTGGTGGCGGGCTCCTGTAGTCCCAGCTACTCGGAGAGGCTGAGGCAGGAGAATGGCGTGAACCCGGGAGGCGGAGGTTGCAGTGAGCCGAGATTGCGCCACTGCACTCCAGCCTGGGCGACAGAGCGAGACTCCGTCTCAAAAAAAAAAAAAAAAAAAAAAAAAAAAAAGAATGGAACATAATTCAGAAAGACATGTGACTGAGACTGTACTACATGAGAAGAAAAAGGGGAAAAAACGTCATAGAACATGAGGCCAAAAATAGGAAAGGTAAGAATATAGAGAATAGTACTTATGCAGTGATAGTGTACTTGGGAATTATAAAGATTCCACTTTTAAGCAAGGCCATAGAGAGAGGACGATGGAAAGATTGAAGGGGTGTGAGCTATTCAATAATGTGAGCTTTCTATAGGTATTTTGACAATCTGTATATATGCTGTTATTCAGATGTCATAATACTAACTTAATTCAGTGATCACCACAGCCAATTAGAATGGAGAACTAAGGCAGGATTGTTAAATTTTATCCTAGATACAATTTTCTTATGATCATCAACAGATATATAAGAAAGTTATATAAATAGCATGCCTTCCTTCATATCCTGCAGAGTCTATATGTGAGGTAGGTTACAAACTAGTGGATTAAAGGCATTTTATTTTCAACGTACATGTCAGTCAATAAATGAACTTTCTCAAAATATGTGATTCATCACAGAATAATAAAAAATGATTCTCATCCTAATGACAGTAAATATATACTAGAAGGATTGTCATTTATTCCATGCCTGCTGCATGTTCCCATAATTCTTTGAAATGCTTTAAATAAATTTTTATATTTATTCTTCAAGATAATCCCATATGTTAGAAATGTATAGCAGCAGTTTTTACTGCCTGCATTATCCTCCACTGACCTACAGTGAGCAGTTCAGTGAGAGCTCAGACCCACTCTGGCAGTTTCTCCCTTCACACTGCACTATGCTTGCAGCTTACTGCCTCAAGACTTACCTGGCAACTAATGGCAGGAGATTCAACTAACTGAAGTACAAGATCTAGTAGATGAATTCTCAGCTACCCATTCCTCAGATGAACAGGTCTAGGAGGACTCTCAGTTTTACAAAGGGCTTGTGGATTTTAACTTTCATTGTTTATATCTATCGGCTCTTTTTCATTCTTATTCCATATTCAACTCTCCTCACTCTCTCATTACTGTTTCCTGTAATCATGTCCCAAATTAAATTCCTGTGCCTTTATCCTCCTCTTAGATTTATTTGATGGGGGAGGAATCTGAATTAAAGTATAATTGGTATCCAATTTTACATAGGGAGAAAACAAGTTTCAGGTAGATTAAGTGATGTACCAAAGTTTTTCCATTTGAAAAGTGGTAAATTCAATATATTCTTAAGTGATAGCACAGCCATAGATTTGGAAGACCATTGAGAGGTGTGGGACAACACTTGCAATATAGGCAAAAGCAGAGGCTTCTCTTCCTATTGGCAGCTCACAGTGAGCAAGGGCTAATACTGAGAGTATTGTAATTAGCTGAATGAATGGGTCATCGTAGACAGGAGTGTCCAACCTGGAGCATACACAGGGGACTGGGTCTTAAAGCTCATCTCCCTATGGGGTCTCAACAGAAGAGATTCTCTCTGAGCCAATATATGGTAAAACAGTGATCAAAACTAAGATTTGAGCCCCAATGTTTTTGACAGTTATCTATGTTCTCAATCAAAAAGCATAATGATTCTCTTCACTGAAAAGACTGTATCTTAATCCATTCTATAAACTGTAAACTCACATATATACAACTCTGTATATAACCTCCCCTCAATGAACTGTTATGAAAAAGAATTACAGTTAAACACAGTGTTTTGGAAAACTAAGAAGGGCAGTTATTTTGGAAAATATATTTATTATCAAATATTCAGGAATCTATAAAATGTTTTGCAGCTTCTAGTGTAATTATTGCTTTCTAATGATATGAATGTGCTCTCAATTTGATATCAATGAACATGAATTATTTCTGCATACATAAACTAGATGTTTTCTAAGAAGATTTTTGTAGCAGTTATCATTACATAAACAAAGATTAACACACTAACATTTCTTGTAGAGTTTAGTCAATAATAAGGCAACATAAGTTCTCTGCATAGGAATGCCTTTAATCACTTTATAAAATAATGTGTATGGGACACTTCTGAAACCAACAGTTCTTGTTCATTTAATTACAGTTTTGTTAATATAATCACCCCAGTAGGGGATGTGTTACTTGGTGGGTGATATTTTCTTCACACCATGAGATGCACATTCACAGTGTTTGTCTCTATTAACTTAATTAAGAAATTACAATTAGAAAAAGAGCTATGCATTGAACATGTATTTGAACACACAGAGGAAGTAATGAGAATGCAAGCATGTGTGGTGAGGACCCATTGTCTATGTAAACCTTTCCGGATTACAGAATCAGCAGCTGGCATTTTAGTTATTGTTAAGGACTCTCTCGTTGTCTTTGGCATTTTGTGCACATAAGCACAAATCTATGCCTAAAACATTTTAAAAATGCCTATGCATAAATGCATTCTGTTTCTTTAAGAATTTTAAAAGGATATAAAATATATTAATATTTGCAAAAAACATTTCACATTAGTTTGCTCTTAGAGGAAGTGGTTGAGACTGACAAATAATGAGTGACATCTGCCTAATTCCATTTTGTTCTAAAATTTTCTCTGAGAAAGAAAAAAATCAATGTAGTGTGTTCTTTGAAATGAGAAGTTATATGTATATTCTTCATAGCAGCCATTCTGAAATATATCCCTGAGGGCAAATTTGTAATAATATCCAGCTGTTAGTCAAACTATACCCTAAAATGTTCCTACTAAACAATCACATTAAACCAGAAGAAGAGGAAAATATGTATTTTCATAACAAATTTTAGGATAAAAGAAATGTGTATTAGAGAAATGGAGTTAATTTACATATTTAAAGGGAAGATTAATTTGAATATACAGGTAAAATGCAAGTTATTTAAAATGACAAATAGAGCTCATCATAGTCTGACTCCTATATATTCCCTCAGAATAATCCAGGGATACGATAGTTCCCTAACCACCATGACTTCAAGTCGCTAAGATGCTCTCTCACCTCCCTCTAGTTTTGCCCTCCTGATTTATTTCATATAATGCTCTTTGCTCCCTTCCTAGTTTAAATAATTATTACTTATTTTCAAAATTCAAATGGGAAATCATCTCCTCCAGAAAATCTCCCCAAGCCTCTATAATTGGACTAAGTTGCTCCTTGTCTGCTTCTGCTGCCACCTTGGCAGACCCTTATCATAGGTCCTAAAGTTTTAAGCGTGCTTTTTTTCTATATACTGTAAGTACCTACTAGATAAGACACTGACTTTGTCAGCATTTTATACAGAGTCAAATAAACTATCCTGAGGCTCAGGTGTATGAAAGGCAGTCCTGACTTTGTAATATAATACAAAGCATTTTATATGAGGAAATTAGGTCAGGTTCACATTTATTTTAGGAAAATGCTCAGTCTACAATCCTCCAGCCTCTACTTGCACATTTTTAGTATTGTGGAGCTTGCAAGCACAGTAGAGAGTTTTGTATTTTAATAAATTATTTTATTTTAGAAATGTTTTAGGTATATAGAAAAATTGTGAAGATGGTACAGAGGTTTCCCATACACTCCCCACTTGGTGTTCCTGACTATTAACATCTTACATGAGTATGTCACATGTGTTACAATTAATGAAGCAATGTTGGTATATTATTATTCACCAAAGTCTATAATTTACTCAACTCTCCTTTGTTTATACCTTAATGTCACTTTTCTCTTCCAGGGTCTTCTACAGAAAACTAAGTTTAGTTTAGTTGTCATGTCCTTAGACTCCTCTTGGTTGTGACAATTTATCAGATTTGCTTCTTTTTGATGACTTTGGCAGTCCTCAGGAGTACTGGTGAGGTATTTTGTAGAATGGCCCACAACTGGGATTTGTTTGACCTTTTTCTTATGATTAGAAAGGGATTCTATGATTTTAGAAGGACGACTATAGTGGTAAAGTGTCATTGTTGTCACATCATTTCAATGATGCATCCTACCTACATGACATATCAATGACATACCACTGTTGATGTTGATCTTGATCACAAGGCTGAATGGTATTTATGCTTCTCCACTGAAGATATCCTTTCCTTCCCCCTCGCTATTCTTTATGGGAGAAACTCACCATGTGCAGCCCAGATTTAAGGAGTCAGGAGTTATGTTCCACCTCTTTGAGAAGACAGTATTTCATACATTATTTGAAATCTGCATGGGAAAATTTTCTATTGCCCCCCATTTATTTATTTATTCAATCATTTATTTATACCAATATGGACTCACAGATCTTTATTTAGGGCTTTGTGTTATACCCAATGCTCCTTTATTTATTTTATTGCTCAAATCATTTCATCTTTGGACATTGAGAACTCTTTAGGTAACTGCCTTGTTTCGTTGACATACCCCTGTCATTGTGTGTGTGTGTGTGTGTGTGTGTGTGTGTCTTTGTGTTTAGTAATTTCTTACTCTCTGCCACTATAACCTGCTCCAGGTTTCATCTTGTTTGTGTTTTGGTTCTGTCCTAGATCAGCTATTTTTACAAGGAGCTTTGGGTCCTTCTATTGAAGAATGATATTAGAAATAAAGATACCAAAGCATGGCAGAGACATAATCAAAAAAGAGAATTTCCGACCAATATCCTTGATGAACATTGATGCAAAAAGCCTCAATAAAATACTGGCAAACCGAATCCAGCAGCACATCAAAAAGTTTATACACCATGATCAAGTGGGCTTCATCCCTGGGATGCAAGGCTGGTTCAACATACGCAAATCAATAAATGTAATCCAGCATATAAACAGAACCAAAGACAAAAACCACATGATTATCTCAATAGATGCAGAAAAGTCCTCTGACAAAATTCAACAACCCTTCATGCTAAAAACTCTCAATAAATTAGATATTGATGGGACGTATCTCAAAATAATAAAAGCTATCTATGACAAACCCACAGCCAATATCATACTGAATGGGCAAAAACTGGAAGCATTCCCTTTGAAAACTGGCACAAGATAGGGATGCCCTCTCTCACCACTCCTATTCAACACAGTGCTGGAAGTTCTAGCCAGGGCAATCAGGCAGGAGAAGGAAATAAAGGGTATTCAATTAGGAAAAGAGGAAGTCAAATTGTCCCTGTTTGCAGATGACATGATTGTATATCTAGAAAACCCCATCATCTCAGCCCAAAATCTCCTTAAGCTGATTAGCAACTTCAGCAAAGTCTCAGGATCCAAAATCAATGTACAAAAATCACAAGCATTCTTGTACACCAATCACAGACAAACAGAGAGCCAAATCATGAGTGAACTCCCATTCACAATTGCTTCAAAGAGAATAAAATACCTAGGAATCCAACTTACAAGGGATGTGAAGGACCTCTTCAAGGAGAACTACAAACCACTGCTCAATGAAATAAAAGAGGATACAAACAAATGGAAGAACATTCCATGCTCATGGGTTGGAAGAATCAATATCGTGAAAATGGCCATACTGCCCAAGGTAATTTATAGATTCAATGCCATCCCCATCAAGCTACCAATGACTTTCTTCATAGAATTAGAAAAAACTACTTTAAAGTTCATATGGAACCAAAAAAGAGCCCCTGTCACCAAGTCAATCCTAAGCCAAAAGAACAAAGCTGGAGGCATCACGCTACCTGACTTCAAACTATACTATAAGGCTACAGTAACCAAAACAGCATGGTTCTGGTACCACAACAGAGACATAGATCAATGGAACAGAACCGAGCCCTCAGAAATAATGCCACATATCTACAACTATCGGATCTTTGAAAAACCTGACAAAAACAAGAAATGGGGAAAGGATTCCCTATTTAATAAATGGTGCTGGGAAAACTGGCTAGCCATATGTAGAAAGCTGAAACTGGATCCCTTCCTTACACCTTATACAAAAATTAATTCAAGATGGATTAAAGACTTAAATGTTAGACCTAGAACCATTAAAATCCTACAAGAAAACCTAGGCAATACCATTGAGGACATAGCGTGGGCAAGGACTTCATGTCTAAAACACCAAAAGCAATGGCAACAAAAGCCAAAATTGACAAATGGGATCTAATTAAACTAAAGAGCTTCTGCATAGCAAAAGAAACTACCATCAGGGTGAACAGGCAACCTACAGAATGGGAGAAAATTTTTGCAACCTACTCATCTGACAAATGGCTAATATCCAGAATCTACAATGAACTCAAACAAATTTACAAGAAAAAAACAAACAACCCCATCAAAAAGTGGGCGAAGGACATGAACAGACACTTCTCAAAAGAAGACATTTATGCAGCCAAAAAATACATGAAAAAATGCTCATCATCACTGGCCATCAGAGAAATGCAAATCAAAACCACAGTGAGATACCATCTCACACCAGTTAGAATGGCCATCATTAAAAAGTCAGGAAACAACAGGTGCTGGAGAGGATGTGGAGAAATAGGAACACTTTTACACTGTTGGTGGGACTGTAAACTAGTTCAACAATTGTGGAAGTCAGTGTGGCGATTCCTCAGGGATCTAGAACTAGAAATACCATTTGACCCAGCCATCCCATTACTGGGTATATACCCAAAGGACTATAAATCATGCTGCTATAAAGAAACATGCACACGTATGTTTATTGCGGCACTATTCACAATAGCAAAGACTTGGAACCAACCCAAATGTCCAACAATGATAGACTGGATTAAGAAAATGTGGCACATATACACCATGGAATACTATACAGCCATAAAAAATGATGAGTTCATGTCCTTTGTAGGGACACGGATGAAACTGGACAACATCATTCTCAGTAAACTATTGCAAAGACAAAAAACCAAACACCGCATGTTCTCACTCATAGGTGGGAATTGAACAATGAGAACTCATGGACACAGGAAGGGGAACATCACACTCCGGGGACTGTTGTGGGGTGGGGGGAGGGGGGAGGGACAGCATGAGGAGATATACCTAATGCTAAATGATGAGTTAATGGGTGCAGCAAAACAACATGGCACAGGGATACATATGTAACAAACCTGCACATTGTGCACATGTACCCAAAAACCTGAAGTATAATAAAAAAAAAAAAAAAAAGAAATGCCTAGGGGAGGCAAGAGCTGCATCAGGTGAGGGTGGTTGCCTCTGGGGCAGGAGGATTGGGTTAAAGTGGGGCAGAGGGCTGCGAATTTTAATTATACGATGTAGATTTAAAAACTAAAAAAAAAAAAAAGAAATAAAGACCTAGCTTCTAGGTGTGCTCATTGCTACTGGGATGTCATTGCTTCAAGAACTTCTCAGCTGACATCTCATGTATGTAAATATGTCGGTTCCTATTTCTAGCTGCAACTATTTTCATCTATATTAAGCTTTAAGTGAGTGTATGCTAATGTCATACTGATACATGACCTAATGGATTATTCCAACCTCCAATTATTATTTGGATAATTCCATCCTCCAGCTATGAAAAGTTCCACTTTAACAGTGATAAATGTAGCTTCTACAATTTGCTGGCCATTTTCCTAATTGTTCAATTCTAGTATAATTGTATAATGGTATCAGAGTTGTTAACATACACTTTCATGAGGAAAAAAATGCTTATTAGAGTGCAGTGCTTATATGCGTTTCTTTTCATTTAGTTTTATAGGCTTCACTCGATTCTACTTTCTTTGATCAGTTCTCTCCATCCCACTCCTGCTCAATTTATTGGGATTGTTTCATGTATATATAGTAATATAGTTGGATTGTTTTGTCACATTCTGAAATCCATCCCCAAATCCTAAAATATAATAAGTAATTTTTTTGAGAAATCATATATCAAAGTATATTCTTCATGCTACTAATTCCCATGGATTTTCAAAAACGTGTTTTATGTGGTAGATAATTACTTCATAAAAATCCTGTGTTTCACTTATTTAAACCTTCCCCTTAATTCTTCAAAACCACTCTTCTCGCTAGACCTCTACTTTTGCTTATACAGGATATAATTGAGATCATGTAGTATACAGCCTTTCCAGACTGGCTTATTTTGTTTAGCAATATGCACATAAGATTCATCAATACCTTTTCACAGCTTGATAGCTCAGTTTTTGCTGAGGAATAATTCACTGTGCAGTAAAATACATTATATATTGTACAAAGGTACCAGTTTATTTACCCATTTACTTTTTACAGAATGTTTGAGTACAACTTTTGTCAATATAAAAAAGGTTCTATAACCATTTATATGCAAATTTTCATATGGACATATCAAATGTCCACATTTCACGTGGACATATCAAAATTCCTGGAAAATACAATGAAATTATTTTTAGCTTCGTATGAAACTGAAAAATTGTCTGCCAAAGTTCTATACCATTTTGCATTCCTATTAGCAATAAAGAAGACTTCTTGCTCTCTATTCTCAAAATCATTTGATATTGTCAGGCATTTGGTATTAGCCATTATAATAATTATGTAGTTGTATCTCATGGTTGTCTGAATTTAGAATTCTCTCATGACAAATAATGTTGTGTATCTTCTTATTTTTTGCCATATATACATATATTCTTTAGTAAAATATCTGCTCAGATCTTTTGTTCTTTTTTTTTGAGACGGAGTCTTGCTCTGTCGCCCAGGCTGGAGTGCAGTGGCGCGATCTCAGCTCACTGCAAGCTCCGCCTCCCGGGTTCACGCCATTCTCCTGCCTCAGCCTCTCCCAGTAGCTGGGACTACAGGCGCCTGCAACCACGCCCGGCTAATTTTTTTTTTTTTTTTTTTGAGATGGAGTCTCGCTCTGTCGCCCAGGCTGGAGTGCAGTGGCGCGATCTCGGCTCACTGCAAGCTCCGCCTCCCGGGTTCACGCCATTCTCCTGCCTCAGCCTCTCCAAGTAGCTGGGACTACAGGCGCCCGCCACCACGCCCTGCTAATTTTTTGTATTTTTAGTAGAGACGGGGTTTCACTGTGGTCTCGATCTCCTGACCTCGTGATCCTCCTGCCTCGGCCTCCCAAAGTGCTGGGATTATAAGCGTGAGCCACTGCGCCCGCTAGTGTGAAGTTTTATTTCATCTTGCTAAGTGTTTGGATTTGTTTAATGTTTTCAATAGTTGCAGCTACCATAGGCTTTGAATATATTCAGTGTCTTCGTTTTTGACCTTGGACTTCACTGTATATTCCTCCTCAGCAACAGGCTGAAACTTGTAGCTGTTATTGCACTTTTGTACCGAGCCAATTGATGTGCTGGTAAGTTGTGTGGAAGGTGTGTGAGCTATAATCTTATGAACAAATCTTAGTCTTTAATGAGTCTGTGTCTCTGGGCTGTAAGCTTCACAAGTTTTTCTCTAGTCCTATATCCTTCCTTAACCTGCCTCCCCAGTTTTAACTTAGTCAGAAAGGCTAGACCATGCTAGAATATGAGGATGAATTCCCCACAGTTGGAATAAGACTCTGGTACTGTATTTTCCTTGGAGAGCAGATTTTGTTATGGAAAAAGTTCTGGGTATAGTCTATAATGATCTCTCTTCCGCTACCCTTGCTAGATACCTAAGAATATTATCTCATTTTTATTTGTAAGAACATAATGGAGTTCATGGAGAAAATCTCACGAAAATGTGGGATTCCTTCTAAGGTTGGAGCAACCAGTTGTTTCTTTCTTCCATTCTTATCCACACTTGCCTTTGAGATATATGTCAAAATCAATATTTAACTGTCCTACTAGTTTAGGGCTCTAGTGGCTTCTGTCCCAGGTAGGCAGATCTCACTGTGATTATCTGCATTTCTCCATCTTTCCAAACTTGTGGGTGATAGTTTGCTGTGCAAGCGTAGTTCTCTGATATATCCAAGAAGAGCTGTTGCTTTTCAATTAGTTCAGCTTTTATCTTGTTGTAAGTATGGAGTGACAACTGCTAAGCTCTTTACATTTTTCAAATGAAGCTGGTTCTCCAGAGTACATTTTTGAGGATAAAATTTTCTTGATTGGTATTGCATTAAATTAAAGGTAATCTCTCTTACATTGCATCAGGGATTGCAAACAAATCTCTAGATTCAAAATCAGGGCAGTTCCTCTTCCTTATACACTCTTTCAAATATTAAAGATAATGTTTTCTCCCCAGTCCTTTATTTTCCTCACCACAGTTACTATTCCTACAGTTATTCGTTACTCACGTGTCTTCCTTCTATCAATAATGTGCTGAAGCTGACTTTTCTCAGTCTAGGAAAGCTGATTCTTAAATTTTCAGAAATTGTTGTGAGCTGGTTGTCAAGCACATCATTATTAAAAGTGGAATAATATGCATTTAAAATTCAATATTTAATTATTGTTTATAAATGTTATGACATATTTCCTTTATATTAGTAACATTTTAATAGAATTATGCATGTAAATATAATATAATTTTCTTTTCAGATTTACGGTTGTTATGTATCTGCACACCATACCCCTGTACTGTGCATGCACTTTAATTACTAATGTCCTACGTTATATGAGATCCAGTAAGAATAACGAAACCCTTAGGACACCTCTCATTGCTAAATAAATATTGTCCTTTTTACAAATGTAAATCCTCTTTAGAAAGGCTTAAAGTAAATTCAATGAGCATTGGATTGCATTAGATTTGTTTCTCAGAAAGCTTTCTCTCTGTCTCTGCCTCCTACTGTCACTCAAACATGATTGATAGAGAATTTGAGTAATACATTCAGTGTTACCCACTCTAACTGTAATGAAGCAAATCAGGTTTTATTTTCTTGGTAGTACAGATTAAATGTGTTTCCCACAGTCCCATTTTCAGTCTTTTATACAAGTTCAGACATATTGACTAGACCTTTCAGCTGAATCTATAACTCTTAATAAGTCAATATATACAAAGAGTGATAACTAAAAAGGACAGGATAGCATTTGTCTTAGAACAGAAATCTTTTGATTATTAAATATTCTTTAGGGCCTAATTGGTTTTTCTAAGGTGACATTTCAGATTAAGTAATTAATATGTTTAAATTTAATTTCAGATTTTTAGGCATTATAAATTATTTTAGATGAGCTAAATATATCTTTTTTGTTGTGATGTTTCAAAGGTCAATAAGTGTGTGCCATTTGTCAGGTTCCCCAGCAGTGTCCCACACAAGCCAAAGAGAGATGATGAGTCTTTGTTAATTTTATTAGAACCTCCTTGATCCTTTTGAATCTGACTAGTTAGATGAAAGATCTCAGTGAGAGATGGGGACTGTTAGAGAAATAGTAGGCTCATCATGACTGGGACAGTTTATGCCAACTGTGTGACACATGGAAAAGGAATGCATTAAGCTCACAAGGTGAAGAGCAAACTAGGCATGGAAGGCTAAAGAATTCTACCTTCTTCCTGAGTCAAGCAGTAGCTGTAGTTGGCTATTAAACCTGCTTCTTGGATTAAAACCCCCATTCACCTGCTATGAAAACTCAAACTGCTACTACTACTACTACTACTACTACTACTACTACTACTACTACTTCTTCTAATAATAATAATAAACTTCCTGATCTATCATGCTGTGTCTGGTACCATCACCAGTCTCTCCTAAATGTGGATCTCTCTACTATGTGTACAAACATGACACCAGACCAGCTTTGTTTAAATCTACCTGATACAAATCTATATACTTTATGCCTAAGCAGTGTGGGTTTATGCTCTATGTGGCTACTGGGCTGCAACCACAAATTGATAATTACATGGCTTACCCTAAACAATGTTTGGCACTCCAAATCCAGTTTAAATAAGAAATGCTGAGCCAACATGAGCTGTGCCCCTTCAGGTTATATGTTCTATAAAGATTGAGTGGTGCATGGGATATTTCTTCAGGGGAGACAAGTGTTGCTTTTTGGGCTATTGTTCCAGAGAATTTTTGGTAGCGTCACCAAAGATTGTCAGGTACCCCTTCCATCCATTGTAAAGGATAATAGACTTACCTTACAGTATATGGCAAAGTCTCCCTCCTCCCCACCCACATTTTGGATCTATGCACAGTTTGCTGTGTCTTCATCCTTGGGGAGGGTGGCTTAGAAAACTCAACACTGTGGTTTGGCCTCATTTGGCTGGCCTCATTTGGCTCATTTTTGAGTCCTATTGACGGTAGCCTTAATTAAATGCTATATAGAACAAATTAAATGGACTTTGTCCCAGCACCTTCTGGTCAAATTAATAAGAATACTTGATGGAATGACACACTCATGTTAAAATTCAAGATTATTCAAAAATCTCTCAGGCTAAGGGATGGAATTTTGGAAGATGCAATCAGTTATGAGACTTGAATCCTTGCGTTTTCTCACTGAGAATGCCAAGACTGAAGACCCTGACTGCTCCTTGTCCAGCCATTCCTCAGCTTTTTCTTTGCAGCATATAAAGAGTGCTTGCTAATAGCCCACTATTAAAGAGTTGGACTCCCTAAGCTCATAATTCCTTATGTGTGATACAAATCCACAATTTGTGTATCATTCATCTGTGCTTCTCTGGAGGACCCATAAAATTGGTTGGGGGTAGGATGCAGGGGGTGGAGGAATGAGGAGCTGACTCAAGATGAAGCTCATAGCACTTGGTGTGTCATAAGTAGTAAAATCTCTATTTCTGACCCAAGAGTATTGAGTCCTCTTCCAGCATTCACAAAATAGTGAGTGACAGGCTAGCCTCTAGACTATAAGCAAGAGTCTTAAATACCTTGCTTTCTAAGAGATGGCATTAAAATTAGGAGAGACGTTAAGACTATTTTAGATAATCACAAGTGCTCTACACCATAATAAAACAGAAATTATGACATGGAATGTAATTGGAAGGGCCCTTAAGACAGTATCATAGGAAAATATTCTCTGAGTAGCTGATATTTGAGTTGAGACTTAAATTGAAGTAGAGAACGAGCCCCTCAAGCCACATTCTGTGAAAACAGCATTGGAGAAAAATGGAACAGTGTAGAGAAAAGGCTTAAGGCAGGAACATGTTTGACATGTTTGCAGAATAGAAAGAAGGGCAGAGTCACATAATCAGAGTGAACAAAGAGGGGAATGAAGTTATGCAATTTTTATTTTCAAAAGAACACCTTAGTCACTATGTAGTAAATGAATTACTCTGGAGTTAGGAAGAGGCTACTTAAGAAGACTTGATGGAAAGAACTTGCATTTCCCTGAATAGACCAATAACAAGTTCTGAAATTGAATCAGGAATAAAAAGCCTGCCAACCAGAAAATGCCCAGGTCCAGATGGATTCACAGTCAAATTCTACCAGATATATAACAAGGAGATAGAATCATTCCTACTGAAACTATTCCAAAAAATTGAGGAGGAGGGACTCTTCCCCAACTCATTCTATGAGGCCAGCATCATTCTGATACCAAAACCTGGCAAAGTTACAACAAAAAAATGAAAATTTCAGGCCAATATCTTTGATGAATACAGATGAAAAAAATCCTCAACAAAATAGGGGTAGAAAACCAAATTCATCAGCACATCAAAAATTTAATCCACCACGGTCAAGTAAGCTTTATCCTGGGATGCAAGATAAGTTCAACATATGCAAATCAATAAATTTGATTCAACACATAAACAGAACTGAAAACGAAAATCACAGGATTATCTCAATAGAGGCAGAAAAGGCTTTCAATAAAATTCAGCATCCCTTCATGTTAAAAACTCTCCACAAACTAGGCACTGAAGGAACTTCAAAATAATAAGAGCCATCTATGACAAAGCCACAGCCAACATAATACTGAATGGGCAAAAGCTAGAAACATTTCCCTTGAGAGTCAGAACAAGACAAGGATGTCCACTCTCATCACACCTATTCAACTTTTACTAGAAGTCTTAGCGAGAGAAATCAGGTAAGAAAAAGAAATGAAAGGAAGCCAAATAGGAAGACAGAAAGTCAAACTACTTCTGCTTGGTCAAAATATGATTTTATACTTAGAAAACTCCATAGTCAGCTAGGTGTGGTGGCTCACGACTGTAATCCCAGAGCTTTTGGAGGCCGAGGCAGGCGAATTGCCTGAGGTCAGGAGTTCGAGACCAGCATGGCTAACGTGGTGAAACCCCGTCTCTACTAAAAATACAAAAAAAAAAAAAAAAAAAAAAAAAAAGCCAGGCATGGTGGTGCACACCTGTAGTCCCAGCTACTCGTGAGGCTGAGGCAGGAGAATTGCTTAAACCCTGGAGGCAGAGGTTGCAGTGAGCTGAGATCATGCCACTGCACTCCGGCTTGGGCGACAGAGCGAGACTCTGTCAAAAAAAAAAAAAAAAGAATACCCCATAGTCTCTCTCCAAAAGTCCTAGATCTGATAAACCACTTCAGTAGAAAATTTAGTGGCATTTCTATATAAAATGATTGCCAAATCAAGAACACAATCTCATTCACAATAGCCACAAAAAATAAAATACCTAGGAATAAGCTAACCAGGGAGGTAAGAGATCTCCACAACAAGAATTACAAAACACAGCTGAAGCAAATCATAGATGTCATGAACAAATGGGAAAACATTACATGCTCATGAATAGGAAGAATCGATATTGTTAAAATGCATATACTGTGCAAAGCAATTTACAGATTCAATGTTATTCCTATCAAACTGTCAAGAAGATTCTTGACAGAATTGGAAAAATATATTCTAAAATTCATATGGAACCAAAAAGGAGTCCCAAGAGCCAAAACAATCCTAAGCAAAAAGAGTAAAGCTGGAGGAATCACATTACTTGAACTCACACTATACTACAAGGCTAAAATCCAGTAACAAAACTGCATGGTACTGGTACAAAATTTTACAAATAGATCAAAGAAACCAAATAGAGAGCCCATAAAGAAAGCCACACACATACGAGCACCTGATCTTTGACAAAGTTGACAAGAAGAAGCAATGAAGAAAGGACTCTCTATTCAATAAATGGTGCTGGCATACCAGGCTAGTCATATGCATAAGATTGATTCTGGACCACTTCTTTACTTCATATACAGAAACCAACTCAATATGGATTAACGACTTAAATATGAAGTACAAAACTATAAAAATTCTTGAAGAAAACCTAGGAAATACCATTCTAGACATAGGCATCGAGAAAGATTTCATGAGGAAGACACCAAAAGCAAAAATTGACAAATGGGACCTAATTAAACTAAAGTGTTTCTGCACAGCAAAATAAACTACCAACAGAGTATATAGACAATTCAAAAATTGGGAGAAAAGATCTGAAAACTATTCATCTGACAAAGGTCTTATATCCAGTGTCTATAAGGAGCTTAAACAAATTAACAAGAACAAAACAACCCTATTAGAAATTGGGCAAAGGACAGACACTACAAAACAAGGCATATCTATGGCCAACAAATATATGAAACAAAGCTCAACATTATATTCATTAGAGAAATGCAAAGCAAAAGCAAGTGAGATATCATCTCATACCAATCAGAATGCCTATTACTAAAAAGTCAAAAAATAACATATGCTGGCGAGGCTTTGAAGAAATGAGAATGCTTACACACTACTGGTGGGAATGTAAATTAGCTCAGCCACTGTGAAAAGCAGTTTGGTGATTTCTCAAAAAACTTAAAACAGAGCTACCTTTCAACCAGCAATCCCATTACTGGGTATATACTAATGGAATATGTTATCATTCTAGCATAATGACGCATGTATGTGTATGCTCATCACAGCACTATTCAAAACAGCAAAGACGACCGAGCACGGTGGCTCACACCTGTAATCCAAGCACTTTGGGAGGCTGAGGTGGGTGGATTATCTGAGGTCGGGAGTTCAAGACCAGCCAGACCAACATGGTAAAACCCTGTCTCTGTTACTAAAAGCACAACACAAAAATTAGCTGGGCATAGTGGTGCGCGCCTGTTATCCCAGCTACTCTGGAGGCTGATGCAGGAGAATAGCTTGAACCCAGGAGGTGGAGGTTGCACTGCACTCCAGCCTGAGTGATGGAGTGAGACTCCATTTCAAAAAAAAAAATTGCATTAGTAAATACATAGAATCAACCTAAACGCTCATCAATGGTAGACTGTATAAAGAAAATGTAGTACATATACACCACGGGGTACTATATAAAAACGAATGAGCTAACATCCTTTGCAACAACATGGATGGAGCCGGAGGCCATTATCGTAAGCAAATTAACAGGAACAGAAAACTCAGTACCACATGTTCTCACTTATAAGTAGGAGCTAAACACTGAGTACATACACATGAAACAAGGAAATAATAGACACCAGGGCCTACTTAAAGGTGGAGGATAGGAGGAAGATGAGAATCAAAAAACCATCTGTTGGGTCCTATGCTTATCACCTGGGTGATGAAATATGCACACCAAGCCCCCATGACATGCAACTTGTCTATAGAAACAACCTGCACATGTACTCCTGAAACTAAAACAAAAGTAAAAAAAACAAACAAACAAACAAACAAAAAAAACACTTGGAAATAGAAATGGCGTTAATATCTTTCTTCTTTTATATCCATTAACACTAAAATTTACAAGAGCATTGAAATAAATTTATGAGGTCAATGTATTCAGTTTCTTGAACATGTCAAATCATACCTAGTACATTTGTGTTCCCTCAAAATAAGACATAATATTGAATATATAATCTTTATGTGTTCCCCAAATAAAGTGATTTATAAGTTTAAAGAAAGAAAGAACTTGTTCTGCTGTATGTTATAATTGAAACAAAAATGTTTGAAACAGGACACATTTTTGTGGTAGAGCTAAAAACATTTGTCAATGAATTCAATGTGGTTTGAAGAAAAGAGAGAAATTAATGATTAGCCCAGAGTGATTGACTTGAGTGTTTGTTTGAATATTTGTATAATTTATAAAGGGAAAAGGCCAGAAGAGCAGGAAATATGGAGAACTGAGATCAAGAGGCTTTTCATTTTTAATTTGTTTGGGGCCTTGTTAGAATAAATATACAAAGTAACCAGTTAGACAATATGTAATAAAAATAAAATGGAAAAAAAAGTTTTGAATGTTGATATTACTCTCTTCCTTTTCCTGCAACCATTGTGACATTTTTTACAGATCTTTTAATATTGTTTGCATCATAGCTGAATATATGTGTTTGCAATATTTATACACTATGAGGAAATACTAAGCACTTTATTCTATTTATACTGATAAAATATTGAAAATTGTTTAAAAAAACAAAATATCGCACAGCTTCAGAATTTATCAAGAGGGTAACACTAAAAATGCATTAGATACAACAGTCCATATGAGAATTAATGCAGTGGTTTACAGTAAAGTAAATGTCATAGAGCATGCTGCCTGTTCAGCCCTGCTTTCCATTGCCTTCCGCATTAACTTTTTCCTTGATTACCCAAGGAAGTCCAACTTTTGTTTTTCTTTTATGCTGAATAGCGTCACTATTATCTGACACCGTGCTGTCCATAATCTCATCCTGATTTATTTAGTTACTCTTAAATATCTACGAATTTATTTCTGCAATCAAAAATCATTCTAAACTTCATAGAAATTGCAGAGAACATTTTTTTAATCAATAGCATCTTCACCTCAACTTTGTAGTTAGATCATTGACTTGTGACATGTATTTTGTAAGAAGGCACTAAGAAAATGGAAAGGAAGCCAACTATTGTGAAATACCATTTTCCCAGAGAGTGTGGAAAGAATTTCCACGTTATTGATTGTCTTCCATTCAACAATCCTGTCTCATATGTATTGTTAGCTTTATTTAACTGATGGAGAAGAGCTTGCATCTCCTGACAATGCCTGATGATTTTCATTTTGCTCTGCCTTGTTCCAAATATTCTACTCTTTTCACTAAACCTCTGTGTGTTAGCTGACTTGTATGGATAATGCACAAAAATTCCACGGTGCAGAGTACAGATGGACATGTAAATAATCACAACAGTGGAAGCCTGCCTTTGCTTTTAAATGGCATTTTACCTTACATATTTTGGGCTCCTTGGAGTCTGCTGCTTTCAAAGTATAATCACAGATAACCATTATAAAAGGGTAAGGCCATGGTGAACAAAATGTATTATTTTGCCATATGTCTGCAAAATATGGAGATTGGATGCATGTGTAGTCTCATCTCTTATCTGGGGGTCTGTGATTCTTCGAAATTTGTAGGGAAGCAGATCTGCTTTGCCATCATCATACAGTTCAGGTATATGCTGAATAGACAAGGACACTGCTTAAGGCATTTCACAAGTTGTTCTTTCAGTGTGGAGATCATTCAGGGTCTGCGCCACCATCCTTCGTACCCTTTCGTCCTGTAAGTGGCATTTCACCAGGTTTCTCTTTTCCTCCTCTGTAGTCATTGTTTTATCTAGCTCTCTTCTTCTGCACTCTCATATTTATTTGATGCTGAAAATGCTGCAGATCGTGGGTGACAACCTTCTTGCCAACACTAATAATTAAGAACAGGTGCCATATGTCCTCATTTTTGTCATGAGAAAATCTTCAAACTATTTAATATTGCAGCACATACCTTAACTTCTTTCACAGAACCAACCAAAATATCTCCTAAGTACCTTAATAAACACAGTTCTGTCGGACAGGCATATGCTTACATTATATGCTATGCTTCAAATATTATGGTAGTTTGTCGTATGACAGATATTTTCCCTAAAATAGCATCTGTGATAGAAAATGATTAGTTTTTCCTCTTTTTAGAATTATCTAAATAGATGATATTGGGAGCAGGTGAATAAAAATATTTAAAGCATTATGTGGCTTTGGGGTAATATATAATTGTTTGGATGCTTACATTCTTGGTTGGAATATTAAATGCTAAAGGTACTGTGGGTCCACTAAATATAAATAAAAGAGCTGACTTCAGCTAATGACTCACTTTCGAGCATGGCTCTTTGACAGGTTTTATTGGTAATTGAAAAAAATGGCAAAGCAATTTTATGACTGTGCTTGGAGAAAAGAGCCCAGTCCATAACGTGAAATCAGCCAACAAAGCATTTTTGCTATGATTACTCCAAACCCCAAAGCAATAGGCCAATGCATTTTTTAAAGTTTCCTTGTTATTTATTTATTTTTAAACTTCACTGGAAATCATCGCAGGCCACAGAAAGCAAGATACTGGTACCACATCCATAATGAATCATTTAAACAGCTTTTAAAAAAAGAACAATAAAGGCCACATGCCAGATTATCTGCCATGCAATAATTATACACAAAAGAAACAGTATTTTCTGATAGAGGATAAGAAAATTGAGTTGTGTCTGTTTTTTTCTAATACGGTAGAAATTGTGTGACTTCAGAGTTTACTGTGTTGGAAAAAAATTATTTGGAAACAAAAGAAAAACAGTGGGGAAAACATGTATTTATTCTTCATGTAACTGACCATTCTGTTTAATTTAGCATTTCTGTGCCTTGTGAATTTATGTTTTAGACTTAAAGGCAGAGCATTTATGCCTTTCTCAGAACTTAGCAGAGTATTTCAAGAAATGTCAGTACTCTAAAATTTTACTAACTCTAATCCTTTATTAATATAATTTCATATTGTTTTATAGACTATGATTAAGTGAATCTGTGCAACCCCACATTCACAGAATGTTCTTGAGTGTCATGCATTGTTCTCCTGTGCCTTTCTTGCCATACTTTCTGTTTTTCCAATACCTTCATGATGACTTTCTCTTTCCTCAACTTATGTTTGTCCAGCCTCCGTACTTCTTTCTTTCACAAAATTATCTTCCCACTTGATACCATTTACCTCAATATACCATTTTCCCTACATTTCAATCATTGTTTCCTAATTTCCTACTTTTTTCTATCACTTTTTTATGTTATTTTCCACTGGTTTCCAAGCTTTTATTACATCTGTAGACTACAATGTTTTGTTTAAAATGAAGCATTATTTAATGAGCAACAACAGTAAATTTAGAATAGCTCAACTGTCTCATTCTTCTTTCATGTAGGGATTAGCTTTTGCTGAATTACAATCCACTCTAAACATCAGTGGTTTACTAGAATGTCATCTGATATTGCAGAAAAGTTTCTTGGTTAACTAAGAGCTCAGTCATCTTGGCATAGGGGGGCAGCTCTTCCACATGCCTTGACTCTACCTGGTCTTGGCTCCTTACTCAGGTTTGTGTTCAGGTATCAACCACAGATGCTTATTCTATCACGTTCTGCCTAGAATTTACTTGTATGTCGTCTAAAAATATGCCAAGTATATATTTTCTTTCAAAAATAACTACATATGACAATTTTCCCAAATATTTTGGTTAGTCATTTTCCCAAATAGTTTGGATTAGTCATTTTCCCAAACAAACATTTATAAAAATTTCATACTCATTATCCAGCCTTTTATTTGGTTTCTCACCTCTAGCCACACTGCTCCAAAAGAAATGCTCCTGCTAAATATAGGTTTCTGCTACAGCAGCAACCCACTTCCAAGTATTAATTTCTGTATTAGTTAGCTTTCTCTGTGTAACAAACCATTTCAAAATTCTGTAGCTTTAGACACATCCTTTATTCCACATTCAGTTTTGGGTTGACTGGGCCAGGTAATCTAGGCTGAGACTAATTTGGAGGTTCTTCTTCAAGCTATGAACCTGTCTAGGTTTGGCTTTTATCTGAGTTTAGGCTCAAGTCTACCCCAAATATGCTTAATCTGGGGATCACACTGGGTTAGTGTAGTATCTCGGTGGAAATTTAAAAAAGACAAAGGCATCAAAAGGCAAGTGGAAATGCACAAGAGTTCTTAAAGTCTGGCATCTTAACTAGCTCCCTTTCACCATAAACTATAGGTGACCACCAGACTCTTAGGTCGACTTGTGCTAAGGGACCTGCAGGCAGGTAGGTTATCATCTTGGTAGGGTCAACAGATAATGATCATTAATTAAAAGCAGAGCTGTTACTACAGACTGAAGGCAGAAATAACCACATTTGGTACCATTTTGGTCTGCTTGGATGTTCTTGATACTCAATAGTTCAAATTTAGTGATAGAGACAAGTGCAGTAATCCTGGCCTGAGAACGGTCTGACATGAAGTTCAGGGTCACATCACTAGTTAAGTCACTGACACCAGCAGAGTGCAGTCATGGCTACTGCAGCCTCAACCTCCTGGGCTCAAAGATATGCTGCTGCCTTAGCCTCTTGAGTAGCTATGATCACAGGGGCATGCCACTATGGCTGGCTATTTTTTTTTTTTCTTTGTAGATAAGAGGTCTTGCCCTTTTACCCAGACTGATGTTGAATTCCTGACCTCAAAGGATCCTCCTGCCTTGGCCCCTAAAACTGTTGGCAATACAGGTATTAGCCAGCATGCCTACCCTGTAAATTTTTTTTTTTTTTTTTTTTTTTTTTTTTGAGATGGAGTCTCACTCTTTCTCCCAGGCTGGAGTGCAGTGGCGCTATCTTAGCTCACTGCAAGCTCTGCCTCCCAGGTTCACGCCATTCTCCTGCCTCAGCCTCCTAGTAGCTGGGGTAAATTTGTATTTTTAAGCTTAAATTATAATGTGTTTCCTTGTATGTACCCAAGTAGATGATTTTCTCCTTTTCTAAACCAGTTCCTATACATCTGCAAAAGATAAGTTTATGGAGATGGTTGTTTAGTACACCTAAAACTATATGTTAATTTTCTCTAATAAAGATCCCATATATTGCACAGAACAGAATCTGCTATTGGAGATACATCTTGGTTGTTTTTGTGGAGCTACAGTCAACATATATCCAACTATCAGCTTTGATGCCATGTTTGGTTTGGGGTGAAGTTTTTTGCTGATATTGGAGATACAAATTCAACCATTTATTGCAATTTTAAAAATTAGGAAAATCAAATAAAATATTATTAATATATTTACCATGTATTGAGTACAGTGACACAAGCACTGTGCCAACTCTGTTCTGTATATTATATCTTTTTTTGCAATATTATACAAAACATTCCACCTCTGTCTCCATGGGTCTCCAAGGATGACACTGATTTCTGCCATTTGTCTAGATGGTGACATTGATTTTCATTTACTCTCTTCATTGCAGTGAGAAAATTTTAGAGAATTCCATTTAGCCTGTAAGAGATTTTTGTTCCTTTGAAAATAATATGGTTATAGAAAAGATTTAATTGAAGTTGTCAAAATTATAAATTCTCTAACAATAAGATGAATCTTTTAAAAGAGTAAAGATTTTCTGTAGTTTTCTTTAATGCAAATGGATGTTATTAAATATTTTAACAATATGATTTTAATAGTTTTGAATAAAATTAGTTTGTAGATCCATAAATTTAATAAAATGAATTCATCAATTAATACATGAATATGTCAAGATGATTTAATTTTAAATTGCATAACACCGTTTGCATTCTAAACAAGTTTTAACTTGGGAATGACATGGTATCAATATTTATAGATTCCCATACCTCTTCTTCTCTAGGGTTTCTCAATTTCTATTGATATAAAATAATTAAGAAGTAATTAGAGCGCTCAGAAAATGCATTATGTTTGCAAAATTACTGTAATTCAAGCTATGATTTTAATTTCTTGCAGAACTACCTACCTTGATAAATTTTTCAAGGACAGTCTCTGACAGAAAGATTTAAAGTTTAATTTACCTTCTTTAAAGATGATAAACAGTCTTTCCTAAATCACAGAGTCTCTTTGACTGCTAAGGAACCACTCACAACCCTACACATACAAGTTTTCTCATCAACTAATCAGAGAACTGTGGCTCTCAAACTTGTGAAACATGAATTTTGAGATCAAATTATCTGTCATTTACAATTTGTTCATATCCTTTGACCAAAATTAATCACCCCTTTCTACCTCCTACCCCTAATTCCTAATAACCACTTTTCTACTCTATGTTTCTATGAGTTCAGCTTTTTTGTTTCCACCTGTAAGTGGGATCATGCAATAGTTGCCTTTCTGGGTCTGGCTTATTTGACTTAGTATAATTCTTCCAGGTTCATCCATGTTGTGACAAATGACAGGATTTCCTTACTTTTTATTAATTTTTAAAATTTTACTGCTTATTGGAGGCGGAGCTTGCAGTGAGCCGAGATCGCGGCACTGCACTCCAGCCTGGGTGACAGAGCGAGACTCCATCTCAAAAAAAAAAAAAAAATTACTGCTTATTTTTTTTCGTTTATTTTTATTGATATATCACAATTGGGCGTATTTTGGGGGTACATGCAATATTTTGATATGTGTATACAATGTGTAATTATCAAACCGGGGTAATTGGAATATCTGGGACCTCAAATATTTGTGTTTCTTTGTATTGGAAACATGACAATTCTTCTCTTCTACCTATTTTGTAAGGTACAATAAATCCCTGTTAACTGTAATTTCCCCACCGTACAGTGGAATAGTAGAACTGACTCCTATCTAATTGTATCTTTGTATCCATAATCAAATTCTCTTCAACCTCTCTCCCTCCTTTCCTTCACAGCCTCTAGGAAACACCATGGTCCTCTCCAGCTGCACGAGATCCACTTTTTTAGCTCCCACATATGAGTGAGGGCATGCAATATTATTCTTTCTGTGCCTGGTTTATTTCACTTAACATAATGACCTCCACTTCCATCCAAGTTCCTGCAAATGACCGGATTTGATTCTTTTTATGGCAGAATAGTATTTCACTGTGTATATGTACCACATTTTCTTTATCTGTTCATCCAATGATGAACACTTAGACTGATCATATATCTTGGCTCTTGTGAATACTACCACAATAAGCATAGGAGTGCAGATGTCCCTTTGATATACTGACATTCCTTCCTTGGAAATATACCCAACAGTGAGATTGCTGGATCATATGGATGTCCTAATGTAATTTTTTTGAGGAAGCTCCATACCGCTTTCCACAATCGTTGTACTAATTTACATTCCCACCAACAGTATATAAGGGTTCCCCCATCCACAACATTGTAAGCATGTATTTTTTATCTTTTTGATGACAGCTATTCTAACTGGGGTGAGGTGATATCTCATTGTGGTTTTAATTTGCATTTTTCTGATGATCAATGATGCTGAGCAACTTTTCAAATACCTGTTTGAATGTGTATGTTTTCTTTTGAGAAATGCCTATTCAGAAATTTTGCCCACATTATAAATCAGATTATTTGTGGGTTTTTTTTTTATGTTGTGTTGTTTGCATTACTGATATATGCTAGATATTAATCCTTTGTCTGATAATTTGCAAATATTTTCTGCCATTTTGTAGATGTTTTGTTCAGTTTGTTGATTGTTCCTTTGTTGTGTAGAAGCTTTTAAGCTTAATGCAATCTCATTTGTCTAGTTTTCTTTTGGTTTACTTAGCTTTTGTGGTCTTACCCAAAAAGTCTTTCCCCTAATCAGTGTCCTGTAGTGTTTCCCCAATGTTTTCTTCTAGGAGTTTCATAATTTCAGGTTTTATATTTAAGTCTTTAATTCATTTTGAGTTGATATTTGTATATGTTAAAAGATGGGGATCTAGTTTTATTCTTCTGCATGTGGATATCCAGATTTCCCAGAACCATTTAAAAGAGACTGCACTTTCTGCAGTGTTTAATTTTGATGCCTGTGTTGAAAATGAATTGGTGATAAGTGTGTGGATGTACTTCTGGTTTCTCTATTCTGTTCTATTATTGTTGTATGTCAACATTATGTTTTTTGGTTATTACAGCTTTGCAGTATAATTTGAAATCAGGTAGGGTGATGCCTCCAGCTTTGTTCTATTTGCTCAGGATTCTTGGTCTATTCAGATTGTTATGTGATTTCCACAAATTTTAGATTTTTTTCTATTTCTTTGAAGATGTCATTTATATTTTGATAAGAGTTGCATTTAAACTGTAGATCATGTTGGGTACATAGACACATTAACAATACTAATTATTTTGATTCATGAGAAAGGAATATGTTTCTAATTTTATGTCCTCTTCAATTTCTTTCATTAGTGTTTTACAGTTATCCCTGTAGAGACATTTATATTTTTTGTTGTTAAATTTATCCCTAAGTATCATGTTTTTTTGTAGCTATTGTAAATCAGATTGCTTTATTGATTTAATTTTCAGAACGATTACTCTCAGTGTATGGAAATGCTACTGATTTTTGTATGTGAATTTTACCAAATTTTTTAATTAGTTCTAAGAATTGTTTGCTGGAGTGTTTAGGTCTCTCTAAATTTAAGATTATGTTGTCTGCCAACAAGGACAATTTGACATTTTCCTTTCCAATTTGGATGACCTTTATTTCTTTCTCTTGCCTAATTGCTCTGCCAAGGGCTTGCAGATATGGAACAATACAAAAATACCCATTTTCACCCTTTTATTTCTTCTTTTTTAAAGCTGGACAGTATTCCATAGTGTGTGTGTGTGTGTGTGTGTGTGTGTGTATGTGTGTGTGTGTGTGTGTATATATATATATATATATATATATATCTCCATTCATCTCTTGAAAGGCACATAGGCTATTTCCCCATCTTAGTTATTGTAAATTAATGCTGTAATGAACATGAAATTGCAGGCATCTTTTTGAAATACTGATTTCATTTACTTTGAATATTTATCCAGAAGTTAGATTGCTGCATTTCATATGGAAAGTCTATTTTTACTTTTTTGAGGAAACTTCATACTATTTTCTTTAATAGCTGTACCAGTTTACATCTCACCACAACATACAAGTTGGTTAGTCCACATCCTTGCCTACATGTGTTATGTCTTGACTTCTTAATAATAGCCATACTAACAATTTTGAGTTGATATCTCACTATGGTCTGAATTATAGTACCATGATAATTAGTGAAGTTAAGCACCTTCTCATATATATGTTTTCCATTTGTATTGGACCCTTATTGTACACTATACACAAAATTCAACTTAAGATGGGTTAAAAATGTAAATTTAAGACCAGAAATTATAAAATGCCATGACATTGGTTTTGGCAATTTTTTTTTTTTTTTGATATGATACCAAAGCGTAGGCCACAAAGCAAAAATAAACAAGTGGGACCACATCAAACTAAAGTGTTTCTGCTGAGCAAAATAAATAATTTACAAAATAAAAAGGCAGCCTGTTAATTGGGAGGAAATAATTGCAAACCATATATGTAAGGAGGAGATAACATAAAAAATGTAAAAGGAACTCAAACAACTCAAGAGCAAACAAAAAAAATTGATTATAAAATGTACAAAGGTCCTGGACAGATATTTTTTCTAAGGCAAAGGAAACACTTCTTGATTGAAAAAATTAAACACACTCTTAGAGGTTAACATCTTTTGAGAACAGCAAGATAAGCCCATTAGTGCAGAAAAAGCTTTTCTTGAATATGATGTATACTTTATATTTGTTATTGTTACTTTTATAGTGTGGTGTCTACTTTGTCTTTTCTGAGAGGAATGAGTGGTTTGATGTTCACAAAGTTTTCTGAAGCCAGCTCAATGTGTGCTGAGTTTATGAGAAATTGAGTGTACTCTGAGGAAATATGCTGACATCGCAAATTGATTATATTTGTGATGTGCTGACAACAGGACTCATTCATCTGGGGACTGGCAAGTAGCTTCCTGCTGTTCTCTCCTCCTGTTAGAAGATGTGTGCTAACATTACAAATGTAAAAATCAGTTGATACAGCAACTTTAGAGTTTGCTGCAGATTTTTTTCAACCTCTACTTCTACTTCTCTTGATCTTCAATATCTTATATCTTTTATTTGCTCTGCTTTCAGTTTGTTATATCTGCTCTCCCACCATAAAAATTGATGTTCTGATTCTTGTATTTGAGTATTTGACTCAGATTGATTTTACAAAACTCAGCCAAACACTAATATATTATACCTGTATTGATGTTCTGGTGCTTATTAACTTTTTTCAACATTTTATGTGATAAACTTCATATTTTTTATGAATTATTAAAATAAATGTGTTTGTTCACTTATGAATTAGTTTTGAGGCAAGCATTATTTATGCACCAAAATTTGGAAGTCTAAGAAAGGACTTAGTCAAACTTAGAGTTTGCAAAATATATCATGAAAGAGATGTTTCATGATTATGTAGCAGTTTCATGAGATGCCATGTCTTTGTAGAATTTAAAGGTGTTTAGAAATTCATACTGCTTGAATCATCTAGTGGTTCCTCTGCATAGTATCATGGAAAACTCGTTAACTTGCTTTTGTTCCCCAGAGTGTATCTTTCACTGATTTTATACCATCAAAATTATGTTCGTTCTCATGTGGCCATCACTTGCTAATTCTGGGTTTGATTGAAGCAGATCATTTTAGAAGCTACAACATGGTAAAAAAATGACCCTTTTGAATATTGACAAGCTCTTTCAAAGTTTCTTCTAGTTTGAATGCACCATAAAGGACACATTTCCATATGTGTACGGTTAAAGGGTTAAAATATTGTACAATAAAGAAACCGTATTTACATATTTTATATATTCTACAACTACAGTTACTATGTGACTTACATATATAATTTAACACTAGGTATTTTTTGTTAAATGAGAATTCCGCCAAGTTAAACAGTGTAATAAGTTTTTCCTAGTATGGAAATCAATTCCTAAATGAAAATTATAACAATTTCCCTGGCAAGAGTAGCTGGTGCCAGCAGACACATTTAGCCATCAACTACTACATGGAAATATGCATTCTTCGTTACAATTTCTGGTTGTAATCGTACTTATGGTGGTGGTGGTGGTGGTGATGTTTAATGGCCATATATGCTCAGTGTCCCTGGTATTTTGGTATAATAGCTGGGTCTTAGGAATATAAAAAGTGGGGATCAAAAATATTTTTATATCTCTTCAAGAAATCCTTTAAAGTTAGGTGGCTTTGGGGAATTTCTTTTTAAAACCATAGCAAATAAATGTTTTATTACTACAAAATAACCAAAAAGAAAGTAAAACCTATGAAGAAAACAATTTTCTCTTTCAGCATCCTTTCTGAAAAGCACAAATGCTTCATGTACTCTGTGTGAAACACGGTACAATATTCTTAGGACTGTCTAACCAACACTGTGATAGAAAAATAAGCCTTTGATTTGATGAATCCAAAGAATACCTGAGAATACTAGCATTCAAACCTGAAAAACACGGTAATGTAGGAAATTTAAGATGAGTCTCTCATTTTCTTCTTTTCAGAGGATTAGTTTAATTACAGTTCATCTTTCCTCTTCTGAACTATAGACATTTAATTTCTATTTATCTACAAATATTTCTTTATGATATGCAGGCATACCTCAGAAATATTACAGGTTCTGTTACAGACCACCACAATAAGGCCAATATCACACAATAAACCACACATTTTTTATTTCTCAATGCATATAAAACTTATGTTTACACAATGCTGTAGTTTAAGTGTGCATTAGCATTATGACAAAATACAATGTACATACCTTAATTAAAAATACTTACTGCTAAAAAAATGCTAACAATCCTGTCAGCCTTTATTGTCTCCTTGATGATGGCTGCTGACTGCTTAGGGTGGTGGTTGCTAAAGGTTAGGAGGGCAGTGGCAATTTCTTAAAATAAGAGAAAAATGGAAAGCGTTACTTCAGTGAAGAGACAAATGATAAGGAGGAGCCTTATTGCTTATCTGAAGAAAGTTTTAGTGGTATGAATGGAAGACCAAGCCAGCCACAGTATTTCCTCAAACCAAAAACAATGGAGTTTGCCATATCAACTGGTTTTCCTGTCACAAAAGATTTCTTTATAGCGTGTGAGGCTGTTTGATAGCATTTTACTCACAGCAGAACCTCTTTCAAAATAAAAGTCAATTCTCTCAAACCCTGCCACTGCTTTATCAACTAAGTTCATGTAAGATTATAAATTCTTCGTTGTCATTTCAACAATGTTCACTGCATCTTTACCAGAATTAGATACAACTTCAAGAAACCATCTACGGGAAGCAACTCCTCTCCACTGAGATTACAGTAATTCAGTCACATCTTCAGGCTCCACTTTTAACTCTAGTCCTCTTGTTATTTTCACCATATCTGTAGTTCTTTCTTACACTAAAGTCTTGTACCCCTCAAAGTCACCCATGAAGGTTGAAATCAACTTCTTCCTAATTCCTACTTATGTTGATATTTTCACCTCCTCCCATGAATCACAAGTGTTCTTAATGGCATCTGGAAAAGTAAATCCTTTCAATCCTTTCCAGATTGTTTTCAATTTACTTTTCCCAGATCCATGAAAGGAATTACTAATTATGGCAGCTATGGCATATATGTATGTGTACATATATATGCTAATAACATAATATATAATATATAATATATAATTATATATAATTAATGAATATAATATATAATTATTAATTATATATAATTAATAAATATAATATATTATATAATATATTAATAAATATAATATATTATATAATATATTAATAAATATAATATATTATATAATATATTATAAATATAATATATTATATATTATAAATATAATATATTAATATATTTATAATATATAATATAATATATTAATATATTATATAATGTATTAATAAATATAATATTTTATTATTAATTATGTAATTAATTAATATAATATATTATTAATTATGTAATTAATTAATATAATATATTATTAATTATATAATAATAACATGTGAAATTTAAAATTACTCCTTGGTCCCTGGTGTTGTGTTGGAGGCATACAAACATTAATTCCCTTCTACATCCTCATCAGAACTTGGGTAAGCAGGAGCATTGTCAATGAGCAGTAATATGTTGAAAGGAATCATTTTTCTGAGCAGTAGGTCTCAACAGTGGGCTTATTATTCAGTAAGCCACTCTGTACACCGATGTGCTATCATCTGTGCTTTGGAGAGCACAGGCGGAGTAGATTTAGCATAATTCTTAAGGGTCCTAGGATTTTCAGAACGGTAAATGAGCATTAGTTTCAACTTTCTGTCACCAGCTGTGTTAGCTCCTAACAAGAGCAAACCTGTCTGTGCTTTGAAGCTTTGAATCCAGGCATTGACTTCTCCTCTCTAGCTTTGAAAGCCCTAGGTAGCATCTTCTTCAAAAATAAGGTTGTTTCATCTTTACATTAAAAAGCTGTTGTTTACTGTGACCACCTTCATCAATGATCATAGCTAGAATTACAGATAACTTGCAGTTTCTACTTTAGCACCTGCTGCTGTACCTTGAGCTTTTATGTTACAGAGACAGCTTATTTTCTTAAAGCTTATAAATCCACCTCTGCTAGCTTCGAACTTTTTCCCTGCAACTTCATCAGCTCTCTCAGACTTTAGAGAATTGAAGAGAGTTAGGGCCTTGCTCTGGATTAGGTTTTAGTTTGACGAAATATTGTAGCTGGTTTGATCTTCTATTGATAACACTAAAACATTCTCCATATTAGCAATAAGGCTCTCTCTTACCATTCATTTGTTCACTGAAGTAGCACTTCCCATTTTTTTTCAAAGAACTTTGCCTTTACATTCACAGCTTGGTTAATAGGCAAAACAGGCCTAGCGTTTGGGCCTTTCTCAGCCTTTGATATGCCTTCTCCACAAAGCGTAATCCTTTCTAGCTTTTGATTAGAAGTGAGAGATGTGAAACTCTTTCTTTCACTTGAACACTTAGAGGCCATCGTGGGGCTATTAATTGGTATAATTTCAATATTATTGCATTTCTGGGAATAGACAGTCTTTTTTTTTTTTTTTTGAGACGGAGTCTCGCTGTGTCGCCCAGGCTGGAGTGCAGTGGCGTCATCTCGGCTCACTGCAAGCTCCGCCTCCCGGGTTCACGCCATTCTCCTGCCTCAGCCTCCCGAGTAGCTGGGACTACAGGCACCCGCCACCACGCCCGGCTAATTTTTTTGTATTTTTAGTAGAGACGCGGTTTCACCGTGTTAGCCAGGATGGTCTCGATCTCCTGACCTCGTGATCTGCCCACCTCGGCCTCCCAAAGTGCTGGGATTACAAGCGTGAGCCACCGCGCCCAGCTCAATTAGGCAGTCTTGAGGACAGGGAGAGGGATGGAAG
Source organism: Symphalangus syndactylus (assembly GCF_028878055.3). Taxonomy (NCBI): domain Eukaryota; kingdom Metazoa; phylum Chordata; class Mammalia; order Primates; family Hylobatidae; genus Symphalangus; species Symphalangus syndactylus. The sequence goes on along the minus strand of NC_072423.2, from coordinate 19,676,317 downwards.
AATGGCCTATAAATCAAAGGGTAAAAACACACACATTTATTAAGTTTGCGGTCTTAAATGGGTGTGGTTTGTTGTGCCCCAAAGCAATTACAATCGTAACATCAAAGATCACTCTTTACAGATCTCTGTAACAAATAGAATTCTAATTTTAAAAGCTTGAAATATTATGAGAATTACTAAAATATGACAAAGAGACATGAGGTGTTCAAAAATGACACTGACAGACTTGCATAATGCAGAGCTGCAACAAACAAATTTATAAAAAATGCAATATCAGTGAAGCACCATAAAGCAAAGTGCAATAAAAAGGCGCACTGTATTCAGTTTACTTTAATAATTATATTTTCCTAGGTAGTATGTCTGATTATGAGTCTTCCTACATTTATCTCATATTTTCTAGGTGTTTCAGAACTACTTTTTCTCCTAGTTTTTGCTGTGTTACACTTTGCTTTACTACTCTAATTTTAAAACTCTTAAGTTTTTCAGCAATATTTTCCAGTTAACTTCATGTCCTATTATTTCCCCTTTAAGCCTAAAATTCAATTTGAACTATGTCTGAAAATATATTGCTGGTGAGCCAAAGAATAGCATAAACTTTTCTTGCTCAAGAGAACATGCAGCCTGGAGGTTTGCTCTACAAACCCCGTAAAACACTGATACTGCTTAGAACACACATGGATCCAAGGGCCATCAAAGTGTGTTTTTATTTTTTATTCCTCTTCCCATATGTCCACTTGGAGAAATGATGGTTTTGTCCTGTCTATATACGACCAATTATGTGAACAAATTGCTTCATATCAGTAATCATTTCTAAGTCTTATTCCAGTTTTCTGTGTAGTTAAAAACCATTATTTTAGGATTTTTGTCCTTCCAGTTTCGGAAAATGTAATTCCTTGTGTATTCTTTATAACTATACTAAATTTAAAAATAAAGATAATTGACATTTTAAAAAGGTTATTATAGCATTCATACAAGTTATATGCATTAAAACTAACATAAATACATAGATGCATATGTGAATGTATGTACATATATAAATATTTGTATATACATATGTCTATACAAATGTTTGTATATGTGTGTGTATATATATACTTGAAATATATATATACATTTATATATTTATATATAAATGTATATGTAAATGTATATATATGTTTCAAGTATATATATATTTGAAACTGCAACTTTCAAAACTGCAAAAATGACTTTGGTTATGCCTTTAAGAAGAGGTTGGTTTAATTTTTTGTGAAAGTGAAATAAGGACATTTTAAAATTTTTTCTGTTAGAAAATTATTACAACATATCCCCATAATGAAATGAATAGTCAGTACCATACTAACACCTTCAATATGTAAAACCCAATCCCCGGTAACAGAGTTAAGCATATATCAATTTTCAAAATATGTTAAACTAGTATTTTTTCACACATTAAAATTTTTCATTTTAACTACAAACTATTTTAATGAGCTGTGGCTATGAATGAAATATCCTGGTACTTAATGTATATCTGACATCATGTATATGCAGGCCTCAAATCCTTCTATTTAAATAATCATCTGAAGAAATAGTGTGCCAGGCAAATAGAAAAACCAGGAACAAGAAGTCCCAAATATAATAAAAACCTGTAGTTTTGTAAGATATTCTAACAGTATATCCCCACAAGTTTGGGTGCTTACTTACTTCAAACAAAACAATAGGCATTCCCTCCTATGAGGCATTTCATACTATGACTCATAGTCACCAAATACTATGTTAAGTTTTAGTGATTAGTCACTAAACACTATGTGTTTAAATTTTGTGTTTAAATCTTGTGTTTAAAGTTTGTGTTTAAATTCACTAAAACACAAAAACAAAAATCGTTTTTAAGAAACCACAAAATAGGATATATATTTTAAAATTTCATTAGAAAGAAAATGTCACTGGACTTTTTTTGTTTATTGTATTGTTATCAATATATTATCAGCAGTTTATGTATAATGTGTATCCCTAATTAAAAATTTAAGAAACTAATTGAAACTCAACTTGACTCTTAAACTTTCTTTAACTTTGAAGCATATTCACATATTCCCATTATTCCAATGAGGATAGATTCATATTAACATTCTAGCCTGTTTTACTCGTTGTAATGAGCCTAAAATAGCTGCCAGCTTGCAGTGCTGGAATTAATGATAATTAAATGTAACACAAAATGTATTTCCATATTTTGTATTGCTCAAATGATTTCATCTCAGATGTAGCATGATTCTTTTTAGAGATGACTACTTCTATTTAATCTCTTTTCCAATTTTAATTTGAATTTCATATTGTTCCTGACTGTTTAATGAATATTTTGGGAGATGGCCATAGTGTTGTTAATTATACTAAAGACTGAGTATAATTAATTCTTTTGGACCCAAAGTCAGCTAGTTAATCGATTTCTGATGAAACTGCAGATTAAACACAGATAGTTCACCTCTTCCTTCATTCATTTTAATTCTTTTCTCTTTCAATTCAATCAGATTACTTTGGGAAGTCATTGCTGGCAAATCAATTGTGGAACTGTTTTGGACATTACCCAAGTGTTAATAAATGGGTGATCTTTTCAGTCAAGTTACCTCGATATTGATTTCTGAAAATGAAGAAATTTTAGTTTTAGTTTTAGTTATTGAGAAGTAAAAACTACCATTATCATTTATAATTCATATTTAAGTAGTTTATTATTGTCTATTAACAATAGGCTCATGTAATCACACATAAGAAAGCTGTTGGCATGGCATTCCTAATAATCCTTAAAAAGTAGAAACAAAAGTTTACTGTATTTTCAAACACATTTCCTACCATATAGCATATCCTATAATTGAGTTAGAAACTCATGAGCACAAACTAATTTCTTAAACAGTTTTATGCTTATAGTATTGTCGAAAAATGCAGTAGTGTGTATTGCAGTTTATTATTTTCAGTGATATACATAATGACATGCTAAATTATGACACCAAGAAAGGCCTTAAAAGTAAAAATAGGCGATGAGAAACAGTAAATAATGAATTAACATCATTTCTTTTAGTCAAGGAACAAAACATGAAGAAGATTCTTCACATTTTTCTTATTACCAGAGATAACTTTTAAGTGTGCTGTGCAATATTTTAACAATTATATTCTCAGATAATTTTGAACAAAGCACTGAGTTTGGTGCATTATTATTTTACAGTCAATCAATTAATGTTACTTAAGTTGTGTCAGTAAAAGTCAAAGCTCTTGCTAATATATTTTCTATACTCTGGAAAAGGGATCACTCTGTATACTTCCATTAACTTTATGATTTGGGATTGTTCCTAAGAATTCTGGGAAAACCCCAATAACCTTATAATTTAATATTGGTGTACAGATACTGCTTTAGTCTGCTTTTACACCTATGACAGAACACCACAGACTAGATAATTTATAAAGAAACTTATATCTCACAGTTCTGGAAGCTGGGAAGTTCAAGATCAAGGTGCCAGCCAGTCTGGTGTCTCGTGAGGGCCAGCTCTCTACTTCCAAGATGGCATCCTGAATGCTGCATTCTCTGGAGAAGAGAAACACTGTTCCTCACGTGACAGAAGACCCTAAAGGGCAAGCCCCTCCTGCAGGCTCTATTCATAGCAGCATTGATTCATTCACAAAGGCAGACCCCTCACGACCTAAACACCTCCCATTAGGATCACCCTCCCAACACTGTTGCATTGACAATTAAGTTTAGAAATGAATTTAGAAGGAAACAAAAACATTGAAAACATAGTGGATAAAATCCTTCCTAATCTGACCAATGAACATGTAATTGTACTGTTGGATTTTCCTGATGAAGATACCACATTGGCAAGTCTGTAACTCATGCACTGCATAATGACATTTTGGTCAATGATGGACAGATAATTAACAGTGGCTCCATAAGATTACAATGGAGATGAACATTTTCTATCACCTAGAATTTACCATACTGTAACTTTATTATTATTTAAGTGTTTTCTTCTTCTACTTATAAAACATGATAACTATAAAACAACCTCAGGTAGGTCCTTCAGGAGGTATCCCAGAAGAAGGCATTGTTTTCATAGGATCACAGTTCCATGCATGTTGTTTCCAGTGAAGACCTTCCAGCGGGACAAGATATGAAGGTGGAAGACAGTGAAATTGATGATCTTGACACTGTGTAGGCTTAGGCTAATGTATGGCTATGTGTCTTACGTTTCAACAAAAAAGTTTAAAAAGTTAAAATTATTTAAGAAAGGAAAAATCATATAGAATAAGAAAAGTATCTCATACAGATGTAAAATGTGTTCATGTTTTAAACTATTATTTAAAAAGAGTAGAAAAATTTGAAGATGTTAAAAAGTTTGTAAAGTAAAAAAAGTTATAGTAAGCCATGTTTAATTTATTATTGAAGAAATAAAAAGTTTCAATAAATTTAGTGTAGCCTGAGTGTACAGTGTTTATAAAGCATACAGTACTGGTACAGTAAAGTCCTAGACCTTCACAGTCACTTCCCACTCACCCAGAGCAACTTTCATTTCTGCATGATTCATTCAAGGAAAGTGTCCTATAAGTTGTATTTTTAAAAAAATCTTTATACTACATTTTTACTGTCTCTTTTATCTGTTTAGATACGTTTAGATACAAAAATACTTATCATTTTGTTACAATCTCCTGCAGTACTCACTATAGTAACATGCTGTATGGGTTTGTAGTGTAGGGGCAATAGGCTAGACCATATACCTTAGGGAAAATAGTAGGTTGTAACATCTAGATTTGTGTAAGTACCTTCTGTGATGTTCAGACAATGACAAAATCGTCTCACAGTGCATTTCTCAGAATGTATTCTCGTAATTAAGCAAGGAATAATTGTAGTTATATTTCAAGAAACTACTTCAATGTGTATAAGATTGATCATCAGGCAGTTTTTCTCTTGAATCAAATCCTTGTAGTTTGAATTTTCACAGCTGCTTATGAATGAGGAAGCATCCCGGTACTCAGCAGATGACACCAGGCAAGGATGTCTTTCTATTTTTACAACAAAGTCAACCATATTCTAGACATCAAAGAATTTGAGGAAAAGTCAAAATGTGTGATGTAAATTTTATTATGTAATGTCATATTTAAAAAGTAAACCAACATTAATCTTCTCATTATAATTAAAAAAGTTTAAATGGGATTTGATTTGCTTGAGTACAATCAAACGGTTTAAAGCGCAAATCTTATCTCTATTTGCTTTTTAACATGCCCTTTGCTTTCCTATGTGCAATATTATAACATGACTAAAGTAGTCGTAATTATATTCTTGCTTTTTTCAGGTGATTATAACTTGGTTTTCTGAGATAGTTCGTATTAACTTATTTTCTGACTTAGAAGCATTTACAACCCTCCCAATCACATACCGTTTTAGTCATTGAAATTTGAATTTGTCAACACACAGCACCAGTTTTGCCAGAAATCTATTATTTGATATTAATAATATCTCAGACGTTTTCCAAAGTTTCTACATTACTTGCAAAATTATTAGGAGAAAACAAAAAATATCTGTAGTAATTCTAAAAGCAGAAACAAGTTTAACCATGAAAAAAACAGAGTAATAAAACATGAGTTTGAGCAGATCTGATAAATATAACCATGGGTGGGAAAAAATGAACATTGAACCTACCAGTTGACTTATCTAAGATAATTTTCTGTGCAATTTAATGATGTTATAGTATATTCTCTAGCAGATCAACATCAAAACCATGTACATTCCTTTGCATCTTTCCAGCCTAATATTCTGCACTTTTCCACAACCCTCAAAACTGCTTGCAGTTTCTAAAGGACATATAATATACCCAAAAAAACTTTTTCCTTGTATATTCTCTTCACACCCAGTCCATCCTGAGATCCTCAAAACCTTATTTGTGTTTGTCTCTTCTCGGTCGTTTACTCTGTGAAAATTTGGACTTCTACAAACTTACAAAATCCTTTCTTCCTCAGGGATCCCACAGTAACTTCAAAAAATCCCTATACATCCAATATCATATTGTGTTATGATGGTGAGCTTTTACAATGGTTATTTCAGGATTACATGAATTTCTTTTTTTTTTTTTTTTTTTTTTTTTTGAGACGGAGTCTCGCTCTGTCGCCCAGGCTGGAGTGCAGTGGCGCAATCTCGGCTCACTGCAAGCTCTGCCTCCCGGGTTCACGCCATTCTCCTGCCTCAGCCTCTCCGAGTAGCTGGGACTACAGGCGCCCGCCACCACGCCCGGCTAATTTTTTTTTGTATTTTTAGTAGAGACGGGGTTTCACCGTGGTCTCGATCTCCTGACCTCGTGATCCACCCGCCTCGGCCTCCCAAAGTGCTGGGATTACAAGCGTGAGCCACCGCGCCCGGCCACGTGAATTTCTTAAATTTGTGATACTGGCTTATTCATCTTTGTCCCCACTAACTTAATACATTGCTGGTCAGTTAGAATTCATGGTATGCTTGTTGAATGAAAAGACTCCTCAAAAGTAAGTTTGAGTTTATCATCTTAAAAATGACCATATTATTATTAATGATTTCATATTTATTTACTGCTAATTCTGTGAAAAGCTTAATAGAATTTCACTGTACTGTATACTTTGGGGAAGCCAATATTCTGGAATCTCATCACATTTGCATCTCTGTATAGGGTTATATTATTTCTAACTTGGTTCAAGTCATCAGACTGACTTCCAAAAACATCTGGCACAGAAGATGACCATGATATGTGCAAGGCAAAAGGCTTCCATTCACTTAGGCTGCTTTTACAGCAAACTGTTTATAGCGGTTCTCTTGTAACCATAACAAGGACATAGCAACTTTAATTGAGGACATTACTAAGATGTATTGACCCACATGTGCTAACGGTGGAATTTAAAGGTCAAAAATCTACAACGTTGACACAAAATTATAAGTTTATGGATTTGCTGTCAGACATAGGGCCATTTTAGAAAGACAGCCCTAATTCCCCAAATTTTCCAAGTACATTCACTCTAAATTGTCTTTCTCTTTCCAAGATAAAGATAACAATGTTTCATTTTATGTTGCTGTTTTATGAGATTGGAAGACACAAAAATTATCACTGAATGGATTCAGATACTGTTGGACACAGGAAGGAAATACATTATGAAACTAATGTTGATACTTTATAAACTTTACAAAAAAGCTCCCAGAAACCGATCATAGTCAATATTCAATACAAGCAGTATATGTATTCAAGTAGATATGTGCCTGTGTATCATAAGGCATTTTAGTCCTTACATGCGGTTGGCTTAGTGTTGCCAAGTAGCTAAATTGACTCATATTCCATCTGTTTTGAAACAAAAGGATTTGAGCTTTAATTTTGTGAATATATCAAGGAAGAGATGTGAGCTTAAGGATATTGAAGATATTCACCTTTTATGAGTAAAGCGTAACAAATGACCAGCACAAATTATGTGTAGCATTATAAATAATAATACTGCTTAAGAAGAATGATAGATACAGGATGTAGAATTTTATTGTTGTTGTTGTTTGTTCTATGTCAGGATTCCTCCTTTTGCTCCATTATTTTTCTCTCTTCTTCATTGTAAATCTTTACCACTTTTAGTACAGACATTTAGTTCCCTTAAATTTTCAATTCCTGGCCTCTACCTAAAAAGCTTAATTTTGGATATTATTTTACATGTATGGGATGACATAATCACAATAATTTATACATTAATTGTAGATTGTTGTTCTCATGTTTTAAATGGAGAACAGAAAAATGAATACAGCATTGTGCTAAAAGTGCCTACACTGCATTCTTGTCTTCACACTTGAGGTCAGGAGTTCGAGACCAGTCTGGCCAACATGGTGAAACCCCATCTCTACTAAAAATACAAAAATTAGCTGGGTGTGGTGGCGGGTGCCTGTAATCCCAGCTACTCAGGAGGTTGAGGCAGGAGAAATGCTTGAACCTGGGCGGCGGAAGTTGTAGTGAGCTGAGTTCGTGCCACTCCACTGCACTCCAGCCTGGGTGATAGAGTGAGTGAGATTCAGTCTCAAAAAAAAAAAAAAAAAAGAAAAAAGAAAAGTTAATTAGGTCCTAATATGTTCTAGGTACATTAAAAGAAGAAACAATCTCTTATCTTAAGTACTTCACATTCTAGTGTAAAAAAATAAACAATTGCATAAATCCTTTTAATATTATACATATTATATGTACTGTACTGTTGGGCTAAAAATATAAGGCAGAATAAATGCTTTTTAAGATGTTGTCTTAACCTAATTCAGATTTGGAAGTCAGGAATTACATAGAATGTAATTAAAGGGTCGCTTAAGTAGAAACATTCATTTATCATCTACTCTGCCAAATTATTTGATATGTGTAAGGAATAATTAGTTGAATAAAACCATCTTCCAAATGAATACATCTATGAGAGAGGTGTACACATTAACAGATATTTTCCATTTAAGGCCTTGAGTTTTTGCTAGCATTTGACACTCAGTTCTAAAAAAACAGAAGGGGTAGGCATTCAACCAAACTTGCAAAAGGTCTCTTGAAGGATATGATATCTGAATTAAAGCTCAAGGCAATTATGCAATTGACATAAAAATAAAGTATGCTACCTTTCAGGTGTTGGAAAATTCACTGCTTATTGAGGATACCTTCAGACAATTTATAGAAAAGGTTGATGGCTTTTGGGCTAGTTCTCCAATTCTCAAGGAGTTCCAACACTTAGTGCTGCCACTTATATCTGACAAAGAATATTTTATGATAATCTTCCTATAAATAAAACTTAGAACTAAATGCAAAAAGAAATAATTTCTCTACTTTGTCAGATTTTCATGCTCTCCATAAGAAAAAAAAAGCCATCATGTATAGGAGCCATTGTATACATGGATTTAGATAAATGATTATGGACAATTTTGTAAAAATAACGAGAAACAGTTGTTAAATAAAGTGGGGTTATAAAATTTGTATTAAACAACACCTGCCCAATGCACTATAAATCACAAATAACTGGTAGACTGCATTTTGCTTAATTTATGTCAATCAACCTCATTGAGCACTAGGAATTAAATGCATGTGTGACTGTGTGTGTGTGTGTGCATAATCACAATATTCTCATCCTAATGTTTAATATATTTTAGTGAAATATGATAATTTGAAAGGTAATTTTAACAAATTGGTAGTAAAAATAAAACAATAGAACTATAAGAAGAGTAAAATTAAAAATCTAAAATTAAACAGTAGAATTAGAGCCATCTGTACTGAATATTAAATAAATACTTTGTTATTTCTACAATTGTATTTACTGTTATAGTACATAGGTATTGACTATGCAAGAAATAACCCAAGAAAAGACTTAGAGATAGAAAATAAAAGTTCTGATAAAAAACAATGAGTAGAATATTTTGTCCAAAATATAGTTACTGTAGATCTATAAAGAATTATTTGGTAGAAAAGTGACATGACTTAAGTAATTATAATATTTGAGGTTAATTAGGTGAAATATGTGCAAGGAAACTGATGCAATACACCAGATTATAGAGAAATAAGAATGAAATTTGAAAATAATAATGGAAACTAACAAACAAACAAACAAACTGAAAAGTACTTTGCCAGTGTAAACCACTTAATCCAGTACAAACATTTTCTCTGTAGTTCAGGGACTATATTTTTTTCATTATCATACTCCAAGCACACAATATCTTGCATAGGCCATGGTAAGCACTCAAAATGTTCATGAAATAAATGAAATAATTATGGAGCAAATGCTGTACATAAAAAATAAATCAATGCTTATCTATTTAACAGAAGAAATGTGATGTACATAATGAATTTGAAGAAAGACTACACGGGCTAGAGTTAAATATACGCACAGATAGAAGGAGAAAAAAGAGATAAAATAATTTCATGAAAAAGTCTGAAATAATGAAAGAGATTTGACTAATAGGCTGAGATAATTAGATCTTTTTGACACCATATATTTGCCAAGTCTGTGAGTCATCCACACGGGGACACCAAATCAGGAATTTAAGACTATAGGGATAGTAAAATGTTCATCAAAGACAAAAGCTAATATGAATTCTTGTAATGTTCTATAAAGAAGTATTCATGATGAAACTTTTCCAATTTAATGGCTTTTGTTTCTGGTGTCTTTTTATAGGTAACTGTATATTAGGACCCATCTTCTTTTCTTATTTTCATACATAGATATACAGCCCCGCTCACTCCAAACATAAGCAATTTTCCTCAGCCTTCAGCTTTCATGATGCCTCATTTTGATAATAACCAGCCCTTCCAGACTCCGCTGCACAGGAACACCATATTCTTAAAATCTTCTTCTTTCTAAAACCATAATTATCTACATAACTCCTATTACCTTAAACGCTTTATGATTATGCTTACTTATTTAGTTATGTCATACAACATCTAAGCAACAATTTTAGAAATAGCTTCTTGTGAAAACTTTAGTGGAGATGAGATTAACAGCAGAAGAGAAGTTTCTGTTTTCTTATTTTGTTTTGCTTTACATGTTTGGTTTGGTTTATCAAGCCATGAAATCATATATATATATCTGTATATATATAGTTTATATATAATATGTGTGTGTATATATAGTATTATATATGTGCATATAAATAGTATATATATAGTATGTTTATATGATTATTCATTTCCACTGCCTGGATTTAGGATATATCACTTTTATTAGCTTCTTCCAGAGAGGATTTACCATTTCTAAAAGAAACATTTACTTTGAAATTGGAATTATCTTTTGCAAAACCAACCCAACTTTCATTTTATTCTGAAAATATTGCTAAAACTAAAATAATCCCTTTGGATTATTTCCATCCTGCCGTTTTCTTCCCTTTCTTCACTTAATCTTTCTTTTTTTCCCTCAAATAACAAGTACATGTCTAACAATAGTTGTATAAAAAAGTTAAAAAACAAGTTTTCTACGGGTCATCTAGTAACATGCAAGAACTCTTACTAAACGCAACTAATGTATGCTAGTTAACCCATTTATTCAGTCATTATGAAGATATGTTATTTTATGTGCTTACTTAACATTTGAATATTGTGAGTGAAGTTAATTTGAAAAGGTATCCAGATTCTAAAAATGTTCATGCGATATAATTTCCTATTCAATGTTTTCATATTATAAGGACATTATAAGAGCCTATATGAAATAGACATACTTTCTGAATCATGCTATAGTTTTAGCCATGTTCAAAACTGAAAAAAGAACATATTAGAATGTCCTATTTTTAATTTTTAAGCATTTAAAAGATACCCCCCACCATATTAAGTATTTAAATAAACTAGGATTTTTTTAAAAAAATATTTAATATTTGTCAATAAAGCATTTATTAATTTCCCCCTGGTGCCTAGAAAAAAAAATCTGACTACAAATTTAAGATGAAAAATTTCAAGGAAGAAAAGAGTTAAAATATTGTATATGTTTTAAATAATAGGGTAATCAGTAGTGACTCAGTAAAAAAAAAAAAAAAATAGCTTTGGTAACAAAAACGTAAGAAATTGCTGAATTGTTAGTTTTTCCTGACACCAGCTTCTCATTTACTGGGTGTTGTTCTTAACACCCATTCAGACATCCACAATCACATCATGAAATCGTGCTTACAAACTCAAAATAATACCCTTAATATTTGCTAGAGTGAAAAAAACTGCAACGTACGTCAAATTTCATGTTTTTTGATACATGTGTTCTGTACTCTGTTCTTTTTGGGTGGCTGATAGCACTATTTGAAGGATATATGTTTTTAACTGCCATCACAGCAGTCGACATTATGTTCTTCATGGGAGAGATAATGCTTTTATAAAACAGTTTAACTGCAGTCTGCTGCGTTGAACTTCATGTCCTTTTTAGTTTGCTTAGTGTAGAGTATCACTTTGGAGACTTTCCACAAGAAACATGCACATCATTTTCTCTAAAGTATGACAATACTGATTTCAACATTAATTATATTTTCTCTCAAGTTAGACGCTCTTAAAGATACTTTGTATAGCTATCCTTTGACATCAGTGATATTTAAAATCATAGAAAATGTTAAAATTCTAACCCAATAGGAAGAATCTAGTAATTTTGCGTGTAAATAACAAGTAACAATTAGGATGATTCAGTAATGTTTATGGTTACAATTTAATTGTAATAATCTACTATGTCATGCAAAGCTAATTTCAATATATCAATTATATTATTTGTAAAAAAAATTATTTGAGATTCAAAGACTTTTACAGCTACAGTTTTAATGAATGTCTTGCTTTGTACATTGCACAGTTGTATCTGAAAAAGAGAACAAAATATATCAGAGTCATGTTGGTAAGTGACAGAGCAGCAGCATTTGGTAAAATTTTTCTAAAAGATTAAGAATAAATGTTTTACTATGCAATAAAAATCCATGTATGTCCAAGAATAGTTAAATTAGGAATTAATAATTTAATATTAAATATATTTTACTGACCCTAATTCTCAAATAAAACTCATATCCAGAAAAAGAAATGATCTGGCATGTAAATTTTAAAAAGCAGTAATTATATTATGTTATAAAGCACAGGTCTCCCCACCTACTTTCAAAATTATAGGCACCTGGATAATAGTTCTACTTTGTCTTTCCAACAGAATTTTCTAGGATAAGTTTGATTTAACCATAGAGCTATAATATTACCATAATTAACAATGGTTTGTTTCTTTAACCTTTCTAACATTATTTTCTATTTCAGTATTAGGTGTGTATGTGAGTGCAAAAATCTTGTAATAGAATATGGCTCTCCAATGATAAATGAATTATGCATGGCCAAAATAACTTTAAAAATAAGCATATTGAAAAAGTATTAAATATGTCATCAACAAATGTGATGTGGCTTTATATTGAATGTTAATTTATTACCTATATAGGTATCCATTCAAATCACCTTACCAGCATGTTGCTTCCAAAGTGTGAGGCTTATTCTTCTTTGCCAGGTGATAACTTCGTCACAGTGAGAGTCCTATTGTAATGGCTACAGTGATTTCATTTGCCTTTTCAAAAACATGCTCAGTGCACCAAGCCCTAGTGTTTTCTTATTACATTTTAAATCATGCAGCTACCAGTAGTTTTATTGAGTTTGAAGTGTGTCTTCTGTGAATACAAATGCCATGAGACCAATAATTTTGTTATTTGAAACTAGGAATTTTATTTCAGAAGAAGGATAAGTGGAGACAAAAATATAGCCTTGTTATTTTGATTTGTGCCCAACTACACTGATAATAAAGTAAAAATAACATTATAATAAAAGACTCAAAATTGACTTATTAACAGTGCTAAATCAGTCAGAATCCTGTTTTGATAAATCTTGGTAAAATATAGTAATGTTTAGTTGGCATGATGTATGCATAATGCGCAGATCTTATTCTGAATTTGAAGATTTAAACCCAAGTTTTACATGTAGAGATAAATATTAAAATGCAATGGAATAAAAATTATTATGATTGAGCTTTTTCACTAAGACATGAGTATACTAGAATATCATGCCATAGCTTTTTAAACTAAGGATTAACCTTCCATGAGAACCATTCTATGGAAAGAAAGAAAATAATAAAAATTTTAGATGCATACAGTGCTACCTAAAGTCCTGTTTTAATTCACATTATCAGTAACTCAGCAGTCCTTTCTGTCATGGCTAATGTATCTAGTATTTTATGAAATTGGACAAGGAGCACAATTTGTTGAACTAGAACTCAATGTGTCTCACACTATTGAAATAGTACAGTAGTTCACTCATAGAAACATCACTATTATCATTATATATTATGACATTTTAGACAAGGAAAAATACTGCTTTTGTCTCCACAGGTGCAAAGTGCTTTCACTGCAAAAATAAATAAATAAATAAATAAAAATAAAAAAGGAACAACTGTAGAAGCATATTTTTGCCAATACATTGTTACTTTGTTGTACTAACAGTTTCAATTACAGTTTAAGATAAAAAGCAAGTGCCCATCTTTTCTCACAGTAAAATGAAGTGTCTTTTAAGAAAGGATTGTGAAACAGAAGCCATTTCAATTTTTTTGTTTGCTTTTTTCTCTGTTTCTAACAATAAGAAAACATGATAAAAACAGAACTATACCATTCTTACCTTCCTGAAATATTACATAACAAAACTGTGTGCTATTTAATGAAAGTATTCAAATATTTATGTGTCTTAGACATTATTCTTGCACATCATAACATTAAATAGAGCATAGAGACAGGGTCTTGCTCTGGTGCCCACGCTGGAGTGCAGTGCTACAATCACAGCTCTCTGTAGCCTTGAACTCCCGGCTCAAGTGATTCTCCCACCTCAGCCTCCCAAGCAGATAGAGAAAAAAAAAAAAATTTTCAATTGAAGTTATTGCATGTAAATTTATTTTTACCAACAGTGTAATCTATTACTAAATATTCCTAAGGCAACCTACACTTTCTCTTCCTATCCTAAATGTCTCAATTGTCCAGAGTCTCTGTCCTACTCTCTTAGGTAGTAATCTTCTGTAGTCACCATGTACTGCTGTGAGATACTGACGTGGCCTGTCATCAGAGGCATCTCCTCAACCATTTGCATTTTATTCTAAGGAAGGCATGTAGAACCTTGGGGTGCAGAGCCTCTCAGCATTTCTCAGAGATTCACTGTGAAATGGAACTTGGGGACTAAAGAGAATGCCATCCAGCTTCATCTTATGCTCTTTCCTGGAGATGCTAACTGACTGCATCTCATTCAGTTACTGTGATGTCTTCACTCTCAGCCTATTAACTCTTCACTTGCTCACCATTTGACACAGAAACTCAAAGTTCTTTGGCCTGTTAATTTGCAGAAGAAAAGCATCTTGCATCTATATTTCTAACGAAAGCTTTTATTTTCTTGGAGATTTCACTTTGGTTCAACAGCAATCACTGTTCTTCAGTATGTTAACATAGAGATGTTAGAGATGTTAGAACCATCTATTTATGATGGAAAGTATAGTATTAATGTTTTTGTACCACTGTAAGTTATCGATAACTAGATTAGTAGTAAAAGATGATTTTTCATTTAACATATGATAGGACACATGCAATTAACTACAATAAGGAGAATTATTTGTGTTGTCAGTAGATGTAGACTAAAATTATAGGAGAAAGTGTCATTTTTCAGAAAAACAGTCTTTTTCTTTCTACCAAATAACGAGTAACTCACAAACAAAAATGCTACAGATTTCAGTAACAGTAGATGATCTACATGAAGCTACAGATTTCAGTAACACTAGATATCTTTTAATAAATGTATTTGTTTGGCCAAGCGCGGTGGCTCACGACTGTAATCCCAGCACTTCAGGAGGCCAAGGCAGGTGGATCACTAAGGTCAAGAGTTTGAGGCCAGCCTAGTCAACATGATGAAACCCTGTCTCTACTACAAATACAAAAATTAGCTGGGCGTGGTGGCAGATTAGATGTAGAGTGTGAGAGAAAAAAATTGTAAAGGATGATTTTTAAGAGTTTTGACTGGTACAAGGGAAATAATTGAGTTGACCATTACAGAAGAAGAGCACAAGGAGAGAAGCAATTTGGGGAGAAAAAGATAAATAGTTTTGTGACATAATAATTTTGAAATCATTACTATCACTCTAAACAGATTTGTACATCAGGACCTCAGAAGTTCTACAGGAATAATCCATGCTGTATTTAAACAATGGAGAAGGAATCAGCTTTTATTTTGTATTCAAAATAAAGAGACTAGATGAGCTGACCAAAATAGGAAGTCCATTGAGAAAATAAAGGGGCTTCCAGGACTAAGGGCTGAGAGTTCAGCATTTAAAGGTTGAGAAGATAAGTATTAATCCACAAAGGGGACCCAATGGGAGCAGCCAAGGGAGGAGGGGCTATGTTTATCAAGGAGAAAGGTGAGATCTGTAAAATCTAACACTGCTGATTGGTTAAAGATGATAAGATCTGATGAGCTACTTAAGATTACATTTGTTGTCATTGATAAGAATTTTATTATTATTATTATACTTTAAGCTCTAGGGTACGTGTGCACAACATGCAGGTTTGTTACATATGTCTATATGTGCCATGTTGGTGTGCTGCACCCAGAATCTTTACAGTGAGGTAACAAAGACAAGACTACTTTGATAGAAACTTACCAGAGAATGTGAAGAGAAATCCTAGAGGCACAGAGTAGAGATCATGCCATAATTTTTGCTTGATTGTAATGTTTGCTTGATTGGAAGAAGAGAAAACAGTAGTAGCTAGAGGGGAAAAATGGAGTGAAGACAAGTTTTGTGATTTTATATTAATGGGCATGGTCTGGTGCAGGAAAGAACTGATGATGCAGTACAGAGAGAATAATTACTAGAAAAGTTTTGTTGAGTAAGTTAGAAGAGATAATTCTCATTAAGTACAACTACTATTTAGTCATTTTTAGACATAAAATCACTACTAAAATCCAACACTTTTAATTATTTTGTTACTGAAAATGAATGTAACTTTTGAAGAACTATCAAGATGAATTATTTTTAAACTTTTTTTATATTTCCTGTTAATGGCTTCTGAATACATATACACAATTAGAATTGTATAGAACTCAATGTTAATATTGTCACTGTTATACAAAATTATATATTACCTGATGAAATTATTTTATTTTGTAAATTAAATGTCAAAAATATATGGGAAAAAGCCATTTAATGCATGTGATTTTTCTGTCATTGTTTCTATGATATTTATATGATGAATACATTTGGATAGACCAAGGCTCCATTATATATACATATATACATATATATATATATATATATACATATATACATATATATATATACATATATACATATATATATATATACATATATACATATATATATATATATATATATATCTTCCACTAGTGAGTCAAAAATGTTTGTTTCCTTTGAAGACATTTAATCTAATCAAGTTCTAAATTAGAGACATATGATTTTAAAGTAAACAAATATTTGAGAGAAATTATTTCTCAACTACTTGGAAAAAGCATAAAGAGAAACTCTGCATCTGATACATTAGTAAACTTACAGAGTAGCTAAAATAAGCCACCTCCTTCATAAAACAGGAAATTCTTCAAAGGAGAGGACAAATTTTTAATCTGAATATGTACTTACCCAAACATGTTAGGAAAAGTTTGAATAAAGCTGAGTTTTCCTGTAGGAATCCTGAATATGTTCTTGAGTATTAGGCATAACGGAGCTGTGAATTCAGAAATGGTTTCTTTTAATGATTAAAGTAACACTTTGTACAACTGACATTTATGATTGGGGGGGTTGTTTGGGCGTCGTTAGAATTTTTCTTATCAGGCTTATGCAAATAATGAAAAGATCTCAGATATTATTTATCATGAAATAATAATCAACCTCAGTCATAATACAAAAGAAAACACAGCATTTTCTCTCCATGAATTATCTGAACATTTTTTGTTGTTTTTTGTTTTGAGACGGAGTCTCACTCTGTGGCCCAGGCTGGCATGCAGTGGCTCGATCTCGGCTCACTGCAAGCTCCGCCTCCCGGGTTCACGCCATTTTCCTGCCTCAGCCTCCCAAGCTGCCAGGACTACAGGTGCCCGCCACCAGGCCCAGATAATTTTTTGTATTTTTAGTAGAGACGGGGTTTCACTGTTAACCAGGATGGTCTCAATCTCCTGACCTCGTGATCCGCCCGCCTCGGCCTCCCAAAGTGCTGGGATTACAAGCGTGAGCCACCATGCCCGGCCTATCTGAACTTTTAAGGCATGCTTATTTTTAAAATGCAGATTTAAGTTTAATCAAGGAATGATTTAAAAAGTCTGTTATACTCTTGAGTGGAAAAATATTTCATAAATAACATAAAACATTGATCTATCTAATATTAATTAGATTTCAAAGAAATGTTTCCTAATTCAATTGTTTTCAAATTACATTAAAATGCATATTAAAATCAATACAACTTTTACACGTAGCAATATGCTTAACTCAAAATCAAAGTGTCTATTATTACAGAGGACAGCAATAGCACCAAACCATTGCTATTATTCAATCAATAGATAACAGTTGATTAAATGAATGAAAAAATTTTGGTGAGAAAAGGCTCTGAAATTATTCTTTTTAATATTTAAAAGTTTGTATTTCCTAGAAACACTTGATGCATCTTTAAGAGTTAGGAAAAAATGTAGCACCAAGCTTAAACCTTCTCTTAGAGATAATTTTCAGTATTTTGACAGATATAGAGAAAACTAGGTAAAATCTTTTTCTTCTGCTAATGAATAATTTGCAATAAGTTAAGAATATTGAGTGAAAATAAAAGTATGAATGGCTTATCTCTCCGAAGTATATTATGAATTTTTGAGTAAAAATGTAGGGTTAAAAGGTCTATGCAGTATGTTCTGATTGTTGAATATATATAGATATATATTTATGTATAGCAAACTTGAAAGACTGATGGCAGTTCACAGTATCATTGTTGACAGGTGACAAGCTTTTCGATGTTTTATTTTCTTCCATTTGAGTAACTTGTTTAACAATATATGTACATGTATTATTTGGGTAATAATAAAAAATTGATTCATATTCTTTTATTTAGAATTTTCTAAGTTACTAAGTGTTCTCAACCTTCCTTACATAAGATAGATTGCAGTGATAATTTACAAGATGGTAAAGGAAATAATTTGAAGTAAAGCCCAAATATATCACATTATTAATATTGCTGAATTGGTATAGTCTGTGACTGTGAGATTGAATGCAGCTTTAGTTGTTTATTTAAAGTGTATTAAAAATATAATTTTGACATATTGTTTCAGAAATATATAAACATGTAATTGCTATTTTTTAACTATAATAAAAATATTTTGAAGCATATTTAAAAAATATAAATCACATAGAACTTTATATAGTCTACATTATTAACAATAGTTTAAAAAACATGAGAAAATTAAAAATTGTGTTAAGTCTAGTTGGCAATATGAATCTGCATATATCAGATCAAATAGGTTTTCAAATCATTTGATAATTATACATTACATTTTATACTTATTTTTATTTATAGATTTGAGAAAAATTAGATAAAAGTAAGATAGAATGTTATCAAGAAAAGTTTTCAGTTTACAGTAATTTAAGACTTTTGACAAAATGGAAGTATGATTGTTCAGATAAGCTGATTAATTTGGATGTCTGTCATATCTATGGCTCTTACTGAAGACAGATGACAGTGAAACTAGACAATCCTGATAACAATAGATTACATTAGAAGTGAAATTTGACCTAAGGGAGAGAAAAGCCATAGGTCAGTATTTTACCTTTTAAGTAACTGCTTCAGGAGTGGCTGCGACTGATTAACTCATATTATCTCTTGAAGGATATTTGGATATGAACCATATTATAATGGTAACTCTCAGTGCGGTGGCAGAGTAACAAACACATATGGATGAAATCATCAGGTTCACAATGCACAAGACAATAGAGACCTTATGTCAATAGAAATACTTAAGAAAACAAGCCCCTTATAAGGGAAGCCATGAAATACACGAGAAATAAGTGGTAGCTTTTTACCTATACAGTAACAAAACAAAACCGAGAGAAGCCCCAGGTTGGAGTGCAGTGGCGCGACCTAGGCTCACTGCAAGCTCCACCTCCCGGGTTCACACCATTCTCCTGCCTCAGCCTCCAGAGTAGCTGGGTTACAGGCGCCCACCACCACACCCGGCTATGTTTTTGTATTTTTAGTAGAGACGGGTTTTCACCGTGTTAGCCAGGATAGTTCTGACCTCGTGATGTGCCCGCCTCGGCCTCCCAAAGTGCTGGGATTACAGGCGTGAGCCACCGCGCCCGGCCAAAATACTCTGTAAAAAGCCACAGAAATCTGCTTCTGGAGTGGAAACAAGAAAGGATATTAATTACAGGCTCATGTTCTGATATGTTATGGATCCACTGTACTACTTAGTAATGTTTTCCTCCTAGGCAACTTATTGGATCCTGTATACCTACCTCTGCCTGCTTCAAAATATTTTGTAATTAATTTTACAAAGGTTGAAAACATGACTTTATCATAAATCTAATAAAGATTTGGCTTCAATTCACATCCCTGCATGGCCCCTTCCCAGGCCCCAGGAAGAGTTCTACCAATGCATTTACATGGTATTACATGATTTTTAGTAATTTGTAAAAGAAAAAACACTTTAATGGCAAGAAGCTAAGATCACTTTTGAATTCTAATTGGCTGTCCTTTATACTTCCTCAATTGTTAGTTGTCAGTGAGGACTTATGAGGATCTAGGTAATGGGAAATTGAAGTGGGGAGACATTTGGTTTGGTATTCATATGTTTATGTGGCTCACGATGATTTGCTTATATAGATAAATTGTTTTTAGCGGCTGCAGTGTAGGAAAGGCTGCTACAAGGTATTATGATACCTCACTCACAGTGATACAAAGTGTTGGCATAATATGTAACATGCCTGGGTAAGATAATTCTGAATATATTACCCTAATCAATGGCCAGTGAATTGTGAGGTTTTCACAGTCTGATTGATGGAAATGGGCACTATTCTTGGCCTAGTGAGAACACCGGGTACTGTTCTATAGTTTTTTTGAGTACCTATTTCCCTTGTCTCAAACAGTTTACTTATGCCTATGTGCACATCACAACACTGCTGGATTCTCCTGGAGGATCCTGTGTGAATCCCTGTAATTCTCCCTTAGCAACTCTCTCCTCTCTCCTGGGAGCTCTGACCACCTTTGTTTCCCAGCCTCTCTGCTCTGGCATCTTGACTAAGGGAGTTTGCTGTGCTCTGCCTCATTCAGACACATAGGTACAACTGCCTACTCCAGAATTTTCTCTATAACTGTATTATTCAAGGTTCTCCAAAGAAATATAACCAATAGAAGATGATAGATAGATAGATAGATAGATAGATAGATAGATAGATAGATATTTATTATGAGAGATTGACTCATCCACTTATGGAGGCTGAGAAGTCCCATGATCTGTAGCTGTCTGTAAACTGGAGGCCAAGGAAAGCTGGTACAATTCCCATCTAAGTCTGAAGGCCTGAGAACCAGGAACACCAATGTCTGAGGTCAAGAAGAGATAAATTTCCCAACTCAAGCAGAGAGAGCAAATTCTCTCTTCCTTTGCATTTTTGTTCTATCAGGCCCTCAGTGAATTGGATGATGTCTGCCAGTCGTCCACTGATTCTATTGATTGAAATGCAAATCCTTTCCAGAAACACCCTCAAAGACACACCTAGAATAATACTGACAGGTAAAATGAACCATCACAGAAACCCATCAATAGGACTCTCATATATCTATGATACAGCTTGGATATCTGTCCCTGCACTAATCTTGTGTTGCCACACAATCCCCAGTGCTGGAGGTGGGGTCTGATGGGAGGTGTTTGAATCATGTGGGTGTATCTCTCATGGCTTGGTATTGTCTTTGCAATAGTGAGTTCTCATAAGATATGGTCATTTAAAAGTGTGTGGCACCTCCTTCCCACTTTTCCTCTCTTGTGCCTGCTCACACCATGTGGTATGCCTGCTCCCACTTCACCTTCCGCCATGATTGAAGGCTCCCTAAGTCTTCAGAAGTCAAGCAGATACCAGCACCATGATTCCTATAAAGCCTCCAAAACTGTGAGCCAATTAAACTTCCTTTCTTTATAAATTACCAAATCTCAGGTATTACTCTAGAGCAATGCAAGAATGGGCTAATACAGTATATATGTACATGTATAGGTTCATCATACATTTTGTTGATATAAAGTATTCATAGTACAAAATTTAAAAACAACAGTAAAATATAAAATATTCTTTATCACATAGTCTACATACCCAGTTGCTTCTCAGGGAATATGCTAATTGAACAGAATCCTTCCATCTATAGCCAACTTGTGACTGAAATTAGCCATGATTTGACAAAATTAGACAGTGAATAAATGCTTAACTACTTTGTGATTTATCAAAGAAGTTATGTCACTGATGAATGAGTATTGTTCTCACATAAATACTGTCTAGTATTCATTTTCCTTAAAGAAAAAGATGAAAATAACACAATGAAGACATTCAACTAGCTTATCAATGATGGGAGTGGCATCTTTGCTGAGCTGGATAGAAGCATTGGAATACTGAAAGAATAATTCTCAATATTTTTTTTTTTTTTTGAGACAGCGTCTAGCTCTGTCGCCCAGGCTGAAGTGCAGTGGCACGATCTTGGCTTACTGCAAGCTCCGCCTCCTGGGTTTATGCAATTCTCCGCCTCGGCCTCCCGAATAGCTGGGACTACAGGCACCCACCACCATGCCCGGCTAATTTTTTTTTTTTTCTATTTTTAGTAGAGACAGGGTTTCACCGTGTTAGCCAGGATGGTCTCCATCTCCTGACCTCGTGATCCACCCACCTTGGCCTCCCAAAGTACTGAGATTACAGGCATGAGGCACTGTGCCAGGCCCTAGTATTTTTCTACTATTCACAATGTAATAGCTATAGACATGATGCAGCTTTAAGTTTAATTAGCATTATTATCATTTTCCATCATTTTCTTATTTCCAGAAAATTAAAAATCAAGTTTTGATATTTGTAGTATTTTTTTAATTCCATGGCTTAAATGCATCCACAATGACCTATTCTGGGTTACTGTAAGTCCAGTATAGTGACAATGAATGGAGTTGGAGAGAAAGTCTCAGCAGCACACTATAACGTTGTACTCACACTGTATTAGTCTGTTCTCATGGTGCTATAAATAACTCCCCGAGACAGGGTAATTTATAAAGTAAAGAGGTTTCATTGACTTACAGTTCTTCATGGCTAGTGAGGCCTCAGGAAACTTACAATCATAGCTGAAGTGGAAGCAAACACATCCTTGTTCACACGGCTGCAGGGGAGATAAGTGCCAAGCAAAGGGTGGAAAGCCCCGTATAAAACCATCATATCTCATGAGAACTCACTGTCATGAGAACAGCATGAGGGCAACTGCCCCCATGATTCAATTACCTCCTACTAGGTTCCTCCCACAATATGTAGGGATTATGGAAACCACAGTTCAAGATGAGATTTGGGTGGGGACACAAACAATATCAATCCCCATACGAAAAAAAGGGCATGAACCTTAATAGCATTGATAAAAGTAAAATGAATTAAAATAACTAACAGGCAATGAGCTTTGAATATTTATTTTGACTGTAATTTATTTACTGGCAAAATCACCTAATTTAATTTTTAATAGTAACAGAATTTAAGAACTAGATTGTCAAATTTTTGAAAATTAAGAATAGTTTCTTGCAAGAAATAGTACAAGAGGAGTTCAGCACACCACTGGCATGCCATATTTAAGTAATCCACAATAAATATTTTAACTTTTGTTTTTCAGACATTCTTTCCTCTCCATCTCCTTATATCAGTGAATTGTTTCTTCAGGCTTTCATTTACTCAGGTCATACACACATTAAAAACATTATTGAGCTCCTTCATTCTCTCACATCGCTTATTCAAACCACCAACACATGCTGTTTGTTTTTGAAATATTTACCAAAGGGGAATATTTACTCTCATATCCTCCATCACCACACTGAAGAAGTCACAGGCATTCCTCATTTAATAGCTTCTCAAGTGGGCTTCATGCACCCCCTCCTTAATCTACTACACACACTTGTTTCTCCCCTCATTTGAGACCCTCCAATGGCTTCTCACTTTATTCAAAGAAAAGATAAAATTCGTACAATGTTGTGCAAGATAACACTTGATCTTGGCCCCAGTTACCTGTATAACTTTTCTTACCCAATTTCTTCCCAGCATTATTAACCTCATTCCACAGACATTGTTTTCTTGATGTTCCTTAAAGATAGAAAGGACAGTCCTGCCTCAAAGTTTTTGTAGGTGTTGTTCTCTTAGCTAGAAATGCTTTTATTCCCCAAGTCACCACATAGTTCACCCTTATATGTGCTTCAGATTTGTACTACTTTATTTTATTTATTTTATTCATTGCACTTTATTTACTTTAGTTTCTATTTTATTTATTGCACTTTATTACAAAATCTTTCATATAACCATATAAAATACTCAAGTATTTTTTCTTTTATATTTCATTATATATAATCATTTCTGATATTTCATGCTTTTAACTCAGATTTGTCTCTCTATTCAGCAAAATGGACAAGCTTCAAGAAAATAACAGCTTTGCATCATTTGTCCACTTCTGTAACTGTGTATATACTAGAATATCTGACAATAGTAGGTAATGCATGATTATTTAATAAATAAATGAGATTGTAATTAAACTTGCTTTTAGTATGATAAACATAAGATATAAGTATTTTCCTTCAGTTTCTCCTTTCCAAAATGAATATTTTAGTTAGTTTAGAACTTTTTGTTTAGGGAAATATTTCGAATTTATATACTCAATGCATATAGCTGGATTATGCAATATCACATTGAGCAACTGGCTGGCTAATTTTCTGCATGGCATATGGTGTTTGTTCTTATTTTTGTGGAAACAAATCCAAATACATTAGCAATGGGATATTCACAAATTTGATTAATTTGATTCAGAACTGTTTTTTAGTATTAATTCACTCTAAGAAATAAAAATTGAAATAAATAGCAAAGTTAGTCTTTTCCCAATTATTTTTCTAGTTACAGATTACCACTGAATTGGCTCAACATTGAGCAAACAGGAAAATACAGAACAAAAGACTTTAGAATAATCAAGCTCTACAAAACTGTTTGTTGACCGCATTGAGGAGAAAAATGAGAAAGAATAAGACGCATTTAGTGAAGTCAGATATTATGCCAATCTCTTAGATATCTCTGTATTGTTGATGCATTGCTGACCCTCTTTGATGACAGCAACATATATAAAAAATATTTTTACCTATAATATAGAAGATAGAATTAATTATACAAACAATCCTAGAAAGCATACATACAAGAATGCAATTTAATTCACAGTACCTACAGAATTTCCAACTTTTTAGCTTTTAATATTCATGCTTATCTTAAAACATAATTTTCCTCTAGACAGAGCAAATAAACAGTATTTTTCAAATAATTGCTTTTTTTTTTTACAGTTTTACTGATAGACAAATTGATTCTGTTTGTACACTCTGTTAGATTTGGCCATGAACGAAAAAAAAAAATGATTCAGTGAATGAGGTTAGCTGTCTGAAACACAGCTTTAATTAATTCCATTAAATTGCACTTCAAATGCAATGTACCTGGAATAAGTATTACTCCAAACATTTTCGATAAAGGCTGTTTATCAAAGTAATTATGTTTCCCTTGAGTGGTTTCTTAGTATATTCTTTTTCAGTATGTGAAAATTAAGATAAAACAAACAGCCTTTATCTTTCAAACCTGAAAACTCTTCATTACTATCTGGAAACCTCACCAATAATTAAACCATATAATTAAAATTATATTAATGCATTTAACTATTGAATACGCCCTCCTGTTTTTTTCAGGATGTAATTATTTCCTTGTGGCAGTTTATTGATGCCATGTGTGTTTAACCTCTTTTAATTCACAATACCATAATAGATGCTTAAATATATTCTTTTTTTTTGTTTTTTTTTTGAGACAGAGTCTTGCTCTGTCGCCCAGGCTGGAGTGCAGTGGCGAGATCTTGGCTCACTGCAAACTCCGCCTCCCAGGTTCACGCCATTCTCCTGCCTCAGCCTCTCCAAGTAGCTGGGACTACAGGTGTCCGCCACCACGCCTGGCTAATTTTTTGTATTTTTTAGTAGAGACGGGGTTTCACCGTGGTCTCGATCTCCTGACCTCGTGATCCGCCCGCCTCGGCCTCCCAAAGTGCTGGGATTACAAGCGTGAGCCACCGCGCCTGGCCGCTTAAATATATTCTTGATGGCATTCAATACTTAGAAATCACCATGAACTATTTCCTAAGATTAATGATTTTCTCATTTTTATGAACTATAGCTTAATGTAAAAAAAAAAAAAGGTTGAATTCAGGTCCTACTACCCATTGGCAATACAAGCTATGGTGCTGCCTATATTTCCCAAAGTTTATTATTAGCTTGTATTGTAAACTAACTAATGCAAACACCCCTCCACTACTCCTCACAGCATGTGAATCCAATCTTGTAAAGCAAAGGGGATTTGGAGAATGTGATTCACCTGAATTCTCCAGGTGGATCTGATGTAATCACAGATTTCCTTGTTAGAGGAAGGAAGGAGACCACAAATGGAGCAGTCAACCTCATTACAGAAGCCAAGGCAAAGAAGGGAGGGAGAAATTTGAAGAAGCTACACTCCTGGCTTTGAAAACAGAAGGCGCCGTAAATTAAGGAATGCAAGGAATATAGCTCTAGAACCTGAAAAGGGCAGGAAAACAGATTCTAACCTATAGCTTCCAGGAGTACAGCCTTATCTTCACCTTGGTTTTGACTCTGACCTCCAGAAACGTAAGTTGATCAATTTCTGTTTTTTTAAACCACTAAGCTTGTAGTAATTTGGTAAGCAGCAATGGAAAAAAAAAAAAAATACAGCTAGTGTTTACAGATCATTACAGGTAATCTTTTTATTAAAATTTCTTTAAAATATTGCTATAACTGTACATTCAGATGAATCATTTAGAAAATAAAAAAATAGAGAAAGATTCAATGTACCCTTAGCCCAGTTTATCTCAAGGGTAACACCTTGCAAAACAATAGTATACTATCACAACCAGGATATTGATATCAATACAGTCAAGAATATTTCTTCGCCACAAGGACCTCTCCTTCATACTGCCTGATATGATTTGTCTCTGTGTCCCTACCCAAATTTCATCTTGGATTGTAATCCCATGTGTTGAGGGAGGGCCCTGGTGGGAGGTAATAGAATTATGGGGGTGGTTTTCCTTATCCTGTTCTCATGATAGTGAGTTCTCATGAGATCTGATGGTTTAAAAGTGTGGCACTTATTCTTTGCTCTTCCTATCTATCCCCTGCCACCATGTAAGACATGCCTTGCTTCTCCTTTGTCTTCTGCCACAATTGTAAGTTTCGTGAGGATTCCCCAGTCATGTGAAACTGTGAGTCAGTTAAAACTCTTTCCTTTATAAATTACTCCCATCTCAGTTAGTTCTTTATAGCAGTGTGAAAATGGACTAATACACTACCCTTGTATAACCACACCTATTTTCCTATTCTGCCCATCCTCTACTTAACTTCTGGCAATCCATAATATTTATCCCATTTCTATAATTTTATAATTTGTAGACTATTATATAAACAAAATCATTTGGTATGTAACACTTTAGGATTATTTTTTCCATTTATAATTTTTACTCAGCCATTGCTGGATTGTGGTGTAGTTAAATGCTTAGTTTTATACGAGATGGCCAGTTTTCCAGAATAGCTGTACCATTTTACATTATCACCCACAATGTATGAAACATCCAGTTACTCCACATCTTTGCCAGCATTTGATTGTTCTTATTTGCCATCTGTAAATCATCTTCAAGGAAATATCTCTTCATATGTTTTACTCATTCTCTAATTGGATTTTTGTTTGTTTTTCTGTTAAGTTTCAGATATTGACACTTTTTCAGATATATGGATTTAAATTGCTTTATTCAACTCTGTATCTTATCTTTTCATCTTTTGTAACAGCGTATTTTGAGTTCAAAATATTTAATTATAATGGAGTCAAATTTATCAAGTCCTTTATGGATTATGCCTTGGTGTCAAGTCTGAAAATTCTTTACCTGTCCCAGTATCATTAAGGTTTATTTTTTTTCTAAAAATATTACAGCTATATATTTTACATTTAAATTCATGATAAATTTTAATTAGTCATTATATGAGTTGTATATGTTCAAGAGTTTTTTTTGTAACATTTATTAAATTCTAACTTTATTCCATTGAATTGCTTTTGTACCTTTGTGAAACAAATGTAGGTCCTATTTTTCTGTGTGTATAAATAGGATCTCTATGCTTCCATTGATGACAGTGTGTATTTATCTGTTGATACTACTGGGTCTTGATTACTGTGATTACTTTAGCTATGTAACAAGTTATGAAATTAAAAAGACAATCCTCCCAATTTATTCTTCTTCAAATTGTTTTCACTATTTAGTTTTTGCATTTTCTTATAAGTTTTAAAATAAGTTTGTCTGTATTTACAATTTTTTTTTTAAAAAAAGCAAAGAAACAAGAAACCTCAAAAACCTTTGTAGAATTTTATGGAACTGTGATAAACCCATATAGCAGCTTGAGGACATACGACATATTTTTTTCTTTGAGTCTTCCAATCAATTATCATAGTATGACTTTCCATTCATTTAAATATTTTTATTCCATCCGTATTTTTAGATAATTGCATAGAAGTCCTATACCTTTTGTTAGATTTACACCTACTTATTTCATTTGAGTATTTTTAGTGGCACTGTAATTTAAATATCGATTTACAGATCCATTGCTAGTGTGTAAAAATAAAATAAATTTTTGTATTTTTATCTAGTATCCTGTGATTTTTATAAATTCATTAATTTTAGGTTTTGTAGATCCCTCTGAACATTCTGTATAGACAATCATGTTATCTCCAAATATAGACAATTCGATTTCTTCCCTTCTGATCTGTATATAATCCTTTACTGTTCTTATCTATTGCATTGGCTAGAATCTCCAACATCATGTTGGATAGGAGCCTTTAGAGCATAAATCTTTACCTTGTTTCTGACCTTGAAAATGGAGCAATCACTCTTTCAACATTAACTATGGTATTAGCTACAGTTATTTTGTAGATGCTCTTTTTCAAGTTTAGAAAGTTCCTCTTCTATTCCTTTTAAAAGCTTTATCATGAAAGGATGTTAGATTTTGTTAAATGCTTGTTCTGCACTGATAAATATGATATTGCTATTTTTACTCCCTGGCCTGTTCTTAAGGTGTTTTACACTGATTGTTTTTTGAATATTGAATCATTCTTGTATACTGGGAATGAACACCCCTTGATCATGGCGCTTAATTTATTTATACATTACTAATTCTATTTTATAGTATTTTGTATGCTACCGGTATCAATGTGTTAACAATGGGTATTGGTCTTTTCTTTACTTTGAACTCTCTTCATCAGATTTTGGCATCAAAGTAAACTAGCTTTATTAAAAATGTCTGAGAAGTGGTCCATATTTATACTGTTGTATTTTCTGACAGATTATGTAGAAGTAGTATTAATTCATATCTAAATGTCGGTAAGATTCTGCAGTGAAACCATTCGGCCTGGAAATTTGTTAATTTTTAATAACAAATTTAATTTTCTTAATATTTATAGGTCTATTCAAATTATATATTTGTAATTGGATAAGGTTTTTTGAGAAACTGGTACACTTCATCTATGATATGAAATTGAAGAGTGAAGTACTGTTACTGAAACAGCAGTGGTTCGGTTCAGGTCCTGTTATTCACCACACTGAAAGACAATCAGTGAGACAATGAGTATTGCCAAACAAGAAGGCTTTAATTGGGTGCTGCAGCCAAGGAGATGGGAGCTGGGTCTCAAACCCATCTCCCTGACTGACTAAAATTAGAGATTTATATAGCAGGTAAGAAATCCAACAATGTGTGAAAAACAGGAACTAGGGAGAGACAAGGAAGCAATCATGATAAGTGAGGGATCCCACTTCTCACTGTCCAGATGTGGTGATCTGATCTGGTGAGTTTCAGTTATTTGATTGCTTGCTTTTTTTTTTTTTTTTTTTTTTTTTTTTTTTTAGACGGAGTTTCGTTCTTGTTACCTAGGCTGGAGTGCAATGGTGCAATCTTGGCTCACTGCAACCTCTGCCTCCCGGGTTCAAGCAATGCTGACTCAGCCTCCCAAGTAGCTGAGATTACAGGCATGGGCCACCACATCCAGCTAATTTTTGTATTTTTAGTAGAGATGGGGTGTCTCCATGTTGGTCAGGCTGGTCTCGAACTCCCAACCTCAGGTGATCCACCTGCCTCAGCCTCCCAAAGTGTTGTGATTACAGGCGTGAGCCACCACACCTGGTCTATCTGAGAATTTCTTAATTTGCTCTTCTTTGCTGAAGGGTATTTTCTTTGGATATGAGGTTTTTAGTTGATACTTCTTTTATTTTGACACTTGTAATCTATTGTGCCATTCTTTTTGGTTTCATGGTTTCTGAGGAAAAATACACTATGATTTAAATTGTTTTTTTCCCTACAGGTTAGGTGTCATTTGTCTCTAGTTGCTTTTAAGATGTTTTTTGGTCTTTGTTTTTGTTCGTTTTGTTTTGTTTTTGCTTTTTGACACAGGGTCTTGCTCTGTTGCCCAGGCTAGAGTACAGTGGCATGATAATAGCTCACTCTGGTCTCAAACTCCTGGACTCAAATGATCCTTTCACCTCAGCCTTCTGAGTAACTGAGATTACTCCTGGATAATGTTTTGGGGTTTTTTTGTTTGTTTGTTTCTTCTGTTTTTTTTTGTAGAGATAAAGTCTCACAATGTTGTTCAGGTTGGTCTCAAACACATTGGCTCAAGCAATCCTCTCACCTTGGCCTCCCAATATGCTGGGATTATAAGAATGAGCGACCGTATCTGGCCGTTTTTGTCTTTAGTTTTTAAAACTATGGCTATTAGTGTAGTTTGGTATGCTTTCTTTTAGATTTACCCCATTTGAACTTGTTCACCTTCCTTGATTAGCAGATTTATGTCTTTGCCAAATTTGAGGATTCTTTAGCAATTATGTTTTCAATGTTTTTTCAGCCATGCCCTCTTTGTCTTCCGTTTCCATAATTCCAGTGACGTAAATTTAAGACTTTTGTTATGTAGTCCCACAGATCCTTGAAGGTCTGTTGCTATTGTTGTTTCATCCCCATTCTATTTTCTCTCTGCTGTTCAGGTTGTGTCATTTTCATTGTTCCGGCTTCATGTTCGTTGATTTCTGTTTCCTTTATATGCTATATTCTGCCTTTGTGTTCACCCATTAAATTTTCATTACTACACATTTTAATCATAAAATGTTATTGTTCTTTTTTATCTTCTATTTCTGTCCTGAGATTCAATATTTTTCATCTATTTTAAGCATGTTTATCATTGCTCATTGAATCATTTCTATGATGGCTATTTAAAAATCTTTGTTACATAATTCTAACATTTATCTTATCAGTGTGGGCATCTATTGTAATTTCCTTTTGTCATTCAGTTTGTGTTTGTTTCTTGGTATAATGAGTGCTTTTTCAACTGAAATTTGATCACTCTGGATATTATAATAGAAGTCTCTGAATTATGTAAACACCGTTTTAGTTGACTTAACACCCAAAATATACATTAATATCCCCAATGTACAGAATATGTATGTGGAAAACTATAAAAAAGCAATGAAATAAGTTAAAGCAGGTCTAAATGAATGGGAGGCTATTCTGTGTTCATAGATTGAGAGACTCAGTATGTGAAAACCTCAATTTTTCCAAATTAATTTATAAATTTAGTGAAATCCTAATCAGAATCCTAAGCAAATCAGCTTGTAAATGTTGACAAACTGTTCGTAAAGTTCAACAGAAAAGGCTAAATATCTAGAATGTAAAGCACAATAATGAAAAAAAAGCAAACTCAGGGGATACCTACAACCCAATTTTAAGACTTAGTCTAAAACTAATCATGATAGCATTGGTGAGAAATTAGACAAATACACCAAATGAACAGGACAGATAGCTCAGGATTAGACCCACACAAATGACAAGTAAGAGCAATAGATCTTTGATAAGGTAGCAAATGTAATCCAAAGGAAAAGGGATAATCCTTTTAATAAATGGTGCTGAAACAATTGGACAGCCATTGAAAAATAAAATAAAATATATAAGGATCTGTTTACAGACCTTACATCATAAACAAAACTCACTTTAAAATAGACTGTAGATCTAAATGTAAAATATAAAACTGTACAAATTCTTCAGAAAACAAAATATTTCTACTGTATCTTTAGTGATATTTTTCTCTAATTTTAACCTAACTTTGTCATTGTATATTAAAATTTATGAATTTGTAGAGGAGTCATTTGGACAAATTTAAGAGAAGCTGAGAGCTTTTTGCCCATTTGGCATAATATGTTTTTGAAAATGTGTAAGTAGAAATAATGCCTATTAAATTGTCTTATGCTGGCTCTTGTTAGTAAGGCAGAGCTGATATCCGAGTTAAGAAGTATGTTTATTTAGAAAGGTTTTTACTTCGTTTTATATTTAAATTTGTCAATAATGTTTGACTTATAACAATCATGGTTAATCAAATATTCACTAAGTATCAAGAAAATATTTAGATTATAAATATATTTCTTTCCATTTATTTTGAATGATTTTATAACTGATAGCACTTACATTCCTATGATTTTAGTACAGTGTTTTAAAATTAAAATCCATTACCTTTAAAACACTAAAAGTATTTTTTACAAACCTATATTCTTGGCTGGTCTAGGGGTTTCAACTTGTAAAACTATTTTCTCAACTCAAAGTGGCAGCAGAGGGTAAAACAGAAACAAAAAACTTCTGATTCAGCATTCTTTTGTTCAATATAAGACAGAGATCCTTGGGGTAAATACTATTGCCTGCTGAAGAAGAACTATATTAAATACTAGCTACTCAATTATATGTTGATATTGAAACTGGCTTTGGAGAGTGAAGTGGAGTGGCACATTTAGGCTCTGACATTCTAAGGCATAAATCAAATCAATGCTGAGCAACGAAGTATATAAGCCAGTGACAGATCTGATCCCCACAAGTGTGAACACTGAAAGGTGTTTAGTGATTTGATTATAAAAAAGACTTTGAAAACCAGGTCAAAAATGAAGGCAGAAAGGAAATGCGGAATGGGATGCATAAAACAAAAGACTTTGTAAGAAATTACACAGGGAATATTGATTTGGTTTTCAGAGGCATACTTAGGTATTGCCAATTTGAGGCAGGTACTGTGCTCCACTCAGTAGCAATCGGTTTAAAGATATAACAATACGTTTTTGTTTTTAATGTTGATAACACATGGAGGAGCTGAATAAATAATGATTTTTCAGCAAAAACCACTCACTTCTGATAATCTAACAACACAAAATCTCCCTCGAATCTTTGTTTTCGACTAGCCATTTTGTGAAGAGACTCAAGTAACTGCCAAACCGCATTGCTTCTAAATGCAGTCTTTATTCAATGAAACTATTTATTTAATTCAGAGCTTATTTTGATGTAATTGTATAAATGGTATAATTCAAAGAAACTATAGTTATACAGTGAGATTTAGTTTACCAAATTGGTATATTATGTTATCAAAGGGTCAACCCATAAATATGATTTTATTTAGTTTCTATTGGTCATTTTTTACATTTTTTAAATCACCAAGTTAAGCAAAATCTAAAAGTAAGTAAAAATGATTCCTACTGCATATGTGTGTGATTTGACTAATTTTAATATTCTTGCAATTTATGGGTCTCTAATTTTTAACAAGATAGCTTCAAAAATGTGAATTATAGAGAATAATAATTATAATAGAACTACTAACTTCTAGTTTGTACTAATAGTTAAGAATATACTTTAAAAATATAATTTAATGAATTTTTGCTGCATGATAAGTTAGAAATAGAAGGAAAGTGACTAGCAAGCAAAAATAGGGATTACTATAAGGACTAAACAAATTGTGTGTGTGTGTGTGTGTGTGTGTGTGTAAATTCCTAAAATATTACCTGGGTGCTAAGAAATATAAAGTAAATGTAAGGTATTATTAATATATGTTATTAATTATTAATTGATATGTTACTATTTTGATAATTTTGAATTGTATTATGTTTATGACACTATAAATTTAATTCTTGTTTTGACATTTTGTTTAATGCCTATCTCTCTCCCTTCCTCTCTCTCCAAATATATGTGGGTAATTTATTATGTTCAGTTATTATTTCCTCATAAAGTTGACATGAGTAAGATGCCTTTTATGTCTGGGAATGTATGCATTTTGCCCACACACATGCATGATAACTGCCTGAACATGGAAGTCTAAGGTCATGAATCTCTCCATTAATATTCTGATACCGATTCATTGGGTATAAATATGCGTGACTGCAGAAATGACATAATATAATGATGATAATGGTGACAGATGTTATTACTATTTCTACATCTGTGTCATTGTCTGATTTTAGATCCCTTATTACATTCATTATATTCATATTTTACTAATATTCTATTCCTCATTTTATTTATTAAAATACTTTATCTCTTAGAGTAGTTTTAACTTTATCCAGCAATTGAAGAGCAAGTAAAAAGAATACTTAAATACCTTTCTTCCTCCCATTCTCCTCTACTGCTAATAATGGCAGACCCTGTGGAGGGGCCACTGCCGTGACGCCAGCTGCAGAGGGGGAGGCATGGCCGCCGGGACTATGCACTCCATAGAGCCAATGCGAGCCAGGACAGTCAGAAACCCCGCCCACTTCCAAGTTGGAAGGGTGGGAGCCCCGCCCACCCGAGAGTGGCTGCAGCCTCCCAGCCATGCTGCGGACCTGGGCTTCTCTGCATTCCTGGAGGCAAGGGAAGCTCCCCTACCCCCACAGGCTAGGAAGTGCCTGTTCCCCTTACCTGGCCTCTCCCTGCTCCCAGCACCTGCCCTGATTTTTTAGCGAAGTTGTGATGGAGTCCCAGCGCTGTCATGACCTAGCCAGGTGTGCATGCACTTGGGGCAGTGTTGACACACCAGCCCCCTGCTGCCTGGGCACCCTCAGACTATGGGCGCCTACAAGCATGGGAAGGAGGCCAAGGTGGGCTGAGGGTTGCTCAGCATTGGCCTTCAGGCAACCCTCAGCATGAACAGCCTCGATGCTATGGGCACCATGGACGGCCAGTTAATGGCAGTGGGAGGCAGACAGCCTCGTGGGTGGAAAGGGGTCGGTCCCCACTGAAACCCCACCTTCATGCCAGGGTGGGCTGGGGACCTAGGGCTGGGCTGCCAGTTCCACGAACCAGAGTGAGAACTTATGGTGCTTTTTCTGGGCCTACCCATAGCTGCCCATGCTGCCCATGGACCAATCAGCAGGTGCTTCCTCCCCTCTGAAGCCCAGAAAAACCCTAAACTCAGCCAGAGTTGGGCAGATGTTGGGACAACCTGTCTGTGCACCTCTTTGCCTCGCTCACCCTCTACTTCTCTACGTACCTCATTCTTACTGGATGGAAGACAAGAACTCAGGACCCGCCAAATGGCAGGGCTAAAGGAGCTGTAACACAAACAGGGCTTAAACACACCCTTTGTTTCCCACGTTGTGGGTGACGAAAAAGAAGATAGAAGAAGAGAAGAGCCATGTTTCTTAGGGGATCCCAGACCTAGAAGTTCCCCAAACCCAGGCCTGTGACACTCTCTTGGGAGCTCTCCCAGTTATGGCATCTCCAAGCTTCCAGGCACCACCGTGTTTCCCAGTGCCAGCCATGGAAGCTTCTTAGGGTATACCTGGTCCAGCTGCAGTCACACAGGGAGCTGGTGCCCATGTCAGTGCCAGGAGCTGCCTGCCCTGCTGCAGCTGGCATGCCTGGCTGTAGACAGGCCAGACCCCATGCTCACTCACTTACACACCCCTCACTGCTTCATGCCTGGCTCACTCTCGGCAGACACTGGATCCAGGCTGGTAGTATAGCCTGCCAGGCTGAGTGGTCAGAACGAGCCCAGTGGACCCAAGCAAAACTCGGGGAAAGGCACCACTGGCCACAGAGGTTTCCAGCGAGAAAAGTAACACCCCAAGGGTCCTGTGACATTTCCATCTTGCATTAGTTTGGTTCATTTGTTACAACTGATGGGCTAATATTGATAAATAATTTTTAACTAAAGGCTATAGTTCACGGCCGGGCACGGTGGCTCAAGCCTGTAATCCCAGCACTTTGGGAGGCTGAGGCGGGCGCATCACAAGGTCAGGAGATCGAGACCATCCTGGCTAACACGGTGAAAACCAGTCTCTACTAAAAATACAAAAAATTAGCCGGGCGTGGTGGCGGGCACCTGTAGTCCCAGCTACTCCGGAGGCTGAGGCAGGAGAATGGCGTGAACGAACCCAGGAGGCAGAGCTTGCAGTGAGCCCGGATCGCGCCACTGCACTCCAGCCTGGGCGACAGAGCAAGATTCCATCTCAAAAAAAAAAAAAAATCTATAGTTCACAAGAGGCTTCCCTCTTTGTGTTGTACAGTCCTATGGGTTTTGGTGAATGTGAAATGTCATGTATTCACCATTACACTATCATACAGAATAGTTTCATCACCCTAACATCCTCTCGGCTTCACCTATTTCTCCCTCTCTCTCATCCTCCTGCAGCCTCTGGCTACCTCTGATCTCCTCATTGTCTCTATAGTTTAATGTTTTCCAGAAAAATCATGGAGTTTTAATTATGCTGTATATATAGCCTCTTCTAACTGGCTTCTTTCACTTAGCAATATGCACTTAAGTTTCCTCCATATCTTTTTTATGGTTTGATAGGTCACTTCCTATCAGGAAAAAACAGTACACTGTATGGATCAACCAGAGTTGTTTTTTGTTTGTTTGTTTGTTTTTTGAGACTGAGTCTCGCTCTGTCGCCCAGGCTGGACTGCAGCGGTGCCATCTCTGCTCACTGCAAGCTCCACCTCCCAGGTTCACACCATTCTCCTGCCTCAGCCTCCCGAGCAGCTGGGACTACAGGTGCCCGCCACCAGGCCCGGCTAATTCTTTTTTGTATGTTTTAGTAGAGACAGGGTTTCACCGTGTTAGCCAAGATGGTCTAGATCTTCTGACCTCATGATCTGCCCGCCTCGGCCTCCCAAAGCAACCAGAATTTTTTTAAGCATTAACCTCTTGCAAGGTATCTTGATTACTTCCAATGTTTGAAAATTATGAATAAAGCTGCTATAAACATTCACGTAGAGGTTCAGGTACAAAATACAAAATGTCTACCATTTCACATTTCCACAAGCAATGAATGAATGTTAATATTGCTCCACATCCTAGCCAGTGGTGTATGGTGTTGTCAATGTTTAGTATTTGCCCATCCTATAAGCTGTATAGTAGTAAGTTATTTGAAGAGAAGTTTTTTGTTGTTGTTTTGTTTTGTTTTTTAATTTAATGGAATGTAACTTGTAATTTTTTTTTCTCTCATGGATTGTGTTTTGTATCTTATGCTCAAATCTAAAGTCCCCTCGATATTCTGTTATTTTCTAGGATTTTTATATTTTGGGGTTATATATTATCTACTTTGATTTACTTTTTAGTGAAACTTCTAATGTCAGTTTCTGGATTTAGGGTTTTTGGTTTTGTTTGTTATTGTTGTTTTTACCGTCAATATTGAACTATTTTCAATATTGAAATTTTTTCCTAATTGTTTGTTAAGAAGACTATCTTTTTGTCACTGGATTTCATTTGCTTCTTTCTCAGAAATAATTTGACCATATTTGTTTGGACCTTCTTCTGAGTTCTCTATTTTGTTTGTTGATCTATTGTCTACTTTTTCATTGATAACATACTGCATTAATTAAAATATCTTTATAGTAGGTACTGAAATTGGGTAGTGTCAATCCTGTGGCTTCATTACCTTCTTCAAAACCATGTTGGTTATTCTGGGTGTTTTTCCTTTCCATTTAAACTGTAGAATTAGATAGCTAAAATCCACAAGTAAATTCCTGGGATTTTGACTGGGACTGCTTCTGATGTTCTTTATGTCAAAATTGTCATTTCCATATAATTTCATTGTCATCTGTTAATGAAATATAATACTCAATATAGTAAAAAATTATAGACTTAGAGCAATTACTATCAAAAGCACCAAAATGATTTTGGTAAATATAGACAAGCTCATTCTAAAATGTATATAGAAAAAAACAAGCCAAAGAATAGCTAAAACAATATTGAAAAAGAAGCAAAAAAAAGGAAGACTTATCTGACCCAATATTAATATTTATTATATACTTAAGATAATTGAGGCATTATGGTATTGGTGTAGATATAGACACATAGATTAGTTGAACATAATTGATAACAGAAATAAACTCATATATGTATGTCCAACTGCTTTTTAAAATTTGTCTATAATTTACACATAATTATTGTACATGTTTGTTGGGTACAATGTGATGTTTGAATACACATATACATTGTATAATGACCAAATCTGGGTAGTTAGTATGTCCATCACTTCAAACCTTTATTATGTGTATGGTGATAACTTTCACACTATCTTGAGTTATATAATACCTTGTTATTAGCTATAGTCACCTTACTATGTAATAGAACACAAGAAGTTCTTGTTCCTATTTAACTGTAACTTTGTACCCTTAACCAATTTCTCTCCATCTTCCCCTTCCCTTTCTCTCCCCACCCTCTGCTAACCACTATTCTATTGTCTAATTCTATGAGATCAACTATTTAGAGTCCACATATGAGAGAGATCATTTGATATTTTTCCTTCTATGCCTGGCTTATGCCACTTAACATAATGTCCTCTGGGTTTATGCATGTTGTTACAAATGACAGAATTTTATTTTTTATAATTTATTTATTTATTTATTTATTTATTTATTTATTTATTATTTTGAGACAGAGCCTTGCTCTGTCACCAGGCTGCAGTGCAGTGGTGCGATCTCGGCTCACTGCAATCTCCGCCTCCCGGGTCTGAGCCACAGAATTGTATTATTTTTATAACTGTAAGTATCCTATTGTCTTATAGACCACATTTTCTTCATCCATTTAGCCATTAATTGACACTTGAGCTGATTACATCTCTTGGCTATTATGAATAGCATTTTTTCACATACTCATTGGCCATTCGTGTATCTTTTTTAGGAAATGTGTATTCAGATTATTTACTCATTTTTTTGTCATATTATTTGTTTTATTGCTGTTGTTTGTGTTCCTAGTATATTCTAGATATGAACCCCTTGTGAAACAAATAGTATACGAATATTTTTTTCCTATTCTGCAGGTTGTCTCTTCCCTCTGTTGATTTCTTCCTCTCCTATGCAGATGTGTTTACCTTCAGATGGTCCCATTTGTCAATTTTTGCTTCTGTTACCTGCGCTTTTGAAGTTTTAGCCATAAAATCTTTGCCCAGACCAATATCCTGAAGCATCTCCCCGATTTTTTCCTAGTAGATTTATAGTTTGTGGTATGATATTTAAATCTTTAAAGATTTTCTCTTGCTTTTTATATGGTGAATGATAGGGGTTTAATTTTTTTCCTAAGCATGTGGATATCCAGTTTTCCCAGCACCATTTATGTATGTATGTATGTATTTATTTTATTTTATTTTATTTTTTGAGACAGAGTCTCACTCTATCACCCAGGCTGGAGTGCAGTGGTGCAATCTTGGCTCACTGCAAACCCCCCCACCCCCAGACATCCTGGGTTCAAGTGATTCTCCTGGCTCAGCCTCCCAAGTAGCTGAGATTACTGGTACCCACCACCACACGCAGTTAATTTTTGTATTTTTAGTTGAGATGGGGTTTCACCATGTTGGCCAGTCAGGTCTTGAACTTCTGACCTCAAGTGATCGGCCCACCTCGGCCTCCCAAAGTGCTGGGATTATATACATGAGCTACCATGCTCAGCCCCAGTGCCATTTATTAAAGAAACTGTCTTTGTCTGCAATTCACTCTGGGTGGTTAAGCCTTCTTTGTGTTCCCAGAGTTTCCCATAGAATGCGACTAGAGTCACCTTCCCATCAAAATTCCCAGACTGGTGGAAAGATAGAATATCTACCTCCAACTCCCTCCTCTTAGCTCAGAGATTCTGGGTCTAGGAAAATGCCCTGTGAGTGGTATGATGCCAGTGGTAGGAAGTAGCAAGTGAACCTGAAATGACCG
Source organism: Symphalangus syndactylus (assembly GCF_028878055.3). Classification (NCBI taxonomy): domain Eukaryota; kingdom Metazoa; phylum Chordata; class Mammalia; order Primates; family Hylobatidae; genus Symphalangus; species Symphalangus syndactylus. Next base: position 19,636,559 of record NC_072423.2, on the reverse strand, counting down.
TTCCTCTTACCTGTTGTGGTTCCTCTCAGTCTTGCGAGATCAGGGCATTTATTTACTTCCTCCGCAAGTTCTGTTGAACTGAAGGAAATATTCTTGTTCTTGAATAGTTTCTAGTTGTATTTTTGTGGGAGAAGTGATACCCTGAGATGTCGAGTTCCATCATCTTGCTCCAGTGCTTTTGGAGAAAGGTGCAACACAAATTCAATAAAGAAAAATTAGGAAAAGAATACTTATACTTGATAACAAAAGCAATATCAGTAAAAAGCAAATTTATAAGTTGAGTTTTAAAATTTTAAAAAAAAAACCTTGTTCTGTGAAAAAATCACCATTAAAAGAGTGAAAATACAAGCTACTGACTGGGAGAAAATGTCTGCTAAGTATAAATTTCAAAAGGACTGGTATTTAGATTGTATAAAGAACTCTTCTATTTTAACAGTAAGTAAATAGTATAATTAGAAAATGGGCAAGTAACATAAACAGACATTTCAATGAAGAACATTTGCAGATGCTAAGCACTTTAAAACGTGTTCAATATCACTACCAATTAGGGATATGCAAATTAAAACCATTGTCAGATATCATTACGCCCTTATCAGAAAAGATAAAATTTTAAAGTAATGATAGCCTCAGATGCTGTTGAGGATGAAGAGAAACTGGATTATTCATACATCACTAACAGGAACATAAAACAGTAAAGCCATTTGGCAAATTTTGACAGTTTCTTTAAAACAAAATACACAATTTTCATATGATCTAGCAGTTTGTTCCACAGAAATTAAAACTTATGTTCACATAAAATTCTGTATAAAAATGTTTAAAGCAGTACATTTACTCATTGTATTAGTTTCTTGTTGATGCTGTAACAAATTACCAAAGCCCTAGTAGCCTAAAACAACAGAGATTTACTCCATCACACTTCTGGAAACCAGAATCCATTATCAGCATCCCTTGGTTCAAATCAAGGTGACATCAGTCCCTCTAGCACCTCTAGGGGAGAGTATTCTTTATCTTTGCCGGCTTCCACTGGGCTGCCAGCACTTCTTGGCTTGCTTCTGTCTCACTGAACCTCTGCCTTGCTCCATGATAATACTGCCTTCCCCTCTTCTGTCTGCATATAAATCTCCCTTGGCCTGGCTCTGAGACCCTTGTGATCACATTTATGTCACACCCAGATAATCCAGGATAATCTCTAACATCTCAAAATTCTTCATTTAATTATGTCTTCAAAGCCAAGGTTGTGCCATGTAATGTAACATTCACAGATTAACAGACTTGAGAAGTGTTCGTCTTGGGAACTATCACAGAACTGTCCGTCTTGGACTATCAGAAGTGTCCGTCTTGGGGGAACCATTATTCAGCCCATCACATTCATAATAATCCAAAAATTCAGACAAAATATATCACCTTCAGTGAATGAACGGCTAAATAGACTACAGCTGCATACCATGGAATACTACTGAGCAGTAAAAATGAATTGTTGATACATATAATGACGTGGATGGATCTACAGAAAGTTATGCTCTGTGAAGGAGAAAGGAAAGCTAAGCCCAAAAGGTTACGTAATCCATGTTTCTATTTATATAACATTTTAGAAATAAAAACTTAGTAATGAAGAATAATTTTGTCATTGCCAGGACTTAGGGACAAGCAACCAGTGGTGAGTAGAGGAGAGAAGTAGGTGTACCTATAAAATGATAACACGATGGATACTTGCAGTGATAGAACTTCTCTGTGCCTTGACGTGGTGGTTGACTCACAAATCTATACGTGGCAAAAGTGCCTGAGATTAAATATACACACACAACAAATGTATATATGTACTATGTATATTTAATATATAGTAAACTTAAATTTATATGTATACTAAATTATACTATATATTTAATACATATAACAAATATATGTGTGTGTATATATATAACTGAGTATATACAAAACGTATACAAAACTGAGTAACCTTGGACGATTGTATCAATGTCAAAGCCCTAGCTAGCTGTGATATTTTGACGATGCTACCACTCAGAGAAAATGGAAAATGGATAAGTGATAAGTGAGATTTTTCTATATACTTTCCTAAGACAGCAGTTAAATCTAAAATTATCTCAATAATTTTAAATGAAGTAAAACATGCATAAAATCTTCAATATATATTTATATTCTTCATCAAAAGATAATTTAAATTTAACAATACCTTTAAAGACACATTGCTGGGACTGACTACAAGTGAAACTTTGAAGATGGATTTTGATATTACAAGATTAGTTGTTTCATTTTCAGTAAAGGTTAAAAATAAATTCCTGAGGTTGAATTTAGAGCAATAAAATTGCTCTAAAATTGGTCCTTCATTTCCATCAACAGGCCAATATCTCTAGAGTATTATTAAAACAAAACACAATATTTTATGTACACTTATTACCTTTGAGTAGTGATATCACAGGCATAATATAAATTAGATTAGCAAGCAAGAAGCTAACAAAATTGTCACATTAAAAAATTTAAATTTGTATATATGGTGTTTTTTCAAAGTATATATGCATTGAATATTGAAAATCAAAACCTACAAAAGTTGCAAATGTAGGAGAAATTCCCTGTTACAGTAGTTTATACACATGAATTCAATACACATGTACAAGTTAGAAATCTTTTTCCTATTATTTTTGTTCTAGCAATATTTATTGAAATATAATATGTCTATTGGATTTCAAAAGGATCCCCAGTAGAGTCTGGGATAGGGCAACAGTATTCATATTAATAATAGATAGCTACATAACCAACAATTCTGTAGGCACTAATTCCATTTTTTTTCTAGCAAGCCTCTCCTCTTTTCAATCATTCTTTTTCTGTATCCCTGAATAGCACCCTCCATCCTATCCAGTACTCTCATTAAATAAGACATGTTTTCACAGATACATATAGAAAGACTCTGTTATGGGAATAATGAGAGCAAAGGGCCAGGCTACTGAGTTTCTGACAGTGTTCACAGACCAACAGCTCTGTGCACGCATTTAGCATTTGAGAGGCAAAGACCCAGATACATGTAGCATAATCTTTAGTAATGCATTTTATACGTGAGAGCTGTTCTGTTGGACCTTCTGAACATCCTTTACAGAGCGCTTCTCAACTCACCTATTTTATCTTTTTTTTTGGTGTGAAGACATTGCTGTGATGTTGGTTTCTGTTTAGAAGTTCATTTCTAGTAAAATCTAGAGAGAGATACAACCAAAAAAATAGATCTTATTACATGGTTTAACTCTACTCCATATAATTGAAACCAGAAATATCTACCATACTTGTGGTGGAAAAAAAAAATCACTTAGGTATAGACATTCTTCTATCCATGCTTCTTTACTTATGATTAGTACCGTACTAATGATTAATAAAAGGTAAGTGAAATGGGAAACTTGGACTTAGGACCATGACACTCTATGTGTTAGGACTCTGAAGTAAAATCCTAAAGATCATTTCAATGCACTAGTCATTACCGGCCTCATGATCCAATCATGCTACCAGCCCTTAAGCTCTGGGTCCAGGGGGTTTTCTTTTGCTATCTTAGTACTTCTTCACTGAATTCTGAGGGATACTCTTGTCTTTCTCTTTCTTTTTCTCTTTATATGTTTGGCAATTGTTATGTTTTCCTATAATTGGAGGCTTCTGTCTTTAATAGTTGAAAAAATTCCTAAAAGTGGTTTCTTGGAAATATCCTTCCTTCTGCTATTTTGTTCCTTTTTATTTTACATATTTGTCTCTGTGTTTTTATTGTGATCTATTGTAAATAGAGAAATTTATGTATGACTTCAGCTTGTCATCTTGAAACTAGATATTCCTGTGTTTCTTTTTACTTATTTGCTCTTGAGTGAGTAAAAGTTACATAATAATGATTACTTCTATTGTTATAATTGCTATTTATTGGATGCTGATTAATATCAAATATTATGGTAAAAAAACTGCATGATATAGATTTTATTTCTCACAAGAGTTCTATTATTATTATTCCTATTTGGTAGATGATAAAACTAAAGCACAAAGATAGGTTGCTTCCCAAGTTGCAGAGCAATAAATTGCACAACTAAATTATAACACTATACAAAATTACTTGAGAGTCTATGATTTTAGCCATTACACTATAATGTTTCACTATATACACTTTATATATGGCTTTTTATTAACATTATAAACATATAATTGTCAACCATTAAAATTATGTCCGCATAAAAATCTGAATAATTTACAAAATATATTGAAAAAGTGACAAAGGGAAACATCATTCTAGCTTTATTGGGTCTATAGTGTTAATTGTCCTTTCCATTTGTTTGCCATTGGGGTTCAGTAAATTTACATAGCAAATAATAATTGGCTCATTATGATGTAAATAACTATAATAGGAAAAGCCTTTTAATTATTTATAATAAATTACTTTTCTGTTGCCAGTTTTAAATTAGCAACTGTGTTTAATTACTTAACGATGCCTATGCCGTAATGCAAATTCATGCACACAGGACAGATTATTTTGTGACCTTTATGTCATAGTTATTTTCCTTAACATTGTTAAATTTCCCATTTCTTCATCTTCTTTCTAATCATTCCCCTTATCTTGGTTTCCATTCTCTTGTTTATTTAATTTCTATCACTACTGCCAGAAATTATAAAGGTCATACTTACAGATGATATAAGAAATTGAGCAATTGATATAGTTTGAAACATTAATAGAATCAACTCTAATTCTTACTGTCAGCCTCAGTACTGATGGTGCTATATTCATTGAGGCATTTAATTATTCAAAAACTTTAATGGAGCAGCAGCAGTATGTGTAAAAAATACTTATAATTATTGTGCTAAATGAAAATGTGAGCATGATGTGGTCTCTATGGTAACATATAACCTAAGGAAGAAACCCTTGTGAAAAATTAATTGCAATATCAGGTAAAATGAAATATATGTATTATTCTATTACAGTTAATGTGTAGTGGGACAGAAATGAAAAACGTATTTACTCTGATTGGAGAAAATATGAAACATCAACAGAAATGTCAAAATTATATAAGAAGACATCTTGTAATTGAGAAAGGGATATTTATGGAGGTAATACCAAGAACATAGCGAGCATGTGAATATGAAAGTACAGTATGTCATGTTGATTTCAGCTTGACGAGTAGATGAGAAAAAATATGTTAAAGATAAATTCAGATATTTTTATCCTAATTTAGATTTAAAAAGTTTAGATCCCTTTATTACTTTGGCATTTGTTGGTAGAACATTGAGAACTAAAATAATTTTAAGGAAGAATTAAGTTATAGCCTGTCATATATATTTTAACAGAAACTTGCAGTTTGATTCACAGTGGGCAGTGGATACAAAACTTTTGAATGGAGAAATATTTAATTGGTAATAAAAATAAGCTGAGAAAAAATAGGATTTTTAAGATTTGTGTATATTCATTGCTGTACCATGGGCTATGCTGTCAGTTTGGCTTCATTTGCTTGTCAATCACTGTGGGAAAGGTATAACTCTCAGAGGTTTACATTGACTAACCCCTGTGTGCTCAAAACAACTCCGTGAGGACAGAAGAGCAAATATAAACATTGAAAGGTTAAACAATTACCTAGTTATATTACTAGGAAATGACATATCTTGCTTAAAATTCAAGAAATCAAGCTTTAGAATCTGTGATCTTAAACACTATAGTATGTGAGAATGTGCTATGTGCTCTGTAATTAATCATAATATTATAATCATAATCTCTATTAGATAAAATTAGAATACATAGGTGAGCTTTGAGTAAAACTAGCTTTCTACCAACATAAGTTTGGTATGATAACTTCTAGTTTTTATTTATAAAGGTGAGGCTTTATAATTATAGAATACTTAAAATATCTAGAAAAGTAAAAGGGAATATATACAAGTTAATCATTCCTGGAATATAAATGACCAAATAAATCCTTATAGTTGCTGCATTAAACTTTACATTTTCTGTACACACACACACACACACACACACGTGTGTGTATGTATATATATTATATATATTATATATATATATACCTAAGCACATAAGCACATCCATGTTTTGCAAAATGGAACCAATATATGTGTCTATACAGCTTTGTGTTTTCTTTTTATATCTAACAGTATCATACCTTTTTCAATCCTTTTCTTTTAAAATCTCATTGTAATGTCAGTACCATTTCTTTCCCTCCTTTTCTCTTCCCTTTTCCTTTCTCTCTCTCTCCCTTCCTTCCTCTTTCCTTTCCATAAATACTTACTGAATGCCTACACTGTTTTCACACAAATTTGCTGAAGAGCTACATATGTGAACAAAACCAAAGAAAAACAAAACGAAGTTTTCTGTCTGCCTAATATTTTAATTCCATGACAATATATAAGTACACAAATTAAGCAAGTAGATAATTATAAATTTTAATCAGAATAAAGAAAAATAAACAAGGTAATAAGATAAATTATTAATTTCTAATCCAGGTTATATGATAAAATAATACACTTGCATAATGGCTTTCAGCATTGTTAGTAAATTGATAGATGTCCCAGACATTTACTTCAGCTATCAGGACAGTTTTATCATTCTCCCCTTAATTCTTGAATGGATTCAACTGTAGCTCATAATTTAGTTAATATAAAAGTAAGATCAGTTGTGGGAAAATAATATTTTATTAATATCTAAAAGAGCATTTGATTAAACCATGTTGGTATTTCTCTTCCTTTGTTAGTAACTACAGATGGTTAATACACCTTGTAGCCCTTCACATTTTCAAAGAGCTAGCAGATTTATTATTTCTTTAATTTCATATTGCTAGTGGGAAGTAAGCATTATTATTTTCATTAAATTATACAAATCTGAGATTTAAAGAAGTTATTGACTTATCGAACTGATAACCAATTGTGTACATTAAGTTATTTTTGTTTCTTTCTCTACTGTGGGTCTACCTAGCTGGAGGAAAATTTGTACCCTAGTTCTTCCCACTTGGAGTACCAATGTCTCACCTTTTCATTGCAGAGTAGTCTGTTTTCTTGGACACAAAAGAGTATCTGGGAAATCTTTGTTAAACAGAAATACATATTTTTCAATGTGATTATCAATTTATCCAAATATTTATTCTACTTCAAATGGCATTCCTAACGAAACTCTTAACTAAATTCTACAAAAATCTTATGACATAGATTCTATTGTTATGCTCCTTCTTCAAATAAGATTTCTGGGGCTTAAATTCAAGTAAACTGCTTATTATCTTACAGTTTATTAACAGAGTCAGAACTCAAACTTCGGTTTCTCTAACCACAGGGCCTCAGTCCTTAATATCTCCTGCTGCATTAACAGAGTCATAACTCAAATTCTGGTTTCCACAGGGTCTAGTCCTTAATATCTCCTGCTGTAGTTTATCTTTTTTAGCCTCTTGTTTGATAAATTTGGTCAAGCAGTTTAACAATTTGTGCTCATTTTCTCTTCTTGTTAAGTGAGCATAATGTTCACCAACTAGCTTATTCAAGGGAAAAGATAGTCCTGATGACCATTTTTAAAATGATAAAAACCAAAAATAAACTATGAACAAAATGTATAACTTCAATCACTGTAGTAGTAAAAAATGTTCTTATTAAAATGGAAATGCACTTACTAGTTCAAAATATTTTTTGGCAAAGGCCAGAATAATTCTAGAAGATGACAACTACTGCTTGCAGCATTGCCAAACATTGATAGGCAGTTGACCTTGAAATCCTTTAATGACTTGAATATTAAGTTTTTCTCTTTTCTCAACATAGCTGTCAGCAATTCAGTGTAACTTTGTTTCTGTCCTAATAATTGATTTAGCATACTTTAAAAAGGCGATGATTCATACCTAAATATTGATAATGTTTCAATGTAACTTTCAAGGAGATAAAATATATTCAACTTATCTAAAACATATATTTATTGTAGTGAAAATCTATTTCCTAATTCTTTTACTTCTTCATGCTACTATTTATATAAAATATTTTATAGGCCTTTTAAAACTTATATATAGCCAACCTTAGAAATATAGAGAGGAGAAGGTGAGTTCTGAGAGTAGTTAAGCAATTAATTCAAAGTCATATATTTAAGGCAAAAGAAACACAGGTCTCGTAAATTCCTATTCATCTATTCTTTCAGATTCAGCTTTCCAGGCCTTAAATATATATGTAGTCTTTTATTTTACCTTTAAGGGTCATAGCATTTTAATTTCTCAAGATCTACTAAAAATGGCTTGATTCAAAGGTGAATATAATAGTACTGTTTTCACTGAGGATGTCAACAATGCAGCAGTCATAAACACAGAGCATCAACATGGTGCTTTAGATGTTTTTCCCCGTCCTTTCGGGTGGTAGTGCCATGCTCCTCATGTTTGAAGGATACAAAGGGGCAGACTTTATCCCCATGTCCACACAGCCACAGAAGCATTTGTCATAGCTCCATCTAAATGTCTTATCAGGGAAGGCATTGGCAGGGTGTTAAAATACAGCACCGTATGTCAAGAGTTTTATCATTTATGATGACATATATAACAGTCAGGTTATTTTTGACAACACAATTGAAAAGTGAATTTCCATCCTTAAACTCTCATATGAAAGGTATCAGCAAAGTCTCTGATGTCTAGCAATATAGAATATCAATTTTTAAACAATAACCTTCCACGGAAAACAACATTCAGGCAAAGAAGGGATGCATTTCCTGTTAGGAAATATTCTAGCAAGATGATGATTAGTGAATTGGAATTTCATTCCTTTTATAGAGTTTGTTCCTTAACGAAATTGGAAGTTGTCTCTTTGGGTTCCACTTTGCCATAAACTTCTGACAAAACAGAGACACCATGCATCCTAGGCCTCCAGTTGCAATCATCAGGTTTCTAATTCCTTAACTCACTCTGCAGACCACCTGCCAGCCTCAGCTGCTCTGCACCCTTGCCTCTTCCCATGCACATACTGTACATCAACGCTATAAACTATCTAGCTAGTGAGTAACTCTGGCCCGAGAAACCCAGCAAATTTCACTGCCATTCCTGGAGTTTCAATTACAACCTCTCCAATGAAGTCTGAATTCCATTGCTAGAAAGGAAGCCTCTTCAATTGTATTCCTTCTTTGGAAACTCTTCTTCGGTACTAGAGCAGTCATTATTGTTCTCTTAACACAGATATGTTGTAGGTGGAGTTAAATAATTCTTGTTAGACTATCCCTATTCAATTTGCTGCTTGGTTTCTATCTCCTTTTTGGATCTTGATTGAGGCAATAAATAAATAATAACTGATAGAATTTATTAAAGTCTTTTTTTATATTCAAGAACTCTGTTAAACACTTCATCCAAATTATCTCTACTACTACTACTATATCCGTATTGATATATATAGCCAACAAGGAAACTGGAGAATTTCAGCATTTTACCAAAGTGATGGATGTGGGGTTATAGTATGGACAACAAAGCTGAGGGACCATGCTCACAATATTATGCATACATATTAACTGCAAGAAATGATACGAAACTGACCTTTTTGAAGTCACAATATTATGTTTCTTTGTTGTTTTTTACACCTATAGTCATCAGTTAGCATTAGTGTTCATGTTTAACATGTAAAAAGAAACCTACACCACAAATATTTTCTATTTTTTTATTATACTTTAAGTTCTAGGGTACATGTGCAGAATGTACAGTTCTGTTACATAGGTATGCACATGGCATGGTGGCTTGCTGCCCCCATCAACCCATCACCTACATTAGTTATTTCTCCTAATGTTATCCCTCCCCTAGCCCCGCAAGCCCCGACAGGCCCAGGTTGTTCCCCTCCCTATGTCCATGTGATCTTTAGAGGAATTCTGTAATATGAAAAAAAATAAACTAGCAATATATACATTTAACTTTTTCTATTGCTCTCTTTTTGAGCCTACAAATAGTGTAATTATTATTTTCTTCATTAGTTGTGAATTGACTAGACTGTGAATATATTCATGCAATAATGTATATTTTCTAGAATGAACTTTGTATGAAATGTACAAATCTGTGATTCAGAAATGCCCTAATGAAAGCTCTGAAATGTCCTAATATAAACATGAAAGCATATTTTTATATTTACTGTTGCCAGATTTTGACAGAAGTATTTACTTGATCAAATGAACTGCCTCTGACACTACTTTTGACTAATTAGTCATAAGATACCCACTTTTTGTTAGACATAGCATACATCCAAACCATTAAGAGAGATACACAAAGAATAAAACAAAACAAAGAAACAAACAAAATCCCAAGTCTATCATTTTGGGAGAAGGTAGGAAAATAAAAATTCAACATCAAATAGAAGGATTTAGAAAGAGCATACAAACATTGCAAAGATAAATTGAAGAGATGAGTTAAAATCATACTTACTCCATCACGTGAGATTAATTCCTCTCCTGTGCTTATCTTTATATATGACTCTGTCAAACTATCTCTTTTAATTTACATATTTTAATTAGCATAATGGATCTACTTATAGTCAATTTAAAATGATTTTAACTTATCTTTTCAAGTTATCTTGGGTAAAAGAAAATAGCTGTGGTTGGGTAATAGGGGCCTGTGAGTAGGTTCCTAGAGGAAACATCCAACTGTTCAAATAAAGAGATAAAGGAGTGTTACATCTGTCTACATCATAGCTCAGCAGTTAGCCCATGAGAATCTTTGACTTTTGTCTGTATTTCTTACTCAGAAGATTTGAGCTGAAATGAGTGTCACTAACGGATGGATAATTAAAGTCAGATACATTTTGAATACACCATGGGTATTTATTTGCTATTTATCAGTGCTTTTTTTTTTCCTTATCTCTTTTATGTCATAAGTTCCACGTGCTTTACCTAAGTCTAGAATGTCTCATAAGATAATTTGCTTCTAACTTTCTTCTATGTTTCAGGCATATTTCAAAATCCTTGAATGCTAAAACAAATGCATGTTAAATCAATATAAAAGTAATGTTTCACCAAAAAAGAGAAACAAATCATAAACTTTTATTCACTTAAAACCATAACTGCACATATTAGTATATATAATCAAAGTTACAGAATTATAAGTAGCTGCCAACAATTTTATAATCATATGGAAAGATTTGTTTAAACTTTATGTGTACTTGACAAACAATAAATAAAATCAATGTAAGGATATAGAAAGTTAAATAAAAAAATTTGCAACTTTTATCTAAGGAACATATGTAGAATTTTATCTTAAATTACAAAAATATTATACTCCTTCACATATATAACATTGATAAACATAAATCATGTAAAAACTCTCAAAGCAAGTCTCAACAAAAACAATGTAACTGATATTACACAGTCCAAATTCTCTCACACTGCACAGTTACATTTAAAAGCAATTCTAATAATGATTTTAGAAAGAAAACATTTGGAAACATAAAACATAGCAGCTTTCAAGATCTCATAATTCAAATAAAACATCAAATAGAAAAGCTTTATGAAAAATTATATGTTCTTAAGTGGATTTAAAGAAACCTAAAGATAAACAAATAAGATCTAGACTAAAAGAAAAGAAAATATTTAAACTAATAGCTTATAGCTAGCCAGTCAAATAATAATCTGATCAGGATATTTCCTGCTAAACATAAACAATTTACCAAAATATCAATACTGAAGTCATCCATTATCATAATGGATCAAGCCAGTCACCAAAACACTATGCAATCAGAACACTGATCAAGCATGCCTCTACCCGGTCTGACGCATTTTGTTGTTTTCCTTTACTTGTGACAACTCTATCCCTGCTACATTCCTTATGCCCCCCTGAATTAAAAAAAAAAAAAAAGGATTAAGATGATAAATCCTTTGCCTCCTCACAGCATGCAATGGAATACATTCTTCAATTTTCTTGACCTTCCTGAAAAGCAACTAAGACACTCAAGTTTATTAAACACCAAGACAACAGGGTTTCATTTAACACTTTCCTTTGCTTCAGCAACTTACAAACTTGACATTGACTACAGATGTGTTCTCAATGGTCTTTAAAGACCAAAAGCAAAAATTATGGGGTTCCAAAGACCTGGCCAAAAATTTTGCTGCCACAGAGCAGTACACTAATTTTGGGAGTAGTGTGAAAATCGGGAACCCCTTGAATCTCCACCTGCTTGACACAATTCTTCCATAGCTATGAAACGTTTTTCGCTTTCTATATAACATAGGATCCTGGAAGAGAAAAATAAAAATAGAGAGAAAATAATTTGATTACCTACAGGCAAGAAATTTTCTGTAATTTAAACAGATTTTAGACCTGAGAGCAAACAAATTCAAAAAGGAGAAACAGGAAAATGTAAATTACATTAAGGAAAATTGTGGTGAATTCCAAACATCTATCTAAAATTTTCAGAGAAAAAGAACACGACCTACAAAGACACAAACGTGAGCTTGATACCATATTTTTCAAGAGCAATGTTGGATAAAAGCACAAATAGAAAAGTGTCCGGTTGTTTTTTAAAAAGTTTTAGATTCTGGAATTGAATATTCAGCCAAACCGTCATTCAAATATAAGGGCATGTTAAAAATATTTTCTACTATATTAAAAGTATCCAAAATACTTCCCCACAATCACATTGAAAACATTTTTGATGACATATTTAAGGAAGAGGATATTTAAACTCAGAACATGCCTATAGATATTGATCAAATAAAAATTATAAGTATTACTAAGTATTTTGTCATCTTTAAAAGAATAACTAAAGTGAAAAAAAGGAAAATATAGCTGTAACAATTCAGAATTAAAGGAAATTTAATATTTAGATAAAGTCTATACAACAATGGAATTGTCGTGGGAGAACGAGAGACCTGAGGATGTGCTATAGTTATTTCCTTATTAGGGAAGGGATATAGACATCATTTCAAATATAATAAAAACTTAATAAGAAACATTAAAAGCAGTTCAAACTGAAATACTACATTTAGTTCTAAAAAGGAGGTCTAAATTAATAATTTTGAAAAATTAAATGGTTTAAACTCACCAGTTAAAAGATACCTCTCACAGGATACTGAATACGTTCTTGCAGTAATAACTAGATCCAATGGGCAAATCATTTTGTGTCTCAGAACGCAAAGACAGGTTATGGTAATAAGTTATTTAAAGACAAGAATCTCTCTTGGAGAACAAGAGACTAATATTCACTTTCCTTCCTGTAGACTGCACCAAATTGTCAAATCTAGGTGCAGGTGGACAGAGGGCTAGGTCTGTCATATACAGAAAGCCTTTGATGAAATAAGGAAAAAACAAGTAGCTTTTATTAGCTGCACTGATATTCTTCTGTATATCTCTGGAAGTCTCATCAGTAGAGACAGTCCCCCTACCTTCCAATAGTTTCCCAAAAGCCTTTGGCAACCATAGAATACTTGTGGCTGGTCTGCAAAGAGAGGTATTCAGATTTGTATTGTTTAGGAGGCAAATTGTAAGAGACATTAACAGATGTAGGAAAAGACGTCTAAAAAAATGAATTTATAATTTACTTAAACAAAGTTATGCTATGAACATTAAGCCCAGTTTCTACAAGCAACGCTGTGATTTAGGGAATTATGGAGTTGAAGATTTGAACTTTTTCTTGAGAACAAAATGTTTTACAAATAAGCTGTAGAAACGTCACTAGAATGTGGCGGTTGCTGAATAAAATATTTGGATTTCAGAAGCTTGGATACTGAAAGGAGGCCTTTACCAGCTGATTTTTGGAAATATCAATCTTCACTGGATATTAAACTCTCATTACTGAACTCTGTACCAGTGAGAAAACTGTGCCGATGAGGTGCTGCCATTAATCACTTAAATTACTTTCAAACTGTTAGTTAATTTTTACTATGGCTATAGAAAAATCAGTCTTTTCTTAGGAGTGTAGAAATGTTTTTTCTAAATTCCTTCGTCTAAACTCTCGCTAATTGGAGGGACAAGTAATACTTAAAAAAATATCATTTTGAAGACATACAAAGCCAGAGTAGAACTGAAACTAAAGCTACAACTCAGCCTTAACCAGCACAAATCCTGATTTAGTGGAAATTATCAAGCCCTTACTCTGGATTTCTAATGAAAAAAAAAAAATGCCTTCACTGAAGAAAAAGTACTATTTATGTAGTGGCTATATTAATATAAAATAAAATATGGACTTCAGATTATAAAATATAAAGGATATGTACACTTACTTGAAATTATAGCAAATTTAAATAATTTTATTAATAACCATACATAATGAAATGTATAATTTATGTGAACTGAACATATAACCTTAATCAGTAACAGTCAAATCAAAAGAGAAAATCAAGGAGAATACATGTTATATGAAAACACAGTTAAAAGTTTTAACCTGAAGAAATTATCCAGAAATCTTCATGTAAGAAATTGAGAATGCATGTTTGTAGTACACAGGGAAAGTTGCAAGATAAAATATAAATTTAAGAACTCATTTATACAAAATAAAATTTAAATTGCATTATTAAAAAAGAATTATAAGAACATTATCTATAAAACTTATGAGATGCAGCAAAATCATATTTCAAGATCAATTTCTAGCCTTAGATTATTGTATTACAAAAATTTCTGAAAATAATAATTTAAGTACTCCTTTTTAGAGAGAAGAAAATGTACAACAAAGAAATTCCGTATATTCTAGAATGAGAGATAATTAATTTGAGAGAAGATAATGAGATAAAAAACAAATGTCAATGGAGAATATCAGCAAAACCAAATGTCGGTTATTTGAAACTATTAACAAAATAGACGAACATTTGGAAATACTGATCAAGAGTCAAGAAAAGAGGAAAGACACAAATAAACAATGTCATGAATGAAATGAGAACACAATTCCAGTTAAAGTAGAGGATACAAAGTTAAGGGAATATTATGAATAACTACATTAACAAATTGAAAACCAAAACACAAAATATTATGTTTGTGTGTAAAGTATTACACACACATATATATATATATATATATGCACTCATACACATATTTAACCAGGACTGACTTCAGAAAATATTTAAAAACAGTAATACAGTTACTAAAATAAAGTGGTGATTAAGTACCTTATCCTTCAAATTTGAAAGACGGAGGTAATCTTATAATTTCCATAAAAGTTAAAATAAATCTCTGTTTTTTCATTCTTGACAAACAATAAAGAATAAGTATTTCATTCTAAAAGAACAGCATAATCATGTTAGTGAATGCAGGAAATTGCACTGTTACAACAGAAATTTTCTAGGTGGGCCATAATATTTGTAAATGTAGTTGTAAATCCTAAACAAAATATGAGCAAATCAAATCCAATAGGCTGGCACTTCCTTGTGCCAGCCACTGTGCTGTGGTCTGTGGGTGCAGAGGTGAGCCCTACCTGCTGGCAGAGGGTGGTACCTGCTTTATTAATTCATGCATAATTAAGTTAGTTGGGGCCAAAGGGTAAGTGCCGAGATGGCAGAACTGACAATAGCAAATCAAATCAAGTCTACATAAGACATATATCAAAATAATATTTATGTCAGAGATACAAGAGTGGTTTGATATTGAAAAATTTATAAATGTTGGAATTCATAACCTTACCAAAGAGAAAATCGATATGGTATGTTAGTTTCATGTGTTTGATATGGATGCAACAGAAAACAGATGCCACATACACAATTGTATAATTTGAAAAGGGTGTACTTAAAAAGAAGTAACTACAAAGATGGGTGGGCTATATGGAAATAAGAAGGGGTAAGAAAGAACTCAGAGCTAACAGAATTGAATACATTTTACAATAGTATTAGATAACATTAATATCTGGGAATAAATATAAATAAATAAAACTACATGTGTGTTAATACAGCTCTTTAAAAAGAGGTAACAACGCTGAGTTTTTACTCCAACCTTGATAAGATTATTTTTCGATTTATATGCAAAAAAAAGAACCATCAAGAGCTAAAAACCTCTAATGAATAGACTATAGCATATGCTAGAAGGTAGATTGCCTGGCAAGATATACAGAAATTATGAATCAAGAACAATAAAGACATGTGGCATCATCCCGAGAACAATGTGCTTAACTTGAGTTTCATGAAAATGCTCACCAAAAGACGTCAACTGTATAGGAAAATTGGTCTAAATAACTAGGTCAATTTGGCTTCTGATTGTCAGCTTTTGCCAGCTACCCAGTAATGTGCAAAGGGCTAATGAAGAAGAAGGTAATGGCTGCGCAATGGAGGTTATGCAGCATGGCCACTAGAAAATAGACTTAACCTCATCAAGGCTGATCTGGCTCAGACCCCTGCTGAGCTCCCATCTGGACAACAGTGGTAACAATTGTTGAGCTCTCCAAATGGCACTATTCCTAAAGGAATAGCCAAGCACCTGGTGCCATGTGGATATAATGGATCCTTTACAACAGGAGCAGGGATTTTCTTCCTCAATGGAATGCATGCTTAGTCTTTATATTCATTTGTTTCTGCTTGCACCACCTTTGAAAATAAAAATATATTAAATGAAAAATACATTACCCACCCTTATGATATTCCACACAGCACTGCTTCTAACTAGAAACTCATTTCACAGCAAAAGAGGCTAAGAATGTTCTCACACTTACGAGATTCACTGGGCTTATTATGTATTACGTCATCCTGAAGCATCCGTTCTGACTTAAGGTGGGATGGCTTATTCCAAAACTGATTATGGTACTAGCTATGTGACAACACCTTGTGGGGCTGAGGTACTTTCCTACATGTTGTTAGGAAAGCCCATATGTGGCTAGAATTCATGTGTCCAGAAAGCAAGAAGTGACATGAGAGTGGCTTTCTTACTATTTACCCTAATACACTTTAAAATTTTGGCTTTTAAATGTATATCTCAGTGTCCAAAGAAATACAATGGATATAACAAATTTCCATTCTATCAGAGGCTGACATTGTCCTCATGCTACTGTGGCTCCTTGTGCCAACCAACCAGAGAAATTATTGCTGGCTAGGTTGACTAATCCAATTTATCTAGGGAAAACAGAATAAACCCAATGTGGGTAGGGAGGGGTACATCCGAAAGCAGAGAATTATCTGTGAGTATTCCTACATCTAATGATCAAAGTTAATGTAAACTTATAGCAACTCAATTCAGGTGGACCTACTAATTAATTGCACAGAAGATTAATTGTCTATACACCTGGGTATAGGTTACAGTCTGTCAGGCAAAGAAATAAAATGCCTTTTATTTCTTTCCCTTTCCTGATTACTCTGGCTAGGACTTCCAGTACTACGATGAATAGGAGTGGTGAGAGTGGGCACCCTTGTTTTGCTCCAGTTCTCAGGGGAAATGCTTTCAACTTTTACCCATTCAGTATGGTGTTCGTTGTGGATTTGTTATGGATGTCTCATTATTTTTAGGTATGTTTCTCCAAGAGGCTTGATAGAAAAGAAGGAATTATTATTTTTCCAGAGACAACTACAGGCAGGGATTTGATCAGATAGCATAAATGAAATTCAAATTATTTTACGGATGAGCTGCTGGCTTCTCTGCTTTTGCAGACTGAAAATATTGGTTAAGAAGTGTTCTTGAGCAAGTTATAATTTGAGATGAGCTCTTGAGAACCATTCGCTCTGGTGATACATAGGGATTCTTGACTAACCTTTACTCTCCCAATCATTTGAATAATCACTTAAGCTTCTAATTTCCTGTATTGAAAGAAATGTTGATATCTAAATCTGGTTATTTAAATATCTGGAGTGACTTCTATTTTTCTGATATAATACACATTAATAGAAACCCCTATTACTATGCTCACAATTAAAATAGCATTAACTAAGGAGACATTGCAAATACAAGGACAGAAATACAAGGGTCCTCAGAGATTACTGCAAACATCTCAGTGTGCACAAACTAAAAATTATATAGAGAAAATGGATAAATTGCTGGAAAAACACAACCTTCCGAGATTGAACCAGGAACAAACAAAAATTCTGAATAGACCTGTAATAAATAATGAAATTGAATCTAGGTACACAAGGACTCAAAGATGGAACAATAAACACTCAGGATTTCAAAAGCAGGGAGGAAGTGGTGGGGGAAGTCTTGAAAAACTACCTATCAGATACAATGTCCACTACTTGGGTGACAGGATCATTAGAAGGCCAAACTTCAGTATCACATGATATATTCTTGTAAAAAACCTGCAAATGTACCCCTTGAGTCTAAAATTTAAGATAAAATAAAATGGCATTAAGAATTGCATCAATGATTAGATTAAACCTTTATACTACTAGACTATGTCTTGCCTTGTCTTCATATTGCTATATATATTAAGCATCTTTCAAACTAAAAATTAAAGATAGATTGCATATTGCAAATGTGTGCACATGTTTTTATAGAATAGAATGTACTCTAAATCATTTGATAATTCTACTAGTAATGAAGCTTGTTTAGGTATGTTTGCATTATATAGATAGATGGATGAATTGATAGGTACATAGATGATAGATAGATACATAGATAGAGGTATATATCTTTGATATATTTGAACCACAAAAGATGAGACATTCTATAAACTATGAAAAACTAAAACTAAAAATTAATTAAGAAAATAATTTTACACTGTTAATAAAAGGTAACCCTGCTCACTAACCAACAAATAGGTTTCTGTTACAGGGATATATCAGTGGTAGAAAAATCCATTCCCCTACCCCCTTAAAAAAAGGTAAAATTCTTCAAATGAATAGAGTAATGTCAATTTGGTAACTCTTTGAAGGCTGTTTTAGGAGAATCAGAATTATGCAGATTCTGTAATGAAAGTGTACAGTCACTTTCTGGCTTCATTTAAATATACTCCACCGAAATTATTACTTTTGCAGTTAATGTGGCTGAAAATTAAAGACTGTAAATCAGCTAATCCAAAATCCACTGTATAGAAGGCATCTTGTCAGATCAAAAATTGTAAGCAGAGCTCACTTGAAAGTGAGCTTTCCTCATTAATCTAAGTAAAAGTGATGGGGTGGTTTAGAGCTGAAGAACTGACAGAATATTTCACCAGTGTTAGAAACTCAGTGTGGTGCCATAGCCCATTCAAAAGAAGAGACACTTCAATTGAATAGGACTTAGGCTCATAATTTAAACCCCAATCATCTTTGTATTAGTTATTTTGCATGCCACATAAACTCCTGTGCTTATTACTAACAAAATACAAAATGTGCTGGTTTTTCTTAGAGCTCCAGGACATTTCAGATCACTTAGCAAAGATTTGTCCAAATGAGGTATAGATCATTTGAATTTCTAAGGCTGGTTTACATTCATTTTTTATAAGAATAATAACTTTAAAAGCTCAAATGGTAGCAACACCTGCTAGTGTTAAATATTTACTTGTATGTGAAAATTACAATGCAAAAAGTTCTGAAAGGTTTTGTTGTTTCAAGTTATGCATTCATCTTAGGCTCTTCTGTTTATAAAAATAGTTCAAGTTTCTCTTAATCATACAGATTTTCTTATATGTGAATTGTCTAGTTTTAAGAGATTAATTTACACAAAACAATAGGTTAATATTTTTAATTCACAATTCCAATACATCCTTCATACTTCCTACAAAATGAAACTAATAAAGTGCAAACTATTTAAAGCATATCAGTGGCTTGCAGCACTGACTATGAGCTTTTTTGCTTGTCAAAAACAGCTCTTCAGATACACCTCAACTTCATTGTCTAGTTTTTCTATCATTTCCCATACTTGAGTGCTATTAAACACTTGATTTCCTTGTAGTTTATTCACATGTCTGCTGTTTTATTAGTAATTATGAGAAGCTGAAAATATTGAGAAGAGAGAGAAAAAGAAACTGAAGTCAAGACTGATACATGGTAATGTGTGCATACATATGTATGTGTATGTATATTTGAATATATAGTAGGTAATATATCAAGTAATATAAAGTATGTTTATATTACCTGGTAAATTATATACTCCTATAATTATATATTTATATAAGTATATATGTAATTAAATTTATAGATCAGGTTACATAAAGTATATTTGTATATAAAGACATATCTACTAAATATTTGAAGAATATTTCTTAAGCATTTTATTATTTATTCCTAACTCAATTCTCTTGTGATCAGGTAAAAGACTTTATATTATTTCAATCCTTTTAGGATTTATTGAGATTCACTTTACGACACAGCATATATTCTCTCCTGTAAATTGTCTCATGGGTGCTTGAAAAGAATGTACTCATCTATGGTTGGATGGAGTGTTTTATAGACATTGGTTGAAGTTGGGTGATAGGGTTTTTCTCTTGCTAATTTTCTTTCTGGTTGTTCTGTAAATTACTGAGCTTAGTGTATTGAAATCTCTAAGAATTGTGAAATTGTCTAAGTATCTTTTCAATTTTCAGTTTTAATTTCATATATTTTACAGCTCTGTTATTTGATGCTTGTGTATTTATAATTTATGTTTACCTAATATATTTATTTTTTATCACTAGAAATGCTCTCTTGTTTCTGTTAATATTTTTGTCCTACAGTCTATTTTGCTTTATGTTATTTTAGCTCTCCAGAGCCAAGATTTTTGTTTGCATGGTGTATTTTATTCTTTTTGTTTTCTTTTTTTTTACTTTTAGCCTATTTGTAACTTTGAACTCTTGTGTCAGGTACACAGTATGTAGTGTGTTGTGGTGTGTTAGGATTCTCCAGAGAAAAGAATCAATTCTATAGATGACAGATATATACATAGACAGATAGATAGACATTTATCTTGTGAATTGGCTTAAATAATTATGGTGGGTGAGAAATGCTACAAACTGCATTCTGCAGGCTGGAGAACCAAGAAAGCAGGTAGTATAATGCAGTTTGAGTCCCAAAGCATGAGAACCAGGAGAACAGAGTCCAACGGCAAGAGAAAATGGATGTCCTTGTTTGAAAAGAGAGAACGGACTTGCTCTTCCTTGACATTTTTGTTGTCTTCATGCCCTCAACAAATTTGATGATGCTGCCCACATTAGTGAGGGCCTATCTTCTTTACTCAGGCTACCCATTCAAATGCTAATCTCTTCTGGAAATGTCCTGACAAACAAACCCAAACATAGTATTTTACCAGCTATCTGGGCATCCCTTAGCCCAGTCAAGTTGACACATACAATTGACCATCACAAGTGAAAACTTGATTTTTCATCCTGTCATAGACAATGTGTGAAAGGAAATGAATAGGGAGGAATCTAATGTATGGGCAATTCTTAATTCTCACGGAAACATAGCAAAAAATAGAGTATGAGGAACCCAGCAGCAAAGTGAAAAAGAAAGATACAAAGCCCCAAGAAGCATGTCAAAAGTCTAGGAAATAGAAACACCAGGCTAGGGAAAAACTTTGTATCAAAAATAATGGCAACTACATTTTAGAGCTTACATTAAATGTGAAGTTGTTTCTTTGATAGCATAAGATTACATTCCAATTATGCCCATACATTTTAATAAAGCTATTCTACACAATTCTATCTTGGAGGTCTTATTAAAAACAGAATCACATGAACATGTAACAAAAGTAGCTGGTGAGCGAACATATATGGACCAAGACCCCAAAATAACAAAGTAACAGGTCAAAAAGGAGGAGTAGCCATAGCCTTGCCTGCTTTAGGAGAAAGATTTTTTTTTTTTTTTCTTTTTTTTTGAGATGGAGTCTCGCTCTGTCACCCAGGCTGTAGTGCAGTGGCATGATCTCGGCTCACTGCAAGCTCCACCTCCCAGGTTCACGCCATTCTCCTGCCTCAGCCTCCCGAGTGGCTGGGACTACAGGTGCCCACCACCACGCCCGGCTACTTTTTTGTATTTTTAGTAGAGACGGGGTTTCACCATGTTAGCCAGGATGGTCTCAATCTCCTGACCTCGTGATCCGCCCTCCTTGGCTTCCCAAAGTGCTGGGATTACAGGCGTGAGCCACTGCACCCGGCTGATTAGGAGAAAGTTTAATTGAAAACTTACTTCCCATTTATTCCCACAAAACATGTCCCTGGTTATCTAAACTCTTCATAGATTGTAAAGTAGTGATTCAGGATGACTTCTTAGTATAGCCTAGGAAAGACGCCAAGAAGGCCTGATGCTTGCATAACATTCAGTGAGCCCTAAAAGAGACAATGTACTAAAATATTTTTCCTCCTTCTATGGAATAACTGTGTTTCTGATTAGACGTCATGTGTTGATGATTCAATAGTTTTTTTGTGTGTTTTTTTTTTTTTTGGTGGGGGCGCTATCCTAGTAGATCTAATATTTGCTTTGATAGTACTCTAATTCTAGAAGTTCTAAAATGCTACACATATGGTTTCAGGGATTTAAAAATAATGAATTTTTTTCTTCAATGCTACATCTGGCCTTGGATCTTCAATGTTAAGTAAAATTTGTTTTATTTATCACATTTTCTATTGTTAAAATGATTTTATGTTTTCAATACAAATAATTTGACGGTATGAGTAGGGAATTCTAAATTCTAATATGGAAAAATTTAAACCTCCTGTTTTTAAATACTTTCATTATAAAGACATGTTCATGTTAAAGAATAATCTTTTTATTCAGCAGTGGAAATGTTACATTGGAAATAATAAGGTTTAATTGGGCATAATATTATTTATTTTGACATGAAAACAAAGTTAAAGATAGAAAATAGAACAGTCAACAAAAAAAATTAAGTCAAATATCTGGTGCCAGAAGCTCTCCTGGTCCTTTAGAACATTGGCTTACAAAAGACTGGCTAATTACACGTAGCTGATGAAAAGCCCTTCTCTTATGAAATAATGAACTCAGTAATTTTTGCTTGTGTTTGTTTTTCCATTTGAAACAAGGAGCTTTGCTATAAAAACTGACAAAAATTTCCTTCAGCAACTGATTCATTTTCTGACATATAGTCTGATAGGTGACATTTAGACCATGAGAATAATTTCAGATTTATATATATATGTGCTTGTATATTAGTTCATTAGTTTGATTAACAGTTCAAAAGTTTAACCATGTTTCACAGGTTCTTCACATTTTTTTATCTGTTATCCTCTCAGGAACTAAATTCCTTCACTGATCAAAAGAAATTTTAAAAAGTTATTGTGATAATAACGTCAGCCTTTGAACATTTTCATGAATTCTTTATTTTTACTTGCCAGGAAACTCTCCATAAAATGTATATTTATAAACTGCCAGCATTTCTTTATCATAAACTGAATTTAGAATTTAAAAATCTGCTATTGCTGTAAAATGCTGTATTCTCATTCTTTTAGGGTTTGTGTTTCTAAGTGGGGAGGGCCATTAAAGGAGTTCAAAAAATTAGCCCCTCTCAGAGGTCAATAGAAATAAAAGTAGAATAATTTGGTTAAATCAAATATATTTTAATATTTGCAAGGCTCCATTAGTACATTTTACTTGAGTTATTTCATAGTGCTTAGTGAGCATTTTCCACAGTGTTCCATTTAATTTTCACCATAATCATGCAAGATATTTCCTAACGTTGCATTTTAGAGATGTGAAAAAATGAGAAATATTATGTAGCTTGCTTCAGGACTACAGGTCAGTATTCAATTTAGGTCTATATGGCTCTATATCATAAATGTGTGTATGTATATATATATGTTTATACACATATCTGTGTGTGCATGTGTGCATGTGTTTGTGTGTGTGTGTGTACTTGAATTTGCTATATGATCAAGGAGGATTTATGTCTATCTACTATCTACTGTTATGGACAATTTTCCACAAGTGCAATTTTTTATATTGAAAACATTTTATGGACAAATATTGTATATATTCAAGGTATACAACATGACATATGTATACACTGTGTAATCATTACCACAATCAGATTAACAAGTACACCCATCACCACCCATGCTTGTGCTGGCTTTGACAGTCTATGTACACTGCCACCCATGCTATACATTAGAGCTCCTGAATTTGTTCATATTATAATTTTGACCTTTGACCAACATATTCTATTTCCACTACATTGTTTTATTAGTTATTTTTAAGAACTGCCTTTGGGCAGTTCTTTGCCCAGAGCAATTTATTCAGCTTGATGTAGTATAAGTATCTCCTGGAGAACATCTGTGAGAGGCTGGAGATGATTTATTGCCTAGGTCAACATCACAGTTTCCTCCATAAACTAGTGCAGCAAGGCAGTAATCCTTTACTATTTGCATAGCCTGTAAAACTTGCCTGTTAACGTAAAGTTTATCTCAAACTACCCTTGAGTTTTAATTAGCAATTAAGAAGCAGTTTTGTTCTTCTTACAAAACTTTCTCATCAAAATTAGAGTAACATCTCCTTGGTTTATTGTAAGTGTTCACTTACAACCTTAGTTATCAACAAATGCTGATATAGTCTCACAATCCTGTTCTGCTTTTCTTTATAAATATTCTGTATTTACTGCAACTGGTACTTTCTTTTTTGACATCTTCACCAATGCTTCTTTATCTTTTTTTTTTTTTTCAAATCTGGTTATCAAATATTTCCTCTTGATAAAGTCATTCCTGTTTCTCCTGGTTCATGCTTATTTTAGTGCATTGTTTGATTGATTTTGTTTTGCTTTTTTTAAAATTTGTGTCAACTTAGTGATTGATTTCCCTTCTTCATTCATTTATTCATGCATCCACTAAACATTAATTTTATATTAGGTGCTAAATATCCAAAATCGAAAAAAAAAATCAACCCTTGACAGATTCATGGGACAGGAGGAAGATATAGAAATGAAGTAAAAAGCTCTAATACAATGTAATTGTGTTCTATTTGAGGTACTTATACATATGTTAAAAGAAAAACAAACAAAAAAAAAACTTAAAGACAAATTTAACAGAGTTTCAGCAAAGAATGATTCATGAATCAGGCAGCCTCCTGAACCAAAATAGGTTCAGGACAACTCCATGTTTGCCACATGGTATAATAATATTTACAGACAGAAAACTAAAAGTGAGGTACAGAAACCAATGTATTGGTTACAGCTGGTTGTTTGCCTTGTTAGAACATGGTTTGAACAGTTGGCGACCTGTGATTGGCCAAAACTCTGTGTTTGGTACAAGAGTAGGTTGCAGTCTGTGTACACATGCAGTTGTGTTACAGTTCACTATGTACTACAAAGAAACCTGAAGACCAGACTTAATATACGTAAGGAAGTAACTTTAGGCTAAACTTAACAGGTGGTGGAGAATCATAGACCATGGAACATCTAATCCTACCTTGAGGATTCAGAAAGAACCTCATCAAGGAGTGGACACTTTTGCTGAGTTGTGAAATGTCTAGGTTTTTTTTTTTTTGAGGTGGAGTCTCGCTCTGTCACCCAGGCTGGAGTGTAATTACACAATCTCAGCTCACTGCAAGCTCCCCCTCCCAGGTTCATGACATTCTCCTGTCTCAGCCTTCTGAGTAGTTGGGACTACAGGTGCCCACCACCACGCCCAGCTAATTTTTTTGTATTTTTAATAGAGATGCGGTTTCACCGTGTTAGCCAGGATGGTCTCGATCTCCTGACCTCATGATCTGCCCGCCTCAGCCTCCCAAAGTTGCATGAGCCACCACGCTCGGCCGAAATGTCTAGTTTTTAAGCCAGGGTATGATAATAAAGTGTATTTTAGGAAGAAGACTTTCCTCCAAATCTTGACTATAGTGAACAAGAGCATGGGGACCTCTGGAAAGTATTTGGAGGTGAACAGAGAAGTTCATGTGCAAACGTGGCCATTGAGTGGGCTGGATGTGTGGATAGGGTCTGATGAGAATTCCACCCAGAGCTGCCCTCTGTTCTGTGGCCCCCAATTCCTCCTGAGGATAAAAGGCAAGCCTTGTCTAATTTAAATTTGCATTGTTTCAAAGTCCAGGCAATTTATTCATTAAAATTCTATTAGTTTTCTCAACCGCTCCCATATTGTTAGGTGAGGAAAACATTCCAGAGATTGTCATACCTTTTACAAATTTGTTTCACTACCTAAATAGTGAAATGTTATCTTTAGACACTGATGATAATGTCACAGAGAATCGAAAGTATCTCATTAACTTCAATTTAATTATCTTGAATGAAGAGATAGGCTTCTATAAAACTTGAAATAAATTATCCTCCAATATTCATGCACATTTACATTGGAAGTTGAAACAGATCTATTACGGAGCAAGGAAAATTCCTAAAAGTTTAGGAGGGAGAATATTGAAGGTCAATACTTTTAGATCATTTTCTAGTTTCCAAAAGGATCAACTCTTAAAAGATATTTTAATATATTTTGCAGCATTTCCTATATATATATATATATATACGTATATATACACACACATATATACATATATACACACATATATATACATATATATACACATATATATATACATCTATATGTATATATATGGTGTTTAGATGTCTCTCAATGGATTTATAACCGGTTTTCAGATATTATAGCCACTACACAGACATTTTAATTTTTACAAAAATAAATGCAAATCTAGCAACTATTGATAAGAAAATTTATGGATATAGTCACTTTTACATCAATAAAACTCATCATGCTTCTCTAATTCATCTTCTAACTAATCTCTGTCACTATTGATCAATTAATCCAAGAGAGGAACATAGAGTCATTTATTTGGGTGAATGGTTCATAGATACAATAAAGGAAAGTATGTAGTTTTGTAAATTCTATTTTTTTAAAGAACAGCACAAAGGACCATTAATTTATTTGTAACTGTGTGATATTTCATCTAAGCAATTTTTGGAAATTTTAGGTTAACAACTTTTTTTTCTTTTTGGGCATGACAACATCAAGACTTTTCACATTATTTACAGAATTAGCAACTGTTTTCAGGTATGAAAACAGCATCTGACTATTTCATGTGATCTCATGGAAGATGACATGTTCTCTAGGAAGTCGTTGTCATTTTCAGTTCCAGGAAGGGCTGGCATGCTGCCCAAGATAAAAGGCAAAATACCTTAGTCTTATCCTTAAAGCTATGGGGCAGAGCTTGACTGTTCCAATGTGGACTTTTCCTTTTAAGCAAACTTTCACCTGAGCTGGGTAGTACTCCTCCCTTTCGAGGGCACAACTTTTACATTCTAGCCTCTCCACAATTCTCTGTTTCTCTAATTGCCTCTTTCACTTGTGTTTTCTTTAATTTCTGATTCCTTTTGCAGCTTGTCTGGATTTAGACTATACATGAGCAGGAACAATAGACTCACCCCATCTGGTGGGATTCAGGTACTTCACTTTTTTTGTTGTACCTTCTGGGAACCTCACTATCTTTTGCATCTCACCCAGATTCCTGAAATCTTGTTGAATGCATTTGTAAAAATTATTTTTCTGCTATTCATGACTATTACAAGCCTACGTTATCAGGACAACAAGAGTAGTATGCTACCCTTGACACCTGCTCCCATCTCAGCTCAGAAACCACAGAGGACATGCCACAAGCAAAACATCAAACTGACCGAAACTAGTCATATATTTCCTGTAAGTCTTGACCTTTTAGTTAAATTACCACAAGTATTTTAAAATTTTTATATTAAAAATCAAAGATCAGTCTGAAAATAATAACATTTTTCTTTTAATTTCTCATGTATGTTTAATTCAGAGTTACCTACTTTACATAGTCTAAGTATGACAGAAATTTATGGATTCTTTTCATTTACCTGCTAAGAAATTACTTTGTTTACCTCTAACCAAAGGAAATATTAGGTCTCAACCTAATACACTTCATTTCCAGGCAGAGAGCTATTATCTTAAGCAGAGAAACATTCTGGGTCCCTATTTTTTTAATTATTTGAACTGTATTCATTAGATGTAGTTTAAATAAATCATATTCAGATAAAAGGGGATAGTATAGGAGCCAGCATAAGTATTATATTTTAATATAGTTTAAAATATGGTTTCAGTTAATGTTACATACACATGAACTAGTGATATCATTATTATTATTATAACTTGCTTTTTTTAAATAAGCTGCCAGCCCTGGAATCAGGATTCATCATCTTGTTTTGATATAATTAGATTTAATGAATAGTCTGTGCCATTCACCAGCTGCACACACCTAGGGGAGTCACTCAGCATTGTTGTGTTTTGTTTAATGATCCACAAAATGGATAAGATAGCAGTACTCAATTGACAAGGTTGCTCCAAGGACAAAATATTAGTAAACATATGCAAAGATCTCAGAAGAGTTCTTATCACTCAGCATGTGCCAAAGAAACCATCATCACCATCATTGCCATCATCAACATCATCGCCATCATCAACATCATCATCATCACCATTGCCTACGTGTTTCCAATCAGTTAACTTTTTTCATTGTAAGAAGACAGCATCTTTCTGAGTCCAAATTACTGCTCAGTTTTTCTTTTTTTGCTTTCTGAATTTAATTAATATATAAAAGACCTAAGTAACTTATGAGTCACAGCTTTATTTTTCTTTTACTGCTTTTCAAACCATGAGGATCATAAAGTAAATATTTCCAATTACAGCAGCTCTTGCCCAGAAGATATCAAAACTGACATCACGTTTCTTCGCAACAGGTCTAATAAACTGAAGCTGATAAGGACCACAGACTTTCAGTGACCTCGGGATGCCAGACTGTCACTGAGCTTAATGAAGGCACTTTCCTATCCAGTGAACAACAGGACTTATTTAAACCAACTGTGTACACACTGGACTCATTCTGTCTTATCCCAAGTGCTATTATTCAATGCTTAATTAGCCTAGCCATCATGAATTTCTCCTTTCTAGCACTTAAAATCTCCTAAATTTCCCCTGTAGTAATTACTCAATTAATTCATTATCTTTCTTGTTTTCTTAAAGCTTTGATTTTTAAAAAAAGTTTTATTATTTGAAGATAAATTTTAAAAGTTGTCTGTAGACCATTACTTTTTTTTTTTCTTTTTAATGGAGTCTTAAGCATGATAAAGAAATTGCCTACCTTAGGGAATGGAATTTATAGCAGTAGAGTATCAGGAATGATGGGGGCAACAACAAGGGGAAGTTTTAAATGGACTGAAATTTATCAAACTGTGCCTCAGAGTATATACTTAGTGGCTTTCTTTCTTTCTTTCTTTCTTTCTTTCTTTCTTTCTTTCTTTCCTTCCTTCCTTCCTTTCCTTCCTTCTTTCCTTCTTTCTCTCTCTCTCTCTGTCTTTCTTTCTCTTTCTTTCTTCCTTCCTTCCTTCCAGCAACATAAAGTAAAAATTGTGCTATAATCAGTGGAATCTAAATCAGGGACAGGAATGAGGATTGCTAATGTAAAAATACACTTTGTGAAAATACTTCATAGGTAGAAATACTTGTTCTTTTTAATAATTTGCCAAATGTTAAAATTATTACCAATTAAATATAAGCCTTTAATATTCAAACAATATTTACACAAACAAACAAAAAATATGCCAATATGACAAATAAGATATTTCAAATTGTTTAAACCTAATGGCAATGAAGCTCTTCACAAGTCCAAGTCTTCAGTTGTCGTAAATATTAGAATATCTTAAATGTTTTAAATCTTTTTAAATTTAGACACAAACACAATGATCATAACTAGCCTCCTCCTAAACCTAGCATTAATAACAAGGTCTGTTAAGCACACTCATATTGAATGTCACCAATATGTTATTACCATGATTTTCCCTTTTACTTTAATTATTTAGCTTCATTTATGTTCAGTTTCAATTTCGATCCCTACAGTTTTGTAAACATCAGCATCCATTCCATTTATTTTATCAGAAGTCTTATGGATTCTTTATGTCTTGAATTGAAATGACTTTGTTCTTTTAAATAATTTATAATCTGTCTAGATTTAAGGGAAATCACAAGCTTATGCTTTTGGGACAGCTCAGTAATAAGCTATTTTTCTAAATCTTAATATCTAGTTAGAAGAACTATCCCTTTTAAACAGGTGTGAATTATCTAACTGCCTAAATATATAATTGCAGTGGTTAATCTTATTTTCTTTCTTTATATTGAATGTTATATGTCTTTATTTTATTTTTAGGCTATTTAATATGCATTAGCAGAATTATTACCCTGTATCAAGCAGATGGATAATGTGTCTGTAAAAACTTTTCTTATACCACTGAAAGGATAACACTGACATGCTGATTACCACTTCCTCTGCAAGCTGTCCCCTGAGTGAGGAAGTACATTTATCTAGTAGGGGACAGAAGTATAAAGGAAAAATGAGGTGATGTTAATCTTTCCTGGAGTCACTGTGAGGGCTAAATAGGAACAGCACAGTCTTCTGTCATTGAAATTTTCCTTATGCTATCAGGGTATCCTAAGTGAACTGAAGATCTCATATCCATGGGTACCATGACTAGGATGTCCTAACAAAAACTCTTGTTTCCTAAACATCCAATCCAGAGCCAATCTCCACTTCCTTGACTCCTCCCTGCAAATCACCTAACATAGGCCCAAGCAAGCTTCTCTAGTACCATCTCAGGCAATCTCTTTTGCTGCAGCAAGAAGTAAACCCAATTTCATTCAGGTTTTTTTCAGACATTTTTGTCTATGATGGTCTTTGACGGCCATTGACAGAATTCAATAGATACTCCCAAATCTTAAGCTTAGCTGAGTTGATCTTCTCAGTCCTGTAAACTGCTTAAGTGTCAGAGAATCACCTGTATGTGAAGAATTTAACAAGGTCAGTCCGGGATTGTAATCAGTATTGAAGGGGTGGCCTGCGCCTCCACACCTGTGGGTGTTTCTCTTCGGGCAGAACCAGACTTGAGAAAAGAAAGAAACACAGAAACAAAGTATAGAGAAAGAAAAGCGGGCCCAAGGGACCGGCGCTCATCATACGGAGGACCCGCACCAGCACCGGTCTCTGAGTTCCCTCAGTATTTATTGATCATTATCTCTACCATCTCGGAGAGGGGGATGTGGCAGGACAATAGGGTAATAGTGGGGAGAGGGTCAGCAGGAAAACCTGAACAACTGTCTCTGCATCATGAACAAGGTAAAGAAAAAGGTGCTGTGCTTTTGATGTGCACATACATAAACATCTCAGTGCCTTAAAGAGCAGTATTGCCACCAGCATGTCTCACCTCCAGCCCTAAGGTGGTTTTCTCCTATCTCAGTAGATGGAATATACAATTGGGTTTTACACCGAGACATTCCATCGCTGAGGGAGGAGCAGGAGACAGATGCCTTCCTCTTATCTCAACTGCAAAGAGGCCGTCCTCTTTCATGAATCCTCCTCAGCACAGACCCTTTACGGGTGTCGGGCTGAGGGGCGGTCAGGTCTTTCCCTTCCCAGGAGGCCATATTTCAGACTATCACATGGGGAGAAACTTTGGACAATACCTGGCTTTCCTAGGCAGAGGTCCCTGCGGCCTTCCACAGTGTTTGTGTCCCTGGATACTTGAGATTAGGGAGTGGTGATGACTTTTAACAAGCATGCTGCCTTCAAGCATTTGTTTAACAAAGCACATCTTGCATAGACCTAAATCCGTTTAACCTTGAGTTGACACAGCACATGTTTCTGCGAGCACAGGGTTGGGGGTAGGGTTACAGATTAACAGCATCTCAAGGCAAAAGAATTTTTCTTAGTACAGAACAAAATGGAGTCTCTTATGTCTACTTCTTTCTACACAGACGCAGTAACAGTCTGATCTCTCTTTCTTTTCCCCACAAGTATTTCAATTCAGAGTTCTTTTGGATTCCTTCAGACTACTCTAGACTCACTTCAAGCAACTGTATCTCAAAGAAGGAACTGTTTTATATATTTTATTACTAAAACATACTATTTAACCTTCAAAACATTCTATCTAAATGTCTTTACTAACTTATCCAATTAGCCTGAAGTCACTTTTTTTTTTCAGGGAAAAAAAATGCAGTAAGGTTCTGAAGACATATTTATAGTATATAAATTGTAACAGTGTTTTAGACCATCTCCAAGGTTAGAGAAATGTGAACAGAACTGTCAGAAGAATCCCACATGTTTATTTATTCTGACAAAAACACGGATGTGTATGGCCGTGGATCTTTTGTGGTGATCCTATGTACAACTGGAACAAATCATCCCAAAACATGATGAAAGTTAATCCTAGGCATTGTAATGTTCTTGTTCAGTCAATTGCTACCTTACTCTTTGTTTTTTTTTAATTTAAGGTACACAGAAATTCTACAAGATGAGCCTTTTCACTCTTGTAAAGTAAAACAACTGAGGTAGAGACATTAAGATACCAGCTAACACCCAACAGCTTGCAACTAGAGGAACTGGGTTTCAAAATAAGATAACTCTATTGCCAAACATTGTACTTCATTTTCTAATCATTTCTAAGTAAAAGATTCATAAGGACATTGTTAAGAAAAATAGGCCGGGCACGGTGGCTCACGCCTGTAATCCCAGCACTTTGGGAGGCCGAGGCAGGCGGATCACGAGGTCAGGAGATCGAGACCATCCTGGCTAACACAGTGAAACCCCATCACTACTAAAAATGCAAAAAACTAGCCAGGCGAGGTGGCGGGCGCCTATAGTCCCAGCTACTCAGGAGGCTGAGGCAGGAGAATGGCGTGAACCCTGGGGGGCGGAGCCTGCAGTGAGCCGAGATTGCGCCACTGCACTCCAGCCTGGGCAACAGCGAGACTCTGTCTCAAAAAGAAAAAAGAAAAATAACCCTGCCTTTTAGAAAAAGTTTATATACAATAATACGTGGACAAGTTATTACCATGAAATGAAGAACACACTTTGAAAATGGTATAATGGTCGGTAATTTTTAGCTATTTTTTCTATCTTGTTATGGTTTATGCAAAAATAATAATTAAAATAATGAGAATACATTAATACTTTAAAGATCATAACTCATTAAAATACTAAAAGATATTCACTATATATTATTCAGTTATCAAATATTAAATTTAATATACCCCATCATTTCAGATCAAGGATGATGACAAATCATTGCATAGTTGAACATAGATGCAGATGATTGTGGAACAATAGAGAACATAAGCCAGGTATCACACAAGAAGCATAAAGAGTAGAAGGAAATCCTAGACCTAGTTCATTAATTTGGAAAATTAAAAAGGCATACGATAAAAAGAAATATATTACATCACCTGTATATTACCAGAGCTATGATTATACAAAAAGGAAAAAACATCTACATTCATGAAAGCAGAAGCAGTACAAATAAATAAAAATGTATTTGTATATTTATTTCTATTCTATAAACTGGATAACGTACGTAACTCTACTGTGTATATTAGGGTAATTAAGCTCATGAAATCATTTAAATGAAAGTGGATTTTCAAATATTAGACTAAAAAATAATTAAAAATGTGTACTTAGCCCTATAAGTTTTGAGTTCTAGTTGATGAGACAGAAATACTTTTAAAATTTATGAAGTATCCACATTAATATGAAGTAACATTTATTTTACCTTACTGGAATTCTAAATTTTTAGAGTCTTAAGCATGATTTTTCTTTCTAATGCAATGAGCTCTTTTAATTACAATCATTGTTAAATAAGAATACTAATATATATGGCATTTCCCTAGGTTACTCTGCTTGTAACTTTAAAATTTAGCTGTTGCCAAAAAAAAAAAAATTTCAGCTCAATTTAAATTTCTTTTGTGACAGCTTTTATCTGCTCACCACTGCTTCCTTATGGCAATCATAATTCTCAGTGGGAAGCAATGCACTGTTCTGCTTTCCTCAAACAAAAGGGAAACTCATCATGTGTTTTATTTTAAGAAGGGCGACATACTTCTCAGGCGTTTATTATCTGTATGTCCTCAAGTTTTGTGACATAAAAAGCTATACACAAATGCGTCCATGTATGTATAGAAATATAATTAGAAACATATCGATTTTTTCTAGCCAGTAGACACACCTTCAGACATCTTGAACCTAAAATGAAAAATAAAAGAAAAACTACACTGCAAACTCTCCATTGTCTCTGGGGTTCTTAGCTCATTTTCTCTGATAAAACCATGGGCATGGACAATTAAGAAATTAAGATGTGACCAATGATACAATAACATCCTGAAAATTGTACAGTAAGCCATCTGACCCTTAGAAACTTGTGTGCAAGTGTGTTTATCTTTGTAGATAGACCTTAATTAAATTACCTGGATCAAAGCTTAACATCTTATGCATTATTGTCACACATTCTTGAGACACGGCTTTACAAATTTATATCCTTAAAAACCTAGATTTAGAGTGCCTTCTTCACACATCCATGTCTAATATGGATCATGTTGAGTATCTTTGGATATATTAATTTTGCAATTTAATTTCAGAAAAAAGTAGTATAACACTATTGTTTTTATTTATATTTTTCTAATTGCAAAAGTTTTCTAATTTTCATGCATGTATTGGTAATTTGCATTCTATTCCTATAGAATTGTATATATTTTATTTTGTAAGTTTGTATTGCTTTGTAAAAATAAATATTGACATGATATATCATTTTGTTACATACATTGTGAGTATGTTTTCCTAATCCATCATGCATCACATACTTTGTTTTCCATATAAATTGTCATATATGTTTATTAACTAACTCATAAATAATCATACCTGTCAACATTTTTTAATGCTTTCTTGTGTTTTGTCATATTTAGGAACACTTTTCCTACAATTCACAATACTATCTGACAGATGTTAGTATACCTGTCAGTGTTCTTAGTTGTAGATGACTGAAATCCATTCTAATTGACCTAAACCAGGTAATAGATTATATTGGATAAATCATATAATTATTGGAAGGCTGAAGAAACAGGCTCAGAACAGGGCAGCCCCATGGAAACCAGGTTCCAGAATGGCAGTAAAATCCCCCCCCCAGGAACAGTCTGATGATATAGCGCTGCTGCCACAGTGGCACTTCCTCCACTAGGGCCTGGTATATTTGATGGTTAATTTCTGTACCTCTGTGATGAATATATACTTGTTTGTTTCTGACTGTTTTTACCTCTTGCTTCTGTTTCTGATTTTTCCCTGAAGCCATGTGTTTTAGTTTCCTTGGGCTGCCGTAACAGATTAACATAAAACAAATGGCTAAAAGAACAGAAATTTATTCTCCCCCAGTTCTAGAAGCCAGAAGTTCAAACTTGAGTGTCGGCAGGATCGCATTTTACTCCAGGATTCTAGGGGATAATTCTTTCTTATCTCTTCCAGTTCCTGGTAGCTCCAGATGTTTCTTGGAGCTACACATGGCTATTTAAAGTTAATTTTAATGTTTAATTAATTAAACATTAAAATAATTAAAAAGTCAGTCCCTCCATTGCGTTAGCCTCAAAGGCACATGTGGCTACAGGCTACTATATTGGACTGTGCAAGAGTAGGACACATGTTATCACACAATGGTCTCTTGCACAGCATTGCTCTAGAATATTCCCTGGACAAAAAAGGTTTTACCTGTGGGGCATTAAACAGCAAAGAGCCTTACAATTGCCTCTGACTTGTATAGTAAAGCCAACAGTTATTTGTTGTCATCATCAGAAAAGTTGATTCCATATTTGAATATGGTTTCACTGCTTGTCATGCCTTGGCCAATATCACAAATCATGGATTAACTGATGGCGTTCTCCACTCTCATGGCTATTCACCCCAAACAAAAGAGCTTATTTCATTCATGTTGCCTCATATAGCAGAATCCCCTTCTATTTTAAGGCTGAATAATATTTCATGGTCATATACATATATACACACACACAGGGAAATGTACCTTAAGGCAATTTTATTATTGGCTAAACAGGGAAATGTACCTTAAGGCA
This sequence comes from Symphalangus syndactylus, assembly GCF_028878055.3. NCBI lineage: Eukaryota > Metazoa > Chordata > Mammalia > Primates > Hylobatidae > Symphalangus > Symphalangus syndactylus. The sequence continues at coordinate 19,600,901 of NC_072423.2, read as the reverse complement.
ATTTTATTATTGTTCGAACATCATGGAGTGTCCTTATCCAAGCCTAGATGGTATTGAGTGGATAGTGTTATGTATACAGCCATGCACTGTGTAGTTTGGGTACATAGTGCATGGCTGTATACATAACACTATCCATTTATCTTTCAGCAGGACTTTTTTTCTGATCACAACTCTGCTGACCAAAACAGTATCTGGCCAGAGAGCATGAAGTGAAGAAACTGATAGGAACTGGCAGATGTCAATGACAGCAATCTCTAACTATTCATTGCAATTGAATAGTCATGGGGCTGGTGGTAGTGTCTTATGCTAATGAGCAATATGAGCAGCCTGGCAACACAACCCAGAAGTTACCACCTCTTTCCATGGCAACGACCTAAAAGTTACTGCCCCTTCCTTAGAAAGTTCTAAACAACCTGCCCCTCAATTTGCATTGGCTCATCCCTCAATTTGCATGCAATTGAATGTGGGTCTAGCTGAGTATAAATACAGTTGCCAAGAGACCATATGTTGCTGACTCTGATTGCACCGCCTATGATTTAGCCCTGCTCTGCAAGGACAAGTACCATTCAGTAAATGATTGCTAAGACTGCTAGCTCATCCTTGAATTCTTTCCTGGGTTAAGTAAGAAATCCTCCCTGGCTAAGCCCCAGTTTGGGGCCCTGCCTGTCCCACAACAGTTTAACGTACTACACACTTAGACAATATGACATAGACTGTATCTCCTAGGCTACAAATCTGTATAGCTTATTATTATACTGAATACTGTAGGCAGTTGTAACACAATGGCATCCGTGCATCTAAACATACCAAAACAAAGAAAAATTACACTAAAAACACAGTATTGTAATCTTACTGGACCACATTTATATATGTGGTTTTTTGTTGACTGATGCAATACACAGTGCATAGCTGTATATGTAACACTATCCATTCACCATTCAATGAACAATTAGGTTGTTTCTATACTTTATTGTGACTAACACTGCAATGAAATACATATGGATAAACCTGGAGGGCATTATGCTAAGTAAGAGAAGCCATACACAAAAAGACAAATACTGCATAACCCCGTCTATGTGGAACTTACAGAAACAGAGAATAGAAAGGTTCCCAGAGGTCAGGGAACATGGGAAATGGGAAGATCCTGGTGAAAAAGAATACATTTGCGATTATAAGATGAATACTTTATGGAGATTTAATATACAGCACAGTGACCGTAGTTAATAATAATGTATTCTTGAAATTTGTTAAGAGAATAGATCTTAAGTGTTTTCACAACACACACACACACTCACAAAGGTAATATGTGAGATGATGGTTATGTTAATTAGCTTGATTGCTGTAAACATTTCATACTGTATAGACATCAAAACATTACATTGTATAACTTGAATATATATAATTATTATTTGTCAATTATACTTTAACAAAGCAAAAACAGAAATTCATTCACAACGAAACTATAAGGCAATAGTCTCACATGGAAGTCTCTCCTGTTAATATGCATGCAACAACATAAAATCACTTGGCCTTTAAGAAGGAGAAACAGACTATTAAAATCTCAATTATAGTTCTAAGTGTGTTTGCTACTGATTAACAGTTAATCTATTTGTTATTTTTCCCAGAGTCAATGAACATGGTTTCTTTTTTTTTTTTTTTTTTGAGACAGAGTCTCGCTCTGTCGCCCGGGCTGGAGTGCAGTGGCGCAATCTCGGCTCACTGCAAGCTCCGCCTCCCGGGTTCACGCCATTCTCCTGCCTCAGCCTCCGAGTAGCTGGGACTACAGGCGCCCGCCACCGCGCCCGGCTAATTTTTTGTATTTTTTAGTAGAGACGGGGTTTCACCGTGGTCTCGATCTCCTGACCTCGTGATCCGCCCGCCTCGGCCTCCCAAAGTGCTGGGATTACAAGCGTGAGCCACCGCGCCCGGCCAATGAACATGGTTTCTGCAGCCAAGGGGAGGAGTTGCACTTCAGATAAATACAGCCAAATACTTTTTTAGAAAGATATGCTTCCCAAGCCTATAGTTCTGCACCACTAACCTAGTGATTGCAGTAAGTAAAAAAATTATCTGGAAGACAAAGTGGTTAAGTCTAAATTGATGCTGAAACACTCCCCAGACAAATAAGTTTCCTTTGGACATCATACAAATGATTACTTTTTTTTTCCATTTTATTAATTAGTTTCATTTTCCATTTCCAAGGATATAAGTATTGTTTTTTATTTCATAGTACTTTACTCCTTACCACTTAAGCATATTCGAGGATGTCTCAGATGTGACTCAATTACACTTAAAATATTCCTGTTGTTTTCTGTGTCAATTTTCCTTTCATGTGAGGGTTTAGATATAGCAGATAATTTTCCTAAATTTATTATTATTCTCTAATCATATTTTTAAATTCACTAATTGAATTTAAGCATAAATGGCTGGATTAACAGCATTTGCTGATTTAAATTTTTGTCTCGCTCCATGCAAGAATTTTATTTCTACCCATGATCCTTTATTAAATGCAAGATTCTGATGATTAAGCCTGTATTCTAGTAATGTAGGGAAGGGACAGAATTTGTTGATGGGTGGTTTCCCTTCAACATATTTCAGTGATTTTTCTTTCCTATAGTAATTCTACAATTTCCTAAGGAAACTGTATTATCGGTGGAAAAACTGTTGTTTCTCCAAATCTACTGTTTATATGGAAGTCTTACTTCTAAGATTTTTACCTTAAAGAGTCATATTTATGGCCTTGACTTGAGGCAAACTGCAGAAGCCATTTGTTGTGGATTAGGTAACATGTGGAGAAATTTCTTTGTTGGGTTTTTCTTACTTTGCATTTTAGTTTACACATATTAATTGTACATATTTATAATGTGCAGAGTGATATTTTGATAAATGTATATGAAGTGTAATGATCAAATCAGAATAATTAGGATAAACATCACCTCAAACTTTTATCATTTCTTCATGTTTGGAATATTCCAAATCTTCTCTTCTAGATTTTTTAATATACACCATAAATTATTATTAACTATACTAACCCTATAGTGCTATAGAACACTAGAACTTATTCCTCCTGTCTAGCTGTGACTTTGTATCCATTAATCAACCTTTCTCTATCTTTAATAACATTATCAAACTGTAATTACCATAATTCTACTCTATACTTCTATACGCTCATTTTTTAACTCCCACATATGAGAGAACACGCAGTATTCATCTTTCTGTGCCTGACTTATCTCACCTAACATAATACCTTCCAGGTTTATCTGTGAATGGCAGAATGACAGAATTTTATTTTTTATGCCTGGATATTATCGTATTGCATATATATGCCACAATTTCCTCAACTGTTCATCTTTTAAAGAACATTTAGCTTGATTCCGTATCTTAGCCATCATGAATAGTGCTGCAATAAACATGGAGATACAGATACGTCTTCTATAATTGATTTATTTTCTTCGGGTAAATACCTAGTAATGGGATTGCTATATCATGTGGTGGTTCTATTTTTAGATTTTTGTGAAACCTCCATACTATTTTCCATAATTACTGAACTAATTTGCATTTCTATTAACAGTGTACAAAACACAAGACTCGCTTTTTCTCCACATCCTTGCCAGCATGTTACTTTTTTTTTTTTTTTTTTTTTGAGGCAGAGTATCAGGTCTCGCTCTGTCGCCCAGGCTGGAGTTCAATGGCGCGATCTTGGCTCGCTGCAACCTCTGCCTCTCGGGATCAGGCAATTCTTCTGCCTCAGCCTCCCAAGTTGCTGGACTACAGGCACGTGCAACCACGTCCGGCTAATTTTTTGTATTTTTAGTAGAGACGGGGTTTCACCATGTTAGCCAGGCTGGTCTCGAGCTCCTGACCTCAGGTGATCTGCCAGCCTCAGCCTACCAAAGTGCTGGGATTACAGGCTTGAGGCACTGCACCTGGCTGCTTTTTTTCTTTTTATAATAGCCATTCTATTATATACATTTCCCTGATCATTAGTGATGTTGAGCAGTTTTTCACATATCTGTTGGCCATCTTTGTATCTTATTTTAAGAAATGTCTGTTCAGATTTTTTTGCCCATTTTATAAATTATATATATAGATATATTTATATCTAGAGATAGCTAATAGATTTGTAATTGAGTATCTTGTATATTTTGGATATGCAAATTCCTTGCCAAATAGTTTGAAAAAATTTTTTCTTTCTATAGGTTGTCTCTTCACTTTGTTGATTGTTTTCTTTTTCTATGCAGAAACTTTGTCTTTTTTTAAATACGATAACCAGCTAGATGCCTCATAGTGTTCTCCTTTAAGGCTCTGGCCCTCATTTTATAGATTCTTTCACATTATCTCTTTTTGGAAAATTAACTTTACAATTTTTTTGGAATGGAACGTTCCTTAGCTCAGTTTAATTATGCTGTGAATCTGACCTCCTTTGCTTTACATATTCCACAGATTCCTCACAGTCTGGGCCTGTCAATGACTCTGTTGACAGTTTTTCAATATCTACATGCATTATTTTGTTATTGCTTTACAATTCTTCTGTTAATTTGTTAATTAAGACATTCCTTTTTTTCTTCACAGAATAGAGAAAATCTGTTGTTTGGCTCCTGCCATTAAAGTAGAATTCCAAAAACAAAATAAAACAAAAAAGGTAGTTCTATTGGATATTTTTCTCTAATGAATTCCATAAGTTAATACTAGAGTAAAAAGTATAGACTTTTTGTTTCAATAACAGTGTCTTTCTATTTAACATCAACAAATCTATTTTAGGAAATAAATATGATTTGATTGATTTTTAAAAACTTTCTGGAATCTCAGCACATTGTGAAGATCTAAAAGCCAATCTATGCTACTAAAGAAAAAAGCAGCTCATCTCAAACACCATCAAATCAGTAATATGCATCAGCATTAAAGTAACTTTGGATGAGTTTTTAATCTTTTATTATTCGATCATGAAAGGAAATGACTCTGAAAATAATTTCAAATAAAAATAATTTAAATGTAAGCTATTAAATGTATTAATAATCCCAGAGGTGGAAAATAGTTGCCATCTTCCATAGTAAGAGCTGTGTTTCACATTGCAAATATTTCACCTCAATTCACTCAAATTGTGTCTGCTTTAAAGTACCCACGTTTTAGAGTGGAGAAGGAGCAATACTGGACAAACTGTAATGGGTTTGTTCTAAAGATACTTAATTTGTCTAATAAGAGAAGAGGCTGCAATGCTAATATACCCTAAATATATCTTCATTGGTTAATAGATGTATGCAATTTACATACAGGCAAAAACAATGAAAATGAAATTCCTATGAAATATACACTAAATACATTTTAGTAAGGTAAATTTGTAAGAAAACACACAAACAAACTATAATACATAGCAATGTAATATATAATTTGTTTTCTTACAAGCTATTCTATCTATCATCTGTATCTATCTATCTGTATCTATCTATATCTATCTATCTGTGTGTGTGTGTGTGTGCATTTTTGCAAGCTAGAGAGGGTAGGTCACCAGAAGAAAAATAATGAAACCATATGATTTAAAAGACTTAATATGGCTTAATTATTAATTGTAAATGTGATGAGCATTTTAATATTAAATCAAATGATGAATATCTGTTTTTTAAATATATCACAATGGAACAAGAAGATAGTATGTGCTTTCATTATAAATTTGTAACAATATTTTCTTTGATAGTACTTTGTAATATCCTGATTTTATGTGTATTAAATACTTAAAGATGAAAAGGAATTTATATACTATGACCAAAATCACTTATGGACACAATATGCCCATTCACTACTTAATTTAGCTATGAAAAATAAGAAATGTAAAGCAAATATTTTGTTAGAACATTTGTTAGATGATATTTAGTGTAGTGCCATATAAAATAATAAATTTGACTTAACTTGAAGTGTTGGTTGAAGGATACCTTTAAAAAAATTGAAAAACTACTTGCTTCAAGTGATGGAATATTAAATGAGATAAGTACTGATCTGTTTCCAAAGTGCAGATTTAATTGATATATGTAGTGGGCCTTAGACCACATACATTTAGTATCTGATTCATAACCAAGCACACTTCACTTATAAGCATCATTGGAAAAGTACATGAAAATATCTGTCTGAAGAAAAATTTGTGAACTACATTATACTGATGTGTTTATTTATTTTTCTATTGAAAGAACCAAGAAAGCAGGTGGAAATAAACTCAATTTACAATTAAGGTTGAGTATAGTGAAATACATTTTGCAAAGAAAGTTGCACATTAAATTTAACTTTTTGAAAAGTAGTATAGAAGAAACATTTTGGTTTTCTCAGTAGAAACAGTTTTTCTCCACTTTGAGTTAAATAAAAGTATCTACTGTTTCCCACCAGGCGCCTATCTAAGTTCAGATATCCTAACAGGGACTAATGAAGTAATATCACTTCTTAAAACAGAAGCTTTGTGTGAAATGCATGGAGACACACTGATAGTGATATGGATATCCTCCAGTAAAAGATAAAAGCAAGATTTTATTCTAATAAAAAATGATTAGAAAATATAGGACTAGATAATTTGCAAACAAATGGAAAGTCAGACAATGCCCCCAAAACCTAAACTATTACAAAATTATTTACTGTGCCATGCACACCTACAGGAAAAGTCCCAGATATTTACCACCAAAAATGGATTTAAGGCTATTTATGATAGCAGTTAACAGATACTATAAAAATAAGTTGTATAAATTATGAAATTTAACATAGTATTACCTTTATCATCATTTGGTTATGTTTATTTGAACTATGCATAAAGTCATAAGATAATTGGAAGTTTTCCATAAATACTATTTATATTATACATTTAGATTCCAGTAATTGAATGCTTTCAATGGGATGTATAATTGGCATATTAAGGAAAATAAATATTATCACCTGTGAACAAATTAAACAGCCAGATGTTGTTTCTTATGTCTTTTATGTAAAATTAATGAATTATTTTTCTTCCTTACATAAGCAACAGCCTCTTTAAAATACATAGTACTATTGTGTTACCAGAAAAGGATGTGTCCCCTGCTCATTCATTCTTTGTTCATTCATCATAAACAATTGATTATCCACCATGAATCAGTTCCTGTGTCTATTACTGGGGTGAAAATAGTTGAAATAGCACAATCACAACCATCAAAACAAAGGCACAATTTTATGCTAAATGTAGCTTCTGATAGACATATGACATTAAAATGTTGAAATTATCTTCTGCGTCTAAAAATCATACACACACACACACACACACATTTGCTTGTGAATGAATTACATGGAGTATTAATTTGTATGAGTTTGAAATTCAAAGTAAAGTAAGGGAAATCTGAAAAAGGAACTGCTGTCTACACACACACAAACACACATGAGAATTATAATTAAATAAAGAATAAAATAGAATTATAACTAAATAAAGAATAAAATAAAACCATGCCTATTGCCAAAGGGATGCAATCAGTTTAGGGAAATATGATGAGGCTATGAACCGAAGGCCTCCTATTGAGGGCTGCAGAATGGAAAGCTTATTCTGGGACACTTTCTTACAGATATAACCAGAGTACAGGAAACCCTCCCAATCAACAGGTAGGTTAAAGAATGAAAGACTAACATGAAAAGAAAACTAAAGAGGGAAAGAACAGAGAGAACTGAAACAGACAAATGATCATGCCACTGCACTCCAGCCTGGGCTACAGTGAGACCCTGTCTCAAACAACAACCACCACAACAAAAGGGAGAAAGAAATGGATGAGAATTTTTAGAACTGAAGAAGGACACAATTCCAAAGATCCAGAAGGCAAAAGTTGTTCAAATTGATAGATAAGATGTGCAACTAGACACATTTATTTATATGGTGAACACTGAAGGCAAAGGCTTAAAAGCCTAAAAGCCACCAGAGGGAAAATATAGAACAATTATAAAGCCAAGACAATCAGAAAAATAGATTTCTCAACAGGAAACATTAAAAGTAATGTTTTCAAAGTGCTGAGATAAATTAAATGTCTTCTCTGAATTTGGTGCACTGAAAAACTGTTGTCTAGGTTAAAGGACAAATATGCATAGAAACAAAGAGTGAGTTTAATCCTAATAGATTCAAGCTAAAATAATAAGGAATATCATGCAGAAAATTTGAGAAAAATTGAGAAGGAAACTATGAACACCAAGCAGGAAAATAATTCCAAAGTAATTAAAGGTGTAATTTTAAAGATACCCTGATATGATTTTTTTTAATTAAATTAAAAGGACTGGGCACAGTAGCTCATGTTTGTAATCCCAGCACTTTAGAAGGCTGAGACAGGGGAATCACTTGAAGCTAGAAATTCAAGATCAGCCTGGGCAAGACAGCAAGACCTCATTTCAAAAAAAGAAAAGAGAGACAGAAAGAAAAGAAAGAAAGAAAGAAAGAAAGAAAGAAAGAAAGAAAGAAAGAAAGAAAGAAAGAAAGAAAGGAAGGAAGGAAGGAAGGAAGGAAGGAAGGAAGGAAGGAAGGAAGGAAGGAAGGAAGGAAAGAAGGAAGGAGAAAGAAAGAAAGAGAGAAAGAGAAAGAAAAAGAGAAAAGAAAGAAAGAAAAAGAAAGAAAGAAAGGAAATCAATCAATCAATCAATCAATCAATCATGGTTGTGCATGCCTGTAGTCCCTGCTTCTCTGGAAGCTGAGGCAGGAGGATCACTTGAACCCAGGAGTTTGAGGCTGCAATAAGCTATATCACATCACTGCACTCAGCCTGGGCAAGATAAAAAGACCATGTCTCAAAATAAAAGTGTGACTAGCAAATGACTAGCAGTTTGCATTGGAAACTGCGTTGCACTGGAATCACCTTATAGTTTATAAAAAGATCTTGTATATAAGAATGCTTGTGATTTTTGTACATTGATTTTGTATCCTGAGACTTTGCTGAAGTTGCTTATCAGCTTAAGGAGATTTTGGGCTGAGACGATGGGGTTTTCTAAATATTCAATCATGTCATCTGCAAAGAGAGACAATTTGATTTCCTCTTTTCCTAATTGAATCCCGTTTATTTCTTTCTCCTGCCTGATTGCCCTGGCCAGAACTTCCAACACTAAGTTGAATAGGAGTGGTGAGAGAGGGCATGCCTGTCTTGTGCCAGTTTTCAGAGGAAATGCTTCCAGTTTTTGCCCATTCAGTATGATATTGGCTGTGGGTTTGTCATAAATAGCTCTTATTGCTTTGAGATACACCCCATCAATACCTAATTTATTGAGAGTTTTTAGCATGAAGGGCTGTTGAATTTTGTCAAAGGCCTTTTCTGCATCTATCGAGATAATCATGTGGTTTTTGTCTTTGGTTCTGTTTATATGATGGAGTACATTTATTGATTTGCATATGTTGAACCAGCCTTGCATCCCAGGGATGAAGCCCACTTGATCATGGTGGATAAGCTTTTTGATATGCTGCTGGATTCGATTTGCCAGTATTTTATTGAGGATTTTTGCATCAATATTCATCAGGGATATTGGTCTAAAATTCTCTTTTTTTGTTGTGTGTCTGCCAGGCTTTGGTATCAGGAAGATGCTGGCCTCATAAAATGAGTTAGGGAGGATTCTCTCTTTTTCTAGTGATTGGAATAGTTTCAGAAGGAATGGTACCAGCTCCTCCTTGTACCTCTGGTAGAATTCGGCTGTGAATCAGTCTGGTCCTGGACTTTTTTTGGTTGGTAAGCTATTAATTATTGCCTCAATTTCAGAGCCTGTTATTGGTCTATTCAGGGATTCAACTTCTTCCTGGTTTAGTCTTGGGAAGGTGTATGTGTCCAGGAATTTATCCATTTCTTCTAGATTTTCTAGTTTATTTGCATAGAGGTGTTTGTAGTATTCTCTGATGGTAGTTTGTGTTTCTGTGGGATTGGTGGTGATATCCCCTTTATCATTTTTTATTGAGTCTGTTGGATTCTTCTCTTTTCTTCTTTATTAGTCTTGCTAGCAGTCTATCAATTTTGTAGATCTTTTCAAAAAAACCAGCTCCTGGATTCATTGATTTTTTGAAGGGTTTTTTGTGTCTCTATCTCCTTCAGTTCTGCTTTGATCTTAGTTATTTCTTGCCTTCTGCTAGCTTTTGAATGTGTTTGCTCTTGTTTCTCTAGTTCTTTTCATTGTGACGTTAGGTTGTCAATTTTAGATCTTTCCTGCTTTCTCTTGTGGGCATTTAGTGCTATAAATTTCCCTCTAAATACTGCTTTAAATGTGCCCCAGAGATTCTGGTATGTGTTGTCTTTGTACTCATTGGTTTCAAAGAACATCTTTATTTCTGTCTTCATTTTTTTATGTACCCAGTAGTCATTCAGGAGCAGGTTGTTCAGTTTCCATAACAGACAAACAGAGAGCCAAATCATGAGTGAACTCCCCTTCACAATTGCTTCAAAGAGAATAAAATACCTAGGAATCCAACTTACAAGGGATGTGAAGGACCTCTTCAAAGATAACTGCAAACCACTGCTCAACGAAATGAAAGAGGACACAAACAAATGGAAGAACATTCCATGCTCGTGGATAGGAAGAATCAATATCGTGAAAATGGCCATACTGCCCAAGGTAATTTATAGATTCAATGCCATCCCCGTCAAGTTTCCAATTACTTTCTTCACAGAATTGGAAAAAACTACTTTAAAGTTCATATGGAACTAAAAAAGAGCTCACATTCCCAAGACAATCCTAAGCCAAAAGAACAAAGTTGGAGGCATCTTGCTACCTGACTTCAAACTATACTACAAAGCTACAGTAACCAAAACAGCATAGTACTGGTACCAAAACAGAGATATAGACCAATGGAACAGAACAGAGCCCTCAGAAATAATAGCACATATCTACAACCATCTGATTTTTGACAAACCTGACAAAAACAAGAAATGGGGAAAGGATTCCCTATTTAATAAGTAGTGCTGGGGAAACTGGCTAGCCATATGTAGAAAGCTGAAACTGGATCCCTTCCTTATACCTTATACACAAATTAATTCAAGATGGATTAAAGACTTAAATGTTAGAACTAAAACCATAAAAACCCTAGAAGAAAACCTAGGCAATACCATTCAGGACATAGGCATCGGCAAGGACTTCATGTCTAAAACATCAAAAGCAATGGCAACAACAGCGAAAATTGACAGATGGGATCTAATTAAACTAAAGAGCTTCTGCACAGCAAAAGAAACTACCATCAGAGTGAACAGGCAACCTACAGAATGGGAAAGAAATTTTGCAATCTACTCATCTGACAAAGGGCTAATATCCAGAATCTACAATGAACTCAAACAAATTTACAAGAAAAAAAACAACCCCATCAAAAAGTGGGTGAAGGATATGAACAGACACATCACAAAAGAAGACCTTTATGCAGCCAACAGACACATGAAAAAATGCTTATCATCACTGGCCATCAGAGAAATACAAATCAAAACCACAATGAGATACCATCTCACACCAGTTGAATGGCCATCATTAAAAAGTCAGGAAACAACAGGTGCTGGAGAGGATGTGGAGAAATAGGAACACTTTTACACTGTTGGTGGGACTGTAAACTAGTACAACCATTGTGGAAGACAGTGTGGCGATTCCTCAGGGATCTAGAACTAGAGATACCATTTGACCTAGCCATCCCATTACTGGGTATATACCCAAAGGGTTATAAATCATGCTGCTATAAAGACACATGCACATGTATGTTTATTGCGGCACTATTCACAATAGCAAAGAGTTGGAACCAACCCAAATGTCCAACAATGATAGACTGGATTAAGAAAATGTGGCAAATATACACCATGGAATACTATGCAGCCATAAAAAGTATGAGTTCCTGTCTGTTGTAGGGACATGGATGAAGCTGGAAACCATCATTCTCAGCAAACTATCACAAGGACAAAAAACCAAACACCACTTGTTATCATTCATAGGTTGGAATTGAACAATGAGAACACTTGGACACAGGAAGGGGAACATCACACATCAGGGCTTGTCGTGGGGTGGGAGGAGGGGGAAGGGATAGCATTAAGAGATATACCTAATGTAAATGATGAGTTAATGGGTGCAGCACACCAACATGGCACATGTATACATATGTAACAAACCTGCACTTTGTGCACATGGACCCTAGAACTTAAAGTATAATAAAAAAATATAAAAGATCTCGTGATGTGAACAACAATTGGTTTTAACCTCTAGACTGAGCTTATTTCGAGTGATATTATTTTTTGAGTCTGTCCAGAAAGATTATCAAAGAGTGGAAAAGTTTAAGTATTTTATCAAGTAGAATTAACATATCTTAACATTATGTAAAAATTGGCATGCCTTGAAAATGTAAGAGGAAATGCAAGATCCTAATAGAAATTAAAGTTATTATCCTTTCTTAATCTGTTTTAACGTAAGTTTATTCAGTGAAGTTGTGCACAGAGTAACCTTTCAGTAAACCTTAGCTATTAATATGGTTAGGCTTTGTGTCCCCAGTCAAATCTCGTCTTGAATTGTAATCCCCATAATCCTCACATGTCAAGGGAGAGACCAGGTGGAGGTAATTGAATCATGAGGGCAGATTACTCCATGCTGTTCTCGTGATGGCAAGTGAGTTCTCATGAGATCTGATTGTTTTATAAGGGGCTCTTCCCCTTTCTCTCAGCACTTCTTCCTGCTGCCTTGTGAAGACGGATGTGTTTGCTTCCCCTTAACCATCTGCCATGATTATAAGTTTCCCGAGGCCCTCCCAGCCATGCAGAACTGTGAGTCTATTAAACCTCTTTCCTTTATAAATTACGCAGACTCGGGTGGTTCTTTATAGCAGTATGAAAACAGAGTAATACAGCTATCATGGTTATCATCCTCACCTTATTCATCAATAAACTTGTGTTCTCTTCGGCAACACAGATAGGCAGGGAGTCAAGAGTAAAACCAATGCTAACGTGGATCAAAGGCTATGGGATTATATAGGACAGATGGATAAGTAATTAAACCTCAAGGTCACAGGGAAACCTTTAAGGAGAAAGTCAGTATGACAAGACATGAGGTGAAGGAGTGGGATAAATTTCTAGTTGTCAGTATGACTGCATCATGGTTTCTTAATGTAGTTCAGGAGTTTCTGATATAATATTTTTAGTTGAGGGCCAAACTATTGCACAGGTGTTTGGCTGTAGGTAGTAATAGATGTATCTGTGGATATGTACACACATGGAAACACACACATTTTGTTTTGTTTTACAACTTAATCACAAAAACGAATAAAGCTGTATCATGTAGAGCAGAGCAGAAATAACTCAGTTGTCTTTTGAGATTATTAATTTCAGTTTATTTATTGAATAAAACATAAATCCTTATAGGCGTAAAATATTTTTCAAATTTCTGTGTGATAAACACTTTTTAAAACCAGAGAAACTGTTCATAGGCATCATAGCACTATTTTCTGGTAGTAATGAATCCTATTACGTTTAGGACTATGTTATCATATCAGTTAATGCATTTTTAGTGCAGTGATGCAGTTCTACCCACTACATCTATCAGCAAAATGAATCATTTTTCAAGGACTCTGCATGAATATTAAATAAATCCATAGAAAATATTCAGAATCAAAATGTGTGAAATAAATTTGTATTAACTGTAGTTTGATCAATACTGCTGTTCACTATTTTTATTTTGACAACTACATTTTCTTACATTGTAATATACAAATGCACATCTTTTCTGAATATGCTATTTCTGTTCCAATCAGGCCTAGTTTATCAAATGAAATCACCAAGTAGGATATTTGGACACTTATAGAGGAAAACAGGAAATATGATAGGGCTTATATAATCCTTCCCCATTTGTCAGGCATAATTATTTGAATTCCTCATAAATTTTACTTTAAATAGAGTTTGCTTGTATGTTGTTGGCATTCAATCCAATTAAGATTTATTTGTGTGGTGGTGTGTGCCTGTAATCCCAGTTACTCAGGAGGCTGAGGCAGAAAAATCGCTTGAACCTGGGAGGCGCAGGTTGCATTGATCCGAGATTGTGCCACTGCACTCCAGCCTGGGTGACAGAGTGAGACTTTGTCTCAAAAATAAATAAATAAAATATAAATATATACTTGCATAAATAAATAGGCAATAACCTGGAATGGCAATGGGAGGAGTTCACCCAATGTACAGTTCAGGAAAGACCTCTTTGTGAAATGACATTTAAGGAGGTACGTAAAGGGTGAGATGATAATTAAGGGTCATAGTGGTCTACATGAGTATAATAAAAATCAGACAGTCTAGAAAGAGAATTACACTTGGATAGAGTGTGGTTTAAAAGAGAGTGTGCTCTGTTGCTTCACACAAGGTACTGGAAAGGTATTAGTACTGGGGCATCATGTGCCAAAGCAAACTGCAAGACATGCAGACAGGTACATGGCTCAAAATATATAGTGATTTGTTGATCATATTAAGGAGTTTTGCTTTAGTGAGAAACCATTGAAAGGCTTAATATCTGAAATATAAGGAGCATATAATATGTAAAGTGATGCCATAGTCAGGTTTATGTATTTTCAATGATAACACTAGAAACATTGATTGATTAAAATAGTAATTAACAATCTTTGAGAAACGTCTTATACAAAATACGTGCCATAATTAATCAGATGACAATATAGCAATTGTTATACATGTGTCTGTTGGTTGTCTTCTTTCAACTTAGTGAGATAGGTCGATCTGTTAGGAGCCTGGAAAATCTGTCCACAGCAGAAGTAATTTTGATCCAGGTGAGTGTAGCAGCAATAGGGAAGAAGAAAAGTGGACAGCTTAGAGATATTGAGAAATAAGTTAGGACAGGACTTACATTTAATTCAGTTTGGGATTGGGTTAAAGGGAGCAGTCAAGAACAGTTTCTGAATTTACTTTGTGCAAATGAGTGTGCATAGACTGTCACATACTGAGACAGGGCAAACTTAGAGATACAAGGTTTGAAGAGCAATGCAGAGAATTTTGTTTTACACATTAAGCTTGACGATCCTGGAAGATACTCAGACAAGAAGTACAGGGATGTTTAAGGATGTAATAGGCTAAATGTATTGGAAGAAAAGTTGATTATGGAACCTGGGGAAATACGTAGTGAGAGCACCCCTGAATGCCAGCGCAAGACTGGGATGCAGTTAATCATCAGGCAAATCGGTTGGAGCTACACTCAAAACCCAGAAATAAATGCTCATATATATTTGAATCAAGAAATGAAATAAAGAGCAATAGATAACAACAGAACTAAGAATATGTTACTATAGATAGGAATAAGGTCAGAAGCTAAGGGAAATAGTAACAGGTGTGGAAATCAAATATAAAACAGAAAGAGGAAACTATTTTAAGATTTACCCATTAACAGAAACAAGGGGGCCATGCTTTTGTTCTTACCGATTGTTGACAGGTGGGTCAGGTGCTAAACAGCCGATTTTATCATACTAGGCTGCGTGTTAAATGGACTGGAAGATCATTTGGGGAGTTGAAGAAGGAAGCTGTTGTATTATTTAAACCATGCAACCATAAAAATATGGACCATGATGATCACAATGGGAATAAAAATGAATCAATTTTAAAAAACTTATATATAAGAATTAACAGATATATTAACCACCAGGCTAATATGAACAATAAAGATGAAAGATACAGTCAGAAAATACATTAAAATTTAGAAATGAGTGCCTTTAGAAAAGCTTGGTATTAATGAGATAGGAAAGGAATTTAGGAGAGAAATATTGTCGGCTTGGCCGGGCGCGGTGGCTCACGCTTGTAATCCCAGCACTTTGGGAGGCCGAGGCGGGCGGATCACGAGGTCAGGAGATCGAGACCACGGTGAAACCCCGTCTCTACTAAAAAAATACAAAAAATTAGCCGGGCGTCGTGGCGGGCGCCTGTAGTCCCAGCTATTCAGAGAGGCTGAGGCAGGAGAATGGCGTGAACCCAGGAGGCGGAGCTTGCAGTGAGCCGAGATCGCGCCACTGCACTCCAGCCTGGGCGACAGAGCGAGACTCCGTCTCAAAAAAAAAAAAAAAAAAAAAAAAAAAAAAAAAAAAAAAAAAAAAAAAGAAATATTGTCGGCTTTTTGAACTTGGGCTGGTTTACACCTTTGTAATTAGAGACACAGTTCCTTCATCTAGAAAAATGGGAGTTGAAGTCATTCTTTCCAATGAGTCATGTGAAGCTAAGGTGTGATATAAATAAGGTAAAGTGTATGAGGGCAGAAGCCATATAGACTTGATTCACCTTAATAACCTACATCCCAGAACAGTTTTAGCACACTCTAAGTATTTGATAAGTAAGTATTAAATGAGCGAATAAGTAAATATAGAGACATGAATGTTCAACATTGCAGGAAAACCTTGAGTACAAACAGGAGAAAGGCCATTATACTGCACACCAATAGACGTCAAACTCGCTTGTTAAAAAACACCTTCTTGCATGTTTCAGTGTGTTTCTACATTGTTTGTTTAAAAGGAAATTAGGCCAGAAGAAAAAGAAAGACAACTGAGGCAGGATAAAGTTACTATTAGTCGAAAAAATTTTTCTCAAAACATGGACGCTTTCATTACTTTAGAGCATAGTTTTCTATAGAGCGTTAACAATTGATGTATTTCTGAAATGAAGCACTTCTATTTGTAATTTTTTATTCATCAACACTCCTAGTGAGAAATTCAGAAAAAAAATGCTGACATAAAAATGATAATAAACTTAATTTGCAATTATACACTTCTATTGGCAAAGTAAAAACCAAATCCTCTAGCAAATTGTATTTTATCTGGATATTTTGCATAATTTTAAAAACTCATTTTGGTTTCTCATGATACAATTTGTCCATTTCATTTTTGCTCTAATTAATATGTATAATAGTTAATTTAAAAGTTATTCAAGAATAGGTGGACTTCCTTTCTGACATGAGGTCATGTGTCCATCCTGATACATCCAAAAACAATTTTGCAGTAGCTTTATTCCTACACCATATTTTCATTCCTAAAATCTTGCAAGTGTCCTGTAGTATTTATTTTTCTACTGCAATGATTTAACTCAATCTTAGATGCAATTAAAACTTTTACTTTCATGTTATAGACTTAAGTTGACAATGTCAGCACCATAAAACCCTTGCCTTCTAGCCACTATGATGTATCAGTGAAGGCTGCTTCTAAAGACAGTGGCATATGTTATATAGATTTGTGGTATAATTAATATACTTCTCCTATATAGAGATAATGGAATATTTAGTGTGGATTTTTAATCTATTTATCACTTAGAAAAAAATAAATCTATGCCACAGGTTTGAAACAAATTCTCACCTACTCACCACTCCTTTCACATCCGTTGAACTCTAGCTATGTTAAAATGCTTGTGGTACCCAAAACATTCTAACTTGCTTCCTTGCCTTTGCTTACACTACGACTTTTTCCTTTTTTATTTAAAGCTTTTATATTATTTTACTTTTATTGCAACAAGTTTTTGCTATTTTGCGCAAGCTGGTTTCGAACCCTTGGGATCAAGTGATCCTTCCACCCCGACCTTACCAGTAGCTGGGATTACAGTTGCGTAAAACTATGCCCCGCCTACCACTCTTTCTTAACCCTTAGACCACTCTTCTCCTTTGTGGTCTGTCAGCTCTAAAAGCATGACTCCACTAATATTTTTTGATTTCCTCTAGTATGAGTGACTATACACTCTTTAATATCCTATCCTGTATGTGAGTCTATGATGATACCTGTAACACTTTATTGGTTTCAGTTCTGTTTAACTCTATTTACCTGAAAGTCACACAATGGAAGAACTGTGTCTTCTCTATCTTTGTATGGTAGCATATGTCTCAGAGCAGATCACTTGGTAGACAGTAAGTGTTAAAGTAAGGAAGGAAGCAAAGAAGAAAATAAGGAAGAGAGGGAGGAAAGGGGAGAGGAAGAAAGGAAGGCATCATATTTTTATTCACCCATCTCCAGAAAGTATCAGAGATTGAAAACACTATATTATTACATGCAAGTTTAGGATACATTTTCAAGCAATATTCTAAGATTTTCATCTCTCCGTATTGAGATTTTAAGCTGTTGTGGACAGTGTCAGAATAGGGGATATTTTCTTAAGGTGATTTCAATGGCAGAAGATGAAGAAGCCGTAGGTCTGGTTAGTATCACAAAAGAACTAGTAGAAGAGAGATTATCAGTAAGAAAATAGAGATCGGAATATAGAGCTCAGAAAGAAAATAGAGATTATCAGCAAGAAAAACAGTTTTTTAAGTGATCTCAAGATGTCATTTCTGAATGTGTTAGGTTAATGACTTTTGAGTCTCTTTCGTTTAGGAAAGTAGTGAATATATTTCAGAACAAAAGAACATGGGCTCCAGATTTAACACTGTCCACAGTTAATTAATCTCATTAGCTTATTTGTTCTTTAGTGTGAATGTAGGTAATCTAGTTCTGGTTGTCTGTTCCTAGTTGTGTATATCCCTGGTTGAAATAGCATCCCTTCTTCTTCATCGCACTTCTCAAGTTAGAGAAATGCAGCATTGGGGGAATCATGTAATGTCTCTTAAAGCTCTTGCCAGGAGGTGGCGCAGAGATTCTCCCTGTCATACCACTTAGCGAAGGTAATCGCATGGCAGATACTGACGTGTGATTGTATGTGGCAATGGAACACAACCCTCTTGTCAAATAAAAATTTTAAGAGGGTTTATAAAAGAATTCAAATATATTTTGAGCAGCATTTCCAAAGAATTACTTGTGAATGTGAAATTAATAATATGGAAAGACTGATTATAATTTCTGAAATTATATTCCAGCTGACAAGCTGAAAGATTATGGGATCCATAATCAGAGGAAGGAATAAACATGAGAGCAGAAGTCCCTTAATCGTAACAGAAGATAAGGCAGAATGTCTGGGCTCAAATGTACGCAGATGGTAGATTTGTCGGTGGAAAGTTGAATTAGGTCTCACCAATTGACTTTATTTTCTTAGTCAAGAATAAGGCACAGTTATCAACTGCAAATTGGTAGTCAGCATGAGAAGTTAGGGAGAAAGATAATAAGAGAGAGTCATTTTCGTGATAAGAAAGCAAAATTTCCAGAAAAAGAAGGATGAACAGATACTCAGTTTTTCTAAAGTTTTAGCCATAAACATATACATATATATATACACACATACATATATACATAGACACAGAGAAATATATAATAAATATCCTAATAAATAAATATTTGATATATATATACACATATTATGTATTATATATTTATACATATATACATATATATGTGCGCATACATATTATGTATTTTATATGTATACATATATACATATATATGTGTGTATATATAAATATAGACACATAGATACCAAATATATATTTATATATTTCTCTGTGTGTTTACCTGTATATATATACATATATATGTATGTTGGTGGAGAGATGAATTAGGTGCTGCTTATTGACTCTATTTTCATATATATGAGACTCTATTTTCTTATATATATATATATATATAGAAAATATACATAAAATAAATTTTCTTTTTCTTTTTTTTTTTTTTTTTTGAAACAGAGTCTCACTCTGTTGCCCAGGCTGAAGTTCAGTGGCATGATCTTGGCTCACTGCCACCTCCACCTCCAGAGTTCAAGTGGTTCTCCTGCCACAGCCTCCCGAGTAGCTGAGATTACAGATGCTGGCCACACCTGGCTAATTTTTGTAGTTTTAGTAGAGATAGGTTTCATCATATTTGCCAGGATGGTCTTGAATTCTTGACCTCAGGTGATCCACCCGCCTCAGCCTCCCAATATGCTAGAATTACTGGCTTAAGCCACCACGCCCAGACAGAAATTTATATTTATATAGATACAAAATATATGTATAGGAAAATTTATATATATACAAATATATATGAAAATTTATATATGGAAAATTTATTATATATAAGAAAATATATATAAGAATAGAGTCATATTGTATATATCTGCATATATAAATATATCAAATATATTTTTGATATATAGAAATATACATATATATGGCGAGAAATATATCAAGTATTTCAGAATTCCATATGTGATAAGAAATTGTTAGGTTTTAACCTTTATTGGAGGTACATGAGTAGAAATAAGGATGTTATGAATACAGAAGGCAATTGTCACTTTCACAAAAATTTTCTGAGATTTCTATAGCATTTTCTACAAAATACTTTCGAAAAAACCTTAAAAATAATATGGCCTTAAAAGCTCTTTTGATGTATGTGTTTCGATAGATCATATAGTGTGTGAATTGTATATAAAATCTGTAAGTGATTGGTCCATTAATTCCATATTAACTTCACACAAGAGGAATGGAAACTGTCTCTGGTATAGCTTAAATTGAAATCCTATCTAAACATATTACTGAATCTATATAATATTAATGAGAGATCTATGTGTATGAGATAGAGGTCAAAGAGCTTTATCCACCATATCTCATTTAGAACTCACACCAGTACTACGAAATAGATTTGAGCATTATTTCATTTGTAACGTGAAGAAGCGGAGACCAGGGAAGTTAAATGTCCAAAGTCAAAATTTTTGCAGTTTGGTTCCAGAGGCCATTTTTTAATATTCCTTTTTATATGTAATATATCAAAAGACCCCATAATTACAGCATTACATTCAGGATGAATAAACTGTAGGAGAATAAAAACCATCAGGCTACTCCAACTGGAACTATAGCTGTACATATGCTAAGAAAGCAGTTTTACCCTTGATAAGATACTGTGTTCAATCCAAACTTGTTGGGCCTGAAATAGGTTTATGGGTGAACCTTTGCAAAACTGAGTATCTGTTTATCCTCATAAAAACACCACTGTTGATTATAATAGATTTTAAATTCTTGAAACATTTAAAAAAATTAAACACAAATTCCCACTTGGAAAGACTTGAGAATTAAAACTATGTTCAGTTGTGTTCTCTCTTTTAATTATGTATAGGGTTAAAATTATATGTATGTACAATTTGCTGTGTATAGTATCCTTTCACCCTTGCCTATGTTTCAAGAATAACTATCAATTATTAAGATAGCTTGATATTCCTTATATATAATATATGCTATCCATAATAATAACTTAAAATGTACTTGCTATTAAATATACTTAAGACAGCTGCGAATCTTCAGAGTACTGGCAAAACCAATTAAGACTTAAAAAAATATAAAATAAATTAGGCTTGCATTTGAAATATTATCTTACCAGTATATTTTCCTCAAACTGCTATAATACACATAAAACTTCTAGGAAAGAAACCTTTTCAAACCGAATGTTGTAGGCTGGTGTCTTTGTTTATTAAATTAGTGAATTAAATTTTGATGACTTTAAGTATTATAAGACAGACTGATAGTTACTAATTAAGCTCACTGAACTTTCTGCATTGTAACTTGACATACCCAACCTTCTAACATGAAGAGGGTAGAAATAAGAATAGCATTAATTTCATAAAAGGTGTGTAGGAATGTCTTAGCCAAGTTATAGATACACTAATTCTAACAGGTTTTTTGTCTTTTCTTCTAATTGCCTGGCAAGGTCTATAGAACTGGAATAAGAATCTATTTCTGGATGCTCATTATAAGTAAATGCAGTCAAGCATCATCGTATCCCACAAATATGGACTTGAAATGACACCTCTGGAAGCACCAGAGACATGATATGTTAAAGTATCTAAAGGCAATCATTAAAACAGAAGACAAAAAACCCTGAGAAGAGTAAGAGAAATATCTACATCAAATTAATTATATTTTAGTGAAGAATATAATTGACCAGTATTTAAAACGGATTTTGTTTCCTACTTGCCATGCATACTTGCAGTTATAAAACCAGGCAGAAGTATATTAGTTGACAGAGATAGATGTGCATAAATAATTGCCTAAAGTGAATAAGGTAGAATAATAATGAAGAAGGCGGAATCATTGTAGAGTACAAAGTTTAGGCCTTCCTAATATTTCATGTATTCCCACAATTATTTCTACTGAAACCCAAAAACAACCTGTTTACTGAACAACAAACGGGAGTTTCTTGAACTATCTACAAAACACAAGCTTTATCTGTTCAAAGCTTCTAAAGGTCAAACAGCAATATCAGCTAATTTTCATTACATACAACAAAAAGTATTACTTGTAGACATTAATGTTGTAGGATTTAGCTAACTGCTTCTCAGAATATGAGCTTTGAATTTTAATGCAGCATTCCACTGCCTTTTTAAAGTCCTACTGGACCTGATTCAAGGTTTAAGAAAGATGGATCAAATTATTTCATAATAGCTCCAGGAAAAGAAAATCAAAGTCATTGGTTTTAATTTTTCTCTATGCATTAGTATTTAAGATTAAATGAAGGCATTGATTATCAGTCAGTTAATATCGATTGATTCATATTCCAGAGTTATCTGTTTAAAGCTAAAATTAAAATGTAAATGAACTTTTCCCTCTTAACTTCATGGCTATATAGCAGACCTTTTAGCTAATGTTATATTAATGTTACATATTGTAATATATAGCAATATGCTATTAAGCCTTTAAATTATGATCTCAGAATTGTAAGAATTGTCTATAAATCCATGTATGTAGTTTATTCTACAACAGTCATGAACACACTGAAGACTAGGCTAGAATTTGCACTGTCTGGATTATTTTACAGTAATAGTGAATTATCTCAGTAAGCAAGGTTCTATGGAATGTTTAATTTATACAAAATGTGCCCCTGTGTTAAACTTGTTAGACTTGTGATAATGTCCTCTGGCTTATGATTAATTACTCAACTTGCTGACTGTTGTTTAGCAGTAGATCTTGGCCCTTAGATCTGAGCGTTGACAGTGAAACAAATAGAGGTAAACTGGAGCATGTCAGAACTCTGTGTAGATAAAAAGAGATCTAAAGAACTAAACATGTCAAGCATGCTTTATACATCTGTGGCTTTTGTTGTTTGACAGGAGGTTAAGAGGATTCTCTTTGATGGAACATTACATTTGTTCATACAAATGTGTGCTTCAGAGGGTTGGAGAACTTTGTAAATGAGAGTCTGATGCCTTCTCACTATTTGTGAGGAAGGGGCAAGAGACCCATGTGGACTTTGAAGCCCCCGTTTCTACTTCAACGAGAGAAGCACATGTATTTTTCTATTTCTGCAGATTTATTTCAAACAAAATTTTCCAAGCTTTTGTTTAACCTCTGACTTAATAGATTTGCTGCAAACTCTTTTATTAAAAAAAAATTGCACCATGTAAAGACAATATTTAATTAATTTTCTCTGCCATGCTATAATCTGTGAAACCATAGCTAACTAGGATGTCATAACCCTACAATTGTGCTCAGCTTTCCCTGCTTCTATTTGTTTTTCACTGATAAACTGTTGTAGCAGAGCAGCCATCTCCAGCTGCCTAACTCCCCTGAAACCCTAGCTCTGTACCCATATGGCACTGTCCTGACAGGCACTTTTCACACCTGTCAGCCAATGGATATTTACTCGTTCAGCCATTCACAGTCACTGTGGTCTAGGGACTTAGGAGACTCTGGGGATGCAACTGTTCAAAAGTAAACTCGGTTTCTGGGAACATTTCATTGATTCATTCACACTATGATATTTCATGATAGAGCCACTGTGCCCTGCCCACTGTTACCTCTATATGGAATCTGTCACTTTCCAATATACGATTTTATTGTGTTAAAATGTTTTCACCTTATCTGGCCATTTAGTGAACATTTTCCCCAAATCAGTACTGGCTGTATCTAGTATTGATTACCTATATTACATCAAGTGTTAATTTAAATTCTGCCCTGATTGTTCTATTTGCCTTTTAAGAAAATGTCAACTCAAAGTTTGTGATTTCATTGGCTGTTTTCTTCTGCATATCCAGGGATACAGATAAATTTAAAATTAAACAAACAAACAAACAAAATCAACCTGTGCAGAACAGACTATTTCTCCACACTTAACCTTCTAGGAACAACATGGAATCCTCACCCCCTTAGTTTTCCTTCTTGATCTGAATGTCTACATTATTTCTCTATATTGTGTCCATTAGGATCAGTGGTTAATTAAAAGGTTTACCTAATATTTTCATTGATTTTTCTCCAAAATGCACTCTATTTTATCTTGTTTTTCAAGATTCAATATTGCAGTGCACGATCAAAAGTTACATAGTTATAAGACACAGCTAAGGATATCACAACCGGATATAGACTTGGACACATATGTTGCACAGTTATGAGACCAGTACCTTGTGAATTTGTGCAGGGAATAAATTTTTTTTTTTTTTTTGAGATGGAGTTTGGCTCTTGTTGCCCAGGCTGGAGTGCAGTGGTAGATCTCAGCTCACTGCAACCCCCACCTCCCAGGTTCAAGCGATTCTCCTGCCTCAGCCTCCTGAGTAGCTGGGATTACAGGCATGTGACTCCACACCCGGCTAATTTTCTATTTTTAGTAGAGACGGATTTTCTCCATGTTGGTCAGGCTGGTCTCGAACTCCCAACCTCAGGTGATCCACCCGCCTGGGCCTCTGAAAGTGCTGGGATTACAGAAGCCACCATGCCTGGCGGGAATAAGTTTTATAACCATTAGTATCACCTCTACCTCACACCAGTGTCCACAAAATTTAAAATTTTTGTTGAAGAATAAAAAGACTTTTTCCCTTAAAATTTTTATTTTTGAATTGTTTCTTTCTGATATGTAACAAAACAATAATTTCAATATTTTAAAGAAATGAATATTTCATAGGAAATAATGTCTGACTCTTACAAACATACCACACACTTACAAGTATACTACAGTCTCAGTTCCTGGAGAGATTAGTCTAACATTTTAACAACAATTTACTGGATTCTTAATGAACTTGCATGATATATCCTATGATAAGAGTTTTTTATATAGTCAAAACATATTGAAAAAAACATAATGACTTTATCAGGCATACATAAGTGGCATACCAATATAATGTTTGAAAATAAAATACTTCTAGCTTTGGTTATAATCTAGATATTCATTCTTTGCATAATTAATACAAGTAATTTATACTCTCTAAAATAATTTTTTAAAAGATTTTAAGATCAGTTTATAGCAAAACAATTATCATTTTCTTGCCTAATTTCATTTGGCACAACTCAAAATAAGGTAAAAAAAAATGGAAGGCTTGAACTGACAACTTCATTTGGTACCTTGTTAAGAAGATTTTTATTATATAAGATAAAATAATGTGCTATATTTGTGCGATTTTTCTCACAGATTTTCGTGTCTTATTTCAGAATAACAGTTATGCTCTCAGTGATGCCCATCTTAGAATGGATACATTTTCCCCTCTAGTTTTTCCTTCATGTAAAGATCATAGAGTTATACGTATAGCAAAGCTAAGTCTCAACGACTGTTTTAGGAATAGTTATAGCGCAAAAAACAAACAAACAAACAAAAACAGAAACAAAAACATAGTTTTGTTTTGTCTGAGATGAAAATGTGTAATTTTGAACACAATGATACTTTCCTTCCCTTGGGAAGTACGTCTACCTTCACAGTAATCAAAATAAAGGCCTCAGTCATTGTAAAAGGAACAGTGCTAAGTGAATACAGTATCTCCATATTTCACTTTAAAGAATAAAATAAGGATGACAATTAGCCAGTAAAGTTTATGTCCTTCTTTACACAAAGTCTTTTTGAGATCTACACTAATTCTCTGTGTGCTATTATGTTCTCTGTAATAAAATACAAGCCCATACCTTCAGAAACCTTTTAATAGATTAAGAGATAGTATCAAGAAGTAACTAAAATGCATGCAAAAGGGAAGTTTTCTGATTCAATAAAGAAATATTACTTTCTTAAACTTTCTTAAAATTAAAACTAGTATGTTTTAATTAATTGAAAGCCAAGAATCAGTTTTTGGTTTTTGTAGTTTTTTAAAATATCATTGTTATTTTTGAATTTTTGTGGGTACATAATAGGTGTATGTATTTATGGGATACATAAGATATTTTGACACAGGGACACAATGCATAATAATCACATCGAAGTATATGGGAAACACGTTACCTCCAGCATTTATCCTTTGTGTTAAAAATAATCCAATTATACTCTTTTGGTTATTTTAAAATGTACAATTAATTATTGTCCACTGTAGTCACTCTGTTGCATTGTAATATACTAGATCTTATTAGTCTATCTAACTATATTTTTAAGCCCATTAAACATCCCCACTTCCCCACCCACTGCCCCCTTCCCCTTCCCACCCTGCCCTCCCCCTCCACAGCACTACCATTTCCAGCCTCTGGTAGCCATCATTCTACTCTCTATCTACACAAGCTCAATTGTTTTTATTTGTTAGATCCAACAAATAAGTGAGAACCTGCAAAGTTTGTTTTGCTGTGCCTGGTTTATTTCACTTAACATAATAACATCAAGTTCCATTCATTGTGTTGGAAATGAGAGGAGCTCATTCTTTATTGTGACTGAATAGTACTCCATTGTGTAAATATACCACAATTTCTTTATCCATTCATCTGGTGATGGGCATTTAGGTTGCTTCCAGTCTTGGACATTGTGAATAGAGCTGCAATAAACTTGGGAGTGCAGATATCTCTTCTGCATACTAATTTCCCTTCTTTGGAATATATACCTAGCAGTGGGATTGCTGAATCACGTGGTAATTCTATTTATAGATTTTTGAGGAACCTGCAAACTGTTCTCCATAGTGATTGCACTAATTTATACTCCCACCAATAGTGTACGAGGGTTCTCTTTTCTCCACATCCTTGCCAGGATTTGATATTGCTCGTTTTTGGACAAAAGCCATTTAACTGGGATAAGATGACATCTTATTGTTCTTTCGATTTTTATTTCTCTGATGATCAGTAGTGTTGAGCATCTTTTCATGTACTTGTTTGCCATTTGTGTATCTTCTTTTGAGGAATGTCTGTTCAGATCATTAGTCAATATTTAATCAGATTATTAGATTTTCTTCTATTGAGTTGTTTGAGTACCTTATATATTCTGGTTATTAATCCCTGGTCAGATGGATAGTTTGCAGGTATTTTTGCCCATTCTGTTAATTGTCTTTTCACTTTGTCAATTGTTTCCTGTGCTGTGCAGAAGCCTTCTGACTGGACGTGATCACATTTGTCCATTATTGCTTTGGTTGCCTGGGCTTGTAGGGTATTGCTCAATAAATTTTTGCCCAGACCAATATTTTGGAGATTTTCCCCAATGTTTTCTTGTAGTAGTTTTGTGGTTTTAGTTTTAAGTCTTTTAAGTAGTTTTTAGGTCTTTTAAGTAGTTTTGAGGTCTTAGATTTAAGTATTGAATCCATTTTGAGTTGATTTTTGTATATGGTGAGAAAAATGAGACTAGTTTCATTCTTCTGCATATAGATATTCAGTTTTCCCGGCAATATTTATTGAAGAGACTGTCTTTTCCCCAATGTACATTCTTGGCACCTTTGTCAAAAATGAGTTAACCGTGGATGTATGGATTTGTTTTTGGGTTTTCTTCTTTTTTTTTTATTCCATTGGTAAATGGGTTTGTTTTTATGCCAGTCCCACGCTGTCTTGATTACTATAGCTCTGTAGTATAATTAAAAGTGAGGTAAATTGATTCCTCCAGTTTCATTCATTTGGCTCAGGACATCTTTGGGTTTTCTGGGTCTCTTGTGGTTTTATATACATTTAGGATTTTTTTTCTATTTTTGTAGAGAATATTATTGGTATATTTACATTTGCATTGATTCTGTAGTTTGCAGTACTGGGTAAAATGGACATTGAAATAATATTGATTATTCCAGTCATTAACATAGAATATATTTCCATGCTTTGAGTCCCCTTCAATTTCATGCATCAATACTTTATGCTTTTCATTGTAGATATCATTCACTTCCTTGGTTAAGTTTATTCCTAGGCTTTTATTTTATTTGTGGCTATTGTAAATGGGGCTACTTTCTTGATTCCTTTTTCAAATTTTGCACTGTTGGTAAATAGAAATGCTATTGATTTTTGAACATTGATTTTTTATTCTGCAAATTTACTGAATTTTCTTATCAATTCTAATAGTTTTTGGTAGAGACTTTAGGTTTTCCAAATATAAGATTATATCATTTGCAAATAAGGATAACTTGGCCTCTTTTCCAATCTGGATGTCTTTTATTTCTTTACTTTGTCTGATCGCTTGTGCTAGGATATCCTGTGTTATCTTGAATAACAGTGGTGAAAGTGGGCAGCTTTATCTTATTCCAGATCTTAGAGGAAAGGCTTTCAGTTTTTTCCCTTTCAGTATGATACTAATTGTAAGTCTGTTGTATATGGTTTTATTGTGTTGATACATGCTCCTTCTGTACCCAGTTTTTTGAGAGTTCTTAATCATAAAGGGATGTTGTAATTTGTCAGATGTGTGTTCCCCATCAGTTGAAATGATCATATGGATTTTGTTCTTCATTATGTTGATGTGATATATCACTGATTTGCATGTGTTAAGCAATCCTTAACACCTAGGATAAATCCCATTTGATCATAATAGATGATCTTTTTAATATGTTATTGAGTTATCTTTGATAGTATTTTGTTGAGGATTTTTGCTTTGATATTCATCAGGGATATAGACCTGTAGTTTTCTTCTTTGGTTGTTTCTTTGTCTAGTTTTGGTATCGGTAATATTGACATTGTAGTATGAGATTTGAAGTCTTCCCTTGTCTATTTTTCAGAATACTTAGAGTAGGATTGGTATTAATACTTGTTTAAATGTTTTATGGAATTCAGCAGTGAAGCCATCGGGTCCCAGGCTTTTTGTTTTGTTTTGTTTTTTGTTCATTTATTTTGTTTTTGTTTTGTTTGTTTTTTTGTTGTTTTTGTTTTTGTTTGTTTTTTGGCTGGGAGACTATTACACCTTTCATTTTGATATTATTCTGTTCAGGTTTTTTATTTCTTCCTAGTTCAATCTTCATATATTGTATGAGCCAGAAATGTATACTTTTAAGATTTTGAATTTTTTGGCATATAGTTGCTAATTATGGCCACTAATGATCTTTTGAAGTTCTACTGTGTCAATTGTAATGTACCCTTTTTCATCTCTGATTTTATTTATTTAGGTCTTGTCTCTTTTATTCCTCAGTTAATATGTCTAAAGGTTGGTCAATTTTGTTTACCTTTTCAAAAAACTAACTCTTCATACTGTTGATCTTTTGTATTATTTTCTTTGTTTGAATTTCACTTGCTTCTGCCCTGATCTTTATTTTATTTTCTACTAATTTTGGATTTCATTTGCTCTTGCTCTTATAGTTCTTTAAGTTCATCATTAGTATATTATTTATTGGAAGTTTCTCCTCTTTTTGAATGTGGGCACATATAAGCATAAACTTCCCTCCTAGTACTGCTTTCACTGTATCCTATATGTTTTGGTATGTTGGTTTTTCATTCTCACTCGTTTCAAGATATTTTTCAATTTTGTTCTTAATTTCATTATTTACCCACTTGTCATTCAGGAGAATATTATTAAATTTCCATGTGTTAGTATAGTTTCCAATTTTTCTCTTGTTATTGATTTCTAGTTTTATTCCATTGTGGTCAGAGAATATAATTGATATTATTTCACTTTTTTGAATGCTTTAAGACTTGTTTTGTGGCCTAACCTGTTGTTCATCTTTGAGAATGATTCAGGTGCTGAGGAAAAGAATGTGTGTTTTGCAGCCTTTGTACAAAATGGTCTGTAAATATCTATTAGATCTAGTTGTTTTATATTGGAGATTGTTTATTGTTGATTTTCTATCTTGATGATCTGTTCATTGCTGAAAGTGAGGATGTGAAGTCTCCCATTATTATTGTATTGGGGTTCATCTCTCTTTTTGGCTCTGATAATCTTTGCTTTATATTAATATATCCAGGTGCTCTAGTGTTGGGTGTATATATATTTAAAATTGTTATATCCTCTTGCTGAATTGACCTCTTTAACATTATATAGTGACTTGATTTGTCTCTTTTTATAGTTTTTGTCTTGAAATCTATTTTTTCTGTTTTAACTATAGATACTCCTGTTCCTTTTTGATTTCCATTGACATGGAATATATTTTTCCATCCCTTTATTTTTAGTCTATGTGGGTCTTTATAGGTAAAACGTGTTTCTTGTAGGCAAAAGATCATTTGGTCTTTTTTGTTTGTTTGTTTTGTTTTATTTTATTTTAATCCATTCAGCCACTCTGTCTTTTGATTAGAGAGTTTAATTCATTATATTCAATGTTATTCTTGATAAATATGAACTTATTCCTGCCATTTTGTAATGTGCTTTCTGGTCTTCTCTTCCTTCTTTCCTTTCTTCCTGCCTTCCTTTTAGTGAAGGTGATTTTCTTAGGTGCATATTTTAATTTGTTTTTTAGTTTTTATTTTTTGTTTATCTGTTGCATACATTTTGACTTTAGGTTACTATGAGGCTTGCAAATATCTTATAACTCATTATTTTAAACTAATTATAACTTAACACTTATGGCACAAAGAAGCAAGTAAACTAACAAACAAAGAGAAAACTAATAAAAACTCTACACTTCATCCCCCTACTTTTCAACATTTTGTTGTTTCCATTTTTATTTTAT
This sequence comes from Symphalangus syndactylus, assembly GCF_028878055.3. Taxonomy (NCBI): domain Eukaryota; kingdom Metazoa; phylum Chordata; class Mammalia; order Primates; family Hylobatidae; genus Symphalangus; species Symphalangus syndactylus. The sequence goes on along the minus strand of NC_072423.2, from coordinate 19,570,362 downwards.
TATACTATGTCTTTAAAAGTTGTTGCAGTTACAATTTGATAGGCTCATCTTTTAGACTTTCTACTCAAGACATGAGTAGTTTACACACCGTGATTATACTGTTATAATATTCTGTGTTTTTCTGTATATTTACTGTTAACAATGAGTTTTGTACCTGAGGATGATTTCCTTTTTTTTTTTTAATTTTTATTCTTTGAGACAGAGTTTGACTCTTGTTGCCCAGGCTGGAGTGCAATGGGGTGGTCTTGGCTCACCGCAACCTCCGCCTCCTGGGTTCAAGCGATTCTTCTGCCTCAGCATCACAAGTAGCCAGGATTTCTGGTGCCCACCATCATGCCTAGCTAATTTTTGTACTTTTAGTAGAGACGGGGTTTCACCATGTTGGCCAGGCTGGTTGCAAACTCCTTACTTCAGGTGATCCACCCACCTTTGCCTCCCAAATTGCTGGGATTACAGGCATGAGCCACTGCACCTGGCCAGATGATTTCAGATACTCTTTCCAATGCAGCCGCTGCCAGGGACAGGGAGGGGTGGCGCTGGCAATTCAAGACTGCCTTTCTTACCCTCCTCAGTGCCTCTTTTCTTAACATAGTGTTAAAACCAAGAAATGTGACTGCTCATATCATTTTTGGTTCTTATAAAGGTGACTTTATATGCATAATAGTTCAATTTGGTGTTCCTACTGGGGAGATGATTTTTAAAGGTTTCCAATTTCCCATCTTGCTCTGCCTCATTCTGTTTTTTATAATTTTTTTTACTTCTTAATCTAAATAAGTGATGTTTGTTTTTTTAAAAAAGATTTTTAACACTATTACTGAGGAACCCAAGAAGGAAATACTAGAGCAGCAATTTCCTAGAAACTGACACAGTGCACTATGATATATGTGGAGCTGTCCTATGGCCAGTTTCTTGTTAAAATCATACCATATTCTATAAACTTGGAGGAACTAAACACCTCTACCCACCTGACCTATGAACATATTTGTGAACATATCTATGACAGCCATCCTAAATTAACTTATTGTACTTTTAGTAATGCTTTATCAAATGTGTCTAAAAAGTTTACACCTATATCCACCCACAAATTTATTCTAGAAAATGCAGTGAAATATAAAACTCCTAAACATTATAGTCATATGATATATCATTTACTCGGTCCATCCTTCTATATATCTAATTGTATATTTACCTCTCTAGCTCTATATCTAATTGTTCTCTATCGGTGCCTTCTCCTTAAAAAATGAGCATAAATTATATGTTGATTTATGTTTACACATTATTTGCATATCTATGCATACATGCATGTTTATATACATGCATGTATATAAAAATATGTATATATATTTTATAAGACCTGCATAAGCTATAATTTATACCGTTATTTTTGTAGAAATCCAGGCAAATAATACATCATATTTTAGAGTTGAAGTTGATAGCATAAAGAGAAGGAACTCATATAAAATTTAAATTTCTGTATCCTATACAACTAGTGGATCAGCTACTTGGGATGAGATTAAACATGTGTGAATAACCTGCTTAAGAAATTCCAATGCACACTGAAGTTTAATAATATCTAATACTGAGAAGGCATGTACTGCTAATCCTTCAGGTAATTGAATAAGTGTGTGTGTGTACACACAAACGCGCACACAAATAAAACGTATATACAACTCTGAGATCCACTTCTTCAAATATAAAATTTGAAAAAAATTCTGACACCCAAAAGAGTTTCAAAACAGTTATGGGGTGATTTGATAAAATATGGTGAGTATAGAATTCCAAACACCACTTCCATGCTGAAGCAAATATTAAGCTGACAAACACTGAGAGAATCAATATTTGTGGAACTCTGGGATCTAATAAAAACTGTATAGCCATCATAAGAGTACTTAACAAAGAGAAAGAGGCCAATACATATTAAGAAAGATTTGTGGCATTTTTGCTACCCTTCTTACCATCCTTCATTACCCAATTCTGCAGTGGTCATGCTGCCAGGAGAGGGGGGAAATATGGACCTTACTCTCAAAAAATGACGGCCGTTCCTTTTTACATGCCTGATAGATCTCCTGAGGGACTTCAGGGCCACAGCTTGCCTTGGTGTTTCCCACCCCAGGATGGAGCAAGATCACAGTCCAGGGTCTGTTGAAAGCATTTAAATGTATGTAATACCCATAGATACCAGGAAGAAAATATTTGTTTATTATATGTCTGATAAAGCTTTAATAACCATAATGTAGTTTTAAAATTCTAAAACTCAAGAACAAAAATACAAACAGTGGGACCTAATTAACCTAAAGAGCTTTTGCACAGCAAAAGAAACTTTCAACCCAGTAAACAGACAACTACAGAATGGGCAAAATACTCACTCACTACACATCCAGTGCGGGTTGTGTAGTTATCCAGATTCTACTGTGAATTGAAGAAGTTGAACAAACAAAACAACAAATAACTCCGTTAAAATATAGGCAAAAGACATGAACATCCACTTCTCAAAAGAAGACATACAAGTAACCAACAAGCATATGAAAAATGCTCCACATCCCTAATTATCAGAGAAATGCAAATCAAAACCACCATAAGATACCATCTCACAGCTCAGAATAGCTATTATTAAAAATTCAAAAACCGGCAGATATTGGTAAGGCTGAAGAGAAAAGGGTTGTTGGTGGGAAAGTAAATTAGTTCAGCCACTGTGGAAAGTAATTTGTAGATTTCTGTAAAAACTTAAAACAGGACTACCATTTGACCCTGCAATCCCATTACTGGTTACATATCTAAAAGAAAACAAATTGTTCTACCAAAAAGATACACACACACTTGTGCTCATTGCAGTGCTATTCACAAGAGCAAAGATCAAAGGAATCAACCTATATGTGATATATATATTTATATATCTCCTATATGTGATATATATATTCGATATATATATATGCGATATATATATATCTCCTATATGTGATATATATATGCGATATATATATGTGATATATAGATATGTGATATATATATATATATATGTGTGTATATATCCTTTGTAGCAACAGGGATGCAGCTGGAGACCATTATCCTAAGTGAATTCATACAATAGCAGAAAACCAAATACCACATATTCTTGCTTCTGAGTGGGAGCTAAATTTTGGATATTCATGGCCATAACCATGACAACAATAGAAAGCAGGGACTCCTAGAAGCAGGAATGATGAAGGGGGACAAGGGTTGAAAAACTAACTATTGGGTACCATGCTCAATGCCTGAGGGAAGGATCATTTTTACTCCAAACTTCAGCATCATGCAGTGTACCCAGGTAACAAACCTGAACAAATATTCCCTGAATATAAAATAAAAGTTGGAAAAAATTTAAATGGGTAAATTACTTGAATAGATATTTCTACAAAAATAAATAAATACAAATAGCCAATAAGCACATGAAAGATGCTGAATACCATTACTCATTAAGGAAATGCAAATCAAAACCACAATTAGATAACTTTTTATACTTTCTAGGGTTGGTATAACCAAATAATTGGAAAATAATAAGTGTTGGCAAAGATGCCAAAAAAAAAAGTAAAATCCTAATGCACTGGTGGTAGGAATGCAAAATGCTACAGCCACTGAGGGAAAAGTTTGGCAGTTTCTCAAAAAATTAAACATCAAATTACCACATGACCTAGCAATTCCACTCCTACGTATATACCCAAAATAATCGAAAAAGGCACTCAAAGAAATTATCATTCATGAATGTTCATAGGGGAATTATTCACAATAGCCTAAACGTTAAAAAAAACCCAATGTCCATCAATTGATGAATAGGTAAACTAATCATGGTAAATATAAAATGTAATGAAGTGCTGTGTATCCTACAATGTGAATGAATCTAGATAACATTATGCTAAGCAACAAAATTCCTGGGGTTATGGGTTTTTGAGAGAAAGACCGTAGAGGTGATAGACCATTTTAATTGTGCTAAGAACATGTACTCTTAACAAGATTTATCAGTGTGGATGTTAACTTTGCCTATCTGACTAACGTAGTACTTGTCAGGTTTCACCACGGTAAAGTTACTCTCCTTTTCTCTACTTTTTGATACTTTTTATTTTTTGTTTTATTTTGTTTTTTGAAGGAAATCATTATACACAAACCACTCTTGAAGTGAAGGGCTACATTCACTGCCCTTGATGGCAGAGTGGTTACATAAGTTATTCCGAGTTCTGTAAGGAAGATTTGTCTCCATTTCTACTTTTATTGTTTATTCAGTTGTTATATAGTATGGACTCATGTATACTTATTTCATACTTTGGGTTAAATCCAATATTAATTTTTGCTTTTGGCTTTTGCTCAAATAGTTTCAGTTTTGGACATTAGGAGCTCTTTCTGTTGGTGTCTTGACCTACCCTATCAATGTGTTTTTCTTGTTTCTTGGGATTTTTTTTTTCAGCATGTTCTTTCTTTCTGGCGCCACAAAATGCTCTTGATTTACTTTCTATGTTTCTTCTCTCTGTCCTAGAGTCAGTCATTTTTCTACAGTGTCCTGGCTCCTTTCATTGAAGAATGGTACTGAAAACTGAGATCCCAGTGCTAGGTGTGCTCTTGGATTCTTAGTCATCTGCACCTAACGAAGTCAAGTCTGTGCTTATCCTGATGTCTCTTCTAATTCATTACCACATGGATTACTGCAACCTGCTTTCCTTGGTTGTCTGTACACTACCACTTCAGCAATAAGAACTTTCAATTAATGTAGGAATTTTAAATGAGAAACACAGGTATGGTTTCTTTATACTCAAGAAGTTTAAGTGGAAAAGTCCCTACTCTAAGTGGGTCTCTTCATGCTGCTGAGTCAACAGTCAGAGAATGGGCTTACTGTTGATACTAATTGCAAAGGATAAATTTGGTTAATTATATACAATAGGGGCAAGTAGGACAATGTCAGAAACTAGGGCACTTGTCTCTTAGTGTCCCCATGTATGATAATGCTAATCACTAGGAAACAGCAGATACCCAATCAGTATGGGATCCTAATATTATGGTTCCTTTTGGAATGATGGCTTTGATCTCCTCACTAGATCAGTCTCCACCTAGAAGAGGTTCTGTGGGAAATAAGGGGAACACGAAATGCATTTTGGAACAAAGCTCTGATGATAATCCCAGTTCTTCTGGTCAGCTATGGAGCCATTATGTTTCACATCTACATTTCATATTAATTGTTTACTTTCCTCCTTTCCCTGGAGTCTTACTAAAGAGTGTTAGTGGTACATAACATTGCATATAGGTTCCATGTTGGGGTATGCCTGAGTTGGCATTAGTGTGTGATGATACCTGAAAGAATTTTGTATTTTTATGTTCAGTACTGCATATACTTATTCTAATTTTAGTAAACCATTATGAAAATTCTGTTTACCAGATTACTTTCACTTTTTTCTTTCTTGTTTTGTTCAAGGAGGATGACTTCTAGGATTTCCATCACCTAGGTTCCCAGGTTCCCCTTGGCGTCCAGTTGCTGGAGAACTTAGGCAGTAGAGAGCAATGGCAAAAGGCAAGAGGGCAAAAGCAGAGGGTGCAGTGTTGGTCTCTTCTGTTTCCACGGTGTCTTGCTGTGGACTTGCAGGGAGTGCACTCCTCTCAAGTGTCAGCTCCTACTGAAAAACTCCTCTTCGTCATCTCAAACTCTGGCTGAGCTCCAGGAACACTGTTTTCTTTTCTTGTTCCTTCAGTTCTAGGGATGATAACTGCTTCCCTCTGTTGTTAGGTCATGGCTCCTTCACTGTCTCATTATTTTTCCCCTTACTCTGTACATAAACATGTAAGTAGTCCACTCAGCTAAGCATATTTAAGTGTGCTTTCTGTTTCCTGCCTATAATATGCAGCACACACACACACACACACACTCAACAGACCCAATTATCATTTTTATTGTTTTAAGTGGTATCAATTTCTAAACATATTAGAATTAGCTGTTTTTAAACATGTAACATATATTACATATATTTCTCCAGGTAAATATAAACAGAGCTAATATACAATAATTGTTTATTAAATGAGTGATCATTTTACCTCTGTTATAGAGATTTGGGCAAACAATTTGATTATGTAAGTAAACATTAGGTAAAATAGGTAGGCATCTTATTATCATCAGTTTTATTATTTTTATATTTTTTATTTTTAATAGGTCAGGGTGGAAGTTTGTTTCTAGAAACTTTGTTAATAGGGAGCAAATAAGCTCCTTTTCTTAATAACCAAGGCCTTTGCTGATCTATGAATTTATGATCCCCAGTAACTTCAACAATTATTGTGGAATCTTTTAAAACTGTAGGAAATTTTTAAACTCTTATGGAAAAATGAACACATAATTTTATAAAACAGAATTTATGCCACATTTTTACATTATTCTCTAAAGCACCAAATAACCTGTAAAGTAACATCCTGGAGATTGCTAACTATGACATTTCCCCATAAGATTCTCAGCCTTTTGGATAAACCTCTACTCCTCGTCTCATTAGACAATTAGTAGTGACCTTTTTTAAAAGAACCTATGACAACTTTTATGTTAGTTTAAAATTCTGGTGACATACAATTTTAGACCTTTCAATTTTCTCCTTTCTTTGGAAGGGCTACATTTGTGGTAATATAAGAATAAACTTCTTAACATATTAGAGCTTACCTTATTTTGTCAGAAATGCTATCAGTTTTTTAAATTCTTTTGTTGGATGTAACTTTGCAGATTATGGACAATGATCTCCTCAACAGTAACTAAGTAGACATGATAGAAAACGAATGTGAAAAAAATAAGTGTAAGTAAGCGAAATAGTGAAAAGGAAACCAGAAGCAGTACTGTATGAATATTTAGTGAGCTTAATTTTTTGGCAGATAATAGTTTTAAGAAAGAATGTATGTATAGAAAATAAGTGTAAGAACATTTGAGAAAAACACATGAATTCAAGTGGGTGTTTATACGGAATATTTAGTGATTTAAAGGAAAAATATATATCAAATATGAGATCCTGGCTTTTAGAAGAACAATTACATTATTTGTGGAAAATATTTCTAGGAAACAATTCACTAATTGTAATTTAGTGGACTTAAAAGATAGTATGGATTGTTTATTGATTGGAATTGGTTAAGCATTTAAATTAATATAAGTGGTTTTAAGTCACACCAGCAGGATTTGGTATAGTTGATCATGTCCTGCTGCTAGAAAAAGTCGCTTCACTCGGTTGGATGCCACTTTCTTCTGGCTTTTCACCAACAGCGCTGGACTTTCAGACTCTGGTCTGTTCTTCCTTATACTAAAGGCTTTTAAATATGAAGGGCTATAGGGCATTGTCTTTAGAATTCTTTTCTATCCATGCTCAATCCTAAAGCAATCTTGCATTGTCTAATATTTCTAAATGCTTTCTAAAATCCAACTTATTCAAAATTTGTATGTCCTATCGAGACCTGTTCTCCAATTCCGCACTCTTATATCCAAATGCCTGCATTATCTATTCACTAGGATATAGGCATCGCAGACTAAATACACCCAAAATAAGATCATCTGCAACTCTTCCCAGGGGAAAAAAGAAATCTAACTTGAAATCAAAAAACAGAAAAAAAAAAATCCCCTCTCTCCTCTTCCCTCAGGTTTCTTCATCCCAATCAGTGTCTTTTCCATTTCTTCCAATTTCTCAGCAGAAACACATTTAAAAATCACCCTTTACTTTTCCCCTTACCCAACACATCTACTCTATCAGAAACCCACCTTTTAAGAATATATCCAAAATCAGAACACTTTATATTACTTTTACCACTATCAATGTAGCGCAAATAACTGCAATTTATCTTTGCACTTTTTGAAATAGTCTTCTTTTCCAATAATCTCTCTGCTTCTACTCTTGTTCCTCAGTTTATTTTCTATGAGCAGTCAGAGCTATCCAGTCAATTTCAATTTCAGATCATGCCAATTCCATGCTAGCATCCCACTGTATTCAGAGTAAAAACCAAAGTACTTTCAATCTCTTAAAAGATATTTATTATTGTAGGGTGGGGCTGGGGGGGTAATTATGCTCCCACTCCAATATCCACTTTCGAAGACTAAATATGTATCCTCCCTGTCCAGAACACTTTTTTCAAAGATAACAGTTTTATGCTCTTATTCACCTTTGCTCTTGGTTCAAATGTTATATTTTCACTAAGGCATCCATATAATTTATGAAACACACATTTAGAATTACAACCCTTCTATGCATGACCCACTATTCCTTTTTATTGCTTTATGTTATCCACAGCATATGTTTCGTATACAGTTTATTATACTTGATTTTATTTTTCTTATCGTTTTGCTGCACTATAGTATAATGTCTATGAGGGTGACAATATTTGACCGTTTTGTTCAGTTCTGATGCACCAGCAACTCACAGATTATTACACAAAATATGTGATAAATACTGGAGTAAAAAGTGTGATTGGGTGATTTTTAAAATAATTCTGTTAATTGCGAGTAAAGGTGAAATAAACATGAAAGTACAGATATCTTTTTGACATACTAATTTCATTTCTGTTGAACACATAGCCAGTAGCAGGATTGTTAGCTTATATGGAAGTTTTATTTTTAATGTTTTGAAGAACCTCCCTACTGTTTTTCATAATTGCTGCACTAATATACATTGCCACCAATAGTGTACAAGAGTCCTGTTTTCCCCACATGCTCATCAACACTTCTTATCTTTTGTCTTTTTGATAATGGCCATTCTGACGGGTATAAGATGAGATCTCATCATGGTTTTAATTTGCATTTCCCAGATGATTAGAGAGGTTGACCATTTTTCATATACCCATTGGGCATTTGTACATCTTGTACATCTTCCTTTAAGAACTGTCCATTCAGTTCCTTTGACCAATTTGTAATTGGGATAGCTGTTCTTTTGCTATTGAGTTGAGTTCCTTATATATTTTAGATATTAACCCATTATCAGATGTATAGTTTGGAAATATTTTCCTCCATCTATAAGTTGTCTTTTCATCCTGCTTATTGTTTTCTTTGCTGTGCAGAAGCTTTTGAGTTTGATACAATCCATTGTCTATTTTTATGTTTGCTGCATTTTCTTTTGGAATCGTATCCAAAATCCATTGCCTAGGCCAATGTCCTGGAGAACTTCCCTACAGTTTTGTGTGGTGATTTCATTGTTTTAGGTCTTACATTTAAGTATTTAATCCATTTAGAGTTGATTTTATATATGATGTGAGATAAGGTTCTAATTTTATTTCTATACATGTGAATTTCCAGTTTTCTTAGCACCATTTCTTAAAGAAACTGTTCTCTTCTCATTAGAGATTATTGGCACCTTTGGTGAAACTCAGGTGGCTGTCATTGCTTGGTATTATTTATGGGTTTTCTATTTTGTTCCATGTCTATTTTTATTCCAATAATTTTGCTTTTTTGGTTGCTAGAGCTTTCTAGTATTTTCTGAAGTCAAGTAACATGATGCATCTGGTTCTGTTCTTTTTTGCTCAGGATTACTTTGGCAATTCAGAGTCTGTTGTGGTTCCATATCAATTTTAGGATTTTTTTCTATTTATGTGAATAATGTCATTGGTAATTTGACAGGGATTGCATTGAAACTCGAGATTAATTTGAGTATTATGAACACTTCATTTTTTTATAAAACTATGTACTTAATATGTAAGAACATTTGTAGTTTTCTCTGCAATATTCTGTAGAAATGAATAGACACCTCTGGCCAGAGCAGTACAGGAATTTAGATTACATCTGTAGCCTCAGTCATAGGGCACCTGATGTTGACCATTATGAGTCAGTTACTGGGTTGTCTCTGAAGCCTAGAGATAGGTGGCTAAAATGTTTTACTACCCAAAATCAGTAGAATGTTCCCCTTTAGTTTTTAAGAGCAGCATTTCAGTGAAAGCTTGCTGCTAAATAAACATTATAATTTAAATATGACCATACTGTTTTGCCATTGAGAATCATACATCTCGGTATATTGAGACTTACATTGGATATTTATCATGGAGGGAAATAAAACCAATATAACTTGTGTATGTGTGTGTGTGTGTGTGTGTGTGTGTTGTTTTTTGGCCAGGACAATACAATTTTCTGAGGAATCATTAGGTAAAGAACAATCTGAGACATCATGAATAACCTCCTGAAACAAAACTCCAAAATTATGAAACTAAATATGTAATTATTAGAGGTTAATATTAGCTTATACCCTTTAACTAATTATTACCTATACAGTGTTTAACAGATCATTGCTTTATTTTATACAAGAATAAACATATGTTAACTTCTCAAAAATTATAAAGAGACGTTATTGGGGTTTTAATTTTACTTATACATTAATTTTATTATTTTGGCCAAACCTGAATGACATTACAAATGTCTTAGCCTAAGACAGCCCATGTAAAACTGTTCTCTCTTCAAAAGTGACTACCACCAAAACTTTATGTAAAAGTGATTCTTCACAATGAGCTCTGAACAGTTTCTCTATCACAAAATTAGTGTTTAATAAAGTATGTTAAATGGGTGAGAAATATAAATTAACGATTATAGATAGAAAAATATTACCTTTTCATAAAAAAAGCTCAAACTCTGGCTTCTGCATTTTTCCTTATCTTCATTCACAAGGAAGAACATTGGGTGAAAGTAATGACTTATACTAGCTATTCATTATGAACATCCCATTTACAGAACTGTACTGATAACTACCATCTTGTGATTATGTTGTGGAGGGGCAAAATTTTCCCCGGAATTAATGATAAATGCATCAGGACCTTTATCCAGCACACTGTTCGAGATGATTGAATTCATGGTATGTTTGCTTAATCTATTTTCCCTTTCCATACACTATGCTCTTTGCCTGAGGCAAACCCATCTAATAATTTTCAATTGAACAAAACCATAACTCATGACCCAATAAATTATTAAGGAACCCTGCCTTGCATCTCATTCATCATTAATCTTACCACAATGGCAGAAAGCCTACTGGATTTCCTAACAGTTTCTTGCCATGATGAATAGTTCCATTTAAATGTAGGAATACTTTTATGTATGTTTATGCATGTATATTTTTACAAAATTACCTTTTAAGCTAAAATTTGTAACTAAAACTTCATAGTAATAATATTGGTGTTTGAAAAAGTTTTCTCATCTGTTTACATCACTTGAAATTTGCTTCTGAACCCAAACAGTCCTCCAGAGGTAACCATTATATTTTCCCTGAGGTTAGATTTTTTTAATCAACTATAGAATATAGAATATTAAAATATTGCTTCTTATTTTCTCATTTTCTTATTTCTTATAAGCTAATATTCTAAATTGGCCTCTAGAATTCCAAGGAGAGAACATTGTTTAAAAGTATATGTTACATAGTAGGAGTGGAGTAATCTTGGAAGGGTATTGAGATGTTTAAAATATTTCAAAACAGAGAGGTGATTGCAGTAGTGTCAGTAGTGAGCAATAAGCTTCACCTTTGACCTGCCACTCTATAGCCAGTCATGAAACATACATTGAATCATATTTTAAAGCCTAGGTATTACGCTTAATAACTGAGTTGTCAGATGTGATATCCGAGAATACACTTCATCATAGTAACCGGTTGAACAATAAATATGATTTTCCATAGGCTATTACCTAAGTTATCACATAAAAAAGTGTCATTGTTGTGATAAAAATGGAATATTTGACAGTATCAGAAAGTATAATCTGTCTCCTTAGTTAGCTGTATTTTAAACTGGTATGAGTACAGAATACACAACTCACCAAATCTCTGAACAGTATGCATCTTTATGATTTATTATTTTTCTTCTTAAAATTGAAAACTGGCAATATGGAAGTTTCAAAAATAATATTGAAGAAGGAGAAAGAAAGTGCATCCAAATCCCCATGATTCTTCCTCAGTGTCTGATTTCATTTTGGATATTACTGCCTGTTCAATGATTACCACAAAGATGAAAGTGTCAATTTATTTCTTATGGAAGTGTATAACAACATTACCTAAAAAATTAGTTATTATTTTGAACTGATACAGGTTTTATTTCTGATTCCCTGTTACTTCTCTTAAGGGCTGTCGAGGACAAATTCCTGTTTCCTTTTTGTTGAAAAGAAGATTTGTAAGAAGTTTTAAAAACTACAATTTGAATCAATTGTTCAATTTTCTTCCCTTTATTCCTGATGGCACAGTTGAGCCAGATGTCTTTTTGTGGGCCAGAGGAGCAAAAAGCAAACAGAAGCAATAATCGTGTCTTCATGCCTGCGAGTTTCCTGAACCCAATTACTTAATCAAAGACAACTTGCACCTGTGGTTACACACCAGCAGGAATAACAAGTTGCTGCAGGGATATTGGACTGTGTCTAGAAAATTTCAAAGACTTGCCCTTTTAGTCTGCCCTCCTACCTTTTTGAAGTCTGATTCCCTCGTTTTGTAGATAAATACTTGAACAAGACCTTCAGAATAAAATAAGCAATATAAACAAAACACCCAAAGACAAGAAAACCCCCTACCAAAACAAATGGTAGAACTTCATATGTGGCATGTTTGTAAGAACCAAGAATCATTTTTCGGTATTCTCATAAACATGACATGACCACAAAATACTTAAAAAGCTGCCACCCATTTGGCTGCTGCAGACAAATCATCATTATGTTTCATTGAAAATAACAGCTGAAGGGCTCGATTCTGAAACAAGTGGAGAAGTGCTCAAGCAGTATTTAAACCCCTAGGAATCCTTTCTCCTCCTAAAACCATCAACTTTTATAAACAGTATCTCACCGCACCACAAAAGTTGATCAAATATACTTTGTACAAGAAACCTGTAGAATTTGAGAATAGAGTTTATTTAAACTGGAAAAAGGTTGCACTCCAGTGCCTTTATATTATATAGGTCTTTTGAGTAACAGATAAGAAGATATTTATTTTAAATGACATATTGTCTATTTTCTTGGCTGTATTTTGAGGCAATGTGTACGTAAAGATGAGAAGCAGAAGTAAATATGCTAACTCAATAATGGAAGTAATCAGTGCTGTGTGTCTTGGCACAGATGAATATGATGGAAAAACCATGTACTACAGAAACAAATTGGTAGTTTGTAAAGATCTAAGGTATGGGCCTCTCCCTTCACTCATTCCTGGGGTTAGTCATTGCCCCAGTGAAAAATACTTTGGTTCCTGGGAGCATGTACGTATGTGTTTGGTGGTGTTTCATTTATAGTGAAGGTAATTCTTAAAGTCCTCACTTTTTATTCCATTTTCTCTATTAAATTATTCTCAACTAAACTTTTGTTATATTAAAAATTTCTCATTTCTAGAATTGCTATTAACTACTTTAACAAATACCCAAACAGAGAGAGTCAAGCAATGGTTTAGGTAAAATTGTTCACGCACAAATTGAATTAAAAATAAAAGCTTTTCAAAATTGGGCTGAACAGTACCATTTGCTATTTTGTGACCTTGCTTTCATTAGCCAGGTATCTGATTGTGTAAATATAAAGCTGAGATTTTTAGAATTTCTTGAAAATATCCTATGCATCAATAAAAAAAAAATTAGCTACTTGTTTCTTGTTCATCAAGAAAGTTTACAGCAAGGAAAACAGATTGATTCCATTTGTTCTTAACATTACATGCAACTCTTATCATTGAAGCATGAAGAAAGAAAATGTATTGATTTAGACAGAGAAATAATTATGTAAACATTGTGAACATTCGTAGTTTATCTGACATAAACCAACCCAGATAGTACAGATAAGGTCTTCAGTTTATTTGCCCGCCACCCCAGTCATCTGGTCATCAATTTACATGTATTAGTCATATATTGGTTCATTAAAAACACTCCAAACTTGGCAGCATATAGTAGCAATCATTTATTCTCACTCACACTTATGCACGTCTGGTTGTGGCTGATGTAGAATGGGTGAGGCTGGATGATATGGTTCAAGCTGCAGGTCTCACTGGACTCACTGACCACTGCATGTTGCCTCCTGCCAGGTTAAATATGTTCTGTGTGATCCCACTGTGGGGTACAAGCTAATGGAGAAGAAATTACCTAGAGAAAGCTTTTACTGTGGTGTTGAAAGAAGCTCAAAAGGCAACTGGAAACACATAATTCCTCTGAAGGCTGAGGCTGGGAAACAGCACACTGCCACTTACCCCATGTTCCATTTTCCAAGGCAAAGTCTTGGCCTGGCCCTATATTAAAGGGGTACGTTCATGCTTCCACACGACAGAGACTATAACTGCGAAGTCACATGGCACAGGGCCAAGGTACAGGGAGAGATGATGAACTGGGGCTAATAATTCAGTCTACCACCATGTGCTCTCTTGCAAAATAAATACTAGAATCTCCCTCTCAAGACTCCCAAATATCTAAACTACCGTAACCCTAGGCTTCGAATTTAGAAAGTTGCAGCACACTTCAATGTATCAGCCTCCGTTGAATCTGGAGAGTTAGATCCTAAACAGCAAAGGTAATATCCTGTCTAAAACAAATGTGTAATGAGAGATTAGAGACAAGCTACTATAAGTAAAATGGAAAAAATAACAGGTGCATAGCAGTCACTGGTTTATAACAACTCTGAGATCACACTGAACAAATACTGCTTGATCTCCTACTGTTAGTTTTCTCTATTTTCTTCTTTCCAGATTATTTCAGGAGGCAGTTTTAATAGATACGTCACCACAACATAGCATGTATTACCCTTTTTGCAGCTTCCTATACTAATTTTTGAAAATGATTCCCATTTTCTGTATTGTTTATCTTGCTATATTTCACCTACCTCCAAGTCAGTTACCACATACTTAAATACTTTGTTATAGAAGCACTCAGTGTTTAAGGGCTAATTTCTGTATCAGTTAGTTATTGCTGTCTAATAATCCATTTTAAAGTGCAGTGGTGTGAAGCAATGCTCACATATTCTTTTGTGTATGTGTTTGCTGGACATCAAGTAACCGGTGGCGAGCTGTCTGAGTGGCTCTACTTAAAGCTAAAGCTCTGGCTGGCCATGGCTCCTTTCTGTGTGTTGAACTTAGGTCTGTGGTTTGTGTATCCATTTCTGGGCTAGCTCGGGAGGCCAGCAACTATCCGTGGGCGGTTTTCTTCTTATGTTTTAAGAAACAGAAAAGAACAAATAGAAACATACTATCATAGAGTTAAAAATGTTGACAAATTACCCCACCCCCACCCCCCGGACCCTCTCATAAAAGTATGTAATGTGTATCTCCACCCTTGGATATGAGCTGGCCATGCAGTGACTAGCACACTTTACTTGCAGTGGTTATTAGAACATTACCAATCCCCTGAGGCACTGAATCAATCCCCAGATCATTGAAAGTGTTTGAATGTTAGCTGCTGCTGTCTAGCCTCAGACAAATTTACGAAAAAGGCCAAACTAGGCATCTAGACAATGAGAGACCACAAGGAAGAAGTAATAAACTGGCCCAGCTGAACCACTAGCCTGCTAAACAACAGACAGCAGCTTCCAACCCTCACTCATCTTAGAGGCGCGAGCAATCAAGCTTACTAAGCCAGAGCAATCACAGAATTTATCTAAATGAATCTTTATGTGTGTTGTTCTTGTTAGCTACTAACTTCTGGTTTGTTACAAGGGAAAAAAGCTACCTGGTACAGTAATTGATACCTAGAAATGGGTCTTTACAAAACTTAAAACGTATGGCATTGACTTTGGAATTGGGTGATAGAGAATGAAGAGCCACCAAGGACTCTGCTGGAAAAAGGCTGGAGAAGCAGTGCAGAAATTATTTATTTACGTATGTATTTATGTGTTTGTATTTATTTATTTTTGAGAGGAGTCTTGCTCTGTCACCAGGCTGGAGTGCAGTGGCATGATCTCGGCTCACTGCAACCTTCGCCTCGTGGGTTCAAGCGATTCTCCTGCCTCAGCCTCCCAAATAGCTGGGACCACAGGCACATGCCACCATGCCCAGCTATTGCTTTTGTATTTTTAGTACAGATGGGGTTTCACCATGTTGGCCAGGATGGTCTCCATCTCTTGACCTCATGATCCACCCACCTCGGCCTCCCAAAGTGCTGGGATTACAGGTGTGAGCCACCGTGCCTGGCAGAAATTATTATTGAAGGGTGGAAAAACTGACAATTTACTTATGTGGCTGTGAAACAATTGGCAGAACTGTAACCTGTGTCACTTGTCAGATAGAAAATGTACCTAATAAACATGAGTTGTCCAAAACACCGCCAGACAGAATATTGAAAGTGTCAGCTGGATGTTTCCAGCTGCATATGATAAAGAATTCCAGGAGAGAGATGAGCTATAGATGAAACTTATGATTGCAAGAGTAAGTTAAAGGGTTATAGAGGAGCCATAAATTATTGGGTTGGAAAATAAACTCTGATCCCTAGTCTCTGAGTGAGTAAAATGTTCTTGAATCAAAAGGAGACCTAAAGCCATAGTTAATATCAAAGATGTGGTTATAGCACTTCATCTTAATAACTTCAAAAGATTTAATACAATGCCTACTAAACCCTCTCAACTAGAAGAATTGGTTTCACAAAAGTCAAAACACACCAAGTAGAGAGAGGGTTGTCTCAGAAAGAAAAGTAAGATTTTTTTTTCCCCTAGTAGAATAGAATATAAACTGATACATAATATCCCCACAAAAGTTCTTAAGGAAAATACGGTGCTTTAAACTAAAAGAAAATGAAATTGCTTAAATTTCAAAATGCCTCCTTTTTTGGTGGTTTTGTAACTTTATTTGACAAGCAGCTATTAGCTCTCAGCCACACTGACTGTTTTTAGATTTTTGAAAATGGTAACAGGTACATAGGTAACAAAAGTATAGAGCTGGTTTGATGAATCTTTATCCTCATTACATTTTCTGGACAATTGCACATGGATACGATATGGGACATGCCTTTGGTGTTGCCAACTTTTTACAAGCAGGAAATGTGTTGAGAAAGTTATTTGGCTACAAATGTTGGCAATTTTATAAGAAAAATGTGGGACATCTCAGGAGGTGGAGTAAAGATTCCCTATGGTGTAGGCAGGAGACAGAGAGCAATGGAGTAGGGAGATGACAACTAGGTACAATTTAAGCAATGGGCACGACTGCTTATTTAGGGGATCCTGGCGCCATGAACCCAATAGAATTTTTAAAATTTTATGGGCCAGTGGCTGATGAGCATTTATTAGAATTATCCATATACTGTGAGCATTTATTACATTGAATTTTTAAAATCTTATGGACCAGTGGCCAATGAGCATTTATTACAGTTATCCAAATGTAACAAATGTAAGCATTTACTACAGTTATCTATAAATTGTCTCACCATCATATTCCAAGTGTGAAAAGGATATTATTTGTTCCTTAGTTCAGAGGCCTACAGATGAAGAGATGCTATAACAGAAAGGCTTTTCCCACAAGAGTCTGATTTTCATATGGACCTGATATAGATGATGCAATGAAATTATGATCCTAGAATTTAACATTATAATCGAATGACAATTTAGAGAGTCTTTAAGTGGAAGTGATTATGTTTTGCACATAAGAGGAATGTGAAAATTATACAACAGGGGAAATATTGAGATAGATTGCAAACTTAACCCTAAACACTTTCCCTCCTATCAAGAAATGGGTCTATTTCATGACCCTTAAATCTGGGTTGGCCATATAACCTTACTTGACCAGTAGGATATTACTATCTTCATAGCATATGTATCTAAAATTTTTATTTATATTTGCCCTGTTACCACTAAACTAACATTGTATACAACAGAAAAAAAAAGACAACTTTCACTTTTCTATCCACTGTAAATTCTTTGGCAGTTTGTGGACAAATAGTCTAGGAATAGTTTCATTGATCCACAGGGCACTGTTTCAATTATAATAGTCATTGTTATTACCAGCACTGCATGAACACACCCTAACACAGTCATTGATATCACCAACACTGCATGAATGCACACATCTATATGAAGACAACTAAACTGAAAGTAAGAAAGTTAATTCTAAAATGCCCCATGTCATTGTAAAACATTACTACTATTGATGAAATGAAAATTTTTGTTTGAATTGATTTTGTTTCATTTTTAATTGGCAGATAATATTTAATATATTATGTACCTGTTTAAAGTATATAAACATTGTGCAATGGTTAAATATAACTAATTAATAACAACTTTATCTCACATAGTTATCATGTCGTAGTGGGAACATTTAACATCCACTGTCTTTACATTCTTCAAGAATACAATATATCATAATAAATTACAGTCACCATGCTGTACAATTAACATTTTAGTATGCTTAGTAGTTTGGTTCATGATATTCAGAAATGAGAAAACACAGATGATTCCCTTTCTTCCTTGAATACTGTCTTTTATTATTTTTCAGTTGAAATAATTAGTGTTAGAAATCAAGCCAAGGTTTTTTCCTTCACAGTAAATAGTTATTTATACATATGTAAGTACAGTAAATATATATATATAGATTTATACATATATATGCTTTGAATAATGGCCCACAAATCTGATAATTTTTACTCTTAAAGAAAGTATACATGACCTGTCTTGCATAAAATATGATGTATTAAATATTTAAATTTAAATTTAAATCTAGCATAATACACATTACATTATAAATTAATATGTATTACTCTGCTGAAAGAAAATTATTATTACAGATTTAATAAACACTTATCAAGCACTTGATAAGTATAGATTATGTTACTAGAAATGTTACCCACAGAAAATAACTAAATGATACTTCTTTCAATTGAAAGAATCCACTTGAGACATTTATGCATATTGATAGAAAACAACAACAAAGAAACTCTTCAACAGACTTTAAAAACATATACTTCTTGTGTCTTCAGTCTAGTAATTTGGTTTAATTCTGAGCCCATAAGCCATTCAGAGTTACCTTAGAGAGGAACTAAACACTTAATTAGTTTCCAAAGCAACTCTGAATAAGCCCTTCAAAATTAAATTTAGCTGCATAAATCTTCAGAACTCTAATATATTACAAAGCTCTTAACTCATACTAAGTGTTTAAGAGAAATGTATTGACTAGCATTTAAATAAAATTTTGGTATGGATTTACCTCACTGTAATGACTTTTCTGATAAGCCTACAAAACGGGCAAATTGAGTTATTATTCTTAACATTTCACTCTCTCCTTCTTGTGTCTATTTGTGCTCTTTGATATTTGACTTTGTATCTTCCTCCACTACACATGGAAAGTTTTTCCTCATCCATTGACATTGGCAGCCAGATGACTGTCTTATGCCAAGGGAACGAGGGCAGAAATTTCAAGGTGCCAATTCTCAAAAGAAGTTTTAGGAAGCTTTTGCTAACTCTAGTATTATGTGGGGACCTCTGGCCTTAGATCCAAAAGACACATGGAGCAGCTCTTAATCAAACCCAAGTATGTAGCCTGAAGTTGAGTCTTCCTATTTGTCCCCACAGGAGTCAATCAATCAATCAATCAATCAGTTTGCACAATGCTTGTTATTGACAGATAATGACATTTGGCATTGCTTAATGTACAGCATTATTGAAGAAATAGTTCATGTTCCCTTTGGATATTCTGAATTCCATTGAATTATGAATATAAACATGGTTAGGGTTTTTTTAAGTGATGAAAAAAGCTTTTCTGTTTTTCTTCCTCCCTTCCTCTTTCCTTCCGTCATTCCTTCATCTGGAACTACCTCCTTCCTGCCTTCTCAATCTCCCCCTTTTTCTTCTTTTATTTTATTAAGCTTTAAAAGAATAGGAAGTTAATGCCACACATAATATGTCTAGGCTGTGTTGCGAAATTCAAATGTTCCCATTTGACCATCTTTGATTATTAATTGAAAGTACACCCTGGCTTATGTAACTATGAACGTTGCATTTATGGCCTACCCTTCGCATTTATCTTGATTATTAAATGTTCTCATTTTTTTTGCTCATCTCCCTCAAATTGCAGGATATGTTCTTCCCCCCTTTTCCAAATGGATAGATCACTTCATACCATATGAAATTAAAGAAGTTTGATGTATAGCACAGCGACATTCTTCTAGCTCCTTTATCTTTTTTTTTTTTTTTTTTTTGAGACAGTTTCGCTCTGTGGCCCAGGCTGGAGTACAGTGATGCCATCTCAGCTCAATGCAACCTCTGCCTCCTGGGTTCAAGTGATTCTCTTGTCTCAGCACCCCCAGTAGCTGGGACTACAGGCGCACGCCTCCCCGCCAGGCTAATTTTTGTATCTTTAGTAGAGATGGGGTTTCACCATGTTCACCAGGCTGGTCTTGAATGCCTGACCCTTAGTGATCAGCCTGCCTCAGCCTCCCAAATGCTGGGATTACAAGCATGAGCCACTGTGCCTGGCCTTGCTCCTCTATCTTATAATATTCTTCAAAGCCAACCAGTGAAGTTGAGCAAGGAATTTCTCCTAAAAATCTGTAAATAAATATATCTTAATGAACTTTATGTGTACTGTTTCAACAGAGTCGCTGGTAGTTGGAGAATTCAAATGTGAGCTAGGAAGCGTAGGGCAGAAGTAAAACATAGACACACTCCCAAACTCTAGACAGATTACATCCTTCCTGGATTAATTTTGCGTTTTTCTCCTTATCCTCCTGATACTTTGTGCCTGAAGCCACAACATCAGGAAACTGTAAATAAAACTTGTGGCCATTACACTTTTAATTGTGGCAGCAACACTAAAATCTTCCAAGTATATTCATGTGGAAGGAGGAAAGCTGTCTGCTTTGGGAGAGGCGCCGCTGGGGGACAATTTCTGTGCCTCGGGAGGCAAGTCTGGGACTAAAAAGGAAGTGGACAGTTTGTGTCCTTTGTTGTTTTCATTTATTTTACTTTAATCAATTTTGCTAAAAGCACATCTTGATTACATGTAGCAAAAGGGATAATGTAAAGATAGAAAGAGTGGTTCCTTTTACCTAGATAAAATATTGTATAAGTCATTCTTTCTATTAAGACAAAAATAAGACCAGCCAAGGTATCCTCTTATATAAGGAACGTGTATTTAAACATTAATATAATATTTCTCCAAATGCCATATCATTTAATAACTAATATAATGTTATTATATGACTCATGTTTTTTCTTCATATTAGCATAAAATTCAAGACACTGATTTAAAACAGGAAATAATAAAATGAAATGTTCTTTGTAGATGGTCTCAAGTTGACACCATCAAAATCTGCTGCAGAAACATGGACATTAACAAGGATGCCAGGAATCAGAGAATATGGGCAACGGGTAACCTTCAGGGAGGAAAAGTCAAAACCTTAGGAATTAATAAATAGTAAAAAAAAAGTCTATAACTATGGTTTTATTTATATGTTGTTAGATTTCTAAAACAACTCATCCCTCCAAAAATAAAGTATATCCAAATATGTATTTCATAAATTTGATTTTTTATTGTTGCATGCTATAACCATTTTGCCTATGGTTATTGTGTACTTGGCAAAAATTCTGGAATATTTAATGTCAGTCTTCAAATATGTCTCTCCAAAACACATTCAACGCTGGTTTAATAAGCACTTAGTCCTCACGCAGCTTTCATCTTCCATGTGAAATAAAAATTTTCACCCATTACCAAATTAATGTAGGGCAGAGATTAAAAAATGTAAAAAATAAAAAAGAATCACAGTATAAAAAATACTTGCATTTTCAATTTAAATGAAAAAAATATTTCATGCTTTGATAAATTTGAGTTTCTGTGCAAATGAATTTTCTGTTTTCTTTCTTCCGTGTCCTCATATTAAAATATATTTTAATCTACTTTCATTCTATTATAAATAAAATATCAAAAATCCCCTATATTATGACATGCGTAGTTGGTAGAGTGGTATTTTAAACTACTGGTAGGCCAGCTGCAAGTGCTGAAGGATGCAAATAGAGTGTTGTCAGCGGAAACGGTAGAGTACACCACAGTGAAAGGTTTGAGCAAAGTCAGAAACCATGTGAGAATGTCGAGTCTTCTGGAGGAAGTGGACAATCCACAGAAATAGTCACCTCCTAGGTATATTGAAAAGAAAGAACCTAGAAATTAGAAGTCCTGTGCCAGGGAGATGAGGCCAAGGATATGTGGATCAAAAGTAAAGGGAGGGATGGATTATTTTGGAGAAAAAAAACTCACTTATTTTAAAGTTATTTTCATGAAGTGACGGAAGCCTGATGGATTGGCCTGACTTAAAAAAACTGGCAGATGATACATGGTTATCGTGACTATGAACTTCATCTTAGTCATTTTTTAATTTCCCTCAGGATCTGACCAACGTGCTTTCCAAATAAAAGGGCACAGTAGCGACTGTTGATGGAGTGAATGTGTGGATGATAAGATGGTGCTCACTGAACCAGATTACTGTAGGGCCCTCTTCTGTCCCAGAATATACTTTAATGCTCTTGTTGCTTTGGCAAGTTTTCCCATAATATCTAAGGAGTGCTGGGTGCTGCAAAAGGTTTTCTGATTTGTGCAATGGGCAGTTTTACACAGCTAAAGTCATATGAATTCCTCCTTTTATCGGAAAATTTAAATCTTTTATCAGGATCAAATCACCTTGGTGCTGTCTGTTGAGGCTTATTATTTTCATGTTTTTTTCCCCTTGGACATATACTTTTTTATGCCTCTGAAACAAAGAAACCTGAAATGCTGAAAATGAATAGCCACGTTAACCCTTTATTATCAAATAAAAGACAAAAATGTTATTTTAACTAATGTCAAGACAATGTTTGCATATATATACTTGTTTCCTTAGACTCTTACTTGCAGCCTACATATTGTTAAAGTAATTATTCAGAGCAAATGTCTATGTTTCTACAAATGAATACATGAGCAATTAGTTAAAATATATTATGTGACAAGAAATATAGTATTCTTCGTGTTACTTTCTAATTTTTTTCTGAATAGGAATTGAAACTATTTCAATGTTATTAAAATCATATTGAATACAAAGCATTCATAATAAATAGTCCTTAACTTCTGTAATACAATTCCAGTTTAGTTGAATATAAGTTACTGTTTGAAATGGAATGAAACAAGCTCATTAACCATTTGTACTGACCAGTATTTGGACTATATTTAAATTATCATAACATATAAAGCATTTTATCATATATGTTATCTAAGTTGATGTATTCACCCACACTTAAATTTTTTACATATTATTTTCATGAATTTTTTTAAAAGTATACCCATCGCTTGGAAAAAAGAAATGTGCATTCTCTTCTCTCTTACAAATCACATTTAGAACTTAAACTCAGTGTTTATTATTTACTGTACTTTGATTAGCCTTTTAAAGAAAATGTTCGGTTGAATTTCGGAAAGATTTCACACCACTATTGGTTTCTTCTACTTTGTATGCAATGCCCAGTGTACGCAGACATTATATGTGAATGATGTGGCATATGCATATAAATATATAATATTTATGCATTTTAAATCTTTCTTTAAAACAAGAGAGATGATCATTTTCAAAGTATATTAGTCTCATTTATCTCCATGATGCCATTAATGTTGTAAAATGTTGCAGCAACATTACTAACTCCTGAAGGCCTGCATCAGCCTTTAGCTACTCAGCCGCATTATTAGACTGTCAACATAATTCAGACATCTCATACAGAAACAGCCAACCCGCTGGCTCCAGTGCTTTGTAAATGTATTTGCTTGATGTACTAGCTCTGAACATATTGAGGACTTTCCTGTTTCTATGCAAACGGCACTTGCAGAATCATCTCTATTGCTGCTTCAGAAATGCGCTGAAGTTTTACAGCTTTGTTGTTCTGTGTTATACAGTTTGGTCTATCTCAATTCCTATTCACTGATAAACATATGAAAAGGGAAAATGCAACTTGCAGAATTAGAAGGAAAATTAGTGTTCGTACTGATCACCATTCCAAATTGACATATTTTCATTTACTTTTCCAATTAAGGTTTTAAAGCCTCCAAATGTATGGATAAAATTACACAGTTAAGAAATTCATCAAAATATTTGTAATGTACAGGGGATGCTTTTGTTTTTCAGTTAATGAGCATAAGCACTGTTAGCTCAGTTTTTTACATAAAAATAGCATAAGAACGAAAATAGCAATTTCCCTTTAAAACTGAACTCAAACATGGACACATATTTGAAAACCTAGGACTAAATTTGACAGCAAAAGAGAAAAACGAGTGAAAATTTGTTTAAGGAGCTATCCTTATGACACGGGAAATCATAGGGGATGAACAATGAATGCACAAAGTTAAAAGAGGCCAAATAGAAAACCTATCATTCTCTGTTCTGTCTTCAACATTGCCCACTTCCTTTATCTACAGATGCAATACTAATTTGAGTTAACTCAGAACTTGCAAATTAACATTTATTTATTTTGAATTATTTTGTCATTTTTAACAGAACAAAGATAATCAAAATGTGCATTCTTAGAGCAACGAAGTCAGATGAAGATTTGATGTTCTATTACCAACTAAAATGAGCTTCCAGGCAATGTGACTAGTCAAGATAGCCATGATCAAGTAATGTGACATGATGTATTACACGTGACAGTGATTCTGGCATCTCCTTAAAAAAAAAAAAATCTGCTCTGTGTATCAATCATTTTGATAACAACAGACTCTCTCGCTGTGAGCTTTATTTACAGATTGGCTCAACGTAGTCTATAAAAACTCTACTAGTGGTCAAATACTGTGCTAGGCACACAGGAATCAACAATATAAGGACAAGGAACACTCGGTCTCACAGAAGAGGCTAGCTCCTAGGGAAGTCGGGTATTCCAGTTCACAGCTGCAAACATGCGGTGAACCGTATATTGAGATGCAACATGTTCAATGAAAATATTAACAAAATGGTCTCTGATTTGAAACTGGCAATGATTTTGTCTGCTTGCAGGAGTTAGGGATGGTCTCAAAGCCATAAAGTGTGTTAGTGTTTAGAAGAGAAATCTGGGTTGACCAGGTTGCTCACGTGGGCGGAAGGGCTTTGCAGTTAGAAAGAAGTAGCAAGTCATGTTGAGGATATTGATTTGCAGTAATAGGGACAAAACAATCCCAGAAATTAATGAATCCAATTCTATGATATTACAGGTGAGAAAGTTGAGGCCCATTCAAACTTAGTGACTTGCCTGAAGCCAGTAAGTTAATTATTACTATAAGCAGACTTAAAAAATGTGCTGGGTCACCAGATGAGCCTCTGTCCAACATCCTTACTGTGCCTCTGCTGTTATTGACCCTGCTATTCTTCCTCTGATCATGTACAACTATGCCTTTCCAGTCTCTGTTCTCCCCTCAGAGTCCTGCTGATTTGTGTGCTCTTGCTATGATTTTCTAAGCTGTCAGTTCTCTGAACCTAGCTCTCTGTTCTCTGTCTTTCCAGATCTTGCTTGAAGCCAATCCGAAGGCATTCATGGACAGATCTTCCTCAGTGGTTTATAAATAGTCTATATATTGTGTTCTAGCTAAAATATTTTTTACATGTCAAAAGAAGGAGATACACACAATACATATATAAAAGCAGGCAAAAAGAAAAAGAAAATAACTCATAACCTTACCACCCAAAGAGTATCACTGTTAACATGTTGGTGTAGAACATCCTTCCAAATATTTCTCTGTTCTACATTTTTTTAATTACATATTTGAGGTACAAATTTCCACTTTTCCATTTCCATGAATGTTATTCTTTTAATATTTATTTCATATTCAGATTCCCCTTTGTTTCTGAGATTTCTCTGGTAGCTGATTTTTGCCTGCCCAGATGCTGTCTGTGACCTCTCATTGCATCCAGTTAACATGATCCTTAAATCTCCTTTAATCTAGGGCAGTTTATTAAGTTTTTCTGTCATTGACTTACTGAAAGCCTCAGGCTTATTGTACTCTACATTATTCCAACTTCTCAATTTTCCAAACTACTTATTTGAAGTAATGCCTCACGTAATGCCCAGTAATGCCTGGGACCATAAGCTCAGCAGGGAGACTGCTCCCTGTGTCTCTCCTCCTGTGACCATGTCCACTTCATATCAATGGGAGACATTCAAGAGCGGTGAGTAGAAACGTGAGCCATCATTCATTTATCCTCTAAATTCAGTATTTTCTGTAAAATGGACATCAGTTCTAAAAAAGAAAAGTAGATTCAGGTTTTTTGGCTAAAATGCATTTTATAGGTTGCATACTTTGCAGTGTCTACATCACATAATACTTAATCATCCTAGCTACCATATCATACTGTTGCTAGGGTTTATCAATGGCTTAGGCACTGTTATTGAATAGCTTATTTTCTCTCTTTCAGAGTAACAAGTAATACATGTAATATTTATTTGGCATTATATAAATAACTAATACCTTATCAACCATTCCCTTAATGGTAATGAAAACAATTGCCAATACCTAAAAGAAATATATATTTATACACATATATGTATATATATATACACACACATATATACTTATGTATATATGTGTGTGTGTATATATATATACATAACATATATATATACATAACATATAAAGTTATGATTTTCAAATTATGTCATTTCCATATGGACTGATAACATTTAGTTATCCTAACATAACAGACTCTGTTATTTGTTATCCTAACATAACAGACACTGATAAATATTTAGTTTTCTGTATTTAATTACCATATTTTCAAGAAAAAATACAGATTTAATACCTATATGTCTAATGATGACATATGGGTTTTATCTGGCTTTCTCTTTTGTGAGCAATATTAGGAGCAAATGGATCTTTTAATAATTGAATGAATATTTATCCAACAAATTATTCTTTGGCAAGTTTGAATGGTGGAATTGCCTTGAAGTAGACCTCCATATCCTGTTTATAAAGTCCTTGCAAGTTATTAAAAGGTTCCCCCTTTTTAAGCACTGTATAATATCATAGGTTCATCATGTGTCTTCCTCTCTTCACTCCTGAAACCATTCTTCAGGAATCCCAATTCTTTTTAATATAGAATATATTCCAAAATCATGCTATTGCACTCCAGCTTGGACAACAAGAGCAAAACTCCATCTCAAAAATAAATAAATAAATAAATAAATAAATAAATAAATAAATAAATAAAATGGGATAATAATAATAGTGGAAAATAATACAGTATTATCTTTTACTTTTTCCTCATTCAAATGCATTTAATTTAAAATACAATGTTCAAGTATAGTCAACACCCTATTATTTAAATCACCTGACATAAATGATTTCTTCCTATGTTAATATTGTGAAATTGGTAGGAGCCTTTGGTGGTTTGTTTACATGTGTATGCATTTGCAGGGCTTTTTATAAATTTTTGTTGTTATTATTTTTAAATCAGGAGATTTACTTATTCAGAAGCAAAAATGATGTTGAAATTTTGTCTTCCATTCACTCTTGACCTTGTGACCATGCAACTTTTTATCTAGTAAAGGTCAGCAATGGTATTCGTTTCTTGCTTGTGGATTAAGGATAGTTGTATTTTCTGTGCAAATAAAAAATAATATTAATTCATTTTGACTAGAACCCCTGCTGCATCTGTTTTTATCCTTTATTTGTAAGTAAATATATTAAGTACATTATTCTGAACACTGATTATCAGAAAAAAAATAAAAGGAACTCTTTTAAGCACCCCTTTTTTGTATTTCTATAATAATTTTAATAAATTTTCAGTTTTTCTTAAATTATAGTCACTACTGTTTATCTTTCCATTAGACTGTGAATCGCTGGACACAGAGATTATATTTTATCAGCATTTTAATGACTTTATTTTTTTATTTTATTCTTAAAATTTCCTTTATTTTTATTTTGGTCCATAATAAACACTTACTCATTCCTTGTTGAGCGAGATTGTAAATAAAGTTTATTTCCCTAGAGCTTATGTTATTCTTCAAGGATTCTAAAACGTGTCGTTTTTTCCAGGTATATAGAGAGTAAAATTCAATGTTATTACACCAGATTTGGCTTCAAGGGGAGCAGAGTCCTTCTCGCTCCGTCTACCTGTTTTATGGTAACTGCAGCTTGTTCTTGTTGGTGTTGAAGGGGATTCTGTCAGGAATGGATTTGGGGGTTTCACTGATGCCCCTGATCCATTCAGAGAACCCTAGGGTTCCAGGTTCAGCCAGTGTACTTATTTACCTCCAGCTGTCCGTAGACTCCAGGAAGCACAGAGAAAATCTTCTTCGACTTCTCAGGAGTCACCTGTGTTTTTAGATTCATCACAGACCAGAAAATAATTCTTTTAACATATCTTACAAATAGTTTGTAGTAACCACTTTATCTGTAATTTGGAGATTATTACAGAGCTTCCAGCACTGGTTTTAAATAAATGTATTAGTTCTTTTCCTTAATCTTCACAATAGCCCTACAAGGAAATTCATATCCTTTTCTTTTTATAAATGAGGAAACTATATGTTAAATGTTAGGCAATTTTCTAAAGAGTTTCTAGTTAATAATATTTTCAAAAGGACCACAGTTCTGAAGAAATCTGTGTGACAGTCCTGTCTGAACTTTGACCACTACAACTCAGTCCCTAACAGTATAAAGTATTTGAAAATTAAGTACACCTACACGTCCCATAGGGCTTTTGATGTCTTTCTCTCATTTTAGTTTTGAGCTTACAGTTACCAAGAAAAAACTTAATTTAAAAAATCCTAGATATTTATACTTTTGCTTGGCTTATGAATGAACATAGCTGTCCCAAGCAACATGGGAGCCTGGAACAAAAGACAGAATTAGTAACACTGATCTTGCATTTATTTAAAATGTCATATTTTGTTTATCATGACTTTTGCTATTAATTATAAATTGTTAAAATACATTGCACTAATTTTTTTTATTACTGTGTTTGATGCCTTCCTTAATTTTGTGCCCAAAGCAAATACCTCATTCATCTCATCTTAGCCCCAGTGCTGCAGCAATAAGAAAGGTGTTTGTTATTAGAGAGCCATGTAAAAATAAACCAGTCAATCTTTATGAAGCCAAAATATGATAGGCATTTTAGGAGATAATAAAAAGCAGAATTATGATCTTTGACTTTAGAAGCTTTCAATGCTGTTTTGTCCATAAACTATTAATATGCAAATGTACAGTATGGAAGAGTTTATGATAGATGCAAAATAAAGATAGTGTGATTTATAGCTCAGACTATACCAGGAGCTGAATGTGTCAGAGGGGTTAGAAAGATTGTTATCCCATAGGTGGTGCTTAATTTGGAACTTTAAGAATTTATAAGATTCAGAGGAGACCATGAGGACGAGGAACTGCAGGGAAATGTTTTTAGACATTGTTAAAAGTCAGTGATTTATAGAGTCGAGGAGGAAGGAGGGGATATATAACAATAATGTAATTTGATCAAAAAGTTTATGCAGTAAATTAGTAAAAGAGAATTTGTAAGATTTAAATGTGAAGAGTTTGTAAGAACATCAAATTTAAGACAAGTCTTCTAAAAATGAGTATAAAAGGAGGAAATCATGTCCCATTGGGAGTTTCTGTCCAAGATTTTTCTGGTAAACAGGAAGGGTTGAAAAGAGTAGCTTGATAATAAACTATATCTGCATATTGGAGTCAGAAATGAAGTAATAAGGGCCTAGTAACAACATGAAATGGAACATCTTAACTTCCATAAGATGATAAAAATAAGTTTATTCACTTAAAAATAATGATGGCAGCGCTAGCAATTATTGAGCATACACTATGTCAGGCACTACCCCTAAGGTTATAAAATGCTGGATACAAATGGTGATAGTTACTGAAGACTTCACAAGAAAATTTCTCAATTATTTACCATTGTGAATAACATTACTTGTATTAATTTTACACACTTTATTATATTTACAAAGTTTTTCTGGTTCATATCAAATGATTTTGTTCAGGATTTATTGAGTTGTTCATATGCTTTTTCTTCTTCCTACTAACATGAAAATTTACCTTGGTTGGTATTTAAATACAAAAGCAATTTCTAAGACAAACAGTCCACGGTTATGATGCATTATCTCTTGTTTATTGTGGGGGTTTAATTTATTGATGTTTTCATTTAAGAATTTTACATCTATATGACAATAATTGACCTGTAAATTTGCCATCACTCCCCATTTGATATCTTTGTCAGGTTTTAATATAATAGTTATCCTGAATCCATAAAATGACTTGCAAAGCTTTTCCTCCCTTCTTTTTTCTGGAAGGGTTTAGGTAACATTGGGCGTATAACTTCCCTAACTGTTTGGAAGAATACAAAAGGAAATCTACTTACATCCATGTAGAGTCTTGTGGTTTCTTCCTTTTTAGTCATTTTGGGTATTTTTGAAAAGATTTAATTACCTATTCAATGTCTTTAGAATATCTAGGTGCATTTTACCCCATGGTAGATACTTGAAAAGACTCACAGACTGCACAGTAGTTGAAAGGCAAAGAATAAGATACAACAAGAGAAAGAGATGCAGGCACACATTGCAATTCTAAGAGATACACACACACTTACTGGCTACCACAGGCCCCCTGTTTCTGAGTACCATGTTGTGTCCTAGCCTGAACCTCCACGATTCGTGCGAGGAATCTTAGCTTGGAGAGCTCACCAGAGGCGCTCTTGGGATCTCTTTATATAAAGTCAGTCTTGTCACACTAGTTAGGCCATTTCAAGCATAATGAAAAGACTAACATTGGGAGGCACAAAGGGAGTTTTGTACTTTTCAACAGCACATTACAAATTCCACTTCTGGATGAGAGTCAAAAGCTAGACATCGGACATTCCCAGAGACAGAGCGAGTTTGTTCATGGCAGCTGTAAATCAAATCTGTCTCCATCTAAAAGTATTCAGACTTTCAAATAAATTTCTTACATGAGTCTTGATAACTTTTGTATTCAGAATTTTTCCACATCATCTAAATTTTCATTTGTTGGCATAAAGTAAGAAATAGTCTCTTATCTTTTCAATATAATTAAGGTCTCAGGTGACCCCTCATTTTATTCTTCATATTTTTATTTTGTATTTCTTCTTGCTTTAGTCTTTCTAGGGGTTTATAATTTGACTAGTATTTTCAATGAATCAAACGTTTGATTTTTAAAATTTTCTTAATTGCCTTTATTGAGTTTCTCTGTAATTTATTCCTATACAGACACACACACAAACACCCAAACACACACACACACATGCACACACCCCTAGACTTCCAACCAGAAAATTGCTTTCTTACCCTTAACTAAACAGGGAAGTGTAGAAAAAGTATGGCAAATATTAAAAGGTAAAAACAATTTGTCATAGAATGTTGTATTTTACCATTTACGATCCTATGTCAGGGAGAAAAGACAGGCTGATAACCAATTAGTTAATAATAGACAGATGACCTAATATCAAAGATGAACATTTGCTTGATGAAACACTCATCCAGTGTGTTTGCATGTGTGTGTCTGTGTGTGAGTATGCATGTGTGTGTGTGTGTGTGTTAGGCTAAGATTTGTTCAGATCTTTGTTTTCTTAATTGCTTTTGCTTGTTTTATTAGTTATGAAAATAGGTCTCTCACAATGAGTATAGATAAGATATTTTTAGTTTGACCTTCACTTTTTAAACATCTACCCTGACAAGTTTAGTCTTCTCAACAGAATGATTAATTTCTTTACATTTAACATAATCACTGATTTATTTGAGTTCATATATATACCATTTATTTTCCATTTCATAGAGCTGTATTATTACTTCTTTCCTTTTAATTAATTGAAGACTAGTATTAATTTATTTTCCTAGAATTTAACTAATTAATTCATTATTTTACTATTTATATTTGGTTACACTGAAAGGATGAGAGGAAAAAATATTAAGCCAGTGCTTAGTGTTCACACTGGAGTTATTAAATGTAAGTAAAATGTAGCAAGTATGGTCAGGTGCAGTCTTCTCTAGTGTGGTGATATGTGCACATATATTAATATAATTTTGTATATATAGTTATAAGCAAAGATGGGAGAAGGACAGCTTATGAATTAGATTGTGTATCAATACTATTTGGGCTTGTTGCTAGGATGTTACGTTGAATCTGAGTAAGCAGATGCATATCAAGTGTCTCAAAGTGCAGGGAAGACAAGGTTGTATGGACTGGAAATCAAGGTGGCCCCCCATGTTGTTCAACTTGACTTATCTTGCACTCACTACCAAAGTCACTATTTTACTACAAGTGAAAAAATATGACAAAAGCAGAGAAAAGGGTTTGAACTTCAATATGTTATTTTAAATAATCAAAGACAAAGATGAAGCATATAATGCCAACCAATGATAATAAAAATGGGCTAGTACATTAAAATGTGTAGTTGGAGGGACTGTTCTTATAGATATTTATTCAGATGAAATCTTTTTCAGTTGTTCATATTCGGGAAAAACAAATAAAATAAGCTTTATTTTGAGATATTGATCTGGGCATCAAGTTAACATGCAGGATGTGATTGACTTAATGAGAAAAACTAGAAATACTATGATCGCCTATAAGAAAAGATTATGTGTAGATGGACAGGATATATTTAATCAATAGTCCCTCATAAATAATTAAAATAATTTGGGACAAAATTTTCATTCAGTTACCTTTAAAATTCTGTGAAGAAGAAATTACAAATGTTCTCTGTTTAAATACTTTTATTATTTTGTCTCCATTCCCAGCATAACTTGTAACTTTGTTAAATTTCTTGTGACTTTTTCTTTCTAATCAGAACGTGTCAAGGAAAACTTCTACATTTTGACATTCCCTGTTGCATAGCCTTTCTTGAATTGGTATT
Source organism: Symphalangus syndactylus (assembly GCF_028878055.3). Taxonomy (NCBI): domain Eukaryota; kingdom Metazoa; phylum Chordata; class Mammalia; order Primates; family Hylobatidae; genus Symphalangus; species Symphalangus syndactylus. The sequence goes on along the minus strand of NC_072423.2, from coordinate 19,537,671 downwards.
TTCTTTGATTTAGCCTCATTAAGGCTACAGAAATATTAAGGTCAAATTTTTATTTATAAGTGATATTTGAAAAGTCAGTGCAATTGTCCACATTGTGAGATGAATTGCATGGGGACTTCTGCATGTACTAAGGTAGCATTAGCTGGAGAAAAATCTTTCATTGAGCAAACGTCCATCTTTGATATTAGGACAGGTGTCTGCATTATTAACTCCTAATCGGTCATCAGCCTGTCTCGTCTCCCTGACATAGGATCCTGAATGGTAAAATATTATTTCCTATGACAGATTACTTTTGCCCTTTCATTTTTTTCAACACTTTTTCTATACTTCACTGTTCAATAGAGGATAAGGAAGTAGTTTTCTAGTTGGACATCAGAACACTCATCTTAATTGCCAAGGTCACACAAAATAATTCCATTTGATGATTACTGGCACCGTATCGATGTTTCAAGTTAAAAACTACGTTTTCATGGCACTATTCTCTCCCTTCTTCTTTACTGTCTCACTTTTTTAACACTCCTTTTAACTGTCTTGTTTTTCATCAAAGAGAGGGTACACAGCATTCCAACTCATGAAATGGCCAACAGTAAATCATATTCTAATGGAGATACCTTGAGTTTTCCCTACCATAATTTAAACCATCACTCTTTTTTTTCTGCAGTTCTTGTAATTTTGTTTGCTTTTCTCCTAGCTTTGTCGAGGTATAATTGACAAATGAAAATTTTACATACTCAAAATGTACAATGTGATAATCTGATATGCCTATACCTTGTGCAATAAAGACCACCGTCAAATTAACACATCCATCACCATACATAGTTAGTGTGTGTATGTGTGTGTGTTTGTGAAGATAAACCCTATATTCTCAAGAATTTTTAAACTTTAGCTCTACTGCTCCAACTATGAAACATTAGTTCTATTGCTCCGACTATGTTTGGTTGAAAATATTACGTTCTAAAATAATTAGTAATTATATAGTAAGCACTATAGTATATGCCCTTCTTCAAAGGCAAATAAGGTTTTAAAAATTGTAGACCAAAAGCTAAGTGACCGTAAGTAACTTCCTGTCTTAGTCCATTATATGTTGCTGTAATAGAATAATACAGAGTGGGAAATTTATAAAGTAAAGAAATTTGTTTTTTGACAGTTCTGGCAGCTGGCAAGTTCAAGGTTGGTGAGCCCGTACTTGGCAGGGTCTTCTTGGTACATGGCAGAAGGAAGGAGGGTGAGAGACTGAGTGCATGTGTTTGTGCATGGAAGAGAGAGAAAGAGACCCAAACTTGCTTGTATAACAATTCACACTGGCGATAAGGAACTCATTCTCATAACAAGGACATTAATTCATTCACATTTATGATGGTACAGCCCTCATGACCTAACTGCCTCTTAAAATTCCCACCTCTCAACACTGTTACCTTGGGTAGTACGGTTTCTGACACATGCCTTTTGGTGAACAGATTCAAACCATAGCACCCCACCCCCACCCTATTGCAGTCTGGCAGAGGAAGAGCTATGCCCTTTGCTAGGTGTAAATAGCATTAATCCTAGTCCTTTGTTCTCATATTCTCTACTCTTCTTTTGCTTGGGTTTAAAAATGGGCTCTCTGGTTGTGTGAGAATGTGCAAGTTGCTTAATAGGGTATATGAAAATTTCACAGAGTATAAAATATCATAGAGGTTTAGTGTTTACAGTTATTTTCTTCCTGTAAACATAAAATTTGCTTCTGGAAATTTGTAAATTTATGGTTAAATCACCTTTATCCAACAAGGCTCAAGAGGATCTGATCCTTCTTACAGTACTTATACGTTTGCCCATACTATTAAATTTTAGCCTCCAGTGATCTCATTTGAAAGTCTGGGCTACTAACCAGGACACTTCTTTCTTTGTAGGTCTGGCTTTTATTTTATTATTTTTTTTCTTTTCTCAGCACTGTGAGACTCTGGAAAGTTTTGCCTGGGTTTTGGCCTTTTGGAGGAAGTTTTCTTCTTGATTTCTTTTTTCACACAAATAGGGATCAGCAGATGTTTGAGACAAAATATGATGGTAAATATCGGGCTGAAGTCTCTGTGGTTCTCTGATATCCATGATCTTGGGTACTCGATTTTTGCCATCCTTAGTGACTCTGGACAGCATTGACCCATTTTTGTAAGGCTGCTGAAAGCATGACCCTGGGCCCAGGGCTGGAGGCACATTATCAATTGTCTCAAATGAGCAATTAATGGAAAATGATGGCATCGCCTGAATTCATTTGCCTTCTTCCAAGGATCTTGACCACTTCATCCTGGCTAACTCGGTTGGTCTGTAGTTCATTCAAAGAGCTATTTTATTTTTCTCTCAGATTATTATAGCTTATGTCATCAGAAGACTTTGATTAAAAACTACCCATTATAGCCGAGAGCAGATTTATAGCAATATAACAGATGATGGAATTTAGTTTTCTCATTTTCTAGGAAACCTATAGACCCAAATCCATACAAGCTTATTAGTGCCGCAGTCAGAAATGGGATTCTTGAGAGTAAGTAAAAATAATGGCGCACTGATTCTTGAATGCAATAACAGCTAAAGAAAGGGAAATCTGGTTTCCTGACTTCCTATATTGCTATGCTAGTTTCCATTGCATGAACTTAATGAATATATTAGAAATGAGAAGATGTGATATAATCCATCAGACTATTAAAGAATCACTACTTAAGACAGATCAAAAAATTTTCTACCATTTTCATTTATGAGGAACACCTTCTGGATAATTACTCTTGAGGCAAAGAACAAGAGAAAAATTATTTCAATTATAAACCTTTTTGCAGAATTTTGTCCAGATACATGATTTTAACTTTTTATTTCTATGCTAGTATTTAACATCAACTAATTAGATACCAAATTTATTTTATGTATTAAAATATTATAAATGTATAATAATGACTGGTAGATATTTTCAAAACATGTCAGCCACCATTTCTATTCACTCTAATGCTTTTTCTTATTTGCAAATATATTTCCATTTTCTCAGATCCTGTTATTCTCAAAACCACTTCCAATTCCTTTCTGGATTGGGTTTTTTAAACACATTGCAGTTTATGAGTTGAAATTTTACATACCACAAATATAAATATGTTTAGTAATTTTAAAAATGAAATGTAAAACAAAAAAATTTCTTTCATTATATTAAATTTATATTAAATTATCTTATACTTTCACCTTGTACTGAAAATCCTATTTGATTTTAGGTGGGTTATAGGTTGTAATATAAGCTGAATTTTTGCCATTTTTTAAAGTATTCAAAATATTTATTAACCCTTTTAGGAGAATTCTGCTATTTTCAATATGGCTATAAGTTCTTTAAATGGTATTGAATTGAAAGAAAAAAACACAGGTTCAAAATAAATAAATACCTTTATATAACTGGAACTATGACTAATAAGTAATTACTGTAAAACTGCAACTGAAACAAATTTAGCAAAATTTTCCAACGTTTACTTCAACTATACTAATCTATATGTTAAATCATTTTGTGGATAATTAACAGAAATGTTTTAAATAATAATTTCGTTAGGTTGTAATTATAGTAATCATAGAGTTGTATCTTCTGGCCAATACCATAATTTATTCAATAATATTTTTATTATATATTAGGTTTCTACTTGCAAGCTTCCGGGTTTGGAAAGACTATATAAGCTTTGAATTATTCAAAGTTGCTTTGGTAATAAAACAGAGTTGATTTATTTTAGGAAACATAGTAAAGCAATCTGTATATGTATACACACACACACATATATGTGTTAAAATAATTCATAAATAGATATTTGAAAGTATTTTTAAAACATTTTATAGAATTTTAAAAATTGAGAAAATCGTATAATAAACGATTATATATCATATCTGTTTCTACAGACACACACGTAAGTGTACATCTTATATGCTAAAACTTTTGAAAGTAAGGCCCAAAATCATGAGGTCGTGACCTTTCATTCCTTAGTCTTTCAGCATCCATTAGTAAGAATAAAAGATGTCTTTCTATAATTATTATTTCCAAGAAAAAGTTATTTCAATAATATAATTTTATATAGTATACATTTTATTTTGTCCAATTGGCTCTAAATTTTTATCTTTTTTCAAATCAAGATTAAATCAAGGCTATTGTCTTTCATTATAGAATTATCCACATACTTTGTTTTTCATGACATTAACTTTTAAAAATATGTTAGTCTTTTCTTTTTGTAGGCCCAAATCTGGGTTTTGTTTCTTTTTTCTTGTTTTTCATTTTTTCCTTCCTCATAATAAGATTTAGGCTAGTCATTTACTAGTGTTGCTTCATATGTTGTTTTTATTTAATCAGTAATCCATCATGTGAATTTGAGACTGAATATCTAATTCCAAAGCTTCCTTTCTCTCAGTGATGAACCTTGCTTGAATTACTCATTGGGAGTTGAAAAATGGAAATTTTTAAATTTTGTTATTCTTCCACATATTGCTCTCCTTACAGAACGTTTTCATTTGATCCCCACTTCTTGCATCTTCAGTCTTTCTCTTTCACACACACACACACACACACACACACACACACAGAAACAAAAATACAATTAATATTCACAATGTACTTTATCTTCCCTGACTTGGAATCATTCGTTTTGCCAAGGAGTCCTGGTTTCTTTTAGTGGCAACTTATACTTAGAAACACAGACCCAGATGCTGTGTGTGCTTATGGTCACTGCAGCATGTCTGCTTCTAGCCATTTTTTGATATCAAATTACCAATATATTTTAAAATTTCACAATTTAAATGTGTGTCCTTTCATTCCCCATGCCATATTTGTCTCTTTCTTTTTATATGGTCAAGATGTTTGTGTGATCATATCATTCCCTCTCTTCTATTCCATGATGTAATAAAATAATTTTAAAATTACTACACCATCATCTGTTTATAAATTTAACTTTTTTTTTTGTACAGGTCAGGTCAAGTTTTTTATTGTTGTTGTTGCTTTTTTTTTTTGTTTTTGGAGACAAAGTCTCACTCTGTCACCCGGGCTGGAGTGCAGTGGCGCAATGTCGGCTCACTGCAACCTCTGCCTCCCAGGTTCAAGCGATTCTCCTGCCTCAGCCTCCTGAGTAGCTGAGATTACAGGTGCCCGCCACTACGCTCAGCTAATTATTTTGCATTTTTAGTAGAGGCAGGGTTTCACCATGTTGGCCAGGCTGGTTTCAAACTCCTGACCTCGTGATTCGCCTGCCTTGGCCTCCCAAGTGTTGGGATTACAGGCATGAGCCACCGCACCCGGCCAAGATTTCTTTAGCATATTGCAGTAGGAGTTTAGACTCAAAGTACTATATATACTTAGTTTACTTCTTTGTGTTTGATGAGGTTTTCATAATTATGCATACTTTCATTTATTTATGTCTATATTTACATTTAAATGTCAAAGCCTATTATTTTTAATCAATCATTTTTTAAATATGTAAAAATTGTTTAAAATTAAATTCTGTAAAAATGTATACTCAGGAACTCCTGTTCTCATTAAATAAGCTCCTGACATTATTACTGTTTCAAAGGGTAACCATTTTCTTTAAAACCTAGCTTAGCCTTTTAATGTTTCTTTTTGAAAATAAAATAATTAATTAATAAAATAATCAACAGGTAACATATTAAACATAAACATCTGAATCTCATTTATCTCACTTGAAAATATGTAATTGAAAAACCCCATAACAGTTCATGAATATTATCTTTTTCTTTCTTTTTTCCTTCACTCTTCTTTTCTTTTTGCTTGTTTCTTGGCTACATAGTAGTTCTTTTAGTGGACATACCACCCAGTGAATTAAATTAACTAGTCTTTTATTAATCAGCATTTTTTATTACTTCTTTTTTTGTTATTACATATGTTATGAATATATTATTTTAAAACAGAAGAGCTTTGTCTCTGGGGCATCATAGTTTTTGTTTCCAATCAATGTGTTTTATTATTTCAACATGTTTGTTTTTTAAAGGCCATGCTAATTTCATTGTAGCCAGAGAAACTACTTCATATGCGTTGACTCCTATTAGAATTATTAAGACTCAGTTTATGACCAAGAATGTAGTCCATCTCAATGAATATTCTGCATGCTCTAGGAAATAACATGCATTCTACTGGTATTGCATACAGCAGTGATCCCCAACCTTATTGGCACCAGGGACTGGTTTTGTGGAACACAGTTTTTCCACGGACTGGGGTAGGAGGCATGGTTCCGGGATGATTCAAGCACCGTATATTTATTGTGCGCTTTGTTTTCATCATTATTACATTGTAATATGTAATGAAATAATTATGCAACTCACCATAATGTAGAATCATTGGGAGCCCTGAGCTTGTTTTCTTGCAACTAAGTGCTGGGGGTAATGGAGACAGTAACAGATCATCAGGCATTAGATTCTCATAAGGAGTGTGCAACCTAGATCCCTCACATGTGCAGTTCACAATAAGGTTCATGCTCCTATGGGAATCTAATGCTGCCGCTGATCTGACAGGAGGAGGAACTCAGGCAGTAATGCCAGCAATGAGGAGCAGCTGTAAATATAAAAGAAGCTTTGCTCGCTTGCCCACTGTTCATCTCCTGCTGTGCAGTCAAATTCCTAACAGGCCACAGACCAGCACCATCCATGGCTCCGGTGTTGGGGACCCCTGGTTTAGAGCATTTGGTCAATGTCACTGGTCAAGATGCTTAATAGCTGTGATAGTTAATTTTATATGTCAACTTGAGTGGTTAAGGAATAATCAGATAGATGTAAAATCATTATCTCTTAGTGTATCTGTAATGGGCTTTCCAGAATAGATTAGCATTTAGATCTGTAGACTGAATAAAAATGATCTGCCCTCACCATTGTGCACAAGAGTCATCTCATCTATTGAGGGCCCAGATAGAAAAATAAAAGGCAGAAGAGGGGCACATCCTCTCTCTCTTCTGGAGCTGGGACATCCTCTTTCCCTGCCTTGGACATGAAAATTCCAAGTTCTGAAACTTAACAGCCGTGAAGGCTTAGCCAGCAGCTTCCCGGATTCTCAGGCCTTTGGCCCCCAGCTGAGAGCTACACCATTAACCTCCCCGGTTCTCAGGATTTGGCACTCAGACTCAGTTACACCACTAGCTTGCCTAGTTCTTCAGCTTTTAGACAGCATATTGTGGGACTTCTTGGCCCCCATAATTGTATGAGAAAATTTACATAATAAGTCCCCTGTTATATATCTCTCTATAAAATAGGTTCTGTTTCTTTGGAGAACACTAATACAATAACATTTCTAAAGTATTCTGTTACTGTTTTTCTATCGACCCGTCCTGCCAATTATTCAGAGAGATGTTAAAATCTTTGATTACTTATGTGTATGTCTTTTTTCCCATAATTTTATGTGTTTATTTTATATAATTTGTAACTCCATCATTAGGTACATAAATGTCTATCTGGTTTAATGTACTATTGATGAATGAACCCCGTTATCATCATGAAATACTAACTTTATGTGTAGCAACATTCTTTGCTCTGAAGTCAACTTTGGTAATAATAGCCACTCGAAGTTTTCCAGTTTCATTAGTGTTAGAATGTCATAGATTTTTATATCCTTTATATTTCAGTTGTTTTGCATCTTTATATTCGAATAAGCTTCTTATAGGCTACATAAAATTAGGTCTCATTTCTGTGATCATAAGTGTGTCTGTGTGTTTTCAACTGTAGACCTTCAATGTGCCAAGCAATATGCTTTATGGTGGGTGAACAAAACTATAATCAGACTGCATCCTCAAGGAGCTAGCATTGAGTTAAAGAAGTTCATATATACCCAGCTAACTACATACAATGTGAAAAGGCAGAGCAGGTAATCTAAACAGAATATTCTGAATTCTCAGAAGATGCAATAATATTAAACCAACCCATATTATATGTTATACTTAGCATTTAAACAATTATACAGGTTGTTCAATAAAACCAGCTATTAACAATATTTAAATTAAGGTAAATAAGTTAAAATATAATGATCTATCATGTAAAACTAAAACACAAGTTAATATTTTGCAATTCAGCGTTTTCTTAGTTCAGTAGATGAAGGCCAGAGAAACCAAACACCAAACAAAATGAAAACCACTTTTACCAGAGAAAATAACTGAACCTGCAAATAAGCAGCAGTCTCCCATGCTGAGACATTCTTGGGTTCAATTGGGGAAAAATAAAACCCTGCGGGGAACGATATATGAAAAGCAATTGGAAAACCAGGTGAACTGGATAAGAAAAAATAACATCCTACTACATATCAAATGTGCATCAGTGAAAAACAGTAGTTATGGACAAACACAGCAATAATTCCAAACATCATCTAAACCCTCGAAATGGTTATTTAAAAAAAAATCCCATGGCAAATATCCATTATGTCTCTTTGAAGAATAATTCAATAATGACATAGTTTTAAACAATAGCTGATAGAAGTTGGGATTCCATTTTAATTACTGTTTTATATTTTATGTCTTGGACCTTAGGTCAATTTCACAAACAGATGATTCTTAGTTTCTGACTCAGTACATATTTATTAAAAATTGTTAGCTTCATAAAATGATAGCTATTATTAACATGTTCAGATGTTTTAAACAATTTCCATTCTACACTAAGTATGCTGAACAAAATTCTGCTGTTGACCAAACAAGAAATGTATCAGGGCAGATTTCAAGGGAAAGGTGGCCTTATTCATAGGAATGAAAGTTCCCTTCTGGAATCCCAAAGCCAGGTTTGATTTATTCTCAAAGTTGCACCATAATCTATAAATGAAATATCTAATTATCCCAGGCATGGAGCCATGGCATAACTTAAATAATTTTGTGGATCCTCACTACACCTATTATATGAGATGACTTCAGAAATTCTTGGAAAATGGAATTCAAGAATAAAGGTAAATAAAGCAACAAAAAGCTATTTCTTAATATAAGCTCCATCAAGTTCAAGACACTTTTGAAAGCAATGATACCAGCCATTTAGTCTAGCCCTAAAAAGTGAGGGTTCTGAAAATTTAACCATGTCAGTGTAGTCTTTTTCATATTATTAACTGAAAAAAAAATGGTGCCTTTTAAAGATTTAAGACTACAGAACAAAAAGAAGTCAGAAGAAGCCAAATCAGGACTGTAAGATGGATGCCTAATGATTTCCCATTAAAAGTCTTGCGAAATTCCCCTGGATTGATGAGAGGAGTGAACAGAATCATTGTCCTCCTAGAGAAGGATTCTCTGGTGAAGGCTTCATGGATGTTTTTCTATTTAAAGTTTGGCTAACTTTCTCAAAACACTCTCATAATAAGCAATTGCTTATCATCGCTGAAAATCAACAAGCAAAATGCCTTGAGCATCCCAATAAACGGTTGCCATGACCTCTGTTCTAGACCAGCCCACCTGTGCTGTGACTGCACCCTTCCACCTCTCGGTAACCATTGCTTTGATTTTGTTCTGTCTTCACAATTGTGCTGGGAAAACTATGTTCCATGTCCTGTTACAATTCTTCAAATAAATGTTTCAGTATCTTGATCTCACTTGTTTAAAATTTCTGTTGAAAACTCTGCTCTTTTCTGCAGCTGATCTAAGTGCAATGGTTTTGGCAACCATCAAGTGAAAAGTATGCTCACAGGCCGGGCATGGTGGCTCACGCCTGTAATCCCAGCATTTTGAGAGCTGAGGCAGGTGGATCACCCGAGGTCAGGAGTTCGAGACCAACCTGACCAACGTGATGAAACCCCGTCTCTACTAAAAATACAAAAATTAGCCGGGCGTAGTGGCGAGCACCTGTAGTCCCAGCTACTCGGGAGGCTGAAGCAGGAGACTCTCTTGGACCCGGGAGGCGGAAGTAGCAGTGAGCGGAGATCGCACCACTGCACTCCAGCCTGGCGACAGAGCGAGACTCCGTCTCCAAAAAAAAAACAAAAAAAGAAACGTTTGTTCCCATGTAATTTTTCAGTCAGAATTGTGTAAGCTGAACCAATCGAGATGCCCATGGTGTTTATTGTTTCTGCTGCTAATCGTCAGTCCTTTCAGTTAGGGCACAAACAAGATGGAATTTTTCATCAAACATTGATCTGGGTGGTCTGCTGCTGAAGGGTTTGCCTTCACCATCATCTCATTCCTTCTTTTTTTTTTTTTTTTTTTTAAGATGGAATCTTGCACTTGTCGCCCAGGCTGGAGTGCAATGGCGCGATCTCTGCTCACTGCAACCTCCACCTCTTGGGTCCAGGCGATTCTCCTGCCTCAGCCTCCCGAGTAGCTGGGACTGCAAGCGCCCACCAGCACACCCAGCTAATTTTTGTATTTGTAGTAGAGACAGGGTTTCACCATGTTGGCCAGGATGGTCTTGATCTATTGACCCTTGATCCGCCCGCCTAGGCCTCCCAAAGTACTGGGATTACAGGCATGGACCACCGTGCCTGGCCGTCTTGTCCCTTCTTAAAACCAGCTATCCATTTGTAAGCTGCTGATTTGGGGGAGGCATTTCCCCATAAACTTTCCATAAAGCAGTAAAGATTTCAAAGTTTGATGTTAGTTCTTCCTTCAATTTTAGCAGAACTCATATTGCCCTGAAAGGGGCTCTTTTCAAACTAATGTCTATCCTTCTTGGTGTCTAAAACTACTTCCTGTACAGATATGTTATAAGAAGTTAGTATGAGTTTATTTTGGTGCAAAAAAAGTTTGAAATTCAAGCATTCTTTTTTATAATTCACATTTTTTATAAACTTTTTAAAGACCCTTTATAGTTTGGATTTTTTTTTATCAAAAGCCAAACCAAAAACAAAACAAACAAACAAAAACATAATGAGAAACATTTCCATAACTACATTAATACTACTAAATTTATTAGACATCTACATAACTGTAAGACAGAGCTTGTATTAAATAAGTAGAGAATTCTTGTTTTACATGGGGATTATCAGCATTTATTGCAAAAACACCAGGATCATAATCTACTGTCCAAAATAAATTAATAAGTTCAAGGGTTATTGCACTAGGGCAATAAGAGAATTAGAGATTTAGAAATCATAATAAAGTAGAATACACACACACACAAACAGTATATTTAACTTGGAAATGAGAATACTTAGACCAGAATTAAAATGTACCTTACGTAAGTAATTATATGTAATAAAGATTGTATTTATATTTTTAAAGGAAGCAATTATGAGACCTAAAATTATATTATACTCTCCATCACAATAACTTTAAAATGAGCTCACCTATATTAGAAATATTAATTTTAGGATACATACAAGCATATTACAGATTATTTATCAAAAATAATGAATATGTTCAATCTCAAAGTAGAAAGATAAACAATATTTGCTAATTAGAAAAGAACATCATAGTAAAACATGCAGTAAATTTCATATAGTGACCTCAGGTTGGGTCAACTGTATTCCCTGTTCTCAATGCACCAAGCAAAATTAGTCCCTAGAGCAAATCACCATAGTTAATAGTAGATAACGAGGGAAGAGAACAATGCAAAATGTTCTACTATGTTCAAAGAAAATATGTTTTTAAGTTAAGAACATACAGGAAGGGAAAGCATATCAGGAATATTCACATGTGTGTTGTGTGTTTGTAACAGGGAAAAAATAGAAACACTAATTGATCACTAACAAAAGAATTGGCAAATAAATTATGGTATGCTATAAATGGAATTCTACATCAGTTACAATAAATAAAGTTAAATTTTATATATATTAACACAAATAAAGTTCCCACAGATATTATTGATTGTAAAACAATAATTTTATACATATGACAGTAACCAATTTACATAAAGTTCAACATCTTCAAAACAGAGCTAGAGATTTGTAGATATGTATATTATGAAGCAAACCTAAAAATACATTCATGGGAATTACTAGTATTAACATCTTGGAGTGAGGAGGCAGAAAAGTCAAAAGTAGAGATAAGTTGCATTATTCAAATAAATGTTTCATTTCTTGAGCTGGTTTGTGTAAATTCAGATGTTCATCATCACATGCACAACCAAACATGAAGCTGTAAGTGATGGGAAAGAGAAAGTAACTGTTAAAAATCACTAAGTATTATGTAAGCATTTGGCTAAGACATATATCCTATGTCATGTAAAGAGAGGATTCTTATATACTAATTTTAATAGTTTAAAAGCATAAATTTATATTTAGTTTTTATCACCTACATTTTCTTTTTGGAGCTAGGGAGATAACTTTCACCTGTAAATTCTATCAACATAGGTTCATTTTTTCTCTTTTAAATTTCATGTAAATAAAGATTTTGATTCAATATTACGTTTACAATCATAACAAAGATTTTGAATTCATTTTTTATGTTTGACTTAATTCTTTCTAAGCCTCACACTACTTTTCCCCACATCTAGACAGGCTGATAAGAAAGTCCACCCATGCCTCCTCCATTGGAGCTAGCGCAAAATTAAAACATCCTAAGCACATAAATTTGCCCAAAATCTAACCCCTAATAGCTCTAAAGTCCAAACCTACCCCCTCTGCTTTAGCCAAGGCAACGCCAATCTGCTTACACTCTGCTGGCTCTCCCAGGGAGAATAAACAACAATCTCTCAGATTATCTTAGCATGTGGAGTATTACCACTCCACGAACCAAATTTATAGTGGGGACTTATCTTGCTTCCATGGTGTGATTAAAACCAGTGATTCTTGCAGAACGCTGTGCATGATTGTAGTTCCCTCTGGCATTTCTGTATAGTATTCTACTGTGTAAACATTTACTGATATTCACTGTTTTGTTGATAGCTATTCAGTTATTTCAAATTTCAGATATTAGCATCTGTAACCTTTCATCTTTGTAACCTTTGTACATCTTTAATATGGTCGCCTTTTGGAAGCCACATGTATTCGTTTTTCAGGGGTAGGATATACCTAGAAGTAGAATTTCTAGGTCATAGGTTATAAGGATGTTCAAATTTTAGGACATAATGTCAAATAGTTTCCCCACATTTTTGACCAATTTGCTCTCCTCTCAACAATATCGAAGAGCTCTGGTTGTGCCACTCTTTGCTAATATTTGGTATTGTTTGATTTTTTATAATAGCTTCTCTAGTGAGTGTGAAGTAGTATTTGAATGGGGTTTTAATTTGTATTTTTATAACATATAATGATGCTCAGAACATTTTTACATACTTAATGACAATTTGGAAAATTTCTCACTGGTGAAGTACTTGTTTAAAATTTCCTCTTCTGTTATTATCAAGTTGTCATAATTTATAAGAGTGTTGTTACGCATCCAGCATCACTTACTTAATATATTTGTTGTATCCTCTTCTATTTGGAAGTTTATCTTTTCCCTCTCTTAATAGTAAATATTTTGGTTTGGGATAGATGAAACAAGCAAATAAATGAATAAATTTATTATTCATTTTATTTATGATCATTGCATTTGAATTTATTTTAATAAAAAAAATATTTCACGTTTATGAAGATTTAGTCATGTTTCATTCCAGAAGTTTGGATTGATGTATTTTTTTTATATATGTTTGCCGTCCATCTGAAATTGATTTTTGTGAATGGTATTTGGTGTGGGTCTATGTTCCATTATTTCCATATATATTTTCAGTTAATCACATGCCAGTTATTAACAACAGAATTCCTTCACCCTGTTCTTCAGTGGCTTCTTTGTTGCAAATAGTGCAGCCATGTATTTTTTATTCTGGCTGAAAATGTGTGTTCAATTTATCTATTGGTTTATCCTTGTCCCATTGCTATTCTTCAAAATACTGAGCTTTATAATGTTGTGATACGTTATTACCTGTGTTCTCCAATTCTTGACTTGCTGAATTTCCATATGTGTTTTTGAACAGTATTCTCAATTTGTACAAAAGCACTCTATTGATTTTTTTTTTTTTTTTTTTTTGAGACAGAGTCTTGCTCTGTCGCCCAGGCTGGAGTACAGTGGCATGATCTTGGCTCACTGCAAGCTCAGCCTTCTGGGTTCAAGCAGTTCTCCTGCCTCAGCCTCCCAAGTAGCTGGGACTACAGGCACATGCCACCAGGCCCAGCTAACTTTTTGTATTTTTAGTAGAGACAGGATTTTGCCGGGCTGGCCAGGCTGGTCTCGAACTCTTGAGTGATCCGCCCTCCTCGGCCTCCCAAAGTGCTGGGATTACAGGTGTGAGCCACAGCGCTCAGCCTTCTACTGACATTTTTATTGAGATTGCATTTTATAGAGATCAAGTAAAGGAACACTGATATATGAATTAACACAACCATTCATTTACATTTTTTGTAATTCCTTCAATATTATGTAGACTTTTCTGAGAAATATTTGTTTGTATCTTCCACTACATATATGCCAAAATATTTAAACATATTACATTTAAGCCTAGATATTTAAACATTTTTTGAAGTTATTTTAAATATCTTTATTATATTTTCTAATTTGTATTAGTATATTAAATTAATTTTAAGTTTTATTTCAAAATTTCATCAAGAGAACTTGATTTTATTTTTTTCATATAATTTTCTGTAGATTATGTTGCTCTAGTTCATATCTTTTTCAACTATGTATAATGACATTTTGATTTCTTCCTTTTACAGCTACACGTTTTTTTTTCTTTTTCTTTTCTTATGGTCTGCTTACAGCCCCTAACACAATGTGAAATAGAAGACATGTTAATGGACATTTATATATTAAATTTTTACCTCAAGGAAAATACTTGCAGTATATTTTCTTTAGTTTTTGTTGGATATTTAATCACATTAAACAGTGCACTCTCCAAAAACAATTATGAATAGATGTTGAATTTCATCACTTTTTCCCCATCACATAAAGTGTTTCTATGATTTTTTTCTTCCATTTTATTTATATATGAAATATACTGATCAGTCATTGAAATGATACATCAATCTTGCTTTCCTTGGGCTTAAACTCCATTTTTCTATGATTTAAAAACAAATTCTCACTAAATTCATTTAATGTTTTGTCAGCGGATTACTCGAAATATTTCATCAATAAATAAGTTGTTCATAATATCTGGTAAAACTTTGCCTTTTAACATTTGTTTTCTGAAGTGTTTAAGTTTTCTTAAATGTTTTCTGTTGTCATAAGATTTGTATGGAAAATCTGGTGTGGGAAGGGCAGCTTTCACCAACAAAGCCTTGTAATTGGCCTTGAAAGAACAGGATTTTGGCTGGGCGCAGTGGCTGATGCCTGTAACCACAGCACTTTGGGAGGCCGAGGCAGGTGAATCACCTGAGGTCAGGAGTCTGAGACCAGCCTGGCCAACATGGTGGAAACTCGTCGCTACTAAAAATACAAAAATTAGCCAGGCGTGGTGGAACACGCCTGTACTCCCAGCTACTCAGGAGGCTGAGACAGGGGAATCACTTAAAACCAGGAGGTAGAGGTTGCAGTGAGCCAAGATCACACTGCTGCACTCCAGCCTGGGTGACAGAGTGAAGCCCCTTCAAAAAATAAAAAAAGAAAGAGGGAGAGAAGAAGGAAGGAAGGAAAGAAAGAGAGAGACAGAGAGGGAGGAAAGAAAGAAAGAGAAGGAAGGAAGGAAGGAAGGAAGGAAGGAAGGAAGGAAGGAAGGAAGGAAGGAAGCGAGGGAGGGAGGGAAAAGAAAAGAAAAGAGAGAAAGAAAGGAGGAAGGGAGGGAGAGAAGGAAGGAAGGAGGGAGGAGGGAGGGAGGGAAGAGGAGAGGAGGGGAGAGGGAGAGGGAGAGGGAAAGGGAAGAGGGAGAGGGAGAGGGAAGAGGGAGAGGGAAGAGGAGAAACAGAATTTTGTCCTGGAGACAGAGTCCCCATAGTGACAGAAAAGGAGATCTTGGGTTTAAATTGGGATATGTAAGCCAGGAAAGTGTGCGAAGAAGAGTTTTAAACAGCACCAGAAAAAAAATGTGAGGATGTGGGTTTTCACCCTTTTTTCTTGTGATGAATTTTTAAATAGATACAGACAGAGATATAGGTAGATAGATATGGCTTATCAAATATTCATTTTAAATATATGCAGTTAATTGTATGTGACTTATACCTCAGTGAAGCTGTGTAAAAAAAGACACACGAAAGAAAATGAAAAAAAATTGTTTAAGGCATACCAACCAAACTGCAGCCCCAGAACGTGCACACAAGTTTTTTTTATTTGAGTGCCTTTTACCACTGTGCTTTCATTGCTCTGATAGAATTTATTACACAGAATAATCAGCAAAAAATACAACTGGGAGGGTCAGTTGCTATGCAATGACTAAAACATAAAATAATTTTTATATGGCCAAAAGGTAGGTGGTTTCTTTGGCACAGCTGGTCAAAAAATATTTGACATCTGGCCTCCTATTTATATATGAAATTAATTTATACCTATATATTATAATTATGTATCAAATGCAACCCAACATTTTAAGTTGATTTTGAAACAGAGTAATAACTATCTGTTTCTCCTCTCTTCACTGTAATAGTCATAGTGTATTTCAGATCTTAAATAACACATCATCTTAAAATTATAGATGGATAATAAGTACATGAGGCAATAGATATAGAAATTAGCTTGATTTATTCTTGCCACAAACAGTGCATGCATGTATCAAAACATCACACTGTAGTCCATAAATATATGAAATATAAAATTTAAATTGTGTTATTAATAAACATATAGATTGAAAAAACATTACACCATTTTCTAGAGGTAACTTTCTAAAAGCAAAACAAATTTTTCTAAAAATCAAGAAGCCTATATTACTAGAAATCCAGGCGTGGTGGCAGGCACCTGTAGTCCCAGCTACTCAGGAGGCTGAGGCAGGAGAATCGCTTGAACCCAGGAGGCGGAGGTTGCAGTGAGCGGAGATCGCGCCACTGCACTCCAGCCTGGGTGACAGAGAAAGACTCTGTCTTAGGAAAGATAAAAATAAAAAATAAAATTAAAATTTTAGTAATTAACCATAATTAGCAATTCTACCTTAGTCTTACTGTAAACTTTCCCAAGCCAATTAGTCATATTTGTAATCATTATGTCTTTTTTTCCAAAAATCAACAGAATTTATTGAAGAAATTTGAGGTGGTGAAGATAGGCACCTTTGCTGCCACGTTGTAGCTGTGGCAATCTCAGCCAGCTTTCTGCCACGTACATACAAATTTATTAGAAAGATAAACCATTATTAAAGCTGACACAAGTGAGGTCTTAAATCTATTTTAAATATGACTAATTTCTAGGTCAATGGTGAGCTTCACGTTCTCACCATTCAGCAACTTGCAGCGAGACACTTCAACAATGGCTAAACGGGGGACCGTATCAAAGAAATAGACACTATGATATCAGAGAACCAGCTAGTACCCCAACCCCAACCCTCCCCACCCCACCCACCCCCCCTTTTTTTGGAGACAGAGTCTCGTTCTGTTGCCCAGGCTAGAGTGCAGTGTCGCAGTCTCGGCTCACTGCAACCTCCGCCTCCCGAGTTCAAGCAATTCTCCTGCCTCAGCCTCCCCAGTAGCTGGGACTATAGGCACCCACCACCACGCCTGGCTAATTTTTGTGTTTTTAGCAGAGACGTGGTTTTGCCATGTTTACTAGGCTGGTCTCGAACTCCTGATCCACCCACTTCAGCCTCCCAAAGTGCTGGGATTACAGGCCTGAGCCACCGCACCCAGCCCAGAACCCACTTCAAGTCCTTGGTGGCTTCTGTTCATACAAGTGTGCAGAAAAACTCTAAATGGCTTTTAGTAAATTCTCATTTCTTGGTGCCTTCAATTTTACTAATAAGAGCCTATTTCTAATAGTAATTATGCTTATTATAATATAAGAAATGGTAATATACAATGTGCTAATTAGTAAAACTTTTGGCTACTGAATTAGAGGGTTTGAGAAAAGGCTTACCCTAGTGGTCTTCCGAGAATGGCCCTTACTGATAGGTTTACTGTCAAAGAACAAGATTTACACTCTTAATAGCACCTTAGTTGACCACTCCTAAATTCAATTTTAAACTGCTGTCATATATGTCTATCTATATAATTGTTTATATTTGTGTATTTTTAAATAAATAACCGTCATTGACATTAACGCAGATAGTTTTCAGTAAAGGTAGAGAAGACATGTAAAATACAAATAATTTACTAACAATAAAATGAGTAAAAATGAAGTTTATGGAAACAATGATTGGATATTAAGAATACAGAATATAGAGACCTAAGTTATATAAATATACACAAACATAAAAACTTGATGTTTTGCTTATAACTAAAAGTATACAAGAATGGTAATAAATGCTTTAAAATTAGAAATATTTCTTAAATCTGATTATGTCTAACAATAAATATAATCGGGAGCCTCAAATACTGGAAACCAAAAAAAAAAAAAAAATTCAATGTAGCCTAAAGACTAAAAAAATAGAAATTCAAATGTCTCAAAAATAAATAACAGCATAAAAATTGCTATCTTGATGGCAGTATTCCCTTTACTTTATAAATTGTGTTACTTTGTTCAGCTATAAGTCATCCACTCAAAGCTGATAAAAAAATAAAATTATAAGCAGTTCACCTGGGAGGAAAAATAATGTGTGATGGATCTATCCTTCGCCCATACACACTAAGCACCATTTAATTGAGTACAGATAAAACAATACCAGCACCAACTACCTCACACAGAAATAATGCACCTGAAACATTACACTGTAAATGATGAATTGAGACACCACTGTTAACATCTCATTTTTAAAGAAAGACCCTGATATATTTATCAACACTTTTGGGAAAGCATCATCAATTTTTTTTCTTGTTTTTCACATTTTACACTTTATGTAGACACTTTATGAAATTTATCTTAACATCACCAAGGAAATGGAATATGAGAGAAAACTGAAACAAAATAAGTGTTTAGAACGAAATTATGCTTTATACACATAAGTCATAGCTATTTATATAAGTGACTCCATAAATTGTATCAAGGATTCATTATTCATTTTAACTGAATCATCCATATTCTATTAGGTCTAATTAAGAAGTATTCTGGCAGTAACAGAAAAAATCAATAAATCATTCAATCATTTTTTTAAATTCAGGTAGATCCTGAAGAAAGATTTGTCCAGAAAAATAATTACAATAGCAATAATAAAAATATAACTCTAGATTTCACCCATTAGACTTTGAGTAAGTATAATACAGGAAAAATAAATAAAAATGCATAATAAATAGACTAGACATACATTATCAACATATTCCATACAAACGCAATGTCCTTAATTGAATATTGACTGAACTCTACCTGCCTCAGAAATGAAACATGGAGAAACTCTAAACATTCATGACTACTTTAGGCCATTTGTTCATGACTACCCTAGGCCATATACACATACCTGAGTTATAAATGGTTATAAAATATTCAACCTGGTTACTAGCTCTTTATAACAAAAAGCTTTTAGAAAATGGTATGTGCGTAAGCAATTCTTGCCATGGTGAAATCTGATTGAATAACCAAGCAATTGTACTATCCTGGTTCTGCTTCATAACAAAATCGAAAAGCTGCATATGTCTCTAATAGGCATGGATTTTTAACACTGTATGATTTGCTTTATTAAGTCTACTTCTGGTATTCATAGAATTTTAATCCTTGCCACAATAAAGCCATGAAGGAAATACATAGTTAGCATGTTAATTGTGGCAGGAATGTGTCAAATGTTATTACATATTACCAATATGATGGATCTACTTATGGTCTTTTTGTTAACATTACAAATTACCATTCTCATAGCTACATGTGGAAAGGGGCCTTTGAAATAGATAATCCCTGAAGTCTTATGGGTAAATTTTTGTAGCTTTTGTTTAATTTTGAAAGGTTATACATATACTGACCTCTTTTGATGGCGAATAGGCTTTAATAACGAAAAAACAATGATTTAAAATAAATCTGTCTTTGGCAGTGAACGAATACTAACATATTTTGAAGTACAATTGTATCCTTTTTCATAAGATATTTGGGAATATTTTTCCTGCAATAACAATATTTTTCACATATGGATCCATCAAGGCTATCTGTCTAACTTGAGTTCATTTGCTAAAGAAAGCTATCTCTTACCCTGATTTTAAATTTTCCATAGTTATTATTTTAGGATCCGTATTGATAAAAAAAGGGCAGTACAATTTATATAGACTTTTATATTCTTTTAAAATAAGACAAATCTATTTGACAATAGACTCATTTTTTGAACTCAGATAAATAAAGTTGGTGTTACTCTTACCCCAGTAGTTAGCTTATGCACACAGTGAGTCCATTTCATATGCAAAGTAGATAAGCAAGTATTTCCTTTGTTACTAGAGATTCAAGATTCACTTTTGTGCAGTAAAAACAAAAGTAGGCTGTAGTCTGCATCATGTTGATGTAAAGTGTTTGACATTTTATTAGAAGACTTTGATAATAAAACAATTAAAACTTCTATTGACAGATAAATGGATAAAGAAAATTTATATATTAGGCTTTATATATTTCTATCTCTCTCTCTCTATATATATATATAATGGAATGATTCAACATTTTAAAAGAAGGAGCTCCTGACATTTATGACAACTTGGATAAATCTAGAAGACATAATAACAAGTAAAATAAGCCAGGCACAGAAAATAAAATACCATCTGACCTCACTTACAGGTGGAAAATATTTTTTAAAAAGTCAAATACATAGAAATGGAGAATAGAATAGTCATTAGCAGGGGTGGGTATGGGGAAGAAATGGGTAGAATTACTGAAAAGGTACAATCTTGCAGTGAGGAAGGATTAATAAGTCCAGAGATCTAATATATGGTATGAGGAATATAGTTAATAATAATATATTATATACTGAAAATTAGGTAGGACAGTAAAATGTAGGTGCTCTGATCACACACCCAGCAAAAAATTAAAGGGGCAGCTATGGAAGGTGGTGGATAGGTTAATCTACATGACTGTAATAATTATTTCAAAACATCATGTTTTACACCACAAATATATACACCATATATATAAATACATCAATGTGTGTATGTACGCATATATGTCATATATTATAAGTGGAGTGTGTGTATAGAAAACACCACAATATATGTGGAATGTAAATGATTGATCTCATGGGAGCAGAGAGCAGTGTGGTTTTCACCACGGGCTGCAAGATGGGTTAATGGGGAGATGTTGGTCACAGCATACAAAGTTTCAGTTAGATAGGAAAGACAAGTTTTTGGAATCTATTGCACAGTGTGATGATTGTAGTTAATAATAGTGTATTATATATTTCAGAATTGCTAAGAAAGTAAATTTCAAGTGATCTAACTACAAAAATTGTATTTGAGATGATGAATATATTAATTGATTCAATTATTCCATGTTGTCTACACATATCATAATGTCACTTGGTACCACATAAATATATACAATTATAATTTGTCAATTTACAATACAAATATTATGAAATAATATAAATTAACTCTATAAGGTATATTATTTGTGTTGTGAGTTAAGAAATCATTAATAACTATTTTCAGAATGACAAATATGATTGTATGTTGTAAAAAAGATAAATACGTGAAATTATGAGGTTAAGAAAAGTTTAAATTGAAAAGACAGGGATTCCTGTGGAATTATGGTGAGCACCTAAATCTAAATCTCTTCATAAGTCCTCCAATTAATATGTGGATCAAGAAGGGACAGTAAGATATGCATAACTCACAATGACCAATGATGGTGCTACTAGGAGATTTAAAGTACCATAAACTTAACATTATATGTCAGTAAGGAGATGGGGGCATTTCTGAAAAGTCCTGGAAAAAGCTGATATGAGATTTCTTTTCTCTACAGGAACCTTCAGCCAATGTTTTGACACCATTTAGCAAAGTCCAGGACTCAATCCAGAGATTGGGAAATATTTTTTGTAAAGGCCAGACAGTAACTATTTTAAGATTTAAACAAGGTGACCTGAGGCCTGCCTGTAATCTCAGGTACTTGGGAGGCTGAGGCTAGAGGATCACTTAAGCCCAAGAAAGGGAGACCAGCCTGGGCAAGAAAGTGAGAATGCCATCTGAAAACAAATAAAAAATAAAAAGTAAAATAAAATAAAATAAAACTCCAAAACACACACAAAAAACTCAACTGAGTTTCACAATCCTGACAGTGTCTGTGGCAGCTACTCCCCTATGCCACTGTAGGTTGAAAGCAACCATAGACACTATGTAAAGGAATCAGTATGATCTCTTTCCAATAAAACTTCATGTACAAAAACAGGCCAAGGTATGGGATACGGCCAGCAAGCCTTGGTTTGCAGACCCTTGCGTTAATCATGCCAAGTACTCAGATAACATTAGACAGGCGTTTAGTATTTCAGCTTTGGTTATTATACCAAACTACTTAAATTATTTCACTAATCTACTATCAAGACCAGCTACCTAATTTGTGAGGCCTACTGAAAAAAATGAGAATCTAGGACCCTTTCTTCAAAAATTATTAAGGATATCAAGCCAGCAAGAGCAGAGCCTTACACCAACCCTGGGACACTTCTGAACGTGGGGCCCTGTGCCCCTCCCACAGCGCATGCACATGAGGCTGGCACTGCCTACCTTTACCCTTGTTCCTTGCTCCTGTAACTCCAAGTTTTGTGGCTTCTCTTTTCTTGGTTGGGAAAATCCATTCACTAAGCTCTCAGGGTGTTCCTCCTGTGTCTATATTAAACGTTGGATTTGTCATCATCACCCTGCACATAATATTTCTCTCATGGTATCTTTAATTTTTTTCAAAATATTTATCTAATGCTAATTATCTAATGCTAATTTTCTATTTTCTAAAGCTATTAAAGGTCTGTTCCCTTCCTCTGCTTTGTACAGTTCGCTTTGCAACAGGAGAGACCCCTGCCCAAAATAGCGGTGCCGATGTTGAGGCTGACACTCCCCGCATTAACAAAGCAGGAGAGAAAATGTATTATTTAGACAAAGACGCACAGGGCGCTCCTGGTGGGCATGAGTAGGTGTGAGTTTGCTTGAGCAAAGCAGAGGAAGTGGGATTGGCCCTTTATAACATGGCAAACGAATGAGAATGGCAAGAAGTTCCCAGGCAGGGGAAAATTAAATTTCTCACGTGTAACAAACAGGAATGTGAATTCGTAAGTTGTATCAGCCTGTCTGGAAGTGCCACCAAGAAGGAAAGGAGAATGAGGTCTAACAAGAATTGGGAAGTCAAATATGAAAATGAGACAGGACGATTTCTTACACCCTGGCATCCCCCTGCCCTTCAACTTTCATCATCTGTTTTCATTATATTTGGGTAATCATGAGAGAGGAACGACCATTAAAAAAAAAAATCTATGTTTTAAATCAGAATGTTAATTGTGATAATATTCTTGTAATCACCTCACAAAAGATTTAAAAGTCATGCCATTTTATACAATGATCACATACACACACAAACTAGGTCATAGGAGGTTTATTTTTAAAAACCTATGACCCCATTATATTACTTTTTAAATTACCAAAATGTGCTCAAAACACATTGTAAAAATTCAGAAAAATAAGACTAAATACATGATGTGATTATAGTAAAATCTTACTATTTATGAAATATCTACCTATGGATATATATGTAAATATAGATCTACACTTATTTGCATTTTCTAGTTTGGGAAATTATTTTAATTGTTTTTACTCAAATTAGAAATTATTTTGTTGATTGAAGCAGCCTCTAATATCAATAGATAAGACAATTAGACTCAAAATGTGGACCATTAGAAATGTTGCTAATATAATGAAGTCATATATTATTTATATGAGATTATATTTGAATGTAGCATATTATATTGCATTATGTCACGTTATAAACAGTGTCAGATACCATTTATTGACTATGTACTTGTTAGTAATAAACCAGACCTGAAGAAACACCACTAATAAATGGAAACAATGGCACAATCAATGCATTTTCTGAGCTTTGAAGAAGCTTCAGGATGATTTATATGGTAGTATTAAATGGGATAGTCTAAATTTGATAATACAAAGCAAAATATCACATTTAAACTATTAAATAAAATGGAAAATACATTTGTCCTGTTATAATTAAAAGTACAATGGAAACTTCCTGTTTCTTTTCATATAAAGTTTAAAAGAGTTTTGGCTAAGTTTTTTAAATGTACAAATATCTAATAGCTTTATTTTTTCCCTCATTTTTTAAGTTGTTTTACAACATCTTGAAAAATATCCATCAATGCCAATTATATAGACATTTTCTTCATTATTTCTCCTTTATGAAGTGGGAGAAAGTTTGTATTGCAACAGTTTCATTCGTTAATCTATGGTGAAGCTAACTATGGCTATGTTTTTTTTACTTATTAAAAAATACACAATACCTGTATATGCTGCATATATTACTCATTGGTCTCCCTAAATTAGATAATAATGACCTTTTCTGGATCTCATCAATAATAATCTTACTATTAAACATTCTTTTCATTTTCTGATTATAATCACTGCTTTATTTGCCATATTGTATGTTATTTAAAATATATATTTACCATTTGTATTGTTCATACTGCTACATATACAATTTGGGAATATTTGTTTTCTGAAAGCATAAAGCAGGAAACCAGACTCTAAATCAAATACTTTGTAAAATGCTCACTGTTAAATTGATGAAAATAAGTTGTTGGAAATAATGCTTTCATTTTCTAAGACTTTCCTACCTGTGTGTTAGCATTTTTTACTTTTTGAATATTTTTCTTAAAACATATGCAGTTCCTAATTTTGTATTTTTGGAGTGTATACTCAGAAGTGGAATTTCTGTATCATATGGTAATTATATGCCTAATTTTTGAGGAACTGCCATATTGTTCTCCATAGAGGCTGCACTATTTTACAGAGGCTCAAAGAGATATTTGTACACCAATATTCATAGCAGCATTATTTGCAATATCCAAAATGAGGAAGCAATCCAAATATCCATGGACAGATGAATGGATAAACAAAATGTGATATATACACATAATGGAATATGATTCAACCTTAACAAAGAATGAAATTCTGACACATTGTACAACATAGATGAACAATGAAGACATTATACTAAGTTAAATAAGCCATACACAAAAGAGTAAATGTTATTTGATTCCAAATATATGAGGCACCCAGAATAGACAAGTCCATTGAGACAGAAAGTAGAATAGTGATTCCAATGGCCTAAGCCTGTGGGATTGGGAAGTATGGGGAATTATTATTTACTGAGTATGGATTATCAGTTTGGGATGAAGAAAATGTGTTGGAGATGGAAAGTGGTGATGGTTGAAAAACGATGAATGAAGTTCATTAATGAACAATAGCGCACGGTAACATCAGTGGCATCTCAAGCAGATAGAGGGTGTCACTTAGCTCCACATGTTATGGAAAAGAGAAACATTTGATAAAGCCAGAGTATTAGAAGGCACTAAGTGAGAATGGAAGACAGGATTACTAGTACATCAGCCAAGGGAAACTCTGCCTCTTTCTTTGTTCCAGGCAGAAATATAGACAGACAGGTAGATAATAGATGGATTTATATAGATATATACACACATAATTATATCACATATTAAATGTTATATATAATTTTCTATACACATACACAGAGAGAATGTATGTGTGTGTTTATTTATTTTTATTTTTTAATTTTTTGAGGCAAGGTCTTGCTCTGTCACCCAGGCTGGGTGCAGTGGCATGATCACAGCTCACTGCAGACTCGATCTCCCAGGCTCAAGTGATCCTCCCTCAATCTCCCAGGCTCAAGTGATCCTCCCACCTCAGCCGGGGTGACAGTCATTGGCAGAAAAACCCATTTTTTCTATTAAATGTGCAAAAAAGACACAGTTGGGAAATAAAATAAATTACATATATTATTTTCAGTTTTTCCTTTTATGCTGTTTTCAAAAGTTGATTGCACATCTACACAAAAATAGCACTCTTAAAATAGATAAACTATTGTTATATTTCCTTAAAGTGTGTTAAACAGTTATTTTCCTTTAATGAGGAATACATGCCCATATTATCTTCAACAGGAATTACTTTCCCCCAAAGTACAAATGTTGTCCAACACAAAGACTGTTTCTAAAGTTCAAGGGCTTCTCATATTTGGACAGAAATCTCACTGTATTTCTGTTGCATCCAGACATCCAAGACTTTAACCTCCCATGACGATGAGTAATAGAAGCATAAGAAAATCTATTCCTTCAGTTACCTCATGGCAGTATTAAGTTAATACTCTCTATTAAAGTGGCAGCAAATGATTTATTAGCATGCCTCCTCTCTGGACTGATGTGCAATTGCATGGATGATGGGCTGGTGGAAACCACTGTGGATGTAATATCTCTGTAATGCTATGATGTTGATGACTTGAGGGAATACATTATTAAGGAAATATTGTGCTGATTACTTGCTTCTGTAATATATCATCAATCTGATGTCACTACTAAGATGTATAAGTATAATTAATAATTCACAAAGTGAAAAGTGACAGCAAGACTTCCCTTCTAAGTAATCTTTAAAGTATTCAGTTTTGAAAACTTTATTCTAAGTACTTAGGAGAAGGTTTGGTGAGCTAAGATTATTTAAAGATGAAGGTGATAAAGTCAGACAGGTACAATGAATACATTTGGTGGAATCTCTGTTGGTTTTCACGATGAAGACATACAAGGAGCTGCCCTGCCCAAAATTTTTGGTTTAATCAAGGATCCCATCTAAAATAGAATAATTTATGACATATGATAAACGCCTTAACTTTAAAAGCATTTCGACATCTTTTAACTTCTATTTTGCAGCTATATGTTACTTAATAAGGTTGTTGAGGAAGGATTTCTATGGTGTTTTTAAATAATTAAGCAGCCAGATATCAAAATCTACTCATCTCATATCACTTTCATTAGCACAGTGGAGGGGCAAGACATTAGGTTGATATCCAAGATTCTGACCTCTCTTTTGCCAAGAATAAATCACAATTTTAATCAACTTGGCTTTCTTGACCTTAGTTTTCTCATCTGTAAAATAGTTTGATTTAAAAATGCAATCTTCATGATTATAGTTTAATTTGATTCAAAGAAATTCCTTTAGCACAAAAGAGCAATTATTCTAACACATTAGTTTTTTAAAAATAGGGAAAGAAAAACCCTCTAAGTACTTTATGTTTCAAAATAAATAATTTCCTATCAATGTGTAAATAAAAACTGCTTTCTATTTTCTTATTTTCATGGATATTTAAACAGTGTGTTTACTAATACATCCCAAACAATATGATTAGTTTACCATAGGATTAAGAACTAACACCAAAAGGATGCTTAGAAACACATTTCTTCAGGCAAATAATCTCCAATGCAATTGGCTCCATAAAATATAACCTGGATTATGCCTGGCACACTGTCTCACACCTGGAATCCCAGCACTTTGGAAGGCTGAGGTGGGAGGATTGTTTGAGCTCAGGAGATCAAGAGCAGCCTGAGCAATATGTCAAACCCCATCTTTACAAAAACAAAATAAAAAAAAAAAAGCAAACAAAACAATGAGCTGGGCATGGTGGCACACACCTATAGTCCCAGCTACTTGGGGGGCTGAGGCGGGAGGATAGCTTGAGCCCAGAAGTTTGAGGCTTCAGTGAGCCGAGATCCTACCACTGCACCTCATCCTGGGAGAAAGAGCAAGACCATGTCTCTAAATAAATGAATAATTAAAATAACCTCTAGTAATTTAAATTCCATCAACTCTCCAGAAAAAGTCTGTCTGGTCTTGCATATATTGAATAAAGAACTCTTCTTGTTGAAAAGCTTAACTATATAACATTACTAAATAGTTTCACAAATGAATCAAATAAAGTGTTCACTCTAAGAAAGTCCTTTTTTTCTAACACGCAAAATTTTATTAAGGTATGATACCGACAAAAATTTTTGCCCACTGATAAGATACTGTGATGTTTATTGATGTATGAGGTAGGTATTGTCAACACACACATTATAAATGCTCTGTGAATTTGGCTTGTTTTAAGTTTTCAAAGTTTATAAATTGCTATAAGCATTGAATAAAACTCCTCTCATTATCAGATTGCTGAGTATGTGTCTTAAACAACAATGTGCAAGTTTCTTACATAACAAAAATAATTTGGATCCAGACAAAGAAGTTGAAGTGCAATAGCAAACCCCTGCTGTGGTCGGATCCAGGGAATGTATTGAATCTTTTGATAAAATGAGCTTCGTGTCTCTTGAAAATGTTTCTGTGTTTGCTGTTTGAGACTTGTCTTTATATTTGAGAATTGACCCAATATGCTGTTGCTATTAAATAATTAGCAGAGATACTGCAATTGAAAGGGACAATTCCTATACTCAGGTTTCATCTATTAGGAAAGCACAACCTTTTAAAGGCAATTCATTAAGCTGAATGGAGCGAGACAATATCAACGTTTTAAAAAGACAACAAATCAGACTATAGCACAGAGTGAAAGTAACTCATTTTAACTTCTTTAACTGCTTTTTGAACTGCTACTCACTCTAAAGCTGTTTTAAATACCTGCACACAATATTTCTATTCCATGAACCCTTGGACTGTCTGTAGTTTCTCTAATGTTTGTTGTACTTTAAAGCTGTAGACTTCAAATTTAGTACTCACAGGTTCAAACTCTAAGCAATCTGTTTCTTTGCATGCTATCTTGCAAGAAATAGAAAACTGGAGTTCATAAACTATTGATTCACTCTCATCCTTCATATTTTCTCCAAATTCATGATTCCATTATTATAAATTAATATATACTAACCAAAAATATGAAACTTGGTATCTTTCACATGATCTGAATTAAAAGAAATTATTTTAACAAATGCCCCAAAATACACATAAATTTTTATTTTAAATATTTGGAGCCGGGCGCGGTGGCTCACGCCTGTAATCCCAGCACTTTGGGAGACCGAGGGGGGCGGATCACGAGGTCAGGAGATAGAGACCATCCTGGCTAACACGGTGAAACCCCGTCTCTACTAAAAATACAAAAAATTAGCCGGGCGTGTTGGCGGGTGCCTGTAGTCCCAGCTACTCGGGAGGCTGAGGCAGGAGAATGGTGTGAACCCGGGAGGCGGAGCTTGCAGTGAGCCGAGATCGCGCCACTGCACTCCAGCCTGGGGGACAGAGCAAGACTCTGTCTCAAAAAAAAAAAAAAAAAAAAAAAAAAAAAAAAAAAAAATTTGAGGAAGAGGTATTTTGAAAATAACTAAATGTTTTCCATTATTACAATAATTTTCATGTTAGAAACCCTAATTCCAATGTCCTTACTTTTAAATGAGAGAAATTGGTAGTCCTCTCTCTGTTTCCTTTGTTGGTGTTAGTTGCCTACCTTAATTTTAAGTACTACAAGACAGCATCTAAAAGTAATCTCTGGCAACAAATATAAAATAGAGGGAAAAAATGAACACTTGAAAACACCGAAGAGTCAAATTCCCAGAAACTTAGAGAAAGTGAATATGTACCATGTTGATGCAGCTGACTTGGGCGTGACAATTATTTAGAAAATGAGTTAATGCTGATATAGACAAACCTTCTTTCTTCTTATCCCAGTTTCTTAACAGGACTCTGGGTTAGATCAATAGCTTCTCTATTGTTTCTGATTTTTGAGGCAACCAGACAATTAAAATTTCTACATCTTACCTATAATTTATTCTGTTTTAATCTTCATTCAAACATTACAGTTCTCAAAAACCTGGAAGAAAGTAACTGATGATCACTGTAATTTCCCTCTCTCACTCTAAATATGTATTATATTTATTTATTTATTACTTATTATCATATATATTGCATTATTAAGAGAAATTAACGTATGGCCTGGATGATGAGAGACACAAATAAGTAAGGATAGAAGAAACAAAGTTGAGATGCACGTAGCTTGGGATGGAAATTAAATCCAGATAGAATATGTAGAGCATCTGTGTGCAGAACACAAGAAGCGTTAATAAGAAGAGTAAATGGAAACCCATAGTCATGAGTCTCGTGAGCCACCAGGTACTCATGTGTTTTCAATTGACTAACCATTGGTGACCCCCATTTTGAGGGTTCTATATGACCTGGGCCTGAGACTCACAGATACACTCTGTGGCTGCTCAGCTGGTTATGAGCTAGTTATATGGGTAGGGTCAAGAATATTCTACCATGCAGATAGAGCACAAGTTAGGCACAACACCTTTTATCTGCTGAGACTTCACTCTGGTCCTCATAATCACACTGCAAGAGAGGAAGACTGATGGAGAGAAAGACAAAGGGACAAAAGGAGAGGGGAAGGGAGGGAGAGAATGGTGAATATTGGGGAATTCAGAGAACATGCCCCTTACATCGACATTGTACCCTCTTTTATCCTATCCCTTTCCTTTTGCTTCTGAATAAATGCTTTAAATTGATGCATTAAGCCCTGTGATTCCAGCAACTTAATGAGATCTGAGCCCTTCTCTTCTGTGACTCCCTGAAGGCTAGCAGTGTACTTAGGAATCACCATTGCCTGAAAATAATTTCCCATGTTGCCTGCAACTGGTCATTGTATACCCCTGCCCCTTGCAAAATAAACAGTAATTATTATGAAAAGGGAGAAAGAGAGTAAAATAAAATAAAACTGCCCCAGATAAATACATCTATCAGATACATGATTTTTCTCCTCTCTGTATTTCATCAATGGAGAATATTAGCAAAATCTGAATAGCCATGTAGAATCTGGACATTTCATTAGGAATTCCAATTATAAAACATTCTAAAATTTGTTAATCTCAGAAAAGAATCTATCATTTTAAGAAATACACTAAAAGGACCAATCATAAGCAAAGAGCTCTGCTATTTAGTAAGTAGAAACTGTAGATAGGGGCTTTTTTTTTTCCTTTCCAGCATGAAAAAAGCAAAAAGCAAAACAGAAACAGTGAAACTATTTTATAAATATGGCAGAAAAATGGAAATATAACATTAATCTGGAGGCTCAGAAAAGGACCCTACCTGTGAAAATGGTTAAAACAGAAATTAGGAAATATCAGAGAATTATGTAGCATACCTAAGGAGATTTATGAAGATATGACAATTCAGAGAAAAAAAACCCATAGTTTGAGACCATAAAGTCAAACAAAAGTTATTATAAATGAAAACTGGAGAATGAGATTCTCTCTTTAATATTGAAGCAAAAATGTTAAAAGCAAACAAACAAGCAAGGAAGCTAAAACTGAGTGAACAGAATTAAACAATGTATGAACAAAATCATATATTATGACTAAGTGTATTTTATTCCACAAACGCAAAGTTGTTGCAATTTAATAATTTTAAAAAGAAAAATGTAAGATCATCTCTATAAATGCAAAAAAACCTAACACCCATTTCAGATTTAAAAGAAAAAAAAAAAAAAAAAACTTTCATTAAAGGAAATTTCCTCAATCTGATGAAGACCATTTACAAAAAAACCTGCAGCTAACATTCTACCTAATGGTCAAATACTAAATACTTTATCCCTAACATCTGAAAGAAGGCAAAGATATTGTACATTCATCACTACTATTCAATTTTGCAGTGGATTCTAGCCAGAGAAATAAGACAAATAAAATAAAGGCATCCAGACTGGAAAGAAACAAGTAAAGCATTTGAAGTTAGCATGTCCTCACGGAAAAGCTGTGAGAATTTACCCAAAAGAACTATGCGAACTAAGTGGGTTTAGCAATGTTAAAATATAGAAAATCATATAAAAAGATCAAGTGTATTTCTGTGTGCTTGTAACAAAATCATGAAAATTGAAATTAAAATATACCATTTAAAATGTGGAATACCTAAATCTGATATAAGATGTAAAAGACCTATTCACTGAAAACTATAGAATAGACCTACTCATATAAGAACAACTGATTAGAAGCCAAGACACTTGAGTGGTGAGAGGATAGTATTTTTATAATAGTGCTAGAACAATCAGAATATCTATATGAGAAAAGGATGAAATTTTATCCGTATCTTGTATTCCATAAAATAACTAACTTAAAATGGACCATAGACCTAATGTAAAACCTAAAAATATAACATTTCTTAAAATGGTTAAAAAAATGTGTGCTTTTGTCTTGGGAAAATTGTATTTTTCTTTAAAAATAATTGAACACCATTACCTCTATCTAGTTCCAAAGTATTTTCATTACCTGAATAGTAAAACCATACCAATTAAGCAGTTGCCCCTCATTTATTTTCTCCTCCCCCAACCACTGGTAAGAACTAATCTGCATTTTGTCTTCATAGATTTTTCTATTTTGTATATTTTTTATAAATGGCATCATATAATATGTGACTTTTGGTGTAAAGCTTCTTTCACTTGGCTTAATATTATCAAAGTTCATGCAGGTTGTATTATATATCAGTACTTGATTGGTTTGAAAATATTCAAGTTATATAAACTATATATTCAACTTATATAAACTTTCAACTATTCAAATATTCAACTTATATAAACTTCACTCAACTTATATAAACTATATAAACAAATATATTATCAACTATATCAATAAATCATACGATGTATAATTATAATTATATAATATAAATAATATATTAACTAATATGTAATATTAACTATGTATTATTACATAGTGATGTTCACTATATATTATATAATATAATTACAAATAAAATATGTAATAGTTATATTAACTTTATATCATTATATACCATAATTGCAATATATAGTATATAATTATATATTACATATATTAGTTATAATAATTTATGTATTACTATATATAACAGTATATATAATTATTATATATAATATGTAATATAACTATAATGTATATATATAATTATATATTATAGTTGTATATAATATATACTTAAATATATTATTTTTATACTATAAAATTTTATAAATATTATATATGTAATTATATATATAATTATGTGTTTTCATCATCTGCATATACCACAGTTTGTTTATCTGTTCTCCTACTAAAGACCATGATGGTAGCGTCCAATTCTTGGCAATTATGAATAAAGTTGCTATAAACTTCCATGTACACGTTTTTGTATACATCTAAGTTTTCAAACCCTTTTTGTTGGAAGGAGCACAATTACTAAATTGTATGATGAGAGTATGTTGCCAAGTTGTCCTCCAAAATGGCTGTACCATTTTTTATTCCCACTAGCAATAAAGCAAATGGTGCATTGTTCCACATTTTCACCAGCATTTGACAATATTAGTGTTTAAGTTTTTGTCTATCTAATAGGTATGTGGTGTTTCTTATTGTTTTAACTTGCATTTCCCTTGGAAATGCTATTTTTAGCATATTTGAGGCACCGTCAAACTCCTTTCCACAGTGGCTGCACCATTTTCCATTTCCAACAGTAATGCGCAAAAAGTTTACATTTCTCCTCGATCTCTATGTTTTATCATAACCATCCTGGTGAGTGTCAAGTCGTACCAGATAGTGAGTTTGTTTTGCAGTTCCTGATTGTCTAATGATGTTCAGCATCCTCACATATACTTGTTGGCCATTCATTCATGTTTTGAAGAAATATCTAAGTCCTTTGACCATTTTATAAATGTACTTCTTGTCTTTCTTGTTGTTGAGTGGAAAGTGTTTTTTTATATATTCTGCAGAGTTCAACCTTATCAGACAGATGACTTGCAAATACTGTCTCCAAATTAGTTGGCTACCTTTTTACCCTCTTAACAATGTCCTTTGATGTACAATGATCATAATTTTGATGAGATCCAATTTATCTATTGTGTCTTTTATCTAAAATGATTTAGTTTTCATATCAAAGAATTCATTGTCAAAGCCAAGGTTATGAAAACTTAATCCTGTGTGCAAGTATGTGGGCTAGGAACGCAGAGATGCATAACAGCATGGCTGACCATTAGACCCTGAGTCCTTGACTACAACTCCCTTGAAATTGTGCACTGCATTGGCTGTGCATTGACACTGATATTAGGAAGTCAGCTTTCTCTCAGAGACCTGTCAGACAAAGCCTTTGTAATTGCCTATGGTCAGGCTTGCAAAATCATATATAGAGTTCTGGTCAAGACTTACGCTGAACTACTCAGATTCGAGAAAACCTCTTATCAAAGAAAATGTTTTGGTGCAAATAAGCACATAAAAATTGTGCAATGTCATTAGTCACTGGAAAAATTCAAATTAAAACCACACTGAGATTCATCTATATGCCTAATCGAATTGCTAAAATTAGAGTGACTAAAAAGATTGACCATACCAATTACTGGCCAGGATGTGGTGGAAGTATAAATTTCATACCCCGTTGGTGCAAATGTAAATGGTGCAATTGCATTAGAAAAGAGTTTGGAAGTTTGTCAAGAAAGTTAAACAATTATTAATACCTACCATATGGCCCAGTCTTTCCACTTCCAGAGACTTACCCAAGAGAAAATAAATCATATGTCCATACAAAGTTATGTACAAAAATATTCATAGCAGTTTTGTAATATTATAATCTAAACATAACTCAATATATATCACTTAGATAATAAACAAATTGTGGTATATACAAATAATAGGTTACAACTCATAAAACAGGAATTATTGAATCACATAAAAACACAGAAAAAATGGGTATACTGTGTGATTCTAGTTTCCAGTGATTAAAGGGAAATTTTCGAAAATGTCACTATTGTATAGTGACAAATATCAGATGAGTGGATGTCTAGGAAGGAAATTTAGGGAGAGATGGAGACAAAAGATTACAAAAGACCACATGAAAACCTTTGGATGTGATGGATATGTTCAGTTTCTTAATCCTGCTTATGAATTTAAATATGTTTGTATGTATACATATATATGTTTTTGTATATATAAATATGCATACACACGTGTATGTATGCTAATCATACCTCAATCAAGCTGTTTAAAAACATACATTGAGGCCAGATCCGGAGGCTCACGCCTGTAATCTCAGCACTTTGAGAGGCTGAAGTGGGTGGACCGCCTGAGATCAGGGGCTCAAAACCAGCCTGGCCAACATGGTGAAGCCCTGTCTCTACTAAAAATACAAAAATTAGCTGGGCGTGGTGACACACACCTGTAATCCCAGCTACTGAGGAGACTGAGGCAGGAGAGTCACTTGAACCCAGGAGGCGGAGGTTGCAGTGAGCCAAGATCGTGCCATTGCACTCCAGCCTGGGCAACAGAGCGAGACCCTGTCTCAAAAAAAGAAAACACACACACACACACACACACACACATACACATTGATATTCACCTCCTCCATACTGTCTTTCAGGTAAAGTGAAAAGTCCAACGTCACTGTTTCAAGTTTTGCACGTGCATAGAATTTATTTTATCACTGTCTTTCAGACAGTGAAAACTAGGTGAAATTCTAATTATCTAGCTCTCTGGTTTCATGTGTACCACTTTTATGTCTAGAATCATCAGAAAACCACAAAAATAATACCTTCCTCCAGGGTCCACTTGTCATAGTGACCCCCTTACGGTGCTATAGATGTGAGTTGAGAGATAGGATTCAATAAAATAGGTATAATTACTATAACACTCTAGGCTACCTGCTTGTGCTTCTCTTCTTCAGAACTAATTGAAAAATAGCCTGCCTTGTGTTACAATTACTTGTGTTCACAGCATTTTCATGATGGGCAGCTTGCGAGGGGATAGTACTTGACAGCCTGTGACCAAGTGTTCAGTCTCTGCCAGGGATCACCGTCAGGCCAGAAGTCATTTTTCAATAGGAGAATATATATTTTCACATGGTTGTGTGCATTTGCAGATATTGGCATGTTTATGTGCAGGAAAAGGTACACCATGACTGGTAGGGTTTGTGTGCAGGGCTTTGCCAGCCTATCCAGTGTTCCTATAAACAATGTGAGAATTTGATTTCCTTCAGAGACTCTAAAATGTTAGTGGGCAGAAGATGTCTACATGCACAGTCCTCGGCAGATGTCTACATGCACAGTCTTCAGCAAAACCTTGGGCAGTGAATCTTCACAGGACCTCCCTGGCTAGAAACACTGCAGACATGTGTGGATGCATTTTGCTACTTGAAAAAAACAGCATACATTGTGTGACCCTTTCAAACAGGAGAGACAGTAACAGGAATCGTATAAATGAATTTCTCTAGACTGCCTGACTCATCTTTTTTCCTTACTGATCCTGCCACATGTTCTGTGTCTCTGTAGTAAGTTTCAGTTGTGAGTACAACCGTATGGTGAGTACTGTGAGTCCTTTTACTGAAGCATTAAACATGTGGATGATCTTTGGACTCTTGACTTAGCAAGTCAACATAAAAGATTAATCTAAAAAAACAAGCCGAAACCTCCACGTGGAGTTACATGTGCTGAAGATCCTTCCTTCTTTCAATCACTGTTTTATCTGATGGGTGCCATGACCCAGCTGGCACATAAGCCTGTATGGAGGGCAGGAGCCGCTGTGGAGCCTTCTTGGGCTTTGGACTCCAGATAAACTCTATCAGTAAAGGAAAGGAAACTTTGCATCCAAATCTGATGTATAATTCTAAGAAGACCACCAAAAAAACGGCTTCAGTTTTCAGATGTCTCTTAAAGAGCTTCCATCATCTCTGTCATTTTGCATCATTGGTGTGAGTTTTCCCAAGTACACACCAAGAAGCCTCTGTGAATCCCACACCTGCATGAAAGTCTGGTGGTAACTCCATTCACAGAACAGTGACCTTTCTTTTTTGTTTTCCCCGCTCTTTTTTTTTTTATTATACTGTAAGTTTTAGGGTACATGTGCACAATGTGCAGGTTTGTTACATA
The DNA here is from genome assembly GCF_028878055.3 of Symphalangus syndactylus. NCBI lineage: Eukaryota > Metazoa > Chordata > Mammalia > Primates > Hylobatidae > Symphalangus > Symphalangus syndactylus. The sequence goes on along the minus strand of NC_072423.2, from coordinate 19,500,991 downwards.
TGTATACATGTGCCATGTTGGTGTGCTGCACCCATTAACTCTTCATTTAACATTAGGTATATCTCAATCTCACATATGTTCCTTGTGTTATAAAATTGTATCCTGGAACATGTAGGGAAGGAAATTCTGAGAAATTGTGTCTCTAGCTTATTCTCTGAAATACAGAAAAAACTTGGAAGGATGGCAGATGATGCCAAGTTGCCATAGATAATCTAGCATAGATAAAATAAAACTATATTGAAATTCAGTTGTTTGTTTAATATGGGTTTTATATTATTCTCTCATAACCATTTTAGTTATTAATTTCTAAAAGCATAAATTTCAATTATGAGTAAGATTTGTAAATTCAATTATTTATGAATAGTATAAAATGTAATAGCCTAATATTTTCTCTTTCCAAAGTTAAAAGCTAAGACAATATCAGCTGTAATTAAGAAATAGGTTGGTATTTCTCCATGCTAATATTTGCATGCAGTATGTTGATTTTACCCTATTAGGAAAATGGTAGACTCCTACATAAGAGAACAAGAGACCGAATTCGGTAGCTTAGATGAGTGCTCAGACAGAAAATCTCTCAGGATGCTGGGCCAAGAATGTGCATATGAAAGAAAAAGAAATATTTTGTCTCTAGCTTAGAAGAGAAGTAGATATATCTATCTAGGGAGACAGAAAAACGGAAGGCATCTATAATCGTTCTCAGATTTATTACATCATACTCCCTTAGCTATTATTCTAAATAGAAATATTTTTCTACAGAGTTTAAAATTAAGAGGTTGAAATTTTTTAAGTTTTCTCTTCAATCCGATTGACAGAACTGCAATCCTGTCATTAGCTAACAGCAGCTAGTGTGTGTTGAGTTCAGCGTCATTTCCTGAGAACACTGTCCTTGTTGAATATAAGGGGATAAGCATTCAATAGAAAAAGATGCAAATGTCAAAGCTACTGAAAATTAAAAATACACTCACACTCCTAATATACTCTTTAATAAAACAATAAAGGCAAAAGAAGTTATCAAGTTATTTCAGGCAAGACACTGAGTTGTAGGGTACATATTAAAATATAAGCAATAGGATTAAAAGTCATTTTTTCAGGCTGAGAAACAACATGCATACTTTCTAAAAACTTTTATAGATTATGAATTAGTTGCTGAAAAATTTTATGTGAAAAAAGAGATGCATGTTGCTATGTATGACTATGTTCCTCATCACTTGCTCAACTGTGGATAGATTGAGTTCCTGTGTGGTAAACCACCATGCTAAGTAAAGCAAAGTCTGAGCAAACTAAAAAATCTTATGAGGTAGGTATTGGTGTGTCTCACTTTCCTTCTATTTATTTAGTTATTTATTTTTAATTGACAAATAAAAATTGCATATATTTATCATATACAACACATTGTTTCCAAATATGTATACATTGTGGAATAGCTAACAAGCTAATTAGCATATCCATTGTCTCACCTGTGTCTTTTACAGATTAAGAGACTGGAATTTTAAGATTTGGATCAACTTTCTTAAAAAGGCAATGGGCCAAACAAAGATATTACATTTTAAAAACGGCTAGTGATGTGATACTTCTTTTAGCCAATAGACACTGAAACATTTTTAAGGGATTCTGAAGAACTCTACATGCTGTAGCTGTACTACATATACATGTAACACACACATACTGTTATCCCCCCTCACACACTAACAAAATTCAGATCTCCCAAATAGAGTTTTCAAACTTCATGCAAATTATCTGGATTCTTATACTCACCTTTTTTTATAGAAGAAATTTTTGAAGTATATTAGGCTCATTGAAAGAAAAACAGAAAGAGGAACATAAGACAAGAAGATGGGAGAGACAAAAGAAAAGAACGGAAATTAGGAAAGGAGAGGGTGAGAGTTAGGGGACACAAGAATAAAAGGTATTGGCTCTGTAGTGCTTAGAGGGTCTACTCTATGCTAAAAGCTTTACAAATATGTTATCTAATTCGACAACAACCTAGCAAAATACACACTGTTTTCTCTATATTTTTGATGACGATAATGAAGTGAGAGAAGAGATTTATACCAGGCTAAACAAAAATAAGAGAGCCAGAATTCCAATTTGTTTTGTCAGTTTCCAAGATATCAGTCTCTCACGCAGCATGCTCTCTGGGTACTCTCCACCGCCTCTTCTTTGCTCTCTGTCTCAGCATCCCGGACTTAAAATTTGATGGTATTGATGATCTCATCCTCCCAGTCCCGTGGAAATTTAATCCACACTCATCTCTTTTTGTTTCTCCATATTTTGGGAATAAAATAGAAAAGAAAAAAGAAAGGAATGAAAAGCTCACAAGCCTATGATATGTAGAGGGAATTGACCATACAAAGTCATACAAAATTTAACATAATAGAATCTTAATAAAATAAAAAGGAATAGGTATTGCAGAAGAATACTGAGAACTGTAGTATGATATCAAGTAAGGGAGAGACATGTAGTCACTAGTATCTGTCATTGTGGCTTATAAAATATGCAGAGAAATACGGTGACTAGTGCCAAATATACAACCAACAGAAGTGTCATTAATCATCTTTTTTAAATCCTCTTGTGGATCAACATTATACATTAAAACAACTCTTTCTTCAACAACAATTGCCCGTTGGACATTTGCCCACAGTAAGGTACAACCACCAAATACCTTCCTTTAACTCATATATCTTTCCCATTTTCCTGGACCTTGCCCTTTTCTGGATTTTGCAACTAACCTATTTAAGTCAGATCTGACACTCAGATAGTTGTCTTCTGTCTAAAGCAGTCAAAAATTGGTCCAACATCCCAGCACAAATATATATACCCAGGTTCTAAGAACAATTTCAGCGTACGACTACTAATTTTTTCTTCAATGTTTATTCAGGTGATAAAAACAGAAATTATTTTAATGTGGGTTTGACAATTTATATCTTTGTGAACATTTCTTAGAAGAGGGTTAATATACGGAGGAAGGAGAGATCCTTTAGTGCAAGAAGTGCGATTTTAGGATTTCCTTCCAATGTGCCTGGAGGCACAATGTGGATCCTGGAAGCCAGGGCAGGAGCCATTTTGGTTTTCTTCTTGTTAAGTCTTACCAAATATTTTTCAATTAATCAGTCTATTTAAAAATGTACATTTGTTTTTCACCTCTTGTTGGTGGGCTTGTTTCATTAAATCTTGTACTTCTCTTAGATACTTCTTATCTAGTAATAAGTTGGGGTCATTCTGTTATTATCTATGTTCTCAAATCAAACTATTTAATTTTACTTATTTTCTTTTATAATAATACAAGATAATAGATTCAGAATAGAAGACAACTGAGTTTCCTCCACAAGTTTTTGAAGCGAGACATTTCAGTATCATTCTTTAGTTTTTAAAAATTTGTTATTAGAGAAAATTTATTTTTTTCCAAATATTCTATTTTTAAAATATTGAGTGGTTAGAATCAAATTTTCTAATAGTGCTAGGTTAAAATAATCATTATAATTGGAGAATACAATACTTATTCCTCAGAAATTGTTCAACTTCTGTTAATTATGTATTTTGAATTGTCGTAGAGATGTTGTCTTGCACAAAATCAGTTTTCTTGTGTGCTACATGTATGAATAGGTACAATGGCCTTGAGGATATGAACTTAAGGTCTTGTTAAAAGGTATATAATTGGTATATATGTTAGAGATACTATTGCATATATAACACAGTCTATAGGAATTTTCATAGTAGCATTACTGAGAATAGTATGAGAAGAAAAACGCTTAACTATCCAAATATAAGCAGTAAAATAATAGATTAATACATCGGAGTATGTAATCCCAGCACTTTGGTAGGCCAAGACAGGTGGGTTGCTTAAGCCCAGGAGTTTGACACCAGCATGGGTAACATGGTGAAACCCTGTCTCTACAAAAAAATACAAAAATTACCTGGGCTTAGTGGTGTGAGCATAAAGTCACAATTTACCTGGAAGGCTGAGGTGGGAGGATGACTTGAGCCCAGGAGGCAGAGGTTGCAGTAAGCAATAATAGCGCCATAGCACTCCAGCCTGGGTGATGGAGCCAGATCCTGTCTCAAAACAGTGAAAAAAATAAAATTGGAGTCCATCACACAAGAAGATACCAGAAGTATTAAAAATAAAGTATGCTGTGTACTATTAATGCTGCATCATCAATGAATTTCAGAAAAAATAAAATCAAGTAAAAAATTATCTAAACACTACATATGTATTATGAATAAACTTTACTGCAAGAAATCAACACAACATATAATATTTAGGATACATATGTTAGTTAAGACATCATACGTGGAAGGTATTATAAAACTGAAGTCAAGGTAGGATGTGTCAATGTTTGGGAGGCAGGAATTGGAATTGGGAAGGGGAACGCAGGAGCGAGGATCATGGCAGCAGTCTTATGGTACGAACATTAATTTCTGGATGAACTGTGTGCACTTTGTTATTAATATGTTTAAAGTTACTGCGATATTACAATTATTCTTTGATATGTATAAATCTTACATAACTAAAATTGTTAAAATATTTATCAACATAATCTTCAACGAACTAAACTGATGAATGGTATCTACCAAATTTGATGTTTAAATATGGCATAAATGTAACTAGATACTTTTCAAAAAGGTAAATATGAAGCATAATTATTTTACATTAAAAATAAAGCAATTTGTAAAACCAACTAGGAAAATAATAACTGATATTAAACAAAAAAGCTCAAATAGATTTTATGCATATACATATTTATACATGTATGTAGGCAGTCATAGGTACATATTTTTCTCTATGTATTTAAAGAGGAATGTATCTTTGTAATAAAATAACAACTTAGTATAACTCTTACTAGTTGTAAACTGGTGGTGACATGAAGTCATAAATCAATGTGGGTCATATGGTATGGATTTGTCTTCCTGCCCAAATCTCGTGTCGAATTGGAGGAGGGGCCCAGTGATTGGATCATGGGGGTGGCTTCCCCCACGCTGTTCTCTCGTGATAGTGAGTGGGTTCTCTTGCCATCTGATGGTTTAAAAGTGTGTGGCATTTTCCCCTTTGCTCTTTGTTTCTTGTCTCCATGGAAAGGTGCTTACTTCCCTTCCCTTCTGCCATTATGGTAAGTTTCCTAAGGCCTCCCAGTCATGTTTCCTGTTAAGCCTGTGGAACTGTCAGTAGATTAAACCTCTTTTTTTTTTTTTTTTCCATAAATTACCCACTCTCAGAGAGTTATTTATAGCAGTGTGAAAACAGACTAATACAGTGGGTTTGAGATTCTTTTTACTATTTTCTGAGTAATTCAAGTATCTATTTTTATGAATAACCTCTTCATAGACAGTAGTTCTCTGTTATTTTGGTCAGTCAATTTGCTTACAATACTATAGATTTATCGTAAACCCTTAATGTGTTTGGGAAATATCCTCTAACTATTTTTTTATTCCTAAGAAATGTTGTGACTATTCTTTACTATTTGTTTATCTATAAATTTTAAAATAAGCTTTAAAATATTCATCATAATTTTACTAAAATTGTATTAAATATGTAGGTAAATCAGGAAAGATTTATTTTATTTATGATATAGAATTTCTGTTTAGATTTCTGTAAGCCTTCTTAAATATTAAGTTTTATTTAATATATTATAAGAAGTTCTTATTGTTTTCTAAAAAGTTCTGGCAAACTGATCACTACAATATTTCTTGATACCTTATACTTGTTATTGTCACTTTTTCCCACTGTTGCTGTTATAGCTCTGTTCAAATGTTTTTCTAAATGTCTTTTCCTATTGTATGGAATGGAAATTTATATCAGTATATTGAACTCATATCCAGTAATTTTTAAAACTCTTTTTACATTTTGGGTGAAAAAGGGCTGCAATTTGTAACTAAACACAATTTTCGTTTTTCCATCCCAATGAATAAATCTCTTAAACTACTTTTATTGTATTATTGCACTGACCAGAAACTTCAGTGCACTGTGGAATACAGTTAGTGGTGATGGGCAACCTTTTATTTTTCCTATTTTTAGTGAATGCTTCTAGCATTTCTCTATGAAGAATGAAAACATTTCTATTCTATTATTTTGCTAAGAGTTTGGCCAGAGTTAGATCTTTACTAAATCTCTTGAATTGATTACAAACTTGGTTAATTTAATATGTTAATGTGGTAAATGATATTTGCAGTTCTTCAAATAGGAAGCTACTTTGCATTAGCAAGATAAAGAGAGCTTAGATAACATATACTTTCTTAATTATATAGTGCCAAATTTGTTTTGCTAATGTTGTGATTACGGTTTTTACATCTGTGTTTTAGATGAGAATGCCTGTATTTTTTGTTTGTTTGCTTGTTTTTTATGTCAATGTATCAATATCCTATTAGAATGAATTCGAACATATTTTTTCTCTTTCAATTTTCAGGAAGATTTTGGTAGCATTCACCTGAATAAACATCTGGGCCTGCTTTTTACAGAATTTTTAAAAATCTATTGATTCAGTTGTAATTATTCGTGCTGGACTTATTCAGGCTTCTTCTCTCACTCACTCGGTTGTTATGGGTTAATTTTTCTAATTTATGTGTTTACCACAACTTCCTGATGTAGTAACAAAGTTATTCAGTGTTTTTTTCAAGCTTTTTAAACTTGGCATATGTTGTGATGCTCCCATTTTAGTTTTAGTATTTTCATCTAAAATGTTTTTCAATCAACAACTTCAGAGTACCAAGGTTTGGCGATAAACCTCTTTATTGCATTGTGATTTATTATTGTGTATTAATTTTAAGATTCATGCTTAGCTAATTTAACTTTTAGCCTTTAAGTATTTTATAAACATTTTAGGCTATAACATATCTGCATTCCACATTGTATATAGAGAATCTTTTCTGTTATGTTTCACTTATAAATGAATGAAAATATGAAAATTTACATTTTCATAACTGTTCAACTTATAATAGATTTAGAAGGTTTTAAATGTATCAAGTACATGGGGTTTACTGTGTGTTAGTTCATATTGATCATTTGCATTAGTATTCTGTTTAGCGATTGTAGGCTGTATGATGCATCTTTGTAAATATATTTTACATATATGAGAACATGTGATTTGAAGGTTCAGATTCACATTATGTATATAAAAGTCTACACAGGTGTAAATCAAGGTTAATTCAAATACTAATATTATTTTTGTATATCAAAATTAAGAAAAACACTTGCAATATCTCATAGTGTTGGTGGATTTAGTTACACTAGTCTGAAATTTTCCAACACTTTCAATAATTTCTTTAGCTATTTTAGGTTCTAAATTTTAAAAATATTATTTATGAATTTAAAACTTTACTAAAATGCACTTATCCTCTTTACCCAAAATTCTGCTTTTGTTTCTTAAAATTTATGATTTCTAATATTAATATAAATGTATAAAATCTGTTTTCTAAAAATGTTTTTCTTCCTTGTTTCTTTATGTTTTAGGTGTGTCTCTTGTAAACAGAACAAATTGGATTTTGGCTGCTACTGCTTCTTCTTTTCTTTTTCTTTTTTTTTTTTTCAACAGAGTTTTGCCATGTTGCCCAAACTGGAGTGCAGTGGCCGTTCACAGGTACCATCATAGCACAATACAGTTTCAATCTCCTGGGCTTAAGTGATCCTCCCGCCTCAGTCTTCTGTGTAGCTGGGACTACAGGTGCATGCTACTGTGCCCAGCTCTGGATTTTGTTTTTTATTCAATCTGATTTACTTAGTGATTTTATGTTTACATTTATTAGTTACTAATTTTTCTACCAGCTTACTTTTTGCATCCTATTTTTTCTGTTTTTCCTGGACTTACTTTTTCTTTCTTGAGTTATATCTTATACTGTAAGGCGTGAATTTGTTTTCTTGATTTTCCTTCTATTTTTCTTGCAAACTTTTGAATCACTGTAATGTATTTCTACCCACTGTTGGTTACTCTTCAATTTTTACATGCATATTTACCTTACCAATTTGTAAAAATTGAACCCACGTTGGGCCCTCCCCCCAGGCTAAGAGAGACTTGGGAGCCTTAGCTCACATCACCCTTTTCTGACTTACCTGGTTTCTTCCCTCATTTGGTTACCTGGTTTCTTCCCTCATTTGGTTATACTGTTGTCAGTAACTCCTAATCAGACAGTCTTGGTAGTATTGTAGTTATAAGCACTGTTTCTTTGCAGTTATCTGCTGCTTTCCCAGTTTTTGTTTAACAATCCTTCTGTAAGCTCAGACATCTCTTCTGAGGTGATTTTTCTTCTTCCATAACGATTCCAAGATGCATAGTTTGGGTTAGGTCTTAACATTTTCAACTTGGGGCTCTCTCTTCTTGAGAAATTGGAGCTATCCTAGGTAGTCAGAGAGGCAGTTCATGGATGGGTGGATTCAATCCCTACTCCAAGGGTACATTTATGTCCCCTGTGTAGGAAACAGATGCTGTATTAACAGGCTGTAAACTGCAGCTTTTCATTTTTCTATGAGCATAAGACTCTCATTGTTTCTTTCACTTTTTAAGAAATTCTCATATTTTTAATTTTCTCCTTTTACAATTCATTTACCTTTGCTATGTGTTTGGAATGATGCATAGGGATTGTGGCCATAAACAGAAACTTGTATCACCTTTAAAAGTAGTCCAGTACAGCTTTATAATACACTTTTTATTATTTGCAGACACCATAATAAACTGGTACTTACTATTTTAAACACAGAAACAATAACATTTTGGTTAAAAAACGAGCAGTGTACAAGAGAATTAGTAGATGCAGAAAAATCCAAAAGGAAGAGGCTTGAGGAATATTTTCATCTCACTCACACAAGAAAAAGATTATCTCCATAAATGGCTCATAACACCTATGGTCCATTTATTTTCCAAGTTAATGTGGAAAAAATAAAGTATCATACGTTATAGAATCTTCTTCTAATAAAACTTCAATTTTATTACTATGAGGTTTCATGTTAGTGGTTACTTCAGCAAATAAGACTTCTATATATTGGTAAAATTTTTAAGTGTGTATAAGTTGATATAAAAATAAATTTAGGCTTTATAAATCCAAATATAAAATGTATTTTTACATACGCACTGGAAAAATCGGCCTTCAGACTTTGAAAAACATATTATGTAGACTTTCTCATTCAAAATCGTCTGTATTCTGCGGTATCTAATAGAAAAGTGTTTTCAGTTTAAAACACAAGTGACCGCATGCCTTTCATAAGTTTAGGAAAGCCTGGGATTCATCCTGTATAATAATTAAAATGATAACCAAACTTCTTGGAAATCACATGGCCCTAAAATAAATTTACCTATTATATAACACATTTATACTATGATAATATGCTTTAAACAATAGTTAGCATTTCCAGTACACTTTTGTTCTTTCAGATGAGATTGTCAGGCACAGCTTACAGCTGTAGATCCATTCTTTCTCGTTTATCTTATTTTTACAATGGACAAGCAACCATCAGGTGCCAGCTCTGACTCACAGAAGATTCAGAGAAATCCAATAGGGCAGATTATCCATGTAGCTTAACTTTACTAGTGGTACACATGGGATGGGGTGAGGGAGCTTCCCTCTATTCTGTACTCTAAGATATCCTATAAGCCCTTTCTCATGTCTTCAGCCTTGTGCACACTTCCGAGACCAACTGCTATTGTATATGGGTGGAGCTATCTGAGGGTAGTAGCTGTGTTGTTTCCATGCAAAGAACTGTACTAATCAGCTCACCCTGTGCTGGTCTTGAGGTAGTTTGCAGTTTTTGAGGGTATCTACCATCTGGGCAACTGGAGATTTAAATGTGAGGGTGGCTGGAGATCTTTCTCCCATGCCCGGCACCTTGCAATGACTGTATTTCATTACTGATTCTATTTAGATCTGTCTCCAATTATTGGGTTTGTTTCTCTTCTTTCATGTCTTGTTTTCTGCCTGTGTGTGTGTGTGTGTGTGTGTGTGTATGTTCTTATATTCACTTATAAATTGGCACCACCTGCATCATACCAGGTGTCCTCCATGTCAAGCCCTACAAAACCCCTTTACAGCCTCCTCTGAGATCTCAATGCCAGCCTGAAATCAGGCTGCCCTTCTATATTTAGGCTTCAATTGTACCTCCCTGATTACATGCGGCGTTCTCGATTGTTACAACAAACGCCCATACTGCTATGCACTCCTTCTCTTGAAGTGCATATCCTCCAGTCATTGCTGTTAAGGAACAATATTAATAGTGACAGAGGCTTTAGATGCTTCCTATAATAAATATACTTTTGGGTTAAAAAATGCACATGAATGCATTCTATTATAAAATGTATTGCATTTTCTGAAAAAAATCAATTTTATTTTGTTTGTACTTATTTTTTCCACTATCACTTTCAATTTATTCATCTAACAGTAGTTCTGAAGTACATTCTTTCTAAAAAGTGTCGTGTAGAGACATCTAGTGGTCTTTCTGAAAGTTGCAACTTTACTGTGTACATACTGGTCTCAATTCACAAGTGCTATACCACTGTTTATCAATATTAAGAGCGGAAAAGCAAGTCTTCTATTCACTTAATGAATAAAAAACTGTGTTCATAATGTCAAAGAAAAGAGCTTCAATCACTAAAACATAAAATATACTAAAAGTTGCTTATTGGAAATACAGTTTTTTATTATATTTCTACGAATTTCCAAATCAATGTTTAAGTGTCTTCTTATCTGACCTAGAACATGTCTATGCTAGGAGTGTAAAATGCCTTCAAATGGGCAATATTAGATAGCAATTTCAGCTATTATTGAAACGGGAAAGCTTCCCTTGTCCCCCTCGCAGGGCACGCGATAGGGTGTGGCTGGCTGCTTCAGGGCCTCCCTGCTCAAACCTCTAGGGGAACATACAGACGGGCAGGCTGTGGGGCTCGGAACCCATGGCAGTGTCTAGGGGTGAATGTTTACAGCTGAAGTCCCAGTGGGCGTGTGTTACAGGGTGCTCTTTTAGTTTAGCTGTCTGTAGGCAGCTTGTGTTAACCAGCTCAATTAGACCCCGTTCCTTAGCACAAGGACAGAGAGATTTCTGTATCCTGGGTGTTTTTTGTTTGTTTGTTTGTTTTTCGCCTTGGTGTACCAAAAGAATCAGGTCATACGTGGTCTTCCAGAATGAGTGCAAAGTTTTATTGAGTGGAAGTAGCTCTCAGCCAATGGGGGAGCCAGAGGGGAGATGGTTTTCGCTTGGAGTTGGGCCACAGGGTGCCTTTGGATCTCCCTTGCCTACCCCAGCCAAACTCTGCCTCGTCGTGCTAGTCAGTGGCCTGTCAGTCAGTGGACTGCCAGTGTGACGGCGTCTGTCGGTGTGCTCCCTGAATGGCCTCTCGCCATCCAGCTTCTTGCGTCTTCTTCTGCCGATGTCTTCCTCTTGACATATGGCTGCCTGTGTGTCTGCCCTCTAGGGTCTCGGATTTTATAGGCCCAGCATAGGGACTTGGTGGGTCAGGGTGGTCTTGGAAAATGCAACATTTGGGCACAAAGGCAGGAATTTCTGTCCTCACGTTAGGTCTGTGGGGGTGGAGCTTTAGCCAGGGACCCTCCTTTCTCTACAAGCACTTCCCTGCCCCGCTTCCATATCATTGAAAGGGACCACACTCTTCCCTTCCTAGCTCTCCTATATCTTTTTAAGTATCCATTGCAACTTGATACATGCTCTTAATACATCCATAAACATTAAGCCATTCATTTAATATTTTGAGCGAATTAATTCATAGCAAATTGAATTTATATAGTAACCAGAAGTGAATATTTTAAATCTTTCAAATGAATATTTTGTGACACACACACACAAAAAAAATAGGAGAATATACTGAGGTAAATTTAAATGCAATTTCTATACTAGGTTTTAAGGAATGGAGGCAAATCTAAACTTCCGTGAAAAAGCATTAAATAACATTTTTTTCCAGTTACATAAATCGTTATTTAATATGCCATTTTACCATTGTGACTTTACAAATTATTGAGAAAAAAATTGTGCCAAAAACAGTCTAAATACCAGTTTCAAATGTAATTAATAAAAAAGCAAAACTACCTATTTCATAATAATGTACTAATTAGTAGATTATGTTTAAATATACTATTATTACAATACTACTTCTATCAATACTCAGTAGTATTGCAAAGGTAACTTTAATTAATTATATATTAATAAATGGCAACCCTATGAGGTGGATTTCAACTTTACACAAGGCTTAGTAGAGCTCAGTGAGGTTAAATTACTAACTGAAAGTCACAGTAAGTTATGAAATAAAACTTAAATTTTAATTATTGCCAAGTCTTAGCCATACTAATTTTATTACACATTCTATCATTATTAAAACAGCAATTTATATTTTAAAGTAAAAGCTGTTGGCATAGTAATAATTTATATGTTGTCATTTTATTTGAAATTAATTTTTGGCTAGCATCTTCAATTTATCAGTGGCTCATTTTGTAAATTTTAAAGCAAATGCAAGAAATTTGAAACTCACGTGATTAAAAATGAAGATTGCCCAATATATGTTTTTCTCTCTAATAGGCTGATGTAACTAAGAGGCAGATTGAGAAAAATATACATAACTTTTAGTCTACTATATTCTTAAGTTTTAATAAAATAAAAACAGGAAAAAAAAGAAGATGTCAAGTGCATTCTCCATCATCAATCCCCTAAATTATAGATGAGGGTATGAAAAAGTAGAGAACTGGGACGTCATGCCTGCTCTCCCTCTGGAGCCGCATAGTAAGTCACACAGAAAAATATATCTCTGCCCATCTTTTTAACTACAGTTATCTACCCAGATGAAGAACATAAAAGGTAAGGAACAAAAAGCGGGAGAAAGAGAAAAATCTGCTTGCAGTGAATCTCTATGAAAAACATTTTATGTAGCAGCATAAATAACAACTCTGGTAGAAATGCAGTGAATATTACAGTTTTCTCGAGCTGTACTTGAGTAAGTAAGAGTGAGAAATACACTTTGCTGTATGCATGAGCTAAAAAGTAAGCTTTACTAAATGAGAAGTTTTACATAAAATTATAGGTAAAAAAAGATAGATATGGAAGTCAGACAAGGAATAATTAACATCTAAATAATTGTCTTGGATTGTTCCTCAGAAGAGTTAAGTAAATATATAATAGAAGAAAATATTTCTAGCTAAAGGAAAAAAATCTATGAATGCAGACAGATGTCCATATGTGCAGAGGCATAGCTTGGTGCCTTTAAGTGGTCAAATGCTGATAGTTTCTTTCATTATATCTTAAATGAACTGTTTAGTATATTAATCAACCAACATTCCTCATGATTTAATATATGCTAATGGAGCAAATGAAGTTTGTTTTACATTAACATAAGTGATATCTTATCCAAAACATAGCAAAAGAATTTGAAGTTTGAACAGTTATAAAGCACAAATTCATAACACATATGAGTATATTTTAAAATAGCTGTCTCTTTCAGCGCTTATTTGACTGTCAGATTTCGGACATGCAGTGTGATATATGTCAAAAATTAAGTAATGGTTACAGAAGTGTTAAATTACAAAAGTCCATTTCTTTTGAAACCAGATTTTGGCTGACTTGCTATTAATAATAAAGATAGAAAATATTTCTGCCTTAAAAACCTTTAGAAGAATTTTTCAATGAGTAAGTGCTATCAAATACTTGAAATAGTTTTAGATTTACTAAGTATTACCACATATTACAATTGCATTAATTTCCATATTTTAAAACATTGAATACAATTATTTGATGCTAAAATATTGTTTATTTAGAGTTTACATTATACATAATATAAAAGTCACAATATTAAAAGGAGTTTGGATGGAATGGACTAGATATACATGATGATATATATGTGGTATCAGAATGAGTACATAAGAACATCATATCAAATGGCTGTAAAATTAAATTTTAATTGCAATTAATTATTTAGAGAATTTTTGATAGCAATAATTTTTCAAACAGCCAGAATTATTTGTTTGAGTGTACAAAGTATCTATATACTTATGGATTCTAAATAAGAAATAAATACATTCAGCAACATTCATTACACCAGTATTTATTGAGTTTTTCCACATGCCAATCACTATTCTCAGCACTGGGGATATAGCAGTGAACACAATAGACAAAAGCCTCCTGGTGTCCTGGAGTTTGGATTCTAGCAGAAAGATTCTTCCAGAGTGTTCCAGCCTCTAATCGGAATCTGACACACTGTTGATACTCGTTAAAAACTGACTGACTGATTGATGATTGACAGCTGCATGAATGAACAAATGAAAGAGCAAAAGAATCATCTCTGAGTTTTTTCCAGCCTTCTTTGTCTGTCAGGGACCATATCTAATTCTGTACTCACTGATATCTAGCCTTTACCTCTTTCTTGCTTTTTGACATCCCTTTTTATTAATATCCTATCACTCCAACCTGTTTAATGTCCTCTAGTGTATTGTTATACATGAAACAAATAATGCCATTCTAGAAAATAACAACAGCAATAATACGAATGGCCAGCATTGGAGTCATTTCCCTTCACCATGCAGTACTAAGTTCATCGTGTGCATAATCACATTTCACCATCATAATGACCTTAGTGATCTCTTAATCTTATAAGTGGGTGTTCTGAGGTACAGTGAGTTATGAACTTTCCAAAATCTACATAATTACTATGTGATAGAGGAAGTACTCAGACCCAGTTTGGCCTTATACTAAACCCACTGTTCAGGAAGTTCAATCCTAATAGCTTCTTTAAAACTTAGTATGTCTTATAATTGTGTTATAGCCAATGTGGTTAACAAAACTTATAATTATGCATTTTATAACATATAATTCTATATTTGAAATTCATCATTTTACTTAGGATTGATCTGATAAATATAATTCAACATTTACAATTATGTCATATATTTGTCCATAAATTCCCATGAACGTTCAATCCAATAAGCTCAAATATGTCTCAAAATTATATTCAATCTAATTCATATTTTAGTAGAATTTTATCCTTCCATTTTATCTTTTAAAATATTTCAAATGATGTAGTATTAATCTATTTCTTTCCATTTCTAGATGGTTTGAGGTTATCTGTTATTGTCAGTCATAGAAAATTATTCATAACATGATGACCCTACTTAATACGATGTAAAATATAATAAGAAGGTAGAAAATTTGCTTAAATGGATGTAAGACAATAATTTCATCTTACCAAATTTGCTCAGTATTTAAACAAATTTCATATAAAACACCTCATTTTATTTTTAAGTACATAGAACAGTTTCTAAAACAAAATGTTTAATTAATCCAACAATCCAAAAGGGAAAAATAATTTATTTTTATGTTGTATAATAGAAGAAAAATAATATCATAAATAAGTTATGTCACATATAAATGATAAAAATGAGTAAATTGGATAATTATTTTATTAACTCATTTTAATTCTGACTTAGGAAGATGAAGACAAATACAATTGTATTTACGAGCAGAAATATGTTGTTCTTTATATAACAGGTTATTAATTGTATTACTGAGAAACATTTTTGGTTTTCCAGTGAGATAATGAACTACTTCCTTATGTGAGGAAAGTGTGACAACAAACCAGTGTCATTTGTCTGTGGAACAGTAAATAATTAGGTCCAGAGTGTGGCAATTTAGAATATTTCATATAGAGGTATCAGAAATACAAATGCTTTGTTAAAATGAAATGTTATTTCTTTACAATTTAGGATTTTATGTCCACTAAAAGTTTGCTGAGTTGTCATTTTGTGATGTTTGGCTGTAGTTCTAACTTTAACAAATGGACACTCTGGATCCCTATTAACATAAATATTTTTCCCTGGACTTATTTTTGTTTATATAGTTATGCTGTGACTATATGACATATAAGCACAAGATCAGGACTATGAACTTGGATGAATTTTTGTATTGCATCTCATTGACACCATGTATTTTCATTTTTAAGGCTAATTTTAAGAATTAACATTCTTTAATGATAGAATTAGACAATAGTCTTATGTGAGGGTGAAGTAGTTTATTGACAACTTAGCAATAAAAATACATAATTATGTTCTGAGATAATTTTTGGTAGGATCAAGAAAGATATTCTGAATACAAGATGGCATATTTGACAAGTGTAGCATGCAAGTGAACGGAAGGCTGGAAATCACAGTGCTGGCCGTAGAAAATAGTACTGACTTTGGAATTCTCTATGGCCGAGTGTTTAAAAGCACAAGCTCTAGAGTCAGAAGGTTAGGGCTCAAATCTTGAATCAAACATCCATTAGCCATTTAATCTTGAGCAACGTATACCAAACTGAGCAAGACAAAACTTCATAGTCATTGCCCTTAATTTAACTTAATAGAATATTGCACCCACCCAACTAGAACAAATTCTTATAAAAATCAAAGATTACTAGTATAGGAACCACAACTGAAAACAGAGTGGAAGAGCAGAACAGACACAATTGAAAACTAACCCGGATATATCAAGCAGAGTAAATCTGGAGCACAGAAGAGTTTGTTGAAATATGACATCTGGCTTTCATAGAGTACTAGATGAAAAAAATGGAACCAATGCATTAAAATTATTATTTAATGAAAAAAGAACAGGAAAAGAAGATACCAAGTCAGAAGTGGCCCTCCTGCTTTATACCTATTCATCAAGATTGTACTGGCTCTTCTTGGCTTTTGCATTATTATGAGTATTTTAGAACCAGCTTCTACATTTTCCCCCAAAAAATGGTTTGGATTTCAAGTGGGATTGCATTTTGGGATAAATCAATTTGGAGAGAATTGATACATTTACAACGATCCCAATTTACAACATTTGAATCTTGCAATCCATGAAGATGATGTATTCCTATAGGAATTTAATTCGTATTTAAAGGTTTATATTGTCAGTAGACAGCCCTTGTGCATTTTTTGTTTTCTTAGAGATTTGATGCTTTGATGAAATTTTAAATAATTTTAAATTGCTCTAATTTTCTCTAATAGAGGAAACAACTATTTAATCGTTTTATCCAGTGAACTTGATACAATTGCTTATGATTTATTAAAAATTAGAGGTTTAATATGCTGTACATACACAATCATATCTCTGCAAATAGTAACATTTTTCTTTTGAGCTATGATGCATCTATACTTTTATATATTTTTGTATATTTTTCTTTATATTCTCTCAAAATTTTCAAATTATTTGTTTTTTGTTTGCTTGTTTTTGTTATTTCATCTCTTTGGCTTACTTGTTTGGCTGTTTGTTTTATGTTTTTTTTTTATTTGGTGAAAAAGAATGGAAGTCTAAGCCTCTTTATTTTACTTTTTAACTTGAAAAATAATTTCGGTGGGTAAAAAATGTTACAAGTTTGTTGTTGTTATTAGCACTTTAAGGAAGCTGTTTCATTGTCTTTTAGTAACTGTGTCTTCTTTTAAGTATTCTACTATCAGTCTTGTTTTACTGCCTTTGAAGTTAATATGTCTTTTTTTAATGCTTTTAAGGTTATCATTGGTTTTTAACAGTTTCACAATGAGGTGCCTCAATTATCTCTGTACTTTTTCTAAGTGGGATTCTCTGAGATTCTTGTTGTCATCAGGTTGGAAAAAAATATCCATCAATATCTTTTCAAGTGTTTCTTCTGATCTTTCTCCTTTCCTTTAGAGATGCTGGTCAAAATTATGTTAGAACTTTCCTTTCACTCCTGCCTTTCTCTTATTTTGTCTATCTATATATATATATATCTCTCAATAGATATTATATATGTGTGTGTGTGTGTGTGTGTGTATACACACATACATTCATATGTATAAAAAGAGAAGGGCAAGGGAGGGAGAGAAATATTAAGAAATAGAAGGTCTAGGCTTAGACCTTCTTATGCATTATCTCACTTAGACTTACAACAAACTTGCAAAATAGATATTATTAACCACTTTTGACAGACAAAGAAATTTGAGGTTGTTAAAACCTCCTAGGCTTGTCTAACTGTTATTGAGGAATCTGGGATTCAAACTAATACTTGTTGACAATTCCAGGGACTATTCTAAACACAAGAGGAAGTCAAAAATATACAAAAGCAAGTATCAAATTTTATTGATAGAATGTTTTGTGAGTTATAAAGGGAATATAAACACATATTTATTCAAACACAAATAAATTGTGTGTGTATATTCAAGTTTTAAAAGGTAGTTTCAACTTTACGTAATAGTATTATGACTTAATAAATCAGTAAAAATTATTAACACACCAAATTTTTATTGTAGACTTTCACAAATTTATTAAACTCTATTGAGGGGAAAGAGGAAAGGTCCGAAAATGTCCTTAATTTCACAGAGAGCATTAGGATTACATCTGTGCTATAGCTGATGTATAGGCTTCACTTTAGTTTGCCTTCCAGATAGGAGAGGGAAACACGGAGGGGAACGATAGCTAACAATGTTGTATTAATACTGATCCTGATTATTGTATTTCCCAATGCAGCTCTCATTTGCTGAGTTGAAAATTATATAATAATTTAGATAATTAGCTTGCATTTCAGGTGAACCCAGTATCCCTTTATGAGACTTTTATTACTTTTGTTGTGATCAGTATTTTACATAGAAGATTCAGAGAAGCACTGGTTCTTGAATCTCAGATTTGGGCCTTAGACATGTCTCCTTCATGAACCAAAGGCCTCTAGATACTAAATAGACTCATGAGATATTCCAAGCTGCATCCAGCTGATAGATGTTAGAGAAAGCCTGTAGTCTTCTCTTGGGGCTTCGCAGCCATTCACTATCCTAAACAATTATGATTTTATTTTTAGTATTTGGTGAAGTAACAAGAGCAAAAGATTAATATATATTCAATATATATTAATAAAATAAACAGTATTTTAACAAGCCAATTAAACCAAGCCCGGCCAGAACAGACGTCGAGGCTGAGGAGCCACCAAGAGCGAGTGAGGGCTGCTAGCACATTGCCACCTTTCAGTACTGTTTGAGAGTGGGATCTTTTCATGTTCTCACACTGCATTTTGTCCTAATATTTTATTCAGTCTAATTTATATGTGAATTTCTTTACCAGTTGTGTTTTGCCTTGTCTTGTTTTGTTTTGTTCTGTTTCCTATGCTGGGCAAAAAGTTCTGCTAATAAATAGATTACTTGTTCCCTAACCTTTTTCATAGGAAGTAACTTTTTTGGCTCAACAAAAATCTTTAAGATCCCAACAGGCACTCAAAATAATCAGTGCCTTGATTCCTCAGTAGCCCTGGGTTGTGCATGTGAATTCTTGGCTTTGCGGGATCTCTGGGTGCCTTTGTACACTTTTGTCACAGATGGTTCACATTGGGACAGGGCAACGTGGGTTTCTGTCCCGTATAAACCCCACTGCTAAGTGGCCCTGTTTGTAAACCTGGCTTTCGTGGTAGCACTCATGAAAGGAGATGCAGCAGACGGGTTGAAATTCTGCATCAATAACCCCATCAGAATTGCCCATTGGCTGAGGCCTGTATTCCTCCTCTTGTGTGTCACATCTTGCCACAATAACACAAGTTTGCAAAACCCAGCTCCTATGAAAATATGAGCAGAAATATAACAAGTAAATGAGACGTCAACAAAATGTTAAACAAGGGCAATGAGATTCACCTCTGATCTGTATGATCCACGTCTGCAAGTTGCACAGTGACCACAAATCAGCCATGGAGGCGCAGCTGAATTACAGCACAGAAAAAGGCCTTTGTTGGTTTGTAAATTCCCTTGCTATTTTGTTTTACACTAGAAGGCTTTGCCTTGTAAACCACAGGTGTGTCAAGGGAGCCTGGGAGAATAATTCAGGAAGAGACCAATGTTGTCAGCCTATTAATCTGCCTCTCAATCTTTCCTCTGTACAAAGCACCACTCACCACCAATCAATGGGCAACTCTGTTTCTTTCCAAAAAAACTAAGAATGAATTTAAGCAAGCAAACATGTTTGGAATGCACACTGCCAGGGTACTCACCCAGAGACCTGTAACAAAATAGCTAACAGTGTATCACCCTGAGCATCATGAAACAAGCAAAGTAAAAACAAAGACTATTTTAAAAAATCATAATTTCTTCAAGAAGCCCTTAGAGAATGTGGAACCCTAAGGGTTGAAATGAAACCCCATTGAAACACTTTCGCCTAGAGGGAAAAACAGAGTGTATTCTATCTTATTTTTCTCATTGATGTGTATGTGTACGTTTTCTGGGGTTGGAAGCTGGAGATTTCAATGACACATTTAGTTGAATTGTTCAGGAGTAAAAAGAGGGGAAGGGTGCACCAAAAGGAATATAAGATGTACATGACACTTTTTTATTTTTTTGCAAATCACTATGAATTAAAGTTGTTTATTTCAAAGGCAGTATAAACAGATTTGTTAAGATAGTAGATCTCAAGGTAAACAGCACCGTGTTGTGCAAAAATTATTCTCAATGAGTCTTATCATAACACTTCATATTATCTGTTGTCTGAAAGTCCGTTAGGGCTGCTCAGTGTGCATGTGTGTGAAAGTGTGTATCGGTATATGCATGTATTTAAACAGCAATTTGGATTACTCAACAATAAAATGTAAATAAGTATGTGGAAAGCAAATGCACCCAGAAACCCAGAAAGGCACCAGGAAATCCAAATTTTCTGGTTTTTCTAATGTTTAAGAATGTGTCACAGTTCTTAGTGTATCCACCAGATGGCGGGCTTCTACCATTAATCAGTCCACCGTTCCAGCTACCCAAACATTTGCAGTGGATTAGTAAGAATGTGTGAACAGCAGTCATCTTTAGAAGAATGTATTATTAATTTAATCACATATTGAAACAAGTAAAATCATTTATAAATATCTTCGATGTTTTGCAAAAGTAGCTTTTTGTCTAATTCGTATTTAATTTCTCTTGACTTTAGTCAATAAATAAATAAGAACAATTGAAAAGTAAATCTCTCCAAAACACTACCTTAATCTCATCATAATTCTCCATATTTTAGACCACCAATCTACACTATTTTAATTTACAGAAAACAAACTCACAAACAAGCAAGCAAAAACTGGCTCAATTGTTTCAATGCCTTTATAATACTTTAGTTTTAAATAGGGCTTTCAGAATTTCAAAACACTTTCCCCTACATTTGTCCCTCATAATGTTCTCTCGGAAGTAAATATTGTTTGAGTTAAAAAGGTACCCAAGGGAGTTTAAATCCCTTGTGTAGCAATACATTTGATTTCAGAATTAGAATCTAGAGTACCCAATCTTAGAACTATGGTGCTTCCTTTCAGTTATTTTAGATTTTTTTTCATGAAATGTTTATAAGTTAAAAAAACAAAATGTAGAAAAGTAATAATTACCAGTACTTAGATTTATCAAGGGAAATCATAACAAAATGCCAAATCACAATTTATCAAATCATAACAATTGCAGTATTTCTTCAGTTTTCACATTAATATTATAGAAAGAAATCCAATTATTTCTTCTAAAACCAGGCCTTCCTCCCATCCCAGAGGTAATATTATGAAGGTAATCACCATTCTAAACTGAGTACTTAGTTCTCACATGCTACTTTTATGATGTTGATAACATATTTAAGCATTTAGTTAATCATGTGGATTGTATCATAGTGCTTTACTATTTGTGAGGTTCTGCAATATGCATTTCCAGTCATGAGCCACATAATGTTTCAGTCAATGACTAATTGTTGATGGTCCCTTAAAATCATATGCCTTAGGGACCTCTCAATGATCCTGACCCTGTGTAGGCCTAGGCCAATGAGTACATTTGTGTCCTAGTTTTCAAAAACAAAAAATGTTAAAAAAGTAAAAACATAAAAAAATTAAAAAGAGGAAAAAGCATGTAGAATAACCATGCTCAGAAAGAAAATATTTTTGTGTAGCTGAACAATGTGTTTAAGTGTTATTACAAAAGAGTCAAAAGTTTAAAAAATTAAAAAGTTTATAAAGTAAGTTACAGTAAGCTAAAGTTAATGTATTATTGAAGAAAGAAAAACATTTAAATAAATTTGGTGTAACCTTAGGATACACTGTTTCTAAAGCCTATACAGTATGTGTAAAGTGATGTCCTAGACCTTCATATTCTTCACGACTTATACACTATGTCACCTAGAGCAACTTCCAGTCCTGCAAGCTCCACTCAGGAGTGCTCTAGGCAGGTGTATCCTTTTTTTAATTTTTTATGCTGCGTTTTTACTCGACATTTTCAGTGTTAGTTATATGTAGATACACAAATACCATCATGTTACAATTGCCTACATTACTCAGTAAAGTAACTTGCTATGCAGGTTTGTAGCCTAGGTTTGTGTGAGTACACTCTATTATGTTCACACGGTGATGAAATCACCCAAGAAAACATTCCTAAGAAGGTATCCCTATTTATTAACCAGGCACAAGTGTATTTACACAAGATAGTTTGTGATTTTTTTTCAAGTTGATACATATACCTTTGTTTCCTTATTTTAGGAAATTATAGAATTTCCTTTTACAACTATGACACCACTGTAGATATTCTTGTTGACGTTTTTTGACTTGATTCCTATTTTATAGAAATGTGATAATTGATACTGTTGTGAATATTTGCTTATGAACAGATGTAAGAGTGTTGTGGGGGTTTTCTTGAGTAAATATATAGAAGTAGAATTGTTGATTACAAGGATAAGTGCATTTTCTACTTCAATGTATATTCCAAATTTACTTCTAAGGCACACAAATTTTATTAAACTTACTATCTCTCGGCTAACAGAAGCTTCTAAAATTTTGTCCATAAAGTTGTTTGTAGTCATGAATTTCTTGTTTCAAATCAAATAAATACAGTCAGAAGTCCAACACATAAAATAGTGTTGTTGGTTGAATACTGCGACCTTGAAAAGGATATGTTTAAATCCTAACCTCCAGTAACTCAGAATATGGGCTTATTTGGAAATAGGATCTTTAGAGAGGTAATCAAGTTAAAAGTAGGTCATTAGGATGAACCCTAATCCCATATGACTGGTGTCTTCAAAAAAGGGAAATCTGGACATAGAGATAAACATTCCCAGAGGGAAGATGATGTAAAGTGACACAGGATAATTCCATATGGAGATGAAGGAAAGGAATACCGGAAAATGCTGGCATCACACCAAAAGCTGGAAGAGATTCCCCTACAGGTTTCCGAGAGAGCATGGCCCACCCAACAGCCAAAATCAACACCTTGATTTAGGACTTCGAACCTCCAAAACTGTGAGACAATATATTTGTGTTGTTCAAAGCCAGTACGTTTGTGGCACTTTGTTACTACTGGTCCAGCAAACGAAAAGAACACTGCAGGTTTATGGCGCCTTGTGTGCACACACTTCCCAGCGGCCATGCTGTCTAACACGAATCTATCCACTGATGTGAAGGGATTTGGAAGACATGAAGTCCAAAATTGACTGACTTTAAAATAGGGAGAGTATCTGGGTCTAATTAATGACTTGATCCCACTATGTGAGGATGGAGGGATTGAGCCATGCATCTGCAGGGACCCCGACATTATTGGGAAACCAGCAGCCAGGAGCGAAGAGAAGACAGGAACACGTTCTCTTTCACAGCCTTCCGAAGGAATGATCCCTGCCAGCATCTTCATTTCAGACTCCTAGCCTTCAAAACTCTGAGAGATTCAATTTAGTTTATCCTAAAACACCCGATGTATGGTTCTATTCATGGCAGTCCTAGGAATCTAACACACCATGTAAAAGTGGATCTGTGCCCATTGTTGTTTATGTGCAATGGAATGCTTCTCAGCCATAAAAAGAATGAAATCTTGTCTTTTGCAGCAACATGGATGGGAGTAGAGGCCATTATCTTAGTGAAATAACTCAGAAACGGAAAGTCAAATACTGCATGATCTTAAGTATAGTTGGGAGCTATATAATGTGCACACACGGACTTAGAGCGTGGAAACACAGACATCAGAGACTCGGATGAGTGAGATGGTTGGATGGGGGTCAGGGATGAGAAATTACTTAGTGAGCACAATGTACACTATTCAGGTGATAGTTACACTAAAAGTTCAGGCTTCAACACTACACAATGTATCCAGGTAGCAAAACGGCACTTGTACTGTCTATATCTATAAAAATATATTTTTATATATAAAAAGTGGATCTGTTTTTCATCTAAGCCAGTTCTTGAGCTCAGCAGACAAAATTATTTTTCCTCCTTCCTACCTCACATCCAACCTCTTTTTGTTCCCTGAATTTCTCAGATATATATTTGAGAAACACTGTAGTAAACTGTGTCTTTAAAGAAACCTTTCCTTTTTAAAGCTTCTACCATCAATAACATCATGTATCAGAGAACAACACAAAAGCTTTCTGGAATCTATTGTAAAGATTTATGGTGTTATTCTATCTAGATTAGCCAAAATACTGTGCAAGAACTGTGTGTATATTTATAAAAATATGTGTACATTTGCCAGTTGAAGCTTGCTCTATTATGGTGGAAAAGGGGATTATTCAGAAGATTTTTTACACAATTTTAAACTTTATCTATCCATGGGCGAATCACTCTCCCGAAATCACACAACCTTCTACCCTTCACTGCCCCACAATGACCATTTGTTGTTTGATACAGAATATCTTCTGTCCTGGTCCCCACTGTATTCATGATTAAGACGGGATATTTCAGCCTAAAGAACGTCAACCCAAGAACCATACTCTGTGTAATTTGGAGAAAATTTTACCATCTGAAAATGAAGCTAAAGACTACCTCATGTTAAATGGCTATTGAACCCCAAAGAAACACATGAGACATAAAGAACATCAACCCAAGAGCCAGACCTATGCAATTTAGGGAAAATCACTTCTACATTCACAATTGTACCATCTGAAAATGAAGATAAAGACTACCTCTTAAGTTAAATGGCTTAATATATGTTTAACCCCAAAGAAACACACAAGACACATATTGTCTGATGAATATTAGCTATATTTATACTATGTAAATGTTAAATTTATGTGGTATTGCTTAGTAGTTTTAAATGCATATATGGTATCAAACTATATGTGTATTTATATATTAATTTTTTATGCATCAATATATGAGAACTAAATTTAGCATGATTCTCTATTTCCACAAACTTATTTAGTATTTTTAAATGCTGTAAAAAAAATTTAATTTAGAGTAAATTTGTTACTGAATCACAAATTAGGTAAGATATGTCATTTGGTATTAAAGATTGTATTTTAATCCTCTTTTTCTAAACACACTGGTGAAGTGGTTAGAAACTTAGGGAGATAGGATTTATCAAGAGCATCAAGTATATATTTTCCAATGGGAGAAATGGTTTTCATTCATTCAGGCTACTGTAACAAGCTACAATAGACTGGTAGATCTTTTTCATTCATCAACGTATAGACCAATTTATAATTTCCCTTAATTCCAGAGAAAATATGAATGTTTAGATTGAGATTACATGAATAATTTATATGTATGGGACGGGCGCAGTGGCTCACACCTGTAATTCCAGCACTTTGGGAGTCCGAGGCAGGCCGATCACCTAAGAGCAGGAGTTCAAGACCAGCCTGGCCAACACGGTGAAACCTCGATTCTACTACACAAAATACAAAAAAAAAATCGCTGGATATGGTGGCACGCGTCTGTAGTCCCACTTACTTGGGAGTCTGAGGCATGAGAACTGCTTGAACCCAGGAGGTGTAGGCTGCAGGGAGCTGAGATTGTGCCACTGCACTCCAGCCTAGGCAAGAGAGCGAGACGCGGTCTCCAAAAAAAAACAAAGTATATGCATGTATTTATTCAATCTTATTTTAAAATACTAAATAACTTCAAATCCTCTTCCTTTTCAGACGTGTTCTTTTTAATGATGGCTAATAAAATATTAAACCTCTATATTTAATATAGTTTTACAAAATAAGATTCAAGCACTAAAATGTCCTTTGGCAAAGAGTTTCATTGAAATAATCAGTTGAATGTACATTGAGCCTGACAATCTATTTTAGTTCCAGTGGTAGAAGTTTTATCATGCTAACATGGGGTCACTATTTTCTCTGCTATGGTCCTTAACCGAAAAGTAATTTATTTCCTCATATTTGTTGTCATAAGTGGTATCATTTGTATTGCAGCGTGACCTAAGCCAGGCAGGTTTTCAGTTTGTTTTACTAATAAGACATATTGCTGACATGTTCTCAGATCTTGTCTGACAAATGAGCTTAGTGAGAGTAGTAGCAAAACAAAGAGCTGATACCATTTTTCTTGCTTATTAGCTTCCAAACATCTCAGAATACAGACATAAAGTGAACTGCAAACTGCTCAACATATCTCTAATTGCTTTTGTGAAGCTATTCAAGTATATTAGTAGAAACTGCAGCAATGGCTGTCTTTGGCCACTCTGAGTGCAGTTGTTTAAGGCTGGAAACCACAGAATAAGTAACTACTAGACTTTTTATTTAATTAAAGACAAGAGGGAGAAATAGTACGTCCTGTTAAAAAGTGCCTTATATTTCTTATTTTCTTTCAATAAAAATCAACCTCTTGGACAAGCAGAAGGTCAAGACCTGCCCAACATGATCAAAATTAGGAAGTTTTAACTCATCCTTCTAAACTAAAGTAAAAGACAAAAAGATGCCTCATATCTATTTAAGGATTAAATGTGAAAACTCAGAAGGCTATACATAATCTGAGGAAAGATGGCCCTCTATTGAGAACAGCTTGGAAATATATACTCTGAATATTTGACTTTTGCTCTTTAAGGCTGTCTGAAGTAAGAATGAGTGCGGATAGCTAAAGTAAGCTTATAGCAATTAAGAAAATTAGCTAAATATTAAAATCTAAAATAATTCTTACTTGTTTTATAAAATAAGACTAATTTAATTTCCTTGAAAAGTAGATATTACTATTTAGGGCATTTTAAAAATTAGTTCCATTAAGCTGTTTTGTTGCATGAAAATAACGTTTGAATTAGTTTACTATTTGAAGAATATTTGAATTTAAAACTACTTATCTTTTTACTTGAAAAAATGCAATGTTGTCATTTGCAATTGCTTTTATGTAGTGAAATGTCATCTTAAAACTAACACATAGACATAAATTAAAAGTAATACTCATAAGAAAACTAAAATACTATGTGAATTTTTATACCTTTCCACCAAAATATTTATCTACATTGTTTAAAGTTTTATTTCTTTAATACCCAAATTCTTTAGAAGTTCATCACAAATATATTTTATTAAAATTTGACATTATTGTTTTATGTCTTTAAACTCATTTGAATCATTTTATTATTTTAAGATAAGATTCAGATTGAGTATGTCCTTACTTTTCTTTTTTTACATTACATGAACCTACATTTTAAAGTATTACAGTGTATTCTCACTTTACATATTCTATAGTTAAAGATTACTCTAAAAAAAAAATCTCTTGATTATATTAGCACCGTGGCCAATTGTCTCAATATTATGCAAGAATGCTTTAGGAATGTTAGTTAACTATTTGTGTCTATATATTTTGAGAACATAGAACAAGTGTAACTGCTGGGTCATGAGCATTTCCTTTGCTAAACAACCCTTTACAACCTAGATCATGTTAATTTTTTTAAAGCATTGTGTAAGTGATTGTTTTACGAATTTTGCTTTTCTTATCAATTACTATAAACATTCAAAGTACAACTTCAGCACTCTATTTTAGATGTAAGCTTGTTTCGTTTTGGAAAGAAGATATAAAAATGAATAAGTCATTAGAGTTATCGGACAGCTAAACAATTTGCCATTTAAGTTGGGTCCTTTTGTATACTTAACAAATGGAGGATGTACTTTAAAAAAATATTCAGTTGGACTCTTTTTTCTGCTCAGTCAAGGGGCCCAGTTTTCCACTATTACTGCTTGTGCTTGGTAATGAACTAAGGTTTCTATTTAAATAGAATTATGTATTTCAAAGTCCAAGGAACCAATACAAGTGATAGAATAAGTCATTTCAAATTATTATAAATCAGTCCAAATCAAGTGTTTCCCAATTAACATACTTATAAATTGCTTTAATGAGTAGCCCCTGGCTGCTTAAATTCCTTTTGCTATTTGTTTAAGATCAGGAAAACTTTCTTTAGTTAGGGTTGTTATATTTTGGGGATATGACCTTTCACAAGTTCTAGGTAGTCAGAATATGAGGAAAATATTTTTCCCTTTATTATTTTTTATTTTTCTTTTTTTTTCTGAGATGGAGTCTAGCTCTTACCGCCTAGGCTGGAGAGCAATGACACAATCTCGGCTCACTGCAACCTCCCCCTCCCAGGTTCAAGCGATTCTCTTGCCTCAGCCTCCCGAGTAGCTGGGATTAAAGGCGTGCACCACCATGCCTGGCTAATTTTTGTTTTTTTTTTTTTAGTAGAGACGGGTTTTCACCATGTTGGCCAGGCTGGTCTCAAACTCCCGACCTCAAGTGATCCACCCGGCTTAGCCTCCCAAAGTGCTAGGATTACAGGCGTGAGCCACCAAGTCTGGCCTTATTTTTCTTTATCTTTGCAATTTATGCAACAAGTCAAGTAGTCAAGAAATAAAGTATCTACCTTCTGTAAGGAGAATTAAGTAGGACTAAAGGTTCCCCACTCATGAAATGATTCTGCAGCTTTTTTACCTATTATTTCTCTTTTTTTCTGGCTTCTCTCTCTTATCCTAAATGGAGATTGAATTTGGAAACCTTGACACTACTTGAGGAAACATCTGGATTTGTGACCTGTAGACCTCTGCTCTTTGACATGGGACAAATACCTCTTTTTTTCTTGTTGTTTCTGTCCCTGACATCCATGTGTGCCTTTAAAACCTTTAAAACTTTCTTCTTAACTTTTTTTTTGTTCTTGTTTTTTGTTGGTTTTTTTTTTTTTTTTTTTGATGTAGTCTCCCTCTTGTCACCCAGGCCGGAGTGCAATGGCATGACCTGGGCTCACTGCAACCTCTGCCTCCCGGGTTCGAGAGATTCTCCTGACCCAGCCTCCTGAGTAGCTGGGATTACAGGCATCTGCCACCACACCCAGCTAATTTATTGCATTTTTAGTAGATACGGGGTTTCACCATGTTGGTCAGGCTGCTCTCAAACTCCTGACCTCAGGTGATCTACCCAACTCGGCCTCCCAGATTGCTGGGATTACAGGCAAGCATGAGCCACTGCACCTGGCCTTACCATTTTATTTTACTGATGTGTTTGACTCTTAATGTGGAGTGGGTGGTATTATTAGTATTTTTAAAGTTAATATATAAAACTAAAATATCTTTTAGACAAAATTACTCTTGGAAGATTATTATATCACCTAAAATGCACAGCATAAAATACATCAGCTAGCAATAATTCCAAATACTGTACAACCAAGTTTTTCATCAGAATCAGTTATTATTTCCTTAGTAGCCCCCAAGTGATATAGTCGATTTGAGTTTAGATGATATATTGTACCTGTATTTTGCACAATAAATATAGACAGCATGCAACACTCACGTTATCAGAGACAGAAAGGAAAGAAAATGAAATCTTCTGAGGTGCAGGGTATTCATTTATCCATTTCATTCTCATTTTGGATCATGATGAACTAAAATAACTCAACATATTTAAATCTCCCCTTCACACACACATACAGTGTATTTCTGTTAAGCAAAATGTGTGTGTATTTACACACATATACACACAGTCTCAACTTAGGATAATTCAGTTTCATTTTTCAACTTTTTGATAGTACAAAAGCGATTCACATTCAATACAAACTGTACTTCAAATACCCGTTAAACCACTTTTTTTTTCACTGTCAGTACAGTAGTCAATAAATTACATGAGATTTTTAATACGTTATTACAGAGTAGGCTTTTGCCCAACTGTGGGCTAATGTCAGTGTTCTGGGCATGTTTAAGATAGGCTACACTAAGCTATTTTAAGTAGGTTAGGTTTATTAAAACCATTTTGAACTTAGGATATTTTCAACTTATGAGGGTAGGTTTATCAGCATATAAATCCATCGAAAGTTGAGAGGCATCTCTGTGTGTGTGTGTGTGTGTGTGTGTGTGTGTCTACACTGTTTGCTCCACATTTTTTGCTACTGTACACACTTCCAGTACACACCCTCTCAGCCTTCTCAGAATCAACCTAGTATATTTGCTTCTATCAGTTTATGTTGGATACAATTTTAATAAATTCTATAGGTTACCTAATTGTCATTACTAGCTAATGTTGCAGTTTACATAGAAACTTATAAATGTGTAGGAAATCTCTTTCAGATATATTCCACCTAAACTACTATATTTCCTTTACTGTTTCTGAGGGTGGAAACTAGGATTCTTTTATTGGAGTTGTTCTGGAGATCCACAGATTATAGAAGTTTTGCTGCACTTATGTCCAATGTCCCTTTTCCCTCACATTCTGTTGTTTCTGGAAGCTCTGATAAATTTTCAATGGAGAAGGTAACTTGATTTTTTTAAAATTTAATTTAATTTTATTTTGAGACAGAGTCTTGCTCTGTCACCCAGGCTGAAGTGCAGTGGCATGATCTAGGCTCACTGCAACATTTGCCTCCTAGGTTCAAGTGATTCTCCTGCCTCAACTGAGTAGTTGGGATTACAGGCACCTGCCACCACACCCAGCAAATTTTTTTTTGTATTTTTAGTAGAGACTAGGTTTCACCATGTTGGCCAGGCTGGACTTGAACTTCTGATCTCAGGTGATCAACCCACCTCAGCCTCCCAAAGTGCTGGGATGACAGGCATGAGCCACTGTGCCCAGCCTCCTCTCTCTTTTTTTAAAAATATTTTTAATTGACAAATAAAAATCATATATGTTGCGGGAAGTCAGGGACCCTGAATGGAGGGACCGGCTGGAGCCGCAGCAGAGGAACATAAATTGTGAAGATTTCATGGACATTTATCAGTCCCCAAAATTAATACTTTTATAATTTCTTATGTCTGTCTTTACTGCAATCTCTGAACATAAATTGTGAATATTTCATGGACGTTTATCAGTTCCCAAATAATACTCTTATAATTTCTTATGCCTGTCTTTACTTTAATCTCTTAATCCTGTTATCTTCATCAGCTGAGAATGTACATCACCTCAGGACCACTATTGTACAAATTGATTGTAAAACGTGTGTTTGAACAATATGAAGTCAGTGCACCTTGAAAAATAACAGAATAACAGCGATTTTCAGGGAACAAGGGAAGACTGCTTGTGGGGTCGGGCAGAATAGAGCCATATTTTTCTTCTTGCAGAGAGCCTATAAATGGATGTGCAAGTAGGGAAGATATTGCTGAATTCTTTTCCTAGCAAGGAATATTAATAATTAAGACCCTGGGAAAGGAATGCATTCCTGGGACGAGGTTTATAAACGGCCACTATGCAAGTGTCTGTCTTATGCAGTTGAGATAAGGACTGAAATATGCCCTGGTCTCCTGCAGTACCCTCAGGCTTATTAGGGTGGGGAAGAAACTCCACCCTGGTAAATTGGAGGTCAGACCGGTTCTCTGCTCTCGAACCCTGTTTTCTGTTGTTTAAAATGTTTATCAAGACAATATGTGCACAGCTGAACATAGACCCTTTTCGGGAGTTTTTGATTTCACTCTTTGCCTTGTGATCTTTATTGCCCTCAGAAGCATGTGATCTTTGTTCTCCTTTTTGCCCTTTGAAGCATGTGATCTTTGTGACTTACTCCCTGTTCGTACAACCCCTCCCCTTTTGAAGTCTTTAATAAAAACCTGCTGGTTTTGCGGCTCAGGTGGTCCTCACAGTCCTACCGATAGGTGATGTCACCCCCAGAGGCCCAGCTGTAAAATTCCTCTTTGTACTCTTTCTCTTTATTTCTCAGCCAGCTGACACTTAGGGAAAATAGAAAGAACCTACGTTGAAATATTGGGGGTGGGTTCCCCCGATATATATACGTTGATTGTGCACAACATGAGGTTTTGAAATATGTTTACAATGTGGAATGACTAAATTGAGCTAACAGATGCATTACCTCATATACTTATTTTTGTGGTGATAATACTTAAAATCTAATTTTTTTTTATTATTATACTTTAGGTTTTAGGGTACATGTGCGCAATGTGCAGGTTTGTTACATATGTATCCATGTGCCATGTTGATTTCCTGCACCCATTAACTTGTCGTTTAGCATTAGGTATATCTCCTAATGCTGTCCCTCCCCCCTCCCCCCACCCCACAACAGTCCCCGAAGTGTGATGTTCCCCTTCCTGTGTCCATGAGTTCTCATTGTTCAATTCCCACCTATGAGGAGAAATAGGAACACTTTTACACTGTTGGTGGGACTGTAAACTAGTTCAACCATTGTGGAAGTCAGTGTGGCGATTCCTCAGGGATCTAGAACTAGAAATACCATTTGACCCAGCCATCCCATTAAAATCTAATTTTTAAGCAATTTTTGGCAATGCAACACATTGTTTTTAACTAGATACACTGTTGTACAGTAGAGCGCTTAAATTTATCCCTCTTATGAAATGGAAATTTTGTATCCCTTGAGCAATATCTCCCCATCCTCTTTCTCTCAATACCTGATAACTGTCATTCCACTGTCTATTTCCATGAGTTCAAATTACACCATTCGTTTTACAAGCTCTCGTGAATAAAATTTTCTCTAATCTTGCTTTTCTATATGGCACATTATTGAAGTATATTCTTGAAAACATATATGTTTTATGAAGCATCTTTAGTGAAAATTACAGTGCAAGAAAGGTGTGTCTGGATGTCCACATGTGTATGTCTTTATGTTGAAGAAGATTCAGTTTTTTGACTAAGATAATTAAGAGTCAGAAAATACTTTACTTTTTAAATACATGCGATATTAGTGATTATGTTCTTAGAGAAGAAGAGAACCGTATCTTTTGTCACAAAATAATAGCTCTCTCATAATGTATGTCTTGTGATGTGTTTGCATTGAAATTTATGTATGAGAAGCTTACTACAAATACTTGACCTTTTACCAGTAACAAAAGTATTAATAGAATTCTAAATCATTCTAATTATCTTTGTTTCTTATTTTCAAGTAAATGCAGACCATTCTCATAGCTTCCTCACCTTCTTGGATCTCTGTAGCTATACTCACTTTTATTGTCAACCAATAAAGAACATTATCAAAGAGAAAAATAACTGGGGCTTCCCTTAAACCAAGTAATTTATAGTAAGACTTGATGTAATTTCTCTCTTAGAAATTCAGATTTCAAATTTCATAATACATTTCGGGTGCAATCTTAATATGGAAATATTATAAACTCAGCCTATCCATTTATTAAAATTGAATCATTCAAAAACTGTGCATAATAGGATGATTACTTTCAATAATAGAACAAATTATATTCCAAAATATTAAGATTAACATTATAATGTTTTATTTCTGTTAAAACTTTGTGCTGAAAACATTACAGACAAATTATCTTGATTTTCTAATTTAGTTACCGTGAATCCTTTGGAAATGTGTTATTTTCTCTATCTTAAAGATGAAGAAGCCAAGTTTCAGAGGTCACACTACTAGTTGCAGCTATTATGTGGTTTAATGATATAACCTCTGAGTGTATATTATTTCAATATATGCCTTAAGTATATTTAAGTGACCTTGAGATTTTACATATTAAAGTTTTTTAAGTTATCAAGTACACAAACTGCTGCAACTACTACCACTATTACTAATCTGTGGATTGATTGACAATTGTGATTCTGACTCCTCACTATGCTCCCCAAAGTGTACGTTACCTTGAAAGCATTTGGCTTATTGAGGGATCATTTGTCGAATGGAAGGCCTGAAGACCGCAAGCATTAAGCATTAACAGCCTGGGAGTGATTCAAGAGGCACTCACCAAACACATTTGCGGATTCTATTTGACAGGGGATTCTGTTTATGTTTGTTGCTTGTAGATAAATGTTCTTGTTTCAAGGTGGGGAATCACAAACTATGTTGATGCTCTAATGCAGCCTTAGTTTTTTTCCTAGGAAAGTGCACAGAAAAAAAAATTTACATTTTATTTTGACAGATCAGTTTGCCCCCAAAAGACTTTCCAGTGATTGCCTAGAGATCTATGAGTGCCACCAACTGGAAAACTGCTTTACCAAATTACGTGTCACAAATCTTAAGTGTTCTTAATTGAAATTATGAGCTGAGTTTCAAAAGGTGAGAAAGGTTCAGTGTTTGGGATTGATGCATCAACACGTATTATGTGTCTTATATCAGTCACCCACTAATCCACAGAAATTTCAAGTAGAGTGTCTATATTCAGGAGATGGCTATGTAAAGTAATCTCCCCTTACTTGTTGGTTTATTGCTCCTCAATTTCAGTACAGAACTTTATTTCTGGTGATCAGAGCCAGACTACCTGGGGAAATAAGAGACTCTTTGTTCTTCACTAGACTAATTGGCTAGACTTTTATCCTAGCTTTAACTCCTGGATTTATTTAAAACAAAAAACTCGAAATGTGCATCACTCAACAACTAAGCAAATTTTCCAAACGTACTCTTATACTCAATTCATGAAAGAGAGAGACTCAAAAGATTGTTTTTCTAAATATGTGTACCACTCGTGCAAGGGTTTCCTTCTTAACACAGGTGGCCTTCTTAATGTCTTGACTATCACCAAGTTGTACAAAAAGTCTTCCTACTTGAGAGTGACATTTAGGGGTGTACAAAGTGGAGGGCAATTTGATAAATTTGCTTATTTTTGTTTTGATTTTTTGTTTTCTCTTAATTCAGTGAGTATAAAAGCCATTTTTTAACAGAGTAGAGATATTGATGTCTCTAAGGAGAAATGTAAGAGGTGTATTTCCTCCCTCCCTCCCTCCTTTCCTGCCTGCCTGCCTTCCGAGATGGAGTGTCTCTCTGTCGTCCAGGCTGTAGTGCAGTGGCATGGTCTCAGCTCACTGCAGTCTCTGTCTTCTGGGTTCCAGTGATTCTCCTGCGTCAGCCTCCCGAGTGCTGGGACTACAGGCACACCCCACCACGCCAGGCTAATATTTGTAATATTAAGTTACAAATTTAATTACAATTTACAATTGTAAAAATTGTAATATTTGGGGTAAAGACGGGATTTCACCATGTTGGCCAGGCTGGTCTCGAACTTCTGACCTCAAGTTATCCACCCTCCTCGGCCTCCCAAAGTGTTGGGATTACAGGTGTGAGCCATTGCCCCCCACCCTTAATATCTTTCTTAATGTCATATGAGCCACTGTGCCCCACTCTTACTATCTTTCTTAATATCATACTGATCTTGGCCTATGAAGCTCCTGATTTCTATCTAGACAAAACTTCAGTTTATTTAAAATTATTCTTCAAACAGTTCACCAGGAAAATAAATAGCCACATCGTTTTTGTCCTTTTTCTAATCAAATGGAGCTGAGTTACTTCATCAATTGTTTTTATTGAATGTGCAATTTGTAAGAGCATAGCCTAAATGATATGGTTCCTCTCAAATGGCCATAATCTACTGCACTACAAATCTTAGCAAACGAACATCAATGCATCTTTAATTCCTTGATGTATAGAGAAATTAAACTCCCCAAAATTATGTTTCCCCTCCTCTTTTATATAGAGAAATTAAAGTCTCAGTAAATATTATTCTCTAAATAATATATTGCCGTCACATGAGCATTTGCCCCCAAACCACAAATAAGTTCGTGTACAAGGTCAATTAGACCATATAGACGTGAAACTTAACTTGTAGTGAGCTGGGACTTACACACAAAGAGTGAAATAACTCCTTTAATTATTTTACCAGAAGCTCACTACTGTGTTCCGGGCTGACCACTTTAATGACAGGGAGTGTGCTAAGTTGAAGGCAGACGCTAATAATAAGAAAAGAGAATAATTTCCACCATAGGTTTATTTGATAGCTCCCGTTAAGTCTATGCTACCAGAAAATTCTGTTTATTATCTAGCATTTTCATTTTCCTTTTGAAGGTTGAATGCAGTGAAAAGGAACTGTGTCCTTCTATTCCATGCAAATCTGATGTACGAAAATGAGCCAAGCATTGCAGCACAGCGTTGCACATACACATAACTGTCTCTGTATAACAGGAAGGGAGGAGAAAGGAAGACAATGGGAGAAATTGCGCTGCCCTGAGTCAGAAATCAGATCTCTTGCCATAGAGCTGCAGTTATTTGATCATTTGCAAGTCAACATTTCTCAATTGTTTAGTCATTTGTAAGACAAAAAGACTGGTTGGATTTCAGAGAATTTTGAATCCTCCTTTCAGGTTTAACAAGCAATAAATGATACTCTTCAGTGTAAAAATAATGCCAAGACATTATTTGACTTTAAATTAAATTCAAACAAGATATCTTGCTACAGTTATAAGCTGCAATAAGTCCTTTATAATAAAGCGCATTTCCTCTTCTAAAGAAGAAAATCTCGAAGTCCTGTCTTTGAGATTAAAATTCTTGAACAATTTTCTAGAATAAATTTGAAAAGATTAAAACTGATGAATTCTGTACACAATCCAAATGTCACAAAGTACTATGATTCACTCAAGGGGAAAGGATTATTACTTTTGAGTATTATCCCTTGCTTTCCAGTTCACATTATATTGAGTTGAATTATAGTGACTGAAATTGGCATAAAAATAACATAATAATGCCAACCATTGGCAAAAAAATTACATAAGGAAATCATTAGAAGTCATATCATATTGCTAATTCTCCAAGCAAGCATTCATACAATTATGCAATATTTGCTTCCCAAAACAAGCATATTTTTAAAACCATTGTGAAATCCAACAGGACTGATGATGATTTCTTTTCACCTAAAGAGCTTCTTCTAATTTAGTAACTCTCTCTGTCTTCCTCTCTCTTTCTCTCTCTATCTCTGTCTGTCTGTCTGTCTCTCTCCCCCTCCCTGTCTCATCTGATCTATGTGCACGGGGAAAATTTTCTCTACTTTCCCACCGATGAGCTCCCAGAAGAAGGTCCTGGTCCTCCAAAAGGATAAGCGCAGTTTGGCGGGTCATTTCAATTTCGTGGCAGTATACTGCAGTACCCAAAGTTGCTATGCCGCTAAACCATGTCCTGCAAACAGATTTTTGTAGTCATAAATTAAAAATTAATAACCATAAGGCTAATTGCCAGCTGTTGCTCAATGAATTCTGAACTTCAGAGAGAAGGATGGATGTTGTTATTAAACTCTAAAACAACACTATCTGAAACTATGATTTGAACCAGACCTTTGATTTATTGAATAGTCAATGTCTATCAATGCTCATTAAATATTCTACATAATTTTTTGTAGTCCAAGAGATTTGGGAAAGTATAAATTGTTAACGTATATTCTATAGGCCAAATACCGCAAATTAAATAGGTTACCTAGTTATTATTTCAAACAGGCAAGGAAGATGTTATTTTCTCAATTTTAAAAATTAGGTCACTGAAGATCACAAAAAATAAGATGTTTAGAATCTCTAAGCAATGGAAGAATTTTTTTATTGTGTAAACTTCCACATACTACGTGGAATCAAAATATTAAAAAGAAGCCAGTCGTGGTGGCTCCTGTCTGCAATCCCAACTATTTGAGAGGCTGAGGCGGGAGGGTTACTTTAAGCCAGGAGTTTGAGATCAGCCTGTGCAACATAGCAAGACCTCATCCCTAAAAAAATTTAAAAACAAAATAAAATAACTAACCCATAAAATAAGTGTAAGAAGCACTAATTACATTTGATGTCCCATTAGGAACACGTATTTTTATAACACCCAATTATTTTTTAAATCCCTCTCATTGCTTTGATTGTCCTGTTACCTGAAGCCTGTCACATGTGTTTAGACTCCCAATTAGTCTGCAGCACAAGGAGGTCATAAAGGTTGAATAGTGAGTGGGTAAGCTTCAAATCCAAGAGTATAAAGCCAATGCCCGTTCCTCTATGCCCTGACATATTATGTTTGTTAGCCTGAAAATTCTATCCTGTTGTCTTCCTTGTCTTATAATTTCCAATAGTGTGGAAAATACATTTATTTTAAATCCCTAAAATAGAATGTACTGATTTTTACATTTACTATTTATCAGTTCTGTTAAAAACATACTTCATTATATTATACTGTCCTATAACTTTAAAATGTTTTAATAAGTAACATATATTTATTTTCATCCTCTGGCAACTGAGATTTTACAAATGTTTGCATTTTGCTTTGCACACAAAGAAAAGTTTATAGTCAGATTTATGCTGCCCAATTTAAATACATTCCAAAATAAGCACTGTTTCCTCAATGCTTGCTGTCCCATGGCAAATCTATACGCTTCCAAACCCTGTAATCTGTATTTTTCAGGTAGCTTCAGAATCAGAGTATCATTTTTGCCTTATTTTAAATTATTTGTTTTGTAATGTATGAATTTTTGAATTAATATAGTTTCAAGGCAGCCAGGCGCGGTGGCTCACGTCTGTAATCCCAGCACTTTGGGAGGCTGAGGCGGGCAGATTACCTGAAGTCAGGAGTACGAGACCAGCCTGGCCAACCTGGTGAAACCCTATCTCTACTAAAAATACAAAAATTAGCCGAGTGTGGTGGCACACACCTGTAATCCCAGCTACTCGGGAAGCTGAGGCAGGAGAATTGCTTGAGCCTGGGAATCGAAGGTTGCAGTGAGCCGAGATCGGCTCTCCACTGCACTCCAGAGCCTGGTCGACAGAGCGAGACTCTGTCTAAAAAAAAAAATATGTATATATATGTGTAAAATATGTATATATATATTTTTTCAACATTAGCTAAATACGTTTCTAGAAACGTATTTAGTTGACATTTATTAGTTAGGGAGAATGGTTTAAATGTTACTACATAACCATTAAAAGAATTATTTACCCCAATTTAATAACTAACAGACTAAAGAAGCTCAAATGTTTTACGAGAAGACAAGCAGATAGGCTTCTAATGCTTAGAATTTTGTCTAAATTCTTAACTTTAGTAAATATATTAAAATAAAATTTATGTATTGATATTTCTGTCATTTAAGAAATTAAAAATAAGATACTATATATTATCTCTTACTCTGGATATTACTCTCTTTTCTACATGGAACTATTAGTTATTAAAATTTATAGGATTACTCTTCAAGATAATTTGACCTATTCTGTTAGATTGTTGTAAGGTTCAAAATCAATCAGACACGTAAAGTACAAAGCCTCACACACACACACTTCCTCAATAAGACTGTTTTCTTCACTTGAATGGAAACGAAATTACATTACATAAACTTAACGCAAACATTTTTTAAAGTCCCGTGATATATTGTGAAGCAAATATTACAGTACCTTAGAATTTAAAAATAGAGTCAATGAAAGATGTCCCAAGATTTGGAAGTCACAGTAAAGGTCACATAATCCATACTCAAATTTGGGTGCAAAAATTACTCCTACAGATATTTGATGAATGATTACTCAGCCTCTCTACACTTCCGATGATGAGTCGGGAAGAAGAACACAATATTCTATGTGGTTTGCTAACCTTGAACTGTGACTGGTATTTTCCAGTTGTCTTCACTGACAGGTGAACTGAATGTTGTGTGAATTGAACCGGTTTGATATTTCTTTTCACAGTCACCTGCCAGGCAGCAATGGGATGGACCTTCCCATTTAAAAATCTGATGAAATATCCTGGGGTGTTTTTGCATTGCGTGGTAGCACTGCGTGGTAGATGTGTCGTTTGGCCATTGTCTCTCATTATTATACAGGCATGTGAATTAGCCAAGGTGATACACTACTCTGTTTTTATCTCTGTTTTGTATACTGATTCATCATCTGTGTCAATTCAGGTCATTAAAATTAGACATGGACTGGGCACGGTGGCTCACACCTGCAATCCCAACACCTTGGGAGGTCAAGTGGGGGTGGATCACCTGAGGTCAGGAGTTTGAAACCAGCCTGGCCAACATGTTGAAACCCCATCTCTACTAAAAATACAAAAATTAGCCAGGCTTGGTGGTGGGTGTCTGTAATCCCAGCTACTCAGGAGGCTGAGGCAGGAGAATTGCTTGAACCCAGGAGGCGGGGGTTGCAGTGAGCTGAGATTGCACCATTGCTCTCCAGCCTGGGCAACAAGAGTGAGACTCCATCTCAAAAAATTAAAAATTAGAAAAAATTAAAGAATAAAAAGAAATAAAATTAGACATATAAAATATGTATTGGGGAAACACTTGCGATGTTAGAAAGGTGGGGCCACAGCAGGAGTGAGAGGAAGAGTTTTCATTCTGCAATGCAGGCCTGAGAAGTGTACAAGGAGGGAGAGAACATGAAGTTTTGTCTGATAAACTCAGCCAGACTGATGAGGATCT
Source organism: Symphalangus syndactylus (assembly GCF_028878055.3). Classification (NCBI taxonomy): domain Eukaryota; kingdom Metazoa; phylum Chordata; class Mammalia; order Primates; family Hylobatidae; genus Symphalangus; species Symphalangus syndactylus. The sequence continues at coordinate 19,460,808 of NC_072423.2, read as the reverse complement.
CGAGCAAAGTTCACGTTAGAGGAGTTCTTCATCAAGAAGAAATGGTCTCAGTTTAGTAGGACTGCCATGCCTAGCCAATAGCCGGGAGAGGCCCAGGTAGAATGTGGCTTTGGAGAAAATACCACAGCAAGTGCCAAGGCCCAGTGAATGGAGGCTCTCATCTAACTGCTCTTTGCCAAGGTGCTCATGGAGAGAGATCTGAGTGGGGTACTTCTATGGCTGCCACACTAGCATGGGTTATCATTTAGAAGGAGGAGCAAGACAGGAACAGAGAACTTGATAATCAGGGGTCATTTTTGGCCAGTTATTGCATGGCGCAATGGGAGATAATACAAATCTGCATGCGTAAGGAAATGCAGGGGCGAAATCCATAGTGGTGATTATCTCCTTAATTTTGCATGTTCCTAAGAAGTTCCCTATTCCTCTCCCACCCTCCAATGGTGGTAGAGTAGTTATTTTTAGAAAGAGATTAAGACACTATTTGCGGTGGCCAGGCATGGTGGCTCACCCCTGTAATCCCAACACTTTGGGAGGCCGAGGCGGGCAGATCATGAGGTCAGAAGTTCGAGACCAGCCTGACCAACATGGTGAAACCCCGTTTCTACTAAAAATATAAAAATTAGCCAGGCATGATGGCGCATGCCTATAATCTCAGCTACTCAGGAGGCTGAGGCAGGAGAATCGCTTAAACCTGGGAGGTGGTGGTTGCAGTGAGCCGAGATAACGCCACTGCACTCCAACCTGGTGAGAGAGCGAGACTCTGTCTCAAAAAAGAAAAAATAAAATAAAAAATAAAACAGGACACTATTTGCAGTTCCAAATGTTTTTTTCTGGTGCCTATTCATTATCTGTGTATACATATTATTTTTTAGTAGTATATAGATCTTCAGGGAACATGAATAGCAACTATTAGAGAAGTGGCAGATGCAGAAATCCTAGCTGTTACTCTGTGGTATGTTTTATGCAAAAACATATGAAAAATGTATATTTTTATAAATCACACAGTGATGAATTAGATAAATCCTGTAATTTTGAATGTGGTGTAAACTGATGTTCTCCATCCCAGTATCCAACTAATGGCTTCTGTTTCACTCTCATTCTGTGAATGATGAGAGTGGGACTTGGGGCTATAGACAGCAAGACAGATCCAGAATCAGGATGTGATACACAGGCAATAAAGCAGTGAACAAAGACTACAATAATTCTCTTGCTCGTATATTTATTTAAGTGGGTTGACAGACAATATATCAATGTTATTTATATAATTAATAAAATACGGTAGACAGGGACACAAATAATGATAGTGATAAATGACAATTTTGATCACTTATTATCTCCCAAGTACCACTCTAACTGCCTTAAATGCATTCAATCAGCATACACTTCGGAGGTATACAATATAATGATTCCCATTTTAAGGATTAAAAACTGAAGGAATGATAAAGTAACAACAAAATTCTCAAAGTAATACTTAATATAGCCATAATTAGGGTCCAAACAGAGTAACAATTTTGAACTTACTTCCAAGAACTGATCAGTTGAAGCACGAGTTTCTCACTCTCCCAGGCCTTTGGGGTACCCCAGAAGAACAAGAATCTAATTGAATGAATAGTATCTAGAACATAAAGCACCGTTGATGCTTTTTTGTTGATCTTTGCACTCATTTATGTTGTTACTATGAGCTCAATTTCTAGATGCTACATCAATAGATTTGCTGCTTCAAAGATTCTCTAAACATGCATGTAATAAAACAAAATTTATACCTAATTATTTGGAAAATGCATTGTCAATTGCTTTCTGATTAAAAAATAAAAAAGTAAATAAGAATCTCATATGTAAACAATGATTAATTAGGTAAATACCTTTTCATATAGTAACCTCATCCAAAAAAATGTAGACAATATTATGAACACATTCTCAAGATATCAAGAAATCCCAAATATTTCCAGAATAAGTGGCAAAACTTATTTTTATACGTTTTATTTTTCAAATAAATACCTATGAAACATTTTAGTATTCTAAAAAGTACTTATTTAAAAGTAATGAAAGCTATAGTGTCTGTTAGATCGGTAATGTTTTATTCTTAATTTTACTGTTTTAAGATGCTTACAGGGAGTCATGAACTGTTAACTAGATTTTTTATCATTTTGTCTTAGGCAATTCGTTTGTATTTCAGAAATATGATGATCTCAAATATATTTTTATCATGTTTCTCATGTTTTAAAATAAATTGTATTGTGTATATTTGAGGCTTGCAACATGGTTTTATGACATACATATAGATAATAAAATCATTACTATAGTGAAGCAGATTATCATATCTATCATCTCAAAAAGCTACTTTGTGTGTGTGTGACGAGCAGCTAAAATCTACGTGTTTAGCAAAAGTCCCCAGTGCAATACAATTTTATTAGGTTTGTTATTGTTAAAAGATGATAAAATATTTGTAATCTTTTAAAATTATATAGTTTAGTGGTGAACAAATATTCATATACATATAAAATAGGAAGCAAAATTAGTAAAGTGTTCACAATTATAGAATCAAGGTAGTGGATAAGCAGACGTTCATTTTACTATGCTTTCAATTTTTCTCTCTATATTAAAATTTTAAAATAGTTATAAAAGTATTTTATTTAATGGTATAATGGTATATTGCTTACATGTGAGTGCTTGGAAGGTAGGAGTCAGGTTTTTTTCTCTCTGTTTTATCTCCCACACCCAGCAGAGTGCTAAGTTCATAGCCTTTCATGTGCAGCCACCAAAAAAAAAAAAAAAAAAGATACGAGTAAGATAAAAAATAGGAATCAAGTTTTTAAAATAAGAATATAGAATACAGTTCTATTTAAAGAGTGCTGACTTCATACTGCTTAACATGAATGATTAAACTTCATTATTCCGTAAGTCCTCTGGGAAAGAGGTTGTAAACCTGTACATTTTTCATACGCAGAAATTAAGAATTAGTTAAGTAACTTCTCAAGCCAATCAAGTAGTACGTTGAATAAATAAGTCAATGAAAATTCTAGAGGGTAAGCTGCTGCTGCTTCTTTTTTTTTTATTTTATTTATTTATTTATTTTTTATTGAGATGGAGCTTCACTCTTGTTACCCAGGCTGGAGTACAGTGGTGCGATCTTGGCTCACTGCAACCTTCGCCTCCCTGGTTCAAGCGATTCTCCTACCTCAGCCTCCCAAGTAGCTGGAATTACAGGCACCCGCCACCATGTCCGGCTATTTTTTGTATTTTTAGTAGAGACAGGGTTTCACTATGTTGGCCAGGATGATCTCAAACTCATCACCTCAGGTGATCCACCCACCTCGGCCTTTCAAAGTGCTGTGATTACAGGCATGAGTCACCATGCCCAGCCGTATGTTGCATTTTGTATTAGAGAATAAGTAAAAGAACACAATGATGACAGAAACGGATAATGAAACTGATGAAATGGGAGTACATGGGAGAATCAGATCATTCTACCAAAGCTACCACTACTTACCATTCTCAAGTAATCTAAATGCAAGTGTAAGATCTTGTCGTTTTAGTGAAAAAAAAACAAAAAACAAAAAGCAAAAACATGTTTTACTGATGAGGGAGCTGCAGTTGCAGTTCAAGGAGAGTTTAAATTGCTGCTCCCAGTGGAGGCCAAGCTACTTCTAAATATAGGGCTCTTTTTGCCTTGTTCGCTACTATCAACTTTATCCTGTGGAACATGGTTACCTCTGAAAATATATATTTTCTTTTTGACACTTTTTTTTTTGCTTCATTTATAGGTACTTAATTCCAAGTGGACTATTAACAGACTGTTTCTATGCAAATGAATAAGCATTAGTATTTAATGTTAATTGGCTAATCAATCAAGGTAGTCTCATTTATTTCCCATAGTCTGAAGATATACTAAGTGCATCCTTGTGTTTGACAAATACCTGAGGGTAAAGCCTGGAACCAAGTGAATACAGAGGAGATGTAAACCAATAATTATTTTCGTATTGTTATGTGGCTTGTTTCTTTTTCCATTAACAGAGCTGATTTGTTGGGGGGAGGGCTCTTATTATAAGGCAGTGGATAAACATTACACAGACTGACATGTCATTACTACACATGAACATTCAAGAATTACTATTTGGAAATGCAATTAGACTCCTAGTTGCATTATCAGTATAAAGCTTGTGAATTACTTAAATTACTGATAAAAATATAATTGTCACTATTCTTAATTATTATTTATATGTATTAAAGTTTTGACTTTTATATTCAAATCACCATTTATAAATATCAACTAAAATTGAGAATATTATTAAAAAGTAGATCTATATTATGTTGCAGATTTCATAAATCTAGTCGTTTGTCATTTACTCATTGTTTCCTAATTTTTGCTAGGTGCCAGCATTGTATTGTAAATCGACAGGAAGAGAAGAATTCGATGTAAGATGTTGCTGATACACATATTCATGCATCTATAATTTATTTTAAAGGCAAGAGTCATCAACCAATACTATAAATGCCAAGAAGGGAGCAGCCTGTTAGCAGATTTTATGCTTCATCCTATAGACTGCACGCAGTCCTTAAGCATCTGTCTAGTATCAAACTTCCCAGAGCTTTGTAGGTAGCCTACACTCCCTAAAGTGACAACACTGCAAAATACAATCTACACTTCCTCCTGTCATATTTTAGTATAGAATGATCAGAATCTTAACAGAAAAACACCACTCTGGGGCTCAGTCACGTCTTTGCAAGTGAGGCAGTCGTCTCAGGTGGTCTTCCTTATTCATTTTAGTGCTGCTCACATATCAGCTAGTTTTTTTTCAGAATCAGTTTATCTCTGGTTGCTGTTACCCACAATCAAACAGTTATTTGAAAGCAAAGGAAGTCAGCGTGGTGAAATATCTTGCTGGCTACACCAGTGAGTTGAAGTGAGAAAAAACAAATCTGGGTAATACACTCACAGTTTCTCCTATTACAGAAGACAAGCAGGAAATTGGGAAACATTATTTTCTTCTTTCCAGTGTCTTACAAGGAGACAAATAAGCAAATATTTGTGAAGAATTTAAAAAATATGTATTTTATAAATATGGCTATATTTATATACATGGACATTTTTAAAATGATCCATTCAAGTGTTTTGTGGCTCTAGAAATTAACCAATTAGAGAAAATGGGAAGCGTAGGGGCATATACTTGGGAACTTGCAGGAGATAACACTTTCTGATTTAGAAGGGCTGTATCATGAGTTGGCTGGCTCTGGATCATCATCCAGGTACAGTTTTAAAAAGATACAACAACCTTCATTTAGGTCAGTCAACTGAACATGAGGTTTACCTGATATCAAGTACCCTACATAGAGGCTAACAAAATGGTGAAAAAATCCAGGTCAAGTAGTATTAAAATGCCAGATGAATAGCTTATTGCGTATTGCATATTCAGTAGAAAAGTATGGGATGGTAGGTCAGCAATGAGAATCTTGTTGGTAGGCCTAGGATGCAGAGTGAGTCAATCCTAGAAAGGATGTCAGAGACCAAACCTACATGCCAGCCTCACACCTGCTACATAGGGATTGGATGATTCAGGATAGGGATGCTAGAGGCTGCTGGTCACTAATCAGTCATCAGATCCTCTTCTTTTCCCACTGAGTACTTGTTAATCTAATTAAAATGAATTAAGTTATTACTAAATGCCCTATCTGACTAATATCAAAGGGGAATTTGGTAACTAATTATAGCCTCCAGTGGCCCCACCTGTTTAAACTACAAAAGATTGGGACAGTAGCAGGGAAAATGACTTCTTAAAGCCACTTACTATTGGGTCCTGTTCAATAAAAGAAGCATTTTCACAAGGCCCCAGAGCCAATTTCATTGATGATTAAATGATCAATGGTAAATTCAACATTCATTGATCAGGCCCTATTTCACTAGGCCTATCAGCAGAATTTATCATTACTGATGTCTCCGTCTTCATTGGCATACTTTCTTCTCTTGGTGTCTAGAGTTCTAAGTTCTCTCCCGACTCCGGTGCCTCTTGTTTGTTTGTTTTTAATCCCATTTGCTGATGTATCACTTTCTACATGATCTTTTTATTGCCAGCCTGTGCCAGAATTCAATCCTTGATCTTTTTCTCATTGGTGTCTTTATCCAGCTATTTGATGTTCTCCTTCAGCCTCATGGCTTCACACTGACATGTGCATGATTCATACCTGTAAATATCCACTCTACCTTTTAAACTCCAGACTTGCGTACCCAATTGCACATTATCCTCTCTCCTTAAAAGGGTAATGGACATTAAAAACTCAAAGTGTTCAAAACTCAGTGGAACCTTCCACAGCACATCTTTCCATTTCCTCAGACTAAAATCATTAGAGTTATTATTGATTTACACTTTTATTACCTGATCTACACACGTTACTTCCATAAAATTCTGTTGGCTATAACTATATAAAGAATCTGATCTCTTCTATCCACATGAACTGCTATAACCTTGGTTCAACCTCATATCAGCTCTCAACACTCAAAATGTTTATAATGTCAGAATATTATTTAGACATGTATGAATACTATAATTATTTTTTCATGTACACAATGACAACATCTGGGTTTTTTTCTGACATAATTGGTTCCTCTGAAAGCCTATGTATATATATATATATATATATATATATATATATATATATATGTATTTATATGTATTATTTATATGTGTATATACACATATCCACACATATATACCCACTCACATATATACACATATACATACAAATTGAATATATACTTATATTTATTAAATAATAAATGGGCATTATTAGTCTCATATTTTTATAAAATTTAGATGCAAAAGTTTAGTAGAACTGGGGAGAGAATCATCAGAAATTCCTGTACAATTCATAACCATAAAATTTGAGATTAACTAAGTATGGACAGCAATTGTAATTTTCAGTCTCAAACCCACTGTTGTAGGCAGAATGATGACCCCCCTAAAGATGCCTGTGTTCTAATCCCTAGAACCTGCAAATATGCTATGTTACATGGTAATGAAGAATTATGGTTGCCGATGGAATTAGAGTGCAAATCCACTGACCTTAAAACAAGGAAATTTTTCTGGATTATCTGGGTGAGTCCAAGTGTAATCTCAAAGGACATTTAAAGTGAAAGAAATAGGCAGGAAAAAAGGTCTGAGACAGACAGAAGTTTGAAGACATTAAACTTCTGACTTTGAAGTTGTAATCAGAGGGCATCAGCCAAAGAATGCAGGTAGCCTCTAAGAGCTAGAAAAGGCAAGAAAAACAGATTCTCTTCTAGAGCCTCAAGGAATAAACATAGTTCGGCTGTCTCCTTTCTTTTTACCCTAGGAGACCTAGTTCAGACTTTTGAGTCCAAAATGACAAGATCAGAGATACTTGTTTTTTGAAGCCAGCAACTTTGTGATACTTTATTATTACAGCACTAATAGAAAACTAATTGACTCATTCAAGTATTAAAATTATATTTTTTTCTCTACAACTCAGTTTTGTTCTACCTGCCTAGAAATATAGAGATATACTTTAAATCAGAATGTTTGCTTTCACTTTAACTTTGATGACTGATCTTGCTTTGTAGCTATTTCCTGACACTTAGGCATTTATTCTTCCTGCTCTGCTATTTTGTTCACTTTACTGTCCAACATGCTGCTTCCTGCCCACTGCGTCTCCAGGGTTTTGGCTTCATCTCTCCTTTATTCCACAGCTTCAGCATTAATCTTTGCTGATGCTGCTGGTACTTTGTCATTGATAGATTTCACTTGATGTACCTCCCACTGGCAAGCTTCTCAAACAACATTTATCAGTGTTGCCTGATACAAAGTGAAAATCAGTATCCAGAGTCATGTAGAAATTTAGCCACCTTTTTACAAAGGAAAATTATTTTAATACCTATAAAAATATAGCCACTTATGATTACCTTTTGTACTGGAATATATTGTGAAATGTATGAGCATAATATAAGAAATACAACATTGATTATACTGATTAAATGAAAGGGAAATGTATGTGTGCCTTGGTTTAATATACGATGGCTTTTAGACATTATTTTTTGATGTGTCACTTTACTCTAACTCCTAAGTAACTCGTTTTTTTGCAGCTTTGCAATTTCTAAGAGATATTTCCCGTTTGCTCTTATCCCAGTTCCTGCTTCCTGGTGCTACTATAAAATTAAATCACCACAAATTAGAGTACATAATCTTAATACTCAAACATAGATATAATTATGGATATAGCATCAGATTTTTAAAAAAAGAATGCATTGTTTCTAGAAATACAGTACATTACAGAAAACTCAAGCAATAAAAAATAAAAAGCTAAAAGTAAATAAATCAAAACTTCAAAATCAATTTTTTAATAATAATAAATATATACTTTTAAAATATATCTTAATCTTATAGAAGATTAAATAATCAAATTATAATATCAAAATTAAACTATTACATTTATATATACAAAACATATATATGTTTGTATATAAAGTTTAAAGTATGATATTCAATTTGTATTTGTATTTAAAATAAATTAAAATATTTCTTAAAACCTAAAGGAGTTTCTGAACTTCCAGATAACTGTTTTATGATACAAGAAATTTTTGTTTGTAAATTTTTCTTCTGATTAAAGGAAAGAGTAAGCAAAAATATTAGGAAGTTGGAGTATTATGGATATTATAAATGCCTGCATCGATTTTAAAAGTACTACAAGCAGATCTCTAGCCATATGTGACGATGAATAGGCACTCCTACTCAACATTCCCCATCTACTCACCTTCTACTTGAGTTAGCATTATTCATACCTCATCAAGCTTTAGAATATTTCTAATCTGTCACAATAATTCCCTTAATTGTTTATTCTTATTTCCCTAAGAATAGATTCAATGCTCATTATATCTATACCACTTCTTTGTATTCAATTATTTATTTTTATTTGTTGACGAGTACAACTTATTGTCAGTAAAGCATTTTTTCAAAAGAAAAGACCATTTTACTATATTTCAAAATGTTCAGGCAAGTGGCAGTAACAACTGCTTGCTTTTACATTCAAGGGGAAAACTGGCTGGCTTTAACATTATTGGGTCATATTCTCTCCCTTAGAACTTTAGCATCACTCTCCTCTCTCAACTTGCATTGGGATTACTGTGGCTAGTCTAATTCCTGCAAATAACTTGAGGGTAGATGAATTTCTCTCTTTTGTGGATGACTTGCTTTTGCTGTTTGAATTCCTGAAGATTTGTTTTGTTTTGCTTTTTAAATCTATGCGGGTAAATAACTTTAAGTATATTTCAATGTATCTGCTGTTTTATATCAAATTTTCATGGAATATGAAGTGCACATATTATCTCAAACCCAGTTATTTCTACATTCTAGGAATTTTTATGTGAATTACATATTTGAATTTCTTTTATCTTTAATTTTATTCAGAAATGAACCATAAAATGTTTATTTTCAAAATTTAAGATATTTTATATATAAGGTTAGCTAACAGTTGTGATATTTGTCATTTTCTCCTGCATTCACTTCTTTCAAGATATTCGATTTTTGGTCATGTGATTTTCATCTGTCTTATTTATTCTTTCTGATTATAATGCATTTCTTAGTTCTTCAATTATATGTTCTTCATTCTCAAACTCTGTCCTCAATTCTAGAAGTTTCTTGTTTATTATCTTAGAGAATCATTTAAAGTTTAACATTAAAAATGAGTTTATCTAGCACCATAATGTCAATATTGAAGGCTTGAGTTTGAGGTCTAGTTAGCCTTTCTGCATTCATAGCAAATGCCAGTCTAAGAATGAAACATACACTCCGTGAGGAACTATAAGAGTTCCTGAATATTTGACATATTTGGAGGAGTGGGACCAAAGGAAGTAGCAATATGTGTAAGAGAGAAAAAAACAAGTTATATATTTATAGCTTGTAATTATGTTTTCTAATATCTTACTTGAAACACATAAGATTTTGACATAATTTTTAAGATAAATATGTTTCTCTTCTTACCTACTCGGTGGCTTGGTTTACTTTCTTTCATAATCAGTTTATTGACTTCTTTCCCACTATCCAGGAATCAAAGACTGTCATTCATTTATTCATTCATTTATTAAATTAAAATATATACATATATATGATAAATATAGCCCTGTTTTAACTGCTTGGATGGTATTAGAGACAAGTGCAGGCTAAAACCTTACCTTTTTGGTATTATATTCTAACTGTAAGAATTGGTCAAAAAACAATACACAAAATAATAAACTGAATACAATATTAGAATGATATGTACATTAGGGGAATATTAAAAAACAAGAAAAATAGAAAATGTAGAAAAGACATGAGGGATCTGAAGTACCAGAGTTAAGAATATGGAAAATTTTTAGTATTAAGTATGATACTCAAAATAGATGTCATTGAGAAAGTGAGATTTGAACACGTATATTAAAACAAAGAGAACGTGATTAAACCAGGGGAATTGCCTTCTAGAAAGGAGGAACAATTTTAAAAATTGGAGCAAAATTTCTAAGCACAGGGCTGAATACTATTTTAAGGAAGAATAAAGCTGCCATCATCACCAAATGTAGTAACAAGAGAGAAATGGAGGAGGTAAGGGAAGTAGCTAGAGTGTAGACAGATCATGATGGATCTTACAGGCCAATGTAAGGATAGGAATTTGCACTGAGTGAACTAAAGAACTGTCCCACGGTTTGAAATGAGGAGTAATATGATCTAATTCCCTTTCTGAGTGGATGAAAATACCAAAGGAGGAGAAGAGTAGAAGCAGATTAGGAGGCTACTGTAAAAGCTAGGAAAGAAAAAGATGTATAACTGAATGTAATAAAAACACCGAATGTTATAAGATAGGATGCAGCTGGAGAAAGTATCGATGTGTATTGCTAGCAATGAATTAATCAAAAATTACATTAAAAATTCAAATTTATAATAGTATTAACAAACATCAAATAATAGAAATAAATCTAACGAAAGATGTTCAAGAAGTCTACATTGAAGAATAACAACATATTATTGCATGAAAGAAAGTAAAGAGAACTACATGAATAGAGACGTTCTATATGCATGTACTAGAAGATGCAATAATGTAACTATGTCAATTCCCTTTTAGTAGATTAATAGTTTCCATACAACCCCAAAGAAATTGGCAGCTGATTCCAAAGTTCATATGGAAATAAAAAGAAACAATTATAGTCACAGCAATCTTGAAAGAGGAAAAACCCTGGATTACCCATACTACCAGGTAGCAAGACTCATAGTAAATATTGACAGACCGATGCAACAAACAGAATCCAAAAATAGAACCACATTCAGTTGTCTAACTTAATAGAGACAGGGGCTCATCAAAAAGTGGGCAAAATGTAGTCTTTTCAATAAAATATCATTTGTAAATGTTTTCAGTACGATAAAATAATAGAAAAGCATCAGACCCATACCACACTGTAAACACGATAAATCCATATGGACTGTCAATCTAATTTAAAATATAAAACAAAAATATAGGAAAAAACATAGTCAATTCTTTAAAATAATTTGATCTTGGCAAAGATTTTTAAAACTGTGGACAAATGCACTAACCATGATGAAAACCAATGCTGAATTGATTTATATTAAGAATTCCTACTCATTGAATAGCACAGTAAGTACATGAAAATGCAAGATACAAAAAGGAATAAGATAGTCAATCCTCACTGTTCCCAGATTTTATATTCGTGAATCTGCCTGCCTATTAAAATTTATTTGTAACCCCTCAAATCAATACTAGCTATGCTTCTGTGTTCATTTGGGCATTCGTACAGAACAGCAAGGAATTAACACCTCCCAGTGCACACATTCCATGCTGAGCTGCCTTTTTTTTTTTTTTTTTTTGAGACGGAGTCTCACTCTGTCTCCCAGGCTGGAGCGCAATCTCCGCTCACTGCAACCTCTGCCACCCAGGTTCCTCCCAAGCGATTCTCTTGCCTCAGCCTCCCAAGTAGCTGGGATTACAGGCGCCTACCATCACGCCCAGCTACTTTGTATTTTTAGTAGAGACGTGGATTCACCATGTTGCCCAGGCTGGTCTCGAACTCTTGACCTCAAATGATCTGCCCACTTTGGCCTCCCATAGAGAACTGCCTTCTTGTTCCAGTTCTCATGCAGTAAAGAAGTGTCCTGTTTGTAGTCTACTTAGCATCATATTTTGAACATTTTTGTGCTTTCTGTTGGTGACTTTGTGTGTAAAACGACCCCAAATGCAGTGGTCATGTGTTGACTAGTGTTCCTAGGTGTGAGAAGCCTGTGGTGTGCCTTATAGAAGACATGCATGTTAGACAAGCTTCATTCAAGCACGAGTTACAGTGCTTTGGGCCATGAGTTTGATGTTCATGGATCAACATTATGTATTATATAAATTATCTTTAAACAGAAACCACATAAAACAAGGTTATGTACTAATTCGATGAGAAAAATATTGTGACAAAAGTCTAGAGGAAACTTCCTACCATAGTTATTCTAGGAGCAATGGCTCCGTATTCACTAATTCAGTATTCGTTAATTACTCACTAACCCACTAATTCAGTGTCTACTTTATGTAACACAACTGCAAAGTCTAATAAGAGTGGGCTCTTTCTCTCTCTCTCTCTCTAATCTATATATATATGTATCTTATATGTATCTATATTGATATCGATATCTGTCGTTTGTCTTTTTTTTTTTTTGCAAATATAAGAGCATTTAACTCAGATAAGGAATTACTGGAAATATAGAACTTGTATTTAGTAGCTCATACATGCATATGTATTTTGTTCTTACCAGGAAAGTACAAATGCTGCACAAAACTTACTGTTTTTATTTCATTTCTTGACATATGCATATTCTTTTTTATTATGTTTAAATTCTGGGATACATGTGCAGAACGTGCAGGTTTGTTATATAGGTATACGTGTGCCATGGTGGTTGGCTGCACCCATCAACCAGTCATCTAGATTAAGTATTTATCCTAATGCTGTCCCTCCCCCAGCCCCCCACCCCCCGACAGGCCCCGGTGTGTGATGTTCCCCCTCTCTGTGCCCGTATGTTCTCATTGTTCAGCTCCCATTTATGAGTGAGAATATGCGGTGTTTGGTTTTCTGTTCCTGTGTTAGTTTGCTGAGAATGATGATTTCCGGCTTCATCCATGCCCCAGCAAAGTGCTTAGTCTTTTTACCAGAGCAGCAATTCCATTCATAAGGGCCCTGCCTTCATGACCAAATCACTCCCCCAAAGGCTGATTTTCATATCATTACATTAGTGAAGAGATTTCAACATATGATTTTTAACGGGACACAAATATTCGGACAGAAATGAATTATTTATGGTATTATGGTGTTGAAGTAACCAGAGATAAAAGGCATTAAGGTATTTTTGTTTTTGTTTTTGTTTTTTTTTTTTTTGAGACGGGAGTCTTGCTCTGTCGCCCAGGCTGGAGTGCAGTGGCGCAATCTCCGCTCACTGCAAGCTCCGCCTCCCGGGTTCATGCCATTCTCCTGCCTCAGCCTCTCCGAGTAGCTGGGACTACAGGCGCCCGCCACCACGCCCGGCTAAATTTTTTTTGTATTTTTAGTAGAAACGGGGTTTCACCATGGTCTCGATCACCTGACCTCATGATCCGCCCGCCTCGGCCTCCCAAAGTGCTGGGATTACAAGCGTGAGCCACCGCACCCGGCCGTTTTGTTTTGTTTTTGAGACGAAGTCTTGCTTTGTCGCGTCGCCCAGGCTGGAGTGCAGTGGCCGATCTTGGCTCACTGCAAGCTCCACCTCCCGAGTTCAAGTGATTCTCCCACCTCAGCCTCCCGAGTAGCTGAGATTACAGGCACGCCTTACCACATGTGGCCAATTTTTGTATTTTTAGTAGAGGCATTAAATCGATGAATTATAATGGTCCTAAAGCAGGTAGCAGTGACAAGTCTCTCAGTGTTTGTGGATGGAGAGCAGAGGTGGAGATCTTGCCTGGAGCACGTAGGGTTTCTGGATGATGAAGGTGGATGGAAATAGGGAGGCCATATTGTCACATTCTCAAATTACAGTGTTAAAAAGTGTATATATACCAGTTTAACGGGATCAAACTGTTAAAATGCATACACTAGCAGGGATAATCTCTTGGTGTTCCATTAGGACCATTTATACCACAGTACAGATATTAATTTTCTCCATGAAAAAAATTAGATTAGGACTTTTCTTAGAAGATCATCAGGCATGTAGTTGATGATCAAAAAATTCATATTCAGGAAATAAATGCCTATATAGGAAAAGGTGTGAGTTTATGAAGGAGGAGGAGAGGAGAGAGAGAAAATAAAAAAGAAAGGAGAGGGAGGAAGACAGAGATTCAGGAAGGATAAAAACTATTGGGAGGTATAGCAGAAAGGATGTGTTGACAAGAATAAGACCTCAGAAAAGTAACTTTTGAATGCTTGATCTTGGCATGAGTACTGGAGGGCACTTTCTGATTTTGACAAGAGGATGAATAAGGGAATGGAGGGACAGCAGAGAAAGGGCGCGGGCAGCAGAGACTAACAACCTCAGGCTACCACTGCACGGGAAATGTGCTTACCTTAAAAAGCATCAGGATAAGAAGTATGAGTCTTACTTTTCTTTATCTTTTTTCATTGTACTTTCCAGTAAACATCAGTATTCAATGATAAATAGGACATATTTTGAACTTCCACCTTTCTTTGAAAAATTATGTGATGATGTAATAAATCTTACTAAAAAAAGACTTCTCCGATATGGAGCTTCATGTTCTTTTCTGCCTTCAGTTGTATCATTAACTGCTCTTGTCATTACTGTGTCCTTGACTTCCTCTGGTTGATCATTAGTGAAGATAATAAATATAGCCATCATTAACGTAAAGTTTCCTTGCTCGGATACTGCCATTTATGGTAATTTATTACATACACTGAACAATTGCAGTTTAACTCCCAGGAAAATTCATAAGTACAACAAAATATTCATAAGTGCAACAAAAAATTGCTATTGCTACCTAGACAGTAAAATAATAGAAAACATATGTAAGGTGGCTTATTCTTTTATATAAATTAACATATATTTGAAGTCATTTAACATTTTCCTTCTAAATATCAGCACTTTGTTCTAAGTAAATTTACATTAGTTTTTCAATAAAAAGCTTCAAATCAATGATGTCTTCACCCTAAATTTTTATGGTAAGTTTTCTACCACATGTCGTGGTATCTTGTTGTGTTTGTTTTTCTTTCTGTCCTTGTAATATCTTCTAAAATATAATGTGTCAACAGCCAAAATGATTTCAAATTTAATGTTCTTTATGTATTATTTATGGAATAATAATGCTAAGCATCATGTTTTAGAATATTTGCATTTCAAATATTAAATAAATGGTGATGTTCAACCTCATTCTTTTCATATCCTACTGTCATTTCTACAGAAGCAGCAAAGCATAGTGGTCATGTCTGTGGACTGTGGTGTCAGACTACTGGGGTTGGCTCAGCTTTTACTATCTGGTGACCATGTGCAAATTAACTAACCTCTCTGTCTCTGCCCCCTTATTGGTAAAATGAGGAATAATAATCAACTCTAACTCACAAGATTGCTTTTAGGAGTGAGATAAATTATAATAAACTTAGAAAACATGCTAGTTCCTTAAATCAATAAATTGTGTCTATATATAACTTTTGCAGTAGTCTTTAAATGTTCTAATCCTGTAAACTTATTTAGTTCAATATTTATTTATCTAAAATTCCAGCCTGTAAAGGTTTCATGATTAATTTCGGGATCCAATAAATAATTCAGCTATTTTTAACATTTAATAAAATCCCTGTATATATAAGTCATCAGTCTGCAATGGCTCCCTGAAAACCAACTATCTCTATTAGCACCATAAAGGTGATAACTCTTGTGATGGAGGAATTGTTTTAGAGGTTGGGCCAAAGTCAGATTGCGTTGTGATGAGTTCAGGAGGAAAGTGACTAAGTAATGACAATGTGCACAAACCCTGTAAAGAATTTGAATGTACAGAAGATGAGAAAGAGCAGCATTAGCAGAGGAGATCACTGTTAAACAACAGGTTTGGGGAGGTGTGGGATGAATATGACTGTATTTCAATGTGGAGTGTTAATAAAGAGTAGAAAGTGAGAAAATTAACAAATAGAGGAAAAAAGAAGTAGTTAATGGCTTGAAAGTTAAGAAGAGGAATAAAGAAATGGCATACAAGACAAAGTGGGAAGTTTGACGATTCAAGGAGAGTAAAATTAATGTTGGATTTTTGGAGTATGTTTCCAGTAGTCAAAAAGACTTGTTATTTAATTATTTTCTTTTTCTTCAAGAAGTAGGAGATAAGATTGTCCTTTATTCAACTAAATCTCATTGTAGTATATGGTGCCAGCGTCTTATTTTTTTTTAATTTTTACCTGTTTTTTTCTCATCATAAAATGTGATATTTGTTTATTACAAATAAAAAAGCAAAATAAAGAGGCACTTGAGAGCATTCTATGATGAATTAGTTTTCTGTAATATTGCTTAAGAGTGTGATGTTATTAGCGCATGTTATAAAGCCAAATATACGTGTGTTTAAAGATTCTTTAAGTATAGAATTTTTAAATTTCTTCCTATTTATTCATGTCCCACAACTTTTAGGTATTTTTCTATTGCTAGCAATTTAGGTCTTTTTCTAATTACTCTCTATTTTACTTAATCATACATTGAATATATGTGTCCATAAATCTTTGTATGCATTTCCCATTATTTTCTTAGAATAAACATTGGAGAATAAACTAAGACAGTCTTATTTGAAGTTCTTATACTGTCTTTATGACTTGCTTTCCAGGGAAGTCAATCTGACTTTACATGCAATAAACAATATGGCTCATTTCCATTTTCAGCAAAATTTGTTATAATCTTGTAAACAATAATTTGGTTTTTGAATTATTTACAAAGACTATTGAATTTATGTTCTACCTGTCCATTTTAGTGCTATTAACATGAGAATTAAATTGATATGAAAATATCATCCTTTGTGTGCTACTTATTCTCTTATACTAGTTTCTTAATTTATTTTATGTCTAGAACTCCATACTCTGTACAGTGATTATTTGAATAAAAATTTGCATTTATGAAGCTAATTTAAATTTTATATAACTTTTTAATGCCTCTAGAATAAATTTCAAGTTGTAAACTAACAAACTATGTAATATACACATTTTTACAAATGGCTAACTTTTTAAAAACTTCACATTAACTATTTCAAAATTTATCTTTTAATTACTTATATATACTAGAGTCTATTCATCTTTCAGTTTTTCACAATTCTGGGGAGAATGTCATTTTTCTCTACTAAAATGCTCTATAATTTTCCCCATTTTAAACAATCCAATGACTAAACTTCAGGAAGTTACCTAGGTCCATCATAATTTGACCCCTCCTATATCGGAGTATGAGGTTTCAGGTTCATTTGCTACTATTCATACCATTGTGCAATGTAGTCATTGGACAGACTTCTGGCTCTTCCCATATGTTTATCTATGTATGGTGAAAGGCACTTTCTTCCTATATATTTATCTATGTATGGTGAAAGGCACTTTCTTCCTATATGTTTATCTATGTATGGTGAAAGGCACTTTCTTCCTATATATTTGCCTATCTATGGCGAAAGGCACTTTCTTCCTATATATTTATCTATGTATGGTGAAAGGCACTTTCTTCCTATATATTTATCTATGTATGGTGAAATGCACTTTATTCCTATATATTTATCTATATATGGTGAAATGCACTTTCTTAACTTACTGGGCTCTTCATAAACTGCCTGTTTCCAGAAACTGACCTCTAATGTTCATCTCAAGTGTCATTGCTGTGCAGCATTTTAATCACATTAGAGTCTCTAGTCACACTGACTCTTCTCCAGCCCTTCAAGAACCCAGAAGAAATATATGTTACTCTTGTTATCCTAAAAAATGTTTATACCATTGGCACACTACATTTCCCATTATATTATTGCTATTTTTTATACAATCTATTAATCTCTTGTAGATTAATAGATTCTACAAAAAATTATCTACTACTACCTAAGAATTGTGATAATTCACTGTTGTGTAAATTTGTATATAGCAGTAGTATTACGCCTAGTACATGAATGTATAATCAAACAATATATGTTTAATTGAATTTAATAACATATGAACTACTTCCTTTCAAAAATGTTTGGGGAAAGAAGTTATAATGTAATATATCTAAATGCTAAAATGTAGCATGTGAAGGTAAAAGGTATGGGCCCTATCTGAAGAATTAACAGATTAACAAAAGCATATATCATGCACCAATAACTATCACTGTGTGAAATATACATAATCACAGGAGGAGCTGACTTGATAAATGTTCTATCGTAATAAGACTCGGTGGAAATTTTATATGAAAAGTATTTGATATGCCTTTAGTGAGCAATAAACATCTTTGTCAATATGAGAGTTGTTGCTTTTGGGTATGAGTTTCAAAATTTATTGATTAGATATACTTTTATTCATTAATCTTAAATACTAAGTGATAGGAAAGGAGGAAAATTCACTTCAAAAATGTCAAGGGTAGTATTAAGAACTGAATTCAAATTGCAGGCAGCTTTAGCCAGTTCCATCTATTATAACAAAAATGCCACAGTCTGGGTGGCTTAAACAACAAGCTTCCATTTTTCCAAGCACATGTTTGTCCAAGATCAAGACACTAGCAGATCTGGCGGCTGGCGAGGTCAAGTTTTCTGTTATGCATACTGCCATCTTCTCCTTGTATCACATGTGGCTGAGAAAAAAATGCTCTAGTCTCTTTCTTATAAAGACACTAACGGGGGTTCCACCTTCATAACCTCATCTAAACCCGGCCGCAACTGCTAATTCCATCTCATTGAGGATTGAGATTTCTAAATATGAATTTTGGGGGGACGCAAACTCTGTAGTCCATAACAGAGGGCATTTATCCATGTTGACACCATGTTCCATGTAGGCAGGTCGAATGCGTATAGCTGAGTTGACCTATGTTTGCAGGCTGGGCAGGGTGGCTCATACCTGTAATCCCAGCACCTTGGGAGGCAGAGGCAGGCAGATCACTTCAGGTCAGGAGTTTGAGACCAGTCTGGGCCACATGGCAAAACTCCGTCTCTACTAAATATAAAAAAATTAGCTGGGTGTGGTGGCACACACCTCTAGTTCCAGCTACTGGGGAGACTGAGGTGGGAGAATTGCTTGAGCCCTGGAGACAGAGGTTGTGATGAGCCAATATCATGCCATTGCACTTCTGCCTGGGTGACAGAGTGAGACTCTGTCTCAAAAAATAAATAAATAGTAACTAAAGATTTGCCATGTTGGTGAGATGAAAGAAAAAATGAATAAAATATAAAATTGATGATTCTAGCAATAAAGTGATTAAGATAATTGACCTCATAATCCAAGAGTTCAATAATTGAAAAGACTCATGAGACTCTACAGGCATGTCGGCTTTAATAAAAGTTCACGATCAGTGAAGCAGAGAAATAAAGCATGGACGACCACTAAGAGACTCAAGACTCCACCTCTCATATATTCGCAAACATACAGGACACACATGTATTCAGATTATGAGATGCCAAGACATATGTAAGGTGATATGGTTTGGCTGTGTCCCCACCCAAATCTCATCTTGAATTCCCACATGTCATGGAAGGAACCTGGTGGGACGTGATTGAATTAGGGTGGCAGATCTTTCCCGTGCTGTTCTTGTGATAGTGAATAAGTCTCATAAGATCTTATGGTTTTAAAAAGAGGAGTACCCCTGAACAAGCTCATTCTCTCTTCGCCTGCTGCCATCCATCTAAGACAGGACTTGCTCCTCCTTGCCTTCTGCCATGATTATGAAACTTCCCCAGCCACAGGGAATTGTAAGTCCAATTAAATCTCTTTCTTTTGTAAATTACCCAGTCTTGGGTGTGTCTTTATCAGCAGCGTGAAAAGGGACTAATACATAAGGTATCTTGGTTTCAGGGACACTAAGGCAGAGGTTTACTGGGGGGTCTTTAATGCTCCGCTGGTCACATAGATAAAATTAGGCAGTCTAACAAATTAAATGAAGTCCAAACCATCAGTGTATACATTTTCTCTAAACAGCGTAGACATACTAGCACAAAGTGTGTCCAGAGAAGTTTTGAACATTAAATAGCACAGTATGAATCACTAGCTAGCACATTTCATCTTTATCTTGACCAAAGGCAATACCGTACTTTCAGGGGTCCCTGGAGGTAAGCATGCTGCTACCTCAGGCCAGCTGTAAGTTAGCCTCATCCTTACATATCTAGATAAGGAAATAATTAAAAGCAGGAGGAGATTATTGAAACTGGAGAAAGTTTAAGTATTTAAAGATTGTAAGAGAGCAAGAAGATGCCAAAAACTGTAAAGGGTCTGAGATTTTGGTCTGTTTACAAGCTAAAATTTAGTCTGTTCAATCTCATGGCTGTAGGCAGAAGATATAAGTCCCGAGTCAAAGATAAAAACAAAAGACTCATTATTAATACTTACTGCACAGAAGGCAGCAGGAGCTTCATGTTTCTCCTTCCCCCTACGTGTGCTGGGGAATGTGGAACATCCCAGGGGAATGCTGTGCCCACAGTTGACCTGTATTACAGCTAGGAAGCCCAAATTTGGGCTTCAATATGAAGACTTCAGTCTCTATATTAAAAAATGTAAAAGAAGGCTACAAAGAAAGCTAGAAAAAGACATCATTTTTATTATCCTAATGTACAAAATATCTGCCATCTGTCCCAGGAGAGGCAATATCTCTATTCCTCAAGGTTGTTACACAAACATGCTTGAAAAGATAAAATGGAATATAAATTGTCACAACACAGGCAGAAACATGAGAGACCCATGAAGAACTGTTTTCCTAAGAGAAATATATGAAAATATGGCTAGAGAGGGGATTGTTATATTTTGTAATTCAAAAGTAAAGCAGTTGTCTGTAAAGCTGAATACAAGGCACGACAATGCAGTGAGTGGTTAAAGTGGAGTTGATGTGACAGTAGCTGGATATAAAGAGAAAAATAACTTGAAAGGCCAGTATATTATATATGTCATGCACGTGGCCTTTGAGAGCTTTCATGCTATGGGCAGAATGATAGTGTAGAGGGGGAATGGATACCAAAATAATAGTGAAACAGATTACTCAATTTGTTTCAGTTGTATCTTGTTATTCTTAGATGTGTCTCATATTTAATAAAGAATTTCATGATAGAAATATCTTTAAGATAAAACTCACTTTTAAAAATTTAATTAAAAAAGAGTATACATATTAACAGTGTGGAGATTTCTCATACCTAACAAAGAGTAATTGTAGAGAAGTGAGAAAATGACAGCAAGACAAAAAGTAAGTTTGGCATTCCTGGATCTTCCTGGAATGATCTTAAAACACCAATATAGGGTGAGGTGCGGTGGCTCACGCCTGTAATCCAGGCACTTCGAGAGGCCGAGGCGGGTGGATCACGAGGTCAGGAGATCGAGACCATCCTGGCTAACATGGTGAAACCTCGTCTCTACTAAAAATACAAAAAAATTAGCCAGGTGTGGTGGCGGGCGCCTGCAGTCTGAGCTACTCGGGAGGCTGAGGCAGGAGAATGGCGTGAACCCGGGCGGCGGAGCTTGCAGTGAGCCGAGATTGCACCACTGCACTCCAGCCTGGGCGACAGAACGAGACTCTGTCTCAAAACAAAACAACAGAAACCAAACAAATAAACAAATATCAGCATAGTATGAGCATATCCACTCCCATTCTATATTCATAGGTAAACAGGGTACATTCAGTTTCCATTTCTTCCATAACAAATTACCACCAACATGGAGTTTGAAAATCTCTACCGTTTATTATTCTGAGTCAAAGTTTTCTGACTCAGAATTCTGGCTACAACGTAGAACAACAGGGTCGTCTGTGGTGATTCTCACATTCCTGAAACCAAGGTTTTGCCAGGGCTGTGCTGCTGGAGGCTTCGGGAATGAACATGAAACGATGCTGATTCAGGATGCTGACCCAATTTGTGGCTCTGTGGTTGTAGAATTGAGGTCCTCACAGACCCGAGGTCTCCACTTTTATGCTGGTTGTCAGGGGATCAGCCTTTGCTCCTAAAACTGCTCATATTTCTTCTTATGCTTTCCATGTGGCTCCCTCTAGAAACAGCAGGTGACATAAATATGTGCTTCAAACCTCTTGGCTTCTTCCCTTTCTGCTGCATCTCTCTAACTCCAGCTGGAAAAAGGGTTTTGTTTTGTTTTGTTTGCCTTTAAGAGCTCATGTGGTTAGATTGGGCCCAGTGAGATAATGTAAGGTAATCTCTATTTTAAGACCCCTAACATTAAATCTAAATGGAAAGTCCCTCTTTTCCCCAGGTACTATGATGTGCTCACAAGTTGTGACTATTAAGATGTGACACTTTGGAGAGGTCAGTATTCTGACTAGCACATAAATACCTGATGAGCAACTGCTGATTACAGAGACTACAGTGAAAGTACTATTTTCAAGTGATGAAGGCATATGAATAGATTTTTAACCATCATGGTAGTTTTTCATAATTTGTAGAATAAGGATTTGCATGGGAAGAGGAGAAAATGATTTGGGGGTTGGCGAACAGAAATTCAGAATCACATGGGTAGATGAAACCTGGATAGACTATGTGGGTGGAACTAGATAACTTTCTACACTCCATTGAATTAAATGTTTCACAATATTCTCAAAATGTGAAAAACATTACCAATATCACAAAGTAATTAATAAGATTTAAGGGCTCGGGAAAAAAAAAGATGAAAGGAACTTGATATGCTGAAGATAGAGCAAGGCTAGCATTAGGAAAAGAGAGAAGTTATTTTGTAGTTCTGGGGTTGTCTTATTCAAGCTTGTGTTCCAGCTTAACAAAGCACTTGATTCAGCAGGTGAAACCATTTTTTGGTGCTGCTAATCTGATTTGCTCCTGTGATTTCATTGTTTTTTACAAGTTACAGCATGCTTCACTTTGCATTTTCACTTTCCTAAGATGACTGCTCTGTAACTTTCATTCTCTTTGCCTTCATTACTTGGTATAGTTGCTTGAATAGGAATGATTTCTTCCTTATGTGTAGGCATATACTATTGAATTATCTGACTCATGTTAGAGTGCTGTTCTTATTTATGATAAGTCACTCAGCATAATGTCCTATCTAGAAGCTGTGAATATGTCACCTAAGGGTGATGGAGATCTCCAAATAGTCACTTTCCAGAGCTGTAACTGGCACTTGTTTTAAATTGGTATGATTATGTCTACGCCATGCAATTTGAAAGAATGGTACTGACATACACAGACACTTTCCATTGCTTTTATGCTTTTTTTTCTATCATAGATCCACACATCATTTTTTATGTCTTGAGTGAATGTGACAGCTGTGTGATTTCTTTTTCTTTGTGAAGCCAATTAATCTGTCTACACTTCTGGGCTTTTAATTTTTTTTTTTTTTTTTTTTTTTGCATATACCTTTTCTTTCTTTTCTTTTTCTTTTTCTTTTCCTGAACAAGTTGTTTACATTCTCAGAATGTTTGTCTTAGATCTTCATACTTGTCTGCTTTTCAAATTACTTAGCCTTTTATCCCAGCTTCCTGTTTAGGGTTTACTAATAATCACCTCAGCTCTCTAGACTCGGTCTGTGGTTTAGTCTTTTCTCGTCACACATGCATTGAAATTATTTGAGGCACATTCAACAGCACACTTAAAAGAAGCAGACAAAATAATCCCGACAAAGTCTCGACATTGATTTTGTACTCTGTAAAGGTTTACAAGAGCTTAATGTGAATGTTTGGAAACCTAAGGACATCAGACGACTAATTGTTTCAAGTGATACTTTTAAGGAACAGATAAAAACAGACACAGAGAAGGGGATCAGAAGTCATTTGTAAGGATATATGAAATCGACTGATGTGCCACACTGACGTAGATTTCATAGCAACTTGGCTGTAAGACCTCATACTTCATCTCCATTATGAAATTCAGTTACAAAAACTGTTAAGTGAGACAACTTATATAAGCTCACAGGTAGTGGGCTCAGTAAAGGTAAATGTTGGTGCACTTACCTTTGCCTTACTAATTGGAAAAATCAATTAAATAAAACAACACATATTCATTTAGTAACAATTTATTGAGTGTATTTGCTACAAAATACATTTAGCTCAGTTTTCAAGGTTGCAGGTAGTATGACTGAAGTTTAACCATGAGAAAAATATATAGTTTATATAGATCAGAATATCAAGGTACTTTTTAAAGATATCATTTTAAGAATAAGGAGTTATGGTATATACAAGGAAAACCATACTTTACTTCCTATAAAATTATTGTGAACTATACCATCAAAAAAGTTGTCTAACATGCAGCACCTAAAATAAAACAAAATCATAGTAAAATAGATTACTCAATTAATTTCAGTTGTATCTTATTCTTAGATATATCTCATATTTAATATAGAATTTCATAATGGCAATGTCTTTAAGATAATATTAATTTAAAAAAAGATAGATAATTTGACCCAGCAATCCCACTTCTGAATATCTACTCAAAGGAAAATAAATCGTTATATAATAAAGACACATATGACCTATACTCATATGCTTGTAGTGGCACTATTCACAATAGTGAAGTCATGGATTCATGTCCATCAATGGATAACTGGATAAATCAAATGTGAAATACATACATCATGGAATACTCCGCAGCCACACAAAAGGAGATCATGTCCTTTGCTGCGACCTGGATGGAGCTGAAGGCCAATATTCTAAGTGAATTAACTCAGAAACAGAAAATCAAATACCGCATGTTCTCACCTGTAAGTGGCAGTTAAACAATAGGTACAAATGGACATGCAGGTGAAGGTAATGTGGGCTGAAAATTTACCTATTGGGAAAAATGTTCACTATTCAGATGATGGGTACAACAGAACCCAAACCTCACCATTATGCAATATATCCCTATAACAACCCTGCACATGTACCCTGAATCTATACATTAGTCTGAATATATATATTAAAACTATTTTAAAGAAATAAAGTAAATATAATTAAAAATAAAAAAGAATATGCATTTCAGAAGATCATTTACTTCTCCATCATCACACAATGAATTTCTATATAAATTACTGGGCAAACTTAAAACTAAAATGAGCCTCAGAAAACTGTGAAAGTTAAAGTGAATAAGAAAGGCTGGGTAGAGACCTTCAGACCTGGCGGCGGGGAGGTAATGATGCTGTCTCATATCTCCCTCCTTCCTCCTCGTTTCTGTTTGTGCCTCTTGGCACTTTCGGGTTGCTGATTTAAATATAAAGATCCACAAGTGGCTACTGAACAAAGTGGCTCTAGCATGTGGAGTCCATGACATTAGAGCTCCTTTCTATTCTACTTATTGCTTCAACTCTCACTCCACCTCCTCAGATGAGAATAGAGCCTGGAAGTGGAAAAGATCTCAATTCTTATTACATGGATCCAGAAAATTAGTCGTTATGTGTCAAACCCAAAAATATGGAAAAATAAATCTAACTAACCAGGTCTGGAAATTAAAAGCAACTGGTCTCAAAAATGTGTAATTGGCATAGACATATTTTATTAAGAATTTCATATTTAAAGCATGATTGGTTATTATATAAAAATATTGGATTATGTAAAAGTATTATAGAATTTGTATCCTTTCTCTCCGTTACTCAAAGCTCTTCCAGGACATCCTTCTAGTTGGCAAACTGAAACCCCAAGCCGAAAGTAGCCTATGGCCTGTATTTGTATATCTGATGAACTAAAAATGGTTTTTATAGACTAAAAGAAGAAAAAAGAGGAGAAGGAGGAAAAGGAGGATAATTTACAACTTGAATTTACAAATGGAAAGACGATATGTAGCTTCAAGTCCTAAAATGTTTACTAGTCAGCTCTTTACAGAGCTTCTGACCTGCAGCAAGAAAACCTTACAGGTTTGCAGCCCTGTAGCAAGGAAAAAAAAAAAAAAGTTTGTTTAATTGTCACAGGAGAGCATTCCTGATTCAAGTTAGTGTTTAAGGACTAAAACTCTGGCATCTGGAAATTTGAACTCAATCTACTATTCTAGTATTAGGGATGATGTGAAGAATTTAAGCCTGTTTCCCTTGCTGCAAATAGAGGCAATGTGATTCTATTTTACAGAATCACTGTTAGAATTAAAGGGCATATTAAATGCAAAATATTTAGCAAAGTACCTATGCAAACCCTTCATCTTCTACCACCTGCCCTTCTCACCACAATCCACCCAGCACTGTGCATCCACACGTCTCTCTTTCTGTGCAGAAAACACTCTTATGCTTCGTGTTGCTGGAAAGGCCTACACAGCTCTCCAATTTTGGCTTAAATTACTTTCCCACAGTGTTTATTTTACCTGGCACAGTAATCCTTTCTTTGCAACCTTATCATAATGTGCCAATTGCCCATAGAGGTGGTTCTATTTTACTGTGGTTGCTTCAGCAAATCTAACCACTTGGCTCTTAACTTCCTGTGGATGGGAAATAACTCTTTTACATCTCAGACCTCAGTGCTGATCTGACCCACTGTAAATCTAGTGAGCTGCCAATATGTATTCATATTTTTAATGTATTGGGGGAAAGCAATAGCCAATTTTAAATCTCCATTTTTCAAAATTATCCTCTCTTTTTACCAGTTGTCACCTTTATTCCATCTTCAATGCTAGCTAAAAGCCACAGACTTAGGATATGATAAGGAGCCCTGGAATGCATTCATTCTATCTCTGTTTTTAGAACATTTTCTTCTCATTTAGTCACTAAGTTGGTATTTGTCCCTGTGAGAACATTTTTTTTTTTGAAAATAGAATAAAAATTTCCTAAGCTTAGAAATGTTCATCTTCAGAGCTTCACTGCCTAAGACCTACGAAGCTGTCCAATTGCATTATGCACTGATTTTTTACTTCACTACTTAGGTAATAAAACACAACGGTGTGAACATTAGAGTCTAATAAGGACACACCTTAGTGGTTGTTAAGAATATGAGTGTTAGCTGCCCTAACAACTCTGATTCATCATTATCAGACCATAAAAAATTCCCAGAGTGAATTATTATGGTTGTGAAAAATAAGTATAAATGACAAAGAGCATAAAAGTAATGTATTTAAATGAAAATTTTTATAAATGAGGAAGATTATCATGCATGGATTACAGTTTAAAGCCCATTAAAGGTTTTGAGAAGAATATTTTATTTAGAAAGTTGGAATGACAGCTACTGAGTTCAAAAGAACAATAAAAAATATGCAGAGGCCAGAACAGCACTGTACCTTGGGGGAATTATTAAGATTTATAGAAAATCAAGGTTGTACTATCTGTTAGTGTTCAGAAAACCTTGGGTAATAACTCCCAAGGTTCACTGGGAAAATCCTAGAGGGATTTTGGTGAGTATTCTTTCCCTGTTTTGCCTCTTTTCTTCTTCAAGGTCTGTCCCAGACTCCAGAACCCCTAAGTACGGATCCTTCAAGGGCGATTATGAATTCGAGGATCTGCTGAAAAAACAGCACGCAAGGCACTGATTAAAGAGATATGCTGCTCTGTTTATTGACAGTTAGTATGCAAAGTATTTTGTTAACATTTTAATTCGATGTTGAGTAAGCAAGGTCGTTTTCTCCTGATGTCCCACCAAGGAAACCAGTAGAAACTGAGCTACATTAAGGTCTTTTTTTTTGTGGCCAATTTGCATAACAATGAATCAGCATAAGTTTTAAAGTTAAATAGATTGCAAAATGACAGTTTCACTTACCAACCACATAGCTGATCTATGTTTTCCTGCAGTCTTCCTTTGGAATTAGTGGATAACAGTTACTAATATAGCCAACCATTATTTGACTCACAACAATGACAATTTTATATGGTTCAACCTATATTTTTATTGTAGGTAGTAATGGATATTATAATAATATCAGATAATCAAATTATAAATTCAACACTGTATAAGTATATTAATCTTTCTCTTAGGTCCCATTTCTAAATGTACAGATATTAATATAGGAGCTGATTTTTCCCTCGTGAACAGTGAAGAAGAAAAATTATAACTCAAAGCACAAAATACGAAAGGACTTATCTAAAACCCCTGATTTATAAAGGACGTAGATATTCTTCAGTAGTTGACAGTAAGCCATCTTTCCATATTGTTTATAATCTGGCTCTTATTGGTCACTTAATTTATGTATGACATCTCAGTTTTTAATCCAGAGAAAGTCAGCAGATCATAGCTTCCATTGTATTCTCCAGTCTTGGTAAAAATAATAGGCACTATTATTATGAAGTATAAAGTGTCACATCAATACAGGCTCAAGATTATTAGAGGAAAAATGTTTCTTTTTTTCTGAGATAACCACTCTTGTTAATTTTATATTAATACATATTTTTGTACATATCTATGGGATATATGTGATATTTTGTTACATTCATAGAAGGCATAATGACCAAGTCAGTGTATTTAGGGCATCCATCACCTACAGCAGTGATCATTTCTACGTGTTGGGAATATTTCAAGTCCTCTCTTCCAGCTATTTTGAAATGTACATAGTTAGCCATTGTCACCCTACTCTTCTGTCGAACGTTAGAACTTATACCTTCTATCTAACTATGTACCCATTAATCAACCTGTCTTCATCCCACCTCCACACATCCTTTCTAGCCTTGGATAACTATCATTTTGCTGTCATCATGACATCAACTTTTTAAACTCCCACATGTGAGTGAGAACATGCAATATTTGTCATTCTGTGCTTGGCTTATTTCTCTTAACATAATGACGTCTAGTTTCATCCGTGTTGTTGCAAATGAGAGGATTTCATTTTTTGTGTCTAAATAATATTCTATTGTCTGTAGCACATATATAGCACATTTTCTTTATCTATTCCTCCACTGATGGGCACTAAGAAAGTTTTAGTAAATATGGAAAGAGGACATTCTGCTTTCCACGGTGCATTTCTAAGCACATAGTGTTTCTAAACATAATGACCAGTTTCTTTCATATTTGATATATAGATTTCCAAGCAATTAAATACGTGTGTCTACTCTGTAAAAATGTGTTTGTAGATTTTTCAAAGACCTTCTGCATCATAACTTAGAAAGAGGAGCATCAGGGTTCAACTCTCTCTCCATGAAAAGACGATCTTGGAGTTCCTTGTTCTAGCACTGCTTCCTTGGAAAGGTTGTCTAAGGCAAAGATGTAATTTTGAAAGTATCACCAGGCAGTATTGATTACTGCCACAACTAGTGCACTGAAGTTGTGATGAGTACACAGGTGAAGCCCAAAACTGTCTTAGCTGGAAACTAATAACAGATTGTCACAACTCAATAGGTCCTTTGTGGTAGCTTCAAAGACTCAAATCCCACCTAAGCCCCAGATCCGAGAAAGAACCATGGTTTTGGTGAATAAGTGCTGGTGGCATCCACCTGAGGTTTCTCCTCACCTCCCTTCCCCTTCCTGAGGCTATTTTTGAGTGTCCCTCTCACCTTCTCCTCTATTTCTTGCTGTCCTTTACCTCAGCTCAATGAGGAAAGAGGGACTGATTCTCCAGAACAACCCAAACCATAGCCCAATAAGGACAGTGGCATTGACTTATAGAGAGACACTCTGTCCCCTCTACTGAACATTACTAAGACCAATACCTTTAAGGCCCAGATATCTCTAGGTATTGCTCAACCATCTGCCCCCATTTTTCTCCTCTGATGCCCAAGCTGGAGGTTTAGCCCCCAGCCTGCAGGCTCAGCCCATGCCTCAGCTCCAGCCCTAATTATTTAGTTTTCTGTAGCGTGCCTACATTCATTTCTTCAGCCCTCAACTTGATCTTTGGAGACTCTGGCCACACTATAGCCCAAAGCAATTCAAATGTGCATCTACCTACAGATTCTATTTCTACTAATACATCTTGCCCTCAATGCCCAAATTCATTTAGGCTCGAAAGCAGGGGAACTCCAGAGTAAGAGTGAGACCTCAGTGCTCCCTTCAAACTAATACTCAGTATTCCACCAAAAGATGGAACAGCTGACTGATGAGGGACTGGAGCAGAATTGCAACACAGTCATCATGAGTGATGTGTTCTATGCCACCAGTGCCTGGCGCATGCCTCATCTGCCATCCCTGTGCTCTTCCATATATCACATTCTTCAATGGTTCGTACATAACCTGGAAGATGAACTCCATTCTGACACTCTAGAAAAATCAAAAAGGGATTCAGGGCCCTTCTAAGAGTGAATGCTGGGTCACTGACCTGTCCTCGGTGTCTGGCTCCTGAAAGCATGTCCTTCACTGTGGACGAGACTAATCAGCTTCACTTCTTCATCAGCAGCCATTGGCAATGTATTTCAGGGTATCAGATTGTGCAAAATACATCATGTCCTAACACCTGATCATAATGAGACTGTGATATTGGAGATACTACCCAATTATTATACATGAAAATGTGAAGATACTTGATTGAGGATTCTGACAAGATATGGGCAGGGAGGTATGGATATCTACTTCATTGTAAGTGGGTCACTACTGGAACATAGACCTGAATGTGGCTTGTTACTCCAACATATGTCTTTGGGCTGATTGTACTGCAACATTTTTTTTCTCCCAAAGTGTGATCTACAATCTGGTAACACTGGCATCTCTTGGGATGCTGTTCAAAACACAGAATTCAGCCTGTTTCAGCATTACTGAGTCAGTATTTGCATTGCAATGAGCTTCTTGGGTGATTGTTATTTACATTAAAGTTTGAAAAGACCTGCTGTATCCCGTACATCAGCCTAACCTTCCGGGAACTATGAGCCACAGCCCATGCTGTCATAGAAACGCAATCTACACTGCTTCGTGCTTCGTTTCTGTAGAAGAGCTACAGCAATTACCCAAGCTCAATATTTGTGTGTCTGAAGAAGTTGTAAATCAACAAAAATGACTGAGGCAAGTCTCAATCATTTTTAGAACTTTATTTTGGCAGAGTGACGAACACACCTGGGAAAAAGGGACACATAAACACAGGAAACATTTGTGGTCCATGCTTTTTCCAAAGAGGACCTGGGGGCCTCAATATTTAAAGGGAAAAGAATGAACAGTAAAAGAAAGAGGAAAAGGAAAAAAGGAAGAGTAGATAAAAGAGGCAAGCGATTGCATTCTTTTGGGTCTTTAGCTTCACTGAACCCGGATTTTTCACATGAAATGAGTTGATAGGCATAATCAATTACACATTCAAGTGGCGCTCAGTGAATCTGCATTTTTACATAAGATAAAATAATCATAGAGTATAAGAAGCAGTCAGATATGCACGTGCCTCAGGTGGACAGAGAGATGACTTTTAGTTATGTCCTTTGTCTCGTACCTGTGAAGATAAACTGTTAATGTACATTGCCGTGGTGAAATTCAACAGAGATACTTTAGTGTAAAGATCTGTGAGCCCACAAGGAATTTCCTTGGAAGCAAAATGTAAGGGAGGTATTTACGAAAACAAATTTATGGAAAAAATGAGAGGTAGGTTGTGTCACCTCTTTTCCAGCTTGACTTTTCCCTTTTGCTTAGTGAGTTTTGGGGTTCCTTTCACAGAGTGGATGGTAAACAGATTTAATTCTATTATGTGAACAGCAGCAATACTTCTGTGAGGCCCCTGAGAATTTTCCCTATTCTCTTGAGAAAGACATTCAATCTGAGATGTGAAAATCGGCTGGCTTCTTCATTCTAACACACCCCACCTTTCGTTATGTTAAAGGTAGAGCTGAAATAATTATTAAAACATTGCCAGAGCCCTTATGTTCCAAGAGTGAAGATGGGGAAATGATAAGGAGATAATACAATAAACTTAATAGAAAGGAGATTGCCCTTAATTAACAATTTGTGGAATTATCCCAAGTGGCTGGCTGGTGTATATTTTCCACCTTCTAACTAGCATAGCTCTTTACATTTTTTAATGCATACTTTTTAATTTTCTAAACTAATTTTATTTCAGTTAGTGTGTTTGTATGTACACGTATGTATTTGTGTGTATATAAAGTTTGTGTTGTGTGCATTATATAAGTGACATTTTTATTACCTATTTAAATCTCTCTGGTCTTACTAAAAAAGTAAAAAGCTTAGGTGAGATTAGTTCTTAATCCTGGCTGCATATTACAAATATATTTTAATTTTTTAAAATATGGGAATGTCTGTGCCACAAGCAAAGTCAATCAAATTTGAATGTCTGTGGGTGGGAAACTGGATACGAGTCTTACTATTTGTTTTTAACTTTTATTTTAGATTTAGGGGTACATGCGAAGCTTTGTTGCATAGGTAAACACATGTCATGGGGGGTTGTTGTATGTATTATTTTATCACCCAGGTATTCAGCCCAGAACCCAATAGTTAATCTTTTCTGCTTCTCTCACTCCTATCACCCTTGCCCCCAAGTAGACCTCAATGTCTTGTATCCTTCTTTGTCTTCATTAAGTTCTTATCATTTAGCTTCCACATATAAGTGAGAATTTCCTGGGTGATCCTAATGTACAGCCAGATCGAGAACCACTGGGTCTGATTTATGCAAGTTTTCCAGCTTTGTTTGTTTCTTCAGGGTTTTTTTGATATTTGCTATGATAATGCCTTAATTAGAAAGAGGCATTTCTTTGGTTAAAACCAGGCAAAATTTCATCTTTTTACTTTACCATACTCACACTTTACCCCCTACAGCACTTAATCCCCAAGGTTTTACAGAGCTTGTTCAGAAATCCCGCTAGACTACCATGGATATTTTCTAAATTTAAAACTTCTATGATTTCAATTTGCATTAAAACGAAATAAATGATTAGAGAATATGTGAAAGACATATAATATTCTAATCTTAAATTTAAAATGAATTAAGGCAAACTGTATCTCTTATACTTATTTCAATTTATTTGGCACAAAGATTTTTCCAAATAATTTAAAGATCACAAGGATTGGCTATCAGGACCAGCCTAGGCAACATAACAAGTTCAAGACCAGCCTAGGCAACATAACAAGACCTGATCTCTATTTTTTTTTTAATTAGCCAGGTGTGGCAGCATGTTCCTGTAGTCCCAGCTACTCTGGAGGGTGAGGCTGGAGGATGACTTGAGCCCAGGAGTTCAAGGCTGCAGTGAGTTCTTATCAGACCACTGCATTCCAGTCTGGGCAACACAGTAAGACCACATTCCTAAAAAAATGTAAAAAAAAAAAGATGGATATCATAGCTCTGCTGAATGCATAGTTTACAAATATTTTATTCTATTCTTTTGGCTGTCTAGTTTGCTGACAGTTTATTTTGCTGTGCAGACAATCTTTAGTTTAATTAGGTCTCACTTGTCAACTTTTGTTTTTGTTGCAATTGCTTTTTGTGTTTTCATCATGAAGTCTTTGCCCAAGCTGATGTGCATAATAGTATGTCCTAGATTTTCTTGTAGGGATTTTAGTTTAAGGTTTTACATTTAAGTCTTTAACACATCTTGAGTTGATTTTTGTATATAGTGAAAGGTAGGGGTCCAGTTTCAAACTGCTGCATATGGCTAGCTAGTTATCCCAGCACCACTGATTGAACAGACAGTCCTTTCCTTATTGCTTGTTTTTCTCAGCTTTGTTAAAGATCAGATGGTCATAGGTGTGTAGCTTTATTTCTGAGTTCTTGGGCCTGTTCCATTGGTCTATGTATCTGTTTTTATACCAGTACCATGCTGTTTCGGTTACTGTAGCCTTGTAGTATAGTTTGAAGTCAGATAATGTGATGCCTCCAGCTTTGTTCACTTTGTTTAGGATTGTTTTGGCTACTCAGGCTCTTTTTTGGTTCTAAATGAATTTTAGAATTTTTGTTTTTCTAATTCTGTGAAGAATGTTATTGGTAGTTTGATAAGAATAGCCTTAAATCTGTAAATTGCTTTGGGCAGTATGGCCATTTCAGGTCTAATATCAAGAAATCCAAACAAATCAACAAGGAAGAAACAGACCCATTAAAAAAATGGGCAAAAGACTTAAATAGACACTTCTCAAAAGGAGACATACACACACCTAACAAGCATGTGAGAAAACATTCAATACCACTAATCATTAGGGAAATACAAATCAAGACCACAATGAGATACCATCTCACACCAGTCAGAATGACTAGTATGAAAAATTGAAAAAATAACAGATGCTGGCAAGGTTGCAGAGAAAAGGGAATGCTTATACACTGCTGGTGGGAATGTAAATTAGTTCAACAATTGTGGAAAGCAATCTGGAGATTTCTCAAAAGATTTAAAATAGAGCTACCAGTAGATCCAGCAATCCCATTACTAAGTATGTATTCAAAAGAATATAAATTGTTTACTGCAAAGACTCTTGCATTCATATGCTCATTGCAGCACTATTCATAATAGCAAAGACATGAAATCAACCTAGAGGCCCATCAGTGGTGGACTGGATAATGAAAATGTGGTACATCCACACTATGAAAGACTACACAGATATAAGTGAGATCGTGGCCTTTGCAGCAACATGGAAGGAGCTGGAGACCATTATTCTAAGCAAATTAATTCAGGAACATAAAACCAAATACCACATATTCTCAATAGTGAAAGCTAATTATTGAGTACACATGAACACAAAGATGGGAATAATAGACACTGGGCCTCTTTGTGGGTGAAGGGTGGGAGGAGGATGAGGACTGAAAAACTGCCTATTGGGTATTATGCTGATTACTTGGGTGACAAAATTATCTGTACACCAAACCCCCACTACGTGCAATTTACTCGTGTAATAAACCTGCACATGTACCCCATGAACCTAAAACAAAAGTTGGAAAGAAAAGAAAAATAAAAATTGATTACTGGCCTAAAAAATAAAAATAAGAATAAGGAAATATGGGAATAAGGGTAATGCACATGGGGTCTGAATTTCCTGATTTGATTGACTTCCCTGCCCCATTTCATGATCTATTCCTGTAATTCTGTTTTATTTGTATTGCACACATTGCCATGGATGTTAACTTCTTAGGGAATAAAATAATTTTATGGACTTATTATTTGGATGGTGCTTAGTTTTTAAACAAACTAAAGCTAAAATTATTTTCCTCTTTGGTAATAAATTATTTCATCAAGACTATAAATGTGCAATAGCATCTTTCTGAATTCAACTTCCTATTGAAACTTGGCATAGGTAGAATACCAAATAATATCATAGCTCTATATCAAATAGTAAACATAGATAACTTTCTGCTCCTCACATAATTAACTGTTACAAATTTGAAAGGTTGCAGACTCATTTAAATATATTCACAAACAAAAGAATGCACACATTCGGTTAATTTACATAATACAATGTGTCCATCTCCTATTCCCTAGAAGTGTTAGACAGCTATGAGTGATAATAATCTACAGATACATTTATAACTGTTGATACTAACAAGAGCCTGGTGAAATAACCTTCGGTGTTAAGACTGAATAAAAAAGCTTTTTTATTCTAGCGAAGTCCTTTTTTTCTAATAAAAGTTATTTGTTCTAATATTACCTCTTTAAAGTATTAGTATCAAAAAATAACTGTGAAATGGGGTAAAGTTATCAAATATTACACATTTCCCTTTATCTCGCTTATGCATGCTTCAAATTTCTTCTTCCAATTAGTTGTACACATCTTTTACTTCACCACTTAGAAATTTCCCAACAATTAAAAAAACTAAAAACAAATGTGTGACTTTTTAATTGAGGTAATGTTGCTGAAATTTGGGGGTCACTTAAAAATATTTCAATTGGAAAACTCAACTTATAAAAATTTTGTTACAATTTGAATGCAATTTTTCATACAACTTCTTATTTCTCCAAAAAGCAATTTAGCATTTTGATAATAAACATTTATTTTATACATAATTGCAAAACCTAATCATTATTTATTAGAGGAATTACAAGGTATCTAACTGCTCTCAGAATTGGTAAAATATCATACTGTATATGCTCAGTGTATTTCTGCTAAAATACCTCCTTCACGATGTCTTTCTGAATCTTCATATTTTCCCCATTCCATCCTGCTGTGTTATGTGTCTCTTCTACACAGTCTCATTAAAGTCCATCAAGCCTCCACCCAATAGCTGCGTGTTACTTTTTGGCTTAATTCTGTTGTTCCTCACAAAACTAACATCTCTTTGAAGTTAATGTCCATGCCTTTTTCATTCTTTATTTGCAGTGTACAGAAATGTGCCTGTTACATAAAAAAGTATTTGTTGTATTAATGAATTAATAAAATATTCTAATTATTTTAAAATACACATTCAGTTATATCTGATTTTATACTTACCATATTATTATTAAGTACTGAAATATAAACCACAGTATATTTTTTAATGGAAAGGAACTATGTAAAAGTTACTTGACAAACCACAGATTCCCATAAGGATTAATATCCATGATAGTCTCAGTAACAAAAAGTAAAAAAAAAAAAAAAAAAAAAAAAAAAAAAAAAAAAAAAAAACTACTATGAAATGAGCAAAGAAATTAGTAATCAAGCCACAAAAAAAGTAGTTCAGACAAAAATGAAAACGCTCAAGAAAAATGGAAATTAAAATGTAATTTAGAGATTTTAATCTCCCCGCAAAAATAACAAAATTGTCAATATTATGTCAGCCTAAGTTGAGTAGAAAATGTATGGGAACACTCTGCTTACTCTTTTGGTGGCTGTAAGATTTGATTATAATCACTGTAAAGGGCCACTTGCTGTTTTCTATCAAATTTTGAAATACACATATGCTTCAATTAGTAACTACAATTCAGAGCAACTCTCTGACCAAATGTAAGTGTATCTGTAAGAATAAATATTAGTATAAATATATATAGTAAAACATTGTTTAAAATGAGTTAATTAAATTGTTGTCAACATCATGTCCATTGATAGGTGATACTTAACATCAATCACAATATATTTCTTTATATATATGGAAAATTACATGTTTAAATACAATATTAGAAATAAAATAGAAAGTTCTTCATGATACATTTTAACTCAAGATTTCAAATCACATATATTACATGTACTATAACTCAATTT
This sequence comes from Symphalangus syndactylus, assembly GCF_028878055.3. Taxonomy (NCBI): domain Eukaryota; kingdom Metazoa; phylum Chordata; class Mammalia; order Primates; family Hylobatidae; genus Symphalangus; species Symphalangus syndactylus. The sequence goes on along the minus strand of NC_072423.2, from coordinate 19,423,792 downwards.
ATGTAAAAAAAAATGCATTCCCAAATTACTTGTGTGTGTGCATGTACATGTCTATGAAGATATACTGAAAATGTTGGTAGAACACATTGCAAACTATTAAGTGTAATTCTTTCTAACAGGGAGGTTGAATTGAGGTGATTATTAAATATCATTTTGTTTTTTAAAAAACAATTCCTTAAAAGTCTAAAAAGTAAGTGAAACAATGAAAATTCCCAAATTATTACTAAGAAAGTGATCATGTCTTTCAATTTGCAGCAAAAAACATTTAAAAATTTTACCCTATAACTAGACAGAATATATCATACTTTATAAAGCTGTTGTGGTTTCACAATTCCACACGACAGCCCTGAAATAAGATAGGAAAATGCAATTAAAGCAACCATAAATATCCCTGCTATATTTCATCCCTAGTCTTTACTTTGCCGTTTGACATATGTAAAGGCATGCCTGAGTAGCCACGGTTATTTCTAAACAGGGTGTTTACTGCTGACACAGTTTAAGTCAGTATGCCTTATATTTCCTACAGCAATATATTCTGGCATCATTAAGTCAAATGTATTCCATTGTAACAACACTAAGAAATATTACATATTACCCTTACATGTAAAAATTTTATTTCTTATAATTTCCTTAGTGATAGTGTTTTCCTTTATTTATGTAATTCATTTAAATACCTTAAATGCAAAACCTCAGGGTGCTAGAAAAATAAGATACCAGTAAAGAATATATATATATATATGACATTCTGCAGCAATATTATTTAAATATAATACCTGAGACAAATAGTAGCAAAATTGTATCTCAGTGTGACTCCTCTGTATGTGATGTCCTGAGGTGATACATCTCCCTCCTCACATATAAAAATATGTTCAAATGCCTAGATCATTGCCATCATAAGACTGTAGCTTAATCTAAAATAATTCAGTTTTGATTCTCATTTAACTCATGAAAATCTCAGCCAGTGAGTAGATAATAAGGTTTTCTTAAATCCTTGTGTCAATATCAGACAATAACATCTCTCGCAGGTTATATTAAGGTGAAAGGCCTTCCGGGAAATAAAAAGATGAAGATATGATATGGGTCCAGGAGCTTTCAATCTAGACGGAAATGGAAATAATATACAAATAAATTTGTAAAATGTAAATATAGCAATGAAGTGAAAGGATCATTCAGTTTAATTTAGGAAAAGTCAAGGACACTAAATAGTATAGTTTGAGTAAAGGATATATTTAGACCAGAAGCACAGTTTGTTGCAAAATCAAAGTAATATTTGGATACAAGTTTAAAAGTTAGACTTTATTTGAACGTCAATAAGGATATAAGTGTACCTGAGTACAGAAAATTTTATGTTAGAATGCAGGCGATGGAATGCAAAGAAAATGACAGATGAAATATGTTTTTTTGAATGAGAAATGGCAAAAGTTGAAAACCACATTCACATTTACTGAATTTTCTCATTGATAATCTCTTTGCTCTTTATTGTAGAAACTCTGAGGGAAAAGGAGACAAAAAAGGAGCGATACAATAGAAAATATATATATATAAGCAAAAGAGGACTAAGCAGAAGAGGTCCAGTTTCTTTATGTTGGGGTTTTTGGAATAGTTTTTGGTTCTTTTCTAATAATAAAGCAATCTATCAAGATACAGGATTTTCATCTCTCATCGTGCTACTCAGATAAAGACACATGGAATGTAAAATAGAACATTTGATTGTTTTTACTTTGATCCAAATTACAAAAGAGCTGATTAACTAGTAGCTAAAATCAATGGAAATGAAAAGCAGTTTTATTTTGGAAGGGATAACAGAAAGGTTATTTCTAGCTGGGCAGCAGCAGCCTGCATGTCAACATTGCTGAACAGATGTAGAGAATTTGTGAGTAAAGATGCTATGGAAGGGTTGGTAGTTTGATTGTTTTATTTAAAATTTTTCAAAGAATTATGAGTGTCGCAAGGCTGTGAGATGTTTCTGACAAAGTATAAAATATTTCACTATGCTTGAGAATGATGTAATCTGAACTAATCAAGTGCTGAATATATATAAGAAAGATTGAACAGAAAAGATAGTATATTGAAGTTCAAGCAGAGTATAGCTGCTCAACGTCCTTATCTTGTTATTATTTCCATTTTAATTGAATTGCTTGATTATGCATCATATTGAATTGCGTAGCAGAAATGAGGCGATTTTTGCATGTATGTGGGGAAGCAAATATACCCACTAATGTTACCTGATCATGAGACATATAAAATAATTTGACCCTTTTTATCATTTTGGTCACATGTTTTTATTTCTTTTTATTTCCCAAGAATCAGAGCTTTGAACAGAAGTATTCACATATGTAACATGTTTTCTACATTTATATAGTAGAAATACTGTATGCTTCAGCAGCATACAGAAAACTGTTATCTACAGAACACCTGTCTAAGTAATAAAGGAAAGTCGGATTAAAAAAAATGTGTATTAAGAAAATTGCATAGCCTGAGTCTTAAAACCACCTAATAAACACCAGCTATACTGAAACGTTTGAGGCATGCTTCTTATTCTTATTGAAAGCTTTTTAAAATTTATAAAGATCTGTGCAACCTCAAGTTACTCATGAGGCAAAGAAGCATCATAAAACCAACATTTCCTGGTTGAGTGAGAATAAAATGAAGTACTATATGTATATGGTGTACATTCATTTCTTTCTTCTAATACTTAAATATACTATTGCAATAAAATTCATTTTTTAAATTAATGTATCTATTATGGTATCTATTGATACGGATATATTTTTTAAAATCCTTGTGTTCGTTAAAATGTTTGGGGTATTTTTGCTTTTTTGTTTTCATTCATTCTATATTTCAAATATGTTACAAGGTAGGCATTCACAACACAGTGGAAAAAGAGAAAGATTTGGCAAAGAAAGTACCAGCTCAGAAATATTAACTAGCTCAACCCCAGGGAGGTAGAAATGGTAAAAAAGAAAAAAAAGAATAGCCTACAAGGAAAAAAAACACATCACTAGAGATTTGTCATTTAATGAATTAAATAAAAACACAACAGAACACTACCTCCTCTGATTAGGAGCTAAATCAGGGGGGCTGGACATTTGTCATGTTCCAGTCTTGGAAACTCTCTTTGACTCAGTTTCTTCATCTGTGAAATATGGATGCTATTAACTACTTCAAAGAACTGTTTTGTGGCGCTGATATTTGTTGATATCATATACTGGTCTAAGAAACAGGCCCGGTAATGTGTGGGTTGCGACTGCCCTGAACTCTTCTTGACAGCAGAAGACACTGTTTTCTTGTTAATAAACTAGCAATTGCCTGCAGGACTAAAATCACGCCTAGCCCACAATAGGAATTCTATAAGCATTTGTTACATGAATGAAGAGATAAAGAGGACTGATGGGTAATCTTTTCTCCCTAGGAAGACCTTAAAACACCCAAGCAGAGTGAAGGAGATTTAAAGAAAAAATGGAACTTTCAATATATTCTTGTGGTTATCTCTAGATTCCACAGCCTTAGGAGAAAGAAAACAACAAGAAAAAAGGCCACCACTTTTTCCATTTATCATTTGTCAGATTCTCCAACTCAGGTTATCATGGTGAGAAGAAAAGCAGAGCTGCATTCTGTTTATTAATAAAGATGTACTGCTCACTGGCTCTTCTCTCCATTGCAAACAAAGTTGTGACAAATGGAATGCACAATAAAAACTTAAATATTTAGTATCAAGCTTAAAATCAAAATAAATAATTTATTCAAGAGGAACTAGACATCGAATTTATACAAGCAATGTGCTATTGCGTGGGCTAGAGATATATATAAATATAAACAGATATGTGCATATATTTTAAATGTGTGAGTAGAGAGATAAAGAGAGATAGAGAAAGAGAGGAAGAAAGGAAGAGAGAGAAAGTAGAAGGATAAGAAGAAGGGGAAGAGGAGGAGAAAAAGGAAAGAAAGAAGAAAGACACAGTCCCATGTCTTCAAGAAACGCATTGCCCATCCGGGAAAACAGACATGAATAGGCAAGCACAATAAAATATGATTAAAAGCAGAGTTTGCCTAGGGCCTGAGGAAAGGGGAAATTAACACTGCCGTGAGCATTTTATTTGTTAGCCCACTTTTAAAGTTTATTTCCTGGTGAGTGATATTAAAAGCGCCATGCATCCTGGGTACAATTAAATCCAATTTAAAATGTATTAAGTGATACTTTCTGAAAAGTCCTTTACAAATAGCTCAGCTCTAGGGGATGTAATGATCTTTAAGAAACAGCATCTACTCCGGAATCCTTGGCATATCATTAGCATAGACATCTTACACACCTATAAGTATAGCACTAGGTATTAAAGAATGTTACCAGCAGTAACCTTTTTAGAAATTTAGAGTGGGGATACAATAATGTAATCTGGAGGAATTCCAGGAGCTGCATGTTGATCTGGGTGGTGAAGTGTGACATATGAACAGTATTTCTGTGGCCAATATGTTAATAGACATGCAAGGGCTCACCAGATAATCTGAGCTGCCCTCACCAGCGCCAGGGACGATGTCTAATACTGATATCCAGGGGGGATCATTGAGATGTGGTTTTTGTGTAATGGTGAATGTTTTTCAAGCTGTTCCCAATTTGAAAACTGCTTCCTGGCCAAAAGAGAGAGTAGGATGTAATTACTTCCAACTATCATCATTTAACACTGATGATCAGAGAGAAAGAACAATAGAGCACAGAGCTGAGCAATGCATAAGTATAAGTCAGCTTGTTTCTTTCTTGTACTCTGAAAAATAAATGAAGAAATGAGAAAGGACACACAGAATGATGACAAATGGAATCTACATTTGCATGGATCTGTGCATAGCAGCTAGAAACATGGGAAGCAAGTTTTTTCTTTTTTTGTTTGTTTTTTTTTTGTTTGTTTTTGTTTTTTTTTTTTTTAGTAGAGATGGGGTTTCACTGTGTTAGCCAGGATGGTCTTGATCTCCTGACCTCGTGATCTGCCCTCCTCGGCCTCCCAGAGTGCTGGGATTACAGGCGTGAGCCACCGCGCCCGGCCGGAAGCTAGTATTTTCCAATGGCTTACGTGGCTTACATCTTTTGCGATTTGGAAAAGAAGATAGAATAAGGAACTATCTCTGAAATTAATCATCATGACCCTGAACCATGGCCATGGTACTAAGAGTAAAAGCAAGGCTACCTTTGTGCTATCAGGATTCTCTTTCTTCCAAAAGTCTTGAAGACTAGACTTGGAATGGATTGCAGAAGATTGAAATGGACTGAAATGAGAGAGCAATTACAGAATGTCGTAATTTTCAGTACTTCAAAGACAGTTGAAATAAGTCCAGAAGCCAGTCACATTTTTTATTGAAACAAGATGGACAAGAGTTGAAAAGAGCCAGGTCGACAGAGCACAGCTAGTTGGCTGCCTTTCTAAAGAGACGCCACTGGGAAGCTCCAAGATTCTCACTCCAGTAGTACCTTTGTAATGTTCTCACTGTGCCTTCTCCCTTTAGTACATTAGTCTTTAGCAGATTCCAGTTTTTGTTTTTTCAGCGTTTAATTTGACCTTCTATGTTACTCTAAAACTTGATTATTTCAGATTTTTAATTCAAATTCATTTTACTTTCAAATACTGTTTATGTAAACATACACTAATATTACTCAAAATAAAGGGGTAAGGGAATAACATTTAAAATATATCATACATCAATTTCTGAATCATATAAATCCGGATGGTCATGTATCAATCTTAGGAGTATCATATAAGCACCTACTGGAGTATATCCATCCTCAGGATAATCACAAGGTCTGTACCAAGAGTGCAAAATTCAGACTCTTCCTTTCAAATAAAGATGAAATAAAGATCAAATAAAATATTTGACCAACTGAAAATTAGACGATAATAGAAAATATGATTTTTTAATGTTGATAATCATACTTTCCTTAAGTATAATATAGACTATTCTTCCATAAAAGATTTTGATTATACAACACATTCAATTACAGTGTAGCAGACATATGGAAATTTAACATTTTGTAGTGAAAATAAATCTCAACATGTTATCATAAAACAGCAGCTCAATGCTCAGTGCTCAAGTAACCATTGCACGAAAAACAAATCTCATCTTCCCTAGAGACAATGCAATTTTGTCAATATGTGACATTAACAAGACTATGTGGTTAATGAGATAATTAATAGCTTTGAAAACTGTTATACAAGTTTAACAATAACAGCAGAAACAAATATTTGCTTTACCATGTAATAAATTACACCCCAGACACTCAGTATTTGGAAGATGAGAGTGAGCACTGGGAAGACATTACAAACTTCACAGAATCTGCAGCTTTACTGCTTGCTTCCCACTGCAGAATCCTCTGTTTACACGGTGAACTTGCAGGAACGCCAGTCCCCATTTTACTCAGAGATCATAACAATGAAATCTCCTTCCTGAGGCCCATGCCAGACTCTACGGGCAAAGCCACAGCTCCCCCAGGAGAGTCCACAACCGATTCCCAGGTTTTATTAGCAAAAGAACAACTACACATTCTCAGCATTCTTTGCTTTTTTCCCTCTCAGAGTCAGTTAGAAGATGAAGAATAAAACTGAAATTAAATCCCAACGAAGTGAAGTGATGAAATCCAAGAGAATGTCTTTGTAGCCTAAGGTTAGGCAACAACTTTTCAAACAAATTTCCAGAAACATAACTATTAGTCTCACAATGAATAAATTAAATTACATCAAAATTTACATTTTTTTCTGCAAAAAATCACATGGAATAAGATAACAGATAACGAGAGGATATTCGCTCTATAAAATACAACATATAAAATCCTATAAAACACAATATGTAAAAATTCAAGGAGTTTACTATCTACATTTTGGAATATATAAGAACTTTTGCAAAAAGCACACACATTATGACTATGGCATTTCTATCAGAGAAAACTTGAAAGGCCAAAAAAAATATGAGAACATGCTCAAACTAATAATAATATTGTATTGAAAGATAAAGTAATATTTACCCCCTTCTTTTTCTTTCTTCCTTCTTTCCTTCCTGTCTTCTTGCCTGCCTTTCTTTCCCTCTTATTTCCTTTCTTTTTCTATTATTGACTTCCTTTCTGCCTTTCTAAAATATTCAGTTCGGAAAATATTCCTTGAGATTGAGCAAAGCAGACATCTACATAGTAGCATTGGTGGGGGGAGAAAGGAGAGCAATGGCAGCTCTTTACTGGGTGTAGATCCTGGAAAAGGTAAGAAGGTCATTCATGCAAGTCGGAAGTAATGACCACAAGCAGAAATCTTGAGCCAGAAAAAGATAAAAAGCACATCTATGTATAGGGGCCGGAGGCATTGTCCCAGAATGAGGTGTCTGAGGTGGAAATCTATGTGACAGTGTTAAAAAGGGAAATCTGGTGACGATAAAGGGACAAGTTCCTTCACTGTGGGAGAAGAAAGTTACAATATGGAAGAGGGAAACTAGAATAAACACTTGTGCTTTGATTTGGAATTGGAGATATTCTTGTGGACTTGTAATATTTAGATAGATAGGCTGGCGAATAAAGAGATATAAATAGGTGTAAATGTCACACTCTCCGATTCTGTCCATTGAGATGTCCTAAAGAAACAACACCCCAATACCTATGAGCATATCTACTACTCACACATTAAATTTAAATATTCTCCCCTTCAGGGACCAGGGATCCCCAGAGAAATGGCTGATTCCAAAGCCGAAGCAGGGAAAGTTGAAGATAAGCCTAGACCACCTGTTTTTTCAGGAAGACAGGTAGTGACAAATAATGATGGGGAAGGATATATAAAATATATAAATAATATATAATGTATAAAAGGAACACAAAAGCTAGCTTGAAAGGATTCCTACTATCCAAAAACGGGGAACTTCGATAGATAATCAATATAGATAATGATAGTGAAACTGACACCAACATAATTTACCTGTATTCAATAATATAAGGATTGCACATACTTTTCTGTTAAACTATACTGAGATAATAAAATGCATACATCTGTACATACATAAAATAAGTAAAAAATGAGCAAAATGTTGCCTAATTTTTGAGACTAACAATTTGATATCAATACTCATTTCAAGATCTTCATGTCATTGAGTTTATCAATCCAAAGCTATTTTTTTCATAAACTTCCCCTAACCTTAACTATTTCTAGAAATTATAAAATATGTCTTCAAATCGCTGGCTTTTTGTCATAAAAGGATATCAGTATCTTCTCCTGACTTTCTCCATATAGTACTAAGACTTTGCCAATATGTCTTTCTCCCTTTTGTTGAAAATTTACTAATTCTGGTATTGTTTGATAAATGATTTTCCTCAGAGGTCTGTTGGGTAATTATCAGCTCACAATATTAAATAATTTAAAACTCTCAAATAAAATGGAATCACTGAGTCCATAATGATCTAAATAAATTACAATGGAAAGTTTTTCTCTACAATACAGTTTCAACCAAAAAACGGAGACGTAGTAATGGAGAGTAGGCCTAGGTAATACAATAAGAAGATAAAATAAAAGGTATACATACTGAAAAAATGACATTTTTTTCTGAATGATAAGTTTTGAGGATTTTATTTTATTTTATTTTTATATTTTATTATTATACTTTAAGTTTTATGGTACATGTGCACAAAGTGCAGGTTTGTTACATATATATACATGTGCCATGTTGGTGTGCTGCACCCATTAACTCGTCATTTAGCATTAAGTATATCTCCTAATGCTATCCCTCCCCCCTCCCCCCACCCCACAACAGTCCCCAGTGTGTGATGTTCCCCTTCTTGTGTCCATATGTTCTCATTGTTCAATTCCCACCTATGAGTGAGAACATGCGGTGTTTGGTTTTTTGTCCTTGCGATAGTTTGCTGAGAATGATGGTTTCCAGTTTCATCCATGTCCCTACAAAGGACATGAACTCATCATTTTTTATGGCTGCATAGTATTCCATGGTGTATATGTGCCACATTTTCTTAATCCAGTCTATCGTTGTTGGACATTTGGGTTGGTTCCAACTCTTTGCTATTGTGAATAGTGCCACAATAAACATACGTGTGCATGTGTCTTTATAGCAGCATGATTTATAGTCCTTTGGGTATACACCCAGTAATGGGATGGCTGGGTCAAATGGTATTTCTAGTTCTAGATCCCTGAGGAATCCCCACACTGACTTCCACAATGGTTGAACTAGTTTACAGTCCCACCAACACTGTAAAAGTGTTCCTATTTCTCCACATCCTCTCCAGCACCTGTTGTTTCCTGACTTTTTAATGATGGCCATTCTAACTGGTGTGAGATGGTATCTCATTGTGGTTTTGATTTGCATTTCTCTGATGGCCAGTGATGATGAGCATTTTTTCATGTGCTTTTTGGCTGCATAAATGTCTTCTTTTGAGAAGTGTCTGTTCATGTCCTTCGCCCACCTTTTGATGGGGTTGTTTGGTTTTTTTCTTGTAAATTTATTTGAGTTCATTGTAGATTCTGGATATTAGCCCTTTGTCACATGAGTAGGTTGCAAAAATTTTCTCCCATTCTGTAGGTTGCCTGTTCACTCTGATGGTATTTTCTTTTGCAGTGCAGAAGCTCTTTAGTTTAATTAGATCCCATTTGTCAATTTTGGCTTTTGTTGCCATTGCTTTTTGTGTTTTATATATGAAGTCCTTGCCCATGCCTATGTCCTGAATGGTGTTGCCTTTCTTTTACTTTTTATTCTTTTGACTTTTATTTGAGATACGGTTGAACACATGCAGGCTTGTTACATGGGTAAATGGCATATCGTTGAAGTTTGGTATAAAAATGATCCCATCACCGAGGTAGTGAGCATAATATCCAATAGTTTTTCAGCCCTCTCCCCCCTTATACTCCGCAGTGTCTATGTTCTCATCTTTCTGGCCATGCATGTACAATGTTTAGCTCCCACTTATAAGTTAGAATATGCCATATTTTGTTTTCTGTTCCTATGTTAAGTTAATTCACCTAGGAGAATGGCCTCCAGCTGCATTCAGGTTTTTGTAAAGGACAAAATTTGGTTCATTTTCATGGCTGAGTAGTATGATGTATATGTACCATACACCCATGGTATGGTACATACACAAAACCATGGAATATGTTTTCCCAAGTGGTTTACTCTCTCTTCTTCTCTTTTAGGAATGCCAAGTCATCACTTTGATCTCTTAATATAATACCATATTTCTCAGAAGTTTTGTTAATTTTTCAAATTATTTTTTCTTTTTTTTGTCTGTCTGCATTGATTCAAAGGAGTGGTCTTCAAGCTCTGGTATTCTTTCCTCAGCTTGGTCTCATCTATTGTTGATACTTCTAACTGAATTGTGAAATTCTTGTAGGGAATTTTTCAGATCTAGAATTTCATTTTTGTTCTTTCTTAAAATGGCTATGTCATCTTTCAACTCTTGGATGGTTTTGCTGGTTTTCTTCTGTTGGAAATCCTGTATCTCATTAGCTTCCTTGCCATTGGAATTCTAACTTCTACAGCTGTCATTTCAATCATTTCCATCTGGTTAAGAATCATTGCTGGGAAGCTAGTATGATCATTTGGACATAAAAAGAATCTCTGTCTTTTAGAGTTGCCAGAATTCTTCTGTGAGGGCTGATGTTCCTTTATCCTTTGAAGTTGCTGTCCTTTAGAAGGAGCTTGTTATTTTTATGTTCTTTTTTTCTCTTAAGGGTTTCAGTATTGTGTAAGTTGGGTTTAGTCGATTGACTAAACACAAATGATATGATTGTTGATGTAGAAAATCCCAAAGCAGCAATAAAAGAAAACCTCAGAACTAATAAGCAGTTATAGAAAATGACAATATACAAGGTTAATACACAAGTCAAATGCTTTCTTATATTCCAGCAATAAACAATTTGAATTCAAAATAAAAAAGAATACCTCTATAGTGTAATAAAAAGGGAGAAATACTTAGGTATACACACATCTGACAAAATATATCTATGAAAAATTACAAAACTCTGGTAAAACATGAGATCTGAATAAATGAAGAGACATTTTGTCTTCATTGATTAAAAATCTCAAAATTATTAAAATGTAAGTTCTTCTCAGTGTTTTCTATAAATTGAATCCCAATCAAGATCCCAGCAAACAATTTTGCAGACATTGACAAACTTTTTCTCAAGTATAAGTGGGATCGCAAAACACACAGAATAGCCAACACAGTACTGAAGAACAAAGTTAAAGACATATTACCTGAATTTAAGACTCACGAAAAGCTACTGAAATAAAGATAGCATATTGCTAGTGAAAGAACAGGCACATAGATTAATGGAATAGGATATAGAGCCTGGAAATAGCCCAAAACAAATATCATCAACTTGTCTTAATAAAGGAACAAAGACAGATCAATGAAGAAAGGAGTCTTTTCAACAAATGGTGCTGGAACAACTGAATATCCAGAGGCAAAACAATGAATCTAGACACAGACCTTATACCTTTATAAAAATTAATTTAAAATGTATCATAGACCTAAGTATAAAACTAAAAACTAAAAAGATTTTAGAAGAAAGGAGAAAAGAACATCTAGGTAACTTTGTATTTGGCAATTCGATTTTACATCTAACATCAAAAGCACAAACCATTTTTTAAAATTTTGATAATTTGGACACTATTAAAATGATAAACTTCTGCTCTATGAAAAACACGTTAAGTGAATCAAAAAGCAAGACAGAAACTGGGAGAACATATTTGCAAAATAAATATAATAAAAGACTAAGATTCACAATTACAAAATACTGTGAAAATTACACAGAAAAATGAACAACTCAATTTTTTAAAAAATAAGCAAGCAATCTGAAAAAAACACATCACCACAGAATATATGCAGATAGAATATAAGCATATGAAAAGATTCTCAGTTGTATTTTCATTAGAGAATTACAGACTAAAATAACAATGAGATATCATTATGCACCTATTACAACAGCTAACATTCAAAAATCCTGGCAATATCAACTGCTGGCAAAGGTGCTGTAGCAACAGAAACTCTCGTTCATTGCTGTTGAGTATGAAAAATTGTACAGCTCTTTCGGAATAAATTTTGACATCTTACCACAAAGATAAACAAAATTTTATCACACTTTACAACAATTGAGCTTCCAGGTATTTACTCAAATGACTTGAAAACATATGTCCGCACATCAATTCAAAAAGATTACACAGAAACAGTGTTTTGAACAAACACAAGTGAACATCTTCTAACCTAAAGAGAATTTTTTATTTTACATTTCCCATGATCTTTATATTGTTAGGTTTTGATTTAAAATGGGTGATAGGCAGATATGCCAGCAGGGCCCTTTGAATTTGGTTTAGATTTTTATTTGTTCACTTGTTGAAATATTCTGCATGCTGTTTTCAGAATCTAGAAGGCTATAGCCTTTTGAGCAGAAAGGGTGCATTAAGTCGGTTTGTACATTTTAAGCAGATGCGAGGAAACTGCCTAAAGAAAGAGAACAAGGAAGGGAGGCATGTACCTCTTATTTCTTTTGCTGGCTTTCCTTAGTAAGTGTCAGAATCATATTTTATTATAGCAAGTGCACAGATGATTTTCTAAATTGCTTTTAAGGCTTGAGTCGGAGATGGAGACCTTGTTTATGGAATAAAAATTTGGTTAAAATAGTACTCAGGAAAAGGGACACAGAAAGGTATAAAAATATTAAATTTGAAGGTCTATTCCAGAAACAGAGGGAGAAAGAAAAAGAAAAAGTTGTTACCCTGGAGTCAAAACAAGAAAGCATCTCCACAGGCCTGTTCCCAAACTTTGAGGACAAGGATTTCAGAGAGCATCTGATATTCTTGTTGCAAAGTGGGCATATGGGCTGGGCATGGTGGCTCATACCTGTAATCTCAGCGCTTTGGGAGGCCAAGGCAGGCAGATCACTTGAGGTCAGGAGTTTGAGAACAGCCTGGCCAACATGGTAAAACCCTATCTCTACTAAAAATACAAAAATTAGCCAGTTGTGATGGCACGGGCCTGTAATCCCAGCTACTCAAGAGACTGAGGCAGGACAATCCTTTGAACTTGGGAGCTGGAAGTTGCAGGGAGCCGAGATTGCACCACTGCACTCCAGCCTGGGAGACAGAGTCAGACTCTGACTCAAAATCCAAAACAAAATAAAGCAAAACACAAAGAGAGCATATGAAAACTATTTATTTAAAAAATACGAATAAATACACTTTTAACATACGAAATTAAAATATTTAAAAGATGTGGCACCGACTGCTCATTAAAGGGGAACATCAAAGAGTCCATTTCTCAATTGTGAGTAAATATTCCAACCAAAGAACATTTATGATCACCCTCTCAACTCCCTTTTCCAACCTCGATGATAACCCACATGCTTTGTACTGCAGAAAACTCAGCAATAAAGTTAATTTATATTCTTCTCTTGCCTTTGCAGTTTGTTTTATATGGCTTAATCATCTAGAAATTTAGAATAATGAAATAAAAATTTTCAATAAAGTGCATAGATACATTATGTTTCAACTCCATTCTATAATACCTCATCACAATTAATTTTGTCTATTTTTTTCAAACTTAGTATCCAGTTTTCTCCTGTATTGGAAATATGCACACACCATTGTGTTAAAATGCAGTCAATATAAGGGTATTTTTCTTGTATTTCCAGGAATAAAAGCAAGTTTCATATAACCTTCAACAAAACACTGTTTATGTAAGTGTAAAGCTTAGAATCCTATTCAAACCAAAAAAAGTAAACTGAAGAATAATTATCAATACCTATTATAATGTTTTTGTTATAATTTATTTTTATTATTGTCAGCCATGTAATTAATGTAGTTTTAAAGTGACATTAATTCCAATTCTAATGCCATATTAATCAGAAGTTACTAAACTGCTGAAGCACAAAAAAAAATCTATTTGGCTCCAGATTTCATTGAAGTATATATTTTTTCTTTAAATAAAAATGTCATAATGGGTAGAACATATTCTAATCAAAGCTTTGTCATTAACTTGTGTTTGTAAAATAAATCTCTGCTATATGAGTCATTAGTATGTTTCCTTTGAGGAAGAATGACTGATTTAAAAAAAAAATTTCTGAATAGATCATGAAAAAATATAGTTACGTAATCTACGACTAAGATTTTTAAGACTATTGTCTTATTTCTATACAATTAGTGTTTTCCCTGTGTCTTGACATATAAATCTTTTTTTTTTTACTTAAGATGTAGACTTGCTCTGTCACCCAGACTGGAGTGCAATTGTGCCATCTCCACTCACTGAAATCCTGCAACTTCTGCCACCCAGGTTCAAGCAATTCTTCTGCTTCAGCCTCCCAAGTAGCTGGGACTACAGGCGCCCACCACCACACACAGCTAATTTTTGTATTTTTAGTAGAGATGGGGTTTCACCATGTTGGCCAGGCTGGTGTCAAACTTCTGACCTTAAGTTATCTGCCTGCCTTGTCCTCACAATGTGTTGGGATTACAGGCATGAGCCACCGTGCCCGGTTTTGACATATAAATCTTATTCTACAGATTTGGAATAATAATGAAATGTGACTAGTCCTTTCTATGTATTAAAAATATTTAGTATGATAAATGGTAGTCATTTGTCAAGGGCTTAGTGGATATAACTAATTGCCTTAGGAACTAAAAAAAAAAAAATAGATACTATGAAGGAGAAAGAAGAGAGAATAAAGGGGGGGGAACTGGAAGGGAGTGAAGGGACGAGATGGGTAGATTAACCAGCCCAAAGTTGCATAGATATTAAGCAGCCAGCTGAAAGGTATGTAGATGGGTGGTGGTTTGGCTATGATCCTGGTATAGGGTGATCCAATCAGGAATGACTAGCCTGTACCACTATACTGTGGCATCATCTGTCATGCATTCTTCATTGAATGTCATGTTCTTCATTGCATAACTGGTTTCAGTAACCTAAATTAAACCCTACTCTGTTAATTGGGACATTTGTTGATTTCACATCTAATTCTACCCTACTTCTACTTTAAGCATGGTCATTTGCAAAAGTATCAGGCAAAGAAAAAAATAAAGCAATGGATTAAGAATGAGAAAAATAGAGCAATTAGCAAGGGAACAGTATATAGCACTAGATCTTTGCACTTTATGCTTTTCAATAATATTAAAAACAGGTAAATCATATAAATCATATAAATCTAATATAAGTTAGCTGGAGGAATTAAATTCCTCCAGCTAACTTATATACTGTCTATGTATAGAATATATGTAGGAATACTTTTTTAGTATGAAATATGATAATAATTCTGCTCTATTTCTTTAATGTAATCCCACTGATACTCATTTTGGTGTTTTCAGTTCCAATGATTTGTGTTCTTTATAAATCCATTTTAAGCAAAGCTTCTTTCTTTATTATCTAACATTAAATTAGTTTTACCAAACTTTTGCAAACTTTTGAATCACATGCATTGCATCAAAAAATAACATATATTAACCTTTACATGTAACAGATATCTGATATAGTTATTGCGCCAGGCAGAGTTGTACGCATTTACATATAAATTTATATTAAATTTTCCCAACCTGGGAGAGAGACTTTATTATTTTGTCCATTTTGCAAATAAGGAAACTGAGGCATAGAACAGCAAATAACATCTTAAGGTAACACAGAGGAGAAATATTTTAAGATTCCCTTGTTCACCAGGAATATTCACTCTTTGTAGGAAAAACGTTTCATAATCATGCCAAGAGCAATGCTAAATTTTATTACTGTATTAGGCATATAAATATTATGCATGGGAAAAGTTTTTTATCCCAAGTTAAAGCAGCATAAGCTTATTTATTAAAATAAATCATAGATATTTATACATGTTTACAAATGAAAGATGAATATGTGCATATATATAATGCATATTAAATTGAAAACAAATTTTTATTCAAGTTAGAAATAAGAAAAAATTAGAAGGTGAAAACATTGATATGTGCTTTCTTTCCATTTATAAAAAATCAATAAATTTTAAAGTGAATAACTCAGAAAATAAAGGATATTACTTAGGTAGATTGTTAGAAGCCACATTTTTTCTTTGGCTATTATTACCTTCAAATACTCCTTTTAAAAATTTAAATTCTAATATAATCTATCAGTAGATAATTTACTGAGTACATCCTGTAATGTGTAGTACAGAAAATAAAGGGAATGTAAATTTTACCCCTTTTCAGCCTGCAAGATTTAAGCTCATTTTGTGGATGGTGGAAGGAGGATAATAAGGGACTCATAGCCAAATACACGACAAAACCAGCTAGAAAGAACAAGGGCCACAGGATTGGGAGAGATGTCAGGTGATCCTGGAATGGGCTTTAGAGGGGAAGGCTTTGTTGTTGTTGTTGTTGTTTTAACTGAGTAAGGAATGTGATAGAGACCTGCTGGGAGCACGAAAACACAAATATTTGTGCCACTTTTGTGAAAAAGAATTTAGCTTCGTGGATGAGGAGATATAAAGTTAGTGTCTAGAAAAATAACACAAATGAATTCCAAGATGATGATGATGATGATGATGATGATTATTTTGAGACAGGATCTCCCTCGGTCGCCCAGGCTGGTGCAGTGGTGCATTCATGGGTCACTGTAGCCTCAGCATCCTGGGCTCAAGCAATCTTCCCACCTCAGCCTCCCAAGTTGCTGGGACTACATGCACATGCCACTACACCCAGCCAAATTTTGTACCTTTTTTTGTTGATGTAGAGTCTCGTTATGTTGCCCAAGCTGGTCTTGAACTCCCAGACTCAAGCAATCCTCCCATCTCAGCTTCCCAAAATGCTGAGATTACAGGCAGGAGACACTGTGCCTGTTCTCCAAGATTAATTTTGAAACATTAAAATAAATTTTTAAAATTCAGTGAATCAAGTCAGCAGAAAGTCATTGGATCCAGGAAACATGTTTAAGATGAAATAATACACAACTTCCAAAAAAGTATTGTTTCAATATTTAATATGTTTTTTACTCTACTATGAAGAAAGACAAAGATTAGAAAAATACGAGAAATTTGCCATAAAATGCAGAGACCAAAAATCGAAATCATCAAATAGTCAACATAAAATAGTCAATGACATCTATAAATAATACGAAGGGTTAGGGGAGATGACATATAAAATACAAACAACACTTTTTTTTTTTTGTGGCTTAGTAAGATAACTGTGATCCTAGGAATATAACCAACCAGTTCTAAAACACCTCTGGTTACTCAGCAGCAACCACCCAGGTCTTAAGTGAGAACTCTGGTCATAATCACTTATTTCTCTCTATCCCTGAACTTCCATATCTGAACCACTGGCCAATCCTTCCTTTTTACTTCCCGTGGACATGTATCTCACATGTTTATTCAGTACCCTGAGACTATACTAATCTAAGTTATCATTTTATTTTATCATAACTATCTCACAGCTTCCTTGCTGTTTTCTCACTTCTAGTCTTCTCCAGGTCTAATCTTTTATACATACAAGGGCCAAAGTAGCTTTTTGAAAGGACTTTCTCTTTCTTTTTCTTTCTTTCTTTCTTTTCTTTTTCTTTCTTTCTTTTTTTTTCTTTCTTCTTTCTTTCTTTCTTCTTTCTTCTTTCTTTCTTTCTTCTTTCTTCTTCTCCTTTCTCTCTTTTTCTTCTTTCTTTCTTTCTCTCTTTTTCTTCTTTCTTTCCTTCTCTCCTTTCTCTTCTTTTTCTTTCTTTCTTTCTTTCTTTCTCCTTTCTTTCTTCTTTCTTTCTCTCTCTTTCTTTCTCTTTCTTTCTTTCTTTCTTTCTTTCTTTCTTTCTTTCTTTCTTTCTTTCTTTCTTTCGTCTTTCCTTTGTATATTGCTTACTTTGTTTTGCTTACTGGTGAACAGTGGTCAGTAATTAGTTTTATATTCCTTTTAAAAAAGAACGCAGAAAGGTTTATAAAACCTTTATATAAGTTTCTGGAATCTGTAATCAAATAAGTTTGGTACACATGTTAGCTGAAAAATATTTTTGCCTCGAACCTCTATGTTAGTTATGTGTTCAGGTTGCAAGGAATGGAGACCCAGATTGCCTGAAAGAATGGATTTATTTTATTTTATTTTATTTATAATTGACACACAATAATTGTATGAAAAGACAATTTTCTCACGTTGTTCTCATGCTCCAAATGTTTCTGTGTTTTTATTGCATCCCACTCTCCATTGCTTTACACATCTTTAGCTACAAAACCAGTTTATTTCTATTTTAAGACAGTTTTTTGCTCTTCAAAACCATCAGGCCTGCAGTTTTGCCTACTTAGACCCTTCGTCTGCCCCCATCAATTGACTGGATTCTCCTTATCTGACTGGCTTCAGCTTAAATGAGACCTTGGAGCATGAGATTTATGGAGATTCTTCCACTTTCCCCCTATATTGCTTCCTCATCAGAACTGGGACAGAAGAGTCAAGTAAGGTATTAAATTTTGTTTTGTCTTTGCTGATATAGAAAGAATCCCACAGCACTTGGGAAGGGTTTGCTATTGTCGTTACTGCTGATGTACCCCAACATCCTAGAAGACAAAGTAGGGACTCCATAAATATTTGTTGAGTAAATTAAAATAATAATATAGTTAGTATTTTAAAATTTCCACTCAGCAAAGCTTCTCTCTTCTTTTACCTCCTACTCCACCCCTGCTAGGAAGTCTTTCAGACTTAGATACATGCAATGGAGATGGGAGAGAAGAAGGTTGATTTATTTAGGTGTTACTTCATTTAGGTTTCTTTGCGAATATCAGCCTTCTTGGGCAGAGAAATATTTCCTGACCTGTCTGAGTGCAATAGCAAGCTCATACCATGTTTATTCTCTTTCTCTGTTCCACATTTCTTCTTAATGTCTTCTCTTTTTTATTCTGCTAAAATTGTCAGCCAGAGCCTTTTGTGTCTGTTTAGGGAACTGGCTGAGGTGCTCAGCTTTGGGGGACACCAGATGACTGGAAGCCACATGGAATTGGTAATCCACTGGTCCCCCAACAATGTACATCAGGTGCTGGTGCTGGTAGACACCAGCGTAGATTGCAGCCTTGTTTATGGGAACCCAGATAAGTTTCCAGACAAGGCTGCATTCATTGACAGTTATGGAGTCCAGTAAGTAAAAGTGAAACCTATATCTTTGCACCTTGACACTGGCCACTTGGCTCCCTATTTATACACTGTGTATATCTCTCACATACCTGAGTACATGCTGGGGTTGGATGTTTTACACAGCTTGGCAGCTGTGCCCTTTATCACAGATTTGACGGACCACTTGACGACGGAATTGGAACAATACCACCATGTGGTGGACTTGGCTAACGTATTCTACTCAATTGGCATTGCTCTAGAGAGCCAGGAACAGTTTGTCTGCACGTGGGAAGGATGACAATGGACTTTCACAGTGTTGCCACAGGGCTATGTGCATAGCCCCACCATATGTCATGGTCTCATTGCCATGGATTTAGCCACCTGGAAATGTACAAAGGGGGTCCATCTATTCCATTATAATGATGACATTAGGTTAACCTGTGATTCTCTTGCTGATTTAGTAGCAGTAGAACCCCTCTTGCAACAACATTTGGCAGCATGCGGTTGGGCCATCAATGAATCCAAGGGCTAAGGGCCTGGATTGTCTGCCAAATTCTTGAGAGTTATCTGATCAGGTAAGATGAAAGTCATACAAGAGGCCATCATAGACAAAATTCAGATATAATCCTGATCCAGCACAGTGAGGCACCTGCAGACCTTTATGGGCCTGCTGAGATATTGGTGGGCATTTGTGCCCCATTTGGCTCAGGTGATAAAACTTGTGTACCGGTTGACAAAAAAGGGGGGCTACCGGGAATTGGAATGATGCAGCTGAGACCACCTTCCTTGGCAGCCAAGCAGGCTATTCAGCAGGCACAAGCCCTACGGTAGTTGACCAGGGATACCAGTTTGCACTGGATGTGCATATGACGAGATGGTTTCAGTTGGAGCCTGTGGCAACATGTGGCGTGCCTGAGAACTCTAATAGGCTTTTGGTCGCAACTGTGGAAGGCAGCTGAGCTCTGGTATTCATTGATAGAGAAGCAGTCAGTAGCTGCATATGCTGCCCTTCAGTATTGTGAAAGTGTGACAGGACGAGCTATAGTCATTGGGTGGATGACTTACCCAATAGCAGGGTGGGTACATTCATGGGTAACAACCTCCCGGACTGGGACAGCACAGACATCCACTTTAGCAAAGTGGGATGCCTACTTAGAACAGTGAAGTATGCTGAGCACAAGCCCCTTAGCAGCAGAATTACAAGAAGTCTTGGAACCTGTAGCCCTAATGCAATATAAGTCCATGGGGCCTGAGGCACCCCTAGACCCTGAGCCATCACTGTTTAAGGAAAAGCGCCAATCCCTGATGGGTCATGGTATACAGATGGGTGTACCTGGGGTGCTGTTGCTGCCTGGACTGCTGTCACAGTCCAGCCTAGTACTGACACCGTATGGTTTAATACCGGGTGTGCACAAAGTAGCCAATGGGCTAAACTCAGAGCAGTGTGAATAGTGATCACCAAGAAGGTGACACCTATGGTTATCTGCACCAATAGCTGGGCAGTTTATCAAGGCTTAACCTTGTGGTTAACTACCTGGAAGTTACAGAATTGGCTAGTTGGTCCCTAAGCCATGTAGGGACAAGCCATGTGGCAAGACCTATGGGAGGAAGGATCACCTCCTCTGACCAGGTATGGGAGCAAACAGTAATTTGTTCTTGCCTGCCCCAATGCCCCTAAAGCTAGGAGAACAAAAAACCTGGCTTCAGCCATGGACCTTCCAAGCCTCCCACCCCCCATTGCAGGTGGTTAGCCATTGTAACTCCCTGGGGGGAGGACCTGAAGTATAATTTACATGTCACTCCCTGGGTATTAAATGTATGCCCTCCACGATTAACCATTAGTAGAGGAATGGCCAGAAAAAGAACCCTCCTCCAGGGAACATATGTATTGTCTGTGTGTGTCCTGGCACATACATCCACAATCTATGAAGAACTGGACATGGCTAGAGACTTGGAGTCCCATGGCTAATGCCTGGAATGCAACATGCCAAGGGTTGAATAGAGAATGCCACAGAACTAATGGCATACCTGTCCCCTGGCTGACCCATAGAATTTACCATGGGTAGGTCTGGCTGATAGAAACACACCTGGTGCCCCCACCACAGGTACCACGGTGTATAGAGCAACATTAGGGTAATGTCACCATGGGGTGGTTGCCCACCATAGCCTGAAGTTGTTGCTGTCTGTATGGCTGTTATGGCCTATGGTTTCAGTGTTCCACCCTGTGGGCGCGTCTCCCAACTAAAAGAACTCCCTCAGCCTAAGGGGTGGAGTGTAAGGAAAATGAATGTGCTTCAGTCAAGAATAGGTTGAAATAAACATTCAGTACAGCATGACACAGCAGGTTTGGAGTGCCGGTGCACAATCCTATGCATTATGTGACCTGTTTGTGTGAACTCATACCTGGCTTTGAGCCACTATTGTATGTAAGTTACATAAACGTGTCACCAATACTGTGAGAGGGCATGTGCATAATGGAGCTGGCTACCTTGCAGGCAGATGGGCAGAGCCAGGAAATGGCGAGCCCACCGGGGAACACAGCTGCAGGTGTGGGGATAAACAGGAACCATGGTGCTGTGCTGAGAGGGTCTGTGGCCAGAGCGGGCAGCCAAGACAAAGCCTTGCAACTGGAGAGAGAATAAAGCCATGTTGCAACTGCCTATGATTTCTCGGGTGTTTTTCCAGCTACCTGCCACCTGCCCACCAACTTCTCATGAACCTCAGTGTGGGCTAGAACCTGACAAAGGGTACATATGACAAAGTAGGTGCTCAATGAATATTTGTTGAGTGGATTGAAATATTAATGGAGTTAGTAGTGTAAAAGTCCTGTTCAGCAAAACTTCTCTCTTTTTCTACCTTCTACCTGACCCTTTTATGGAGTCTTTCAGGCCTAGATGCATGCAGTGGAGATAGGATGGAAGAAGTTGGAATTCTTCTTTTGTTTATATTTTTGCCTCCTCAGATTCTCACTAGTCCAGTACCTCTCACACCTCTTAGTGTATCAGAATTCACAGAACTTTACCCACACTTTCAGTTTTAACTTATCAGGCTCAGGTATTTTATAAAGTGCCTCAGGCCCTTGGTTTTAATGGGTTTTCAGCCAAAAAAAAAAAAAAATTCTGTCCATTATCAAGGTCCTGAGTCAGGCTGAGGGGCCCTGCGTTAGGGAATGTAACACTTTTGCAAATCCAGAGCAACTAGAATCTAGAGTTCATTCCCTTAGGAGATGAAGAAGTCACAACTGGCTGGATCTATCAGTCCTGGATCCCTCTCTGAGGGAATTTACAGTTGTGGATTTCTGACATCCATATTCTAGGTGCTGGCTGTAGACTCCTCTCTCTGCCTCAGGCCATAGGTCATCCTCTTCACACAGACTCTCTCTCCACCAGCACCACCTCTCTCACATCAACAGGCATCAAAATCACCTGGAGTGCTTGCGAACCACAAGCTTCTGATTCAATCATTTGGGGTAGGGCCCAATGATTTGCATGAATAACAAGGTCCCAGTGGATGCTGCTGCTGCTAATTCACAGACCACACTTTGAGAAGCATTACTCCAAGTAATTTTCTGGCTATGTGTAAATCTAACATGAATTTACTTCCTATCACAGGTACATTTTGCCAAAATAAATCTTACAGGTTTTATATTGCAGTTGGTTTACAATACAGCCATTTTTTCTGTTATCAACTAAAAATTCCAGGAAGTAAGTATTTTGCTTGAAGATTCTTTCATCTGATGAAAGGGAAAGGTGACTTCTTTTCTCCCTGTGGCAGTAGGGCTTTAGGAACACAGAAAACATGGAAATTTTTCCAAATAATCGTCACTCTACTGTCTCTTTACTAGGTGATCACTGACGGGGTAAAACTAGCTTTCCAATCTCTAGCTCCTTTGATATCCCAGCCAAAACAGAGAGAGAAAGTATCTCTATTAAGGCTTCTTTACATTTATCATGAGTCATAACTTTGAAAGAAACATAATAGAATAGTTTTGGGCTTTTAAAATGTCTGAATTGAATATAGACTACACTCTTGAAAATATTAAACATATTTCCTATAGTGGTCTACAAATTTTTCTTTGAGTTGATATAACTTATCTTTTTGAAGCAGAGTAAGATCAAGGATATAAAATATTTTGTTATTACGCAACATAGCGTCTCTTATTTGTATTAGAAATATTAAAGAAAATTGTAATTGTAGGGAGAGTTTATTTTAGACATCTTCCCATATGTGCAAATTTTGAAGAGTTTGGTAGGCTCTGAGATAGATCTGTCCCTTTGAGGGTTTCAAGTTTTTGCATCAGAAATCAAGCACAGTAACTCCCAAGTCCAGAGCTAAACAACAACTCTAAGATTTTGTAAAAAACAAAACCAACAAACAAAAAACCACACTGACAACAAACAGGTGCAGAAGACCTAAAAGTCTATTTCTTTCATAGGTGTAGCAAATTAATATGAAATTTCTGTATGCATTAGCTTTTCTTTTCATTTCTACAAAACTTTTTCATTACTCTAAAATGAGGCTACTGGATTTTATTTCCAGCTCATTTTTCTTGTGCTTTTTCAAATTTCAAATTTCATATATCATTATATTTCAAAATGATACCTTCCCTTTTGGGCATAAAGAATTAGAGGCTTTCAGACAGGAGCACTCATGTGCTTATTATTTTTCATGCTTAGATTATTCTTAGCAAATAAAACTATTTTCAATCATCTTTCACTTATCTTTAAATTCAGAGGTTAACATTATAAATTATAAGTTTAAATATTTTTTCTATTCATTGCTTCTGAAATTTCACAATTCATATTCATTATAAAGACACAGTAAGACAGGACTGACCAAGGAAGAAAATAATTCAACAGATTTACTAGGAGAAACTGCATTTTCATAGCTTTGAATGTCTAAGATATTAATAAAAATTAATCTGTTATTCAAGAATAATTAATGTCTGACAAAATTTGAGGAAAGTGACTGTGTCTAGGCTTCGAGGGGATTGACTGGAAAGGGACATGAAGGAAGTTTCTGGGATAATGGAAATGTTTTGTGTCTTGGTATTTTATAATCCAAGTATTTGTATGTAGTTTGCCTTATGCTTTTGAAAACTCTCATGGAACTGTATAACATCTGTAGAGTTTACTGTAGGTATTCATACTTCAGCAAAATACAAATATGTGTATAAATACAGAAATAATTCTATAAAAATCTATTACCAACATTTCTGTATCACTGTTTTTATATACAGTGAAGTTAAATAAATCAACTTTTCAACAGACACCTTTTTAAGGAGAAATTTATAATGATTGAAGAAATATTTATATTAATAAAAGTTTTAAATAATCTCACTCTGTACTAGCATTGTAATTTGAAGAATATTTTAACTAATTTTTTCTAAGGATAGTTGCTGACTTTACTTGTCACTAAACTTACATGCCTGAGAGACTACTTACTCTTTAAGATATAAAAAGAAGTCTTTATTTAACTTTCTTAGAATCTGTTTCATTTTGACAGTCTCTAGGAAACCAAGAGATCAACACAGGAAATTATTCTAAAGAAAATTTAGAAGAAGAAAAATGTTTTTATTTATCTTGATTTCTCTGTTGGTAAGAGAACCAGATCTCTTAATGTAATTATACTAACAAAAGAATATGCAAGACAGAAATACATGGGAATTGTTTCTTCCTAGCATGTCTTGATATTTAACCTAACTACTTGGAATCAAATTCTACATATATACCCAAAGGGAGTAACATCTATATGGATTTGAGATGCATAGTGACTGCTAAGCGTTATTGTAAAAACATTTCTAAAGTTTGATTGAGGTATAATTTACACACAACAAACTACACATATTAAAAATGCACAACTTGATGAGTTGTGACCTTTGTACACATCCTTGAAACTATGACTAATGTCAAGACTGTAAGCAAATTCTCATCACTCCAAAATGTTTCTCTTAGTCCTCTTCATTCTTTCTTTCCACTTTTTTCCTACCTCTCCTCCTCAGGCAAACACAGATGGAGCTTCTGTTACTATAGAATAGTTTGGATTTTCCTGAGTTCTTATATAAATGAAATCATACAATATATATTTTTTGGTATGGCTTCTTTCATTTACTATAATTGTTTATAGATACTGTTTCATGTATCAATAGTTTATCCCTTGGAGTCAAGTAGTATCCATCATGCGTATATACCTCTATCTGTTTATCCACTCAACTATTCATAGGCATCTAAGTTGTTTCTTCTAAGTTATGGCCATTAAAAGTATAGCCAATTTGAATATTCATGGACACATCTTGGTATGGGCCTATGCTTTACTTTCTTTTAGGTAAATACTTAGGAGTGAAATAGCTGGATCAACTGAGAGGTATATATTTAACTTTTTAGGCTATCACAAACTGTTTTCTGAAGTTTTCATACTATTTTACAGTCCCACCAGTAGTGTATAAGTTGTCCAGCTACCCCCAGATTTTCACTCGCACTTCGTATGGTAAGTCTGCTTTTAATTCAAGCCATTCCAACAGGTGTGAAATATCTCATTATGGTTTTTATTGCGTTAATAACTAATGATTGATGACCTTTTCCTGTGTTTATTTGCCATCTATTTATCTTCTTTGATGAAGTATTTACTCAAATTTTTTTATCATTTTGTAATTTTGTATTTGACCATAAATTTCCTTAATAATAAGTTTTCTTTTTTTCTTTGTTTTAAATATGAAATCTCACAATGTTTCCCAGGCTAGCCTTGAACTCTTGAGCTCAAGTGATCCTCCCAGCTTAGCCTCTTGATTAGCTGGGATTACTGCATGCTACTCCTATTGAGTATTTTAAATAAACTTTTAATTTTAGGATAGATTTATATTTGCAGAAAAGTTGCAGTCATATCCCAGAATATTAGATATACCTGACACACAGATTTCCCTATTGTTAACATTACTACTGTGTATTAGTCACAACTGGTGTATCTATATTCATTCACAATTATCAGCTAAAGTACGTACTTTATTGTGATTTCCTTGGTTTTTAATACAATGTCTTTTTATCTAAGATACCACATTACATGTAGTTATCATGTCTCTTTAGGCTACTCTTTGGCTGTGACAGTTCTCTAGATTTTACTTCCTTTACTTGATGATCTTGACAGTTTTGAGAAGTACTAGGCAGACATTTTGCGTAATGTCTCTCGTTGTGGATTTTACTCAACTTTTTCTCATGATGAGACTTGTGCAGTAGTTTGAGGAGGAAGATCACAGAGCTGAAAGGCCATTCTCATCACATACTATCAACACATCACTGATGGTGTTAACTCTGACCTGGCTGAGGTCAGGCGTGTCAGGTTTCCTTTGTTTGCCCAGGATGAAGTCATGCTTTTCCTCCAAATTTCCATACTATATTCATTAGACAATAGGCATGTAAGGGATGGGAAGCTATGCTCTGCCTCCTTGGTGATGGAGTATATAAATACATTATTTGGAATTCTCTACTTGAGCTTTGTCTATTTTACC
Source organism: Symphalangus syndactylus (assembly GCF_028878055.3). NCBI lineage: Eukaryota > Metazoa > Chordata > Mammalia > Primates > Hylobatidae > Symphalangus > Symphalangus syndactylus. The sequence goes on along the minus strand of NC_072423.2, from coordinate 19,397,247 downwards.
CTAATTATTTACTTATTCAACCACTTGATTTGTAACAGTATATATCCATTTATATTTATTTTATAGTTTTCATTATTCTTCAATTTAAATTTATGTATTTATTTATTTATTGTTCATAGTCTTCTAGATTTGCCTACAAAGACTCTTTCTGTTAGGTACTGTATCTCCTGGATAGACCTCCATTTTTTTGTTTGGCACTTTCTTACATTTTGGCACTATAAGATGGTCCAGGATCGTTTTATTTATTTTGTGTTTCAGATATCCAAGATGCTCTGGCTTCTTTTATTAGAGAATAATATTAAAATCAAGATTTGCACTTTGGGAGGCTGAGGTGGGCAGATCACCTGAGATCAGGAGCTGGAGACCAGCCTGGCCAACATGGTGAAACCCTATCTCTACTAAAAATACAAAAATTAGCCAGGCGTGGTGGCCCATGTCTGTAATCCCAGCTACTCGGGAGGCTGAGGCAGGAGAATCCCTTGAACCTGGGGTAGGGAGGTTGCAGTAAGCCGAGACTGTGCCATTGCACTGCAGCCGGGCAATGGAGCAAGACTCCGTCTTAAAAAAAAAAAAAGCTGGACACTAATTGTGCTTATTACTACTGTGGTTTTGTTGCTTCTAGGCCCTCTCAGCAGACAGAACAATCAATTATATGTGTCTATACTAACTTGTGTTACACATCTATCTAATTACTTTTTTTATCATCTGTGTCTATGTTTACTATACATGAGTTCATGTAAATTCCCACAGGTAATGTGAGAGAGTTCTCATTTCCCCACATTTTTGCCAACACTTGTCAGTGACCAACTTTTTTATTATAACTCTTTTAGTGGCTGTGAACTGGCATTTCATAGTGACTCTGTTTTGCATTTATCTAATTATTAATGATGTTGAACATATCTTCATAACCTTATTGTACATCTTGGGGAAATGTGTATTCAAATATTTCATGTATCTTTAATTGAGTAGTCTATTTATTACTGAGATATACAATTTCTTTAAATATTATATATACTGCACTCACATAAAATTTGCAAATGTTTTCTCCATTATATGAATTGTCTTTTGACTTCATTGATACTGCTCTTTGAAGGGCAATAGTCATTAGTTTTTATGAAGCCCAAGTGATCTATTTTTGTTGTTGTTGTTGTTGCTTGTGCTTTTAGGGTCAGGCCTAAGAAACAATTACCTAGTCCAATGTCATAAAGATTTAAACCTATATTTTCTTTAAAGGGTTTTATAGTTTTAGATCTTATATTTATGTCTTTATCTATTTCAGTCGGTTTTTGTACATAGTATTAGATAGGAGTCCAACATTGTTACTTTTCTTATGTGGGTTTCCACTTATCCCAGAATCATTTGCTAGAAAAAAAAATATTATTCTCCAATTAATTGTCTAGGTACCCTTGTCAAAAATAAATTGACTATAAATATAAGTATTTATTTCTGGTTTCTCAATTCTATTGTCTATATATATCTAATTCTAGTACAATACGAAATTGATTACTGAAGATTTGTAGTAAGCTTTGAAGCTAAGAAATGTAGTAAGATTTAAAATTAGGAAAAGTGTCCTCAGACTTGGTTCTTTCTTATTGTTTTGGCTATCATGAGTTTCTCGCATTTTCATATAAATTTAAGGATCGGCTTGTCAATTTTTGCAAAAATACGAATAAAGGTCTGTTAAGGTTTTGATAGATTTGTTGGAGAATACATAGACTAATGTGGGGAATATTGTCATCTTAGCTATGTTAAATCTTCTAAATCATAAACACAGAATATCTTTGATATAGATAATTATTCTTTAATATCAGCTCATATATTTAACATACAATAAAAAATTTTTGTACTACTGGTGTAATGTGTTTATGTGGTAATAGTATAAAGTTATCTTCTGGTGACACTGAAAAACTGTAAACTTGCCTATAAGATGATAAAATTAATAATAGGGTTATTAATTGTTGTAATTTTAAAAAGTTAAAATAAATACAGCTGAAAATGTATAAAGATATTTCATAGGAAAAATGATAAATTGGTATATATATATATATACACACACACATCAGAATATACTTTTGATTTTAAAAGGTTAAAATAAATAACATAGCTAAAAATTTATAAAGAAAGATATTTCATAGGAAAAAAGATAAATTGGTATATATATACACACACACACAAACACACACACACATCAGAATATACTTCTATCTGTATGTGTTTTCAGACTTCAATATTTATTTATTTATTCTTAGATAGGGTCTTGCTCTATTTCCCAGGCTGGAGTACAGTAGCACGATCATAGCTCACCGCAAGCTTGAAGTCCTAGGCTCAAGCAGTTTTCCTGCTTCCGCTTCCTGAGTAGGTAGGGCTACAGACTCATGGCATCATGCCCGGCTACATTTATTTTTTGTAGAATTGGAGTCTTGCTATGGTACCCAGGCTGGTCCCAAACTCTTGGCCTCAGATGACCCTTCCACCTCAGTCTCCCAAATTACTAAGATCAGACTCCCATATTAAAGAAATAGCTCTGGAAAAAGCAACAAGTAAGTTATAACAATTTCACAAATTACAATTTAACTAATCTTTTTCTGGAATCAGAGTATTTTACAAGGGTTCAATAGAGACCATGCAGAGAGTTTGTATTTTCTACAATCTATTTTTCCTCTATGTTCAATTGTAATCATTTAAACACTCAGCCAAGAGCCTTCCAAAAATGAAAGGGCATCTGAAATGTCCTGAGAACAATCATATCTATATTACGTAGGCCACAATAGGACATAGGTATGAACATGGCTCTAATGTCCTATAACTTCCACCTTGTTAAAGTTATCTGGCAAAATAAAGAAACACCAGCATCAGTTCATAAAAAAGAATGTGCAATGTTCATAAGGAAGAATTGTGCAAACAATGTTAATTTGTAGATAAGCCTGCATTCTTAGTGACAGTGTCATAGCAAAAGGAGTGTCACTTTAGCAAAAGTAACAAAAAACTAGATTTGAAACTCAGTTAGCTTATATATTCATGGTGAAACAAAGGTGAGTTTTACCGTAACACAGGCTTTTAATATACTGGTCATGGCTGCTAAATTAACTGTGGTGATGTCTAAAGTTTTCAAGTCTCTTGACAGATTTTGTTTCTCATCTACTCTGAAGCTGACAGCTGCCATTATGGTTGCCTCTGCATGTCTTACTGACATTCTGGGTGTTAAGACTGACAAGCATTACTTGCTATGATTTAAAGGGAAAAGAAATGTTTGTCCTTTATAAATATTGGATATTGGAAATATGTTTATTAGTGGTAGAAAAACATTGGAATGGTTAAAAAGTTTAATTAATAATTTATAGCTACATACAGTAGTTCAAAATTTGGATTAAATAGCATACAGATTAAGTTTTAGGAAGCAAAATCAGAACAGAAGAAATAAAATGAGAAGAAAAAACAAGAAGTGGTTTATCTCAGGAGCTCAAAGCTTTTAGTGTGTGTAAGTAATTTATGGCTTTCAAAATTGCAAGATGTTTAAACACGTTTAATAACATCCAGACTAAGACAAATAGCAAAAATTGTCAATATAAATTTTTCCAAGCCCATAAATGTTAGAGTTGAAAAGTACCTTAATGTAATTTACTCCATCCCTCAACTTTACAGAGGATGAAGCTGAGGACTACAAAAGTAAAGTGATTACCCGGTACGAAAGAACAAATAAGGAAGAGTTCTCCTGATTCCCATGACTGCCAATATTGACAAAAGATATTTCTTATCCCTCAATATGCTATGATTAATGAATGTCACATTAAGTATAGTATTCTCTTTAGCCTTTGTTCTGGACCAAATGCTTGTGTCTCCCTAAAGTTCATGTGTTGATGTCCTAACTCCCAATAGGATGGTAGCTGGTGGTGGGGGTCTTTGGAAGGTAATTAGGTTTAGATGAGGTCATAAGGGTGGGACAGCACTATGGGATTAATGCCCTGATAATAAGAGGAAGAGAGACCAATGTTCTCTCTCTCTCTGTGGTATGAGCACCCAGTGAGAAGGTGGCCTTTCTTCAAGCCAGTAAGAGTATCTTTACCTTACCTGAAACTGAATCTACTGGCACTGTAATCATGGATCTCTCAGCCTCCATGACTATGAAAAATAAATAACTGGCTGGGCGTGGTGGCTCACGCCTGTAATCCCAGGACTTTGGGAGGCGGGAGCGGACAGATCACAAGGTCAGGAGTTTGAGAACAGCCTGACCAACATGGTAAAACCCCGTCTCTACTAAAAACACAAAAATTAGCCGGGTGTGGTGGTGGTTGCCTGTAATCCCAGGTACTCAGGAGGTTGAGGCAAGAGAATTGCTTGAACCCAGGAGGCAGAGGTTGCAGTGAGCTGAGACCACACCATTGCACTCCAGTCTGGGTGACAGAGTGAGACTCCATCTCAAAAATAAATAACTAAATAAATAATAAAATAAATAAATAAATACTTGTTGTTTAAGTCACTCAGTCTGTGGTATTTTGTTATAGCAGCCTGAGCTAAGCAAACCTAATGGCGCTTATACTTTTCTAAATTGCAGAATTATACTTCTAAGTATAATTAATTCAGGGATATGGTGTTCATGATTGAATTGAGAAAACAAGTAATTTAAATCAACTAAAACAATGTTGAAAATGGAATAACCTAAAATATCCTGAGCGTAAATCTAACAATATTTCTAAAATACAGTGAGAGTAATATCTTCCATTGCCATCATGATAATTGTCTTCTTTTTCTTTCATAACACTTTCTTGTTCCACTCTTATTATTTCTGAGTCAGAAAAGTGCCAGAAATGTTTATTCAAAATATAAGGTTTTCATTTTTAAATTTCAATTTTTATATTTTGGTAAAAGCCTGACTTTTCTGTCCCAAAATAATTATTTATATAATATTGACATTTACTCCATGTATTCCAATAACCTTGATAATTTTAAAAGACAAAATTGTATGACTAAATTGACAATAGATTTTTAAGATTTATTAATATATTATAAGAGAAAAGACAAGACCAGTAACAAACATAGCATACCCTCTCAAGAAAGTATTGTTGGTATTAAAATAACAAAGAATGGTAATTCTTCACCAAGTTGACAGTTTAAACTGCTTTGAGATGGCATGGGAAGGAAATTATTAAGCTATGATTCAGAGGACACCAGGGACCTTCAGGGCAGTGTGACCATAGACTTAAGTTATGATTCATGAGAATATGTACACACTGTGAATTTATTGAAATTTTAAAGAACGGCATCTTTAATAAAATTTTAAAGAACTGATTAAATGTAATGAAAAATGGTTATATGGTTTTTAACTGTGAGCCGAAAAGATTAAATTTGGCATTTTGAGATTTATTTCAACACATTGTGCTATAAATATTGGGTTTTATTACTTTTTTACAACATAAGCCTCAAAGAGGCACTTACCCAAATATATTTTTAGTTTCTCATACATTTAATAAGAACCTATCCAAACTTTTAAAACAATAAATTTGGCTCCTATAAGTATGAATCATGACATTTAAAACTGGTAAAATAGAAGACACAAATGGCACATGAGAACTGCTATATCACTTCACAAAGAATATAATTTTAAAAAATTATTCAAGTCTCATTTCTAAAATTTGTTGCCTCCTTAATTACAAAGTTCTTGATGTATTAGTTCAGATCTTTCTTATGCAAAAAAATAGCTGACCTGAGAAAATACTTTTCAGCAGAAAGGATAAACTAATATTTTAATGAATATTGGTTTACTTACTATTCAGTTGTAAAGATTTCATTTAACTTGGCAAGATATTCGTTACTTTTTCATTTTATTTTGACAATTAAAATGGTGCAATGGAAAACTGAAGTTTTATTTCAACACTACAGACAGACTCAATTTGGCAATTTTTACCAGATGTTTGAATATATGCTATAACATATAAGACAGTGTAAGCCTTCATAAAATACTATTTATCATGCAAATTAGTATGAAAAAATCCTCTTTTCCTAGCTAATGTTTGTTATTAAATAATTTGGAATAATTTATTTAAATAATCAACAGAATTTATTTTTGAAGAAAATATTCTAATTATCAACACAATTTATAAATATGTATTCAAGACGTTTGAGATGTTTTATGTTTCGATACTAAAGAAACTAATTTCATCAAATCTGTAACTACTGTAAAAAGACATTGAGTGCATGTTTTCATATAAGTATTCTCCCTGATGTTATGGTCTGTTTATTCAAATCTATTGAAACATTCTTTCTAATTATGATACTAAGTTTTACACTGTTGGAGAATTTTCCTTGGTATCCTGTATTTAAAAAACACCACCTTGCTATTCTTAAAAGTGCAGCTATTTCAGAGTATAATGGACCCAGTGATAATTATTTTTAGACAAAATTATTATTGTTGTTGTTGTGCATTTGGGAACACTCATTTCTCATGTACCAAATCTGTTTCAGACCACATTCTAACATTTGTATTTTTTTACCTCGTTTTGGAAACTAGATGTTAATTCCTGACTTATTGTTTGGCTGGAAGTTTATACTTTACTTCATGGTTTGGGTCTGTCCATGCATGAATCCAGAGTCTAATTAATCCATTTCTATTTTCTTAAACCCCTTCTGAAAAATTGTAAAATATAACAAAAAAATAAGCAAGATGCTATTTGTAAAAGTGTTAAGGGTATTAATATGATGCACATCATCTAACAGGCATGTAAAAATCATATTTAGCAATAGAGTGACAATTCGTTTGATTGTATTAGTAAGAAATCTCTATGTGAGTGAAAAAAAATTTCCTAAAATTCAGCCTTTTTTTTATTATCAAGCTAAATAATAATAATTGTGAAAAAGTGCAGATTCCGTACTATTTATTTTCCAACTGAAATAACCAGGGGATTGCATCTACTAGGGGAGTGAGTGGTACTAATCTTTATTTGTATCAATAATTGATTTTGTTGGCATCAGTAGTTAATCATAGCAATTTGGTGGGCCAAGTCATTTGTTAAGTAAAAGTTTTCATATCTCAGTGGCGTCATTGTATGTTAATTATTTATTTATATTTGATTACATTTATTTTGTTTGTTAATAGCCACATAATGATAACCCAACAATGATAATATACTCTTTGATACAACAAAAGACTCTTCAGTTCTATTTAGGGAAAACAGGGTAGGGCATTCAGTTTACTGTAAAATCACAACTTTATTAGCAAAACAAGGAAAATGTTAAAAATTGAGGACATAAAAATGACCACCATATGCATATTTTCTTATGAAATTCTGTTCTTTCTTATATATTATACTATTTCAAAATTTATTTGGTATAATTTTGGAAATAATAACAAATTTAGAAAAGGGATCAAGTTTGTCTTGAGTTTTGAAGAGAGTGGAGTGTTTAATATATATTTGTGCATCTATAAATAGAAATATTCTAAATTTAAATGTTAAACTGATAGTAAAACATACTAGAAACATTCCAAGGAAGAATATAAAAAGGATATTACCATACCTCATATTTTTAAAAGTTATTGTTATGACTCTGACCAATAAAATAAATATGAAAGGAATGCTGTAATTTGGGAAAAGAAAATTAATTTTTTTATTTGAAAACATTTTAAATACAGACTCAAAAATTTTAACAGGCTTAATTGAGAAATTAATGTATAGAAAGTTCAGCAAATCTTCTAAGTACAAGATAAATGCTAAAGAAACCTACTTATAATCCTGGATAGAAAGGCTGAATCTTGTAAAAATGTAGTTTTCTAAATTAATTTTAATGTATCACAAGTCACCATGTGTATGCGATAAACCTAAGGGAAAAAAGCTAATATTAGTAACAAAACCCAGAAAGGTTCAGAGATGAATTAAGAAGATATTTATAATAAACTAAAAATGCTCTGTCCTTGACAAATAATAAGAATAAAATTGTACTACTAACATTATTGAGATAATTATCTTTAGCATATCAATTATTACAATATATGAAAATTGGCAAATGAGACTGATCATTGGAATATACTTTGAATAAAATTACTTAGAAGAGCCATTTGTAAATACCCAGTGAGTAGTACACAGTATAAGAGCAGCAATTACAAATGTAGATGTCTACTCTACAGGAACACTTATTCATATATGCACAAGAAGATATTATAGGACTGTTTACAATATTTAGAAGAATTAACAGCATCTGAGAAACCATTATCCAGCCTTACTAGGGACTATATAAACACACTGTGGTTTATTATTTAGTAAAAAATAAATTATGCAACATTAAAAATAAATGAATTTGTTCTATATGTAATATTGTGCATGAATTTCAGAAATCCAGTATTAAATAATGAAAACTGATATACAACATATTTTAATGCAAATGTTTAAACCCACAAAGCAATAATGTATGTTACATGGATATATATTTTGGTAATAAAAGTTTTTTAAAAAAATCATATACATGAAATATACCAATTTCAGAAAAGAGTTACATATAAGATTTAAAAATGGAGCATGTTACATCTGTAACAATTTATTTCTTAAAAATAAACTCTGAAACAGAAATGAAGCTTAATAAATGTGCTTAATTTGATCATACATGCTTAGATTGTTACCTCTTAAAATTTCTTCAGAAGTGAAAACTTTTATAAATACATTTTTATTTAAAATTTTTCTCACATTGTTTCCAAAAGTAACATTAAAGAAACAAGTTCAGTTTAAATTCAGTTTAACTGAAGCATAAAGTTTACTAGAAGGCTATTTAGTGCCTCATAAAATTAACAAGAAGGCCAGAAGTGTGTTCACAGAATCGCAGGAAGCAAGACCAAGACGCACTCAGAATCCGCTGGATATAACCAGCCTAGAATAGGCCCTGCTGTTTCCAGCTCCTCTACCAATGGGTGTTCCTATTCCTTGCCCATGTCATACCCATCAAGGGGCAGAGCAAGGAATAGTTGCCCATTTTTTACCAACATAGTGACAGATGAGAGTTTCTCCTGCATATCTTTGGAAAGTTTTTTCATGCATTGAAAAGGCAAAATAAGAAATGCCCTCAACAATAGACTTGCTCAAGTTAAATAATAAGAGAAGACTTAAAAGATTAAGAGATTGGGTCACACCTGTAATCCCAGCACTTTGGGAGGCCGAGCTGGGCGGATCACCTGAGGTCAGGAGTTTGAGGCCAGCCTGGCTAACTTGGTGAAACCCCGTTTTTACTAAAAACGCAAAAAATTAGCCAGGCATGGTGGCGGGTGCCTGTAATCCCAGCTACTCGGTAGTCTGAGGCAGAACCGGGAGGCAGAGGTTGCAGTGAGCCAAGATAGCGCCATTGCACTTGCAGCTTGGGCAACAAGAGCAAGACTCAGTCTAAAAAAAAAAAGAATAAAGACATGCTCGGTAGATATGAACAAAGATTCAGCAGAAGTGGCAATGCTGAGATCAATTAGGACATGGCGTGAACACATTGTGTGTATTACTTTGTAAGAGAAGCAATCTAGCACAATAGTTGAAAGGAGCTGCATTTCCCGCGTTGAACCCTGACTGCCGCTTCTCAGATTGTTACCACGGTGAGTTGCTTACCCTAATTTTGCTTCAGCACTTTTAGCTACAAAATGGCATTGAAGATAGTACCTATCTCAAGGTTATTGTAAGTTTTAAAATATTTAATAATAAAAAAATTTTGAAAAGTCCTTGGTATCTAATATATATTCCAAAATAATTAATTATTACATATGTTTCTAAAAGCTAAGACTATATTAGTGATAAGAATTTCAGGGTACAAAGAAAATGACATAAACATATTTCTGGTAGAAGTGCATCTTTACCCCTATTACCTGGAGCACAATTTCTCAATAAGTACCAGAAGCCTTTTAAATTCACCTGTGCTTTGTTTGACTTCATAATTAAACTTTTTGGAATTGATCCTTGGAATTTGCTATGAAAAATGAACAACACGTATGTTCAAGAACACCTGTTTTTATTATTTATACTCTCAAATTAAAAATAATAATATGATTAAAAAGGCATAAACCCCAAAAGATATATACAAAGAGACAAATTAATCATTTGAAAACTGAAAAGCAGATGGACAAGTTGTAATTTGCTCAACAAGCCAGGAAAAGCTGAAACCTGTGCTTTCAGGGAAGTAACTCAAAAAGAAGAAACTTGATTTCCATCTGCTCTGGTTTGGATCTGTGTCCCCACCCACATCTCATGTCTTTTTGTCATCTCCAGTGTTGTACGTAGGGCCTCGTGGGAGGTGATTGTCCAGGGCAGTCGCTCATGAATGGTGTAGCACTACCCTTTTAGTCTTACTCCTGTGGTTGTTTAAAAGTGTGTGGAACCTCCCCCCACTCACTCTTCCTCCTGCTCTGGTCATATAAGATGTGCCTGCTTCCCCTTTGCCTTCCTCCATGATTGAAAGTTTCCTAAGACCTCCAGAAGCCAAGCAGATGCCAGCACTATGCTTCCTGAACAGCCGGCAGAACCATGAGCCAATTAAAATGCTTTTCTTTGTAAATCATCCAGTCTCAGGTATTTCTTTATAGCAATGTGAGAACAAACTATACACCACCTGTGTTCCCATGAAAGCCTCCAGAATTGAAGATACCTAAGAGGGGAGGGAGAGGGAAAGGACTAAAAATGGAAGGATTCGGAAAAAAAAATTCCAAAGAAAAGATAAATTTGCAGATTCCTTCCCTCCTTTCGGCTCCTCTTACTGCCTAGAATAAGCTATGCTCTAGAGACGTTATTTATTGTGTTCTCTGGCCTTAGAGAGAGTAGACACCATTGAAGATATGTGCATAAGAGTGTGTGTGTGAGTGTGTGTGTGTGTGAGAGAGAGAGATAGTGAAAATACAGGAACTAGGTAAAATTTATATGGAAAAGTTATATTCCCATTTCCTGCACATGATTTTTAGAACACTAATGGCCAAATTATGTAGTTCTGTAGGAGATAGGAGACTTCTTGGGGCTGAAGGGTGCAGGTGCAGGAAGATCATGACCTGCACAACAGAAAATCCCACCAATCGCCATAATGCATTGCTCACAAGTGAATAGGCACCACACATCATATAGACGAAGTTCCGAGTTAGCTTTAAAATGTCCTCATCTTACATGTGAGTAAATAGCCAAAACTCAGGGGATGCTTGACAGAAGTACCTAATGTGAAATACAACCAAAGTGAAGAAAGATCATAGAAGAAATAGAAAATTGAAAAGACCAGAGCTGGTGTGGATGTGTGTGTGCTCACTAACACAAAGATCAGATAATCAAACCAGATGCAGATGAATCCGAGAGTTTATCGAATCTTATTTACTAATAATTTCCAACTAACAACGAGACTCATAAGCAAGCTAGGAGCCCTAGGACATTGAGCGCTGCTCTGTAGGTCTTTTCTCCTCACATCCCACCTGTGCTTTCGGGCCCGCGTTCGAAGATGAGATCTCTAATCATGTGTGCAATCACTTCGTGTGAAAGGGAGCGTTCTATTTTATGAAATCTTCATTTCCATCTGCATAAGCATATAGCTCACATGTCATTTTCCAAGGAGCCTTGTCCTATAAAACCATAGACTGTTTGTTTGTCTACCATAACCAGTCCAATAAAGGGGCCATCCTGCTAAACAATTCTATAGATAAAAACTGCATCTCTGCTATTGTCAATAGCTTGCTGTTTATTAGTAAGTTTGCAAGAAGATTAGAGAAAGCCACTTTTGTTTCCCTCCTCTTCCCTCATGTCATAAAGGAAGAAAAATTGATCGCAGGCAAATGAGGCCATGATAGACATATATGTGTACAACTAAAAACAGATCATTGTGCCATTATGGGATAAACTAATATTTTTGAGATTGAAAAAAATTAGTATTTTTTGAAAAGTGGTTTATTTAGGTAGATTATTATACATAAAATAATAAATATGTCATATAACTCCTAATGAAATTTGGTTTTTTCTTAACTTTAAAAAGTTGAATAATAGTTCTGTCATCCGTATGTCTTTCTTTTTGTTCTTTGATACATGTATCTGATAAATTAGATGTTTTATATTATGCATAAGGGAATAATAGGTAAAAAAAATCCTTGCATAATCTAAGAACAAATGCAGAACATTAATAAAAATATCCAATGCTATACAATCTTAATATTATGATTACTTAGTCTGATTTTTTAAAAAATTTCTAGTTTATATCTTCTTGAAAAGTAATCCATACATGTGTTTTGAATTGCAATGTGTCATACCTAGCAATAAAATCACTTTTATCCCACATTGCACATACTAAATGAAACTTGTCTTATATTAGCCAATTGTTTTAATATGTTATTTTTTTTAAAAAAATATTGATTTTAAGTAGGATTGAGAGATAGAATTATTTAATTCTATTCTACAGAAGGCCTGATTTCTGCTGAATCCTTTGTCAGATTTCACTTGAAGAATAGCTAAACTGATGGCAGATGATCTTTATTCAAGTAACCTTGATGACACTTTTCATCATCATGGCATGCATTCTCTTCCTTTCTGTTGGGATAAGATAATACATTTTCCTTCATCTTCATTATCCTCTTCTTCGAAGAAAAGTAATTTACAATATTCTCTTCAACAATGCATCAGGAATAATGACAAGCAAAACTCAACCATGTAAAGAAGGGGAAAATAAGGCTCCATGTTATCGTTATACAGTAACGTTAGCCTCGTTCATTGCATTTCATCTCATGGATTTGGTTATTCAGTTATGGGCTGAGTGGTCAAAACACTTAGCACTTGCTTGACACACAGAGCTTGGCACATCACTTGGCACAACAAATTAGCTGTCATTAGAAAGTGGTTTTTAAAAAGGACAGCAGTCAGTATTAACTACTGATATAGTTAGCAGAGCAAAGAAGATTTTAAGAGAACATTATTTTGAAATCTTTTTGTATACAATTTGACAGAGATTTCTTGTGGTAATTGCAACTCGTTATGTTTAGAAAGGCTGGTTTGGAGGGGGTCTGTGCTGAGAAGATAATGCTCTTTTATTTTAACCCTGGTTAATTTTATTAAGACCTAGAAAAGCATGGCTAAGTTAAAGGTTATCCTAAACAAATTCCAAATATTTTGGCCATTTATTTTTATTTAAGCAACCCAGAAATTTCCTTCAAAGTATTAAGATATGAGCCAAGGGATAAAAATGCAAGCAACTGGCCAAAATATCATATTTCCTGTAGTTTTGTGACCAGGGTAGCCAAATATCAGCCTTTTAAAAATTAGTCATTGAGACATCCAACAGGGGAAAGAATGCAAGACCATGTGGGAGAAGACATGACTTCAGCCATTTTTCTCCATGTCCTACATGCTGCTAACCCTCCAAGAATAGTGCAAGCAAGTTGATGGGGAATATATAATACTATTTTATAGAGTTCAAAGGCAAATGCCAGAAATCTTGGCTTGTAACTTTATAGATATCTGCCTGTCAGAAACAATTAAATGTTTCAAACTTTCCTTGAAATTTTTTAAAAGACAAGAAATCTATATTCCCACTTGAGTCCAGGAATTCGAGACCATCCTGGGCACTATGGCAAAATTCCATCTCTACAAAGCGAAAAAAAAAAAAATCGTCAAGTATGGTGGCATATGCCAGTAGCCCCAGCTACTCAGAAGGCTGAGGTAGAAGATAACCTCAATGTGGAAGCTTGAGGCTGCAGTGAGCCAAGCGGTGATTGCATCACTGCACTCCAGCCTGGGTGACAGAGTGAGACCGTGTCTCAAATTAAACAAACAAATAAATAAACAAATAAATAAATAAATAAATATTTCCAACCAGTTTTAACATACTTTTTAAAAGATGCTTCAGCATAAAATGATTAAATGGACAAGAAAGTAACAGAATAGTCCTAATGTTTTTTTGTTCATTTTGAAACAAATATTAAAAATTTGTGGTATGTTTTACAATGTTGGGAAAATAGACCAACGTTGATAATTGGCCAGTCAGATGGATGATTCCATCTGTTTACGAAGCAGTAATTAAAACACAGATATAAAGTTCAAAACTGTAGTAAATTCTACAGAGGAAAATAGAAGTGTTCTAAGAAAATATAAAAGGGAAGCCCATTTACTTCACAGAACTTGAAGAACTCTTAGGATATAGGCTTTTCTGAGAAAGGGATATTTTAGTTGACATTTGACACATGATTAAGACAGACTAAAATGGAACAAAAAGCATTCCGTGAAATGAAAAAAAAAATTGTTCCTGCTACAGAAAAAAAAAAAGCTTGCTCTACTGGAGAAGTGTAAGAGGAACATGAGGCTGTAATTTGAGTAAGATCAACAGAGTAGTTTTCAATGTCAGACAAGTTTCCTCTTATTCAGGGCTTGTAGATGAATCAAGGATGTCTTACTTTATCCTTAGTGAAATGAGAAATCTTCATATTGTTCAAAGAAAGACAATGACATGCTCACTTTTAGTTTCTAAATTATTTCTTGAGTTGCTGGATGGAAATTTCATTGGAAGCAGACAAAGGGAGCATGGAGACTCTGTTTTGATTTATTATAATAATTTAAGAAAGATATATTGTGAAGTTAAACTCAGGGAGTGGCAACGAAAGAGTAAAGCATGCATATTTGAGATACATCCCTCCTCCTCAGGCTTTCCTTAATCATTAAAATATTATACAATTTACATTTTTAGAATTCATATATTTTTATTTCAAAATTTTAACTTATTTTAAGTTCCAGGATACATGTGCAGGATATGCAGATTTGTTACTTAAGTAAACACGTGCCTTGGTGGATGGCTGAATCTATCAACCCATCACCTAGGTACTAAGCCTCACATGCATTAGCTATTTATCCTGATGTTCTCCGTTCGTCTGCCCACAAGACAGGCCCCAGTATGTGTTGTTCCCCTCTCTGTGTCCATGTATTCTCATTGTTCAGCTCCCACTTGTAAGTGCGAACATGCAGTGTTTGGTTATCTGTTCCTGTGTTAGTTTGCTGAGGATAATGGCTTCCAGCTCCACCCATGTCCCTGCAAAGGACATGATCTTGTTCCTTTTTATGGCTGCATAGTATTCCATGGTGTATATGTACCACATTTTCTTTATCCAGTCTATCATTGATGGGCATTTGGGTTGATTCCACATCTTTGCTATTGTGAATAGTGCTGCAATGAACATACACGTGCATGTATCCTTATAATAGAATGATTTACGTTCCTTCGGGTATATATACAGTAATGGGATTGCTGGGTCAAATGATATTCCTGGTTCTAGGTCTTTGAGGAATCACCACACTGCCTTCCACAATAGTTGAATTAATTTACATTCCCACCAAAAGTGTAAAAGCATTCCTATTTCTCCACAGCCTTGCCAGCACCTGTTGTTTCTTGACTTTTTAATTATCGCCATTCAAACTGGCGTGAGATGGTATCTCATTGTGGTTTTGATTTGCATTTCTCTAATGATCAATGACATTGAGCTTTTTTCATATGTTTGTTGGCCCCACAAATGTCTTCTTTTGAGAAGTGTTTGTCCATGTCCTTTGCTCACTTTTTAATGGGGTTGGTTTTTTTTCTTGTAAATTTGTTTAAGTTCCTTGTAGATTATACATATTAGACCTTTGCCAGATGGATAGATTGCAAAAATTTTCTCCCATTTTGTAGGTTGCCTATTCACTCTGATGATCATCTATTTTGCCTTGCAGAAGCTCTTTAGTTTAATTAGACCCCATTTGTCAATTTTTGCTTTTTTTGCAATTGCTTTTGACATTTTCATCATGAAATCTTTACCCATGCCTATGTCCTGAATAGTATTGCCTAGATTTTCTTCAGGGTTCTTACAGTTTTGGGTTTTACATTTAAGTATTTAATCCATCTTGTGTTAATTTTTGTATGAGGTGTAAGGAAGGGGTCCAGGTTCAATTTTTTGCATATGGCAACCTTTTTTTCCCAGCACCATTTATTAAATAGGAAATCCTTTCCCCATTGCTTGTTTTTGTCAGGTTTGTCGAAGATCAGATGGCTGTAGATGTGCAGTCTTATTTTTGTGATTGCTATTATGTTCCATTGGTCTATGTCCCTGTGTTTGTACCTGTATCATGCCATTTTGGTTATTGTAGCCTTGTAATATAGTTTGAAGTTGGATAGCATAGTGCCATCTAGGAAAAGCAGAGACAACGTGTTAAAAGCACCAAATCCATCTGACAAAGGTCCTTCACCCACTTTTCAGTGGGGTGGTTGTTTTTGCTTGTTGAATTGTTTAAGGTGCTTACAGATTCTTGATGTTACACCTTTATCAGATGCATAGTTTGCAGATATTTTCTGCCATTCTGGGGTTCTCTGTTTCTTTTGTTGCTAGTTTCTTTTGCTGTGCCAATGCTCATTCATTTATTTCAGTCCAATATGTAAAGTGTTGTTTTTGTTGCAATTGATTTTGTGAACTATGTCATAAATTCTTTGCCAAGGCCTATATCCACAATGGTATTTTCTAGGTTTTCTTCTAAGATTTTTAAGTTTTTTGGCTTACATTTAAACCATTAATCCATCTTTAGTTAATTTTTGTATATGGTGAAAGGTTGGTGTCCAGTTTCATTCTTTTGCATATCCCAGCATCATTTATTGAATAGTCTTTTCCCCTTTGCTTGTTTTTGTCGACTTTGTTGCAGTTCAGATGACTGTGTGTGACTTTATTTCTGGGTTCTCTGTTCTGCTCCATTGTTCTATGTTTCTGTCTGTGTACCAGTGTCATGTCTTTCTGGTTACAGTAGCTTTATTTCCTTGCCTTATTGTGCTGGTGAGAAGCTTCAGTTCAATGTTGCATGAAACTATTAAGAGTGGGTATACTCGTCTTATTCCTGATCTTATGCAGAAGGAATTGAGTCTTTCTATATAAGGTATATAATTAACCATAGACTTTTCACATATGGCTTTAATCAGAATGAGTGAATTACTTTCTATACCTATGTTTTATCATGAATGTTTACTTTTGTTCACGTATCTTCTCTACATATATTGAAATGCTTATATGGTTTTTCTCCTTCATTATTTTAATTTAATGAGTAATAATGATTGATTTGCCAATTTTATATTAACCTTGCATTCCTGGATAAATGGCACTTGGTCATAGTGTATAATCCTTTTTATATATTGTTGGATTTGGATGCTACAACTTTGCTAAAGATTTTTGTATCGGTATTGATGAGGTATATTTTTCCCCCTTATGGTACATTTTTCCATTTTATTGTCAGAACAATGCTGGCATTATAATATTTAGTTTCTGGAAGTCTATGTATTATATATTCAATTATCTTTTAAATTCCAAAATATTATTTATTTATTATTTTTTCTGGAAAATATTTATTCATTTATTTATTTTAGAGATAGAGTCTGGCTTTGTCACCAAGGCTGGAGTGCAGCAACATGATCACAGTTCCCTGCAGCCTGGAACTCCTGGACTCAAGCGATTTTCCTGCCTTAGCAGTCAAGTAACTGGGACAACAGGCACTCACCACTATGCCTGGCTATTTTTTTTAATTGTTTTTTGTAGAGACAGGCTCTCTGTCATCCAGGCTGGTCCCAAACACCTGGCTTCAAGTAATCCTCCTGCCTTCACCTCCCGAATTGCTAGGATTATAGCTGTGAGCCACCATACCTGGCCTTATTTTTTTATTAAATATATGATAGAGTTTTCCAGTGAAGTGATGTGGGTGGTGATGTCTCTTTGGGAATATTTGAAATTATGAACTAATTTTATTTAATTAATATAGGTATATTAAAGCTTTCTATTTCTTCTTGAGTAAGCTGCGGTAGTTTGTATTTTTTTAAGCTTTATCCATTTCATGGTAAGTTGCAAGTTTTCTTGAGAGGAAAAATTGAATGTTAAATGTTGTAAATTTTAAAATATTACAATCAAATAATACATATTTGAAAGTGACAGCATAACATTATTTTAATTACAGCTTTAGCTAATCGTTACTACAACCACCTTATAGACAAGATTTATTAAGATATGCAAACACAGAATGCCTCCATATTCTGATGGCATCCAAAATTGAGCAAAGCCCTGGTTCCTTGAACTCTCCCCAGAATTATCTAGCACAAGCCCAAATTCTATAATTAACCCTTTCTAACAGTCTCTTATTGTGATGTGCTTTCCTTCACTGCAATGAGTTATCAACCTCACTTCTTCGCCTATAGGTATGTTCCTGGCCATCTTTGAGTGAAGATCACTGACAAATCCAATTAAACTTTAAACAGAAATAAGATTTCTATTAGCTATGCAAACTGTATACTGAAGTGTTTTGGTAATGCCTCTAACCCCATTTCTAATGCCAGTTGGGATGATAGCACTACATCATGTTTGGCAATGAAAAGTAAAATAGACTAACAATAGCTGTGAAGAGTTCTTTGAGCTCACACAGTGATAAATCTACTTTTAAGTTCTCCCTTAATGTATTTTAGCACAATTAATTAGTATTGTAGAACATATAAAAGTTTAACTGTGTTCATTTTGTTTACTTCTAAATATTAATAGTCACATTAACTGATTTATAGTGACTTAGTTCTATTATAGTACATAATACTTGTCATAAATTAATGAGTTTTTGGCATATAAATATGTTTAGCAGGCTATTAGTAGCAAGATGGAATATTTCAGATGATTATTGCATTTGCATTAATTTAGAGTTATTAAAAAATGATCTGGCTAACTAGAGTACAGCCTACAGGAATCAGATTTTAAAAAGTAATGTTAACATTCCAAATGTTTTTATATATTCTCAAAATTTCACTCGATTATGGGGATCAAAGTGGATCATATGTAGATTAAAAGCCTGATAATGTAAGAAATACATACAAGAAATCATGAAAATTTGCTTCATTAGTAAATATTTATTCAAGTATAGATTTGTATAATTTTTCTATCATGATCAAATGTGGATACTTTGAATGGCATTGTAATTTTCAGTAAATGTTGATTTTTTTTCCTAAATATTTGAGTCATACTTCAATTACAGCCTATTTAAGATTGGAATTTCTTAACATTCTAATAAACTGTTGAATTTTAAACCATTATATTATTTTGCTTGTATTGAACAAAATGTCTTTACCATTTCAGGTCTGTTTTAACCTTCACTAATTAAAATAATAATAATTGGTGTTTCCTCATATCTTAATTAGTCAGCTAAGGCTTATCACAATACAAAGTAGTTGTTCTTTTCATCTACATTTTTTAAACCTAATTTATAATTTTATCTAATTATTATGTTTTCTATAATCAAGACAATCATCAAGTCTCTAGACTTTATTGCTCTACCATTATTTTCTCATCATTCAAAAATGAACATTTTCAATGCACATATCTGCAAATCAGGCAGATATGCATATTGGCTTAACCTGAAATATAGGACATACTTTTCAAATTAAATATATTGCAGTCATTACTTCTTTTATCATTTTACTTTTTTTACTTTATTCCATATTTTTCACTAATTTAAAATATGTTCAATTATTTTATTCATAATAATCCTTCTATTTTAAGCACTTTAAATCCCCATTTCTTGAGCCAGAAATTTATTTTGCCTGTATGACAGCGACAAATTTTACAGAAAACCATATCGTATGCTTTTATAAAAAGAAGTCCATTTAAATATATTTACAAATGTCATTCAGTATACACTATATTTTTCCAACTCTATTGGAAAAATTGCTACTTCAAAATATAGCAATCACCAAAACCTGTTGACTATATCTACTCCTATTTCAGTGAGAGATGGCAGGTAAACCATTGAAATAAATTAAACAATAAATATTTAATGCCTAATATAAATTTGGAATTATTAAGAAAGCAACTAATAGTGATTCTGAAACAAAAACATTAAACAAAAGCAAGATGATGTTATTAATGATTTGTCCTAATTCTTTCTTTACTCTATTAAAGTTTTCTTTAATAAAGAACACTACCTTTGAAGAATGCTAGCATGCCAAGCAATAGACTCTGTTTCGTTGAATTATAGTAATAAAACACCTCTTGTTGATGGAGTGAAGAAAATTTATATTTACTTTTCAGAAGTGTGTGTGTATGTGTGTGTGTAATTTTTCACTAAGCAAAAAGAGAATGAAATATGTTGTAAACAGTCATGTTTTATTTCCCAGTTATGTTTAGGATTGAATACAGTTAAGCTGCTCTCACAAAGAGATACAAAAATGGAGATGCACAATAAAAGTAGAAGTATATTTCTGTCTCATGTCATTGCACTCAAGTAGATAAATAGTCCAGAATACATAGGCAGTTACTCTCCACTGGGTTATCATGGGAGGCACTGTAGTAGCTATTTGCTTTTCTTTAAATATATCTCCAAACACTGTGGTCTCTCAAACATAATACTGGGTAAAAGGAAGTTTATACTAAACAGCCATACCAACTAATTAAATCTGTGTGACACATAGAAACCTTTTTTGTTTCTCTGAATTTAACTCCTAATGGTATGTTTTATCACAGCATTTTTATTTAGCATTTTTTAAAACTTTGTCCATGAAAATTCCATATTTATTTTTACAGTCATAATTTAGTGAAGATAAGCAAATGTCTTTCTACTAAACTTTGGGAAGTCTAGCTAAATGGTTCAACCTGGAAATAGCTCACTTAAATTTCAAACACAATGTTTGGAATGGAATAAGTAACAACTTGTCAACTGAACAATGAGAGTGTAAACCTGAGAATCAGTTATAAAGACTTGGTAACATATAAGAATCACACTCGTTCTAATGTTATTCTTAGAAGCTATTCATCTGACATTTGCCTGATTTTCACTTGTCCTTTAAAGGGAAAGATCTTATTGGTTACAACAACACATACATCCGATTCAACTGAATGTAATGTGTCCTTGTAAATTACTATATTGGCAGTGTTGGTTATGTAACTTTCTCCTCTCAGATTATATACTTTGAGTTTACCCCCAAGAATCTACTCTTGGTGTACATACATATGTATTTTTGATATTGCACAACTCAGGAAAAAATTCAGGATCATAGTGATTTTATTGACAAAAATTATCTCATTAATATTTATTAAATACCATCTATGTGCCAAACATTATATGAGGGACAGAGTGAGGCAGAACTGAAGAAAATATAGAGTTCCTGCTCTCAGGGAAATTATATTTTTAGATGTGAAAATTCAAATTACAACAAATCTGTATGGTATTCTCATTTCCGAGTCCCACTTACAAGATGACACATGAGAAAATACCTGGGACAGACAAGGACTTGAGATATACCAATATCCTGAGATGGGGTATGACAGAGAGGAACAGTTAGAGCTGACATGCTGAGGCTGGCACAGGCTAAGAACACTTGAGGAGACGTAGAGAGACTGGGATGGCCACAGAAAGTGATGAGAAGAGGAGATGATGTCAGAAAGGCAGCAGAAACTAAACATGCGCCACTGGAAGGTGTTTTGTTTTCATTCTAAATAAAACAGGATGCTGTTGGAGAGTTTGGGGAAGATGGAACCTAAAAACGTTACTCTGCTGCTTTGCAACATACAATTGCTCCTCAGTGTCTGGTGCGGGATGGGTTCCAGGATCTCCCTGAATACCAAAATCCACAGATGCTCAAGTCCCTGATATAAAATGGCGTAGTATTTTCATACAACCTATACACATCCTCCTCTATATTTTAAATCATCTCTAGACTACTTGCAATATCTAATACAATGTAAATGCTCTGTAATAGTTGTTATACTATATTGTTCAGGGAATAGTGACAAGAAAAAAAAAGGCTGTGCATGTTCATTAAAGACTCAACCATCATAGACCTAACTATCATTTTGACCCACAGTTGGTTCAATCTGTGAATTCAGAACCGACAGAGATGGAGGGCCAACTGCATACTGTAACAGAACATGCAGGCAGGCAAGGCAACCAGTTCATAGATATTATAATAATGTAGAAAAGAAATGATGATAGACAGACATGACAAAAGACAGACTGATAGATTAAAAAGATGATGGAGAGAGAGAAAGATAAAAATATAGATAAGCTAATGTCATTAGAGATGCCTCTAAGGGAGTGACAAAATGATTTGCAAATATGGCCAAATATTTTTAAAAATATATACTAATCAAATTTCTTTAGTTTTGATCATATCTGGTCAATTTTCTTTTATTTCTTTCATTAGGCATGCAATAATGAAGTTTTAGTTTTAGATTTTCTGTTCTAGAGTTGTTTAATTATGAGAATAGTAGAACTTTCCCTGGTGATGGAAATATCTCCTGCACTTTCCAACATGTGAGCCACTAGGCATGCATGAGCACCAGGATTGAAGCTTGGTGTGAGCGAAAACTAAATTTTTAATTTAATTTAATTTAATCTATAGTAACTTAAATCTAAATACACACATGAGGCTACTTATTGGACAGTGTAGTTTTAGAACATAGTGGCAGGTACGGAGAGAGGCTGTTATTGGAAGAGTCAGACATTGGAGGAGGAATTCTGAAGTCCTATTCACTTTTTATTTTTAATTTGAGTAATGATTACAAGAATGTTCCTGTTATAATTATTGGTCAAACTACATATGTATGCTTTACAACTTTTTCTGTGTTTTAGTATTACATACACAAACATACAAACAGCCCAAATTAACACAAAGAGATAATAGGAGGTAAGGGTGTGAAGACAAGTAATGCACATGACTTTTTGAAGAAACTGAGACGTAAAGTCCAAAGTAATTAGAACCTGAAATTGAAAGGGATATATCAATCCATCTGATAAATAGGTTGAGAAATCTATATGCTAATTAACGGCCATTTAGTAACAAAGACGATTTAGAACTACAGAAATTCAGATTAAGCTATAGAGCAAGATGCATGAGTAGGGGAAATATTATGTGGTGTGTTCAGTGGTAGATAGGTTTAGAGGTGAGTGAACACAACAGGAAGTTAATCTCTTATTGCTTGTGACTAATTTCTCTATATTTTCTCTAGGTCCAGTGAGCTACATTCTAGTAATCTCTATTTTCTCTTTCAGATGGGAGACTATGATATCTTGATAAGAGGGAAATTAATGAAGTAGAGTAAAACTACAAGCATCATAAAATCTTTCAAAACTGTGAGGAATGCTGGAAAAGGTTTAGGATGACAGAAATGGATTAGGAATTGGCCCATTTAGTTTTAGGGGAAACTATGAGCAAAGAAAATGATTTAGAATTTGTGTGAAAGTAGATGGACAGAACACTTGCACACAACAGTAGCATTATTAGCCTGCATTTGTCCCGTGTATTAGAAATTTCAAGGAATTCCACATGTATTATTATTAGATTCTTATACTACCTACTTCTTTGAGTAAGGCAATAATTTTATTCCTAATTAATTCAATGATGGTTAAATTGGAAATGATTTAACTTGCTAAGATCAAATATCTGGTGTTAAAGCAAATTACTCATGCCATTCTTCTGATAGAACTGCTCACACTACATTAATTATATAACATCCACTAACTAAAGAAAAATCAGAAGCTCCGAAATTGAATTCTTCTCTTATTCTTTCTCCTTCTCCTTCTCTTATTCGTCTTCTTCCTGCTTTGGGAAACACGTAACATGATTTTTACATCAATGTAGTCAGAAAGTATCCAGAAAAGTGTATTTCTAGAGAGAGTTTGGGTTTGGCTTTTTTTTTTCCCATTGTAGTAATCAAAATTGCCTGCAACTATCTCACTGATACCTAATTACAAACTTATTTTGCACTGTAGACCCAGAGAACAGACAATGGAGGAAAGGCAAAGAATTAATGTTAGCCAGAAATAGAAAAGTATATTAATTTGGTGAAAATGCCATTAAGTAGTACAAGAGAATAGTAACCTCTGTTATTCAAAGGTTTTCTGCTTATAATTTCATAGAAAATCTTCAGAAAATTATTTTATATTGTGCCTCCATTTTCTTCCAACTGTTAATTTATTATTTGAATACTCTTCCTTTGGAGTGACACTTAATGTGTCCCAGATTTGAAGGTATCTGTGTAGACGGTCAAACATACATTAAGTTCATATTCACTTTGAGAATAACATCAACTCTTTCTTCCCTGCACATAAAACCAGTTTTTCAGTTCTTAGAATATGAAAAGTTGTTTAGAGACTCCTAGAGATAATTTAATTCCATATGCACATTATTGATCAGAGGATCTAAGTGATTGATCAGAAAATTTTATATTAAATCTCTAAATAGTCAAGACAAAAGTTTTATTTTTAATTGGATAATAAACTAATAGAGTTAGACATTAATTTATTCAGACTCAAGTAAAACCAAAGAAATGAACAATGCCAGCAACCACACAAGCCTGCTCTTAGCACACTCCTGGTTTACAGTTTATTTCATTTAGTAAAATAGTTTTTTAAAAAGTTTCAGCACTTTGAGAACCCGAGGCAGGCAGATCATCTGAGGTCAGGAGTTTGAGACCAGCCTGACCAACATGAAGGAACCCCGTCTCTACTAAAAATACAAAATTGGCCGGGTGTGGTGCCACATGCCTATAATCCCAGCTACTTGGGAGGCTGAGGCAGGAGAATCACTTGAACCCGAGGAACCAGAGGTTGCAGTGAGCTGAAATTGCGCCATTGCACTCCAGCCTGGGCAACAAGAGGGAAACTCTGTCCCAAAATAAAATAAAATAAAATAAAATACAAAAGTTTTATTCACATTATATAGTTTCCTTATGTTTAAATTCTAAAAATTTATTAGCTACTCATGGTAGTTGAAAAATTTTCATTTTACCAGCTGAAAATCACATTTCTATGCACTAATGCCCAATTCGCTTTGCAACAATAGCAAGTGTCTCCGTACACTACACATAGTGTTGCTGCCAACTCATTGTTTAGTGGAATTAGCTGTTGCTCTGAGAGTCCATAATGCGATAACACTTATAAGCAACTTGCATTCAAATGTGATATTATTTGAAGTGAAGCTATCAAGTTCCAAATTTGTTTTTCTTTTTCTTCTTGTTTCTATTGTTTGTCTTCCCTTTGGCAAGTAAGAAATAATTTTAATTATAGAAGCAATTACATTACCAAGTCTAATAATAGTATTATATGAAAAAAAGTATTTAGTTTCAGAAGAGCTGTTATGGCTTACACTGTAAGTTGTCGCTATGCAAGTAAATGACCTAAATGAAAACAGGGAACACTCCTGGATAATAGGCTTTATGAAAATGATTATATGGGTGTGTTTAATCTCTAGATCATATTGGTTGTAATTCTCACTAGAAATGTAAGAAGGTGAGTTTAATTTTTTTAAAAAAGGAACAAGAAAGAATGCCTCACCATGTAAACAACTTATGCCATCTGAAAATCCCCATGATTAATATCTTAATTATTGTTTGTGACATAAGAACTCAGTGACGTGTGAAGGCAGTGTTAACTTTAATCAATGAGATGCAAAAGTCAAGGCATTTGCTTAATTGCTTTAATCAATGAGATGCAAAAGTCAAGGCATTTGTCACAAGGCATTTGCTATTACCAGCATGTTGATGTGGTATATTTGCATAATGACTCTTTTAAGCAAAAAAATACCTTTCTGTTTTAATTGAATAGAATGACTTCATTATTTTTTCAACCTCTACTGGCTTTTAAAGAATGTACATTTAGTTTGCACAGGAACAAGTGAGCAATATTTTTGTCCATGGTTGCTTGAAGCAGTCCTGCAGTAGCCAAAACAGTTAAATATTGTTTTCATTCTTATATTTACTCATTCAACAAGTATGCCTCATTGTGCCAAGTGAAGAGGAAAAAGTGAGAAAGAAAATATGATTGCTGAATTAATAAAACTCATAGTCTCTTGGGGGATAGAGATACTTGAAAAAGCCCTACATACATTTTCTAGTTAAAATTGGATTGAGTGCTATGAAGGAGAGCAACTAGGTACTGTTAATGCAAAAAACAAACTCTGTGAAATACTTAAAGAGGTTTATTCTGAGGCAGTATGAGTGACCATGGTGAGGAACAATCTCAAGAGGTCCCAAGAAAGTGTGCCCAAGTCAGTTGGGTTATAGTTTGGTTTTCTCCATTTTAGGGAGATAGAAATTACGGACAAAGATATAAATCAATACATGTAAGTTATATATAGGCTTGGTGGCTTGGAAAGGCAAGACATCTCAAAATGGGGTTGGGGTGGAGTAGGGGAATGTTGGAGGTGTTACAGATGGTCATAGGCGAATTCAAAGATTTTCTTATAGCAATTGGTTGAAAAAGTTAAACTTTGTCTAAGGACTTGAAGTCAGTAGAAAGAAATATTTGAGTTAAGATAGGGGCGGGCTGTGGAAGCCAAGTTTTTTTTATTATGTAGATGAAGCCTCCAGATGGCAATCTACCAAAGAATAGATAGTTAATATCTTTTTTTTAGACCTTAAAGGATGTCAGACTCTTAGGAGTCAGTCTCTCCTAGATCCTAGAAAGGTTTGGCTGTATTAATGGAGATTCTCTACAGATGTAAGTTTCCTCCACAAAAGACAGCTTTACAGAACCATTTCAAAATATGTCAAAGAAATATATTTTGGGGTGGTCTGCTGTTCGCCTTGTGATGCTACACCAGAGTCAGGTTGGAATTGGTATTTTATTGCCACAAAAGGTCTGTTTTGTCCACCTTATGATCTCTATTTTAATGTTAATGCTGGTCAGTTGTGCCTAAACTTTAAAAGGGAGGATGTATGATGCAATGTGCCCAACCCCCATTCCCAGGATGGCTACAAATTTTATATTTTTGAGGTTTCTCTGAAGTCGCCTTGGCCCAGAGGCCACAAAGACTGTTAAGTTCTCTTAAGGACTAGTTACTGTTTACCTTGAAAACTTGAGTGGTCCATTCAGATGGTTGCAGGTCTTAGTGTAACCAAGTATTTCAACTTTAAAATAAATTTTAGAACTTATTTTTCCCATTTCTCTCTAGTTTTATAGAGAGAACACTAACTGAGACCCTAACCATAGGGATGTAGCCTGACTAGAACATTATAGGACATGCATCCTAGCAGCTTTCAGAAAGGGAGTACAAAACAAAAAAGCTTAAATAAAGTTCAAACAATTATTCAAAGATTGGCACTTCTAAATATTTGGAATGTGTTTATCAGATTTGCCATAAACATACAGATAGAAGCCGGGCATGGTGGTGTACACCTGTAATTCCAGCAATTTGAGAGGCTGAGGTGGGAAAATCACTTGAGTTCAGGAGTTTGAGACACTCTGGGCAACATGGTGAAAACCTGTTTCTAAAAAAACATAAAAATATTAGCCGGGCATGATGGTGCACACTTGTAGTCCCAGCTACTCAGGAGGGGGAGGTGGGATTGCTGCTTGAGCCCAGGAGGTCAAGGCTTCAGTGAGCCATGATTTTGCCACCGCACTGCAGCCTGGGTGACAGAATGAGATCCTATCTCAAAAACAAAAACAAACAAACAAACAAAAATTACTGATCTAGACCAAGAGGCTCCTCGAAATTTGAGAATGATACATTATATGACCACCTTCATCTAGCAGAGTGCTTCTGACATAAAGAAGAAATTAGAAAAACAAGAAGGGACACTGGGGATGAATCCCTCCCAGATAGTAGATATTGCCTTCAGTGTATACTATTCTTCAGAAGCTAAGAAGTTAAGGCCAGGCACAATATATTTAGGAATGGTAGGAAAAATCCCACACCAAAGAAAGGATGGAAATCCAAATAAGGCCTTGGGTCACAGTGTGCGTACTGTAATGAGAAAGATCACTGGAAGTTCATTTGCCCCAAAAAGAAAGGACTCAAGGGCTAGAAGAAGAAGATGCCAGGGAGAAGGCCCACTGGCAGAGAGTGGAAGAGGATTATGACCCCAATAAAGAATGAAAATTCCCAGGGGCTCCCCTAAATCTTTCAGAGCCAATTAAAATTTTCCCACAGGAGCCCTGGGTACAATTGACCTTACTAACTACTTAAAGGATGCCCTCTTCTGCATCCAAATTGACGAAAAATCCCACATGTTCTTTGCCATTGAATGGCGAGACCCAGACAAAAAGATGACTTTCCAATATTGTTGGACAGTGTTATCTCAAGGATTTAAAAATTTACCCATCCTTTATGGGGAAATACTGGAAAAGGACAAGCTTATAAGGAGATAGAGAAGTATTATTGCAATACACAGATGACTTGCTGATAGCGAGTTCCAGCTAAGACCAATGTCTGTCCAACACTATTTTGGTTTTGAATCATTTAACACAGTGCGGATAAAAGGTATCCCCCTTGCACAAGGCTCAAGTCTGTAAGCAGGAAGTGACCTATGTTGGATTACAATTAAAGCAGGGGAAGAGGGGCCTAATGCCCTGTAGGAACTAGCCAGTAGCCACTATGAAATCCTCCAAGAACAGGAGGCAGCTACAGGGATTTGGGGGCATGGTAGGCTTCTGCCAAATTTGGATCCCCAACTTTGGACTTATGGCTAAGTCCCTCTTATGAGTCCTTAGAACGGCAGGACTCAGAGTCCCTGCACTGGACAGCAGAACGCCAACAAATATTTTACACTATTAAAGAAATGTTCATGTCAGCCCCAGCTCTGGGACTGCCAAATCCTCAGAAGCCATTCAAGCTTTATATCTATAAGAAAGAGAATATAGGGCTGGAAGTGTTGGTCCAAATGCTAGGGAACACCCTACAACCAATAGGCTGTTTTTCTAAACAGCTGGATCAAACCACTAAAAGATGGCCTCCCTGCCTCTGGGCAGTGGCTGCCACCTGTGAGATGCTAAGAGGGGCAGAGATGTTCACCCTGAGATAGGCTTTCACCATTTTTTTCCTCATCAGGTGCTGACCTTGCTGGAGTAGAAAGGAGGCCATTGGCTTACTGCAGGGCAAATGGACAAATGCCAGGCCATCCTACTGAATGACTCAAATATCACCTTGCAAACCATCATTGCTCTAAACCCAGTCACCTTGCTCCTGGCCACTGTAACCAACCAAGAACTGAAACAATTGCCTGGAAATCCATGATGCGTTTTAATCTAGCAGGCCAGACCTGTCAGACCAAACATTGGCCACTCCAGACTAGGAGCTTTACACTAACAGATGCAGCTTCATGGAAGAATAATGATGCCAAGCTCAGTACGCTGTGGTGACTGCAGATAAGGTCCATGCCCATTCTGCTGCCATTTCAGCACAGAAAGCTGAACTGAATACCAGAGCTTTGGAACTATCCCAGGGAAAACAGGTAAATATTTTCACTGACTCTAAGTATACGGTTTTGGTAGTGCAAGCTCATGGGACTGTGTGGAAGAAAAGAGGCCTCCTGACCTCAGGAAACAAGAACACTAAGCATCTGACAGAGATACTCACCCTATGAGACACAGTCACATTACCAGCTCAGGCTGTTATTATGCACTGTCCAGGGCATCATAAAGTTGCCTCACAAACACCCAAAGGGAGCCAGGTTGAAGCCTACTCCACCAAGGCTGAAAGAGCCACAGAGGTAGCTAAAGTTTTGCCAAAGGAAATAATTATATGGCTTGGGCTTCCTTGTTCTATACAATGTGGCAATGGCCCTTCTTTTATTCTGAAATCACACAAAAGGTAAGTCAAGCTTTGCAGATCAAATGGAAATTAAACTTGTGAAGACCACAGTTGACAAGGAGGAGATGGAGAAAATGAACCACACCTTAAAGAAGACAGTGACAAAACTCTGTTAGGAAACAGATTTAAGCTGGAATAAAGTTTTGCAAATTGTCTTATTTCATGTCAGAGTCGTGCCCTGAAGTGTGCTTTGGTTGATCCTTTTGAAATCATGAAAAATCCTTCCAGACACCCTTCCTGAAAATTCCACCTGTAGACTGAATACATGAATCTAGAGTTAAACTGTATGTATGAAAATTGGGGCAGATATTACTAATAACACAGCAGTTTTCTTTATCTAGGTCTACACATTCCATGGATAAGTCTCTTCACTCTTTTACTTAGGAGATAAGATGGTGCTGAAGTCTTGGAAAAACCTAGGACCAGATCAGCAGCTAGCTAAAAATTGCACAGGACTTCATGGGGTCCACTGCACTTTTTCCAGTTAACACTCATTCCTCTGTCAAGCTACCTGGGATCAAGCCATTGCTACATCAACATCAGGCAAAGGCAGGTCCTTCTCCACCTGACACCTCAGACCACAAGCCTACTTAGTTTTGCAAGCCAAAGAGAGATCCGAAGTTATTGGCAAGGAAAAATCACACAGATAATTAGTGTCCTTCCATTTACATGAAGTTCTTAACAAATTTTATATTGATCAGTACATTTTTATCCTTGCTAAAACTAATCTTTTTGGCTAAATGAGTGTATGTGGTAGCTTCTCTCCAAAGTAAAAAAGTCTGCTGGTTCTGTGGGGAGACACCCTTTCTTCCACTTCAGCCTTGCCATGGTGCATGCAAGCTCTTGTTTCTCTTCTGTGATGATAGTACCACTCACCATGAGTCCTCCAACTCTGAGGAAACCTGGAAAAACATTTTTCCTCTGATTCATAGACAGGTTAATGTCACCCCCATTATAGGATAGTACTTGCTGGCCTAGGATGGCTGACAACAGTCAGCATGGCATGTCAAACACCTCTGTGCATTGAAAAACAATAGTAGCATACCCCATGCTATTGCCCATGATATGGAATGGTGACCTCTTCAGCAATGTGGCCACACCCTTCAACTGACTGATAATATGTGGCTAGGATGTCAGAGTAATATCTATCTACCTAGAAGGGCCCATTGTTCTCCCTGGGGTGGCTATGGGCCTACAGCACTCATGGTTAGCCCTACTTATCTTACAGCTGGACTGGAATGTGTACCTTGGGACAGCACTACCTACCAATATGTAATCTGTCCTATCTGGACTCTCTTCCTGCCAACTGGGAAAGTGTTAAGGCCAGATGCCATCATAAAACATGAGCATCCTGGTGGGTCTACTCACGAGCTGTCTTTTCCCCCGAGATGGTGACCATAGATGTAGAATTACAAGTAGACATCATGGCTAAGCCTACAGCCACTGCCTTTAATAGCACAGGAGACTCGGAGCCTGCAGTGGCCTAAGGATGGTTCTTTTGATTTGGATAAATTAATATATATGTGAAAGTAAGAACTTCATCTCAAGCAAAGGAGTTACTGGTATTTATAGAATAAATATCATTCTTGGAGAAATGTTCAAAATGATTTGGATATTCAGAAGAAAAACATTAAAAATGTAAGAGGCAATGCAATAATTAAAGGTACTTTTCCTTTCACAGAAGCCCCCTCCTCCCTTCTCTGTTGTCCCAGCTCTCTCCACTTCCCCTGCATGTTGTTATTCCTCCCTGCCTCAAACTGACTCCTGAATGAATTCCTAGCTCCTGTTTAAGGATGCAGGATTGTGTGCCTGGTAGACTCTCACAGGGTCCACTTCATGTCTTAGATGAGGTTTCACCTCTAGGAGTCCCTTGTTATTCACAAACCACAGAGCAAGAAAGGCAGAAATATTAAAGAAACAGGATCATGGAATGCTTGAGAGCTTGGATGAAAGACTGTGTCCCCTATGAAGGCAGCAGGATGGAGAGTAGTTCCACTATTCACTTGGAGAGAGGCAAACAAACAAGGCATACAGCTGATGAATGTCAACAGAGATAGTGGGGAAAAAGTGACATACATTTTTTTCTTTCCTCAGTGTGACAAAAACCAGCCCTTCTCATTTGAATTTTCAGAAAAGCTGGTGCCATTGAGAGGCTACCCAAGACTCTTGGGTAATTCAGATAGATTTCTTACCAGTTGATGTTACTCATTTAAAGGACACCTTTCCCTGTGCCCCCATACATTTTCAGAAGTACTTGGCAATGTGTTTTCAGTTTACAACCATATGCATGGGGATGTGCACTGGCTACTGCATTGAATTCTGTTGTTGGCTAACGGTGATCTTTTGATGGGATCCAGAAGAACACTCCCATCAAGATGTTTGGTGTCGATGAAGCCGTCTATCTATCATCCTCCACAGCTATGAATGATTTCAGGGCATTAGAGACCTATTGGGAAGAGTGGCTAACACAATACTTTTAGGCTTTCTGGTAGAGTTGAGTTGGGAGATGTTGCAGTGATGTAGAGAAAACTGGTGAGTCCTCTGCTGATTACATCAGTGGTTTGATGAGGCTTTCTTAATAAATTATTGCCATAGGTCCAAGAGCAGATCAAAATTTCCCGCTTAACCTGCTTACCTTTGTCTTGGCTTTCTTGCCAATGATCTAAACTCAAGTAAAGGAAAATGTGGTAGGACGGCAAACATAAACTATTCTCAAATCTTGGTAGTACTACTTATTTAGAGACAATTTAGAAAAGATAAAGAAGAACAGAAGAGATTAAAGACTGCTGTGTTGGCTGCTGTGTTACAGTTCTTTACTAAAGTGATTAATCCTTACTCTGGCCAACTTAAGAAGGTAGCAAAGTGCTTATAGAAAGAGACTATGCTATTCTCGCAAGTCCAAGAGCAGATCAAAATTTCCCTCTTATCCTGATTACCTTTGTCCTGGCTTTCTTGCCAATTATCGAAATTCAAGTAAACGAAAAGGTGGTAGGACGGCAAACATAAACTATTCTCAAATCTTGGTAGTACTTACTCATTTGGAGACAATTTAGAAAAGATAAAGAAGAACAGAAGAGATTAAAGACTGCTGTGTTGGCTGCTGTGTTACAGTTCTTTACTAAAGTGATTAATCCTTACTCTGGCCAACTTAAGAAGGTAGTAAAGTGCTTATAGAAAGAGACTATGCTATTCTTGCAAGTGGCCAGGATATTGGAAGATGGGATGTAGAAAGAGACTCGACAATGTAGGGATTGCCAGGACAAGAGAATTAAGGGAAACTAAAAGGACAAAACACTCAGCTAACAAGTATTTGGCAGAGGCTCAACATTAACAGTTTGAGAGACTATTAGAGATGGAAAATGATGGACAAATGTAACAATATATTTTCCTCAGGCTACTTTATCTTTGACTTTTTCTGGCAGACTCTGTTGCTCCCTGTTCTGCAAATTCCTTGGAAATATCTTGCTTTACAAACTAGTAACAGATCAATACAGAGGTTGTTGGTATTTTGGGCCAGACTTTTACTTACCCCTTTCTTCCACAATTCCCACACAGATAGGTCCCTTTATTGAGGAATGTGTGTTCTTCCTTTCCATTGAATCTACTGTAAACCTCCTGGGGAGAGATCTGCTGTGCAACTTAAAATCAGCCATGTGCTATACTCTGGATGGATGGTTTGTGGAGCAGCTTGAGGAAAAGAACGTGATTTGCTTAGTATTTGTCATCTGAAATAAGAGGGGTATGGCAGAATGTCAGTCTCAAAGCATGCTAAAAAGCACCCTAAGCATCATTTGGGGCCTTAGGAAATGATTGTACTGGCTAAATTTGAGATATAGAAACAACAAAAATAGCCAAAAGAACAAGCCATGGTCACATATTATATTTCATTAATAAAACTATTTCCTTTGTTGGGAGCTCAGTTATAAAGAATAAAACCAGATATAAAAGAATTAGAAAAATAGGAAATATTTAAAAAGGGACATCCACCCTATAATACTCCCCTACTTTGAGTTAAGAAGGAACGTAAATATAATACAAATGGCCAATCACTATGACACAGGATTCTTTTGGTGCATCTTCACCAGTTGGAAATCTCCACAGCTAGTGGGGCCCCTGCCTGGGCTTTGGTCAGCCCTGGGCATGTCACAGCCTGCTTTCTGCCTTGGGTGCCTATATCTGGACAAGGAGAAGATGATGGTGCCTATAATCTTGGAGATGCTAGCAACTGGTGAGCCCCAAGGTGTGTTATGGCTCTTGCCTGGGAGTCCCAAGGTCTGAGCCCCAAGGACCATTACAGCTCCCTCTCCTTCCCTCCATCCATGGTGAAGCAAATAGGGGGACATGGGGAGAGTGTGCTACTGCTTGTTCATGTTACAGTTCATATTCATTCCTACTACCTGCTGTGTGGCAAACTGGGGGCGCATTACAGCTCCTTTGTTCCTGCCGGCCACATGCTTCAGGAAACAGGGGCATGTCACAGCTCACTGAGTCCCACCACCGTGCTCCAGCCCACAGCTCCTGGACCTGCCACCACCATCACTTCCCATCACATGGGGCATCCGCTCAGAAGTGGTGGAGGGTGGAAGGGCTACAGTGTTACCGCTCATTTCACACCTGCCATTTGGCAGGTCCAAGGTTCTTGTCCTGCATCCAATAAGAATGAGGTCACACAGACACTGGAGAGTGAGCAGGGTGGAGAAGGGTTTTATTGAGCAACAGAACAGCTCTTGACACAAGAGGAGACCCAAAGTGGGTAGCCCTCTGTGTGAGAAGGGGCCCAAAGTCAGGTAGTCCCAATGTGTAGCTGAGCCTGGGGTTTTTATGGGCTCAGAATAGGGGAGTGCATGCTGATTGGTCCATGGGTGGGCATGGAAAAAGCACCATTCAACTGACTAAAAGGCATTAAGGAAGTTCACTCTCTGATCCTAGACTCTGGCAGCTTAGTTTTCAGGCTTTAATTTGTCTTTAGCTTCAAGGTCAGGTTTCACTGGGAACCCACTCCATCTGCCTAGGAATTTGTCTGCCTTCTGCTGCTATTGACTATGTAAATTTATACAAGTTCTTATCCAATATTCTCTGTAACTGTGTAACTACTCTGATTTTGGTACTGATGTCTTCAAAGATATTCTCTGTAATTAACCTATGTTTGGAAATCTTTATCTCCTTTTCCTTCTTTCTTTCTTTCTTTACCCTCCTTCTCTCCCTACCTCCCTCCTACCTTCCCTCCCTTCCTTCCTCCCTCCCCCTTCCCTCCTTCCTTCCCTCCTCTCTCCCTCCCTCCCTCCTTCCCTCCCTCCTCTCTCCCTCCCTCCCTCCTTCCCTCCCTTGCTCCTTCCTTCCTTCCTTCCTCCATTCCTTCCTTCCTTCTTTCCTTCCTTCCTTCCTCCATTCCTTCCTTCTTTCCTTCCTTCCTTCCTCCATTCCTTCCTTCCTTCCTCCCTTCCTTCCTCCCTGCCTTCCTTCTTTCCTTCCTCCCTCCCTCCCTCCTTCCTTCCCTCCCTCCCTTCTTTCCTTTCTCCCTTCCTTCCTTCCTTCCTTCCTCCCTCCCTTCTTTCCTTTCTCCCTTCCTTCCTTCCTCCCTCCCTTCTTTCCTTCCTCCCTTCCTTCCTCTCTCCCTTCCTTCCTTCCTCCCTTCCTTCCTTCTTTCCTTCCTTCCTTCCTCCCTTCCTCCCTTCTTTCCTTCCTTTCTTCCTCCCTCCCTACCTTCCTTCCTCCCTTCCTACCTTCCTTCCTCCCTTCCTACCTTCCTTCCTCCCTCCCTTCCTTCCCTCCTTCCTTCTTCCCTCCTTTCCTCCCTCCCTCCCTTCCTCCCTTCCTTCCTTTCCTCCCTTTCCACCTTCCTCCCTTCCTTCTTTCCTTCTTTCCTTCCTCTTTTTGTTTCTCTAGAAGACGAGTTCAAATTGTTATTAGTTTTCATTTATGAAGAATTCCACTATTTGTGGCAGTGGTTTTGAGACTCCCCCACTATTTTATTTTATAAATAATACTTATATTATTTCAAATAAAATCTTACAAAAGTTTGTTCTATTAGATAAATTTATTAGAATTCAAAATGTAGCTTTAAATTTGCTGGTAGACTCAGAAACTAACAAGCAATGCAAAACTGATAACTTGGCTTTATTACAAATCTTTGCTACTAAGGGGCATAATGTCCCACTGGATAAATCCATTATCTGAGACAAAGTATTTATGATATGAGTTGTCAGTTGTAGGACACAGAGTATTACAATCTGGGATTCAGCCCATTTTTCAGATAAAAGGCCTACTAGGAGAAATGAAAACAGACAATTTTTGTGACTACCATACCACTACAGATTGAGGATTCCAGCTTATGCAGGAGAGGCAAAATCTATGACAGATCAATTACATGATAATCCACCAGAATCCCTAATTTGTTCCCTAGAACCTGAAGGGGTTTTTGAATAACTAAACTTGGTGATTACCTTTCTCCCAGCTTGGGAGACTCCAAATTTTGAAACATGACCTGATATTTCTGTTCATATCACATATTTAATAATGAAGGGGAAATCATCATTACATATTCAATGGACATTAAGGATACAATTAAGGAATACAATTAAAAACTGTATGCCCCCAAATTTGATAAATTAGATGAAATTGTTGGTAGGAATGTAGATTGGTGCCATATTATGGAAAACAGTATGGAGGTTCCTAATTAAATTAAAAATAGAACTTTCATATGATCCAGCAGTCCCTTTTTAGGGCATATACCTAAAGAAATGAAATCACTACCTCATAAAGATATCTTCATTCCCATTTTCATTGCAGCATTATTCACAATAACCAAGGTAGGGAAATAAGCCAGGGGTCTCTTGATGGGTGAATGGATAAAGATATGTTGAATATGTATATATATATATATATATATTATATTAGATGGAATATTTATATTTATATCTATATAAAAATAGGTCAAACATACAGAAATAGATAATAAAATTGGTTACCAAGGTCAGGGTGGGGTGATGAAATGAGTAGTTGTAGGTGAAAGGATACAAAGTGGTAGACATGTAGGAAGAACAAGTCCAAAAACCAAATGTATAACATGAGAACTATAGTTAATAAAAGCGTATTGTATTCCAAACTTTTGATAATAAGTAGTTTATGTTTGACCTTGCCGCAAGGAGAAAAATGGGTTAGCTACCCATTTTTTGTGAAATGATGGATATGTCTATTTGTTTCACCATAGTTACCATTTATATCTATATCATCTACATCTATATCTATATATATCTCATAACATGTTGTATACCTTATATATGCACAATAAAGTTTATCTTTAAAACAAAAACCAAGAACACAGGGACCTTTTCTGTGAAAGACACAAATGACTAAAACTCAAAATAGGAGGAATAGATAACCTAAATAGCCCAACGCACATTAAAATAATTAAATAAATAACCAATAACATTCCAAAAGGAGTAGCATCCAGGACCGGATGGTTTCACCAGTGGATTTTCCCAAACATTCAAGGAAGAAATGGTACCAATTATCTTCAATCTTTTCCAGGAAATAGAAGCATTCCATGAGGCCAGAATTAACCTAATATAAACACCAGATAAAGACATTTCAAGAAAGAAAAACTATTCTATCCACTGCGTCCATATCTTGAAAATAAATAAGTAAATAAATAAATAAAGGTGAAAAAAACTACACACTAATAACTCTTATGAACATAGTTGCAAAAGTTCTCAACACACTATTAGCAAATGGAACCCAACAATTTACTTAACAATATTGCACAGCCAATTAAGCTTTATTCCAGGTATGAAAGTATGCATGGCAGGTCCAATAATAGTTAATCAATCAATGTAATTTGGCACATTGACAAACTAAAACAGAAATCATAAGATCATATCAATATATACAGGAAAAGCACTGACAAAATTTAGCACCCATTTATGATTAAAAAAACAAACAAAAATAAAAAAAAATCTCTCAGAAATCTAGGGCTAGAGGGACCTTGTTCAACTTGATAAAATACCCTATAGCTACCATCATACCTATGGTGAGCAACTGGATGTATTTCTCATAATATCAGCAATAGTGCGATAATGTCTTCTCTTACTTCTCCTAGTCAATGCTATGCTGGAGTATCTAGTTAGTGCATTAAGGTAAGAAAAGAAAAGAAAACTCAGTTTACATGCTTGGTGTTCTTCCTAAACACCCACGGACTCAGTCTAATAAAGAGAAAAAACATCAGGCAAATGCTAATAGGGTAATATTCTATAAAACATTTGAGGATTACTCAGTACTATTGAGGTAATTGAAAACAATGCCAGAGAAAAGCATAGCCAAGTAGAGCCTAAGGAGACATGACTACTTCATGTAATGTGGTAACTTAGATGATATTCTGGAACAGAGAAAGGATATGAAGAAAAAACTAAGCAAAACTAAATAAACTATAGCCTTTAGTTAATAATAACGTATTCACGGTGATGTCTTAATTGTAATAAAAGTTCCATATTAATATAAAATGTTAATAATAGAGAACACGGGGGGTGGAGTATACAGGAATTCTATCTTATATTTATAATTTTTCTATAAATCTAAAACTCTTCTAAAATAAAAAAATAAAAATAGAAATAGAAACAAGAGTAATCACATATAAAAGTAAATCGTACTATGTTTTATCCATAATAAGAACTTTAAAATTTGACTTATCTTCCCTATATCTCCAAATTTTTGTCCTACTAATTTACCCTTTTTCATTTTGTCCCAACATTTTGGCTTCTATCATATCTCTAATTTAAAACTATACAGGATCTTTACCTCTTTCTCTTCTCTCTGCCTGAAAAACAAAGACAAAACCAAACAAAAATTCTATATCTAATTTCATGACTTTCTTTCTCTTTTCACTGAGAACACTGATGAGGTGTCACCTCCTCTTAGAGCTCATCTCTGAAATAAGCTAAATTGCATCTTTGATTTTTTTCTTCTTTTATTTGAATAGGTGGAGAAAGAAATCAGAATTTTCATAAAACATATCTATTTTAAGTTATTTTCAATAAAATATTATGAGTCATCAACTATTGGAGTTGGAAACGTGTGGTGCCAATCCTACTCCAGATTCTTGGCAGGAGTAGCAAACCAAATTACTTTGTTATGAAATGTCAAAATGAGACGTCTGGAAATCAATAGTGTTTAGGATTACAAGAATATCATGCGTATAGTTTTAACATATTCACCCAGATATTGAAATATCAAATAAATATTTGAGGATACAAATACAGAGATAAAAATTTGGCATCTGAGTCCATCATCGTAGAATGGAGTGGCCTGTGGTTGGAGTACAGTTTAAGATTAAAAAATAAAAAAATCAACCAAGATCAAACTTGAGAAACTCAAACTACCAAAAGTCCTAAAAAGAGGGTGACACCAAACTTACTGAGATATAGAAACTGAAAAGTCAGAAGCAAAAATAATAAAAAAATGTAACATCACAGAAAGAAGGTTTTCCAGGAGGATGTGGTCAACCCTGGGATATATCAGAGAGGTTAAATTGTAAACAAAACAGGTCTGAAAAGAAGGTCCTGAGCACGGGCAGGGATGGCTTGAAATTCTTATTCACATTTTAATTCTGCAAGCCTGAAGTGGCAAGTGTTTTTCCTCTAATTCCTTTTTTTTTTTTTTTTTTTTGAGTGTTCAGATTCAATCCTTTCTTCTTAAGAAATTTTGAGTCACTCTCTCCTATCCACACCTATTGGTCTCAGGATATGTAAGAAAATGATTTTGGGTGTGTACACTGTTTCTCAGCCAATCTCTCCTCAGGCCAGGTTTTCGTAAGTGCTAATCCTGGGAGATGAAATAAGAAGGCAAATTGTGGTCACTTCTAATTTGTGGCTTTCAGTATGACTTTACCATCAGTAGAAACTACTTTGAATTCTATTATTATTTTATTCTGCATCTTTTGTCTCAATTTTTTAGAACTTGGATTGTATATTGATGCAGGAGTGTTTAATCAACCTAAAACCACACATCATGTTGTCTCTTTTTTATATGTGTTTATTTTCCTACCATATTTAAAAGTTATTGTCTGGAAAATCATGAGTAAGATGACCCTTACATTACTTCCATTCTAATGTTACTTGGTTAGCAATTTCATCCATACAATGTCTATGAATTTCATCTGTAATGGGTTTTTAAAGACTCCTTGATGTAGTCTTTCTTAGACCACTTGTGTTGTGATAAAGGACTACCTGAGACTGGACAATTTAGAAAGAAAAAAGGTGTATTTGGCTCCTGGCTTTGCAGGCTATGCAAGAAGCACAGCACCAGCATCTGCTTCTGGTGAGGGCTTTAGGCTATGTCCACTATGGTGGAAGTCAAAGTGGAGCAAGGGGCAGAATCACAAGAGAGGAAGCAAGAGAGAGGGATGGAACAGAGGAAGCTGTCAGGATCTCTTTAACAGCCAGCTCTGTGGGAACTAAAGAGCAAGAATTCACTCATTACTTCCAGGACAGCACCAAGCTATTCATGAAAGATCTGTCTCCATGACTCAAGCACTTTCCACTAGGCCCCATTTTCAACACAGGGGACAAGATTTCAATATGAGATTTGGAGAGGTCGAATGAATCAATATTCCAAATATAGAATAATTATATCTATAAATAAAACTAATGATTGGAGTGTTTATGTTCGAATTAAACCCTAATCAGCTATTATTGAGTAATTTCTTTTACAGTGTAGTGACCACTAATATAAGGGGAGCCATGTATTAGTGAGATGGCTAGATAACTGATTTGCCCTTCTATATTCTTTCCCCAATCTTTTGTACTGTGTGCTCCTCATCCCAGAAGCCTAATGGGTAGGGACTGCATTAATGGGCTCCTTGCTTTCTACTAGTTATTTGAGTTCAGCCAAAGGTCAACGTAAACAGGAACTGGAGGAGGGAGGGCAGTGCCATTGGAGTAATTATTCCTTTTGCTCCTTTTTGTAGGATGGCTATACAATGGCTAACTCCCTAAAATGAAGATTACAGTTCCTATATGACTTTCTCCATATAGCCTATTTCTTGGTTAGAGTTTCTTTTTTCCTTCATCTTTTCAGGTTTACTGTTCTGTTACCTTTACTAGTTACCTTGTAGACTGCACTGGTCACTGTGGATTTTTTTGCATGTAGTTACCTTGCCCATACCTTACATGAAACGTTGCTTTTAAATACTCTCCTCAAATTTACCAATTTGAGTTTTGCCATATTGGAAAATTGCAGGATGTAGTTAAGGGATAAGTTTTAAGAGCGAAATTTCAGAAAAGTAAAATATCAACTTACTAAATTGTGATTTTTGCTTTGTTATTTAGTACATATTTATAATAAATTACTATGTATAAAGATCCATCAGATGAATGTAAAGACTATGGAATGTCTGCTCTCACAGAGCTTCAATTCTAGCTGTACTAACACTTAGCCAGAAGCCTAGTAACATCAACAAGTTTAAATGTTACTCCCTTTACCTAGAAAATTAGTAAAAACACAGAATTCTTCCTATTTTATGAATAATAAGTTGTAAATATGTTACCAGCCTGTAATATTAAAATGTTTTTATTTTCTAATAGCTGTTTTTAATCACAAACTTCTCTTTTTAGGCTTACTATGTAACGGTATGGCAAGTCAGGATATATTGACTACAATAGCGAATAGATTCTAAGCTATTTAAAATATTATAGAAGTTCATTTTTCTTCATATAACAGTACTATAAGGTAAACAAGCTAACAAGGTAGGCTTGTGCCATGTAATCTATTTTTAACTCATAGTTTCAAAGTTTGTTCTGCAAGTTGTCACCAATTCTGTCATCCAGAAAGGCAAAGGAGCTTGGAAATTTCTGTGGGCCATTCATGAAAGTGGCACATAACACTTTTTCTCCTATTACAAAGATAGGCAAGCAGTTGGTCATGTGGGCACTCCTAACCTCTAAGGGAACTAGAAGGTGTGGTCTAGCTGTGTGTCTAGGAAGGAGAAGAGAATTTAGATTTCAGTGACCTAGCAGCCTCTACAGCATTGCATATTGCATAAATCCATAGATGCATTTGTATGATATTTAAAGATGAATATATATGCAAGTCAAAAGATATATATACATATATACACAATATGTACATTTATGTTTACATGGGCTAATTTTCATTATGTATACTATGACTGATGTAACTAATCAGAAAAGACGGGGAAATATTTCACTTTTCTGTAATCATTTATCTATTTAAGATCATGCACTATGTTATTATTAATCCAACTACTAGTGAAAATAGAAGTAGTAGGCATGGTACATCTAGATCTCAGGATTTTTGGAAGGTTTACTAAACTTTTTTTTTTGAGACGGAGTCTTGCTCTGTCACCAGGCTGGAGTGCAGTGGTGCAATCTCGGCTCACTGCAACCTCCGCCTCCTGGGTTCAAGCAATTCTACTGCCTCAGCCTCTCGAGTAGCTGGGATTATAGGCACCTGCCACCACGCCCAGCTAATTTTTGTATTTTCAGTAGAGATGGGGTTTCACCATGTTTCCCAGGCTAGTCTCAAACTCCTGACCTCAGGTGATCCGCCAGCCTCGGCCTCCTGAAGTGCTGGGATTATAGGCATGAGCCACCATGCCTGGCCTGCTGACCTTTTCTATGCCTACTTCGAATAGAGCTAAGAACACAAAATCAGTTAAGCCATATTTCTTAGTCTTCCATATTTAAATAGGTGTCTTCGACTCTAAAATCAGATTTATGTTCTGAATGACCTGTATTATGGTCATGCTCTGTCTCACTGGAAAGAACAAAAATTTCCTTAAATATAGAAACGTATTGTGATAATACATCAGACAAGTAAGCCAGCACATGAGATGACCTTGTAATCAAGTCTCCTGGAGGCCCTGTAACGTCACTTAGAGCAGGAGTCCCCAACCCCTGGGCGTTGGACTGATACTGGCCCCTGGCGTTAGGAAATGGGCCGCACAGCAGGAGGCAAGTGGTAGATGAGGGAGCATCACTGGCTGAGCTCCACTTCCCGTCAGATCTCCAGCAGCATTAGATTCTTATAGGATCGTGGACCCTAATGTGAACCCTGATACTTTTACCCCACACTATGCCCCAACTCCCCTGTCCGTGGAAAAAATTGTCTTCCATAAAACCAGTCCCTGGTCCCTGGTGCCAAAATGGTTGGGGACCCTTGACTTAGAGTATGGAAGTGTTGTGCAAAAGACCACCAGGATGGCTGGATAGTGTAAAGGACAGCTTTGTTGGTGACTGTTTGAAAAGTTCAAAGAGAGAGTCTCCAGC
The DNA here is from genome assembly GCF_028878055.3 of Symphalangus syndactylus. Taxonomy (NCBI): domain Eukaryota; kingdom Metazoa; phylum Chordata; class Mammalia; order Primates; family Hylobatidae; genus Symphalangus; species Symphalangus syndactylus. Next base: position 19,354,444 of record NC_072423.2, on the reverse strand, counting down.
ATGTACAGAAGTTGCTCTCTTTTCTAAGAGGGGAAATATTAGGTTTTATGCTTCACAGAGTCTGTGTTACACAATAAAGACACACATATTCCAGATTTGGGGAGAAATCTATACATATATATGAGGGGAGCTGAGCACAGGTGCAATGGGCAAACATATGTAACACCATCCCATGTTCACTTTGGGGTGGGGTCTTAGCATTACAAAAAGGTAGAATTTGACTTTGTACATCAAAAAGTGACCAAAAAATGAACTACAGGTCACAAAGGCACTTTGTGCACAGCCTCTATAAGCTGCTGAAACCAACTTAAGGTCTGAAGTTGTTTATCAGAAAAGAATGTTTGCAAGGTCTGTTCTCCGATCAGAGTTGTAGTGGTCGCTGTTGTAAATCTGATAATTTTGCCTAATAGCTCCTCTTCTTAGGGAGTTTCTCAAGAGTGTGTTTGTCCTTGTAGCTGTAAGAACTTAGGAAGGTACCATGCCAGCCGAGTCCTGAACCCTTGACCTTTAGGTAACATATCCTTAACCTTGAGGCTTGTCTTTGTTGATTAAGGGCCATCTCTTTTGGTCTTTCAGATCACAGCAGCAGAATCCTATTTCTTCAGGGGCAGGCTTTCACAGTGTCTGATTTTGCACGGGTAAAAGTTGAAATATTTGGCAGCCAGGAAGGCTCAGGGCTTAATGCATCAGAATGAAGGCCTCTGGCCTTAACACATTGATTTCTGGATATAGGAGAGTAGCCAAAGTAGCTAGTGGTGACAGGCAGATGCACAGGTGCCTCACAAAAGCAGCTTTTTCCCAACAATCTTGAACTTACTTCAATATGTGAATAGCAATCTGGCCATACCGGGGGTCACCCGCTGAATGGCAGTCCTGCGTTACTGACCTGAGGGGTCCTGGGATGTGGTTTTTCTCTCTTTCTCTTCTCTCTATGTCTGCATCTGACAACACTTACTGCAGCTTCTCCTTACTTCCTTTTTCCTACTTCAGGGTATTTTGGACACACAACTTCCATCATCTGGGGTCTCCTTTGCCTTTTGTATGTATTTCTGCATTCTTTTTGCCTGAGATCCCTGAAGAGGAGGATCATATTGGTCTAATTAGTCATAATAAGTATAGGGTGTGTATTCTGGCAAGAGTTTCATGTCATCTTATTTAAGCTAAAAACACTTTCCCTTTATTTTAAGGATCAATCCCCTAGTTGTCCACGGTGACCCGGGCAGCCAGGTTGCACCACTTAAAGCAAATCATCCTATGTGTAAATAATCTCTGGTGGCCAGTCTTTCAGAAGGGGAGTGAACACATCAGGCACTGTGAATATCAGAGGTTTCTCTCCAGATCAAACCTGCTCCTGTGCTGTATACAGCTAAAGCATCTCTCATTGTTATAATGCTATTTATTATTTTCCTGTGAGATGTCAGCTAGCAAAATAAACAATATTCAGGGATTTCAGCAAAAAGAATTGTATTAAATGTTCTCTATTTTTTTTTTTCTCAAATTATTCCTGCAACCACATCTGGGCAGAAATGACTTTGGAGAGAAAAAAAATCAAGAATGTCACCTTCATAATACTGAGCATGAAATTCTGTGAACCATTTTTACATTAACTACTTACTTGGGAACCAACTGAAAAACAATAATTTACTGTGAATATGACCCGTCATCATTGCTTTTCATTCAATAAAGCCAGATTTATCTTTGTCTATAGTATGCAACATTATTGAAAAGCTAACAGACAAGAAGGCATTAAAACAAACCCCAAATGGTCATTGAAATGGATTTATAGTTTATGGCTTCATGCCTACATTTTCAGACTGTCACTAATGGGACAATTACACTCTAATGACCTTCCAAAAAGTGGAAGCCAAAAATATAATTCAGTTTTGTGTAAATTAAAAGAAATGAAATGGCTTTCAATTTAGCACTGTTGACAGCTTTTTCAGAGAATCATTTTTGTAGTCAAAATATTGAGGTTATTTAGGGCAAAAAGTTTAACAATGTATCATCTGTCAGATTGCAAGAGCCACACATTTCAAGTGGACAGATCCATGTAAGACTCACTTTAAAAAAAATTAACTGTACCTTAAAGATCAGAGTGATGAGATTTATTTTCTGTTTCTAATTAACATTTTATCTCTAAAGGCAAATGTCTTTTAATTAATTTACTCATCTATGTATGTGTGTATGCATTCCTCTTATAAAAAAATCTTTATATCCTTATCTTAAACTTGCCAAATAATATCTATATTAGGTTTTTATAAAGAAGACACCTAGAATTTATTCATAATCTTCATAAGAAACAATAGTTTGAAGTTTTCCAGAAAGAGATTATCATCTGGATAGTACTTCCTGGAACTCAGAAGCCTCTGCATAAGACATAGGTTACATGACAAAGACCTTGCAATTTTCATCAAAATTTGATTAAACATATGAAGTTATAAGGCTTTCATTCTTTACCTTGTGTTGACCCTATTAAGTATGCATCACGTAATTATTTTTCAGAGATTTGCTACCAGAGATGTTTTCACTTCCCTTAGAAAGTTCTCACTCGGTCTCTTAAATTCCAAGTTGATTGCTTTTCTCATGGCTCCGTGAACAGCTCTCTTTTCTTCCCAATTTTGATTCTCCTGAGTGCAGGCTCATGGCTCACATTCCCCTATGTCTCAGGTGTTTGTTTCTTATTCTTGTGCAATGATCATTATATATAAAATACAATTTAACCAGCAGTTTGCCTCTGTGATTTTCCTCTTTAAAACATTTTTATAGGATTGACACATATTCTTTCTTTTTTTCTAATTTTCTGAATATCTGTTTCATACAATATTATCCTACACTATACTAAATAATACAATCTTTGTTAAGCTACATTATGGGAAAGACACACATACAGAAAAAAAGAAACCCTGTTCACTTAACAATCAAAGTTATTTACTGCTTTCTTAATGTAGTTTGATCTGGTGAAAAAAAAAAGAAAAGAAAAATAGAATTAAATGAATGCAAGCGGCCCAGTAGAAATGTCACCAATGTTTAAATAGTTAATAAATTTTATATGTTTTAGTTATATTATATTAATATAATATAATATAATATATTAAATTAATTTAATATAATATATTAAAGACAATTTAATATAATTTAATATAACTATATTAGACATTTAATATAATTTAATATAATTATATTAAATCTGTACAATTATTCTTGCTTCTAATTTCCAAATAATTTTCAAAATTACTAATAAGTCCTTGATTTCAAAGGATTTTCCACTTTCTATCCTCCTATTAAAATGTTATTTGTGTACGTATGTGTGTGAACACACACATAAATTTTTCTAAGGTCAAGTATAGAGTATATTAAATTTGTTATATTTGAGAAATCAGTAAAATGTTTTAATAAAGAATTTCAATGTTCAAGAGTTTTAGATATAGAAATTTCATGATAAATTTATGTCATGAAATTTAAGTATATAAGACATTTAATTTATTGTACTCAGAGTTTGAGGTCAGAGTTAATTCAGGTAGGATATGAAAGTGTAGGAGACAGCATAGGAAGTCATTTAATTAAAAACTATTTTATTTTTTACATTAAGAGAAACTTTTTTCTTTTACGAAATACCATAACTGAGACTTACCTTATACTTTATTTTTTGTCCATTTAAACTTTGGCTAATCAAAATGAGAGACACAAATCATGTGTTACAGAATAGGTGATACTGTAGATGTGTTATTAATTTCAGTTAGAAGGGATTCTAAACTTGAGGTAATTGCACTGACCACATTTTGTTGGAGGACATCATTTACATCTTGTGTTGATTCTTCTAAGACTTAGGTGGAAGGATAGTTTAATGCATTCTCTACTAAATGGAAACAGTTTAACCAAAAGCTAATAAAATGTACAATGATTTTAATTGCAAATTCACCTAAGCTTTAATGAATACTAACTCATTAGACCATTGAAAATGCTAACAGAAACTAAGATTTTTTTTTACACCCTGGTCCTAGAAAGTAAGATTTTAAAATAAATATTTATTAAGCCTAATAGGTATTTAAAATCCATGTAAATATACTTACAATAATACTTAAAATGGAGATGAGCTTCTGAAGTGCTATTTTATTATTGAGAGCATACTTAATAACTGCTATTAGGAAATCCTGCTGCCTGTGAAATATTATTCACTATGTCTCATTTAGTACGATCTATTTTAATTATAATTTGGAGAAGCCTAATCAAGCGTTTTCCCTAAATAAACAGAGCACTTAGATTAGACTCCATTTCTCCTTCTGAACAATTTACTATCCTCCCAAAAGCTGCAAATGGATCTTTAACTTTCAAATAGAGTTTATGCAAGAAGATCGATCTGTATTGATGTAGCCTGCTCTTCCAGACGGTCTACTTATTTAACAAATAGGCTTCCTAAATTAGTGAAAATAGGGTTTAAACATTTGGTGAACTAGCTGTAATATCTGTATTATTTAGGTGAAATACAGACTATGTAGGATATTACAGGAACAAATCAATTATACCCAACAGCATTTTAGTTTTCTTTCACTAATTGGATCGAATCAGGGATTTTTGCTTTTCAGACAACTTCCAGACTACAGTCAATAAGACTCTCCCTACTCTGGCCTTATTTCGATATGATATTTTTTCCATGCAGAGTTTGTGGTAATGACAATCTGAAGATTTTAGCATTCTTAACACATTTGCTTCTTGAAATGCAGTTTCCTCCCCCAAAGCCTTTTTTTCATCTCCAATGTCAGCTAATATTCAGTGTGGGTAATATGGTTTGGCTCTGTGTCTCCACCCAAATCGCATCTTGAATTGCAATACCCATAATCCTCACATGTCAAGGGTAGGACAAGGTGGAGGTAATTAGATCAAGGGGCCGGGTTCCCCCATGCTTTTCTTGTGATAGTGAGTGAGTCTTATGAGCTCTGATGGTTTACACCCATCTGTCATTTCCCCTGCTTGCACTCACTCCGTCCTGCCATGGAGGAAGGAAGAGATGACTTCCGCCATGATTGTAAGTTTCCTGAGGCTTCCCTAGCAATATGGAACTACTGTGAATCAATTAAACCTCTCTCCTTTATAAATTACCCAGTCTTGGGTATTTTTTTCATAGCAGTGTGAAAACTAATATAGTAAATTGATACCACAGAGAGTGGGGTGCTGCTGTAAAGATACCCAAAAAAGTGGAAGCGGCTGGGTGCAGTGGCTCACGCCTGTAATCCCAGCACTTTGGGAGGCTGAGGCGGGTGGATCACCAGGTCAGGAGATTGAGACCATCCTGGCTAACATGTGAAACCCTGTCTCTACCAAAAATACAAAAAAAATTAGCCGGGCGTGGTGGCAGGCTCCTGTAGTCCCAGCTACTCGGGAGGCTGAGGCAGGAGAATGGTGTGAACCCGGGAGGCGGAGCTTGCAGTGAGCCGAGATGGCGCCACTGCACTCCAGCCTGGGCGACAGCCAGACTCTGTCTCAAAAAAAAAAAAAAAAAGTGGAAGCGACTTTGGAACTGGGTAGCAGGCAGAGGCTGAAAGTGTTTGGAGGGCTCAGAACAGATAGGAATATGTGGGAAAGTTTGGAACTTCCTAGAAACTTGTCAAATGGCTTTGACCAAAATGCTGATTGCGATATGAACAGTAAATTCCAGGCCGAGGTGCTCTCAGATGGAGATGAAGAACTTGTTAGAAGCTGGAATAAAGGTCACTCTTGCTATGCTTTAGAAAAGAGATTAGCAGCATTTTGACTCCGTCCTAGAGATCTGTGGAACTTTGAACTTGAGAGAGATGATTTAGGATATCTGGTGGAAAAAAAAATTTGAGCAGCAAAACGTCAAAAGGAAGTAGAGCAAAAAAGTTTGGAAAATTTGCAGCTTGATGATATGATAGAAAAGAAAAACCTGTAGTCCCAGCTACTCGGGAGGCTGAGGCAGGGGAATGGAGCTTGCAGTGAGCCGAGATTGCACCCCTGCATTCCAGCCTGGGAGACAGAGCAAGACTCTGCCAGAAAAGAAAAGGAGAGGAGGGGAGGGGAGGGGGGAGAGGAGGGGAGGGGAGGGAGGAGGGGAGGTGAGAGTGGAAGGGGAGAGGAGGTGAGAGGGGGAGGGGAGGGGAGAGCGGGAGGTGGGGAGAGGGAGGGGAGGGGGGAGGGGAGGAGAGGTGAGAGGGGGAGGGGAGGGGGAGGGGAGGAGAGGTGAGAGGGGGAAGGGAGGGGAGGGGGAGGGGAGGGGAAGGGGAGGGGACAGGGGAGGAGAGGGGACGGAGGGAAGAGAGGGAGGGGGAGGAAGGGGAGAGAGGGAGGGGAGGGGAGGGGGGAGTGGGACAGGAGAGGATGGGGGAGGGGAGAGGGAGGGGGAGGGGAGGGGACAGATGGGAGAATGGGAGAGGGGGGAGGGGAGGGAGGGGAGGGGAGAACCTGGCCGGATACAGTGACTCACGCCTGTAATCCCAGGATTCTGGGAGGCTGAGGTGGGTTGATCACGAGGTCAGGAGGCGCAGACTATCCTGGCCAACATGGTGAAACCCCTACTAAAAATACAAAAATTAACCAGGTGTAGTTGCTCAGGCCTGTAGTCCCAGCTACTCAGGAGGCTGAGGCAGGAGAATCGCTTGAACCTGGGAGGCAGTGGTTGCAGTGAGCTGAGATTGCACCACTACACTCCAGCCTGGGTGAGAGAGATTGTCTCAAAAACAAAAAAAAAAAAAAAAAAGAAAAAGAAAAGAAAAACCCATTTTCTGGGAAGGCATTAGGAATTTGCATAAATAACAGGGAACTGAATGTTAATCACCAAGACAATGGAAAAAATGTATCCAGAGCATGTCAGAGACCTTCATAGCAGCCTCTCCCATCACAGCCCTGGGGGCCTAGGAGAGAAAACTGGCTTACTGTGCCAGGCCCTGGCCCTGCCTGTTCTGTGCAGCCTTGGCACATGGTGCCCTGCATCCCAGCTGCTTCAGCTCCAGTCATGGCTAAAAGGGGCCAAGGTACAGCCCTAGCCATTGTTTCAGAGGGCACAAGCCCAAAACCTCGGCGGCTTACACGTGGCCTTGGGCCTGTGGGTGCTCAGCAGTCAAGAATTGAGCTTTGGGAATCTCTGCCTAGGTTTCAGAGGATTTGTAGGCGGAAGTTTGCTGCAGGGGTGGTGCCCTCATGGAGAATGTCTGCTGGGAACGTGCAGAGGGGAAATGTGGGGTTGAAGCCCCCACAGAGTCTCCACTGGGGCACTGCCTGGCGGAGCTGTGAGAAGAGGGCCACTGTCCTCCAGACCCCAGAATGGTAGATCTAGCAACAGCTTGCATCATGCACGTGGAAAAGCCAAGAACACTTAATGCCAGCCCTTGAAAGCAGCCAGGAGGGGGGCTCCACCCTGCAAAGCCACGGGGTGGAGCTGCTCAAAACCATGGGAGCCCACCTCTTTTTTTTTTTTTTTTTTTTGAAACGGAGTCTCGCTCTGTCGCCCAGGCTGGAGTGCAGTGGCGCAATCTCGGCTCACTGCAAGCTCCGCCTCCCGGGTTCACGCCATTCTCCTGCCTCAGCGTCTCCGAGTAGCTGGGACTACAGGCGCCCACCACCACGCCCGGCTAATTTTTTTGTATTTTTAGTAGAGACGGGGTTTCACAGTGGTCTCGATCTCCTGACCTCGTGATCCGCCCGCCGCGGCCTCCCAAAGTGCTGGGATTACAAGCGTGAGAGCCCACCTCTTGCATCAGCGTTACCTAAATGTGAGACACGGAGTCAAAGAAGATCATTGTGGGACTTTAATGTTAAATGACTGCCTTATCGGATTTTGGACTTGTATGGGGCCTGTAGCCCTTTATTTTGGCCAATTTGTCCCATTTGGAATGGAGGTATTTACCCAATTCCTGTACCGCCATTGTATTTAGGAAGTAACAAACTTGCTTCTGATTTTACAGGATCGTAGGCAGAAGGGACTTGCCTTGTCTCAGATGAGAATTTAGACTGTGGACTTTTAAGTTAATGCTGGAATGAGTTAAGATTTTGGGGGATTGTTGGAAATGCATAACTGTGTTTTGAAATGTGAGGACATGAGATTTTGGAGGGGTCAGGGGCAGAATGATATGGTTTGGGTCTTTGTCCCCACCCAAATCTCATCTTGATTTGTAATCCCCGTGTGTCAAGGGCAGGAGTTGGTGGAGGTAATTGGATCATGAGGGCAGTTTCCCTCGTGCCGTTCCTGTGATAGTGAAATGCCAGCATCAAAGATCTGATGGTTTTATAAGCATCTGACATTTCCCCTGCTTGCATTCTTTCTCTCTCCTGCTGCCCTGTGAAGAGGTACCTTCCACTGTAATTTTAATTTTCCTGAGGCTTCCCCAGCAATGTGGAATTGTGAGTCAATTAAACCTCCTTCCTTTATAAATTACCCAGTCTTTGGTATTTCTTTATAGCAATGTGAGACTGGACTAATACAGTGGGACTTGCCTTTTCTTACATATCTAGTTTGGTTTGCTATAATAAATATAGGAATAATGCTTTAGGAATAGCGTCTGACTTATATTGTTACATTAAAATGTATTCATGAGGACCATTTGTGGGGTTCCTAATTTACCCCTCAGCCTTTGCTGCTGGAACTCCGTGCTGCCCTTAGATTATGTGTACACTCTCTGCTTCCTCTTGTTATCACTCATCAGTTTACTTAAGGTAATATTTTTTACTTCAAAATCTGTGTCTTAAAGAGAAAGCTGTTAGCCTGTCCTAAATATTGAGACTTGATCAGGCTCTAAGATTACTGTCTGTCTCAGGGCCATACCTCTGTGTGTCTGTTCAGAAAATGACTCATGGAATCAGTCTGGAAGCCAGAGAGGTCACTTGGTTTTGAAAATGAGAAAATATTCCACACTGACTCATTTAGGTCATGATAGAATTTTCTTTCTCCATGTGATTGAAGAGCTACCGAACAGCTGTGGAAGAACACAGCCAATGTCCTGAGTAGTACACGGCACCCACAGAGGGAAAAAATAGTTTATACCTGAAAACCTTGTCCTGAAAATTGGAGTGGTCTTTGGGAATTCTCAAGGCATAGAAATAACTAGAAACGAGTTGTTCAATTAGTAAACCTTTCACAGTGTTTATGAAAATGTGGTCAGGGTTTTATTCTCCCAAGGGAGGAAGTGTTTCTTCCATCTTGCAGAAACAGCACTTTCAGATAATTTATGTGGCCACCACTTAGAGGAAGCAGACAATAAATTCAGAGGCTGAGAATTCAGGAGATGAGGATATTTAGAAGTACTTCAAGAAGAAAACAAAAATTGGAAAAGGAATGATGAGTCTATTGAAGATGATTTGCAATGTATCTGTTTATTTTATTTTTCACCCTTAAGAATAAGAATTTGTTGCAAAAAGCCTACTAATAAATGTGAAACTGAAGAAATAGAGCATACCTCTGAAAACTTACAGATCGTGTTTTGAAGAAAACTGTGGAAAGTGAAATAAAAAACCAGGATCAATCCTCAGATCAAGAACAATAGAGGACAATTCTTTGTCCCCACATTCACCATAAGGGATACAAATAAAAATTTTAGTGTTAGAAATTCGATTTCCAAGTTTAATTTGTTATTCAAAATATTATGTATATTTAAATAAAATCCTTCTATATACAATGTAACAACAGTTCATTTAACGCTAGAGCATTCATTACATTTCAGTGCTCAGTGTGAATAGTGCGTGTGATGTGAAAATTCTTGTGTTTAAATTCTGGTGAATCTGAGGGTAACTTTAGAGCTGGAAAACCAGAAAAGACATTTAAAAATAGGTCTTCAATAAAACTTTTTCCTAAGTTTTACAAATTCCATTTCAATGTTAACTGAATGGGAGACTATTTGTTTATTATTTTTTAATGTTCCTTTATTGGCAAATGTCATTTACAATGAGAAAATCCAATATTTGCCATATAAGAGAGAGATTTTCATTGATAGTAGAATTCTTTGAAAAGGTCAAGACTGCACTATTAGTACACTTTTCTTCCCGATGATGTTACACATTTCATCAGCCACCTGAAGGTTAAACCTTGTGATTATCTTTAAATTCCTTGTTAACACAACTTTTCCTTTATATATTATTCCATTTTTACTTCTTGGTGATTTTAATATTATCTCTCTTTCATGAGTATATCTTTCTATATATTAAAGGAAAGACATGGCTTTCAAATTTCTCAAAATTTTATGTCTAAATTATTTATACCACGTGTGTCAAAACTCCAATACTAATTATGTCTATAATGTGACAGTGTACACAGTAGATTTTATTTATATGCCATCATATATTTATATATGACAAAGTCAAAAGTCATATTTGATAATGGTTTTAAATACTTTGATAAATTACATATGCATAAATAAATTACTCTGCATACTCTAAATTCCAAGGGTAATTGTTTGTGTATTTATTTGTTTTTACTAGATCTGTTCTATTCAGGAAACAGAAGATAATTTAAAAAATAAGTCCATACTTGTAATGACTAAAGAGTCAAAAGTAGTTCATTAAATAATTGTCTTAAGAGCAGTCGTATTTTCTTTTAATCACTCTAAACTATCTATGTCATAATTTTATTTTAAAAAACTTTTTTGCTTTTTCTTAAAAATACTGAGAAGTGGAACACAGCATTATTCAAATCTGGGAAAATTTGTAAGCACTGTTGAAATCTTATATATAAACTATGGTGAAAATAACAGAATATTAATAAAGTTTAGGGTTTTAAAATAACTAACTACAAAAATTGTCATCCATGTTGTTAGGAAATTCTTTTTGTCAGACCTACCCTGAAAAATTGAAAAAAAATTCATAGACACAAAAAGCAAGTTTATAGTTAAATTCATCCAATATAGCCTATCTAATATACTAATATAGATAATCTAACTGCTTTTAAAATATAAGAATTATTTTATACGTGTTTTGGAAAGAAGGTATTTATTTAGAGCCTCTGCCTCCCTTTAATTAATCTAAAATTGAAGACTCCTCTTTTGATATGAAGTATGGTAAAGACAAAAATATTTATTTATATAAGCTAATTTTAAAATTCTGTTCTTACATTTAGCATTTTTTTGGCTGTTGAGTAAGACAATAGCCAAAATTCATAATTTGTAAACTTTCTTTTTAAAAATATTTTGAAATAGGTTTAATAATTTTCTTTCTTGATTTATCTATGTGAAACTACTAACGAAAAGGTGATGAATTCAAGTCAGAAAAATTTTATCAATTGGAGATCCTACTAAAAATTGCAAGAAGTGATTATAATCAATGTCTACTAAAGGAAATTTGAGACATTTTTTTCATTATGACTTAGGGTTTCTCCAAAAGCAAATTCCAGACATGGACATGGGTACAATTCGGATATTTGGGATGTGATCCCTGAATGCAGCAAGCAGAGAGGTGGGAGAGTGTGACAGAGCAGGAGGGACCCATAACAGTAGTTATTTAGCTGGTTATCACTGAGCCACAACTGCTCACTGTAACAAGTGTTCCTCCAAATGAACCTCTGAATTGTTTTCCACAGCACAGAAGGCTGCAAATTTATCCACGTCATCTTGTCCCTCGCTGGTTGAGGTTAACCTCAAGGATATTAACTGTCTCTATTTAATAACTGTTGAAAAAGCTACTTGTACATCAGAGAAAACTGTGTGGCAGAAAACCTAAGTGATCTAGAAAGTATGTGGGAGGCAGCCTGTGTGTGCAAAGAAGGTCCCCTCCAGCTGTCCTGAAGTCCAAGCTGACCCACAGGATATAGAACTGGCACAAAAGGAGTCTGTTACAGTTAAAATTGGGCTTAACATAATGAAAAGATTACTCAGAAAAAGAAATGTAGGCCGGGCGCGGTGGCTCACGCTTGTAATCCCAGCACTTTGGGAGGCCGAGGTGGGCGGATCACAAGGTCAGGAGATCGAGACCACGGTGAAACCCCGTCTCTACTAAAAAATACAAAAAATTAGCCGGGCGTGGTGGCGGGCGCCTGTAGTCCCAGCTACTCGGAGAGGCTGGGGCAGGAGAATGGCGTGAACCCGGGACGCGGAGCTTGCAGTGAGCCGAGATTGCGCCACTGCACTCCAGCCTGGGCGAAAGAGCAAGACTCCGTCTCAAAAAAAAAAAAAAAAAAAAAAAAAAAAAAAGAAAAAGAAATGTAGATTTTTAGATGTGCTTCCTTGGAAATTTTTTTTTAAATAATTCCTTATTAAAAATGCATACTTTCTACATAACTTACATACTTATATTTTACTTTTAAAGTTGTGCAATATATATTGTGAGCTTTAGAGTGTTTTTTTCTATTTTAATGGTTGCCCTTAATTTCTTAGCGTTAATTCTTCATCGTGGATTTTTTTTTCCAAATCCAAAACTTATCTTCTGATGGTAACAAGAATTTTATCATGTGATTACCCATTACATACTGCTTCTTTATTTGTTATAATTGGAAAGTTTAATTTTATATTTTCAATAGTTACTACGATCAGACTAATCATTTCTTGTTGTGTTAAAAAAAAAATGCCCTAAAACATAATAGCTTCAAACATTTATTATATCAGTTTCTGTGAGTCAAGTACGCTCACGTGGCTTAGCTGGGTGTGTCTGGCTCTAGAACTTGCAAGCTGCTGTTCATGGCTCTGGCTTCATCTGAAATCTCAATTGAGACTCATCTGCTTCCAAGCTCATTCACATGTCTCTTGGCAGGCCCTGGTCCCTTGATACATGGGCTGTCCATAGGGTGCCTTAGAACATAGCAGCTGGCTTTCTCCAGGGTGAGATCCAATGGAGAACAGGAGAGAGAAGGTGTCTAAGTCAGCAGCCACAGCTGTTTTTGTGAGCTAATCTCTGAAGTGACATTCCATCGCTTCTGTCATATCCTCTTAGAAGTAAAAGTTCAGCCCACACTCAAGGGAAGGGAATAACAATAATGTAAAAATACTAAGAGGAAGGGATTACTGTGGGCCATGATAGAGGCTGGCTACCAATAATTGTAACTTAGTATTAGTCAAATTTTAATTTAATTGGCTCACAAATTTATCGATTTTTCTTGAATTTTTACCTTTTATCTAATCATACTTTCTTAATCTGTTTGGCCTGCTACAACAAAATACCGTTAAGTTGGATAATTTAAAAACGAAGGAAATGAATTTCTGCTCTGTTCTGGAGGCTGGAAACTCTAAGATTCAAGACACCTGCGGATTGAGTGTCTGGTGAGAGCCTGGTTCAGAGAATGCTATCTTATCCTTCTATCCTCACATGGGAGAAGGGACAAGGAAGAGCTCTATGGTTTCTTTTGTAAGGGCACTAATTCCATTCATGAAGGCTGTGCCCTCATGAACTAATTACCTCCCAAAAGCCCCATTTCCAAATACCATCACATAAGAAGCTGGGTCTCAACATAGAAGTTTTTAGGGACACAAATATTCTGTCATAGATATGCTATGCTATTTATAGCATATATTTATTACTTCTTGAATATCCTTCTTTAATAGTTTAATGTCTATAAGTGGCAAAGCATTTCATCTTTATATGCCTGCAAATACCTTTCTTAAATCTGTGCTGTTAATAACAGTTTAGCTAAATTAAAATTATTTTCTCTTGCAAATGGTATTCTATCTATTCCTATGGTTAAAACATTTTGATGTTAATTTTTTTTTAAGTATTTTGCCTTTTCTCTGATCATTGCAAAACATTTTCATTATCCCTCAGAATCTCTACTTCTGTTGTGATGTGTTTAGTTTTTCACTTATCATTTACCTTGCTCAATACTAGAGAGTGTAATTTCAACAAGAAGATTCATAATTTTACATCTTTTTGCAGAATATTTCATAAATCATTCCTCTTTTTTGTAGAATACTGTTTTTCCTCCATAATCTCTTGCTTTTCAAACTCCACACTTTGGTACAACAAATATTTATTGAGTACTTATTATGCTACATGCATAATTTTATGTACCAGGAATACTGAAATGACCCCACCGCTACACATAAAGATTCTTGCCTTCTCTGTGTTTACATTTTAGTTTAATTTAATTTAGTTTTAATTGAAATGATTCTTTCCATAATATCTTTAAACATCTTAAACACACTTATAATTATTTTAGATTTGTTCTATAAAATTAATCTTTTCTGGATTCACTTCATGTCGATTAAAATGCAGTTTCCATTGGGAGGCCAAGGCGGGTGGATCACGAGGTCAGGAGACCTAGGCCATCTTGGTCAACTTGGGAAAACCCTATCTCTACCAAAAATACAAAAATTAGCTGGGCCTGGTGATGCGTGTCTTTAATTCCAGCTACTTGGGAGGCTGAGCAGGAGAATCGCTTGAACCAGGGTGTCAGAGGTTGCAATGAGCCGAGATTGCGCCACTGCACTCCAGCTTGGCGACAGAGTGAGACTCCGTCTCAAAAAAAAAAAAAAAAAATGCAATTTCCAGAAAGGCTGATTATTTGTCTGATGCATTATCTCTGGTCTGTATTTGTAGTTTCTGGGGCAATATCTGGCATCCATTGTTAATGGATGATTGTTGATTTTGTTGGTTCTCTTCCATATTAAACTCTCTTTTTGTTCTGAAATTTTGGTTGGCAGGATTTTTTTGACGAACTGAAGATTTTGTTATTCTTATGTTCATGATGTGCCACTTTCAAATATCCTTTCCTGACTAGTCCGTTTGTACCTCCTTCATTTAGCATCCTGAGCTCCCTTAATATAACATCATCTCCGAGCTTTTGTGCTAAATGATGTCGGGTGTGACAGATCCAGATGCCAGCCACAGGGGGCTTGATTGGATTTCTGATGGAGAAGACTGAGCTTTTGTTTTCTTTACTTATCATGATCTTGTCTTGTTATAAAACCAAATCTCAAGGGAACGGGTTAGTAGTGGTTTTCTCAGCCCCATTCCAGCCCTCGCTTTCAAGATTTGAACTAAGTTCTAGTTGTGCTCCTTGAGAGAAACAGAGTTTATTCTATAGGGTGTGAACCTCCACCTGCTGCTGCCTGCATCTTAGCCCAGAGGCCAACGGTTTCAGCGGCAGTCACAGCTCTGCATTTATTCTACTCCCTGTATGACACATTCGTATCTCCATTTCTTTCTCCTGAGTTTACACATTTTTGGTTTTCTCCTATTTACCCATTTCATTTGTTATTGGACTCTCTGTCATAGAAATGGTTTGCCAAAATATGACTCATTATATCATCATGACGCATTGTGGATGTTCAAGAAATATATATAATGCATAGTGTGTCACAAACTTTAATAACCTTAGACAAGTTACTTCTTAGAGAATAATCTTGCACTGTGCATATATATATATATATATAATACTTATTATTTATTTCTGAGACAGAGTCTCGCTCTGTCGCCCAGGCTGGCGTGCTGTGGTGTGATCTCAGCTCATTGCAACCTCTGCCTCCTGGGCTCAAGAAATTCTCATGCTTCAGCATCCTGAGTAGCTGGGATTACAGGCGTGCACTACCACTCCAGGTTAATTTTTGTGTTTTTAGTAGAGACGAGATTTCACAATGTTGGCCAGGCTGGTCTTAAACTCCTGGTCTCAAGTGATCTGTCCACCTCAGCCTTCCAAAATGCTGAGACTATAGGCATGAGTCACCATGCTTGGGCCACTGTTTATACTTGTAAATGGCTGCTAATGACACCAAGAAGCTGCTAAGGGTTATGAGCAGAGAACTGCTATGACATAAATGTTCTATTGCAAACAGGAGAATGATTTCAAAGATGAAAAAAAGGTGTAAAGAAAATTTAGACTGCCAAGATAGCAGATAGCACAGCAGATGATGAAGCTTTCAAGTAAAGTAATGGTCAGGGGGATTGATAGAACGTGGATTCAAGAGGTCCAAAAAAAAAGTAGTGAGGAATCTCAAGAGAGTATTCAGGTTAATGAGAATGAAAAGAAGCTTGTTATGTTTACTTTAGGTCGTGACTAATTGTCTTATGTCAGGCAATTGTTGATATAGGTCTGTACATCTGGAAACTGAATAGAAAGAGAAAACTCATGTAAAAATGAGGAAAAAATTCAGGAACATTATTGTTACTAATAGAAGCCACTATAGTGACCATTTTTTAATGTATTCATAAATAGAGATAGTTATTCTACTTGCATGTATTAAACATCCACCATCAGCCAGATACCTTTTAGGTGTAGGGTCTATAGCAGTGAATAAAGCTGGCCGAAGTGTCTGTCCTCTTAAGGTTTTCATTTTAGTGGGTAAGACAGAATATAAACATATTAACCCATTCTTCAAATGCTAAAAAAAAAAAAAAAAAAACTGCAACTGAGAAAAATGAAACAAGGAGGATGGATGCCATCTGGGGACTTGAAGTTTTAAACAGAGTGGTCCAGGAAAGGCTCATTGATGAAGTACCATTTGAGACTTCACGGAAATAAGATTCATGGTGATGAAGAATGTCCTGATACAACCAGGCTTTTGACAATAACTAACTAACAGTGATAAAATAAATAATGAGATTAGGCAAGTAGTGGTGTAAAGGAATGAGAAGAATCAAGGGGAAGGAAGAAAATAGTTTGAAAGGCATCCAATGCTGTACTAAATATAGGAGGGTTTTTTTTATAATTAAGATTTAGTTTATTATATTTCAGAGCCCAATTTCATAGAATTAAGATATTTGGAGGCTAAATTGCAGTGTATATGTAATGCAATTTTCTAGAAGCAGTGAATAAAATTTGTTTTGAGGTTAGCCAGATATTAAAATATATTAATAAGCTATAGTATTAAAAAGGTGTGACATTGAAACAAGAAAAAGCACACATAAATAGACCGACAGAGAAATTAACTATGTGATAAATAAGGTATTTTAAATGACTGATGAAAAGATAGTTGATAAATGGTATTAACATAATCATTCATTCACTGGAAAAACATAACAGATCCTATACCACACCATCCACAAAAATTTACAAATTTAATTTCAAATGGTTAAAGAAAACCATACTGAGATAATTTTACAGTAAAAATAATATATACAATTATTACAATAAATTAATAATCTCCAGAAAATTTGGAAATTAAAGGGAGATGAATAAATGATTGCTGATTCAGCTCACTAGTGAAAGTTGAGCAGTCTTGTAAGAACAGAAGTAGATAAGAGACACAGCAAGCTGGTTCAAGTTGCCAGTTCTCAGAATAAACCAGAAATGGTGACATACATCTCTATGGCAGGATACGATGAAGCTGAAATTGAAGAATTTTTTGAAAGTCCATATAAGAAACATGTAGAAACATAAAACACATATAAAATCATTAGAATTCTGCCAGGAAAAGTAAACTCTGCTAAGTCACGCAGTTACAGCTGCTTTAACCCTGCTAGAGATTGCAGGATTATTTTATTCAGAAATGTAAACCCTGAGGCTCAAAATTCAGGATCACGAATCATAACAAAGGACTAGATAGAGATAAAATACTGAAAACAGATTTATAAGTTGTGAAGTCCAAATCGACTCCTTGAGGGATGAAGACTCCCAGTCTCAAAGTTACCTGCAGCTCCAAGAATGCCAACAGAAGGTTGCCAAATTCCCTGTGGAAAGTCACCAGCCAGAGGGAAAAGCCCCACCAGCGACTGGTATTTGGAGGCCTCCATGAATTCTTCAAGCCCATACATTAAACAAGAATTGAAAAAGGATCCATGAGAAAGTACAGTGTCTTGAAATTTCAGGAGACTTGAGATAAAAGACTAAATCTTAAAAGCTACCAGATTAAAATACAGGCTATGAACAAATCATAATTACGGATCAGATAACTTGCTGCTACTCAAGAACACCAGTGAAAGCATGAAACCATTAGAGAAATTCCTTTATAATCTGAGGGGAGATTATTTCACTTTATATGCCCAAATGCCTATTGGTATATCAGAATAGAATAAAGACACTTTTAAGTTGAGAAGTTCTCAAAAAATTACCTTTTATGACCACATTATCAGAAAGCCAATGGAAATTGTGTGTGGCAAAATGGAATGAAAGAATACATCACTAAAGAATAAAGACATAATGTGGTGGATTATCTTGCCCTTAGGAGGATTATTCTACCCTTTTCTTGGAAGGCTGCCTCATAAAACTTGCCCAGGTGGATAGCATCTGAGCAGAAGTGAACAGTGTCACTTTCAGGGGAAGATTATAAGCCATCTTTAGTGCAGTTAATTAGTGCTGAAGTTTATTTGGAATGAAAGACGCAAATTCTGCTCTTAAGTAATTCTCATTCTTATAAAAATGATCTTTTAAAAAGTCAGAACAAAACGGTTTTAAACTATATGATTTCATAACAAAAGTGTTTATTATAGAGGGCACTGAAGATATGGCAGGTAATTAGCCTAATTAGAGATTCTTGTATTATTATGGGTTGGCCTTTCTTCTGTCTTCACTAAGTCACTTTTTAAAATGTGGAATTAACATAAAGGTGTTGCTATTTTACTTCAGCTTCACAAAAAATGTTGTTACAGATTCTTATACAGCAGAGGTAATTTTGAAATATGATTCTTGATTCACACAAGTAAAAATTTTATTTCTGGTTATTTTGGATATGTCCATGGACTCCAGAAATATATACCTTTTCATTTTGTTATTATGCACATCATTGTTTTTTACTTCAAAACTAACTCTTTTATAGTAAGTCAGCCTTACATACTGCTTTGAGCCTGTGGAAATTAAGCCGTATTTATTCTCCTTACTTATAGAACATTTACTGGATATCAGAAATGGTTTATTATATATATATTTTATTTCTGGATGTGAGACATGTAGAATTACTTTTGAATTTTCTTTTCTTAAAAGTAAAACTGAGACACCTATTCAACTTAAAAAATATTTAAACTATTACTGAATAATTAGAAGGGGAGAGGAAAAATTGCGTCGTTTTATTGTAAAGAACGTTGGAATTCAGATGAAAAATTTCCTGATGTCATAAGGCTTTTCTATGTAGTTTATATTTCCCTTCAATTACGTATGTCATTTCAATTTTATATGTCCCATTTCATTTTAGTAAGTTTTGTTTTGCAAAACTTCATTGCCTTTTTATCCCTACTTTCCCCCACTTTAAGCCACCAGCATTTTGCTGTCCTCAAGTGCAAATGACTTAAATGCCAATCATCCAAAAAATATTTTTATCTGAACAATTCTATTTCAGATTAAAAAACATCCTGTATTATATTTAGGCATTTGTCTTTAGTTAGATATCTTATATTTTCAAAATATATTTTTATAAATATAGTTTGAAATTTGCTAAATAGTATTAGAAACAAGTTGAAAAACGGCACTCAAAATAACTTGATTGTTTTTTAGAATTGATTTTTTATAACCTTTTGTTACCCATAATGGTTAAGTAGGAAGTGTGAAGTAAATTTTGTAAAAGATGATTCTTCCTACATCTTAATGTGGGTGAATTTTAACATGTTTGCTATGCTTGAAAGTGGTAAAATTTTGTGAATAGAAATGTTTCTCTTTGCTTATAAACATGTTTTCTGAAAGTGCAGCTGTAAACATATTTATGTTACATCAATCACACGGTTGCATTGCCAAATAGAGTTAAATAGTGCTATATACTAAAGTTGTAAATAGTTTTTTGGACAACACCAAAAAATTCTACAATGTTTTGAAAAAAAAGTGTGAATTAAAAGCCATTTTAAAAACCTATAAACATATATAGATAGGTAGTACATGTTTACATGCATGTACACATGGACACACACACATACGTGTGTGACTCATCAGAATGTGGTTGATGCAGCTGTGAACCCATAGAATAAGAGGCAGCCCAAGAATGTGCCATTTCCCCAAATAGTATACATGCTTAACCTGCTAGAAAACAACAAGCACTAATGCTGTGCATCGTTTAGTACCATGGTGAATAACAGTGGTAAAAGTAGGCATCCTTGTCACGTTCCAGATCATCTGGTGATTAATTGAAGGAATTTTGATCACATGACTTCATGAAATTTTCTAATTTGGGGTTTTTATATATTTTTCTAACATCTAACAGGAAAAAATATTCTAAAAATGAAATGGAGGTGTAATTGTATGAGCAAAGTGGATATTGAGCTACATAATAAGACAATAAAGCCAAATATTTGATGACTATGAAACATTCTAGTCAAATTCTTTATTCACTTAACTACATTCCTAGAGGTTTTGTTCTTCACCACAGTTTAGTATCCAAAGTTATAAAACAAAACAAAACAAATACAATAATGCATAATTCAAGGATGAGATACAGTCTGAGAAATACGTCATCAAGCAATTTCATTATTGTGTGGACATCATAGAGCATAATTACACAAACATAGATGATGTAGCCTACTACACAACTGGCCTATTCCTTGTAGGCTGAAAATGTGTACAGAATGTTACTCCACTGAATGCTATAGGTCATTGCAACACAATAGTAAGTATTTGCATATCTAAACATACGTAAACCTACAAAAAGTACAGTAAAAGTATGGAATCAAAAATTTAAAAATGATACGACTGCATAGGGCCCTTACCATGAATAAAGACTGCAGGACTGGAAGCTGCATTGGGTGTCAGTAAGTGAGTGGTAAGTGACTGTGAAGGCCTAGGACATTATAGTAGACTACTGTAGACTTTTACAAACATTTGATAAGATTTGACTCTGTGTCCCCATCCAAATCTTATCTCGAATTGTAATCACCACATGTCAAGGGAGGGACCTGGTGGGAAGCGATTGGATTATGGCAGTGGTTTCCTTTATGCTGTTCTCTTGGTAGTGAGTGAGTTCTCACCAGATCTGATGGTTATAAAAAGTGTTTGGCAGTTCCCCTGTGTTCTCTCTCTGTCTCTCCTGCTGCCTTGTGAAGAAGGTGTCACTTTCCCTTTGTCTTCTGCCACAATTGTAAGTTTCCTAAGGCCTCCCTAGCCATGCAGAACTGTGAGTCAATTATATCTCTTTTGTTTATAAATTACCCAGTCTCAAGTAGTATCCTTGTAGCAATCTGAGAACGGACTAATCAACCCTATATGCTTAGGCTATACTATATTTATAATAAAATATTTGTATTTCTCCAGTAATAAATTGAGCTTAGCTTACTGGAATGTTCGTATTTTAAAGCTTTTTCTAACTTTTCTAGTAAGACGGCTTAAAACACAAACACCTTGTAGAGCTGTAGAAAAATATTACCTTACGAACAAATGAATATTAAAAAGTATTTTATTTGAGTTGAATAAAATTTTGAAGGACAAAGAAAGTGGCAAGTCACAAATAATTTCAGGAGGTAATGGACTGAAAAACAAGAGGCCATGAACCAAAGCCAAAGCTAAGAAAAGATAGTGCACCAAGGGAGTTCATGAAAAATGTCTTCGGGCAGAGGGTGATTAGCATATGGAACAGCAAGCAATTAGAAACAAGGAGTATCATTAAACAATTTGATCACTGCTCCTCAAATGGATGGATATCACTGGACAGCCGAGATTTTAGTCCTCAGAGTCTCATGTATAAGCAGAAAGGCAAAAAGAAGAGACATATTTAAGTTAAAATAATATAGCACACTCTTCAAGTGAGTGATTGAATTTATCTTGTAAGAGGGCATGTGAGTTATGGTTCAATATGTAGAGAACAGCAATTATGGAATAATAAAGTATGATTGTGATCAATAGTCATTTCACAATAAAAGCACCAACAAAATCAAGTATGCATTGAGTAGAGCTTGCATAGGATGCCATGAGAAATACTCTAAGACTTTGGCATCCTGGACAATCCCATTATCTCCCTACAAGACCCAACATTTCACCATTAATTTCCTTTTTTTCTTGTTCAAAAATTGGCAAATAAAATTATATGTATTTACTGTGTATAACCTTATTTTGCCATTCTACAATGTATGCATATATCAAAACATCATTAATTTTAGATTTAAATTAAGATGATTTTACCATAGTCAAAAACTACTTTGCACAGGATTTCATAGGAACATCACCTTCAAATAATGCTATAAATTCCAGGAAAAGAGTAGAGTTATGAGGAAAACAAATATGAGGAACAAGTTATAAAGGGGTGTTTCTAATTTAAAGCATTAACTATGTGTCAGATATAGAACTTTGGTGGGCAGTCTTGGATGGCCAGGGAGAATGGAATAAATATCTGAAACATGATTGAAAGACCTACAAGAGACTCAGGATTTCTAGTGACAGCAATTTCACAATTCTGCATACAGTTGTCTTTGAAAGGAAATTTTTAAGTTTAAAACATTGAAAGGTTCTCACCAAAATACTATAATATCTTTGTAAATGTTAGGTAACAGGAGTACCTTAATGGCGCCAGTTCCGGGTTCTTCTCCCCTCCTTGACCAGGCCTGCCAAAGGAGGGCCAATCAGAAAGAAGCATCTCCCGCCTTCCCTTGGGCCCGCCCCACGTGGGCCCAAGGGATATAAAACCCAGCACACCAGCAGCTCTCTTCTCTTCTCCTCTCTTCTCTTCCTTCTCCTCTCTCTCTTCTCTTCCTTCTCCGCTCGATACCTCCAATAAAGATCTGTTGACCGCGACCGGTGTAGTCTGATCCTTGCCTGGCCTCTTTCAGTAAAGTGACTCTCTTTCTCCTAATCCTTGTAATCTCAGAGTGAGGTGATGAAAATATGTGTTAGGTAAGTCAGAAGACAATGCTTTCTCTGGTTCCTAAGAATCTTGTAATTCACTTTGTTGTGAATCCATGGAACACATAGATGCATTCAGAACACTAAAGTGTGGAAGTTTTAACACATTAGACTCACTCTTCCAGACAACTGTAGTTGCACAGGCATGACTAGGCTTGAACAACCAAATGCCCAGGATAAATTCAGGTGTTGGATAAGAGTAACTCCAAAGCTTTGATGTGTTTATTAGGTATGATTTGATAGATAGCTTTGCAGAGCTGTGGGGAAAAAAGGTTGAGAATTATGAAAATCCACTGTGAGACAAATGAGCAGAGGCCACATATAAAATACGAGAGATAGAGTGGTTGAAATGGAGGAAGGGTAATCGTGCCTGGGGCTATACTCTGAGCTAATTAAAATACAATATGGTATTTTGATTAAGAGAGTACTACTTTAGTTATAACAACCCCAAACCAAGACATGATGGACATACAGGAAAGACTTACAAATTATGCAAAATGAAATGCTATTGGATGCTGCTTTTTTTTTTTTTTTTTTTTTTTTGAGACGGAGTCTCTCTCTGTCGCCCAGGCTGGACTGCAGTGGCGCAATCTCGGCTCACTGCAAGCTCCGCCTCCCGGGTTCACGCCATTCTCCTGCCTCAGCCTCCCGAGTAGCTGGGACTACAGGCGCCCGCCACCACGCCTGGCTAATTTTTTGTATTTTTAGTAGAGACGGGGTTTCACCGTGTTAGCCAGGATGGTCTCAATCTCCTGACCTCGTGATCCGCCCCCCTCGGACTCCCAAAGTGCTGGGATTACAGGCGTGAGCCACTGCGCCCAGCCTGGATGCTCTCTTTTAATGAAAAGCTTCTTCAAAAATGTTTTTTGCTTAATGTATACTCGGTTATTAAACAATAATTAATGCATACCCACTATGGACCAGGTTCTTATGTGGGCACTGGGGAAATCATGCCTCATTGATGATCACAAGTGAGTAATGCCAATGATGTCTCCAAGCAGGTTAATGCAGTTTAAAACAGTGGCAATTTTGGTGCCAAAGGACAACTGGTGAGCGGTACATTATTGTTTTTGTTTATCACTACTTTTGCTACTAATTTGCTTGGAAGTTTAGTTAATTTATTTTCAGGTTTGGGCATTCCATTTCTAAGAAGAGTAATGGCAATCTACAGCTAGGAGGCTGGCCATCTGAAAATGAATATCTGAAGGAAGTAAAAATAATTATTTATAAAAGAGAGACAAAAGTGGAACCCACAGCTTTAGAAATGTCCACATGTGGGTAAGAAGACAGTTGATTCTGTGTCACTTCAGAGAGCAGTCGAAGGAATTCAGGAAGAAGTTACAGGAAAGCATATTTTATGTGAAAGTATTTTCTAACAATTGGTGTTGACTAATAAAGAACATTACCAAAATTATTTGAGTCAAAGGAATTGTATACTGATGTGCGGGTTGAAGTCTGTTTATAAGAAGGCTTTACATTGAAGAGGTTAAGAGTATGTGTTAGAGTCAGACCTTGGCTCAAATGTGAAACTTACTATCTATTAGCTTTCTCATCTTGGGCAATTTACTACTCTCTGTAAGCCTGAGTTCAATCATCTGTATAGCAAGGACAACAATGTCTGCTTGAGGAATTATGTGGATGGTTAAAAAGATAAGACAGAAATAGAGTTTAGAGCAGTTTCTGGCTGTGAAAAGATTTGTTATTATACTCTTTTTAGCATAGATGCACTAATGAGTATACATAAGGAATTATCTTGATTTCAATAACTATAGCTCTCATTATTATTCATAATCTATAGCTACATATTTCTTATTTGTTAAGTATAACATTAAAGAAATAAACTTTAGATTACTCACTTTAAAATCCTGGAAAGAGATTGATTCTAAAGAATGAAATTCATAAAAAGCTAAAATATTCAGGTTTATATCTTTGCAAGAATTCCTATACAGAATCTGATTGTTAGATAATGATGAATTAAGTAATACTTTATATCAAAACATTATCATTTGAGAAATACTGGAAAGATATTAGGTGTAATTCATGTATAAACTCATAAGACTTAGACAAAATATAAATTGGATAAATAAATAAATAAAGTCATGTGGAAAAAATCACAACCTACACCGTAAAAGGCATACAGTTTAAGATGACAAATTCACAAGGAAAATATGGCTATGACGGATTGTTCCAATGTGTTCTGTGGTCATTGGCATACCTTGGAAATACTGAAAACAATGTTAATCTCAAATATTTAATGAACAGGAACTCTTTCCATATTCTCTGACTGTGGCTGTGTCAGTCAGGGTTGATCAGAAGAACAGAATCACTAAGTCTGATATATAAAGGATTTGTCACATGATTATACTTCATACAATGGTGAGAGCTGATGAAACAGTCAGTGTAAGAAGACTATGCTTCTGTATTTAGGCTGGGGACTGAGATCAGCAAGGCAGGCAGCCAAAAAAGAGAAAATACTGGAAAACGGGAAAAAAAAAAAAAAAAAAAGAAACAAGCAGGCACCTACAGCAATGAGTTCAGACCCATAGGCACAGACATCAAATCTCTCACTGACTCATTCTCCTAGTGAACCTGGTTGGTATGGATTATTGGAATGATATTAAGTATTGATAAACTAACTTGGGGAAAATGACCTATTAATCATGTGAAGCTTTCCTGTTCAAGAACCAGGCATGTTTTTCTGTTCAATACTACTTTTTGTCTATTAGGAGTGTTTTAATGTTTTCTTCCTGTAGATTATATACATTTCTCTTTAATTTTACTACTAAGTATTTAATAATCTTTGTTGCTGTTATAAATGGAGTCATTATCATTATTTTCTCCAACTGGTTATTGTTTATATATAAGAAGACCGTTGGTTGCATACATTAATTTATATCCTGCTATCTCAATATTTTTTCAAGTAAAATATCATATCCATAAGTACAGATAGATGTACTTTCTCTTTTCAATTTACTATATCTCTAATTGGTCTATCTTGTACAATTTCATTGGGTAATACCTCCAGGGAAAGAAATAGTTCGATTGTACTTTAGAAAGTGTAAATAAAATAATGGTTACTTATCTGTGTAGACAGGCAACTACTGAATCTCTATTAACAAAAATTATGGCTTTAGGACATTATTCGGCCTCAAGGAAATAAATAATACATTTGATCTTCTTTGGTTCCTTAATATGGCATATTATATAAGTAGATTTCCTAAAATTGAATTAACTTTGCACTTCTGGAATTCCTTTGATCTTTTTATTTAGAGGATGTGGGAAATTTCTTCTTCTCACATTTAAAGACCAATTGCTTGTAATTATTGTGTCGGCAACTCTAACATTTCTGAGACATTACTCTGTTTGCATGCTTGCTAATACATTTGCCTGACACAGTTTCATGGATGCCAGTAGAAGACACAAGATTCCAGGGTCAAACAAGAAAGAAAATTTATTACAGGAATAGCAGTAGGCAAGCATTTTTACATGGGTTCCTCCAGGCAGATTTCAATGGAGTGACGCAAAGAGGCCTGGTGGCACCTGCACATTCTATGGATTCTGTTTCAAAAGGTGAACCCTGAGGAAAAAATGTATAATGATCAGTGAGCATGCCTGGCCTGCCCTGAATAGACATTGTATCTTCCAAGGTCGAATGCCTTATAAACATCCTTGAAAAAAGTATCTGGATAGTCCGGAGAATTATTTCTTTTCAATAGCATTTTCGATATATAGATTTCAGTTCTCTTCATTTTTGAATGTTTTATTTAAATTGAATTCTGAATAACAGTAGAGCTTGCTTCATTTTTTGAGTACCCCCTAGAATTTGGTGTATTCTTTTGTCTTCCACTTTAACAATTTTCATCTCAAATATATTGATTCTTTATTTTTCTTATTTTCACATTCTTGCTTTGTGTTTTTCCTTTCTGGCTTTCTTCATACTCCTTTATTTAATATATAGTTAATTTTCTTCTCGCTTGAGCACTTTGTAAATTGTCTTCATTTTTGAAATTATGTTTTTTCTTTTGTGCCTGTTAGTTGCCTAATTCATTTTATTCTTATTTCATTTTTCTCTCTTATTTTACATTTCTATTCTCAATTTGAAAATGTCTCATTTCAGGTTTCTTTCATATCTTCAACTGATTGTTTAGGATATTTAATTAAGGTATTTAGGTTGTGTTATAGTTCTTATCTCTTCTAGTTTTCATGATAGTTGGGAGGAAAGGGTACTTTTAGGAGGTGAAACGCTTTGTCCTCTTTTTATGTTTTCTTCTCATGGTAGATAGAGACTGTTTATGTGTGTGTACTTTGTGAATTGACAACACAAGATCCCTTACTCAAGAACACTCTTTTTAAGTTCTGTGCAGTGGCTCATGCTTATAATCCCAACACTTTGGGAGGCTGGAGTGGGAGGGTGATTTGAGGCCAGAAGTTTGAGACAAGCCCTGACAACATAACAAGACCCCATCTTTACAAAATATATACATATATATTACAAAATTAGCCAGGGGTGGTGGTGGTGCGTGCCTGTAGTTCCAGCTACTCAGGAGGCTGAGGCAGGAGGACTACTTGAGTCGAGGAGTCCAGGCTGCAATGAGCCATGATTGCACTGCTATAGTCCAGCCTGGGCAACAGAGAGAGACTCTGATACCTTATCTCAAAAGAAGAAAAAAATATTCTCTTTTGTTGGTGTGCGATATTCAGTTTTCTTAATTATTTGCATTTTGTAGAGATTGGGAGGGTGCTCTGTCTTCTTCATTTTTTTTTTGTATCTTTTACATATTCCTGTTTATCCCCTCTTTCCCAAGAACTGAGGGCTTCATCAGTGTTATGTCTGGCTGTGGGTGTTGGTCACGTGAGGATGACAGACGATGAGCCTGTGTATAACGTTCACTTGGTTGTCAACTTCTTGGTGTCATTGCTCAAGAAAAACTTGCAGAATGTCCAGGCCTTATATATCAAGAGCACTATAGGCAAGCCCCAGTGCCTATATTAAGGCATATTTGATTAAATTATATTACAAGTAAAAAAAAAAAAAGGTTCAGTTCACATAGAATCGTTGAGTTCTGACCAAACACTCTGAGAAATTGTGAGATATGAATAAAGCTCATATTTATGTTAAGTTTTAATAAAGGTAAGCAATATGAGAAATACAAATGTATTATTGTGATGTCAGTAAGATTTTACCATCCCACTTAATCTTTTACTTTGAATTTTTAAAAAGTAGTGTATTCATTTTGGGGAGTATATTGAGACTAGAAATTTTGAAACATGTTTTAAGCTCATTTTCAAAATCTTTGCATTGTTTTACCAGAAGTAAATTTGTGTTAGAAGGTCTTGTGTTAGAAGATACCAGTACTAAATCTGTGTTAAAAGATAGTAAATTGGTGTTCGAAGGTTGTTTTACTAGTGCTAAATTTGTGTTAGGGCACGAAGATTGTGTTAGATTTGTGTTCGTAAAATTTGCCAACTATAACCACTAAGGAAAATACATCAGAATGATTATTGGTTATATTGCCATTTAATTGTTCCTGATAATTGTTTTCAGTGAACTTAAATAAATATAAAATTCTTAAGTTTTAAAGGAGGATAAATTGCAATGTGACTTTTCTTAGTAGTGTCACAATTAGTAATCTTGACAAGGCATGTTTTAAAATAGTAACTATTCATTAGCACAATTACATAAAGAACTAATATAATAATGTTTAAAGAACTTTTATATTTTTTCAACATTTTTTCCAAGTTGAAATTCTTAATTTCACATTTCTGTTCCCACAGTTGTTTTTCATAATGAATATCTTTAAGTAATATATAATTTTAAAAATCAATGTTATTTACTGACAATAAAGTTCCTTTATCTACTGAAAGATTTTCCCTCTTAGTTGGCCACTAATTTTATATGAAGTAACTGTCATCAGCTATCTAAACCAGTAAATATTTCCAAATATATTGTAAATTTTGAAACATTATTTATTATAAAAATAACTTCAGATATTATATTTAGATTTTAGAGGTTTAAAAGCTGAAAAGTACATCTTATTTTAATTTGACAATTACTTTGTTTGGTTGCGTGTTTTTTAAAGACTCAGTCCTAATAATCTTCCTTTCAAAATGTCTTCCAAATATAATATTTTATTCATAAGGAACAATTAATGTTTTTCAAATTTTATAGGAAAATCCCAAATTTTTACTCCCTTTGGAAGTATTTTCCACTGAAAACATGTCAAGCAATTCTCAGTACATCCAAACACCTCAGTTGCTAAGCAACTGCTAATGAATTTTCCACCAAAAAGGTTTCAGACCAGGTCTTCAAGATATCAAATATTCACACAGCCCTTGATGCCTTTGCAAAATGTCTATTGTAGCATGAAAAAGTTACTGCAAATAATAAGTAGAAGTTACTGGTTACGGCTATAATGTTGGGGGAGAAAGCAAGCAAAAATCATTTTAGTTTGCTGTTTCTGAGGCTTGGCTTCTTTTATTACATTTTACCTAAGAAAATGTAGATAATTTAATAGCTATAAGTAAAGACTTTATTGTCTTAATTAGTGTAAGATAATTTAATTGGAAATAGTTTAATGTAAATACATTATAAGGCTATTTGAAAATAAATACAGCATATCTTTTTATAGAAAGTGAATTGTTCAATAGAAGTTATTTTTCTTTTCTAATGTTAGTATTTCATACCACAGATATCTATTTTAAATAGATATCTATTCATTATATGTTCTTTATATGCTAATATTACATACTTGCTATTAGCTACTTTTAAATCAGATCTATAAATTTACATTTAGCATAATAGTTTTTTAATATGTTAAGTTTTAAATGTTTTATTTTAATACATTTTGAACTCTAAGAAAAATGCAATTAATAATATTCTTACTGACTTGCAAGAAGTACCTCTATTGTTTTAGAAATTATTCTCATATATCAATAAAAATGCATCACTGTGTAATGGAAAGGGAAGAAAATTAGTTTTGAAGCTATCATGTAATAGCCGATTGAATTTTGGACAAATAATATTGCTTATCATCAGTATTCTTATCTGTAATATTTTTTAAATTGGAGTAAGGACAGTACCTCCAAAGGATTTAGCATTATTAAATAAAGTCATAGTCATAAGAATACTTTATAAACTACACACTAATATATACATTAGGTTTATTTTAAATTGTATAACATGTTGGTTTTTTATTGAATTGATTACTAAATTACATTATAACATTGTAGTATTACATTATAAAAGTGATGGACATTGATCAAAAAATATATTAAGCTTCCACATATACTTATGAAAATGTCAAATAATTTTGCAATTCTATGTTCAGGAGAACAGGATCCCTTCAATGCCTAGTTAGTTGAGGGTTTTTAACATAAAGGTATGTTGAATTTTCAAAAGCTTTCTCTGCATCTGTTGAGATAAACGTGGTTTTTGCTTTTAATTCTGTCTATGTGATAAATCACAATTATTGATTTGTGTATATTGAACCAACCTTGCATCCCAGGGATAAAGCCTACTTGATCATGTTAGGTTAGCTATTTGATGTGCTGCTGGATTTGGTTTGCTAGTATCTTGTTGAGAATTTCTACATCTATTTTCATCAAGGATATTGGCCTGAACTTTTCTTTTTGTATTGTGTCTCTGCCAGGTTTCGGTATCAGGAAGATGCTGGCCTCATAGAATGAGTTAAGGAATAATTCATCCTCTTTAATTTTTTGGAAGAGTTTCAGTAGGAATGGTATCAGCTCTTCTTCATACATCTCATCGAATTTGACTGTGATTCCATTTGGTCCTGGGCTTCTATCAGCTGGTAAGCTTTTTACTACTGATTCAATTTTGGAACTTATTATTGGTCTGTTCAGGAATTCAATTTCTTACTGATTCAGTCTTGGCAGGCTCTTTGTGCCCAGAAATTTATCCATTTCTTCTAGTTTTATAGTTTTTGTGCATAGAGCTGTTTGTGGTAGTCTCTGAGGGTTTTTT
The DNA here is from genome assembly GCF_028878055.3 of Symphalangus syndactylus. Classification (NCBI taxonomy): domain Eukaryota; kingdom Metazoa; phylum Chordata; class Mammalia; order Primates; family Hylobatidae; genus Symphalangus; species Symphalangus syndactylus. Next base: position 19,323,854 of record NC_072423.2, on the reverse strand, counting down.
TTTTTTTTTGTATTTCTGTGGTGTGAATGATAATGTTCCCTTTGTCACTTCTAGTGGGGTTTGTTTGGATCTTCTCTCTTTTTTTATGAATTAGTCTAGCTAGTGGTGAATTTTTTTAATGTTTTAAAAAATTAACTCATGGGTTTATTGATCTTTGTTTTTTTTGTTTGTTTCTCAGTGTCCTTCAGTTCAGCTCTGATTTTAGTTATTTCTTGTCTTATGCTATTTTTGGGATTAGTTTGCTCTTGTTTCTCTCATTCCTCTAGTTGTGCTGTTAGGTTGTTAATTTGAGACCTTTCCAACCTTTTGAAGTAGGTGTTCAGTGCTATACACTTCCCTCTTAACACTGACTTGGTTTGATCCCAGACATTCTGGTATGTTGTATCTTTGTTCTCATTAGTTTCAAATAATTTCTTGATTTCTGCTTCGATTTCATTATTTTCCCAAAAGTCATTCAAGAGCAGGTAGTTCAATTTAATAGATTTAAATACAACCATACATCAGTAATTACCTTATATAAAATTGACTTAAGAAAATACATGAAAGTATTAGAACACATTAACAGATTAGAAAAAAATAAACCTTTGATTATTTCAGTGGCTGCATATTAAAATAATCACTAAATATCAACATTTATTAATGTTACAGACTCTTAACAAACTAAGAATGGAAGAAATTTTTTAATCTGTTAGAGGATTGATATGGTTTGGCTTTGTCCCCACCCAAATCTCATCTTGAATTCCCACATCTTGTGGGAGGGACCAGTGGGAGGTAATTGAGTCGGGGGGCAGGTTTTTCTCATGCTGTTCTCGTGATAGTGAATAAGTCTCATGAGATCTGATGGTTTTAAAAGGGTGAGTTTCCCTGTACAAACGCTCTTTTTGCGTGCTGTCATCCATGTAAGAGGTTACTGGGTCCTTCTTGCTTTCCATCATGATTGTGAGGCCTCCCCAGCTGAGTGGAACTATAAGCCCATTAAACTTCTTTTTCTTCCCAGTTTCAGGTATGTCTTTATCAGCAGCATGAAAACGGACTAATACAAGTATATTGAGGGAAAAAACTGGATAAAACATTACACTTGCTAGAAACCCATTTAGAGCATTCTCCTTAAAGTTAATCATACCAGAAAATGACAGCCATATTCAAAATTTTATAGTGGCCCTTGGGAAAACAAACACTAAACAAGAAAAAAGAAACCCTGAGATGTATATAGAAATATCCAACATTTTGATTCTTAGACCATTGATCATATACATTTTAAAAGTGAAAGAAATGCAAAAGCCTTTTAGAACTGTTTAAATAACATGGTATCAAACAACAGACAAATTTATACTGATACAGCAGTAGAATATATCGGTGTTATACTGGTGTTTATAATGATAACAATTAGTAAACAATTGGTAAAAACAACTGGTAAAAAAATAAAAATTTTAACAAAATAACAAAAAAACTCCAATAGCCTTTAGAATAAGTGTAATAAAACACATAAATGGTATTTGTAGAGAGAATTCCAAAATTCTTAAAACAGGACCCAAATAAATAAAGAAATATGTTATGGTTATTGACTGGATGATATCGTCAATTCTTTCTAAATCAAACGACAAACTGAAAGGATTTTATGTTAAAACAGAGTTTCTTGTAAAACTTGACAAATTGTTGCAAAGTAATATATCAAGAAGTTCAGAAAACTCTAGTAATGAAGACACCAATTTAAGCACAGAAGTGCTAAGACAAATCAAACTAATGAAGGGTCAAGGAATGAACGATTGAATGAATGAAATAATATACAGATAAATTAGAGGAGTAAGAGGGTAAGCATAGGACCTAAGAAAATCATCCTTCGTTTTTTCTTCATGACATTTGGGGTAAAAGACTGAGATTATTGGGTGTGCAGGTATATTACTTGCCCCTTTCCTTTGCCTTAGCTCTTGTTTCACTTATTCTTCTATTTTGCAACAAGTTCCAGCACCAAATATTTTACTGGAATTGTTTCTTATCTTCTTTTTAATATGACTTTCATTGTGATGAGGGTGACTAGCTTTCTTCTAGGTGGAGAACTAACATGTGGATTGGTGTATTGTGTAGTTATTTAGAGTTGTTTTATGAAAAGACAATTCGTGACAGACACCACAAGTGCATTCATGTTCAGTGCTCTGCTGTCTCTTGATGCACTGCTTGACCACACTTCCAGGGTCCCTTACATTTAGTTGGGTCATGTAAACAGTTATCACCAAGGCGGTATGAGTGGAAGTAAAGTGTGTCATCTCCAGGCCAAGGCGGTTAAGAAAAAAAAAACAAAACTGTGCCCTCTTCATTCTGTCTCTCCTCTCTCTCTCTGGCCATATATGGGAAAAACAGTGGAGTACTCTGATGCCCTAGAAAGCAAAACCATGAGATGAAAGGATCTTGGATCTCTGAAGACACATGTGGGGCTGTCTCCTACCAATTGACATGACAGTTAGCTTTTATCAAACTGAGCTCTAAAGGTGGTTGGTGTAACCTGACATCATCTAGGAGATTGTATTCTCTTACAGAAAAATTTATCCTCAAATAAAATATATATTCAAATTGTTAATAGGGTCTTAGTAAATTAAATGGAATATTCTGAAGTAGGAGTAACATAACTATTTGGTGCAATATATAATCATCAAATGAGAATGTTTTTCTAAGTTGGAAAGGAGGTAAAAGGAAAAAAACAGGTATGATCAGATTGAGGTTTGTTTTGTACACGTCTTCCTGAGTGGGCGTGTGGAGCATGTGAATGCAAAGGTAATGCAAGAGTATTGATTCTCTGCTCCTTTTTGGTTCAGGGAAGAAAGATGAGTCATCTGGCCACTTTTCAGTAGCAAAATCCCAGGTCACTTTGCTCCAGGCAGAAAAATATTTGGATACAAGGGCTATAGAAATGGACTAAGACAGAGATTGATAACATTTAACTTGTTGACTCATTCCTTCAAGTAATTCTGTTTTCTTACCTTCAAAACTTTATTTTTTTTAAAAAAAAAGACTTTAGTTTTAGAGAAGTTCTAGGTTGACAGAAAAATTGAAAGTTAGGCATAGACATTTTCCATTTAATTTTTGCCCCACAAGTGCACAACCTCTCCCATTAACTTCCCTCACTAGAGTATTACATTAGTTACAGTTGGCCAACCTACATTGACACATTACCACTGAAAGAAAAGCTTAATTGTTCCTTTCTTCTCTCACAAATCAGGGTTTTCTGCAGTGTTTCTGACATATTATTGTTCTCCCTGATCTTTCTTTTTAAAGCATCAGTGATTTTTTTCTTAGTTTTCATAAGTTTTTACTTATTCTTCTATTTTGCAACAAGTTCCAGCACCAAATATTTTACTGATATTGTTTGTTATATTCTTCTTAATATTATTTGCATTGTAATGACAGTGACTAGCTTCCTTCTCAGTGGAGAACTAACATGTGGATATTTCTGGTTTAAAATTATTTTACCATGATTTCTTCCCCTGGTGAAAGAAGCAGAATGCATTCTCTCAACAAGAAATATTCTAAAAACTGTATACACTACACCATCTCTACTAAAAATACAAAAAAAAAATAGCCGGACGTGGTGGCGGGTGTCTGTAGTCCCAGCTACTCCTCGGGAGGCTGAGGCAGGAGAATGGCGTGAACCCGGGAGGCGGAGCTTGCAGTGAGCCAAGATCAGGCCACTGCACTCCAGCCTGGGCGACAGAGCAAAACTCCATATCAAAAAAACAAAAACAACAAAAAAACCTGTATACTCTCTATGCTTACTACACATGTATGTGTCTAAACACTCCCCCAAGTGTTACTGTATAATACTGCATAAACTAATACAGTTATTGTACATGTGTCTGTGATCAGAGTTAAAATATGAGTAGTGGGATCATTTTTGGTCATGTTTATAATTTTTCTATAAAACATGTTTTTTGGGGGTCTTTATTGTATATAATTGAATAAAAGAAATGCCAGTTCATAATCACTGCTTGGCTTTTTCTGAAATAACAAACATATGTGTATAAACACTGTCCTTGGAAGACAGTTACGCATATTAGAGTGTTCAGAAATAAAGATAAAATGAATATTAATAGGAAACAGAGGAAAAAAATAATCAAAAGTTGACCACTGGTTGTAGTTATCTGTTTATGGTTAACAAATATCAATAGTAGTTTTTGAAATTTTACATTGTCACACTAGCTTTGCAATAATATTTATTTTCTACCCTATAAATGATATATGTCAAAAATATTTTTTAGAAATAAGTAACCAATAATTCACCTAATCTAATAGATTCTTTGTAAAATACTCACATATCCTCACTACTAGTCAGCTCCGTACATGTGGAGACGTCCACTGGCCTTTCCCTTCTCTTTTAGATCTATGTCACATTTTGCACTAAATTGCATTTCATGTTCCTTAGAAGTCAAACTCCAGCTGGAAATTTCTGCAGGTAACTGAAAAGCTTATATTCTCATAATTGTCTCTGGCTCTGTGCTCCTGCCACCTCCTAGCAACACTGCCTATGATCTCTGCCAAGGCGACTCAAATATTCTGTTCAGCCTCCTGATTGAACTCATTTCCCTCCTTTCTCACTCCCTCCCTCCCTTTCTCCTTTTCCCCTTCACTCATCCCTAACTATTCATATTTTTGTACACATTTAAAATTATCCATTTATCTCTAATGTTTCAGTTGCATCACATGTGTTATCTTCCAATTATACATATATTCCAATTCCTAACTTAGTTTCTTCTTTGATCAATACAATGTTTTGAAATGTGTCTCAATTTCAAAACGTAGGAAATTTTGGGTCATCTTTTTGCTATTTTCTTTCTTTCTCTCTCTCTCTTTCCTTCTTTCTTTCTTTCTCTCTCTCTCTCTTTCCTTCTTTCTTTCTTTCTCTCTCTCTCTCTTTCCTTCTTTCTTTCTCTCTCTCCTTCTTTCTTTCTTTCTCTCTCTCTTTCTTTCTCTCTCTCTCTTTCTCTCTCTCTTTCCTTCCTTCCCTCCCTCTCCCTCTCCCTCTCCCTCTTTCTGTTTCTCTCTTTCTTTCTTTTCTTCTTTCATTCTGTCGCCGAGGCTGGAGTGTAGTGGCATGATCTTGGCTCACTGCAACCTCCACCTTCCAGGTTCAAGCGATTCTCGTTTCCCAGCCTCCCAAGTAGCTGGGATTACAGGTGCCTGCCACCACACCTGGCTAATTTTCTTTTTTCTGTTTTTTGTATTGTTAGTAGAGACGGGGTGTCACCATGTTGGCCAGGCTGGGCTGGTCTCGAACTCCTGACCTCAAGTGATTCTCTTTTTGCTCTTTCTTTCTATATGAATTTTTTTGTGATCTGCTAACATGTTTACATGTTTTCAATCCAGGCATGTGTCGAGGTTTGCTTTCTATATGTGTGTAGTTTTACACAATTCGTATTTGGTTGAAAACAATATGGGTTCTTAGGTGATGAGGACAGTTCAGGCAGTGCTATGGCTTGAGCACAGTGGGTGAGAGGATGAGATAAGGGGAGCTAGAGTGTATCTCCCCTTATGGGACATGAGCTTTTATTCTCCATAGATAGGAAACCACTAGAAGACTTTGAGCATGGGAGTGATATGATCTGACTTATATTTGAATGAGATAATTGCATTTAGTGTTTTGGGAAGAGACTAAAGGGAGGAAAAGAAGTGGAAGTGCAAACACTAGCAGGCGGCCTTTGCATGCTGCGGGTGAGAAACAGCGTTTTATTGGGCTAAGCTGATTAGACTAAGGAAATTACAAGAAGTGATTGAATTCTGAATACATGTTTATGCATACATTATGAGATTTGCTTAAGATTTGGTTGTGCTGTGTGAAGAAAATTAAGGAGTTAAAATTTTGTTGTTGCTGGTGTTTTTTGTCCTGAAGTTAAAGTTTCTGTAAATCAGTGAGAGATAAAAGGGTTCGTTGAGAAAGAAAGATCAGTATTCTTCTTTAGGACATGTTAAGCTTAAGTTGTCAATTAGCTAGCCAAGTTTACAATTGGAAATAAAAGTCTTTTATTACAGGGAAGGTCTTGGTGATTATATAAATTTTTGAGAATATAAATAATGTTATAGGATTATATGGGATTATCTAGGTTGTGAAAGTAGAAGAGAAGAGAAAAAGCTCAGTGGCAGAGTACAATGAGGGGTGAGTGCATGGATGAGGAGAGTGAGAGGTTCTTGTAGCCAAGTGGGTAAAGAGCTTCAATGAAGAGGGAGTAAGACAGGTTTGCTACACAAACACTAACTAGTTATGTTTTAGCTCATCTTCATCCAAATGTCTAAGACATGGACTGCCAAAAGTGAGAGCTCAAGAAATATTTATTGAATGAATAATAGAAATTCCGTCAATACATAAGATAATGTTACATAGATATTACACACATATTCTTTTAAAATATTTCACATTTCTAACATAGAGCACTAAGCTATTGTACATTTCACACATGGAGGAAATAAATAAATCACTCTCAGAAAACATAAATGAAAAATTTTAAAGTAAAACAAAAATGTTATTTTATTTTAAAATCGCTTTCAAGCAAACAGATGATAGAATAAAAATAGGGCAAACCCCCAGAGCTACTATAACTTTCTATTATCCACCATGTAAATCATAACCGATGATTTTTTTAATCTGAAAGAAAAGAAATGCACAGTAATACAATAAACAGAACAGTTTCTTTTCTCCAGATATGTGACCAGATAAATTGAATACTAGCAAGGTAACACATTTGATTAAAAAAAATTGCACCCTAAATTAGAAATTGGAATAATAGAATTATGAAACAATAGCACTCTTAGGGTGGCTGATGGCTCAGGGGGACAGGTCTCTATGGAATAGAAAGGAGAGATATTGACAAATTAAATGAAAACACCCTCAGCAGAAATTAATTCTGAAGGAATTTAGACATTTTTTCTTGCAGGTGACAGTATAATTGTGCATGAATTGGAGCCAATCAACTATTTCTCTAGAGTAGAACAGATGCCTCTATCCAAGTATGGAGAATAAGCTTTTCTGGCCATTGCTTATAATAATCAGAAATAGTGACATCAATAGCATTCATATGCTAATTAGAATTTTTCCTTACTATCTGGTATGGATATTGGCTAGTTTTCTGTTTAACCTATGTAACCTCAGGGTATTTGCACATTTTAGTTACAGAATCACACAAGGGAAAAAAGTAGACATTCTGCTTGCTTATGTAGTGTACTAATTTTCAAGCCAGTGTGATACAGTTGAGAAAAATAATTGAAATTTGATTTGATTGTATTCAAGAATAAAAAGCAATGAAAGTAGGAAATAGCAGTTTATAACACACAAATTTATTCTCAGTGGTACAAAAAAAACTGACTGCATTGTGACTACCATCTTACAAGGTTATGTATTTTGTCTATATTGCTTATGCTTCAGAGATGAAAAAATATCAAATGAAGAATGGGATTAGCTGCAAAGCTTAGCCCTACTTACCATATATTTATATTAACAATGAAGAAGATGAAATGAACCTTTAAGCATTCAAACTGAAAACTTGATGGAAAAATATAACTGTCAGTTCTAGAAATAGTATTAAAATAAGAAAAATTGCTGTTCTATTGTCAAATGCATAATATGCATGTTTTTGTTTTTGGCAAAAAATGTCTGGTGCTGAGCGAATTATCCAAGAAATGTTATGAGCATTATATGGTAATTTTTTTAAAAAAATTTAAAAAATTTTTTTAATTACCAATACATAAGAACAATGTGGCATATCATTTACAAAGAAGATAAACTCTGGCAACAACAATAAAAATATGGAATATATTATGGGAAGAAACATAAAATAATTAGAGAAGAAGTGATTAGTAAAATTATTTCGAGTAAGTTATGAAATGCTAAATATTAATCAACTATTTTAAACAAATTGTTGTAAACCTTGAAACATGTATAATAGCTTTTGTCTGATTAGAGGTTTTACAGATGCTAAAATGTTTATAATTGAAAATATTTTGAGGCTTTATCCAGAGCCAATAACTGCAGAGGATTATCACATTTTAAAATACGTCTTACAAACCTGAACACAGGCGATACTAATTTGAGAGTGCATGAAAATGACAATGACATAGCTATTCATCCCAATCCTAACAAATTGCAATAGAAGATATTTTAAAAATTACATCATCCTATATTCCTTTTGTTAGGCATTCTTTAAGTTTGAGCATAAATGATGTAGCATATATCTGCCTTGAAAACGTATAAATTTTATCTTATTCAACAATGATAAAAGTACTTTCAGTTTCAATGAAATGTCCCCATATATTGCAAATAGGTTTCAAAAAGAAAAATTTGAAACCAATGTCAAATCACAAAGTGTCATGAAGGTTAGTGTCACTATGCCCCTCTCTCTCCCCACATGCACATGCGTATACATGTGAACAATTATTTAGAGGCTGCATGCTAGGTTTCCTTAAAAGTATTGATGATGTTTTAAAATCTATAAATTTTATACAAAATATATTTTTAAAATATTTACTTTTAAATTTTAAGGAAAACCACTGCTTTCATCACATAATATTGGAAGCAAAATGCAATGCACATAATGTCCTTGAAAGCATCAAAAGAGTTAAAATATTCTTTGAAGAAAAGAGAAATGGATTTTGACCATAGAAAACAGTATTGGCATTAATCAAATTGCATATTATTTTTACTTTTCTATTGTAGAAAAGAGCACATAACACGAAGAAAAACCTCTTCAGTTTTTAACTATAGAGTACAATATTGTTAACTATAAGCACGATATTATACAGCAGATTTCTGGAACATTTTTTATTTTACATGACAGAAATTCTATACCTAATGAATGACAACTCCTCATTTTTCCCCCACCAACCCAAGCAAAAATTATTCTCTCTTATGTTTCTATGAGTTTGACTATTTGCATACCTCATGTAAGTAGAATCATGCAGTGTTTGTCCTTCTGTAACTGGCGTATTTTATTTTGCATATCCTCAAGGTTCATCTATGTTGTCACATTTGGTAGAAATTCCTTTTTTTTAGGGCTGAATAATAGTTTATTGTATGTATATGCCACATTTTTTATCCATTGAGTTGTTGATGGGCATTTATGTTGTTCCTACCTCTTGGCTGTTATGAATTATGGTACCATAAAAATGAAGTGCAAATATATCTTCAAAATCCTGATTTCAATTTTATGAGCTATATACCCCAGATCTGGGATTCCTAGATCAAGTGGTAGTTCTATTTTTAAATTTTTGAGAGGCTTCCATACTGGTTTCCGTAGCAGTTGGAACATTTTACATTTCCACCATGAGTGCACAAGGGTTCCAATTTCTCCACATGCTCTCCAGCACGTTGTTGTTGCTGTTGTTCTTAATAATGGCCATCCTAATAAGTGTTAATATTTCACTGTGACTTTGATTTTCACTTCCCTAATAATTAGTGGTGTGGAACATCTCTTGATATACTTGTTGGACATCTTTGGAAAAAGGTCTGTTCAAGTCCTTTGCCCATTTTTTCCATCAGATTGTTTATTTCTCTTGTATCAAATTGTAGGAGTCCCTTTTTTGATATTAATTCTTTATGAGATATATGTTGGTAAATATGTTCTCATATTCCATTGGTTGCCTTTTCACTTTTCAAGTTGTTTCCTTTGCTGTGCAGAGGTTTTGTAATTTGATGTAAATCCCACTTGCCTATTTTTACTTTTGTTGCCTGTGGGGTTTTTTTTTGTTTCATATCATTTCATATTCAGAAAAGCACTGATGAAACCAATGTTGTTAAGGTTTTTTTAACTATGTTTTCTTCTAGAGTTGTATAGCTTTAGGTCTTATTTTTAAGTCTTTATTTCATAGTTGTCTCTTACAATCCTTTTAATTTCTGTGATTTCAATGTCTCCTCATTCACTTCTGATTTTGTTCATTTGGGTCTTTTTTTCTTAGTTAATCTAGCTAAAGTTTTAACAAATTTGTTGATCTTCACAAAAAAAAACTACTCTTTTTTTGATTTTTTAAATTGTGTTTCTGTTCTATAGTTTATTTATTTCTGCTGGAATTTTAGTTATTTCTCTTCCTCTGCTAGCTTCAGGCAGTTTGCTTTTCTTTTTCTAGTTCTTTGAGGTGTAAAGCCAAGTTGTTTGCTTGTGATCTTTCTTCCATTTTAATGAAGGTTTCTCTCTCTATAAACTTTTCTCTTAATAGTGCTTTTGGTCTTTCCCATTAATTTTGGTATATTATGTCTTAATGTTTGTTTGTCTCAGATATTTTCTAATGAATTACATTATCTAATCAAATAATATAGAATAGCTGAATTAAAATAAAAGCAAGGTCCAACTAGATGCTGTCTACAAGAGAGTCATTTTTGACTTAAGTTCACACATATGCTAACAGTGAAAGAATATAAAAATATATTTTATGCAAATGGTAACCAAAAGACAGCATGGGTGCTATACTTGTATCAAGCAAAATATACTTTAAGTCAAAAACTATCAAAGAGAAGAGAAAAAGACATTATACAATGATGATATATCATTCCTGGGTCAATTAACCAAGAAGATGTAACAATTATAAGTATATGTACATCCAACATTAAAACATCGAAATATAAGAAGAAAACTGGAAGGTAAAATAGATAACAGCACAATAATAGTATATAATTTCCATATCCCACTTTAAATAGTAAACAAAACATCCAGAAAGAAGATTGATAAGGAAGCAGAGGACTTGAACAGCACTACAGACTAAATAGACCTATCAGGCATAAATAGAATTTTCCACCCAACAGCAACAGAATACACATTCTTCTCACATACACACATAACATCCTCCAGCATAGATCACGTCAAGTAACAAAACAAGCTTTATAAAATTTTAAAAGTTGATAATTATACTAAGTGTGTTTTTCAACCACAATGATGTAAAGTAGGTCAAGTGTGGATGAAACCCCTCAGGTTTTATCTTGGAAAGTCTTTATTTCTCCTTTATTTTTGAAGAATGCATGATTGGCAGTTCATTTTTTTCCATTAAGTCTTTGAATATACCTTCTCGTTCTCTTTCTGCCTACAAGGTTTCTGCTAAGAAGTCTCCTAATGGTCTTATGAGGGTTCCCTTATATAATGATGAGTCACTTTTCTCTTACTGCTTCCTAAATTCTCTTTGTCTTTGATTTCTGACAATTTTATTGTACTGTTTCTCAATGTGGACCTTCTTGGATTTATCCTATGACAGAAAAGGGCTTCCAGAATCTGGGTGTCCATTTATTTACTTAGATTTGGGAAGTTTTCAGCTATTACTTATTTAAATAACCTTTATGCCCCTTTGCCCCTTTCCTCTCATTTTAAGCTACCATAATGTGTATATTGGTCTATTTTTCATTATCTCATAAGTCTTAGACGTAGACTTTATCCACTCTTTTTATTATTTTTCTCTTTTCTTTTTTTGGGAGGGGGAAGGGTGTAATTTCAAAGGACCTGTCTTTGAGATTTTTTCCATTTTTTTTTTTTTTTTTTTTTGAGAAGGAGTCTCGCTCTTTCACCCAGGCTGGAGTGCAGTGGCGCGATCTCGGCTCACTGCAGGCTCCGCCCCCCAGGGTTCACGCCATTCTCCTGCCTCAACCTCCGGCGTAGCTGGGACTACAGGCGCCCGCCACTGCACCCAGCTAATTTTTTGTATTTTTAGTAGGGACAGGGTTTCACCGTGTTAGCCAGGATGGTCTCGATCTCCTGACCTCGTGATCCGCCCGCCTCGGCCTCCCAAAGTTCTGGGATTACAGGCGTGAGCCACCGTGCCCGGCGAGGTTTTTTCAATCTTTCTTCAGTTTGATTAAATCTGCTCTTTAACCTTTCTAATAAATTTGTCAGTTCAGTTATTATATTCTTCAGTTTCAAAATTTCTATTTGGTTATTCTTACACATTCTCTCTCTCTCTCTTTTTTTTTTTTTTTTTTTTGAGACAGTGTCTTGCTCTGTTGCACAGGCTGGAGTGCAGTGGTACAATCTCAGCTCACTTTACCTCCTGCAACCTCTACCTCCCAGATTCAAGTGATTCTCATGCCTCAGCATCCCAAGTAGCTGGGATTATAGGCATGCACCACCAGGCCTGACTAATTTTTGTATTTTTAGTAGAGACAGGGTTTCACCATGTTGGCCAGACTGGTCTCGAATTCCTGACCTCAAGTGATCCGCCTGCCTCAGCCTCCCAAAGTGCTGGGGTCACATGAGTGAGCCACCACGCCCTGACCTCTTTGATGATATTCACATTTTGTTTATGTATTGTTTTATTGAACTTGTAGAGCATATTTGTAACAATCACTTTGAATTCTTTGTCAAGTATTTCATATACCTCAAAGTCTTTAAGGCTGGTTTCTGATTTATTGTCTTCCTTTCTCTTATTTATGTTTCCCTATTTATTTGCATGTCTCTAACTTTGTATTGGTATCTGCATATTTGAAAAAAAACAGCCACCTCTCCTGGTCTTTATGTACTGCCTTTGTACAGGAAAAGACAGTCACCAATCGGCTCCACCAGACAGTCTGGGAGCCTCTGAAATGTTTGGAGGTAAGATGCAACTTTTGTGACCTGTACATGCAATTTCTCTATTAGAAAACCTTGATGGATGGTTCTTCTTGGGAGAATTGTGATTTCTTGTTCCCCTTGATGTTTGACTGTGGTACTGAAAGTTGTCTTACTCAACAGTAGCAAGCTGCCTTCCTCTCTTTCTCCGTGACCACCAGGCATCCAAAATATGCCAGCTTCTCATCAGAACTCCCAAAACAGGTAAGAAAGATACTAGTCCCTTCGTAAGCTTTCCAAAAAAGCCAGAATGCTGAATGCATTTTCTATTCCCCTTCCTGCTTCCCAAAATGAAGTCACAAGTTCCTACCCATCTACTGATAACACCAACCCTTCTACTGATGACACAACAGCAAGCCACCGTCCTTTATAAAACTCTTAGTGCCCTCCAAGCATTTAAACTATGCCTGTTCCATCGGTGCTCCAAATGAAGTGAGAAAGAACCAGTTGTTCAGGAAGCCCCCAAACCCAGAATGTTGTGTGCATGCTGCACTCTTCTTATACCCCCAAGAGAAAAGTTGCCAGCTGGGGTGTTCTCTCCCAGCCCTGAGTTCTGCTGACTTGAGGGAGGGTTGATGTGTGTATAAGTTGAAATTGCTCTTTTTACCTGTTTCAGTGCAGCTGCTCCCAGCTTTGTGTTTGTCTGGTGTACTAAAACTTCTTAATACTATTCTGCAAATCTTATAAAGATATTTTAGTGAATATATCATTATTAAATTGGTGTTTCCATGGGGAAATGAAAACTGGTACTTTCTATTCCCTCATCTTTCTGTCATCACTTGTAAATTTCACATTCTTAATACTGGCACCACTGTCTCCAATGTAGAATATGTGAGAAGAAAAAAATAAGGAGGGAGACATATTTCACTAGGAAACCTATATCTGTCTATGGAAGAAACACATCCAAAATTCAAAATTAGTATTTCTCAATATTGGATAAAAACTATTACATTATATCAGAAATTTAAAAATGAATATATTAAAGATAACATGTAATTTCAAGAAAGATGATGGAGAACTATTACAATTACATAGAGTTTCCTTTTATCCAAGACCGACTAATGGTTAAAAAACTTAATTGGTGGAATATCTCAACTCTGTAAAATCTACTCTAATCCATGAGAAAGCACTGTAGTATCTTTACAACAATTGTTAATGAGACATATTTGCAAATACTTTGTAGCACTTGGAATATATTTGTAAGCATTTCCCACTTAATATTTGTAAGCATTTCCCACTTGTTAAACGTTTTAAATATTATGATGTGGTATTTTTTAGTGATGGTATAGTATGTCGTTATACTGATGGAGGGCTTTCTCCTGAATGATTTAACACCATGCCCTCTGTGCTGTTCCCATGATAGTGAGTGAGTTCTCAGAAGACCTGGTTGTTTAAGTGTGGCACCTCTCCCTCTCTCTTTATTGTTCTTACTCCTGCTATGTAAGACACCTCCTCCCACTTTGCCTTCTACCATGATTGGAAGCTTCCTGAGGCCTTCCCAAATGCAGAAGCCACCATGCTTTCTGTACAGCCTGAAAAAATGTGAGCCAATTAAACCTCTTTTCTTTATAAATCACCCAGTCTCAGGTATTTCTTTATATCAATGCAAGAAAAGAGTAATACATTCCTAATCTGAGGAAAAAAAGTGTTCAGTAATTTATCATTAAGCACAATATGTTTTGTAGGATTTTTAGAAGTGCCTTTTCATGGAAAGAATTTTTTTTTTATTTTGTTGATTATTCTTACTATAAGTGGGAATCAAATTTTGTTAAATGCTTTTTTCTGGTTTTATTGAAATTATAATGTTTTTCTTTTTTCTGCAAGTTTTGTGAGCTGAATTTATTAATTTTCAGATGTAAATCAAACCTAGAATAAACTGTATTAGGTCATTATTGATTATCTTATTTTATAGTGATGAATCTCACTTGTTAATACTTACTAATTTTTTTCCCATGTTAATGGGGAAGGTCTTCTACAGATATCTTTTTCTATAATATATTTCTTTGTCCGTTTTTCAAGTCAGATGTGGCAGTATCATACCGAAGAGGGATATTCTCTTTTATTTTTTTAATGCATTTGTATAAGCTTGGTATTATATATTTGAATATTTCATATAATTTATCAGTGATGCCACTAGATTCTATAATTTTCACTGTGGGAAGGTTTTCACTAGAAGTTTATTTATGATATATAGATATACAGAGTTTCTATTTCTTCTTTTGTCAATTTTAATATTGTATCTATTTAAAGTGTTTTTTTCATTTTCTCTAAAGTTGTTGAACTTATTGCCATAAAATTGTTCCAAATTTTCACTTACTATGCCTTTAATAATCAAAAGATGTTAGTAATATCCTGTTTTCTCTCCTGATACTAATATTTTCTCTTTTTTTAAAAAAAATCTTCCATCAATTTTGAGTTTATAAATGTATTCTTTCCATGCAAACAACTTTGACTTCATTAATTCTCTCTCTTTTTTTCTTTTCTGTGTTACTGATTTCTGATAACTTGTTTTATGCTTTTAACATTGGGTTTGTAGATTTCTGCTAATTTATTTATTATCTTATGCTTTTAATTTTGCACTTAATTTTATTGTCTTTGCTTATATTCTTAAGGTTAAAATGTAGAAAACAAAGTTTAGAGATTTATTTCTTTCTCATGTAAGTACTGAATAGACCAATTTCCTCTAAATACTAATTTAGCTGCTTTGTATGAATTTTCATAAGTTCAGTTTTATTTTTAAATACAATACTTATAATTTACTGTGTGATTTCTTCTGTTATCCATGTAATATTTAAAGTTATATTAATTTCTAAATATGTCATTATTCTTACATGTAACTTACTTATTTCTAATTTGATTCTGTTTGGTCAAGTACCTTATTTTGAAAGATTTTAAGACTTTTAAATCTATTGAGACTAGTTTTGCTATCATACATTCTATTTATTATTGACATGTGTGAACATTCTATGTACATTTGAAAATTCTTAATCACAAAATACATTTGAGTCTCCATGCCGCTTTCTGATTCTCTGATATTTATCTTTTCAGTTCATTCACCAAGTATCTACACAGATCATTTCAAGCCTTCACTACTCTTCTCAAATTTGTAAACCTTCTCATCTATTTTTCACAGAAAAATGACCTCACCTCTCACTGCATAGAGAAAATAGATGGCCTCAGACAGGAATGTTCTCACTTTCTGATACCAAATTTAGAAACCTATTTTCCTTTTCACTTGATAAAGTAGTGGAGTTTTTCTTCCAATGAAAGGCTAATCCCTTTGCTCAGGAGTTTGTAGCTCTCTTTCATAAACCTTACCCAAAAGTTTATCCCTTATCTCTCATATATTTTAAGCTGGTGCCTTCCAAGTAGTTCTTTTTTCTCTTATTAAACTCACTGCAATTTAGTGGGGGAAACAGCACAACAGAACCCCTGATCATCCTGCTGTTACATTCAGATCTCTTTCCTCTCTCTCACAGCAAAATGTCTCAAGCATGTTTCAACATTATTTCATTTCCTCACTTTCTGTTCACTCTCTATACAGAAACTTCACTGTCTTCCACTGAGGTAGTTAATCACTCAATAAATTAGCTAAAACAACCCATTCTATCATCAATACATTAACTCTATTTTTTCCCAAGTGAGAAAAATCACTATGAGACTAGTGTAAAGGACACTACCAAGTACTCATGATTCTAATCCTACCAGAAACAGACTCCTGGGTAGACACTTTTCCATTGGAGTTGACATCACCATTCCACTCAACAGTGGTCAAACTTATTCACGAGATCGGCGTGGATTTCCATGATTCTCTCTTCATCCCAAAGAATAAGACATAATGAAATATGACTAAGTATCTAAGACCCAACAGGAAAAAAAGAAACACATGGAAGAAAAAAGATACCTAATAAAAAATATAATTTTGGTATCTGCTTTGGAATATTGTTGTTATCGTGCTATTGTCTATATGCTAACAGGAATATGAAGAAGACTTTTCACATTCCTTTTCATCTATTTCTAACCATAACTTTAGCAGACTATGCTTGTATAAACTGAAATGCAACACTTCTAGAATAACATCTTTTCCTGACTGATGCCAGAGAATTTAGAAAAAAATATTTTTTCTAAGTGATTTGACTTTTTAGAGCAATGTGGTTATCTACATGCATTCAGTAAAAAACAACCCTATTCTTGCCGGGTTGTAGTTAGACACATACATTGCACAGCAAAGTTCATACTTCTGGGATCATAGTTAAAATTCAACTTCATATGAAAATCAGGCTGACAATAATAATGATAGCAATAATTATGGAACATTATTGCAGTTCCTTTGTGAGAACAGGGCCTATAAGGTCTTCCTAGGAAACTAGCATAGGATCTCTTCTATGGCTTGAAGCATTCATGTAGCAGGTAGTAAGGAAAGTCACTTTCCGGCATAGCATAAACTTCAATAAACCTGGGGAAATACAATTCACCCACCTTATAATTTCTGTAAGCAAACCTAGTGAAGGTGAATTTCTTCATTTGGATTTTTTTAGCCTTGAAATATACAAATGAATATGTATAATAGAGATTATTAAAAACACAACC
Source organism: Symphalangus syndactylus (assembly GCF_028878055.3). Lineage (NCBI taxonomy): Eukaryota > Metazoa > Chordata > Mammalia > Primates > Hylobatidae > Symphalangus > Symphalangus syndactylus. The sequence continues at coordinate 19,306,707 of NC_072423.2, read as the reverse complement.
CTAGAGTTCTTAAGTAATATCTTCTGTGACATTTTTGGTATTCATAAAGGTTTCATAAACCTCACCCCAAAGTGTATCCCTTATCTCTCATATATTTTAAGCCTGCACATTTCTAGCAGTTCCTTCCACTTATTATTAAACTCACTGCAACCAAGGCGGAAAAGCAGCACAGCTAAACCCCTTTCTTAATGCTTCATCGTCCTGCTGCTACCTTCAGATCTCTTTCCTCTCTCTCACAGCAAAATTTCTCCAGTGTGTTTTTAATATTCTTTTATTTCCTCACTTTCTATTCACTCCTCTCCATATAGCAACTTTACTATCTTCCAGTGAGATGTTAATTACTCCAGTAAGTAATAACTCATTATTACTTACTAATTTATATAATATAAAGTAATATTACATTAAATAATACATACTACATATATTAATTATATAATATATAAAGGTAATGTATGTTATTACTTTATATTATATAAAGTAATATATAAAGTAATATTAATTTATTTCAATGATTATAAAGTAATGTATTTAATTAATAAGTAATATAAGTATTTGCATTGGGTTATTTTTTAACATTTTGGAATTGTCCTCTGACACTGCGTCATCTTAGATTTGCTGGTGGAAATCAGTGACTTGGTGACGTTTCTCTTAACCAAATTAGTCTCTCTGAACAAGCCAGATCCGGGAAATGAGAAAGGCAGATGCAGAGGCCCTGACTCAGCAGCATTGCATGACCTAGAAGCATATTTTACTACGAAAATTGCTATGTGCAAATGATGAAATAGTATACGGTGAAAGAAGTAAAAAACTCAGTATTCCAATATAAATATAAACAGCTCTCAAATATGTAAGATTAAGTTTAAAAAGTAAAAAACAGATCAAAGTGTAACATATAAGAAGGTGGGGTGAGGGGATTGTACCAAAGAGTAAGACCAGGGTAAAGGGGCAAAAACAGAAAATAAAATGCAACAAAGCAAATTTAATTTGGTGACACGAATACACCAAAGACTATGATTTTGCCTGAGGTTGCAAAAAGACAAACTGACTTACATTGTGACTAAAACAGAATGAATGTGAGAGACAAGAAATGAAGTTGAAGATTTACATAGAAGTCAGGTTATGAAGTGCTTTATAAGCTGTAAGAAAAGTATTTAATTATCATTTGTGTAAATTTAAGGGGTAAAAGTGCAGTTTTGTTACACAGATATATGTCATAATGGTGAAGTCTGGGCTTTTACTGTAACCATCACCCAAATAATATACATTGTACTCGTTAAGTAATTGATTACCCCTCACCCCCTCCTACCCTTCCAAGTCTCCATTATCTACCATTCCACACTGGATGTCCATGTGTGCACATTATTTAGCTTTTACTTATAAGTCGGAACATATGGTACTCAACTTTTTGAGAAGCTTTATGCCGACTAGACATCAGCTGGTTTCTATTTTTAAAATGAGGACTTGGGGCTGGGTGCAGTGGCTCACGCCTGTAATCCCAGAACTTTGAGAGGCCAAGGTGGACGGATCGCAAAGTCAAAAGTTGGAGACCAGCCAGACTAACATAGTGAAACCCCGTCTCTATTAAAAATACAAAAATTAGCCAGACTTGGTGGTGCGTGCCTGTAATCCCAGCTACTCAGGAGGCTGAGGCAAGAGAATCGCAATCGCTTGAAACCAGGAGGCAGAGGTTGTAGTGAGCCAAGATCCCACCACTGCACTCCAGCCTGGGCGACAGAGCGAGACCCCGTCTCAAAAAAAAAAAAAAAAAAAAAAGATGATTTGGGTTGCTGTATAGACAGGATTAGAAGGGGGCAAAGGAGACCAGTGCTGGGTCTATTGCACTAGTCCAGGTGGGAGGCAGGAGAGTGGAGAGGAATTGACAAATGAAATAGATCGGATTGGGGGGAAGTGGTAGTGCAAGGAAAACAAGTGATTAGATTCAGGATAAATTTTGGAGTTAAATTACCAAACTTCCTCATGTACTGAGAAGGGGATGTGGACTTGGTGAGAATTTACAGAAGAGAAGAGTTCAATATTGACTTCTGGGTTTTACCCTTCTGGGATGTTGCTGCTACAAGGACCACAAATGTGATAAAGATATGATGACAAAAAAAGTAAAATTCAGAATTGTTTTTGTTATTTCTATGTGCTTCCTTTTCTTTAAGTAACACGGGCACTTGAGATATTTTGTCAGAGGAGAAGGGTCAGATGCTCTCTAGGGAGGAGGAGGCTGAGTGTTTGCTACGTGGAATAGAGAAGACAATGTGGAACAGAAGATGGATTATCCAATTGATCATTTTTAAAAATTTTGCCTGAGTAAAACTTATGAGGTCCTCCCACTCTCCCCCACCACACACACACGGAGAGAGAGAAAGAAGCAAAATTATATCCATATATTTGTATTTGCAGGGAGAGTGCCTTTCTAATCTCCCTGGAAATTGTGGTTCCTGCTACACAAACTCACAAGAAAATGTGTTAGTCATACTCTGGCAAGATGAAAAGTATGGACTGTGATTCAGAGGAGTATAACCCACATCTGTGGAGAAGTACTCCAGTGGAAGAAGTGGAAAAAATTATTAAGTGGAGATAAGATAGAAGTAAATAGTATCTGAAATATGTAAATAAGATGTATATAAATAGAATGTCATCCTCATTGGAGAGACTTAAAGGTGGACCTACTAGTTGGATATTGTTAAAATTGAATATTCATTTCTGATTAAAACAAGAAAAATTTCTTAATTTCTATAAATGGAAAGAGATGTTCTCAACTTGCTGAAAATTATCTACCAGAAATTGCTGTAAACAAAATACAGCATGATGAAATATTAAAAGAATTCCATTAAAGTCAAGAATAATTATGATGGCCAATATCACTATAATTATCCAATGCATTAGTAGCACACTGGAATAAATCATTCTCCTCAACAATGAAACTCATGCAGACAACAAAATAAGCAGAATTCATCACACAGACACTGCCCGGGAATATTCAGATTAAAGAAATGCATAGAGCTTCTTAAATAGTTAGACTGGAAGGACTTTCTGATTTGTAAGAATATTTGAAACATATAGAGCACTTATTAGACAGAGTTCTTGTTTTTGTTAAACATATTAACACTTGTTTAACCTTCCCAAAAACCTTGGGAAATTGTGTACAAGTTTTATACTCATTGTATAGATTTGTAAACTGAAATGTGGAGATATTAAGTTGCTCAAAATTACTTTAGAAAGACCCAAATCAAGGCAGTCTAGCTCAAAAGTCTAAAGTTTTTTACCATTAAGATTCTTACTTGAGACATTTTGTTTAATACCTGTTCCTACCACTAACAACTCTTGGTTTTACTGCACAATCATTTAATTCCTTTGAGTTTTTAGACCATAGTAAGTACATTTTATGATTTACCATTACACAACATGAAAAAATCCTCCAAATTACCGCTTGCTGTATTAGTACATATGTTGAAGAGTGTATTTATCTAGCTGATCAATCAATTAAGAAAATGTTGGGAAACAACCCCCCATAGAAACAGATTTTAGGACTCTTGCCTTTGCAACCTCCTTCATAGAAACTCTTCCAATACTTCCTCCATTATTTCATAGTACTTCTGATTTTCATCATTAAAGCAAATGAAATGCTAAGACTGAAGGAAATCTGGATACTCTTTAACACTTTATGTTATTTAATAGATGATACTATTAAATTAGAACTAGCATCTGGAAGAAGGGCTCCTAGAGAGAACAGTGCCTTGAATGTTATGTCATTTGTAATGCACCAAATGATTGCCTATATCAGTGCAGACAGACTAAAAAGTATTTACTGAGGAACCCAAATGGAATATTCAAGTCTAAACCAAGCATTGCCCATAATGAACACTATAGTTAAATTCAAGTGCATTACATTTTAGAACGGAACTTCTAATACATGATATATCTTGACTAAAACAATAATGAAAACCATCATATTTAACATGAAGTGTTGATTGATATCTCAATATTAATCTATTTTAAGTAAGCAATAGAGGTCTGTTTGCTGAATACAAGATTTTTCAAAGTATCATTGAAAAGAAAAGATAATTCAGCTAAGATCACAAGTATTACTTTCTTAATAAAGTTAATAATAATTTTTAAATTGGGGCACAAGTCTACATACAACAAGAAAAAAATTACATAGGGTACACCTATTATTGATAACATTATTTTATCAACCTAGAGAAGAGGCATACCCAAAAGAAAGAAATGTTTAGTGAAAAAAAAATTGCATATATTCTTAGTTTTCTCTGTCAAAGGCAATTTAATGTACATTTTAAGAAAAAATAATAAGTAATTTAAAAATAATGAATGTAATTAAATTAATTAGCATTATTGTGTGGCAATTCTATAGCTCTATAGCATGATAGAAGCATATATACTATATTACATGGGAAATATAATTTGAAAGTAACTGGCTTCCCACTTTCTCTCCTCCCGTCTTCGAAAGTAGTCTCCACACATCTGCAAAACAGATCTTAAACCCACATCAGGAAGTATTACTTTCTTCCTCAAAATTCTTTAATGACTGTCCATTGCTTTTAGAAATAACTACAATTTACCTAAAGTGCTTACATATTTCATATGATTTTTTTCTAGTCAGTTTCTCCAAACTTATGCATTCATGGAACCTATTGAAATATAGTCAAGCCAATTGAAATAAAGTCAAGCCACTTTGGTTTTCTTTCAGTTTTTGATCATGATCAGTTTTGTGCCAACTCAAGGCCATTGGCCTACCATGTCTTCCTCCTTAAATGCTGTCAAACCTCACTATTTGCATGGCTATTTTCTTCTCATTGGTTATTTCTCAACACAAATATAATCCGCAAAGAGGCCTTCTCTATAATTCTTATTAGAGAATATTTCCTCCGTATTATTGATGTCAGTCTCCTGATTTTTTATTCACATTATTTTACCTGTATTTACCTGTTTTTTTCTTGACTCCTCTATTGAAATATAGTCCACGAAGACAGGAGCTGCATATTTTTTGTTCCATGTTCTTAGCTCCTGGACAAATAGGTGAACTATAGATATTCGTTGAATGGATACAGCAGTGATGACTAATTGGGGGAAAAACATGTTTTTTCATAAAATAAAATGAAAAGTGATAGCTTAAATGATAAGCAAATTTTGGCATTATATTATATTCCTATAAGCAGTAGAACTTTGGGTCCAACATATTCCTTTATTTAGGAATGAGGATTCCATTGATAGTAATTGGAATACTCGACCTTAATGAATTTTATTCAGGCTAATTTCTAAAGCATATTTGCTTGTTCTGTAAATCTTTTCTTTTCTGCAAACCTTTTCTGAATTGTGTATGCATTAGACCTGTCAAACTTACTCTGTGTAGACTACAGCTCCTAATTTCAACCCCTTATCCAGACCTGTTTATCTGCTAGTTTCCTCCATTTCAGTAAATAGTGTCACTGTCCACATAGTTTTGAAGCAACTATCAGAGTCTTCCTTAATCTTTCTCTTTCCTTTACCCCTTAAATTCAATCTGTCAGCAATTCCAGATGTTGTGACTCTTAAACATCTCCTGACTCACGGTGCTTTTTGTCAGTTACACACTTCTCACCTTAAACCAAGAGGCTAGTAAGTGTCAAGACTTTTGCTAAAATGTTGGCTTTTATTGTCTGATAGAATGGGACAGCATTATGTGAAAGGAATGAGCCATGGTAAAAAGAATGAGAAGAGATGTGTATATGTATACTGAGTGGTGATGAAGAGATATTTGGCTCTGAAACAGAAACAAATGAAGGTGATGATGAAAATAGGTATATACGTGTGGGGCCCACATGGGGTGAAAGGATGAAGGAAATATTTAAACAAATTGCATAAGACTGAAAAGTGAGTGCAGCATCAGATTGCGGAGATATTGTCTTCCAGCACCATATATATTGTCTCAGTTGGATTTTTAAGACATTCAAGGCTGTTACTCAGATTAACATTCAATACATCTCTCATAATATCTTGATACCCGAACCATTATTGCAGTGGCATTATTAGAATGATTTTCTGGGTTGTACATATTAGGAAACTCAATACCAGATAAAGTAAACACCTAGGTCATGGAATAAAGGAACTAACTTAAAATTTAAAATAAAAATATTCTGACTTCAAATCCATACCCTTTATACCATATAACAAGAATTCACCCTACATCATTCACATGTATATGGACAATGCTAGTATAATATGTGATGGTCATTGGTACGTGTGGAATTTAATTAATTTACAAAGTAGTATACTTGAATATGAAGAACATTCTCTTATATGTATGTGTGTGTTTTGTATTTCTCACTGAATAAGGAATAATTTAATTGATTGATCAATATCTGTCAGTGAATGACTAAGATTTTAGGCAAAACTAAAGTTTTTAGGCAAAACTCAGCAGGGCTTCCACAGCATCCTCATAAATGCTCCTTAGTTCCCACATGATTCACTGTTAGTCTACTTTCCGTAAAAATAATCTACAATCATTTTTAAATCAAATTAAAAATGCTTACATTTATAATGGTTTGATGGTTACTCAATTACAATGTCAACAAACAGATGTGAAACTGAACTATATTTAGAGAAATGACATTACTCTGAAATAAATGAGTTCAGATGAATTATTACTTTCTGTCTAGAAGACCGGAAATTTCAAATATATCATCTGCCTGTCCCAACAGTGCAGGAAGGAGAGCTAGGTCTTTGTGGATTGTTAATTATAGCCCTTAATAATACTACAAACTCTCGCTGAAGTATATGCTCTGGAAATGTGGTATTTTAAGAAAATATAGTGTGGGATTTTCTTGTAAAAGGTATTCTATAATACCTAAACATAAAGTTATCATTAATTTTTTTTTTTAATTCTGTAGTTAGGCAGAGAGAGTCCACAATCTCTAACATAGGGTCCCATTAGGTAATTTATGAGAATTTCAGTGATGTTGACTCCAACGTTCTTTATAGTCCTATTAGCAAGCATTCACAGGCAATTCCTGTGCATTATTCTCTATAAAATTAATAATGATTCCAGACATTAGGTATGGTACAGCCCAACACCAGTGACTCCTTTGACTATTCCAAGAAGACTTATGTCATTTTAAGAAAATGTTTGGGGAGGTGGGAGATAGCATCAAAACTGGTAGGTGTCTGACTTGGAAAATCCTCCTCTTGATATTCAAGGAAAACCAACTTCTGCTTGAGCAGGGTTTTTCAAACTTATCTCTATCAAAGTGTGGTGCAGGAGCATTTGAGGGTTACACATGGCATGTCTTCCATTTCTAAATAACCCAACTAATGGGATCTAATTAAACTAAAGAGCTTCTGCACTGCAAAAGAAACTACCCTCAGAGTGAACAGGCAACCTACAAATTGGGAGAAAATTTTTGCAACCTACTCATGTGACAAAGGGCTAATATCCAGAATCTACAATGAACTCAAACAAATTTACAAGAAAAAAACAAACAACCCCATCAAAAAGTGGGCGAAGGACATGAACAGACACTTCTCAAAAGAAGACATTTATGCAGCCAAAAAACACATGAAAAAATGCTCATCATCACTGGCCATCAGAGAAATGCAAATCAAAACCACAATGAGATACCATCTCACACCAGTTAGAATGGCCATCATTAAAAAGTCAGGAAACAATAGGTGCTGGAGAGGATGTGGAGAAATAGGAACACTTGTACACTGTTGGTGGGACTGTAAACTAGTTCAACCATTGTGGAAGTCAGTGTGGTGATTCCTCAGGGATCTAGAACTAGAAATACTATTTGACCCAGCCATCCCATTACTGGGTATATACCCAAAGGACTATAAATCATGCTGCTATAAAGACACATGCACACGTATGTTTATTGCGGCACTATTAACAATAGCAAAGACTTGGAACCAACCCAAATGTCCAACAACGATAGACTGGATTAAGAAAATGTGGTACATATACACCATGGAATACTATGCAGCCATAAAAAATGATGAGTTCATGTCCTTTGTAGGGACATGGATGAAACTGGAAACCATCATTCTCAGCAAACTATCACAAGGACAAAAAACCAAACACCGCATGTTCTCACTCATAGGTGGGAATTGAACAATGAGAACACATGGACACAGGAAGGGGAACATCACACTCTGGGGACTGTTGTGGGGTGGGGGGAGCGGGGAGGGACAGCATTAGGAGATATACCTAATGCTAAATGACGAGTTAATGGGTGCAGGAAATCAACATGGCACATGGATACATATGTAACAAACCTGCACATTGTGTACCTGTACCCTGAAACTTAAAGTATAATAATAATAAAAAAAATAAAAAATAAAAAATAAATAAATAACCCAACTAAGATCTGACTTACCTGTGTGTTAATTCTGGAAAGCAAGTCTCACTTGAGAAATAGATAAAATACAAGATTTTGTATTTCTTTTTCCATGGCATTTGTCATATAATATGTATTGATTAATTACTGTTGTATCTGACACTGTACTAAATATTTTAACTGCACAATTTCAATTAATACCGTCAATGTTTGTAGGAGAAAACATTATTATTATTCTCATTTGCAGAAATAAAAACAAGGTTTAATGCGGTTTTGTAACTTCATCTAGGACACACAGTATGTGAAGGCCATGACCACTAAACTACACTGTCTTCCGTGGAGTGCTGAATTTTTGACAGGTCTCTATCCTTTGTTCACTGTTGTATTTCAGCTGAATTAAACTATCCACGCAATTGTAAGAGTGATAATTTCAACATTCAATAATATTAATTTGTTTTAAGTAAAAAATGCTCCTGACTACTAAACTAAGTCATCTAGATCTTGAGAATATAAAAGCTTTAAACACACAGTGTTCATCTTGTCATTGCAGCAATTAAATAGAGTAAAATAAAAGTACCAAAAAATGTTATGAGTCCTTCATTATAGGTTAAGAATATTATCCTTGTTGTACCAGTTTGACTAAAATGCAGCTGATAAGCTGTGTAAATAGGAAATGTGTTTTTGCTGATAAAATGTCAGTAATACCAAAAATGAATGAATGCCACGCTAAGAACCAGGTTAATTAGGAAATGCCCCCTGAGTACCATCTGGCAAATAGTAGAGTTCGTGAGTTTAACACTCTCACAATGATGCAGAGCCAAGGGGTATGAACAAAGACATTATTCTGATAATTAGAGAATCACAATGTTCTGAAGGCGTGGGAAGGGTGTCATATCAGGCTCCCTGTTTATGTTTGAATCACCTTCAAAACACTACTTCCTAGTAATGGGCAGCCCATTTTGGAAAGGTTTTGTAAATAATGGTTCAATGCCTCCTGAATCTTGTATTTTAACACTTGACAAGTATTTTTCTTTTGGTGCTAGAAAATGTTGTCCTTGCATCAGGGTGAAATCTGTCAGCATGAAAGGACAATTATGAGAATTGACTATTTGAAAGTATGTTGAAAAAGCTTTGTGAATGTTAGTGCAGCTTATCATGCTCATTTTTACTTGACAAGTAGGTATATAAAGGTATATGGATATATATTATATAGATACATGTATTCTACATATTCTATGCATGTATGATTAAATAGTACAAAAAACCCTTAATTTGAGGTGCAATATAACTGCATCAATATCTTTTATAAATATATCCCTATATAAGTATTATTTATGATTAGCATGTAGCAAGAATGTTCGTGTCTTCCACTCTCCTTTATTCCAGCTTTATTATATTTGCACTTTTCCCTCTCTCCCATTTTCTGTATTAATTTTACTAATCTATGGCCAGCTTTTATTGACATCTCACTAACACATTATTCCAAAGCTGGTTATTTTCTTGAAGTTCTCATATTAATTCTGGGTATCTCACTCACAGCAAGAAATCTTGCTCCTCTAGGGTAGCTGAGACAGTGCCTGGTAAGTTACTCAATGTTTGTCTATTTTTGGAGCCACGCCATATACAGCCAAGTCTGAGAAAGTGAATAGAGAGATGGAAACTGGACTGGCAACTTTGCATGACTTCCAGAAGCAGGAAAAAAAAAAAAAACAACTAAGATTTGGAAAGGAGGAGTGATTCCCAGGACAGCAGGTAGACACTTTCTTAAACCCATCCTCAGAAATGATTCACACTACATTCTGTGACATTTGAATTCCAAAATGCCCTTTTTGAAGGCATCCTAAAGGAAGGATGTCATTTGTCTACCTATATGATAAAAGAAAAGCAAGTATAAGCAATTGGAACAAAAGATTATAGGAGTCTGATCTGTGAGAGTAAGGATTGTGGCTGTTTTATCAACATTTTGCTTCCCATTTTTTCACACGGTTTTTGACACTTAGGATATGCTATCTATATACGCAGTTCCAAACGGGTCAGTCACTGTGAAGAAAGAACACTCTAAACGTACTGCACCACCACTTCTGCAACTAATACTGCACAAGCCTTCCGTGGAGATGCCTGTCATCTATTTTAACTCAGTGTCTAATATCTATAAAGTGAGCTCTTTATCTTGTCTGAAATTTTATTTCACCCAGATTATCTCATTTAAACGATGATAAAAACATGATCAAAATAAATGGCTTTACTTTTTTCAGTAATCATCAAAATTTTGCTTCTACTCAGTGTATGTGTGTATGGGTGCATGTGTATCTTTATCAACAAAGCAAGCCTTCATCTTAACACAAAGAAGAATACCCTGAAAGTGAAATGCCTTCATTCAGAATTTATAGAAAATTTCGAAGAGAGTAGTGTTTGTCACAAGATGCTTCAACAACTCTGCTGCAGTTATCATTACAGACGTGGTAACAGTCCATCTTTTTGCCAGTATATAAATTAGGATAAAATGTGTTAACTTATTGTCCCAGCAGGAGATACAGTTCAAAAAAAAAAAAGAGAAAAAAACACTCAGAGGATCTTGAGTATCAGATAATTAGAAAAGGTAAGTTCTTGGATGTCAATGTGTCCATTATTTATTCATTTTCTTGTTAAATTGCATATATAAAATTGATGTTTGACATTCTAATTCAATAAACTTAAAATATAGAGGCTACATAAAATTGCTACAAAGTGACTCACCCTAGATGGTCTGTAATTAATACATGCAACTGACAACATTACAAAAATTCAACAAATGTGAGAACCCTGGGTTACTATTTCCTTTGGAATAAGGAGGCACATTTTGCTTGCATTTCTGCTGATATTAAAAAGTAGGCTACTTTTTCTGGGGTAGTTTGAAACCTGTTAGTTTTCCCTTGCATTTTGAGAATAAGGAGGAAGTGCTTAAGAAATTGCATTTCTGAAATTGGAGAATGTGTTTCCTCTGGAATTCTTGGAACAAAATTTCCCAAATTGCTTTGCATTTTGGTTTCTGACCACACACACACACACACACACACACACACACACACAATTTGTATTTGTGAAGGCTTGGAGATTATATGAATCTGGTTTATATAATTGGGTGTATTGTACTACACTGTACTGATTATTCAGAGATTACTTAAACGAAATGGGCAATTATCTCTAGTTATTGTAATAGAATCTTATAATTTATTCTTTGTGTAAGTACCTTTTTACATTTTTGGACTTTAGAAACCAAGTCTTTTGTCTGGCTTGGGAATTCACAAGCAGAATTCTTGGCAGTAGAACACCATCAAGAATCAAGTTTCCAAAGCTTACGGAGGGAGGAACACATGCCCAAAGGCTGACCCCGACAGAATCTAGGAACATAGTGGTTAATGTTTCTGTTGCTATTTAATGATATATGTACTTGACATGTATGGTAAAATATTACCCGCTCATTGAATGTCATACTATTGTCTGCTTGAGTGTAGCTTTTCTCTGCTTCTCTAAATAATGGGGATAAGATGAGACTTTTGGCGCTTATCCCTAGGATACTGTTCTTTTCCTTGGAGTATTGGCACTAATTCTTATTTTCACTGTCAAGCACACCAACAAAAAAAGATCCACCTGCTGCTTTCTGAAGCTAGAAGGCAAAATATTTTATATGAACTCAGTTAATATTTCTTGAAACATGTTTTGGAAAAATGACACAGACGCTGATAAAAATATGTCAGTTTTACTTAGTATCACAAAAACCCCTTGGAGACAGAGCAAGCTCAGTTCCTCTATGGCTTGTTGTAAAACCTGAAGTGACATTAGAAAAGGAATATTCTCACTAAACAATATGTATTTAACTTTGAGTTCATAAAATTGTTTACAGTTTGCAAGGATAAGATAAATAAAATACTTTAAGGGATAAATTTCTTTATTATCAGTGTAAAAAGCCTGCAGTTTACAAAGAGTGATAGTAGATTAATTTTTAGCTTAATATTATAACTGCTTGGTGTTTTTAACCTTTGCAAGTTATTTTTAATCAACTGTTTAATAGAATTTGCAAAGAAGTTGTTACTAAATAAATAGCATGGTTAAGGTTTTCATAATTTTCCTATGTATTTTCCATTTCATATATACATATTTTACCAGTGTTCTAAAATATTGTCTTTTTGAAATTGATTTAATCAATTATTTGAGCACATTAAGGTGATTAAAGACAACACTTACAATAGAAAAATTGGTTCATTCCCAAGCTATCACATTGTAGGACACCTACAATGCTTAGTAGCTTTTTTCCCATACTCTTCTTCAGGTTCCTCTGACTCTGGTACTACTGTCCCCAAGGGCTCTGCCCAACCTTCATTTTAGGGCTAGCTCCAGTGAAGATCATCCACATCTGGCCTGAATACTCTACATTGGTTTCATGTGTTCCCATCTCCTTGTTTCAGCAATTACCAACCTGTAACCAGTCATGTTAAATATGTAATGCCACCAACTTCATCATCACCTCCTTAACACAAAATAGGTCTTAGAAAAATTCCAGATATCATATCATTCCATCTGCAAATATACCAAAACATAGACCTTTTAAAAAATATCATACTATCACTATTCAGACACACAGACACAGTAACTAAAAATAATATATTAAATTATTATTCAAAATTCCCTGTTGTATATGCATATATATAACAACTTTTTTTTTTTTTAAGATGGAGTCTCGCCCTGTTGCCCAGGCTGGAGTGCAATGGCATGACCTTGGCTCACTGCAACCTCCGCCTCCCGGGTTCATGTGATTCTCCTGCCTCAGCCTCCAGAGTAGTTGGGATTACAGGTGCACACCACCACACCCAGCTAATTTTTTGTATTTTTAGTAGAGACCAGGTGTCACTATGTTGTCCAGACTGATCTCGAACTTCTAACCTCGTGATCTGCCCGCCTTAGCCTCCCAAAGTGTTGGGATTACAGGTGTGAGCCACCACCCACGGCCAACATTGTATTTATAAAAATTATATATGCATGTCATGTGTTTATGAATAAATAAGTATATAATTTGCTATATAAAGTGTGTGTATGTATGCGTATATCGGCAAACATATATGTATACATGTGTGTATGTATGCCTATATGAGCATACACGTATTTATCCATGTGTTCGCATACATACCTATGCACACACTTCTTATGAATCAGAATCTAAATAAAGTCAACATATGATTTGATTGCTTTGTTTAAAATGACTTTTAGGTCTCCTTCATTGTAAAGATTTCCTCTCTTTAGAAATGGTTTCTTGTCTTTTATTTGTTTAAGTAATTGGGTCTCTTATGCAGGAGAATTTTCAAATTCTGAGTTTGGACTATTATAGTCCAGTGGTGCTATGTAAGATGTCTGGTTAATCTCAGTATTACCTGGAAACAGGTAGTTAGGTCTTTTCTGGAAATGTGATTAGACCCTGGTTCTGTAATTCAAAAGTAACACTTCCAGGGCAGTCTACATCCTACAGCATCACACTGGGGGAATATTTTTCTTGTTTTTTTTTGTTTTCTTTTTTTTGTGATGTTAATATTTATCTGCAGATTTGGATCTTGTTAGTATAACTAGTATAATACAAAAGTTCTCCAGAAAATTTCTACTTGATGATTTTAGAAGTTAAGGATTATTATTTTTAGAGACATTTTATTAATATTATGGACTCCAAAATGGTAACATTTAATTATCTCATTGCTTCTGCATTAATTATCTGGAATTTTTCTATGAAAGAAAATTTTTTCTACCTAAACTACTTGGCTAGACTAAAGTTTGCATATGAAAGGCAGAGTAAATGCTTGATGTTTTTTCTTTACCAATTTTTTAGAAAAATGCATCTTTTAAGTTACAGATTGGATATATGCAAGGGAGAGCATTTTAAAAATGGCATTATTCACTGAGTGCACATAGATTTTAATGTAGCATGATAAAAATAATAAAGAAAACATACTTGAATGAATGAATATAATATGCATTTCTATAGAAGATAGTTCTCAATAAACTAGTTTGAATATTTAAGAATTGACTCTGAAAAATGAAAGAGATTTTAGTACAGTATAAATTGTGAATAAATCTAATTTGTTAAAACAAGAGCAGGGCTTTCCCTAATAACTAGCTACTAAAAAACTTAAAAGGGAAATTATTTCTTCACTGTGATTGGTTTTCTATTATATGCTAGACACTTTGCTCACATTAACCAAGTGACATATAATTCCTATTTTATGGAAAACGGAAGGCCACAGAAGCAGTCATCATTATAGCCAATTTTAAGTATACTACATCCAGGATTTGAAAACAAGACTTTCTGTTTTTGAAATCATGTTCCATAATTTATTTTTATAGAGTAGTAACAGCCATGCTTATTTTTTTCTCATTTCTCTCCAAATTGGACAAAAATCTGAGAAAATAACATATTGACTTGTGTTGATTTTCCTATAAATTTAGTTTCACCTTGGGGAAGTCTCTCATTTGGTGCTCAGAATCACAGACTTTCAAAAACATATGAACCGCTCCTGTAATTTATCAAATTTTAAATGATGTCACATGATCTCTTCCAAAATATACTTAATCAGTATTCTTTTTTGTATAACCAATATAACAGTGCTTGACAAATATTAGGCTATTAATGTGGTTGCCTGAAAATGTGAAATCAGAGAAGTAGACAAATTTTGAGAAAACAATGCTGTGGGACAAAAGAGGGAACACTGGAGTGCTCTGAGATACGCTGAAAACAAAACCCTATATTTTAAAATTAATTTAGAATTAAAGCTCAGTCTATTTAAAGATACACTTTCTATGAGACTGTTTTGATTGATATTAAAAGGTTTTTAATTATTTTTTGCTTCAGCATCATAGACCTCGATGATTCATCTGTAATTACTATATCCCATTGCTTCAATGACCTGCAAATTAAAAAAACGTGTATATGTCTTCATAATAGCTTTAACAAAGTGTAACATTTTCCAGTAATTTTGGGGGCAACATTTACTAACATATACTTTCTTTTGAATCATTGTCTACAGTGGTTTCATGTTTTACCCACATCTAAATATAAATACACTCTAATGAAGTATTTCTCTATAATGCAAGATTTTCCAGTCCCTCACCATTTTTTTTTTTTTTTTTTGAGACAGAGTCTTCCTTTGTCACCTAAGCTGAAATGCAGTGGCCTGATCTTAGTTTACTTCAGCCTCCACCTCCCAGGCTCAGGTGATCCTCCTGCCTTAGCCTCCTTAGTAGCTGGGAATACAGGTTTCCACCACCACACTTGGTTAATCATTTAATTTTTTGTAAAGATGGCGGTCTCCCTAATTGCCAAGGCTGGTATCGAACTCCTGGGCTCAAACAATCCTCCTGCTTTGGACTCCCAAAGGACTGGGATTACAGGCATGAGCCACTGGGCCCACTCCCCTTCACCATTTTTCAACAAACCAGTCATGCTGGCCTTTATTATCTGCTTTTTCTTAGCAACAGACCCATCTTAGAAACCTTGGAATATCAGGGAAGATCATCGGTGGTTCTATTGGCATAAATACATTTATATTGTCTCAGATAATCTGTGAAAGAGACTCTGGAATTTTTATTTACCATGTTCAATGAACACCAGGCTTGAATTACTTTTAAAAAGAAATTGATTTTTTTTTTTCAAAATTGCTCTCTTCTATGGAAGTATGTTTCTTCAAATCTGTAAATTTACCTTGCTTGAAGAGTGTTAATAGTTCTCGGTCTACAGGGAGTGAAAAGTATTACATATACTACAAATACAGACTCTAGGAAATTTGAAACACGTTTCTCAGGATAAATAACTCAAAATATAGCCAGGCTAACATTTATATCCTCATATAACTGTGATCATTTAGAAAGCCAGACCTACTATGGTTGCTTGAAAAAAGCCACAATTAAATGAAAAGTTAAGGTATGTTCTTTAAAAAACTATAAAATTGGTGGTACTATTATAAATCAGTGGCAGCTCAACAGAACAAAAACTTCTGTCAAGTTAATGGTCTTAGTTTTGTCTCAGTTATCAACAGATTATGTTGGTAAGATCTGGGGAGCTGGCATTTGACAATTCATTATATTAATGTTTTATAAATATTATTTTGATGAGAATTGTTTTGAATTTTTAGTGTAATTCAAACATAATTAAAATATTTAATCTTCACATACCAGAATAAGTACTTCTTTCCATGTATTCACATGTTTGTTTTTACATATGCAGACTTCTCTATTTTTTTGAGACAGGGTCTCCCTCTGTCATCCAGGCTGGAGTACAGTGGCACAATCATGGCTCACTGCAGCCTTGACCTACAGGGCTCAAGTGATCCTCCCACCTCAGCCTCCAGAGTAGCTGGGACCACAGGCATGCACCACCACGCCCAGCTAATTTTTTCCTTTTTTTTTTTTTTTTTTTTGTAGAGACAGGGTTTCGCTATGTTACATAGGCTGGTCTTGAACTCCTGGGCTCAAGCAATCCTCCTGCCTCTGCCTTCCAAAGTGCTGAAATCATACACTGCTTTTTACATTTTGAGTTTATCTTTATAGTGCATATTTTGCTAACTGTTTTTCTTATAAGTTTGGAACATTAATCAAAAATGATAAGCAGAATAGAGTCAGTACAAAAAAATTGAATTTGGACATCTGAGTTTATGACTCAAAATAAAATGGAAGTGGATGGATTGCAGAGGCAGTCCTTCCAGAAGCACTTACACACACTTTTACATGTACAGACAAGGACTGTCCCCAAACTCAAAAGATCTATACCTAAAATTGGATGAGGTGGATTCAAGTATAAATAGTTCACTCACTTACAATGTTGTAAAAAAGAGTAGATTCAAGGTTTTCACATTCGAGGGGGTTACCCAACTGTGGAAGCCTGGGAGGTCAAACCTATTCCTGGAACAAGAGTTCTAGGAAATGAAAGGAAAAGCTTCAGGGGGTGTCACCTTTGGTTGATGGGCAGAATCATAAACAAGATTCAGGACACAGACTAGAGATGAATGTAAAAAGCCTGAACAGGTAAGAAATATAAACGACCAAGGTCCAGTCTAGTACCTTTGTAAGGTAGCCCATCATTTAAACGTATAGATCAAGAGAGGGGTACCTGGCAGTTCTCAGCAAGCTGAGCTGAACCACCTGTCATTTTGTCTTTCTATCTTATTCATGGCAGACTTTCTTCCCAAAAAACTTGAAAAGACTGGGAGTTTAAAATAAAGCCACTGAGCATCATGCAATAATTTGCAGAGACACATTCTTTGCCTATTAAGTCATTTAACATATAAATAAATGCTCACTAAATACATTTTTGTTGAATTAAATATTATTTTTTACCGGATTAGTGACAGATATCTTCTTCAGCGACATTCTGGACAGCATTTTAAAAATTTAGAGAAGAAAATGAAATCCGTTTTATTAAACACATGAGTTTATAAAATAAATATATTTCTTGATATAATGAAAGCATCCATGAAATTGTGGATTTTTTTAATATACAGGTAATGCAAAGGAATCCAACCTTTCTTCAGAGTATTTCGTGACACTTTAATGGCAGAGAAAATGTAATGTGTTGTGCTAAAACTTCCTCACAGATAAATAGCACATAAAAAGTAAATCATCGCTACCTTCACATAATAGAGCATTGAGGTAATTGAAGAATTTCTCTAGTCTTAGCAATTATGGCATCATTGATTGTATCATTTTGATGTCTAGATCAGAAACTTATCCATGTCTATATATATTCTTTCTTTTTTTTTTTTTTTTTTTTTGATTTGGAGTCTCATTCTTGTTGCCCAGGCTGGAATCCAATGGCATGACCTCGGCTCACTGCAACCTCTGCCTCCCGAGTTCAAGTGATTCTCCTGCCCCAGCCTCCCAAGTAGCTGGGATTACAGGTGCCCACCACCATGCCTGGCTACTTTTTGTATTTTTAGTAGAGATGTGGTTTCACCATGTTGGTCAGGCTGGTCTTGAACTCCTGACCTCAGGTGATCCGCCTGCCTCGGCCTCCCAAAGGCTGGGATTACAGGCATGAGCCACTGTGCTTGGCCATGTCTAAATATATACTATAGTTTAAAAATCATATTGATGTCAGTTCATCAATGAACTAAGAATACATTTTTTTTCTTTTGATCTTTCTCAGTGAGTTACTATGTGAGGTTGGTTATGTTGTTTAGCCTTTGGATAAATTTTGAGTTTGGGTGAGATCATCACTATTTTTCTAAGCTATTGTAGCTTAAAACTTGTCAGAGGTAATATTAATACATGGATGAGTAAATTCTCAAAATGTGTTCACAGATTCATATACCTATTCTTGGAATGCTTATCAATTTGCTAGAGTTGGGGCACAGTGAAGACTGCAGTAGGTCTGATCATGCAGCAAAAATAAAAAGAACACGGATATATGTAACTGTAACGCTGAAAGAAATTGTCTTATCTAACAGCAAGGACACATGTGAGGGGAGATGTGTTTCCTCTTTCACTTGGTATTTTAAAAAACAGGAAATTATTTCCTCCAGACTCTTCTGAATAAGTAGGTGCTTCACTTGGCTTTAGCCACCAAATTAGTTTTCCTTAAGGAACTGGAAAGGAATCAGGGAACTCTCCATTCAGTCACTAGCAGCTCTAGCTCATGCACCCTTCTGCTGTGAGTTTCTCCTTCAGCAACAAACGAAAGTGAAAGCAACTGAGCCAAGTAAAAGAGTCCTCTCGGATCTAGTGCCAGTGATTCATGCTCTGACCTGATTCCATTTCAGATTCCAAACCCTAGGTTACACTCAAGGCTTGTAACCTCCCATAGTTGAAATAATCCATATATGTTTGGTGGCAATACATGGACCGCACATTTCTCGGAATGGTAAAAAGTAGTGTGACCGTAAGTTCCTGTATTCTCCTTTCACTGTTTCCAAAGGTCCCCATATTTCTAGTCATTCACTAGTCTAATTAGGTTCTGTTGCCACTTGGTGAACTGACTGACAGGTGGTGGTCAGTCTCATTTTCATTGTTGTTTGTGGAAGATTTTGAAACTTGGCCTTCCTTGTCAAATAATTCATTTGTTGAATTATTACTCTGCTCAACCAACTAATGGCTTAGACATGTCTCTCAAGCATTTGCTTTTTATTCTTAAAACTTTCATAAAGTCAAGTTTTAAAAAAATTACAGAAGATTTTCAAGAGATTGGTATAAAACACTGAAGCCAAATTGCTAATTTTGCCATTTGATCACCTATCAACTTAATTTTAGTAACAGATTTTTGTTACTTGCTTTATAATAAATTATAATCAGGTTATTTATACAAAATCCTGATTTTTTTGTTCAGTACAGACATTTGCATTAATTTAAATTTCTTAAAATTGCATTGAAATATCATTTATCTTGATTTCTGAGTTTTTTGGTGCCCCTAAAATGTGGTAGTCAAGGTGACCAGCTCATTTGCTTCACCCTATTGCCAGCCCTATTCTAAATAGCTATTTCTAGTGCGGAAACAATTGTTTTGAATTTGAAAAGACAGAAGCTTGATTGCTGCCAGAGAATTGCTTGATTTAGGCTGCAGGTGGCATAAATCAGTATTTGATGAAACCTAGGTTTAAATAGGGATGAGCAGAGTAATTGGCACCTAATTAACATCAGTGATAAGATGAAGCAGCAAGACTATCCTTGAATGCATACAATCCCAGGGTTTTGATGAACTCTGCTGCTGTTTGTTTGTTTGTTTGTTTGCTTGCTTGCTTCTAATCTAAGTACTCTTGAATAAAGCTTGACACACTTAATTTCTATTGATACACTGGCTTATTTGTTCTATTCTAGTATTCTATTTACCCAAATCTATGATATTATTTAGATGCAAATATTTAATTAGAGGTATCTTCAGCTATTATCCTATTTATGTGAAGTAATTTTCACCATGCATATTATATTATGGTATTGTAGCTTCTATACCTCAAATTTGATTGACAAAATATACCCATTAGGATTTATATTAGGCCGTTCTTGCAAGATAAATAGCTGAGACTGGGTAATTTCTTTATAAAGAAGAGAGATTTGATTGGCTCATGGTTCTGCAGGCTGTACAAGCATGGTGCTGCTGGGATTCTGGGCTGCTGGGCCTGAGGGAGCTTTTACTCATGGCAGAAGGTGAAGGGGAAGCAGGCACGTCACATGGCCAAAGCAGGAGCAAGAGAAGTGGGGGAGGTGCCACACACTTTTAAACACCCAGACCTCCTGAGAACTCATCAGTATCGCCAAGGACAGCATCAAGAGAATGGCACTAAACCATTCGTGAGAAATCTACCCCCATGATCCAGTCACCTCCCACCAGGTCCCACTCCAACATTGGAGACTAAAATGCAACGTGAGATTTAAAGGGGACACATACCCAAACTGTATCAGGATTGAAATCATGATGGATTTTTTTCCTTTTGTTATTATTGACCTCACCAAGTTCTCATAATTCAGCATTTTTTTTTCCCATTTTCTCACGTGGAATACGAAGCAGCATCTCTGGGTCATTAATATTTTTTTATTTAATATCAGTTCCTCTGTGAGGACCTAAAACTTTTCAAGGGATCTCACTTAGCTTCTCAAGAGCTAAGCCGGATAAAGCTACTTAAAATTATAAATAGCAGAATTACTTAATACAAAAGTAGTACATACTTAGGGAGAAAAAAATGTGCATATCAGGAAACAGAAAGAGAAACTTCACACATACAATCTTCAAACCCAAGGAGAACAGTATTTAGATTTTAGTATTTTTTGTTTCACAAAAAAAGAATAGTAATTACATATTCCTGGTAACATAATTATTTTCCTAACACTTTATACAATAAAAATTATAATAAATTATATTTCTCTAATTATTGAATAATCTATCGATATCAATTATATATATTTTTTACTCTTACTATAATACTACAAGAGCTAAACCTTTGTAAAATTGTTTCATACACATTTCCTAGAATAAGCTTTTAGAAATTTAGGAGTAGAATCATATAGAATCATATGCTTATTTTTAAAAGTTTTTTTTTTTTTTGTTTTTGGAGATGGAGTCTCACTTTGTCGCCCAGGCTGGCTTACAGTGGCGTGATCTCAGCTCACTGCAACCTCTGCCTCCCAGGTTCAAGCAATTCTCCTGCCTCAGCCTCCTGAGTGGCTGGGATTACAGAAGACCACCATCACGCCTGGCTATTTTTTGTATTTTTAGTAGAGGCAGGGTTTCACCACGTTGGCCAGGCTGGCCTAGAACTCCTGATCTCAGGTGATCCGCCCACCTCGGCCTCCCAAAGTACTGGGATTACAGGTGTGAGCCACCATGCCTGGCCTCATTTTTGAAGCTTTTGATAAGAGATTTCAAATTGTTTTTCTTTTTTCTTTTTCATTATATAAATGTATGTGGCACAAGTGCACTTTTGTTACATGCATAGATCATGTAGTGGTGAAGTCAGAGCTTTCAGCATATCCATCACCCAAATAATTCATATTGTACCCAATAATTTCTTATCGGGTTAAAGTTTGTATCAATTTATACAGTGTACACTAAGAGGGGACCATTCTCCTCAATGCTTAATCAAAACTAAAAATTAACACTTATTTTTATTTTTGTCAACTAGATAGGTGAAATATTTTTAGTGATTGTGGTATGTGCACTGATTTTATGACTTAGTAAATTGATCTTTTTTTTTTTTAATATACTCAGCAGCCATTTGTGTGACTTTATTGGAATATGCCTTTTCTGGTACTCTTACAGTTTCCTATTGGGAAGATATTTTCTTATCAGTTTTAAAAGTCTTAATGAATTAAATACATGAGTTCTTTTGTATATGTTGCAATAATTTTTCAAGACTTTTTTCCTTTTTAATTTTAGTGTCATTCTTTATGCAAGCCTCTTATCCTTTGCATGAGTCATATCTATTGGTATTTTCTTTAGTTTCTACTTTCAGTTCTTAGACTTTAAAAAAAAAGCCTTACGAATTTCAGAAGTATATAAGTCTATATTAGTGTCATTTGTTTCTGAGTTTATATTGAATCTCTTTGTTATTTCACTGATATTTTGAGATAGAGTGCTGAATTTAATTCACACATTTATCTTAGTTATTCCAAAAACATTTATTCCAACACTTAAACTTTGTCACCGTGTCCTAAAATTTTACTTAGGTCTACAAGACAAAGAGGAAATAGCTTAGGCTCAGGGGTGCAACTAAATTCAAATCCCAGATGTTCTACTTACATGTTAGGTGACTTTGGACACTTCACCTTCTAAGTCTCAATTTCCTCACTGATAAAACTACAAAGGAACTACATATCTATTTATGAAGTTGAAATTATCAGTTAAAATAATACACCTAAAATGTTTAGCCCTGTTTGGATGTCTTGTAATTCATCTGCGAGTATTATAATACCATCATTCCTATTAACTCTATAAATTTTGTTATAATGTATACATCAATAATTCTAATGTGCTTACTTTCCTGTATATACATAATCATTTTTAATTCATAATTTTTGTGGTGGCTTTATGTTTACAGAAAGATTAAGCAGGAAGTACAAAGAGTTCCCATATACCACGGTCTCCAAACTCACAACCTCCCATGTAGACATCCCAAACCACAGTACAACATTTGTTACAATCCATGAACCTATATTTACCTTCATCATCACCCGGAGTCTATTATTTACATTAGGGTTCCACTCTTGATATTGTACATTTTATGAGTTTGGACAAATCTCTACCTACGTGAATTCACCATTACGGTACCATACAGAATAGTTTCACTGCTCTAAATATCCTCTACGCTCTGCCTATTTGTCCCACCCTCCCCCAACTTCTGGCAACCCAGATCATTTCCTGTCTCCAGAGTTTTGCCTTTTCCAGAATGCCATACAGTTAGATATACATATGTTATCATATAGTATAAAGCCATTTCAGATTGGCTTCTTTCACTTAGTAATTTGCATTTAAGTTTGCATCACCTCTTTGTATGGCTTGATATCTGATTTCTTTTTAGTGCTGAGTAAGATTCCATTGTCTGGATGTACGACAGTTTATACATTTACCCAATGAAGGACACCTTGGTGGTGCCCTAGGTTTGGCAATTATAAATAAAGCTGCTACAAATATTCATGTGCAGGTCTTCGTGTGGACATAAGTTTTCAGTTCATTTGGGTAAAACCCAAGGAGCATGGATCCTATGATAAAAATATGTCTAGTTTCATTTAAAAAACCTGGGAAACTATCTTCCACAGTGTCTGTGCCTTTTTGTATTCCCACCAACGATGTAGGAAAGCCCATTGCCAGCATTTAGTGTTCTTAGTGTTTGGGATTTTGGCCAATCTGATAATAGTACAATTTTTTATTTAAAATTATTTTTGAGATTTTTAAATAATTTCATTACTTTTCTATATCATCTTGAGACTAACCTAGATGCATATTACATTAAATTATATCATCCGACAACATCTTTTTCTCCATTTATTCAAGCCTCATGTTAAGTTTATTTTAGGTGTTTTTATATTTGTTCCTAGGATAAATGAAATGCTTTCTTCTGCTTCATTATTCTATTAAGTTTTGAAGAATTTAGAGGAAAATTGTGTTTAATTATTAATTTATTTATAACTGATGACTAAATTTTCTTCAGTTCTAATAGTTTTGCGTTATTTCTTCCAGTAAGCAATTATTTTATCAGACAAAATGATTATTTTTGTTCTTTATTTCAACATCTATTATCCTGATTAATTGCATTATTTCTACTTCTAAAACAGTATTGACTAACAATGGCAGTAACGTCTTCATCATTTTGCTGTTAAGTATTATATGGTAGATTTTCTAATAAGAGTATTTAATTGCTTGTATTATTATTTTTTAAAAAGTTCTGTACCACAGTCTGGCAAAATGTTCACTTAAGTCTTTCTCCATTTAATGTATCAATTTTAGTCACAGTGGATGCCTCCCCACACCCTAACCTCAGTGTCTATCATAGATTCCATTGTATTGCTGTTCTAGTATTTCAGGAATATACATTGTTTCTTATCCTCTCTATCAAAATTATTGCATTATAGCAAACTCTACCTCATCTTGTGCCCCTAATATGCCATCCTCACCACAGCCCTGTGATTCTAAGTCCAGTTTCAAATTGCTGAAGTTTGGGAATGTCGACCCCTCTTGGAAACTAAATAACATATTTTGGCATTTTAGCGTTCAATAAGTACTGTTGAATTGATAAGAATTAATCATATTGTGATACAATAATTTACAAATAGAATATGACATTTTTCCACATGTGCTATGGCTCTAGTCCTTAGAGTTTTGTTCTGCAGTGGAGACAGGGAGTCAGATTCTAATCCTTTTCATTAGTAACTAAATATAACGGGCTTAGGTTAATCACTTGATTCTAAACTGTCTCATTTTCCTCTCCTCTAAAGTGAGTGAGTGAGCCACATGATAAGGTTGTTTCTTGTCCGAAATTGTGGTCCGAGCATGTTCATTTTTACCCCAGTACAGCACACATCCTGAGCATTGCCCTTTCCTCACCTGTTCACTCCTTCTCTGTGGCATGAAATACAGACCGTGTCTCAAGCCTGCTGCTCCACTACCTGAAATAGACATTTCTACGCTGATTTGGAGATGCTTAAAATGCATAGCAGATAAGAGCTCATATAGTAGAATATGTGACTTTATTGCAATAAGTGAATAACTTACTAAAATTTTCTGTTTTACTTTCTAAATTAGAGAGTAGTATGTGCAGTAGATATTTGAAAATTTTACTCTAAGGAGTCAGATGCCTGAAAATAAATCTGCATCTCCAGGAGAAAAGTAATCTTCAGGCTGTGGCCTTTCTAGCATTTAGCCCATAGCTAGAGGGGAAATCTGTCTGGAAAAAAGTTATTTCAGAGCAGCATGAAGGCATTCAAATACGTGCTAAATGTTCCAACATTGTTTAACCATGGTGGCACCAAATTATGTATAAGTGTATGTATTAGTATAAGTGGAAAATAAAACAATACCTGAGGTTTACTTGTAACAATCATTCTTAAAAAGGACAAAAAACCAAACACCGCATGTTCTCACTCATAGGTGGAAATTGAACAATGAGAACACATGGACACAGGAAGGGGAACATCACACTCCGGGGACTGTTGTGGGGTGGGGGGAGGGGGGAGGGATAGCATTAGGAGATATACCTAATGCTAAATGACGAGTTAATGGGTGCAGCACACCAACATGGCACATAGATACATATGTAACAAACCTGCACATTGTGCACATGTACCCTTAAACTTAAAGTATAATAATAATAATAATAAAATATGTATTTTTAATTTTCCATTTTGAGACTTTTAATGTGTGGTAAATAATGAAGGCATTGACGTATATTAACTACATGAATGGACCTGTATTTCTAATCAGGCCTCAATTTCAAGGTAATTGTCTGTAGTATTTAACTTTCTTTTAAGCTAATGGTAATTTGCTCACATGAGAAGTTAATAAGAACAAAAAGGAGGAAAAATTGCTGTTACAATAAGAGACAACTGGAATATGTCATCAACATTGATATTGCAATTTATAGCTGCATAATAGTTACTTTTTAAAAATATGCTGTGAATTTTCTAAACATTACTAACTGTGACCTTGAATTATTTTAAAATATTCTTAAGTACAATGTCGCAAGATACTGTGTTTTCGTTTTTGTGTTCCCTTTAAGATAGTAAGAGTACAGTGTAATAGCTTTTTATTTCTTTCTAGTCTGGAGCGATTCCTTCCAACTACCAAGCACCTGTCCTCTTCATCCGTCTTACAAATAAAAACCTTTGGTTCCAGTAATCAGTTAGCAGCCTAAAGAGCATGTCACTGTCACTCTGTCTGCCAGGCACAGTCCAGCCCTACCAATCACTGTTGTAGAGCAGAATGGGAAGCCATGTCAACAGGGTGATGCAGACAGTATTCCTACCACTTGTCACTAAATCTGCTTGTTTTTCACTTTGTAACTTAAGGACAATAGTAGTCTCTAGCCTCTAAAGAAGAACAACAGGAAAAGGTGAAAAATATTTTCTTCATGAATTTCTTTTGTAATTCACTTGGATTGCAAAACTATGGATTTCTAAAGCTTCATCCAACAAAGAGATTTTCTGGGTAAAAGAACAACTGAAACATGAACATACCACACATGCAGAATTCAACATCAAGGTGGTTACCAAGCAACGGAGAGCCATCAGCAACACTTAGCTTTTATAAATCTCCAGTGACTGGAGTGGGCCACTGCTCTCTGCCATGATACAGCAACAGGATTGTGTTGTTATTGATTTTTGGATATTGTTTGTTTGGGGCAGCAACAGCAGCAGTAGATATTCTACATGAGGGAGTTAGAAAGTATGTCATTCGGAATAAAGTAACAGGTCTTAGGTTGGAAGTAAAAATGTAATCAGTAAGATAATTATTTCAGAGTCTGAAATGAACAGCCAAAAAGTGCACTTCTATCTGATTTCATGTGACTCTTGGATTCTGAAATTATCTCAACTCTGAATAATATTTTGAATTAGCCATGCTACTTAACAAACTTTACAGAGTGAAAATTATTGGCATGGGTAAAATTCTTAAGTCACAAGTCTCTGGTGGTGAATGACAGTATATTACATTAGTCAAGAGGTCCTCATGGGGAACAAAGTATTTCCTGAAAAGCATAATTTAATGTCAGCGTTGGGTTGAATATGAGCATCACTCTAGGTCCTTGTGTGGTTTGTGCCAATGAGAGAAGAAGGCTATCTAGATAAGTGATGTGGGAGAATGTAGAGCCACAACCTGGAAGGAGGTGATCAAAAGTGGGGATGTAGAAAATAGTCATGGCAACCAGGGGGATGATCCCATGGGCATAGCTAAGAGATGCAAACCCTCCTCAAGATGATTAAAAATGTGTAAAGCCTGTAAAATCCCAATATGCTTGGTGTGAGTGATTTTGGTAGCTGTTATTGAAGTTGATTAAAGGCTGAGCTTCATATTGGGTCACTGTAGTTAAAGACAATAAAATGACACCCCCAAAAATTAAGAAGCAGAGGCCAGAACATAACACAATGGAGGCTAAGTTCTAATATAGTAAACAAGTTGGGGCAAGAAAAGTGCTCCATGTAGGTTGGGATGGCTATGGAGTGGTTCCATTCACATGTCTTTCAAGACAACCTGCAGCTGGATGCATAACTGACCAATGGCCTCCACTGAAGGCTGAAACCCAGGTTGCTCGCAGCCAAAGACTGACCAGGCAGGATTACTACTAGCACTGGCCCACTCCTGTCCAACCTGGGACCCTTCCAACAGACAACCTTGCTGAGGTATTCCCCAAAGTCTGGGAAAAAAAAAAAACAACTTTCTGAAAACTGTCTTTTTAATGTATACGCTGTAAAACGTAGGTGATATAAACAAATCCATCCAACTCTGCTTTAAAACCCCCAGTAAAATTTGCTTGGCTAAAACAATTTTAGTAAGAGAGCCATGCAAAGCAAAGTAATTCTAGGATATCCATCAATGTTAGGCTCTTGTTTTCCTTGTAAGAAATACAGATTTATTCATATACTATCAGGCCACTCAAAGGATAACAGGGAGGACCAAAAGTTTAGGAAATTTGTGGTAATGCCAACACCTGGTTTCACATAGTCTAATGTGTGTGAAAAACAGGAATTAAAAAGGTTAAAGGTTCAACACAGTTTCAGAATTCTATTCTCTAATTTTCCTTAAATCAGACTTTGTCTCTCCTCTCCTGCTTTTCTCTGTCTCCTCTCTCTCTCTCTCTCTCAATCTCTCTCTCTCACACACACACAAATAATACTTCTAAATACTTTTGCATGTTTTGTCTGTGCATATTCTTTTGTATTTTCTTCTTCTTTTACTGCCATCAATAGATTCAAACTTTCTTTGCATTTCTCATTTTACACATTTTGAAAGCAAGAGTCTAATTGCATTGTGAATAGTTATCATTATATTAGGCAGTTATTTTGAAATCTGGATCATTTTACAACTTTTTGTCCCAAGACATGATAGTCAATGGTAAAATATGGCCTACTAAGGCTGTAACCGCCACAAAGAATTCTAAGTGTGGCATATGACCTTAAATTAAGTGAGGAATATGGAAATATATGACACCCTTATTGAGAAGGAATGGGCATTGCTCAGTAATATACTGAATTGACAGGAATGAGCCAATTATGCAAGATAGAGATATCTTCTGGGGCAAAGGGTAGCCATGCTTACTGACCAGAGTAATAAAAATATCTCCTTTTGGCACAAAGCACAGTCAAGCTTGATCACCAGTATAAAAAGTTCAGGGTTCTTCTGTAACACAATCTACTGTGTATGTGAGGTGTCACCTAGCCCTCTTCATGTTACCCTATGGGAATTGCAGCTCTGATATCTGGCATGATAAAAGCCAATACTGTGCATATGACTGTTGGTGTGAGTCATAAAATCCTTTGTCTCTGACTCAGGAGTCTCTTGTCTTCTGCTTTCATGAAACTGCAGCAGGCTAATATGTTAACTTACACATAAGGAAAAAAAATCTCTGTCCTTTCATAATTCTTAACAGTTCTGGTGATAAAGATGGGTTGCTGAGAGGAACATGGATTTTTGAAAAAAGAAGGATGAGGACCTCATGAGTTGATTAACATGATATGAGGAAAGTCCATAAGAATGAATAAACATATTGACTAAAATATATAGTCAATCAAGTAATATGTCATCCTTCTGTCAGTTACTGGAGGTATGGTTGCAGGCTGAACCTACCAAGAAGTAGGTCCAGAGACAAATGCCTGAACGTTGCCTGGCCTGCTGCTAACTCCCTTTCAGGGGTTCAGTCAGCCTTGCATCTACCCATTTTAACAACCAGTATTAAGATTTGTCCTGGGAGGCCAAAAGTTTCCAACTCTTTTCAGAGAAAAAAAAAAAATGGTTAAACAGCTGAGCACCTATATTGAGAGAGAATAGATGGAAACTTGTAGCCTATGGGCATCACACAAATATATTATTAGATCAATTGTGAGGTGAGAGAGTGAGCGGCTTCACCCTTGTTATGCTTCCATAACATTGGCAACAGCTAGGCAGTCTTACAGCTCAGCCACTCCTGCAATCTATGACGTCAACCTTTGATCTTTTTGCTAATGACAGTAAAACATCTGAGTTGTTTTTCTTTGTTCATTTGCTTTTAAGTGAGTCCTGGAAACTACATGTAAACTTTAGCTTTCTCAGAAAGATTTCTCAGACACAGATTAATTCCCATGTAAAGTCATTGATGATGCATTGAGTAGTGTACTGGCATTTAGTGCCCTAGATGGTGTTTACAATGCTGATGAAGGTGGACCACTGGCAAATGAAACATGAAACCCCCAAAATATAGGTACATTTTTGCAGTCAACCTGATTACTCAAGGAAACTTACCTTGTACTTAAATTGAAACCAAGCATGAATTTATGAGATATCATCAAGCTAATGGAGAGCAAATGCCTCAGATGAAGGTGGGCTCCCCCAAGAACTTGGTGAGAGCCAAGCTCACAGTGGCCAGAAAGAGCAACCCCTCTAATCCTAGAAGGAAAGCACTATGTGTTTGGCTGAGACAGCTGGGTAAAGAGACTCCCGCGGGGTAAATACACAATGTCTAGAATGATGACATTGCCACCTACTTCCCCATTATATATCTCTTTGGGTGCAACAAATGCATTTGAATATTGCTTGGTTGAACTGCAAGCAGACACCTTGCTGCTAACAAATGAAAGTAAATCCATGTAGCTCACTAGACAGAGATGCTCTCTCCTTCTCCGCCCCTAACCCCTTCCTCCTTCTGCATTCCTACCCCAGCAACTTAAAGGGGCTAGACGATTAAAGATGGATCTAAGGTCTCACTGTGCCAACTAGGAACTAAAGGTCATACACTTCTGTCCCCTGAGCTGGGGTATCTAAGAGGGGGGAAGAACTGAAACCTTTATGGCTTTGTTGGTTCCACATGTACCAGTCATCATTCTACTTGGTGTCATTGGGGCTGAGATCACATGCATCCAGTTTACTAGAGCTGGCAGTCTTCACGATGAGGATGGAACCCAATATGACCCCTTGGGTGCAAATCTTCAGGCTGATTCAATGTAGTTTTTGCTTCTACATGTAAATATATAGCAGGAATTGAAGCATTATGGGCTTGTACTTCTGCATCTCATAGTTTGGATAAAAGAGTAGATTTTATGTTCTGTAATCATTCTATTACATTTGCTAATAAAAGCCATTTGTCCGGGAAAGGTCTCCCTTTCCTAATGAATGATATAGATATGGATATAGATATATTCTCCAACCTAACACAAAATAAAATAGTTTTCATTTATTTGAAAAAGGAAAAAAATATACATATGTTCTCCAACCCAATAAAAGATCAGTCTCAAAATGGAAATGGAACAATAAAAGTTAGGTTAACTTAAAGATTTTTGTTAGCTAGATGGGTGGCCTTCCTTTTTCAATACCTAAATATGTCTTTTTCAGAAACAAAACTAAAAGGCAATCCCTTGAATCTGTTTTGTGACAAAAGTCTTCAGATTTTCTGTTGGTTCATAATAGAGTGAATTAGGTTGTCAAAATATAGCTGGCAGATCAATAAATATTCAATAACTATAAGGAAAAGGAGGTCTAGGCTAGTGGGGAATAATTTATTTAGGTAGCTGTTATGCTAGCAGAGCTCACGATCATTCTGCAAATGTGGCATCACTTACTGCAGTAAGCCATTCCTCACACATTACTGAAGTTCCGTGTCTTTCCTCAGTGCTCCCATATGCCTTGTTTATGAATTTACTATTCTGCATTATGATGGCATTTCTCCTTAAACAAACAGTAAGTTTCTTAAAGGCAGGGATTTTATCTTATTATTCTTTGCCACATACCAAGCTTAACATAGCAAGTTACTCATTTTATTTTCTAGACGAATAAATAAATGAATATGTTAGGGGAAATGCATCCTAAACCCCCTTGAAAAAAAAATCATTTGCCAAAATTGTTGAACTACTACTTCCTTTACGGTCTGTTAAATCAGTATCAGATGGGTCCTCATATATAGGAAATACTTCATATGTATGTTAACACAGAACAACAGCAGTATCCCGAAAAGATACCATCACTAAGCTTGGCTTTTTTTTTTAAAAGTAAATGTAATAAAAATTCAATAGGTTTGTTTGGATTTGCCTTCATGAAATCAGCAAAACTCTGTTTAGCTGTCAGTAAAAATGATGTTCAGCAAGTCTTTGTAGACCACATACTTGAGCCTTTTGTTGTTACATTTTGAAGTAGAAAGCTTGCTCCTTGTCACCTTCGATTTGACATTTTACAGGATCTAGAAACATAAGTCAGGTAGAGAAACATGTTCGTATTGTTTTTTCCCCTCTATCTGACCACCAATAATCTTAAATGTCAACAATGTCAGATTTCAATTTTGTCCACTGAATCACCACACTGTGGATTGAAAAACCGATCTCTACTTTTATTGTTCTGAATGTTTCCTATGTGGTGATTAAAAGAAAAAGAAAAAGAAAAACATTTGACTTGCTTGGCAGATGGTTTTATATTACCTCTGTTTAAATATAATACTTTAAACTTCTTATTGAATCAGTCAAATGGAATGGAGCATTCGCCTGCTTCATAAAATATGTTTAAACTAAGAAGGAATTCAGCTCTCTGGATTGGCTTGTAGCAATTATTTACCTTTTTTGTTGTTGTGGTAAGGAGCCTACTGTGTGAAGTATATGAGTTGTGGATTGGTTACAAAAATGAATGACACGAATATCTGTTTTGACAGATTTTAATTCACTATATTCATTAAAAAAATAAGAATTTCACCAGGTGTGGTGGCTCACGCCTGTAATCCCAGCACTTTGGGAGGCTGAGGTGGGCAGATCACGAGGTTAGGAGATCAAAACCATCCTGACTAACACGGTGAAACTCCGTCTCTACTAAAAAAAAAACAAAAAACTTAGCCGGGCATGGTGGTGGGCGCCTGTAGTCCCAGCTACTCGGGAGGCTGAGGCAGGAGAATGGTGTGAACCTGGGAGGTGGAGCTTGCAGTGAGCCAAGATCGCGCCACTGCAGTCCAGACTGGGGGACAGAGCAAGACTCTGTCTCAAAAAAATAATAATAATAATAATAACAAGAAGAATTTCTTTTCCAAACATGTTGATGTTTACTGTGGGAGCATATTGTTATTTATGAGTTCATTTTACTTTATTATTTATTT
The DNA here is from genome assembly GCF_028878055.3 of Symphalangus syndactylus. NCBI lineage: Eukaryota > Metazoa > Chordata > Mammalia > Primates > Hylobatidae > Symphalangus > Symphalangus syndactylus. The sequence continues at coordinate 19,274,117 of NC_072423.2, read as the reverse complement.
ATTTATATATTTTTTGAGACAGAGTCTCGCTCTGATGCCCAGGCTGGAATGCAGTGGTGTGATCTTGGCTCACTGCAACCTCCACCTGCCGGGTTCGAGCAGTGCTCCCACCTCAGCCTCCCAAGTAGCTGGGATTACAGGTGCCCACACCGTGCCTGGCTAATTTTTGGATTTTTAGTAGAGACGGGGTTTCACCATGTTGGCCAGACGGGTCTCAAACTCCTGACCTCAAGTGATCTGCCCAACTCAGCCTCCCAAAGTGCTTGGATTACAAGCATGACCAACCATGCCCAGCCATGAGTTCATTTTAAAAATACAAGATATCATTTTTATGCATTTAATTTGCAAGCTTTACCTTAATTATATGTTCTACCAAATATTTACTAATATCAACAACATTTATATTCAACAATTTATATCCATTGTTGGATATAGATGTTCACATTTCATATTCAGTAACTGGAATGCATAATCAGATTTAGCTATGGTGGAATGTCTGTTGATTCACTGGACCAGGCATGGAAAATTTTCTGGAGAGAGATATTTGTGACCTAAGCCCCCTACCCAGAAATTGTGCCTCTAAGTTGCTATAGAATCACCAGATAGCAGTAGAATTCTGAAAGAGAGAATTCAACAGAAATGTCAAGAAAACAAGAAATATAGCCTCATTTATAAAAATAGAAATCTTGTAATGAAAATAGTAATTAATTAGAAGAAGAGAGAGATTAATGAATTTGGGATCCAAACTGCTATATTACAAAATTAATTGGTATTACAATAGAAAAATATTGTAAAGCTGTTTCATTTGTCTATGTATTCAATACACATGTATTGAACACATAATATGTTTTCAGACACCTTTCTAGGCGCTGGGGAGAATAAGAGCAAGGCAGAGATGACTCCTGTCCACATAGCTTACATTTCAGAGTGTGTGGGAGGGTCTGGCTGTGTGTGTGTGTGTGTGTGTATGGGGGGGATTCATTTATTTTTAATTATTGAAGTAATTAGTAATTGTAATTAATGCTGCAAAGGAAATGAACAGAGTACTTGATGAAACATAGCAGTGAGGGCTCTCATCTCTGTGTATGATGTTCAATCTGAGCCCTGAAAAAAAGGAAAGGGATGAGCAGATAAAGGGCAATGAAAGCACATCCAAACCAAGAGTGTTTTCACTGATCAGGAAGCAACAGGCCATGTGCTAGCATATATGTGTGTATATATATATATACGTATATACATATATAATACGTATATATATATACATATATAATATATGTATATATGTATATATATAATTCTTTTTGTATTTTTTAAAGATGGAGTCTCACCCTGTCGCCCAGGCTGGAGTGCAGTGGCACCATCTCTTGGCTCACCGCAACCTCTGACTCCCGGGTTCAAGCGATTCTCCTGCCCCAGCTGCAGAGTAGCTGGAACTATAGGCATGCACCACTATGCCAAGCTAATTTTTGTATTTTTAGTAGAGATGGGGTTTCGCCATGTTGGCCAGGCTGGTCTCAAACTCCTGGCCTCAAGTGATCCACCCGCCTCAGTCTCCCAAAGTATTGGGATTACAGGCATGTGCCACTGTGCCCGGCCAATATTCTGATATGTAATAAGAGAGACACCTGCTTTTTAAGAATCTCAATGCTTCACATTACAAGATGACTCCTAACTAATCTAGGCCATTAGACCGTTTTTTATGAAGAAGACAAAAAGTAGTTTCACAACTGACAGTAGAGGGGATAAAAATGATTTGTTGAGGCAGGAGAATCACTTGAACCCAGGAGGCTGAGGTTGCAGTGAGCCGAGATCGCCCCACTGCACTCCAGCCTGGGCATCACAGCAAGACTCTGTCCCCCGCCCAGAAAAAAAAAATAATTGTTTAGCAGTTCATACAGTGTTCCTGGTGTCCTTACATTTTGGAAATGCATAACTAGCCTATGCCTATAGTGATGCGTTTTTCTGTCACCAGTAATCTCAAAGTCCACAGATGTCACCTGTGGGATTCCATCAAGGAAGAGGTCCTCCTCGTCACTTAAAACAGCCATATCTCTATGTCACTGCTACCTGCTACTCAACCTGATGCTTAGCAAACAAAATACACCCGTTACCATACAGAAGCCTCTCTCTGAATTAAAATTTCCCTTTGCCCCTGATAATTTATTGACTGTTATGCACAGCTATGAGATGTATTTCTCTAGAATAAGTGTTTGGGCATCTCTACATTGAAACTCCCTTATATTTTTTGCACTGCAGCACTCAAGCATTGATTGATAACTAGATATGGAATGTGGTAGTTTGGCACAGAAGTATTAAAAGCAGTATCAAGAGCTAAATACATTTGAGGTGAAGAATACAAGTTTTAGACACTCTTTTACTACCACATAACAATACCAAAGTAAGAAAATGTAATCAAGAATTAAAAGAAGGGGAAAAGAAATAAAAGAAAAGGAAAATATATGTTAATTTATGAGATAAAAGTGTTTACACTCAACTTAGAACAAATCACAAAAAGTAATCGTCACTGGTGTCACTGCCTTGTCACCCATGTGCATATGTTTCCATGACAATACCATTTATAAAGTTAATCTATCAGCATTTTTTATGGCACTATCTTGTCCTGTGAGCCCTTAGAGAGACCAAGGTGGCACTAATATAATTAAATGTAAGAGCTATTTCACAGAGCATCTAGGGATACAGGTGTAGGTATCCTAGGTGTGCCATTTATCCCTGAGTTTATGAATAGAGACGTTACCATTCATGGAAGAAAAAAATGTGTCTGTGTTTGTGTGTGTGTGTGTGTGTGTGCGTATGTAAGAACACACTGCACACACACATGCACATATATGTGTGGGTGGGTATATTTTTCCTGAAACAATCTATGTATTGATGAATTAAACATTTTTATTCCCATGATTTATGTAAAGAAATGGCTGCTTATTAATTAAAAAAAAAAAACAAAAAAACAAGAAACTAGTGGCACCAACTACCCAGGTATTTATTTTACATCCTTGATTCTAGATTCAGGTGTTATACTTTAAGTATTTCATAAGATGCTAATAACATCTTTAGGACCAAGGCTTGGTGGTTATTCAAATTGAGAAAAAAAAACAAATAGTGCTCAAGGTCTTATACAAACAAGCAGAGTGTTCACGGCAGCAAATGTCACTCTATGTCATCAGCATTCCATCCACATATGGGATCATCCCTCCATCCCGCCCCAGTCCTATTTTCAGAAGCATAGGCGAAACATTGTTGTCAAATAGTTTTACAACAAGAACAGGATGTATCAGTTCACATTGACTTATTTACTCCCAAAATTCCCATTTTAGACACCAGACACAAATTAGCTCAACTGTATTTTCTACACTAGGAAGATAAAGTTTAATGACACTGAGAACAAAACAATTTGTGATTAGCTTCTGAATAATTTGTACTGGGTTATAACTATTTTCTATTATAATAACTAAAACTAAGGTTCAGATTCTATTTTGTTCTCCTTTTTGTACTTATCAGAATAAGATAATACAAACTGAACTTCAAGAAATTCTCAATGTATTATTTATTAATTTGTAATTAAAAACAATTTAAGGACAATGTAGTCAAGTTAAAGAAAAAATAGTGGGAAGAAGTGGGTACCTGGTATTTTTTGAAATAATGATAATATAGTTACATCACTAAAAAGAGAATGCTGGCCAGGCAGGTAACATCAAGGCCAGGAATGAAGAAATTATTCTAGATCTTCTGAACAATAAGGAATTAATTCCTTGAGAATGCCGCCATCCAAAGAAATCAGCTGTATATTACTCAATTACAAAGCTGATAATACAAATTTCAGAAAGACAATCTGATTAACATTTCTACCAAAAGTAAAAGCAATGTGAAAAAGGAGTCACGAAGGAAAACCAAGGTGTTAACCACGACGAGAATCAAAAAAGGAGGAAACTGATGTTTAACCAATGCCTTAACTCCTTGTTACATGTCATGAAACTTTTAATATAGGGGTATCTGAAAGTTTAAGGGTTTAACTTTAATGTGAATCATATCCCTTTTGTATATTTTAAAAATTAAGTTACAAACGGTGAAAAGATTATGAAGTGAGAAAAAAGAAAGCTATTTATTCATACTCAGTTTATTTTCTTTAAAAAATATATAACATAATACAATAGTAGATGGGATTCAATAGCAGATAGGATTAGGGACATCAAAATTCAAGAATTTATGTCCCATTATCAAAACCTGTGAAAGGTTTCTGAAGGGTTCGTGGTGTTAATCTACTTGCAAGCTAACAGGTCAGCCTGCTAAAGTTTCACGGTTGCTGATCAAAGACATGGGACCACCGGGTCAGAGGTAAAGGCTAGTTTAATACAGCAGAAGCAGTAGGCAGAATATCAGCATTTGCACTATTTCCCTGAATTCAGTTCTGGCGGAGTAAAGCAAATAGGTTCACATGATATCCTCACCACCCAGTGAGTTGTGTCACAGCACAAAAATCCTGCATTTAGAGAATCCAAATCTTATAATCAGCAAAAAGTATGTCTGACCTTTGTTCTGGAGGAAAACATTATCTTTATTACACTGTACAGCAAACAAGCCTGTCCTTTACTCTGGAGGGAAACACTATCTCTATCTTCCAAGGCTGTTTGCTATACAAAGATGATTAAAAGGTAATCCAGAACAAAAGCAGTCAGTACTTCTTTCTGCAAGACTACAGTTAATTGAGACACCCATGGAGAATGGTCTCCCAACATTCATTTCCTAAAACTTCTTCTGTCTTGAAAGTGTGATCTTTCTTTCTCTTCTCTATTCCTATAGCATCCTATGCATACCCTAATCAAGTAAATCTTACACACTCTGTTGCAATTTCCTGTTCCTATGATGTTAAACAAAAAGTATAGAGGTCATTATTTGCACTCAGTCCTTACACTAGGCCCTGACAGAGCTGACCAAACCAAAATGAAGTCACTCACTCTAAATGCCACATAATCAGAGATTATAAGGAAGCAGATAGACCCTGAAACAGATCAGCTTTTCTTAAAAACAGGCGATTACAGTCTACCTGGGTGAGCATAATAAAGAAGCCCCCTCTGCTTTAATTCTTACAAAAAAGTAACCTAAAGTAATCTAACGTCACCAGTCGGGGGGGTTTATTACTATTATTGTTCTGTTTACTTGTTTCCACCTTACAAAACCCACTGCTCTGCTATTGCCCAGTGGGAGCTCTCACTGTATTTTGTAAAAGCCAATTAGATCTGTAACTAAATATGTTGTAACTTTGTCCTTTGACATTGGTTAAAAACAACTATCACTATTACTACAAGTATCACTCATACCTATCTTCATTATTTTCAGCAAATATTCTAATAAAAAGTAACCCCTGCAAATATTTTTGTGTGAATTAATAAAATAATGATTTATGGGGTAATATTTGGCAGAAAAGCAAAATAAAACAATGCCTACATACACTGGCATCCACAGGCAAAAAGGGAATCATTTTTTAAAAGGAAATCTTGGTTACTAATAGAAATCTAAACTATAAATTTTGGATAGTGTCAATAGGTATATTCTTAGTAGATAGCCTTCAGTGATAAAAGACAACCGCCATTTTCAATCTCTTTTGATTGCAAATATATTAGAAAAGTCTGTGCCCAAAGATGCAAAAGCCTTCAAAGGCAACATTCAACTTCAAAGCAGCACACAATGCACTCATAGAGGGTGGCTTCTTTAAGGGTTTTTCCAGTCTTGCCTGAGTTTTTGTAATATAAAACCAGTCTTTTAAAGTTAGTGCATAAAAAGACAAAGTCTCAGAAAAGAATATAGGCTTTGAAATGCCTCACAAAAGTATCATAATGCTATGCTAGTGAAGTATAAAACAGAACTTTCCTGCAAAACTTCTTAAATAAAAAAAGATTTCAAAAGATTTGGTGAAAAATTTCAGTAACATCATTTGTTTTTTCTTCCTTTTAGTTTTTAAATGCCACAGCAGAAATAGCAAGGCTACTAACACCAGCAGTTTCTACACTGCAAGACTTTGTCAGCAGTAGTCAGTCAATGTACTTGAAAATCCAAGAGACTTCAGCATACGCCCCAGAGTAAAAGAGCAAGAAGGGCCACATGTTTATAAATAAAAATTGCTTAGCATATTAGTACAATGATAGATTAATTTCATTTTCTATGGTTAAACATATCCACCTCTGCAATATTATATTTCTTTATCAATGGCATTTGTCTAAATATTATACTAGTTATAGCCAAAGATAGAATAATGGCTTAGGGTATGGGGAGCTTATTTTCCAGTATCAATTGTTATTGGAATGTATAAAAATTGTGCATAATAATTGAAATAATTGTCACCACAAAACTGCACAAACATACAATACAGAAAATGGAGGGCAGTACATTTGTGAATATTCCCATGAAAATGTACAAAAGTCTTTAGCAACAACATCCTTTATTTGCTCATAATACACTCATTCCTTTCACCATTGAGTATGTACATATTTCTCTGATTGGAAAGAACTACAGAGGAGGTTTTATTTTTACTTTCCAGTTTGCTATTAAAGAGAGAAAAACTAACAGAGAAAAATCAACAGAGAAAAATCAAGCAACTCAAAACAACCTTACACACACACACACACACACACACACACTCACAAAGATATTTTGTCCACCATATGTATTGATGTGCCTGTTTTCAGTCAATCCACAGGAAGGGCTAAGGAGAGTGACATCTGGGCTACATTAAAAGAACAGTTATATTGTTCAAAGAACTCAAGTTTAGCCCAAGTACAGTGGCTCATGCCTGTAATCCCAGGACTTTGGGAGGCCAATGTGGGTGGATCATGAGGTCAGGAGTTCAAGACAAGTATGACCAACATGGTGAAATCTCGTCTTTACTAAAAATACGAAAATTAGCCGGGTGTGGCGGTGCGCACCTGTAATCCCGGCTACTCAGGAGGCTGAGGCAGGAGAATCACTTGAACCAGGGTTGTGGAAGGTTGCAGTGATCCAAGATCTTTTACACCACTGCACTCCAGCCTGGGCGACAGACCTCATCTCAAAAAAAAAAAAAAAAGAAAAGAAAAAAGAACTCAAGTTTAAGTTTTAATTTGTGCTAAAATCTCCCAAGGAGTATAAGTCTGAGAGCTGAAAGGATATAACTGCAAAATAAACCTCTGCTCCCGCAGACATGCTTGTCTCTAGATCAGTATGAGACACCAGGCCTGACTTCTCCAATATCTCTGTCTCAGCTGTTATCTAAATATCTTATCCAGTGGCTTTTCCAGAGTCTCCACCAGTTTGTCCTCATCCACAAGACATTCTCTTGCGTTTAACCTAGCATTCTCAGATTCAGTAACTCCTTTCATTGTCCTCTCACCACTTCTCAAAAACTACCCTTTAAAGCAAATTCAGCCACTTTTCAGCTTGGCTGCTCCCTCCACATGTTCAAAGAGAATTGATATTGAGACATTATGATTCTGTGGCATGCTTTCTAGCCAGATATAAGAGTAGACTTCATTTTCCCTTTGTCTTTGCATAAGTGTGCAATGGATCTTAACAGCATTTGTCAAGTTTTTTTGTTCTGATTTTTCAAGTTTCAGAAAATCTCATCCTGAGTATTGGCAACAGGTATACCATATAGGCTTGCTTTTTGTTCAAGTATGAATGTGCCTTTTCCCCCAATGCTAAGTTATTTATTGACATTACCAGCAGCTTAATGATAAGAGGTAAAATATAAAGATGTGAAAATGGTTGATGGAATATTGTTACCAAAATGGCAAGGTTCTGATGCTCACTGCACAGAGAGCCAACCGCTGAGACAATGAGTATTTCCAGGCAGGAAGGCTTTAACTGGGTGCTTCAGCCGAGGAGAGCAGATCAGTCTTAAATTGGTCTCCTGACAGACTAAAATTAGGGGTTTATATAGCAGGGAAGAAATGTAACCATGTGTGGGAAAACAGGAACTGGGGAAGGGTTAGAAAGAAGAGTTGATCAATAGGAAGCAGGTGGTCGCTTTGGCCATCATGATGGGTAAGGGGTCTGGTTTCTCATTGTCTGTATGCAGTGATCTGGTGAGTTTCAGCTCTTTGATATTATCTGGGAGGGCTGATGGTTGGTTTCCTGAGAAGGGAACTCAGATAAGACAAAGGTAACTTTCTCAGGTTTCAAGACTGGGAGGGTCAATTTCTGTGTTTATTCAAAAGAAACCATAAACATTAGTTTTATGGAACAATTGGGCCAGTTTAAATATCATTCCCATTACGTAGGGAATGAACGCCTTGGCCTCGTCCATTTCTTTGCGTAAACTTTCCAATACAGTTCAAGGTTTTCATTCCACCAAGAATCATTATAATTATCATTACTGTCATAAAGTCAAGTGTAACATCTTTACTTTCAGAACCATAAATCATTATTAATAATAATAGTAGCAGTTGGTCAAGCTAATATAATATTTTAAAATATGGTTTTACTCATTTAGTTGGCACGCATGCCCAAGTTTAGAGATTCTACATAATCATTGTCACTGCTTATCAAAGTTATAAATTAAAAACAAATAAGATAGCAAATAAGTTGTATATTTCTGTTTCCTCACTCCTCATCAGTATTTTTATACCATTCAAAGAATATGGTATTATTTTATTAATCTAAATATTGCTTGTGTGTTTTCCAGGAATAAAGAGTAGATGTTGTATTTTTTTTCAGGGATCCTTAAAATGCATTGAAATAGAAAGTCTATGGGGAAAGTTGTCTTCTGCCTTCAAAATGTGCTTAGGCAAGTCTGTGCTGGAAGCTAGGTTATATTCAAGGACACAGCATCACCTGGAGTTGCTTTGATGTCAGAGGCCAAATTAGATGTTCTCACACAGTCGTGAATAGCCTGTGATCACCAGATCACAGATCTTCCAGATGGATTTGGGGAGTAATTTTTCTTTTGTTTGAGGATTCGTGACTGCTCTAAAGGGAAAATTTTAAGGTATAAACTGGGGAGCTTATACCTATGTGATTCACTGTGAAGAATCAGGCTAGACCAAAACCTTTCATTATTTTTGCACTCAATATGCTTACCAGCTAATCTTACATAGGGACTCAGAAGACAAGTAATGAACCATCTGGTGGCAGACATAAATGTTTTTAATGGAAATATCATTTCTATGTAATAACAAGAAACAATGCTTTGTTTTCTTTTGCTTGTTTTGGTTTTGATGGCTAATGTTTGCTTGAGAATCTGTTGTTGGAAAATAACTTCAATAAAAAATTGTGTGCCTAAGTATAATGAGATTATTCCAAAGTAAAGACTACACTTAGACATTGGGGGACAATAACTAGAAAGTAGAACACAGAAAACTATAAACATTTTCATGTAGAACTGTAAGTTTCTCTTGAAACTGGATTTGAATATAAGTAAGCCAAATATAATGAATGTTTTACTGCATGACGCTACCACCAGCAAGATTTAAAAACTGCTGCATTTAATTACTGTTGGTTTTTCTTTGAGAGAAAAGTATGTTTTCTCCGAAAAGAATAACAAAACACACACGTGCCCACACATACACAAACACACACATAAAAATGTACAAACAAAAACCTAATACTATCTTGTCTCTTTCTGTCATAGGAACACACGCACGCACACTTTTAAATAGTATACAAGTAAATGCATAAATGCATACATAGACATATGAATACATAATACCTACATAAATATGTATAAATACATTTATACCTACGTAACATAGGTAATTCACGAAAAAGAAATAAAAACTGATTTTGATTCTTATTGTCTTATAAAATGTATCAAGCAAATACACACAAACACACACACCAGAGGAAGAGATATATAAGTCAAATTGGCAGTGTAGGACCAAAGCTATAATTGGGACACACTTATGAAAATGAAGGAGCAGAGTGACAGAAGCCAGATTTCAAGAAATATTTTATTATAAAGCAAGGAATTGGCTGCAGTGAGGAAGAATGAGCAATAAACCTTGTGGAACAGTGGGCAGTCTCATATATTCACAACCTGGCTACTGCTATTTGAACCCTTTCCAACACAGTCGCCTCAGAAGTGTGTATGCATCTTGGGAAAATAGATGAAGGCAAATCTAAAATAACTGCCTCACTATGATGTCTGACACCACACAGCTCAATACCCTCACTGTGGAACTCTTTCAATAGAGAGACATAGAGAAAGATAATTATTCTCCTCCTCAATTTGCCATAGCTCTGGTCAGTCTGTGATGTCATGGGGATGGCATAATGTCTTGGTAGGCATAATGGTCAGCAGGGATCTGAACCTATATTTATATCTTTTGCTCAGAACTGTGGAATCAAACAACAGCCTGGTGTCGGGAATTAAACAGCAGACAGGTAGCAGCAGGTAATCACCTGCTCTGATGCTAGAGGTCATACGGGATTCCCAGAAGCATTGGTAGGGAGAACTTTGAAAATTGCAGTTATCCAGTGCAATCTGCTTATTAATTTTAATTGGACTTGGTTAGTTCCTGGAGACTAGTGAAAGCTGACTGTTTATAAAGAAGTATTTATGATAGTGCAGAAAGCCACAAGTTGAGCCCAAAGCCTAATGATTTTCTCTCAGAAATTACTGTCTTTAAAAAAATGACTCTGTAATATAAAAGGTGTAATAGTGGCATAATATATAAATTTTCAAAGTTTTATCAAAGTCACTTTGGTGTGTTGTAGTATAGTAGTCTATTCTTTTAAAAAGAAAAAGAAACAAGATTAGGAAGTTATGTGAGAAACAAAGCAAATGATAGAATCTTTTTACTGAAGATTCACTGTTATGTTACGTTAACAGGATTGTGGCTTAACAATCTTTCGTATATTAAGGAACAATACTACTTAAATCCTATCACTTTGAAGTGAATAAATTATGAAACCTTATCATTATAAATTAGAAAAAGACATTAATATGAACATAAAATGTAAATGAGCATCAAAAATTCACTAAAAAAAAAACCACTTTCAAAGAATAGTTCGCTTTCTTCTTTTCTAGGATTTCAAAAATCAGAAATTCTAGAAACTCCCTAGGTGTTTTTATCTGAGGAGACTGGCATAACTGTGATGTGTAAAAATGTAAACAAAACAAAAATACAACTTTCATGTATGCACAGACACACACACACAGGCACACACACAAATAAACATCAATCCTCACATTCTTTTTTTTCCATTTTTAACAATCTGTTAGAATATGAATAACATAAAACATACCATCTTAACCATTTTAAGTGTACAGTTCAGTTTTATTAAATACATTTATAATGTTATATAAGCATTACCACCATCAATCTTCATCTACTTTCAACTTGAAAAACTGAAATTCTACACCCATTAAATACCAGCTTTCCAGTACTCCAACCCCTTATGCCCTGGAAACCACCATTCTACTTTTCTTCTGTATGATTTTGACTATAGTAGTCCCCTCTTATCTGTGGAGGATCTGTTCCAAGCTGCCCAATGGATGTCTGAAACTAAGTATAGTACTGAAGCCAATATATGTTTTTCCTATACATACATATTTATGATAAAGTTTAATTTATAAATTAGGCACCATAAGAGATTAACAACAATTACTAGTAATAAAATTGACCACCTGAGTTAAACTGGGATTACTTGAATGCAAGCATTGTGATACTGTGACAGTTGATCTACTTGAGTGGGGAGAGTAGCATAAAAGATAACTGTTGGGTACTGGGCTTAATACCTGAGTGATGAAATAATATGTACAACAAACCCCTGTGACACGTGTTTACCTCTGTAACAAACCTTCACATGTACCCCCAACCTAAAATAAAAGTAAAAAAAAAGACAGTTGAACTGATAACCAAGATGGCTGCTAAGTGACTAATGGGTGTAGGTAGCATATACAGCATGGACAAAGACATGATTCGAATCCCAGGAAGGAGGGAACAAGATGACGCAAGGTTTGATCAGGCTACTCAGAACCGTGTGCAACTTAAAACTTATTCTGAAACTATCTGATCCGTTTTGGCTATGTCCCCACCCAAATCTCACCTTGAATTGTCATGATCCCCATGTATTAAGCACCGGGCCAGGTGGAGATAATTGAATCATGGGGGTAGTTTCCACCATAGTGTTCTTGCAGTAATGAATAAGTCTCATGAGATCTGATGGTTTTATAAATGGGAGTTCTCCTGCACAAGTTCTCTTGCCCGCCACCAGTAAAACATGACTTTGCTACTCCTTTGCCTTCTGCCATGATTGTGAGGCCTCCCCAGCCATGTGGAAGTGTGAATTGATTAAAATTCTTTGCTTTATCAAGTATCCAGTCTTGGGTATGTCTTTGTTACCAACATGAGAACAGACTAATACACTATGAATTTAACATTTTCGGTTCGTAGTTGACCACAGGTAAACAAAACCTCTGAAAGTACAACCACAGATAAGGGGGGATAACTGTCTTCTAATAACTTCACATCAGTGAAATCATAAAGTATTTGTTCTTCTGTGACTGGCTTATTTTGCTGAGCATAATGTCCTCAAGTTTCATCCATGTTGTAGCATGTGTAAGAATTTCCTTCCTTTAAAGGATGCATAATATTTTATTGTATGTATATATCACATTTTGCTATTTCATTCATATTTTCACTTCTGCATTTAGCTCCGAAAAGACTGAGATTAGAACTTGCAAGAACAAATTTAAATAGATAAAATATTTATTTTAATTTTTGATAAAAATATTCCTTAGGAATGCTAAATATGAAACCCTAGATGTGTTGTTGTTTGGCTCATTTATTAGCACTGTTGTTAGGATGCTGCTACCTGTGTTTATTTTGTGATATTAGATTTATAAAAAGCATTATATAGTATTGATGTGTCCACAGTGATTTATAAGAAAAAAAGAAACTGAATAGAACACCAGCTCTCCCACCCAAGCTGACCAAAAATTTGTGTGGGACCATTGAGGATGCCCTTCACAGACTGATATTCTTTCTTTATGGAATAGTAGATAGTGCATATTCTTCACATGAGTAGGAGGAGAGGAACAGTTTCAGAAAGTGGATAAAAGGTTATATTAATGTGCCTTGGTAAAGAGAAGTGCAGTATCTGTCCAAAAGTGAGAAGGAAGTGAGAATCTAGACTAGGGAAGGCTCTCAATCTCTCTCCCACTGGAGAGAAGTACAGAAAGCTCTTCAGAGATTATTGTGAAATTATCTTCTGTTCTTTGTCACAGAAGTAATACTACAACTAGAACTGTATCAAGTGCTCAAGCAGTATTTATATTTGTTAATAAATGAATAAATGAATGCCAAGTTGGCATTATATGTAATGTAGTATTATATAATGAATAGCAAACACATATTTTTATATATATATACACAACATAGTATATACAGACTGTATAGCACATACATATATCTATAGTATTAAAGATCTTATAAAGCTGATATTTTTCAGTTAATCTATTTAAATTGAATTTATTTCAAGATTTCTAGAAACAACTGACCCATCTGAAAAAGTACCATAATACTGTTCATTATAAATTACTAATGCCTAGGAAGAAGATTTTAATTTCCATTATATCATATATATCTTCAAGATTTTTTGTAATTATTACTTCTGTGATGTTAACATCCTTTCACATAATTGTAGATATGAAGCATAATAATATAAAAGGCCAGAAGTAGTAGAGTCCACAAAGATCTTGTCCAAACCCGTAATTAACAGTGAAGAAAGTTCCATGTCTAAAAAGACCAAATTGTGTAACTGAGTTAAGAATATCAGTAATAATAATGAAGAAAAAAACAAGGAGGAAGGAATATTTGTTGACAGTACATGCTGCATACTGCAGCATTTGCTATGAACAGCATTTGCTAAGTTCTAATTTTTCAACTACATTAAAAACACTGAATTTTTAAGAAATATTCAGACATGTTCTATTTATAATCTTACAAAAACATTCCTTTAAAAAAGAGGTCTTCATTTCATTAGAGAAATTAGAGATTTTATTTCTTGCTTCTATTTGTATTCTGCAACAATGCTATGTAACCTGCAGAGAAAGGAGCATCATTAAGATATTAATGCAGATTCTTTATGTATTTTGTTAGGATGAAGTTTTCCCCACTTCCTCATGCAACTCCACCAGTAGTCATGAAGAAACCTGAAAGACTACTGCGTTCTTTTTCATCTGTGCTGCCTAAAGTTTTCTGTTTTATTGCTATTTTGTTTCTAGCCTATTAACCTGCAATTCATTACCTACTATTCTTGTTTATATTTATATTTACAGTTGCTCCTTGAACCATGTGGGAGTTAAGGGTGCTGATCACCCTCTCATGCAGTTCAAAATCTGTGTATAAATTTTGAGTTCCCAAAAACTTAACTACTCATAGCCTACTGTTTACTGGAAGCCTTACCAACAAAACAAACAGTTAATCAACACATATATTGTATGCTATATGTATTATGTATTGTATTCTTACAATAAAGTAAACATTCTTTTCTCTATCAAAAGGTTAGGGGAAAGAAAATGTTATTAAGAAAATCATAAGGAAAAGAAAATATATTTACTATTCATTAAGTGGAAGTGGATCATCATGAAAACCTTCATTCTCTTCGTCATGTTGAGTGAGCTGAGGAGGAGGCTGAAGAGGAGGGGTTGGTGTTGCTGTCTCGGGGTAGCAAAGGTGGAAGATCTGCATAGAAGTGGACCTGCACAGCTCAACCCTGTGTTGATCAAAGGGCAACTGTACTTTGCATTACGTTTGCTTATATTTACTTTAAAATTTTGTATTAGTTTGAATCCGAGTTTAGTTGCTAGTGAAAAGGACTCAAATATAGTGATTTCAGAAATCAGGTTTATGTTCAAGTAAAGGAAGTTCAGTGGTAGCTGGTCAAAGGCTGATATTGAAGGAAAACTGTGAAGTCACTAACCAAGGAATTTTCTTTCTCTTTTTAAAAATTTTATTTCTATTTTAAGTTGTGGGGTACATGTGCAGGACGTCCAGGTTTGTTACACAGGCAAACGTGTGCCAGATTTGCTGCACCTATCAAACCATCACCTAAATATTAAGCTCAGCATGCATTAGCTATTTTTCCTAATGCTCTTCCTCCTCCCACCCCAACCCCTGACATGCCCCAATGTGTGTTGTTCCCCTCCCCATGTCCATATGTTCTCATTGTTCAGCTCCCACTTATGAGTGAGAACATGTGGTGTTTGGTTTTCTGTTCCTGCATTAGTCTGCTGAGGATGATGGCTTCCAGCACTATGCATGTCCCTGCAAAGGACATGATCTCATTCCTTTTGATAGCTGCGTAGTATTCCATGGTAGTATATATGTATCATATTTTCTTTATCCAGTCTATCATTGATAGGCATTTGGGTTGATTCCATGTCTTTGCTACTGTGAATAGTGCTGCAAAAAACATACACGTGTATGTATCTTTTTAATAGAATGATTTATATTCCTTTGGGATTGCTGGGTCAAATGGCATTTCTGGTTCTAGATCTTTGAGGGATCTTCCACAATGGTTGAACTAATTTACATTCCCACCAACAGTGTAAAAGTGTTCCTATTGGCCATGTGTGCGCAGTGGCTCATGCCTGTAATCCCAGCACTTTAGGAGGCCAAGGTGGGTGGATCACCTGAGGTCAGGAGTTCGAGACCAGCCTGGCCAAGATGATGAAACCCCACCTCTACTAAAAATACAAAAATTAGCTGGGCATGGTGGCGGGTGCCTGCAATCCCAGCTACTGGGTGGGCTGAGGCAGGAGAATCACTTGACTCCAGGAGACAGAGGTTGCAATGAGCCAAGATCGCGCCTCTGCACTCCAGCCTGTGTGACAGAGTAAAAGTCCATCTCAAACAAAAAAAAAAAAAGAAGAAAAAAAAAGTGTTCCTATTCCTATTTCTCCACAACCTCATTAGCATCTGTTGTTTCTTGACTTTTTAATAATTGCCATTCTGACTTGTGTGAAGTGGTATCTCATTTTGGTTTTGATTTGCATTTCCCTAATGGTCAGTAATGTTGACCATTTTTCATATGTTTGTTGGCCACATGTATGTCTTCTTTTGAGAAGTGTCTATTCATGTCCTTCGCCCACTTTTTAATGGGGTTGTTTTTTTTCTTGTAAATTTCCAATGAGAACTCAGAAATAAGACCGCACATCTACAACCATCTGATCTTTGACAAACCTGACAAAAACAAGCAATGGGGAAAGGATTCCCTATTTAATAAATGGTGCTGGGAGAACTGGCTAGCCATATGCAGAAAATTGAAACTGGATCCCTTCCTTACACCTTCTACAAAAAGTAACTCAAGATATATTCAAGACTTAAATGTAAACACAAAACTGTAGAAACTCTAGAAGAATATCTAGGCAATACCATTCAGGACATAAGCATGGGCAAAGATTTCATTATGAAATCACCAAAAGCAATTGCAACAAAAGCAAAGATTGACAAATGAGATCTAATTAAACAAAAGAGCTTCTGTACAGCAAAAGAAATTATCATCAGAGCGAACAGGCAAACTACAGAGTGGAAGAAAAGTTTTGCAATCTATCTGTCTGACAAAGGTCTAATATCCAGAATCTACAGGGAATTTTCTATTTTTCTTCTCTGAATGCCTTTAGCATTTGGCTTACTTGCCCAGGGTTACTCCATGATGTAAGATGGCTGTTCGAACTCAGAGCATCAGGTCAAATTGAGGACTTAATTACAAATTTTTCTAAACCACAAGAAGAAATATACAAATGTGCTGCAGAATTATTTCATTAGATATTTATTGTCCTGGACCACAAATATGTAGCAACTTATCTAGTTAATGAGGCCCTTTGAACAAAATTGTTAAAAAGCAGCATCACAGGATAGGAAGATTAAATAATCTAATTGTTCAAAATTATATTTTGCCTTAAATGGACGAAAAATGTTAATACATAATGCAATTTTAGAGACTTTTTTTAAAGGAAAGGCCAACCAAAGATTAAAAAATGTAAACTAAACTAAGATGAGAAGCATAATTTAGGTAGGTTCAAACTTTAGGCAGACTCAACAGTTTGACGATGTACTTTCTTTTCATAAATGGCTTCAAGTGTTGTGAAATAAGATATTTAGTCAAAAATATAAGTTGAAATATAAAATCTATACTTTTATAATCAAATTTTAGAGATCCTTCTAAAGAAGTAAAATGACTTTTGACTCTGGAGAAAAAAACCAGCCTCCAAAAGAAATATAAAACCAAATTTCCTCTGTTCTCTAATATTTAAGAACTGACAGAGGAGGGCACGTGTAAACTTACTGCAAGCAAACACCTGTGGAAGCTCCAGTTTACCATATTGATAGGAAACAATAGTAACTATCAAAACTATTCAATTATGTCACCTTAAAAAAATAGTACTGCAAAAACTCCCTGTCATTTTTCTTAACTCCCAAAGCAGCATTGCCTACAAATTGACATAGGTGACAACATACTCTTATAAACAGAGCCACTCTATCTACAATTAATTCCACCTCATAAAACAGTGTATTCTTAAGAGAAAATGTTAAGATTGTTTGAAATAACTAAGAATGTAGGTAAATTATAATAAGAATAAAGGGGAAAGGAGAGCAATTTTGTTTTAAAGTAAACCATTTTTTTGTAACAGAAAACATAAGAAATAGTAAAAGACAAACTTTTATGCATGGTTAGTTGTAGAAAGCTTGAATGGCAACTTACTTTATTTTCTCTAGTTTACTGGAACCACTCAAATAATGAACATTTCTAGTAATCCTAAACACTTTTCAACTTCTAACACAGACCCTCCATTCAGGAACTATAATCAAAAGATCATTCCTTTCTTCTTTGTGATACAATCTGTAAAATTTTAGTAAGTATAATCTACTCTGCAAATAGAACTGCCATATTAAATGTATTAAAATCTCATTTATCTACACATAATCAGATTATAGCTGATCTAGAAATTAGAATACTTACATTATATATGAAATATTTAATTAACAAAGAATTACCCAGAGTTCCAGAATCCTTATCAGGAAAAGACTAATGGAGAATAGATTCAATAATTGGAGCAAAATCTGTAAGAATACAGATTGTCTTCTTTTGTATGCTTCTGACTTTGCCCTTTTTCACATTATTAATAGTAATAACTTAGGTTTAAGTTTTAATTTAGAGGATCACTATTCGAATTCCACTTTCCTGAGCCACTGCTAGGCAGCCAGTATGAAAAACAAGATAGAATTACTTTTTACTATCCTTACTAATAATGGTGCTTGTCTTAATCTGTCCATGCTGTTTTAATAAAATTCAAATGGATAATTTATAAACAACAGAAATTAATTTGCTTTATAATTCTGGAGTCTGAGAAGTCCAAAATGAAGGCTTCAGCAGATTTTGTGTCTGGTAATGTCTTGCTCTCTGCTTCCCAGGTGGTGCCTTCTTACTGTGTCCTCACATCTAGATGGGGATAAAGGGTCAAATAGACTCACTCAACCCCTTTTACTAAGGGAACTCTTATCCCTGAAGGTGAAGCTCTTATAACCTAATTACCTCTGAAAGGCCCCTTCCCTTGATTCTAATGCATTGGGGACTCAGTTTCAATCTGAATTTTGAAAGGACACAAACATTCAAACCAGACAACATGTTTTTGAGTTAATACAAACATAAATAAAAATATCCTTGCTCTACATAAGGGGAATGCACTGCTTCTTGGAATCAGCAATTATTTTTTGTCATTATGACTCCAATAAAGTTAACAGTATCGCTTTTGAAGCTTCTGGATTACCTCTATGGGAGATTAAGTAGCTCTTCAGTGCCCATTTTGTTTTTTTCTTTTTTTGTTTTTTGAGATGGAGTCTCTCTTTGTCACCCAGGCTGGAGCACAGTGGTGCAATCTCGGCTCACTGCAACCTCTGCCTCCTGGGTTCAAGCCATTCTCCTGCCTCAGCCTCCCGAGTAGCTGGGATTACAGGAGCCTGCCACCACACCCAGGTAATTTTGGGATGGTATTTTTAGTAGAGACGAGGTTTCACCATGTTGGCCAGGCTGGTCTCAAACTCCTGACCTCAGGTGATCCACCCAGCTAGGCCTCCCAAAGTGCTGGGATTACAAGTGTGAGCCACCACGCCCAGCCCAGTAACTGTGGAATTTTAAGTGCTTTCCAAAGTGTATTTCTTACTGTGATTGAAATAATAAATAATAGACTTCTAAATAACAAACATTTAATTTCCTAAAGCCAAGTAGTAATGAATAATAGCATAGTCTTTAATTTCCTTTTGACTAACAGTAGCCTTCACCATTAATGATACTTTATGTAACACATAACATGCAATATAATGTTAATTCAGGTGAGGTAAAACAATTTTTGTCTAAAAAAAGAGGCAACCTGGCTTGCCACGATAGATCCAGGAAGTCACTTTGGCTTCACTTTGAAGTCACTTATTTTCTTGGACAGATGTGGGAAATCTTGAATCATGGGCTTCAGTTCTTCCTTCTTATAATATTCTTTTTAACAAAAATTTTTTATTTTTATTATACTTTAAGTTCTAGGGTACATGTGCACAATGTGCAGGTTTGTTACATATGTATACATGTGCCATGTTGGTGTGCTGCACCCATTAACTGGTCATTTACACTAGGTATATCTCCTAATACCTCCCCCTCCCCCCACCCCACAACAAGCCCCAGTGTGTGATGTTCCCCATCCTGTGTCCAAGTGTTCTCATTGTTCAGTTCCCACCTATGAGTGAGAACATGCAGTGTTTGGTTTTCTATCCTTGAGACAGTTTGCTGAGAATGATGGTTTCCAGCTTCATCCATATCCCTACAAAGGACATGAACTCATCCGTTTTTATGGCTGCATAGTATTCTATGGTGTATATGTGACACATTTTCTTAATCCAGTCTATCACTGATGGACATTTGGGTTAGTTCCAAGTCGTTGCTATCATGAATAGTGCCACAATAGACATATGTGTGCATGTGTCTTTATAGCAGCATGATTTATAATCCTTTGGGTATATACCCAGTAATGGGGTGGCTGGGTCAAATGGTATTTCTAGTTCTAGATCCTTGAGGAATCCCACACTGTCTTCCACAATGGTTGAACTAGTTTACACACCCACCAACAGTGTAAAAGTGTTGCTATTTCTCCATATCCTCTCCAGCACCTGTTGCTTCCTGACTTTCTTATGATTGCCATTCTAACTGGTGTGAAATGGTATCTCATTGTGGTTTTGATTTGCATTTCTCTGATGGCCAGTGATGATGAACATTTTTTCCTGTGTCTGTTGGCTGCATAAATGTCTTCTTTTGAGAAGTGTCTGTTCATATCCTTTGCCCACTTTTTGATGGGGTTGTTTGATTTTTTCTTGTAAATTTGTTTAAGTTCTTTGTAGATTCTGGATATTAGCCCTTTGTCAGATGGGTAGATTGCAAAAATTTTCTCTCATTCTGTAAGTTGCCTGTTCACTCTGACATTGGTTTCTTTTGCAGTGCAGAAGCTCTTTAGTTTAATTAGATCCCATTTGTCAAGGTTGGCTTTTGTTGCCATTGCTTTTGGTGTTTTAGACATGAAGTCCTTGCCCATGCCTATGTCCTGAATGGTATTGCCTAGGTTTTCTTCTAGGGTTTTTATGGTTTTAGGTCTAACATTTAAGTCTTTAATCCATCTTGAATTAATTTTTGTATAAGGTGTAAGGAAGGGATCCACTTTCAGCTTTCTACATATGGCTAGCCAGTTTTCCCGCACCATTTATTAAATAGGGAATCCTTTCCCCATTTCTTGTTTTTGTCAACTTTGTCAAAGATCAGATGGTTGTAGATGTGTGGTACTATTTCTGAGGGCTCCGTTCTGTTCCATTGATCTATATCTCTGTTTTGGTAGCAGTACCATGCTGTTTTGGTTACTGTAGCCTTGTAGTATAGTTTGAAGTCAGGTAGCATGATGCCTCCAGCTTTGTTCTTTTGGCTTAGGATTGTCTTGGCAATGCGGGCTCTTTTTGGGTTGCATATGAACTTTAAAGTTGTTTTTTCCAATTCTGTGAAGAAAATCATTGGTAGCTTGATGGGGATGGCATAAAATCTATAAATTACCTTAAGCAGTATGGCCATGTTCACAATATTGATTCGTCCTATCCATAAGCATGGAATGTTCTTCCATTTGTTTGTGTCCTCTTTTATTTTGTTAAGCAGTGGTTTGTAATTCTCCTTGAAGAGGTCCTTCACATTTCTTGTAAGTTGGATTCCTAGGTATTTTACTCTCTTTGAAGCAATTGTGAATGGGAGTTCACTCATGATTTGGCTCTCTGTCTGTTATTGGAATATAGGAATGCTTGTGAATTTTGCACATTGATTTTGTATCCTGAGACTTTGCTGAAGTTGCTTATCAGCTTAAGGAGATTTTGGGCTGAGACAATGGGGTTTTCTAAATATACAATTATGTCATCTGCAAACGGGGACAATTTGATTTCCTCTTTTCCTAATTGAATACCCTTTATTTCTTTCTCCTGCCTGATTGCACTGGGCAGAACTTCCAACACTAAGTTGAATAGGAGTGGTGAGAGAGGGCATCCCTGTCTTGTGCCAGTTTTCAAAGGAAATGCTTTCAGTTTTTGCCCATTCAATATGATATTGGCTGTGGGTTTGTCATAAATAGCTCTTATTGCCTTGAGATACGTCCCATCCATACCTAATTTATTGAGAGTTTTTAGCATGAAGAGCTGTTGAATTTTGTCAAAGGCCTTTTCTGAATCTATTGAAATAATCACGTGGTTTTTATCTTTGGTTCTGTTTATATGATGGATTACATTTATTGATTTGCATATGTTGAACCAGCCTTGCATTCCAGGGATGAAGCCCAGTTGATCATAAGCTTTTTGATGTGCTGCTGGATTCGGTTTGCCAGTATTTTATTGAGGATTTTTGCATCGATGTTCATCAGGGATATTGGTCTAAAATTCTCTTTTTTTGTTGTGTCTCTGCCAGGCTTTGGTTTCAGGAAGATGCTGGCCTCATAAAATGAGTTAGGGAGGATTACCTATTTTTCTATTGATTGGAATATTTTCAGAAGGAATGGTACCAGCACCTCTTTGTACCTCTGGTAGAATTCAGCTGTGATTCTGTCTGGTCCTGGACTTTTTTTGGTTGGTAGGTTCTTAATTATTGCCTCAATTTCAGAGCCTGTTATTAGTCTATTCAGGGATTCAACTTCTTCCTGGTTTAGTCTTGGGATAGTGTATGTGTCCAGGAATTTATCTATTTCTTCTAGATTTTCTAGTTTATTTGTGTAGAGGTGTTTATAGTATTTTCTGATGGTAGTTTGTATCTCTGTGGGATTGATGGTGATATCCCCTTTATCATTTTTTATTGCATCTATTTGATTCTTCTCTCTTTTCTTCTTTATTAGTCTTGCTAGCAGTCTATCAATTTTGTTGATCTTTTTGAAAAACCAGCTCCTGGATTCATTGATTTTTTGAAGGGTTTTTTGTGTCTCTATCTTATTCAGTTCTGCCCTGATCTTAGTTATTTCTTGCCTTCTGCTAGCTTTTGAATGTGTTTTCTCTTGCTTCTCTAGTTCTTTTGATTGTGATGTTAAGGTGTCAATTTTAGATCTTTCGTCCTTTCTCTTGTGGGCATTTAGTGCTATAAATTTCCCCCTACACACTGCTTTAAATGTGTCCCAGAGATTCTGGTATGTTGTGTCTTTGTTCTCATTGGTTTCAAAGAACATCTTTATTTCTGCCTTCATTTCATTATGTACCCAGTAGTCATTCAGGAGCAGGTTGTTCAATTTCCATGTAGTTGAGCAGTTTTGAGTGAGTTTCTTAATCCTGAGTTCTAGTTTGATTGCACTGTGGTCTGAGAGACAGTTTGTTATAATTTCTGTTCTTTTACATTTGCTGAGGAGTGCTTTACTTCCAACTATGTGGTCAATTTTGGAATAAGTGTGTGATGTGGTGTTGAGAAGAATGTATATTCTGTTGATTTGGGGTAGAGAGTTCTTTAGATGTCTATTAGGTCCACTTGGTGCAGAGCTGAGTTCAATTCCCGGATATGCTTGTTAACTTTCTGTCTCGTGGATCTGTCTAATGTTGACAGTGAGGTATTAAAGTCTCCCATTATTATTGTGTGGGAGTCTAAGTCTCTTCATAGATCTCTAAGGACTTGCTTTATGAATCTGGGTGCTCCTGTATTGGGTGCATATATATTTAGGATAGTTAGCTCTTCTTGTTGAATTGATCCCTTTACCATTATGTAATGGCTTTCTTTGTCCCTTCTGATCTTTGGTGGTTTAAAGTCTGTTTTATCAGAGACTAGGATGGCAACCCCTGCTTTTTTTTTGTTTGTTTGTTTTCCATTGGCTTGGTAGATCTTCCTCCATCCCTTTATTTTGAGTCTATGTGTGTCTCTGCATGTGAGATGGGTTTCCTGAATACAGCATACTGATGGGTCTTGACTCTTTATCCAATTTGCCAGTCTGTGTCTTTTAATTGGAGCATTTAGCCCATTTACATTTAAGGTTAATATTGTTATGTGTGAATTTGATCCTGTCATTATGACGTTAGCTGGTTATTTTGCTCATTAGTTGATGCAGTTTCTTCCTAGCATTGACGGTCTTTACAATTTGGCATGTTTTTGAAGTGTCTGGTACCAGTTGTTCCTTTCCATGTTTAATACTTCCTTCAGGAGCTCTTGTAAGGCAGGGCTGGTGGTGACAAAATCTCTCAGCATTTGCTTGTCTGTAAAGGATTTTATTTCTCCTTCACTTATGAAACTTAGTTTGGCTGGGTATGAAATTCTGGGTTGAAAATTCTTTTCTTTAAGAATGTTGAATATTGGCTCCCACTCTCTTCTGGCTTGTAGAGTTTCTGCTGAGAGATCAGCTGTTAGTCTGATGGGCTTTCCTTTGTGGGTAACCCAACCTTTCTCTCTAGCTGCCCTTAACATTTTTTCCTTCATTTCAACTTTGGTGAATCTGACAATTACGTGTGTTGGGGTTGCTCTTCTCGAGGAGTATCTTTGTGGTGTTCTCTGTATTTCCTGAATTTGAATGTTGGCCTGCCTTGCTAGGTTGGGGAAGTTCTCCAGGATAACATCCTGAAGAGTGTTTTCCAACTTGGTTCCATTCTCCCCATCACTTTCAGGTACACCAATCAGACGTAGATTTGGTCTTTTCACATAGTCCCATATTTCTTGGTGGCTTTGTTCATTTCTTTTTACTCCTTTTTCTCTAAATTTCTCTTCTCATTTCATTTCATTCATTTGATCTTCAATCACTGATACCCTTTCTTCCAGTTGATCAAATCAGCTACTGAAGCTTGTGCATGCATCACGTTGTTCTCGTGCCATGGCTTTCAGCTCCATCATGTCATTTAAGGTCTTCTCTACACTGGTTATTCTAGTCAGCCATTCGTCTAATCTTTTTTCAAGGTTTTTAACTTCTTTGCAATGGGTTCGAACACCCTCCTTTAGCTCGGAGAATTTTGTTATTACCGATCTTCTGAAGCCTTCTTCTCTCAAATCGTCAAAGTCATTCTCCGTCCAGCTTTGTTCTGTTGGTGGCGAGCAGCTGTGTTCCTTTGGAGGAGAAGAGGTGCTCTGATTTTTAGAATTTTCAGCTTTTCTGCTCTGGTTTCTCCCCATCTTTGTGGTTTTATCTACATTTGGTCTTTGATGATGGTGACCTACAGATGGGGTTTTGGTGTGGATGCCCTTTCTGTTTGTTAGTTTTCCTTCTAACAGTCAGGACCCTCAGCTGCAGGTCTGTTGGAGTTTGCTGGAGGTCCGCTTCAGACCCTGTTTGCCTGGGTATCACCAGCAGAGGCTGCAGAACCGCAAATATTGCAGAATGGCAAATGTAGCTGCCTGATCGTTCCTCTGGAAGCTTCATCTCAGAGGGGCACTCAGCCGTATGCAGTGTCAGTCGGCCCCTACTGGGAAGTGTCTCCCAGTTAGGCTACTCGGGGGTCAGGGACCCACTTGAAGAGGCAGTCTTTCCATTCTCCGATCTCAAACTCCGTGCTGGGAGATCCACTACTCTCTTCAAAGCTGTCAGAAGGGGACACTTAAGTCTGCAGAAGTTTCTGCTGCCTTTTGTTCAGCTATGCCCTGCCCCCAGAAGTGGAGTCTACAGAGGCAGGCAGGCCTCCTTGAGCTGTGGTGGGCTCCACCCAGTTTGAGCTTCCTGGCTGCTTTGTTTACCTACTCAAGCCTCAGCAATGGCAGGCACCCCTCCCCCAGCCTTGCTGCCACCTTGCAGTTCGATCTCAGACTGCTGAGCTAGCAGTGAGCCAAACTCTGTGGGTGTAGGACCCTCCAAGACAGGCGTGGGATATAATCTCCTGGTGTGCTCTTTGCTCATTTGGAAATGCGGAAATCACCTGTCTTCTGGATCACTTACTCTGGGAGCTGTAGACTGGAGCTGTTCCTATTCGGCCAATTGGAACCTCCCCCCTCAATTGTGCCCCTTCTTATAATATTCTTAGTTGTACTTACTTGTCTCACAGTTATTCAATGTCTGTTATCCTAAGATTAAATGTCCTGTCTCTAAACTTTACCAGAAGATGATTCAACAAATCTTTCAAATAGAAAAAACAAAGAGCATAAAATGCTGCTGATTTAATGCTTAAGCTGAAAATAATTATTTCTGCAGACAGAATCACATTTTCAATAAGAATCACAACATGAAGATCTGAAGGAGCCTTGATGGGCTTCCTGTAGCATCAGCTGAGCGAGAACGAAAAGGAGGGCACAATAGTTTTTGAAATTTCACACATTCTAGGAAAGATTGATATTGTTCCAAAGCCAACAGAACTGGTATTAAACTGATCTATCAGTTGAAACCAAACTAAAACAAACAAAACCTCTCCTTAGTAAACATGATCTCTATTGCAAGCTAACAAGTAAGCAATAGTCCTTTCCTTCTAAAAGCCACCCAGGTGAGAAGGGATTCACTCCAAGAAACATATTTCAGAATACCAAACATTAAATAGTCTCACATGAGTAATAATGCTTCTACCCATTTGAAGATACACCAGTCTTCACCCCCATACTTCCTCTAAACCCATATAAGGTCATCAGTCCCTTCCATCAAGAGAAACTGTGCCTAATCAGCATAGCTTCTCATTTCTAGAGCAAGCAGAAATTGTGCCTTCTGTTTCATCATTTCAGATATTCAGTGATGATCTTATTATCCTTTGGTACCAGTATGAATCCTAGGTTTCTGGTTTTGGCAAGCCTATGAACAAACAGTTAGTGTGACACATTTTTCCAGTTTTCTTAAAAGAGTCCTGACTTACATGTGGGCATCCCATGCAGCTAACCCCTCCATTAACTTCAAAAGTCTTACAGTATGGATAATAAGTTATACATTCATTCAAATATGGTAGCATTAATAAAAGGACGACATTCTTTTTTGGACATTTTGTATTGAAAGTCTTTGTGAAACAGCCAAGTAACAATTTTCAGTAAGATGGCTTATCATCACAACTATATGGTGAGTAACTGAAATCTCGGGAGTAATGGGGATCATATAAAAAAAAGAGCCTGAAAGATGAGAGAAGAACTAAGATGTAGAGTAGGAATTATTATCATTGAAGGAAAAATGACTCAAGAAGAGCACCCAGAAGTGTAATTGAAAAATCAGAAGAAAATAATGTCATCAAAGTCATAGGAAGAGAGTCATTTAAGGGTGAATGCATGTTCAGCATTTGGTGTGTATTGCAGACCTAACAGGTAAAGTTCTCAGAATATCTACACTGATGATTTTAGGAAGAACAATTTCAGTGGAGTAATTAATGAAGAAACAACTCAAATTATTGTGCAGTGATGTGTCAAAAGAACTGTGAAAAAATAGACATCATGAATATAAATAGTGCTTTTCAAAAGAGTGGCTTTGAAAAGATAGGGAAGAGATTAGACACTAGTTGAAGAAATGGGCTTAGTTTTATCTTCCACTTTGAAAACATGGATGAATGAGCCGGGAGGACATTACGTTCAGTGAAATAAGTTAGGCACAGAAAGACAAATACCGCATGATCTCACTTAGATGTGGAATCTAACAACGCTGAACTCACAGAAGTAGAGAATAGAGTGGTGGTTACTAGGGGCTGAAAGAAGGGAGAGTTGAGGAGATACCCCTCAAAGGATACAAGATTTCTGCTAGATAGGAGGAATAAGCTCAAGAGATCTATTGTACAACATGGTCACTATAGTTAATAACAATGTATTCTCGAAAATTGCTAAAATAGTAGTTATACTATTTTAAGTGTTCTCATCAAAATAATAACTATGTGAGGTAATAATGCATATGTTATTTAGCTCAATTTAGTAATTACACAATGTATACATATTTCAAAAACATGTTGAACAGTAAATAAATACAATTTTTATCTGTCAATGAAAACCTACATTTAAAAACCTTAAAAAAAGTGAGGTTAGTCATATTTAAATATTGATAGAGCCTGGGAGAAATAGAATTTGATAAAAAATGTGCTGAGATAAATCAATTGAATGAATTTTTAGGGCAGTAGAAATGGCATTCTGACCACAGGGGAGTATTATCCTTAGATCAGCAGAACGATAAGATTTCCATTATACTATAATGACAGTCAGCAAGGAGGTTCTTGGATATTATGAATGTCAGTAAAAAGTCTCTTTTCTTTGTCCGAGCTCTGAAGCAATTGAAAGACACACACAGATGGTGGCATAAGAGAATAGAGATTTAAATGTCCATTTTACCTGGAAGAAAGGTACATTGGAAGAGATGGCTTAGGGCTGTAGTCAAATGGACTTGCTTACATTGCATGCTAAAATTTACCCTCAACTCTGAACACCCCCTAGAACTCTGTTCTTATAAAGGTTAAGCACAGAAATCTAAATGAGGGTTTTCTACGGGAAAACTGGCTCACAGGAAAATAATAATAATAATAATAAGAGAGAGAAAGAGAGAAGTATGTAGCTAACCAGCCTATTCATGTAAATTGGGTAATTCGTTGGTGAAAATATAAAACAGGTCACAAGATTGACCCTTGGGAAGTACTTCACATGGAGACCAGGGTAGTAGCAAAATCAGATGTGTACAGTTGTAGTTACTTTTGTAGATTTGTTGAGGAGAAATTAATTCTTTTCTGATGATTTATTTGTGGTAATAAGCAAAGATATCTTTGAGGCATTATGTATGTTAATTAGCTTGATTTAGCTATTCCATGGGGTATTTCAAAACATGATGATAAACATGATACATATACACATTTTTTATTTGTCAATTAAAACTTTTAAAAAGTGATATAAAAGAGCATTTACTGCCCAGCACTTTTGTGAGAACAAATACACTACGTGGCTGCTGTTATAAAGTGTGAGAAAGCTCATTATAAATGCTAGAAAATGATGTTTTTTAAAAAGGCACTTGAGGGCCCAATTGAAGTTGCAACCCTGGAATTTATAATGCTACCCAACCACCTGGTTACATAATTATTTTTATACCAACGCAAAGAAAAGGAAAACTTTATATCGATCTATGAATGAAATTACTTTCATGAATGTGTAGTAGTGACAGAAAAGGAAATGAAAGTTCTGCCAAGAGAGTAGTTGAAGTTTTAGACTATAAGAAAAATAGATATCAAGAAATTTGAAGTTCTTGTGTGATTAAAAAAAAGTATTTAAATAACTGAATGGAAGTTTTATAAGTTTAAAGCATTGTGTTCAGATACTGTGACATATTTGATATATGATGATATTTGAATATAGATTCTGGTATCTCACATATATTTGTGTTTTTAAGTCCCACCATTGAAAATTCTAATGAGTGTAGAATATTTTTTTGAGTCAGAATTAGATTAATACCTTTCCGTTTACTTTTGTTGAGCTGCCAAAGCTTCTGCCACTTTAAGAGAATCAATTATAGCCAATTTATGTCTGGATTTCAGGAAAGCTATTTGCAAGAATCTAAATTTAGGAAAACAAAATCCTATCACTCTGCTGTTCAAAATTGTAAGCCAATATCGGTAAAAATATATTAAATTGCTGCAAGCACAATAATACGAGAACATTTAAAACTATCAATACCATTGCTTTTTTAACAAGTTCTAGAAAATTTTGATTGATAATTAATTTTATATTGAATGGACCAAATTTGTTTATATTTGGATTAATATACTATAGTTGGGATAGACAGATGGATAAAAAATACGCCTGACTTATTTTATATGCATTAACTATTCCAAGAACAAGCATTTTTGTCTCTTCTTTCCAGGCTATGTCACAAGCACCAGGCATGAATTTTTAAAATCTAGGTCGGTGGTTAGCAATTGAAGAAACAAAGTATCAGAATATTGTAAGTATCTGAAACGTGTATTTGAATTTTCCATCCTCTACTCTACTGACTTCTATATTCTACCTGTTTTCATGTAATATAGAAGATATCAATACCCATAGGTGGCAGGTAAGACATTGAGTATTTTAAGAAAACATCTTCTTTAAATGATGATTTAGATAATTTGATGGGCACCTCTGGTTAAGAGTAACTCTCAAATTCCCAATAGCAGAAACCATTCTAAACCAAAAGAGGTCCTTCATTCTAAGTGGTGATAGTCACACTACCAAAGAAACTGTCCCATGACTTTAAGACCACCACATGTGGCATAAACTGTCCTGGAGTCTGTATCCAAGCACAATACTTAAAGGAGGAAGTAACATATTTCTCTTTCCATTTAAGCCATTTGAAATTCTAATTTAACAAAAGTATAAATAGAAAAATGAATTATTTACATCAAAATATTAGTTTATACTTTAGTAAATTTATTAAACTATTTTTGACTTTATAAACTCTAGGATTGTTTAAGCCAGGTGAACCTTTATCAAGGGACTGATCAAAATAAGATTGCAGATCAGCTGAGTCTCATTATAATATGAATGATATTCTCCAAATTTTTATTACTGAGTTTTAGTAAAGGACAAAATAATTTGCAAACTATAACAAACATATTTAAAGATATTTTCCATAGAATAAAAAGAGACACAATCTCTGTAACATTTCTTTAACCTCTAATTGATAGGTAATCACAGTGGAGATAATGGTTTCTAAGCCCCTGTATTTAAGCTGCTCATATATCCATGAAGCCCTATAGTCAATGTCACAATTCAACTTTTAACATTCATTGATGGCCATAAAAGCATAATTGATAACATTGAAATGGTGACCACTGTGTTTCTCCAAAGCTCTTTCCTGTAATAAAATATATAAAAGGAAATTATCATAGTTTATTAGCAATCATTTTCCACTTTAAAAATTTAACACTGCCTAGAAAAAATTTCACATTAAACTAGCACCTGTGAAATTCTTCCACAAGGATAACTAAATTTTCTTTCATGATAATTCCCTTTTCTATACATAAAAAATAATGATCAGCAAACCATATGCCAGGAGAAACTTTAACATGCTTTTAAACAGCATCTACTATTTAAGTATTTAAACTAGCCAATTTAACAGAAAGTAATGAAACCATTTTCTTTGTCCACTGACATTTTGACTCTACATAAAAGTAACACTGGTAGACTCTTACTTGTGACCTACTTCATTTATTTTTTTTACAAAACCAATCTTTAAAAGTCTATTGTGCAAGGCCACAGGTAAGATTTTATGGGGTAAGTAAGAAACCCACATGGATAATATTATTTAACAAAAATCCATTTTAGGAAAATAATTGGCTTCTATGAAGAATCTGTGTCAATCAAACAGGCTACAGTACACAGCCATTTGCTCTGAAGTCTAAGCAGGCCTGTACCTACTGTAAATACAAACTCTCATATGTGATGCCGAGTTTCCACAGCCTAATCCCTCAGAATCAGATCAGAACCATGGAGTTCTCTTGCTGTGAGCTCTAATATACTAACAATTTTTAGAAAAACACATTTCTACCTCTTAGTCTCTAACATTGTTCTAGGCAATAAAGAAAGATCTTGGTTTTTCTTTTTCAATGCTTGAGACAGGGGTATAGGTGACTGGGACACATGGTAGGTTATTAATGTGGAATGATCAGTCACTTATTTTAAAGATAATTATGTATTTTAAAGATAATTATGTATTTTAAAAATTAGGCCAGGCATGGTGGCTCACTCCTGTAACCCCAGCACTTTGGGAGGCCAAGGCCTGTTGATCACCTGAGGTCAGGAGTTTGAGACCAGCCTGGCCAACATGGTGAAACTCCATCTCTACTAAAAAAAAAAAAAAAAACAAAAATTAGCTGGGTGTGGTGGTGCATGCCTGTAATCCTAGCTACCTAGGAGGCTGAGGCAGGAGAATCGCTTGCACCTGGAAGGCAGAGGTTGCAGTGAGCTGAGATCGTGCCACTGCACTGCAGCCTGCGCAACAGAGCCAAGACTCCGTCTCAAAAAAACAAACAAAAAAATCGATACTCGTTCATAAGTCCTTTCCTCCATGATACTATAAATGTATCAGGTCCCCTTTTTTCTTCTTACTTTAGGTGATCCTGTGGCAGGCCAGGTCTCACTAACAGCTGAACAGGGAGGCCTCCATGACAACTGTTTCAGCACTGAGTAGTTAGGTTTAATAGAGCCAGTGTCCTCATACATAGGCTGGAATGCAACAAAATCCCACCAATAGTTTTGCCTAGTCCTTTCTTGGGCCTTGAAGCATGACAAGATAACAAAGGAATTCTTAACAGGATGCTTTTACAATTAAACATGTTTTATTGGGGGCCTGAACCTCCCCAGACTGCCACAAACAAGCTTTACTGGGGACTAAAGGAACTCCCCAAACCTCCATGATTTAGTAGGAGACAAGATAAGGGTAATCTCTCTGGTACCTGGACCTATTTAGATTATGTAAATTTACTCAGTCTCCAGAGGAAGGTCTTCAAGACTCAGATCTTAGTTATAGATTAGAAGTTAATCACTTATGTCTTTAAATGAATGCACACTTACATGTAGACAGATAGCTTAGAAGTTATATAAGCTCTGCAAAACTTTGTAATTTTGAGTTGGTCTGGTGATATTTCCCCAGCCTTCTTCCTGTACCCGGTTACAGAAATAAACTCTCTTCTTTCCCAGTTCATCTGCATCTCGTTATTGGGCCACAAAAATATGCAGCCTGACCCTTGGTTTGGTCCGAGAACAATTACACTATAAAATGTGGATTTATTATTGAATTATATCCTGTCTTTGAGGAGCAAGTAATAGGATTCACAATTCAATCTCCTGTACACCATATACTAATTGGCTCACATGGCTGGAAGTCCATGTCAGACAGGGAAGGCTTTGCTTCAGGCCTATTCCAGTTTCATTGTTCTCTGACTTTGTCATCTGGCCCCTCCTCTGTGTGCTAGCTTCATCCAGAAGTTAGCCTCTTTCACAGCAGTAAAATGCATACAGCAATTTCAGGCTTTCCACAAACTGAGTTTCCCAGAGATGAGCAGTTTCTTTTTCTGTGGCTCATACGCTAAGATATTTCTTCCCAGAAGCTTCCAGCAAAACTCCCCTCAAGTCACATGTGTGTGAATAGAGTCATAAGCCAACCTCTGAATCAATCTTTGTATCAAAGTGATCAAAGTGGTGGAATTAACTCTGGATCAATGATGCCTCAGCCTCATCTTTGGAACTAGTAATGGAGTCAGTTTCTGATCAGCTTCCTTAACAGAAGTTAAACAAAAACCTACCAAAAAATAGGTATCATTGTTATGAAAAGTGAAAACATTTTAGATTCTGAGTTTTCTTCTCACAAAAGATTATTTAAAAATGAGTTTAAGAGATATATAGTTTTAACAAGACACCAGAGTATGAGTGATATATTACAATATTAATGATATTTATAGAATAGCTAAGATTTAAAAATAATTGTAATTATATTGACATAGTGAGTTAGAAAATTATTAATAGCAATTACTCATTAAGGAAACAGTTTGTTATTTTGAGGATGGCCATCAAAGCTGAAGAACTACCATAAAAGGAACAGAATTTTATCACATAACTTAGAAATAGTAAAACATATCCCAGAATATTAACTGAGATATTTCCTCATAACCAGATATGTTTGGAGTATAGCATATAAGAATAGATAATAAAAAATGTTCATTAAACAACAACCAAGAGGTTGAAACAATTTTGATTAATCTATTTATGTCATGGATTCTTTACAAAAAATTTCTTCTGGTTTGCCTCTTGCTTAAGCATTATAATTCTAGTATTACATCTTATTCTAAATAAATTATTATATATTTTAAACTGTTTTCAAAGGCATGTATGCATGATAAAATTGTCTGACATTTTGAAAACTGGATTCTCTTGAAATTGAATGAATTGAATTGAATCAATTTGGTGATTTTTCTGAAGATTCCTGTTTTGGTTAATTATTGCTGCATAACATATTACCACAAATCATAATGGCTTAAAACAACAGCTATTTATTTTGCTCATAAATCTGCAATTTGAGTAGAGCTTTGTTGGAATGATTCTTCCCTGTTCCTCATAGCACTATCAAAGGCTGCCCTAACAGGGGCTAGAAGACCCACTTTCAAGATAGTTCACTCACATGACTGAAGAGTATGTGGGACTTCAGCTGTGCTAGTGGGATTGGCACCCATGGCTGACTGGGCATTCTCAGAGCAGGAATGTGGTGAGTGGGTTCCAAAAGCAAGCCTCACAAGAAAGCAAAGCAGAAGTGCATGGGAGTGTATGATCTAGCTTCAGAAGTCACAGAACATCAATTCTAGCATACTCTATACATCAAGGAAGTTACAAAGGGCAACCTAGGCTTACAGCACCAAGACATGATATAACCAGTTCCTAAGAAGCATATAAGATGAGAGATATTGCAGCACCCGCATGTGCAAAATACAATCTGAGTCGACCCCCAGCAATTACTTTCTTCTTCCTCCCTCTCTCTTCTCCCTTGCTCTTGCCATCTCTCTTTTATCTTTACTGTGTGGATTTATTTAACCAATTTATATGGTTCAGCCCTGTGTCCCCACCCAAATCTCACCTTGAATTGTAATAATCCCCACATGACATGGGAGGGAATGGGTAGGAGGTAATTGAATCACAGGGGTGAATTTTTTCTGTGCTGTTCTTATGATAGTGAATAAATCTTACAAGACCTGATGGTTTTATAAAGAGGAGTTTCCCTGCACATGCTCTCTTGCCTGCTGCCATGTGAGATGTGACTTTGCTCCTCCTTTGCCTTCTGTCATGATTATGAAGCCTCCCCAGTCACGTGGAACTGTGAGTCAATTAAACCTCTTTCCTTTATAAATCACACAGTCTCGGGTATGTCTTTATTAGCAGCATGATCATGGACTAATACACCTACTATCTATTTATAGAAATGAAGTTGGAGACCTATTGGTTGGAGAGATACGAAAGAAAGAATGTAATAAGCAATCACTCCCACAATCCTGGTTATTCGTCACTCACTTTTCCTAATCCATACACTTACCCCAAACTTCTTAGTATCTTTCATGTTCCTGTGGTCATAGTTTAGGTTATCTGTTATTTCTTTGCATCTATATGCATTCATTTAGATACTATACAAATAAATACTGCAAAATATTTGGAAGCAGGCAAATGGGTTTTAATCTTGGCTCTGCTATTTATTAACAATGTGTTTTTAGTCAGTGGCTTCATGCACCTAGATACATGTAAAATAGAGATAATGATATATAGAGCTTCTGGGTGTATTCAAGAATTATATAGAAAATACTCAGCACGTAAGTGCCCAATAAATGGTAGCTATTCATAATCATTCATTCAAGCATGCATAAGACATTTTATATGTATATACACACACACACACATATATATACACATACAGAATTATAGAATTATAAATGAGCTATTGAGTTTGCCTTTATGAACCTGCAGTTAATTAGGGGAGATGATCCTATAACAAATCTTTTCAGACTTTTTGGGGAGATTTAAAAAAGGGATATGCTCTGCATGAAGTATTTGCCTTTCAGGAACCAGAACTTTGAAATACACAGAGTCCAGATTTGATATGTAAATTCCTGAATTGGCTCATTAGGGGTAAGGAGAAGCAGGGCCATTTTTGCCTCCACACTTTGGTCTTGGACCTATGTATTCTACTTTTCAGAAGCACACCCTAAAACAATTTTAATTTGAATTTAAGGTTTCTATGTGTGAAGATGCTGCAGCATTCTTATGAGGTATTGCCTCTGAGCTGACACTTCAGCTGTCACTTTACAAGCCTGTTCCAGTGCACTTCTGATAAATGCAGGGTGCACTATGACCAGTGGATTCCTTAGCCATGGGCCCACTCTGCCCCTCCTTTGCCATGTGACACCTGTTGGTCTGTGTGGTATGATGTAGAATATCATGCATGTGAATCAGTTACACTATAGGCCCTCAGAGAGTGAGACAGACTCAGACCCTGTGGGAAGGTAAGTCAAGTCTCTTCCCAGAATAGGTACCCATTCTATCAGCATGAACCACCGGAGGCCAGGGGAGAAGGGGTCCAGTGAGACCAATCTGCCATCTTTCTTTAACATGTGATATTACTTTCCTTAACATAGTATGCCACACTGGAAGTGCAAAGCTGCTCTTTGTTGCTGGCAGGCTTGACATTTGGTAGCGACACCAGCTGGACCAACCTTGAGAGGTGAGAGCCCATGCTGTTGGGCCTATGCATAACCTCCACCTAGGACCTTGTATTAGCCCATTTTCATGCTGCTGATAAAGACATACCTGAGACTGGGCAATTTACAAAAGAAAGAGGCTTAATTGGATTTACAGTTCCACATGGCTGGAGAGGCCTCATGATCATGGCAGAAGGCAAGGAGGAATAAATCACATCTTACATGGATGGTGGCAGGCAAAAACAAACAAACAAACAAAAAAAGCTCATGCAGGGAAATTCCACCTTATAAAGCCGTCAGATCTCACGAGACTTATTCACTATCATGAGAACAGTGCAGTAAATGCCTGCCCCCTAATTCGATCGCCTCCCATCAGGTCCCTCCTACACATGTGGGAATTCAAGATGAGATTTGGGTGGGGTCACAGCCAAACCATATGAGACCCCATATGTGCTACTTCATTCCTGTACTCATTGAGAAAGCAATGGAGTGTCCAATGGCAGAGGCTGGCTGACAGGATCTGGCTGAGTCATTTTGGTCTATGTGGTTGTGTTATGCCTCCTGTGTACCAGCTGTTTTTTGGTGTTTATCATGAAATATTAATATCTTTATGCTTTGTGCTTACTCTCATATGTTTAAACATGTGCCTCTACTCTAGACCTTCTAAGCTAATATGGCTCTACTCTAGAACTCCTTAGCCCTCCAGGCTTCTAATGAGCTGGCCAGGCTTTTAGCAGGTGGTGATTTGATATACATTCTAACCTCAGGCCATTTTTCATTGTACGCCAAGTGGAATACTACTTGAAGCTCTGCCCACAGGCAGGACTTTTTTATAATCACCGTCTTGCAAGGTCACCCCTGAGGCAGACTGGGGTACACCTGTCATCCATTTCTAAACTGCACCTGCATTCTATGATGATCCATCTGTGAACAAAACTCCATGTTTCCCTCCTTTGGCTGCTGCCATAGGGATCCCCATTGCAATTATAGGTTTGTTCCCAGGCAGGGGCACTAGTTCCTCAGTAGTAGATGAGATAGGGCCTGGGCTACCTGGCTTTGAAACTTGTTTATGCTTGCAAGTCCTGCTTATGCCCATTTTCATCTTAAGAAGAATTGTTGCAAGACCCTGCAACTGTATGAGTGAGTGGGTCTGAGTAAATCCAGTTTATGATTGGCAGCTGTGATTATATGGTCACTTGATGTCCTGTAGTCAAATATCTCTGTCTTTCCCAGGGTTCAATAGCATGCCAGGAACTATTTTGCAAAAGGTGTATAATTTTTGACTGCAGATATCATGTTCTACGTTAAAAAACCCTCCTGGTTGATACTGTGATTATTCGATTAGATTTTTCTATAAATTACCTATGTTATCTCTTCTCATCACAGATAGCTTTAATAGCATAGAGTCATCTATACAGCCCCAGCAGCTGTCCAGACCTGCCACAGAGTACATCTGGGTCTGGGCTCCACCGAAAGCTGAAAGCTTTTAATGTCACCTAGTGTACAGGTTGGGACACTCTTAAAGGTGAAACATGCTTACTCCAAAACTCAAAAGAAGTCTATCAAGCAGTGTGCTTTCATCTTTCACTGTGGGAAGTTGAAGATGCAATAATTTATCCTTTACTCTCCTTGGTCAAAACAGTCAGATTATCTATGTTTCACCACGTATTCATGTTATTAAGAGATATCTTGGATTCTTAATGCTTTTATGGACTACTTGACTAATTGCCTTCTGAAATTAACATAGTAAAATAGTAAATATGTATTTAAACAAAAATATATAAAGTTAAATTAACCTATATAAGTTTCTTTATAAAATTATAAGTACACATTTCTACCTTTAGTCAAATTCTTGAGTAACCATAATCACTTTCAGTTTCTTAAACTCAGTGTATAACTAATAAACTTAATGTGTATTGGTTCTTCTCATTGACATGATAACAGGAAAGCAAAGAGAACTTTGAAGCTGATCAGCCTTGAGGGATATTACATATTTGCATTTTGAAATTAAACAATGAGAAGTATAATTTGCAATCAACAAGAGGCTGCATTACATTGCTGATGATAAATGGTGGAAAATAAAGTTGGAAATACTGTTTCAAATTGTATCTTCTAGGGATTAAGATAAAACTTGATTGCTTAAAATGAACTTGACTGATGAACAAGATGAAATATTTGGATAATCTGGTATAAATATAATCATGTGTGGAATTTATTGGTGGTTAATGTAAATACTAAAATTTCTAGTAAAAAAAAAAAAAAAGAAAAAGAATAGAGTCAAGACTTTTGCAAGTCCAGTCTACTGAGTTTATGCCACAACTAAGCAGAAATGGAATTCTGAAATCAGAGTTGTTATCTAACACTGGGAAAGATATGACAATCATTTCATGTGACAGAATAATTTGTTCCATATTGCGGTTAAGGAAAATGATTAAAGCCATTTGATTCATTTGACAAAGAGATTTTGAAAGCTTTTCAAATTTATTCAACTGCTTTCTGAAGTCCCATAGCTACTTCCTATAATTGTCCACTGTATTTGCATACCAACATGAGAAAACAGTAATAACTTTCAAGTTGAATAATTCAAGCTTTCTTGGTTCTAATTCTGCTAAATTTCCTATTGAACTTCAAAATTTTTATTGTTCACTCAAAATCAGTTACAATGTCTTTGCTGCTTTTTTCCATTTTCTGTCTTTTTTTTTTTCTTCTCTTTTTTAAGACAGGGTCTCACTCCGTTGCCCGGGGCTGGAGTGCAGTGGCATGAACATGCACTGCAGCCATGACTTCCTGAGCCTCAAGCAATTCTCCCATCTTAGCATCCCAAGTAACCGGGAATGCCCAGCTAATTAAAACAAAAAAAAATTTTGTAGGCCCGGCGCGGTGGCTCTTGCCTGTAATTCCAGCACTTTGGGAGGCCAAGAGGGGTGGATCACGAGGTCAGGGGATCAAGACCATCCTGGCTAACACGGTGAAACCCCGTCTCTACTAAAAATACAAAAAATTAGCCAGGTGTGGTTGCACGTACCTGTAGTCACAGCTAGTCGGGAGGCTGAGGCAGGAGAATGGCGTAAGCCAGGGAGGCAAAGCTTGCAGTGAGCCAAGATTGCACCCCTGCACTCCAGCCTGGGCAACAGAGTGAGAGTCCGTCTAAAAAAAAAAAAAAATTTGTAGGGATGGGGGTCTCACTATTTGGTCCAGGCTGGTCTCAAGCTCCTGAGCTCAAGCAATCTTCCCATCTTATCTCCCAAAGTTTTGGGATAACAGGTGTGAACCACTGGACCTTGCCTTTGCCTTTTTTCTTAAAATAAAAGTACTTCTGTGTTTTAGCAGACTACTAGTGTCTTCTTCCTCCTCCTCTTCTTCAACCTTCTTCTCTTTCTTCTAAAGTATCCTGAGATGTACAGAATAAGACTAATTAAAATCCTTATTCTGTGATACACTGTCATTGCAAATCTATGCACGACCTCCTTTCCTTTCTTCCTTCTTCCCTCTCTCTCTGTCTCATTCTGTCTCTTTTCTCTTTTTCTTTTTGTTCCTTCTTTCTTTCTTTTTTTAAAATTAATGTGATGAACATCTGTAGCCCACTACCTCATCCAGCACTAGCATATTAACATAAGCTTATCTCTTGATATCTTCCCTTTTCCCATTCTCCTTACACCTCCAAATTTTGAAGAGTAAAGAGAAGAGAGGTAAATATGAAACACTAAATTTGAAAAAATAATATCAGAAGAGTACATTTAGGAGGTGAAAAATGAGAGCAAGATGGGGTAGATGAAGAGAAGAAATGAGATAGAATCAAAACAGATGGACAGGGGAAATATAAGAAGGCAGATAAAGAAGTGCTTCTTCACATTTATATTTCTCTTGCAGCAATAATTTATTAGAATGAAGCTAAGAAGGAATGATATCTGCCAAGCCACTCATCCCTCTGGGCCTGTGGACTGGTCATTTGTAAGATTTCTTCCAGCTGAAAAAATACTACTCTTATCACTTCCAAATTTTTAGACCTCATGGGAGGGATTATTTTGACTGTGCGATTAGCTAATGTGAAAATAATTAATGAAAGAGAAGAGTTTAAAGCAAACTTTCCCTGAAGGCCAGTTTGATATTTACTAGGTTTAACAGAAACTGATGATGCCTTTTAAGGGAATTCTTAACTTGAACTTTCTTTGGGACAAAATTTACTCGTGAAGTAACATTTTGTAGCTCTCAGCTAGGGTGAGAGATAATTTAAACTTAAAATAAATTTATCTGCATTCATCAATATTGAATGGAGAGAAATGTATGCCTCTTTTCCTCAATTATTCCTTATTGACAATTAATAATGCATGTTGAAAATCTATTCCTTGGTGCTGTCATGGAGTTGACTGGCATTCTTTACTTAAGCTTGGGGCAAATGTTATACTCTTATTTTAGAACACTCTTGGCTTGCTCTTAGTCTTGTAATAAACAAAAGAACATACTTATTTGGTCCATTGTGTATTTCCCTCCCCTAAAATTAAGACAGAAATTCTCATCTGATTACTAATATAGCCCAAACACTTTTCATTTTGTGTCACCCTTATCAGGTGCTGCCTACATATTTGTAAAATGAGTGAATGAATTGCATTGAGCTATCGCATATATTTCCACTTTAACAAAATCTAATATTGTAATAAAATAATTTCCTTACACTCCTTCAGGCAAGAAACATTGTTCTCAACTTTGCTTTAAATAGTAAATTTTTACAGTCTTGTATTACCCATCACTCAGAAAACAATTTGATATAAAACTAACTTATTTGGCAACATAATACTCAACTTAGAATAGTCATTAAATAGATCTTATTGTCTTAACACTGAAAGACTTAACCAGATAAATTCATCATAGTGCTCTTCTTAGTTTTAGTGAAGGAACAAACAAAAGGCATATATATTTTATATATATATGTTTTATATATATTATATCTAGTTTATATTAATATATAAATTTATAAATTTATAAAATTTAATATATTATACATTTAAATATATATAACATATTTATTATAAATATATAATACATTATATATATTTATTATAAATATAATTTATATTTATAATAAATATATATTTTATACATATACTTTCTATGCATATAGAAATATATATTATATATCATATATACATTTATATATTATATATAATATATAGAAATTTATATACATTTTTTATATAATACAGATTATATCTAATATATTATATATTGTATATTTATATATTATATATTTATATATAATATATATTACATTATATGCTATACATTATATATTTATATATAATCTGTATTATATTATATATTATATATTATATATTATATATTATATATTATATTTTATATATTTATTTTATATTTTTTATATATAATAGATAATATATCTATATATAATATATAGTATCTTTATATAAGATATATATATATTTATATATATTATAAATTATACGTATAATATCTAATATATTATACGTATAATATATAATATATATTATATATTTATTTTATATATATACTTTGTATACTTTTAATATATATTATTTATTTGTATATTATTATATATAATATATAAATATATATTATATAATATATGAGATATTATATATGATATATCATATAATATATCATATGATATATCATATATTATAATATATCATATGATATATCGTATATTATATGATATGTTATATATCATATATTATTATATATGATATATTATATTATGTAAATATAAAATATATTATTTATATATAATATATAATATATAATATTAAATATATTATTCATTATATATTATATAGTATATATTATATATTATAATATATATTATTATATATTATTATACATAGTATTTATATATTTTATATTATTATATATAGTATTCATTATATATTATATATGATTATATATAGTACATATTATATATTATATATAAATATTAAATATATTTTATATATATTAAAAGTATACATAGAATTTCTTACACAGCCAACAATAAATGACTGTATATGTACTTCCTCACCAAAAGGAAAAATTTTCTTAAATTTATTCAATTAAGATTCCTTAATATCTGTACAAATAATGTATCAGGTGGCAACATACATAATTAAATATAAAAATACCTAGTTTATCAAATTATTTATAAATTTAAGCTTTTTTGCCTACTACATTCCATATGCTATTTCACTTGTCTTACAATCTATGCTTGCATGTCAAATTTTTATAAATGAATTTGCTCTGTAATGAAATATTTGAAAAATAATTACTTCCTACTGTGCATGACGAAATTCTTAGAGAGAGATAGATGGCAGAGGTGATGAGGAAAGAGAGGAGAGAATGATGAAGAGAGAGAAAAGGCAGGGGGACATATTTTAGAGTAACAGAGTCATATAAATGACATTAGCATTACTAATTTTAAAGTGAAAAATTGATACATGTTCACAACCCTTGTCGAAAACCCTTGGGTCCAGATGTATTTCAAAAGTGGAAATATTTCACACATTAAGAAATTAATCCAGTGCATATATTGCAAGTTTTGGAACAACCCAGTGAAGTCTCAGGTAGTCCCCTGTAATCAAGCACCTTAAT
Organism: Symphalangus syndactylus; assembly: GCF_028878055.3. Lineage (NCBI taxonomy): Eukaryota > Metazoa > Chordata > Mammalia > Primates > Hylobatidae > Symphalangus > Symphalangus syndactylus. The sequence continues at coordinate 19,231,935 of NC_072423.2, read as the reverse complement.
ATACCTGCAAAAAATGTGTGTGATGACTCTTTTCAGTGTAGTCAATACTCTATATCGTAAGTACAAATAAGTGTATTGTGCATGTGCTAATTAAAAGTACAGACTTCATCAAACTTCTGTTATATAACAAAAATTATAAATGGTTTCTTTTTATCTCTATGGGTGTATATTGTTGTATAAAAACATGGATTATAATTAAATGGTTCCTCAAAGTTTATTCAATTAATTGAAGACAGAATTACACATTAAAATTTGGAATGAATTGAACTATATAGAGTTATGAAAACGTTAAAGACTCACAAGAATCTTAGAAACTATTTGGGGAGACTCGATGCACACATACAGATCAGTTTAAAAGTGACAAGATATTATAGAAATAACTGGAAAAATATAAATAGTAATTTTTTCACAGAGGTTAATAGGAGTGCTTACCATAGAACAATAAGGAAAATGTATAAATTGAACTGGATATTTGGGAAATAAATGGGGAGGTGTTAAAACCAAGACAAAGGGACCATTTCGCTGAGTCAAGGTGTTACACAGAGGAAGAACCAGGACACTTCATTCCAGGTATGTGTATGCTACTACTTGGACATAGCTATGTCCAAAAAAAAAAAAAAAAAAAAAAAAATCCTGCCAAAATAAAATTACCTGTGTATTTTTTTGTACAATAATGTATAAGAAAGACATCTTTATTTCATACTAACTTACCACATTGCAGCCAATTTTTGCTTCTCACAAAATTCATTTTGAACTTTTTTCTTTTAGGAAGTTGCTATGTTTGTAATTACCAAACACCCAGTTACTAAGTTTATCATTCCTCTTTCCCTTAAATTTTATTACCAGTGAACAAAACGTTTTATTAGTTAATAAAGCCTTTGTATAAGGAATCACAACACAAACCCACAAATTAGGGAATATTCAAAATTCAGAGTATTCAAAATATTTCGAATATTCATATTCTCCAGGAATGAGCAGAGCAATGTGCTTTTATTTTTAAATAAGCAGATAGGTTATGATTACGCATGGCTTACCTAACGGATGTTGCCGAATCCTGTAACATGTTACCCCAGGCTTCCCAACACATGCCTGATCCTTTAGTATCTCATACCCAGGAGTAATAGTCAACGTGCAATTGGAATAGGTTTATAAATTAGTATATATGTATATATATAGTATAAAAATAAAGATATTGCACCTATTTTTAAACTTCTTACCAAGCAATAAATTATAACATAAATTATCATTAACTTCGAAATCATTGTTTTTTTTTTAAATTGTTCATGTAATCTTTTGTATGGCATGACTGTCACAAGTGAAAGATTATCCTTTCTCAGGTAGGAGATGATATAAATAAACTCATTAACACTTTCTAAAGATTTTGCCATTACATTAATAATGATTAGAAAACAAAATTTCAATTTGGAGAATAATTCTCTTATCATCTATGAAAAAATACATTTTTATTATGTGAAACTATCTCATATTCTTCAAAAATACCAGCAATAAAATTCAAAATAGTGTGTATAATGTGTGTAAACATATTTACAAGTACTTGATATATCTTATTTATGAAGTCAAAAAAGTCACATTTGGGAGTATCATTTTTAATTAGTTGCATTAATTTCAACATTTTTTGTTTATATTTATCCACAGAATTTAATAGACATTATTTTGTTATTTTTAGGACTAAATGCATATTAAAATAAAATGAAAGATCCTAAATATTTATTATGATTTACATGTTTGTCATCAGGCAGTGAAGGCATTTTTATTTAATATTATTTTTATTTATTTCTTCTTCTTATAATTTTTTTAAGAAAGAGTCTCACTCTGTCGCCCAGGCTGGAGTGCAGTGGCACAACTTGGCTCACTGCAACCTCCGCCTCCCAGGTTCAACGAATTCTCATGCCTCAGCCCGCCGAGTAGCTGGGATTACAGATTTGCACCATCACGCCCTGGCTAATTTTTGTATTTTTCGTAGAGACGGGGTTTCACTACGTCTGGTCGCGAACGCCCGACCTCAGGTAATCCACTGGCCTCAGCCTCCCAAAGTGCTGGAATTACAGGCATGAGCCACCACGCTCTGCCCATTTTTACTTAATAATAGACAGTCTAAAAGCTTTTTACTTCAGAATTTTTCTTTTGCTATTTTTCAATTAAAACATATTTCTCCATTTTCATATCTTCCAGTTTTCTTTCTGGTTTTCTGTAAGCAGTTGTACACATAGTCAATCACTTATTAGGTCAAGTTTATTTTGAATGATTGAAACATTATCTTTTTGTAAAGCAAAATAGATAATTGACTGTTTTAGAATAAAAGTTGTTAAAACTTAATTTCTAATATATAGATTTATGTATGTATATATACCTATATATTACATATATATTTTAAAAATACATATATTTACATATGTATGTATATATGTAATTATATAGGTATTTGTATATGTATTATATATAATACACACACACACGTGTGTGTGTGTTTTTCCCCAAAGTTTATCATTCTGATTTCACATTTTCTAATCACATATAAGGTCAAAATGTGTTTTCAAACTGTTTTTTTTGTTTGTTTGTTTGTTTTTTTGAGACGGAGTCTTGCTCTGTCCCCCAGGCTGGAGTGCAGTGGCGCGATCTCGGCTCACTGCAAGCCCCGCCTCCCGGGTTCACGCCATTCTCCTGCCTCAGCCTCCCGCGTAGCTGGGACTACAGGCGCCCGCCACCTCGCCCAGCTAATTTTTTGTATTTTTAGTAGAAACGGGGTTTCACCGTGTTAGCCAGGATGGTCTCGATTTCCTGACCTCGTGATCCGCCCGCCTCGGCCTCCCAAAGTGCTGGGATTACAGGCATGAGCCACTGTGCCCGGCCAAACTTTTTTTCTCTCTTCATTACATAATTCCCTTTGAGTTACAATTTTTAACTTTCTATTTCAGTTCTTAACTCTTCAGATTTATTATTTAATCCTCTCGTATTACTTGATGTATTTTAGAAAAATACATAATTTATCAAGACAGGCGTGTATGTAATTTACTTGATTTACTTCTTTTATTGAATGATCTACAGTTAATTGAGAACAGCATGGAAAGTAGTACTCCATTAAAAAAACAAAATTTTTTAATGTTGGCTAAAACTAAAAACTTGCTTTTAGCTGGGCAAAGTGGCTGGTGCCTGCAATCCCAGCTACTTGAGAGGCTGAGCCAGGAGGATTGCTTGAGGCCAGGAATTTGAGACTAGCCTGGGGAGACACCCCCCGACCACGTCTCTAAAATAAGAAAACATTAACTGGGTAGAGTGGTTTGTGCCTGTTGTGCCAGTTGACTGCAGTGAGAGGATCATTTGGGCCCAGGAGCTGTGAAGGCCACTGCACTCCGCAGAGTGTTTTGTTTTGCTTTGTTTTCAGAGTCAGAGTGAGACCTTGTCTCTAAAAATAAATAAATAAATAAATAATTTAAAAATTAGCTTTTGTCATGCTATCAGCACCATCTATACAAAATCTAATATGGTTTTCATATGAATATTTCCTATTGCAGCATTTCCTTCAAGCACCAACAGTAGAGTTTCATCTTATTTTGGTAATTTTCTTTTTTGATCACAAAAGTTAATAAAAATGTGCACAATTTCTGTCCTTTTATAAATTCAAAAGATTTATTTCTGTGACACATTAAAGACTTGTTAATAATATTATCCAAACTTTGTTGTCTTGTTCGTTCTTCATTTTAGTTTTTGATATTCTACTAGAATTGTTGAATTTATGAGTATTATAAAAATTACAACAGTTTATCAGAATAAAATGTTCTGGCTGAGTATAGTGGCTCATTCCTATATTCCAGTGCTTTGGCAGGCTTGAGGCCAAGAGTTTGAGACCAGACCGAGCAACACAGTGAGACTTTGTCTCTACAAAATATTTTAAAAATTAGTGGTGTGGTGGAGCATACCTATAGTACCAGCTACTCGGGAGGCTGAGGCGGAAAGATCACTTGACCCCAGAAGTTGAGGACTGAAGTGAGCTCTGATCACACCACTGCACTCCAGCCTGACAATAGAGCTAGACCCTGTCTCAAAAAAAAGAAAGAAAGAGAGGAAAAATGTAAAATTCCAATAATTTAAAAGTGGCAGCAACGACCTCTTTTGTGAATAGCAAACCCTGAGGAATCTCCTTAAGCACAGTTTTTCTACAGAATGAGAACCAAAGCAACACTGCCCAAAATGATACAAACATTCCTGTGGTGTGTGTGTGGCAGAAGAACCTTTATCATGCTTACCGTGACGTCCTACATCTGTTACATTAAACTAAAGTGTTCACATGAGAACTTATGTTGTCATTTTTTTTTGTTTACTATAGGTTAATACTGTCATAGTTAAGCATAGGCATGGATTTATTTCGGCATTTTAACAGTTGAAAACGCCATGTCAGTGGGTACTAACTCCGTTCATAAATTATTTCCCTACAGAAAAGAAGGGTATAAAGCTCAGAGATGGCTTGACAACGGGCTTAGGATAGGTTTACAATGCCTCTTTTACTCTTTGAAGTGGTAACCTTAAAAGAAAGAAAGGAATGTACATAGAGCAGTTTGTTTTCTGGCAAAACCAAATTTGCTCCTCCTTATAATAGCAACATCAAAGTGAACTCTCAAAATGTGCCTGGCATTAAAATGGCTGTGTCACAATATCATCTACCCATAGGAAGTATTAAGAGATAAGATCCAACAGGTAGATCAGAGCCAAATAGCATCTGTCTATGGAGTACACTATAATTAATTCTATAGGATAAAAGTAATTACTGGGATCTTGTCAGGGGAGCACTATAGTGGAAGTGGTGCTTTGGAAAGATTAATCCATACCAGGATAGTTTAGTGTGTAGATTATAGAGTAAAAGGTCAGTTAATAACCTGTTATCATTATCTGGCATTAAAATAAAATGTCGTAGAGGGAGCAGACAGTGGAAATGAGAAGAGCTATATTCAAACATTGAAAATACAGGATCAAGACAATTACTATACAATAGAGATGACAATAGCAAGGAATAGTAAACAAAACATTCAGGTTTGCTTTTGCTCATATGAATATAAATTCAAATCTAGGCAACCCAGAGCTGATGCAGTTGCTTAAAGTTACTCTCAGGGACTTGGGTTCAATCTGCTTTCCAGACAGGGATGGGGGAAAGGAGAAAGAGTTAGAACAAACAGCATTGGTCCCATTTACCAAGAAAGGAAAATAATTACACTAAATTGTTTTAAACTTTCTCTTTCATCTTATCATTATAACTACTTCCTGGGACCCCTGATTGCAGATCACAGTGGGAGGTATCAGCAGGCTCCCCCTTCTCGTGGCAGGCCTGTTGGGTGGGGCCAGTGAGTACCAGCAGGAGACTGAGATATTGGAATGCTTATTATTTCTCTGACTCTCCCAGTTTGGCCACAGTCTGGAAGTGACAACTGCTTGCAAAGGTAGAAAATTTCTGTCAGATGGACCCTCTCCTACAGTTTCAGCTCTCACAGGGATAAATGGTAACCATTCTCCCTTCTTGCCCCTTTTGGCTTCCCTTTTTGGTTTTTCTTAACCCAGCCCACACTTTCGGGAACAGTCCCTCATTTCTTCAATTACTCCTTTTATGTGTGCTACTAGTTTCCTGCTAAACTAGATGAATATGTGAAAAAATTAAATCATTTTGATTATAAAACTGCCTCTGAATAAAACTGGGGTAAAATAAATGAAGAGATGTTGTATAGGAAGTTAACAAATAAAAATCCTCTTTGTTAATATAAAAATGAAACAAATTCTCAAATTTAGATGAAAATACGACCTAAGAAACATTGTATAGAGCCAATAAACTGTTTCTATGTGAAGGTGCATGGAATGTCTTATGATTTTAAGGATTTAGATATAGAGGGCATACATAAATGTATCATCATTGTGTTTATCCCTTTAAAAAATGTTTTGCATAATCTTATCAAATTCAGGTATAGTTAGTTTGAAATTAGTTCAAATAGATGTAATTAAAAATAACTTTTCGAAAATATAATTCCTAAACTGAATGAAATGTCAAAAGTATTCTGAAAAATAATACTAATGTTCAAATAATGTTTCAAAACAATAATCAGGATTTTACATCAGAAATTATAGTAAGATGGAGAAATAAGAGAAAGATCACTTTTGAAGAAAGTTTCACAAGGGAAGTATTTGCTATGCTTCTTATTCCAAATTGCAAGGACTTAAAATTTCATTCTTGAACCTAATCATTAATAAACAATTTAAAAGAATAATTCTGAAAAAAGTAAAACATAACCATGAGCAGAATTTAAACAAAATATCCTCCAAAACACTGCCGGGGTTTTGTCAGGGAGGGGGAGAGGCAGGAAACAAAGTGTTCACATCAAAGGACAAAAACAAAGGAAACATGAACAAATCATAGGGGACAAAACAGAGACAAATGTTGAGGTTATAAAAACAATTGCAAATAAAATTTTAAAACTCCTAATCAAACAACAAACAAGAAACCAGAGACTCTTGACTGATGGGGTCAGGCAATCATCACGTAACCTCTAACAGTCATGCCCTATACAAATTTACTACAAATAATATAGGTAACATTATAGGCAATGTAAACACAATTCAAGGCAAAAATCATTAAGTGGTACAATATTAATCATGCTACATAAGTAGTAATGTAATCAGAAAGGGGTTCCGATCAGGACACCAAGAGAGGGTTCTTGGATATTGGGCAAGAAACAAATTGAGGCAAGTGCATACAGTAAAGTGAAAGCAAGTTTATTGAGAAAGTAAATGTCTCACGTGTCTCCGTGTGAAGAGACCACCAAACAGGCTTTGTGTGAGCAACAAGGGTGTTTATTTCACCTGGGTGCAGGCGGGCTGAGTCTGAAAAGAGTCAGCAAAGGGTGGTAGGATTGTCATTAGTTCTTCTAGGTTTTGGGATAGGCGGTGGACTTAGGAGAAATGTTTTGGGGGCAGGGAGTGGATATCACACAGTACATTCTCAAGGGTGGGGAGAATTACAAAGAACCTTCTTAAGAGTGGGGGAGATTATAAAGAACCTTCTTAAGAGTGGGGGAGATTATAAAGAAACTTCTTAAGTGTGGGGGATATTACAAAGTACATTGATCAGTTAGGGTGGGCCAGAAACAAATCACAATGGTGAAATGTCATCAGTTAAGGCTATTTCCACTTCTTCTGTGGATCTTCAGTTGCTTCAGGCCATCTGGATGTATGCGTGCAGGTCACTGGGGATGTGATGGCTTAGCTTGGGCACTGAGGCCTGACAGTAAAGGAATAAAGAATGGCCACTCCATAGAAAGAGCAGCCCTGAGGGCTGCTGGTTGCCCATTTTTATGGATATTTCTTGATGATATGCTAAACAAGGGGTGGATTATTCATGCCTCCTCCTTTTAGACCCTACAGGGTAAATTCCTAACATTGCCACAGCATTTGTAAACTGTCATGGTGCTGGTAGGAGTGTAGCAGTGAGGACGACGAAAGATCACCCTTGTTGCCATCTTGGTATTGGTGGGTTTTAGCCGGCTTCTTTTTTATCAGCAAACTGTTTAATTGCCAAGGCCTTAATGACCTGTATCTTGTGCTGACCTCCTGTTTCATTCTGTGACAGACTGCCTAACCGTATGGTAATATAGCCCAGTAAGTTTCAGCCTCATTTTATCCAGCTCCTATTCAAAATGGGGTTGCTCTGGCTCAAACGCCTCTAACAGTAAGAAATGTCATAATATAATCAAATTTATTCTGAAACTCTTTGTGATAAATGAAACCGAAAGAAATGATAAATCCCAAACAGTTAAAATAAAAGGAAATATTGACATAAATTCTAAAGTCGTAGGAACTAAATTTTTCATGTATGCTAACATGTAAAAAAGCATAGAAATTTGAATATCAATTTTATATTATATGGATTATGCCCATAATATATAAGAAAACATGTGTGTTGATAAAAAGCATTTTCAAACTTTTATATCATGAGACTAAAAGGACATACTTGCAGTAAATGACCTCTAGTTCCCTTAGAGATAAAGATTGAATTAATTTTTTTATTTTTCTGCTGAATTTCAAAATTGATGCATCAGTTAGTAAGTTACTCCCTGGATGCACAAGCGTATTTTTCTCTTTCCTTTTTTTGAACTTGCATCGTGTCTTTCAGGCCACTAGGGTAACATCTAAAAAATTATCGCTTCAGTGGCTCCTCATAGAAAACACTTTTGAGAGTTACTTTCAATATTATATTCTGGGCAACTGCCAGAAAATTACAAGACATTTTCCTTGTAGTATTTTGTCATTTTAGGCGTCCAGCCTTGGCTCAAAACCCAAAGAGAAGATGAGAAAAAGGTCAAATCTCTTAACATTGAGGAATTTATAAAACTCCAAGTAAAAGTTAATTCCTAAAGCACTCACATGACAGCAGACACAACTGCTAGGTCTTTATACACAGGTTGTTGACGAAATATGTTTGTATATCTGAACTTAATTTTTAATTAACCAACCACATTTTCTTGAACTGAACTGCCTATTAAATAAGAGACATTAGAAAAACTACTAAAAATTTTAATAAAATTGCTTTATAAAATGTACATTTTCGTTATCTGCAACACTCCTCTCATCACCATTTCCTGGGCAGAATTTCCTATTTCTTAGCTTTGTCATATTAGGATGGAAATAATAGAGTAATGTATCTGAGAATGGTGATTACTGTGATCCATTGGAATAGTGTACTCTCCTATGAGAAAAAAATAAACATTTAAGCAGTTAAATAATATGTAATTATGGCCATTTAGAATATATCACATATTGCATCATATCATTAATCTTTTCCTCTGAATTTTACCTTCTGCATCTAAGATACTGAAAAATATATTTTGAGTTTACCAAATTACATTATAATGTATACATATTGAGTTAAATTGAATCTATTTCTAAAAGATAACTTCTATATAGTTAACATTTATAATAAATACATATAATACATTTTTAAGTGTAAAATAGTGAATACAAGTACCCACTGCCCAGAATGAGAACTTGAATAGTGTTTGGTTTTGTTTTTAATCAGCATAAATGGGAATGCAAACTTAAGGTTGTGGCTGGGATAAAAATGTAATGTAATTTATAAGGATAAGTTTTTATTATCCTAGACAGAAATATGCAAATGTAAATAAGAAAGAAAATTTAGATAAAATATTAAGGATCCACTATGTTATTTGATACATCTCATGATGTCAAGGCTTAAAGTGCATTCACTCTCCAGTTCTTTAGGAAAACCTCTAGTTTGCTTTTCCTTCTTTTTAAAAAACAGTTTGACCTGTTTAGATTCAGGGGTATGTGTGCAGGTTTGTTACATTGTGTGATGCTGAAGTTTGGGATACAAATGACCGCATCCCCCAAGTAGTGAGTATAGTACTCAATAGCTAGCATTTCAATCCATGCCCCACTACCTCTCTCCCCTCTCTAGTAGTCCCCAGTTATCTATTATGTTTATGAGTGCTCAACGTTTAGCTCCTGCTTATAAGTGAGAACATGTAGCATTTGGTTTTCTGTTCCTGCATTAATTTGCTTAGGATAATGGCCTCCAGCTGCATCCATGTTGCTGCAAAGGACATGATTTCATTCTTTACTATGGCTTCATAGTATTTTATGGTGTATATGTATCACATTTCTCTATCCAATCCTCTGTTGATGGGCACAAGTTGATGGACACTCCATGTCTTTTCTATTGTGAATAGTGCTGCAATGAACATACAAATGCATCTCTCTGTCTCTCTTTCTCTCTCTCTCTCTCTATATATGTATATATATATATACACACACATACACACACACACACACACACACACACAAACAGTATTGAGATTGAGATTGCTGGGTTGAATGGTAGCTCTGAGTTCTTTGAGAAGTCTCCAAACTGCTTTTCACAGTGGCTGAATTGATTTACATTTCCACTAACAGTAAATAAGCATTCCCCTTTTATAACAGAGCCTTGTCAGCATCTGTTATTTTTTGACTTTTTAATTATAGCCGTTCTGACTGGTGTGAGATGGTAACTCATTGTGGTTTAGATTTGCATTTCTCTGATGGTTACCAATGACGAGCATTTTTTCATGTTTGTTGGCTGTGAGTAGGACTTCTTTTGAGAAGGATCTGTTCATATCTTTTGCTCACTTTGAATGAGATTGTTTTTGCTTGTTGAATTGTTTAAATTCTTTATAGAGTATGGATAGTGGACCTTTGTCAGTTCATAGTTTGCAAATAGTTTCTCCTATTCTATAGGTTGTCTATTTACTCTGTCATTAGCTTTTTTAGCTGTGCAGAAGGTCTTTAGCTTAATTAGGTCTCACTTTTCAATTTTTATGTTGCAATTGTTTTTGAGGACTTAATCATAAATTCTTTACCAAGGCTGAGTCTAGAACGGTGTTTCCTAGATTATCTTTTAGGATTCTTATAATTTGAAGACTTACATTTAAATCTTTAATCCATCTTGAGTTAATTTTGGTATGTGGTGAAAGGTAAGGGTCCTGCATATGGCTAGCCAGCTGTACCAGCGCCATTTATCGAATAGTGAGTCATTTCCCAATTGCTTATTTTTGTCAACTTTGTGAAGGTCAGATGGCTGTGGGTGTGAAGCTATATTTCTGGGTTCTCTATTCTCTATCCTGTTCCATTGGCATATGTGTCTGTTTTTATGCCAGTACAATGCTGTTTTGGTTATACTATGGTTTGTTTATAGTACAGTTGGAAGTCAGTAATGTAATTTCTCTGGCTTTGTTCTTCTTGCTTCAGATTGCTTTTGCTGTTCAGGCTCTTGATTCCATACTAGTTTCAGAATTGCTTTTCCTAATTCTGTGAAAAATAAAGTTGGTAGTTTGATAGAAATACTTTGGAACTGTAGATAGCCTTGGGAAGTATGGTCATTTGAATGAGACTGATTCTTCCAATACATGAGCATGGAATTTTTTTTCATTTGTTCATGTCATCTACAATTTCTTTCATCAGTGTTTTGTAGTTCTCCTCACAGAAGTCTTTCATCTCTTTGTTTGATGTAGTTCTAGGTTTTTTATTTTTTTGTGGGATTGCATTTTTGATTTGGCTCTCAGCTTGAATGTTATTGTTGTATATAAATGCTATTGATTTGTGTCCAATATTTTTGTATCCTGAAAAATTATTGAAGACATTTATCAGTACCAGTAGCCTTTTGGTGGAGTCTTTAGGGTTTTCTAGGTGTACAATCAGCAAAAAAAAAAAAAAAAAAAGATAATTCGACTCTTTTTTTATTTCTATGTGGATCCCTTTTCTTTCTTTCTCCTGCCTGATTCCTCTGGCTAGGACTTCTAGTACTACACTGAACAGCAGTAGTGAGAGTGGGCATCCTTGTCTTTTTCCAGTTCTTAAGGGGAATGCTTCCATTTTTTGCCTCTTCAATATGATGTTGGCTGTGGGATTATCATAGATTGCTCTTATTGAGGTATGTTCCTTTTATGCCTAATTTTTTTAGGGTTATCATTATGAAGGGATGTTAGATTATATTGTGCGCTTCTTCCATGTCTATTGACATGATCATATGGTTTTGGTTTTTAATTCTGTTTATGTGGTGAATCATATACATTAATTTGCATATGTTGAATCTAACTTGCATGCCAGGAATGAAGCCTACTAGATCATAATGAATTAATTTTGATGTGCTGCTAAATTCAGCTTGGTAGTATTTTGTTAAGGATATTTGTGTTTATGTTCATCAGGGATACTGACCTATTTTTGTTTTTGTTTTGCTTCTTTATGTCTTTGCCAGGTTTTGATATCAGAGTGATGCAGGCTTCATAGAATGGGTTAGGGAGAAGACCCTCTTCTTTGATTTTTTGGAATAGTTGAATTGGTATGAAGTTTTCTTTGTACATCTGGTAGAAGTCAGCTATGAATCCATCTGGTCTAGGGCTTTTTTTTTTTTTTTGGTTAATAGGGTTTTTTAAAATTGCTGATTCAATTGCAGAACTCAATATTGGCCTGTTCACATTTTAAATTTGTTCCTGATTCAGTCTTGGGAGGTTGTGTGTCTCCAGGAATTTATCCATTTCCTCTAGACTTTCTAGTTTGTGTGCATAGAGGTGTTCATAATAGTCTCAAGATTTTTTGTATTTCTGTTAGATCAATTGTAATGTCACCTTTGTTTCTGATTATGGTTAAAAGGATGTTCTCATTTTTTCTTTGTTAATCTAGCTAGTGGTCTATCAATCTTCTTTATCCTTTCAAATAACCAACTTTTGGTTTTATGGATTTTTTGTGTAAATTTTTGAGTCTCAATTTTGTTCAGATCTGCTCGGATTTGAGTAATTTATTTTATTCTGCTAACTTTGGGGCGGGTATATTTTGATTTTTCTAGTTCCTCTAGCTGTGATGTTACATTGTTAATCTGAGATCTTTCTAACTTTTTGAGGTGGGCATTTAGCACTGTAAATTTTCCTCTTAACACCGCTTTTTCTGCATCCCAGAAATTTTGGTAAGTTGTGTCTCTATTTTCATTTATTTCCAATATTTTTTTGTTTTCTCTATCAATTTCATTTTTTAAACAAAAGTCATTCAGGAACAAGTTGTTTCATTTCTATGTATTGTGTGGTTTTGGGAGACCTTAGTATTGACTTCTATTTTTGTTCCACTATGGTCTGAGTATGGTTGGTAAGATTTTGATTTATTTGATTATTCAACATTATGAATGGCCGAGCATGTGACTTTATGTTCAAGCATGTGACTGATCTTGAAGTATGTTCTGTGTGCAGATGAAAATAATGTATATTTTGTGGTTGATGGGTGGAGTGTTCTGTAGATGTCTAGTAGGTCTACTTAGTCAAGCATTGAATTTACGTCCAGTATTTCTTTGTTAGTTTTCTGTCTCAATAACCTGTCTAATGCTGTCAGTGAGCTGTCGAAGACCCCACTATTAGTATGTGGCTCTTTAAGTCTTCTCATAGGTCTAGAAGCAGTTATTTTATGAGGTTGAGTGCTCCAATGTTGGATGTATGTATATTTGGGATAGTTAAGTCTTCTTGTTGAATAGAACCCTTTATCATTCTGTAATGCCTTTCTTTGACTTTTTTACTGTTATTGGTTTAAAGTCTATTTCATCTGATGCAAGAATAGTGACCCCTGCTCTTTTTTTGTTTTCTATTTACATGATGGATCTTTCTCCAACCCTATACTTTGAACCTATGGGTGTCATTACATGTGAGATGGGTCTCTTGAAGAGAGCAGATGGATGAATCTTTTTCTTTTTTAATCCAGCTTGCATCTTTGTGCCCTTTAAATAGTATGTTTAGACTGTTTACATGCAAAGTTAATATTGATATGTGAGGTTTTGATCCAATCTTGGAGCTGTTAATGGTTGCTTTGAAGTTTCTATTTTATCGTTGCTTTATAGGATCTGTGGGTTATGTACTTAAATGTGTTTTTGTGGTAGCTGGTATTGTTCTTTTGTTTACATATTTAGAATTCCCTTAACAATCTCTTGTAATGCTAATCTAGTGGTAACAAGTTCCCTTAGCGGTTGCTTGTCTGGAAAATACTTTATTTTTCCTTAGTTTATGAAGCTTAGTTTGGTGGGACATGAAATTCTTGGTTGGTTGGAATTTCTTGTCTTTTAGAATGCTGGAAGTATGTCCTCAATCTTCGCTGGCTGGTAAGGTTTCTGCTGAGATATCTGCTATTAGCCTGATGAGGTTCTTTTTGTACATGATTTGACATTTTTCTCCAGGTGACTTTAAGATTTTTTCTTCAGCATTGACTTTGGGCAGTCTGGTGACTATATGCCTTGGTGATATTCATTTTGTATATTCTGTTGCAGGTGTTCTCTGGTTTTCTTGTATCTGGATGTGTACCTCTCTAGCAAGATTAGAAAAATTTTCTTGAATTATTCCATCGAATATGTTTTCCAGGTTGTTTACCTTTTCTCCTTTTCTCTCAGGGATGCCAATAATTTATCACCTTGGTTGCTTTACATAGTCTCATATTTCTTGAAGACTGTTCATTTTTTAAAATCCCTTTTAAAATTATTTTTGTCCGAGTTAGTTTGAAAAATCAGTCTTCAGGCCAGGCGCAGTGGCTCATGCCTGTAATCCCAGCACTTTGGGAGGCCGAGGCAGGTGGATCATGAGGTCAGGAGATCAAGACCATCCTGGCTAACACGGTGAAACCCTGTCTCTACTGAAAATACAATTAGCCGGGTGTCATGACGGTCGCCTGTAGTCCCAGCTACTAGGGAGGCCGAGGCAGGAGAATGGCGTGAACCCAGGAGGCGGAGCTTGCAGTGAGCCGAGATCGTGCCACTGCACTCCAGCCTGGGCAACAGAGTGAGACTCCATCTCAAAAAAAAAAAAAAAAAAAAAATCAGTCTTCAAACTCTAAATTTCTTTTTCTTCTTCTTCTTCTTCTTTTTTTTTTTTTTTTTTTTGACAGGGTCTCACTCTGTCACCAAGGCTGAAGTGCAGTGGCATGATCTCAGCTCACTACAACCTCTGCCTCCCAGGCTCAAGTGATTCTCCTGCCTCAGCCTCCTGAGTAGCTGGGGCTACAGGTGCCTACCACCATGCCCAGCTAATTTTTATATTTTTAGTAGAGATGAGGTTTCACCATGTTGACCAGGCTGGTCTCAAACTCCTCAATTCAAGTGATCCACTCACCTAAGCCTCCGAAAGTGCTGGAATTACAGGCAGGAGTCACCATGACTGGCCTCTAAATTTCTTTCTTCTGCTTAGTGAAGTCCGTTGATAAAGGTTTCACTTGTATTTTGAAAATCCTTGAGTTTTTCAACTTCAGAAGCCCTGATTCATTTTTTTAAAAACATGTTTATATTTTCCTTCATTTCCTGGACTGATTAAGAGGTTTCTATGTAATGATTTTCAACCTTGTCTTGGCTTTCAGTGAGCTTCCTGGCTATCTATTCTTTGAATTCTTTATCTGTCATTTTTGAGTTTCCATTTGGTTAAGGACCTTTGCTGGAGAGCTAGTGCAATTCTTTGGTGTTGTCACTACATTCAGATTTTTTATGGTGCCAGATTTCATGCACTGGTTCCTTCTCATCTGGAGACATTGGAACTTCTAATTTTTGTAATTTTTTTTTGTAGGTAGAACTTTCGTTTTTCTTTCTTTCCATGTAATATTATCTATTTTTTCTTTTCTTTTGCCTTTTTTTCCTTTCTTAGGGGGTGTGACGGAAGAGAATATTGGGTAGGGTCTTTTGGCTTTGCTTCTCTATAGTCCTGTGCACTTCTTTTGGTGATTTTTTATTAGGCTGTGCGGTTTGACCTACAAGCCAGTAGATGGCGCTTATGAGTAAAAGGTGGTTGTGGCCAAGGTGGGTGGGTATATACTTGATCCTTGCTTACTGGAAAGAGCTCTCTGTTGCCTCAGGCAATGGACTTATCTTTGAGGTGCACAGTGGTCTGAGCTCCCTGCTCAGTCCTGGGGGCGTGGCGGAAAGATGAACTGAGTCCAGGGCTGGACTGAGTAGGCATACCTACAGGTCCTGTGATGGCAGACACAAACACTACTGCCAAGGGAGAATCCAGTGGGAAGCCACCAAGTGCCCAGAGGTGTACCTAGTTCTGGAGTTAGAAACCTCCTTGGCCCCAAGTTCTCTGCATGGGGAGGGGGAGGCAGCCTAAACTCCACATTCAGGAGACTGGGCGTTCCAGATGCCTGAAGATCTGCCTGGGCATGAAGCAGATAGAGCCTCCTGCATCACCGTCTCTGCACAGGACGGGTGAGTAACTGAGGCTACTGAACCAGGCAAGCAGGTGCTCCAGATGCCTGAAAATCTGCCTGGATGTGAAGCAGAGAGGACCCCCTGAACCCAGATCTCTCCACAAGAATGGCAGGGCAGCTCAGGCTGCTGATCCAGGCAAGTGGGTGCTCCAAATGGCTGAAGACCTGCTTAAGTGGGAAGTGGAGAGGGCCTCCTGCACCACAATCTCTGCATAGGAAGGGTTGGACAGCTTGGGCTGCTGGGCCAGGCAAGCAGGCACTCTGAATGCCTGGAGTTCTGACTGGAGGCTCAGCAGAGAGGACTCCACTGCATCACCATCTCAGGGGAGCAGTCCAGACCACCCAGCAAGGACACACACATGCTGGTTCCACATAGCCACATTGGCCCTGGCTGCAAGTCTCATCAACCAGGAGAAACCACAGCTGTTACAGCTCTCCTCCCACTCCAGGCTTGTGATGGGGAAAGCACAATTCTGCTGGGGCATTGTCCATAATTTTTGTTGTGGAAGCCTCTATCCTGCTTCAGAGAAGGCATTCCAATCTTGAACCTGAGACTAAACGTCTGAGGAACCATGCTGCAAGGTCACCAAAGAATGACTTTGTATGCACCCTTATCAAAAATAGCATCCTACTTGCTCATGGGTCTGGGAAAATGCCTGCAGCTTTTCCTGATGTCTTTCCCTCTGGGTGCCTCCAATCCTCTCCGCAAATTAGCTCCAGGGTTTGAGAGAAACAAAGGGTTCTCCCCTGGCCTAGCCTGCTCAGATCCCCAGTGAAAAAGTGAGTCACAGAGGGAGGCTGTCTGTCTCTGTCACGCTGGGGCTTCACTCACTTTTGTCAGCCAAATACCATCAAAAAGACTGTTTGCCTATGTTCTCCTCTTTGGGATCTGGGGTGTCCTTCATGATTTAGGTGGGTTCCTGTTTTCCTTCTGGAATTAAAGCTCACAGAGTTAATCTTTATGCACTATCTTGCTATTTCCAAGTGGCTGAGGTACACTGAAAGCCTCTAAACCACCATCTTTCGGGGGGAAAAAAACCACAAAGAAACAACAACAAAAACAACCAAACAAAAACCCTCTAATTTAAATTTTGTGTTGTGTTTCATGGATCCAAGGGCAGAGTAGACTTTGGCTGCTACAACAAGTTACATGAATATGGTTGGAAGCCTTAAAAACCTGGCATAAAATAGGATGAAGCGGGAAAGGAGGTAAAAGTCTAATATTCTACCAATTTGGAAAACAAAAAGGCCCAGAAAAGCAAGATAGAAATAAATAATAATAAGAGTTAACAAATACTGAGCACTTACATTAAGCTAAGAATACCTCTAAGAATATTGATATATTAACTTGTTTAATCCTCAGAACCATCCCACGAAGTGGGGAGTACGAAACTGAATTCTCATCTTACGCCACACACAAAAGTCAATCAGTTGTAAAGGCCTACATCTAAAGGTAAAACTCTAAAACTCTTGAAAAACTATATGGGAGAATAGTTTACTGAATAACTTATTACACAAAACCCAAAAGGTACAACAAAGAATGAGAAATCAACAAAGAATGAGAAATTCAGCTGAACTGAAATTAAGAATTTAATATTTATGAAATGTTAGCATAAAAAGTATGAAAAGACTAACTACTGTTATTTTCAATCCTTAAACTGACAAAAGATTCATATATAAAATATATGAAGAACATTCATACATCAATAATAATCAGAAAACAAGGGAATGTAAGAATTGGCCAAAGTCTTAAAAGGACAGCATTTAACAAAATAGTAAACCCAAACAACCTAAATATGTGAAAAGACACTTAAACATCACCATCTAGAGAAACAATGCAATGAAAATTAAATACGCAATGAAATGCCTTTTAAACCCTTTCTAATACCAGTCTAATAAAATATCTGATAATAGCAAGCATTATAAAGAAATGGAACATGGCATTTTCTCATGTATTCCTTGTGAGACTATAAATTTCAGCACGCAATTTGGGAAAACAGTTTGGTATTATTTGGTACTGTTGAATATGTTTGCATATTCTAAAGTCCAATCTATTACGCACCTATGTATATGTCCTAGAGAAACTCTATCAAGTATATTGGGAGACAAGTTAAATAACAGTAATAAAGCATCAATACCAACAAAACCATAAATAACACTGTGCTTCTCCATGTAGAAGTTAATTTTAAGTGTATCATAAAATTCAATTAATCTTCAAAATAATTTTATGAAATAGGAAATGATATATTTACCATTATTAATAAACACACATGTATAGCTGAAAAAATGCAAAAATAAAATAAAAGTAAAATTTGGCCGGCCACAGTGGCTCATGCCTGTAATCCCAACACTTTGGGAAACTAAGGCAGGAGGATAGCTTGAGGCTAGGAGTTTGAGACCAGCCTGGTTCACGTAGGGAGATCTAATTTCTACAAACAATTAAAAAAATTATCCGGCCATGGTGGCTTATACCTGTAGCAACAGCTGCTCAGGGGGCTGAGGTGGGAGGATCGCTTGAGCCTGCAAGGTTAAGGCAGCAGTGAGCCGTGATCACACCACTGCACTCAAGCCTGGGTGACAGAGAGAGATCCTGTCTCAAATAAATAAAAATAAAAACAAAAAATAGAAGGAAAGTTTAACACAAGTCAAGATAAGGGTTCCATCTTCATGGCTGGTATGAGTGCGCAGAGGAGTAATGGTGTAATGGGGCTTCTAACATGCTGCATTGCTCTATTCTATTCCTTATTCTGGGCAGCAAATACTTGTATTCACTATTTCACATTTAAAAATGTGTATTATATTCATTTTATACATGTTGAACCAATAAATTTACTTCTTTCCATATTCTCAGGGACACATGGAGACACCTTCGGCTGAAAGGCAGGCATAGTTACATAAGTAAGTATCACATGCTGAGAAGGCATGTGCAATTTTTTTTCACAGCACAATGGAGAGGGCAGACAGCACTGCCAAGAGAAAATCAGGAATCAGAAATGCTTCATGCAGAAGATTGCAGTTACTCTGTGACTCTGGGGATAATTAGAAAATCTCCAGGTGGTAAAAGAGGAGAAAGAGCACTCAGGCTCCTTAAAAAAAAAAAAAAAATCAAGAAGAAAAAGCAAGCAAGCAAGCAACCTGGAAATACTTGGTACAATTTAAAGGTAGAATGGGATAAATTGAAGTAAATTAGGACACTAGAAATACGACTATATTTTTAACTTTGGCTACAGTCTAAAGTCAATCAACTTCTCTTTCTCTCTCTGTCTCTCTATTTCTCTCTGCCTCTCACACACAGCAATAGAGTGATTTTGACAGCGAAGGAAATGGAATAGGAACATTTGTGGTTCAATAATCCATATGGAAGGGCTTAAAATATGCAAGATGAATGAAAAGAGATGCCAAAAGTTTCACATTCACACTGTGTTTATTCAACAAACATACTTTTAAAACAATTTCAGTGTGTCTTGAAGTAGGGGCGGGTACTAGGGCAAACATCTTTGGCTTGCTAATCAAATATCTTTTCCTAATCCTTTCCCCTTGCCTACCTCCCTGAAGAAATAGAAATGTTAAATTTGCATATTTATGTACACTCTCAAAGCTAAAGGTGGTCAGGTATTACAGTTTCACCTAATGAGACATAATGATTGCTCTACTAGAATTATCTGGGGAAGATTCTCTTTTCCCGGTAAAGAGATTTAAGCATCTGTTGCCATCACCTCTTCCTTCAATCTTGACTGAGGATGTAATATGTTAATACTGGCAGTTATTTTGTTACCATGAGAATGTCAGAGCATCCACCTCTGACATCACCAAACCACTGAACCAATACTAGCAACTTCCTTCCTCGAGACTTTTTATGGTCTCAGGGAGAAAATAAAAATAAAAATAAAGTCATATTTGTTAAAGCCATTGCTTGAGATTTCTATTACCTGAGGCTAGAAGTATTTCTGGCTACTAGAAAGTTTATTCCTCACTGAGAAAGCAAAGCTGAAACATTCCAAGTTATTCCTTTGGTTCCGCCATTGGTTATGGGAAGAAGAATTGGCATGGGCTAAGGAAATTTATGAAAGAATTGGTATGAAGTTAAAAGAAACATTTTACATAAAATGAAGAGAAATGTCCTTTTGATTTTCCTATGCATGCGCATAACAATGGTGACTTTGAATATCAGAATCATCTAAATTCTGGAGCATTGAACATTTAGGTCACAATAAGTGAAATTATTAAAATTTAATTCATTTATGAGGAAGATATTTCTAAAACACAGCAAATATTTTCCAAGTTCTATTTAATGTTGAAACCTTAAAATGTTAGAAACATGAAAACAAAAACTCCTAAGTGCCCATCAGCTTGGATCCTAAGCAAACTAATTGAGAGTTTACCTTAAATTTGTTTTTATTGATGATTGCCTAAAATGACTGTGAGGGCCTCTGCTATTGTTCCATTCTGAGGTGTCACTGGGAGTCCCAAACAGGGGGGATTTACAGAGAGACGCTTTCCAATGCATCCTAAACCTCCACCGTTTTCTGAACTCAAGAGCTGCTCTCTTTGTTTCCCTTGGCAATTCTCCATTGCCATTCTCCTCACTGGTTTACTCCGTAGGCCCCATAGGCCAAAAACCCTCTGCTGAGGTCCAACATGCCGTTATTTTGTCGTTCTTTAATTTATAAAGCCCATTGGTGAATGTGCTTGCTTTACCACCATTGTCTCTAGTTGTCATTGATGTTTTGCTCAAACCTCCCAGCCTGCATATTTCAGGTATTTAATTCCTTTTCGAGTTAATAGGAAACATTTTTCCTTTCTCATACTCAACTATTCTATGGAGAAAAACCCAGACTAGGAATGTTGGGCCTTAAAGATGCAGTTGTTAATAGTTGTTAATAGCCCTTTTTAATCTCAAAACTGGGAAGGTAACCACAGACAACTTGGAAAAAGTAAGTTTTATTATAGGCTAAATTATTCTCATAACCACTGTTTCTTCCTTCTTGCTGTATCAGACACAATAACCATGACGATTCTTTTGGGGGTCCCATTGTCTTCTTGTAATGTAGCTTCCATCAGCAACTTTGTCTCTTTACTAACCCCTCCCCATGCACAGGTGTTCAAACATGCCTGGCATGTTGCTGCCCTAGCTGTGAAGAGTGTTAAACCCGTGTTTCACGACCTACTGGAAGTCCATTCCTCATTTTGGTTAGATATTAGAGAAATATCACTAACCTCTGCCTAGAAGTATGTCCTTCTAGAAATATACCTGACCCAGTATTTAGAGCCATTTTACATATTTATCTTTTTACAATTTCAAAGGTAAATATAATTGTTATTTCCATTTTACGATAATGAAATGAGATTCATGAAAGTTAGGTGGCTAGACCAATATCACATACCTAAACTAATAGCAAGTCCCATGCCTAGCTTTCTGGCTAGAATCCTTGCTTCATGGTCCTATTCTCTCTCTTTCTATGGTTCCCTCTCCATATAAATAAACTGGCACCAGGCTATTACCAATAAGAACTCAGCATCTCTAGAACATATGCAGATGCACAGATATGCATCTCTTCAACTCGAGGAATTCCATTGCTTTAGAGTCTCAAGAGTATACTTTAACTAAAAGTCTAATCTTTCATTCATAATAAATTGTTATGGCCGGGCATAGTGGCTCACGCCTGCAATCCCAGCGGTTTAGGAGGCTGAGGTGGGTGGATCACGAGGTCAGGAATTCGAGACCAGCCTGACTAACAAGGTGAAACCCGTCTCCACTAAAAATACAAAAATTAGCCAGGCGTGGTGGCACGCACCTGTAATCCCAGCTACTCAAGAGGCTGAGGCAGGAGAATCGCTTGAACCTGGGAGGCGGAGGTTGCAGTGAGGCAAGATCGTACCATTGCACTCCAGCCTGGGTGACAGAGTGAGACTCTGTATCAAAGAAAAAAAAATTAAAATTAATAGTTACTAATACATTTGATTTTATCTCAGTTTCTAACCAAAAATATGCAAAAATTAAGAATTAAGCTAGACAAATGATAGTTAAAAGTTCAAGAGAAATATTATAACCATTTTGGGGGTTACTTGATATAAGTTAAATAAAGAGAATTGAAATATATTTATTTCATTGTTACAAAGGCTATCACATTAAAACATAGTTCCATACTGGATAATTATGTATGTGACTGTGCCAAAGAGCATTTTAATTATACTAAAAAATTCCATTAGCTGAGACTTAGCTTCTTCAGAATATGATACAATACGACCCCTAATGAGCCAAAATTTAACTTACTGCCACCAATAAATAAGAGGCACTTACTGAGCTGGTAAAACACATTAAGTTAAGAATTTTTAAGAATTATATAAATTCAACATTTGGGACATACAATTTTAACATAAGCAAACACTGATTATACTGGTGATGTAAAATCCTCATTACAGATCTCTTCATCAAACATCAAAATTGCTTAACCTAGTTCAAATTACTGCTATGATTATCACTTTTCCCTTCACAGTATTACTTCAGACATCAGAGGAAAGCAGGTGTGAATATGTGGGGATGGGGGGTGTGCATCCTTGCGTGTGCTCTGTGTACTTCGATTTCACTGTTGTGTGGTACCACATGGTGCTGCTCTATTGATAAAAGAAACTTTTGGAGGACACGCACAACTACTGAGTAGATTAACCTGGAAAAATTGAACTGTAGATTCCTCTAAAGCATATTTGCATAAAGACAATTGGCCTGAGAGAAGCTATTTTCTGTGTTTCCGTCAAAACTGCCCTGCTATTGATAAAGGGGGTTTTGGAGGACCCAAGAAAACCACGAGGTTTTCACCTAGGATCATAATTATCCTTGAGGAAAATTATCATGCTTTTGAAGACCTGCCTTAGACAAACAAAACACATTAAAAAAAAACAAAAAACACCAGTACATTATGGTACCTTAATGTGTAACATGCACTTGATTGAGAACTAGAATACTAGCTACACTAAATTTTTAAAAGTTCAGAAAAGGAAAGGACTAATGAAAGTACCAGAGAAATTTTTATGGAAGAGAGAGAGAGAATAGGTTCATTAGGTATGAGAAAGTGACTTGGTCATAGAATAAACACTAAATTTTTCAAAGTTTTAAGTATTCTGTATTTGAGAGTAATATTATTAAGCTTAATTTACATATTTTATTTTTTAACTTTCTAAGTAATTTAGATTGGCCTTGCTCAATAATTTCTCCAAATATATGTATAGGAATCCTGTCATTTTAAGAAAATCTGTCATTGTAAGAAAACCTGTCATTGTAAAAAAACTAGTATTGGTGAAATTATTTTCAATGTGTACATTAATAGCTATTGCTTTATTAAACTATACATAAAAGTGAATATATATAGAAAAGAAATAATTTATTAGTGAACTTCATTGAAATAAATTGTAAATAATTTTTCCAACACATGTAAAAGCACTATTTAATGTGTTCTTTGTATCAGCCATATTTAGAATAAAAATGCAAGGTAGATATTAGTATTGACATTTTACAGATGAGGAAACTATGGCTCAGAATGGTTAAGTGACTTGTCCCAAGTCACACTACACATAGGCCCAGCTGTGGGTCTTAGGAGTCAGACATTCCTAAATTTTAATACCGTGTATTTCCTCTACACAGTTCTCTAAAATTACCTACAGTAACATGAATTGCACAGCTCTTCCATGTTAACCACAGTCTTTCTGCTCTCATAGATATTGTAGTATAATAACTCCCAGTTTACCCACAAGACTTCCCACCAGACTATGAATCCCTTGGGGTCTTCCCTGAAATCTATTCCTGGTATATAGAGTTTCAATAAATATTGTAATGATGGTTTTCTAAAAAAATAAGGCCCCATATTGTAGTGAATGGAAACTTGACTGTGGTATGAGATCAGCTTGATTGAGCCTGCCACTCACCAGCTTTATGACTTAGTATAAGTTATTTAGATTTTCTGAGGCACTCTCCTAATTTTTGAAAACAGAATGCCTCGCTGAATTTAGGAAGTTTAAATCATTTAATGTAAGCAAGATGTTATGCACATAAATGTTCCATGAGCATGACTTTACTGCCGTGAGACCTGCACAGCCAGAAAAAGACCTGAAATAGGCAGAACCATTCAGATTGCATAAAAATATCTACGTGAATTTTTGTCTGGCTAGATCCAAATAATATTCTATTAATATACAATTCAATTATAAGGAGATTAGAGAAGCAAGTTAGCCACAGTGTGTATGTTTGTGGTGTGTGTGTGTGTGTGTGTGTGTGCACACACTGGGGACAGGAAGGGTGTGGAAATTCTCCAACCCATGGAGAGAAAATAACTGAATAAAAGTACAACTTGAACCTGTAAGTTTATGGTAGATAATACATATGTACACCATAGTGTACTTTATATATTTTGTAAGTATAGTTTTAACTTACAGTTTCATATTCACACTGACTTATTAGATAGCACAGTTTATCTATAATGCAAGTCAAATCACCCTGAATATAAACTGTTCTCAGGTTGAGCTTCCTAGCACATCAGGGAGACAAAAGATGGGAATAAGTTTTCTGTGAGAAGACATATAACCGTCTTCAACTTGCTAGAGATGACAAAAATTATTTCCTGAACTTGTCTTTCAACTCTGGATTTATAATTAAGTAAAAAGATAACAAAAGTAAATAAACTCACTGATTTAATTATTTGATGATAAAGTAAGGGATATGGTTTTAATCACTAGAACAATCTGCATCTATTTGGCATTGGAAGGCCAACGATGCTTAATAAATGTTATCATTATAGAGATTTTGAAAGATTGAACTTAAGATTTCAATTTTAAAATGTCCAATTAAGTAAATGACCTTAAGTTGTGGCAGCAATTTGGCATCACAGCAACTTGACAATGTTTTAATGATTGTTGGAATGTTTAAATGAACTAATAAGACTTAGTATACTTAATTTTTTTAATTTAAACTATTTAAAAATAAAATGATTATATTTGAAAGTACAATTTAAAATGTATGAAGGGATATAATTACTAAGTTATAAGTAAAATAAATAGACTAATGATATTTTTAGTTGAATTTAAATATAAATTGAGGCATTTTTATGATGTGTCAAAAAACAATGGTAGTTTAACTCTCATCTCTACATAGTCTTTTCTGTACATAAACATTTCTTTCAGATTAAAAAAAAATTCACCCTTGTAAAACACCATTTGATAAATCTTAGTTTTCTTCAAGCTGTTTGTCATACTACACTATCATGGTTTGGCTATCATATTAAAATTGCTTCATATTATTCTGTAACTATATAGATAAGTGGTCAATAACGACAAAAATCCATATACAATAAAAGTATAAATTTTAAAATTAATTTTCGAGAGGGAAGAGTCTGTCTATCATGATTATGCTTACGGTTTCAATAACAAATTGAATTTATGACATTAATAATTATTTTCTTTACTGATACATGGTGAAAAGTGGTAGTTCTGAGGTTATCTAATTTTGCTCCCTGTTTGGCAAGCAAAAGAAACCAGAATGTTGAGCTTCCTGGCACATCAGGGAGAGAAAAGACGGGAATAAGTTTTCTGTGAGGAGACAGCAGGCTGGGGCCAACGAAAGAGTCCTATATTCAATCTTAAATTATGACTGTACCATTCTAAAATTCTCCTGAAATACACTCAGAGACTTAGGAAAAGATTATATCCCATCATGATCTTTTATTAATGGTTCATCGGAGAATTGAGAGAAGATTTTGTCCAAGTTTGAAACAAATCATGCAGAAGGAAAATATCAGGATGCAATGTACAAGAAAAATTAGCAATAGCGATAAAGTGAAGGCAGGAGAGAGGCCACATTGCAACCTGAAAAACAGATAAGAATCCCAGTGAAATCCTGTGAGAATCCCAGAAAATCAAAAGAAATTCTGAGATCTCAGGTGTTATAGGGCGTCAGAAGTCAAATTATGTGTTTGTACTTTAAAAATGAATAACCCCAAAATGCTAGATATCATAAGAATTTCAACACAGGAACGTCTTCATGCATGCCCAAACATCTAGCTCTAAAATTGGAATGTTAAATCCCATGAATATATATCGTGAAGATAATTTTAGCATATTAAATACAGAGCCAGAATTAATCAGAATACTGGGCTGAAGCCCTGGATTTTTCTAATCCTGTGACATGGGACAAGTCTCTGAATCTCCATTTCTTTTACTATGAACACTTATTATACTAGCTTACAATCTGCCAGCTGCTATTCTGTGGGCTTTACATACTAAACCTAACTTTTACAACAACCCTATGGAAGGTTCTGTTCTTATAATCCTTTTACATCTTGAAGGGAATGAGGCACAGAAATATTAAGTAATTGGCCTGAAGTCATGCAATGTTAGTACACTGTAGTGGCAGGATTTGAACTTAGGAAGTTGGCTTCAGCCAACTGGAAATCATTTCCTGCTTGTCTTTCTTTACCTCAACAAACTTTTGCAGAGCTCCCAAGGAATGCATGGTGATCTATTTTACAATGCTTAGTCCAGTTCCATCCCTGATCTCGAAGAGCACATAATTCTAAAGTAAATTCTGAAGTAAAAAGGCTCTTTAAAACTCACCTTAAACATAGATAACATGTTTCTTTGGAAACATACTTAGCAATTTATAGATAAAAGGAAAATGATGTTATTAACATATTTATAAATATTCAGATTATTACTTTTATTCTTCCCTTGAGCATTTTGCAAAATTTAAAACAAGATTTTATTTATTCCAAAATATGTAAGGTGGCTTGTATCAAAATAAATAGTTTGAAATTTAAATTTGAAGAAATGGTGGGTCAGATTATTTGGATAATTACTTCCTACAATTCAATTTACTGGCATATGCTCCATCTATTTCCTAACATACTTAGAAATGTTTCCAATTCAATGCTATGGTTTCCATGAGGAGGGATTTTTATTTTGAGACAGCTAAACTACTATATAATGTTACCAGGTCTTATAAGTGACTTTAATAAATTTCTTGGATGTTTATTAAAATGACTAGTCTGTTGGACAGCAGAGAGGAATGTTTCTAACTCACTGCTGTGGTTTCCATGAGGAGGGGTTTTTACATGCTCTGCTCTTACCTCTTTCCACGGGGGCAAAGTTACCTGCTGATAAATCTAGAGGGGAACTGCCAAATAGTCTAGACTCCAGTCCTGATGTTTCTTGGGAATCAGCCTGACCTGAGAGTAAGATTAAGTGTTCTAATCCATGCCTCCAGGTTGAGTACTGTAAGGGCAGATTTCCATGTGCGGTTTCCGGCACCACTTGGGGCTGGGTGGGAAACTTTGCCAAAATCCAGTCTTAAGTATTAGGGAGCTCATCTTTGTCACATTCTTCCAGCCTGGGCTTTCTCACTAATAGAGCTTATATTTCAATCTCTGATCCTTTGTTCCCTTGACAGGATCATAATGTAAGCAGGGAAGTAGAAGTGCAATCCTGCCCTCCTCAAAACTGTGACACAATCTAAACTCTCCCACAGAGATGGGGCAATCAATGTGAGGACTCAGCAATAGAACACAGAAAGAAACACAGACCTAACAACACCTTTATTTTAGCCTAATGATACCCATTCAGACTTTTGATTTCCATAAATGTAAAATAATAAATTTCTGTTGTCATAAGCTACTAAGTTTATGGTAACTTGATAACCTTATACATACATGGATGATCACAATTTTACAAAAGCATAGAAGGGAGAGCTCTGCTCTGATGCAGGTGAACATTGGCCTGAATTAAAGTTATTCATGAGTAGAAATTTTCTGTCATTTTTAGGTATGATTTTATTGAGCGTTCCACAAATATAAGCCTCATTGTACATCATATATTGAAGGATTTAGATTCAAGTGAAAATAATGTATGTATATATTTATGTATTTTTGAAACAGTGTCTCACTATGTTACCCATGTTGGAGTGCAGTGGCAGGATCACAGTTCACTGCAGCCTTGACCTCCTGGGATCAAACAATCTTCCCACCTCAACCTCCTGAGTATTTGGGACCACAGGCATGCACCACCACATTTGGCTCGGTTTCTTTTTCTTTTTTTTTTTTTAGAGATAGGGTCTTGCTATCTTGCCTAGGCTGGTCTCAAACTCCTGGCCTCAAGTAATCCTCCTGTCTTGGCCCCACAAAGTGCTGGGATTACAGGTGTGAGCCATCACATCCAACCAACAATTTATATGTAGATAATTTGTGTGAATCATGTATCTTCTGGTCTTCAGTGGCACATAATGTTATGATTAAACTACAAGGACATAAAAGCAATTTGGGAACATCTTTTAAAACATGTTTAAATAAACATTATGATTCAACAAACTTTGCCAAGAACTGTCACAAGAAGCAAGAAATGAACACTCTTTAATACCAGATGTGAAGTGGTTTCTCCTAGCGTAAAGTCAAAATACATTAGTGACTCAGCCCTGTGACAGCTTGTACCCTGGAGATTATCTCTTCAAAGTGCAGAGATAGACTGAAAAAAATTAATGATATGTTTGTTTGAGAATCAACTTAAATGCCTGCATATGAAATACTGAAATAATGTTTCTTAGCAGAGTCATATTTTTGAATTTGTTAAGACAATATAGTAGGGAATACTAATTTTATTTTGAATCTCTCATTAGTATTTCCAACTTTCAGGGCACTACATACAGTTTTGACAGGAGAATAGGAGCAGAAATTCAGCCTGAGGTCCACTTACTAAACTGGGGCTGGCATGGGGATATACCTGCCCCATATGGAGGAAGGAGTGTCACCTTGTCAAGTCAGGCACTTTGCAGGACTTTATCCATCCAGAAAGGACATCTTTTCCTAGATTTCACAAAGATTTTCTATGGACTGGTGACAGATCAGCATGTGATAGAACAGACCACTATTCAAAATATAAAACCAAATATAACATCTTTGGCTAAAGTAGTATCTAAATATCATAAGTTTACAATCATCCCTTCGCATGGTTTGAAGTGGTGGTACTAATGGTGATCACATTTTGGATTTATCGATAAAGTAGAAATTTGCCTGAAATGTGTTGATAGGTATTATCTTGCTTTGCTTATATAAGTACACAGGCCAAGTTAATATGAGTAAATGTCTGTCAATGTCCAAGATTTGTAACTTCTATCTTAGTATAATTATGCAATTAAAAAATGTTTCTCTATGTTCTGTACCTACTGAAAGGTATGACTTGCTACAATCCTTTCTCGGTAAGCTATGAAGGGGAAACTGAGTGAGTAGTAGTTATTTAGTACCAAGGACTTGAAGAATAAAAAATACTTCTGCATATTTAAATGCTGACATAGATATTTTAGTGTCAGAAGATGTTCATTATACATTGTTATGTGAAATAAATAGATTACCAAAAATGTTTTATATGACCTAATGCATAGTCTTTTGTGGGGAGGTATGGGTAACTACTCACAGATAAAATTCTAGAAGTACACAGGCCAATATGTTACAATGTTTATCACCATTTCAGTAATAATATATTTTTAAGTTATTCATTTGTGCAGACATATTTTCTAATGTTTCAATGATGCTAAAGTTTATTTTTTTAATTGTCAAAAAACCGTTCTTTTCTTAGGGTAGTTTTTGCTACTAAAGAGGGGAAAATAAGAAAATGACATACGTATATGCTCTCACTCTCATTCAGATCAGCACTATTTCCTGCTAGTAATATTCCAGTGGATACCTACATGATCTATTAATCAGAAATCTCTATACTAGTCAGGAATGTTCAGAGAAACAGAATCAACAGTATGTGTGTATACGAAATTTGCTCACATGATTATGGAGGCTGTGAAGTCCCAATATCTGCATTCAGCATGCTGGAGACCCATCAGAGCTGATGATGATGCAGTTCCAGCCTAAGTCCAAAGTCCTGAGAACCAGGGAAGTCAATGGTGAACATTCGAGTCCGAAAGCTGGCAGGGTAAAAACCCAAGAGTCGGTGTTTTAGTTCATGTCCCAAAGCAGGAAAAGATCAAAAGTTCCAGCTCAAAGCAGTCAGGCAGGGGCAGTTCCTGCTTACTCAGATTTTTTGTTCTATTCAGGCCTTCAACTGATTGGATGAGGGCCATTCGTATTATGGAGGACAATCTGTGTTATTCCATCTACCAATTCAAATATTAATCTTAACCCAAAACACTTCACAGACAAATCTGTAATAATGTTTGACCAAATATCTGGGCACCCAGTCAAGTAGATACATAAAATTAATCATTGCACTGCCTTGTTTTTATACATGCTGCTGCTGTACTTATTCATTTGATTCATATTTGACTATGTCTTTTCCCTTATTAGAAGCCTTAAATCATTTGCCTTTTATGTAGTCTAAAAACTAAGCTCCACAATTTGGCAGAAGTACAGCAATTTGGTCCTAATCTCCCATCACCCTGCACATGTGCCCTATACTCAAGCTACATTGCTCAGTGCTTTTCCTCAAAAGAATAAGATGTTTTCCTTTGTCTTTTTTTCTGTAACAAACGTAGCTTTCTGAGTATTAAAGACTATTCTTCACTTTTTCTACTAGACGATAACTTATTCATTTTTTTGATCTAGTTCCAAATAAATGATTTTTCTTTTAAGAAATCTCAGATTAGCCATTTAAATCCATCTCTCCATTGTGGGCCCATAGCTTTTGTTCACATTGCCTTTATGAGATACTATATTATGTTATACTGTATTATCAAACATAAAATTTCATTTCTTGAATTATCCTCAATTGAAATATTTCAACTAGAACCATAGAACATTCACCTTTCTTTATTCAATGCATCTCATCGTGTCTTGAAAATCGTATGCCCAGAAAAAATCTCAGGAACAAAGGAGAAATAAAGACTTTATGAGAAAAATACACCTTAAGAAAACTCATTTCAAACCTATCTACAGTACAGACATGATAATGGAGGAAATAAAATTTATAATGTTTGGAAGGAAAGAAGCACATTTCACTATTCACAGATGATATAATTAGTTATGTAGAAATTTCCACAAAATCCACAAAAAGGTAGTATAACTAATAATTGAGTTTAGCAAAATCACATGATACAAAGCTACTACAAATATTCAACTCCATTTTTACATAACAGCAAAGCCGATTAAAAATTTGTATTAAAAGTACCATTTAAAATATCAAAACTCATTAAGTTATTAAGTATAAATCTAAAAATATGTACGGGGTCAGAATGCTAAAAATTATAAAACACTAATGAAAGATATCAGACAACACCTAAATAAATGGAGTTTTTCCATTTATAGTGGAATGTTATTATGTCATTTCTCCCTTAATTGATCTGAAAATATGATGCAATTTTAACTAAATCACAACAGGACTTTTTTGGAGAAATTCACATGAAATTTAAAATTCATTTGGAAAAGCAAAGAAACTAAAAAAATTTCGAAAAAGTAAAAATTTGACAGATTAAAACGATATAATTTTAATACTAACTCTAAAGCTACAATAATCAAGACAGTGTTGCATCAATGAAAGCAGAAATATAAATCAATATAACAGAATAGAGTGTGCAGAAATAAGCCCATATGCTTATGGTGAATCATTTTTGACAAACTGCAAAGTTAATTCAATGGAGAAAAAATAATCCCCAACACACAGTATTGGAATATGAGACACTCACACACACACACACACACACATATATAACATATATATACATATACACATATACATAACATATATATACATATACACATGTACCTCAATCCAAACCTCATATCATGTACAAAACTTAACACAAAATAGAACATAGACCTAAATGTAAAACCTTAAAAAGAAAAAAAAATAGAGAAATTATATATTATCTAAACTAACAACCTCTACTCTTTTAAAGACATAAGAGAATAGAAAGTAAAGCCATAGTCTGGAACACAATATTTTCAAAACACACATTTGAACACAGAATTATAACCATAATACTTAAAGAACTATCAAAACTTTAAGAAATCAAGTAAATAAACAACAGCAAAATATTTCAAACAACATCTGCCAAAGAAGAAACATAAACAGCAAATCACACATGAATCTATGCTCGATCATTAGTTATTAGACAAATGCAAATACAATCCTCAATAAGATTCCATTATACAGGTATTAGAATGGCAATACTAAAATTAAAAATAAAATTGGCAATACTAAGTGTTGACAAGGATACAGAGCAACTGAAATGCTCATACACTGGTAGCAGGAAAACAAAACTGTACATTTCCTTTGAAAAATATTTTCACAATTATTAAACATATATTTATCATATGATCAAGAAATCTCAGTCCCAGGTATTTATACAAGAAAAATGAACTTTCTTATTCACAGAAAGTTCTGTGGATGAAGGTTTATAGCTTTTCTATTCACAATCACTAAATCCAAAAACAATCCAAATGTCCTACAACCAGTAAAATGTGGTTCTTCCATACCATGGAATATTAGTGAGCTGTAAAACACATCAGAGCTCACTCTACTCAGGAAATGAAGATAATACTAAAGACCAGCTCATAGTACACATAAATTTAGCTAAGTATTTTTTCTTGGAACTTCACAAATGCATCATTTTTGTCTAAGGTATTAGTTATTAGTTATTGCTAATAATGCCAGTATTTGCTTATATGTTGTTATATGAAAATGATGGTGTTATAAAGAAATAATTTGTGTCTACAGCTTCGTTATTGTCAAAAACTCAACTAGCTCTAAATTGTATAAAACTATGAAAGCTTGTGTTTTCATCACAAAGTCTGTATTTGTGTTTTGAATTTTCAATTTTTTAGGAATGTGTTCTGATGGCATGATTTTAATGACAAGAAAACATTCTGGAAATGTTACACAGATGAAGAAGTTTGTATCATATCAGATTGTTAATCACCAGACTGCTTCACTCATCAGAAACACTTACTATGAATGAAAAAATAAAATCGGTTGAACTAAACAATTTGGTGACACTGTAAAACTTTGATACTACATAAACACTAATATGTACTATTCTTCCTATATTATTCTCATTATGTTTTAATATGGAAGTTCATCATAAACAACTCTTATGGCATGCTGAAATGCAGTACATATTCTAGTTTTAAAATAAGTTTTATTGACAATGTTTGAATTACTGAATAAACCATTCAGCAAGAAATTTTTGTAATATAAGAAACTGATTTGATCCTAACTTAAAAATACATAAAATAAACAGCAAGTCTAATGTCTTTAGTAAATTATTTTAATACCTTTATGCCTGGAAGACAGACACACACACACACACACACACACACACACACTTCAATGGGATCTTGATATTATACATCTGTGAAAAATTATCACCAGACACCTCCAAATTTAACAGAATATTTTGAATTTTATTTTATTATCAAAGATCCACACCAGAAGAAACATGAAATCCATTCTTTCTATTAAAATGTAATTGAAATATTTATAAGGTTAATGATTAAAAGTAGCTACTGATGGAGAATTGAAGATAAATTTTAAAAACACAAAATCACTTGCTTTATAAAAATAGATAAAAGTGAATTCCATCAGCTTACTGTAATTATTTCAAATTATTTTCTTCCAGTCTAGCACCATGCCTCTCTGAGACTGGCTTCTCCATTGAGTGTTATGAAATCAACACACTAACATTTAGGATCAACATTATCCCCTATGACTGGCATTGTCATTTATCCAACTTAAATTATATAAATTAACAACCAAAATGCAAATTTATCACATTAAAACCTTCACTGACATACACATGATTGATTCAAAATGCACATATAGCAGTTTAGTCTTGGGATTGCTACTTCACTTGTAACCTCTGTTTGGTCATAGTTGAGAAACAACAGAAAGTTGCAACTGTAATATTATTTTTATATAAATTACCTATATAAATGATTTTAATAAAAAAGCTTGCATTTTTTGCAACCCTGTCTTATTGCACATTTGATGTGAGTATTGAAATAATATTTGATCTATTAAATCTAATAATAAAATTATTCTTATTTCATTTCTTTTATTTCATTTTTCTAATAATTTTATTTTTAAGTTTGTTTTTAATTGTATTTTACAAAAGCATAGCTCTCTGACAATTGGAAATTAAAAAGCAAAACTGCCCCTCACAACAGATGGTTTGAGAAACAGTGCTATAAAATTTATCTCATATTAAAGACAAGGAAAAAATAGGATTATTAATAGTTTTTCACAGAAAATTGAGTTATATTGTAGTTAGGTGCCCAAAGAATGTTAATAAACATCAAACTGCAAAGTACAGTAGTCTTTAATAAAGCCCTATAGTGGGTTGGCTCTTAGCCCTGTCTTGTTAAAATTTTAATTAATAACCAGGAGGAAGAGAGATAAAGGGCATGTTTTTTAAGATTTGTAGATGGCAGTAAGCTAGGAGTGATAACTAACTCAATAGACACAAAATCCAGGGAAAATCTGTCATGCTGTGTAGAAGCTCAGGCAACATTTTATGGAACTCAAGCAAAAGTCTGGTACTTTACAAAACTCAGTGGTATACTTTCAAAGAAAAGAAAAGCTTTTCGGAGTAGTTCCTTTAAAAGAAAAATTTGGAAATTTTAATTGCATGTGCAAATACATTATGATTAGCAGAATTAGGCTCTTGAAAATTCTAACACAGAAAGACACTTTGTTTGCAAAAGACTAGTTAACATGGGTGAAGTTTCCCATTATTCTTCAGGCTCAAAAGTCAATTTCAAACTGGATTTTTATTTCTGCCTTTATCAAGTATAAAGAATTTTTCTACTGATCATGATCATCTCTCCAATGTTCAAATCCTAAATCAAATGACCTGAGGGCTTTTTGTGTCCTGGACCTTCAGTGGTACAATCAAGAAGAGCCATGGGATTCAAAGCGGAAGTGTCAGAGCTGGGCAAAAGGTTTTTGGCACAGATGTGGGTATTTCTCTGCAAGCATGAAGCTCACTGGGCAACAGGACAGGCTGACTCTGGGTATTGGCAGTTGTTCAAGCAAGAGGAGAGTGAGAGTGACAGCTCTGGGCCAAGTTGGTTTCCCCTACTCTCCCTGATGTTGGGATTGAAGCCTGTCTGTCTTTACCCCTGAGAAGCTAAGTCCCCCCATTCTTTTCTCTGGATTTCTTTCCTTTTTCTCTTTTCCTTTCGCCTTCCCTTTTCTTTGAAGAAACAAAACAAAACTACACTAAACACTTTCCAAGTAGGTAGGCAGCAGTTTGAGTCTATGTTTGAAAGGGAAGCAGGCAGCATAGAAAGCCACACAAGAAGCAGCCTTCATTTTTCAGCTTCTCAAGTTTAACTAAAAATGTTTGAGGAGAAATTGTTTTATGACCATGTTCATATTAATCATAATAGCTTACTATTAAAATGCAGCTGTCTATATTATGGTATAGTGTATGACATTTACTTCATCTTACAATGAGGTTTTAAAGAAATTTGGAGTATGTAGTAGGCAACTCTAAGTAATGTGCCTGATGCCTCCATTTCCACATTTCTAAAATGAAAATGACAGTAATATTGCACTCCATTTTAATATCCATATTATTGGCTTTATTTGGATATGGTGGCCAAAGTGCCCTAAATTAGTTCCAGTAAATTCCTCAAATTCCTGATGGTGGTTTCATATGTTCTCCTTACTCATCCCTCACCCCCTTCCTAGCCTGCGTCTTCACCTGACTGCCTCAGTGCTGCATCCGCTGCTGACCACTTTAGGGATTGCTGCTGTGCTAGGGACACTGTCACATGCTGACCACTGAGATGCCCCTGCTTCATCTTCAGGCAGAGCACACGACTACTCCACCTGGAACACGGGCAGGTCCCCCTTCGTTCCTCAAAGCACAATGGTACCCTGGACAGAACTTTAAGACTATACTGAAGGTTTGTGGGAAAAGAAAGGGAAACCAGCCTCAGTGTCTTAAAGCTGAGACCTTCCTCAGAGCCAGCTGCTTAAGGAATGTGCAGACATCTTCAGAGGCACTCCATGGCTCAACAGACCTGGGAAGTATTTTCTACAACCCTTTGAGAGGCAGGATTCACCTTGTTCCAGGTTGATTAAAAATGGAAACAAATATTCCCTCAAGTAGAGAGCCTCAGAGTGACACAATTGCGTAACAGAGAGGCCCAAGTCCCTGACACACAGCCACCAAATA
The DNA here is from genome assembly GCF_028878055.3 of Symphalangus syndactylus. NCBI lineage: Eukaryota > Metazoa > Chordata > Mammalia > Primates > Hylobatidae > Symphalangus > Symphalangus syndactylus. The sequence goes on along the minus strand of NC_072423.2, from coordinate 19,196,015 downwards.
TTCTGACAACACTTATCTGTCACAAAGGCCAGTGAAATCCTCCAGTATGCCCTTTCCCAGAGATCTAAAGTCCACATTGCCTCTAAAGAAGAGTTGCATGAAAACAAAGAGAAGTATGTAGAAACAATGGTGTTCAAATGAAGTTTTAGGAAAAAGAAATTTCTCAATAGGAAATAATTCATAGTGTGATCATTCTGCTGAAAAAAAATAAATGCTACTCATGTTATAAAGAGAAGACAGAATCACAACTAGAAGTTTATTTTTGAGGGCTATTGTCCTTCACTTAAGTCTGTCCTCAAATTTATGCATAGCTATTTGTTCGATTTTATTTTTAAATAATATAGAAAATATTTAGGAAATATTTGATATTAAATAAAACATCAATGTATGAAATGTTTATAAAATATATATATACTGTTGTACTGAATGAGTTGGATCTTCAGAGTAAATTCCTAGAATTTGGACTGTAGATGAAAAGGTTAACATATATCTAGTTTTTTTGTGTGTTTTGTTTTTTTTTGTTTTTGAAATATTTCCAAATTCCCTCATTAAGGATTTTACCAGTTTGCATTCCTACTAGATATGTAAGAAAGCTATTGTTTCTACATACTCTTGCAAGCAGAGTATATTATATACTCTTGTTAGCAGAGTGTATTATTATGCATCTTAATTTTTGCCATTCTGATAATATGATGGCTTTTATGTGCATCTTTTGATTATCAGAGAGGCTAAACATCTTTCTATATGCTCAAAGAGGTTTTACATATGTTTTTGGTAGATTGTCTTTGTTTTTTTAATCCATTGTCATGAGCCTTTTGTGACTTTTTGTCTCATAATTATGAGTTTCCTATTATTAAGGTATCAGTCCTTTATCAGTTATACAGTGGTATATATTCTTCCATTTTCCATTTGTCTCTTGACTTTGTTTTAGTGTTTTTTCCCTATTCAATTACTCTCCTCTTAAAGTTTTATGCAGTCAAATGTGTCCAGATTTTCTTTTATTGGGTTTTTCTCAAATTGCAATTATGGTCTTAAGTAGCAGGCCAAATCTTAGTTCAGTTATTCTATTTTTATGTTGCCTGCTAAGACTGTGTCTTCAGCATTTGTGGTCAGCCTGACAGGCAGAGTAAATGCAGGTAATTTGTGCCTCTAATCCCTGGTACTCTCCTTTTCCTGTTTCCTCTTTCACTTCCCAGTGAAGATTTATTTTTTTTTTTTTATTTTTATGTATTATTTTTGCTTCCATGTGTGGTGCAGACAAGGGCTGGCCTCAGGCTAGAAGCGACGAAAATGAGAAAATCACTCCCGCCATTCCCTTTTACCACTGGTGGTTTACTTGCCAGTTTCTGCTAACTTTTGATCATTCCCCAGTGACTTCCCGTAGTTGTTCATTTTTGTGTTTTCTCTAGAGTTTATAGCTACTATCTGTGAGAAGCTGATCCGATGGAAGCTAACTTGTCCCTTACCAGGAGTGAAACCCAAGCATGTAAATTTTGTCAAAATTAGAAAGCCTTATCCTATACCCACGTTGAGGACAAGTTTCCAAAGTAATTAGATACTTCTAACTAGGAAAGGTTTACCCTAATGCTTTCTCAAATATTCATTTTTCCAAAAATTCTTAACTTTTAGTATAAAATCAATTTATTTCATTAAGAAAAAAATGAATATTTTTGCCACTTGTTGCAAAAGGTCAATCTGGTTTTAACAGTCTCTTGTATCACTATCTGAAAAGTAAATCGCATAACTACCATGCCTTATAAAAGTGATTGTTTCAATGACCATAAGGGATATCAAAATCACCAATATCAAGTAACCAAGCTTTATCTATATGGACAATTCAAACAAAATATGATTCAATCAATAATGACCTATGCCGAGAAGCAAATGCACACATCATGAAGCCTCTGTTACTCAGTTTGAGGATTACTTTTATATTTCTATGAAAGATAAAAAATAACTAGAAAACAAGGGCAAAGTTGATGAGAACTGGGATCCATCCTCCTCTTTTACATTAAGTGTCCCAGTTCTTTACTGATAGTGACAGTCATTTCAAGTATGCTTGTTTAACTGGAGTCTGTTTGAATGGGTATGAGTCTCTATGCTGAATGGTCTCTAAAAGCTGGGAATAGTTACATTAGCATATCAAAAGCCTTCCAAACCGTCTTTGGGAGTTTTTATTTTCTTTTATCTGCAGGTTTTCTCTGTTTGGAAGAGGTTGGTAAGAAGCGTATCTTGGGATCTGAGTTTTATTTCAAGGTTATTGAAGTATCACAGAAGTGCAGTCAAATGAAAAACTGATAATATCCAGGGGGCACTGCTAGTAAGACAACCCTGTCGTTTCAAGAAACTTGAGAAATAATGATAAAGAAACATTTTTTCGAGTTTGTTACTAGTGAGAATAAATTTTGACAGAATAGTCAACTTCTTTTTCTACGTCTGACTATAAATTATAGATTTCCAATATTCCAATTCATAATGAATGCCTATCACGTTGCAGTACTAAGCTCTTATGTTCAAGAAACATCTAAACTTTAAACACAAAATTATTGTCTAAAATAAAATAATGTAATATAAAATAAATCGAAGACCATTTAAGATATTCATGTCTTTTTGTTTAATAGTAGGCTTTAGAGTAACTTTCAGGAGGTTTTCCCATACTAATTTTGTCATTAACAATGTGCCAATAAGAAAGGTCACTTATGTTATCTAGGTATAATTTTCTGCATACCCAGACTAGTTGATGACAAAAGTTCTTTCTTCTTGAAGATTGTCTGTTATCTACTATTGTCTAATAAATTGAGAATTCCTTTGTATAAAGATATACAAATTAATATACACACATACAAAAATGGAAAATCAACACACAGAGAGTGTTTCCTCATCATCCGACTCAAGAAATATTTTATCTTTGAAAACTTTTGTGGGCTTCTCAGCAAGCTGGCTTAACATGGAGCAGCTAAAATAGTTACAAACCTGTAATCTTACTCTTTTAAAGAATGAGAAGACAGATGTCAGGACTACCACTGAAGTTACAAAATTTAAAAAGGGGGGAAGCATAGAAAAAAGAAAACCATAGAAGGGCAGCACCAAATTCTGCACATAAACCCTGAGTCAATCTCTGGCAGATTCAGGAATTACACTTGCATGCAACTGATTCCAAGCACTACTTATAAAGCTAAAAGATCTGAAAACATATCTCAATTGCTGTCAACAATAGGGGACTCGGTTTGCAGTTTGTGTTTAGCCATGTTAACCTTCTAAAACAAAAGGTTAAACATCATATAAATACCATTCTAGAAGAAAAGGAGGGAAAATATGGAGCAGAAATATATTTGAAGAATTAATGGACAAAAATTTCCCCAAGTTGATGAAAGGCATAAAGTTTACACATTTAAGAAGATCATCAATTTTAATTAGTGTAACTGATCCTATATTATAAAAATCATACGGTGTTTAACTTTTCTTTGTCCTTTTCTTCCCCCATGCATGATTGCTTGCATGTAGTTATTTCAGTACACGGTAGTCACTAATAATTGATTAACTTCATATTCTAACCACCCGGGGGTTGCCCGAAAGGTTAATAAACTTGTTTTTTCTTTTAAAGAACAATAATCCTTAGGTCATACAGAGCTCTTTGATGGCATCTAGAAGTTCTATCTGAGGAGGGAGGCAAACAGCTTTGATCACGGAAAGTTCTCATCTCGCACACACCTTCCTTATTCATAAAATCACCCAGTTATGTTCAAAAGCAGGTCGGACTTCAGAGTTTGCCTCTCCCACTCTCACGCTTTGGCCAAATCAAATAAACCTTTCTCTGTTCCTATCCACTCATGTGTTATTGTTTGGCTTACTCCGCACTGGATATTCAAACCCAAATTTGGGGGTTCTGACAACAGCAGAATAAATACAAAGAAAATCACACCTAGACACATCATAAATCGTTGATTCAAACCTTAAAAGAAAGTCTTCAAAGTAGAAATAGAAAAAGAACACTTTAGGTACATGGGAGCAATAATATTAATGTCTGCTGACTTTCATCAAAAACAATAAAAACCAGAAGACAGTGTAATAATATTTCAAAAGTTTAGAATATTTTCAACCTAAGATTTCCATTGTCAGTGAAAATATCTTTCAGAAATTTAAAGCAAAATGAAAATATTTTCCAATGAGAGTGTGTGTCTATTAGTGTGATAGGGAAATAATGTCTTGTCAGCAGATCTGTACTACAGAAATTTTAAAGAAAATCTTCTAGTTGAAGGAAAATTAATAATGATATACACATTGTCAGCTAGCTTGACCTAATGTAAAATTATAAAGTGCTACACATAAAAATATCAGTATATGCATTCTAAATGCTTCTTAGAGAGTGTGTCTATTTGTGTGAGAGGGAAATAATGTTTTGTCAGCAGACCTGTACTACAGAAATTTTAAAGAAAATCTCCAAGTTGAAGGAAAATTAATAATGATATACACATTGTCACCTGGCTTGGCCTAAATGAAAATTATAAAGTGCTACACATAAAAATATCAGTATATTCATTCTTTCTAAGTGCTTGTGTACATTTATCATGGTATGGTACATTTATGGACCATATTCTGGGCATCAAAGAATGCTCAGTAATTGAAATCACACAAAGCATCTTCTTAACCACGATAAACTAAAAAATTAATAGAAGGATAGAAGAGAAAACTCTAAATGTTTTAAAACAACACGCAGTTGTACATATCCTATGGTTGAATAATATAAGGTAGATACAAATATATATTCAATTGAATGAAATAAAAATGAGATATATAAAAATTTGTGAGGTAAAGCCAAGTTAGTACCTAAAAAAAAATTTAATGTGAAAATTCCTGTATTCACAAAGTATGATTGCCATCAATTACCAGGAAGGATTTGAAGAAACTAGAATTCTCATACACTGCTGGTTGAAATGTAAAATGGTATAAAAACTTTTGAAAACTGCTTTTCAGTTTCTTAAGAAGTTAAACATACTACATAGACGGAAATAAAACTTGCCTAGAGTTTTCACTGTTTCTGTGAAAAGCCCTCGCTTCCTAGAAATATTTTCACAAACCATTAGAGATCTCAATTAGATCTGTAGCCATTTGTTTTCTTAATTGTTCTGACCAATGAGATATTCAAACTTCTATGTAAAATGGTTACAGTTGTATTAGGTTCCGGGTTAAGACTCCAAGGTACAAGAAAATATAATAGCAGCTACTTTCCTAGGTATTTACATATCAAAAGCGAATCGGCTCCAGGAACTTGGACACATCTCCATAAAAACTGGGTCACAAGAGGCTAGCTGGCTGTGAGAGAGATTTCACATATATTCATGCTGAAAGGCTGGAGTAAGGAGTCCCTTTCAGGACGCGTGGGATACAGCTGCCTCCTCCCCCTTTATAAGCAGAGAAAAATTATTTTTTTCTTTATTCCTAGCTATTGAGCTGTCCAGCTACTTGTATAGGACAATTAGCCTACTTCTTATCAATTTGTTTGAAGGGTAAGGACTAAGGCAAAGGGAGGAGCACACTTATTACTTACAGTGACATATACGATAAGATCCACTTTGAATTAACAACACCGTCACGTGCGCTTTTAGGTTAAAATTTATATAGATGAATGTTAAAAATCCAACACACATATAACACACAACCCTGACATTCTACTCATAGGTATTTAGCCTATATGAATGAGAGAAGTAAATTTAATAGCAGAAATATACATAGAACAAAAATGGATAAAACTAGGAAACAAAGCCATCTTAGATTTTAAAGCATCTCTCAGAGTTAGAAAAAAGTGTGTGTGCACACCCACACGTGTTGTTGATGACTTACACAATTTAAACAATGTGACTTATTAATGGACATATAGAAAACACTATGCCCAAACATTTCAGAATACACTTTGTTTTCAAGGACACATAAATCATTTCCAATTATTGACCATATGCAGAACCATAAAGTGAGTTTCAAAAAATCTCCAAGTATTAAAATAACACACAACATTTTATAACAGTGCTACCAAATAAACATAACTACTAATCCCCATGTATCTGGAAATTGAGTGATAAATTTAAAGCATGCATAAAAATAATAATAATAAATAGAAAATAATCTGAACAGTGAAAATATATCAAAACTTACAGGATGCAATTAAAGCATTGCTTCTCCTCAGTCATCTTTTTAAACTTCTGACTTCCCCTTAAATATTAGTATTCCCAGAATTTATACCTTAGTTATAATTTGTTCCATGCTACCTATTCTTGAGTGATAGCATTCCAGTACTGGTTTAACCCATCAGCTATATACTAATGATTTCCTAATACTATTTCTATTTCTGACTATAAAGCGCTTGGATTTTCTAATGAGGCCGATTTACTAACAAGCCAGAAGCTGACTGAGAATGCATCCATTTTATTCTTCCTCTCTTTTACCTTTTAATTTAGAGGTAAATGGAAGTGTAAAATGAAGAAAACAATGAATGCCTTGTGAAATAACTATCTTTGGAGTTTTTCTTGGTTCCTCACTATACGACCTCAGGCAAATCTATTGGAAAGTTAAGGAAACTTTCTTAGGGTTTTGAAATCCAAATCCTAAACATGATCACTTCTACTGAGCCAGATTTAAAGTAAATATCACAATGAGAAAGAATGTCCCTCTCCTGGTGAACTATTCAAGGAACTAGACATGTGGGCCTGCTTTAGCTCCTGAAGAAAATAGAGATTGTGAGAGGCTAAGAGTGGTCAGCGCTAGCCATGTGTAGTCTGTCACAATGTGCCCTTCTTAAAAGCATCTGAAACAGAACACTCGGAAGTAAACAGAGTGTACTTGAAGAATATTCACTCCCATCATTTTCATGGTCATTGCCATCATCCTAAATGGAAAGCTAGGATAGTAGGATAATTCTATCCAAAACATAGACTATGAAATCAAGAGTGACAATAGCTGATAACCTACATTTGGATATACTACACTTTTTCATTCCTAATACCTTAAAAACAAACATAGAAACAAACGACAGTGCTTTTTCTAAGTTTGGCGTTAAGTGCTTATTTCTGACTTTTAGTTTGGTCAGGGGCTAGGTCTAGCTATTCTCTGGCCATGTTACTTCTCCCCTACTGTCTAAAGCAAGAAACAAACAAAAGAAACACAGCTTTAATGTAACCTTAGTTTTAACATAAGTTGGTGCCTCTTGGTTTGAGACAAGAAATGTTTTGAGGGTTGAGAAAAATGAATCTTTCACCTATGGCTTGTGATGCCAAACTGGTCACTGTGATGATGACTGATCACTGAAGGGGACCAGGACATTTTTGAAACTGAAGTGACTTTTAACCAATCCCCCCCTCACCTTTTTTTTTTTTTCAAAAGTTGAATGTAGAGAGGCCTTGAAAGCTGGAAAGCATGATGCCAAAGCAATTCAGTGTGCAGGAAAGAAGAAGAAAACACCGAAATAAAATTATCTTGAAAGGAAATTTTAGGCTGGTAATTTAAGTTCAATAGAAGTTCCTAATGGTTTTTAAGGGGTTAGGGGTGCGGGATGATGGCTGATTTCTGTGTAATATATACCTAATGTAGGCAGCTCTTCTAGATCTAGTAACAGTGATCCAGTAGGTTGTCCTTTTAAAAAACAACAAATTAAGCAAAAAGATGAACTAAAATGAACTGGCCTTTTGGCATGAGCCACCAATGTCAACTGCACAAAGTGGTATAAGCATGCAATTTTGGCCCTCACACACAATTGCCATTTGTTTAGGTAAGCAGAACCAGTCCTCTATAGTGATACTTTATACCAGTGAGAAGCAGTGAAAGTTTTGGCCACATGGGATTTTAGATTGTTTTTCATTTTGTGTTTGGAATTAGTCCTGAAAACTTTTGATTAAATTCCAAGAAATTTTAGACTTTTTTTTTCCTGTATGTCTTTCTCCCCCATTTATTTAGTAGCATGAGGAAGACCTTAAGTAGAAACAATGATAAAATGGAAGATAAGTAACAGTATGCATACCTGAACTGGTAAAACAGATTGTTTTAAACATATTTTATCACTTTGATTTCTCTCTTTTTAGGTTGAACATTTTCTTTTTTACTTAAAGATTTATAAACCCTTTTCTATATTAAAAATATTAAATCTTTACCAGTTTATAGTACAGTCGTGTTTTCTAATTTGGTGCTCTTTTTTAATGCCGTTACTATTATTGTTTTTGTTTTTTGGATATAGAGAAGATATAAAAATATGTATGTAAACGTTTCAATATTTTCTTACGTGGTTCCTGGCTTTGGTCTAATGATTAGTTAGTTCTACCTCTTTTACCCTCGATATTGTACAAGCAATTATTTCCTCATAGTAATCTGAAATGTCTGTGATTACATTTATGCCATAAATCCACTGAAATATATTTTAGGGTATGTGAGAAAAATAAGATTAGTTCTTAATGTGTATGTTTCACCCATTAATTATTGAATTGGACATACTATAAGGTACTTTAGAAAGCTATTGTTAAGAATAAACTTGAAACATATCTAAATAAATTAGCAATTAGCTCAACAGTTGTGTGAGAAGAATTATTGGATCTACATTTACCTTATTATTGAAAAGTAGATTATACTTTTAATCTCAATTCGATCACTTTATCTATTAATGTACCTTTCTAAACCTAAAAGTGAAAGAACATTAAGAAAAATGCTAGTAGATATTTCTCAGAGAGGGCTTTGTGGTGCCCCTCATATTTCTCTGTATTTTTAAAGACATTCTTCAAAACATACCTATTTTTTAATACAAAAAAGGACTTTCCTAATTTTTCTCCTTCCACAATACTGTATTGTAATGAGAACAAAGAATATCACTTTAAAAAGTGCTGAAAATGAGCGCAAGGGTAAGATTAAAACAGAACTTTTTGCAAATGGTTGAAAAAGAACAATTCTTGTTAAAGTGGGACAGAGGGGGCACAAGTGCACAGAAATGGAACTGTAGGAGCTGTTGTTCAAGCAGAGATCTCTGAAAAACCAGAGCTACATATGGAAAGGAAAGAACTTCAGAAACAGTTGATCCTCCTTATGTGCAGATTTGCATTTGTAAGTTTGACTTCTTGCTAAAATGTATGTTACCTCAAAAATCAATAATCACTGTCAATGGTCATTTGCAGATACATGCAGAGCGGCAAAAAATTTAAGTTACCTGGAGAGAGAGCACATTCCCAACCGAGGTTGAACAAGGTAGTGCTTTGCCTGTTTGTTTCCACTTTCATGCTATAAGCAAGTGCACTTTTCAGGGCTTATTTAATGTCACGTTTTTCACACTTTTTTGTGTGATTTTTGCTGGTGAGTTTGCTGTTTAAATTGGCCCCAAAGTGTAGTGTTGCAGGGCTAATAGTGTTCCTAGACTAAAGAAGCCTATGATATGCCTTACAAAGAAAATACAAGTGTTAGATAAGCTTCATTCAGGTATGAGTTACAGTGCTGTTGGCTGTGAGTTCAATGTCAAAAGCCAATCAGCAATATTTATTATATAAGGTGTCTTTAAACAGAAACATTCATGAACCAAGGTTATTGACTGATAAAAATTTAGTGACCAAAGGCTTCCAGGACCCTAACCCTGTATTTCCCCAGGAGCAATAGGGTATTGTTCACTAATTCAGTGTTTGCAACAATGTTATATGACACAATTACTGCAGAAAACAAGAAACAACTGTAATTGATTGTACTATTATCTGCCTAATGCAGTGGATTTCCCTGCACTACACAGTAGAATCCCCTGGAGGGTGAGCATTTAAAAAATGCAGATGCTGGTTACCCATTTTACCCTCCCCCCAGGCCATGGAAATCTGAATCTGTGGAGGTCTCTGCTTTGATGTTTTTAAAATCTCAAGTAATTCCAGAAATTCTTCTTTTCTACATAATTATACCTCAAGAAAGTGGAAGTTGTTGATTAAAAGGCTCTTTTCAGAAGAGAACATCATCTGGGATGTTGCTCTTCTCTCCTTCCTTCCAGCTTCCTGGAATGCAGCAATGATGATTTCAGCTCTACTAGCCTTCTTTGCTCATGAGGCAATTTTGAAAATGACAAAAACTAGTTTATTTAGTTTATCTTACCAGCTAGTACCTCAATTCCAACAATCTTGGATGCCAGATTTAAAATCCCTTTTACAGTGTTTCCTAAGCCTCATATTCTCATAGCCACTTTACCCTCCATAATCAGTCCCTTGCAAGCAATCTTATCTCTTATTTTTTTTTCTTCTGTCATCTCACTCACTCCTGGGGAAAACATAATCTGGCTAATCTAGCTTCCCATTTTTTTCTACACTTGCATGTGTGCAGCTGAACAGAGCTGGGGTAAAGGCTTCTTACATAAAGTGAACAGCCATTACTTTCAAGAAGGCCATTAGAGCTGTCTAGCAATGGTACAAAATTTCCCCTCTCCATATCCTTTACTCTTTCACTCTTCTAGATGACTATTTTTATATCTCCTTTTCTCTTATCCAGCCTCCAAAACTTCTTTCCCCATCTTTTTTCTCATCTATTGATTCTGCTTCCTATTTCATTGAGAAAATAGAAGTAGTAAAAAGAGGTAAGTAGAATAATATATTCAAAATGCTGTAAACCTAGGACTGTATGTACAGCCAACTTATGTTGCAAGAATGAATGTCATAAAAAGACATTTTAGGCAAATAAAAATTGAGAAAATATTAAAGATGCACTTAAGGTAGAAAAAATGAGCACAGAATAAAGGCTTGAGCAGTATGATGGTACAGAAAGAAAAACATAAACATATGAATAAATATACAAATACTGGTTGTATAAAAGAGTAATAATCACTTTTCATTTTTCTTTAATAAGCCCTGAAATAATAGAAATAGGATGCATTGCTTTTAGTAAAAGGAAGGGAGGCATTAATCATCTCAAAATAATTCAGAACAGAAGTTGAAAAGGAATATATTAATAGTTAAACGAGGTATAGACAGAAAGTACATACTAATTATAAATAAATCCATGCATATCAATAATCACATGGATATAAACACTCCAATAAAAGACAATGATTGTTAGAACGTCAGTAAAATCCAGCTATCTTCTATATACAGTATGTATGTTAAAAACATCAGGCCACAAAATGTTTGGTAGTATCAAAACGAAAAATTACATCTCAAACTAATACTAAACAAAATTCCAACATACTGAAGATAAAAAGTAATAACAAGAGATAAATGAGATAAATAGTACTATATAAAGTTAAGAATAACTCAACCATGAGTTTCACTGGAAGTAAGAAAACATTTAGAAGGGTTAATGAATAAACTACATATCAAAATGTGTGGAATATAAGCAATATGGTTTAAAAAATAAATTAATAGCCTTAAATTAGTATAGTAAAAAATAATAATAATTTAAAAATGAGAATGAAAAAAAATTACCTCCTGACATTGAGGAGCTGGCCTGTCACCATCAGCCAGACCCAATATCCTCTTGTTGAACATGAACATTTCACAGAACAAAGCCACTCTGTCACCTCAGTGATCAAGACAAAAACAACACTACTCCATAATCATGTTTGAATACAGAAAAAGTATAAACATTTTCTAAACCACAAAATAGTGCACATTCCTGTCTCCCGGTTAATATAAGCAATGGCTACTTTTTCATCAATTACAGCTTTAGCCTCTCTGTATTCATGTCTCCTTTTAGATAAGATTTATTCAGATACCCAATCATAGAACTACTTCCACTTCCTGAGAGTAGCTAATCCAGAGAAAAGCCACACTTCTTAAATCTCTCTCACTAAAAGAAGCAATAAATCCAGCTCATTCCTGGTGGGTTTTGGCAGGACACTGACAAAAAAAAAAAAAAAAAAAATGGATCATATATCTAATTAAAGAAGACACAAAATACAACATCGAAAGCAAATTAGAAAAAATAAAATAGAATGAAGGAAATAGGTAAAATCAGAAGCCAAAGTTAATGCAACAGCAAATGTACATAAAATAGAAGTTAGAAACAAAGTAAAACTAAAAGTTAATCTTCGAAAAGACTTATATTATAAAAGGGAAACTCCAATTAAGTAATAAAAGGAAATAAAGCACACATGCTCAATATTAAGCATAGAAAAAAATATGTAGGGGGTGAACAGAGAGGCAACAGAATATGCATTTTGAGTAAACTTAGGTCAATAAATGTGAAAAAGAAAAGGACACAGACTGGGCAATAGAGTAAGACCCCATCTCTACAAAAATAATTAAAAAAAAAAACAAACAAAACACAGGCCAGGCGCCATGGCTCACGCCTGTAATCCCAGCACTTTGGGAGGCCGAGGTGGGCGGATCACCTGAGGTCGGGAGTTTGAGACTAGCCTGACCAATATGGAGACACCCTGTCTCTACTAAAAATACAAAATTAGCTGGGCATGGTGCTGCATGCCTGTAATCCCAGCTACTCGGGAGGCTGAGGCAGGAGAAGTGCTTGAATCCGGGAGGTGGAGGTTACGGTGAGCCGAGATTGTGCCATTGCACTCCAGCCGGGGCAACAAGAATGAACTAAGTCTCAAAAAAAAAAAAAAAAAAAAAAAAAAAAAAAAAAAAAAAATTGCCAGGTGCGGTGGTGTGCAGTAGTTCTAGTTATTTGGGAGGTGAGGTGGGAGATTGCTTGTGCCCAGGCGGTCAAGGTCACGCCACACAATGCAGCCTACGTAACAGAGTAAGACCAAAAAGACAAATTCTTAAAACTACAACTTGCCAAAATAGACTTACAAAATAACTATATGAGCTAAATAGAATAAGCCTATAAGCACAAAATACAACTTTACACATTGTTAAAAAGCTTCCCACAAAGAAAATACAATGGTCAGATGGCTTTACAGATAGGTTCTAATGAATATTCTAGTATTAAATCATTTCAATCTTATGCAAACTCTTCTAAAGAACATAAAAATGAAAGATTTCCAACTTATTTTATGTGACAAGTATCATGTTGACTTCAAAATTAGGCAACTACAATATGAGAAAAGATGATTACAGGCAAATCACAATTACAATTGTTGATGTAAACATCTTAAACTAATTATTAACAAAGAAAATTCAGCAAACTATACAAATATAATGAATCATTCCCAGGCTCATTTTATCATAGCAAACCAAGTTGGATTTAATCTCAAATAAGAAAAGATTTTCACAAAATGCATTACATTAACAGATAAAGGCAAGAAACACATGAGAATCTTCATAAGATGGAGGAAAAACATTCAATAAATTTCATCATGCATTCATGATAAGATGTCACTTATCAAACTAGGAATAGAAGGGAATATCACGTCCTGATAAGGTGAACCTATGAAATATACACAATGTCCATTTGGAAAGTAGTGAAATATTAGAAGCACTCCATTAACTTTATAAATAGCACAATACCCATTACAGGTATTACCATATCTATTCAGTATTTCACAGGGGGTCCTAACAAATGCAGTAAGAATATTAAAAAGTTATAAAATTAGAAAGAAAATATAATTCATAGTAATTACATGTTACCAAACCATATACATAAATATCTCCAGAAAGTTTACAGGCAAATTGTTGAATTAATAAGACGATTTAATAAGGTCCCTGATACACTATAAATACACAAAAATAAACTGCATTTTCTGTATACTAGGAAGAGTTAGAACATATAATTGACAATAAATATAATCCACAGTAATAACAATATATAAAGTGCTCTGACTTAAATCTACCAAAGGACTACCAAGTATTAAATAAGAGGAGATGCATACCATGCCCATGAATAGGGACTAATTCATGTAAAGATGTCAACTCTCCCAAAACTGATACAATGCATTTACAATTAAAATGCATTGTTCTTTGTTTTGAGTAAATGTGCAAACTAATTCCAAAATGCATGTGTAAGAACAAAGGCTTAAGAAAATCCAAGACAACAATGAGAAAGAAAATAAAGACTCATCTTGCCAGATTTCAAGGCTAACAATAAGACTGTAGTAATAAAGACAGTGTGGTATTGTCATTGATGTAATCAAATTTTCCAGTGGAATAGAAGAGAAAGCCTAAAGTAGCCTCCTACAAAATATAGAAACTTAATATTTGGTAGAGACGGCACTGAAGGTTAGCGGGCAAAAAAATAAAACAAACAAAAAACACGATTATTCAATCTTTTTAGTTTACGACAATAGGTTATTCATACAAAAAAAAGTCAGAATAGAGACAACAATTAATATAAAGTAGATTAAATACTTACATATGAAAGACAAAATCTGTGGCAGATGGACTGTAACATGACCCCCAAATTATCCCCATCTCCTGGTACTTATGCCTTTGTGTAGCCCCTTCTCTCTGAGTATGGATGGGACCTCTGATGTGCTTTCAACCATGAGAATGCAGCAACTATGATGGGTGTCACTTTCATAATTTATGCTACATTGTTGGCAGAGTTTCTCTATTGACTGTCTTCCTGGCTTTAATGAAGCAAGCTGCTATACAGAGAGGTCCACATGGAAGCTACTAAAGGTGGACCCCAGGCAACAACCAGAAAAGTTTTGAAGCTTTAGGTCCAACAATCTACAAGGTACGAAATCCTGCCAACAATCATGCGAGCTTGGAAGCATATGCCTCCCCAGTTGAGTCTCAGATGAGATTGCAGCCCTAGCCAGCAACTTAATTGCTGCTTTGAGAAAGACCCTAAAGCAGAGTACCCAACTAAGTCATGGTCGATTCCTGACCTACAGAAACTGTGGGATAATCAATGCATGTTGTTTCAAGCCACTAGGTTTCTGGTAATATTGTTAGGCAGCAATAAATAATTTTAAAAAATGCTTAGGAGAAAACATAGAACATTTTCAGGGCCAACATCTTGGGAAAAAATTTTAGTAAGATGCAAAAACAGTGCACATAATAAAAGAAAACACCGACATATTTGATTACTTTCAAATTAAGAACACCTGTGTATCTAAAGCTATCACAATGGTCACTATACAAAAATCAAGAAAACATAAGCCAAAAAGTTATTCACAATACATATAATCAAAACAGGATTAGTATTCATAATACATAGTAAACTTCAGTGAGTCAATAAAAACTGAATAGAAAAAGGGGTAAAAGAAATGACTCCAATTTCACTCCAGAAAAGAAACACACATGACAAAAATAAAGGCTATATGTGTGAGTTTGGGTGGGTGTGTGAGTTTGGATGGGTGGGTGGGTATATGTGTACATGTGCACACACACTTGTGTGTATAAGTTCTAAGTCATTACTAGTCAGAGAAATGTAAATGAAAACCATAATGTGACATTCTTTTATCCCACCAGACAGGGAAATATTAAAAATTCTGTAAATGTCAAGTGCAGAAGAAAATCCAGCATAGAAACTCTCCTATATTAGAGTGATAATTTATACAAACAATCTGAAAAATAATTTGGCATTGTCTATAATAGTTGAGGATGTACATATCATATTAATCCAGAACCTTTCAGCTCTAGATATATATGCTAAAAAGGAAGATTGAGTGGGAGGGAAGGTTCTTAGTACAAACAAACCAACAAAAAACTAAATTCCTGCACGTGTACATTATGGAACATACTTAAGAATTTTAACAAAAAATTACTTGAATTTGCAAAAATTAGAAATATCCTTAAAATCTACCAAGCAGCTAAAAGATAAATAAGGTATGGCATGTTCCTACAATAGCATATTCATATAATGAATCACTACCATGGTGAAAATAAGTGATCTCCACCTACAAACATCACATGTATTAGACAAAATTTTGAGCAAAAAATAAAAGCAAGTTGGATACTAATGGTACAATGTGTTACTGTGATGGTTAGTATTGGGTGTCAACCTGACTAGACTGAGGGATTCCTAGATGGCTGATGAAGCATTGTTCCTGGGTGTGTCTGTGGGGGTGCTGGCAGAGAATGGCATTTGAGGCAGTGGGCTGGGAGAGGAGAACCCACCTTCAATGTGGGGGTGGACACCATCTAATAGGCTGCCAGCAAGGCTAGAACAAAGCAGGCAGAAGAACTGGGATAGACAGGTTGCTTGCTGAGTTGGCTTGCTCTCTTTCTTTCCCTGCTGTGCCACATACTTGGCTTCCTCTCCTCCTGACCTTGGACATCAGACTCCAGGTTCTTTAGCATTTGGACTTGAACGAGCAGCATGTCAGGGATTCTCGGGCCTTCAGTCTCAGACTGAGTGCTTCACTGTTGGCTTCCCTGGTTTCGAGGCTTTTGGAATTGGACTGAGCAATGCTACCAGCTTCTCTTTACCCAGCTGGCAGATGACCTACTCTGGAACTTCCCCTTGTAATCCTATAAAACAATTCTCCCTAACAACCTTATCTTATTGGTTCTGTCCCTCTGGAGAAACCTGACTAATACAGTTAGTATTAAAATAAAATTTACAAACATGCAAAATCATACAGTATGTTGATGAAGATAGTGCCATATATGGTGGAGCTATAAAGAACAAGGAAATGATAAACACAAAATCCAGGACAGAAGTTACCTCTGAGATGGTTGGTGGGAGCAGACAATGTGAAAATGGGAGGTCAGATGGAGGGCTTAACTACTAATATTAACTGCATATTTCTTACAGTGGTTGGTGTGTACACTCATGTCCACTTTATTACTTTCATATTACATATGTTTCACAACATTTTGTAGAATGTGTGAGTATATGAATTCTAAATCTGAATCCCAGTTCTGGCCACAAAAACATATCAATATCATAGGGGAGGGCTTCCAAATTCCCAGCTAGGGTCAATGCATTTTTTCATTGTCAACATATTAGTGCAATATATTTTGCATATCCAAATACCTACAGTTCAACAGACAGGGGCAATAAAGCTCGTATATAAAAGAATCAACACAATAGTGGGATATAACTGCCTAGAGACAACTAATGCAAGGATGTGGCAGCAATATCCAATAATAAACAATCGCACACAAGGGCTGACTCTCTATTGAGGGTATGTGCCCCACTAGCATAGTACTATGAGACTCAGTCCTACTTCAGAGGTGCACACTCTCCCACTCTCCTTACTGAAAGGTTGAGTTTCTGACTGGAGGCTCTGGAATTTGCTCCTTAGTCCCAACGTACAAGCCATGAAAAAGAAAGCATCCAAACCTACAAAGCACCAACCAAAAGATGAGGTACTGTAGAATTTTACCGCTACCCAAAAAATGTGTGAATAGCCTGTGAATTAACAGAAAAGTTCATTCTAGGTACATTTAATAGTTTTATATTGATATAATCCTCTGTTACGTAGGGTGTTAAGGCAATATATACATATACATTTATATGTAATTTGAATACACTTCCTCCAACTGGTTTCCATTTATTCTATCACAGTCAGTGGAGTAAATGTAATGTTCTAAAACAAGCTGAGTTTACATATACTTAAGTGGAAAAAATTGAAATGGAAAAAATACAATAATGTAGACAATCACAAATATATGCCTATCAAATGAAGGTATGAACGCAGTTATGCTTAATGTTATGCAAATGGCACCTGTGGCCAGGCAGGGTGGCTCATGCCTATAATCCCAGCACTTTGGGAGGATGACGGGGCGGATTACCTGAAGTCAGGAGTTCAAGACCAGCCTGGCCAACATGGCAAAACCCCATCTCTACTAAAAATACAAAAAAATCAGCTCAATGTGGTGGTGGGCGCCTATAATCCCAGCTACTCCAGAGGCTGAGGCGCAAGAATCGCTTGAACCCGGGAGGTGGAGGTTGCAGTGAGCTGATATTGCGCCACTGCACTCTAGCCTGGGTGACAGAACAGGACTCTGTCTCCAAAAAAAAAAAAAAAAAAAAAAGCTCTTGTGACATGGAATAAAACTGAATGACAGCATCAAACTTGAATTCAGAAATGTTTATATCTCAATAAATCTCAGAAACAAATATACTTTGGAAAAAGACAAAATGCGGCTCTGGAAATGAAGATATTGAAGGTGAAGTGAAAGGCTGAATAAAATCTGTTTACTGAAATATGAAGCTTAAAAAAGCAGTATTTCTAAATCATATTAATCATTTCTAAATAATATTGTGTAATTTTTATTTTACAAGTTTGTGTAACTCAATTAATACAGTATTAAAATATGTGCCTGATTAGTATAGATATCTACATATCTTAACTATATATGCCCAAATTATTTGAAAATATTTTTAATATTTTCTCACTTAAAAACAGATGCATCACATTTTATATTGGTTTTTCTCTTTGGGCATATACTGTAAGAGAATAAGAGTAAATATACCTCTGCTGCCTCTCTGTCTTTCATAAGTAAGACAAGAATATTGGAGATGGTCACAAAGAGGAAATAATTACTATAATTAATTTACATACTTTTTGAAAATCCTTGCGCCAACTTTGAGGGAGTTTACTGATAGAAAAATGAAGATTTAACATTAAGAAACTTGCATAAGACCTCAGAACTAGTAGACACTGACTAGGGGATTTGTTCTTATTTCTAATTCCAAAGATCATTATTAAATATAAACTTGTTGTGTCTACTACATTTTCAATGGTAATGTCCCCCTTCAAATTAAGGATGGAAATGGGGGAAAGGTAAAAACAAAGCTTGTGAAAAACCCACCAGTACAACCTGCTGCTTGTACAGAGAAAACCTTATGCCTCTTAAGGTAACGAAATTTTAAGTTTGTGTGTGTGTATACAAGCATGTATCTTTTTATTCATGTGTTCAACAATAGGATATTTTAGTTTTATAATTACTGTTAGGAAAAAGTCAAAATAACAACTGGATATGTGTACATTTCAGTTTACTTCGGTAAATCTAGAGAGATAATCAGAAGTTAGTTGGTGTACATAAGCCAACTGTAAGCATGTTGTGCTCCAGTTAGCATTGAATTAGCCAGGGTGCTCAGATTAATGTTTAAAAATAACAGTAAAAACCTTCTGTTTTGTTTATGTGGAGTTAACTTTTATTAGCTATATCCTTTGTATGAACTTATATTTTAATGTGTGTCCCCTCAAAGCAATTTCATCATTTCTTGGTTGTATTGTGTTTTTATACATATAAATCTCCCTTCAATGTTAAGTGAAATATTGCATTAAAGCATCAAATTAAAATGGTCCACAAAGTTAAAATAACCATATTTTAAAGTTGCAAGCAATGTAAACAAATCCAGAGAAAAAGTAATCTTTTGGAACAGAGTGAAGGAATGAACATATCATTAAAACAAACAAACAAAAAACAAACAACAAACAAAAATCAATAAAACTTGGCATTAATATTTCAGTATAGTACAGGGGTTTGGAGCATTATTTGCATCATGCAATGAACAAGGTAAAAATAAACTTATTGTTCATTGAGGGGTGTCAGATTTTAATGCAAGGATTGAAAAGTTTATGTTTCCCATTTAGCAAATGAGAAAAGTGACAGTAATAGGAGCCAAATTGACTTCCAAAAAGAGAAACAAGGAGCATTAAAGATGTTGCATGACCATGAATATTTCCTTCTTTAAACCATAAAGAATAATGTATGTATCCTGAGGTCAGACATAGAGCAAAACACAATATATGAGAGGACACTGGCTTATCTAGGACATTTGAAAACCTCAGACACTAGGTGAAATTCAACACCAGTGTTAATACAGTTGAAAGAAAAATTACATTCAAGAGTCAGCAATACAGAAATCGCTTAAAGAAATAGTGTAATAGAAAGAGCAATTGCCATGTACTGTGAAACAGTATCGGCTTAGATTATAATTTATCTTTCTGTTCTACCAAGTATCATCTTCCCTAATATTTCAGTCTTTTAAATAGTTGATACAATTAACACACCATTGTTATTGAAATGATTCTCCTCGAGTACTTTATTTTCTGTGTTCAGATTTAGGGTTTCTCCTTTCTTCCCATTTCACTCCTTTCCTCCCTCCTTTGTTTCCTTTCTTCTGTCATTATTTAGAAGACAGGGAAAAGAACAACATATTGTTGTCTTTTCCCTAAAACAAACTCTATTTGAATATATTTGATCAACTGTTATAGTCACAGAATTCACAGCATTTGCTTCTACTTGGTGTAGGCTCCTTTATGCTGGGAAATTTGTGAAAAGTGGAAAAAGAATGTTTCTTTTTAGTTCCCTCTAAACTGTCAGCTTCATGGAGGTAAGGTCCATGTATACTTGATTCACCATTGCATTCCCAGGATTGAGAGCTGTGCCTGGCACTTTGGATCTGGAGGTTCTTAGAGAGGGGGAGAGAAGGAAAAGAAAAGCCTGATGGAGCCTGAATCAAATACACTGAGTTGTCCATCTTACTGCCATTACCAACAATGGTCTACACACAGGCCAGTCAGACCACACTCAGGCCTTTTTTTTCTTTTTTCTCTCTCTCTTTCCAGCGCATTCCTTGATATTCAAATTACAGACCAAACTTGGGGTCGTTGAGTGAGTGGGAATTGCAAGAGTTGAGTTTCAATGGTTTTATTCTATTTGCACTTATGGATAACCCAGAATCTCTCTTAGAAGATTGATGGGACGTGCTGTGAGAAGTATATACTCAAAACCTAGATCTCTACTCAAATTTACCTATCATAATTCTCCCTAGTTAATTGATATGTTAGAATGTTAGGGAACCTTACCTCTGGAAGTAGTGTTATACTCCCTTCTATTAAAAAGAAAAAAAAAGCACTTCAATGTGCTAACCCTGTGCATCACTTCAGTGACGTATACCTCAAGTAACTTGCAAGAAGTTTCTTCTTTTTCCTCATAACCATGCTGTCTCAGAAATAAATAAGCCATGTCTACTATAGAACAGGTACCACTTCTTGGGGCTTCTCCTTGGGTGGTAATCACTACCTTGCATGCCCCTCCTCTTGCTCTTTATCTTCCTGATGAATTCCTAAGAGTTTCAAAGTCTCTAGAGAGACTGCCAATTCCTCACTGAGCAGATTCATAGTCAATTGATTTTTATGTTCTTCCTTTATGCTAATCAGTACCTTGAGAGTAGATACACTGATTGTTCCTTTTATTCAAAAGTATCCGTTCATTCAAAAGTAACAAAAGTGTGGTGAATAGGCAAATTAACAATGAATTATAAATCCATTCAAAATTCCTTCAAAAAACTTTAGAACATGTGCCTAAATCTTGGTCAAGCCACTTATCAGCTGATTTACTTTGGACAAATCACTGGACATGAGTTTCAAACATATATGTAAAGTAACTACTTGAGAGAGTTGTTGTGAGGATTGTAATGATACACAAAAACCTTACGATTCAATGTGCAGCACATATTAAGTGATTAATTCATGATAGATCCTTATCCAAAGTAAACCAATTATTGACAATTCAGTCAACATTTAAACAGGCAGTAAACAGCCCACATATTAATTGTTTTGATAGCTTAGAATGTTAGGGAACCTTACTTCTGGAAGCAGTGTTAAATCCCTTCTATTAAAAAAAAAAAAAAAGCATCTTCAATGTGCTAACCTTGTGCATCACTTTAGTGATGTATACCTCAAGTACCTTGCAAAAAGTTTCTTCTTTTAGTGATATCATGCCTAAAGATCTTACCAGTAGCAGGAGGGGCAGATGTAGAATACGTTTGATACAGGTACATCCTTGCCATTTAGAAAGTTGCAGTCAGGACCTGGAATTAAGTTAGGGGAACAGAGACACGAGAGTCGGGGGTTGGGGGAGGTGCAGAAGGACCAAGTTCAGTTGCTAAAATTGTGGGTTTGGGTATCGGTATTCAACTTGTCTTGCATTTTCCAACTGCTGGTTCCACAGCTCCATATAAAATCTTAAGAGCATTACTCAAAGACCTAGGGAAAAGGGGTATGATAAAATTATCCCAATCATAGACAAGTTGCTTTTAGCTTTTTATTTTTGTATTAACAGGAGTCTTATTATACATAGGTCTGATAAAACTGGTTTATGATCTTCAGTCTGTTTCCAGTGCTGCATAACTGGATAACGTATGAAGGAAAAACGACGACGAACAAAAAAACTAATTGCTTGGAAGACTTAGCTGAATCTATCCATGAAAACAATCAATTAAACATGTATGTGTTACTTGGACTAAATATAAATAACCCATACAAATGGTAGCTCAAACAGCTCAAGTGTTTCAGAGAATGTTATAATCTATTGTTTAAAGTATCTATTGTACTCTATGCAAAAATCCAAAGTCATTTGGGTCTTTAAAAATGATATGGATAATTTTTCTTCTGAAATGAAGTGAAATCATGATTAATCAGACATATTAGACAATTTGGTCAACACTTAAATAAGCAGCTAATAGCCCACATATTAACTGTCTTGATATCTTAGAATGTCAGGTACCCTTGCCAGGTGGGTGGCTCATGCCTGTAATCCCAGCATTTGGGGAGGCCCAGGCGGGCAGATCACCAGGTCAGGAGATCGAGACCAGCCTGACCAGTGTGGTGAAACACTGTCACTACTAAAAATGCAAAAATGAGCCAAACATGGTGGTGTGCACCTGTAATCCCAGCTATTCAGGAGGCTGACGTAGGAGAATCACTTGAATCTGGGAGGCGGAGGTTGCAGTGAGCCGAGATCGCACCACTGCACTCTAGCTTGGGCGACAGAGCAAGACTCCGTCTCAAAAAAAAAAAAAAAAAAAAAAGGATGTTAGGTATCTTTACCTTCAGAAGTGGTGTTATATTGCCTTCTATTTATGTTTTTTTCCTAAATTAATAAATGAAAACTTTTCTATTTCTGATCAAAGTTAATCAAGCCAAACAAAGCAATTCAAAAATTATCATTAATATGTACTCACTTATAATTGTGATATACTTCGTATATCAAGAATGCCAAAGATATTTGGTGACGTACAGAAATCATTGCTGAACAATTATGCCAACCAAAAGTAAGTGGTGGAGGAGGTTCTTCTTTGAATATATTTGCAGAGGGCAATGTAGCAAGACCTGGGAATTTTGATACAAGGAAGGATTGTCCCATTCTTGTCAGGCATTTATTAGTTATTCTCTATGTAAAAGGACAATCAAATGTCTAATATTTTGGTGCCTACACCTAAACGTACATATTCTTGTGTCATCTCTTTGTTAAAGTTTACATTTTAAATTAAATTCTACAAATTAAATGTATGCAGATTCAGCTTCTTTCTCCTGAGCAGATTTTCCTATTTCCTCTGAATTTTCATTAGAGTAAATTAACCTCTGAATATGGCCTTTTCATTTCATCCTGAGTAAATCTATGTTGTTTGAAAATTTAAAAAGCCAATTATCATTATATTTGTTACTTCACTTTTGTCAGCAAAATAAGTCCTTTCAAAATTTTAAAATTTCAATCCTATTACTGTAATAAAAGCAATTATCTCAATTAGGCCTATGTTTGGGGAAGTTAATGTAGAAAAAGACGGATTTTACAGATAAGAAATTTTGTGTTTCTTTCAGAAGTATCAGATAGTGGCAATCCCTCTTTTAATTATTTTAAAGATAAGAACAAAAATAAGAGTAGAAGCTATTTAAAATTTTCCTAGATCACCGTAAGGGTGCAGGACCTGGGAATGTGCTGGGAGAGTCAATCCCCTTAGGACTTCAGTTTCTATGGCAGGGGTCTCAGGCACCATTACATGCATACATATCCAATGGATGTGTCACCCGCTTACCCATACATAACATTCCTTACAGAACAATCTGTGAGTAGACGCTTTCTCCAGCAAACTTTCTATTTTAGAATTAACTAAATAGTAGGGTTCATGTCTAAAATTTTCCCTTGGGGTGGGAGTAGGTGAGTACAGAAACAAGTAAATACAACTCTGCATTGCCATGTGGGGGTAAAAGCTGGGATACATTGTAAAGATCATTTTGGTAAGCCTGTACCTTCCTTTTGCTATCAATGACATGTTCCCATATTCATTCTCAATGTAACTCATTTTCTTTTTCATTTTCTATAACTCTTCTTCCCCTATTACTCCACATACTCCATCTGGCCTTCTCCTGCCAACAGGTACATTTCTTTTTCTTTCTTTCTTTTTTTTTTTTTTTTTTTTTGAGGTGGAGTCTCGCTCTGTCGCCCAGTCTGGAGCGCAGTGGCGCATCTCGTCACTGCAGGCTCCACCTCCCGGGTTCATGCCATTCTCCTGTCTCAGCCTCCCACGTAGCTGGGACTACAGGCGCCCGCCACCACGGCCGGCTAATTTTTTTGTATTTCTTTTTAGTAAAGACGGGGTTTCACCGTGTTAGCCAGGATGGTCTTGATCTCCTGACCTCGTGATCCACCCGCCTCAGCCTCCCAAAGTGCTGGGATTACAGGCATGAGCCACCGCGCCCGGCCGCCAACAGGTACATTTTTGTATTGTCTGTACAATGTTAAAATAAAGGGAACAGTAGTTTCTGCTTTCTTGTTTGCTACCTGCACACAATTGTTAATTCCTACCTTGATCAGATCTACTACTACTGACAATCCAGACTTTTTATATGTGATCTGATTCATGATCACATATCCTAGGAATTGAAAGTAAACATTGGGATTCTGCCCAATAATAGAAATAGTGTTATCACCCATATAGCATGCAATATTCATGTAGATATCATCCAAGTAGCATTTTATATGCTTGCTGGTAACTCTGAGATAGAATGAATAATCTTGCTTGAGAATACTAGTGTAGATTCAGGTCTTCAGTGCCCTCTCAACCTACATTCACATGAATTTCATTCATTTTGACATTACAGAGGGACGATCATGAGAGATATGGGAAGGAATATGTGGGGGAGGGGGAGCAGTCTCCACTCACACTATAATGGAAGAAAAATGACAGCCAAGTTAGGTTTAGCTGGAATGTAACATATCCACAGCTTCATCACTCTGGAGGCACATTTTGACATAATAACAAACTACTGAGAAAGAACCACTTTTATCTAGGTCAGAATGACAGACTCCCAAGTGTTAAGAGAGCTTGGGGGAACTACAGTTTGAAACATCAGGAAGAAGACTGCAATCTGTACAGAGATTTTCATCAAGCTCGACACTGCCTTATGTTTTCATCCAATACATTGTAATTACTCCACTGGCTTATAATGGCATAGCATTTTGATTTCAGAGCCTACCAAAATAAAATAAACCACACTTTATGACGACTACATTTATAATAAGATGCAGATGGTAAAGGAAACAGATGCCTCTGACATCATCTCCCATTTGCTTTCAACTTTTGCAGACACTGGCAGTCTGTAAACTCATTCAAAGGGATGCAGGATAAGTCAGGCAGTTTTCCAATTCTGTTTGCAGTTTAAAAAGACACTACAGTGGCACCACTTTGAGTCACAGAGTGTTAATTCCAGAAAAATAAATTTGATTCTAAGTCTGTGTCAGTCTTTAATGCAAAATTAATCATCTGGGGGGAAAATGCCCCACAATACTGAGAGTTTAGCAATTAGTAACTACTGATTGTTTTGCTTGACAGTGACAGAAAGAATAGGATGGGAGTGATGTGATGGTGAACAGCTGTAGCTTCAGGGAGGATCAAAAGTGAAAGGAGAGTTTTAAACAGACAATCATGTCTAAAATAATCTACCAGCCCTTGCCACCCAGATTGTTCAAAGACTTATTCCTTATATTTCTAAGTAAAAAACTTTAAGGGGGCTTTTAAAGTCAGTTTCTGACCTCAAAAAAGCATATTCATTCTGTATTTCCCAGAAGAAATCCTATAGTTCTGATAGGAGCTTTCACCATTTCCTCAGTGATATCACTGAACTTTATACACAGTAAAAAAAATTCTTCTTTTTCTTTGTGCAAGATAAGTGTGTCAGAAGACCTTTTCAAAAGGATAAGGAACTTTTGTAGTCCATCTTGAAAGCAAGAGATGCGTGGGTAAAGCAGCAATTGCAAGGCCTTTAGCAGTGTTTGAGGTCTCTAGATAGATTAGCACAGTTACAGATGAAGGGGAGTTAGACAAAAACCTTTAAAATTTTCCCATCTCCCCGACCCCCATGATATAACTTCATCTACCACTCTGTAGCAGAAACTTTTTAGCAGACGAAATTTTCAGAAACAAAGGCAAGGGAGGTGATGACATAAAAATAAATCCTGCTAGGCCAAATATGGTGCCATTTTTTAAAACAATCTCTCTGTGCAAATAACACTGAACACACATACACGCGCGCACATGCACACACACACACACACAAGAATAAACAAACTCTTCTGATTCATATCCACAAAGTGGGTTGGGAAGTATTATTAGTGCAAATTTCTGCTGACCTGCAGCATTTAGTCCATAAACTTTGGATATCCTAGGCGATCCATCAGAGTCCAGCAGATGTTTTCAATTAGTTTAATTTCATCTCTAGGCAAGTTCTGTTTCCAAACATTAGTATTAGTTGGTGATATTTCCCCTTCATAGGGAAGGTAGAAAAGGTTTGTAGAGGTGGCAAATAATATTTGGTTTAAACTAGCAGGAGACAAAGGAATTCCAAGAAAGGCAAAAATCCTTTCAGTAGTTTTCTGAGGGAAATGCACAATATCTTCAAACTTGACCAGCTGGTAGCTAGTAGGCAGCAAATCTGTATTTATTCTCAAGGCTGCTGCTGTATTTGCTAGCCACAAGTGAGACAACAGGGACACTGCATTTGATTTGGATTTTGATAATTCTTTCCTCAATGGTTCATACTCAAAAGCATAACCCGAATTTAAGTTACATTTGCCTTTACCTCTCTCTATTTTAAACAATTTTGCTAAATGCTCTGGTACATTCTTCAAAGAATAAAGACTTGGTTTACTATTGTACAACATTGAATAAATCCATGCCCGAGGGTCTCTTACTATATACAATGCCCTCATCGAAGCTCCTAAAACTTCCTGAAAAAAATGAAGCTTTAATGTCCAGCTTCCACTGCTTAAACTGAGCACAGGACGTGCACTTGGGTAGTAAACCAGGTGTCTCCTCAAAGCCCTAATATATTCAGCATCTCTATCAAAGGCGCCTTTCATTTGACTTCTTTGTTCTGGCAAAGACTCTCTCCTTTTAAATTTTCTTTTTTTGTCCTTATTCATTGCAAAATATTGGGCCAGTTTACCCCTATTGGGTTCATGCAGATGGATGTTTTGCAAATGTAATTTTGTGTCCTGGACTAAAGACTGCAACCAGCCTCGGAGTAAACGAAAATGCCCACTGCGGATATCTGACACCTTCCATTCACAAGCATCTACAAATGAGTCGATTTCCAACTCAGTTTCAGGAATATCAATGTAGGCCGTAGGAACCCTGATGTAGAGAAAATCACTACTGTTGAAAAAAAGTTGTTTGAGAATTTCAGCTCCTGAACCAGGAAGTGAGGTAATGACAACATCAGGAAGATCCACGTGGTGCCCTTCAGAAGACAAAGACTTCTTGCTTCCCTCAGCCTCTGTCCTTGTCCATTTTGCACAAATGGGCTGACTACAAGTGCTCCACACATCCAAAAGCTCAATAAACCACAAGGCAATAACAAGTATTAATATCCATCGCATTAGTTTTCTAAAAGAAAGGTAAAAACGCCATTGGAAAGTTAAAATCACCAAGCTAATGCACAAAATTAATCCAACTGCTATATTAAATTTAAATCCAAAGGGGAAAATAATCCTATCATGTCTTACAGGCTTTACTATTGCTTGAGTGCCCAAACCAAATCGGGTTATTTGGCCTTGATCAGCCACACTGGCAAAGCCACCGAATCCCAGATAATTGAATCTTGTCTTCAGGTTATGGTAATCAGTTACAATAGAAACAACATGTTCAGTATTATTGACATTGAGAGAAATCTGAAGTCCAGAATTGGAACTATCAATAAATCGGCAGCTGGAGACATTGATATATGGCCCATAAAAGACATATGCAATTCTTGTGATTGTGGATTCCATCTGAAAAGTAACATTAACAAATTGAGTCCATCGTTTTTTAAATTCAGCAGCTTGCTCTGCTTCCTGTATACTGGCCATGGGACTACTGCCATGATGATCAAACCAAAACATTTTGTAGTGTGCATCCCACACATCCATCATGGCACCATTATACCTATTCATAAACTTATATGGGATATATTTAAAATCAATATCCAAATTATGAAAGAAGGCACTGACAGAATTTATTGGGGAATCTTCTTGCCTCTCAATATGATCAACAACTAGCAGAGTTTGGGAATTTAAGAGAAGCAAAGCACGATATACACTTTTCAGTCTCATAGCTGAAGAATAAGCAGACACGGCTTCCCCACTCACAAATATCATTTCCCCATGTTGAGAGGCAGTGATGATTTCCCCAGCTGCATCACCAACCTCCTCGCCAGTCCACTTAAGCCACTGTGCACATTCTCCCAGTTGACCTTCCCAGGGCTTATTACACTGGCTTGAGGGTGATGGAGCAAACACCAATACATTGTTAAGGTGGCTCAACTTGGGTCCATAGAGAGCTTCAGAAACAAATACTTGTCCATTGGGGGCAAAAGTAAATGAGTTCTGATCTGGATGCTCATGTCCTGGGTTAAAACTTCTCCACCCATCAATCCAGGAATATGGCTGAAAATGAACTATGTCATACACAGCTCGTCCCCCCAGCTTCCCAGATTTAAAAGACACAAAGGTATTGGTCTGTGTGTTTGGCAACCCAGCCCCATAAGTAACCACACCCCAGTTAGGGAATGTGTGTATTTTTGCAGTACCATAATCAGCAGGAGGCTGTGGTGTGAGCTGGGGATCATACCAGATGTATTCAGTGTGAAGAGTACTCCACCTTTGGGCAGTTGAAGGAACCATCGGTCCATCTTTAGGTCGGTGCTTTCTAATTTGCTGAGCTAACCAATTTCCAGCCCCATTCTTTAAGATGAACTTATCTAAGAAAACTAGCTGGCTCTCTGGACCATAAAACCAATTATAATTGGAATCTGCTATACCCACAGTTCTTTGGAAGCCAGGTAAAAGGGTGGCATAATAGAACCAAAAGTGCATCTTTAACCAGTTATTATCCAAGTTGTTGATATTAAAATGGCGCTGGGCCAGAAAAACATACTGTGTGATGGATTTAGCTGTGTAGCTTCCATAGGCCACACCTTCATCCAAAGAACCATCAACAATATGATTCAATAGAAACATTGTCTTTTCCATGACATCCACTACAGCCTGTTTCCATATATTTGCTTTAGATCCTTTATCTACTCCAGTCACCAAGGCCCCTGTGAGTAATGCTATCATATTAGTGGCTTGGTGGTTATGGAGAAGCTGTTTGCCCCATGAGCGGACCTTGGAATACTCATACATTTCCTCAGTAATAACCCATATTTTTTCCAGGTATTTTTGTCTTCGATGATTATCTAATAAGTTACATAAAAAGTCAAAGGCAGTGGCAAAACCTGTTAAGGAATGGCCAATTGGAACCTCATCTCCTGGTGCATTCTCAACTAGCCAGTCTTTGTAGCCAACCATCCTGTCCATATATTCCAAGACAAATTCAAAGGCAACTTTGTCTTCTGGGCATAACAAACAGTACAATGCTAAAGGAGGCAGATTGTTACCATAAATTTCATTCCACTTGGCAGCAAAATCAGCATGCTTTGGTGGAGGTAGGTAGTATGTTGGGTTGGACAGCATAACTGTCACTGCACTTCTGATAGCTCTAAAAAGATGCAAATGGCTTGTGCGAGACTTTTGTCTCATTGCTTGGATTTCTCCAGCATCAAAATATAAACTTGGATGAAGCATACTTTTCTTCAGCTTTTGGTTGGGTCTGAAATCTTGCACTTTCTGTGTTTTAAACTGATCTATATCATCTGTGAAAACTGCCCATTCAGAGTAATTGCTCACAGATTCCTCAAAAGTAGAGAAAGCAAACATCAATAATGCTAAGAATAGTAAATGTCCTGTAAACATTAACGCCATGATCCATGGGGGAGCTCCTCCCTTAGGCATACATGTCAGATATGATGCTCAATGTGTTTCCCATCTGGTTAGTATAAAACATACAGTAAAGGCCTTGATAAGACAAAGACTGTAAATCTGATATGCTGTGAAATCCAGCTGACATTCAGTACATTCTAAGCAAGTGCAGTTGCCAAAAAGAGAAAACTTAAATTGTGTATCTCTGTCCCTGGCAGTTTTGCTTCCAGTAAAACTTCGAAGAACGTTAAAATCTCTAATTTTTCCATAATACACAGGGAAGTGATTCAGTTAAAAAACACTATGAATTTAGCATTTACCTCCTTTACTTAAATCTATTTAACACAAAGAGTTGGAACACACATTGTAAAAAAAGAGAAAAAGCACTCCAAAATTCAAATTAAGAGTCATTTCTAGCACAGAAAACTATCACTGGTGATACGCTCACCACACATGAATGATGCCTTTGTGTATGTTTGCCCAAAGAAGATGATAAAGTACTGACATTCTTCGAGTGAGTGGACTCAGTTGTCATTCCTCTCAACTTTTTATACTTCTTGTCTTGTGAATACGTTTTTCTTCCATTTATGAGAGAGAAACATCCTCAACAAGTGATCAAAGTCTTAGTTGGTTTTTAAAAATTCAGAATTCTGCCTTCATTTCAAGTATTTTTCAGGCTTACTTACTCATCAGCCTATTATGACAAAGAGAAATCACGTTCACATCTTCTTTTATCAGCTTCATGTGTATAACCATAAAAATGGAATCTCTTCAGTCACCTAGATACTTCTCGTCCAATCATGAAGTAACCGCCAACGGGGAAAGAAAATTCCCCTTTCAGCAACAGTGAGGTCTCTCTTCTGTTCTTTTTTCATGACACTCTTTTCTGGGGGTGGGGGACAAAATAAAAATTCTCTGAAGCTTCAGGTATGCTGAGAGTGAATATAAACTGATGACTTAAACATTCTGCAATCACTTGATAGAAATTTTAGAATCACAGTAAAATCTCATATTATCTGCAACCTAAGCTAGGGCAAGTGATTTTTTTCATATCCATGTAAATGCACTTATTTGGAACCCAATGACAGTCAGCAGAAGACAAGCAACTAATAAATACAAAATATACAAGATAGAACTTTCTCGACAATATCTATAGTTTAACGCCACTAAAGTGGCGTCAGTCACTTAAAAAATGTTTTTATTCAAATACAGTTTACACAAAGATGAATCCTGCTATCCTTGTTATTTCTTGTTCTCAAGGACCAAGGGACAAAAAACTAAAAGTTGAAAAGATCTTTTTTTTTTTTAAATTCCGGGGGAAGGTTTAGCGTTCATGGGATCAGAAGGTATCTTCCTAACGAGAACTACTCGGACCAGTCACTTTTCTCGGCGGGGTAACCGCGAATCGTGACCAGGCGCCAAGCCGAGGGGCGGTAGCTCCGCGCTCGGCGCTCACCTGTGGCCGAGTCCCTGTCCTCAGGCGGAGCCGCCAGAGGGAGCTCGGACCCTGGTGTCGGAAAACGCCTCTCCGTACCCGTCCGCGGCTGGAAGAACCTAAGCAAGTTTCAGTCTTGGACAAGTCTCCCCTCTTTCGGAAACATTCAGGCTAGGAGTTTCCTGATCCGCCCCGCCTGTTGCATTTTTCTCTGGCGTTCTCCGACCCTGCCGCCCCCATTCTCCGCTCCCCGCTCTGGGGCTGAGGCAGGAGGGCGAGAGACCCCTGAGCCACCAAGTCCGCTTACCTCAGGCATATCCCGACGGGGGCTCAGCGCCGCACTGGGCCCCAAGGTAGGCGGAGGTGGAGAGTTCCAGAAAACTGTTCTGCACGGTGGGCCAGGCTCCCGCGGGGGCTCCGCAAGACCCCCGCGTCGTCCCCCGCGCTCCGGCAGGCGCTGCCCCAGCTCGGTCTCCTCAGCCGCCCTCGGTCCCCGCGCCCCGCACGGCCCGGACACGCCCGCCCTCAGGAAACGCCGGACGCTCGTGGGGGCAACCGCGGACCGCAGGACAGGGACCCGCGGGCGGCGGGTTCTCTCGGTGGCGCCGTATCCAGAGCAGCGCCCGCGTCCCCAGGCGGTGATGTCGCCGCGGCCGAGGATCCTCTGTGCCAGCTCCGGCCGCGCAGCCCGGGGAGGGTGAGAGACGGCGACGCGGGCCGGTAAGCGGAGGCGGGGCGGAGACAGGACGGGGCGGGGTTGAAGGCGGGGCCTCAGGGAAGGCGAGAGACAGCAACGCTGGCTGGCGGGCGGGGGGCGGGACGGAGACAGGACGGGGCGGGGTCAGAGGCGGGGCTTCGGGGAGGACGGGAGGAGCCGTGAGCAAGCCGGCGGCTGGCGGGGCGGGGCGGGGCGGGGCCGACAGCAGGTGAGGCGGGGCCAAGCGCCCCGGGTTTCTAAGCGGAGGAAGCTCTGGGCGTTTGTGTTCTGGGATTGCAGCGGTGGCCGCGCGCTCCCGGAGGAGTCGAGCTGGAGGAGGGGACAATTTGGGAGTGCGAGAGTCTAAAGACGCTGCCAGGCTGGCGTTAAAACCTTTTGGTTATGGGAACAGGACAACTATATAATAGAGCCATAGTGGGGGCTGTGGGATTGACTCAAATGATGGGAGGAGCTGGAGTGGGAGGGGATAAGCCCTGGAACGACAGAAATCATCCTTTTGGAAAGAGCAAAGGCTGGGGAAGGAGGGAATGAGCACTCCCTTGGAACTGAGAGGCAGCCTAGCTGAGCTTGCTGTCCTTTGGAAAAGCAAAACCAAAATACCCAGATTAATATAGGAGAACAACTTCTGTAGCCCAGATGCTAACAAAGATCAAGGGAAAACAGAAAAGACTAACCAGCTTTACTGATGGAAAACAATTTCTCAGGCAGTATAAATAGGGGAAGCATGAGACAAACAAGTAGAAGGAGCCTCTTATTTAAAAATGGGACCTGGTATTCGGTAAAGACCTACATGCAGACAGGAGAAGGCAGTGTGCCCCGGTTACTACGACATGTAAGTGCAGTGCCAGGGCGTGGAAATCCTAGAGCAGGACTCCTGTTGCACTCCACATATGGAGCTTCTCACAGGTAGCTGAGATGACACTTTGGCATAAACCAACCCAAGCTCTGACCTCAAATGTAAAAAATAATAGCTTAGTAGTAATAAAAATACAGGGAAATATCAAGCTTCACAAATGAACAATTCCATTCCCAGTTGGGGATTAGTAACACATTCAGTCTCTTCATTTCCCATACTATTTTGGTAATATTTAAGAAGATATATTTTAACATTTTAAAACTAAATGTCTTGCTTAGATCATTTACTGGTGAAAATCAAACAGTAGACGACTGCTAGCAGACTACATTTCAAATCATTTAACTTTGAGGTGAAATGTGGCCTCTAACTCCTCATCACTCCTCTATTTTGGCCCCTTAGTAACCCTAGCCCAGTCCAAATGGCCACACTTGCTTTCCTCGGGTGCTTCAGTAACTATGCTTATTCCATTCTTTCCCTCACAGTGTCCTTTACCCAACCACCCCACTTACTAGTTAAAATTTTTCTGACTGTTGAAATTATCTGATCATCCTGGTCTCAACTCAGATGCTTACATTCTTCTGTAAATAACTCCAAAGTTTCCCTAGCCAGAATGTATTACTCCCGAACTATATCATTTGTAGCTATATTCGGCCGTTTAGGTTGTTTATTTTCTGCTTTCTGTTTCAACTGGTTGACTCCTGTACCGTATTCAAAACTCCTACAAGTCATGAGTAGCACGCAAGTCCCCTTTGTAAGTACTATATCTGCTTTTGAAATGAGTTGAACCTTGAACAATCGGGCTGATACTGAGCCTCGTCTCCTCCACTGTGGTTCATTCCCAAACAAGGATCCTCTTCTGACACAACTTCCTGTAAAATCTGGATTGTGCCTCTACATGGCCCCTGAGAGACGAAGAGGACCCATGGCCTCCAACCTCATTTATGAGAAAGTAGAGTTGGGGGAAAGGGGGAGCTGACTCCAGAGATTCCTATCTATTTGCAGAGGGGAGCCTAGAATTTAGGGTTAGTAAACACAGCTACTAGATGTACAGAACATTTCTCAGAACAAAGTGTGTGGGCAGGGTTATTTCTATGGATTCAAAGTGTCTCATGATGCGAGGGCAAGGTGAGTCAGAGAGAATTAATGCGCAAACATCTGCCAGGCAAATATTCTTCCAATATTGTTTTCAGATTTTGAAATATCAATATGATCATTTTCACTTTAGAGAAGAATGAATTCAGGTACCGACATTGTGGCCTTTCAGCTCTGCCCCATGCATCTGTGCTGAAGCAGTGGGGATGCAGCTAGCCTCCCAGCATTCTCAGATGGGCTTTCAGACTAATTCATTTTGAACAGACATCTTTTCATAGTGGTAAAATGTGAATGCATTAAAGTAAAACAAGAGCCACAGCTGAACAATTCAAATCATTGGCAGAAAGGGTGGTAGGTAAATGGCACTATTAAAAATGAAGAGAGTCTTGTTTCCTGTGAACTAAAAATGGGTAGCTCCAATTATTGCTCCTTCCACACATGAAGATGGTACAAAGTTAGTTAATTATAAATAATGCATCCGACCATAGAAGGGAAGAGCTATATGCTATGTTATTGTACATTAAAAACCTTTATTAGTGTGGCAAGAGACACATGTACCAACAGCTGCTAAATTCAGAATTCTGGAGCAGTATCTTATTTTAATGTAAGTGAAGAACGCTGCAGTCTATTGCTCTGGGGATTTCTCTATATATAAAAGGATCTTAAATCTACATGAGATTTTACTCCGTGATTTCAAAGTACTCATGAAAATCTGTTTTCTTTATTTGCCTATCTTTCAACCTACCCACAACCACCTATCTTACAACAGAAACAATGCTTTCTAGAATAGATTCCCTAGAACAGAAGCCTTTCTCGCACTCCTTTCCTTCCTTTCTTCCTTCCTTCCTTTCTCTCTCTCTCTCTCTCTCTTTTATTTTTCTTTTAAAATTTTATTTCTCAACATCTATCCCAGAGCCTGGCACTTTTTAAAAAATGTTTGGTGAATGTTTAACATGAATTATCGCCCCCATTTTATGATAGAAGAGAAAACGTGATAAAGGTCTAAAGTGGGTTACTACATTTTAAGCAGAGTCACACACTCTTTCTCCTGACTGTGCTGAGAAGCCTCTTACCACACAACCCGTAATTGGAGCTATGCCTTGAGGTGACTTAATTCAAGTGAAACATGAGACTGGAAAGTCATACAACATTTTCAAGAGAATTTCTGCATTAATTGTGTATGTTAAGATAGGCAAATTCAAGCTGTGAGCCTGAGAACGATAAAGTACAAGCCATAAAACAAGCCTAGACACTACATAAAGTCCCTGATCTAAAATCACATTTGTCCATGATCTGTTATTCTGGTGGTTTTTAAATAAATGGGGCCAAGACATTCAAGAACTAGTTGCTGTGCATTCAGCAACTTATATGCACAGGTCTCCAATACCTGGGCTTTCACGCAGCATAGCCATTTGAATATGGAGATGGCTTGGTTATTCTTCTCATAGCATAACCTGTGTTTGCTACAGCTTTGGCCGTGAAAGCTCAGATGCAGATTTCTCGAACCACTTACCAGGGCCAGATGTATATTATATTGATCCACTAGCAATATTAGAACTAGTGTCTGCCCCAGAGGTTAGGGATATAGCATCTGTGACTGTTTAGAAACAGACACCAAACTTAAGCTGCAAATTTTATTGCCCAATTTGCCAGCAGTAATAGGCCACACCAATAATAAAGACAAAACCACAAATTTAAAGCAGGCGGTACAGTCTGGAAATAATCTTTTTTTTTTTTTTTTTTTTTTTTTTTTCACAATTGCTTTGAATACAAAACATCTCAAAATGACAGGGATTTTGCCTGCAGAGTTGCTAATGAAGATGTGGCTGAGAGTGTTTCTTGAGTTTGTTTATCCAGCTGCACAAGAGTCAGCATGACAGTAACTAGATTTATTAAAACTTAAAAATAGCAAAGCCAAATTCTGGGGGAAAAAGTTTCCCCATAAGTCTACTAAAGCCTTGAATTCATAAATGAGAAGCTTTATTGCTACCATATTTGCTTACATACAGTTTAGCTTTTGATATGAAAGAAAAATTTAAACAAAGTAAAACTTGCAAAGGGATCATAAGATGGTTTCTCCAGGGCTCTTCCACCCTCCCTTTCCCCTGGCCTGGTATCCTTACACCAGCGTTTCTCAACAGGACATTTGGCAATGTCTGGAGAAATTTCAATATTGGTCTCGGTTAGTGGGAGGGACTGCTGGAATCTAGTGAATAGAGGTCAGGATGCTACTAAATATCCTGCAATGAACAGGATAACTTCCCCTCTCCTCTTGCCTCACAAAACAAAGAATTATGCAGGCCAGAAAGTCAGTACTGCTGAGAATGAGAAACTCTGACCTATCCCACTGACTCTAAAAATTGATTATGTACAAATTGTTGGTAGTTCAAATCAATTCCTAAATTGTCCCCCTGCCTTGCCAATTACCTATTTGCAGTTTGTTCTAGAGTCAGCCGTTATGGCTAAAACGTATGTGTCCCTCCAAAATTTATATGTTGGAACCAAATTGGTAGTATTAACAGGTGGAGCCATTTGGGAAGTCCTTTTCTCATGAATGGCATTAGTGCCTTATAAAAGAGGTGCATTAAAAAAAAGGTGCCCTAGTCTCCTTTTGGCCTTTTGGTCTCAGTCCACGTTGTGCTTCTATAACAGAATACCTGACCCTGGGTAATTTATAATGAATGGAAATTTATTTCCTCGCAGTTTTGGAGGCTGGGAAGTCCAAGATCAAGGTGCTGGCA
This sequence comes from Symphalangus syndactylus, assembly GCF_028878055.3. NCBI lineage: Eukaryota > Metazoa > Chordata > Mammalia > Primates > Hylobatidae > Symphalangus > Symphalangus syndactylus. The sequence goes on along the minus strand of NC_072423.2, from coordinate 19,159,318 downwards.
GATTAGGGCCCAGTTTCTCTGCTGCAAAGACGGCACCTGAATGCTGCACCCTCCAGAGATGAAGGACATTATATCTTCACATGTCAGAAAAGGAGGAGAAAGAGAGAACCCACTCCCACCAACCCTTTTTATAGAGCATTAATCCATTCTTCATGAACTAAACAGCTTTCTCATTTGGCCACACCTCCCAACACTGTTGCATTGGGGATTACGTTTCCAACACTTGGATTTGGGGGAACATGTTGAGACCATATCACCTTCCATCTCTTCCTCCACATGAGGACACAGTGTTCATTTCTTTATTACCTCTTCCACTATGTGAGGATTCAGCAAGAGATATCATCTTCAAAGCAGAGAGTAAGCCCTCCCCAGACACAGAATCTTCTGGCACCTTGATCCTGGAATTTCCTGCCTTGAGAACTCTGAGAAATAAATTTCTGCTATGTATAAATTACTTTATCTGTGGTATTTCATTATAGCAGCAAGGACAAACTAAGACACTAGCTTTCTCTAATTTCTTCACAGATGACTTTTTGTTGTTTACCAGGTACTGGTTCCATTTTTCTTCATTTGACATAAGATACTTCTAAACCCAGCTGTCTCAGCTCTTATAAAAACTTGAGCTATGCCTACAGGCATAATTGGCAGTAAACTAATTACTACCAAATAATATTTGGAATGATGTTTTTTTTTTGGGTTATCAGAAACGCCCTTCTGATTTTAATAAGAGAATGTCCTTTTACCCACAACCCCCGTACATATCACGCACCCCAATTACCCTTACTATCTGATTTATTTTCACTGGAACTGTGTTTTTCAAATTACAGTTCTTAGACTACCAGTATCAGAAAGTTCACGGTGCTATTAAAAATGTCAATTATCAAATCGGTCTCAGCCTTATGGATTAAGAATCTCAGTGTGTAACCTGGTATTCTGTACCTTGAAATGTTCCTCAAGTGCCTAACAAATTTTGAGTCACTGTTCGAAGATAATTCTCATTCTTTCCTCCTTGCCACACACACCTGTGCCTGAGGGTTTGTTTGGCTACATAACAGAAACATTCTCAGGCTGGCAGAAGCATAAGCACTGACTAGGGTTAGGAACTAGTGTTGCAGAATAACTCAGAAACATGTATGTAGCTATTTTGCAGCTAGTTTAATAGTCTTACGTTTAAATTCTTTATTCACATGTGAGGAAGTGAGATATTAGAGTCAAGCAATAAAGGCAAATAAGATTTATAAAACAGAAAAGAGAAAAAAAATGAATACAACCTAGAAACAATGAAAGTTGTATTTTTTGGGGCAAGTTGATTAAATGACAGTTAGCAGAGAAGTTTGTTGCCCAGAAAACAGTGAGAGTTTAGCTGTAGAGCAGAAGTGATAGGTTCCTCTGTAGAGTGTTGGCCGCTAACCCGCCATCAGCACCTGTATCTTACTCAGATCTAGCCAGTATCATATTTCCTCAGTAGGCTTCCTTGCTGGGAAGCCACTAAAAGATTCCCCTTTCCATCCATCTGAGGCAGGGAGACTTCTCCCTCTGCTCCTGAGCATTTACTCCCTTCTCTTTTTCTGAGAATCAATTTCACCTGCTCCTTCATGGTGATACAACTCAACATGGCTATCCTTCAGCACAGGTTTATATCGCTTTGACTCTACCATCAGGCAGAAATTAATTGTCCTTTTTGAACCTCAAATCCATATTCTCAGAAAAGATGATTTCCTAGCAGAGTCAGAGTTTCATCATGACTCCAGCAGCAATGGAAAGCAGTTCAGGGTCACATAGTTCAAATATTCCTACAGGGGCTGACATTCGTGGGTTCGGGATATCAATCATCTTAGGAAGAGAGAGCTGGCTTATACCTTAAAAGTATCTATTATAAAATGACACAAACCAGAGAGCCATGCACCCCCAGGGAAGCACATAAAAGCAGTGTATTTTGTGGTGAGTAGTTGAGGTGTTGGAGGTTGAGGTATGGGGTGGGATAGTGAAAGTTTGGGTGGGAGGAAAGGTTCAAAAATGCCCACGCTTTATGTAAACAGGCTGACTCCTCTTTCTTATCCCCTGAAAATTATTCCTTTTGTAGGCTGTATTAAATTTACCTAATTAGAAGAATCACCTAGAATTACTTGTTAAAAGTACGAGATATGAGATCCAAAACTCTACTTGAAGGTAGAGTGAGGAAGGAAATATAAGAAGCCTGTATTTTTAAATTCCATTATGATCCTGCAAAATTAACAAATCACCATTAGATAACCTTTTAAAATATTGCCAGCTACCAACATCTCCCTAAACCTGCTGCCCCCACCAACTGAGCCCCTGATAACCACCACACTCTACTTTTATGAGATCAATTTTTTAAAAATCCACGTGAGTGAGTTCATGCAGTAGTTGTCTTTCTGTGCCTGGCTTATTTCACTTAACATAATGTCCTCCAAGTTCATAGATATTGTTGCAAATGGCTAAATAATATTCCACTGTGTATATGTACCACATTTTCTTTATCCACTCATCTATTGATGGACACTTAGGTTGATTCCATAGCTTGGCTATTGTGAATAGAGCTGTAATGAACATGGCAGTGCAGAGATACATATCAGTGTTTCTTTGACATACTGATATCATCACAAAAATAATAACTATATGTGATGCATAGGTTAATTAGATTTAGTCAAACCGTAATCTACATATACTTCAAAACATGATATTTTACATGTTAAATACTTACAATTTTACCTGTCAATTTATTTTATTTTATTTTTCTATTTTTTTTTTTTTTTTTTTGAGACAAAGTCTCATACTGTTGCCCAGGCTGGAGAGCAATGGCACGGTCTCAGCTCACTGCAACCTCTGCCTCCCAGGTTCAAGTGATTCTCTGCCTCAGCCTCCCCAGTGGCTGGGACTATAGGTACGTGCCACCACACTTGGCTAATTTTTGTATTTTTAATAGAGACAGGGTTTTGCCATGTTGGCCAGGCTGGTCTCAAACTCCTTACCTCAGGTAATCTGCCTGCCTTAGCCTCCCAAAGTTCTGAGATTACAGGCGTGAACCACTGTGCCTGGCCTTACCTGTTAATTAAAATAATAATAATAATGAAAATAATAATAATAATAATTGGCTAGCTACTTAAAATAGAACATAATTCTGTTTCAGATTCAAAGAGTAAAGTTTGATAGAGATGGGAGGTAGGTAATTTATGTGGGTGAAGCCAGCCAGGTGCTTGTTGTCACGTGGAACGTAAGGACCTATGTCACGAGATAACCTGATTTTGCAAAGAAAGCCAGAAATCTGAACTCGTATAGGAAATTATCTGATTTTTATAGTGGCTTAACTTGTTTTGAAAACTCTGTGAATGCCAAATAAAATGGATTCGAATCATAAACTGCAAGGTTTTGACTTCTGATTGTGAGCTGGATGCATGAAAATAAATTTCCTGATTTTGCATATGCTAGTTCAACTCCCCAGGAATTCAACTTTCCATTTTAATGCTGGGGAAAAAAATTACTATCCTTTCTTTTAAGTTGTCTACTACTATAACTCCTCTCAGCCTGGAACAGTCAAGGACTGGCCATGTATTCAAGCAATCTGATTTATTCCTGCAGTTGTGTATTAAGTTTTATTTCTTTAATTCAATAAATATTCACTGAGTGCTCAATAGTGCACTGTGCCAGATGCTGAAAAACCACAAGGGTAAAAAATATTCTTCACCAAATGGAGCTTATAATCTGTGGATAGAAAAGGCACAAAAGGCATGAATTATGACTTCATTTTTTCTGTATTTTAATCATTACTTCATCATATTTAAATGGCTTTGAAGATTCATCTATATACTGATTCCATTATTTTCAAGAGCACATGTAATTTGATGAGGATGGAAGATTGGTAATGACTCAGAAGCTGGGAAAATAGGTAAAAACCCAAATGTTGTAAGAAATCACTAGGATGTTTGCATTTTTTCAGAGATGCACTCCTTCTGTTCTAATACCTGGAGTCCAGCCAGGCACAAAGCAATCTGGCTGACTACTGCAGAAAGGAATGCTGGAACCTCTCTTGCTGACCTGCTTCCAGAGTTTCCAGCACAGCTAGCCAGAGACTTCCTATAGACAATGAGGAGATTCAAAAACAAAGAATGTAGTAGTTTGGCTATTTCTCTAGGAGCCCTTGGGGATGAGACTGAGCCATTTTCCTGCAGCTGGCTGCAAAGCAGGCCACTGAAAAAGATCAGTATGAAAGAACAGGGCATACTGTTGGTATATGCGTCACTGTGGGCCAGAGCTTTTTGTCATGGGATTCAGTCAAACTCAAAATGCAAGATGAAAGTCATCTCTCTTTGGTAACCATCTTAAAAATAATACATAGAAAAGAAGTGAACAGAACCATGTTTTCCAAAGTCCTGATGCTAAAAATCACAAAATCTTAATAGTTCCTGAGCTGGAAATGCAGACTGCTTGGCCTGGGATCAAGTCTAGAATTTGATGTTCTTGGCAGGTACGTCAAGTGGTTAGTATCAGCAGAGAAGCTTAGGAAATACTGAAGTCGAAGGATAAAGGATGATTCCCTCCCTGTAATGGCTTTACTCCGAGTTACCTACTGTGTGTTGTCCTGGGCTTACTTCTGGTCAATTCTCATAGGTTTATGGTTACATGCTGGATTTTGGGGTGAGATGATCCTGAGTTTGAATCCAAGCTCTGAGATTGTAATCCAAGCTCTGTAAGTTTCTGGGAGGTATTGGACCAGTTACTTACGTTTTCTGAATATAGGTGTCCTCCTCTGTAAAATGGATTTACAATAGAACTAACTGTATAGAGTAGTTGAGAAGCTTAAATGAGAAGAGGCAGGTACGTTTCTCAGTACAGAGCTTTAAGGGTTGTTACACTTTAAAAGCAATTTTACATACTTTATTTCATTTAGTCTTTTTAACAATCATGTGAATGCTATGTGATTAACTCAATTTTGTGTACCATAGAACTGAGAAAGAGGAATTTGGAATAGAAAATATCATAACTTAAGATAATGTGACAAAAATAGTATTCCAGTGTCTACCAACTTCCTTTCTGAACTTGTCTAATTTTAAAGACTGAGAATATTTGAAGGAAACATGTAGTGCAGTTCCTTCATTTTACTGGTGAAGAATCTGAGCTCGATGCGTGAGAGAAAAAGAAGGCCTGCTGGACCAGAACACAGGTTTCTTTACTACCCATCTGCAGCCATGCCACTACATTGTAGATGATGCTATTTGTTTTTAAGCATATTCAGTGATATATTAAGTTGCTTCTTTAGATCTTAAAAAAAAAAAAAAAGCAAAAAAACCTCATACAGTGGCCAGGCGCGGTGGCTCACACCTGTAATCCCAGCACTTTGGGAGGCCGAGATGGGTGGATCACGAGGTCAGGAGATCGAGACCATTGTGGCTAACACGGCGAAACCCCGTCTCTACTAAAAATACAAAAAAATTATCCAGGCGTAGTGGCGGGCGCCTGTAGTCTCAGCTACTCAGGAGGCTGAGGCAGGAGAATTGTGTGAACCTGGGAGGTGGAGGTTACAGTGAGCTGAGATCGCGCCTCTGCACTCCAGCCTGGGCGACTGAGCAAGACTCTGTCTCCAAAAAAAAAAAAAAAAAAAAAACCTCAAAGTAACAATTCTATATGCAGCTTATATTAGAGCAGTTTTTCAAAGAACTTTCTAGGACCCAAAATTTTTCTGGGAGCATTTTTAAAAGCTGACTATCTATATATCCATTACAGATCCTTTCTGAAATAGAGTTTTGATCAGGGCATAAAAATTTGCATTTTTATCAGGTTTACCAATACAAGATTAAGAATCAGCTAATTAAACCATTCTGTCCTTAGAGACAAAAATTGGGCACTGTCCTTCTTTTGTCTTCCCATCAGTTCCAGCCAGAATTTTAGGCACATGCTTTCCACTCAGTTAACTCATTGAATTGAACAGTGGTAGAATCAGATTAAGGTCAAATGCTTTAGTTATATAAAAATCTATGAAGCACATGTATAAAGGAATCATTTTCAAAGATATAATTTTTACAATTTACTGTGAATTACAGGCATAATTGTCCTGTCAGATATACTTGTCTGCCTGGCAAATATATGTATATATGATACTTGTGAAATGTGATACATACTTCACATATGTATTATATATAAAAGACAAAGAGGGATAGAGAGAGGAGAAAATTAGCTTTCAGGCCAATTTTGAAGAATGTTATTTTGGATATTAGTCATCTATTGCTGCATAACAAATTATCACCAAACTTGCTAGCTGAAAAGAAACAGAAGTTTATTTTTTCACACAATTTCTGATCATTACCAATCAAAGCAGCTTAATTAACTGAATGGTTCTGATCTGTGTCGCTCAGAGGGTTATAGCCAAGATGTCTGTATTTTAACTGTATTACCTTGTGTGGGGTATGACAAGGCCAGATGTAGATGAAAAAGAGAAACAGCTGAGCATGATGGATCAGGTGTGAACACGTTGGGAGGCTGAGGTGGGAGGATTGCATGATCCCAGGAGTTCAAGACCAGCCTGTGCAACATAGTGAAACCTCACCCATAAGAAATATTTTTTAAAAATTATCTGGTCATGGTAGTGTGCACCTGTAGCCCCAGCTACTGAGGAAGCTGAGGTGGGGAGATCCCTTGAGCCCAGAAGTTAGAGGCTACAGTTAGCTATGATCAGGCCACTGCACTCCGCCTGGGCAACAGAGTGAGACAATCTCTAAATAATAATAATAATAATTTAGAAAGACAGAGGGAGAAACTGGAAGGAGTCCTACAGTTGTGCTATACTCACAGCTCACTGGGGAGAAATAGCAGGCCATGCAGTGCTATTCACAGAAAGCATTGGGCATTGGTCATGAGGCAGAGGGAGAAAGGGTATTGGTGGGCAAAAGTCCTTATTGTTCTTTCTGCAGGAAGGAGCAGACCAGGTAGGGTAAGCAGGCTTGCGATCAGCCGGCTTGAGTACGTTCAATGGGCTCTGGTCAGAAGGACTGTTCCTGATTTCCTGGTACTTGGCCCTGAGTGATTAGGGTTGGGGTATAGTGGCACAGAGTGTGAGAGCCCAAGAAGGGAGTTGTTTGGGATTTGGACTTACTCTCTCAAGAACAACTGACTGGACACTAGCTAGGGTCTCAAAATGGTTCAGATAGCATTTTAAAAACTATATCACAGCTTGCCAGGCCTACAGTTTTCTTAGGTCTTGAGTGGGGTTGAAGCAACTGCTTTCTATAGGGTTCAACCAGTGGCTGCTGGCATGAAGCCTCTGTTCTTCTTCACATGGACCACTACCTAAGGCGGCTTGACTGTCCTCACGGTATGACCCCTGAAGTCTGCCAGAATTATCCTTTCGAGAGAGAGAGCGAGGAGGAAGCTACATTCCTTCGCTGGCCTTGTCTCGGAAGTCACAACCTTTTACTTCCACATTACTCTGTTCCTTAGAAGCAAGACATTCAGTCCAGATATGTTAAGCCACCCCGTCGTGATGGGCACTATTCTCTCAAAAAAGAGTTGGCAAGGATTTTTTCTTCCAGATTAGGGTTCAGGTAATGCTGATTGGAGAGAAGAAAAAATGTTCAATTTATTTTTTATTTATTTTAGTCATTACGGTTTCATTATTTTTTGATATTAAAAAGTCATGGTTGAAGAAAACAAAGGTCATTTCTTTTCATTAATTTCCTATGTGATCATTAGGTAAATTCTAGAATAACATAATCGATTATCACTATATAAAACCAGGCTGGGTGTAGTGGCTCTCACCTGTAATCACATTTTAGGAGGCCAAGGAGGGCAGATCATACGAGGTAAGGCGTTTGAGGCCTGCCTGACCAACGTGGCGAAACCCTGTCTCTATTAAAAATACAAAAACTATCTGGGTATGGTGGCGTGTGCCTGTAATCCCTGCTACTTGGGAGGTTGAGGAAGGAGAATCACTTGAACCTGGGAAGTGGAGGTTGCAGTGAGCTGAGATCATGCCACTACACTCCAGCCTGGGCAATGGAGCGAGATTCTGTCTGAAAATAAATAAATTAATTAATCATCCATGTAATAAAACATTATGGAAAAATATGTAGTTAAACATATTTTTATGTTTATTCATTCATTTATTCAACAGATTTTATTACAATTCCTAGTATGTGCCAAACTCAGTGGTTAGCAATGGGTATACAATAGTAAAAAGAAGAATAGGGTTGCAGCTGTCATTGAGTTTATGGTGTAGTGCAGGAAAAAGTGCTATTGACATATTGACACTTATATATATATATATAAATAAAAGCTGTGTTAAAGTGAAAAAAATTATACTACTTTATGGTAGACAGGAAATGAGGAGGAATAGTTAGAGAAGGCTTGTTGGAGAAAGTGGCAATTGGTCCTTGAGCTAAACTGTGAGAAGGGGTTGAAAAAACTCAGACCTTCCATAATTCATTGAACTTTATATCATATTTTCTGAAAGTTAAGCAATTTCAACTTACAAAGAGATTCTGAATGTTTTGCTACCTCAGGCAAATAATGTTATCCATTTAAACATCTTTAATATTTTAATCCCCTGTCTCATTAATAGCCTTTTTTATAAATATGAATATTTTGCTGGACAAATATCATGGCCTCTTTCAATATATGTTATCAGAAATTCTATGAAGTAATTATTTTGACATTTACTAGCTTATAATCACAAGGTCCATTTCTACCACTGTCAGTGAGTTTGTGGAAAGACATATTGCTTCCTGAGAGTCATGGGGTGCCATCTTCCCTACTGGACACAAGGAAAATATGGGAGAGAGCCTTGGTTATACTCACATGTTGATGGAAATTTCTCTTTCTATGGGTTGGGATACCTAGTGTGGTGGTCCAGGCCTTGACCACCAATGGTTCCTACAGTGCAATTATTATACTTGAGACACTTTTGGTTTGTAAAAATAGAACCTATGGTGTGTTTTCTCAGCCAAGGGGTGGGGAGAAGTATAAGTTAATGTGGATGGAATAGGAAGAGCAAATGCCTGTAGTGGGAGGGAGGCAGGCTCAGAAGAAAAACAAAAATAATTGGTTATCTAGATAGAAGGAAGCTTAGGATAATGTGATGTGATGGAAGACTAAAGATGTTCAACCACGTAAGAGCTAATACATAGGTTTATATAGTATGGGGTTACATTAGCTTTCCCATTGTATCTGGATAGAAGCAGCTTAGGATAATGTGACATAATGGAAGACTTAAGATATTTAACCAAGTAAGATCTAATACATAGGTTTATAATCAATCTCATTTTGCCCAGGGTAGTATGGGGTTAAATAGCTTCCCCATCTTAAGTATTGGTAGTGCTTCCTGCCAATCTCAAACGTCTCTTGGTTTGGATGATACATTTTATAATCATGTTATATATGTTAAAGATTTTGGTCTTTGTCTTAACAGTAAGAAGCTGTTAAGAATTTTAAATATAAATTAACATGAATATCAGATTTGTATTTTGCACATATCTCCCTGGCTATACTACATAGAATAAATTACCAAGGCACTTCCAAAAAGACTAGTCTATTGCCAGTTCTGGCAAGATATGGTGCTTGAATCAGATTGATGGCAGTGAAGATGGATGGATGGGACCTAGTTGGAGAAATGGGCTGTCAACTCTGCACTGTAGTCCTTCCATGAACCTCTCCTAAACTGATGTTATACTCCCCATGACTAGTAAAGGCCCTTTACATTGTCTTAAAAACCAGGACCCCACTTGCACATCCAGACGTGTTTCTACTTAATCTCCAGAGGAGAAATTGTTCTTTTTCCTTGAAAACTAAAATCAATAGACAGGAATTCCCTCATTGTCCAGCTGTCAAACCTTCAAGTCTACCTACATCTGCACAAAGCTTCTTTTCTTCTCAGATTACAATATACGAGGTATCTCTCTTTTTACCTAAAGTCAATAAATCCACCTCTGATTTGGATCCTAGAAATTATCTTCTCACCTCTGCACAGCACTCGATCCCCAGATTTTATCCCTTCTCACTATCTTTTTAACCCAAATTATTCTGGTGTCTCCCCTCACTGTTTCCTGAAAGGGCTTCTTCTGAGGACATCAATGACATCTATATCATTGAATTCAATAGGACTATTCCAATTCTCATCTTACTCAACCTCTCATCAGCATGTGATATTGTTGTTCACTGTACATCTTCGAAATTGTTATTTACATTGGCCTCTGAATAGTAACTTTCCTAATTTTCACCTCTACCTCCTTTGCGGTCCTTACCTTGGAGCCTCAAAGACTCTCAAGGCTCCTGGACTGTCTTCCCTTCTCACTCTGTCCTCTCACTATACAATCTTATATATGACCATGTCTTGAACAGCCATCCATAGATTAATTTTCTACATTTATATATCGAAATCCAGGTAATCAAATGCCTTTTTAGTAGTACCAATGGAATGTCTCAAAAATCAACCCAAAAACTCAAATGGCCAAACTCAAATTTGCAGATTCCTCCTACTCTAAACCTGATCCATTTCCATTCCCTTGTATTTTGGGAAGTGTCGCATACATCTAGTCACATAAGCCAGAATGCCAGAATCTTTTATGCTTCCGTTATCTCATAGCTTATCTTTCACGAAGTTCTGCTAGCTCTATTCTCTAAATATTTAAAAGAGTGGTATTTGCTGTACTCTGATTTTCTGCAGTAGCAATGAATTGTTTGGGTACAATCATGGAGAAAGCAGATTATAAAGTCAATCCAAGATTAGGTTTCACCTTGGACACAGTACAAGGAGACTGTGGTATTTGCAGCAGCGCTACTGAAATGATGTTCCACGAATCTATCTGTATACAGAAGGAACTGTGAATATGGCAAGCTTCTGTAATGAATTTCTGATGCGGCTGACAAATGGTCTTAGAGAAAGAGCTGTACAAGTAAGCTGCAGAAAGAGGAGGTGTTTTGAGAAAACAAGTGTATTAGTCCATTTTTATACTGCTGTAAAGAACTGCCCGAGACTGGATAATTAACTCATAGTTCAGCATGGCTGGGGAGGCCTCAGGAAACTTATAATCATGGCAGAAGGCAAAGAGGAAACAAGGCACCTTCTTCAGATCTCATGAGAACTCACCTATCATGAGAAGAGCATGGGAGAAACCGCACCATGATTCAATTACCTCCACCTGGTCTCTCCCTTGACGCATGGAGAGGGGATTATGGGGGTTAAATTCAATATGAGATTTGAGTGGGGACTCAAAGCCTAATCACATCACGATTCTTTCTGTTTCTTATTTTTCTTGCATTCATATTTTTAAATTTCTAGTCAGACTCAGTGCTAAAAATAGACCAGTGAACCAGAGAACTAAATCTCTTGATGCCTGGGAGGCTTACCTTCATGCAAAGCTAACATACAATACCTACATATACAAAAATATAAGGTTTTATAGCAACAAATAACAGGAAGATAATAAAGCAGATTAAGAAGCAAAAGAAACACTGAAATGCTAATTTAGAGATCCTTCTTGGGGGTGATAGTTGAGCCGGGACCAAAAGAAGTGACAGAATAAGGCAAGAGAATTTCAGTTGATATATCAGCTGAGACACAGGCCTGGAGACAGAAGTGCTTAGTGAGACTGAGGAAAAGCAAGGAAGCCAGTGCACCTGGAAAGCATTTGGAAGATATGAGGTTGAGGATTTGGAGAAGTAACTAAGGACCAGATAATGCATGGCCTGTGTCCCTTGGTAAGGATACTAAATTGTGTCCTTGGTGTGTTAGGAAGTTACTAGAGTGCTTTAAGCAGGGGATCAGTAAGATACGAACTATTTCAAAAAAATTTCTCTGACAACTATGTGAAGAATTAGCTATGAAAATAGCAGCATCAGGAAAACTTGAGCAGGATGTAGAAATTAGTAATTTTTCATGATGAAAAGGTCCAGAGCATGACCAGAGGTGGAGTAGAGGATAAATTCATTGGAATGTGGTGTTCAGGGAGCTGAGAGGCTGTGAAAGGTTCACCCACATAGAAGTGTGCAGGAATTGGATGGGAGTATTTCACCTGTGAGGAGGAATCACCTCCTCCTCACCTGTGAGGTCCCTAATGAAAACCATGAGGGACAGAATGTGATAGACTTGAATAGGTAATACCCGAAGAGCTCAAAAACAAAAATAGACAAATGGGACTATATTAAACTAAGAAGCTTCTGCACAGCAAAGGAAACAAGCAACAGAATGAGAAAACAACCTGTTGAATGAGAGAAAATAGTTGCCAATTATTCATCTGACAAGGGACTAATATCTAGAACATACAAGAAACTCAAACAACTCAACAGTAAAAAATCAAATTACTCCATTAAAAAGGACATGGAAAGACATTTACTTAAAAAGACATAAAAATGTCCAACAAGTATATGAAAAATGTCCCACATTGCTAATCATCAAGGAAATGCAAACCAAATGACAATGAGATATTATCTTACCCTAGTTAGAATAACTATTATCAATAAGACAACAAATAACAGATATTAGTAAGGATGTAAAGAAAACTCTTATACACTATTGGTGTGGTTGTAAATTAGTACAACCACTATGGAAAACAGTATGGAGACTTCTCAAAAAACTTAAAATAGAACTGCCACATGATCTAGCAATCCCACTACTGAGTATTTACACAAAGGAAAAGAAATTAGTATATCAAAGGCATACCTTCACTGACATGTTTATTGCAGCACGATTCACAATCAAGCTAAGTGTTTATCATTGGACAAATTAATAAAGAAAGCATGTACATACACAATGGAATAGTATTCAGCCATAAAAAAGAATGAAATCCTGTCATCTGAAGCAGTGCAGATGGAATTGGAAGTCATTGAGTTAGCTGAAATAAGCCAGGCCCAGAAAGACAAATATCACATGTTCTCATTCATGCGGGAGCTAAAAAAGTTGATCTCATAGTGATGTGGTATAGAATGATAGATACCAGAGGGTGTGTGGTTGGGAAGCAGGCATGAAGAAAGGTTGGTTAATTCGTACAAAAATATATTAGATGATAGAAGATATAAGTTCTAATGTTCATAGCAGAGTACAGTGACTATAGTTAGCCATGATATATATTTCAAAGTGACTAGAAGAGAGGACTTGAAATGTTCTCAATTCACAGAAGTGACATGTACTCCAGGTGATGGATACTCCAAATACCCTGATTTAATCATTAAACATTTTATGCATGTAATAAATACAAGTACCCCATAAATGTATAAAATATTATGTATTAAACTTTAAAAGGAATCTTTGATAATAAGTGTGGCACATATTAAACATTAGACTTGAAACATCAAAAATTTAATTCAACTCTGTTTTTTTTTAAAAGATACATCGGTTTAATAACTGCTTTTCTTTAGTAAAAAAAGTTACTTTTAAAAAATGGATCTCAACCTCATGTAGATTAGCTTTTATTGTTCCCTTCAAATCAATGTTTAATACTATTCTTAATGTCATTTAAAGATTTCGTATATACCATCAAAAGGCATAGAAATATCAGTTTTAACCAAAAAGATACAAAGACCACCAAAGTTTACTTGTGAAAAGGAAGTCGCCTTTCCCTGCAGTGAATTATCATTAACACCATCGCCAGAACTTAAGGTTTCACATGATGCCCAGGCAATGCTGATGGTAGCTTGCAGTGCTTGCTGACGAGAGCCTCTGGATCATGAGGCCCATAAGAAGAAAAAAAGGTCACATGTGAATTCTACATCTTGAAATTATTTTTTATGTATCTCTTTTTATAGTTCTCTTTTTGGCAACTTACAAAACCTCTCTTATTTTTTGTGGAAAAGTAAAGAACACTTACCACGGCAAGAACTTTACACTAGCAGGGGACCATTTCTTGTGAATTATGCTATTAATTACAGACTTCCTGTGCCTCATGACCAAAAAAAAAAAAAAGCACTTCTTAAAATGAAGGTAAAGTTTGTTACTCTTATCCTTCTTCCTTTAAACTGTCCTTTCTGTGTTAGAAAGTAATTTAAAATTGTGAATTAAAATGTCTCAAATATATAACTTAAAAATGCTTAGGGGAATTTAAAAACAGATCCAAATAATAATTTCTTTTACATCCATCTAAGGAACTTAATTTCCATTATTCATTCCAGATACCTTTATCTTTGCATTTCATACTGCTGTGAATAGTATTATTCAATGTGCTTTTAATTTGGACTCGGTTTTCCTTCCTAAGTACATATTATTTTTAAAGCATCAAACTCAGTATAGTTCATAGCTTTAAATATTTTATTCTGGCTTATTTAATTGCTATTTAAAATTTAAAACATTTAATATGATAAAATTACCAAGACTGCAGCAAAGGGGGAACATAATTTGCCTGTTTTCTATACATATTTTCTCTTTTTTTCCTATATAAAAGGCTTGCTAATCTGTAATCTAACTGACTTAAATAACCTTGATATGGTTATATTGTTGATTTAATTATATCACTTGCTCTTGTGAGATCAGGAGTTTTGGATTTCAGTGGGATTAAAATAGATTTGAAAGTTAGGTGAGTTTAAAACAAATTAAAAAAATATTCAGAAACCCTTGAAGAAAATTATACCCATACATATTTTTTTAAAAAAAATTAAGCAAAACTCATTATTTCTAAGATATCTGTGTATTCTGCAACTATATAGATTCTTTGTGTTAATAGATTTGATTTTTTAAAAGTGCTTTTGCGTAATTCTGCTGTTTGGTTGGGATTCTATCACTATTTCTTTTAAAAGAGTACATGTAATGAAATTAAAAGGAAAGCCATCTAAAATTAAATTTAGTAAATATGAGTCATCCAAATGTTATATTTTACCTAATCAAAAATAAAAAACATCCATAAATATTTTATATTATATGTATTGTTACATAATTTACATATTCTATGTATTGTTACATAATTATATTCTATGTATTGTTACATAATTTACATAATATAAGGATATTTTAAAAATCAATAGTTTTATATATCTATTTGAATCTTTACTTCATTAAAAAATTGACATATTCAAATTACCTGAATTGCTATGACCTTAGTTATAGTACATATATAAAAATCCAGAAGTTCAGGAAGTATTTTATCAGTTCCATAGAAAACTTAAATTATGTTCAAGATACTCTGAAGATCTGGTGCTTAGATATTTGGACAATTCTCACCTCCACTTACTGGTTACTCTTAATGTTAGCAACTCACTTAGTCCTTCTGTAATGGCTCATAGGAAACTCCCCAAGCACTGGATTTAATTGAATCATTCTGTATGGGAGGTCTTGTAGCCGCCGCTCTAATGAAAGTCTTACTTTAATTCTACTGGCCAGTCAGCTGTAGCCAATTGGGCAAGGTTCTAATTGGTCAAAGCGCTATAATTTGTTTGAAGACCCCTCTTAAGACAGGCCTGTATGTGTGAGTCCCTTGCAGGACTTGGGTTATGTAGAAGCCCTAGCACTCTTGCTGATTCTTGATCCTCAAATTTAGAAGAGGAAAGGACCTTAGTGGGTAATGTAAGCTAACTCCTCATTTTGTCCTGGAGAAAAGATCATTGTTTCACTTACTGATTTTAATCTTTTCATCGAATTCAAAAATTCTAAACTATTATTATTCCAAGGGCTGCCCTTAAAATATAAAGGATAAAATACATTGTGAAAAATAGAAAACTTGAGGAATAATAGCAACAGTAAACTTTTAGCTAAGCAACTATTAGGGATTAGGGAGAATCAGTACATATATCATGTAAATAGCACATCACAGATCACTGGGGTGAGAGGAGTAGAAAAGGAGAAAAGGACTCTTAAGAGAAGGAATCTTATACCAGACCCTCTCATATCTCATCTATCCTTAAGTCAAAGCAAGCATGCTGATGGAAAAAACCATGAACTCACTTATCATGACATCTTTCATGGTTCATGTTATTAGGGAAAATAAAGGCAAATCTCTTATAGAAAATTGTTCCTTTATAGAGAATTGAGTTATAAAGTGAGGTTATGCTAATTATTACTATGAAATTCCAGAATCATTGTGAAGCTGGTGATTTTTTTTATAACAGATCCATTTCTGAGCAAGGCAAATCAATTTGCTGTGTGAGATTAAAGAAAAAATTGTCATCTGATTGACACAGCAGTATTTATTTTTATTTTTATAATACCAGAACTACCTTTTGAAAAGAGACAAAAAAGAAGAAGATACTGGCAATTTTGGATCCACAATGGCAAATTTTTTTTCTCACCAAATTGACCAAATATTTTTGTATTCTAGAGAAACTATCTATATAACTGTGTATTCTAGTCAGATCAGTTAAAACAAAACTACAGTCTGCAAATGTCTGTTAGGGTGGCACCAGGGCAGTTGACTGAGTTGATTTAACGAATATTTATTACAGGCCTAAGATGCTCTAAACAGCATCGTAAATTTGTTATTAATAGATTTAGAGGCAAGATTTTGCAAAATGACTAAGTCCTTGAAAGGTTACTGTCCTTGAAAAAGTCACAATCTATTGAAGAAAGATAGAAATAATTACAATATGTGGCAACGGTGTTATGTTAGAAAGCTAGGACTTGAAGTGTTGAGTTAATCATTGTGTTTAGGCACTGAATATAGGTATTATTGTACTGTTTAGGGACTGAATATAGGTATTATTAAGGATAGAAAGATAGTAAATGCAAACACTGAAATTAGTAGTAACTTTTCTTCATTTACAAGATGTGAACAGATAACATCTATAATTGCTGCTAGAGAAATTTAAGTAACACATTCTTAAGGACAGAATGTGAGTTAGCCAAAGTAATGTATAGATAAAAGGAAAAAAATGATCAAAAATTATTATTATGGGAAAGAAAGCAGTTGACTAAGCATGATTTATTCACTAATTCATTTTTCATTCTTTTTTTTTTTGATTTAATTCTTCAGCTAAAACAGCGGAAGAGGTGATTTATTATATGGTTGTTACACTCGGCCACAAACAAACACAGAAATAGTCCAGAATGTCACAGGTCCAGGGCAGAGGACCAACATGGGCATTTTGTTTATGAGCAAGGTGGGTCTCAGAGGTGATCGGCGATCAGAGGGCGATGAAGTTCTAGATCCATTGAGACAAGCTCTAGACAGTAGCATGCAGTCCCACAACTTGTACCAGTATCCCCAGCATCTGGCATTCCATGTTTCTGCTCCTGTGGCCTCCACGGTGCAACAAGCTAGCGGTTTACTTGGACCCCTGCCTCATCTTTCTTCTTTTGCGCTTCAGCCTGCACATTCGCTTCTTTGTCCACTTGGCTCTCAAGAAAATGGCGCTAAGACCGAGAGCTCATTTTTCATTCTTGATAAACCTCTTTAGAGACTTCACTTCCAGGGGCCAGATAAGTAAATGTTTTAAGTGCTAAGAGCACATATCCCAAAATCTTGTATTCTTTTCAAATACCCTGCTGGCCAAACTAAATAGCAATATTTTGCCAATGAGCTGGCAGTTCTTATACTCTGATAACAGAATTTAAAAATTTAAAAACTATAAATGTTATAAAATAAACTGACACATGCCATATGCAAAGATTCCACTTAGCTTTATCAATGGCAATAAAGAAAGAGGAGACAGTGGTGTTGACCAGTTCAATGTGTTTTAGGAAAAGTTGGAGTCTAGTTTCCATAGGAATGTTTACAATAATGTTAGATTGTGTGTTGAAACACTATCACAGGGAATACCAAGTAAAGTATCAGATTAAATTCAAATGTCTTATTTGCTCCCCCCTGATATTTTATTGGAGTTTAGAAATGGAATTTTTAAAACCACAAGAGCAGAAGAACTAAAGAAAATATAAGGAAAAAACCCACAAAATTTGAAATATAGAAAATAGGTGACTTACCATACCTGAGAAAGCTGTCAAGTATTTGTCACTGGAAAAATTGAAAACATATGATTACAGTGCAGTGTCCTGAAAATACCAAGGAATCTGAGCCACCAGATTCATGAGGGAATGGAAATGAAGGTTTCAACATGAGGAGCATGAATTATTTAGGATGTTGATTAGGTGTTTAAGAAAGGTTAGTTGAAACCTTGTGTTCGGCAAATTGCCTTAGCAAACGGGAAATGGCGTTTTGAAAAAGACATCTATGGAATAGAATAACAACAAAAACCCACCCAGTTTAATTCAGATCTGCAGTGAGTCAAATGCTTCTTGGCTTCATTGAACACAAAACAATTAATATGTCCCTGTCAACCAGCTTTCTAAAAGTATTGTAAGTTTCTATTATTTATGTTAAAATTTGGTATGGTGGCAATGATTTCACATATTAATAATTGGATAATGGATGAAATCATTTTGCAGGTATTCACAATGGTAGAAATACATAATAATGATTTTTTTGTTTATGGAAATTTGAAAGCACATTTCTTCACACGTCCATTCAATAAATGTTTAATGTAAATATACTAGGAATTGGGTGATTTGAGGAGATAATGAACTATGTAAATATGGGCCAGCTTTTCAAATTGCTCTTAGCCTAACTGAGAAGTCAGATGCTAAAAATAACTAATACAATATGTGGGGAAGCATCAATTTTAGGTGTGCACACATACTTCAGGAACACCGAGGAAGGATAATTGTTTCTTCATGGGAAGGAATTTATGAGAGTGGATTACCAATGCCCTCCACTCTCTATGCACATCTACCCACAGGCACCACGCTTCGAACTATACTGGTGATTTACCTGAGAGCTGACCTTTGCTCATCCTGTTCCTATGCTTGGACTGAGCCTTTCACTTGCCTCTTTATAGGATGATGTTATGAAGACTTAGGCTTAAGACTCAGATTAAATATGTGTTGAAAACATAAAACAAATCAACCTACAAACAGGCCTGCAGTGAAACAAAGGTATGCTATTTTGCATAAGTTAAATTGTTTTCACTATCAGTGTTCTAGAAATTCTTTTTCTGCCTTTAGGATGGAGATTAATGTTGAAGAGAAAAAGGTTTTCCTCGATAGAGACTTTGAAGAGGCCCAAGACACTTATGGAGTGCTAGAATTCTAGAGTCCTTAGTGGTAAGGTCATTTGTGTGGTAAAGAGCCATCCGTAGTACAGTGGGGGCATATATTCAAGAAAAATTTAAGAGAGCTGATTTCTTCCCAGGGAGAAAAATGGTGCAAGTCAAAATTCTAGAATTCTGACAAAGATAACAAAGCAACAGGCCATGAATATTCAGTGAAGAAAGTAATTTTAGAGGAAGAGCTGATTTCTGAGGAAAAATAAAAATTTAATTTGGTGATAGTATATGAAAAGCTTGATTATATAGATGAAAATGTAAATTAATATACTTTTTCAATTTCAAAAAGTGTATAGAGTATCTAGATTGGGGCTTATATTTAGGGGAAAGGAATAATCCATACTGCCTATTTATTTATTTATTCTGGAAAAAAATCAGTGAGCATTTTGGGTGTGTTTGTTTGTATCAGATAATTAAATCAGATAAAATATATTATTGAGGAAAAATAGCACATCATTGAGCCCAATAACCTAGTTAAACTCTGATGTCGAAGTCTGGGAGAAAAAAAGCGTAGGTTAAGAGGCAGATTTAATACTATTGGTGTGTGTTTTTATGTACATAAATGGTAACTTCCCAACAGTTCCTCAAAAGTAGGCCTAATGGGTGTGATAAAGCGGGGAGGTAGATATTGCTGAAAGCTACTTTGGTCCTTTGGTTTACTCTGTTATTGGACCACTCCTGTTTTACTTGTTTCGTACAAAATGTATCAAGGCTGTGGAAACATTAAGGGTATCAGTCCCCTGTGGACATTGTCAGAAAGAAATGAACAATAATCTCTCTCTCTCTCTCTCTTTCCTCTCTCCCTATATTGTGATAAAGAAATATGAGATCACAGATTCTGAAAGATTTAAAAATCTATACTTACTGTCATTGTTTATCAAAATGCTAATAAATCAGTCCTTAAACATCTAGTCTTTAACAAATTTAATATGCATATCAGTGCTGAGTAGATTGCTAGTGTGGAGTAACTCCAAACATCACGTGCCTGTGTGTGTGTGTGACCAAAAGGATTCCTGAAAGAGTGTGATTGAGTTTTCCTGAATTCTGTCTTCTGGTACATTCGTTCGCTGGATCCACAAAACTGAGAATAAGACTGAGGACCATGGTTCAGCCAGCTGCTATCCTCAGATAAAATTTCTATCTTGTCTCTAACACAGTTTGCATAATTTAATTTTTCTAGCAGAATATTTTTTCTTGATGTGATTTCCACAGAATGTTAAAGCAGAATAGAAATAAAAATGTTTAATGTTTATTCTTAAATTTTATCTTCAAAATGAGTCATAATTGTTTTTGTTTACTCATAGATCTTTGAGATTCATTGAATTATTGAGGTCTAAGAGTAAATTACAATGCTTATATAAGAGAAGCTTGTTTTTTTGAACCTCTCAGAGCTGACTCTGAGAGACACTAGGGATTAAGGAGGTAAAAAACTTAGATATCAAAAAATTAAGAACAGGAAAAGAATCAGCTTGAATTATCATATGAGAGAGAGAGGAAATCACCAAGGGAGAAAACAGGAAAAAGGAGGTGATACCAAAGCAGCGATGCCCCACCATAGAGATGCACAGAGAGAGCAGCATCTAAGACCAGCTTAGCATCTTTTTGTTTTATTTCCGTAGGTTTTTGGGAAACAGGTCGTGTTTGGTTACATGAATAAGTTCTTTAGTGGTGATTTGTGAGATTTTGGTGCACCCATCACCCGAGCAGTGTACACCATACCCAATTTGTAGTCTTTTATCTCTCATCCCCGTCTCACCCTTTTCCCCAAGTCCCCAAAGTCCATCGTATTATTCTTATGCCTTTGTGTCCTCACAGCTGAGCTCCCATTTGTGAGTGGCAACATACAATATTTAGTTTTCCATTCTTGTGTTGCTTCACTTAGAATAATGCTTTACAATTCCATTCAGGTTTCTGCAGATGCAATCATTTTGTTCCTTTTTATGGCTGAATAGTATATATATATACACACACATCATAATTTCTTCATCCACTCACTGATTGATGGACATTTGAGCTGGCTCCTTATTTTTTTTGCAATTGCAAATTGTGCTGCTATAAACGTGTGTGCAAGTATCTCTTTTGTATAATGATTTCTTTTCCTCTGGGTAGACACCCAGTAGTGGGATTGCTGGATCAAATGACAGTTCTACTTTTAATTATTTAAGGAATCTCCACACTGTTTTCCGTAGTGGTTGTACTAGTTTACATTCCTACTCGCAGTGTGAAAGTGTTCCCTTTTCACTGCATCCTCGCCAACATCTATTATTTATTAATATTTTGATTATGGCCATTCTTTCATGAGTAAAGTGGTATCACATTGTGGTTTTGATTTGCACTTCCCTGGTAATTAGTGATGTTGAACATTTTTTCATATGTTTCTTGGCCATTTGTGTATCTTTAAAGTTACAGAGAAATAGTAGCTTTCTCTTGATAGACAAAGACGGAGTGAGAGAGAGAATTGCTATTTAATTAGAATTACTGATTTTATCCTAATTATTATTTTTATTTTTTCCCAAAGAATACTATCTCTTATTCAGTATTTGTAGATATCTAGGTTGAGTGGTTTTTGACCAAGCAGTAATTGTGAGAAAGAGATAATATTGCAGCTATGGAAGTTGGCAAGGACCTGAAGTACACCACTAGTAATGTCAAAACTGGAATTTATCCATGGTTGGATAATCATGTATGTGAAGTGATTCTGGTGCTAAAAATTTAATATCTGCTGATCTAAACACTAGTATTTTTTAAAAGCAAGATTGCATTTGATAGGGAGTAATTAACTGCGAATAATAAAAATAAAACCCAATCTCCAAAAAAGAATAGTTATGTTGTAGAAATATACAGGACTTTGATTAGAAGATTAGACATATCTTCACTTCATACATTCCTACAGAATCATTTACAAAATTTTTATAACAGTGTGTAAAACATTTATTTTTATGCCCATAAGATACAGACAAAAGCTATAGATGCTCTGTGAATTTCTTTTCTATTTAGGATGCCAAAGGTAAGAGGTACATGTATTAGTCTTCATTTCAATCAACATCTATTAAGCATCTACTAGATGTCTTTAGTGTTGTGCTGATGTATAAAATTACCCATGTTTGAAGATACTGAACAAGTGCTAAATCACTTGATAAAAACATCCAGAAAGTTTCATGGAAGCTGGATACTCCAACTTTATTCTAGATGGGCTTCACTTACTTTGACTAAATTGATTCATTAATTTAAACTACCAATCTGTCTGAATTGTTTTCATTGTTGAATGGAAACGATTTTGGATTAAGTAATTCTAACCATTCAATCATGCATAACAAACGACATAAATTAGATTTTATATATATAGCATATTTTATTAAATTTTCAATTATAACTACTACTCAATCTGACTATTGCATTATTGATTATTTTCTGATGTTTCAGAAACACCAGAGACAAGTTATGTCCAATAACTAACTTTTATATTGGTTTAACACTTTTTAAAATAAGATTTAAATGAATTGAATAAAAATATGTAGGCCAATTTTGAGTTACAAGACAAATTTAATTTGAAAACTATCTTTGAAAATCAGAATAATCAGTTTTGTATTTAAAATACATATTCATAATGTATACAGAAATTATTTATTCAATTCACTGTGACAGGACATTTATTTTACAACCATGATTATAAATATTAATTTTAAAATTAATGTACTACTTAAACAAGATATATACTTGATAGAATTTGAATAGAAGATAGAGATTGCAATATATTAATCTTACATATCCCACTAAGATCAAAGCAGTGATCTGATAAAAAAAAAAAAAAGCATTATGACTCTTTTGACTTGCCCTGTACTTATTTAGAAAAAAAAATCAGTTTTGAAATGCAAAACCCATATACGTAAAACATTATTACAATCAACTTGCTTGTTGATAACACTGACATCTTGACTAAAAAGATAAAATGTTTCTTATGTCAATTTGGTAGCAATTTTACTCTTGTAGAAAATGGCTGTGACTCACTGGTCAGGCCATTATTGAGTATGCAGGGACTTGGTTTTCTCAGCATCCTACAGAATCTTATATGTACCCACTACAGTATATCATGTTGATCTGGAGTGCATGAAACATGAAATTTCAGAAACCTATTCAGGATCTGCCCTCCAAAGTTAAAGACAAAGTGCAAGTCCTTATGACTCTCACCACTTATAATGATGCATGAAGACTGGCAGGTCACACTGTGTGTTTGTCCATTTGAGTTACTATATAGGAACACCTGAGACTGAGTAACATATAAAGAAATATATTTGGTTTACAGTTCTGCAGGCTGTACATGAAGCATACTGACAGCATCTGCTTCTGGTGAGGGCCTCAGAAAGATTGCAATCATGGCAGAAGCCCAAGGGGAACCAGCATATGAGAGAGGGAGAAAGAGAGGGAAACGGGGGAGGTCCCATACTCTTTCATCAACCAGATCTTGCATGAACTAACAGAGTGAGAACTCACTCATTACCATGGGGAGGGCACCAAGCCATTCAGGAGGGATCCACCCCCGTGACACAAACACCTGACCCCACCTCTGAAACTGGGGAATCACATTTCAACAAGAAATTTGGAGGGAACAAACGTCCAAATTATATCACACTAAATCTTGGAGAAACATTGTATCAGCATGTGATTGTACTACTCCAACCCATTTGTTGCCAAATTAGTAAGTCTATCTATCAGAAAGGCTAAGAGAAAGAGAAGGCTCTTAAGCTGGTCCAAGCTGCAATGTAAATAGCATAGACACTTGGGCCACTCACACTGGTGGCCCCAGTGTTCCTTGGTGTATCTGCAGTTGCTCAGAAATGCTGTATGGAACCTGAAGCAAAGTAATAGGGTTGCTGCTATGCAGTTGGGATAGGAAAGAGTATGCCATCAAATCAGGGAATTTTAAGGGTACTTCTCAGTTTTGCCATGTTCGATGCTAACAGTTAATGTAAAACTACAATAACCTTAAAAAGGCTGGACAATCATGCACTAAAATATATTAGGGGTAATGAATCCAGGAAGTGGAAATATGGAATGATTGGTGGAAGAGTTAAATTACAAATCACAACCTTGATTTCCTAAGCCACTGGAGAAATCAGAATGGTGGTTACTATTTATATTTTCTAATTGCTTTGCCATATCAGGTATCTACCTATGTACATTAATAAACATCCACCTCACTTTCTTACCCAAATTATTTTATGTATGGTATTTGTGAAGTTTATTTTACCTGAGACTGGAATATTTTGTACTTTCAAATAATATCAACCATGCCATTATTATTTAAAAGTATAAAATATGGGGAGTCTGGCAGGCAAAATAAAATTTCAAAGTACTTTCATGTTACAGAATACCAAAGTGCTTATATAACTGAACTAGATGAGGAAGAAATATCATTAGAGATAGAAACTGATGATTTTAAGGACATTTTGTTTTGTCAAGAATGTAAACTTGTTTTCACATTTATAGGTAAAATTGTATTTTCCTGAGATGGGAGGGTGGAGCCCATTATTTTCATTGTTAGAAAGTTCAAGTATGGAAAAGGGCTGCTTGTTCATATTGAGAAATTTATGACTGGATTATAAAGGCTGGAATGCTTAAAATATGTTCCAATCCTTTTTTGTATTGAGAAATTTCCATACATATCCTGCAGAGAATCTAATAAACTGCATTTCTCCGTTTGCTTTGTCACCAGAATTTACACATGTGACTTCGATTATGCTAAACCAATGTTCCCTTAAAAAACTCAGATTTGCTAGCAAGTTTATGAGGAAATAGGACATGAGGCATCCTTCTTCTGGTATGAAGAAGGTTATCAAAGGTAGCAAGCTCCTGAGGTGATGATGGTAGCCACAGATGCTCCAGAGAGGCAGAGGCGGCAGAGTTCCAAGGTGAGTGACAGCCACAGTCTTTTCCCCAGGGGCAGTTATGTAGAGTGGGTTCTTTTTTGGGTTTTTTTTTTTTTTTGTCTCTTAAAACTTCGGGTGAAAATCTATTCTTTCAGTCCTTTAACAATCCAGTAAACTAACTTCTCCTTCCTTCCTTCTTTCCTTCCTTCCTTCCTTCCTTCCTTCCTTTCCTTTTTCTTCTCTTTTTTCAGACGGAGTTTTGCTCTTATTGCCCAGGCTAGAGTGCAATGGCCCCGATCTCGGTTCACCGCAACCTCCGCCTCCCAGGTCCCAGCGATTCTCCTGCTTCAGCCTCCAGAGTAGCTGGAATTACGGGGATGCGCCACTACACCTGGCTAATTTTGTATTTTTAGTAGAGACAGGGTTTCTCCATATTGGTCAGGCTGGTCTCGAACTCCTGACCTCAGGTGATCTGCCCACCTCGGCCTCCCAAAGTGCTGGGATTACAGGGGTGAGCCACCGTGCCCGGCTTAATCCAGTGAACTTTCTAAAATCCGTTTATAGATTCCTTCTCACGTACACTAGCTTAGTCTACAACAATGCACCCTCAGTAGTGTACTGCTTATTAGTTACTGAACTTGGAGGCAATATTTTTGGTGTCTCTGAATTCCAGCTCCATCATCAGATAAGATGATATGTAGGTTGGAATCTTGTGTTTTCAGCAGATGTGTGTGGAATTCTCTCGATGTACTTCTGTACATTGGTGATGTTGTATGATTCAGAATTCACAGGGCTCACCATTGTCCCTCAAAGTCTCCATTACTTGGTTATCATTACTTACCTAGGACCAAAATTAATGATGCATTTTCATCTTTCACATCCAAATTATGTTAAACCATGTACAGATATAGAACATTAATGTTAAAACTTGGACAGAATTAGAGGAAAATGAATTTAGGAAAATAGATGGCTAAAGCAGTTTTCTGCTTTACATATGTTTGTAGATAAGGGCCTAAAGGCTATTGGGGTAGTTAGTGCCAAGCTAAGGATAGACGCATACATTTCTGGAAGTTTTATTATTTTTTTCTTACATAAGGTCAAATGAACAATTATGTTCCATCATGTACTTCACTCCCAGATTCTGCTGTTACTGTTCCTTCCCTTGGATGTGCTCAAGGGTGACAGCAGCTAAACTTTATTTCTTATTATCAGTTAACTTGTAACTACTCTGTATAATCTATACTATCTAAATAAAAGATTGAACTTTCCAGGACCATGCTGATATTATTTAAAAGTACAAAATATCAAAAATTGCACAGGGAAAAAATAAAACTGAGATATTTAAAAGGTGCAGGCATCATGCTATATCACAGTGCAGTGGAAGCAAATGATTATAAATGACCTCCTGTGAGTTGTTTAACCTCCCTCAGACACAGTTTTCTCTCCTGTGAAAATAGAGGGAGTCATCAATTAATACGTAGGGTAATTACATATGGTAAAGTATAAGAGAGGTGCTCAGCAATATTCTTGGCAATGAGTGAGCATTCTCCAAATATTAGTTCCTTTAACCCCTCAGAATCAATTAGTAGTTTATATGTCAATTATGGAAGATGCCAATGTACATAAATAATAACACAGCAAAAGGGAGAAATTGAAATCAGAAGTGCGGGCGCGGTGGCTCACACTTGTAATCCTAGCACTTTGGGAGGCCGAGGCGGGACCACGGGGAAACTCCGTCTCTACTAAAAATACAAAAAAATTAGCCGGGCGAGGTGGCGGGCGCCTGTAGTCCCAGCTACTCGGAGAGGCTGAGGCAGGAGAATGGCGTGAACCCGGGAGGCGGAGCTTGCTGTGAGCCGAGATTGCGCCACTGCACTCCAGCCTGGGCGACAGAGGGAGACTCCGTCTCAAAAAAATAAAAAATAAAAATAATAATAATATATATACATTTATCCTTAGTTATTTGGATTTACTTTTTAGCATGTGAAGGTGTAATTTAATTTTTGTATTTGTTTTATAATCTTTAAAACCTAATTTTTGTTATTTGAGGTTGTAAAAATTAAATTTACATGATGTAGCTGAGAAGTAGGTAACCATCTATTTGGTTTACTGTGAGTTAGCCTGAATTTCAAGTAAAAACATCTTCATTTTTCTTACTTTTTATATACAGCAATATCATCATAGGGTCATTTTGTAATGATCTTTTCAGTTTTCTAGTGCGGTGAAATAATTAGAAATAGAATGAAATTAGCTCGTCATTGCTCACACATTCAAGTAGCTATTCCTTCTGCAAATATTATCAATGTAAACCTCTGACAGTCTGCTTTAGAGTTGGGGGACAGCCTTGCTTTCTTCAGGTAAATTGCAACTGGCAGACACAAAGTATTTCAACTTCCTGTTTAACTTCTTTTAAAACATGATTTGCATCTGTCCCTATCTTTATGCCATCCTTTCTTGTCCCAGAGAATCTCCCTTCAGTTTACACCTTTATCTACCATCTTGCTCAATCACATTTCCTCTGGGACTTCATCACTTTTCTCCTCTCTCTCGTGAGAAATTCCAGTGAGTTTGTTAAGAACCTGAATTTAGTCTACCTCCGCCACTGCTAGCTTTGTGCACTTGGGCATATTATTTAGAAGTCTGTGTCTGTCCCGGGAGGCAGAGGTTGCAGTGAGCCGAGATTGTGCCATTGCACTACACCCTGGGCAACAAGAGCAAAATTCCATCTCAAAAAAAAAAAAAAAGCTGTATCTGTGTTTCCTCAGCTGTAAAATAGGATAATAATATAACCTCCCCAGTAAGGCATTTGGTGAGCATTAAATGAAATACTTATAAAGTGTTTAGAAGGAGACCTTAATAAATATTGGCTCTTATTTTATCTTTGACCCCTCTCTCTACCAGCTACTTATCCTGAACATGCAAGCATAGATCCTCTCCTGCTGTAAAAATTCTCTTTTTTGCTCTTTTTTATTCAACTACTACCTTATTTTTTTCTTTTAGTCTCATCTGAGTGTATTAATAGTTTACATGCAGTAGTTTTACCCTATGTATCACAAAATTCTACTAATTTTGCCACCTATTTCTAAAACAAATCCTCTCCTCTCTAGGTGACTGCCCTAACTCATACTTTTATTATCTCTCATTTGTCCTGTGCCAAAA
The DNA here is from genome assembly GCF_028878055.3 of Symphalangus syndactylus. NCBI lineage: Eukaryota > Metazoa > Chordata > Mammalia > Primates > Hylobatidae > Symphalangus > Symphalangus syndactylus. The sequence continues at coordinate 19,131,269 of NC_072423.2, read as the reverse complement.
GCCTTATGCCTGCTTTGAAACAGAAGAATGACTTTATTCTAAAGAAATATATAATTTATTAAAAAAGAAAAGTCTTAACAAAATGAAGATATGGCAATACACACTTGCAATGTCATTATTTTAAAACATTTCAAAGTTTGATTACGTTCTTTGACTAGGAAATTTTAAAAGAAGAAACATGATGACAAATTCAAATACTGGGAAGCATTCCATGTTAATTGTTTATTTACTGAGCCAGAAGGCAAACCTGGATGGTCTGATAGAGCTGCTTACTGGAGGGACGCAGCCTTTCCAAACTTTTAATGCAATTTGCCCTTGGAACTACAGGAAAGCTTATTTTATTTTGATGTTCCCGCATCCTGTAATGTTTATTTATTTAATAAACAGACCATGGGTTTGGAAACAAAATAATCTATACAACAGAACCCTGTGAACATATTTTGTGACTCTTCAGCCACAGCATAAAGGTGCTGAAAAAAAAATAGCATTAACCAGAGAAAGAATCACGAATAGATTAATTCTGATATTGTTAATAGTTGTTATAAAGAATAGTTTTAATTTATTTTGAAGAGACATCTCTACATCTTTTATAATATTAATGGCTGTTTCAATATCCGATGTATATTTGGATTTGCAGGTCATCTTATTTAAATTATTTATTAGACTCACATTATATTTCTATTTATTGGTTCATGAAAAAGTTTATCAAATTAGTGTTCTATATCCCCTGCCTCTGTTTTTCCCATGCATGCATTAACACTTTGAAGTATAGATTTATCTTCACACTTTAGTAAAATGGCTCTGTTTCTTAAAGTCAGCCATTTAAATTATTGTGTTTTTTGGGTAATGTGAGGCTAACTCTCCCTGATTTTATTCTATTTCTCCTCTTATTACTTTTTGATTTGTTGATACTGGTTTATTTTCTTCTCATGTTCTCAAAATGAGAGGCAACTCACCAAGTATTTTCTAACATGAAAATTAACATTTTAAAAATTCATTTCATAATACATCGTACTAAATGCCATTTCATTCCAATTTTTCAGTAAAAACATTTCAATCCTGGAATCGCACACTACCACAAAGTAGATATAAGATGATTAAATTATGAAATCCTAGTAGCTGCAGGCAAGGGTGGAGGGGCAATGAGCAATTTGTATATGTAGGAAGTAATCAAGAGTACATGGATTTCTGCTCAGTGCAGCATCAAGGTCAGGCTCATTTTGGAAACTGTGCCTGACCAAAAGCCAAGAACCATAAAATCAGCCCACCAACAAAGTACCACTCAAGGACAATACTGAAGGAACTGAACCAAAGACAGTAAACAATGTAACGAAACGAAGAGGTATTTAGGAAGATGATAGACTGCTGAAGAAGATGCAGAGCAGGAATATGAACCACACTGCAAGCACAAAGAAGCTCTTCCTTGGTAATGAGTAACTGTCAGTGGTCACTGAAGTGTGGGCATTCCACTTGTATTGTGTTTTTAAGGAGGGAAGCACTTAGAGCTTAAAAGTGCAGCTGATGCCAACTAAAAAACTCATTTGCCCGATACAGCTGAAGACATGGAGAATTTCCAATAATTAATCATAAATATTCTTTTCCAAATATTCTGTTCATTCAGCATTCTCAGTTGGAAACAACAAAATCTACTTTAGCAAGATTGAAATGCAAGTTTTTATTAAAGGAAATGAGGGAGTTCACAGAATTTTCAGGAGGGACAACGAAACAGGCTTGGTGCTATTCAGTTGGAAACAACGGAGCCAGGAGCTGCACCCAAACACATAGGGAGAATGTTCTACTAAAAACACCACAACTGCCGTAGCTCACCGCCGGACGTTGACAAGGATATTGATTGAACATCGGAAGTTCTGCCGCATCCCCAAAGAACTAGACGGCCCCACCACTGTGCTCATCCAAAGATCAGTCCACATGTTGGTGGCTATGATTTTATGCTGCCCCTTCCACATCTAGTTTTCATTTGAGTGCATCTAATTGGTATAACCTAGGCCAAGCACCCACTTACTAGCAACTAGGAAGTGGGAGAAATTTAGTATTTGGAAATCTATTTTAGAAGGATGGGATGTGCATATCAAAATATTTAGGAGATGTTCAAAAGATGCCAGCCAGTAAGAATAACAGAAGGTCACTTAATTCCTGACATAAGAAAATGACCATTCCTGAAAAGTTTATCCGTAAAGAGACACGAAAAAGTGGACCAGAAGACAACCTAGAATTGAGAGATCAGAGTAGTCATCATAAACTAGACTAGTGGTCTTCAAACTGGATTGCGTGATGAACTCATTTGGAGGGCTTGTTAAAGCACAGATTGCTTGGCACAGGCCCGTAAGTTTCCATTCAGAAGCCCTGGGGTCGGGCAGGAGATTCCACAGTTCTAACAAAGTCTCAGGTAACCTTGATAATGATAGTTCCAGGACCACACCCTGAGAACCCCTGGACTACTACACCATAAGCATTTCCTTGAGTAACTGCTGGTTAAAGTTCTCACAAATTCAGGCCCGGCGCGGTGGCTCACGCTTGTAATCCCAGCACTTTGGGAGGCCGAGGCGGGCAGATCACGAGGTCAGGAGATCGAGACCACGGTGAAACCCCGTCTCTACTAAAAATACAAAAAAATTAGCCGGGCGTGGTGGCGGGCGCCTGTATTCCCAGCTACTCGGAGAGGCTGAGGCAGGAGAATGGCGTGAACCCGGGAGGTGGAGCTTGCTGTGAGCCGAGATTGCGCCACTGCACTCCAGCCTGGGCGACAGAGCGAGACTCCGTCTCAAAACAACAGCAACAACAACAACAAATTCAGTCTTGATATTGGATTAAAAGTCAGTTGAAAAAGTACAGGATAAGTAATTCTGTATTTTTTTTTAATAAATATACCTAACTGTGTATTACTTTTCAATTAAACCTTTTATTATTTATATGAATTCTTGGGTTACAGAATTCCTTCAAGGAATTCTAAAGTTATGTATACGAGCCAGATGTGTCCAATCTCACAGTCGCTCTCAGAATTCAGAAACATAGCAAGAACAGACCAGGAATGTTCCTATTGGGTGTATTACATGTCACAGTAACTAAAACTTTAAGATTATTTTATTATTTAGTGCAGGCTTCAGTAATTCCTAAGAGAAGAAATTGGAGCCTGCATACAATTATTAATTTTACAAATTTCATAATTTTTGGAAACTAATTTATGGTGAGAGGAATAATATTTAAAAAGACACTGTATAGATAAAGATGAATATACCCTATTTTTATTTTTTGTAAATAATTCATATATCTAGGTGAGATTCCCTAATGAAAATGAAACATTTCTGTTGACACACAATTTACCTAGTAGATACAGAAACCTGTGTCTAGGGATTAAAATGAGGCTATGATATAACCTAAACTATCCTCAGTAGTTGTTATCTTTTTTACTTTTTATGATTCATGTTCTTCTCTCTAGTTTGTGCAATTGTTCAGAAAAAAACAACATTATGGTGAGGCTCACTGCCCTGTATTCTGATTGACATTGTCACATACTGCTATCATTGCCTTTTCTATGTTCCCAAATAGTAATAAAGCTTCAAAGTCACACGTGACCATATGCCAATGAAAACAATATTTAGTTTTTTCATAAAATTTAATTTTATGCCTTTAATTTTTCTTGAGTCAAGTGCAGTTGTTTTAAAGAAAAGACATTTTCCATTAATTTTTTTTTCTCAGTGCATTTTGAGGTTTAAAGTTATTTTGTTCACAAGTTTGAGAAAAATGCCATTTCTTAAAACACAGCATTCTTGATTAACTGGAGTTCTAAATGGATATATTTGGGTTTTCAATTAGGTACATAAGCATGATAAATTATGCATTCATATTACCGATAATGCTGAATTTCTGCACCTTGAGATAATGGTTAGCCCCTGGTGATAATTACACAACAGATGGTTTTCCTGAAGCAGAACGACACATATCATGCAATTTAACCAAGAAGGAAATGGAGAGGGCTTATAAAAATAAATAGAGATAGACACCTGGTAAGTGACTTAATACACAGCAATATGTTGAGTCAGACACAAACATTCATTTTCCCCCCATTAATTTGGCTGATTTTCATGGAAATCTCATAGGTGAGGATTTAAACAATCCTATCCTGACTATGTCCATCCTCACAGGCTATGTGTACTTGTGAAAATGAAATATTTTGTTTTAGTCTGCTTTTGCCATGGTTTTCAAAATACAGTCTTAGCTCTTTTAGGTTACTGAAGCATGAACACTAACTTATTGGTGGAGGGGATTCAAAAGAGCTTCCTTTTGTTCATCTGGAAAAACCAAATGCCCTCTTTTTAAGTAGCTTTATTGAAATATAATGCATACATTATAAAAGTCAACATTTATAGTATATAATTCAGTGCTGTTAGTGGTTTCATACCAAGTGGTTTTATATTCACAGTGTTGTACAATCATCCTTACTATCATTTTAACTTCCCAAAAAGAAACACTATGCCCATTTGTAGTTACTTCTCATGACCCCACTCCAATTCAATTCCTCCCTTCAGTTTTAAACAATCATATTCTTTCAATCTTTGTAGATTTGCCTGTTCTTTACACTACATATAAATGGAATCATACAATACATGCTCATTTTTGCCTGGTTTCTTTCACTTGGCATAATATTTTCAAGGTTGATTCATGCTCTAGCATGTATCAATGCTTCATTTATTTTTATGGCCAATACTACTCCATTATATGAATACACAAAATTTCAATTACCTATTCCTCAGTTAAAAGACTTTTTGCTATTATAGATAGCACTGCTGTAAACATTAGTGTACACACCTTTATAAATGTGGACTTCTGTTTTCAATTCTCTTGTGTATATAGCAATGAGTGGAATTTCTGGGTCACATGGTAACACTATGTTTGAAATTTGAGGAAACGCTGATTTTTTTTCCAAAGTCATGACATCATTTTATATTTTCCCAACAAGGTACGAGGGTTCTAAGTTCTTCATGTCCTTGTTATTGACAACCTTTTGATTTTATCCATCTGAGTGCATGTGAGGTGATACTTCATTGTGGTTCTAATTTTCATTTCCCTAATGACTAATGATATTGAGCATGTGTCTATGTGCTTATTGTATATCATGCTATACATTCTTTATAGTATATTGTGACAATGTGTATAACTTGGACAACAGCCTTCAAATAATTTTCCCATTTTAAAAAATTAATAAACTTTATTTTTAGAGCCGTTTCAGATTTATAGCAAAATTGTACAGTAAGTACAGAGTTCTCAGACTTCCCATAACCTCCCCAACATCCCACATATTTGTGACATTTTTTACAATCAATTAACCTATATTGACACATCATCATCTAAATCCATAGGTTACTTTAGAGTTCATGCTTGTTGTTTCACATCCTATAATTATTGACACATGTATAATGACATGTGTTCACCATAGCAGTGTATACTACATAATAGTTTAACTGGCCGGAAAATCCTCTCTGTTCCATTTATTAATTCCTCCCTCACCCCAGTCACTTGCAACCACTTATATTTATAATGTCTACAGTTTGCAGTTTCCAGAATGTCATATAATTGGGATCATTCGGTATGTAAACTTCAGATTTGTTTCTTTCTTTTATTTTTTTGAGATGGAGTCTCACTGTCCCCAGGCTGGTGTGCAATGGTGTGATCTCGGCTGGCTGCAACCTTCGCCTCCCAGGTTCTAGCAATTCTCCTGCCTCAGCCTTCTGAGTAGCTGGGATTACATTTGCGTACCAACATGCCCAGCTAATTTTTGTATATTTACTAGAGACAAGGTTTCACCACATTGGCTACGCTGGTCTCAAATTCCTGGATCAAGTGATCCATCTGCCTAGGCCTCCCAAAGTGCTGGGATGACAGGTGTGAGCCACCACACCTGGCCACTGCTTCTTTCTTTTAGTATTATGCATTTACATTTCATCCATGTCTTTTCATAGCTTGATAGCTCAACTATTCTTAGCACTGAATACTATTCTGTTGTTTGTATGTACCATAGTTTATCCACTCACCAACTGTAGGGCATCTTGGTTGCTTCCAAGTTTTGGCAATTATAAATGTAGCTGTTATAAACATCCAGGTGCAGATTTTTGTGTGGAAGTAGGTTTTTGCTTCATTTAGGTAAGTATCAAAGAGCACAATTGCTGCATCTTAGGGTAAAAGTATGTTTAGTTTTGTAAGAAATTGCCAAACTGTCTTTCACAGTTTTATATACTTTTCATTCCCACCAGCGATGACTGAGAATTCTTGTTTCTCTACATCCTCAATAGCATTTGGTGTTGTCAGTGTTTTGAATTTTGGTCATTCTAATAGATGTGCAGAGGTATCTCCTTGTGGTTTCAATTTGCAATTCCCTAATGACATATGATATCAAACATCTATCTGTTCATATGCTTACTTGCCATCTGTTTATCTTTGGTGAGGTGTCTTTTCAGGTGTTTTGCCCATTTTAAAATGTGCTTGTTCATTTTCTCATTATTGAGTTCCAAGTGTTCTTTGTATATTTTGGATAATGGTCCTTTATCAAATTTATCTTTGCACATACTTTTTCCCATTCTGTGACTTGTCTTCTCATTGTCTTGACATTATCTTTTACAGACAAGAAGGTTTTAATTTTAATGAAGTCCAGCTTATCAATTATTTCTTTTGTTGAACTGCCCTTGTTGCTCTAAGAAGTAATCCCCATAGAAAAGATCTTCTAGGTTTTCTTCTATGTTATCTTTTAGAAGTTGTATAGTTTTGCATTTAAAACAGTTCTGAATTAATTTTTGATGAAGGGTGTAATGTCTGTGTATAGATTCACTTCTTTATTCATGTGCATAGCACTTCTAGGTGTTTCAGCACCATTTGTTGAAAAGAATATTTTTGTTCAATTGTGTTACCTTTGTTCCTTTGTCAAATATCAGTTGGCCATAATTATGTGGATTTATTTATGGGCTTTCTATTTTGTTCTATTGATCTGTTTGTCAATTTTGTTGCCAATATCACATTATCTTGTTTACTGTAGAATTACAGTAAGTCCTAAAGTGAAATAACGTCAATCTTCCAACTTTGTTCTTCTTCAGTTGGTTTTTCTGGGTCTTTTTCTCCTTCATATAAACATTAGAATCAGTTTACTGATATTCACAAAACTAACTTGCTGGAATTTTAATTAGGATGGCATCAAATCTATACAAGATGAGAAGAACTGACATTTTGACATCATTAGATCTTCTTACCCATCAATGCAGACTATGTCTCTCTATTAGTTTTTTAAAAAATATTTTCATCAGAGTTTTGCAGTTCTCCTCAGATGGTCTTTATTTTATTAGATTAATATCTAAATATTTTATTTTCCAGGTGCTATTGGAAATGGTAAAGTGTTCTTAACTTCAAATTACACTTGTTCATTCCTGGTATATACAAAAACGATTGACTTTTGTATATTAACTACATATCTTGTAACCTTATTTTAATCACCTATTAGTTCCTAGAAGTTTTTTTGTTCATTCTTTCAGATTTTCCACATAGATGATTATGTCATTTGTGAACAAAAATGATTTTATTTCTTTCTTCCTTATTTGTATAATTTTAAATTCCTTTTCATGTCTTATTGCATTAACTAGGACTTCTAGAATGCCTGAAAGTATGGTAAAAGGATATTCTTGCCTTATGCTTGATGTTAGCTGGAAAGTCTCTAGTCTTTTGTCATTAGGTATGATGTTATTTGCAGGTATTTTATAATTGTTTTATGCGAGAGTGGAAAAGTTTTATCTGTTTCTAGTGTGCTGAGAGTTTTATCATGAATAGGTGTTGAATTTTATGAAATGTTTTTTCTGCATCTATTGATATGATTATGTGATTTATTATCTTTAACCTGTTGATGTGATAGGTTGCATTAGTTAATTGTACTTGGTTGTGATGTATAATTCTTTTTATACATTGTTAGATATAATTTGCTGATATTTCACTGAAAATTTTTGCATCCATGTTTATAAGAGAATATTTCTTTTAATGTCTTTGTTTTTGATAGTAAAGTAATGCTGACCTCATAGGTTGAGTTAGGAAGTATTCCCTTTGATTCTGTCTTCTTTACTTATTCATTCTATGATGTTCTTTCTTTCTTTATGTAGCTCTCATTTTCTGACTTGTATCATTTTTCTTCTCTCTAAAGAATTTCTGTTCACATTTCTTGCAAGGCAGTTCTACTGGCAATAAGCTCTTATTTTGTTTGTTTGTTTGTTTGAGGAAGTCCTTATTTCTCCTTCATTTTTGAAGGATTATGCCACAGGGTACAAAATTCTAGGTTGGTGAGTTTTCTCTCAACACTTTGAATATTTTACTCTCTTCTTGCTTACATGTTTTCTGAGAAGTCAGATATAATTCTTTGTTTCTATAGGTAACTTCTCACTTCTTTTTAAGATTTTTAATTTCATCTTTGATTTTCTGAAACTTGAATGTAATATGCCAAAGTATAGCTTTTTGGCATGTATTTTTGTTAGTGTTCTGTGAATTTTCTGGATCTGTGGTTTGGTGCCTGATATTAATTTTGGGAAAATCTGAGTCATAATTGCTTCAAATATTGCTTCTTTCTTTTCTTCTTCTCCTTTAGGTATTCTCATAATGCATACATTATATATTCTGTTGTTGTTCCATTCTGGGATATTCTGTTTTTGGTTTTTTAATTTATTTTTCTCTTTGCTTTTCAGTTTTGAAAGTTTTTGTCATATCCTCAAGCCCAGAGATTCTTTCTTCAGCCATATCCAGTCTACCAATAAGCCCATTAAAGCATTCTTTATTTCTGTAACAGTGTCTCTGATCTCTAGTACTGTGAATTTTCCTATCTCTTCTTACATTATTTATGTACTTGCATGTTGTCTACTTTTTTCATTAAAGTCCTTAGCACAGTAATCATAATTCTTTTTTAAAAAAATAGTGGTCTAATAATTCAAACATTTCTGCCATACCTAATTCTGATTCTGATGCTTGTTCAGTTTTTTCAAAAAACTTTCTTTTTTCATTTTAGTATGCCTTTTAATTTTTGTTGAAAGGCAGACATAATGTAAAAGGAATTGTTGCAAATAGACCTTTATAATGCAGTAGCAATGTGTGGGGGAAGGGGAAGTATTCTGTAGTCTTATGTTAGGATCTAGTCTTTTGGTGAGCTTGTGCTCTTGGACTGAGACCTTCACCAATGCCTCTCAGTTTTTTCCCCTTTTGGAGAGATAGGATGGCTGGGGGTGGGGGGGGCAGGAGTGTTTTATTTCCCTTCCCCCACATAAAGGCTAGAGAGGGCTGGATTTGGGTATATTCCTTCCCCCAGGCCAGTTAGGCTTTAATAAAAACCCCAGCAAATTAGGTTCTTTTGAAATACTTTCTCCTGAGGGCAGGCATTATTAAGAAGAACAGTGTTTTGGCAAATTTCAAAACGGTTTCTTTTTTCTTACTCCTACCAGAAGCATGAGAGGATTTTTCTCCAATATTCACTACAAAAACCAGGTCATGTTCCGGGAAGTAAAACTCATAAAAGTGTAGACTTCCCGCAAGAGTTTTTAATTCTCAAACTTGTTCACACTAAGCCTCCAGCAAATCATCAATTAAAATTGAGGTTCACCTACCCCAGCACCAGTTCCCAAGGAGGTTGCTACTCTTCTATTTCTGCTCTGTAAAGTTGTGATTCTCTGTTTTCACCTGTGTCTCCAAATTTTATAGCAGTGGTTTTGCATTGTGACCTCACTTTCCTGCCTTACCTAAGAAGAGTTGTTAATTTTTCAGTTTGTTCCGCTTCTTTAATTGTTGGAATACAGCGGTGACTTCTAAGCTCCTTACGTGCTGGACTGGAAACCCAAAGTCTACCCATTTTTTAATTGGGTTATTTGTCTTTCCATTGCTAGGTTTTAAGAGGTCTTTCTGTATTCTGGATATAATTCCCCTTGTGATTACAGGTATTTTCTTTTATTCCAGGTGTTTTCTTTTCACTTTCTTGATGATATTCTTTGCAGCAAGGAGTTTTTCATCTTAATAGAGGCAAAGTATCTACTTGTTTTCTTTTGTTGCTTGTGTCCTTCAGTGTTATATGTAAAAAAAATCACCTAACCCAAGGGCACAAAGGCTTACTCCTCTATTTTCTTCTACAAATTGTATAATTTCAGGTTAATAATCATTTTAAATTAGTTTTTTTATGTGTAGTGTAACATATGGATCCAACTTTATTTTTTTGCATGTGAATATCCAGTTGCCTCAGCACCACTGTTAAGAGATGATTATTGAATTGACAATTGTCTCATGATAGACAGATGCGTAAGGCTTTTATATAAGAATTTATATATAAGATAAAGATATGGAATCTAAGTAGCAAATATTAAGTTGGTGCAAATGTAATTGCGGTTTTTGCCATTAAAAGTATGTTGGACTGTCTTCAATCTTGGCTTTTTTGTTCTCAGATCTAGTCTTTTCTCCTGTATGGTAGCAGTGCTAAATCTTAACATGTGTGTTTCCTAGACTCCCATTGCTAAATATGGTAAAAGGCAACACAGAAAACCCTAAAATGGGAGAGAGGAACTAGCTCCTCTCTGTCGTGGGCAGCATCTCCGGAAGCAGTTATATCTTCTTGCTGTTCTAGGCCTTGATGGACAGAGGTGCCTTCATGTCAACTTCTGCTTGGTTCTTGTGACATTGGACAATACTCTCTAAATTCCAGTAATACCTTTGCTTTTTAGTCCCGGGATGGCAGGAGCTTCTTTGTTAATTTCCAGGTCATCTCCTTGTCCCAGTTTGCACTTTTAACTTTTTAATCACCTATGTAATTAATCCCTTGTATTGAAACACTTCTCGAAAATGTAGAGTAGTTATCTTTTCTTGTTTATATCCTAATTATGCTGCCATCTACCAGTAGTAAAACCAGGGGATAAAGCTAGAAAGACAAGTTTCCCAATATGTCTTCTCTGATTTCTTATCCTACTTTGTATCTCTTTCTCAGGATGGGGCCATACAAATTTTATCTCAGGCTCAATCAAACCTTCAGAATCTGGTGTAAATTCCATCCATGGTTTAGGGATTCAATGAACTCTACTTTAAGATAAAGAAAACTCATCTCTTGTCAAGTCCTAGTTTAATTTCAACTTCATGTTTTTTCTTTTGTGTTTCTAATACGTGTCTTCCCCCAACTAACAGAACGTCTCCCCCATACAGTTCTATCCTGTAGGCCGGTTCTGATGACCAGCTACTCTTTAAATTCATTGTCTGCTCTAGACCTGGAGTTTCATGAAGTTTGCCTGTTAGGGCAGCACCTTGAAGTTGCCGGTACTTCTAATTCAATTCAAATTCATTTAATTTAGTTTAACTTAATACACATTTTAAAGCATTTAATATATGCCAAACTTTCTGCTTAGCTCGGGGAGGTGGACAATTACTGCTCATAATGGGCAACAAAGTAATGGAGGAGGTAAATGAAGCAAAACTTACAAAAATATCATAAATAAATACTATGGCAGCCATAAGTACATGATCTTACACTATAGGACTTTTTGACATAGCTACTTATCTCTTAACAGTCATGACCAATATGGATTTTTATCTTCCAGTCTAGAGTTGGGTGACCTTTCAAACCCCACAACACTTGTACACATTGGTCTTCAAGGATTTAACAGTTTGGTTGAAAATTGATATCTAATGTGTTTCAAGCCTATACACACACACATATATATGCAATTGCATGTATATATTGTACATGTATATGCAATTAAACTTTGGAATGTGCTTATCTATCTATGGAGAGAGGCCAAGGGCACCCACATTTAATCGAAAATGAATTCAGTGCACTGAGGCAGTATGTTAAGGTCCCAACCATAATAACTGTTTCCTCCACTAGTTTGTGAGGATGTCTAAATCTCTTTACTAAAGATTCGTTTTTGTGTGTATTGAGTGAATCTGGGAATTCTCATTCCATTTTAGTTTCTTATGCTAACTATGATTGTCTACTCTGTGTTAATTAGTAGTAACATTAATTAGTAACATTTCTTTCAGTTATTTAATAAGCACTTGATTGAAATATCACATACATATATCTAGACACATACATATACATATGTGAAATTATTTGACTTATAGTTTTATAGCTACTGGTATGGTTTGCATAAAGTAGTATGCATTACCTATTTACTTACTTTATTTCAAAGGTTTATTGAGAACATAATGTTTTTGAAATTGTACTAGGCACTGGGGTGACCATGAAACTGTATCTAACTGTAGGAGACACCCCCAGAATATGATGAGAACACTGATCAGGGACACAGAAGCCAGACTGGAGCATTGATGCGGCAATGATTCAGGGAAGCCTCTCTAGAAATTTGTGTTATATTTTACAGTTTAAATTAACTTGGCACATGAAAATCAAAATTGAGAGTCAAAAAACTTCTAGCAGAGGGTACAGATTCAACCAAGAATTGAATCCAAGAATAGCAATTTAGGGAACTGAAAGATTATCATGAGCAAATGTCAGCAAGAGGCTACAGGCAGATCATGTGGATGGGGACAAACAGTGAAAGCTCTTGCACGTAACCATAAGGAGCTTGCCATTCACCCTTTTGAAAAAGGCAACCCTTCGAATGAGGGAGAAATTAGAATTGTATTTTATAAAAAAATTATCAGGCAATGGAGATTTACTGTGGTGAATGAATAAAAAGCTTTTCAATCTTCAAAACTCTTTTTTATTATGCAAGTATGAAGTAGGAAAAGTAACATCTAAACCATATTTGCAAATAACTTTGGGACTGACCTTCAAGTTTATTACGCATCTGGTATTTGAAGTCATAAGCAGAGAGATGCAGAGTAATAAGGTTTTCCTCTGCAACAATTTGCTCAGAAAAATTTATTATTTTGTTTTTTTAAAAACCAACTAAGTTTTCCTGTGTAGTTTAGAAGAAAAAAATCTGGTTGAGCAAGATTTCTGTTTTTGTCCTAAATTATTTCAATAAAGACATGTGAAAACCAGGGAAAAATACCTGCCAGATAAAGAAACCGAGTTTATGATTCTAAAATCCTAAAAGCATGGCCATGTTTAGCACCTACATTCATTATATCCCACATCAATCTATTAAGTAATTATGATCACATAAAACATATACTACAGCTGAAGACCTCAACCTTCCCAGGCCTGCTTCATTTGACAGTTTTAATGGAGTATCCATGTTTTTTGAAAGTGAACATTATATTGAATGAATATATCATGGAAATAATTTATTCTTTTTTTTTTTATTTATTTGAGATGGAGTCTCGCTCTGTTGCCCAGGCTGGAGTGCAGTGGTGCAATCTTGGCTCACTGCAAGCTCCGCCTCCCGGGTTCATGCCATTCTCCTGCCTCAGTCTCCTGAGTAGCTTGGGACTACAGGCGCCCGCCACCACCCCTGGCTAATTGTTTGTATTTTTAGTAGAGACGGGGTTTCACCATGTTAGCCAGGATGGTCTCGATCTCCTGATCTCATGATCTGCCCGCCTCGGCCTCCCAAAGTGCTGAGATTACAAGCCTGAGCCACCGCACCCGGCGGAAATAATTTATTCTTTTTAATCACTATTGAATTGCAGCTTCTTTATCTAGGAATGAAACTCTTCAGGTTAACAGAAATTTTTTTGACTTGATAAGGAGTACGTGTTATCAACTTTAATATGTACATTTTTCATGTCAAAATATACTTTTTTGTATAAAAATTTTAAAGGGGATAGTGATTGTTATAATTATTATCATAAGTCACAGACTACAGTTGGGATTAAAGCTCAAATTGTAAAATTAAAATTTTGTCCTAGGGCTATATATTTTAATACAGGAAGCATCATTATGTTTTATTTTACATTTTGATACTTTTAATACTTCACAATTTTTGCCAATTAAAACTTAAAATATTGGTAGATTTCTCTCTCTCTCTTTCTATATTTATTTCTTTGACATTGACAATTGATTTACTAATTAATACTTCCTCCAAATTATGCCTCTGAAAATATATTTAGCAAAAAATGATAATAAAAAATAGTGTGTCTTTACGTTTTTCATCAGTCCACCCTGCTAAGATTTAAACTGCTATTTTAAAAAAGATAGAACTCTTTAAAACGTTTAAATATATTTGATTTTATACATTTAAATATAACTACTAAAAATATAAGCAAAGGAAACTTAGCAGCAATTCTTCCTAATATTTTCCTGGCTGGATTCTAAGTTTACCAATATTGGTACATTTGGAAAGCCTGCTACATTTTTTTAATGGACCAAATGATCATTTAGCATTTGAATTTTTAGTTGATTAGAAATGCATTCAACTGTTCCTCTGGTGAATAAGGTCAGCAGATATCAGGTAATAACTGCTTTAAATGTGCTAGTAGACATTTCATTTATCTCAAGAATAGGTTTATAAACTATTAATTTAGTAATTCAATCGAGTCTTAAAGATGCTCAAAGACTTTAAAGAGGTGTTAACATTGCATTTAAGGTATATCTACCTTTGCCACTACATGGCCACTTTCCTTCATCAGATATGTCATGTTTTGGTTCTCAATTCGCTTATCTTAAATGACAGATTGTGCAAAGACTTTATTTTTTTTTTCCAATTTGAGCCCTTAGGATTCCAGGATACCATGATAAAAATTATTAGCTAAATAGATAAATCTCCAGAACAGAGACTATTGAGGTGATTTTCCAAACTGCGATGCTGAAATTCATACACTGACAAACATGAATAAAATCTATACTCGCTGACCTTTATTCCTCTGTCATACGCTTCAGGTACATTTCCCCATTGTGTGGTATGCGTCTACGAATAGGATTTCTCCTTTCATTGTTTTTAATTAGATTTATTTGACCCTTGCACTAGCTTGAAATGACAGTTCTTACTCTGACTAGAAATGTTTTACTTATCTCACTCCACTTACAAGTGTTTTACTTATTATTTTAGCTATTTAGTCTTTCAAAAAATTCACTTTTTGAATATGTCTAAGACACTGGAAACAAAATTCAGAGATAAAATATTGATAGTTTCTACAGTCAGGGAAGTTTCAGCCTAATATTTGTGTGATTCATGAAACCATTAATTACACAATAGATTATTGAACCATCAGTAATACTACGAGTGAGACATGCATCGTACTTTGAGGATATATCGCCTACTTTGGGAAGGTCAATGACCAGATTCCCGAGGAGTAATCACTGAGTTAAGTTATAAGGAAAGAAGAGGAATTAACCAGAGAAAGAGGAAGGAAGGTCAGTCCAGGAAGAGAACGTGGAATCCAGAAGGCCAAGGACCTGAAATGCCGTGTGTTTTGGAGCAGGGGGAATGAAGGCAATGTGGTATATGACGATGCCCGTAATACAATCTGGAATCAGATCCTTTAGGAGATATCCAATATTTCAGCTTTTACACTAAAGAGTAATGCAAGTGGCTATGGAGGGAGGCATTTGGTAAGACTTTCAAAACATTGAAGACGTTCAAAATTTTCAAAAGCTCAGCCTGCCTAAGCCAGAATTGATCTGAGAGTGCTTCCCATAGCCTAGGTAGGCAATAAGGGCCTTTAAAACCAGAATAGTGGCAGTTTACATGGATGCATGCAGATGAAGTCTAAGAATAATCAGGAAGTGCATTTTACAGGACTAGGTTTTTGAGTACGTATCAGAGGACACTAAGATGCAGCTGTCAAACAGTGCCCACCAGGTCCCAGCTTGATGAATGTCATTCAGTATAATAGGGCATGGCAAGGAAGGGGGCCAGAGTAGCATGACAGCAGTTCTCCCTTTGTGCTTCTTCAGAAAATGAGTTTGCATCCTTTTTATGTTTATTTCCACCTAATTTTCTTAAGCTTGTACCGCTGTGTATATTCAGATTAGAGCCATATAGCCGTGTGCTGCACGATTATCTTACAGTTAGTCAGTTCAAGAAATACTTACCTATAAAATCAGGCTGTTGGAAGTAAGAGTTAACAATTTTGGCCTTGGAATCTATGTATATTAGTGACTTTCTAAAAGTAACACAACTAGTAAGAACTCTAAGTAGGATTTAAATATAATATATATTTACTCTTATTGGCAGACAGGATGTAGCCATTTTCTGTACTTTCATAGCCATTTTGTAGCTCTTTGTGGAGCTACATGCTTTTTAAAATTCTGTACCAACAAATAGCTATAGTAGTCAAATTCGATTGCATTTAATTTAAGAGCTTCTATTCATCAAAATGCACTGAAGAGTGAAAGATGAAAGAAAAAAAGAAGAAAGGAGGGAGGGAGGGAGGAAGGAAGGAAGGAAGGAAGGAGGCAAACTTAATACAAATCAAGAAGAAATCAAGAAGATGGAGACACACTTTCTACTGAAATGTCCTAAATTCATGCGGTAATTTACAGATGAGAAACGCAAAAATTAATAGTTGTGGAAATACTCTCATCTGCTAATCTGCCCTTGGTCAGTTCCTTCCCAGGAGCTCTGGTCTCCCCTTCACTGTTAGAACATTCTTGCTAGGTGTCAAGGCCCTTTTAAGTAAGTCAGTAAGACTCAAGTTATAAGGGAATCTATAGATACCTTTGACTGCCCAAAATGATTGAATAAAGGAATAAATACATGAATAAATCAATGAACGTAAAAATATAACACAAACTCAAAAAAACAAATGGAAGATTGGAATATTTGTAAATCAATATAAGATAAAGTATTAATGTCATTAAAATACAGAGGACTATTATAACATAAAAGAACATCTATCAAATAGCAAAATGAGTAAAAGATATGCTTACTTAGCTTTCACACATGCAAGTCCAAAGAGGAAATTAAAAAAAGAAAATTATGCTCAACCTTCCATGTACCTTGTGAAATGCAAATGCAAGTAAGAATAAAACGCAATTTCTCCAAACTTAGATGGACAAGATCAAATAGAGTAATATTCCTTGTTCTTTCAAATTTGGGGTGCATGGCATTGATATAAGGTAGAAATGTGAATTATTTTAACTTGTTTTGAGGGGGAGGGAAGCAAGCCAGAAATATGTATTTACATAAAACATATCATTTTATCCAGATTCCTCGTCAGACTAATGCTTCTCATAGAAATAGAAATTCTGGATATATGAATAGTATCTGTAAGAATTCACAACCATATGATCTAGGCATAAAGGAGAATTCATGAGGGCATAAGATACAAAACCAATCCTTTACTACAAGATGAAGAAGGCAAGAAAGACAAGGACGAAAGAGAGGAAGGAAAAGAAAATAAAAGCAATCCACTGTGATAACAGTAAGGGGCAATGATCAGTGAGTTCTTGGTATGATAGCAAGTGTCTTTAAGAGCGAAATATCTATTACTTGATCCTTTTCCCAAAGAAAAGTTTGAATTGATACTGTTACCTATATTATAAATATTCAATATAAGTAATTTGCCTTACATTACAGTCAATAAGGGTAGAACAGGATTCCCAGGCTGTTGACTCTAAAGCTGGTGAATTTAGTCCCTATGCCATAGCCATGACACAGTGATACTGCCTGCATTCCATTCATATGTTTTCAAAGCTGTGCTAGTATTTTCTTAAACTAACTTACTTGATTTTTAGGTTTGTGCTTTTGAATTTCCCCATAGCTCCCATGGCACACACTTGTGTGTATGCACAGGCATGCACAAACACGCACACACATATGTTCTATTCCTCGCTATCCCAGCAATAACCAGTCTTAACATTTTGAGATATATTCTTTTAGTCTTTTTTTAAACAGTCAATGAGTGGTTAAACTTGATGGGCTTTCCTTGTAATTAGCTGTCGTTGCACGGGAAGCCAGGCCCTGGAAGTCTGGAAGAGCACTAGACACATGTTGATGGAAACCTGTACTTAGTAAAAGTCCAGACCATTAAGTCTTCAAGCGGAATACAGGACAAAAATAACCCTGGAGAGAAGAGCGCTGAGTCACCAAAGGATGGCATGAGAGCCCACAGCGTTGGTTGGCAGTTGGACATCAATATCTGGAAGTAAAGAAATTGCAGAAAAAAGAGCATGGTAACTCTGGATGCTTCCCAAAAGTAACCCTCACTTTTACACAGACTGAAGTTTAACTTACTATTAAGCCACTGAATTAACAGACTCAAACATGAAAACCAATGAAACAACAAAACTGGATAGTATCTTTGTCCAAGAGTCATTTTTATAATATTTTGAGGATTCAAATTTCTATGTAGAAGGGAAATCAAACTTTCCTTTTCCATACCCACTCCATCTCATATTTAAAAATGTACGCACAATTATGTCTATTTTCTAATGTCAGAAAACCAAAGATCAGAAACATTTCAAATAGGGATCTTATTTCCTTGTTTAAAAGCAACAATAAATTTTTGGAAAATGTAGTATAATCCTTATTTCAAGTTTCTCAGTGACATTATGGATCTCATTTATCTTCCAGGAATATTACACTTCTTTTGACTGAATCTGTTCCTTCTACAAATGCCTCTTGGAGTGCAGGTTTGTCATCTGTTAGTTATCATCTTTCAAAATTTTATTTTAGTCCCATCTCTGTTCACTGGTGAGATATTATTTGTTCTACATTCACAGTGTCTGTTACTCATCTACTAACTACTCATCCTCCCTTCTGCCACTAACCTAATTCAACTGTCAAGAACTCTGGGAAGCTACAGTAGTCTCCCCATAATTTTCCTTAGCTCTCATCTTTCCGTGCCTTGAGTACACTCTGAGTATACTTCTGGAGCTACCAGATCAATTGACTGCCAGATCAATTTCCTGAAGACCAGTACTTATTATATCACTTCTCTATTTGAGAAGAGCCAAGAATATTTAATGACTACCCGTTGCCTATAGAATGATGCTCAAATATGTCAGTCATATTTCTATGCTCTGGAATCAACAACCTATTTAATTTTTTTCTCATTATTTGCTATTATATGGAACAGACACTGGTCATACTAAACAGTAAATTATTGCAGCTCAAAGGTGAAATTTTTCTGTGTGATTTTTGATCCAATGTTCTCTATGTCTGAAACATCTTTTTAAAAAATAAAACTGTTATGCAAACACTTCTCCTTAACTCAAATTCCACGTTAAACATAAATCCGAATTTATATTTCTAAACTGAAAACTATAGAATCCTCTTTTAAATTCCTGTATGTTTTAATCTGTACTCATTATATTACATAGATCTAGTTAGTATTATAATTAGTATATATTCCTGCATGTATTATTCAAAAATACATTATAATTTTTATGTTTATATATTACCTTCTGAGAGTTTGAATACAAAACAATTTATATGTCTGCTTTATTTACATATCTCTTAGAATCAGCAGCAAAATTTCTTGCACATATAATCAGTAAATATTTGCTGAGTAATTGAATGAGTCAAGCAGGTGAACACCCCTCCTCATAACGACACTGGTTGCTATAGATCAAATAGTTTAATTAAATGCAAAGAAAACCAATTTGCATCAGCCTATATATAATAGACAAGAAACAAAAGTTCACTGTTCTGTACTCTATTAGGCTTTCAACCCTTATGCGTCAGCCCTGGAAGAGTTATCACATCAGACAAGAACCTATGAGGTTTTTTTTTTACCTCAGTCCTTTCCTGGTGTGGCTAGGAATGTACAAGACCACATTCCCAGGTTGACTGAAATCCCTCCCAAGAGAGCTGCAGCCCAGGCCATGACTCTGATGTTGTGAAGTCTGATGCTCCTGATTCTGATCACTGTTTCACTCCTGCTTCATCAAATTTGCCTCTTACGTGCATGCTCTGACTCACAGTGCTGCCTAGGTTTGGTACTTGCAGATCTATTTTCTAGTTCTTATTTTTAATAGGAAGGCAATGATTATTCATGAGACACTCATAGAGGACGTTGTACCTTTTATGGAACTATTAGGTTGGTGCAAAAGTAATTGTGGTTTTAATAGAAAACTTGGTAAGGCTGTTTTGGAGTTTATATTACACATTTACAATGTTAATTGGTCAAATCTCAAGTCACAGTGAGGAGAGAAATATAAATAAAGACAAATGGGGATTTGGAAGTATGGTGTGTGGAAGTGGAAGATGTTGACTATAGGGTTAGGAATGTATTCTTACAGAGAAGAGATTCTTCTTCCCCTTAAATAGCTTAAGTTCTTTTTTATAATCAATGAGGAAAATTATTGATCCCGATATTATATTTTCTTCCTCCTCAACTGTGTCACAAGAGTCTGGGATAAAAGTCTGAACAAAAGTGTGGGATTATTGGGGACGTCATATGGCATTGTTTGATTGCTTTTCCTCAAGGTTTAGGTTTATCCTAGTCTAGGGCCTAGTAGGGATTTATGTCTAATGGGCCTTGACTAGAGACAGATGATCTGAAGCTCTGTAACCTGCTTCCATTTCTTGCTTTCTGCCTCTCTCATTTCCTTCTTTCTCTCAATTAAAATGTGTGTTTCCATCATACTTACTTAGTCCTTTGCTATTCATGTAGAACATATTATAAAATGAAAGAGACTGTCTTTGATCTTAAAAAAGAACAGCCTGGAAAGAAAAAATGTTACCAGGCAATTACTTGGTAAAAATAAGTTATAGTTAGGTTGTTGACTTCCCAAGTGAAGGCGTTGTCTAAGAAACATTCCCTAGGGGCTTGAACTTATTTACCAAATGTGAACAATGGGAAAAGGTAAGAGTCCACAATTTATTTCCAGCTGAGGTTACATTAAGATCATTTGGGATATAGATATGGATATATAGTTATATATTCAGCATATATATGCATGTAATGTATGTGTGTATATATACATATGAAGTCACATAATTCTATGTGTACATGTGGTTTTAAATATGTATGTAATATGTTTGTTTGTGTGTGTACAAGCTATATGCACGCTATATACACAAACTAAGTAGATCTGGCTGAAGCGTACCATCAAAGAAGAGCTGGATTTGCAGTTGATACTTTCCTGGTCAACTGTATTTTCAAATGTCATGCCTTTGCACAGCATATTACTATGAAAAGTCAGCTGTGGTGATAAGTGTTTTCTCGTTGAAACAGGTGAGTTGTCATTGATAGTAGTAATTTCTTTACTCTGTTTCAATAACACAGAGGACCTCTGTGGAATTGTGATATTAATATGAATGTCAGAGGCCAGACTTGGTAGTTCATGCCTGTAATCTCAACACTTTGGGAGGCCAAGGTAGGAGGATTGCTTGAGGCCAGGAGTTCAAGACCAGGCAAACCAGCCTGGGCAACATAGTGAGATGAAAGAAAGAAAGAAAGAAAGAAAGAAAGAAAGAAAGAAAGAAAGAAAGAAAGAAAGAAAGAAAGAAAGAAAGAAAGAAAGAAAGAAAGAAAGAAAGAAAGAAAGGGAGAGACAGAGAGAGAGAAAGAGAGAAAGAGAGAGAGAGAGAAAGAAGTTTATATTACATATTTACAATGTTAATTGGTCAAGAAAGAAAGAGAGAGAGAGAAAGAGAGAAAGAGAGAGAGAAAGAGAGGGAGAGAGAGACAGAAGGAAGGAAGGGAGGGAGGGAAGGACCAGGCATAGTGCCAGCTATTGAGAGGCTGAGGAAGAAGTGCACTTGAGCCCAAGGGTTTGAGGCTGCAGTGAGGCTGCACTGAGCTATGATTGCACCATTACACTCCAGCCTGTGTGACACAGTGAGACTCTGTCTAAAAAAAAAAAAAAAAAAAGCATGTTAAAATACTGTATTTTGGTTTTCAAAAATGATCAGGTGCTGACATTGGTATTGAATTAGAGGAAATTTTGTGCTATTCTGCTTCTTTGCTAGTTTCCATGAATTTTTTAAAGAAGATTGATTACATATGTGATAACTGTGAAGCTGGCTTTTCTGTTCAAAATTAAACACATTTTCCTCTTCCTATTGTAATTCAAAAGTTTTGTCTTTTTGGTTCTTACTGCGAAATTCTCCCGGAATCCACATGTAACATCAGAGGGACGTGGGACCATCTTTGCTGCACCATTTGTTGCCCACTGGTTATTAGCTTTGTTGCGAGCACTTCAGTTGATCTTTCTTCCTTCATCATCCCCAGCCTCCTTCACAAGCTGAAATATCTGTGAATTAAAATAGCTTTCTCAATTATAGGAGGGCTATTATTTGAGCAACCCTATCTCACTGCATGATCCATCTTGAATTTGATTTTGTTTCACTTTATTCTCATTTGTATTTAATTCATAAATTGATGATCTTCTAAAATGGGCTAAGATTTTATCATGTTATTTATATTCCTGTCTCTTTTTATTTTTTGGGCTTTTTTGTTACTCTTTTAAAGTACCAGTTACCCTGGAATTTCCAATTAAATGTGTTTCCATTCCAAATCCTTTTCTAGTTCTTGAAAACATAAGGGACCCCAAACCTAACATATGTAATCAAATCATGCTATGATTTGCCAAAAGGAATACATCATCTTGCTGGAATTTAGCTGCTATGGCCAAGATTTGTACTCCCTTTTTATAACATAATTTCCTTTTATGGTTTTATATTCACTCTTTTTTCTTAAATCATCCAAGCAGTCTTTTTTTAATTGTTAAGAAAAAGTGATACAATTCTTCATTTCGTCAAGCTTAAGATTGTGCTATAAATTTGACATATTACTTTCTAAGTAGGAGTTTGCTTGGTTAACTCAATTATAGTCTGTATTATAGGACAGGTGTTCTCATGATTACTGGTACAAAGAAGATTATCACCTTCAAAAAAGTAAATTATTAAGATGGTACAGTGCCATGAACCTCTTCTGTAGTCCCACCTGCTCAGGAGGCTAAGGTGGGAGGATCCCCTGAACCCAGGGGTTCAAGACCACCCTTGGCCACACAGGGAGACCCTGTATCTAAAAAGAAAACAAAATTGAAAAGGTAAAATTTTTTTTACATACTTTTCAGTGAGATCTCATAGATCTAGTCTTACAAAGTTCTCACAACACAGAGGTTGTTGGATAATAAGTGTTTATCAGGCTGTGCAAATCACAAACAATAGTAATTTTATATACTGAAAAAGATTATTGGAGAACAAAAATAGATCTAATAAAATTTTATTTCATGAAACCCAATATATTTACTCACTCGTCACTTTAAATAGTTCCTAAAAATTTTGAATGCAAAAAACTAATCATATTTGTATGAAGCCTAAATTACCAATAAAAGTTCCATTATTACAGTACATTTTTAAAAATTATATACATTTTACAATAAATTTTATATTGAAAAAAGTTTTTCTTGGTATTATAATTATTTTTTAGTAATTATTACCTTTAAAAATGCCATGGAAACAAAAACAGTGATCCTTGAAACATAATCTGCTTTTTATGTATAATAATGAATATGGAGGTGGCTTTAAAGCCAGTTAAATTTGAAACATGCTTCACTTATGCAGATTAGCTCCTTCAATATACTTTTACTTTGGTCGTGTTGCAATAGTACTGACATTTTGAAAATAGTCAGAAACAGTCAAAATTTGATTAACCCCGCTAACTTTTCAAAAGCCTTTGACCAATAATCAGTTACTATACAATTTGTTTTGATCCCTAAATGGAATTAAATGGCACCAAAGGCAGATTACTCTCCTTTATGGAGTGTTAAAAAGTGTATTAATATTTGCAAGTGTGTATGTACACATTCACATGTAAGTATGTGCATCTACTTATTTTACTATGTTAACTAATTACAAGATAAAATGAGCAAGAAGAATTAAAAAAAATCCTCATTAACAATATTTGTAACCATAATTTTACATACATCAGTAACCATGATTTTAATTACATTTTTTGTGATATACCAGATGTTCAAACAGCACAGTTTGTATTAATTTAGAACTTTGTATTGTAAGAAGTAAATTTTAAGTGCTTCTTTGACATCTTTAAGCCCCACTGGGCCCCAGAGGCCTTGCCATGGGTTTTCCTGCTCTCATTAGACATGCCCTTACAACAAGACAGACTCTCTACCCAGCGCAATCAACTGTATCTCACCTGCTCCTCAACAAAATGGGTTTCACTTCCTTGCCACCGTATAAAATTATTTAAATAAACAAATTTCATTCTCCTAAGAGAATCAAGCGTCTTTTCATGCTCTTGTTACTACAAAGCCTGCCTCCCACAGCCCTGATGATTCATTCTGCATCTGAATGAACCTTGTGGCTCTGCATGGCGTATAGCATCCGTCTCCCATAGCCTGTTAGTATATGTCATTCATAAGACATCACCAGTCCCCTTCAACAACTGTTGGTGTCCCGTTTGTTCGTCTCGTACTATTTACCAATGTGGGATTCCTCCTTCACCAGTAGGGTGAATAGAAGGTGATCGGAACAGGCTGATAGTTGGGTCCCTAGATATTTTTGAAAATGTAGTCCTGAATAAAAGGCCACTTTATCTTCACAAGGAAGTCAGCAAAGCAAATGTTTACAGGTAATTCTAATTTTTGTTTTCCCTTCTGTTTCTATTATGGGAGTGACATGTGAAGTTGGTGGTCAAAGTTCTAAATTCCTGTACTCTAAAACATGACCAAATGAAAATGATTGTTTTTTAATCTGGAAAAAATTTAATGTAGGTTGATAATTATCTATCACAACCATAAAAATCATCTCATTGAAGTACTCATTTACTATATAAATTTTAGCCCAACAAACACAATGAGGAATTCTATGAGGCAATTTGGGTGAACCATTAAGTCCTGTATGATTGTATGTGATCACTTGATTTACAGGGTTGCTCGCTGCTGTGGTTTGAATGTTTGTCCCATCCGAAACTCAAGTTAAACCTTAATCTCCAGTATGGCAGTATTGAGAGGTGGGGCCTGTAAGAGGTGATTGGGTCATGAGGACTGTCCTCATGAATGGATTAATCCATTCATGGATTAACAGACTAATGGGTTAATGGATTAATGAATTATCACGGGAGTAGGACTGGTGTCTTTATAAGAAAAGTAAGAGAGGCCGAAGCTAGCAAGCTCAGCCCCCTCACTGTGTGATGATGACCTGTGCTGCCTTGGGCCTTTGCAGAGTCCCTGCCAGCAAGAAGGCTCTCACCTGCTGCAGGCCCTGAATCTTGGGTTTTTCAGCCTCCCTAACTGTACAAAATAAATTTGTTTTCTTTACAAATTACCTAGTTTTAAGTATTCTGTTATAAGCAACAGAAAATGGACTCAGACATGATGTCAGTTAAATTTTGGATGATGTAAAAGACAGTGATAGGCCAGGCGCGGTGGCTCACGCTCGTAATCCCAGCACTTTGGGAGGCCGAGGCGGGCGGATCACGAGGTCAGGAGATCGAGACCACGGTGAAACCCCGTCTCTACTAAAAATACAAAAATTTAGCCGGGCGTGGTGGGGGGCGCCTGTAGTCCCAGCTACTCGGAGAGGCTGAGGCAGGAGAATGGCGTGAACCCGGGAGGCGGAGCTTGCAGTGAGCCGAGATTGCACCACTGCACTCCAGCCTGGGCGACAGAGCGAGACTCCGTCTCAAAAAAAAAAAAAAAAAAAAAAAAAAAAAAAAAAAAAAAAAAAAAAAGACAGTGATAAAGTTATTTTAAAATAATTGATCAGGAGCCATTTTTCTTCTTATATTGCAGGTATTGGGAAAAATAAATAAATAAATATATGTAGAATCTTCTGTTAAGCCAGTGAATCTTCTAAACAAATGAATGAAAGAATCAAACAGGGTTTTTTAAAAAATCAAATTACCATTAACCAGACTGTGATGTACATAACAGAGGTTAGGAAGACAGAAATAAATTTCAATTTTTAAATAACCAGGCAGATACATTTCATTTCATACACGTTCTCAAGGTAAAACAAGGTATCAAGTAGGAGAAATTGGCAGCACTATTGATATAGGTAATTTATTCCAAATTCAGGTAGTAATCGGAATGGCCACCTGTGTGAGCTAATTGCATTTATCTGAAGGAGGAACAAAATTTCTCACATCTCTCTGGAAAGCAGGTTGTTACAATGCGGAGCCAGGTGCCTAGGTTAAACTCCCTCAGAGACAGACAGATTGGGATGCTGTTTCCATTTCAAAGAGATGGCTCCAAGGTCTTCAAGAAAAAACATTACTGGGTTATAAGACCGCCAGAGGCTTATGTTGCTTTTTTAAAATGTTTATACACGTCTCTACAGGAGAGAGAAAGAATTTACAATTACTAATTCTCAAAAGGAAATTAAGCAAAGAGAAAGGCGGTGAGTCTCCTCATTTGACACCAGGGAAAATGCATTTAAAATATATATATATATATATATATATATATACATATTTATGTATTTTTATATACAAATAATGTATATATAAATAATACATGTAAGTTATATATAAATGATTTTATATATATATAGTTATCCTTATTCAGGGCAGCACAATGATATGGTTTCCTTTTATCATGTCTTAAATATATATAGGGGAATGCTTCATCTTTTTTTTTATAGCAGATGGCAAGGGAGGGCACATACCAAAGTGGTAGCCAGTCAGAGATCACCTCTCCTTTGCCATCTGGAGACTGTTATCTGCTTTTCAAAGATACTATTTTTACCAATGCCAAGCTTGGCAAAATTCTTGAGATGTAATTCAGTCTAATCATAGATATCACTAGACAAGACTGGTCCTATGCAGTTTATAACAGAAATGTGGCCATTATTTCAGTAAGGATGGTTGAGATAATGCTGCGTTATAAAATTAATGCTAGAGTTCTAGTAGATTAAAAACAGTTTGTTTGTTTGTTTGTTTGTTTGTTTTTCTAGTTCATGCTTCATTTGCCATTGCCATTGGCTTAAGGGCTTCATTCTGCGCTAGCACACAGGACCTCAGGATCATGGAGACTCCCACAGTATTGTAACTGTACTATCTGGAATATGTGACCTCTTTTGTTTACGGATCAGAAGAGATAAGCCTTTTCTTATACTATCTAGCTTAGAAGTGAAGTGAAGGCATCCCTTCTAACTGCGGTTCTTTGGCCAGTGCTAGTCACACGGCCTCTTTGCCTGGGAGATGTAATCGCGCAGACTAGATGTGGAAGTCTCTTTTTCCCTTCTCAGGAAAAGAGCCACTTTGCCCAGGGACAAACCTCCATCCCTGGGCAGCCTGTATACAATGACTTGGGACAGCTTGATGGGAGGGAGGGTAAAGATTCCAGCCTCTTAATTTAATGTCAACATTTCTCAAGAGCCCTTATAGCTCCAGAGCTCTTCATAGGATGGCAGAGGCTGTTATATACCCTCTCTCTCTGCTCACTCACCACTTTGCCACAGGAATTGATCTGGACTGCATTTCCCAATAAATTCTTTATAAGCAAATCTTTAATCTAGAGTCTTGTTCCCAGAGATCTTGATCTGTGGGCCACCACCTATATCAAAATCACTGGATTGCTTGTTAAAAATGCAAATGACTTGTCTTTATCACAGGACTATTGATTTAGAATATCTAGAAATGGAGGTTGGAAATCTGCATTGTTAAAAAGCACCCCAGAAAATTATTTTTCTCATTAAAGTGACACTAACAATGACAGTTGTAATTACCATGATTATTCACAAAATTGAATAGTTGAAGTGGTGGGGGAAAATGTTCAGAGAATTAAAAAACCTTGTGCAGGCTTTTGTGTCAAAATCGTTTATGCTAACATAGAAATATGTTTACAAATGAACGTCATAAGGGATAGTCAAAGAAGCCACTGACAGCAACAAAGATTTGAGTCAACAGACCATGCCGTGTCTGTTGTCAATTACAGGATCCAAATTAACATATTTAACGTATTTTTTATGTCTCAGATCCCTGCCGCCTAAAACTTCCTACCCTAGCTACTCCTTTTCTTTGAGCTTCTGGAATTGTAAACCTGAATTGCCAATTGCCATTGCTGAGAAAGCAAATGAGGTTTCAAAGCTATTAGGCCACTTTGAGACTGATACTATTGAAGTGGATATGTAACTGACATCTTCCTTTCACATTAGAGGTAAATTACTTTTTCCCTTCTCCTTGTTCCGATCTTGGCAGGAACTCCAGAAGTCCTCAACCTATCAAGAATTGAGCCATGAGACACTGCCTTGCAGGAAGCAAAAGGGAAAATGTGCGCCTGATATACATTTACCAGAATATCCTAAAATATTTTAAACCCAGTAGAAATGATAATGTAAGCTCTATGATCAAAAGACATGACTATATATAAAGCCCCATGTCGCTCAATCTGTTCACACACCATTGTCGACACTCATAACCCTGCCCAGCTGGGAACACAACAGTCATGTGGGTCCAGGAACCAAGGGCTGATTAAAAATGGTCCTATTGCATAAAACAAGGTCAAAAGACTGCACTGCACCGTAACGACTACTGTAAAACAAATAACCTGTACTTATTCAAAATTTTTTATATTTTATTCATCATTGATTTTTACATTAATTTTAACTTTCTAAACTATTGCATTTAATTATTGCTTTCTTGATGATTCTGTTTCTGTCACCCCCTGAAATTTTATGCCCAAGGTGAGTACCTTACTTGCCTTACTTTAATCTTAGCCCTGCCATGAGGGATCATTGCTTTTATATACTGGCACTCACTTAATTATACCTATGAGTAGCTGCAGATTTCTGATGTTTGTCTTATTTAAAAGCCAGTGTGATGCAGTAGAAAGAACATTTAATTAGAAGTGACAAAACTTGGGTAATAGTTCCATCTCTGGAGCTTCTTAGTGATGTGAACTTGGAAAAACCAGACTCATTTATCTTTAGCTTTTGTTTGGAAAATGGAAATAAGTACAGTGTAACGTGTTTGTTAGCCTCAAAGTATCCTTGTGAGAATACAATGAGTTAATGCCTGTGAAAACACTCTGAAAAAGTAGAATCATTTTTAATGCATATAAAAAATGACATTGAAACCGTGTTTGTTGCTATTTTTATAGCATAATCTTTGGAATGTTTTGATGAATATATGAGTGGAAGAAATGTATTCCAGTTAGATGACCCAGTTGTTGCTAATGAAAACATTTTTCTCCTCGTGTATTCCCAATTCTCCTAATGTCTTTGTACCATTGAAAGCTAGCGTTTGGGTGGCAGTACCAGAGCAGTGATTTTCAAGTGAGGTTCCTTAACCAGCACATAAGTATCATCTGGATCTTGTTAGAAATGCAAATTTTCAGACAACATCCAATAAACTCTGGGGCTTGGGCCAACAAATGTGCATTTTAACAAGCCCTCCAGGTGATTTGGAAGCCTGCTAGTGTTGAGAGCCACTAGATCAAATGGAAGGAAGGGAAGAGTGGAAGATCAGTCTGCCAAGCGATTTCTCCAGAACCAGAACTTTTATTTTGTTGGTAGAATTCTCATAAAATCACCTTTTGCCTTTACCATTTTGTCATTAATTTCTAGGCCACATCTTTTTTCTTCTATGTTTTTTTCTTACTGTGTAATTTAATGATCTTTCTCTCTCTCTCTTTCCCCCGCCCCTGTATAGAAATAGGTGTTGCATAAGAAACACCTGGAGTGCTTGAGTGAAAATCATTATTACCAGCTCCTGCCTAGGATTGCTAATTGGTATGGAATTCTTTAACAGAAACAGCCAAACTAATGACAATGAAGCCATTTCTAGACCACAGTTTGAGTTGTGCAGTGATATGGTTTGGCTTTGTGTTCCCACCCAAATCTCATCTTGAATTGTAATCCCATAATCCCCACGTGTAGTGAGAGGGACCCAGCGGGAAGTAATTGAATCATGGGCGTGGTTTCCACCATGCTCTTCTCCTGATAGTGAGTTTTCATGAGATCTGATGGTTCTACAAGCATCTGGCATTTCCCTTGCTGGCACTCATTCTCTCGCCTGCTGCCTTGTGAAGAGGTGCCTTCTGCCATGATTGTAAGTTTCCTGAGGCCTCTCCAGCCATGTGGAACTGTGAGTCAATTAAACCTCTTTTCTTTATAAATTACCCAGTCTCAGGTATTTCTTCATAGCAGTATAAGAAAGGACTCATACATGCAGCTATTAGGGTAACGTTTCAAAAAGTATAGATACAGGTAAAACTTAATTAGCTGTAATTCATCAATGCTTAATCAACCTCTAGTTTTTCTTAAAGTGCTTGCTCCATAAGTATTTCAATTCTCAGGGACAAAATTGACAGGTTAAACTGAAGATTGAACATAAGCTACTATCTTTACTTCCTTCCAAAACCACTTACATGAAAATAAGTGGATAACAGAGATATACTTCCATAAAGCAAAGTGTGATTTTGTGACATAATCGGCAATATGTATTTGGTCTTCATCCTGGTTCCTAGCACAGAGCTCCTAACTTCCTTGAAGTTTTCTGACTGATAGGGGTGTGAGGAAGGTATTTTGGTATTCCTAATAAGCCACATTTTTTCATCCCTATTTATGCTAATGAGGTGACTCTTGGTGGGCCCTTTAGACAGCTTCAGGATACAGACTGGTTGGCAGAGGAACAAATGATGAGATTAGAGGTTTGGAATCTTCAGCCCTATTTCCCTCTTTCCCCTCTCCTAACCTCTCTGGGGGCAGAGGGGCTGGAGATTGAGTTAATCACAACTGACCAATGATTTAATCAATCATGCCTACTTAATGAAGCCTCCATTAAAAACCCCTCAACAATGGGGTTCAGAAAGCCTCAAGGTTGGTGAACACATTCATATGCTCAGACTTTGGTGGTGCACTGCAATTCATGGGGACAGACCAGGTGCTCCTATACTTGGGACCCTTCTGGACCTCACCGTATTTACCTCTTTGTCTGGCTGTTCATTTATATTCTTTATAATAAATCTGTGGTAGTAAATAGTGTTTTCTTGAGTTCTTGAGCCATTCTAGCAAATTATCAAAACTGAGCAAGAAGTCATGGGGACCTCTGACCTTGTAGCCAAGTGGGGCAGAAATGTGGGTAACCTGGGCATCTACCACTTGCAACTGGCCTCTGAAGTCAGGGAAGTCTGTGGTCTGAGATTTTAATCATGTGGAGCCCAACGCTCACACTGGGTAGTTAGTCAGAATTTAATTAAATTGTAGGACACCCAGGTGGTGTCAGAGAATTGATTGGTGTGAAGAAAAAAACTCCATACTTCTGGCGTCAGAACTGGTGTTATAAAAATACTTTAGAGAAGGAAAATGAAAAAAGGTGACTGGGTTTTGAAATATCAATTATATCTCTTCCTAACTGGAGTTTAGAACCATTGAGGGAGAGTGGCAGGTTAGGGATTAGGTTCCTAACAGGAAAAGACTCACTGGAGGAGAGGTTTTGGTAGTGCAAATACATGAGCTTGCTAACTTTGCTTTGAGCTGTGCTTAGCACCCAGATTGCTGCCTTCCAGGGTGCAGGGCAGACCCAGCTCCACTACATTTAACAAGTCACCAAGGGAGCAGACAGCAGTTCAACATCTCTGTAGTCAGGGAGTGAAGGCTGAGCCAGCCATTCTCACCAGATAAGTCACATCCTATTCTGAGGAGAGGTGTGAGGTTATCTCTAAGAAGGCTGTTGTAACTTGAATGAAGAGTGTTAATACCCTAATGGCAATAAGCCAACCTGAAGACCTAAAACCAGGGGTAAGGAGTCTGCTGAAAAAACACATTCCACAGCAAAATGTTTCAGCCTTTAACCAATGGGTTTGGCTGTTGATCTAAACAAAAGTCATTCAGAAGATGACTTTGTTCCTCATGGAAGAAAATTGGTTCTGGGTCAAAACAGTCTTGATTTTATCTTTCATGGGCTAGATCCATCACAAACAATCCTTCTCAGATAATGGGTGGATAATTAGATTTTGCTCAGAGAAGGCTCTGAAATGGGTCAGGAGAGTACTTTGAGTGCATACAATGCACATTAACTCCTAGGCTACTCTATTATCAGCCTGAAATTTTACTCACTGTTCTATTTCCAAGTCATATTTAGCCATAATGCTAATATCATCAAAGCATCAAAGGCATTCCTTTAATAAAAAGCCAACAACATTGGGCCGAGTGCGGTGGCCAGTGCCTGTAATCTCGGTACCTTGAGAGGTCAAGGTGGAGGATCACTTGAGTCCAGGAGTTGCAGACTAGCCTGAGCAACCTAGTGGGACTCTGTCTCTACAAAAATAAAAATTTAAAAATAGCTCATTGTGGTGTCACATGCCTGTAGTCCCAGTTACTCGGGAGGCTGAGGCAGGAGGATTCCTTGGGCCTGGGAATTGAGGCTGCAGTGAGGCATGATTATCACTGCACTTCACCCTGGGCAAAAGAGCAAGACCCATCTCAAAACAACAACAACAACATTAAAATGCCCCATATCCCATGTTTCAACATAAGTCCCTCTGTTATCAAATTCTAAGGGAGTGATTAAGTCCAAAGACTAAATTCCTATGTACTAACTTCTTTTGCTTAAAGCAATATGGTGCTGAATCGTTCAGTGAAGGATGAATATATTGAGCCTTCCATCTTGTACATGCCAATAATTCTGGTGGTGTGCCACTGCAGGATGCAGTATGTTCCTTTCCAACTCTGTCTCCAGCGACATTGCCTTGATAAAATCACTGAAAATGAGACTATTTACAGGATGGAATGTGTCAAATGCTATAAATTAGAGTTATTTGTTTTATTTTTTATTCTTGAAAGTGAGATTAACAGCACACAATTAATTTATAAAACTCTACATATAAAATTTCCTTTGCTGAAAAGTACTCCCTTTTTGTGGGGAGGGAATTGGCTGCATAAAAATAGTCTATGCATTGCAGAGTACTATAAACATAGCCTGTTTTAAAAAATATTCCTTTTTACAGATATTTCTTGTTGTTACTAGCCACAAGTAAGGTAAATGACATGCAATTGTTCTCTTCCACGATAGGGTAGTGGGGAGAAAATATATGTTTAAAAGCAATAGCTGTAGCCAGAAAAAGTAGAGCCTGCAAGCATTGCCACAGGCAGTGATGGAGAATGAAGATAGCGGGCATGAATGTGGCCAAGGCTAAGTTCTCATTCCAAGAAAACTCCATTTTTGCAAACTCCTGGCATTCAACTGTCTCCTCACCTTAAATTGGTCTTTTCTTTTATAACTTAATCTTTCTCATCTCCCACATGCTGACATGCTTTCTTGGAATCATGAGAGTCAATAATTATGAGTTTATTTATTTATTTTTGCTGCTTTATGAGATGTTTTCTGAACACAACAAGCTCAAATGTGAACATTGGTGTCTTTACAGAGCACTAACCAGGTAAACCTTACTTTCTCTACTAATACAATATGACAATCAAGAGATTAAATGATTAAGAATTTCCAGCATCCTATGAAAAATATCTAGTGCAATGATGATAGTATATATTTCACAGAATATTAATTTTGAGAAATATTAAAAGGAAATGGAGATGCTGAGTTAAATTAATTATTATAGAGTATTTTATATTACAAAGAAGCCACAATATATGTAACTTTGGAATATAAGTGATTGTAATTTGAAGACTTTATGAATTTCAACACCCTTCTTTATATTGTATAAATTAGAATTTTATTCTACCACAATCTGGCAAAAATGTTTCTATGTCACTTATGATCTTCTTCTGTGCTGCAGAATATTATGATGCAATTTATTGAAAAAATACATTTTAAATACCATGTAGGCAGATGGGATTGTCTATGGATCTGTGCCTTATTCTTAGATTAATTGTTGGCACGCCCTGGTATAAAAGAGCATGTGCATGTATGTGTGCAGGGCTGGGGCATAGGGTAGGTTTATGACGTTCATGCCTTCATGTTACATATATGATTGGAAGTGGATCATGTCTTCATGAGCTGTTTGTGATAACAGTAGCCATGCAGCCATACATGGCAGTTCCTCTAAAGAAATTACTAGTGCTTATCACACTTGGTCTTGCCAAGAAAACTCCCCTCTGTGTTTTTATCTTTCTAACAAAACTTTAAGCAGAAGTCCATTTTGAAAACATTATAAATTTGTCCTCCTTAAAGCAAAATGATAGTCCATAGAATTTCTTACCCATCGTCAAACTTTCCGATCAATCTTTGGCATCTCCTAGCTCCTTAAATACCTGGGGCTTCAGAGGTGTGATTTGTAATCTACAGATCTAGAGAAATCTCATTTTAAGAATGGGAGAAGGGAAACTCAGTGAAACAAAGAAATAAATAGAAAGTTTAAAAATATTTTTTCATTGCTAGTTGCTTTTTCCATTGCTGTGGATTCTCATACATGGGGGTAAAGATGAGCTCTGACTCTGTTAATGACCAAGAAGGCCTTACCCTCTCACCTAGACTAAACTTGAGACAGCCTTCTTCCTGACTGATAATTTACTTTAGAAAACATATAATTGTAAATCCTTTCTCTTCCTCTATTTTAAAAGCTTCTTGCCAGTTTTGCAATCCAGGACTGGTCAAGAAGCTGGGGGTCATCCTTTTGAAATAAAGTCGTGTACCACATAATGACACTTTGGTTAATGACAGATCACATTTATGACAGTGGTCCTCTAAGATTATAAGGGACATGAAAAATTTCTATCACCTGGTGACATTGTACTTGTCATCATGTCATAGCACAATTTATTTCTTTATAAATTTAGTATGGCCTAAGTGTATAGTGTTTATAAAAGTCTGCAATAGTATAATGTCCTGGGCCTTCACATTCACTCACCACTCACTCACTGACTCACCCTGAGCAACTTCCGGTCCTGCAAGCTCCATTCATAAGAAGTATCCAATACCTGTGTACCCTTTTTTATCCTTTATACCTTATTTTTACTGTACATTTTCTATGTTTAGACATATTCAATTATACAAATACTTACCATTGTGTTATAATTGCCTGCAGTATTCACTACAGTAACATGATGTATATGTTTGTAGCACAGGAGCAATAGGCTACACCATATAGCTTAGGTGTATAGTAGGCTATACCACCAGTGTTTGTGTAAGTACACTCTATGATGTTTGCACAGAGACAAAATCACCTAATAATGCACTTCTCAGAATGTATCCCCATCATTAAGTGAGGCATGACTATAATTATAATTATTGGATAATTATCCAAGAAGATAGAGCCCCTATCTCCCAGTATTTGTGACAAGGTAGAAGCCTAACTTCAGAAGTCTCCTTGCTCTAAGTTGTAAAACTATCTATTGTCATGAAGTTATGGGAAAGTTTACTTTTCCTTTGAGTAGAGCCAATTAGAAAGCACAGTGGCCTAAGATACTTTTCTCACCCCAATTCTTAAAAACTCTCCCACCCTTTGTTTTAGAGGAATTCGGTTTGACGTAGTTTTGGCCTCCCCTACTGCAAGAGCCTTAAATAAAGTCTTCCTTACCTCTTTAACTTTGTCTAGTGCAAATTTCAAGCTTGATTCTGCTACTTAACTTGAAATTCTTATAGCTCTATAAAATTAGGTCTATAAATTGAATGACTATAATAGTACCTAATTTCAGAATTATTCTGACAATAAAATGGGATAATACATAAAATGACTTTAGCGTGGCTCAGAGCAAGTACTAGCAATAGTAGTAATAGTACTGAATAATAACGTAAGTATAATTATAATTAAGCCCTATTATTAATAATTACTATTATTGTTGCAATATAAGAGAAGACAATAAATGAACATTTTTTTCTCTATCTTGAAATGGCCCTATGTTCTACTATAATGATGCTATCATTACAAATTTCTCTCCTTTCATTGTAATGCAAACATCTGAGATTCATTATGCAATTAAGAAAATTCCTGTTTAGAGACATTTAACTATCTTGTGAATGAATCTTTTCACCTTGTATGTTAGACTTTGCCCACACAAAGTTCCTTCACTGACAGTTAGCACTTCTTCTGTTTAGACTACCATTGCTAGCTTGCCAACATCTCTCCAAAGGAGACTGAGGAAACGGAAAGAGATAAAATCTAAAACTCCGGTTGCCAGAATTACTTTCAAAGCACTGAAATGAAGAGATGCTTAGGAAGGGGGATGGTTGAGTCTTTTGTCTCTTGATACGTTGTCTGACTTTCTGCCCTGATAGCTCCTGACTAGTCTAGTAGTTCTGACTCACAGATAAGTAAATTTTGGGGCATAGAGGGAGCTATTTCTTTTGAGTCAAGATCAGTTGAAATGCAGTTTATTTCTGAAACCACGTGCTTTAAGAATTGCATAGATTGTCTCTGAAGTGGACCAGGCACCAAAGTTTGAATAAATATGCTTATTTGATGAGGTTTTTAAAAAATGGGCCCAATGGAACAAATAAAGAGCTGTTTTTCAACTATGTCACAGTTCTGCTTCCTGGTTGAGAAGCCATAGGAATGCATAGATCAACTTTATCAGGCTGGATTCAATCCGTATTTTAACTATAACATTTTGCAATTGCTGAAATTAACGAAAAATATTTGCTTAAAAATCAATTTACATTGCATTTTTTTTTAAATTATTGTTTAAAAGCTAACCAGAACCTGATAGGAGTGAGTAAGGTGTGTGGACATCCACCGGGAAGATTGAGATCCTGAAAACCATTTCAGTGTCTTCTGTATGCCACCTTTGTTCTAACTCCATATTTGAGTTTTATTGAAAAAGGCAGCCTGTCAGAGATTAGGACTGGAGACTAAGTAATCTATTTCAGCTTCACTATTTTCTTTCCCTTCAGAAACATAAATAATACATCAAAGAAGGATTTTTTTTGTCATTGTTTTGCCTTTTGATCCTTCCTAGTCAAAGACTAATATTAAAGTGCATTTCACTTGGTTGTGCTAGTAAGTTAAAAAATAATCACATAACATACAGGAAAAGTGAGAAAAACAAAACAAAACAGTGTTGAAAACAAATACACTTTTCAACATATTGAACACAGTTCAAAAGAAGCAACAGATACTTCAGTCGGCCAGATAGGTCCTCAAGCGATTTCAGCGGTGAGGTTTGGATTCTCAAGGGAGCTGGGAGCGGAGAGTGACATTGTCTTCCCGTTTCTCGTGGGGATTCTTAATGCTCATCCCCCAGAGCCAAAAATGACTTTATGAAGGTTTTGAGGCCATGTCTTTCTCTGGAGAAACTTAATGTTCTTGTGTAGTCTAAGGAAAAAGTTGCGGTGATGAAACTTTAGTTGTTTATTAACAAGAGAATAACACAGTGGGGAAAAGTGAGATGTAGTGAACCAAGGAATATTTTGCTTAAAAATAAAATAAAATTTGCCTGTTGCAAGTCCTTACACAAAAGCCTCATTGGCCTCTGTGAAGTCTTAAGCAAGTCTTTGTGGGATGAAAGAATATACTCTTGTTAAGTTGTAGTTATAGAACCACTCAGGCTTAGAGGGGTATAATTAAAGCTTATTCAATCATTTGTGCCAGTCAGAGCCAGGCTCCTTGTGAAACGTGAAAATGAATTCTGTATGGAGAGAGAATAATAACTGGCTAAAATTTGTGAAGTGTTAAACCTATTTTAAACAGTTGTTAGAAGTTACCCAAGTGAGAAATCATAGTTGGTCTCTGCTGATATAACCATCAGCTTAGGTTTTTTAGAAAGCAGACACATATATTTTCAATATAATTATAAATTATGTCAATTCATTATTTAATATTACTGATGTTATAATATCCCTTTGCAACTTTAGTTTTTTTGTGGATGCATGTATAAGTTTAATTATAACAATGTTTACTATTCAATTTACAAGGTTCATAGCATAATATCTGTATTGCAGGAAGTATTTTTTTAACATTTAAGAGTTTATTTATTTATATATATATTTTTGTTATACTGTAAGTTCTAGGGTACATGTGTACAACATGCAGGTTTGTTACATATGTATGCACGTGCCAAGCTGGTGTGCTGCACCCATTAACTCGTCATTTACATTAGGTATATCTCCTAATGCTGTCCCTCCCCCCTCCCCCCACCCCACAACATGCCCCCGTGTGTGATGTTCCCCTTCTGCAGGAGGTATTTTAAGATCACATCCAGTGGTACATTTGTTTAAAACAACCTTCTATATTCTTCTTCTGCATATCAGATATTTAATTTTATTCATAAATCTGTGCTTATAATGTATCTACTAGAAGTCTCTGAAGACACAAGAGTGAATGAAATCAAGAACAGTCAGCCATATTAAAATATTATTATTTTTTTCTAAAAACGCACTAATAAAAACATTTTTATTCTATTATAGTTACAATATTTCCATTTTTCTTTATGTCATTTGGCCATAAATCCCCTTGAAAGGCAAGGCTTTACAACCCACTTTCTCCTGCTATGTTCTTATTATCTGTACAGTTGGATATATCCATTTTTTTATTCAGTCAACATTTATTGGATGTCTGTTGTTTGCCAGAGTTTATGCTACATGTTGGATATAACTAAATTATACAAATTCTTCAGCATTCTATTCTACAACTGAAGTGTAACTTCTTCCTTTTCAAATAATATTTTGAGCTTTCAGAAATCATTTTTATGAGCCAGTCAAGCCTATGTTCTTTATCTTAATCTCTACCAAATTTTTATATTTACATTTGCAACTATTAACACAACTTTCTACAAGTACGAAGGGTAGTGCAAAGTAAATGTTTTTTAAACCAAATTTATCACTTACTATAAGATCTCTCTTTCATAAATTTAAGACACAGGGTCTACTGTTCTCATAACACAAAGAACCTTGGAGGGATCTTTGATTTTTCTCCTTCATTGCCCTCAAAATTTTCTTTGTGAAGGCACTTAAATTCATTTCCACCTCTTTACC
The DNA here is from genome assembly GCF_028878055.3 of Symphalangus syndactylus. Classification (NCBI taxonomy): domain Eukaryota; kingdom Metazoa; phylum Chordata; class Mammalia; order Primates; family Hylobatidae; genus Symphalangus; species Symphalangus syndactylus. The sequence continues at coordinate 19,092,635 of NC_072423.2, read as the reverse complement.
TCTTTTCTTTGTTGTTTTACCTGAGAGGCTTGGTTAATCCTTCAAGTAATTTATGATTTATAGTGGCCTATAGTGCTACCCAGCAATGCTCCTCTATTTCCCCCATCTCATTCACTTTTACCACCTCCTGGACATCTTCTTTTCCTGTCTTCTATCTACAGAATATTTAACTCTCATGTTTAGCTCTACAGTGCGTTTCTTGTTTCAGCTAATAAATGTGCTCTGCCCTCTACACAGTTGCTTAAATCAATAGCGCTCCTCTGTGAGTCCCTTCCTCTATTTGAGCATCAGATCTTTTCCTTTCTACCAAAATACAGCGCTTCAGAAGCTTACTTATCAATGCTGCAGTATCAACTTTTCCTTCTCTACGTGAACATATCCATCAACATAAAATGCTTCAGTAAATTTTTCATCCCTAAAAGATAAACAAAAAGACCCTCTCTTGATCCAAGTTCTCTCTAGCTATTTTCCTACTCTCTTTTTCAAGAAAGCTTCTTCAAAAAGTATTTGCTATCTCTAATTTATTTTCTCCTGGTCTTTATTTAATAACTAAGTGCTGACTTAACTCATTGGGTAATCAGGGTATTATTGAGAATAAAAGGAAATGCTGTTGATAATGGTCGAAGTTAAGTGCAAATCTAGACTGTCTTATGGAAACCAGATATACTACCTACTCTTTTAATGTCATTTCATTTTACTTTGCTAGAAAAAAATAATTATTATGGGTGGATATTAGTTGTAAATATTTATGGGGTACATGTGATATTTTGATAGAAGCATACAATGTGTAATGATTAAATCAGGGCAATTGGAATATTCAGCACTTCAAGTACTTATCATTTCTTTGTATTAGGAACATTCCAATTCCACCCTTCTATTTATTTTGAAATATACAATAAATTAAATTATTAACTATAGTTGCCCTATTATGCTACTGAAAACTAGATCTTATTCTTTATATCTAACTGTACTTTTATACCTATACCATCACATCTCTATCCCCTCTCTCTACTTCCCTTCTCAGACTCTAGTAACCATCATTCTACTATCTCAATGGCTAATTTTGTTTATAGCTCCCACATATGAACATGTGATATTTGTCTTTCTGTACCTGACTTATTTCATGTAACATAATGTCCTTCAGTTCCATCCATGTTATTGCAAATGACAGGATTTCATTCTTTTTTATGGCTGAGTAATATTCCATTGTGTCTATATACGTTTTCTTTACCAGTTCATCCACTGATTGACAGTTAGATTGATTCCATATTTTGGTCATTGTGAACACTGCTGCATTGAAAATAGAAGTGCAAGTATGTGTCCAATATACTGATTTCCTTTGGAGATATATCCCCAGCAGTGGAATTGCTAGATCACATGATAGTTCTATTTGTAGTATTTTGAGGACCCTTCATATTATTCTCCATACTAGCTGTACTAATTTACATCCCCACCAACAGGGTACGAGGATTCCTCTTTCTCTACTTCCTCATAACATTTGTTATTGCCTGTCTTTTTGATAAAATACATTTTAACTAGGGTGAGATGATACTTCATTGTAGAGTTTTAATTCACATTTGTCTGATGCACATTTTTTTCCTACACCTGCTGGCCATTTGTACATGTTTTTTTGAGAAATGTCTGTTCAGACTTTTGTCCATTTTTTAAGTCAGATTATTTGTCTTTTTTTTGTTGAGTTGTCTGAGCTATTTGTAAATTTTTGTGATTAATCCTTTGCCAGATGAGTAGTTTGCAAATACTTTCTCCGATTCTGCAGGTTGTCTCTTCCCTTTCTTGACTATTTCTTTTGCTGTGCAGAAGGTTTTTAGGTAGTTGTGATCCCATTTGTACAATTTTGCTTTGGTTGCCTGTGCTTGTAGGGTATTACTAAAGAAATCTTTGCCCAGACTAATGTCCCGAAGAGTTTCCTGAATTTTTTTTTCTAGTAGTGTCATAGTTTCAGGTCTTAGATATAAGTATTTAATCCATTTTGATTCGATTTTTGTTTGGAGAGAGATGAGGTCTAGTTTTATTTTTCTGCTTACAGAGATCCAGTTTTCCCAGCACAATTTACTGAAGAGACTGTCCTTTCCCCATTTCATGCTCCTGTAGCCTTGCAAAAAATGTATAGACTGTAAATGTGTGGATTCATTTCTGGGTTCTCTATTTTGCTCCCTTGCTCTATATGTCTGTTTTTATGCCAGTACCATGCTGTTTAGGTTAATATAGCTTTTTAGTATAATTTGAAGTCAGGTAATGTGATGCCTCCAGCTTTGTTCTTTTGCTCAGGATTGCTTTGGCTATTTTGAGTCTTTGGTGGTTTCATATAAATTTTAGAATTATTATTTTTTATTTGTGTGAAGAATATTGATATTTTGATATTAATTGAATTGAATCTGTAAATTGCTTTGGATAGTATGGATATGTTAGCCATATTGATTCTTATAATCCATGATCATGGGATATCTTTCCAGTTCTTTGTGTCTTCTTTAATTTCTTTCATCAGTGTTTTTTAGTTTTTATTGCAGAGATCTTTCATTTCTTTGGTTAAGTTTATGCTGAGTCATTTAATTTTATTTGTAGCTACTGTAAATGGAATTACTTTCTTGGTTTCTTTTTCCAGTTGTTCACTGTTGGCATATAGAAATGCTGCTAATTTTTGTATCCTGAAACTTTATTGAATTTGTTTGAGTTCTATTTGTTTTTGGTGGTGTCTTTAGATTTTTCTAAATATAAGATTATCTGGTATGCAAACAATTATAATTGGACTTTTTTTTCAGTTAGGAAGTCTTTTATTTCTTTCTCTTGTCTACTTGCTCTAACTAGTATAACCACCCAATGGGTTCATCTTGTCTGTTGCTGACATTGAGCAGATTTATCAAAACGGGGGCTTGCAATAGAAAAAGAGCTTTACACATGTAGAGCTGGTTAAAAGGGAGACTGGAGTTTTATTATTACTCAAAGCAGGCTCCTCCACAATGTGGAGGGTTTTTCAAAGATAGTTTGGCAGTGGTCAGAGGTTGCCCAGGAATGCAATGTAAACATAGAGGTGTGGAAAATGGTCCTTGTGCACTGAGTCCACTTCTGAGTGGGAGGCCACAGGACCAGTTAGTGGGTAATCCGGTTGTCAGAAATGCAGAAGCCTGAAAAGACATCTCAAAAGGCCAATCTTAGGTTCTACAATAGTGATATCTACAGGAGTAATTGGGGAAGTTGCAAATCTTGTGACCTCTGGAATAATAGCTAGTAATCACTTATGACTGCCTCTTAGCAGAATAGCTCCTCTCATTCTCCTAATCTGGTAGTCTCTTTCATTAGTTTTACAAAGGCGATTTAGTTTTGGGAAAGGGCTATTATCATTTAAACTATAAACTAAATTTCTCCCAAAGTTTCCTTGGCCCAAGCCCAGGAATGACTAAGGGCAGTTTGGAGGTTAAAGGCAAGATGAGGATTTGTTAGGTCAGATCTCTTCACTGTCATAATTTTTGGAAAAGTGGTTTCACTAGGACTCCTAGTACTACTGAATCTTATTAACCCAATTCAGTGAGGCCTTATCCCCATATCCCTATTACTCCCCCAAACTGCCCTTTTATAATTAAATATAAACCTCTGCAGTGCTAAATATGATGATTAATTCTTGGGCCCCATCCTACTTGACCCATCAGTACCATTTGTCCATTGTATCACTCATCCCTCCTAGAAACTCTTTTTTTTCCTTTGTTTACTTAGCTTTCAGGACATCATATGGACGTGGTTTTCGTCTTCATTCATTAGTCATTATTTCTCAATCTCACTTGCTGGTCTCTTCTTCTCTCCGACCACCTTGGCCTTGGAATATACCAGGGCTCAGTTCTTGAAATATTTCTAATTTCTATTTACATTCACTCCGCTGGTAAGTTTTTTTCTATAAAATGACTTATCTCTATGCTATCACTAAGATTTTGAAAATATATATTCAGAACTTTTTTTTCAAATCCCTAAGGCATTTAACTGTAGATTATAATACATAAACTAGAATAGTCTTACATTTATATGTCAGGAAAGGTTATTTCCCATAAACAATCTAAAAATACTGTATTTTCAAATTCAAGTGACATAAAAAAGAACTTGACTTGTTTAAAAAAATATTTAGGTACTTGAGTCAAGAGAATTCTTTTGAAGATATTTTTCTTGTTGAAAGTAGCTCAAAATAGATGAGATTTAATTTACCTCTCATGACAGAATTTTATTGGTGTTCAACAATTGTGCAATATTTGTCAGAGAAGTAGGTTATGCCAGGAACAAATGCTTTAGGGCATGCAATCAGTCAGTGTCATCAGATACAGTGCACAGCCCCAGAGTGACAGTGCCAATCAAATTTGTGACTCCTGGGAGATGAAGGAAAGGAGGCAAGTGAGTCCTCCTTAGTAGATACTTGCAGGAGACTTCCTCATGCTGCTTTTAGGCAACCACAGTGTTGCTTTTCTGGCAATACTGCCTGTTTTAGTCTTCTTGAGCAGTAGTAACAAAATACCATATAGTAAGTGGCTTTAAACAGACATTTATTTCTCACATTTCTGGAGACTAGAAGCCCATGATCTGCATGACAGCATTGTTGGGGTCTCAGTGGGGGCTACTTTCCTGGCTTTCAGAAGGCCGTCTTCCCACTGTATTCTCACATGGTGGAGAGAGGAAGGTCTGGCATCTCTTCCTCTTCTTAGAAGGCCACTAATCCCATCATGTGGGCTCTACCCAATGACCTCATCTAAACCCAATTACCGCCCAAAGGCCCCGTCTCCCAGTATCATCACATTGAGAGTTAGGGCATTAAGTTACATTTTGGGACTTATATACTTCCAGTCTATAATTGTTATTGCTTCTTTAAGGCAGACTTACTCCAGAATCCATAATACATTGAGTGAAAGGTTTATGTAGTAGATTAGGGCCACCAGTGACCACAGAGATAGATTGAATCAGCATAAAATTAAATATCTAATTTCTGTTCTAGCACTTGCTCTCTGCTGTATAAGCAAGTCTCTTAACTTCTTGCCCTCAGCTTTTTATTTTATATTTTTATTTTTATTTTATTTTATTTTATTTTTTTTGAGACAGAGTCTCACTCTTTTGCCCAGGCCGGACTGCAGTGGCACGATCTCGGTTCACTGCAAGCTCTGCCTCCTGGGTTCACGCCATTCTCCTGCCTCAGCCTCCTAAGTAGCTGGGACTACAGGCGCCTGCCACCACGCCCGGCTAATATTTTTGTATTTTTAGTAGAGGTGGGGTTTCACCATGTTAGCCAGGATGGTCTCGATTTCCTGACCTCATGATCCACCCGTCTCGGCCTCCCAAAGTGCTGGGATTACAGGCGTGAGCCACCGCGCCCGGCCACCCCCAGCTTTTTAATAGGTAGAATAATGGAGCTGGGTCGCAGGAGCTTTTGACTTCCTTCTAGCTCTAAAACACCAAAATGTTCTGACAAAAACAAGCTTCTTTCTTTTTTTGAAAGAAACACCTTAATATTTAATAATTAGAAACTAGACTATCTTATAATACATTGCTTTGCCGTTGAAAATCTTTGCACAAAAAAAATCTGTAAAACACATTTTCACTTCCCCTATAGTACAAATTTAGCAATGAGCAAATTCTTCGTCTATTTGCCTCATAGATTTCCTTCCTGAATATCACCTCATTTTATTCTGAGTATTTAGTGAAAGTCAAATTCCAACAGATGAGTCATCTTCCATAGCTCTTGGTTCCCTCATGGCTTCTAATTTATAAATCTGTGTTGGAATCTGTACTTGACTTACATTTATCGCTTATATTTAGCTCAAGTTCAATGTGGACTACAAAACCACATCTAGTCTCCAGAGCTCCCAGATCTGACCACTGGCACAAGTCTTTTCCAACTGATAAGGAGCTTCACTTAAACACCTTCAGCTGGAAGCACAGTGCAAATGTTCTCAGCTCTCTGGCTTGGCACCTGGAACTGTCCCCATTACGTTTTGGTATGACGTGAGTGGGTATCACTTTCTGAATACCTTGAAATGGAAGAAATCCTTGAATTCTAAAATGTGCCAGAATGTGTAGCATTTATAAAGGATAATAAATTTAATTTTGTATTTATAATAGAAAGTAAATAATGTAATAAAGTCATATTTAGAATTACATGGCACCATTAGAACCACACATTTTCAGGAAAATGAATATGATTTGGGATCCTTGTTTTCATTGCCACAATCTGTGGGAAGTGTGTTAACCAGCTCCCATGCCAGTCTTGATTCTATCTGACCACAGTATTAACTGCTGTGCTTTGGGTATACTTGCTGAGTGTATGCACAACATGTTTTATTTTTCATTTCCAAATGAATTATGTTATTTAGTATAAGGCATAAAAATGTGTACAAATCGATAGTATGCATATCATATGTAAATAGTTTTGATTATGGGATTTTACACAATTAGGGTAAAAATATTGATGTCTTTGCCACCAAATCAACCATGTCTATGGTGATAAATATGGGAAAGTTGATTGCAATAGTTTGGGATCTGAAAAGCCTTAGAACTGAGTAGTGCAGTTGTGACATAAACAAGTGTTGAAGTTATTTTTATTTCAATGACAGCATTAGGGTATAATAGAAACCCTTGAAAGAGGAGGACGTATAGTGTGACAGGAGGACAGACGACCCTTTCACTCGCCCTGTGGCATTCCACACAGAGTCCTATCTCCTGATTCAGAGGCCAGATGTGGGTATTAGTCAGGCATGTGTGGTTGTGTGTGGTATGTCAGTTGTAATGTACTTGGTGGAGAGGAGATTTATTTTTACACTCCTCTCCCTAAAAGTCATTAATAATTAATGAAACTTTAGTGTCCTTTAGGGCAAATTCAAAGAGCAGTTGCGAAGACTTACTGAAAACACCATGAAATTTAACTCATGGCAATCTCAAAACAGCTTACATATGAGCTTCTTTTTATTTTGACACTGTTTTCCATTAAAATTCGTAGGGAGAAAGAGACAGACAAAATATTTGTGGGTTTTTCTGAATGGAAATACCATTAGAGAATGATCTCAGCTATGGAAGAAACTACTCTAAAATTCTGGAAAAGTCATAAACATCATTTTTCTCGTTTTTATTCCTCCAGTAAGAAAAAGAAGGGTAGCCAAAATTTTCAAAAGTAGTCAGTGATAAAAAGCCTTTTTATTCTTGATGAATTGGAAAATTATCCTTTTACTTCCCTAAATGTTTTTATAACAGTAGCTAAGCCATGTATCTCTGAGGTTTAAAAGAAATCCAGTGCTCACATAACCTTTGATATTCTCCTCCAAGCAATTTTTGATGAGTAATAATTTCCAAGAAAAATGAGCCCTTTTTTTTTTAGTAATTTCTTACCCTAAATACAGGCATACCTCATTTTATTGTGCTTCTCAGAAATTATATTCTTTACAAATTGAAGGTCTGTGGCAACCCTGCTTTGAGCAAGTATATTGGTGCCATTTTTTTCAGCAGCATGTGCTCACTTGGTGTCTCTGTGTCACATTTTACTAATTTGTGTGATATTCCAAACTGTTTCACTAATACTGTATCTGTTATGGTGATCTGTGAATAGTGATCTTTGATGTTACTATTGCAATTGTTTTGAGAGCACCATGAACTATACCTATATAAGACAGGGAACTTGATAAATGTGTGTGTGTTCTGATTGCTTCACCAACCACCTGTTTCCTCATCTTCCTCTCCTCAGGCCTCTCTGTTGACTAAAGTACAGCAATATCAAAATTAGGCCGACTAATAACCCTACAATAGCCTCTAGGTATTCAAGTGACAGAAGGAGTTACATGTCTTTGACTTTAAAACTAGAAATGATGAAACTTACTGCGAAAGGCATGTCAAAAGCGGAGATAGGCCAAAAGGTGGGCCTCTTGCATGAAACAGGTAGGCAAGTTGAAAATGCAAAGGAGACGTTCTTAAAGGAAATTAAAAATGCTACTCCAGTGATCACACAAATGATAAGAAAGCAAAACAGGCTTATTGCTGATGGAGAAAATTTTAGTCTTCTGGTGTGAAGATCCATTGAGCCACAAAATTCTCTTAAGTCAAATACTAATCAAGAGCATAGCCCTAACTCTCTTCAATTTTATGAAGGCTGAAAAAGGTGAGGAAGCTGCAGAAGAAAAGTTGGAACCCAAAAGAGGTTGGTTCATCAGATTTTAGGGAAGAAGTTTTCTCCATAACATAAATGTACAAAGTGAAGCAGCAAGTGATGATGTAGAAGCTGCAGCAAGTTTTCCAGAACATCTAGCTAAGATAGTGATGAAAGTAGCTACACTGGACAACAGACTTGCAATATAGACAAATCAGCTTTTTATTGGAAAATGATGCCATTTAGGACTTTCATAGCTAGAGAGGAGAAGTCAAAGCTTGACAGTTTCAATGGACAGGATGACTCTTTTGTCAGGGGATAACGCAGTTGGTGATTTTTAAGTTAAAGCCAATGCTCATCTCATTGACTACTTCAGAGATCCTAGGGCCCTTAAGAATGATGCTAAATCTACATCTGAAGACTCAGATGATTACTAGCACTTTTCGGCAATAAAATATTTTTAAATTAAGGGGTTTGTATATTTTTATATATAATGCTATTGCACACTTAATATACCACTGAATAGTGTAAAGATAACTTGTATAAGTGCTGGAAAACCAAAAAAAGTTGTCTGGCTTACCTTATTGCAATATTTATTGTGATGGGTATGCCCTGTCATTCATTTTGGAAGTGCTTTTAGTGCTTTGGAGGTGGGCAAAGTGTGGAAGAGAGATTGTGTTTGTGTGTGTGTGTGTGTGTGTGTGTGTGTGTGTAGTAAAGGGAAACTGACCTCTCCTTTATGTGTGGTATAAGAAATGGATTCTTCATTTATTCCAGCAAGAGCTGTAAGTTTCACAGCAAGTGTACCCCAACATTTGATATAATGAGATTGGGTACTTCTGGTCTCTTGGTGAGACATTTCAGGACTCAGCCTGAGAGGATTTGTACCATCATTATGTCTTCACTGCCTCTCTCCTGGTCAGCTGGAGGCTGAATTTCAGCAGGAAACTTTGCTAATGAAGACTCTTCAGCTGGTGGAGGCTGAACTTTAACAGAGGCCTCTGCAATTGTAGTGACTGCCTCAGCAGCAGGAGTCTGTTTAGTTGGCACCTGAACTTGGACGTGGGTCTCCCCAGCAGGTTTGAGCTCTGCTTAATCAGTGGCCTCTTAAGCTAATGGAGCATGTATTTCAGCTGGGAGTTTTTTCTACTGGTGGAGGCTCTATTTCAGCAGAAGCCAGGTTTTTTTTTTTTTTTTTTTTTTTTTTTTTTAATAGCAGAACCTTCTGCTACAATAGGACTTGGCATCTTATCTTTCTTTCTGGAAATATCAGATGATTCAGCTCTCTCTCCCTCACTTGATTCACATCTGTTATGGCTTGAATTGTGTTTCCCCAAAAGGTGTTGAAGTCCCAGCCGCCAGTACCTGTGAATATGAGTTTCTTTGGAAATAGGGTCTTTGTAGATGTAATCAGTTTAAGATGGTGACCTTATAAGAAGAAAAACAACAGGAGACAGGCACAAAAGAAGGATGGGCATGTGAAGATCGAGAGATTAGAGTTATGCTGCCACATAGTAAGGAATGTCTGGGGCTACTAGAGGCTTCAGTGGAAGCTGGCCCTACCCCCACCTTGATTTGGAATTGCTAGCTTCCTGGTACTTATCTGGGTTGTAACATACTGTTGCAGAGTTCTGGATGGTTAGATGTGACCTTTATCTCATTAATTTCTAAGACTTATATAGCCTCCTCATCATCCAAGGTGTAGTGGTCTAAGTGATATCAATAGCAAATGAAATATTATCTTGTGATGGTTAATACTGAGTGTCAACTTGATTGGATTGAGGGATGCAAAGTATTAATCCTGGGTGTGTCTGTGTGGGTGTTGCCAAAAGATGTTAACATTTGAATCAGTGGGCTGGTGAAGGCAGATTCACCCTTAATCTGGTAGGCACAATCTAATCAGCTTCCAGTGAATATAAAGCAGGCAGAAAAACGTGAAAAGGAGAGACAGGCCTAGCATCCCAGGCTACAGCTTTCTACTGTATTGGATGCTTCCTGCCCTTGAACATTGGACTCCAAGTTCTTCAGTTTTGGACTCAGCCTGGCTCTCCTTTGTCCTCAGCTTGCAGACAGCCTATTGTGGGACCTTGTGATCATGTAAGCCAATACTTAATAAACTCCTCTCTCTCTCTCTCTCTCTCTATATATATATATATATATATATATATATATGTACATACACATACACAATGTAACCTTTGTATTTTATGTTACATGTCCAAATCTCACCTTGTCTCTAACAGTTCACAGAACCATGTTGTAGGTCCTATTATTGATATCATTCATACAGGAGACTAAATGTCAGATATAGCTATATATCTATATCTTATATATATATTATAGATTTTATATATATAGATTATATATATAAGATATATATCTATATCTTATATATAATAGATATATATGATCTATATCTATATCTTATATATAATAGATATATATTTATATCTGACATTTAGTCTCTTGTATGAATGACATCATATACCTATATATATGTATATATCCTATTAGTTCTGTCCCTCTAAGAGAACTCTAATACATATCTATATGCAGATACATCAGTAGTGATCTTGAAAGCCCTGACAGATCATAGAATTAAAGCACGATGAATCAAAACAAACTATTCCTCTCCCAGTAGCCTGCATTTAGAGCACTATCAATGGCCTACCATCTCATGCAAAAAGGCCAAGAAGAAGGGATTGAAGCATCTAGAATGGACTTATATTTTAAAATTTTTCAGTGGTCCCATTCTTAGAGACTTCAATATCTGATTTAACCTCAATGTTCTAAATAGTCGATGATTCAAAGTTTTTACCAAGAGGACTTTTGTATTCTATGTCACATGGCCAAATCTCATCTTACCTCTTACAAGTTCACAGAACCATGTTGTAGGTCCTATTATTGATGTCATTCATGCAAGAGACTAAATGCCAGATATATACATATGTATGAGTCCATTCTCACACTGCTATAAGAATTGCCTGGCCGGGCGCGGTGGCTCACGCTTGTAATCCCAGCACTTTGGGAGGCCGAGGCGGTTGGATCACGAGGTCAGGAGATCGAGACCACGGTGAAACCCCGTCTCTACTAAAAATACAAAAAAAAATTAGCTGGGTGTGGTGGGGGGCGCCTGTAGTCCCAGCTACTCGGAGAGGCTGAGGCAGGAGAATGGCGTGAACCCGGTAGGCGGAGCTTGCAGTGAGCCGAGATTGTGCCACTGCAGTTCAGCCTGGATGACAGAGCAAGACTCCGTCTCAAAAAAAAAAAAAAAAAAAAAAAAAAGAACTGCCCGAGACTGAGTAATTTGAGTAATTTATAAAGAAAAGAGGCTCAATTGACTCACAGTTCTGCATTACTGAGGAGGCCTCAGGAAACTTACAATCATGGCAGAAGGGGAAGCAGGCACATCTTATACGGTGGCAGGCTAGAGAGAGCATTCGAAGGAAGAACTGTCAAACATAAAACCGTCAGTTCTCATGAGAACCCACTCAGTATCATGAGAACAGCATGGGAAAACTGCCCCCATGATGCAAACACCTCCCTCCCTCAACACGTGGGGATTACAATTTGAGATGAGATTTGGGTGGGGACACAGAGCCAAACAATATCAACATACATATTCTAATATTCTGCCAACTTACCTGATGTTTCTCCTGACTTTTAGTAGCTTATCTATGCACACTGCCATTAGTTAAAGGGCAAACTATAGATATGAATACAACAAAAGTAGGTAAATAATAGATTGGAGTGGAGAGAGGGAAAGAGAGGGAGAATTTTACCTGAGTGGTAGAAGTAAATATGTAAGTTCCACCCATTTACCCTGAAATTCATTATCTGGAAAAAAATCTATAAAAATTGTTTTCAAAGCATGATCTCATAATAATATGTTACTCTTCAGATTGAATAAAGCTATTCTGTAAAAATTGAATATTGGTGATTCTTATCCTCCAATTAATAGATATAAAACAGTTTTTGTGTCAAAGTATTGTGAATTAAAATTCTGACTCAACCAATTAGCATTAACGTTGACCTTGATTGAGTTGTTTAGTATTTCATTTTGAGCCCATTTCTTTACCTGTCAAATGGTAACATAAATACAAACCCTGCAATATTATGTTGAGGGTCAAAGGAAAGATGTGTAATCACTAATATAGTATCTAGAATATAGTTGATATTCAAAAAGTAATAACACTCTTCTTCTGTCCTGCATTTCACATTGCACTGGACTGCAACATCCTTTTGAATTCAAAACCATTCAGCTAAATAACATTAATTAGGCCGGGCGTGGTGGCTCATGCTTGTAATCCCAGCACTTTGGGAGGCCGAGGCGGGCGGATCACGAGGTCAGGAGATCGAGACCACAGTGAAACCCCGTCTCTACTAAAAATACAAAAAAAATTAGCCAGGCGTGGTGGCGGGCGCCTGTAGTCCCAGCTACTCGGAGAGGCTGAGGCAGGAGAATGGTGTGAACCTGGGAGGCGGAGCTTGCAGTGAGCCGAGATCGCACCACTGCACTCCAGCCTGGGTGACAGAGCAAGACTCCGTCTCAAAAAAAAAAAAAAAAAAAAAAAAAAAAAAAAAAAACATTAATTAAAATTCTGCTACAGATTAGCATCATTGTGGTAGCTGTTCAAATAAATTAACAGCAAAATAATACATAACATGTTCGACTAAAGAGGCAGATATAATCTCATAAAATTATTAATATTTACAACATATTACAACTATGACAAACATATATTTTTGTGTTTATATTTGTGAGAGAGACATTTACCAGAACTAGAGAGACTAGGTAAGAAGACAGAGGACACATCACAAAAAGAGTGGCCTGAATGTCTATTAATTTGGCAGCTCACTTTGCCCAGTGTCTTTGGCCATTCCTACTTATTGTATTAACCAGTAAAATTATAGGCCAGCTTTGGGTGTGGGTATGTATCTTCACTACTTTGTGTGCATGTATATGTGTGTATCTGTACAATGTTTAGAGCTGACAGTAAAAAGACATATAGATAAATCAGTGGCTGGGGTCTAGGTGGAATATAATAATACACTGCCCAAGGAGCAACCCCAGAAGAGATACTCAGAGATATGATGAATGAAAAATACATATTGATGCACTATGCAGTTTCTTACTCAGGGATCATTCACAGAAATCTTTTTCTCCATAGGGTCATTATGATGCATTGACTTGTAGCTAACTGCATCATTCATTTAGTGCTTGGGACAGCTGCCCTTTCTCTGTGTCAGTGTTTGGATCCCCAGGAGAAGTTGAAATAGAATGTTTTTTTACCTTACTGTGATAAGTCTTTTATAAAATAAGAAAAGGATCTATAATTTACACCATTATTATATTTTACCACCCGTTCTAATTACTTAATATAAGCATCAAAATATAGATTCTCTTTTATTATTATCGTACGCCATTCTGAAGCAATGTTTGTCTTTAATTGGGGGGACACATTTCCTATTGGTTTATTGAAGAGAAAACTCTGCCTGGAATCTTTGAAAACTCTGTCTACAATCTTTGAATGCCTTACTTTTTATCTTTCTAGTAAAAAACAGTCTACATGTCTAGCTGTTAACTATCACTAGAAACTTGGAAGAGTCGTAAGTAAAAGTCAGAAATGAATATTTCATAGACTTTGGCAGCAAATTTAAAAGCAATGCAAAATGAGATAATTTTGTTATTTTTTCCTCACTTCTTGGAAAATCACTGCAGAGCTCAAAATGTGGTGGCACCAAAAATTTCACATATAATTTTATTTTTAGCTTTTAATCATATTATCTTACCTTGTCTTCACTTTAATACATTTATATCCCAATGCAAATATTTTGGATAGATGCATAACCTTGCTTTTTAAGAATTCCAGACAAAAAGAAGATTGGAAAATATCTCCAAGCTACACAATCTTTGCTTTTGTTGGATGTAGCCAATTGCACGCAATCCAGATGACTCATATGTGGACTGCTAAAACACAAAATATTTCTCTCTCTCCTTGTCTTTATTCCTCTCATTCTATTATTATCTCTCCATCTTTCTTTTTCTGTTTCTTCTTTCCTGTTTTTTCCATACTCATAATTTATATATACCCCAAATACCTCACAATGTCTGAATAAATGCACAGACCAAAGAGGCATGAGACAAGAATTTGAAGGCATCAATATGACAGAATCATCAACAGGGAAGAGTTATACTGCCAAGATGATTATTTTTATCCTTTAAGGCTTTTTGTCAGATAGTTTAAATGAAGAGTTAAATTTCTTATTGGGTTTCTGTCACTTTTGGAAATAATCCTTCAATCATGTATGTATAGGCTTACTAGAATATTTTTGCGTAATGCTTACAGCTGTTAAAACTCAAATGAGTTTTGATACAATATTACTTTTATTTAAATTTTTATTCGTTGTTTCCAGACAACCCAGCTCTTTCTTTAATTGATCTGCTGTTTCCATTACATTTCATTGCCATCATATCACTTATTATGACCACTACAGGCCTAGATTTACCAGCTGCCAAACTGAATATACTGAATTCAGCTACAGCAAATCTTTATTAAAAACAAAACAAAACAAAACAAAAAAACCCCACTAAATAAAATCCAAGACTTGTTTCTCATGACAGTAACAAAATGCTAATTAGAACTGTGGTTACAAAATATCTTCATTCACAGACCATTCTATTTCTGGTGAAATTTACTTCAGGAGTCTCAAGAATTCCAGGGATAGCAATTGAGTATTCATTTCTTTTTTCTCCCATTGTTCTGGTGATGTGCTAGAGCTAAGCAGTTTTAAACAAAAATTCCAAGCTTTTGTGTTTAAATTTGTATTATTGGTTGACTTTTTCTAGGTTAGGGGCAAGTTAAAGAGCATTAAATGTTTTAGAATGATGTTTAGAAATTGGATTAAATAAGAAATTTCTCAACCTTCTCAATAGCAGCAATTCTAGACTTAGATTTATTTGATCTGGGACCCAATCAAAACACATTGTGGTTTTGCTTCCCATTAAATTTAATTCAACAATTTATTGAGCTTCTATATACCAGAGTCTTTGCTAAACGTAAGGAAACTTAAAGATGAAAACCATACAATTCCTACCTTCCACAAGCTTACACACCTAGGGGAGAAATGAGGCAAGAAAACACACAGATAATCACACCCTGAGGATGCTTCCCTTCGAGGTTCTCACTAATAACAAACAGCTCAAAAAAGCACAGGTAGTCCTCTGAATTGCAGGTCACCCGGTCTGCCTCCCAGAATTATGGGCACTCAGGTCAATTTAAGTCAATTAAATTTAACTTAATGAACATGAGTGAAACAGACTAAACTAAATTGGGAATGCCATCTTTCTGGAGAATGGAACTAAATTTTTCTAGAAACTTTTCATTCTATTGTTTGTTTTGGATTTCATTTTTCTTATAGTGGGTGTGAGTATACTTGCCCACTTGTGCCAAAAGTATAGTGAAGCAGGGCTTGAATAACTCTGAACATTATAGAATTAGAGGTCTCATCTAGGCTCTGCCTTACTAAGCTTGTTGTTTTGATATTGGGAAACTGAAGGGATCAACAGCTTTATGCGTTATTAAATATTTCCCCCTTTGGCCTCAGATAGATTCAGAAATGCCAATAAATAGAGCTTCACTACTGAAATAAGCATTACGTAGAAATTCTAAGGTAAAATATATTCCTGAGAAAGAGTCTTCAATAACACATAGAAATGTAAGGAAGCTCATGACAAGTGGGTATTAATGAAGGATGAATACTGGAATTCATTTTTAGAATGAAGTGCTAGAAAGAAGACTTGGTAGGCCAGAAGAAAACTCATACAAATTCAGCGAGTTATGTGTTTAAATATAATTTTATATACTTTTCCTTTTTAGTATCTGCAAAAAAAATTCTCGAAGACTATGCGTCAAACTTTGAACAATAGGTACCCCAATTATGGGAAAATTATAATAGTTACTAATAAATTTTAAAATGCAAATCCACATAATCTTAACCAGAAAAATATTATGTACCAATAGCTGCTTATTATATTTTTTAAAATTTTTAGTTGATAAGAGCTAAGTGAAATTGGGAACGTTATATAAAGTAAGTAACAGTCAACGTATTATTTGTGTTTAGAGCAGTGTTCATGGACGCTGACTAGAAAACAATGTCCAGTGTTGACTTACTGAAAGGCAGATCATTTTCTCTACCTGGAGATGTACTTGACCCCATAAGTCTTAAGAACTCTCTTCATTTGAAAAAAGAAATACAAGCAAAGTTATTGTGTAATTCTAAGAATCTTCTGTTGCTGTAAAATTATGTGACTCTAATGTATAGAAAACATTAGAAATATCTAAGACAAAAGAAGCCCAGATGGTACATGGTCAAGACTATGTGACGATGAAACTATAATGAGGCGAAGAGGCCTTTTCTATTTTGTCATATGAGGTGTTGCATAGTTCTGCCTTTACTCGTTCTAGAATAATTATAAAATTTCTAAGCAAGAATTATCAGCATTTTCTAGTCTTAGAAAGTCTGTCTAACTCAAATACTTCTTTGGGTTTATATATATGTGTATATATTTATGAATATATATGTCCTTATGTTATATAGAGACATTTATATTTAGTGTGTCATATATGTTATATATATTTATTATGGTATATATACATACAAAAATATTTAAATTTCATATACTCACATCCATTTCTTATATTTCATTAAATATAATAAACAATGTTAAAACCCCATATCTTATACCCTATTCAATAAATGGTGCTGGGACAATTGAATTACCATATGCAGTATAATGAAACTGGACTTTACCTCTCACCATATAAAAAAATTAGCTCAAGATGGATTAAAATCTTAAATAAAAAACTTCAAACTATAAAAAATCTTAGAAAAAAACCTTAGGAAATGCTCTTCTGGACATTGGCCTAGGCAAGTAATTTATGACTAAGAATTCAAAAGCAAATGCAACACAAACAAAAATGGACAATTGAGACCTAATCAAAGAGCTTCCACACAGCGAAAGAAACTATCAACAGGGTAAACAACAAGCTACAGAAGGGAGAAAAGCTTTGCAAGCTATGCATCCAACAAAGAACTAATATCCAGAATTATCAAGAACTTAAAAAACAACCCTGTTAAAAAATGGGCGAAGGACATGAACAGACACTTCTCAAGAAAAGATATGTGAGCAGCCAACAAATATACAAAAAAATGCCCAACATCGCTAATTATCAGAAAAATGCAGAACAAAACTAGAATGTGATACCATCTCACACGGCAGAATGGCTATTACACAAAAATAAAAAAAACAGAAGATGCTGGTGAGGCTGAGGAGCAAAGGGAGTGCTTATACACTGTTAGTGGGAATGTAAATTAGTTCAGCCACAATGGAAAGTAGTTTGCAGATTTTTCAAAGAACTGAAAACAGAACTACCATTTGACCCAGCAATCCCATTACTGGGCATATACCCAGAGGAAATTTTATGCAGCACTGTTCACAATAGCAAAGACATGGAATCAACCTAGGTGTCTATCAATAATGGATTGCATTAAAGAAACGTGGCATGTATACTCCATAGAATACTGTGCAGCCATAATAATAAGCAAAATCGAGTTCTTTGAAATAACTTGGATGCAGCGGGAGGCCATTTTCCTAAGTGAATGGCCTATTCACTTACAATGGAAACGGAAAATCAAATGCCACTTGTTCTCACTTTTAAGTGGAAGCTAAACATTGTCTACACTCAGATATAAAGATGGAAACAATACATGCTGGAGAATCTAAAAAGGGAGAGATAGAGGAGGAAGAGTTGAAAAATTATCTATTGGGTGCTATGTTCACCATCTGGATGACTGATTCAGTAGGAGCCCAAACCACAGCATCACATTAATAAACCTGTAAGTGTACTCCCTGAATATAAAATATATATATTGTCCAAATTGGTTTTCAATACAAGTCTTTTAATATTATTTTCCTTTAGTATGCTGAGTAAAACTCATATTCAGCATGGCCTTGCAGTACAAAGAGAAAAGATAGAAAAGTTAAATATCATATTTTGCTCCAGTGTAAAGTAAAACATTCATTATAGATTTTGAATACATTTTATTTTAACATATTCAAACATTTCAGATATTTTAATGTATTTGTGTACATTTTTAATATCCTTTTTCATTTTGGATAATTTTCACTGGATTATAATTTTCATGAGCAGACTTTGCTTTATTTACAGACACAAGTACTGTAATTTGCACATACTATGTGACCAATGGATTTATTGAACTGAATAGTACATACATAGAATTCTAAACACTCACAAATTTATACATTTCCACACTCTGGGACAATGCATTTTCTCTTTGTAGCCCAAAAGTCACTAAGAATGGTTAAACTTCTAAGAAAATGTATGCCAGTAAACTGATTTCTTAGTGATCTAGAATTGTTCAAAGTGCAGGAAAACAAAAACAAAAGCAAAACCTCCATATGATGTGTGTGGTAGGCAGAAGAATGGTGCCTTCACCATGTTCACATTGTGAGCCAAAGTAACCAATGTAAAAAGCCATGTGATATGGTTTGGGTGTATGTCCCCACCCAAATGTCATCTCGAATTATAATCCCCATGTGTCAGGGGAGGGGCCTGGTGGGAGGTGACTGGATTAGGGAGGCAGTTTTCCCCATGCTGTTCTTGTGACAGTGAGTCACTCCACACCTAAAGGATAAATGACCCTAGTACTTTTCTTTCTTTTCCTACGCATAAGTTAAAGTCTAACAGACTTAGCAATTATGCTTCTGTAATCTATAATCAGATGTACTCTCGCACCCAAACTTTGTTGTAATTTTGCCAACACTAAACATCCACCTCCTGTATGTAAGCCCTGGGCTGAAAGACTGTGCTGCAGCAGTCTGCTAGAACCTCTTCAGGGGACTGCTCCAGGGGCACAGGCCTCAGTCTACAGTCCTCAGTAAGAATTCTGGATAAAACTAACTTCAGTTCTTTAAAAGCTTGATCTTTTTCTTTTGTCATCAACATTCCAATTCCCATAATTTATGAATATATAATGTTACATGGCAAAGGTGAGTTAAGGTTGTAGGTGGAATTAAGTTTGCTAAGTGGCATGTGGAAATTTTCCTGGATTATTAGGAACGGCCTAATCTAATCATGAGTCCTTAAAGTGAAAGAAGGGGCAAAAATGTAGATCAGAGAGACTGCAGTGTAAGAAGAAGAGAGGTTGATCAATGGGTATGTCAAGCACATTGATTATTTTTGAGTTTGCAAATGTTCTTCTCTGTGGCTAGGCCACCTGTTTTTGCTAATTGGTGCTTACTGAAGTCAGGCTCCTACTTTCTCACAGAGACTGAGAGATATGAGTGCTATTTTTCTTAATGTTTACATTTCAAAGGGATAATTCCCAGGTCTTTGAGGAAGACGCTTCTACATTGTAAAACTAGCAAGAGGCCTTTGAAAAGATTTGTATTTCAAAAGAACAGAGAAAGAATGTATAATCTTTATAAAGCAAATTCTGTAAGAAAAGAGGGGCCAGGGCCTAGAGTCAGGAAGAAACCTACCTAAAATTCAGTCAAGCTGAAGAAAATATTAATGCAGCCTTGGTCAGTTGTCAGTAGATTTTCCAAATTCTATGCATCAGATGTAATTCACGTGGTACTCACTGATTTATGACCACTGTCAGGGCGCAGGGTGTCCTACCCCAAAATGTGGTGCTTTAGCATGCAGAGTACTTTGAGTTAAAAGAAATCAGGATGTCATAGAAGCTGCTTCAGAACCAAAAACATTCTACCCATCTTTTGCTTCTCTCCCTTCCCCCAGCTGCAGGGAGGGACTCTATCTGCAATTTCCTTATCTGCTAAAAAATCTTTCCAAAAGAAATGCAATTATCTTAAGAGTCTGGCTAGGAGTCTTGACAAATAAAGAAAGATTTACCACCAGAAAAAAGAAGAAACTAAAGACCCAGAATGATATTTCACTTGTTCTTCTGAGGGCAGGTCTGAGAGATTACCTGGGAGACTATCTGCATGGTAAGATGACCTTTGTTCATGGTCAAGTTCTGCCTCTCACTTCGCTGCCACCTGCCCTAGAGATCAGAGCAACTCTGTCCCAGGCCATTATTCCTTTTTCTTTAAATTTCAATTTTTATATACAATTTTATATACAGGAGGTACATGTGCAGGTTTGTTACATAGGTATATTGTACACAGGTAGTGAGCATAGTACCCAAAAGAGAGGTAGTTTTTAACCCATGTCCACATCCCTCATCCCTCCAGTAGTCTGCAGTATCTTTTATTCCCATGTTTATGTCCATGGTGCTTAATGTCTAGCTCCCACTTGTAAGTGATAACATGTGGCATTTGGTTTTCTGTTCCTTCATTAGTTCACTTAGGATTATGCAGGGCATTGTTTTTTAGTCTCATTCATGTCCCCTGAAAAATCATTTGTGACTCCTAAAATTACCTACTTCCCCTCATTTACCTCCCACCCTATGAAAAAAGTGTAAATATTTAAAGTTCAACCATCTCGCCCTTCTTTAAGTCTCATATTTTCAAGGTTCCTGTGTTCATATGCATGTGAATAAATTTGCATACCTTTTCTTCTATTAATCTGTCTATTGGCCAGGTGCAATGGCTCATGCCTATAATCCCAGCACTTTGGGAGGCTGATGTAGGAGGATCACTTGAGCCTTTTTCCCTGTCCCTTTACTCCAGTCTTGATAAATAATCTACATAATCTGCTTAGAAAAGAGTAAAACTATTATTTCTTTGCTTCATAATTTCTACATTTCTCATCTTGTACAGAGAAAAGCCAAAGTGGTTACAATCATCTGCAAGGTCCCACCTTTCGTGCATCCTTTCCTTTCTCTGGCATCCTTGCCTCCCATCTGTTCCTTACTCACTGTGTTCTACTCCAGTGAACTTGCTTCAATACAAATAATTCTGATTTGCTTTCACCTCAGTATCTCTGCATCTGTTATTCCCAGACTGGCATGATTTTACCCAGATACCCATGTGCTTGCTTCCATAGTTCATGAGTGTCCCGAATAAGAGGTTGCTTATTAGAAATAACTTTTTGGACCCCTTTGTAGAAAATGTGTAACATACTCCTAAACTTTCTGTCCCCTTTTGCTGACTTTATTTTTCTATCACATAATCACTATCTAACATACAATATATTTTATGTATTCATTTTGTTAATTTGTCTGCTTCTTCCCACTTGAATTAAATTCCCAATTGAAATAATTTTTTATCAGTTTTGTTCTCTGGTATTCATGACATTTGAAGCAATGCCTTATAATTATAGGCTTTCATGAAATATTTGATAAAGGAATGCATCCTTCAAGGACTTGAGGCTATGCTTATGAACTACTCTCTCAAAAACCAAACATTCGGGGCTTGTGACCTTTGCCCCGTGTGGATGTTTTATTTTTTTGGCTACAACATCAGTTGGGATAACTTACTAGTATAACTTGAAAGGTGATTAATCTGGATACTAACATAAAATCATTGAACATCTTGAGAAACATGCCTTACCAACTTGACTAACCTTTGACTGAAAGAATGTAAAATGGTCTTCAGGAATATGTGGGCAGGGAGTTGTACAAAGTCTATAGCGCTTTGGTCTTAGCTTTGAGTATGGTGAGTCACATACCTGCTACCAGCAGGCCTTCTCAGATGTCAGGTATCAACTAAGAAGGATCAGTTTTTTGCACAAATTCCAAAGTAACTAATCTGATGCATGCCTGATCCTTTTGCATACATTTTGTAAATTGTACTTTTGAACTTTGTTCTTATTTTTGGTCTTTTTTCCTTTTTTTCCCCCATGCTTCTGTTCCCTTAATATTCAGGCATTTTAAGTCAAAATGTTTATTAGTGACCTGAAGCTAGATATGCCAGGAAAAACCAGGCACTCCAACAAGCTAACTCTATTACCATGGGCAGAAAATAGCATATGGGTGAAACATCCCATGAGAGAAAGTATACTGCTGTCAAATTTCCTAGAAAAAGACCCATGGGGCTTTGTCTTCATCAAACTATTCCTAGATCTTGGCATAGGACTGAGAAAATTAAAAGGATGTGGAAAGTCATCCACACAATCATAAACCTTCCAAATGAAAATGTGAGATAATTAGAAAATGATGATAGTAGTCTGTGGCTAATGATAATTTTAATTTCCCTCGTAACAGTATGCTGACAAATAAATATATAGGAATAGATTCTTAAAAAATGTCAACATGAGAAACAATTATTGCAACATATGAAAATAATCCATATGAATTTTTAATTGAGCCATGCTTAGTTTTGGAGAGAATAATTTGGCACATAGATTTAATTATAAATGGTTTATACAGACTCTTGAGGACAAAGAGACCATAATTTACAACCTTATATTCAAAACACGTCAACAGATTTGATAATGGGTCCATCAATTAATATATGATGTCTCACATTGGGAAGTTCTTTACAAGCCTCATAGCATTCAGAAAACAAACAAAAAAAAAACGATGGAAATTACATTCCTAATAAACTACAACAAGAAATCTTGCTCATGGTTCTTTCAGTCAGAACAGCCCACTTTTTTGATAATTACAAACAGACACCTCAGGGGAGTTGTATATATGGGAGAATAAAAATGACATGCTATGATCAGTGGTCCTTTAAAATTGAATAATTCTTACCATCCTACACCTTGATATGTTAAATTATGTACATGCAAATATTTACAGAAACGTGCACAATTATAAATTAATTTGACTTGACAGAAGTTAAATTTCATTGATATGTCTCTTAATATTTAATTGAGAGGTTAATAAATCAGCCAATCAGAATAAATTTGAGGTCATTCGAGACCCAGAAACATCTTGGAAATATTTTCTTTCTTTGTATCAGTATTATTTTTCATATGGATGGGGTTTCATTATGTTGCCAGGCTGGTCGTGAACTCCTGTGCTCAAGCAATCCTCCTGTTTCTGCCTCCCAAAGTGCTAGACTTACAGGCATGAGCCACTGCACCTGGCCTTGAAAATCTTTTCAAGAAATGTAGATACCCCAACACAAATTTCTAGACATTGACATATGCCAGTGGGCAGTTCTTCAGGAGCATATGGAATAAGTTGGCTCAGTTCAAAATCGTGTTCCTACAATAGTAAAATTTCCAGAAGAACTGGTACAGACATCTTTTTTATTTTTTTAAATGACAAATTTGAAATGACATTAATTCAAATATAGTACAAACTGTGGGATGTTACTCAAATACCTTACCTCTGTAACCTAATTTTAATACTGATGTTCATTTAAAACATAAATTTGCTTTCTTCCTAATAGCTCATGGTAAGACGGGGGTGGAAGTTTGTATATATAATTTACATAGGCAAAGATTTATAGCATGCTGTTGTTTTTTATGAGAATCTTTGAAATTGTAAGAATTACCAACATTTTTTCATGTCAAATGTGACCGTCAAAATAACAACTTCAGAACTTATCTCCTCCTGGATCCTCCTAGCCTAGATCCTAGATGCATGCTTGGTCATGTAACCAGTGCTGCAGGGATTTCTGTGAGAGGAGCTCAATACCCCAGAAGGTACTAGCTAATTTTGACTGGTTTTACATTTTTAATATTTTTTCTTTTTTTGAACCATGCATTTATTCCATTTGTTTTCTGTAGCTATAAAGAATAAGTCTAAACCCCTTTCTCATAGTAGCTCTTCAGATATTTGGAAATGCTTTTGTATCTACCAAATTCTCTTGCTATGACTCCATGACATATAGCATCACCCTCTGCCTTTCTTTAGTATTTTAATGTTTTCTTTAATTCTGGGATTTAGAATTAAAGATTCATGCTGTTGCAGGTATGGTAAAATCTATTCATAATATAGTTCAAATAAGATTGTTTTTGGCACTTGTGGTGGTTAACATTGAGTGTCAACTTGATTGGATTGAAGGATGCAAATTATTGTCTCTGGGTGTGTCTGTAAGGGTGTTGCCAAAGGAGATTATCATTTGAGTCAGTGGACTGGGAAAGGCAGACCCACTCCCAATCTGGGTGGGCACCATCTAATCAGCTGCCAGTGTGGCCAGAATAGAAGAAGGCAGAAGAACGTGGAAAGACTAGACTGGCTTAGTCTTCTGGCCTCCATCTTTCTCCTGTTCTGAAAGCTTCCTGCCCTCAAACATCAGATTCCAAGTTCTTCTTCAGCTTTGGGACTCTTGGACTTTCGACCACAGACTGAACGCTGCAGTGTCAGCTTCCCTACTTTTGAGGTTTTGGCACTCAGACTGGCTTCCTTGCTCCTCAGCTTGTAGACGGCCTGTTGTGGGACCTCATCTTGTGACTTGATACTCCTTAAGAAACTCCTCTTGATACATACATCTATCCTATTAGTTCTGTCCCTCTAGAGATCCCTGACTAATACAGCACTTCTCTGGACATACGATGAATTCTAGTTTTCTTAAACCCTAGGTAAGTTTAAGGATTATTACTGTGAAAATAACTTTCCCTATCTTGTGTTAGGACAGTTGATTTCTCCATTAGATGTACTCTTCTCACCTATAATTTTGTTGCTTTCTGCCCTTTGTACCATTCTCTTATTTATTAACATGCATTTATTGATTGTCCTCACTGTATCAGTAAAATATAAGCCAGCACCACAGTGGTGAGCAAGAAAAACACAGTTCTTGCTCTTATAGCAATACATTCCTGTGTAGGGTGAGTATGGAATTTAACAGTGGTGTCATTTAACATAGTACATTATTCAATCCAAATTTAATTTAAATACCACTCATAAAGAAATGCAGAATGGTTGTGAAGACCTCTGACAGAGAAGCTCAGGAAGTTCTTACCGTTTCAGAAGTGGTGCTTGAATATGTCATGAAGGATGGTTAGGAATTACCTAGGTGTGGGTGGGAGAAAAAGGATTCCAGCAAAAAAATTCCAGGCAGTGGCCCTAAGGCCATTGGGTGCACAGTGATTTTGAGTAATCAGAAAAAAATCTATTGTGACTTGTGCTCAGAAAGCTGATGAAAATGTCATGTGTCATGTCACGTTGAGCTTTGTGGCCATAGTTAAGGGGGCAAAGAAAAAGCAATTGTAAGAACAGTGGAAGCCAGTAAATGAATTGTAGCATGGGAGGGAAAAGATTAGATTTGTATGTTGCACATGCACACAGACTACAGACACCACCTCCCTTTTTTAAAAAATCTCTTCGTTGGTACAGTTTGCAGATCCTTCATTGAAAATAGATCTTTCTTTATCTTTCTCTCCCACGTATGTTCTATCAAAATTTTACCAGCATTAAGTCAACATGAAAACAGAATAGGGTTAAGAAAAGACTTCCAGGCTTGCCAAGAACTTTCTTTTCTCTAATAAAACTGGCCTAAAATTAAAGATGAAAGAAAAATATCCAGCCGCATTTCCCCCACTGTAGGCATGCTTTGCCAAAATTGCATTAAAACATTTACTTAAAGCTTTTCTTGGTTATTTGCAGTTCTATCTTTTTGTTATGTATATTTAAAAAAACCCTGAACTGTTGGATGGCAAAAGAAAGCCTTCAGTGGGGTGGACGGGCTGGAGTGCGCCCATCATCTAAGCAGGCTTAGACTCCTCGTGAAGATTTCCACATTATTTCCATAACTACTTATTTTTCTATGCTGAAAAAAATATTTTATAAGTCTGTTTAGTGTTGCAATGAATCTGTGAGCGTAAACAGTATATTTAGTATTTATATTTTGTGCTGCAATGTATTCGTGAGCCTAAATGGATGCTCAAGGCTTTTCAATTTCCTCTACTTTTGTCATTTGAAGAGTTCAGGGCAATTCAGTTTAGAACTAAATTGTTATCCATGTTTTTGGCAAAGCTAATGAAAACCTTCTGCCACATTTATTGTTTTGTCTTTCTGACTTATTATTAAACATTTTAGAGTTATGGATGTTGGCTGTCCTTATTCTACCTATGAGAACCCCAGAATCTGAAATCAGAAATGAAATGTGGGTGAATGAGGAAGCAGGTATATATGTGTGTGTGCATGAGTGCGTGTGTGTGTGTGTGTGTGTGTGAATCTAAATATATTAAGTTCTGTGACATAGATGATATACAGGAAAGAGGAAGGGGGAGAGGAGTAATATGGAGGTACACATTATGATAGCTCTGTAATAAATCACTGCATATATGGTTTAATAGTTGATATCCATGATGATAATCTGAGATTGATAAGAAAACATATAATTATATTTTGTACACTGTTTATGATACCAAAAAAATAGATTTTTAGAATAAAGTCTTCCAAAATTAGCATAAATAATTTTTTCTTAAACTCTTAACCATGTAGAAATATGCATTTGGCTCTTCAGAATAATTAATATTTGAAAATTTATTGTTTACTCAAGGTTATATCTTATATGTAATCGAACATATATTTAAAAAAATAAAAACAACAGTAAATATACAATATTATAAATCATAAGTTTCCACTAAAATAAAATCATGCACCAAGTTTTAAGGGTACTAATGCATAAAATTTTAGATATAGTGACTGATAAAAATGGAGCCTGATCTTTTACAATTTCTGCTTTTTAAAATTAATGTAATAGTGCAAATTTCACTGGATAACTGTTAGCACGCCACTCTGTATTTGTCCAGCTCCCTACTTTTAATTTGATGTTACACAGTGCTCTCAATTCAAAAACCATTTAACCATGTCTAGATTGTGTTTAATATAAGAGCCAATAATAGTGTCTCTGTGAGACTCTTCATGGGTAGAATATTTAAACTGTATACATATTTTGTGACATATAGTGTGACTGCTGAGAGGTATCTTGCTCTACTTTTTTTTTCTTAAATATTCTGTTTAATGATAGTGATGCAGTAGGGTGAGTAGCTGTACAGTTTATTTTTAAATAGGTAAAGTGAGATTGCAGTATCTTTAAAGAATCAGCAAGAAAAAATGTTAAATTTTAAGCTAACCACAATTCTATTTTTTTTTTTTTTTTTTTTTTTTTTTTTTTTTTGAGATGGAGTCTCGCTCTGTCGCCCAGGCTGGAGTGCAGTGGCGCAATCTCGGCTCACTGCAAGTTCCGCCTCCCGGGTTCACGCCATTCTCCTGCCTCAGCCTCTCTGAGTAGCTGGGACTACAGGCGCCCGCCACCACGCCCGGCTACTTTTTTTTTTTTATTTTTTAGTAGAGACGGGGTTTCACCGTGTTAGCCAGAATGGTCTCGATCTCCTGACCTCGTGATCCGCCCGCCTTGGCCTCCCAAAGTTCTGGGATTACAAGTGTGAGCCACGGCGCCCGGCCGAAGCTAACCACAATTCTGCAGAACTTATTCACCTATTGCTTCACTGAGAAACTTTAATTAATTAATTTTTAAATATTCTATATACAATCATTCCCAAATTAAAATTTAACAGGTTCTTGCTATAATTATATCAGTTGATGTCCCCAGGTGTATTAGTTTGTTAGGGCTGCCACAGCCTGACTGGGTGCAGTGCTCTAAACAACAGAAATTTATTTTCTCACCATTCTGGAGGCTGGCAGTTGGAGATAAAGAAGGCACCAGCTGGGCTGCTTTCCTTGGAGCCCTCTGCTTAGCCTGAAGACAGCTGCCCTCTTGGTGTCCTCATGCGGTTTTTCTGTGCATGTGCACACCTGCTATCTCCCAATGTGTTCTAGTATCTTCTTATAAGGATAACAATCTGATTGGATGAGGGTACACCCTTACAGCCTCATTTTAAGTTATTTACCTCTGTAAAAGCCCTATCTCCAAATACAGTGACATTCTGAGGTAGTGGGTTTTAGTGTTTCAACATATGAATTTGGGGAGGGAGGCACAATTCCATCCATAGCACGAGCTAAATAAACAGAAAGGCTTTAGTACTCAAGTTTCTTGAACTCAATCTTCCCAGAATAAAACTTTAGAGAACAGTAGTCTCTATACTCAAAAATAAATAAATGAATAAATAAATATATAAATATAATCAGACTTTTGAAAATATTATAATTGTAACTAGATTAATTTGATTTTAAGTTTATGTTGGATTGGATTAAGGAAAAGTAGACCTTCATGTTACTCCCCTAAGTTGCCCTAGAAATTTTGTTTTTGGGTAGAATTTATAGAGGAGTAGCTTAGCTTAATATAGGTACTTTACCAGTGACTAACATCATTTCTTCAACCTTGAGGGTTTTGAGTTTCTTCATCTGCAAATCAGGAGAATTAATATGAAGATCTCTAATAACTACTTTGTTATTATTGCACTGTGATTATTTAAAAGCGACTTTACCTAAAACCCAATGTCACAATAAAATACATTTTTAAGTAACAGATTTAAATAATTTTATTATGAGGTCATAGGGAATTCCTTTGTAACTCGCTAACCCACATTTACATAGGAAACATAAATTTCTGAGGTTCTGCTTATGTCAACTTTTGGAAAAAAAGCTCATTTCAGACTAAGCCATCTTGTTTGAACTAACCAATTTCAAATGAAAAGGACATAGATTCGATGTTTAAATTTCTGAGTATCTGGTAGTATTAGATTAAAACTCTGATAAAAGGATATTTATAGTTGTCATGTTTTTTTACTTTTAATAAAGTATACATGTTCAAATAATATATAATAACCTTAATGAATAGTAAGTATAAACACATTTGTGGAAAATGTGTTTACCTTTTCTATATTGCCAAATGCCGTTGAAAAGAAATAAAATAAATCCATCACAACACTGGAAATCTGGGAATTGTGCTATTAGTTAAAAAGGAAGAGTAAGGTGCCGTGTAAAATATATATCTAGTGGGATCAGACTGCTGGCAAAACTCTAAGAACTATAGATTTTCTGATACTCACTGAGTATAAGAGAGAAATTTTGAAAACAGGAAATTTTCCTAGAAAATCTTGGGACTCATCCCCCGAATGGGGTCTATGTCAGGTGCTTAGCTATACCATTAAAGGACTATGAGAATCTCTGTATAGCTCTTTGCAGAAAAAATGACACTGCATTTTTAATTCTAGGTTAAAGCACCATAAGTACAACTATCTAAAGTAAAGTTTATTCACAGGAAATTCCCAGGTAAGTCCTTGAAGCAGAGTTTCCTCCTCTCCTCACTCTTGCCATGGGCCATGCTACTGGCAGCTGGAAGACAAGTTATCTGCATATCCTAAAGAAAATCCTACTGAGCCTAGTGTTTCCAATCCCTTGTTTCACTCTCTCTTTCCTGGAAAAATATCAATTCACTGCCAGGGTAAAGAGATTTTCACCTTTACTAAGGCAGGAGAGTCTGTCTATCAATACTGATCATATTGATAGTTGATCAATTGGGATGCCCAATCATAAATGCAAACAGAAAGCCAGGCCTTTTAGAAATCCAACAATGCTCTAAATTCAACAATAATGACAAAACAAAATAAGTAACAACAGCTAACCTCACAGATCATATAGAGAACATAGAAAGTATAGATCCATATCTCAAGCGTAAAATTATTATAAAACAGAAACAAGTGGATTTTTTGCAAATTAGAATACGGCATTCAAATACGTAAAATGTATCTGGGCTGAATAGTAGTTGAAAATTCAAGGCAATCAGTGATTCTGAGGATAGCACAGAAGGATGATTTCAGGAAAGATGCAATACAAATAAATAATAAAAAGTGTATGTATATAAAATTAAGAGTCATGAAGTTTAAAGCTAGTAGTTCCATAATTACTAATAGTGTTTTCAGAGAGATTTATGGGGAGTTAATAATCAAATATTTAAAGAAGAAATTGCTAAGCTGAAAAAAATGTTTTCAGGTTGAAAATATTAACTGAATGCTAAACATGGGTAAGAGAAGGATCAAAACAAAACAAACAAAGAAAACATATTTTGGAGAAAAATCAAGAAAATAAAAAAGTTCTAATTTTTTTCTGAAAGCATAAAAATAAAAATAAAAATAAAGGCAAACAGAAATGATTAGCTAAGGGGAGCAAATTAGACTGGGATCAGACTTTTAAAATGCAACATCATTTTCTAGAACAAAATAAAGTAATAAAAAATTTAAGATAGAGTTATTTCAAATCAAAAGCTGAATATTATTAAAATGAAGTGAAAGGATTTTTGGTGCTTAAACATTAACCATTAATGAATTATTGACAAAATAAAAAGGTTAACCCCCCAAATGTATAATATTTATTTTCTAAAAAGTATTATTTTTTATTTTTCTTGCCTTGAGTCAACAATAATTTTCAAAAATACAGAAAACTATGAGGTAAAAGAAAGTGTGATGAATACAAAAGGAAAACTGTTTAAATGAGAGTTTTTGATTGAGAGGAAGAGTGACAAAAACTTTAGTTACTAATTCCAATGTAACCCCTCCAAATAATAAAAAGATCAAATCTTACATTGTAAAATGGTATTATTGACAAAGCAGAGTTATTTTAAGAAAGAAAAAAAATGCCAAGAAACAAAAATTTCCTAAATACTAAACCTTTTTCAGACTTTAAGAAATAAGCCACAGCTATTATTAATCTAGGAGAGGAAGTCCCTTGATTTGATACAATCAGTGATAAAAGGAATCTAAAAGAAACCTGAATGCTCTCGCAACTTCTCTGTAAGTATGAAGTTATAAACTTAATAACATTTTTTAAAGAGAACTAAGCAGAAATTACCCTACTATTGAAATATTGAAGGAAGTTGCATTTCTTTTAATGATGAATATCTTAGACAAGTCCATCAGTCTCCGTGATTATCCATAACACTTTTGAAGCTTCATTATGTGCCAAATATTGAAAGTGGTTGCATTTCTTTTAATGCTGAATATCCTAGACGAGCCTATCAGCCTCCATGGTTATTAATAACACTTAATAAAACTTTATAGCTGGGAGCAGTGGCTCACGCCTGTAATCCCAACATTTTGGGAGGCTGAGGTGGGTGGATCACCTGAGGTCAGGAGTTCAGGAGCAGCCTGGCCAACATGGTGAAATCCTGTCTCTACTAAAAATACAAAAATTAGCTGGACATGGTGGTGGGTGCCTGTAATCCCAGCTACTTGGGAGGCTGAGGCAGGAGAATCACTGGAGGTTGCAGTGAGCTAAGATTGTGCCACTGCACTCCAGCCTGAGAGAAAATACTGAGACTCAGTCTCAAAAAACCAAACCAAACCAAACCAAACAAACTTTATTATGTGTCAGACTGTGTGCAGGGTTCATATGGAGGATTTTATTTTATCCTGTGATAGTAGCTATTGTACGCTTTCATTAATGGGAATATTGAAGCTTATAACAATTAAATAATTAGGCCAAATCACAAAACTAGTAGATGGGATAACTGGGTTTGAACCCAGATAGTTAAACCACAGAAAGTTATAAATTAAATTTTTTTTTTTTAAATACCAAGTAAAAATCACAAGTTGTGGAAAATACATAGAGTTATGCTGTTTTGTTAAATACATAGAAGTATATAAAGCACATGTATATTTATATATGTACATGTATGTATATGTGTATCTCATGGTCTTTCCTGTTTGCAGAGACAACTAATTAACATAAGCAAGCCCATCTGGGATCAGCAGAGTTAGCAGAAATAACCTTCAAAGCCTGAGAAATATTTATTATTTTACCCCACTGTGTTTGGTAGTGGTTAATTATGCAGCAATAGCTACCTGATACAGGACAATTGCACTTAGTGATTGGAGGCCAGAAATTCTAAACAATGGAGAATTGTCCCATCCATGTACCTATAATATTTATTGAAAAATACCGAATGACTCCTATCTATGACGAAGTGGTAAGAAAGTCTCCCTGATGGCTAATGGTTTACACTTGAATTCTAGAATTCAAGATCCATAATTTGCAGTTAGCACATGGTGATCTTTACTTAGGAATTGGCAACTAAGATTTTTCAAAACAAAGGGCAATTAAGTAACTCTTATCCCAAAGCTCAGGCCAACCTCTCTCTTTTTTTTTGAGATGGAGTCTCGCTCTGTCACCTAGCCTATAGTGCGGTGCTGCCATCTTGGCTCACCGCAACTTTCAACTCCTGGGTTCAAGTAATTCTCCTGCGTCAGCCTCCTGAGTAGCTGGCATTACAGGCATGTGCCACTACACCCAGCTAATTTTTTTTTTTTTTTTTGAGGTGGAGTCTCGCTCTGTCACCCAGGCTGGAGTGCAGTGGTGCAATCTTGGCTCACTGCAAGCTTCGCCTCCCGGGTTCACGCCATTCTCCTGCCTCAGCCTCTGGAGTAGCTGGGACTACAGGCGCCCACCACCACACCCAGCTAATTTTTTTGTATATTTTTTAGTAGAGACGGGGTTTCACCTTGTTAGTCAGGATGGTCTCGATTTCCTGACCTCGTGATCCACCCGCCTCGGCCTCCCAAAGTGGTGAGATTACAGGCGTGAGCCACCGCGCCCGGTCTAATTTTTGTATTTTTAGTAGAGATGGGGTTTCACCATGGTGGCCAGGATAGTCTTGAACCCCTGACCTCAAGTGATCCACCCGCCTCAACTCCCAAAGTGTTGGGATTACAGACGTGAGACACTGCACCCGGCCTCTGAAGCCAATCTCAAAGGTGGAAAAAAAATAAACATGCTTCTATGTTCTCCCCAGTTTTTACGTCACTAGCTAGTAGTAATTCAAGCTCAAGAAAACTCATTGGTTTAGAGTTCTGCAACTGTAATGCAATAAAGAGATAGCTATGGGCTTGAAAAGGGCAAAGTGTCTGGTAGCTAAGGGCTCATACTGGGTATTCTGCAGCTGTCCGGAAATGTAATGACCGAGAGTAGATTGTAGATTTCCCACCAGAGCTTCAGTGGTAGAACCAGATTCAGAACTGCAGAACTGACATCACCCCTCCCACCACCCTCTGGCTTATTGTGGGTCTTTGGGCTGAATATTTTAAAGCCTTTTAAAGAGAGAGTTAATTAAGACCTCATAAGTATTTATAATAAGAAGATAATAAAAGGAATATAAGGTTCCCATAGTTGAAAAAGAGAGGGCAATATGCTGGTTATTATTACTACAATTTAAGGGTCCAAGCCTTGCAGATTGCTTTTACTCCACTGAGAATCTTGTTTCTCAGCTCTATGGGTTCAGAAATTTTATGTTGGACAGATTGATTTGGTTTCCTCAAATGCACTGTTATTAAATTCACAGAAAATGGCAACACTAGAGAACTAAATAGATTAAAGTACGATGAAGACATAACAAGGTCAAAAGGAATTAATCCCATCAATGGTCCATACATTTTTTTGTCTAGTAGAGAAATATATGTGGGAAACCAGAGTAATACAAATATAGGTTACTTGACTGATATGAAATACAGTGAATACTGTAAATGCTTGTTAGTTCCAGTCAGTG
Source organism: Symphalangus syndactylus (assembly GCF_028878055.3). Taxonomy (NCBI): domain Eukaryota; kingdom Metazoa; phylum Chordata; class Mammalia; order Primates; family Hylobatidae; genus Symphalangus; species Symphalangus syndactylus. The sequence goes on along the minus strand of NC_072423.2, from coordinate 19,059,186 downwards.
TTTTAATGCCCAACTTGTATACATCTAATCAATCCTCATAACAACACCATGAGCCAGAGTCTATTATTACTTTTAAAAATGAGAAAATCAGGTTTAATACTTTGTCCAAAGTCACAGGGCTATGAAACGGCAAAGCTAGAATCTTAACTCATAAGTCAGATTCCTGAATCTGCACTTCCAACCATTCTTAAATAAGACTTAGTTGATATGGAGAATTATTTAATTAGGTTAGACCAGCTCATGGAACTACTTTATTTTTGCTAGGTTCTTATCTCCACAATGGTGATGTGTGATGTGACAGAAACTGCTAGTTGTCTACTCACTACCAACTATCTCTATCTTATTAAAATAAATCTAGTTTTCTTTGGAATAGCACTGTGCTCATCTGAAACACTACATTCCCAGCATCCTTTCAGCACAGTAGCCTGGTGACACAGTTTGACCAATGAGAATTAAATCTATACACTGGGCCTTTTTCAGAAAGTTTTGCTTTCCTCATGTAGCTTCCTTTTCTTGTTATTCTTCTTTTTTCTCCTACCTGAAATAGAGAAGTAAAATGGAAGTTGGAAAAGCTATCTTAAGAAAATGAGAATACTTCAACTTGGCTGTCTTGAATAGTACTACAATGAAGATAGGAGGGCAGACATCTCCTGGACACAGACTTCAAGTCTTTGGGTAAATAGCCAGAAGTGGGATTGCTGGATCATATGGTAGTTCTATTTTTAGTTTTTGAGAAACCTTCACAGTTTTCCATAATGGCTGTACTGATTTACATTCAATACAAGGGCCCCCTTCGCTCCATATTTTCACTAACTGTTATCTATTTTTTCTTTTTGATAATAGCCATTTTTATAGGTGTGAGGTGGTATTTCATTGTGCTTTTAATTTGCATTTTCCTACTGACTAGGGATATTGAACAGTGTTTTCATGTATCTGTTGGTAATTTGTATGTCTTCTTTGGGGAAATGTCTATTCAGGTTTCTTGCTCATTTTTTAGTCAAATTATTTGTTTTCTTTTTATAGGGTTGTTTGAGAACAGATGAATGAATAGAGAAAATGTGGTATATATACACAATGAAATAGTAGTCAGACTTAAAGAAAAAAATGTATAAATTGCAACAACATGCTTGGTATTGGAGAACATTATTCTAAATCAAATAAGCCAGGCAAACACTGCATGTTTTCACTTATATATATATGGAATCTAAAACAATCAAACTCAAAGAAGCAGAATGATGGTTATCAGAGTCTGAGTGAGTAGGGAAATTGGGGAGATGGTTGTCAAAAGGTACAAAGCCTCAGACAGAAGGAAAAGGTATTTTTTATTTGAGATATATTGCACGGCATGATGAATGTAGTCAATAATAATGAATTGTACATTTCTAAATCACTAAGTTTCAAATGTTCTCCCCACAGAAATGATAACTTTCACTCGCGTCCGTGTGAAGGGAACACCAAACAGGCTTTGTGTGAGCAACAAGGCTGTTTATTTCACCTGGGTGCAGGCGGGCTGGGTCCGAAAAGAGAGTCAGCGAAGGGAGATAGGGGTGGGGCTGTTTTATAAGATTTGGGTAGGTAAAGGAAAATTACAGTCAAAGGGGGGTTGTTCTCTGGCGGGCAGGAGTGGGGGTCACAAGGTGCTCAGTGGGGGAGCTTTTTGAGCCAGGATGAGCCAGGAAAAGGAATTTCACAAGGTAATGTCATCAGTTAAGGCAAGGACCGGCCATTTTCACTTCTTTTGTGGTGGAATGTCATCAGTTAAGGCAGGAAAAGACCATTTAAATTTCACTTCTTTTGTGATTCTTCAGTTACTTCAGGCCATCTGGATGTATACATGCAGGTCACAGGGGATATGATGGCTTAGCTTGGGCTCAGAGGTCTGACAATAACTATTTGAAGTAATGAGTATGATAATTAGCTTTATTTAATTATTGCACATTGTGTTATAAACTATAACATCACTTTGTACCCCATAAATATATACAGCTATAATTTGTCAATTTATACTTAAAAATAAAAATAAAGAAAATGAGGAAGGCCGGGCGCGGTGGCTCACGCTTGTAATCCCAGCACTTTGGGAGGCCGAGGTGGGCGGATCACAAGGTCAGGAGATCGAGACCACGGTGAAACCCCATCTCTACTAAAAATACAAAAAATTAGCCGGGCGTGGTGGCGGGCGCCTGTAGTCCCAGCTACTGGGAGAGGCTGAGGCAGGAGAATGGCGTGAACCCGGGAGGCGGAGCTTGCAGTGAGCCGAGATTGCGCCACTGCACTCCAGCCTGGGTGACAGAGCGAGACTCCGTCTCAAAAAAATAAAAAAAAAAAAAAAAGAAAATGAGGATAAAAACCATACCATAACAATGACATGGATGGAGAACAGGATGACCTGGGAGATTAATGATAGGATAGAGGTGTTATAAAGGCCTCTGCTGCTTTTGTTTTTGACTACCTGTTATGTAAAAATTAAGTAACTTCCAATTTAGTTATTACTTTATAGGCAGATAACGTTGGGTCCCTCATCTGACTGTGGAGAGTTAAAACTCTGCTTGCTTTTATTACTATTGCATCTTACGAATCTAAAACTCTACCAGAACAATAGTAATTGCTCAAAAACATTTTGAGCATTTCAATGCATAAATGAGTTTGAATAGACACTGTCACGAAAAGAACCCAGTTCCACCAATATTGTGGTCACTATAAACAACCATTGACAGAGAAGGGGCACAGTTCTGCAAATCACTGGATCCATTGCCAAGGTCAGCCGCGGTTACCACTGGGAGCCATGGGTATTGAGAGAACAATAGGGAAGGCCTGTTAGCAGTAAGAGGTAGCAAAAAACAGGCTGTCGATTTTTAGTGGGAGGATCTTTTAGTGTTAAGCTGGATAGTATTTTTGTCTGGGACTTTTTTGGCAAGTACTACTATTTCATAAGCAGTCACCTTTGTCATTTAGAGGGAGGAACAGATATTTAATCCTTCAATATATTTCATTCTTACATAAGGTAAGAAAAACCACACTTTATTTTGCAACTAATATGCCCCATGTACTTTTCTTACGTCCTCTTTTATAATCCTCATAAGGCAGATTATGTACTTTTTAGTTTATTGATTAGGAATTTGAGGCTCCAAATTAAGGTCATGTGGCTAGCAAGAGGAGTACCTTGATGTGAAACCCACACTGTGGGATTTAATACCCACATCCTCAAACAGTTTACCTGCATCCTCACAGTTCTCATGAGGTAATCTGTTAGGGCCAGAGGGCCATACACATTGGACATGGACTCAGGACAACCCAAAGGCCTACTTGTGTGAAGCTTGTTCCAGTTCTGTTTGTTTGAAATAGTGGGAAGAGACTCATGCACAGATGGCTGCATTTGCTTACCCCGACATACTACTCTATACGTGAAGTACTGTCAGATTGCCAGGAATAATATGTTATACCCAACAAACGGTAGTCTTCTGTGGTATAGAGACTAATTGAAAATGGTTGTGATTTTTCATCAGAGGAACTCTAGAATAATTCTCTCATATTTAATGTTTTCCATGTTTTAATTTGATTACCAGTACTTATTTATTCTTCAAGTTAGTTTTGTAGTTTTTCCCTCTGTATTTTGTCTTTAATTTTGTATTTAGATTGAACGCTTTCTCACGATATGTCCAGGTAGTCAGTTGTCCATCCTTTTCTGACTACATTTAGGACATTTCAACACATCTGAAGATTTAGACTCACACGAGGCTCTAGGCCAATCCTGACCTTGGAAAAAGAGGAAATAATGAACAGCTTATTACGGGGACATCATGGTCAGGTTTCCATGACTAATAACCATGCAAATTATTGTGACCCAAATTCCACACCTGGAGACTCATATTTTCAAGGCCCATTCTAATGTATATTCTAGTTTTAATAACTGGACTCTTGCCTAGTTTTGTTTTTGTCTTCGGTTAATTATTGTGTCTATTTCCCTACATATGTGTATTAGTAGCCTATTCTGTGATAATGTGGATCTTGTCTTTCTTTCTATCTTCAGTCTGTTAGATGGGTTCCCAGGGCCCTGTTATCTGCTGACAGACTACCTAGTCACAGGCATTGGCTAGCTGGCTTGTCTCTCTAATTCTACCTTCTCTGAAGTTCTCCATTGCTTTGCCCTCTCTACCTGTCAAGTCGATCCTTTGCTTGTATTGAACACATCAAGATAATTAAGCATCAAACCACAAATGTGCCAGCAATAATAAAAGTTAGAACATAAAACTACAGCAGGGTTCAATAATAGCAACAGTGTCTCGAAGTTCTGCTCTAATAGGAATCTCTGTTTTGGTTTATTTCATACTCCCTGTTTCCAGATCACAAAAAGACAACAGCATAAAGTAAATTGAAAACTCTATTAGAGAAACACAGCACCTGGGGGGAAAACATGGCTTTAAAAGAACAGAGAAAAGGCTATTGAAGTTCCATCTTGCTGACCCCTTTTAGATTATCAGTGTTGTACTTTATTTGAGGACTGTCTTGAGGATACAAAGGAAACATTCACTTTGCATGAGGGACTCTGGGAGTTTAGGGGTGCAAAATCAGCCATAAAACCAAACGGTATTACCAAATGAAAGCGTAACCATAAAATGAGATATAATCCAACAGGGAACCCTAAGAAAGAACCTTGAAAATAATTGAAGCTAAACCCGAGGGAAACAAATCATAATGCCCCAGGAAGAATGGGTTATGTTGTCACAAATAAAATCTGATCAAAATAAAAAACAGAACAAATCACTAAAAAGGGTAAAATGTGTTGGTGTTGGCAAATAGCAGGTTAAAGATATCTTAACTCAGGGAAGAAAACAGACTTAGTTCAGCTTTCATGAAAAGACCTTTGCTGACTCAGCACTAAGGTAAATGAATGGAGGAGCACAGCAAAAGAAGAAACGGGAAGGTACAAGTTACTGGATGATAAAAGGTTGGAAATGGTCTGTAGAACATCCCTTTTGTTCTTTGTAATTATATGCATTCATCTTCTAATTTTGTTAGTGCAAATTTATTGCTGGCTTAGTGGAAACCTGTTTCCTTAGAGATTAAATTGATATACATATGAAAAACATATTTTTTGTGAATAATGTGCTTCTCCTTTTATAATCATGAAAAAATCCATGACAACATGAAGAAAATTGTCCAATTTCTGTGTATTTCACAACAGGCTACATTTGCAAGTCACATTTATACTGCCTCATTCTTAGAAAAATGGCATTTCTCCTCAACAAACATTATCTAGCAGAAACGTTCTTAGTACTTTAAGAAGTTTAGGAAAAGGCACAGTCAGGTTAAGTGGCAATAAGAAAACAATTCTGGGTATTTCAGGAAATGAAATCTCAATTTCTTGGCTTCTGGCCAGATTTCTCAAGGGTAATGCTTTTTAGAAAAAAATTAAATCTAATTTGAAAAGGTATCAAAACAGAAAATATCTTTGGGCTGAGAACTGGGACACTACTCTGGTCTCAGCATTGGTTAGGGATGCGACCTTGGGCAAGTTACTGGCCTCTTCTCTCTGAGATTCCTAATTTGCAAAACAAGTGGGGCCACCTCTGAACACTCCGGGGGTTGAGAAGTGTTCCCCGCCTTCTATTCCCATGGAAACTGTCAATTTCATGTCTAGCTTACTATTAATATCTTTCTTAATAGTCTTGTTCCTTGCAAAATTATTTTCCCTGTATATTTTATACCAATTAAATTTCTCCCCATCCTAAATAGTGCCACCTTCAATTCTTCTAGTACTGGTTTTATTGCATCATTTCTCTATACAGAAAAGCATTTAATAACTTCTCATTTCCTGAGTGTTGAAATACAAAGGACATCAACATTACATTTCAAAGACTCTTCCGATGTGTTCGTATATTTCACCATTCCTACTTATGTGAACACTCTTAAATGTCAGCTATTGCTTTTTACTCTCTGCCTCTCAAATATGCAATGCAGTTATTAAAATTCTGTATAAGGCATCTGCAATTCCAACCTCCCATCAAATTTTCTTTTTTTTATTTGCCTATCCAAATCTTCTCTACCCTTCAATACCTAGTTGAAAACTATCGTAAGTGTCAACCTCTCATCACACTGATGTTTTTCTGAGCACCTAGAGCAATTGCCTATATATTTCATTCAAGGGCTTAATCATGTTTTTCCTTGTGGCATATTATTATTTTATTGTTATTCAAATTATTTTCCATTAAATGAAATCTTTGCTTCTCAAAACCTTTGGGAAATAATTCTGTAAGCTAAGCTTTCTAGCTAACTGAAGATTTACTTTTTTTTAGTATTAAACTTTTTCTTATTTTATCCATTGTGGACAGATATATTACCAAAATAGGTAGTATATTTCTGCTACTTTTGAAATAAACAAATGATAACTTAATCGTTTTCTTGGTTGCTTAGTATAATCACTGCTGATAAAAGTTTTTCTACTGTTAAATTACAGGGTGGCTCTAATAGTGTTAGATTTTTGTTAATAGGTTACCTAAAACTACAGTGCTCACTGAAAAATATTTGTCTGATTTGTAATTTTATATGTTGCTTCCATTATAGATATTTATTAGTAGTTAGCTTTTGTATAGCAATCTCTCTTACTACCACTAGTTTTCGATGATAGTCAGATAACCATAGTTATTAAATGTGTGTATAACGTATGTGTAAGTAAGTTCAGAATTACAAATGAGGTACAAAGTTCTTGAGATTTAGATCTTCACATTTGGGGCATATTACTGGCCTTCCTTGAAAGATTTCTATAAAAACAGCCAAATTTTAAATAGGTTTGTATTAGTATTTGTACCCTGTTTTCACTTACGTTTTACCTTTCTGACTTTATCATAAGTGTACATTCCTATAGTTTTTAACTCTAAAAAAATTAGTACAATGTGTTATACTTTTAAGAGAAACTCAAATAGGTCTTTAATTCAAGAATCCTATCACTTGCACGAAGATCCTTACCTGCTTAATCATTGATCTTTTCAAATAGATTGCATGTGAAAAATATTTCTTAGATTCATTTAAAGGGAGAAAGAAATATAGTGGAAGTATGAACAGTTTTTAGTGCTGTTCTTCGTATTTACTTTTGTATTACTTTCCGGTTTTTTTTTTTTTTTGTAGTAAAAATGTTTACAAAGCACATGCTTTTAGATCTCCAATACTTTCCAATTCTGTATTTAAAAGAGGTATTTCTCCAACTACAAAGTTACCCTAGTTAGTTGTCAGGTTTGACTTCAGTGCAGTCAGATGAGGCTATGATTTGTATACAATTTCACAACCACTAGCTATTCACCTCAAACCTCTACGTCAGATTCCGGTTTCCAGAAATCCTCTCACATTTTTCATCTCTGAAATGGGAGGGTTTCCCTTATTCTCCTTACAGGGCGTGCAACAGGTGTGTGGCTCCCTTCTTCGGAGCCCCACTGCTCAGACCCTTAGAGGGAGCTGGCAGATGGGCCGGTGGTGGAAAGCGTGGGCTCCTACGCCATGGGAGCGTCCAGGGTTGAGTGTTTACAGCTCCTGAAGCCCTGGTGGGCGTGTATTACAGGGTACTCTTTCAGCCTGGCCATCCGCAGGCGTCTTGTGTTAATCAGCTCAATTAGACCCTCTGCCCTGTTGCAAGGACAGTGGGCTTTCTGTATCCCAGGTTCTTGCCCTAGTGTACCGGAAACATCGGATCACACGTGGGCTTGGGGGACAGGTGCAAGGTTTGATTGAGTGGTAGAAGTTGCTCTCAGCCAGGTGGTTGGGGAGCCAGAGGAATGGAGTGGGAAGGTGGTCTTCCTCTGGACCTGCCCAGCTGCGGGCCTGTCCTCTTATCGTCCCTACAAAATTCCACGTCGTCTACATCATCCTGCTGTCCACGGTCAGCCAGCCTCTGTCGGGGTGCTCTTCTGCTCCTCTGCTCCCGTCGGCATCCAGCCGCTTGTGTGTCTGCGCCCACTAGCGTCTCTCGGGTTTATATGGGCACAAGATGGGGGGCGTGGCGGGCCAGAGCGGTCTTGGAAAATGCAACATGTGGCCGTGAAAATAGGAGTGCCTGTCCTCACTTAGGTCCGTGGGCACAGGCTCGAGGGTGGAGCCCTCGCTGGGGACCCCGCCGTTCTCTACCCAGCACTTCCCTGCCCCTCTCCCGTATCAATTCTATGGTATGCTATCATTATGAAGATATTTTAGATGTTATTTGGAAGAGAATTAAACATGTTAACATATGAATTTCTTTTTTTTTTTAATTATACTTTAGGTTTTAGGGTACATGTGCACAATGTGCAGGTTTGTTACATATGTATTCATGTGCCATGTTGATTTCCTGCACCCATTAACTCGTCATTTAGCATTAGGCATATCTCCTAATGCTGTCCCTCCTCCCTCCCCCCACCCCACAACAGTCCCCGGAGTGTGATGTTCCGCTTCCTGTGTCCATGAGTTCTCATTGTTCAATTCCCACCTATGAGTGAGAACATGTGGTGTTTGGTTTTTTGTCCTTGCGATAGTTTACTGAGAATGATGTTTTCCAGTTTCATCCATGTCCCTATAAAGGACACGAACTCATCATTTTTTATGGCTGCATAGTATTCCATGGTGTATATGTGCCACATTTTCTTAATCCAGTCTATTGTTGTTGGACATTTGGGTTGGTTCCAACTCTTTGCTATTGTGAATAGTGCTGCAATAAACATACGTGTGCATGTGTCTTTATAGCAGCATGATTTATAGTCCTTTGGGTATATACCCAGTAATGGGATGGCTGGGTCAAATGGTATTTCTAGTTCTAGATCCCTGAGGAATCGCCACACTGACTTCCACAATGGTTGAACTAGTTTACAGTCCCACCAACAGTGTAAAAGTGTTCCTATTTCTCCACATCCTCTCCAGCACCTGTTGTTTCCTGATTTTTTAATGATGGCCATTCTAACTGGTGTGAGATGGTATCTCACTATCAAAAAGTGGGCAAAGGACATGAACTGACACTTCTCAAAAGAAGACATTTATGCAGCCAAAAAACACATGAAGAAATGCTCCTCATCACTGGCCATCAGAGAAATGCAAATCAAAACATATGAATTTCTTAGCCATTTTAACTCCTTAGCCATTGAGAGGAATCTTGTCTTTGTCATCTCATTACCTGGGGCTTGGCTGTACATGGAGAGAAATGAGACATATCCGGGAACTTTGGATTGAATCACTTTGGAGGAGACAGAGACCTACTGAGGCGATGAATGAATAGATGTGGAAGGTGATGTGGAAGTAAAGTCAATATCAATGCAAGTAGGATTTGGGAGAAAATTGAGAGTAAATGAAGAAAGGCACTATAGAAAAAGAGAGAGGTGAAAGAAATAGAACTGAGTATTTGCTGTGTTTTAAGAACATAATCCCCATTTACCTGCCAATTATATTTGCTAGAAACTTGAAGTTAGTTTGACTTTAAAAATTATTCAGAAATATGTCATACAAGTCAATGTATCTTTTTTTATTTTTTTGAGACGGAGTCTCACTCTGTCGCCCAGGCTGGAGTGCAGTGGTGCGATCTCGGCTCGTTGCAACCTCCACCTCCCGGGTTCAAGCGATTCTCCTGCCTCAGCCTGTGAGTAGCTGGGACTACAGGCACGTGCCACCATGCCCGGCTAATTTTTTGTATTTTTAGTAGAGATGGGGTTTCACCTTGTTAGCCAGGATGGTCTCCAACTCCTGACCTCATGATCTGCCCGCCTTGGCTTCCCAAAGTGCTGGGATTATAGGTGTGAGCCACTGTGCCCAACTAAACCAATGTATCTTTACAGAGGAAAGACAATGACGACCACTACTACTACTACTACTACTACTACTACTACTAATAATAATAATAATTAGTAATAAAACATGTGTCTATCGCCTAGGTAAAGTATGTAACTTTTCAGCATTGCTATGATTGGGATGGGAGGAAGTTTCTTCTGTTATGGAAAACAGCCAGAAGAAAAGAATGGATCACAATGAAATATCAGGAAAAATATAATAGAAGTAAATAATTTGATAAGTGAAGAATATTGTATATGGAAATAGACAGCAATATTCGTTATAAAACAAAAGTTGGAGACAACTTAGATGTCTAGAAATAGGAAATTGGTTGTTTAAATACTATAAGATTAATACAGTATAATAAACATAATAATAAAGAGCTCTATTAAAGACACAGCCTCAATAAAAGTAATATGGAGTATATAAAGGAAACTCATTTTTACAAAAATGTATTAACTTTATATGTATATATTTGTACAGAAAAAGTCTTGGAGGAAATATAGGTCACTTCATTAGTTTCTAATAAAAGTTGTTTTTAGCTGATAACATGAAAATTTTTAGTAATTATAAATTTCTTTCTTACATGTTAGCATTTTTCCAAAGGTCATGAATTATTACTGTAAAAAATACAATTATCACATGCATTATGGCTATCTACAAATGGGTAAGTCACTCTCCAATAAAACCATATCTTTTTCTTTTTTTTTTTTTTCTTTTTTTTGAGATGGAGTCTCGCTCTATCGCCCAGGCTGGAGTGCAGTGGCGCAATCTCGGCTCACTGCAAGCTCCGCCTCCCGGGTTCATGCCATTCTCCGGCCTCAGCCTCTCCGAGCAGCTGGGACTACAGGCGCCCGCCACCACGCCTGGCTAATTTTTTTTTTTGGATTTTTAGTAGAGATGGGGTTTCACCGTGGTCTCGATCTCCTGACCTCATGATCCGCCCGCCTCAGCCTCCCAAAGTGCTGGGATTACAAGCATGAGCCACCGCGCCCGGCCAAAACCTTATCTTTAGAAGTGGTGACTACCTCTATACTAGAAGTGCTTAGTTTCCGAATCTACCCCATAACGAAGAGTTTTTGAACTAAGTGCAAGTATTAGCATTTAAAACTCCAGACAACTGTCCAATAATCATAGAAGTCTGGCATCCCAGTGAGTTATCAAGAGCAGGTCACCTAACTTCTCTGAGCCACATTTATATCATCTATAAAGTGATACCTTCAAGTGGGTTGCTGAGGATTAACGGGAGCACATGTCTTCCACCTAGCGCAAATCAAGGAATTAATAGTGGTAATATTACTTAATTTTTATATGCAAAATGCTCACTTAATGTAAACGGGACAATGCAAAAGAATATACATTTAGTTAACAAACTCCAGCTCTGATCATCTTTTCCCAAAAATGTAATCTCTACCTCTTCTTATGCTATTTTGACAGATTTAGGAAAGGATATCACTATGGCAGTGTTCCATGCAGGTAGGACGTATTCAAGTTAAAGAAGTGTGCCATGAAAGCTACCCGAGATTATCATATGGCTTGCTTTCTCCTTGTTTAAATTATTTCCCATGCCACCTTTCAGAAGGACCTTGCCTTATCTACCTGAGCTCCACATCTGTCTTCTTTTTATTTTCTCTGCTTTTTTTCTCCTCTTGTTTCACTTTGCATTTGCTAAAATATTGTATGCTTTGTTTTTGTGATCTGTCTTCTAGAACATAAGGTCTTGCATCTTCGGTCTTGGTGTTGCTCACCCATATATCATCAAAATCTGGGCAAATGGTAGGCGATGAAAAACTCTTTGTTGAAAAATGCGGTGGGAATTGAACAATGAGAACACATGGACACAGGAAGGGGAACATCACACTCCGGGGACTGTTGTGGGGTGGGGGGAGGGGGGAGGGATAGCATTAGGAGATATACCTAATGCTAAATGACGAGTTAATGGGTGCAGCACAGCAACATGGCACATGTATACATATGTAACAAACCTGCACATTGTGGCCGGGCGCGGTAGCTCACGCTTGTAATCCCAGCACTTTGGGAGGCCAAGGCGGGCGGATCACGAGGTCAGGAGATCGAGACCACGGTGAAACCCCGTCTCTACTAAAAATACAAAAAAAAATTAGCCGGGCGTGGTGGCGGGCGCCTGTAGTCCCAGCTACTCGGAGAGGCTGAGGCAGGAGAATGGCGTGAACCCAGGAGGCGGAGCTTGCAGTGAGCCGAGATTGCACCACTGCACTCCAGCCTGGGCAACAGAGCGAGACTCCATCTCAAAAAAAAAAAAAAAAGAAATAAAAAAAACCTGCACATTGGGCACATGTACCCTAAAACTTAAAGTATATATGTATAAAAAAAAAGATGGTGATTCCAGATGGGGACTGGCTGGAAAGACTAAACATGTTAATTAGAAAGTTGGGGCTTTGAGGAATGTGATAAACAGTCTGACTTCCAAGGAAGGAAGTGAGGCTGGATATTGAATTCAATTGCATGACCAGTGATTCAATTAATCATGCCAATGTAATGAGATCCCAATAAAAACTCTGAACACTGAAGCTTGGGTGAGCCTCCCTGATTGCAAATTGCTCTGCAAATTAACAAACGCCAATGTGCAGGAAAGACAATACATCTTGACCTCATGGGGAGAGAACAAAAGCTTTGCATTTGAGACTCACCCAAACCTTACCCTGTGTGTCTTTCCTTTTGGCTAGTTCTAGTTTGTATTCTTTTGGTACAATAAAGCTCTAATGCTGAGTGTAAAAAAAAAAAAAAAGAAAAAAAAGAAAAATGCATGAATGTAGATAGAATGATAATAGTTGATTCTAAAAAATGAAATTCAAGGCATGCTATTGTTTAGTTACTATCAAATTTGTAAATCTTCTTTCATGTTTACTTATAGCTAGTAATTCTATTTTATTTCCAAAACCATCATCCATCAGTAATACGTCCCTTCCTCATAACTCTAAAGACACATTCTTTTGTTGTCAGTAGACCCGATATGTAGGGATTATGATAATTAGCAAAATCATTTTACTACTGTATTAAAAAATAACATAATTTACTTTTGTGTTTTTGTTTGCTAACTAAGTGACTTTGTCATTCATAACCTCCATGAGTCAGAGCTTCCATATCTATAAAGAGTGATTCCCAAACCATCTGCTCTGTCTGCCTAACTCATTGGGTATTGTGATGAACAAATAAAATAATGCATGTGAATGTTTTCTGAGAAATGCAACCAGTATATAAACATAAAATATTTAGGAAAGAAGTCTGTAAATTTGAAATATCCAAGTAGTGAAATGTAGATTGTATAATCACAGGCTACAACAATTGAAAACATCAACAGCATTGTACTATCAAACATTTTGTGTGATAAATAGCAGTGCTATGCCTGTAAAGTGTCTTTTCAGTGGGAAACATTGAGTAATCTTATTGAACAAAATAGAAAAACTTGAAGAAATGTAAAATTATTGTTCTGGGTGATATATAATCCCATTGTTGACAGAAAAGGATACATTGAAAACCGACAGGATTCAGAGATGGAGTATAAGTTGCAATCAGGTAAAACAGAAAAGAAAGGTATGCAAAAGAATCTTGTTCCTCTGACAAGACTGATAAGAAGGAAGGAAAATCTGCACCAATAGATAAGGAATAATTTGGAATTACCCAGCTAACTCATAGTGATAGGCAAAATGGGAAAGACATTGTCAGAAATCTGATTTCAGCAGAATGATGTTGTATTTTCCAGAGATTTAGCATTAATAGGAACAAATGCAATATTCGGAGTCACTTTATAAGGGAATGGTATCCCTGTGAAAAGAGAAGGCAAGTCATTTAAAATAAATCTAAATACATTGAACAAAATATGTCCGTATAATTGACTATCTCCTAGTGATAGTGAATACTTTTAAGTTTAAAATACACATTCCCAAGAAATCAACTCCAAGGAAATAGGTTAAGATTTATTGTGGTATATCAAATGTGCAAAGAAACTCAATTCTGGTCCTATAACACTATGATTTGATAGATCACCTGGCTCAGATTTCTCTGGGTAGCACTCATGCAGTTTCTCCACCTCAAAAGTGGAAGAACTTCTGACTCCGATGACATGTATGACCTATGAGTAATGGGATAAGTGAGCTAGGCTAGTAGAGCAGACGTGTTCTCAGCCTAGGAGATGGGTGTGCTCTGGAACGGTTACACTGAAGCAAGGTAGGGTGTTTGTAACAAAATGAGCTCACAGTGATTTGTCAACAGTCCTAGAAACCTAAGACAGTGTGAGAAGAGAACATGGGAAGTAGCTGTTTTCTCTCAGGAGAGGCTGGGTGATGGGGATAGTCTGTGTAAGTGCCTTCGTATCAGAAATATAATATAAATGGGTAGAAGTAGCCAGCTGTGTTTCTCTATCTCACAAGCTGAGGAATGGGAAGAACTAGAACTATCCACTATTTTTCCTTGGATGGTTAAAATAATCTTTGCTAACTGTGTTGCTGAAAAAGAGTGTCAGTAAAATCCAAAAAAAGACACTCTCTTCTTGTTCTTGTCATGGCAGCAGACTTGACATGGCCTTGTAATTTAACAGTACCATCTTTTTTTTTTTAAAGTAAAATATTGAGACTTTTTTCTCTTTTTTTATTACACTTTAAGTTCGGGGTACATGTGCACAAAGTGAAATTTTGTTACATAGATATACATGTGCCATTGTGGTTTGCCGCACGCATCAACCTGTCAATTTTCTTTCGATGTCAATTAAGATGACATTTATGGAAACTACAGCCTGGAGTTGGTGAAAAAATCCCTTCCTGAAACCATGACAAAACAATGCAAACCTAACTGCATAAGATTAAAATATTTACTCTGGGTATTTAATAACCACATCTTCAGCACTGGGTGCATGCGGCAATAAGAAGGCAGCAAAAATGGTGAGTTAATCAACAGAAGGAATTTTTCACATGGAACAATCTTTAGGCCTCAGCCAGGAGAGGTTTTCTTCCTGAAGACTTTTTAGGTAGAAAGTAGGTGTTTCTTTCTAATACATTTTGACCCTTTTCATCCTACCATTAACATCCTTCACAATTTTACCAAAGGATATGAGAGAGAGAGAGAGAGAGAGAATGAATATCTGTGATGAGAAACTCACCTGAGAGAAAATATTTGTCTTACAAACAATGGCATGGTTAGTATGCATTGAGAAGACATGTCTGAAGAGTAATATTAAAAATCTCAGAGAATGCCCAGCCAATCGAGGTAGTAAGAACACTTATTTCTGGGAACCAAAAAAATGAAAACAATTGAAATGATAACTCATGGAGATAGAGAGTACAATGATGGTTATCAGAGGCTGGGAAGTGTAGTGGGGAGCTAGGAGGAGAGAGGATGGTTAATGGGTACAAAAATATTGTTAGAAAGAATAAATAAGATCTAGTGTTTGATAGCTCAATAGATGACTATAGCCAACTATAATTTATTGTACATTTTAAAATAATGAAAAGAGCATAATCTGATTGTGTGTAATACAACGAAAGGATAAATGCTTTAGGTTATGGATACCCCATTTACCCTGACGGGATTTTTATACATTGTATGCCTGTATCCAAATATCTCATGTACTTCATAAATATATGTATTATACTACTATGTACCTAAAAAATATAAATAAAAAACTAGCAGAAAATCCTTTTGTAATCTCTCATGCCTGGAGCTCTTCTTATTCTAGAAAAGATTATTTTAGAATAGGGGAGGCACATAACTAAATTAATGTTTATGCATTTCTTCTAGAGACAAATGTATTTTATATGCTTTAGGTATATAGAAGCTATGTCTACATATTTGTATATTTGTAGTTATAACTATCATTATCTAGCTATATTGTAATGGAAAGAGTAGGAGAGAATAAAATTGGGTGAAATTTATGAAAACAAAATCTCTAGCAAATGAAACCAATTATAAATGTTTCATACATTTTTGTTTCCTGAGTATTTGTCAAGAGAGAAATATAGTCTCTATCAAAATTGTGATTAATCTAAGAAGATGAAAGCATAAACTATGGTGTAAGACAACTGGGTTCCAGATTCAAATTTGTATTTGAGCATCTGTAATACGTTACAAAGCTATTTCAATGCTGTAAGCATCTGTTTCTGCATATGTGAAATTAAGTATGATAATAGTACCTATCTCATTAGGATTTTGAGACTTGATGAGAAAATGCATTTCAAACACTGAAAGGTTAAGGGTGAGCTTGATTGAGGCTGAACCCCTGCAGCTTGGCTGCTCAGAACACAAGCTGACCTCCTGCATATATATATCTCCAGAAAGCAGCTCCCATCCAGTGCTTCAGGCATCCTAGTCTCTACTGCATGATTTGGGCTCCATAACTTTCCCTTCTTTTCCCTTTCCCTTTCCCTTCCCCTTCCCCTTCCCCTTCCCCTTCCCCTTTCCCTTCCCCTTCCCCTTCCCCTTTCCCTTCCCCTTCCCCTTTCCCTTCCCCTTCCCCTTTCCCTTCCCCTTCCCCTTTCCCTTCCCCTTCCCCTTCCCTTCCCCTTTCTCTTCCTTTCCCTTCCCTTCCCTTCCCTTCCCTTCCCTTCCCTTCCCTTCCCTTCCCCTCTCTCTGCCTCCCTCCCTCCTTCCTTCCTTCCCTCCTTCCTTCCCAGTCTCGCTCTGTTGTCCAGGCTGGAGTATGTGATTTTGGCTCACTGCAACCTCCACCTCCCAGGTTCAAACCATTCTCCTGCCTCAGCCTCCTGAGTAGCTGGGATTATAGGCACCCACCACCATGCCTGGCTAATTTTTGTATTTTTAGTAGAGATGGGGTTTCACCATGTTGGCCAGGCTGGTCTCGAACTCCTGATCTCAAGGGGGTCTAGGCCCCCTTGGCCTCCCAAAGTGCTGGGTTTACAGGTGTGAGCCTTCGCGCCTGGTCTGGGCTCCATGATTTTCTGGAGATGAACATATGTTCAGATAATATGGCAGGTGTGTTGTTTGCATAGCCAGCCCTTAACGCATTGCCTAATAATGGGTAAAGCACTCAATAGAGGTTCATCACTATTATTGCTATTGTTACTTTTGGCATTTTATTGTATAAACACTCAATTTATGTTACTATGGTTATTATATTTTGTACTTTGATTTATCATTTTTTTTGTCATGACTGTACAGCAGGTCCTCAAACAACATTTTTAAATTATTATTCAATATCTTTTTGATGAAAAAAATATTGACTCTTGTCTGGGGGGTCACTGTCTGTGTGGAGTTTGCATGTTCTCTCCAGGTCAGCCTGGGTTTTCTCCATATACTCTGCTTCTTCCCATATCCCAAAGACATGCGGTTAAGGTCTTTAGTGTATGTGCATGGTCTCAGTCTGAGTGAGCCATGGGGGTGTTTGTGGGGCGGCCCTGCAAGCAATTGCAACCTGTCCAGGGCAGGTTCCTGTCTGTCACCCTGAGCTGCTGGGAGAGACTCCCACACCTGTGAATCTGAACTGGAATAAGAAGGTTAGGAAATAGATTAATGGGCTATGTGTGGCAGCGCAGGCCTGTAATCCCAGCAGTTTGAGAGGCTGAGACAGGAGGATCACTTGAGGCCAGGAGTTCAAGACCAAACTGGGCAACATAGCAAGACACTGTCTCAAAAAAAAATTAGCCAGGTGTGGTGGTGCATGCCTGTAGTCGAAGCTGCTCAGGAGGCTGAAGTGGGAGGAGTACTTGAGCCCTGAGGTTGAGGCTGCAGTGAGCTCAGATTGTGCCGCTGCACTCCAGCTTGAGTGACAGAGCAAGACTCTGCCTAAAAAAAAAAAAAGAATACAAATTACTGTAAAATTAAAACAAAAAACTGTAAACATACAATCGTCGTACATACACATGACAATAAACCATGCATTAGGGAAAATTCTCAGTGAATCTACCCTATTTGTTCTGTTTGTGTTTGAACTGTGTGGTGGTCTGAGGTGTTCCTGACAATCCTTGCATGGCACACGTCAATTCCTCAATTTAACCCACCACCATTACGACTGGCTTCACTCACTGATTCATCAAAAATTGGGCAAA
This sequence comes from Symphalangus syndactylus, assembly GCF_028878055.3. Lineage (NCBI taxonomy): Eukaryota > Metazoa > Chordata > Mammalia > Primates > Hylobatidae > Symphalangus > Symphalangus syndactylus. The sequence goes on along the minus strand of NC_072423.2, from coordinate 19,041,376 downwards.
TAGTTATCTTACTTGTTTTTATGAATGTTTCTTAAATGTATATATGGCTCACATTTATTTCAATGCCAATTTAATATTAAAAGTGTTTGGGTCTTTGTTTAGAAGTTTGGTGCTGTTTTTTGTGACCAGAAATATGCCATAGGAACTTAGCTCTTGTTTATATCAATTAGCCTATGGTAAAAGTGGTTTCATTATACATCATTTTGCTTAAAGTCACAGTTTCCAAGAACCTACGAGATCTTATTTTATTGTTGAGAAAGATAGAAGTAATATCATTACACTTCTGTTGACTTTAGGTTATTTAAACCTTGTGACACTGTTCATTTAATACAAGGTTAATGAAAACCCAGGAAATACCCTTCTCGACATTGGTCTTGGCAAAGAATTTAGGGCTAAGTTCTCAAAAGCAATTGCAGTTAGTGTACGGTGGCTCACACCTGTAATCCCAGCACTTTGGGAGTTTGAGGTAGGCAGATCACTTAAGGCCAGGAGTTCGAGACCAGCCTGACCAACGTGGCGAAACCCCATCTCTACTAAAAATACAAAAAAATTAGCCAGGCATGGTGGCACATGGGCCTGTACTCCCAGCTACTTGGGAGTCTGAGGCACAAGAATTGTTTGAACCCAGGAGGTGGAGGTTGCAGTGAGCTGAGATCATGCCATTGCATGGGCTGGGCAACAGAGTAAGACTCTGTCTCAGAAAAAAAAAAGGAATTGCAACAAAAACAAATAAAATTAACAAGTGGGACCTAATTAAACTAAAGAGGTTCTGCAGAGCAAAAGAAATTCAACAAAGAGTAAAGAGACAACCTACAGAATGGGAGAAGATATTTGCAAATTATGAAACTGACAAAGGTCTAATATCCAGAATCTATGAGAAACTTAAGCAACTCAACAAGCAAAAATCGACCCCATTAAAAAGTGGGCAAAATACATGAACAGACACTTCTCAAAAGAAGACATACAAGTGTCCAACAAACATATGCAAAAATGCTTATCATCACTAATCATCAGAGAAATGCAAAACGAAACCACGAGATACCATCTCACATCAGTCAGAATGGCCATTATTAAAAAGTCAAAAAATAACAGATGCTGCAAGGATGTGAAGCAAAAAGAATACTCATCCACTGTTTGTGGGAATGTAAACTAATTCAGCCCCTGTGGAAAGCAGTTGAAGATTTCTCAAAGAACTTTAAAGAGAACTACCATTTGACTCAGCAATCCCATAACTGAGTGTATACCCAAAGGAAAATAAATTGTTCTGCAGTAAAGACACATACACTTGTATGTTCATTGTAGCATTATTTATAATGGCAAAGACATGAAATCAACCTAGCTTGGTTCTCATCAACAGCGTATTGGATAAAGAAAATGTAGTACACATACACCTTGAAATACTATGCAGCCACAAAAACAATGAAATCATGTTATTTGCAGCAACATGGATACAAATGGAGACTGTTATTCTTATCAAATTAATGCAGAAACAGGGATCCAAATATCACATTTTCACCTGTAAGTGTGAGTTAAATATTGGGCACACATGGTCATAAAGATGAAAATAAGAGCCACTGGGCACTACTAGATGTGAGAGAGAGGGAGGGGAAAGGATTGAAAAATTGCCTACTGGATACTATGCTCAGTACCTGGGTGACAGGATCATTCATACCCCAAACCTCAGTGTCATTAAATAAACCCACATAACAAATCTGTAAATGTGCTGCCTGAATCTAAAATAAAAGTAGAAATTATTTTTTAAAAACAACAATTGTGACTGATGGTCCTTGAAATTTGAAAATGGAAATATTGTGTCAGACAAACTTCTGCAACAATGGAAGCAAAAAGCATTTTACTGAGGCCAGGCTTAGATTATAAGTGGCCTGATGTAAGACAGAATCTTCTCTTGGATCTAAACTAGTACCCAGCTCTTTGCTCCTGGATAATGTCTATAGTTTCTCTGCATTTTGCTTTTGCCTAATTGTTCATAAGTTGAGAACACATTTGTACTCATTCTCAGCCTTCTTGAATCCAAAACACCCTCTCCATATTGGTTTCTGATGTCCTGCACACAGATCTCTTAGACTTTTCATTCCCTGCCCTACTTCAGTGTTTGCTGACTGCGTGGTGAGGTGCTGCTGTCGGTGTGTTTTTAATGGGTGAATTTTTTTTTTTTATATTCCAAAGTTCCAATCTTAGATTCATTGCTCAACCCTACACCTTTGCAGATGTTTTGTTTGAGTCAATATTTTGGTGAAACTGGAAACCACCGGACTGAATTGACCAAATTTGAAATGTACTCCAACTGCTCTTGTGGACAGTCATTGAAAGAAGAATAAAGAGAACAATAAAACAACCTTTACATTATTTCAGATAGAGTTTATAGAAAAAATTGCAACACATTTATGCCTTGAGAAGCAAATGTTTACACATTCCCAGTAATACTCTTGACCTTAGATACTACAGATTCATTTAGACAATACAGTGACTCCACAGGCAACTATAATATTAGAGATGATTTAATTGACAAAAAAACCCCAAAATGTTCAAATGTGATTGGTCTGGCCAAGATAAAGCAGCCAGTTAGGGGCAGAGCTGGGATAATAAACCAAGGCTACTGACTTTCAGTTTAGGGTTCTCTCTCAATAGGCTATGCTGCTTCATGACACACACACACACACAGACACCCCCCCACACACACACATATTTTCTAAAGCTGAAATAAAACACATTAACAACACATATCACATAGAACAGTGTTTTTCTCTACCTACCACAATGTTATTTTATTTTATTTTTTAAATATATATTATACTTTAAGTTCTAGGGTACATGTGCGCAACGTGCAGCTTTGTTACATATGTATACATGTGCCATGTTGGTGTGCTGCACCCATTAACTCGTCATTTACATTAGGTATATCTCCTAATGCTATCCCTCCCCCACCACAATGTTATTTTTAAAAGACTAAAGATACATAAATCTACATTATACATTACATATTAGGAAATGCTAATAAAAACCAAGCATAAAATTAATCTTAGTTATACAAAAATTAATTGTAATTAATTTTTATGGATTTATCAATCATTACGATTCAGACCAATATAAAGTGTAAATTTACTGTATATTGTCAAATATAGCATATTTAGAATGAAAATCTGTGTATGTCTCAATAGATATTTTTTCCATATGCCATTTATATTACAAAACATGTAATTGTACCATATACTACATTATAATATTTTACGTTAATACTGATAATTATTTTAATTGCCGTATTCTTGCATAAACTGTCTGGTCTTCCTGTTTACAAATGAAAAAAATGCATTATTTCTTCCTGTTGTGAAGTTAGAGGAACTCAACATGATAAAGCAGAGATCATAAGGGGTAAATATGATACATATTGAGCATCCCTAATCTGAAAATCCACAATCTGGAATGCTCCAAAATCTGAAACTTTTTGAGCTCTTAGATGATGCCACAAATGCAAAATTCCACACCTGGCTTCATGTGATGGGTGTCAGCCAAAATGCAGTCAAAACTTTGTATCACACAAAAAATTACTTAAAATATTGTATAAAATTACTCTCGGGTGATGTATGTATAAGCAGCATAAGAAACATACTAATCTTAGTGTTTAGACGTTGGTTCTGTCCTCAAGATATCTTATTATGTCTATGCAAATATTCAAAATACGCACACAAAAAAAATCCAAAATCCAAAATGCTTCTAGTTTCAAGCATTTCAAATAAGGGTCACTAAACCTGTATATAACTACTACTTCACTATTAATGAAAACTAGGGATATCAGAATTTAATAATACCTGATACATACTTTCTTAAAAGAATAAACTTTGAGTATTTGTAAAGAATCAGATTCTTCTAAATGTCGTTGATCACCTTGACTCACAAAATTCACCAGCATACATGAGCAAAGTGGAAGTGAGTCCAGACTGCACCTTTAAAGATCAGCAAGTTTCTCAGCTCCTCTCTTCTAGGAATGCAACACTTCCTTACAACATATTTAGAAAATAAAATGTTCTATGCTATGGTTTTATATCTGGTCTATATTAGAAACATTTCCACATTTTTTACCTAATATATAATTTTATAAGCAAAATTGACTGATAAAATATATAGCTTATATAGTTATATTTATTAATGCACAGTGTGATTCCAAATATTTTCAATTATTCTTCATATTTTTTAAATTCCCAAGTTAAAGACTCTTTCAGATATGCTAAAGTGAACAGAGGGAGTACCAAATGAAAATGATTGCTAAGATTTTCATTGCCAGAGTGGGAAGATCACCAAACATCAATTTTTTTTTTTTGCTTAATTTTATAATTTGCTAGGTTTGCTGCATTATTATAGGAGCCCAAAGAATCACTGTTTTAATACATTGAATTGTTGAATCAAAAGTATCAACTAGATCAATGGGCCTCTAATCACAGTCACAAAAGTGAAACCAATTATGTGTTTTGTTTTTCATTCAGAATGAGTGTCATTCTGATGACATAGTTTTCATGGCTACATCATATATTCCCAAAACTAATTAACTAGAGCTAGGTCTTACTGGGCCTTTAATGGTCTATATAGTATAATGTGTAGATTACTTATAATCAAGCAAAATACCCTATTAATCACTTCTGTTTTTTCTTTAAGATTCAGAACGAACATTTAAAAACACTTATCTGTAGGATGCAGCTACTCTGAACAAAAATGCATTCTTAATAGAACTTTTTCTTTTCTACGTCCCATTTGGTTAGCAAAACAAATGAAAAATGTTAATTAGCCTTGAAGACACTGATAAACAACATTATCTGTGTTTTAAAGGACAATGCACTTTGACAGATGAAAATAGTAATAACCCTAAGTTTATTTTACTCTATTTATACTCTGTCCAGTCAATAAACAAGATCATTTTGCAGAACTTATGCTGCAAATAAAACTCAAATTCCTTGAGTACCATTTAAGATGCACACTAGGGTGACGGCAATCTGCATTAATTTTCTGAGCAAATCACATCTGTGAAGCAATGGGGCAGTCAGCCAGAACTCAATAGAGACAGTGGGGCTATGGCTGATGAAAACACATTCAAATAACGACAAAAATTTTGGTAAAATATAAACAAAAAAACATAAGTAGAATCAGTATGGACATAGACAATTTATGACTGCCAAGGCTGGTGCAAGCTTCTCTGATGATGGCTTGGGTGAGGGTCGGGGTGGGGCTACCTTTTGTAAGAATCACTGATGGGGTATCAGTTCATTAAAGTTAGAATCCATCTGCTCTGGGTCGCTCAGACATATGCCATCTTCATAGTTCTTATAAATATTGTTGAATAGAGAGTTTGTTAGTTCTTTTAGCACCTATATAGAATTAGAATATCTGAAAGCAGGCTGAGATCAGAAACTGAAAAAGCTCTTGGGTTAACAGAGCCTGGGTGGAGGAAGAGCCAATAATAGTTTGAGATTAGGGATTTAGGAAATTGTAACAAACCAAATATGAGTAGGGAGCCAGGAAATAAAGATTGAAGCAAATATTTACAAATTCTAACAAGTAAAACACACACACACACACATCCCCTACAGTAACAAGCCTATCCTTAAATTCAGTCAAAAATTTATGAATAATGTCTTCGTGACATGTACCCTTCATTGGGGACCTATAATGCCATCGCCAGTAACGTTTCTCCTCTGCATTTTAGAGGAACAATATTCAAAACCTAGTATCTAACACCGATCAGAAAATTGAACAAACCGAAGAAATAGTTCAGAGGCATTGTAACCCTTCCACGTAGTCATATTTTAACTCTTTGGACTTGAAATGTTTATCCCAGAAAAAGAAAATCAGCGTTTTTCAGAACTTAATTGTTGGCTTTCCTACAAGTGCCTTATTGATCTACAGTTGGAGTTAATTAAAATGTCTGACTAGGGTGCTTCCTAAAACAGAATCAGCATGATTTATTCCAAAAAATTCTGGCAATTTCTTAATTGCTTTGGGACTAAAAAAATTGATTCCAACCTGATGATGTTTTACTAGTACTAAATTTTACTACGGGTGATGGGAAGGGAACTCTAAATTAATGTGCTAAGATTTATTTCCATAATTACATCGGTTGGATTTGACTCAAAACAGTTTATGATATTGAATCCCCTGATGGAGTATCATAGATTTAGTTCTCATAAGGAAACTCTTTTGATCATTCTAGGAATTAGTGAAACTGGGAATCTAGCCACATTTGATCCGTTTGCCCAATTCTGATGTCAGTGCATTATAGCCATCCAATAAATCAATGAAAAGTTGTGTCACACAAGAGTCAGAGAGCTACAAATCTTCTTCCTCACATTAACTGTTTAATCTTTGGCCAGTTATTTGAACTTTGTAAATCTGAATTTCCCCTGTGTGAACTGAAGGTCATGCCACTTGGCTACAAAGTGTGCCCCATGTGTGGGCAATGCACTCAGGGAGTGTCATAGGTTTTCAAGAGATTGGAGCTAAATCCAAGAAAGCCTATTGAAGCAGTGGGCTCTGTCTTTCCCTGTGCCTGAGAGTGACCTGTGGGGGTGTGCTCATTGCACCATTGCTCAGGCTCCCCCTCTGTTACAACATCCTGGCTAGGAATGGTTCCTGAACATCGGCAACCATTCAAAAGCATGCTAGGATAATGTCCAGCCAAGAGCTATCTTAGGAAAGCTTTCATGTTAGAACTAAAAGGGATCACAAGGACTATCGCCTTAGTGTTTCTGAAATGCCTGTCTTTAGTCTCGCTGTGTCAGAATCACTTCGGAAGCACATTCGGAACATTCATTTTCTTACCTCACTTCAGAGTTACTGAATCAGCGTTCCCATGGGTTTGCTTTGGAACCTGTACAGTTAACAAGGTCCTTGAGTAATTCTACTCAGCTATAGTTAAAAACCACTTATGCAAAACTGGTTTCCCTGTCCGTTAACATTCATAAATGAGAAAAGGGAGGTCTAGAGAGGAGAAATGACTTGAGCAAGGTCACTTAGCAGTTAACTCTGTAATGACAGAGTCATTACAGAAATCCAATTCTCCAGATGCTCATTCTAGTGCTATTGCCAAGACACAGCTTTTACTGCCATGTGGTAAAATAATAAGAGCTGTGAAACCAGCTCCTAATTTCACTAATATGGTGCCAGCAAGAAACACAATTGTTGAAAATAAAGGGGGGTCCTCGTTATTCTACAAACTTTAAAGTACTGAAATAAAATAGTATTGCTTTAGAATTACATTTGGCAAGTTAACAAATTCTTCTGAATCACAGCCTTCAACTTTACCGGGTCTCTGAGGAGACATATGAAGAGACAAAATCACGTTTTCTTACTCTGTTGTGCTGAACAATAATTCTCTTTAATATCAGGATTTGGCAGGTGCAGGGGTAAGATTAAAGTAAAGGTAGTTGCAGATCTCCTTTCAGTGATCAAAACAAAGTCTTTTGCTTCTTTGAGATCAGCACATCATACCCTCCAGCCAGCTTTCCTGAAAAGATTGACAGGTCACATCATTTAGACCTGCTGTTCAAGAGATAGCCTAATAGCAGTGTATATCAGCTCATCTCCAGACTGCAAAGGAGAATAGAGAGTGATTGTGAGCCCTACTGCAATTTGCATTCATCTCACAAACCAAGGTGCTTAGGAGGCAGACACTGGTAAATGAACAAAGATCTGAATATTTAAGATCAGAAGTAATTGCTGTTTGAAGTGTTTTTGTGGGAAAGACTAGAGAATTTTATATGTTATTTTACTCAGTATCATCTGCTGGATGAGTGATAATATATTAAAACATATTTCAGGATGCAGCAGAGTTACTTGGATTAGATTGTTCTCATAAATAACAGGAAGAACATAGTTTTCCTCAGCTTTATTAAGACACAATTAACTAATAAGATTGTATTTAATTGCAGTAGATAATGTAATGTTTTGATATGTGTATACATTGTGAAATAATTATATCAAACTATTAATAATCAGCCTTCCATCACACCATTTTTATATGGAAAGATAAACGCATAATTAACTGGTGAGAAGGAAAAATTATTTCAGCAAAAGTTTAATTAATTGTTTTGTCTAAATTAATGCTGGAGAGATTCTATTTGGAGACAAGCAGACTGGACTATAGCTCCAGGCCTACAAAGGACAAACACAGTAACCTTTTCTGGTTGAAAACAATTTTGCACAAAAAGATTGTGATTTTGACTGTATAATTATTTCTACCTCAAAATAGTATTTTTTATTAGTGACTGACTCAGCTTTTATATTAATTGTGATATGTACCATTTAGTTTATCTAGAAAAATCTTAAATATTATAGAGCAGGATTTTTATACCTTTGTAATTGAATTTCTGAAACATAAGAGTATATGAATAAGTGTGTGACTTGGAGACTCAATTTATAAAATAAAAATAAATTAGTGATATGTAGAAAAATATGTATATCTTTGTGTATGTGTATATATATGTATATATGTTTATGTATACATATAAAAAAGTATGTCTTTGTACATACCTATGTGTGTGTGTGTGTGTGTGTGTGTGTATACATATGCCTATACCAAGAGGCAGAAGAAGATGGCAAACCAAAAATATCTATATTGCTATTATAAAATTGAATTATTGAGAAAACTAAAGAACAGAAACATTTAAAAAACTCTCAGTTAAGCATCTTAAATGCTTAAAAGGCTGCCATCTAGAAAATAAAAGTATTTTTCCTGGGAATTCAGTTCCACTGCTACTAGATATGTTCTAAAGGGAAAAAATAGATACAGTGCTTCCAGGCTGTAAGAATATAGACCTTATAGTATACCATTTCCTAAATTTTTTCCCAGAAGCAGTAAATGGTATAAATCTTTAATGAGTTGAGAACTTTTTTTTCACTTTTGACCCACTATACTTTATAATTTGAACTCAGGTACAAAAGAGAGATAAAAAAAGATTTCAATATTTTACTATTTTCTTTCAAAAATAGTTTATCGATTTTTTTTTTTTTTTTTGCTCAAGAATAGCTAATCATTACAAAATCTGTAAAATTTCCTGGAGACAAGAAAAACTGGAAGCTATTGAGATTATAGGCATATTCCAGCCATTATTAGACTATCATATTAACACAAATATCAAAGATTCTTATTGGGTGATTGGCTAAGGCTGACCAATCCTACCTCATCCCCCACCATGCCAACCCCAAACAAATTCGAAGTTAACTTTGGAAAGATTTTCCAGACTATTGCCCTTCTTACTTCAAATATCTGCATTCCTTTGCTCTTTCTATTCTCTTAAAAGTCATCGTATTATGAGAGATGCTTTGGATGGTAGGTGTATACACGTGAATAGATCTGGCAGAAAATGTTGAGTATGACAATTTCTGCGAGAGTCTTCCTCAGGGTTCTGGGATTTGAGAGCAATGTTAAATTCCACTTTGGCAATACGTTTTTGAATAGTGCATTTCTGGTGAACTGTCAAGTGACAAGTGACAAGAAGTTTCTTTCATGTCCCTAGAAGAAGAGATTGTATGGAACATCCCAATAAAAGAAGGCAGCCCTGGGCAAATTCACCGTTTCAATGATATGATATCAAGATTCCTTCCACTCTAAATTTAACGAGATACCTGCAGAGCCAAAGAGTCAAAGAGGTTTGCAATATTTATGATTTTTATGCAGTCACTCATGGATGCATTTGCTTAATTCACCTTGAACATAATAAGAGTAATATAAAATGATAATTGAAAACAAGCTCCTGGAGGCTGCAGAACTCATAGGCATTGAGATTTGGAGCTATAATATACAACAAAGCACAGAACACTTGAAAGTCTGGTGTCCACTAGTTTCCAAGAAAAGAGAGTCCAAAAAGCTCAAAAACCGTTTGATTTTATTAGTCTATTGTATTACATTTTCATGTGAAAAAACACAGTTTATCAGTCAAAAATGCCATCAATCTGCTAAAATCTATTAATATATGGAGGAAGATAATAAAGTTTTCTTTCAGCCAACTCTTTTCTGCCCATTTTAAGACTGTAAATGCAGACTTTATATTGTAATTGGTTGAAATCTGCTAAAAAAAAAAAAGAGGAAAACAGAAGTTACATAAGACTTAAAAATATTTTCATGTATATTTTATTACTGTGATCTGGTCAGGAAATTACCATTGCATAATGTAAGAATCGGAGATTTTCCTGGTATCTTTTTCTAGATGTAAAATGTAGAAATCACCTTGGAATCTCAATAATCTAGTTAGCATAGTACTTAGAAGGTATAAGGCCAGTAGCATATTTTTAATATAAGCAAGAGTATTTTAATATGTTTTACACATTTTACATAATTTATTCTTTATTCCATATTGATTATTATTGAAATTTAGTTAGATGAAAACCCTAATATATATTTCAAAAATTCCAAATTTCTGTTAAGTGGTTTGGATCTATTCCAATATCAAATTAACTTTTGTAATCTATAGTCTTTTCCATTATTACCAATAAACAACATATTTCTAGCTCTGGATATTAGAATTTGGATGCATCCAATTTTCTGAATTACCTATTTCCAGCAATTAGACAAGGGAATGCCTCTGTGCTTATAAACTAATCATACACCCATGTCAAGGGGTCCAGTGTTGTTGAAGGTAACAAGGACCTCAGAGTGAAAGCAACCTTGCTTGGAATTCTAGTTCTGATGCTTACTGGCTGTAGGATTTCTCATGCCTAGTTTTTCTTTGTTTGTTTTTCCCTGAAATCTAGTTTTTTTTTTCCAGTGTAAATTGTAATTCCATCATTAACACAAAAAATTCTTATTAGGCCATGATTATATACCAGACACCATACTAAACTCTGAGGTACATTAGTTAAAGCCTCTATGTACATAGAATTAGGATTAAAAGAAGAATCAGATAAATAATAAATGGGAAAATGATTTAGTTTATTGAGAAAAAGGAGTGTTTCTATCCCCAAAAATATATTAAGGCTGAGACTTCAAAGCATGAATAAAGATAATCAGGAGTGGGAGTTTGAGACTCTGAAGGAATACAAGTGCAAGAGTTTAGAGGTTTAAGAAGGAATAAACATCTTTATGTTAGTTGGTGCATAGAATTCAGAGACTGATGGGAACATATGGGATGAAAAACATGGCTTCCTTTTATAGTTCTTGGCAGGATTGGACATAATATATAAAAATATTAACCATATAGTAAGAACTGATATATAATTAATATGGTCATCATATAATCTATTGCCACGAAATCAGAGTTTAAGCTAGAATTTCTTATATAATTTTAGAAAATTTATATAAATAATAAGCACTTAAACTCACTTTAATTTGGTCTTGTGACTACAAACCAACATAAATTTGCTTAATATTCTTCATCTATAATTAACTAAAATAACCATTTAAACTCATTTACCACTTGGAATCAGCTTCTTACAAACTAAAAAGCATGAATGAATATAAAACTGAGGAATTCTAATCACTCATTTTACTAATATGTGAATAAAATAATTAAATAGTTTTTATGAACTTCTTAGAACAAATGACATTATAATTTTCATTTATATAAAAAAGGATGATTGAACCACCAATTAATTCCATTTAAGCAAACACGCAAATATGCAATTGCTACTGGAACTAAATGAAATACAGCCAATCTGAAATGTTTAAGTGCTTATTTTTTAAAAATCCAATATAAATGAATAAAACTGTGAGCTTCTTTCCTATACAACTGATTGTACTTTCTAATCTATGTTCATTTTTGTAGCACAGCCCAGGGCTCATAGATAATGGAGTAATTTGCTTATTTTTAAGAAGTACTTTTATTGACTCTCAGTGGAAACACATTTGACAATTCCCTTTTGCATTGTAACATCCCTTCTGTTTTTTAATTTGCCAACAAAACTGTTAAAAACAAAACAAAACACTCCTCACAGTATTTCTAACATGTTGGAGGTATTTATAAAGCTATTAATCTTTTAAAATTTCTCCTCATAAAGTGATTCACTTTTATACATCCTTGCAAAAAAAGACATTTTTATAATTAACATTATTGCCAACAAAGCATCGATACTAGCTTAGTCTTTTATAATAGTTACAACTGAGATTACATGTTCTTAAAGAATTTCAGAAAGAAAATGGATTATTAGACCAGAATCTATTTCTAGTTGTAAACCAAAAAGTATATGATTGAATTTAAGAAGGCATTTAAGTTGAAATTACTATGAATGGCTGATTTTACATCTCAAAAAGCTTAGTTGGCTTAACTTTACTTTGAAAGTGAAATAAATGATAAAGAAATAAAAATATATTATTGACAGCATAAATTATTAAAGTACTAAGCCTGAGAGAGACCAAAGATATACAAAATAATACTATTTTATAAAAACTGTATTCTGTAAACATGAGTAAAGCATAACTTTCAGAAATTAACCTACTTCCAAAAACATCAGCATTGATAGCTGTCATCTTCCAGGCAAGAAGGAAATTTAGAGCAAAAATATTTCTATGAGAGCAATACTGATTAAAATCTTAACTGAAGCAATTGACCTCTGCAAGAAATATTGCCGAGTAAAAAGAACAATCAGTTTGATATATAAAATTGTTTTAACTCCCAAAAAGTAAATATAAACAGAATATATATACATACACATACACACTTATAAAATGCATATATATATATGCATAGATGCATTTATATGTAAAAGAAATGCAAATTAGAGTGATGAATAATTTGAGGCAAGAAACATGGCTGTATGTGATTTACATAAATTTGTTGTTTTAAATCTTTTTGCATGAATTTTTTAAACTTTTTGTCTGGAAATGATTTCAAAGTTATAGAAAATTTGCAAAAATAGGAATAGCCTAAGGACTTGTAATTTTTATGACCCAGAGTAAGTAAACCAAGAAAGAAAATAAGAAAAAATGTAGACAAAGTAGGTGGCCCATAGTAAGAAAATGTAGGAAAAGAAAGAAATGGGGTCGGGGGAGAAAGAATCGAAAGAAAGATCATTCATGAGAGACATATCTAGAAGTGTGAAATTCATCTTTTGCCTTGAACTGGAAAACTAAAAAACAAAATTAACTCTTTTTCTTTTAAACTATACTTCACTTTTGGGCCTTGGTTGCCACTTTAGTAAAGATTTTTATATTGACTTAGACACACTCATAGAGATAGTAACCCTGTCAATGGTCCTCCTACAAAGGCTCTGGCTGCAGAAACATTGAGCCAAGTTGTTTACAACAAACCTGCCCCTCCTACCAAGACTTACTGCTTCAGCTTTCCTATATACAACTGACATTGGCTACGTGGGTTTGTGTTGTAGCACTTTCAGTTGCTCATTTCCATTTATATTAATTTCTCTTAAGATAAAAACATGGACAAAAAGAGTTAACATAAATGTTCAGAATTAATTATGGGTGTATAAAATTATTCCTAAATCCTTAAGGAGCAATTTAATATACTGGTATTGCCTGGGAGTTTTCTGGAGTGAAGTTATCTCAGTCCTTTCCTCAGACAAAGGTGTATTATAATCTGCATTCTAAAGAGGTCCTCAGTTGATTCATATTTAAGTTGGACAAGTAATGCTCAGGGAAGACCAGGCAGTACCCGGGGAAAAATTCTGGTTCAACCCTGGAGCATGGAAGGTATCTCCTTATTCCTCAGGTTCTTTTAGGTTCAGAATGGGAGGGTAACCAAAGTTTGAATCCTGACAGTAATTTCATGCCCAGGTCCTCAGTGTGAAACCCTGTACCGTAAACCACAGAAAGATGAGGGGTTTCACTAAATGTAAGGACAGTTATTATTTACCTCATAATGCAAGGTAGTGATCAATATTCTTTTATAGCTTCTTTGCTGGAGTATAATTGTAATCCTTTCTATAATGAACGAAAGGGATTATGGAGGTTGCCCTATTTTTTTCTCTGTGGAATCTTTGAGGCTTCTTATTTGTTGATTTTGCTTTATTTTCCTTTTGAAATTAATTAATTAATTGGTATCAATGAAATAGGAATGTGAGAAATAGTCTGGTAAGAATTACTTGGCTGATTGGGCACAGAGAAATGAACACATACTCACATAAACACGTACATAGATGTATTCCTAAATTTCACACATAGGTAATTAAATCGCTTTATTTATCAATTACTTTTTAAACCTTCATTTAGGTGTACAGACCTGCTATCTTACTCTGGTCATATGGGTCTATGAAGTTGACATACACAATTAGCAAAGCAGAAGTAGATGATATTCCCTTAGAGTGAGCTAATTCTCAATTCTTTCTCTGCTAACTTTGATGTGCTTATGTGTTCAGGCATCCAAGTTGACATGGTTTGGCTGTGTCCCCACCCAAATCTTATCTTGAATTGTAGCTCCCATAATTCCCATGTGTTGTGGGAGGGACCCAGTGGAAGATAATTGAATCATGGAGGAAGTTTCCCCCGTACAGTTCCCTTGGTGGTGGAACAGTCTCATGAGGTCTGATGGTTTTATATAGAGTTTACCCTTTCACTTGGCTCTCATTCTGTCTTGCCTGCTGCCATGTAAGACTTGACTTTTGCCTTCCATCATGATTGTGAGACTTCCCCAGCCACATGGAACTGTGTTCTGTTAAACCTCTTTTTCTTGATAAATTATCCAGTCTCATGTATGTCTTTATCAGCAGTGTGAAAATGGACTAATACACAAGTAGACAATGGATTTCTTGAGGACAGAGACTGTGTTCACTGTCCTTTTGTGTGTGTGTGTGTGTGTGTGTGTATGCGTGCATACTCTCTATATTAAGAGTACTCTCTGTAGTGTGTAGAACCTGGGAAAAATTCATACTGTATGCTTTCTTGTCTTCACTATTCCTGATATTTTTGGAAAGATTATGCTGAACTAAAACAGGTGTCAAAGACAGGTTTAAAGACAAATAAAGCCAGTTAAAAACAACTAGGAGGAGGGGGATTAAGACAAGGCCATTCGTGAAGTTCACTTGCTTTTTGTCAGGGAGGATGGTGTTTGAGGTATAGAGCAAATTCAAGCTAAGATTCAGATACAACTGTTCCCTTTCATTTCATAAATGCCAGCAACTCAAGATCCTGCAATACTCAGGGAGTAGAACAATAGGACGGATTTATCATATTCCAGCGTCTTTAATACCTGCTGCCTTGAAGTGAATAATTGTAGTTTGAAGAGATAATGTGTGTGCATGCTTTAGCAATTCCAGTTGCTTATTTCTGTTTAACTTAATTTCTCCAAAGATAAAAACATGGACAAAAGGAATTGACATAAATGTTCAGAATTAATTATGGATTTATAAAATCATTTTTAAATCTCTAAAGAGCAATTCAATATGCTCATTTGTACTAAAAGACAGGTAATTTTTCATTTGACATATTTGTTGGGATTTTGCATACTTGTGCTCCAGGGAGTACATTTATCATAAAAGATGGTATAGTGGTAATCCCTGGATTAGTGTGACATGACAGCCCTGGGGTTTTCAATGGAGTCAATAAAGAGTTCTTCATTTCCCTGCCTGAGTAATGAACTCATTGTTAAATAAGGAATGACAACAACAACAACAAAAATCGTCAAAAGATAGAAAATAAAAATTATAACTCATACCTTGTAAAGACTAAGATAGAAAATGTTACTTGAGGCAGAGTAGATATTCAAAATATTTAACAATCCTGTGGCAAAGTCTTAGAGCATTCAAAATGATAGCATCCAAGCATAACAATTGTAAGGCCATATGAGCATAATATCAGCCCTGAGTGGGTTGGACAGCATGATCTTGGTCTCTCTTATCCACAAAGTAAGTCATGTTAAGACAAACCACTTAAAGAAAAGGTTACAAAGCAGTTATGTCTCACCGAATTACATCTTGATCTTTGTAAAACTAGCTGAAAAACACAAATTAATCCTCCTGGGATGTTCAATACTATAGAGAAATTAACTCCACCCACTCACGAAGGAGGACTTTGATTAACTAACCAGGTAACAAATGTCACATCAATGGGAGGAATAAAGGCTGAGACACGATACAGGCTGAGTTTAGACAGGCTTAGTAAACAACTCTCCTAGAGGAAGAATTATCAAGAGAGGAAGGGAAACATTCCTTACTATAAATATCTCATCTTTAATGCCATAACATATCCATAGCATGGATAAAACAAATAGAAAAGCTAGAGGAAAACTAAGTCAAAGAAATGAAATATTGACCCATAATTACACTTGGCATTCTAAGTTCATCTGACATTTATTTTAAATGAACAAAAAATACTCTAGAAAAAAAAAACAGGCTTTGCATTTACTATCCTCAGAAATATACAGTTTTTATCAATAATTAAAATACCTGGAAATGTTATGTAGCTATAGATAGATAGCTATGGATATACACATAGAATTTTATAACTAACATGTAAAATATACAATGTTCTTGTGTAAATAAGCTCCTGCTTTCTTTTGCATCAACATAGAAAGACCACTTTATATTATCCATACTTTTAACAATCAAGTTACTTGTATCTTTAAAACGTTTTAATGACTTAGTGAAGGTCATCCAGCTAATATGAGGCAGAGTCAGGACTAGAAGACACAAGTCCTGTTACCAATAAATTTCAATAACTATAGGATATTTGCTATGAGTCAGGTCCTGTACTGAGGGCTTTATGTTGTCTATTACCCAGTTGGACATAGTGGTGTTCTTCTCTACCTTCTAGATTTTGCAAATTCTAGCACTTTTTAATCTAGTTTCTAAATGTTGATTGACATGTCAGTCTTTTTATTAAGGGTACTGACTCTGCATGTCCATTCGTGTATGCTAGCACCAAGAAGTATGCCTATGGCCACAGAAAAGCAGACTAGTCATATATGATTAAGGTGAGCAAATGTCACAGTTTCATCAGACAGTTCAAATCCATGACTGTTATTTCAACTTTGTTTGTATTTGCCCTGCTTTCAAAAGTGTTCCTGCTTTGGTGTAAAGCACTTGACCATCCCGGTAATTAATGTGAGTGTGTGGCTGGTTTATGAAGGATTCCTGGAAGAAAGCCTAAGGCATATTGGAGTCACTATCATGAAGAACCTTGTAGGTCATGCTAAGGAATTTAGACTTGTCTGTAGTTAACAGAAAACCACCAGGAAGCCGAGGATAATTTTTAAATATCATTTTGGAAGCTAGTTACAAATTCTGCCTGGATCAAAAGCATGCACTGTTCTATATACTTGACCATATTATCTAAAGATGGCTGTATATTTTAGGCTATATCAATGAATATATCAACTTAAAAGCATTAAAAACTGTATCTTCCAGAATACGCTAATAGCTAGCAAAATTTATCCTCAGTAATTTCTTTTTTTTTTTTCATTTTGTGCTGCCAAGTAGCCACATAAACAGGTAAGAAATCTTATTAGAAGTATACCATGCTTTTGGAGGTTTATTATATATTAATCCATGGTGCCATTTAAAAGTATTAACTTCACTAATGCTTATTTACTGTGAAAAAAATTCGTCAAGTGGATGCCAAGTGGACACCTTCGAGTTACCTAGAAAATTTCCTTGCTGAGAAAAGAAGTGTTACTTCTCTGGACTATATCAATTTGTGAACTTTTTAAAAAGGTTTGGTTTGACAGACAGAGTCCCTCTGAAGAGGGAATAAACCGCTCTAGTGAGAAAGCAGCAAATAGCTGAAGTTGAGAGAAAGGTAACAGTCCACTAAACAGAAAGCCAGAACCTTTACTCCAATACCAGCATGAGTCTGATCTCCCGAAGGAAAATTATATTGCAAACTCTCTAAAAATATAAAAGAAGTAATTTCAAAGTCTTTATTTAAATGATAATTAAAATGTAAACATACAGTATCAAATGCTGATGAATATTGTTTCCATGGAAAATGTGTTAGAAAGATGATGGAATGAATGAATCTTCTAATTTTTTTGGATAAGTTGTATGATAGTGTTTACTAATTTAATTGAAGGCATTTACAATTGACAAATTATTCACTATTTATCTTGTTTTATTAAAAAAACACGAACATAAAAAGGGAACATTATAATTTAGTTGATGGACATTACATTGCATATAAGCTTTTACAAAATATATTAATTTCTGTTACTAATTATATTTCATAGGAATAGCATTGATTTTCAATTAACAATCTATTTCAGAGGAAAAATTTTGTGATACACAAATGTTTTCTATATATTAATTGTCAACCACATATCATTGCCAATGTGACACACATAGTGTTGTCTTTCTTGTCTTTCCTCTCTTCCTTCCTTCCTTCCTTCCTTCCTTCCTTCCTTCCTTCCTTCCTTCCTTCCTTCCTCTTTCTTTCTCCTCCCCCTTCCCTTCCCTCCTTTTGCCTCCACTCCCATCTCTTTCTCTTTCTTTTATCGGGAGATCAGTGGTACAATCACAGCTCACTGAACTCTCAATCTCCTGGGCGCAAGCCATCCTCCCGCCTCAGTCTCCCAAGTAGCTGGGACCACAAGTTCATGCCACCATGGCTGGCTAATTGTTTAATTTTTGGTAGAAACAGGGTCTTGCCATGTTACCCAGGCTGGTCTTGAACTCCTGACCTCAAGCACTCCTCCCACCTTGGCCTCTCAAACTGCTGGGATGACAGGTGTGAGCCACTGCGCCTGGCCTGTGTTTTACAACATTCTAAAAAATTTACATGTGGGCCACTTGCATAATGATTAGAACCCAAAATTAATTCCACTAATTACATTTGCCTTTGAAACCGTGAACTATGATTGGAATCATGTATTTTGTACCTCTTAACCCATCATCCAATTCAAATCAACTGCTTTTATTATTATTATTATTATTATTATTATTATTATACTTTAGGTTTTAGGGTACATGTGCACAATGTGCAGGTTTGTTACATATGTATCCATGTGCCATGTCGGTTTGCTGCACCCAGAATCAACTGCTTTTTAAAGATAATATATCTAAAACACTCATTTAGCTCAAAGGTAGGTATAAAAAGAAAAGAAAAAAGACATTTGGGGCATGCAAATGCATGCGCATCAGTATGCTAATAGTCCAGAAATGACAATCATTATTTAGTTTTATAAAAAAATAGAAGCACAGATTATTTATTCAATGTATGTGTGTATGTTTATGTGTACAGGCAATTCTTGTTATAGGTGATGTGTATGTACTGCAAAGTTGCCACTGTTAACTGTTGCAGTGAACTATGATCATGCCAGTGCACTCCAGCCTGGGCAACAGCACAAGACTCTGTCTCAAAAAAATAATAACAATAACTCTCTTGATCCCTCATCTCTTTTCAGAAACTCCTCTCTGCAGAACTTCCTTAAAATAAGTGGGTTACAGTTTTAAAATATTTCCTCCCTTTCTGTATGCTGTCTCTTCACTTTGTTTATTGCTTCCTTTGATGTGCAGAAGCTTTTTAGTTTGATTTAATCCCATTTGTCTGTTTTTTCTTTTGTTGCCAGTGCTTTTGAGGTCATATAAAAAATTATTGCACAGACCAATGTCATGAAGCTTTTCCCTTTTTGAAAAATCTAGTAGTTTCATGGTTATGAGATGTAAATTGAAGTTTCAAATTCATTTTGAATTGATTTTTGTATATAATGGGAGATGGAGTCTGAAAACTTATAACTCTGTGAGGTAATGCATTTGTTTATTAGCTGGACTTAATCTTTCCATAAGATATATTTACTTGAAAACGTCACTTTGTACAAGATAAATAGGTACAATTTTACCTGTCAATTAGAAAAAAAAAGTGGATTAGACTCACCAATTTCTCTATCACTTTCTCTTTAGATTATTAGATCACTAAAGAGAAAATGATCACTTTAATCAGTTTTTGCCCCTACCATTTCATTAAAACTCATCTTGACAAGACCCACAGTGACGTCCCCCTTGCTAAGTCAAATGATTTGTTCCCAGTCCTTATCTTATTTGACTTGTAAGTAGCATTTAAAACCATGAAACTCTCTCCTCTCAGAAATTCTTTCTTAATCTGCATTTCCAAATACCATAGTTTAGTTATTTTTTTCCTATATATACATTTATCTGAGTCTTCTTTGTTTTTTCCTCCCTTAGCTATGTTCACTAAACGTCGGAATTTCCCAAGCCTACACCTTATTTCCCATATACACTTCCTCTGTATATTATTTCATCCAATCTCATGGCTTTAATGTATATGCCAATGACTGCTAAATTTTTAGTGCTTGAGCCCTCTCTCTTGAACTCCAAGCTCAAATATTCTCAACATCCCTACTTGGATGTTATAAGTGGCATGCCAAATTTTTTTTTTTAATTGAATTAATTTCCCAATTCTCTGTCTCCTCTTTAAGACCAGATGCTTAGTCTAAAGCCAAAGGTATTTTCATTCTCTTGTCTTTATTATCAAAAGAACAATCTTGCAACTTTTCTCTTCCTCCACTGCCACCATTCTGTGCTAAGCTAGAATGACCTCTTGTTTATTTTAATAGCTACTATCCCTGTCTCCTTTTTACTTTCCTCTTGTCCATTCTCAATACATAAGCTAGAGTGATCTTTCTTAAAACATACCAGACCCTGTTAACTCCTCTGCTCACAACCCTCCCACAGTTGTTCATCTCATTAAAAGTAAAAGTGAACTCTCTGAGTCATTTGCTACTATTCCTGAGTCATTTGCTACTATTCACCTCCTTGCTCACTGCATTCGAACTACATGAGACGTTTCTCTCTCTCTCTCTCTCTTTTTTGTTGTTGTTGTTTTGTGAGATGGAGTCTTGCTCTGTCACCCAGGCTGGAGTACAGTGGTATGACCTTGGCTCACTGCAACCTCTTCCTCCTGGATTCAAGCAATTCTCCTACCTCAGCCACCTGAGTAGCTGGGATTACAGGTGTACACCACTACACCTATCTAATTTTTGTATTTTTACTAGAGACAGCGTTTCACCATCTTGGCCAGCCTGGTCTTGAACTCCTGGCCTCATGATCCACCTGCTTCGGCCTCCCAAAGTGCTGGGATTACAGGCGTGAGCCACCATGCTCACACACTTTTTTTCTCTCCAATGCGTAGACTTTTTTTTCCCCAGATGAATTGCATGCCATCTGCTCGCTCATTTTCTTCAGATCTTTCCGCTTAAGTTCCATTTCAATAAAACTTCATTTACCCACCAATTTACAATGGAAAAACAAAATATCTACACTTTCCATGGTTCTTCCTGTTTTATAGTTGTCAACTGAAATTATCATCACCTGAAATATATCATAATCACTTATTTACTTCATTGGCAACCTGCTGACTTCAACAGAGTATAAGCTCTATGAGGTCAGAGATTTCTGTTTTGTTCTCTGCTATATGTACAGCACTTAGTAAGCATGTATTGGATGAATGAATGAAAAGCAGTTGCCTTTCACAGTGGAGGGCACTTTGGAATGGAGGAAATAAAGTAAATCTCACTTTAGAAATTATTATTTTGTTGAACAATTTGTGAACACACTGGTAAATATTCACATTACAGTAAAAACGGGTCTGGCTATAAGTAACTGCTTCTGATCTAGCTCAGTGCTCAGTGGAATTGAAAATGTGTTCTATGACCTTAGTCACGTCTCTATTCGTTCCCCCAGAGCAGCTATTCTTAATTTATGCTAGTACTATTCACTTATGTCTCCTAAATCACCTCACTCTCAGTAGGTGATTGGGATTTAACTTCAAAAAGAAAACAGTCATTAAAAGTGAAAACACTCAATTTTGTAAAATCCCGACCTCCAAAATTAG
This sequence comes from Symphalangus syndactylus, assembly GCF_028878055.3. Lineage (NCBI taxonomy): Eukaryota > Metazoa > Chordata > Mammalia > Primates > Hylobatidae > Symphalangus > Symphalangus syndactylus. The sequence continues at coordinate 19,019,643 of NC_072423.2, read as the reverse complement.
CGATCCGAATTCATCTTTTGTGTTTTTCATTTCACAGTGCCTTCTCCTCTATTACTTTACCTAATAGAGGATCAGGAAGAAAGTCTTTTCTCTAATCAGCAGGCTGTAAGTATGAAAGGCCATATCTCCTGGTAATCTGAAGCTCTGTCTCAAAAAGGAGCTGGTTTGAAACATTAAAATCAACAGGGAGTTTGAAAAATATAGACAATAAATGTTGGCTCCCTAACACAATGCATGAGGTAGGTGCTATTATTTCCACTGTTTACAACCTTGCAAATTTAGACGGAGAGTCCTTAAGTAACCTGCTAGTAAGTTGTTGAGCTAAAGTTTGAACCCAGGCAGTCTGGCTCCAGAGTACATGTTTTTAACTGTCATACCACACTGCCGAATTTATGCTACAAGGTCATGAACGAGTTGCCATGCTGGTTTACATATTGGTGCTTCCTAAGTCTGGAATGTGAACCATCTTTAAGTCAGAGCATATCAATATGGAATAACCATCAAGTTTCTGAGATGTTATACTAATTTACCCTGTTCTGGGAATCAAGAGACTTCACTGAAAGGCAGAAACCAAAGCTAAATTTGTAGAATAATTTCAGAATCCTAGATTACGGCTATTAGCATCCAGCAATTCAACTCTGATTTGACAGCAGGAGCCATCCCTTGGGGCCAGGATATGGACTGAAACCCAGTAAGATGTCTTTGATTCAAATAGTCCTACCTGCTTAACTGTAATTTTCTTCAGCCACATCTTGCCACAGATGCAGCAATCCTTACTTTGTTTTATCTTTTGGGCCAAGCAGACACTGAACATCATTTCAATATAGCTTACAGTTTAAGCAACAGTACAATTCATGCTTATGCAATCTCATTTACTCTGTGTCTATGCCCTTGTTTCTCCTGGCCACACCATTTCAATATAGTTGGTACTAGGTAGCTTTTCCTGCCTATAATCATAAAAAGCACAAGATCCTTTGCAGAGTGATGAGTAAGGTGTTCAAGCTATTGAAGTTTCTCAGTGTTTCACTATTAAACTTTATCCCTGTGTTTTGAGGAAAGCTGATAGCTCTCTGGCTGTCATAAGGACAATGTATATAATAACCTCTTTTGCTTCCCCTGGGAGAGTCATGTTTTTCTTTCCCTCTGTAAAGACTACCACACAATATTATAATTATATACATTTAAAATTTTACTACAAAATTATGATTTCTTTTATTGCATAGATCTGTGAATATGATAAAGGCAGAATAATAGTCTATAAAATTCAGGAAAAAGCTTTTGGATACTAAATAGTCTAAACATTGATATGATTTATACTTACAGTCACTTAAGTCAGCACTGCATTTTGCCAGAGTAGATAAAGTTGAGCTTATCTACATAGATTCAATAAAAATTATTTTTCAAAATAGTTAACTTCTCCTGCTTTTCACTTATAAGCATATTTTTATTATAGTAATCTTTCCAAGTAGTTAATCTTTCTAAAGAAATCATTAAGTGAATCCACACAATATTGTGAATTCAAATGTGATTTTAAAAAATTGTTATGTCAGTATCCTCTCTTTACCTGTTTAGTGTAATGCTGGGCTGATTTCTACTCGAGAATCCTTGATGTGAGAATTGTTTGCTCAGTTTCTTTTATATCTTTAGCTCTCTTGCTCTCTCTCTCTCTCTCTCTTTCTCTGTGTGTGTAGCTGCTATAGAAGGGAATTGGAAATCAAGATGATTTTTATTACCACCATCATCTCTCATTTGTCTTTCGAAAGGGTTTCTATTACAAGTCAGTTTGACAAGTATTTATTGAGAAACTATTATGTATAAAGCACTGTGTTCAATAACACATTGTGGTATGAACTGAATTGTGTTCCCCAATCCTGAATTCATATGTGGAAGCCTAATACTCAGTGTGATAATAACTGGGGTTCAGGCCTTTGGGAGGTAATTAGGTTTAGATTAGGTCATGAGGATGGATGGGTCCATCATGAAGGGACTGTAGTGCCCTTACAAGAAGACACAGCAGGAAGGTTGTTTGCTCTGTCCCCACTGTCTGAGGACACAGCAAGAAGGCTGCTGTCCACAGGCCAGGAAGAGAGGCTGTACAAGGTACCTAATTGGCCAGCACCTTGGTCTCGGACTTCCCAGATCCCAGAACTGTGAGAAACAATTTTCTGTTGTGTAAGGCCCCAAGTCTATGGTTTTTGTTGTGGCAGCCTGAGCAGACTAATACAGGTGGGACACAACATGGGGTGTAATCTACCTCTGTTCTCAAGGAGCTCATTGCAGCTGTAAGATAAGTGAAAAACATAATAGTATAGGGTTTAAAATATATAGATAAGATGTTACTGGAATTTGTAAATAAAATTGGAATTAGCAAAGGACTTCGAGAACTGGCAGGATTTCACAGGAAGATATAGAGTAAAATCATTCAGAAAGGAACAGGTAAGTAAAAGCATTCACCATAGGAAAGCAGTGGAGTGCTTCCGTAGAAGTAAGTAATCCAAGCTGAGAGCACAATGTGGAGAGAAAAGTCAGTATGAGGATTTTAAGACAAAATAGTGACATTAAATAATATTCCAAAGGGAAATTACTTTTACTTAACTATGCAGAAAACAAATACTATTGGAAGCTTATATATGTGTACGTGATATGATTCAAGGTACAGTAGGCATTCATGAATTGATCAAAACATTGAAAAAAACAGGAAGAATAAGAAGCAATAGTGCAGTAAGAAAAATAAGAACCTAACTTATGTCAGTGACTCAAGATGCAAGGGAAGAAACATGTTAATAGACATCAAGAAAATTAGATACATAAGACTTGGCAAAAAATTTTTAAAAAGTAAGAAAAAGAAGTAAAGGTGATTTTGTACTTTAAGCCAGAATGTATCCATAACATCACCATTCCTGTACTATCAGGAGTGCATCATCTATGGCCCACACAAGTGCACACATGCATGTGTGTGCACGTGCACATATGCACGTGTGCACACACACACACACACACACACAGAGTCCTCCCTGGAATCTCAGGATAACAAGGGAAAGACATAGGCAAGCCTGCACAAAAGGAACTTTGGAAATTAAATAACATCATAAGGCTTGATAAAGGAAGCAAGCTGATACAGCATACCAAGCCCAGCTGTAGTTAATACACAGATCTCTGAAGCTTACATGATTCAGATTCTTCTTCCACAAAATCATTCTTAAGTGATGATTTCTTCTCTAAAACAACATACCCATCAGAATGGTTACATAAGAACTAGTGATTAAACCAAATATTGATAATGATGCAGAGAAACTGGATTGCACATACATTGGTGGTAGGGATGAAAAATAATTCAGTCACTCTGGAAAATCATATGATTTTTCTTAAAAAAACCAACCAAACAAGTACTTTTCATACAATGCAACAATTGCACTCTTATGACATTTATCCCTGAAAAGTGAAACCACATGTTCCCACAAAATTTAACATAAATATTCATAGCAGCTTTATTTATAATAACCCCAAACCGGAAACAGCTATCTCCTCCTCTGTGGGCACTGTATGGAGAGGTCTCTGGAGATTTCTTCTGATGCAAACCATTATTTCAGGCTTTCCCATGGCAAGACTGTACTTTGGAGGATAATTTTGGGAAATAGTGTCATACAGAAATACAAGATCTTAAGACTACTTGTGCTCAGATACTAGTTGGAAAGAATTCTTCACCCTAGCAGGTATGCATGCTGCATCTAAAACCACAGGATTGAAAGTAGCCTTAGGGGTGAAACTGAGGTAAGGGGCTATGAGTTTGAGTGTGTTCAATTTTCTTTTCAAAGATAATAATCAAAAATTTATTGATCAATTCTACCTTTATATTCTAATTTATTTCAATCTCCTTTTCTTCTATATTGTTACCATCCAATATTCTGTAGCACAATTTTCTCCTTCACCACCCCTTAAAGGTTGAACTGGATGTTTACTCCATTATTTTTCAGTTTTATTGGTATGAGAAGGATCACAATGAAAAAAAATACTGTAAAATATTATGAGAATATTTTATATAGATAGTGCATACTGCTTTTAATTGTGCTTATATGCAAAACAGAAGAATATTGATGCAGATGCAGAAACAAAGGCATATTTCTTGTTTTGCTTATGACAAGAAAAGTAATGGTAGCAAATCAACCCAAAGTATAATGTCTTTATTTCTTGTACTTAACAATCCTTGTGGCTGGTTGGGTGCCTCTTCTCAGAAGGATACTTGAAACAACCAGTCTCCTTCATTATCATAGCCACGCCATCTTCTAGATCAGCAATCCCCAACCTTTTTGGCACCAGGAACAGGTTTTGTGGAAGACAATTTTTCCACAGATGGGAACAGAGATGGTTTCGGAATGAGTCGAGGGCATTACATTTATTGTGCACTTTATTTCTATTATTATTACATTGCAATATAAAATAAAATAATTACATAACTCCCTATAATGTAGTATCAGTGGGAGCCATGAGCTTGTTTTTCTGCAACTAGATGGTCCCATCTGGGAGTGATGGGAGACAGTGACAGATCATCAGACATTAGACTGTCATAGGGAGTGTGCAACCGAGATCCCTTGCATGTGCAGTTCACAATAGGGTTTGCATTCCTGAGAGAATCTAATGCCACCACTGATCTCACAGGAGGCAAAGCTCAGGTGGCAATGCAAGCGATGTGGAATGGCTGTAAATACTGATAAAGCTTTGCTCGCTTGCCTGCTGCTAATGTCTTGTTGTGTGGCCAGGTTCCTAACAGATCATGGATCATTACTGGTCTGTGGCCCAGGGGTTGGGGCCCTGCTCTAGATTCTTGTGTGCCTGGACACATTTATCCTGTTGTTGATCGCCACTTTCCTAGGTAATTAGCACATCAAATACTTTGCATCCCTTTCTGCTAAGTCAGGTTGTTGCTAGGCTACCAAAGAGAGGATCCCTTGGATTATCCAGAACACAGCAAGAAATAAAGCAAGCAAAAACATACCAACGATCAAAGTGTGTGTGTGTGTTTGTGTATATCCAATAATACTTACATTTAGCATTTTCTCATGCCATTGAAACTAGCAATGAATGAAATGAGCATTCAAGTCAAGATAGCAAGGGAAGTATATCTCTTTGATGGAGGGAAAATTATATGGATAAAACATAAGCTGTTACATTAAAAGACAGAATATACAGATAGAATGGAAAAAGGCTTTAAAGATCATGATTTTTGCAGCAAAGTTTAATTGAGTACATAGTAATTCATGACTACTCCATTGATTAACACTGTTGGAAGTTGGGTCATCCTGCATTTCCCAGATCCTGTGGTTTTCCTGTGCATGATGCATGCCCCTCAGGGAACAGGGTATCTTGCAAAGAGACATTTAATCATGGATAGTCTTTAAATCCTCTACTTCAACATGTACTAGTTCCTGAAACTAATCTACTACAGAGATCATTGCAGTTATGGCCATTTCCTCTCCCCTTCGCAAACAGTCTTTTTTTCCAACTTACAAAAGAAAGGCTTACCTCTCACAAATCATAAATGTTAGTAGAGTGTAAAAATCTCTGGGAATCCAAACAAATTTGTAGTCCAAGAACTGGTGTCAGGAGAGCCTTATCGAATAAAGAAATGGCATTAATAAAAACTGTCTTATAAACTTATTAATAAAAACTGTCTTATAAACATTCCTGTTAAAAGCAACTCACAGCATCAGACAATGAACATTTTAGTTCATTTAAATAATGTTGCAAGTTTACTCTGATTCTAGAACTGGGTGAAATGAGTGATAATATTTTATTTAGTGAAATTGCCTCTTCTATTGACATAGTTACTGGAAGACAAGTCCTAAGAGAACAAGCAAAGGAGACATGCAGAGAAACCCTGCAGTCAGCCGTGCTGGCATTCATGTAAACTCACAGCCAGGCATCGAATTCACTCTCTATCTCAGAATTAGGGCATTCAGGAATTGTAAAAACTACGTTGAGAAATATCAGTCTGCCAAGAAGTTTTCCTCTCTGCAGCTCAGTAATGAGAAAAAAGTTGGAGAATACATTCGTTCAACCCATGATTAAGTCTGTGTTGCAACTGCATATTTTTCATGATTTAAAAGGAGGTGAAACTTCCAATAAGTTCATGTTGCAATTTTGAAAAATAAGGTATATGAGCCAATTGTAAGTAATTATTTCATAGTTTCTAGAACAGTTATTCAAATGTTAGAAGGAACATTCCCATTAACATTTACAAAAAATATATTGTATAGTGGAAAATCTTACCCATTGATTTCCTTGGATCTAAGCCTTCTGCTCACTCTCTCTCATTAGTTACTTCTCTCCTAGTTATTTAATTCCCATAATGAGGGCAATATTGTGGCCTGCATTCCAAATAAAGCATTTTGTATGTTTATCTTTTGTAAGCTTCATTTATTAGACGCTCAACATATTTTTTTCTCACGCTTTTAATTTTCAATGAAGTCTTTCTAATTCTAGCAGTAAGCAATCTTTATTCACAATGTAAATGAACTAATTGAAAAGAATAAACATCTAATTGGGGTGCAGTTTCAGTAAAAATTTGCTTTTGCTTAATGATTATTTTTTAAGTATAAAATACTTTTGTGTTTACTTTTTCAATTCTATAATAACAAGTCCAGAAAAGACTAGAAAAGTATTTCTATTCTTTTTTTTTTTTTTTTTTTTTTTTTGAGACGGAGTCTTTCTCTGTCCCCCAGGCTGGAGTGCGGTGGCGCGATCTCGGCTCACCGCAACCTCCACCTCCTGGGTTCACGCCATTCTCCTGCCTCAGCCTCCCGAGTAGCTGGGACCACAGGCGCCCGCCAGCACGCCCGGCTAATTTTTTTGTATTTTTTAGTAGAGACGGGGTTTCACCGTGTTAGCCAGGATGGTCTCGATCTCCTGACCTCGTGATCCACCCGCCTCGGCCTCCCAAAGTGCTGGGATTACAGGCTTGAGCCACCGCGCCCGGCCTAAGTATTTCTATTCTTATTAGAAGATTAGAACAGTTAGAACTTTATGGTCACAGGATATAAATAAAATGCAATTCAAGTAATATGTTTTATTTTTATAGAGAGATATGATGTAGTAGCAAACATAGAAAGAAAATACAAGTTCAAGGTATAAAAAGAAAAATGTTACTTTTTAACTGTTAAAAATGACTGTTCACATATTTTTAGAATATCTATTGTCTCAGTCTTCTAGTACCTTCTAATCTCTCAATATCTAAATAGTGGTGTATCAAACATTTAACCCCTAGATTGCTTCACTCCTCAGTCTTCACGAATTCATTGTGGACTCATCTAGTATAAATGTTAAAAATGCCATAAAACATAAACATATGAACTTATGTCTCCAGCCTGAACCTCCTCTGTACTCCACGTTTATTTACACAACTTGCTATGCAATAGACTTCCAAGTAACTTGGAAGTCTAACACATAAAACTTAACATGTCCCAAACTGAGTATACTAAACATCTTATTCTGCCCCAGATTTTCCCCCATTTTGCCCATAATATGAACTTAATTCTTCCTGGAACTCAAGCCAAAATACTTGCGGTAATAATTGAGTTATTTCTTTTTGTCACGGTATAAATCCAAACTATTAGAATGCCTTATTGACTCTGCTTTGAAATATATTTAAATTTCAAACTTTTCCAACAACTTTTCCACTGTGACCATAGTCACAGCTAGCACCCTGATTCAAGTAACACACAATTTTACTATATTGTAATTTGTCCTGATTGACTTCCTTGCATCTGCCTTACCTTCTTATAGTCTAGTTTCAGCAGAGTGGCCAAAGCAACCTTTTTACAATATAAGTTGACTTATGTTCCTCTGTTCTAGTCCTTTTAATGATATCTCCAAATATTTGGAGTGAAATCCATTAAGGTAACTAACATATATTGCAGATATTCTAAAATCTAATATAGAGTAATATTAAAATTAGAAAAATGAACTGGGCTGGGCACGGTGGCTCATGCCTGTAATCCTAGCACTTTGGGAGGCCGAGGCTGGCAGATCATCTGAAGTCAGGAGATCGAGACCAGCCTGGCCAACATGGTGAAACCCCATTTCTACTAAAAATACAAAAATTAGCCTGGTGTGGTGGCCAGTGCCTGTAATCCCAGCTACTCAGGAGGCTGAAGCAGGAGAATCACTTGAGCCCGAGAGGCAGAAGTTGCAGTGAGCAGAGACTGCACCTTTGCACTCCAGCCTGGGCAACAAAAGCGAAACCCTGTCTCAAAAAAAGAAAAATGAACTGGACCCTACTTCTTTTCTGACCACATCTCTTGCAACTCTCACTCTTATTCTCTCTTGTGATTCTTCCTTGTTATTCCTCAGCTGTGTCAGGAATGTTGCTCCCTCAGGGAATTTGAACTTATCATTCCTACTGCTCCTAAATATTCCCATCTTCCAACCTCATTTCTTACTGGTCTGTGTTATTTGACCAAAAGCCAAGGTTTTATAACAAGGAGATCTTAAGTAAAATACATGAAATGAAATAGACATTTGTATCTGCCTGTGTACATTCTTTCAGTCTCGGCTCATGTAGTAACTTTGCTCCACGTGTTTTTGATGGCTCCGTCTCCCATTTTAATTATCTTCCTTCCTTTTGAGCACTGTTGCCATCCGCATGAATGGATACGAATAAAAAGAAAAGTCTAGGTCAAAGGTATTTCCTTTAAAATAAATTAGAGTTAAATTTTCACAGATTGCTTCTACTTATATTTCATTGCAAACAGTTGCATAGTGTTACCAGGGTAGTTAGAAAAGGTAGCCTATAGTTGGACAATCATGTGTGCAGAAATGAGGGGAAAATGAGTACAGGGAGCAGGTAACCAAGGAGCTGCCTGCCACAGGATCTTCATTTAAATGGTATCTTTGGGGTGAGGCTTTCTTTGACTATCCTATTTAAAATTAACGATTTTCCCTTACTCTTCCAGTTTGTTTGTCATTGTCTACTTACTCCCACAAGAATATAAGCTATGTGAAGGCAGTGATTTTGTGATTGTAGAATCTCCTATGTGTCCAAAATGAATGCAAATAGGTAATCAGAGTAGATAATTTTTCAATAAATTAGAAAAAAAATCAAAGTATTACCTCAGAAAAAGTTCAGTAGCCAAAAATTTTACACTGTTTTCTATTAATACCAGATCATACTTATCTTAATGGAATCATTATAGAGTTTCAACAATTTGAAATTTAATAAAGTAAAAAATGCGTGGTTACGAACTTGAAGATAACACAACTTCTACCATAGGGTATTTAATGAATAACAGGCACATAAGCACACTCCTAAAAAACTAAGAGGAGAGAACTACTTATTCAGTGCGAAGAAAGTACCTTGAATCCTCTTCACTTTCCCAATAATGTGGGATGTGGGGTCCTGCGGAGGGTGAGAAGGCAATCTGATTGCAGAGTGAGGAGATGTATGAACCCGAGTAAGTATAAAAAAATGTGGAGAGGAGGACTCAATAGATTTTCTGGCAGCATCAACTTTGAATATAGAACTTTGAATATAGATACATGATTCCCAGTATCTCCTCTGAAATATCAGAATTTGGATGATCCTTATATCACTTTTGAGTTGGCCTGATTGTACAAGCTAACGTACCACCTTCTGAAGAGGTGAGCAGCTTGTGAATTCATGCCAGATGAATGTGATTAATTACAAACTGGTTCAAGGGCAAGAGTGTCGGTACAAACTTAACATACAATTCAGAGCACTTACCTATGCTTGAACTATGTTATTCATTTATGAGCATTTTCTGTTGTAGTTAGAATTCTGGTATTCGCCTCGTTTTTAATAATACAGGATTTTTTTTGGGTCAGATAATTTAACATACTTGTCTTAAAAAGACAAGTTTTACCATTTAACAGTGTAACGTTGTAAGTACAAAAGTAACTATTAATAATTAAATAACTTTAATCAATATTCTAATCAAAACAAAATGAATGAATTATAAACGTAGAATGGCAGAAACAAATCTACAACAATATCCATACTTTTTCATATAGGAGTAATTGTTTTTAATATCTAAAATCTTAAATGATTTTGACCCTTCCCTAACCCTTTCACTATTTTTTTTTAAAATAATGATTTTGCAGCTATTAGTTTTTTTCTTCAGTTTAGCACTACGAATAGGATTATAAATACAGTGATATAGTAAAATAACGAATAAAACATGAAACATCAAAGAATACTTTTTGTAGCCCATTTGACAGTTATACACAATTCTATTTTAGCTGGGCAATGCTACTGGGAAATACTTTAGGATATTTCCAAAAATCAGATGTTTAAGCTAAAAGGAGCAAAATAGAAATATGAATAAAGATGGTGATGATAATGATGTTAATCATCATCATTTCCCGTAAGCATTTGAAAATAATTTTAAATCTATATGTCCCCTCCCTCATGTTTGTATGCATTGTACACAGAAGCCTGCATGCAATGAAGACAGCAAACACATACTGTGCAAGGAAGTCCACCCTAGCTTAATGTTTCTAAAATTTGGCTATGAGTGCAAATCTTCTAGGGAAGTTTATATGTTTTAATATTGGCTCTAGAGCCCTTTCAGATATTTTGAGTCAGTGAGCTTAAGAAGGAGCTGGGAAATAAATACCTATAAAAACTGCTGAGAAGATTCAAAGTTGGATAGTCAGTTTTGGAAACACTAACTTAGGACCACCTCTTCTGTAATCTGCAACTAAATCTCCTGTAAGTGTTTTATTCTGAACATAAATAAAAGCACGATCAATCACGCATAATTATTTCAATGTCAACAACATGTAATGTGAGTCCATGGCCTCAACTCTAGGACTTAAGGTCACTAACTTGTACAAGAACTACTTTTATTGTGATATAATACTACCACATATGACATACAATACTACTACTACAAAAATGCTACAGTATTTGATTAGTTGTATTGATGGTTACTGCTTGCTGCCTCAAGAACTGTCCAAATTACTTCAGATCCTACAAACCACCTGCCATCCCAAACATCTTTCCCTGATTGCTGCTGATCTAAATCATACAGTAAGATGTCAAGGGAGTCAACACGTGCCCTATTTAGAATTTCTCATTGGTGTTGAGTATTTTCTCAGTGGCAGTTGATAGTCACAATTCCAGATAACTGTTTTGTGCTTTATGCTGATATGTAAATCAGCATTTTAATAGTTGCATAAAATTTATATTATTTTGAAGCATTCAGTATTTTGACAATATCTAGGTGATTCTGGAAATGGAAACATGTATTTATTTTAATCATACCAGAAAAAAGGCAGTCAAATATCTTCTGCATCACACTGAAAACAAAGAAATTATTAAAGGTTTCTTCTTTAAATACATTTTACCATTTTGAAAACATAATTAGTCTTCTTCTCTATGTGTTTTACCTCAAAATTCTTTCAATATTTTTATTAATAGTTTCTGCATACAGTTTGGGTTTTTTTTAAATACATACATTATCTTGTACATATGTAGCTTATACATACATTGTCTAGCTTTTGCGTATTAATTCTAAGAATCATATAGACTGGCCCATAAAATATTTAAAACATCTTTACAGAGTCAATGTATTTTAACAAAATCTTTTATGTTTGTTATTCAGAGTATGTATGCATATGCTAATGCCATTAAAGTAAGCCTTGATTGAAAATGTACTTGCTGTTTAGTTAGTGGAATAAAAATCCCAAGACATCTGATTTTACTATTGTGAAATTAGAAACAAGGAGTATTGATTTCATTTCAACACATTTAAATAAGCCTTACTTACTTTTGTAAAATGCCATCCACTAAACTATTGTCAGGCAGCTAACTGTTCTGGAAGAAGAAAACAATACATATATACCTATATACATATATATATGTATATGTATGTGTGTATACTTAGACAAAATACTTTTCTTTCTTAAATTTATTTTATTCCTGGGCAGAATTTTTTTTTTTTTTTTACTTTTGTAAGTTGCCGATGTTTCTTGAAAACAGCGTATGTTTAGATCCTGATTGTTATCAATTCAACCAATCTACATCTTTAACCAGAGCATTTAATCCATTTACATTCAAAGTTAATATTGATTTGTGAGGTTCTTTTCTTGTCATAATGTTGTTACCTAGTTGCTTTGTAGTTTCAATTGTGTAATTGTTTAATGAGTCCTGTGAATTTCATACTTTTTTGCATTTGTATGATGATTAGTACTGACCATTTATTTTCATATTTAGAGTTCCCTTGAGCATTTCTTCTAGTTCAGGTCTCATGATGATGAATTCCTTTAGTGTTTGCTTATCTAGAAAATACTTTATTTCTCCTTCATTTATGAAGCTTAGTTAAACTGTATACAAAATTCTGCATTGAGAATTTTTTTCTTTAAGAGATCTGAAAATAGGACGACCATCTCTTCTGGCTGGTAAGGATACTATTTTGTAGTCCTCTGTTAGTTTAATGTGATTTTCTTTATAGATGATTAGACATTTTGTCTGATTTTGGAATTTTTTCATTGAGGGTAACTTAATTAGTCTAATGACAATATGTCTTGGTGACAATTCTTCTTGCAAGGTATCTTCCTTGAGTTCTCTGACCCTCTTGTATCTTTAAGTCTAAATCTCTAGAAAGCCTAGGAAAGTTTTCCTCAATTATCTCCTCAAATAGATTTTTTCTAACTTTTTACTCATTTTTCTCCCTTAGGAATACATACAACTTGCAGGTTTGTATGTTTTAAATATTCCCATAATCCTCAAAGGCTTTGTTCATTTTTTAAAAATTTATCTAACTGGTCAGACACTTATAGACTAAAGGCTAAGTGGTGTCAAAGATATTCCACTTAAATAGAAACAGACAGTGAACAGGAGTAGCTATACTTATATCAGAAAAAAAAAACTGGCTTTAAAATAATGATGGTAAAAGAAGATAAAGAAGTTCATTATATAATGATAAAGAGATAAATTCAAAAAGAAAATATAACAGCCCTCAATATATATTCACTCAACACGAAAGCACTTAGATTCATAAAACAAATACTGCTAGAATTAAGAAAAAGAGACAAACAGCAAAACAATAATAGTAGGGGACTTCAACATCCTACTTACAGCACTAAACAGATCATTGAGACAGAAAATGAACATAGAAACACTATACTTAAGTTGAACTCTAGAGCAAATGGACTTAACAGACATTTACAGAACATTCTACCCAACTACCACAGAATATGCATTTGTCTCATCAGTGAATGAAGCATTTTCCAAGACCAACAATATTTTAGGACACAAAATAAGTCTCAATAATTTTTTTTTTTTTTTTTTTTTTGAGATGGAGTCTCGCTCTGTTGCCAGGCTGGAGTGCAGTGGCTGCAGTGGCTCAATCTCGGCTCACTGCAACCTCCGCTTCCCAGGTTCAAGCGATTCTCCTGCCTCCGCCTCCCGAGTAGCTGGGGTTATAGGCGCCCACCACCATGCCCAGCTAATTTCTGTATTTTTAGTAGAGATGGGATTTCACCATGTTTGCCAGGATGGTCTCGAACTCCTGATGTCATGATGCACCCGCCTCTGCCTCCCAAAATGTTGGGATTACAGGCATAAGCCACCGAGCCTGGCCAAGTCTCAATACATTTTTAAAAAATCAAATCATATCAAGTACCTTCTAGGACCACAGTAGGATAAAAATAAAAATAAATTCCAAGATGTAGTAAGAAACTATAAAAATTTATGGAAATGATATAATCTACTCCTGAATGATCCTTGGGTTAATGGCAAAATTAAAACGGAAACTAAAAAAAATATATTTTATAATTTTATATTTTAATATAATTTTGTTTTTTATACTTTTATTTTTATAATTTTATTCATTTTTGCAATGAATAAAAATAGAGACACAACATACCAGTCCTTTGAGATATAGTAAAAGCAGTGCTGAGAGGGAAGTTAATAGCATTAAATGCCTATGTCAAAAAGACAGATGTAAAATTAACAACCTAAGGTCACATCCCAAGGAACTTGAAAAATAAGAACAAACCAAACACAAAGCTAACAGAAGAAAAGAAATAACAAAGATCAGAGCAAAACTAAATACGTTTGTGACTAAGAAAATGATACAAAAAACCAATGAAATGAAATGTTGGTTATTTGAAAAGATCAACAAAATTGATAGACCACTAGGTAGATTAACCAAGAAAAGATTCAAATAAGCCCAGAAATTAAAAGCAAACATTACAATTGACATGACAGAAATACGAAAGATTAGCAGAGACTTCTATGAATCTCTATACTGACAAACTAGAAAACCTAGAGGAAGTGTATAAATTTCTGGAAACATACAACCTCCCAAGATTTAATCAGGAAGAAATAGAAATTCTTAACAGACTAATAACAAGTAGTGAGATTTAATCAGTAATAATAATGAAAAGAAAAAAAACCCTCCAAAAAGCAACCCAGAACATGCAGGATTCAGAGTCAAATTCTACCAGCTATATAAAGACAAACTGGTACCAATTCTACTGAAACTAATCCAAAAAGTTGAGGAGAAATAAATCTTCCTAACTCATCCTATGAAGTCAGCATCAATCTCATACCAAAGCCAGGCAAAGACATAACAAAAAAAGGAAACAAATATTCTCAACAAAATACTAACAAACCAAACCCAATAGCACATCAAAAGATAATATGCCATGATTAAGCAGGTTTTATTTCAGGGATTCAAGGATTGTTTAACATACACAAATCAATAAATGTGATTTACCACATAAACACAATTAAAAATGAAAATGTTATGATCATCTCAATAGATGCAGAAAAAGCATTTGACAAAATTTAACAACCCTTTATGATAAAAATTATCAACAAATTAGACATAGGAGAAACATATCCTAAGGTCATAAAAGTAATATCTGACAAACTCACAGCCAATATCACACTGAATGGGGAATAGTTGAAAGTATTACCCCTGAGAACTGGAGCAAGACAATGATTCCCACTTTCAACACTCCTATTCAATATAGTACTGGAAGTCCTCTCCAGAACAGTCTAGCAAGAGAAAGAAATAAAAGCCATCCAAATTGGGAGAGAGGAAGTCAAATTACTGTTGTTTCCTTATATGCTCTTATACCTAGAAAACCCTAAAGATTCCTCAGAAGTCTCCTATATTTGATAAGTGAATTTAGTAAAATTTTGGCATACAAAAATCAATGTACAAAAATCAGTAGCATTTGATCAATAATGATCAAGCTGAGAATCAGATCAAGAACTGAATCTCATTTACAATAGCTACCAAAACAAAACAATACAAAACCCTAGGAATATCTTTAACCAAGGAGTTGAGAGCTCTCTACAAGGAATGCTATAACCCCCATACTCATAGATTGGAAGAATTAGCATCATTACAATACCATACTGCCCAAAGCAATCTAAAGATTCAATTCAGTTTCTATGAAAATACAAATGTCATATTTTTTTACATAACTAGAAAAACAATCCTAAAATACACGTGGAACAAAAACAGAAAAAGCACAAATAGCCAAAGCAATTCTAAGCAAAGAGAACAAAGCTGGAGATCACATTACCAAACTTCAAATTATGCTACAAGGTGATAGTAACCAAAACTGCATGGTAATGCTATAAAAATAGACATATAGATATCAATGGATATCAACAGATAATCCAGAAATAAAGTCACATACCTACAAACAACTGATCTCCAAAAAAGTTGACAAAAAAAAAAAAAAAAAAAAACATGAGGAAAGGGCACTCTATTGAATAAATAGTGCTGGGAAAATTGGATGGCTATATTCAGAAGAATAAAATTGGACCCATATCTCTCACCATATACCAAAATTTACTCAAGATAGATTAAAGTCTTAAATGTAAGTCCTAAAACTATAAAAACTCATAGAAAAAAAAAACTAAGAAAAACTCTTCTGTACATTGGCCTTGGCAAAGAATTTATGACCAAGAATACAAAAGCAAATGCAACAGCAATAAAAAAAAATAGGCAAATCAGACTTTGTTAAATTAGAAACTTCTGCACAGCAAAAGAAATAACCAACAGAGTAAACAGACAATCTACATTGCAAACTATGCATTTGACAAAGGACTAATAGAATCTTCAAGGAACTTCACTCAATGAGAGAAAAAAATAACCCTATTAAAAAGTGAGCAAAGGACATGAACACTTTTCAAAAGGAGACATACAAGCAGCCAACAAACATAAAAAAATTGCCAAACATCACTAATCATGAGAGAAATACAAGTTAAAACCACAATGAGATACAGTCTTACAACAGTCAGAATGGAAAAGTCAAAAACAACGCATGTTGAGAATACAAAAAGACAAAGAATGCTTATACTGTTGGTGGAAATGTACATTACTACAATTTCTATGGAAAGCAGTATGGAGATTACTCAAATAACTGAGAATAGAAGTACCATTCAAACCAGTAATTCCACTAGCGGGTATCCATCCAAAGGAAAATAAAGCATTATATCTATCTATCTCTATATATTTTATATATATTATATATATTTTCTATATAGTGCACTCATATGTTTATTGCAGCATTGTTTACAATAGCAGAGACATGGAATCAACCCAAGTGTCCATCATGACTGAATAAAGAAAATGTGGGGTGTGTGTCTGTGTGTGTCTGTGTGTCCATATGTGTGTATATACATATATATATATATAAATACACACACATATATATATACACACACATATATATACATATACACGTATATGTGTGTGTCTATATATATATATATATATATATACACTTCTTAGCCATTAGAAAAGAATGAAATCATATATTTTGCAGCAACATGGGTAGAACTGGAGGACATTATATTAAGTAAATTAACTCAGAAACAGACTGTCATATACCAGTCATAGTCTCACTTATAAGTGGGGAGTTGAATAATTTGTAGATATGGACATAGTGAAATAATGGACATTGGAAACTGAGAAAGGTGAGTGGGTGGAAGGAGGGTGAGGGGTGAGAAATTACCCAATGAATATGATGTACATTATTCAGGTAATGGTTCTACTAAAAGCTCAGACTTCAGCACTACACAGTATATTCATGTTAGAAACCTGCACTTATCTCCTCCAATCTGTAAAATTTTCTTAAAAAGTACTAATGTTATGAAGTCTGCATGTTTTATCAGGAAATATAGCAATAAAAATAGAAAGTTTGTCTGTATTCATTGTCTCCAACAACCCTTTGCTCCAAATTGTAATTTTGAAAAATTTATAACCTATGAAAATTGAAGAAATGTAAACATGTATAAATTGATAAAAGAAAATCTGATTTTACTGAGAGTACTAAGGGATATTCCTTTTTTTTTTGAGACGGAATTTCGCTCTTCTTGCCCAAGCTGGAGTGCAATGGTATCATCTCGGCTCACGGCAACCTCCGCCTCCCGGGTTCAAGCGATTCTCCTGCCTCAGCCTCCCAAGTAGCTGGGACTACAGGCACGCACCACCACGCCTGGCTATTTTTTTGCGTTTTTACTAGAGATGAGGTTTCTCCATGTTGGTCAGGCTGGTCTCGAACTCCCAACGTCAGGTGATCCACCCACCTTGGCCTCCCAAAGTGCTAGAATTACAGGCTTAAGCTGCCGCGCCTGACCAGGATATTCCATTTTAAAAAATGAACTTTATTGTATATATTTAAGGCATAAAGCGTTATTTATAATATTCATATAAATAGTAAAATGGTTACTGTAGTGAAACAAGTTAACATGTCCATGATCCCACATAGTTAACCATTTTCCCAAACCATTGTCAAGATCAGCCATAATCTACTCATTTAGCAAAAATCCTGAATATAAGACAGAGATGATTTTTTAAGATACTGGGATTTAATAGAGTTTTACAGATAATTCTTATTTAATCTTATATTAGTTTTGATTTACACACTGATTTTGGAATCATTCTCATGCCAGAGGTCTCCATTTTCCTTTATAAATTAGCTAGAACTAATAGACAATTCAGTCTAACTGTACTTTTTTTGGAAAAAATATAAAAAATACTTCGGGAAATTTTCTAAATGACTAAATTGTACTCCGTGAAATTATTAGACAATTGAGAACCGAAACTTTCTCACTGTTTCACAGTTAAATTACTATATTACTCTATTCTATGTTAGGATCTAGTTTTTTGTAACACTGCATGACTCATAAACAACTTAAGAGTAATCTTCTTAGAAAAAAGAATTCCTAAGAAGACAACTGCTCAATTGCAGTTTGTCTAGTAAATATCAGAGTTTTGAGGAGATACTCATGTCTGTAGGAATTTGTATAATTCCTGCATATGATTTATTTGCATCATGATGAATATTATCTCATATAACTTCAAAGTAAAAATGCTGTGAAGCGATTAACTTCCATTGTAATTTCAATTAGTATTGATTAATATTCATATTCAAAACTTAATTTTCTTCAAAGTTATTGCCCTAGTTTAAGTGATTTTTATATGGGAATTAATTAAATTTAGACACTAACAGTTAAGGGGCTATGGAGTTTTCAAAATTCTAACTAGATATACTTTACTGCCCTAAATTACTGGGTTTGTGTGAGCCACTTATACCTCTTTATTTTTTTCTTATTAAAAATAATAAATTTTATTATGGAAAATTTCAAATATGTGCAAAATTAAAGATAATTTTATCATAAAACCTTATGTACCCAAAACCATCTTAAGTAATTATCAACTCTTGACAATTTAGTTCATCAATTCTTCTGCCAAAATCTTCTCCCATCTTTTTGATATATTTTGAGGTAAAACCACACATGTAATATTTTATTCTCAAGTAATTCACTATGTATATTTTTAAATATACTTATTTTGCCAGGCAGAGTGGCTCACACCTGTAATTCTAGGATTTTGGGAGGATAGGGCAGGAGGATCTCTTGAGCCCAGGAGTGTGAGACCAGCCTGGGAAGCATAGTGAGACCCTGCACCTGTAATCCCAACTGCTTGGGAAGCTGAGGCAGGAGGATTGCTTGAGCCTAGAAGCTTGAGGCTGCAGTGAGCAATGATCAGGCCACTGCACTCTAGCCTGGGCAATAGAGTGAGACCCTCTTTCAATAAATAAATAAACTTGTTTTTATATTACCTAACCATATATATCACATAAAACTAACGTCAATTCCTTAATGACAACAAACATCCAGTAAATGCTGAAATTTCCTTGATTGAATTAGGATGTAAATTAGACATTCCAATTGGTTGATTTATCAAATTGCTATTGACCCACCCAGATCACCCATAACTTCTTCAGAGGGTACCCAAAATGTCTAAATTCCATCCCCTTAGTCTTTGGGGACTTTCTCTTGCCACTGTGGTCCTTTACGCTGCCCATTTGGCCAGACCAATATTCCAAGAAATTAGAGCCCTTCCAAGAATTGTTTGGAAATTTAGTAGATTATCTCTGAGACACTTTTTTATCTGACTCTTAAGAGTTTCCCAGTGGAATTTATCTCCATTCATACAACGTAACAAAGAGTTTTTAAAACACATTATTAACTTTCTCTCGTTTTTATTTCACCTCTTAGGTTTTCTAGCTTTAACTCCCAAATAAAGCACCTGCACTAGAATCCTAATATCAGAATGTGCTTTTGGGAAAATCCAACTAAGACAGTTGATTTTCAGAGCTCTTTTTATGTATATTTGTAAATTTTTATTTTTCAATCAGGCAATAAAATCTGTGTACTAAAAAATCTAAAGGAGCGCTGACCTTAGGCATACTTTCACACATTATACCAATTTAAAGCAATATAAAGACAGTTTCTAGCACCTATAAGTTTTGGAAGAACCTCAGCTATTGTCAGGGCAAATATTGAATGTATCTCATTCTCTTTTTCCTTTCCTTGTGCGGCTCCAGTTACATGAATTTTCAATTGTGTAACAGTTTCCCATGTCTATATTTTCCTTTTCTGTTTTTTTTTAAAAAATTATTTTTTAAGGTCAATATACCATTACATATTTTCCTTTATCCTCTTTTATTTGGGGTGGCGGGCAGGTAGTCTATCAGTCCTACTTTCTACAAACAACATTGAACTTATCTAATAATAAATTTTGCATACGTTCCCCTTTCCATTACCCAGATTCTAATTTAAGTAATTGCCTTTTCCCCTAGCTAATGCCACTTAAATCATTAAGCACTATTTAGTTTTACATCTTCTACTTCATCTCTTCCCATTATTTTGATAGTTCTACTGCATCTACAATATCAAAACATGACTTTTACACACTCTACTCTTTTTCATAGATGTGATTGTCCCTTAATTTTACAGGTAAATATACATTCAGTGATCATCATATCCCTAATAGGTCTCTCTAGCTATTTTGAACATCTGAAACTCACTTTCAGCTATAATACCAAAGAAACTCTGAGAAGAATCTTATTTTCCATGTTCTTGAATATTTATAATACTTGTTGTCTAGCCTTTACAATTAAAAGTAAGTTTGTGAGGATATGTGATACGTGGATTACTTTTTTTTCCCCTTAAATGTGTTAAATATGTGTCTTTGCTATTTTCTGGTGTAATTCATTGCTGTTGAACATTAATGACAATACGATTTTCTTCCCTTCATAAGTGAATTGTACATTTTGCCTTGATGCTTAAAGATGTCCCAAGCCCCTTTAACATTAAATAGTTTTACTAGACTATGCCACAGTATTGGTCATTTTTGACTAAATTTTCAGTGATGTGGTATGGCCTTTCAATACCTAGGTACAAGTCTTCTTTGATTCCAAATATTTTTTGAATAATTTTTTGTAAATGTTGCTGTGCACCATTGTTCCAGGGAGTTCTATTGCCTATCTTTTATATATGTAAATATATCTGAGTTCATATCTATTTTTCTTTGCTTTTTTCACCAATTTTATTTTCAATTTTATTTACATTATTATTGATACATAAAAATGATTTGGCAAAGTTTAAACACTATTTTTAATTAAAGAAATGCTCAGGAAACATAGGAATAGAAAGGAACTCTCTCAACTTGGTACAATTTTCTATAAACAAACAAAAATGAGTGTTTTTAATGAGTTATATTCACTTATTTTTATTTTTGAAATAAGCATGTGGTCTAAAATTCTGATTACATATTTTCAGTTTTCTATTCAAATATTTTAATGTAAACATCTTATGAATTGTTTTTTCATTCTATACTTTTTCTTTCATTTTCTTCATGTTTTGCTTAATTTTAGATATTAAAGTAACAATTTTGTCTGTTTTTTGGCATGTCATTCTAGCAGAAACGTTAATCTGTTTATTATCTTTTTAATATAAATTTTTGTATAAGATTTAGCTACAGTCTTTTTTCTCTTGTTCTAATTTAAATTAATTAGGTTTTCTGTACTATAAGGAGAGGAGAGTGGGCCAGAAAATATTCTCTAGCTACAGTAATTTGGTGTCCTTTTTTTGCTTGTTTACTAAATTGATTGAACACCAATCTTACACATTCTGTTCCAGAAAAAGAAAAGGAAAAGATCTTTCCCAGTTTGTTTTATGAAGTTGGTATTACCTTACATTAAAAACCAGACAAAGACAGTACAAAAAATAATACTAAAGGCCAATATCTTTCACAAATACAAGCCCACTTTTTGATGGGATTGTTTGCTTTTTTCTTGCTGATTCATTTGAATTCATTGTAGATTCTGGCTATTTTTTGTATGCAGGTTGTCAGGGAAGCGAGAGAAAGCTGGCAGTCACAGTCCTCACCAAGCTGCCACTCAAACCGAAGGGCGGGTCTCACTCCCACCGTGCCCCCCCCCCCCCCGCCCCGACTCCCAACAACTCTGAGTCTGTTTCCAGGTAGTGGGCGAGCTGGAGCTTGAGAACTTGCTCCAGGCTACCTGCATCCCAGTTGTGAAAGAAAAGGGCTTGATTCTTCCCCTACCTGGAGTATGTACACTGGATTGATGCCCTCCCCCGAGTTCTGGCCAGGAGGCTTCTCACCCTGTTGAAATTGTTACCAAGTTCAGCTGGAGATTTCCTTCTGTCTGTCGTCTTTTCCCCCAATTCCTCTTGCTACCCTCCCAATGGATCCCTGTTGTGCCAGGGAGAAATGGCCTGCTTGGGGACTCAGCTAGCTCCCAGGGCCTTTCTGCTGCTTCCTCTACCCCTGTATTCCACTCGACCCTCTAAATTGACTCAGCCCCAGGTGAGGCTGGAAACTTCTTCCAAAAATATACCTTCAGTTTCTCCAGTGGGGGTGTGCGTTCGGGAGAGGAGGCTCTCCCTTTCCCACTTCTGTAGTTGGGGCACTCACAGTATTTGGGGTGTCTCCCCAGTCCTGTAGGAACAGTCCGATTCCTTCAGAGGGTCCGTGGGTCCTCCTGAGTCCGTTAAATCTTTTTCCTTTATAAATTATCCAGTCTTAGGTATGTCTTTATTAGCAGCATAAGAACAAACTAATACAGTGATTAATACAGTGATGGAACTGTTGTCTATATCCTGATTGTAATGTATATTTTACTCTTTTTTCTTTTTTGAGACAGTGTCTCGGTCTGATATTCAGGCTGGAGTGTATTTGCACAATTACAGCTCACTGTAATCTTTTTTTTTTGAGATGGAGTCTTGATCTATCACCCAGGCTGGAGTATAATGGTGTGATCCTGGCTCACTGCAACCTCCAACTTCCTCTTCCTGGGTTCAAACAATTCTCCTGCCTTAGTCTCCCGAGTAGCTGGGATTACAGACACCCGCCAACATGCCTGGCTAAATTTTGTATTTTAGTGGAGATGGGCTTTTGCATTGTAGGGAAGGCCAGTCCCGAACTCCTGACCACAAGCAATCCACCCACCCGCCTCAGCTTCCCAAAGTGCTGGGATTACAGGTGTGAGCCACTGCACCCGGCCTGTAATCTTGAACCTGTGGGCTCAAAGGATCCTCCCACCTCCATCTCCTGAAGAGTTGGGACTATAGGCATTCGCCACCATGCCTAGCAAATTTATTTTTTAAAAATTGCTTTGTATAGATGGGGTCTCGGCTATGTTGCTCTTGTCTCAAACTCTTGGCCTTGAATGTTTCTTTTACCTTGGCCTCCCACTGTGCTGGGAATACAGGCTTGAGCCACAGTGCCCGGTCCCCTGGTTGTAATATTATACTATAGTTTTGTTGGATGTCACATTGGGAAAAACTGAAAAGTCTTCAAGGGCTCTCTCTGTATTCTTTCTTACAATTGCATGTGAACTTATAATGTTCTCAACATACAAAGCTTAATTTAAAAAATCAAGGCTATCAACCTGTTTTCATTGCAGGATATCCAGGCAAAGCTTGCTCAAGAAGAAAAGAGTCTCCCATCTTGTTAACTTAAACACACTAGAATGCTATGCTGAAACGTGGAACTAAACAAAAGCAATCAAGTGCCAAAATGAACTTGCACTTTCTGAGGTTTGCCTCCCATGTTTCTTCTTTACCTTTTATATGGGCATTCGCTTCTCTTTGCCCCTAATGCTTCTGTCTCTTTCAATTTAGTTTCTACTCTTTGTATATATTATTTGTTTTCTTTCTTTGTTTTTTCATTTCAGGTTTTGCCTTAGAAGAAGGTTTGATTTCAGAGTATGCAAAATTCATAGGGCTCAGATTGCATCCGTATCTTTCAAACTTTCAAAGACTTTCTTTATTCTCCCAGCAAATTGCATAGTGAAATTCTCTCCCCCTTTTACCTGCTATTTCCAGAATAGCCAGCTTTACTTTCAGGCTGAGTTAAAATCTCTTCTATTTGGGGTACTTGCTTTGAATATTTGTTTTCTTAGTTCTCCAGGTCTTCAATTCGCTTGTCTGCTCTCTACTTACTGTAATATAGTTGCCAAAATTATGTGGTTTTGCTATTGCTAGTTGTTTAACACTTCCTACTCCTCTCCTCCAAACACATGTGCCTCACAGTTGGAGTTTGTGTGGATATCTGGTAATGTCATTTTGGGGTGCAGATTGGCTTTGGGTTAGGTACTGAATTGTTTCGTTCTCATGGCTCCATCTACATTTGAGGAAAAACTGTTTGGAAAGATTCAAAATGATACTACTGCTACGACTGCTATCATGTCTATTTATAGTTTGTGGCATTTTTCTATGATGCTTGCATTCTCTTTTGCTTGGTTAAAATCCTATATGACCAAAATGAGATCAAGTATAATTTTCATCTGCCTTCGACACTGAGTTCAATTTTAAGATAAAGCTGAATCTGATATATTATGAGACCACCTATTAGAAAAAGAATATACAGAGAGCCCTACACCATGAAAATATTCGATTCCTGATTTATATACACTTTTAGCTCTAAACTACCTAAAACATTTGAAAATCCTGATCCATATCATGGGGAAAATGGCTTTGGAGTTTGTTACCAAATACTATTTTCTGAAAATAACATATTTTCAATCACCCTCTAATTTAATTGTTTAATAATATTAAGTCTTATAGAATAAAGCTGTGTTTCAAACATGCTAATCTATTACCTTGATTCTCTTATGCCGATTAGGAGATTTAAATAGTGAACAGGGAATCTGAGTCAACAGGCATATGTGGCAGTCAATGTGAAGAAATTGTGACATTTTCAGATTTGACTTCATGAAATGCAGAAAATTAGTTAAAGCTAGCCAAGAAGAATAAATGAACCCTTGACAAAGGGATATTTCCAAGAAAAGTAAAATCCCAGAACAAATTATGGTACAGAGTACCTGGTGGGATGTTTCTCACTTTTCATTTCACTTGCTCTCCCTTCCACATTATTTTTAACCAAAGTAAAATAATTTTGGAAAACAAATCCCTCAAATGAAATGTTAAATATTACAACTAAAAGTGTTGACATGAAGAACAGTGGAATATTTGAACACAAAAGATTTTCCAAGCTGCTTCTAATTATATTTTGTCTGCTACCTTATAAATTTTTCTTTCTTTTCTGCCTGTTTTAGACTCAAATTCCCCAATACCACTGACCTATATCTGAAACAGTTCTGCTTAAGTGTAAACGTTCTTTTCCTTTACCTTCCAAATTCAACAAAATACTATTGTCAAGTTTAAATTCTGAAACTTTCTAAGAGTTTGGTAAGTCTGCCTCATTTTTTCCTACACTGTGATAGTATAATGTACCATAGCTTACTATGAGGTACATGTACTTATGAGTGAATAATTATGTTCTATAAATAAGGTTGTAAGTAAGATAAGATATTATGATGCCTTTCAGTGAATATATATCAACTGACATTCTAACATATTGGTAGCTCAAGCAATTCTGTTTTATAAGGCCTTAAAACATAAGTTAAGTGGAGAAAAGTTTAAGTGGATATATGTATCCTTCTATGACACAGAGAAAGAAACTAGAATTCTTTATTTTTATCCTTTTGTGCCAAGGTACAGATACCTATAAGATTACCTGCTGTAGTTTTAGCATAATGTCTCCTGAAACCAGACAATATGTAAAATAATTAAATATAAACAAGAAAATAACTGTTCCTCTTTAAAGTTGGTAATTTACAGGGGTTAAGAGTGTTGCTATATAAATTAATTTCAGAATCATTTCCATTCCTCAGGATATTTTACTAAATATATTTTTTAAATTTTCTCCTTATGTTAATGCACTATTGATGTAGTGCTTTTCTATTTAAATGTGGATTTTACTGTTGGAAGGGAATAAGGAAAATTAATTTTTATGAAGTGCTTATTATGTGTCAAATACATTCCTGTTACAATACTGTCTAACAAGTCTCCCAGGACAAAACTTTAATGTAAATATTATCTACTTTTGTCAGATGATGAAACCAAGTCTCAATGATTTTAAACAGCATAATCTAATTCATCAAGCAGAACAAGAATTCAGAAGGCTATCCCTAAAGGTCATACTTTTTCTGTTCTGCCATAGTATTTCATTTCATTCATAAGGTTTCAGAAAAAATAATCTGAAGTCAGACAACTGAAAATTTCCTTCGTGCCAATGACAATGTTTGAATATGATACAATGCAATACCTTGTTTCACGGTTGTTAAATTAGCTGTGGAACAAATTCCAAAGTCAACAACATTTCAAGCATTTTGAACACCACCATGATTAGTATATAGAACTGATTCAGAACTATTTTTGAGTCACACACTTACATTAAGAAGTGGTGTAGCTATGTTACAGCACCATAAATTTTTGCATAGTATATCAGCAGATACACTGCTTCTAATTAAAGACCCTTGAAATAAATGAGTGGTACCTGGAGGCCTTTTTAAAAATAAATTGATAATTTATCTTGTCTTTCTTGAAAGATCAAGATCTTCCCTAGTTACAGTTTAAATACTCACTATATTCAGCACAATCTGTAGAAATATATATATATATATATATATATATATATATATACACAAAATATACATATATCACTCAAAGTTTATTTTCTGCGTGGTTCATCAATAGTCATTTGTTTGTTTTTGGTTTATCTTTGTTGTTCACCTTTGGTTCCTGATATTGTTTCTTAATAGGTTGGGAAGGGAAGTGGGACTCTTTACTGCTCAATAATATTATTAAATTTTTTTATGGTTTCTTATGAAGTTAAGGTATAGGAGGTGGTTGAAACTAATTGCTAAAATACAGTTTGATGGTTTCTGTGTGGATTTCATCAATTCCATATTTTAATAGCATTTGTACAGATAATTGGGGGCTGAATAAATATACTCTTTGTAAATGCATTTAAGTCTTAGAGTTTTTAGAGCCATCAGGAATTATACACATCTTACAACCCACCAATATGTACTGAGGTCATAGAGGAAGGCGAGTTCATGGTTGCAAAATATTAAAATAAAAGACAAAACGGACAGTTTTATCAGGCTTATGAAGATGCACTACTGTTTGATTATTAGCATACTAAGTGAAATGTCAACCCATTTCAAGTCTAAAAATACCATCACCATTATCACAACTTAGACACATCTTCTGGCTTCTGCTGTAGCATCCAAACAGTTATGCCAGTACTGTCTTGGCAGGGGAGCACAGAGAAGCCAGGAGTAGGACAGACTCCATAAATGAAAGACACTGACTGCTCTCCTGCTTTTCAGCACAATCTGTGGTCTCTCCATCAGGTAGAAATATGCCTGTGCTGTTTCTTTTGCCAGCTTCCTACTCACTATCACTAGTAATTGATAATATATTTAACAACTTTATGAAGTATCCAGGACCTTATTTCTTAATCTATAGATACAAATGTTGAACCTTTTAAAAATGGTTTTAAAATTGAGTGTATTATACTATGTTTTATAACTTACTGTTTCATACTCTTTTCTTTTTTTCTTTTTTTGGACGGAGTTTTGCTCTTGTTGCCCAGGCTGAAGTGCCACAATGGCGTGATCTCTGCTCACCACAATCTGCATCTCCCGGGTTCAAGTGATTCTCCTGCCTCAGCCTCCCGAGTAGCTGGGATTACAGGCATGCGCCACTGTGCCCAGCTAATTTTTGTATTTTCAGTAGAGACAGGGTTTCTCCATGTTGGTCAGGCTGGTCTTGAACTCCTGACCTCAGGTGATCCACCCACCTCGGCCTCCCAAAGTGCTGGGATTACAGGCGTGAGCCACCGTGCCAGGCCCACAACTTACTGTTTCTTTAAGTAGTTTGCATGTGTGGTGTTGTAGAAAGACCTGATGACTTTTTTTTTTTGAGACGGAGTCTTGCTCTGTCGCCCAGGCTGGAGTGCACTGGCGTGATCTCAGCTCACTGCAAGCGCCGCCTCCCGGGTTGAAACGATTCTCTGGCCTCAGCCTCCCGAGTAGCTGGGACTACAGGCACCCGCCACCATGCCCAACTAATTTTTTGTATTTTTAGTAGAGACGGGGTTTCACCGTGTTAGCCAGGATGGTCTCAATCTCCTGACCTTGTGATCCACCTGCCTCGGCCTCCCAAAGTGTTGGGATTACAGGCGTGAGCCACCACGCCGGGCCTGAAAGACCTGATGACTTCTATGACTGATGGAAAGAATTTAACTTGTGGTAGATGTGTTCTTACTCTGCTATTAACATTTTCTTCTCTGTAATTCAATGGAAGTATACTTAGGAAGATTATAAAACCCAAGTAGCACTGGAAGGCATACTTTCGTTCACTTCTTGCTCTCTGTTTCTTTTCTTCTTTTTCTTGTGCTCTTTTTTTAAAAAAAATCATACAAATATAATATTTTAGGAAAAATAAGTGCAAAGAAAATCTTATCATATTCTATTTTTTTGTGAAGAACAAAGTATTAATGAGACAAACAGCTATTTTTCTCTTTTATCTTAAAACTTGATTCCTGCAGGTGACATTGTCCTGATCTCTCTTGCACTTTAGTGTAGCATCACAGCTCCATGCTGTCTCATACAGATCATTGAGCATTTTATTTTTTTCCACATTCATTCGTTTCACATGCTCTCATTCTATGTTCTAAATATTGATTAATTAACACGATCTGTTTTTTAAAAACAATAGGCACGGTGATTTGAAGACCCTGCAAAAGGAGCTTTTTTTTTCTTCAGAGAGAAGAGTAAAACACCACTTTACACGACTTTATATCTACACGACTTTATATTTACAGGGCCATATACTGAGAGTGAATGTACAAGGTGAATTAGCAAGATCTTGCAAATAAAGGAATAAGAGAAAAAAATGATGTAAAAATATGACTTGCTTATTATGGAAATTATTTCAGGGTCCATAAAATATTGTATGTAATATGAAGAAAACATAATTTATGTGGGGCCACGTTCTTTTACCTGAAGAAAAGCAAAATACCCTTTACCTAAAAATATCTGTGGACCTCAACTTAGCCAATTGTTGAATGCAGATATTTCTCTTAACACTTTCGAAACTCAAGAAATGAAAACTGAAAAGATTTATGTTTCAAATGGCAATTTCAAGTTATTGTCTTTCCCTAGGGTTTTCCATGTCCTTTAACATGGATGTGAAGTAATATTTATATTTGGATATGAGAAAAAAAGCCAAAACATTAATATATTTGAATTTTAACAGCATTAAACAAACGTATATATCCAGAGTCCGATCCAACTTTCATGGAACTTGGAGCTCGTACATATCAGAGGCTCTCTTTAAGAAAAACAAAATAACATATGGAGATAAAATTATATTCAAAAGGGAATATATGTTTAAAAGACAGAAGAAATTAAACAGTAAAAAGACAACACAAACATTAGAAAATTAGAATGTACCTGTATATAATTACATATAGCTCTATAAAACATTTTTTTCTTTTATCTTTTACTACATATACTTTGATTATCTCATTTTATAAATCTTTTTTTTTAATAAAAGGCCAGGCATGGTGGCTCACACCTGTAATCTCAGCACTTTGAGGGGCTAAGGCAGGAAGATTCCTTGAGGCCAAGAGTTCAAGACCCTGTCACTACAAAAAATACAATAGAATAAAATAGCTTGGCAAGGTGGCATGAACCTGAAGTCCCAGCTACTTGAGAGGCTGAGAGAGGAGGATCTTTTGAGCCTAGGATGTTGAGGTTATAGTAAGCTATGATCTCGCCACTGCACTCCAGGCTGGGTGACGAAGTGAGACCCTGTCTCAAGAAAAATAAAGAAAATATAAGTAAAATAAAATTTATTGTAAAGAAAGTTTTAAAAATCCATTACTTTAGGCATTATAAATTAAGTGTGCTATTTATTATTGTTAACTGAAATTCTTAAAACATGAAACTATAAACCCAAAATACTTGGTGTTTGTAGGAATACTAAATATTTGTTTCCTGGAAATGCGAGAACTCTGATAAGTTCTATTTTGTTTGGTTCCACTAAAAAAATGAAACAAATGCATAGTGTGTTTTTAAACAGAGATGCTGTATTACTGTGTACATTCCTAACAGGAGAGGATTTCTGTTTTGACTAGGTGTCCATAAGGACCAAATATTCTACATAAGATTTTACATGTCTGTTGAATGGCAGAATATTCTACAAAATAGTTAACATTTCAAACATTATTTCTCCTATATTCTCCAGCTACTTCTGATTCAGGTGCACCGTGAGCTCACCTCTCCAAAATTCTAAGTTAATGCATCACACATTCATCCACTATCTCTTAAGTTTCTTGATTACTCTGAATAACAATCTTTTGGCATCACTCATTTCTTTAGCAAATTACCACCTTTTCATTTTCCTTTACCTGTTTCATTTCTTTATTCATCTTTAACCAGCTTAAATGCCATAGTAAATCTTTTAAATTATCCTTTTTCGCATGTCCTTGACTCATTTGCTCATTCCTTGCTTTGCTATATTCAACAGAAAAATGTTTCCTAAGTTACATCAAAACTCTGCTATTTCCTCATCTAGCCATTTAGCTGGACTTGACTGGAAAACAGAAAATCAGTGTTATTCGGCCAGGCGCAGTGGCTCACGCTTGTAATCCTAGCACTTTGGGAGGCCGAGGCAGGCGGATCATGAGGTCAGGAGATCGAGACCACGCTGAAACCCTGTCTCTACTAAAAATACAAAAAAATTAGCTGGGCGAGGTGGCGGGCGCCTGTGGTCCAGCTACTCGGGAGGCTGAGGCAGGAGAATGGCGTGAACCCGGGAGGCGGAGCTTGCAGTGAGCCGAGATCCCGCCACTGCACTCCAGCCTGGGTGACAGAGCGAGACTCCATCTCAAAAAAAAAAAAAAAAAAAAAAAGAAAATCAGTGTTATTCATCTTTCTTTCAATTCTGACCTGGAATGCCAGGAATTCCAGTATGATACCAGGCAATTATACCCCACTTCCCTAGGCTTTTACTCTGTGTAATCGATAGCCATTTTCCAACTTCTTTCTCCTCGAAACCCAGCTCTTCAGTATCAGTGGATGACTTTATTTTCTATATTGAAGAAAATTGAAGTTATTGGTAGAAATGATTCCCAAATTCTCACAGCCTTTCTACCCACCTAAAAACATTTATGCCCACATCCCTGCCTCCCTTCCTATGACTTTGGTGATGAACGTTTATGTTCCTGTATAATCTACATGCCCCTAATTGTATAGTATACAGCCATGTTTTTCACCAAATCAATGACATTGCTCCAAATGCTTTTCTTTCCTCGTACAACTGTGTGTGTGTATGTGTATATGTTTTGCTCTGTAATGCAACATTCCTATTAATTGTCATTTCTTCCTGCATAATATCACCCATTATTGACTGTTTGCTTCCCCCCTATCTTTTTTTTTTTTTTTTTTTTTTTTTTTTTGGCCAGGTAATGCCTATTTCTTTGCTACAAAACTTCTTATAAATATGTCAACAATGTCTCCAATTGCTTTCTTCCCATTATCTCAATCCCATTTCTATCACTTTTTTTGTCTCCGCAATTCCACAGAAGCTACTTTCATAAATGTCACCTATCACCTACATGCCATTAAATCTAATGGCAATGTTCAGTTCTCATCTTACATGACCTATCAACAATATTTGACAGATTTTCTCTTTCTCTGTTTTTGATTCACTTCTTGTCCTGGACATTACATGGTGTTGTCTCCCCTCCTGCACCACGCTTTACTTTCTTTCCTTCTTTTATTCCCATGTTCTTAATTTTAGAGAGCTCCTTATCTCAGCTTCCTTAACTTTTGGTGGTTGCATGTAATAACATCCTAGCTTTTAATAATATTAATGTGTAGTCACCTGCTACACATTTCCATTTGGATTTCCAGGAGACATATTACACTCAAAAGAACAAAACTGGATTTTTAATCTTTCTTTCACAATCTTATTCTCTTCACTGCCTTTGTCATCTTATTTGAATGGATTTCCATCATTTCAGTTTCTTAAACATACCTTCTAATATGGTTTTGATGTTTATCATCTCCAAAGCTTATATTGAAATGTGATCCCTAATGATGGAGGTGGGGTCTAGTGGGAAATGTTTGGGTCAAGGGGATCCATCATGAATGGCTTGGTGCCCTCCCTATGGTGATGAATGAGTTCTTGGTCTCTGAGTTCACTTGACAGCTGATTGTTTAAAAGAGCCTGGTATCTCTCTCTTGCTCCCTCTCTTGCCATGTGACACGCTGGCATCTCTACTCTTCCATCATGACTAAAAGCTTCCTGAAGCCTCATCAGAATGTGAGCAGATGCTGATGCTATGCAGGTCAGCCTGCAGAACTGTGAGCCAAATAAACCTCTTATACTTAAAAACTACCCAGCCTCAGGTATTCCTGTAAAGCCATACAAAATGGACTAACACATCTTCTGATCTTCCTCATGTTATACAACATCAAGATATGCTGTTGAGTCTACATCTAAAAGACATTCAGAATGTAGGCACTTATCCCATACAAATTCTTAACTCTCTTGTTTGACTCACCATCATCCATTAAAGGAATTATTGCAAACCTCTCCTAAAAATGGTTTTTGATTTTTAAAATTTCACCCCACAGTCTATACCCCCTACAAAGGAAGGGGTCCTTTAAAAACATAAGTCAGACCAAGCTACTCCTTTTGTCCAATCTGTACAGCTTCTGCTTTAACTCAAATTAAAAAGCAAATTTCTTGCATCGTCCTTGAAAACCTAATGTGGAACCCCACACCTTTAACTTTTATCCTTATATCCTATTGTTATCTCTTTTCTCCCACTGTCTCAGCTACCCTGGTCAACTTGGAGTTCCTGATGTATTCCAGGTTGGAAACACAGAGCATTTTTTTTCCAGTGGTTAGCTCCTGGAACTCTCCATTGTCTAACTGCCTCGATTATTTAAAGTATATTCTCAAATGTCACCTCAATGAGTCCTACCCTCAACATCATATTTAATATCAAGATTTCATTCTACCTTAACATAGCACACACCCAATCACCCTTATTCAACTCAATCTTCCATAGAATTAATTACTTCAAATATAGTATATTTACTTACATATTGTAATGCATTATAATATTTATTATAAGTTTACTGTTATTTTCCAGTGTAACCTCACCAACTCTAATATAAGCTTCACAGGAGTAAAAATTATTGTGTATTTTGTATCCTGAGAACATTTAAGAGAGTTGGTATATAATACATGACTAAAAAAATATGTTGAATTATCATAATTGTTAGGAGTTTCCAATTTTTTCAAAGACCAATCTATATATTCAGTACTGGTTTCTTACAGTTTAAAGTAAAATTTGTATATCTCTAGTCATATTTCATATCTTATTAACTTTAAATGTCATTGATGAATAAAAAAATACTGGTAAGGCAAAAGAGGAGAATCAAATTATTTTCAGCATCCAATGAGTAGAGTCAACTTTAAGAGACCCAAGCAGCATATGCTAGTCAATTATGCTGTGTGTCCTAATATAGAAGTTGAAGAATATTTAACTCATATTTTTTTCCTTTGAAAGTCATACTTTAATTAAGTAGATGATAGTGATTGATGTTGAACTATTTATAAACTCACGTTTTCTTTATTGAGAAGATAGCTATCTAATTCAATGTCGATATGCACATTTTAATTATTTTCATCAATCTACCAAATCAGAAACATTTGAGATTGACAGAGGATTCTTACCAGGTTTAAGTATGTTTTCTTCATCTGTTACCTTGATTAATAAAACCAGTGAAAGATTTGAAGATGCTTGCATTTTGAGTGCTCTCTTGCCATATAAGTGACTTGGTATAAATAAATTAATCTTAGACATTTTGTCATGAGTTTGTATCTTGTCTTCTTATAGAGGTTAGGTTTGTTATTGGCAATGGATTTTTATAAAAACTGATATATTTATTTATAATGTATTGTTGTAGATATGCCACATATGTTCCATTGCTTTCTGTGGCATAGATCATTACTTTTGTTTTCATCTTTTACTGCTTGAAAGCTGGAAAACTATAACTCATAATATGTGTTTGATTGAGAGCTGTAATGCCAGTGAAGATTTAGGTAAGATGGTGTTTTATATTTATTATTATTCATCTTTCCAAACGGACTTACTAAACTTTTCTCAGTAAGTTTTGAGGATAATGTTCCAAATTTCTGTCATGTTTTTATGTGCAGCTATTTGAACAATAATATATATAAAATCAAGTTTACATGAATGGGCTACACATTTGTTTTTGGCTAGGCACAGCATTTTACTGTACTAATTTTTCTTCAGTAAAATGTAAGTGTACTTAGATTCATTCCGGACTTTCTCAGTGATTGCATAATTTTATGATTCTGGTTGAAATTAAGATAGATTAGAATCGCTCAGAAGAGTGATATTTGCAGATATTTTTCTTCTCTGAATATATGATTTTATACCCATAGCCTATCTGTATCTAAGTAGATATCCTTTCTTAATTTGGACACCATTTTCAGATTCTTAAAAATCTGGTCCATAGAGTCATCAAGACAAAATGCAGTGAATAAAATAATTATTCTTTTATATAATCTCAGTTCTAAAAGTCAGTAATAAGTAATAATATGAATAAAATTATTAGTATAGAAAATTTTTGCAGTAGATAATTTTATATTTCCATTTGTGTGCATTTCTTATTAAATTATCTAGGAATATTTTACTTCTTTCTATTAGTTCACAGAGGGAAACATACAAATAGAATTTTTGAAACAAGAGAAATATAACAAATGCCAAGATTCACCATTATTGTTAGACATATGTATCGTGACACTCCACATTTGAAGTGACTAATTAATGACAAGAAGTTACTATGTAGAGAGAGAAGTGTAAGATTGTGGTGAAGGCAACAGAAGTATTGCAAACTACACTGCCTTCCAGGTGAGACTGCCTAGAAAACATTTTAAAACAAAAGTTTTGCTGGATAGTGGAACAGTGCTGGTATAATAGAATATGTTCTATTCCATATATCTATTAAGACTTCTAGAGTAGAGTTTCATGGAGTATTTCTATTCTATGAATGTACTCAGTCAACCATATATAGTGGCTTCCAGCTAACTTTAAGGTCTAGATCTAAATAAAATGACAAATCAAGTTCTGAAAATGTACTGAATTGTTTTAAAATTACCCCAACCTCGTATTTATTCATCCACCAAGAAATAAGAACATCCTGGTTTGTTATTTTTTCAAATTTTATTTTCTTTTTTCAACCTCTATCGTAGTTTCAGGGGGAAGATGTGCAGGTGCGTTACATGAGGAAAGTGTGTGTCACTGAAGTTTGGTGCACAAATGATCCAGTCACCCAGCTAGTGAGCATAGTACCCAATAAGTAGTTATTCAGCCCTTGCCCCACTCCCTCTGTCACCACCCTTGTAGTCCCCAGGGTCTATTGTTCCCATCTTTATGTCCGCATGTACTCATCATTAAGTACCCATTTCTAAGTGAGTATATGCAGTATTTGGTTTTCTGTTCCCACAGTAATTTGCTTAGGATGATGAATTCCTCAAAAAAAATAAAAATAAAAACCATTTAGGGTTTACATGGCACCAAATCAAGCACCTGATGTATCAACCCTTGGAAAAATATGCATTTGACAGAATGAATTACATCGATAGTATTTTGGCAACATACCTCACAATTATGTGGCAAGTAAAACTAATGCTAGTCTTCTTGAGCCCTGTTGGTTTAATCCAAAAGATTTAAAAATAGCAAAAGTTCTGCAAATCTTGGAAGGATGGTTGGCCCACCAGAACCTTAAGAAATATATGCTAATGTGCAGATGTAAGAGGGTTGAAGGGACTGATCCAGAGTCTACTAAGTATCTAAGAGAAAACAGTCTACAATTGTAGAAAATAAGCAAATGATTTCATATTGGAACTGTATTACACACTATATATGTTCTAGAAGATGCTCTGAGAAATCCTAGACTTATGAAATAATCACTCCAACACTATGATTTGCAGAGAAGGAAGGCTGGGCACTTCAGCAATCTATAGGTAGCATGCAGACCATGTAAATAAGAATACAATGTGAAGAATAACCCCTCCAGCACAGCTGTGACACCAAAGTTCAGACTCTCTCACAGTATATGCAAAATCAAAGAATGAAACAGCACAACTAGAAAAGCAATGAAAAAGGAAACGTAAGTTAAATATGAACAGAGACATTGCAGATTGTAGATTGACTGATGCTCCTGAATGGAAGACTGGAATTATAATAAGAGATGTAACTGATAAAAATCATGTTAGTTTGAAAAAAGAACCTTTAACAGCAGATCTAAAGACTTAACGTATAGCAAAGCAAATTATTATTATTTTTGTAAATGATCAACTCCTAGACCAGATCTTAAAAATCTGAAAATGGTGTCCAAATTATAAAAGGATATCTACTTAAATATACATAGGTTATGGGTATACAATTATATATTCAGAGAAGAAAAATGTTTGCAAATCTTCACTGTTCTGAGTAATTCCAATTTATCTTCATAATTCATAAAATTAATGAATGAATGTCATGGATGCCACCACCACCATCTGGAACAAATTGGTTGAACTGTAAAGGAAGAAGTGGCTGGATGGTACCACACTTCACCATATCAAACGCAATGAGTTGATTTCTACAAAATATTGAGAAAAATAATAACTTCTGATTCCTGAATTCTATATTCACATTTTTATTTATGTGTGCAGGTAACAAATGTATTTTCAAATATGCAAGCATTTAGTAATTATGCATTACATACAATCTGCCTGAAATTTCTTCTAGAGAGTAAAATAACCTGAAAATTTAGAGAAACCATTGTTAGAAATACATAGCGGAATGAAGAAAGAAGCAATCATGTCAAAAGTTTTCATCTCAGTCTCTCTTTGTTTTTATACATATGGCAGGCGAAATTAAAGTAAAATAATTTAATTATTTTGATTAATCATATACTCGTATATGTCATATTGCATAATATATCATATGCTATACATCTCACATCATTTATACAATTAAATCATTAAATATAATAAGCATTTTGCTAATAAATTTGAAAATCTGAATGATTATTAATTGATTTTCTAGATTAACTATTAAAATGATCTTAAACACAAAAAGGGGACCAAAGACTTTTCATTTATTCAATAATTATTTATCAAGTACCTATTATGTCTTTGTCATTCTTCCAGGTGCACAGGACGCATCATTAAATAAACAAAGAGTATGCCATGTATCTTACATCTCATTGATAGGAAATTGACAAGAGTGAATAGACATCCTAACAGAGTTTATAATAGCAGAAGGTTTTAAGTGATGTGGATTTTAAAAAGAAAATTTAAAAAAGTCTTAGAGGGTACAGTGAGAAGAAATGGGCATGAGTTTTCAGTATTAAGTGTAGTCAAATTAGGACTTACAGAGGAGATGAGATTCGTGCACACACTTGTAGTAAGTGGAAGAGTTAGCTAGGGGCCAGATGAGGGATAACATTCCATGTAGGAAGAGCAGCTATAATGAAGAGGCTGCCTTGGGAGCTTGCCCGACATGTTCCAGGTAGACCAAGGAGGCCAGTATGGTAGAAGCAGAGTTCGTAAGAAGGAGGACATGGGGTGTAGAGGTAACAGAAAGCCAGACCATGTAAGGTCTGCTCAGCTATGGAAAGGGCTTTGCATT
This sequence comes from Symphalangus syndactylus, assembly GCF_028878055.3. Classification (NCBI taxonomy): domain Eukaryota; kingdom Metazoa; phylum Chordata; class Mammalia; order Primates; family Hylobatidae; genus Symphalangus; species Symphalangus syndactylus. The sequence continues at coordinate 18,982,198 of NC_072423.2, read as the reverse complement.
ACTTTCAGTGAAATGCATAGACTTTGCAGATTTGAGCAGGGGAGTGACATGATCTAGCTGGTTTAAGAGGACAGATTGTTCTCTTCCGGGAAAAATCAAGTGAAATGAGAGAAGCAAGAATGGAAACAGGGAGACTTACTCAAAAGCCTGCTACAGGAAAGCAATCAAGAGGATGGTGGTCAGACCAGGGAAGTGGTGAGCAGTGGCGGCTGCTGGATTAATACATCCCATAAGGCCTGTAGGGTTTCTTACATATGAAATGTCGGGGGGGAATAGGCAGATCATTATTACTTTTTTTAATCTCTGAGAGTCACTTTGTCAGATTTTAAAGTATATATATATATATATATATATATATATATATATATATATATATAACTCCAATTTTCAAGAAATCAATCACCTCCATGCAACACATCCTATTTGAAGGTGCGGAGAAAGTGATACTTCACAGTTCATTTTATGAAGAGTATAACCTTGAAAAGAAATGTGAAGATGATAGAGTAGTTTTAGAAAATAACCAACTAACTGGATGCAGATTAAAACAATGTAATTAAATATTAGCAAATTTACCCTGGAGGTATAATCTTGCATCTTAGCTAAGTAGTTTTTATTTCAGAATGAAGAATTTTGTAAAATATTAGAAAATGAATGACTGAAATTCTTCCTCTTACAGTATCAAAAGGTTTTTTTTTTTACTTTAAAAAAATAAAATATAATAATTGGTCTTTACTTTATTCTGTAGTTTAAATAATGTAGCCCCACACTCGACACTTGCTTTTTCTCTTCTGACCTTGTTATTCTTTAAATATTCATCAACAGAGCAAATTTCTCCCAATAGCATATGCAGTTTGATCCTCATCAGGGGGAACTTGTGAGCCCTTAGAGATTCAGGCCCCCAAACACTTGGGCACTCCCATTTGACTGCAACCGGGTCTGTTAGTGCTGAGGCTGGGGTCTGGTCCTGTCACCCCTCAGGTGTCCTTAGGGCAGGATTGACAGACAGGTCCCATGTGATGTGGCAACTCAGTGTAAACATGGAAGGCTGCCTGGAGCCCCAAGCTGAGGGTTGAGACAAGCTGTGTCTGGACTCCATGAGAAAGAAAGATGTGACCAATTAGCTCTGTCTTCCATGGCAATACCCATTAGAAGTGTCTGGAAGGAGGATTTCCATGTAACAGACTCAGAAAGGAGTAAAGTGAATGTTCCATCCTCACTTTAAGTGGTTATTTTGCCATGCAGGCTGAGTTGTCCACTGGCCAGGTGGCCGAGGAGGTAGTCTGAGGGCCACAGAGCTGCAAGTGGCTTCCCAGGACCTGCAAGAAACAGCATAAACCCCAAGCTGGAGGGAGAGTGGAAGGGCACTCACATGGGGTTCCAACGGGATCTGCACATTATAGGCCAGGATGGCATTAGCTCCTAGCTCCTTATTCTCAGGAGTCCCTCTTGTTCAGGTAAAGATAGCTGGCTGGCCTCAGACGGTCAGGTGGGAATGGAGTTAAAGACGTTTTTACGTGACAATGGACTTTACCTTTATATAAACTTTGAGAGCTTTTCATCTAAACTAAAATGGTGTATTTTCTATGAGTTACCAAGAACTCTAAACTGAGCAAAAGGACAGTCTTAATTTAATCAAGGTCTAGAATGAGGGGACACAGCTTCGAAAAACACTGTTGCAGCAGAAGATATAAGGGCCTGTAAAAAATACAATGTTTGCAGAAAATAAAGAAGGGAGGAAGCGTAACCTGGACATGGCCTTCTGCTCCTGGAAGGTAAATGCCTCTCCACTCCCAGGATGAGGAGGGACTTGGTTCAAATGACTTGGATACGCTCCCTGAGTGTATCCAGCTGTCTGCTGAAGTCCTCCACACTCTGCTGGTGCATGGTGGATGCTTCCTCCTGGAACCTTTCCATTTGCTGCTGCTCCTGCGTTTTCTCCTAGGCCTCCTGGGTCAAGGTCCACTTGTCTAGGCTGAGCCGCTTCTCCTCCTTGTTGTTTTTGCTCACCCCCACCATCTCAAACAGCTTCACCACATCTTTATCCTTCTTTTCTCTTCTGCTTGGTCACACTGAGCTCTGCAATGTCTTTAGATTTCAGGGGTACCTTTGGATCTGCTTGTGGGCTACCCTGGAACTTCCTGCAGTTTGGCATGTAGATTGCAAAGGAGTGTTAACATTGGAAATGGAATTGATGAAATTCAGGATTTATTCATTACATCTGTGCAAATACGAATATAATAATATGGCCAAATGCATAAAGCATATCCCTTTATGTGAACAGGAAGCAATGAATTACACTGAAGTTATTACACAATTTTCAGAAAAATTGGAACAAAGCAATAATATATGCTTGTTAGCACGAGAAGTTCTATTCACAGTAAGGAAGCAAGGGGAAAAATAACAATAATTGGAAGAAAAGATAAACTGTGTGCAAATATATGATCATCTAACTGAAAAACTCAAGGAAATCAACTGAAAATTGTTCTTAGAACCAATAATAGAATCCAGTAAAATGAGAGAGCTTCAAACTGCATGGAAAAAAAATCAGTATTCTGTAAACAAATGAGAATGTGATCTTGAAAAAATGATACTAAAAAGCACTTATAACTTTCAAAGTTTTATTTAGTTTAAACGTTTATGGTTAAAAATGATTCATAAATTTGGAAATGACTTTCATAATAGCAGCTATTTAAAATATTACAAAGCAAACAATAAGACACATAAGCATTTTGCATGAAATGTAATTTTATATGTAAGTCCACATAATTACACAAAGTCCTAGAATATTGTACTGATACATTTTGAAAAACACCTTATTTTCTTTAATATTTACTGAGAATCTATTTCATACCTAGCATTTGAATCATCATTTATTTGAGAAGAAATTTGATGAACTGTATTTTAACTGGTTTACTTACAAGAAATATGTTAACTTTAATAAAAAATAGATGTGACATTTTGCTGATTCCTGAGCTTTTAGATAAACATCTAAATCCACACTATTTTGAAAGATTGAAACTATGTGGCAAAGGTCATACATTTAAAAATTAATGGTATGTAAATAAGTAATACTATAATGAAACACTTATGATACCACACATAGCATGAAATTATAACAATTGCTTTGCTTTCCTCAGTGAAGTAGAAATCAAGTTTACCAGGAGGCAGTGATAAAGTGATGGGGAGTGGAGTGTAGGTAATTTGAGAAGAAGCAAGAAAACAAATATAATCATCTGGTAGAGAGGAGAAATAATACACTGGTTACATATACTATTCTTCTCAAGCACTATTAGGGACCCTTTGCAGTCAGCACATTTTTATTTGGTTAATTTTGGTTTTGTATTGTGTTTTTTCCCTAGCCAGATTCAGTTTCATGGTGCAGATATAGAACAAGTGGAAATTTCAAGTTAGTAAAGATTGCCTTAGCACAAAGTAAGGATAACAAGAAAAAGAGGCAAAAATGTGAGAGTTTATGCAGGAAAGTGGCAAGAATGATTGTAAACATTTAAGATGTTAAGCGTATATGGGGGTGAGGGTGTGGAGATGAGAGATTGTAAGAATTTCATAGGATAAAAAGATTTACATCCTGGTGGCACTGAAAGATTGTTGCAGCCAGAGAACCAGAGTGCCTGAGCTGTTACAAACAGAAGAGAAAATTGGGAGTGCTGGGATCATGGCAGGTTACCTTGGACATAAATTCCACGAGAATGGCCCTGGCAGGGAAGGGCCGCTGCGTATTGGGAGACCCCATTATTGGAGAAGAAGGGGTTGAAGAATTCAAAGTGCAGGATACTAGGAGATCCGCAACATGGATATTAAAATCACCAAAAAATTATGAAAAGGATCATATTGAAGAGAATCACAAAGAGTCAGAGCTCAAATCATCAAAGACAGATGAGAAGCCTCCTGGGAATGTGATAGTCCACTGCATCAAAGAGAGACATGAGGGTTGCCGAGGAAACCAGCCCTTCTTTAATTATTCCTATTTTGTGTCGTTAAGTCCGAAAGCTAAAAATCTCCACTCACGAAAAGTTCACTTTTGTTTTAAATCCCCCGAACAAGCCTTTTGACATCCTTCTGGATCTTTAATATTTGATTTCCCTGGATACATATAAGTAATTCCTTTACAGGTCTTAAATGCTTTTTGTTTCAAGGCAAATACCATGCATATCAATGATCCTTTTGAATATTCTTATTGAAGTTGCCAGCTGATGGCACTGAAGTCCACCCTCCAGCCTCTCCACCTCAGTAACTACCACAGTGCTTCATCTTTCCTTTCACGTCACCAATACCCACACCCTGGAGGCCACGGGAATATCACAGAAAGGGTTCTTGGCAGGGCCAGCAGGAGCATCTACTACATTAGAGGACACAGGAAAAGGTGGTCAGGATGGACATGATGCTAATGGTTTCCGGAGAAAAAGTGATGTACAGAGTCCCAGGGAGATTGGAATGCCAAAGCTTTCTTTGGTGCCTGAAAGGAGCAAGGACAAAGGAGCATAATTAAATATATCCTGGTATCCTTAAAGAAGACAGAATTGGAGAGGCTATGATTATGTAGAAGAGAAAGGACTGCCAGAAGCAGATATCTTGGGGGTCCCCCTGGACTCCTGTTGATAGAGTCTTGCAGAAGGGCAGCATTACTCCAAGTGCCTTATTGATCCCTGATGTGTGGTGTCCTACTGTGACTCCTTCCAGCTTCTATTCTAAGCTCAACACTGCCCTTTCTGGTGATGAACTGCATGGCAGCTTGTTTTCTCTGCATAGTCTAGCACTCATTTAACTGACTTTAATAATTTAATGAAGTTGAATTAAATTATCTGGTGTTTGTAAACATGTCTATATTATTTAGGGTCATCTAAAGAGCTATAATAAATAGACCTCAAAATCAGAAAGTTCATAAAAAATACAAAGCTGTTTCTCGCTCATATACCAGGATTGCTGGTTGAGGGAGGCTTTTTCCACCCCCCGTTTCAGGTATCCAGGTCCATGGTGCTTCCTGCCATCTTTAAGAGATTATTTCTTAAAACCACACATCTACAATCATGTGATCATTGACAAACCTGACAAAAACAAGCAATGGGCAAAGGACTCCCTATTTAATAAACGGTGCTGAGAGAACTGGCTAGCAATATGCAGAAAATTGGAATTGGATCCCTTTCTTACACCTTATACAAAAATTAACTCAAGATGGATTAAAGACTTAAATGTGAAACCCAAAACTGTAAAAACCCTAGAAGAAAATCCAGGCAATACCATTTAGGACATAGGCACGGGCAAAGATTTTATGATGAAATTGCCAAAAGCAATTGCAACAAAAGCAAAAATGGGCAAATGGTATCTAATTAAACTAAAGAGCTTCTGCTCAGCAAAAGAAACTATCATCAGAGTGAACAGACAACCTACAGAATGGGAGAAATTTTTTGCAATCTATCCATCTGTCAAAGGTCTAATATCCAGAATCTATAAGGAACTGAAGCAAATTTGCAAGAAAAAAAAAAAACAACCCCATTAAAAAGTGGGCAAAAGATATGAACAGACACTTCTCAAAAAAAGACATACATACGGCCAACAAACACATAAGAAAAAGCTCAACATCACTGATCATTAGAGAAATGCAAATCAAAACCACAATGACATACCATCTCACACCAGTCAGAATGGCGATTATTAATTGAAAAGTTAAGAAACAACAGATGCTGGTGAGGCTGTGGAGAAATACAAATGCTTTTACACTGTTGGTGGGAATGTAAATTAGTTCAACCATTGTGGAAGACAGTGTGGCAATTCCTCAAAGATTTAGAACCAGAAATACCATTTGATCCAGCAATATCATAACTGGGTATACACCCAAAGGAATATAAATCATTCTATTATAAATATGCATCCACGTGTATATTCATTGCAGCACTGTTTACAATAGCAAAGACATGGAACCAACCCAAATGCCCATCAATGATAGACTGAATAAGGAAAATGTGGCACATATGTGCCATAGAATACTATGCAGCCATAAAAAGGAATGAGATCATGTCCTTTGCAGGGACATGGATGAAGCTGGAAGCCATTATCCTCAGCAAACTAATGCAGGAATAGAAAACCAAATACTGCATGTTCTGTCTGACAAGTAGGAGCTGGACAAGGAGAACACATGGACACCGGCAGGGGAAAAGCACTTACTGGGGCCTGTTGAGGGAGGTGGGTGGGGAGAGAGCATTAAGGGAAAGAGCTCATGCATGCTGGGCTTCATACCTAGATGATGAGTTGTTCGGTGCAACAAACCACCATGGCAAACATTTACCTACGTAACAGACCCGCACAACCTGCACATGTACCCCAGAACTTAAAAAAACAATAAAATAATTTAAAAAATAATTATGAAACCAAAAAAAGCTCATTTCTAAATTTTCTAGAGTCATCACACTTCCATCCTGCACTAAGCAGGAAAAGTGCCAGGTAGAGGATGCTGGAAAAACTGTACAAGCATGTCTAGAAACAGCAATATTTCTATCACGGAATACATAGCCATATGGGTGTCTAATTGTAGGGAAATCTGAATAATGTAGTCTAGCTCAAGGAGAAAGCATTCAAGAAGAAAGAGAAATTTCTTTGGTGGAGAGCAATCTCCAAAGATATTTCTGAGAAGTTCTTGTCAGCCTGTTTAATCATTTTCTTACCTAACTGAAATAATAAACCTGTTTAAAGAATATAAAAAATGCCAATCTACAATTAATACATTTCATCTTCACTATATTCTTTTGAAATGAATCTCTTTAGAGATTTACTGAATAAATGTAGATTTCGTTTCTAACATCTACATTTTCTGTTTATGTTATTCAGAGGAAAGAACTGTACGCTGTTTCTTTAGCATATGTCTTTTCTTCTTAATATAATTAAGTGGATTTTGAAAACAAGATATTAGTGATTTGAGACTATTTATAATTCCTTGATATGGTTATGAACTTAGGATGCTTCTAGTGAAATTAGAAGTTAACTCAATGATTATCACAGAAAGCGTTTGAGGCATTAAAACATTACTTTTAATGGAAACATTGCTACTGAAGGAATAAATCACAATGCAGCAGAACCAATTCAGTCATTAAAAGAATCAAATAACTGCATCATGAAAAGTTGACTATGCTGTTAAGCTGAACAATTTATTTTGAAGCTTTATAATGGATCCTGTGAAGTCCAGGGCAGAGATACTTGGACATGTCACATCTTGGCACACAGAGATGATAATATTTTCATGGAATTCTGGTGTAAATGGTAAAGCTCTTTATGTCCACCCCAAGTCTTGCCAAGGTGCCCTGAGGTTTGCATAGTCAACATTTTAGTAATGTAGATGGAAACCTGTGGTCTAGGGAAGAGTTCTAAATCACTTTCTATTGTGATGCTGCATAGGTATCACCACAAGGATGCTTGGATGCTATTTCATAATTAAAAGAAAAAAACTTACACTGACATATGTTGTCTTGGCTTGCGGAGTGGGTGATAAAAATGGAGAAACAAATTCAACTCTATATAGTGAGCCATAAAATTTATAATAGAATAAAATAAAACCTAACCTTAGTTAAGTGAGTTGTCATAGGATAATTTGATAACTATTAATAAATTATGGTCATGCTTTTGCATGAATTATTTGATAAAAAGTCCCAGGCATAGTTTCACCATCCTAAGAATCCTCTACGCTGTATGATACTGCAGTGGTGGATACATATCATTGTACATTTTTCCAGATTCTAGAATGTACAAAACCAAAAATGAACTCTAATGTAAACTGTGGTCTTTGAGTGCTGATGATGTGTCAATGCAGTTCATCAATTGTAACAAATGTACAGCTCTAGTAGAGAATATTGATAGTTGGGGAGGTTACGCATGTGTGAGGGCAGGGAGTATTTTGAAAACCTTTGTATCCTCAGCTCAATTTTGCTGTGAGTGTAAAACTGCTGTGAAAAATAAAGCCCACTTTTTTAAAAAACGGTTGTAGTCATAATGATCAAGTTTAGGAAGATTTTTTAAAATGTAATTGTTGTCTTAGCAGAAACGAAGAGATAAGTTCAGATAATAAATACTACTGCTGATGATAAAACAAATCTCCTTACTGAAAATATAAGTCACTTTAGCTAATTGTGTCATGCTGTTGACCTATAGGCAGGTTACAGGCTGGCACTGACACCAGATTAGATGCATGAGCCCCTGGGGGCTCCAGCTCAGGCTCTCCAGGACCTGAAAATTTGAGAGCAGTAGATTTTCAGTATATGCATGGCCTGTTGGTGAGATGGATGGACATCAGTCCCAGCTCTTCTCCTGCCTTGAACCTCACGTTGGTCAACAAGGAGGAAGCTATTGAGAGACTTGGTGCAGATCTCTATGGCAAATCAAAACTCAGGAAGGGGTGTCATTAAGTTACTGGCAGTCACATCAAAGGAAAAGCATATCAGTAATTCTTCCAGTTAGATAAATTATACAAAAATATTAGAATAGATTATGAATTATTTGCACGAAAATGTATGCCTAACATTTGGGAAGCGATTTTGTAACATATATTTTAGTTTATATTGAGAATAAAAAGGAACATATTTGTTTATATCTTTATTTGATTATACCAGGTATAAAGATGTAAATAGGGATTTAAAGGGATAAATATCATCCCTGTAAATAAACTTGCATATATTAAATAAGATTATTCTATTTACATATTTTGTACATGAAAATACAGCCTGCCTGTTCCCCTGAGTTAAAAAGTACAGATGTCATTAACTTTTGGAAGCATGGCATGACATGTCATTGTATAGATTGCATTCAGTCCATTCCTTTATTGAAAAATATTTTAGTTTTTTTTTGTATTTTTATATTCTAGCACTTTTCTTTCTTTCAGTAAGCTTCTCCAAATAGAATTTACCGCTCCAGATTCTAATCAAGTATAGTTATCAGTCTTCGAAAAATTATGGCAAGCTGGTAGATAAAAACATAATCTCATTTTTATTTTATTTTGAAGTATCCATTTTATGTAAGGAAGCTAAGAACATTTTGTGTATGTACTATTTATTTTGATCAACTCTTAGGAGATTTATATAGTCAACAGCCTTATTTTAAAAAATATTATTCTATTTTTTGGTAACATTGTTACAAACTTTCTGTAAAGAGGAAAGTATAAGATTTGCTAGTCTAATGCATATTTTTTCCCTTTTACATTGTTTATGATATATTTTTATGCAAATATACTATGGTATAATTTGTGTTTATCATAATTTTTGGATTTTTCCTCCCTATGATTATTCTCTCACTTGTTTGGGATCCCCAGTCCCACAGTGTTATACAAATGTTCTCTTAAACAATTTTTGATTTTTGTTATAGTTTTTATACTTAATAATCCACAGAAAACTTATTTTTAAAAAAATATTATTTACTGTTTAGGGCTATTGTTTCTCTTGCTTATTTTTTAGCATCTACTTTTAACCACATCTTTTATTTAATAATTTTTTCCTCACTGAATTGAAATGCAACTTATCCTACATAATATCTCCATATTATATTTGGATCATTTTCCAGACTTTCTGTCCTTTTCAAATAATCCATGCATTATTATTAAAAATACCATCTGATTTAAATAAGGCACTTATAATATATTTTGATATCTTTAAAAAATACACATATTCCATTTTAAAAAACTGATGTGTCAGAGGATTCTGACTAGAATTTTAATAAATTCATAAGCACATTGAAATCATTAAAATCATGACTTTTCTATTCAGAAGTTCCTTTGTTATACTCATTGCATAAGAGTTGATAGCTATCTTTGTCTGCATATAGGTCCTGTATTTGTTTTATTTAATTTATTTAATGCTATTTTATATGTATTTTTCCATTTTCATTAAAATGTATTTTTATTTGAAATTTAAATTTGTTCTTCCTAATTTATCAAAAATATTGATTTATATATATGCATGTAATATTCAGCCATATTAATAATATGGAGTTCATCATAACATGTTTATAGCAAAATCTTTTCAAAATATGTAAACACAAAATGAAGCTAAACTTATTTTGCTGAACATTTAGTTTGTTAAATGTATTGTGTTAGACCTCTCCAAGGCCATACTGAAAATGTCTACTGATAGTTTTATTTCTGATTTTAATGAAAATAGAACTGACAAGTTATCATTTAGTATGCTGACTTTTGAAAATTTTGACCAATAGTCTTCATAAGGTTCCATTATTTTTTCTATATTCTGATGCTATCCATTTTTAATTAAGATTAACTTGTTTTTTTGTACATCGTGACATAAATTTTACTTTAATATTCATATAAACAGATAATGTAGTTACATGAAAAGTTTAGAAGTTACATGGATGTGCATGTACAGAAAACTAATCAAAAGAAAATACACATATGAGAAACAATTTGTATCCAACTTAAACCAAACCTATTTGGATTTTAACTTACGATGATAAATCTCTGAACAATCTAAGCTGATAAAGCTTTTGGTCTTCTCAGATGGCTTTTGTGTTGAGGTACAAAATCACTGAGCTTGGGAGTTACTTAAAACATTAAAAGCCACAATATGATTTAAAGTAAATAAAGGTTTATAACCTCATCCCACAAAATAACTATTAGGTTTTGAGTAATTTTAAGCATTATTCAACCTTCAGCAACCAGCAGAAGATTCTCCATGCTATTAAAAGGTATTGGAGAATTTTGCTAAGGTTTTTAAAATTTATGTTAGATTTACTTCCAGTTATTCCGAGAAGATATTTTTGTATAAAATAATTGCATATTACTGTCTTTTTGTGACAAAATATACTTCAATATATATGTACTTTTTAAAGGAAATTGATTACAAACCCAATATGTTTTTTAAAACTTTAAAACTTTTAACTTAAAATTGAAGGACCATGGAAGAATTGTCTCGCAGAAGACAGGTAGGTGCTTTTCTCCATTAAATAGTTTTTATTAATACCCAGTGTTCTGGCCTGTTTCAAGAATCCTTTTTTGAAACCCCCTTCTCAAATTTTTATTACTTTTTCAAAACTGAGGCTCTCTAAAGATGGCTACATTTTAAGTCATACTTCAGCAGAGCAGACATTTATTAAAGTGTGAGCAGTTTCTCTGAAGAAAGCCCTGGACTCAATGAAACCATTTTAGTGATCCATCTCGATTGATGCTTAGAGACTACGACTGGATGGAGGAGGTCACATTGTTTTTAAACCTGTTATATATCATTCTAAGTAAATCATTGATGAGAGCTTTATGAAAAAAATGAACTCATTGCTATTGGCTAAGTACCATTTTCTTTATTAAGTATAATATAAATATTCAGGATACTGTAGTTTCCTAAATGTTTAGCCTAATTCCCCGGCCAAGGAAACATGACAAATTGCATTTTGAGATTTTGAAAATACTATTTTCACTGGCTTAGGCCACTTCTGTGAACCAATTTTTCTTGTTTTTTGATTCAGTGGGTACGTAGCCAGGGTTGTTACATTTATTCCTTATTTTATTTTATTTTATTTTTTTGGAGACAGAGTCTCTTCTGTGATATCTGTATTTTCCACTGTGTGAAGGGTGTATTAAAATAATTTTTCCAGAAAGAGAAAAAAGTAATTAAGCACTTAAATGATTTTGTTTTTTTTCTAATTCACAGGTTTGGAAGTTGGGAGAAAAAAAATCACAATCATTGTTAGTTGTGTTGTTTAACAATTACCTAAACAAAATTGTTTACCTTGAGTCTTAACCTCCATTTCCTGGTACACATAGCAAAGTCAATAACTCATGAATACTTCACATTGTTTGATATTCACTCCTCAAAATCTTAACTGAATATTCTTCTTTAGAAATAAATATAATGGCTGGGTGCGGTGACTTATGCCTGTAATCCCAGCACTTTGGGAGGCCGAGGTGGGCAGATCATTTGAGGTCAGGCGTTCAAGACCAGCCTGGCCAATATGGTGAAACCCCATCTCGACAAAAAGTAAAAAAATTAGCTGAGCGTGGTTGTGTGCACCTGTAATCACAAGTACTCGTGAGGCTAAAGCAAGAGGATCGCTTGAAACTGGGAGGCAGAGGTTGCTGAGAGTGGAGCTTGCACCACTGCGCTCCATCCTGGGCAACAGAGTGAGACTCTGTCTCCAAAAAAAAAAAAAGGAATAAATGTAACAACCTTTCCCATGTACCCACTGAGTCAACAAAGGAGAAAAATTGGTTCAAAAAGGTGGCCAAAACCAGTGAAAACAAGTGAAGCATTTTTTTTTTGGTAGAACTATTAAAATGCTGTACTAAATCAATTGAATAATGTGAAGGTAATAGCATATTGCTACTATCATTTGTTACTCTAATTGTTCTACATTTACGGAGTTCTGCCTTGGGTAGTTTTAATAGCAGTTGTTAACCATTGTCATTTATCAGCCACCTTATTACAGTTCAAAATGGAATTGTAATTGAAACACTTGAACAAGTTAAAATTGACAATAAACCCACAGTCCGATAGGATTTGCTTAATGAACTTGATGCAATAAAATTTTAATTGTTGTCAAGCATTTGTAGAATATATTGCCCAGAAGTTTTAAATTTTGTGATTAACACAACAGTTCAAGGGGGTAAGTTCACATGAAGAAGCAAGAGGCAAGTGAAATTAAGCATAGCATTATTCTTTAGATTATGGAAGTAGTAATGATTTTACTTTTCTTGGATTCTTTAGCACTTTTTTTCCTTCCTCCCTGAATCTCTTTGCTTCCTGTGAGATATAAAATATAGGACAAAGGTAAATTTTGCTTAATCCAAAACATATTATTCCCTGGTCACCACACCTGAATTTTTATGCTAACAAATTACATCCAAATCATTGGATAATGTATTGCATTTATTTTACCACACCACTTTCACGTTTATTAACATATGTGGACTTCCTTGTCAATCAAACAACAGAGGCTATTTATTATGTTGTTGTGAGAATTAAAGCAGATAGTAGGCAGATAATCTATGTTAATTGTTTATTTTCTTAATTTTTATAGTATCTATTAAACTCATTGAATCATTAATATTTATTAAATGGGAGTATGCATTTTCAGAATGATTGGCAAGAAACTAGTTAATTAACCGGGTCAGGATTTATGTTAGGTAGCTGATGACCAAGCAAGATTGAGAGAGAAATTGTGAATCTAAATATTTTTATCGTTAGAGTGTGAAATATTAGGTTTGTCTATGTACAGCATTGCAAAATTTCTCCTGGTTAACTGGGTGGAAAGTGAAGTTTATAAGCAGCAAAAGTGTAAGGAATGGCTGTAAGTGAGACAAAAATGTCTGAAAAGAAGGTAAATACTGAAAGTTAAAGATATTCATTCATCCATTCATTCATTATTTAGCAATGTCCTCTACCTTCTTTGTGGAACACAAAAACTCAACTGACCTTAATAATAAGGGAAACATACATTTTCTTGGGGAAGAAAGGTAAAACAGATAAGTACTTAGACTAAGATTTGGGATTATATTTCTTAAGTACCTTGCTGAACTCTCCATAATCTAGAAAAAAAGACTTTCTTAGAAGACTGTATTTAATATGTCACTTTTAATTTAATTTACAAAATTAAATTATGCAAAGTATGCCTCTTCACAGAAATACATCTGTATCCTAGCTCCATCTCCTATGGCCAGTAGCAAATGCTGAGGGTTTCTTCAACAATGGGCTTTCCATCTCAGTCATTCAGGAGATTCTTTCCATCTCTGATGCTGTCTGCATATGTACTACTTTCTACTCTTAAACATGTGTTTTGGGAAGCATTCATGTCAACACAACATGTGTTTTTAATATGGTGTATCTCTGCATATTTATGTATGATATTGCGTAACATGGTTTTTTAAAGCACTCCCATAGAGAAGGACACTAAGTCTGCTCCCACTTTTTTGGTTGCTACCAATTATTATCTTTAAATATACATCTCTGAATTCAGATGCAAACATTTCTGTAGGATAGACTTTCAGAAGCAGAAATGCTGATTTCAAAGGTAATTATATTTTAATTTTGACAGATACAATCATATTCCGTTCAAGAGTTATTAGCAGTTCACAGTCCCACAAAAGCATATCAGTGCTCATTTCACTAACAAAAATATTACTTTAATAATTGCAGTCCAATAAACAGAAAATGATTTTAATAGATGCTTGATTTATGCTTTTGTAATTATCAGTGGTGTTAAGCTTTTGTTCATACTTGTTAATTATTTTATTTAATCTTTCATAAATACTGTTACAATCCTATCCTGTATTTTATTTTGCTTTTTTCATTCTTTTCTTGATATTTAATACCTTTCTATGTAGTTACATATATTATGAAAATATTTTTCTTTGTAAGTCAACAATTATTTTGTGATTTTTATTTTTATCCATTTAAAGCTTTTATGTTTAGATGTTTAATTAAATTCATCTAAAATTATACTTCTGGTTACCGAAGATAGCATATTATTAGTCAACTGTGCCAGATTTGATGATCCAATAGTTCATCTTTCACCAATAAAAGAAAGGACACTTTTATCACATACTAATTCCCATGGATTATACATTGTGCTACATCTCTTTAGGCATTTATGAAGAAAAAAGTCTTAATTCATATAGATTTGTGGTTATTTCATAGGTAACTACTCTAGTTAATTTCTGTTTTCCAAGTTTTCATAGTTGTTAGTGCTCATTATATATTCCTAGTGAATTTTAGTATAAACTTACTGAATTAGTGGTAAATTATTTTTGATTTATTTAATTTGTTTGGAAAGAATTGACCTCATGATTTTTTTGTGTGTGTTCAAAAGATTTGGAATTCTCTCTTGCAGTTAGGTGTGCAAAAGTATTTGCAGGTTTTGCCATTGAAAGTAATAGCAAAAGCACTACTCACAATAGCAAAGACTTGGAACCAACCCAAATGTCCAACAATGATGGACTGGATTAAGAAAATGTGGCACATATACACCATGGAATACTATGCAGGCATAAAAAGTGATGAGTTCATGTCCTTTGTAGGGACATGGATGAAGCTGGAAACCATCATTCTCAGCAAACTATTGCAAGGACAAAAAACCAAACACCGCATGTTCTCACTCATAGATGGGAATTGAACAATGAGAACACTTGGACACAGGAAGGGGAACATCACACACCGGGGCCTGTTGTGGGGTGGGGGCCGGGGGGAGGGATAGCGTTAGGAGATATACCTAATGTAAATGACCAGTTCATGGGTGCAGCACACCAACGTGGCACGTGTATACATGTGTAACAAACCTGCACGTTGTGCACATGTACCCTAGAACTTAAAGTATAATAAAAATATATATATATATATTTATAAAAGAAAGTAAGCAAAACCCGCAATTACTTTTGCAGCAACCCAATATTTTGAAACATATAAATTATTAACTCTAGTCGCCCAGCTGTGTTATCCAACACTCGACCTTATTCCTCTTATCTAACTGTATTTTTCTACCCATTATTTCGCCTCTCTTTTTCTTTTTCTCCCCACTACCCTTCCCAACCTCTGGTACCCACCTTTCTACTCACTACCTCTATGAGATCTTTTTTTCAAACTCCCATTTATAAGTGTGAATATACATTTGTCTTTCTGTGCTTGGCTTATTTCACTTCCCATAACATCCTCCAGGCTTATCCATGTTGCCACAAATGACAGAATTTCATTCTTTATTTATGGCTGAATAATATTCCATTGTGTGTTTCTTTATATTCACGTTTACTTTATCCATTCATTTACTGATGAACATTTAGGTTGATTTCAAATCTTGGCTATTGTGCATAGTGCTGCAATAAACATGGAAGTGCAGATATCTCTTCAATATTCTGATGTCCCTTCTTTTTAATATATTTATATATACCCAGTAGTGGGATTGCTGGATCATATGGTAATTTTATTTTTAGTTTATTGAGGAACCTCCATTTTGTTTTCTATAATGGGTGTATTAATTTACATTCCCATTAACAGTGTATATGGGTTCCTTTTTCCCCATGTCTTTGCAAACATTTATCATTTTACTTTTAGGTAGTAGCCATTTTCACCAGTAGAACATAATATCTCATTGCGGTTTTGATTTGCATTTCCCTGATTATTAGTGATGTTGAACATTTTTTCATGTATCTATTATCTATTTGTATGTATTCTTTTGAGAAATCTCTAGTTAGGTCATTTTTAAATTGGATTATTAGTGGGATTTGTTTTGCTATTGAGTTGTTCAAGTTCCTTGTATATGCTGGTTATTAATCTGTTGTCAGGTAGTTTGCAAATATTTTCTTCACTTTCTTGATAGTTTCCTTTGCAGCACAGCTTTTTAGCTTAATATTATCCCATTTGTCAATTTTTGCTGTTGTTGCCTGTGCTTTTAAAGACTCACTGAAAAAAATCTTTGCCCAGACCAATTCTCTGAAGGATTTTTCCAATGTTTTCTTCTAGTAATTTCATAGTTTCGGGTCTTACATTTAAGCCTCTAATTCATTTTGATTTTATTTTTGTGTATGGTTGAGATACAGGTCCTAGTTTCATTCTTCTGCGTATGAATATCCAATATTCCAATTAGCATTTATTGAAGAAACTGCCCTTTCCCCAATGTACATCTCGTGCTTTTCAATGACACTTTATATTTAATTTCTATGAGTATTTCACAGTTCTCGTGAGGCATGTTACAAAGTACTAAAGAATGATCTTTGTGCTACAGTGTCTCTTTCCCCTTAGTTGTTAGTTTTCTCATTTGTTGATATTTGCACCTCATTTTATGGCGTGTGTTTCCTCCCAACTATTAGATGGATTTTGATTGTTTGCTCATCTTTTCATTTATCTCTGTGTGAATATTGCTTCTATTTGTTTTATACTCGCCCTGGTGATTGTAGGGGAGAGAAGTGATATTCTACTAGGTGAGATAATTGGATTATTTCATATTAGACATCTTTTCTATTACTAAAAATATTTATTTGGGCATATGTTTTATTTTTTTCTACATTATTTCTTAATAGATGGCTTTATTTTACTTTCAAATGTTTTCTGTTATTCCCAATATTGAAGCACATATAAAAATTACTTTTCATTTTCTTTAATGCTCTTATAAGTACTGTACACAATTTATTCATTTTTTTAAAGAAGATGTGCTTCTTTATCTTTAATGCTACTTTTAATCCCTTCTATGTTTTGCAAAAAAAAATTTTTTTTAAATTTTTACTTTAAGTTCTGGGATACATGTGCAGAACGTGCATGTTTGTTACACAGGTATACACGTGCCATGGTGGTTTGCTATACCTATCAACCTGTCATCTACATTAGGTATTTCCCCAAATGCTATCTCTCCCCTAGCCCCCCAGTCCCCGACAGGCCCCAATGTGTGACATTCCCCTTCCTGTATCCATGTGTTCTCATTGTTCAATTCCCACTTATGAGTGAGAACATGCGGTGTTTGGTTTTCTGGTTTTCTGTTCCTATGTTAGTTTGCTGAGAATGGTTTCCAGCTTCATCCATGTCCCTGCAAAGGACATGAATTCATCCTTTTTTATGGCTGCATAGTATTCCATGGTATATATGTGCCACATTTTCTTTATCCAGTCTATCATTGATGGGCATTTGGGTTGGTTCCAAGACTTTGCTATTGTGAACAGTGCTGCAATAAACATACATGTGCATGTCTTTATAGTAGAATGATTTATAATCCTTTGGATATATACCCAGTAATGTGATTGCTGGGTCAGATGTTATTTCTGGTTCTAGATCCTTGAGGAATCATCACACTGTCTTCCACAATGGTTGAACTAGTTTAAACTCCCACCAACAGTGTAAAAGTGTTCCTGTTTCTCCACATCCTCTCCAGCATCTGTTGTTTCCTGACTTTTTGATGATCACTATTCTGTCATGAGATGGTATCTCATTGTGGTTTTGATTTGCATTTCTCTAAAGAACAGTGATGATGAGCTTTTTAAAAAATGTTTCTTGGCCAGATAAATGTCTTATTTTGAGAATATCTGTTCATATCCTTCATTCACTTTTTGATGGGGTTGTTTTTTTCTTGTAAATTTGTTTAAATTCCTTGTTAGCCCTTTGTCAGATGGATTGACTGCAAACATTTTCTCCCATTGTGTAGGTTGCCTGTTCACTCTGATGATAGTTTATTCTGCTGTGCAGAAGCTCTTTAGTTTAATTAGATCCCATTTGTCAATTTTGGCTTTTTTGCCATTGCTTTTGGTGTTTTAGTCATGAAGTCTGTGCCCATGCCTATGTCCTGAATGGTATTGCCTAGGTTTTCTTCTAGGGTTTTTATGGTTTTAGGTCTTACATTTAAGTCTTTAATCGGTCTTGAGTTAATTTTTGTATAAGTTGTAAGGAAAGGGTCCAGTTTCAATTTTCTGCATATGGCTAGCCAGTTTTCCCAACACCATTTATTAAAGAGGGAATCCTTTCCCCATTGCTTGTTTTTGTAAGGTTTGTCAAAAATCAGATGGTTGTATATTTGTGGCATTATTTCTGAGGCCTCTGTTATGTTCCATTGGTCTATATATCTGTTTTGGTACCAGTATCATGCTGTTTTGGTTACTGTATCATAGTTTGAACCATTCCTTTTCTCACCTCAGAGATGAAATTCAAATTTTACTTTAGTATAGTTTGAAGTCAGGTAGCGTGATGCCTCCATCTTTGTTCTTTTTGCTTAGAATTGTCTTGGATATATGGGCTGTTTTTTGGTTCCATGTGAAATTTAAAGTCGTTTTTTCTAAATCTGTGAAGAAAGTCAATGGTAGCTTGATGGGGATAGCACTGAATCTATAAATTACTTTGGGCAGTATGGCCATTTTCACGATATTGATTCTTTCTATCCATGAGCATGGAATGTTCTTCCATTTTTTGTGTCCTCTTTTATTTCCTTGAACAATGGTTTGTAGTTCTTCTTGAGGAGATCTTTCACATCCCTTGTCCCAGAGGGGAACCTGCCAGATGCCAGGAAAATTTATAGCACTAAATGCCCACAAGAGAAAGCAGGAAAAATCTAAAGTCAACACCCTAACATCACAATTAAAAGAACTAGAGAAACAAGAGCAAACAAATTCAAAAGCTAGCAGAAGACAAGAAATAACTAAGAGCAGAGCAGAACTGAAGGAGATAGAGACACAAAAAACCCTTCAAAAAATCCAAGAATCCAGGAGCTGGTTTTTTGAAAGGATCAACAAAATAGATAGACCACTAGCTAGACTAATAAAGAAGAAAAGAGAGAAGAATCAAATACAGCCCTACTGGGAAGTGTCTACCAGTCAGGAGGCACAGGTGTCAGGGACCCACTTGAGGAGGCAGTCTGTCCCTTAGCAGAGCTCAAGTGCTGTGCTGGGAGATCTGCCGCTGCCTTCAGAACCAGCAGGCAGGAACGTTTAAGTCTGCTGAAGCTGCACCCACAGCCGCCCCTTTCCCCAGGTGTTCTGTCCCAGGGAGATGGGAGTTTTATCTATAAGCCCCCTGACTGGGAATGCTACCTTTCTTTCAGAGACGCCCTGCCCAGAGAGGAGGAATCTAGAGAGGCAGTCTGGCTACAGCGGCTTTGTGTAGCTGCTGTGTGCTCCCCCCAGTTCGAACTTCTCTGTGTCTTTGTTTACACTGTGAGGGGAAAACCACCTACTCAATACTCAGTAATGGCGAACGCCCCACCCCCACCATGCTCGAGCATCCCCCTGCTGTGATGGCACTGAGAATTTCAAGCCAGTGGATCTTAGCTTGCTGGGCTCCGTGGGGGTGGGATCTGCTGAGCTAGACCACTTGGCTCCCTGGCTTCAGCCCCTTTCCAAGGGAGTGAATGGTTCTGTCTCGCTGCAGGCACCACAGGAGTATGAAAAAAAAACTACAGCTAGTTCGGAGTCTACCCAAATGAGCGCCCTGTTTTGTGCTTGACACCCAGGGCCCCAGTGGCATAGGCACCCGAGGGAATCTCCTGGTCTGCGAGTTGTGAAGACCGTGGGAGAAGCGTAGTATCTGGGCTGGAGTGCACCGTTCTTCATGGCAATCCGTCATGGCTTCCCTTGGCTAGGGGAGGGAGTTCCCCGACCCCTTGTACTTCCCTCTTGAGGTGATACCCCACCCTGCTTCTGCTTGCCCTCTGTGGGCTGTACCCACTGTCTGACCGATCCCACGGAGATGAACTGGGTACCTCAGTTGGAAATGCAGAAATCACCTGCCTTCTGCATTGATCTCTCTGGGAGCTGCAGACCAGAGCTATTCCTATTCGGTCATCTTGCAAGCCACCGTGTTTTGCGAAAGTTTTAAGACTTCATGTTTTCTTTGGTTTATTTTGTACTGCTGTAAGTACATTTTAGCCTGTAGTTTTTAATGCGTATTTTGGATGGCTTTTATTTAGATTCCATTTTATTTTACCCTTCATCATTACAGCTCTAACAACAGTTCACTAGTTATCAGATGATATAAGGACCTTATTTCTCAGAGACGAGATTTGAGGATTGCATTATGTGGATTTTTATTGCCAATTTAGGCAATTAGTAGTGAGAAGAGAACTAACCTGGGTTTATGGGGTATTCTGAGAAAGTCATTTACTATACAGTGAAACTGCTGTAGCAGAGGCAAATTTTGCATATATTCTTTCTTTCTTTTTTTTTTTTTTTTCTCTATTCAAGGTATAGGCTGAGATGTAATCCAGTTTTGACTTTTTAAAATTGTGTACTCAGGAAAATTAGTAGATGTATTCATATTTTACCCTCTGGAAACCAAAGCACTTCTGTACTAGGATAAATGTGTGACAGCAGTCAGAAACTATAGATGAGAATTTCCCTGCCTACAAGTTTTCTTTTGGTGGAGCTGCACACCCCAGCAGAGCACATCTGTTACTGGTTTATAAAGTCAACATGACCACAAATGTGCTTTGTTTATCCTTCCCTTGTCTCCATCTGTCACACCTAAAAATAAGTTAAGATGTCCATCTTTTCAGGAAAGTAGTGTCCTTGACTGGAATAATCCAAGTGACATGACTGTATTAGTTAGGTGCTGAGGGCTACTCTTCATTGGTTTAATACTTGTTATGCTTATGCTTAGTTTTTCATACTTGACACAGTAGACTGTGAAAGTTTCTGATCTAAGTATAACAATCTAAACATAGATTCAGCTTTTATTTCCTTGATTCACCTTTTCCTCTACCTCTTGTTTCTCAAATAGCAGTCCTTAGAGTTATTCTGCATGAATCTCTTTACTTTCTTCCACAGCACACTTAGGTATACACACTTTGTTTCTTGACTTAACCCTTTCGATCCTATGCCATCTATAATGTATTTAGAAAATACACACACACAGCTGGGCGCGGTAGCTCACGCCTGTAATCCCAGCACTTTGGGAGGTCTAGGCGGGCAGATCACGAGGTCAGGAGATCAAGACCATCCTGGCTAACACAGTGAAACGCTGTCTCTACTAAAAATACAAAAAATTAGCTGGGAGTGGTGGCGGGCGCCTGTGGTCCCAGCTACTCGGGAGGTTGAGGCAGGAGAATGGTGTGAACCCGGGAGGTGGAGCTTGCAGTGAGCTGAGATCACACCACTGCACTCCAGTCTGTGCGACAGAGAGAGACTCTGTCCCCGCCCCCCCCAAAAAAGAAAATACACACACAGACACAAACACACACAGTAACAAGGAAATTGTTTAATAATAAAAGGCAATAAGTCAAAAGTGAGATAATGAATACGTTTTATATCACATGTGCACAAAAAATAAATAAAAGAAAAATGAATAAATAAATGCTTTGTAAAAGCAGAGATAGATGGATGGATAGATACACAGATGACAGGGGATGAATGCAAATGGATTAGAAAAATCTTTGTGGGATGACTGAAATGTTCCAAAATTAAAGTGATATTTGCACATCACTGTAAATTGACTAAAAAGAATTAATGTTTATACTTAAAATGGCTAACCTTTATGGCATGCAAATTTTCCTTAATACGTCTGTTTTTAAAAGATTATTTGAAATCTTGCAATTAATATTTAAAAAAATAATAAATCTATTAATTAAAGGCATTTATTGAGTGCATAGTTCATGCCAAACCATGTGCTAATAGTTTTAGTCTTAGATAAGTATAAAAGTGGTTATTGACTTAAAAGTTTTCAGTACAATAGAAGATTACTGATGAGCCTGTCAAAAATATTCCCTAATTTTATTTATGTTTTTTTAATCAAGTATTTCCATTTACTTATTTTCACCTCTGGTGAAATTCCTCACATGTTAAACACATTTTCCACATTTTCTACTACTACCTTTAACATATTAATCATCATTATTTTAAATTTCCTGGCTGATAGTTCCAGCATCTGAGTCATGTCTGAGTCAGGTCCTATTGATTGTTTTGTCTATTGATAGTAGATTTTCCTGTCTGTTTTCCTTCTTAATTTTGTATCTCACTGAAAATTTTTGTTGATAGTTAGTTATCATGTGTATTTGTGCTTGAAAATGGACATGCCTTTTTTTTCTGCTATGTCTTTAAAAGGTGTGGGGTACAGATTTAGTTCAATCATGAGTTGAGCTATGAGTTAGTTATGTTATTATGATGGTTTCCTCCAATAAACTAATATCTTCAAATTCTTCTAGTATTATATTGTTCCTAGAGTGGTATCTGTTTATCATATAATTTTTCTTATTGTCACCTTCACCTTCAGCTTGTAGCTATCCCTTTAAGCCTATAGCTAAGAGAGGGTCTTTCTTTATGCTCTTGTCCCCTTTTTAGCAGTAGACTGTTTTTGCTTGTTTCTCAGTGCTTGCTAGTATGGTAGGGTAAGACAAAACTATCTGTTGTCATAGTTCAGCCTCAGGCTTAGGAAGGTCCTAAATCTTGGAAGAGGTACTTTTTCGGTAATCTTGAGCTGCGCCCAGTGGCAGGGTATCTCTAATGGTATCTACTCGATATGATATACTTTTTCTTACCCAGAGGTAGATATTTTTCTTCCCTGTTCTCTTTTTTGTTCCTGGAAGTGGTAAAGTTTTCTTTCCTTCCCCATCAAAACTAAAATTTTTGACTTATATTCTACTAGTAGAAGAATACACGTAAGATATCTTATTTTTCTCATCATGGCATCCACTCTTTCCTTCAAACTTTTATTATAGAGGGTAGCTTTCTCTAATCTTTTGCTGTAAGTACAGTCATCTCTTGGATTCTCAGCCATGGAAAGTCGGCCCCAGGACCCCCACAGATGACAAAATCTATGGATGTCCAAGTCTCCTAGTAAGCCCTCAGTATCAACAGGTTCCTGCATCTGCAGATTCAACCATGATTGAAAAGTTGGCCATCTGTATCCACAGGTTCTGCATTGGCAAGTACAGAGGGCTGACTCTACCATGTGACGATCTATAGAGAAGAGTACATGACTGGATGCCAACTTCACTTTTGCCTGCAGCTCCGTGGGGTTCTGTACTCTCATTGTTGCTTATATTTAGCTTCTGGTATTTGGTAAAAATAAATAAATAAATACAAATTTACTGAATTATTTCTAGTTGCTCATATGGCAGCCTCTCTTCCTCTCATGTTTGTCCCCATGTGAATCAGTATTGATGTCCCCATCTCTCCCTAGAGATATGTATCTTTAATATCAGGGTGGGTGGCTGCCCTGATAGCTCTCTGGGTGCATGGACAAAATAAAAATTAAGGGATGTTCAGCAGTGGAGGTTATCTAGCTGAATATGAAGTCCTTGAAACTGTTTTGCCATTACTAGACATGATGTATACTATTCTGTAGCATTTTTTAGTTTTTTGAGTATAAAATCTATACTATATATAGTTAAAACTATATATGAAACTTTATATACCACATATAAACCTTATATATAACACTTTATATGAAAAACTATACCACACACACTTTTTATAGTATAAAAATATTATATGATAGCACTCCTTAGTGTTGTAATCAAAGCTATGGTTTTGCTTGGTTGATACTTGGAAATAATAGTACAAAAGAGAAGAAAATTGTGGTGGGAGAAAATTAAATATGACTAATGGTAGTCTAGAGAAACAAGTAAAAGAAGAAAGAAGGTGCTTAGAGATTACAAAATAAACAGAAATATCAAAAGATTAGGCAAAAGTCAAGGTTAAAAGGCAGATGTATATATGGAGAAAACACAACGTAAGAAAACCCAATGGACAGAAATTGTTGGGATGGGTAAAAGGCGTGTAAGTTGAGGATCTTACTCACAGATGTGTTTGATTTTTATGATCTTGAGTACTGTTTTGGGCATAAATGGTTAGCTAAAGTTGAGTACAGGGTAACATCTTTGGATTAAGAAGTTCTAGGTATTTGGCTGGGCGAGGTGGCTCACGCCTGTAATCACAGCACTTTGGGAGGCTGAGGCATGCGGATTACGGGGTCAGGAGATCGAGACAATTGTGGCTAACCTGGTGAAACCCCATCTCTACTGAAAATACAAAGAATTAGCTGGTGTGGTGGTGGGTGCCTGTAATCTCAGCTACTTGGGAGGTTGAAGCAGGAGAATCGCTTGAACCTGGGAGGCGGAGGTTGCAGTGAGCTGAGATGGTGCCACTGCACTCCAGCCTGGGCAACAAGAGCGAGACTCCATCTAACAAAAAAAAAAAAAAAAAGTTCCAGGTATTTGTAGAGTTAAGTAGAGAATGAATGGTGTGCCGAGACAATTGTACCTTCTAAACATCAACAAACCTAGAATAGAGAATGACTGCTGAAAGCCAGGCATTAAAATTGTGAGCAAACAGTTTTGGAGTGAGTGTGATACTAACAATACAAGGAATGAAGTGATTTTAGTTTGCTGACTTGAGTCATAAGATCAAGAGGGTGCTATGGAATTGGGAATTCTGAATCAACAGAATGTTACTCATCTCCTGGCTTTTATGAGTGTCATGCTTGAAATAATGAGTAATTCTGTCAAGAGGGTTTGAGAGAAGTGAAATTTCAAGGGAGGAATTAAGTTTTGATAGGATTTCTTCAACTTTGGAATCAAAAGCGAACTTTCCCTCTGGATAGGTTACATGAAGTGTCAAGTTCTCTGCATTTTCTTATGACACAGAAAGATGGGAAAAAATAAATGTAGGAATAACAAAAATATTAAACTCAATATTAGCAAATTGAAGTTCATTCAATGATTAATAATGGGGATAAAAATAATTTAAAGGTAAGACAAAATGACAAATTAATTGGAGTTGTACCATTGTAGAGAGCCAAATTCACATTCCCATGCATTGGCAAAGCCTGCAGACAGGGAAGTAGGTGGGATGGCAAAGACCACCACTGAAGATCCTGTTATGGGTAGGTTCCTGTTCTTACCAGATCAGTGAAGCGCTGTGAATGGCTTCTCATAGTTAATGGTTAGCACAGGGCAGACTGCGGAGGCCGCATCAAAGGAAGACAAAAATAGTTATTGTCTGGACTGTTAACCCCTGGCATGTATAAAAGCACTGAATAAACCAGAGCTTGTCGGCGCTTCCCTATCAGGGGACCGTCCCTCCTAATCCCGCTTCTCTGTGTCTTTCTTTCACCATTCTTCTCACTACTTCTTGGTGCATCCCTGAATAACCCCTGCGGCCGGACCGCAAGATACCATATGTGAGAAAATAATTTCAAAAGGCAACAGGGAACTCATGTGCATGAAAAATGCATTATGCTCATGTCGTCAAATAGAATAGAACAAAATCTATAAATTTAAAATTATGAGTATATTTTAACTAAACATAAAGAATAACCTTCTAAGGGTGAATTGTCTAACAATTAAAATAAATGCCTTAAAATTTCCTTGCTGTGTATTAATACACTTCGGGCAAGCACTTCTTAACTGTTAACTTGTGGAAAGAGAGGCAAGATTTGAATTTGGTAATTCAATTTTCAGATAAAATAACAGCGTATTAAAGTATTTATGACCATATTACCAATTAGTAGTCTATTTGTCTCTAATTCTAGTAAGTAGCCTTACATTTTATATACATTATTATATTGTACAAATATATTAAGGTTAGTGCCTTATATTACAAGGCAAATATCTACAAATAAAGCAATTTTGCCTGTCATTTTAATATACTGAAAGCACAGTGGAATTTCCCGTTGTTTTCTTACAATGTAATTTTAGCATAACCTTGGATCATTAGGACATCCATCAAGAACAGGACGATAATTGCTCAGAATTCCAACTCATTAGGTCATCAGTTCTGACTAATCAGATTGTTTTTGTAAAAAATATTTTGCTGATGAGCATTGAACATTACCTTTTATTGACCATGATGGAATATTTATGTAATTACAACTTAATCTAAAATGCCACCTACAATTTTCTGTAACATAATCTATTCTCTTCTTGAATAATGCAATGCTTTGAAAACTAAACTTTATAATTCAACTAAATACTGCATTTCAACATTTTATTTACCCTTGAATGTTTTGGTTCAGGTTAGTGACCATGAGGCTCTATTTCTCTACAACTGAGCATGTTCTCACAACGATTTCTGTGTTATCAATTCAACCATTGATATTTGGAATAAAGATAGTTAATAAAGTTTGATTTGAACAAGTTCTCAAATTATGCTAGGTAAGTTTACTGATGATTTATTTAAACATGAATATCAAATCCAAGTATTCTAGAGTGATATAATCGACATTTTAAATGTCCCTATAAGATGGGTGTAGTGCACATAAAAGGCAGAAACCTTTGGGTTTAACACATATGTACTTGTTAGGTTTTACTATCAAAATTTTATTGACATTTAGGGTAATTTTGCCAAAACAAATAGCCCACCCTTTCTTGACCAAAGAAGGTTTAGGTGATAAACAGTGCCTAAATTATATTTGGATATTTTTCATGTCAACATATAATTGGCATTGTTTAAGTGGGTGTTATACTAAAGGAGAAATAGTTAAGGTAATACAATCATATGCTACAGTTGGACATATAAATCAGTAAAGGGATTTATCTAAATCTAAACTTTTAAATCAACTGCAAACAGATTCTTTAAGATTTTTAGGGGGCTGAAATTTTATAAATTTGTGTATTTGTATATTTGTAATCCCAAAGTCCTGGGATTACAGGTGTGAGTCACCGCTCCTGGGCGGCCATTTCTAACTCCTTGATTAACTCTCCGGTATGAGAGGGGATATTTCCCTTCTCAGAGGAAACCCTATCATTCCAGAGGTTTGCCCTGGGGCAGAGGAGCGTCCCTGCTGTATTTCCTGTATCTCTCTGTGACAGCTGCTTTCCTGCTGCACATCACTAGCACTCCCCAACAGCTGCTGGGAGGAAGTCCTGCAGGTATTAACTCTTATTTGCCTCTTTCTTCTATCGCATCTCTCCAGTCCCTCTCTTTTGGCAAACACCTAAAATCATATTTACTTAGCATACTTCTCTTTCAAGTAGACAACCTGTTGCTGAATCGTTTTGAAACTATTTTGCTGCGAAAAACTCAAACAAAACAAAACAAAACAACAAAAGGAAAAAACAAAAGAAAACTAAAAAACATAGACCCATCTCTGGTAAACCATTTTTTCTATCTGTTGTCTGAAAAGGGTTATGATGTATCATACAGACTGAAGTACCTTGCACTGAAAAAGTCTGCTAATTACCTGTATACTAAAATAATTTTAAAAGTCATTCAGATCATAAAATATGTATGCAGTTATATACAGTATAAAAATAAAACTTGGAAAATTCAGAGGACATGAACATATTTTCTGTGATTCTCCTGGATTTTTGATCTAAGTCCAGAATCTCTTTCTAATATCAGTTCTCCTCACTCTTGCCTTGCCCTCTGTGCCTCAAACTATCCAAATTCTTGCAGCTGCTGATCTTTCCATTCTCTTTCTTTGCTTGGTGCTTTCACACAACCCCTTTGCTTGGAACAACCCTTCTTGATTCTTTCTTAGGTGTTTTAATGATCTGTACCTCTCATCTGCAGGAAGAGTGTGTCAAAACTTTCCAAGTCTTAGAATACCTGTATAGGTATTTTCAATAGGGAGGATAAGAGGGGACCCCATAGGCCACTGCCTTAGCTCTCTCCAAAGAAATCTCCCTACCAAACTCCAAGATTTGATCATTTTTGCCATTTTTATCTATTTGAGGGTTTCAGTAATCACATACGAGTAGTTTTCCTTTCCTTTTGTAAAATCTGCATATTATGGGTATAACAGCTTTGTTTCGTACTCAGGCATTTATCTGCTATGTTTCCTACTGGCACCGGAGTCAAAATAACTCAGGTAAGGTCACATCCTAATATGCTCTTGCATATATTGATTTTAGGAAGCTGGAATTTTGTTATATCAATTCAGCTCATCTTAGAACATGGCGCACACGTCCTTTAGTTCAGATCTTGTTTCGTCTCTTTCAATAGTGTTTTATAATTTTCCACGTAAGGTTTTATTATTAAATATATATGTTAATTATAACCCTACATATTCTAATTGTACTTCTCTCTTTCTCTCTCTCTCTCTCAGTCACGCTCACCCCACCCTCTTTTTCTCTCTCTGCAGTTGTATGCTGTGCTCATGGCTGACTTAAAACAAAACACTATATTACATTGTTTTGTGTTTCCTTTAAGTAGCATATCGAATTTTTTCACTTTCTTTTTCTTAAAGTATTTTTCATTCATTTATGATTTTTCAAATAACATATAGCTAGATTTCATTTTCACCAAATCTTCACTTCTGTGCATTTGAGCTTTGTAAAAGAAAAATTCCACTGGACACTTGTTGAAAAGAGTAAGGAAAACTAGTTCAAAACTATGGCAGAAAATTCTGGGATTTTAATTGATTGTATTGAATCTATAGATTTATTTAGAAAAAATACACTTTTCATAATATTGACTATTCCATACATACATTTATCTCCTAAATTATTTTAATATTTTATATTTTTCTGTGTAGAATTCTTGCAGATCTCTTAATAAAATTATTCCCAAATATTGGCCTGCCTGTTTTGATGTTCTTGTAAATTTTGAATTTTTGAAGATTACATTTTCTAACACTTTCTGGTTGGTGTATAGTAGTAATACAATCAATTTCTCTGTGGTAATTTGAATAATTCATTTAGAGTTTGCTGGATATTTTAAATGCACTATCATGTTTTCTTTCAATGAGAATTTGCTTTTTTATCTCCAATCCTCAAAACTTTTTTCTCACTCAACGAAACTTCTAGGGCCACCAGCACATTGCCATCTAGATGTAATAATATCAGATACTTGTCCTTTCAATATTTGGTGGTCAATTAAGATATTTCTCTAAGCTTTCTGTGGATATCATTTAGTAGATTAAGATTTTTTTCTAGTCCCACTCTGCTGATAGTTTTTTTATTATAAAATGTCTTCAATTTTATTATTTTTTCATCTGATAATATAATTAGACTTTTATTTATTTTGTTGATGTAATGATATGCATTAATGCTTCCTAAATATTGAACAACCATGCATTTCTGTAATATACTCACCTTTGTGGTTATGTAAAGTCACAGAAAGCTCCAATTGCTAATATTTTGTGAAGATCTTATCTATGTTCATGATGACACTGATCTGGGAATTTTCATTCTACTGACATTCGTGTCAAATTTTGGTGTTAAATTTATGCTGGCATCATGTAGCAATATGCAAAAAGCCTCTTTTCATTGTTTTCTAAGGAAGATTTAATTCATTTATTCCATAAATTATTTGTTTATAGACTGTATGTTGTTATTCTATTTTTTTTCCTGATGTTTGGTATCCTCCTTCTTTTCCTTTTTATTATTCTTCTCAAATAATGTTCCCATGGTTTTATCAGTTATATTGGTCTATTTAATACATTTAGGTTTCATTGATTCTCTTTACTGTATGTTTTGTACTAATAATTTCTACTGTTATTTCGTTCTTCCATTATCTCTACTAATTTTGCCGTTCTATATCTAGTCTCTAGAAAGATAAATTTAGGTCACTGATTTTCAGACTATCCTTTTTGATTTTGTGTGTGTGTGTGTGTGTGTGTATTCCTCCAAGCACAGATATAGCTGCTTCTCACACATTTTCACATACTGTATTTTCATTGTAAATTGATTTCAGTGTACTTTCTCATTTCCAGTGCATTTTCTTCTTGATGCATGGGTTGCTTAATTTCCAAAGATATATTTTAATCTTTTGTTTTGTTTTAAATTGATTTCTGGCTTAATTTCAAGTCAGGAAGATAAATTACTGTGTATAATTGCAGTACTGGGAAATGCACTGACTTCCTTTAGGGTCTAACACGGGATCAATTTTTATAAACATTCCATCTGAATTTGGAAAAGAAAACTGTGTGTTCTTCAGTTGTTGGGTTCAATGCTCTAAAGACCCATCCATTCATATTGTTAATTATGTTTTACAAATTTTTTTACAAATTTACTGCTTATCATTGTTTTTCTTTTATCCATCGAGAGAGAGAGATGTCAAAAATCTTCCATTATAATTGAGAGTATTCTATTTATATTTTTAGGTCCCTTATTCTTACTTTATAACATTTTGGGTCATATCATTATGTATATACACATTAAAAATTGCTATTTCCTCAGGGCAAATTGAACATGTTATCATTAAAATATTTCTCTTTATCTCTTATGGTGCCTTTTACCTTATAATCTAATGTTGTTGAAAGGTATGACAGTTTTCTTTTTAATGAATGTTTTCTATCATTTTACTTTCAATATTTTTAACCTTCCTCACCCACTTTTTTATATGAGTCTTTTATAATAAGTATACAGCTGAGTTTCATTTAGTGAGATAGTCTAGTAACTTTTGTATTTTAGAAACAACAAGGTGAATGCTTATTTGCTCATTGTCTATTGTCTATCCTCACTTTTTAATATTTCTTTTCTCACCTTTCATGTCATCTTTTGCATCAATTATTTTATTTATCTATTATATAAGTCTGTTTCTTTGTTAGTCATATCTCGTTATTTCCTTTGGTCATAAAGCTATAGATTACAACATGTGTCAGTGATTAATTACAAACTCTTTAAATTAGGATATTTATGACTTCCTGGTTAATTTATAGATCTATGCTTCTAAGGAAACTTTTTATTACAAATGCATCCCACCTCTGATTTACTTGGAATTGTGGTTGAATATTTTAATTTTATGTTTATTTATAACACCACAAGATTTTTTTTGTACTTCAGTATTAATTGTAGTAACACAAGTTTTTTACTGTGACATTTTTTGTTTATTTCTTTCTATATCTCTCCACTTCTATCTAGAAAAATTTCCCTTATTTTCTGATAATACCCTTTCATTTTTCCTCTATTGAGGTTTTTAAATTTTTATTTTAAATTCAGGGGTACATGTGCAGGATGTGCATCTTTGTAACATAGGTAAATATGTGTCATGGGGGTTTGTTATACAGGTTATTTCATCACTCAGGTATTAAGCCTAGTATCCATTAGTTATTTTTCTTGATCCTCTCCCTCCTCCCACTTTCCACCCTCCAACAGGCCCTGGTGTGTGTTGTTCCCCTCTATGTATTCTCATCTTTATTGCAGTTTTGCTGGCATATTCTCACAAGTAATTCTGTCTACAAATATATTCATTTCACTGAGAGGTAAGTGTTGTTTTGCCCAATTCTGACACTATATAGTATGGGCTACCAGCAAAGGTGTTAATGTCTGTAAAGCTGCATAGAAACAGTTAAAGGTCCAGTGTGAAGGCACCAGTTTTGGTCAAACTCAGGCTTAGACTCAAACCTCTCTGTCTAACCAGGGTGCTTTATGAACCATGAATGCTGATGATTTTATGTAACAGAGTTGCAACCACATGACTTGAACATCCGAGCCTCTGTGGATAGGCAGGCAGGGATTGTGTTTAGCCCTACATATGAAAATTGAGCTATGACAACAGAGCCACTATCGTAAGTTCTGTCCTATCATGTTCTTGTTGAACCCTGGGCAGGAAGGATCAATACTTTCCTAATCATGCAGTGCAAAGCCCCCAATCCCAAACTGGGACAATACTCCCAGACTCTGACATCTGCTCCATTACATGCTGCATATTCCCTCTCAGTGTGCTGGGAAAATGAGGACCACGACCATGCCATTAGTTCCTTCTCTGCAGTATTTTCTGATAAGCATTCTCTAGCTGCTTTTATGCATGTAATGATGTGCTACTTAGGTAGCTCCCCTTGTCTTCATGATATTCACTTTCATTGTTAAAGAAGATTTTCCTGGTTATAGAATTCTGAGCTAGCAGTCATTTTCTGTTCTACTTTAAAGATATCATTCCATTATTTCTTGATACCCACTGTTTCTCTTGAGATATGTGCTCAAAGATATTGTTGTTCTGCGAAAGTTAATCTCTCTTTATCCTCTGTCTGCATTTATGATTTTCTTTTTGTTACTTTCTGCTTTTTTTTTTTTTTTTTTTTTTTGCAGTTTAACTGAGATATGCCCAATTGAGGTTTTCTTTGAATTTGTCTTCCTCTTTGTAGATTTTGCTTTAAATCTCTGCCTTAATATTTTTCGTCACTCTTGGAAAATTATCAACCATTTGTTCTTTAGATGTTACACTGACTTGCTTCTATCCTTGCTGATCTATTTCAAGTAATCTCTTAACTCTAGGGCTTAACCACTGGGTTGCTGGAGAGAATTTATTGTGGCCTTCTTGGTCCCTGATATCCAGTTTTCTTCCTCATAACCCTGGGGCATAAAATGGCTTCATAATTTCTTACATTCTCTGCTTTATTTTCCTTTATTTGAAAAGTTAATTCAAAAGCTGAGTTCTTCCTCAGTTTACTTCTTTGTCAGAAGTATCCTTTTATCCTTTTAATATTGCCATACTGATTTTTAAAATATTTTATTAAGACTTGTTCTCTGGGGGAAGGGCCAAGATGGCTGAGTAGAAACAGCTCTGGTCTGCAGCTCCCAACGAGATGAACGCAAAAGGCAAGTGATTTTTGCGTTTCCAACTGAGATACCCAGATTTTCTAATTGGGAACTAACTAAGCGGTTGGCAGGAACCATGAAGAGCAAGAAAAAGCAGGGTAAGGTGATGCTTCACCTGGGAGCTACACAGGGCAAAGGGGACTCCCTCCCCCAGCCAAGACAGGCAGTGAAGGACTGTGCTATCCACCTGGGTTTCTACAGTTTTCCCATGGTTTTTTGCAATCTGTGGTTCAGAAGATTCCCTTGTGTGCTTACACCACCAGAGACTTGGTCCCAAGCACGAAACTGGACAGACCCACGGCAGCTGCACAGGTTGGCAGCCATTGGGGCAGGCACTGAGCTGCAGGAGTTTTAACATACTCCTGCAGCTCGCGGAACTCCAGAGTGGCAGGAAAGCCGTCCACTCCTATGGAAAGGGGGCTGAAGCCAGGGACCCAAGCAACCTCACTCAGCAGGTCCCACTCCTATGGAACTCTGCAAGTTAACACCCACTGGCTTGGAATCCCTGCAAGCCAGCACAATAGCCTGGAGTCTGCCTCTCCCGGTGGGAGAGGTGACTGCTATTACTGCGGCTGTCTTCAGCAGTGTTCCCCAGCCAGTGCTAGGGAGGCTGGGCGGTTTAGACTGGGTATTGTTACCGAAAGCACAGCACAGTAGCTGTGGCAGATCATGGCCAGACTGCTTCTTTAGGTGGGACCTGGATCCATCCCTCCTCAATGGGCACCGCCTCCCTGCAGGAATTCCAGCAACTCTAGCTGGGGGTTTACAGACATAACTCTCATCTCCCTGGGACAGAGCACCTGTGGGGATGGGTGGCCACTGTCTCAGGTTCAGTGGACTTAATATTTTCTACCTGTTGGCTCTGAAGAGTCCAGTTGAGCTGGACGACGGGGATTCCTCCAGCACAGCACATCAGCTCCACTAAGGGGCAGCCAGACTGCTTCCCCCTGACACCATGCCTTCTATCTGAATGAGACCTCCCAACGGGGGTCAGCAGACACCTCACACAGGACAGCTCCAGCTGGCATCAGGTGGTTGCCCCTCTGGGAGGAAGTTTCAGGAGGAAGTAGCAGGCAGCAATCTTTACTGCTTGCCAGCCTCCACTGATGATACCCAGGCAAACGAGGTCTGGAGTGGACCCCCATCAAACTGTAGCAGACCTGCAGAAGAGGAGCCTGAAGAAAAAAAAAAAAAAGAAAAAGAAAAGCAACAGAAAGCAACAATATTAACAAAAAAGTCCCCACAAAAACCCCATCCAAAGGTCAATAACCTCCAAAAGGAAAGGTAGATAAATCCCTGAAGATGAGGAAAAACCAATGCAAACATGCTGAAAATTCTGAAAGCCAGAATGCCTATTCTTCTCCAAATGATTGCAACAGCTCTCTAGCAAGGGCACCGAACCAGGCTGAAGCTGAGATGGATGAACTAACAGAAGTAGGCTTCAGAAAGTGGATAACAACAAAGTTCACTGAGCTAAAGTATTATGTCCTAACCCAATGCAAAGAAGCTAGAAACCATGCTAAAAGGTTACAGGAGCTGTTAACCAGAAAAATGAAATGACCTGATGGAGCTGAAAAACACAGCACAAGAACTTCATGACGGAAACACAAGCATCAATAGCCGAATCAATCAAGTGGAAGAATATCAGAGCTTGAAGACTATCTTGCTGAAATAAGGCAGGCAGACAAGATTAGAGAAAGAAGAATGAAAAAAAATGAACAAAACCTCAGAAAACTATGGGACTATATAAAAAGGCTGAACATATGACTGATTGGAGTACCTGAAAGAGACGTGGAGAAGGGAACCAAGTTGGAAAACACACTTCAGGATATCATCCAGGAGAACTCCAACCTAACAGGACAAGCCAACATTCAAATTCAGGAAATCCAGAGAATCCCAATAAGATACTCCACAAGAAGATCAACCCTAAGATACATAATCATCAGCTTCTCCAAGGTCAAAATGAAGGAAAAAATGTTAAGGGCAGCCAGAGAGAAAGGCCAGGTCACCTACAAAGGTAAGCCCATCAGACTAACAGCAGACCTCTCACCAGAAACCCTACAAGCCAGAAGAGATTGGGGCTAGTATTAAACATTCTTAATGAAAATAATTTTCAAACCAGAATTTTGTGTCCAGCCAAACTAAGCTTCATAAGCAAAGGAGACAGAAAATCCTTTTCAGAAAAGCAAATGATGAGGTATTTTATTACCATCATGCCTGCGTTTCAAGAGCTCCTGAAGGAAGCACTAAACATGGAAAGGAAAAACCATTATCAGCCAGTACAAAAATACACTGAAGTACACAGACCAATGACACTATGAAACACCTATATTAACAAGTCTGCAAAATTTACCAATCAGCATCATGATGAGAGTATCAAATTCACACATAACAATATGAACCTTAAATGTAAATGGGCTAAATGCCCCAATTAAAAGACGCAGAATGGCAAACTAGATAAAAATGCAAGACCCATCAGTGTGCTGTATTCAAAATATACATCTCACAGGCAAAGACACCCATAAGCTCAAAGTAAAGGAATGGAGGAAAATTACCAAGAAAATGGAAAGCAGAAAAAGCAGGAGTTGCAATCCTAGTTTCCGACAAAATGGACTTTAAACCAACAAAAGTCAAAAAAGATAAAGAAGGGCATTATATAATGGTAAAGGTTTCGATTCAACAAGAAGAGCGAACTGTCTTAAATACATATGCACCCAATGCAGGAGCACCCAGATTCATAAAAGAAGTTCTTAGAGACCTATGAAGAGACTTAGACCCTCCAACAATAATAGTGGGAGATTTTAATACCTGCTATCAGTATTAGACAGATCATCAACAAGACAGAAAATTAACAAAGCTATTCAAGACTTGAACTCAGCTCTGGACCAAGTGGACCTGATAGATATCTACAGAACTCTCCACCCTGAAACAACAGAATATACATTATTCTCAGTGCTACATGGCACCTACTCTGAAATTGACCACATCATTGAAAGTACACTCCTCAGCAAATGCAAAAAACTGAAATCATAACAGTCTTTCAGGCCACAGTGCAATCAAATTAGCACTCAAGATTTAGAAACCCACTCAAAACCATGAAACAACATGGAAATTTAACAACTTGCTCCTGAATGTCTTTGGGGTAAATAATGAAATTAAGGCAGAAATCAAGAAGTTCTTTGAAACTAATGAGAATAAAGAGACAATGTACCAGAATCTCCGGGATGCAGCTAAAGCAGTGTTAAGAGGGAAATTTATAGCACTAAATGCTCACATCAAAAATCTAGAAAGATCTCAAATGTGCACACCCTTACATCACAACTGAAAGAACTAGAGAACCAAGAGCAAATAAATCCCAGAGCTGGCAGAAGACAAGAAATAACCAAGGCCAGAGCAGAACTGAAAGAGATAGAGAGACACACACACAAAACAACCCTTCAAAAAAAATCAGTGAATCCAGGAGCAGGTTTAAAAAAAATCAATAAAATCGATAGAATGCTAGCTCTAGACTAATAAGGAAGAAAAGAGAGAAGATTCAAATAAACACAATCAGAAATGATAAGGGGATACCACCACTGACCCCACAGAAATACAAACAACTATCAGAGAATACTATAAACACCTCTATGCAAATAAACTGAAAAACCTATAAGAAATGGATAAATTCCTGGACACATACACCCTTCTAAGAATGAAACGGAAGAAGTTGTAAACCTGAATAGACCAATAACAAGTTCTGAAATTAAGGCAGTAATAAATAGCATACCAACCAAAAAAATTCCAGGACCAGATGGATTTATAGCTGAATTCTACCAGAAGTACAAAGAGGAGCTGGTACCATTTCTTCTGAAATTATTCCAAACAATTGAAAAAGAGGGATTCCTCCCTAACTCGTTTTATGAGGCCAGCATCATTCTGATACCAAAACTTGGCAGAGATACAACAAAAAAAGTAAACTTCAGGCCAATATCCTTGATCAAGATCAATGCAAAAATCCCCAGTAAAATACTGGCACACTGAATCCAGCAACACGTCAAAAAGCTCATCCACCACAATCAAGTCAACTTTATCCCAGGATTCGAGGCTGGTTCAACATATGCAAATCAATAGACGTAATTCATCACATAAACAGAACTAAAGACCAAAACCACACGATTATCCCAATAGACACAGAAAAGAGCAACATCTTTTCAGGTTAAAAACTCTCACTATGCAGCCGTAAAAAAGGATGAGTTCATGTCCTTTGTAGGGACATGAATGAAGCTGGAAACCATCATTCTCAGCAAAGTATCACAAGGACAAAAAACCAAACCGTGTTAGTTACTGTAAAGCTATTAATTGAATTCTTAATTTCAGTTATTTTATTTATTGTTGTTAGAAAATTTCGATTTTTTCCCAAATCTACTGATGCCAACTTTTATATCTTCCAACCAAAATTTTAAACTTCATTTCTGTGCTGAATTTGGTTGATTGCAGTAGATATGGGATAATTATAATGGCAACTTAAATTGTGTGTGGACCTTGATGAGCCTTTTCATTCCTTTTTCCCCAGGAAGCTGCCTAAACCTTAGCAGGGTTCACAGTTGTTTTTCTAATCAGTAAATGGGCTCTGGGCAAAAGTGTCCCTGAGTTCTAGGTTTACAGTTTTGAATTCTTGCCTTCTCTCAGATTTTGCTGTGGTAATTGTTGTCTCACCTTCTTGTTAGTTCTAAAAGACATTTTTATTTTATTCAGTAGTAAGATTGTTTGAGAGACCATGATTACTAAAAGTGAAATGTTTTCTTTATATGCTTTTTTTTTCTAACTCTATTTTTAGGCTGTATTTCTAGAAGCAATCACAGTAGATTAATTTTGAAATCTGAATTCTGAGACATTGGTATTTTGATCACAAATATAAGATCCAACTATAAAACATATATTAAAAATACAACAGTCAAAAGGATATTAATTATATTAAAATATGTTAAAATATTAATGATTGTCAATATAAACATAAATATTTTTATATTATAGAAATATCTAATTAGCAGTACAAGATGGATCATCTAACTTAACATTGCCTGTGGGGCTTTTTTGTTTTTCATACAATGGAGTATTTAGGAATAATGTAGATTAGACTGTTAGATATAGGTAGAACATAGAGTTGCTTTAATTGTCATTAGCTTATTATTCATGGTCCTTCTGTTGTCCAAGCTGCTGTTGAGGACCTTCATAAAATTTGTATATTTTTTTCTCAAAGAGAATTCTCAAAATTTTGTAAATCTCAATTCCCAAAGAAAATCTAGAGCCATCTTTTGTATATTCAAATTATGTATGGAAACAAATATGTTAGTTTAATTATTCAACATTTAAGGCATGTAAATATGGACTATGTTACTATTTATATTTCTTATTATTTTGTTGTCATGTATAAAGATAGATATTATGATTGTAAGTATACTTCTATCACTATGGGAGTATTTGATAGGGGAGGCTCTGATAGTGCATCAAGTGTATAAAAATTAAGAGAAAAAAGGTGGATAAAGCAGTGCTTCTTTTTAGATCTGCTTTCAACTAACTTTCATAACTGTATTTCTGAAACTATAATATATTTATGTTATATAGTTGAATATTAGTGTGTTGGGGGGCTGTGGGTGTGTGTGAAACATTAGTTTGGACACCTGTCTCTTTCACCTATTCTTTAGAAAGGGATTCTTTCACTATCCAGCCTTATAGGGACTTGAAACATCCTCTGCTCTATTCTTCATTCCCACATGCCCGTCTGAACTGTATCTTATCACCCATTTGTCTTTCCTTGAACCATAGAAAGGCCCTGGGATTTTGTGGATTATATCTATAAAGCCAAAAGGATTTATAAAAATATATATTTGAATGTATCTAAATATTAAATTTTAAGGTGACTATAATAATATTTAATTCAGAATTTTTTCAGAAGCTAAAGTAATGTCATAACGTGTATTAGAACATCAGTTTTTTGGAAATATGTCCATTAAATATTTAGATATCAACAGGACCAAATTATTTTCAATGTTGCCAAGATTATTAAATTAAATGACCTGATAAGAATATAACATACTTGAGTCTCATTTGCTTTGCATTTCTTAATATTAGTCGACACAATTGAATATAGTAAGAGAAGTTGTGTAGGATGA
This sequence comes from Symphalangus syndactylus, assembly GCF_028878055.3. NCBI lineage: Eukaryota > Metazoa > Chordata > Mammalia > Primates > Hylobatidae > Symphalangus > Symphalangus syndactylus. The sequence continues at coordinate 18,943,172 of NC_072423.2, read as the reverse complement.
AACCTATATTTAAAAAGTGAATATTAAAACATTTTCATATCTTAAATTTGAATTCATTATGCAATTCAATGAGTTTTATTAATTTCTTAAGATACAACTGCTTGTAAGTCATAATAAGTTGCTTTAATTCTAATTGTGCCACTTGGAATAGGTTTTTCCAGTTATTATTGAAATGATAGATTAAAATACGATCACAAAAATTTTATCTTCTTTATTTGAGCCATTTTATTTATTTATTTATTTATTTATTTATTTATTTATTTATTTTTGAAACAGGGTTTTGCTCTTGTCACCCAGGCTGGAGTGCAGTAGCATGATCTCGGCTCACTGCAACCTCTGCCTCCCCAGTTCAATGAATTCTCCTGCCTCAGCCTCCTGAATAGCTGGAATTACAGATGCCTGGTGCCATGCCTGGCTAGTTTTTCTATTTTTAGTAGAGACAGGGTTTCACCATGTTGGCCAGGCTGGTCTCAATCTCCTGATCTCAGGTGATCTGCCCACCTCGGCCTCCCAAAGTGCTGGGATTACAGGCGTGAGCTACCGTGCCCAGACTATTTGAGCCACTTTAAATAGAATTTATATGCCAAATTAATATGCAATCTCAAATTTAAAGATAATTGCATCACAATCTGCAATTTGTGAAGGAAAATGAAAGAAGTTATTGATAATTTGGAAAACTGCTGAGAGGGAATTAACCTAACCACAGCAAATATAAGATCATATTTTCACGACCCTTCTTGTAGACATTTGAAATCTAGACAAGTCAAGATCATTAACCTTATAAATTCTAAATTATCTAAATTATTTGTTAGGAAATGGAAATTTGTTCAAACAAGAAGATTAGAACATGTGCACTTCAGATACACTTAAATAGATTCAGTTTTGTAAGTTTTTAAAAAAATTCATAGTTTAATATTAACTGTATGTATTTTAAAACTAGAAATTTTACTTAGGAATCTAGTGATACCTTGTGCCTTGTAAATATAAGGGTACAATAATATATTCAAAGTTCTAGAAATCATAGAATCAGAAAGTTGCATATGAAAAATAATTTGTTTTCAATAATCATACTTGTATAAATTACACAATTAACAGTGCTAATCACCTTACTCATTATCTATGTCTTTGGTGAAGCTTATAATGAATGTCCAGAAACATTGCACATCAATATTATTTGTGAGTATGGGAAAATAGTTGGCATATTACTGATCATTTTGCTTCAGAAAAGCAGCAAGTTGGAAAGACATCGACGTCAATAGATATATCCAATAATAAATAACTTCTGTTATTTTTCTTTCCTCTGGTCTTAGGCCTCAATCAAAGATTTGACTCAAAAATTTACATGGCGGCTGGGCGTGGTGGCTCACACCTGTAATCCCAGCACTTTGGGAGGCCAAGACGGATGGATCACCTGAGGTCAGGAGTTTGAGAACAGCCTAGCCAACATGGCAAAACCCATCTCTACTAAAAATAGAAAAATCAGCAGGGCACGGTGGCATGTGCCTGTAATTCCAGCTACTTGGCAGGCTGAGGCAAAAGAATCGTTTGAACCCAGGAGGCAGAGGTTGCAGCGAGCCAAGACGGCACCACTGCACTCCAGCCTGGGCAATAGAGTGAGACTGTCTCCAAAAAAAAAAATAATAAAATAATAAAATAAAATAATTTACATGGCAACTTTGATCCAATGTGTAATTTATCCAGAATTTAGTTGTGGGTCCAGTGAATTTTCAAATAGTAAGCTGACTGTATGTATCCTTAATTTAAATAACGTGAGACATTGGGATAGATATAGATGGGTTTTTCAAAAATAAGAAGCAAATGATAATAGCAAACAGTTACAGACCGTACACTATAAAACAGGCACTCTTTTAGGAGTCTACCCATATTAACACATAATACAAATTGTTACTCGAAACGCTTTGATACAAAAAAGGGTATGGTAACCCATGTAATACCCCATAATAAGCGGTTGTTTACTTATGCATAAATATAAGAACTGTTTACATCCATAAAAATCGATAGCATTGTTAAGCATCAATTATGTGCAAAAAATTGCACATGTAACTCTATACAAAATAAACTCTCTAGGGAACCTTTGATTTCAGTTGTGGAGATTAAAAATATCATGTATATTAAAACAGTATGACTCAGTGAATACAATATTCCAGGTAAATGTTTAAAATGATATTTCAGATATTTCAGGCTTAATCTCCAAACATCATCTTTGCCTAGAATGTAATCAAGTTATAGTCGTACTGTTAGTTCAGAAGCACGTGCAGAATTCCAGATAATCCAATTCAGTTGAAAACACTGATTATCTGATACCTAACAAGAAATATATGTCCCGAGTAAATAAATAGGTCATAATTCATATGCATTATGATCTAATTCTGGAGATAAATTAATACAGAGAAACAGCTGGAAAATGTAATTAAAAGCTAAGAATTTAGAGTAAGAAGAGATTCCTGGGTTCAGAGCAGGGAGAATAATGTTAGGGTGAATGAACACAGCTCCTCTAAACAGGGAAAATGTGAGAAGACCCCCTGGGAAAGCCGAGTGACTTGGTAAATATCAAAAGAAGCACATGGCAGGACATACTGTGTTCCATGAGGACATAAGCGGTGGTTGCATATTTTTTGTTTGGTTTACAAATATTTTTTAAATTTTTACATTGTTAATTTGTTATGCATATGTAATAGTTGTACATATTTATGGAGTACATGTGATATTTTGATGTAGGCTTACAATGTGTAATGATCAAATCTGAGTAAATGGGATGTCCATCACCTCAAACATTTATTGTTTGTGTTGGGAACACTCCAACTCTACTCTTCTAGTTATTTTAAGATGTACAATAAATTATTAACTGTAGCTGCTGCCCTATCATGCTACTGACTACTGGATATTAATCCACTGATCTAACTGTATTTTGGTACTCATCCACCAATCTCTTTTTATCTCCACCTCCCTGCTACCCTTCCCAGATGCATATTTTTATCTAGCAATGCATTCCATGAAAAAATAAAGAAAACAAGAGTTACAGGAATTTTTTTTAAAAAACGCAACATACAATTTTATTTGCTCTGACTCTTAAAATGCTGCATTGATGTCTGGTCGATTTACTGTATATTTTATTAAATAATTATAATATATTCTCCATATTAGATTTATAGCTAGCATAATCTTCAAATAGAAAAGGGCAACATTTATTACTTCAGTCAGAGTTACCCAGCCTACCCAAACTTAGGATGGAGAAAGGATTTCAATCATTTTTTTCCATTTAATTTTTATTGGGCATTAAAATAATCAAAACTCCTTGAAAGATTGTTAATTTTATCCTCTAAAAACATGGTCCTTCCTTTATATGTGGTAAATGGTAACTCAAATCTCTGAATGTTTTGGTTGTGAGAATATAACAGATAAGACACTTAAAAACTTCAGTGGAACTCTCTCCCCCCTCCCCATTTATTAAAATGTAAGAAAATAGACGAATGGAAAAATACCTACTACATCATAGCAAAACAGGGTGACTATAGTCAATAGTCTACATTTTCACATAACTTAAAGAGTGTAATTGGATTGTTTGCAATTCAATGAATAAATGCTTGGGGGGATGGATACCTCATTCTTCATGTTATGCTTATTTCACATTATTTTATATATATTATATATATATATATAAAATGGATATATATATAATGGATACCCCATTCTTCATGTTGTGCTTATTTCACATTATTATATATATTATATATCTGTATCAAAACATCTCATGTACCCCATAAACATATACACCTACTATGTAACAAAAAATAAAAATTAAAATTAAAAAAACTACAATCAGAAGAAAAAGCAAGTTTCACTATAACAAATGCACTCACAAGTGAGCTCATATAAATAAGGGAAATTCCAGTGAGCCAAAAATAAAGGGAACACTAAACCTAAGGCATAAGTTCTGCCATAGATGGATGTGATTTATAATGTTGGTTATGCAGAAGCCATGAGTTTAATGCACGTATAGAGCAGAATATGAGGGTTCAGGGCAGCACAGGGCTGTTTTGGAGGTGAGACCCATGCACAAAAGCCAGACTTGAAAAGCTCTATCATTAGTAAAATGGCAAACTAAAAAAAGTGAAATAAAAATTTCCAACTGTCAAAAGGAGAAAACAAAGAAGACTTACAATTTTGTCTTGTTCTCTGTTATGGGTTAAACTGTGTCCCCAAAAATCTCATATGTTGAAGTCCTAATAGATAGTATCTCAGAAAGTAACCTTAATTAAAGACAAGATTTTTACAGTTAATAAAGTTAAAATTAGATCTATAGTGTGGATCCCAATCTAATATGACTAGTGTCTTCTAAGAAGAAGAAATTTGTGTCAGAGGCATTAGAACCAGAGAGACTCCATCTTGAGTGAGGGCTAGGAAAATGAGGCTGGGTCTTGCTGAGCTGCATTCCCAGAAAGTTAGGTTATTCCTAGCTTTTGCATATTTACAGTTAAGAGAACAGATTGATAATGTTTTCTCAATAGACCCAGACTTGGGAGTGTCCAGATATCCTGATATCTTGAGAACAGAAGCATTCCTAGTTTTGTTTTAAAGAGAATAATATTGATTCTTGCAAAATATCGTAATTAAGAAAATTAATCCTTTATCACAAACCACTGCAGCAGAACGCACTTCCCTATGATCTTTTCTTTATCCTATATATAAGCAAGTTTTGTACCTAGAGTGGACGCATTCCTCCTCTTACTTTCGGGAACGCCCTATTCTGTCTGTGAAGTAGCTATACTTTCACCACATTACTTTCTTTATAAACTTGCTTTTGGTTTGCACTGTAGACTCCCCCTGAATTTTTTCCTGTGCAAAATCCAGGAACTCTTTCTTGGGGTCTGGATCAAGACCCCCTTCCTGTAACATTTGTACACTTGTATATATGGGGAAAATGCTATGGGAACATGAAGACAGCCATTTATAAGCCAAGAGAGAGACCTGGAATAAATCTTCCCCTTAAACTCTTAGAAGAAACCAATCCTGCCAATACCTTGATTTCAACTTTAGCCCTCAGGCTTGTGAGAAAATACATTTTTCTCATTTAAACCACTCAGCTTGTGGTACTTTGTTATGGCAGTCCTAACAAAATTATACACCCTCCAAGAGGAAAACACTCATCCTTTGAGGATTTTTTAATCATGGGCCTGCACCATGTGCAAATTTGACATTTAAGTTTACACTGCCCTTGTGATCTCCGAATCTATTATGTAAAATATTAGAATAAGATACGAATACAGTATTTTGATGCTTCTTGAATGAGACGGGATCTTACAACAGTCTCACCGTAGTTTATAGCATTCCACAGATGAAGTCCTAACAACTATGAACTCACAATCCAAAAATGCAAACCCTAGTAGGAACAATCCTCCACGAGCAAAAGACATGAGCAAAAGAAACCACAAGCAGGGCCGGGCGCAGTGGCTCACGCCTGTAATCTCAGCACTTTGGGAGGCTGAGGTGGGTGGATCACGAGGTCAGGAGATCGAGACCATTCTGGCTAACATGGTGAATCTCCGTCTCTACTAAAAATACAAAAAATTAGCCGGGTGCGGTGGTGGGCGCCTGTAGTCCCAGCTACTCGGGAGGCTGAGGCAGGAGAATGGCGTGAACCCAGGAGGCAGAGGTTGCAGTGAGGCAAGATCGTGCCACTGCACTCCAGCCTGGGTGACAGACAGAGCAAGACTCCATCTCAAAAAAAAGAAAGAAACCACAAGCAGAAAAATTAAATTCCCAAGGAATTAATGCATCAATATAAAAATAAGTTTAAAATGATTCAATGAATAAACACAGAGAGTTAAAAACATAATAAATATACATGATATCAGAAGTCATTTTTGAGAATAAAACACATTTTCAATCAATAAGAAAACAAGAGGAACAGATTATATTTTGTTAAACTTCGTGTTACACATATTCAAATAATGAAGAGTAAACTTACCTTTACAATCTGTATTAGGTTTGACTAATGGATTCCCAGATATGACTTCTATTTCTTTAAAAAAATTCTGAACTATACAATAAGTTGTTTTCTCCAGTCATACTCAATTGGCAATGCAAAGAAGCATTAAGATGCCTGCAATGTATTTTTATTCAAAAATGCGAAGAATAGAAAGCAGGTGGCCGTCACTAGTTCCAAAGGAGTGCTGAAATTCCATGTGTTAAAAAATGACCAGTCCCCTACTTCTGAGGAGAAAAATGTTCCTTGATTATTTCCTGCTACTGAGTTTGGAAGTAGAAATCCAACATAAGAGTGAAGATAAGAACAAAAGTCAATTAAATACAGAAGAATTCCAATAGAGAAAATATGCAGACCTTTATTTGGAGTTGAGTGGCTTTTTTAGCTTGCTTTAGGTCTCTACAAATTAGCGGGTATAAAGGCCTCTTTGAGATTTCATGTATCTTGCTCCCTTTTGTTCCATGTTGGTGGCCCTTTTGGTTTACAAGTATATGTGTGTATCAGAACTTCTGGTTTTGAAAAGATGGAGCAGATATATTTTTCCCTTTTTCTCCAACTAAGTACAATGAAAGTTCCTAGACATTATGTAGAAAACAAACATAGAATTCTGATGGGTAGAGAGAAGGCTACCTGGGTAGAGACCTTGGGACTCCAGGAATGACAGTGAGATGAGTTCCCAAATTTTCTTTTAATTTCATATATTCTGAATTTGGAGCTGAGGAACTTGGTAACTTTGAAATGTCAGAAGGTTCAGACTCAAAAAGTCCCCAAAGGCCTACTCCTTGTAGCCAAATAACCCTTTCCCTCCTTCAACCTAGCAGTAACAAGTATTCCTTCCCCTCGGTGTCAAAGAGGCAAAGTGGGGAACCTGGGCTTCTCCCTTTACTTGGCAGGAGCAAGGTGGCAGCCCACCAAACCCATCTCAAAATGTTCAGATTTCAATCTCAAATCACTTGCCACAGCAGAAAGCAGAAAATCACAATTGAAATGTGATTAGAGGTGACTTAGCAAGACAGTACACTTCTAGAAAATAAACTGCCATGGTTAATGAATCCTCCAAAGACAAAATCGTGGCCCCATTCCTCCTCACTTAAGCAATGGCCAAGAGGCCCACGATTTTACCTCTTGCCAGACTGTAACAAGTTGCAAGAAAAACCCATGCCTGGGTGGTCTTCAGAAAAGGCCAAATAGGGAGCCCAGACATTCACCGTCATCCTCCCCATTCCCTGCAGTGTCACAGAGCATGTGAGGATCCAGGACTTTCACCTCCACCAGGCAGTACTGACAGTAACGAGGCTTCCCTTACCCATCCTGCCTGGGTGGTGTCAGAGGAGGCAGAATAAATGTCTGAAACTTTATTCTTTTAATTAATATAAACAAAATCTGGCTGGGCGCGGTGGCTCACACCTGTAATCAGAGCACTTCGGGAGGCCGAGGCCGGCAGATAACCTGAGATCAGGAGTTTGAGACCAGCCTGGCCAACATGGGAAAACTTCATCTCTACTAAAATAAATACAAAAATTAACCGGGCTTGGAAGCACATGCTTGTAATCTCAGCTACTTGGGAGGCTGAGGCGGGAGAATCTCTTGAACCCAGGAGGTGGAGGTTGCAGTGAGCAGAGATCATGCCACTGCCCTCCAGCCTGGGCAATAGAGCAAGACTTTGTCTCTAAATATATTTAAAATTTATATGTGTGTGTGTGTGTGTATGTAAATCAAAAGAAATATTTGTGAGATCACTGTTACAGAACTGGGCAGTAGTTCATAATTTGTAATGCTGAATATTATTTTATTCTATATCACAAATTCATTTTTTTCTTTAATTGTTGATGGAAATTTTATGGATACCAATTTTCAGCACTTAAGGATAATGTTGCCATCATAACATGAAATTAAATATTTTAGAGTGCATACATTTTGGGGCACATAACAAGAAAAGGAACCTCTTTGTCTTAAATTGTGTTTATATTCAACTTTGATAGACAGTGGTAAAAATTTTTCAAACTATTTGTGCCAATTACCATATGCAAGAGCAGTGTCTTTGCAGGGCCAAATGATGAGATATGTTTGCTCTTGTTAGTCTTTAAATTTAGCAATTCACTTTGGTGTGTATAGGCATCCCTTGCTTTATTGTTCTTCACATGATTGTGCCTCCCAGATACAGCACATTATACAGATTGGTTTGTGGCAACGCTGCATTGAGCAAGTCTATCAGCACCATTTTCCCAAAAACATGTGCTCCCTCTGTGCCTGTATGTCCCATTTTGGTAATGTTCTCAATATTTCAAATTTTTAAATTATTGGTATATCTGTTCTGGTGATCTGTAATCAGTGATCTTTGATGTTGCTATTTTAACTGTTTGGGGCACTATGAACCACTTCCAAATAAGATGGCAAACTCAATTGACAAATGTGTGTGTTCCGACTGCTTCACTCATCGGTCATTCCTCCCATCTCTCTTCCTCTCCTAGAGCCTCTCTTTTCCCTCAGACACAACAATATTGCAATTAGGCCCATTCATAACCATACTGTGACCACCAAATATTCGAGTGAAAAGAAGAATCACATGTCTCTCACTTTATATCAAATTTAGAAATGATGAAGCTTAGTGAGGAAGGCAGGTCAAAAGCCACGGTTGGCTGAAAGCTGGGCCTCTTGTGCCAAACAGTTAGCTCAGATGTGAATGCAAAAGTAAAGTTACCGAAGCAAATTAAAATGCTACTCCAGTGAAAGCATGAATGAAAAGAAAGTGAAAGAGCCGTATTGCTGATATGGAGCAAGTTTGAGCATCTGGATAACAGATGAAACCAGCAACAGCATTCCCTTAAACGAAAGTCTAATCCAGTGCAAGGCCCTAGCTCTCTTCAATTCTATCAAGGGTAAGAGAGGTGAGAAGGCTGCAGAAGAAAAGTTTGAAGCAATTACAGGTTGGTTAATGAGGTTTAAATACAGAAGCCATCTCTATAACATAAAAGTTCAAGGTAAAGCACCAAGTGCTGCTGGAGAAACTGCAGCGAGTCATACAGAAGATCAGGCTAAGATCAGTGTTGAAGGTGGCTGCACTAAACAACAGATTTTCAATGTAGAGGAAACAGTCTTACATTTGAAAAAGCTGCTGTCTAGGACTTTCATAGCTAGAGGAAAAAAGTCAATTCTTGTCTTCAAATCTTCAAAGACAGGCCTACTGACTTGTTAGGAATTGATGCAGCTGGTGACTTTTACTTGAAGCCAATGCTCATTTACCATTGATAAAATCCTAGGATCTTTAAGAATTATGTCAAATCTACTCTGCCTATATCCTATAAATGGAATAACAGAGCCTTGATGAAAGCACATCTGTTTATGAAATGATTTACTGAATATTTTAAGACCACTGATGAGCTCTACTGCCCAGAAAAAAAAAAGATTCCTCTCAAAATATTACTGCTCATTGACAATGAATCTGCCTACCCAAGAGCTCTGATGGAGATGTGTAAGGAGATTACTGTTGTTTTCATCTCTGCTAACGCGACACGAATTCTGCAGACTGTGGATCAAGGAGTCATTTCGACTCTCAAGTCTTAATATTTTAAGAAATACGTTTTGTAGGCTGGGCGCGGTGGCTCACGCTTGTAATCTCAGCACTTTGGGAGGCCGAGGCAGGCAGATCACAAGGTCAGGAGATCGAGACCACGGTGAAACCCCGTCTCTACTAAAAAATACAAAAAAAATTAGCCGGGCGTAGTGGCGGGCGCCTGTAGTCCCAGCTCCTCGGAGAGGCTGAGGCAGGAGAATGGCGTGAACCCGGGAGGCGGAGCTTGCAGTGAGCCGAGATCGCGCCACTGCACTCCAGCCTGGGCGACAGAGCCAGACTCCGTCTCAAAAAAAAAAAAAAAAAAAAAGAAATACATTTTGTAAGGTGATAACACAATAGGTAGTGATTAGTCTGGTGGATCTGGCCAAAGTAACTTGAAGCCCTTCTGGAAGAAATTCACCATTCTAGATGCCATTAGGAAGATTTGTGATTCATGGGAGGATTTCAAAATATTGACATTAACAGGAGTTTTGAAAAAGTTGATTCCAACCCCTACAGTTGAGTTTGAGTTTCTTCAAGACTTCAGTGGAGAAAGTAGCTGCAGATGTGGTAGAAATAGCAAGAGAATTAGTATTAGAAGTCAAACCTGAAGATATGACTGAATTGCTGCAACCTCACTATAAAATTTTAAGAGATGAGGAGTTGCTTTTATGGATAAGCAAATAAAGTGCGTCTTTGAGATGAAACCTACTCTTGGTGAAGATTGTGTGAACATTGTTGAGATGACAACAAAGGATTTAGACTATCACAAGTTGATAAAACAGTGTCACAGTTTGCAAAGATTGACCCAAAGTTTGAATGATATTCTACTATCGGTAAAATGCTCTCCAATAGTACCACATGCTACCAAGAAATCATTCATGAAAGGAAGAGCGAATTGATGTAGCAAAATTCATTGTTGTCAATTTTATAAAATTATTGTTAATTCTAATAAATTGCCACAGCAACCTCAACCTATAGCAAATATCGCCCTGAAAAATCAGCAGCCATAAGCATCCAGGAAAGACCTTCCATTAGCAAACTATATTAATACTTAATGGAGGTTCAGATGATCATTAGCATTTATTAGCAATAAATTATTTTTAAATTAAGGCATGCACTTTTTTTAGACATAATGCTATGGCATACTTAATAGACTCTAGAGTATAGTGTAAATATACTTTTATATGTACTGGGAAATCAAAAAAGTTATGTAACCTGCTTTACTGTGATATTTTTATTGTGGTGGTCTTGAACTGAACCTGCAATATCTCCAAGGTGTGCCTGTAGTAATATTTCCTTGTGGTTGAATTTGCACTTTGTTGAAGACATACAAAGTTGAGCATACATTCATATGTTTTTCTGATTTTGTTCTAGTTTGAAGTGCTATATTTCCTTGATAATTTGTAAAGTATACTATTTGTAACTGATTTATAGAAGTTTTTCATATTTTATGGATATAAGCCCGGTATCAGGTATATAATTTTCTTTTTTCATTTGTTAATATCACTTTTTTGATGAATGAATGTTATTAATATCAAAATAGTCCAATTTATTATTCTTTTTATTATTGCTGAAGTATTTCAGGCCCTATTTTTGAACTATTTCTGTGCTCTAGGTTCATGAAGATATTGTACTGTTTTACCTTTCAGTTTTATAATGATACCTTACACTCTTAAATCATCCTAAAATACACTTACAATTGAAGTTTATGCATGTTGTAAAATAGGGATACATTTTTAAAAGTTTTCCATTTGGAAGTGTAACTTGAGCATCACTCCCCCTTTCTTACAGAACTAAGTTTGAATAAAAAGCTTTGCTCCTCTGCCTTCTGCTGTGAGGGAGCATCTCAGATAGGAGCTGCTTTTCAGCATAGCCCAAAAGCTCCACGGTTCTGTCCTAAAGATAACTTAAAACAATTGACAGCCGCCAACTCACAGATGTCAACATGTTACAGCCACAAATAACATGGTATAAAAGCCATTGTATTAGGATTCTCCAGAGAAACAAAACCAATAGTGTGTGTGTGTGTGTGTGTATGTGTGTGTGTGTGTGTGTGTGTGTTTATTTATTGTAAGGAATTAGCTCATGCATCTTGTAGTCAGGGAAACTGAGAAGTCTCACAATCAGCTACCTGAATGCTGGAGACCAAGGAATGCTGATGGTTTAGTTTATTTCTAGTAAGTGAAGGGCATATAATGTAAGTCACAGCCAAGGACAGGGAAGACTGATATTCTGGTTTAAGCAGCCAGGTATGGAGAGCAAATTCTTTCATCTTTTGCTCTTTTGTTCTATTTAGGCTTGCAGTTGATTGGAAGATGCCCATTCAGATTGGGGCAGACAATCTATTTTGTGAATTCTATAGATTCAAATGGTAATCTCATCAGCAAATACCCTCACAGACTCACCCAGAAATAGTGTGTAGTCACCCATGTTTAATGTTTAATGTGGGTCCCAGCCAAGCTGACATATAAAATTGACCATCAGATCCATTAAAGATTTTAGATTGTTAAGCGGAATGCCTTAGTAAAAACTGCCTAATATTTAATTTGGGGTCTGTAGGTGTGGTACTGTCGAGACAAAAATGTATTCTCTTGCCTTCATAACTGGCTGTCCAGCACCAAGGAAGCTGGAAATATGGTAAAATATATTTGCAGTAATGAAGCATTTGGTGAAAGTCATTCTAATAGTCTTGTAGGAAAAAATTGTACAAAAAGTTTTATATTTTTTAAAAAGTGTTTATTAATATTGCTTGATTTGTAATGATTTCAGGTCTATGCATTTTCTTGTAAGACAGTTTTACTTGCATCCTATATTTAACATATAAATATACAGTTAAAAGAAAAACTTCAGCTGAATTAAATTTAAAGGATTTTAATTGAGCAATGAAAGGTTTACGAATAGGGCAGCCCCCAGAATTACAGAAGATCAGACACTCCACCACAGTCACCTGGTGGAAGAAGATTTATAGACAAAGGAAAGGGAAGGGATGTACAGAAATGGAAAGTGAGGTACAGAAACAACTGTATTGGGTATACTTGGCATTTGCCTTACTTGAACACAGTTTGAACAGTCAGCAGTGTGTGAGTGGTTGAAGTATGGCTGCTGAGATTGGCCAAGACTCATCTATTGTTACAGGCACATACTCCTAAGCTAGGTTTTCAGTCTCGTCTACCTATTGGGTTACATTGCAGTTCATCCACAAGGACTCAAATACGGAAGCACAGAGTCCTTCTCAGGCCATATTTCATTCACTTTAACAATATATATATAGTCATGCATCACTTGGTGATGGGGGTCAGTCCTGAGAAATATGCTATTAGGCAATTTTGCCCTTTCATGAACATCATTGAGTGTACTTACACAAACTTTGATGGCCTAGCCTAATACACACCTGACTATAGGGTTTAGTCTATTGCTCCTTGGCTACAAACCTATACAGCATGTGACTGTACTGAATACTGCAGGCAATTGCAAATAATAGTATTTGTGAAACTAAACATATCTAAACCTAGAAAAGGTAGAGTAAAAACAGGGTATAAAAGATAAAAAATGACAGATATGTGTAGGGCATTTACCTTGAATAGGTTTTCCAGGACTGGAAATTGTTCTATGTGAGTCAAGAAGTGAGTAGTGAGTGCATGTGAAGGCCTAGGTGCTACCTGGCACTACCATAGAATTTATAACAACTAGTCTATATTTAGGCTACACTCAATTTAAGAAACATATATTTCTCTTTCTTTAATTATAAGTTAACCTTAGTTTGCTGTAGTGCTTTTACCTTATAATTTTTTTTTTTTTTTTTTTTTTTTTTTTTTTTTGAGATGGAGTCTTACTCTGTTGACCAGGCTGGAGTGCAGTGGTGCGATCTGGGCTCACTGCAAGCTCCGCCTGCTGGGTTCAGGCCATTCTCCTGCCTCAGCCTCCCAAGTAGCTGGGACTATAGGCGCCCGCCACCACACCCGGCTAATTTTTTGTATTGTTTTAGTAGAGATGGGGTTTCACCATGTTAGCCAGGATGGTCTCACTCTCCTGACCTCATGATTCTCTGGCCTCGGCCCCCAAAAGTGCTGGGGTTACAGGCGTGAGCCACCGCGCCTGGCCAACTTTAAATTTTTAACTTTCTGACTCTTTTTTTTTTAACAATGCTTAGCTTAAAACACAAGCATATTGTACAGTTGTGCAAAAATATTTTATTTACATTTTTATTATATAAGATGGATGAAGCTGGAAACCATCATTCTCAGCAAACTATCGCAAGGACAAAAAACCAAACACCGCATGTTCTCACTCATAGGTGGGAATTGAACAATGAGAACACTTGGACACAGGAAGGGGAACATCACACACTGGGGCCTGTTGTGGGGTTGGGGAGGAGGGAGGGATAGCATTAGGAGATATACCTAATGCAAAGGACGAGTTAATGGGTGCAGCACACCAACATGGCACATGTATACATATGTAACAAACCTGCACATTGTGTACATGTACCCTAAAAACTAAGTATAATTAAAAAAAAAAGAAGTTATTCCAAAAGGAAGTTTCCATGGTGTATCAATTGTTGTTAGATGCTTTCTAATGTATTGATTTCTAACACCACATTTAGTTTAGTGCAGTTAAAATTCACATTCACAGTCTTCCTAAAGTGCCTCCTGAATTATCAAATAAAATTTACTACATTCAGTAACAACAACAAAAAAGAATTTTCCTTTTAAAAGTTTATGTTAAAAACAAACACATACATTATCCTAGACCTACACAGTGTCAGAATCATCAATTTCTCTGTCTTCCACCTTCCACATCTTGTCCCAGTGCAAGGTCTTCAGGGACAATAACATTCATTGTCTCCTATGCTAACAGTGCCTTCTGAAATACCTTCTGAAGGACCTGCCTGAGACTGATTTACAGTTAACTTTATACATATATATACATATATATATACATATACACACACACATACATGTACACATACATATATGTGTATATAATTTATTTTATCTATATGGCAGTGGTCCCATGAGATTATAATGGAGTTGAAAAATTCCTATAACTTTGTGAACTCATAGCCATTGTAACATTGTATTGCAATGCATTACTTATGTGTTTGTAGTTATCTGGGTGTAAAAGGAAATATATATTAGCATATACCTCATTTTTAGCATATTTGAAGTATATGCTAAAATAATAAAACATAGTACAATAAATACATAAATCAATAAGAGTTATTATTATCAAGTATTACTCACTGTTCATAATGGTGTGTGCTATCCTTTTATACAACAGGCAGCTCAGGTTTCTTTACACCAGCATCACTACAAACACATGAGTAATGCATTGCACTACAATGTCACAATGGCTATGAGGTCACTAAGCTATAGGAATTTTCAGCTTTGTTATAATCCCATGAGACCACCGTCAACTAGGCAGTCTGCTGTTGACCAACACGTCCTTCTGAGGTACTGCATGACTGTATCTTACTCTCACTGGTACTGTTTTTCATGCAGCTTCTAATTTCTGTTCTCATTCCTCTATGATCCAAGTGAAAATATCCAAGTGAAGAAATTCTTTCTTTTAGTGGGGAAGTGGTAAAAATTTTTACTATTTGCAGTGTTATTAGATGGTAAAAAGTACAATGTCAACTATATGTTTTCTTCTATTTGGAATTTATTGAAATTTTAGTTGAGGACAAATAAATGTGCAATTAATAAATGAACTCTTAAAAACTCCATGT
Organism: Symphalangus syndactylus; assembly: GCF_028878055.3. Lineage (NCBI taxonomy): Eukaryota > Metazoa > Chordata > Mammalia > Primates > Hylobatidae > Symphalangus > Symphalangus syndactylus. The sequence goes on along the minus strand of NC_072423.2, from coordinate 18,927,881 downwards.
TCTTGGACATAGAGGGGAACAACACACACCAGGGAGTTTTGGAGGGTGGGGGATGAGAGGAGGGACAGAATCTCGAAAAATAACTAATGAGTACTAGGCTTAATACCTGAGTGACAACATAATCTGTACAACAAACTCCCATGACACAATATACCTATGTAATAAACTTGTACCCTTGAACTTAAAATAAAAGTTTTTTAAAAAACACCACAAAACTCCATGTTCTAATCTCAGCACTTTGTGAGTCCAAGACAAGAGCATTGCTTGAATGCAGGAGTTCAAGGTGGCAGTGAGCTACGGACAGGGCCATTGCATTCCAGCCTCTCAAAAAACAAACAAACAAACAAACCTATTACATGTTCTTTCTTATATTTACAAGATCCAAATAATATGAATAATATACAAATATAGTAACCTATTAACTATGTTCTTAAAATAATGTATTTCTTCAATTGTCTATTTGTCTCCTTAATCGGTTGGTATTTGAAAGTTACATAGAAGTTTTCAAATGTTATTATAGCTCATTACCTTTGCCTGTATATCTAATGTTTTTTGGTGTATATATTTTGATCCTGGTTTTAAGTACATATAAGATGATGGCGTTATATATTCTTGGAAACCACCGTTTTCAACAAAATTCCTCTTTTATATGTTTAACATTTTGGATTAAATTCTGAATGAATATTTTCAGGCCAACTTAACCTATCACAGAAATTGTTTAGTACATCTTTGTCCCCTGCTTATTTTTCATCTTTATGTCTAGTTATAGTTTGTGTTGGCCTCCCAGTTTTAGCTTATAACTGCTTCTGTGTTATTGTTATTTAATCTAAATTTTATACTATTTACTTTTTAATAAGGAAATAGTCTTTATCCACATTTGTTGTACATATTATCATTTTATAAAAGCTTTTTAGTAGTATGCTTTTTAAAATTTTTGTATTTATTTTTTCAATTTTTGTGGAATTGTGATTTATTTATTTTGTTATATTTATCTTGAATAATACATTTAACAAATGCTTTTTACTGACTTTTTAGAAAGATTTATCAGGAATAACTAAACTAGTTTTCTCTCAACTTTAAGAGTCAAGTGTAATTTTATTTATATATGTCCATACACACACATATTTAAAACTGCAGATGAATTTAGAGCATGTGTATGTGTTTGTGATTTTTTGTATTTATTGCCTATCTAAGAGCAGAAGATGACAGCAAAATGTCATGGGATTGGGAAATAGAAATTGAGATTGATTACATTTCCTGATTATTAATATATTTGATAGGTCTAGCCATATAATGTTTATTTAATGAGAAAGGAGAGACCACCATCAATTTATAGCAGCTTTGAGTACCAATAATTATTTATTCTAATAACTATGTGTAAGAAATGTATGGTCAATATCAATGGTTCACAAAATACAGAAAATTATCTATATGTAGATTTTGTTGATCATGTAAAATATTGATTCATTTTACCTTCCAAAATAAATTCTTGTTAAACATTCTGAATTTAAAAATATATTTTCTATTTTATTTTTAAAGAGTATACATAATCTACACTGGGAGGCCGAGGTGGGCGGATCACGAGGTCAGGAGATCGAGACCTCCCTGGCTCACACCGTGAAACCCCGTCTCTACTAAAAATACAAAAAGAAATTAGCCAGCGTAGTGGTGGGCACCTGTAGTCCCAGCTGCTCGGGAGGCTGAGGCAGGAGAATGGCGTGAACTCAGGAGGCGGAGCTTGCAGTGAGCCAAGATCCTGCCACTGCACTCTAGCCTGGGCAATAGAGCAAGACTCTGTCTCAAACAAACAAACAAACAAACAAGAAAACAAACAAAAGAGTATACATAATCTAGTTCAATCTTCTTTTAATACTAATTGTATTTAAACCCCTTAAGTGTAATTAGCAGGAGATCATAACTTTAATAAATAAAAATACATTACCATTTAGATAAGACAAAACATGATTTTACAAAGTATAAATATGTCTCTAATTTAAATAAAATAATTTATATTATTATTATTAGAGAAAATAGTGTTGTAAATGTATTATGCAAAGTGCATGCTTCATAACACAGTAAAATTACGAACATTCTAAATGTTAAAAAAAGTAACCTTGAAGAAAACACAGTACAGTAAGCTTTCTTAAAAATATAGTTAATAATATCTGTTATTTTCTACAGGCTATTTTTTAATGTTTTAAAAGGTCAATTTATCAGGGTACCCATAAAATTTCATGGAATTTGGTGTTTCAGATTTGATAGTATTTTTTTTTTCTTATTGAGCATGGCTGTATAAAATCTAAATCGACCTAAGGTATTTTGTCTCCGAATGAAGTTATTTATTGCAAGTACTTTTCTCTTATTTTGACATTTCTCTGCCTAACAGAAAACTCCACTCTACAGAAGTAATGGAAATAAACATTGCTTCCAGAAAAATAATTATAAGCCATGGCTTAAATATAAACACCACATTTGAGCTGAAGAAAGATACAAATCTAAAGTTGACCTTTAAAATAAGGTTGAAATTATTTTAATATAACTAAAACACAAAAATTAGTTATTTTATCACTAATTTTAAGTACAATTTTAATTTGTTAACATTTTTAATGCACCAAAGGAGATAGTTTATTTAACGAAAGGAGATAGTAGATACAGAGATAGAAGATAGAGATCTTGGAAGGTTATAAGGTCTGCAATTATTTAGTTTTCTTAAAAACTGTAATGTCATATCTCTAAAGGAAAAGAATAGCTCAGTACTCTATGTTTACTTAGAACATGCATTTCATCAAATAAAAGTGTCACTATCATTTATCCCCAATTCTTTTGAAGAAATTATGTATTTATTTACAGTGAAAATATTAGTAATAGACAAAACAAAATTTTAAGTGTAATGATCATAGTATATATTTGTATTACTTATATAAAGTAACATAGTTAATTAAACCAAAAACGGTTTAGAAATTACGATAGCTGTGGATTCAGATCATATCCCCTCAGAAAATGCCAAAATATAACTTTTCATTAAAGTCACATTTGGATTTATATAACTATTTTCACACTGGAAGTTATGTCACTTTCTTGAAAACGATGAAAAAGATGTCTGCATATTTCTGTATCCGCTTCATGAGCAGCTTTGTCCTTCGTGCTGAGTGCTGCATGACAACAATCTCCCTTTTTAGCAGGTCATTTGCCCCAATTTTGTGGCTTAGAGCAAGAGTCTCATTATTATATTACTTAAGTGTGGTTTATTTCCTGTCATATCGTCTTTGCTTCCCCTTGAAATCAGAGCTGCGGAAACTGTGGGCTGAACCTTGGGGAGACAGGGACAGCATTTGTGGCAAAGGAGCAACTTATTAAAACAAACAAAAAAAAGATGTTCTTTTGTCCTTCAGGAAGATACACTTTGAAGTACTGCAAGGAATGTTAAAAACAAACAAACAAGCAAACAAAAAAACTGGCCTGACACGGTGGCTTATACCTGTAATCCTAGCACTTTGGGAGGCTGGGGTGAGCAGATTGCCTGAGCTCAGGAGTTCGAGACCAGCCTGGCCAAGATGGTGAAACCCTGTCCTTACTGAAATCCACACACACAAAAAATTAGCTGGACGTTGGGGCATGTGCCTGTAGTCTCAGCTACTCGGAAGGCTGAGGAAGGAGAATTTCTTGAACCCAGGAGGTGGAGGTTGCAGGAGCCGAGATCACACCACTGCAATCCAGCCTGGGCAACAGAGCAACTGGATATGTCCCCACACAAAACTGGCCAGCTCAGGCCTGAGTTCCCCAATGCCCTCATGGTCCTAGGTGCCCATGACCTTGCCCAAAGGCCCTACAGAGCTTCTCTGCAAATATTAATCATAACAGGCTGTTTGTAAAATAGCTTACAACGTTCCCTTATCCTTAACAACAAACTCTACCGGAAGCGGGGAGGGAGATATTAATATGCATGATTTGACTATATACTAAGAGATGAAAGAAATGAATATAAACTCAGCCTACAGCTAACGATGACTCAGCACTCTCTTATAAGGGCTAGAAATACATTTATCATAGTCGCTGAATGGCATCTGAAAAACAGGCATAGGTAATGATTTGAAAAAAGTGTTTTCTCCATGTTACACAGCCATAACATTTCTTCGTATCTTTACCCTTTCTTTCATTCCTCAACTTCTATTATATTAACTATCAATACATTCTTTAATCACTGACTTCCTTCTCCACTCATCCCCCTAATCCTGTTTCACTCATCTCTCTCACCCTGTGGACACTTCTGATTATCAAGACACTAAAGGTTTTTCCTGAATTTTCTGGTTTTGTTTGTTTGTTTGTTTGTTTTCTTGTTGCAGGGAGCAATTGACAACAATGTACCCACACTTGCTTGAAACTCTGGCTTTCTCCTGCTGGTCTTGCTTTAGTTGAGATTCCTTCTTAACAGATCCTTCCAAGATTCCTTCATTGGGTTAATTTCCTCTTGCCAATTCCTAATAATAAAACTACTTTAAAGATTGGTACTTAGCTATATATATATTTTTCTCAATTCATTATTCACTCTCCCAAAGAATATACAAACTATGATTTCAATTTTTTCAGTTCCTTTTGAATGAATATCCAAAATGCTTCTCTAATGCTTACTTCTGTTATGATTTTTAGCTGTGTCTCAAAAGTGTCTTTATTGGTTTTTTGTTGTTGTTGTTTGCTTGTTTTTTTAACTTTGTTAGTGACTTAGGGAGGAAACGCAGTAGAAAAAAGATGTTACACTCACCTGTGGAACTTTTGAAATCAAATTTGAAATGTATAAAACTGAGTTGTAGGCACTTTTTTGAGATTCAGCATGAACTTATCACCTCGGGTTTTCTCAAATACTTAAAAGAAGTACAAATGGCTTTAATAGAAGAACAGAAAGGATTTAAGGGTTTCTGTAGTGACTTCCATTAGCTGCATTTAAACACCACTTGCTAAAAGTTCTATTTCTCTATTGTGAACAGTATTAAACGTGAGACTATTTCATCATACTTTCTCTTTTTCTCTAAAAATACAAGTTTTCTGTATACCTTCAGAATATGATCCATGTTTCTAATAGTATAACCCTTCTAAATCATTCACATGTTTCCATGAATATCTCCTGTTGTTACCTAACCAACCATTTATTTTACTGAATGAAGACTTTCCATTACAACAGACATTTGACTTCACTAGCATTAAAGAATTTTTCCTCACATATCAGAACCTACGGAATGATGCCTACATATAAAATCGTTCTTTTTTTTGGCTTTTGTTTTTAAATTTTGCTTTTAAGTCTGATTACAATTAGATATCTTGTAGCATATACCCTAGGTAATAGCTGTCACTTTTACCTTTTTTTATGTTGCAGTGATTTTTCATTCTTGGTTTTGTAATTACATGGCTTAAAATCCCCCATCACCAGGGTTCCAGAAAGCTGATTACTCTTACTTGAGAAAGTGAAATCATTTTCCATCTCCTTGGGTGAATATAAATCAAATGGTGCTCTGGTTTTAAAGCTCTCTTGGCTTTTTTTTTTCTCTCTCCGTTTTAAACTGCTTGCCTTTTCTCTCTCTTGTTACAGGTCACCTTCTGCAATCAGATGTTTCATTTTCCAGAAATACGTTCCGTATTACTCAAATACTGACTCATTTTCACTTTGTCTAAATTCTTTAATATCAAGTATTTTTCTAAATAACATTGTCATTTTTTATAGTAGCTTTCATACCTGAATATATACCACAATCACCTAGAAATCTTTAAGATTAGATAGATAGATAGATAGATGATAGATAGATAGATAGATTCCTGGACAATACTCTAAGATTGTATTGAGACCCAGCAATCTGTATCTTTAGAAACCTTGGCCGGTGACATTAAATGAGAATCTGTCACAGTCCTTGGAACTTGGATCTATAAATTAAAGCTAGAGAAGATAGTTGGTTTCCTATACATTATCAATATGAAGTGTTGAAGCAGACAAATAGTATGCAAGATACAAAATTTGACAATCAATACTAGCAAAAACTATTATATTTACAACAATGCCTTTTCTCATTTCCCCAGCCTTGGATTTTGCAACTACTGCTACACACAAAATTGACATCCCTCCTCATTCAGTTCTCTCCCTAAGTGAGATCTATCTAGGTTTGACGGAGGCAGTATCTAAACATCTCTGGGAATTTCTGCAGATAACTCTTGCCCTTCACTTGTAGGGCTCCTCAGACACTGAGTTATCCTCTCTGTTGAATTGCTGCTAGATTCAATATTCTAGTGCTGACATTGAGATTTTGTGTTGGTTTCACAATGTTTAGTTCATTCTCCTAAAAACCTACACTCTAGTAATTGTGGCCTCACTTTTAATTGCAGCCTTACTTAAAAAGCATGTGTTCCAGGTGGGGATTTTCTGTTTCAACTTTGATCCACAATCTGTTTCTAGTCTAATGCATACCTAAGTCTTTAATACTACTTCAAAGTTTGAAACTTTTAGTTCCCTGTACAATTTTCCATCCTCAATCTTTATTTCTAATAATAACCTGCCTCTGTAACCAGTTGTTGTGTTTTTGTCTATAAATGTTCTGTCTGCCTGGGCTTAGAAAGTGTTTTGAAACAAATGTCTTGTATTGGACCTTCACAATAAACACTGTCTAAACTGCCATTAGTTTAGGTAAACTCTTTGGCATTCTACCTTGCCTACTTAAAATAACCTCTGCCGTAAGTCTGCTCTGGCCAGCAAATACTGTCTTTGACCAGAAGATGATGTTAATGATATTTACTATCTTTTTCTGGAGGTAAACTCTGATGCTAATTAGCCAGGCATGGTGGTGCATGCCTGTTATCCCAACTACTGGGGAGGCTGAGGCAGGAGAATTGCTTGAACCTAGGAGATGGAGGTTGCAGCGAGCTGAGATCATGCCATTGCATTCCAGCCTAGGCAACAAGAGCGAAAATCCATCTCAAAACACACATACACACACACAACAACAACAACAACAACAACAACAACTATGAAGGGTTTTTTTTTTTTTGAGACGGAGTCTCGCTCTTTCGCCCAGGCCGGACTGCAGTGGCGCTATCTCGGCTCACTGTAAGCTCCGCCTCCCGGGTTCACGCCATTCTTCTGCCTCAGCCTCCTGAGTAGCTGGGATTACAGGCGCCCACCACCGCGCCTGGCTAATTTTTTGTATTTTTAGTAGAGACAGGGTTTCACCGTGTTAGCCAAGATGGTCTCGATAACTATGATGGTTTTTATTGACAACTGTGAATATATTAAGAAAACTTAAATGCAATATATATTATTTGTCTTGCACATTGCATAGCCTTATGAAGAACATGTTTCTAAGAGCTCCAAATTAAGTAGTTCTTAATCTAGATTATGAGATCCCTTAGGGAATGCAAATTGAATGATCAGATGAATGGTAATATAGAGGGATCAGCTGTAAACCAATCTCACATATAAAGACAGAAAAATATAATTCAAGGCAGTTTGCTAACAGGTATAAATGCCAACAACTTATTCCCTCATGAAATTATTAATAAAACTGCTCTTGCTTAGTTACCATATAAACATCCTCAGTTTTAATGGGCTAAGTTTGCAACAGATACACACTGTGATAATGTAGGGTTGAGGCTGTGAATAATCTTTTAAGGCATTGTATGACTGCACAACCAATGACTTCATTATCTTTATTGCCATGTATTTCTCATGCATATATTCACTTTTTATCTGGAGTGTAAAAGAACACGGAATTTAAGCAATTACAGCTCTCATAAAGACATTTAAAATGCTTTTTTGGTAAAGTCACTAAAGCAAATTGGCTTGCTGCTCAGCAACGAAGATTTAATACCTAATGAAATAACAGATGGCAGGCAATCATTTCAAAGGAGAAGGACGTGACTAATAGCATAAAGATAATTGATTGCATGGATCTGCGCCTTTGATACTGTCATGGAAAACACTCATCATCTAAGAATTTTTATAAAATATATTTTCTATTGTGGTTCTATGTTGTGTTATAAAGCTGATAGAAATTGAACAAGTAAACAGAACTCTTGTGAGAATATGATACCTTTAACTCCATGGCCCAAAGATACAGTAAAATATAGAATAAGGATATTGTAACATTAGCCAAACAATTTCTTATATGAATATAAGTAGGCCTTTGAGGGGTAATGTAGCTATTCTCAAACAGCATCATATTTATACCTAGTAATGGTTTAAGGGAAGTGGTATGCCACTGATTATGCACAGCCTTTTCCAAATCTCCATCATGTCAATATTTTGAAAGGAGCCCTGTATCTGTATTTATACCATGGAAATGGACCATGCTATAAAATAGTACACACACACACACACACACACACATCTATATCTATGTATATCTATATCTACATTTTAAAGACCACTTGCTAAACATTTACCATGACACTATGTAAGGTAAGGTGAGGTACACAGAGTAAGGATTTCCTGACCCCAATATAAATGTGAACAAAAGATTAAATTTTTGCTCACTGTCTCCAAGCATTCATACTATATGCTTACTAATTTGGCTCCTTGGAGATCTGAGAATAAGTTGGAGGAGTGTGAAATGGGTTAGCCATTTCGCATTGCCTTCAACTGGTACTATGAGGGAGCAGAGTTCTAGTCCCAGTTAATGCACTTGAACATGTGTAAGAAACACACAGTAAGTAGATAGCTTTGCTAGAGGAAGCCCATTCTTTCTGTATTTAAATGACTGGAAAAAATGTTGGATCAGATAATTATGTATCCTGCTCAATTACAGAAGCTAAATTGCATCTTAAATGCAGTGTGCTGATTAGCAAAATGTAGGATTCTGCATATTAGATATTAAAGTATAGAACAGCAAGCGTTCCAGAGGAATCTGAGAATCCTAACCCAATCTCCAAAACATCTCCGGTTGCATGCTTCATGCCTGAAGATCCTAGATATTCATTGTAATGAAGGGTCTGTAATATATTGAAAATTGAAGGAAAGCTTCTTAAGTATCCTGACTGATTTTATCAATTATTATATTTTTTGAGGTCAAAATGAAATGCTGGTATAATTATGACTTAAGAGCAAAGTTGGATACAATTTCTTGCATGAGTTAAAGTCAAAAATATTTCTTAAAATGAAATTTGCAGCCAGCCAAGTTAATTCGAAGAGACACATATAGACAAGGAAGCTCTAAACCAGGAGCATATGAAACAAGATATTTTAACAATTAATGCCTTGTTTGAGTTCAAGTGCTTGGCCTAATATGAAGTAGAATGCAAAGGTAAAGGACTAAATCTAAATATTACAATTCAAGTCTCTGTCAGAGGCAATTAAGTAGAAGCACTTTATTGAAATAGGGTCTTTCATGATTGTTTAGCCCCATGAAATATTTTGGCTTTATTCCTTGTGTTAGTCTATTCAAATATTAGTCTACAAGTCTCCTTTTCAATCAATATCCCTCTTTTTCATCTATTGTTCCTTTTACCTACTATTCTTTGCCCATGTGATTATTCTGTCCTTTTCTTCAAGCCACTTGATGTTAAAGAATATTTTAGAAAGACTTCAGCTAGAAAAGGTAAATATTTCTTGAAAATTAAAATGTTTTAAGTCAAAGAATACCTTTTATTTCAGTAGTGGTGACAGTAACTGAGGGAGATTTGCCTACCTACCAGTGTGCAAATGGTTTCCATTTTGTCAATTCATAATCCTATCCTGTGTTTATTAATAAGGCTGTTTGCTCAACCTCTATGGTTACATTTTATCTTAAATTATTTCTTTACATGTAATTAAGAAAGTAAACATATGTTTGTAAACATACATGATATATGTTTCATCATATATGAAAGTAAACATATTATTTTTGAAAAAAATCAATGAATGAGCCTATAAAATAGTGAGACTAATAGCAAAAATAATTAGAAAATAGTCTCTTTGCAGTTTGAGTTTGTCTGTGCATTTCAGAGTGTTAATAAGACTGAGGGTCAATGTGACTTTTCCAAGGTTTATTGCTTTCAGAAGTCAATGAGTTTCTTTTCTAAATCTAATTTTCTGGGTGATAAATTGATGGGTATTCCATGTACTTTTTCAGCATCTTGTTGGCTGTCTTTACACAGATTCAATATTTAATGAGAGATCAATACTTCTAAGGTACATTTTCTTTTACTTCCTTCACTTAGGAGTCTGGGTAGCTACCAAATCACGAATATCACCAAAACCACAATCTCCATCATCACTCAACCAACAGGAATGTCCTGAGAGCCTGCTTCATGCTCAGCACTGTGAAACTTGCGTTGAAAAACAAAGGCACAAAAGAGAATACAAAATGATTTTATATTATTGGTAGGAGAGTTATCAACATAGCAAAGATTAATAGAGTATAATGTGATTGGCATTTTACAGTCAGGGAATTTTAGAATTTTTGATCTGCCTTTAACAAGCTGGTTACCCAAACTCCCCAATTAATAAAGTCAGACTTGCCAATTGGCACTGGAGAATTAAATGATGTAATGCATTTAATTATGTAGATTGGTGCCTGATATATTTTAGGTGCATGCTTAATGGTAAGGTGATAATAATTACTTTGATTAACTGATGTAAATATATATTGTAAATATCACCAAATGCTGAGAGAGAAACGCAACTCCTATATCTGAACCTACCATTTACGGGTTTGCTTATTGTTGTCATGGGCGAGTCATTTAGCAGCTTAGATTTCCAATATTCCTCCCTCTAAAGTCAGAAAGAGGAATAATTAGTTGACCTTTAATATTCTACCTAGTTGTAATAGTCAACGATTTCATGCATATTCCATTACTTGTAAACAAAAGCTCATAGGCGTTAAAGACTTTAGATGGCTGTGTGTGTGTGTGTGTGTGCGTGCGCGTGCAAGTGTATGTTTTAATTCCATTTGAGTTTCTGTTCTAAGCTGTGAACTTGTCTCCAGGATAACGCACATATGAATTTATGTGCACAGATTTTGAATTGAATTTCAAGCCATTCTGATCTTTGTAGTTCACCTGTAGCCCCGGCTCTCAGGGCGAAGACCTGTCCTCTGTGTTCACTGTATAGAAGTGATGAAAATCACTGGTGGCTGATGTCTGGAATCTGCATATGCCTTTTTAACATTCATTCTGAAGGCAGTTTCTCAGACCAAAATGTTCTGGCTCCTGTTGTTCTACTTTGTCTTGTAAGAATATGCCCAGGAGGCCATAAGTGCTTCATTTTTTTTTCTTTTTTAATATCACTATGTTGTATTCTAACACAGAGTATGCCTCTTCTCCTGAATGTCACAACTGAAAATAGAACAAGAAAGAATTCCTCCATGTTCCCTCTCTTTCAATTTCTTAGATCTTACTTGTTTGTTTATTTTGATGTAACTAATAAACATAATTGAAGAAGCAGGATATGAACATGACTAAAAGCATTAAATTATAAAGCCCAAATTGATAAAGTTCTACACACTGGTGTATGTTATTGAAAGCCTTTGGATTCTGTTTGTGTTTACTTAGGCTGGAGGTCACTAAATTGTCAGTTTTCTTCTAATTCCCTGACCTTCTGTAGATTATGTTAACCTCTTTTCTCAGTTAGTTACAAAGAATTAAAGTAAGATCTTCAATTACAAAGATTTAGTGTATATGAAAAGAAAGAGGGCATAATTCATGGCCAAATGCAAAATTTTAATTAGATATTCAAATTTAATTCTTTTTAAAATTCTTTATTAAATCAGGTTAAATCAGTGTTGAACCTTATACTGGCATATCCTCTTTTGATCCATAAAGTACAAACTTGTAGTTTTCTAGTGAAAACATCTATATTTGTACAGCTCATCAAATACTCAGAGGGATAAACAAAAAAAGAAAAAAGAAAAACAAAGGAAAAGGAGTCAAGTATGGTTTCTTAAAGTTAAATGGTTGTTTTAAAAAACTATAATGACTTATTTTTGTCAATGGAAAAAATGTGAACTTTTTATTAATATTCTCTTTTCAAAATGCTTCTAACATATATAACTCATTTAATATTACTATTTTATATCACTTTCTTAATTAATTGCCTATTTTCTACTACAAAAACTCATGAGCATTTATTAATAGATGCAAAGCTCTATGGTGATCATTTCATTTGTATTTTCTCATTTAACTTTCACATCATCCACATAGGACATGTATTATTATCTCACTTTGGATTGCTGGTAAATGAGACAGAGAAAGATGAGCCAACCTCAAAAGATCATGAAGTAGTAAAAGGTGGAACTGATGTTGAGCCCACCCCATCTCTCCACATAATCATCACAAACACGATGACCTGTAACCAAAAGATTGAGACAGAGGACTGCAAGGTGATGGTTTGCAAAACCTGCATTCCAGATGTCTCTTTCCTTCCTTTTTTCCCTCCTTCCTTCCTTTAACTGTAAACTAACTGCATTCAGAATATACAACTGACATTTTAACTCATCCTCTAATTTTTTTTCTTTGATGTAAAGTCAAAATCAAATTCCTTTTAGGAAAAAATGATAATCAAAAACTGTACATTAAAATAAATATTTCCACTAAAATAAATGGCTATCACTGAATGCATCCAGTCTTTACTTGTGTTTTAATTTCACAATGACCCCTTTGCTTTTTTTTTTCAAATTTAGGTTTCTTTGTTTTCGTGATCAAATTTGAGCTCGAACAGTTTCTTAGACTGAACAGCTGTTAAATGTCTATGTTTGCATACCAAACAATTGTCACTAGACTGACTATTTAGCCTATACAGTAAGAAGGAGGAAATGCTCAACAGAAATTAGTCTGATGCAACATTTCTGATGATTTTTTTCCACCAGCCTATCTAAGAATTTGTGTGGCAGGTATGCAAAAATCAACTTCTAGCAATCAAATACATAAACTAGATAGATTCAAAGGGAAAGTATAATCAATCTATCTCATACAGAGTAAGTGGACTAATAAGCATAACATCAGAAATGCGTCTAAGATTCTTTACATTCTCCTTTACTTCAGAATGCCAGCTTTACTGGGAATTAATATCCAAACATCAGGCAGCTATTGCCTCCAACAACAATAAAGCTTGTATGGCTTTCAGTTTAACATCCATGATATGCTTCATTAAATATATTTCATTTTACTGTCAGATTTTTTAATATGTCTCTGAGCACACTTCATAATTTTTGAAAGATATTACGAACTAATTTGTTTCCCAGAAAGCATACTTTCCATGCATAATAAGAATCATGATGCATTTTTATGACTTTATGTGTATTAATCAAGAGCTTTTTTTATAATAGAATTTTCCCTGTTCCCAATTCTGCTTCACATATGCTAAGACAATGACAATTTGCAGTCAACTTCTAACATTAACTTTAAACACAAAAATATCTTAAGTGCATAAATATATTAGCAACTTTTTATATTGTAGTAGAAAAGCTATTCAACTTAGTGGAGAAATAAAGACTTTCTCCCTCAGTGTATCTATTAAGAAAAGTTTGGTTTCATGAAATTTAGTAATGAACTGTTACATGTTAAAAAATCTTTTAAGTGTTAAAAAGGAAAAGCCACAAGGGTTCTTAAAATGTGAAAGAAAGGAAACATTCTAGATATCTTATGAAGATTATTACTTGGATATAATCATAATATTCAGATAAGAGTTACTGACTATATATGCATATCTGTGGAGATTCTGCCTAAAAATTTGAACATATTATAGATATTTAAGTAAAATTTTACTTTCTTATCCATTTCACCTATTGTCCTAAAGAAGCAGAAAGGTTAAAGACCTGCTCACGTCGGGAAATGTTTGCCAGCCTATCAGAACTGTCACCTGCTCCCTATTACAACTCACTGTCCCCTCTGAGAGTAATAGGTTTGCTTGTTTTCTCTTTCTAAATCCACATGAGATAAGAAAACAGAACAAAACAAGACAATCTTTGGAGTCACAAAAGTTTCATGCAAAATTGATCATAGTCAATTTTAATTGTCACTTGAGCTATTTTCAAATCTGTCCCTTTCTTCAACTGGTATTATTGTTTGTTTGTTTATTGTTTACCCAACAAATATGATTATCATCTTTGTTATAGTCGGTAATTCCAAGTCTGCTGGCAGAGCCTGGAAGCCATAACAAGCAAGTGTGAGAAGTAATTGAAGGGAAGAATAAAATTACACTCTTCTAGCTCCAGGATCATGGTGGGTAATAAGAGAATTAGACATTTTTACCTCTCTAGGATCTACCTTCCACACCAAAATGTCTCTCTGAGTTTATAAAAATATAAATAAATGAACCATTCATATACCATTCTGAAAGATAACAAGCATGTTAACAAACACTGTTAAATGTAGAAAGCATTTTAATACCATTTTTAGGAAAAAGATGGAGAATATTTTGTGAGTTTGGGCTATAGAATTAATACTGCTTGGAAAATTTCCTCTCCATTTGAATGGGCCAGTTTTTATTTTAGTGATTTTTTTATTTTTAAAATACTTTGATGTAAGCAACTACTGCAAAACAAACTCTTAAAAACAACATAATCATTTCACTTTATTTTATTTTTCTTTATTCCAATAAACCTTTTTATTCCTAACACAACTATTTTATAATTAAAATTAGTTACTTCTTTTTTTTACTGAAAAAATAATTCAACTTAGCTATTTACAAAGAAGCTGTTGTGTATTTAAATTAATTTCACTGATTTAAATATAATTTACAAAGGGAGAAGCAAGAACATTGAAACTGAAATAGTAATGCTTGGTAAGAAATGAATGGCAATTTTATTTCAAACAAGAAATCTACAAGATGTTAGTGTTCACGTTTTGTTACTTTCTGATCTACACAAAATTCATTACATTTTTGTTTTCCAGTATTATATAGATAGGTTTTCCACAGCAGTTTTCTACAATGGGAGTATCTTGGGAATATAATTCTTCATTATTTATCCCTAGATTTTCATTTAGGCACAGATTTTATTCCTACATGCAACTGAGGACTACTCTGATTAGTTCTGAGCTCATTTTTTAAAGAATATGGCAGGAAACCAGCAGGTAAAATCTTAAAATTGCTATGGCAAATGCCTTTCCTTGCTCTTTCAAGGTTTACATTTTCTAAAGGAGGCTGACTACCAAGAGTGACATCCACACTGTTTTCAGATCACTTGTGTTAGTGTTCAGAAAGGAGACTGATTTACCATGTGTGGGCAGTCCTTCCTTATGTTTCCACAATAAACTCTTAAAGAGTGGGATGGGTATTTTTAACACTATCCAATGAATGCCTTCCTTTCGTATGTTTACTGCAGAAAATAGACTGCCCCAATATACACAAAGCACTTTCAGAGCTCCTCCCTGCTCTATTTTGTATAAGGATTTGGAAGACTAGATCCAAGACTCAGTTCTTTCATCAAAGAACAGTATGGCTGTGAACAAAAGAGTCAGCCTGCATATTTTAGTTTCTCATTGGCAAAAGAAGCAGAAAGGATGATGTCGCTAAGGTCACTTCCAGTCTTACAACATTTTGAGACTTTTAACTGGAAAGATTTGAATATGAGAAGCTTCTTTTCCATCTCTTCCAAGCCTTATCTTATTATCAACAGACTGTTTAATTGAATAGGATAAAGAGATCCATGAAAATTTTATGTCAAAGAGGGATATAATGGCAATCCCCTTTCCTTTGGTGTTGGTAGGTGGCAGTGATGAAATATATAAATACCATCTTAGGGCTTTAAACCACCAACTGATCAAAATCAGTCCCCTGACTCCTCTCCTGTTGTCTCCATGAGTCACTGCCCATATTAGATTCTGATGTAAGAATTAGTCACAGTGAGACATTCAAAGGATGTTAGAAAATGTAACCACATTAAGCACTGATAAATGTATATATACATGGCATATTATATTTCTTTTATAAATGTAATGTGATTAATTGTTGAAAGACATAAAAATGATTTAGGTCTCAGGAAATTATGCCATTTTATAATAAATTTCTGAATCCAAGATGAACCCTTTATGTAATTATTGATATATGTTAGCAATTGAACTAAACAGTATTTTTGTAATTCCCAGTTTGCGTCCTACAAAAGACTAAGCTCTACCTGTAAGTATTACGATGTCTACGTTTTAAAGTTAAACAAAAGGAGAGAGAAGATGCAAGAGGCTTTTACTTGCATGAAGGAGTGGAGGATAGAAAGTTAACGGCAGGGATGAGAGAAAAAAATGATGGTTGGATGTTGTGAGAGAGCAACGAAATGGGAAGGAGAGAAAAAACACACAAGATGGAGGGCGTAAAGTAGGGAATCCTAGTAAATGACAAAAAATGACAAAAATTTACTTTACTAAACGCAAAGTAAATCATCTGTGAGATATAAGCTATTCGTAAGGGTCTATTATTAAATTTATTTGCTTTGACTATGAAATGAATTCTCCTGCAGGATCAATTTATTATTTATTTTGTCTTGTCAATTTTTAATCTAGGCATCTAGTAATTCTAATTACAATGATGTTATGCCTTTCCCCACCTCGCCAATGAACATTCAAAGATATAAAGGTATTATGTTTATAACCAAATGCTGTTCAGTTATTTCAGTAATCTAAGTACAAATTTAAAACACATATGATGGTGGCTGATTTTACAGTATACCAAAGTAAAAACATGTATGAAACTCAGTAGGCACAACAATAAATGCCCAGGTGGGTGACTTAATGAATAAATAAAGCACATTTACATGACAATCAGTAGACAGAGCAAAATTCATAGTAAGATTCTTCAGATTAACTCTTCAGGCTTTTCTTGAACTTTGTGTAAACATGTTATTAACGAATACTGAAATAAATTGCCTGCATTTATCACCCGCCCATGATTCATTAGTTTAACTCAGAGATTGGCAAACCGAGCCTGTGGGCTCAATTTATCCTGCCATCTGTTTTTGACAATTCTTTCCTCTACATCTGCAGTTTAGTAATTTTTAAGTGTGCAATTAATATCTGGACCACTTTTTATCTTGGTTTCTATTCTTTCATAGAAAATGAGAATCATCTGAATAAAATTTCGTTAAGATAAAATGACTAATAATAAGCTGTTTCTAAAAGTCAAGTGGAAAAAAATATTCACTATCTAGACCTTAAGGAGAATTGGAACTTTAAAAAAAGGCGCATTTATTTATTTTGCTTTTGGCCAAAAATAACAATAATTATAATAGAGAATCCATATGGTTAATGGTAAAACACATAAAGAAGAACTGAAACATCTGATAAAGTTCAAATCTCAGCTCCCCTACCATTTATAACTTTTAGACTTTGCTTTTAAATCTATAAAATATGGATTTTAATATTATTTTCCTCATAGATCATTGTGCATATTACATTAATATATAAAAGGTGCTTAGAATATAATCTTATACATAGTGCACTCTCAGGAATGTTATATATTATTCATCATATTGAAAATTAACTATACTATAACATTTGATGATGATATTTGAACATTTTTGGAAGAAGGAAAATCAACTGCAATCTCAGATCAATGATGTTGCAGAATTAAAATGATGATATTATTGGAACTATTTTGCCTTCATAACACTTAGTGAAGATTTTGTGTCTGCTTTCATACCAGGACAGGAAAATCAGTTAATTTCAGCTTAGTGGTTTCTTTCTTCTCTTAAATAAATATATTTAATAAAATTAAATTACAAAAAAAAGTAAAATCTCTACTTAGATTGGTGTTAAACTTACTTCCCTGGATGAAAAACATAAAGAAATACATAAAGGTAACATCTTTCTTTTTCTCTAAGTCAATACTGCGACTTCTTCTCTGATTATATTAATTTTCTGACTGATCTGTCTAATATGGACAGTGGGGTGTTAAAGTCTCCTACTATTATTATGTGGGTGCCTAAGTCTCTCCGTAGGTCTCTAAAACTTGCTTTATTAATCTGGATGCTCCTGTATTGGGTGCTTATATATATTTAGGATAGTTAGCTCTTCTTGTTGCATTGATCCCTTTACCCTTATGTAACGCCCTTCTTTGTCTTTTTTGATCTTTGGAGGTTTAAAGTCTGTTTTATCAGAGACCAGCATTGTAACCCCTGCTTTTTTTTTGCTTTGCATTTGCTTTATTTATGCTGTGACCATCGCTCACTTCAGCCTCAACCTCCTGGGCTCAAGCGGTCCTCCCACCCCAGACTCCCAAGTAGCTGAGACTACAGGCATGCACCAGAACATCCAGCTATTATTATTATTATTATTATTACTTTTGTATAAACTCAGTCTTGCTATATTGTCCAGGCTGGTCTTGAATTCCTGCACACAAGAATTCTTCCAGCGTCAACTTCCCAAAGCGCTGGGATTACTGGCATACACCACCATGCCTGGCCTCTTATACCTATTTTATTCTAATCTAAGATTTTATTAGTGCATATTGTTCTTAATATGTACACATAAAATGTGTTTTTCTTTTATTTCACTTGTCACTAAATTTTGGCATGAAGGTTATGTTTTTACACTATACTGTGATAAACAAGAGTTAGTCACATGGTGTGGTTTAATTTTGATATGTTAGACTTTAAAAACATTTCCATCTTAATTTGTATTTTCTGGATAAAAATGTGAATTAAGCAAAATAAAAATGATTTCCATTAATTATTTAGTGTATTGTCTGTACCTGCACAGAGAATAAACAACTGCTGCTTTGGCAAATTATAGGATGTCATAAAATGGACACACTATTCATTGCTATTCTTCTGTTTTTACATGTCCTTTCAAAAAAAAATCTATGCATACGAAATGAATACATAATGAAAAGAAACAGGCAAAATTCTGTCAGGTGCCTCTTCACTCTGATGGTAGTTTCTTTTGCTGTGCAGAAGCTCTTTAGTTTAATTAGATCCCATTTATCAATTTTGGCTTTTGTTGCCATTGCTTTTGGTGTTTTAGTCATGAAGTCTTTGCCCATGCCTGTGTCCTGAATGGTATTGCCTAGGTTTTCTTCTAGCATTTTTATGGGTTGAGGTATTAATGAGATACCATCTCATGCCAATTAGAATGGTGATCATTAAAAAGTCAGGAAACAGCAGATGCTGGAGAGGGTGTGGAGAAATAGGAATGCTTTTACACTGCTGGTGGGAGTGTAAATTAGTTCAACCATTGTGGAAGAGAGTGTGGCGATTCCTCAAGGATCTAGAACCAGAAATACCGTTTGATCCAGGAATCCCATTACTGGGTATATACCCAAAGGTTTATAAATCATGCTACTATAAAGACACATGCACACGTATATTTACTGCAGCACTGTTCACAATAGCAAAGACTTGGAACCAATCCAAATGCCCATCAATGATAGACTGGATTAAGAAAATGTGGGACATATACACCATGGAATACTATGTAGCCATAAAAAGGATGCATTCATGTCCTTTTCAGGGACATGGATGAAGCTGGAAACCATCATTGTCTGCAAACTAACACAGGAACAGAAAACCAAGCACCGCATGTTCTCACTCATAAGTGAGAGTTGAACAATGAGAACACATGGACAGAGGGAGGGGAACATCACACATGGGGGCCTGTCAGGGGGTGCGGGGCTAGGGGAGGGATAGCATTAGGAGAAATACCTAATGTAGATGATGGGTTGATGGGTGCAGCAAACCACCATCGCGCGTGTATACCTATGTAACAAACCTGTGCGCTCTGCACATGTATCCCGGAACTTAAAGTATAATTAACAAGAACAAAAAAATCCTCCAACTATCCCCACATCTTTACTTCAAAAAGCTGTGTCCCCTGAGAAAGGCCTTTCCCCACAGCCCTCATGCTCTGTCATCGGCATCCCTGCAGCCTCTGCTGTGTGGCTCCCTGCAGGACTGCGCTCTTACCTGGGAGGGGAGGGCATTCCCATGACCACCCTGGCAGGCAGGAGCTCAGCACATGCTTTCTGCAAACTCACTCACTTGGTTCAGCTGTTCCGCTTCGGAGTGTAAGTTTCTTTAGCAGCCAGGGTATTCTAACTACCATATTTTCCAGGGTTTTGCAGGTCCACAGTGTGGTCATAAAGCCAAAGCTGCATCACCGGCCCTTTAGAGATTTCCCCCAACGTATCTGAGTGACCATTGGATGGGCTCGCAGCATGGAAGGACTACAGATGCTGCTTCACTTGCCCTTTTAGGCTAGTTAATTTCCAAATTCAACAGTCATACCAAATACATCAGGCCGATGAAGAACCGAGAAGAAGAAAAAGCACCAAAGCTGTTTCAAACCTTCTTATCTTTACGCCAAATACACAGACGCACAGGGAATAACTCTCGTTTCATAAACTCAAGTTCATCATCTGGGAGGTTGAAGCCTTCAATGATTCTTGTAGCTTTAGGACAGATCCGCTGCTGAGTCCCAGATGATTTTTCCAGATTTCCATGCAGTGTGGTTCGTTTTTCTGTCTTCTGCAGAGCAGCTGGAGCCCTGTGCAATGGGCTGGAGAGGTTGAGGTCCCCTTGCACATTCTCCAGCCTGGCCTTCCACACCTGCCAGGATCCATCCTCGGCTCTTGTGAAACTAATCCAGGGCCCCGTGTTAGCTGAAGTTTCTCCACCACGCTGACAGGATCTGCTTTGTTCAAACTCCTCGCAGAGCTTTGTGGTTGAGAGCAAATACAAAAATAGTGCTCTGCTCATAGGTCTCATCAATGGTTATGTGCACACTGTCCCCTAACCCACCTTTCCTGTGCACCTTCTCACAACTGGGAGAAACGATTTGAGGGTAGTCAAATTGCTTTCATGTTGGCTGCTTTGACCTGAGCAAATGTATAATCCAGACAGAAGCTGTCTGGACACAGTTGACCTAGCCTCAGACGTCATATAGAATTCTTTCTTTCTTACTTCATTGGTGGAAAAAGTACATCGAGATTCAAGAAGAGAAAACACAGACCCTATTCTTCAATAGTCGTCAAGACATTTCTGTAAATATCTTTGGAAGAATGGTCTGCCATATTAAGTTCTATTGGTATATTTTAATAGTATTATTATGATTAAACCCATTACCAGCTTTTTTTTTAATTGAGAGAAAAATACTAATAAGTGTTTTTTCTTTAAAATTGTATCTGTACCTTGGTAGACCTGGAGAACATTGATATTCCGCTTTGCTGTATATATTGACTGCTACCATAATTAGTTCACTTTTAACATGGCCGTGATTTTCCCCACATGGTTGGTGGCTTGGGCTACTATCATATATTTCTATCCCTTTGCAAATTTTTAACCACACAGATAGGTAAATAAATATAACAGTCAACATAATACAGATAATTAGTTTTACTATAAAATAATGACTTCTAAATATTGCAAAGACATAGATGATTTCTGTTTAATTTGGATACATGACTGCTTTCAGACGAGTTTTGGGATCAGAACAGACAGGGACAAAATGTTATTCAATCTCATCTTAATGCATATTGCTTTTATTTAAAAAGTAGGCAAAGTAAATATGACAAAATGTCAACCTTTATACATTCTGGGTTATGAGGATATAATTTTAGTTTACTTTATCTGCTTTGATGTAGTTTCAAAAATTCTCAATATGATATAGAATATTTATAATAGTTATAGATGTGTATAATAAAATATTCTTTAACATGTAGAACTTCACTTTTAAAAAACAAGGTTAATTTTAAATATACTTTATTTTAATTTTGCCTGCTTTTAAATATACTGTACATTTTCTTTTATCTTAATCATTTCCACATATTAGAAATATGATATCAACAATTTAGTCAAAATAAATGGTATTACATTTCAATTTAATTAAATATTGTACATATCTTTACAGATCATTTGTACCTAAATAACGGCAAGTACAACAATGTTCTTTTTCTGCATTTATCATTCCAACCTAAACAGTCATGGCTCTTTGTGTTTGGAAACGTTTCTTCCCTCCAATCTGTAAGACTGCCAAAATCAGAAGAGAGCCAGACTAATGACAGCAACTAGACTCGTTGTGTCTGGAAGACACTGATAATGCTCCATGTGCA
Source organism: Symphalangus syndactylus (assembly GCF_028878055.3). NCBI lineage: Eukaryota > Metazoa > Chordata > Mammalia > Primates > Hylobatidae > Symphalangus > Symphalangus syndactylus. Next base: position 18,905,899 of record NC_072423.2, on the reverse strand, counting down.
TTAATGACATCCGTGTAACTGAAAACAGTGAGACTTAAATGGATCTTGGAATCATAAAAGAGTAGCAAGCAATTTCCCATTTTTCTGCTGTGTGAAATTGTGCTACTTTGCTATGTCTTCCTTGCATTGGTCTCTGAAATCAATACGCATGGAAAAAAGGTGATCATTTTTAATAGGGTCACTTTATTAACTTAAGAGCTAAAATGTTATCCTTACTGAATACTGATTTGTTCTCAAATACATAAATATAAATGACTTCCTCTAGAAGGGTCCTTTGGATCAATATTGAGTCTGCCACAGGGTCTTTTTGTAGAGGTAATAGGATAATGGCGAGAGGTGCTATGTGCTAAGAATTTTAACTGAGTTCATGTTAACTAGTTCTTTAGAACCTAGAGAAAAATAGAACATGACCTAGAGAGGGCAGGGCAAAATAAAATCTAATTCCAAAATAAAGTCTAATTTGATAAACTGTCATAGTTTATCAAATTAGACTTTGTCTAATGTTCAGCCAATTTTATTTTACAATCTTTGTGTACTTTTCCACGAGTTATTTTGGTAATATAATCTTGTGATCTATAACCCACCACTTATTTTAGAGCAAGTATTAAGGGCAATTTCCTTAGTGAGAGAAAAGGGTTAGTTTATGTTTTGGTTGTTGACTTTGCAGTGTCTAAGTCTCCCATCATCTAATAATAATGGTGGACATTAAAGTGCTAATTATGTGCCAACACTTAGTCCACAGTTCAACACATTAGGTAGACATTTTTGTCCACCACTTAAAAATTGATTAGACTATTGTGACATGTATCAAGATACACAACTGTCAATTGGTGCAGTGCAAACTCAAACTAAATTCCAAATCTAAACTCTAGGAACTGAAATATTGCTTCACATCACCTGTCTAAGTTCATCAAATCTCAAATCCCACAATTAGGCATTTATCTCTTTGTCCTTCTCTTTCTATTCTCATTCTTAAAAGGGTCTATCCATACCATTATCTTCATATTTCACCCCAAGCCTTTTGACAGCCTTATCTTCAATTCCAGTCCAGATCTCTCATTCCTAGGTCTGACCTTAGATCCCTGTGTCCAAATGGTATCATCACTTGAATAACCTGCCGTTGTCTTAAAGTAAACACAATTCAGGTCAAATCTATTTTTCCATCTGTAATATTGTTTTTTTCTCTATCCATTGCTTTTTTATGTTTAGTAAATTCACACAATTTCAAGAATTTCTGCATGATTTCAAAATTGTTTAAGATGGAAAGCAATATGAAGAATTAATACTGGGTTCATTGTTCAACTCTTGCCATAATTAGACTCATCATACATGCCAGGCAAAATTCCTGCTTGCATGGAGCATAATACACTATAATCAGAGAAATCTATCTTAGACATTGAAGTATACAAACCATTGCATAATTAAAAACTTGTGATAATTGGTATGAGTTAACATTCTACATTTCTATTTAATAGCACAATGAGGGAGGAATTTAAAATGAAAATCAGGCAATAAGGAATAACAAGAGGGTTTACAAAGAGGAGGCATCATACACATCATCTTAAGGCAGTAATATGTAAACTGAGACCAGAGTGATGCCTACAAATTTGATGAAGAGTGCGTGTGCGTGTGTGTGTGCGTGTGTGTGTGTGTGTGTTTAGCTGGAAAAGATGGAAAGAGATTTGAAGAGTAACTCCCTGGTATTTTCCTTGAACAATTAATTTCACAGATAGTGGTGTCTTTCACAGAGCACCGAAAGACAATATGATTTTTGTGTTGTGATATCAGGCCAACAATAATTCTTTCTTGAGATGATTTTTTTCTCCACATATGTTCCTATTGTTAAAATTCTCACCTTGGGTCTCATGTTATGTATAAATAACTTCACTGCCACAGCCAACTCAGTCTTGTCTTAATTTTAATTTCTCCTCAGCTGCCATTTCCATATCCCTAAACACACAATTTGACGTGATTTGACTTTCAGAAGTTATGGCAGATTCCTATTATTTTAGGAGTAGAATATACATTTTCTTTCAGTGTTCTTAACCAACTGATTCTACATGAACTGTACCTTCATGACCTTAGGGATTTATTTTTCCTTTGGTCATGAGGCTGCAATTGCATTGATATTTTTCACTAATGAATGTATACCAAACTTATTTCATTCCTCAGAAACTGACCCAAGTTTTTAGTACTGTAGAAGGTTACAACTTTCCCTCCTTCTTTTCTTAGTAAAGGTATATCCATTCTTCAGGTTTCAGTTTATATATCCTTGAGATGTTTTGCTTCATTCTGCCCAAACTAAATTATGTTCCTATATGATGCCTTATATTTCTTTCATAGCAATCATTGTCATTTTAAATTATCCATTTATTTGCATGTTTGTGTATTTAATGTCCATGTGGATCACGAGGTCAGGAGTTCAAGACCACCCTGGCCAGGATAGTGAAACCCCATCTCTACTAAAAACACAAAAATTAGCTGGGCGTGGTGGCGGGCACCTGTAATCCCAGCTACTCAAGAGGCTGAGGCAGAGAATTGCTCGAACCTGGGAGGCGGAGGTTGCAGTGAGCCTAGATCACACCACTGCTCTCCAGTATCCAGCACAAGCTAAATACTGAATAATAGAAGAAAAGACTTAAGGAAGGCATAGTTTATGGGCTCTTCATGCCTACCACATGCGTATTCATATTTCTCCAAATTTGATTATATAAATCCTTTTGACAGAAATGCTCTCTTCCCCATTTACCCATTTTATATTCTATTCTTTAAATTCAAACCAAGTTTAGATGCTTCATCATGTCGAATACTATTGCAAAATTTTTATACCAATTTCTATGGTGCTTGTAGCGCATACTGTACAATTAAATAATCATTCATGTGATATTTCCCAGGGTTGTTTTTGCCAAAACTATGAGTACTCTGTGGTTGATGTACTATGCTTTCTGCTTTTATATATCTCTCAACATCCAGAGAACTACTTAAGATAAATGGTGCTTTCTAAGAAATGGCTTGAGTTTTAAAGTTTGACTTAACCTAACCTGTAATTTAAGATTTGAATACAGAGTCACAATTAGCCTGTCCAATGGTTGTACCGATTCAGGTGTCTACAAGAAAAGTAATTAAATACCCAACAGAATAATGAGAAAAGTAAAAGGATGAATTACAAATGAAGTCAACAAGGAGAGCAGAAACACCCCACAACCAGCCTAGAAGCAAGAAGAAGAAGGGTTACATTTACCACTATTGCAAGGGAGAGCTGTGGCTCCAGCAATGGGAGAGCCGCCTGATAGGAACTTTCATCCTCAGGAAAGAAGTGGAACCACTGACATCCCTGAGTCCAGCAAGCAAGAGGTCAAGGGAACAAAGACACCACTCTCATTCCCCTTTTCCCCACAACCTCCAGCTTGTACTGCTCATTGGTTGAACCCAAACTAAAGACAGGGCAAACATCCTTTTGTTTTCATAATAGCCAGCAGCCCAGGAGATGAAGCAAAGTGAAGAAGACAGGTGAGCTGAAGGGACAAGGAGAATTTCTAGGACCAAGACATTTTTTGTGGTTCCAGTCTTCCTGCCATAACACAGACGCCTGAATATACATTGGCAACAGCAAGACAGAAATGTTTCTCTCCTGTGTAAGTCTCCAAAAGTGGATAGTCCAGCACGGGTAAGTTTCCTCTGTTCCTCTAAACATAAATCTCCTCCTATGCATCCAAAGATCCTGCCAACAGTCTTTGTCCTAGGCAAAAGAAATGAGAAAAGCACGCACACTGCTTTGAAGAGCTTGTTGTGAAAGGGGCACCTGTCACTTCTCACATGCCACTGTCCCAAACAAGGTCATCCATTTCACAAAGGGCCCAGCTAAGCCTTGGTGATCTTCATCATGAAAGCAGAGAGAACTGATGCTGGTGCGAAACCATCAAAAGTGCTCAAGGGAGAAGAAAGAGCATGTATGAAAGCACTAAGACGTAAAGAAGCTTGTTTAGAAACATTTATGCCTGAAGAGAATGATGATTACCAGTGTTTGTAAATATGCACACACATAAACTTTTCCTGAAGTTTACACATTATGTCATATATTGTGCACAATATTTCTCTTAAAGTGCCTTGTCTTGGACAGTCAACTTGCTACATGGGCCAATAAAATGTGTATGCTAAACATACAGATTGAGTTTATTGCTGCAATAAAATAAAACTCATGGCAAATTTAATAGGATATATTTCTAATGGCATGCATAATTGTCTTTTTGCTACATGCTAATTATGTAGATATAAACGAAATGCCATTTCCAAATAATACTAACTACAGTCACTTAAGTGGAAAACCAAATCATGTATTTAATTCTCTGAGGTTTCTAATAGACATTTTCACTAGGAGTGTTTAATTCTCCTGTGTATCCTTGTGAGGCAAAGTGAACAAACACCATTACCTGACGTTACCATCTTCTGGGGCAGTTGGATTTAACAGTTTACTCTGAGATTCTCTATGTTCATTTTCTATTAGTGACTGTCTCCTGTACATATCATATATCTAAGGTATTATGACATTGCCCTGCCCTTTTATAAGGGCCAAGAGTGAAGTTATGGTAGAGCAACGATGCACATTTAGAAAGAGGCAATACATCGTAAGGAGGTCCGTTCTCACTTCCTGCTTTTACATTTCACCGCTCCTTTGACTCTGAGTTCTAACAGTTCAAATTCAGTTATCGTTCTCAGGCCTATCCTAAAGAACATAATAAATACAGAATATTTTCTCAAATCTATCTGCACTAATTGTGCTGGGTTTTATATGTCAAATGATAGACCAAGTAATTCCCTACTCAGATATAAAATTTATAATATGCAATTTTTATAAAAATTAGTAAGTGTTGAAATAGAAGGGAAATGTACCATGCAATTTGCAAAATTTGAAAGCTTTTTGAAAGAGGAGGGCATTAGGAAACAATCACTGAAACTTGGAGGGTGAGAGTTTTTTTTTTTGGAGTAAAAGGAATAAGAAGACACTTAAATTAAAAAATCACATATTTTATAATTAATTTTAAACTGTTTCCATTTGTCCCGATATGGACATGGATGCCTACTTGTGTATAAAATAATCACTTTTTATTGTTTTATATTTCTTGGCCACATAGAATTTTAAATGCTGGACATCAAATATTCTTTATGAGTACAAAATAATCTTTAAAATTCAGATTGCATCATATCAAGTTGATTTCACCAGCAAGCAATAAGTGGCAGGCATTGTGCATTTACATTCTTTACCGCATATTCCTTGTATGTGGCCATATAATTACCTCATGACTACAATTGCTATATTTCAGTTTCCTAGGTAATCATAACTGGTCACTCTATTTCAGTGTTTATATGAATATATTTAGGTACATATGGATGACAGCTGAGCTATGTAGCTTTTGCATCTACCATCCTGTGTTTGCATCTACCATCTTGGAATACTTTTGTATTTTCCAGAGTTAATGACTGTATCATCTTTCTTTTTATTTCCTGTGTTCCTTTCAATATTACAACCTCCAAAACATCTAACAAAGTTATAGGAATCTATTTAATATGTTTGAACAAATCACCTCCTGTTAAAAATAATCACTTCTTCCTCATGTTTCACAAAGTGCTTTTTGCACCATTGTCTTCCTAGAAATTCCTTTTGCTGTAAACCTAGGGATACTCATCACAAGTGGTATAGCTTCTGTGCTGAGTCCCAGTCCTGAGTCCTAACTATTTCTTTTTATTAGATAACAATCATTTTAATAAAAACATCCCCTTATATCAGGATGAAAAAGCCACATGAGAATAAATGATTTTTGACTTTACATTTAAAGCTGGCTTTATTCTACCCTTCCTCCAACACAGAGAAATATACTCATTTGATAAATTAGCTGGATACTTTAAAGTGCTAAAGATAAAACTTATTTGTGTTCAACTGCCTCTTTGCTTCCAAAACATATGTAAAGATGTTTTATTTGCTCTACTTAAATGAATGCATAATTATGAAAACTAAAAGGCCTAAATAATTTATACGTATTATAAGTATTTAAGTTGTGCAAAAAATGTAAGTTGATTAAGCATGGTGGAAGTCTCTCGGGAGTCTCAATTATGGGTCTCAATTTTGAAGAAAATATTATTTTGTGTAACATATTGACTGAAAACTATGTATCTATATCAAATATATTCCCAATATTCAATATTTAATATGCAACTTCTAGGACAAAAGTTCCTTATGACTTCAACAGGTAGTATACACATATTTAGTTAATTGGGAATAAACTAGTACTCAGCATTTGAAGAATATATGTACCATGAAATTTAAAAATATTTTGAAAAATAAAAACAAATTTCAAAATTTGGTACTAAACTTTCCCAAACTTCACTAAAATTTGAAACTTGCTGAAACTGACTAATCTTCTAATTATGTTAAGATAATCAGATTTCTTAAGTCCCACAGAAGTTAAATTTATGCTAGTATATCCTATGAATGCAAATGGAAAAATGACACTTGCAATGCAGTGATTTGTAATATGATAGATACAGTAACTTTTTATAGTTAGCGTTTGAGGTTCTCATCTTTAAGCAGCCTTTTCTCCTTTTTCCTGATAGAAGTCAATATTGCCTTCTTGGTGTTTCTATACTACTTTTTAGAATATTCCATACAATTTGTTTATTAATCTACACACATACCTAGAGAGAAAGAATATATTGTATTGCTGGACGAGAGACAGTATGGTGTCCAGCACAATATCCAGGCCATAATATTTACTTAGGAAAATTTGGTTGACAGACTATGCCCATTAAGTTCCATGCTTCCAGAATACAAGCAACAGAATTAAGCTCAATGCAATTTCATTGTTAGTTGTTAGGAGAATTTGTCTTATATCTCATGCTTAGATGCATGTGTCACCAGTATTTCTGTATGTTTTCATAGACACTATCTAGTCTTTCAGGAACTACAATTAAAAAAACATATGGTCATAACTGGTGAATTATAAAACACAGTAACCTCAAATGTAAATATTTGACCTCATAGGGGTATAAAAGACCATTTCTCAGATAAGAGGGCAGTTTCTCTAGGACTGATATATTTCATGCACATATTGGTGGCTCACAAACAAAGATGAAGCCCATTCTTTGTAAGTGTGAGAGATTACTGGGAACTTTGTTTGGATATCTCCAACTGCTCTGTGCTTTCTTTTTTTCTGTTATATTGTGTCTTTCACTTTTGTTAGAGTGTATGTGAATATACAGAAATAATTGTTGCAGTGAAAGTGGCAGAACTTTTGCAACAACTCCAGATTTAATTTGAATATGACTAATCCTTTGTTTGGCAGAAGTAAATAGAAGAACAGGGAGAATGAATTCTCTCTAATGCCAGGTTGCCTCTTGAGCCACCCTGATTTGAGGTTGCCCGAGCACTATGATCAATTAAGGAAAATTGGATGTAGAGATAATAAATCCAGTAGCAGGGGAGATAGCAAAATTGGGAAAGAACAAGATACAAGTGAAGGGAAAATCACAAACAATTTGGTTCCTTGGCTGAAAAAAAAAAAAAAGGAAAGAAGAAAAAAGCTGTATTCTTGAAAGTAAAAATATAGCCAAACATGTTCAAAACTCTAGAATCTGTCTACTTGAAGTTAATTATGAACCAAGTTACGAATTAAAATGCTGTCCTGATGAAATATTGTAAAAGTATCACAACTGATTCCACTTTTCATTACTCAAAGCATTCTAAAGATATGGATTCTGAACAGGTAACTCTTGAGATTACAGGTTATTTTGTCAAGGAATTGACTCATATTGTGGACAGATACAGACAGCTCCCAGAGTCCTTTTATTGCAAATAGTTTTACATTTTATTAACAAGGGTAAATTTCACTGGCTCTGCTCATGACTGAAAGAAGAGAGGTGTTTAAGTTAACACAAGATTCTCGGTAGGCAACTACATTCACCACTGTGTGTGTGAGAGATGACACGCTTAATCCTATCCCTAATTTACTAATCTATATTAAAGGAGGAGTTAGATCAAAGTATTGGGAGAAGGACAACTGCTTTGGTCTTGCTGAATAGAAATTGTAATAGTCCCACCGAGGCTGTAAATATTCTGATACACAAGTATAGCCTACTTTGGATTGATTATGTCAGGGATTCTCAACTGGGGCTGACTTTGCTCCTCAAAGGATAAACAGTAATGTCTGAAAAGTAATTTAAACACTTTCTAAGTTGTTACAAAAACCTTTCAAATTAAAAATTAGGAAGCCTATCAACAAGATTAAACCCAGTGGTAATTGTTAGAAGGTTGCTAAAAATGGAATGTAATAGGAGAACATGAATGATGTGACTGATGAGGTGCTGATGGTCACCATCAGAAAATAGGTGCCTCCGAAGTAAATCTCCTCTATCAGCTCCTCGGACATTTCAAGACCCTCAGCTGATCTGTCATATAAAAACAGCCTTGATAAATTTAACAAATCTAGGAAAAAGAAAACGGAAGATGTGGATTCTCACAGGTAAAACCACTGAAACTGGTACAGGGTGAAAAAGGGCTACCATTCTGAATGAAAGGGAGGTCAAAGTCTCCTGGAAAGCCCCTGGATGTGAACACACAGCCATCAACATGGATGTGGAAAAATGGCATGCATGTGTAAGGAACCCTTATTGGCATCACTGAAAACCAGAGTGTGGTGTATAGACCCTAAACTCATGACAGAAATTTAAATGGCAATGTGATGATTTTTGAGGATGATGATGTGGTGATACCTCTCACTGAATTCTTCAATAGAAAGCATACATGATATAGCATTGGGAGCCTCTTCCTTTACACAAGGCTCTGGGAAAATCATCTTGCATGTCTGCTCTTTGTGTGCTTTTAATTGGACACTTTTGAAGGGAAGCTTTAAAATTACCTATGTATACTCCATTAGATAATTGAAAACAATGTAAGTTAGCTGAGGTGGATGGAGGTATCAAAGGTTTTCTGCTCTTACTCAAGATGTGATAGATTACTTGTCAGTCCAGTATGACCTGCAAGAAAAGCTGTCAGATCTTGGAGGCTAACTATAGACTCTAGATGAGTAAACTAAGTGATGTCTCCAAAGGTGTCAGCTTTACTAGAAGTAGAGCTAACAAGTCAAGCTGTGCCACAAGTTGAAGTGTATTGGTATTCTGTTGAGATCAATTTGGCTAATTCTGTCTTTTGATTCCTACTTCATAAGACAAAGTAAATTTGTATGCATGTGGTGGCTTACAATACATTTTTACTCTGCTGCCACAAAGATACTTATAAATTGGTTAAATAAAAGCATTAGGATAATTTTCATGATATAATGTTGATATCCATATGTGAAGGTCAAGCTAAGAATGAATTTCAAATGAGAATCATATGACCCTCTGGGGATGGCTGCTCAACAATAGTACAATACAAAGTGTCACACAGATGGAAAAGGTCTTAAGAATAGCTTGGACATGAGCTCATTACCAGCCATTTCTCAAATAATCAAAAATAAATTATTTATTCTAGCACCAAAGTATCTAAAAGAGGCACAGACACTAAATTGGTTCTTTTATTTTTGAAGAACGATAACTGAACTAGAGTTTCTACTACCCTCATTCACAAAGTTACATGAAAGAAAGTTGAACTTGAAAAGGTCTCTGTTGTGGGTTGAACTGTGTTTCCCCCTAAAAAAATGTATTGATATACTAACACCAATACCTCAGAATGTGACTTGATTTGGAAAAAGAGTCATTGTAAATGCCATTAATTAACATGAGGTCTTATGGAGGTAGTCTGGGCCCCTAATCCAATAGGACAGGTGTCCTTATAAGAAGATAGCCATGTGCAGAAAGAGACACAGGGAGAACACAATGTGCCAATAAGGGTGGAGACTGGAGTTAGGTAACTGCAAGTTGGGAACACCAATGACTGCCAGCAAGCCATTGGACTCCAGGTGGATGAAAGGAGGTTGCAGAGGGAGCATGGCCCTGCTGAAGCCTTTGCCTCAGGCCTCTATCCTCCATCACTGAGACAATAATTTATGCGATTTTAAGCCATCTAGTTTGTGCTATTTTGCTTTGACACACCTAGGAAACTAATTGAGGTTCTAAACAACACATTATATTGCAATTCGATTGCTCAGTTGACCTCTCTGGGTCTTCACTGTTAGATTGTGCAGACAGTATTATTAGAAACGTTAGCAACCCCTATTGAGTTAACCAACATGTGTAGCAAAAGTCCTTTCTACTACATTGCCATAGCCACAAGATTTTGGACTAGGAAGTTACCTGGAATTGTTGACAAATATACACACTTTGGAAATAATAATTGTCCTATGATTGGGAACTCATTCAAACTATCTTTAATACTGAAAGGCATAATCCTATTTTGATTCTTAAAATACTCATGGTGACACAAGTAATGTATCTAAGCAACATTCTAACAGGGAAGAAAATATACAAAGAAGCTTCCTCATGAAATGTAGATGGTATATTTAGATGGGGAACCATAATAGATAGCCATCACATAAATGAGCAGGTGGTAGTCAGTCTTCTGGGCAATACTTTAGAAGCTCCTGAGAAGCTACCTAATCCCACAGTTAAATGAGCACTGTCTTTTGGTAAATTGTTAGGTGATGCATAAAAGGGGTTAGGGTTTACTTGTGGTGGTTTTCAGGTTGCTGGAAAATATTTGATCTAGAAGGATGTTGCATTATGTCAAGATGATAGTCACATTCGGAAAATGATTATATATATTATATATACACACACATATATATATATATAATATCCTCGATGATCAGAATTTATAGTGATATTATTTGGAATATCAGGAGAAATTAATAATAAAATTGGTAGTCATAGCAATATTTCTATAGTATTGAATTTACCAATTATTAGGTAGTAGCCACTGGACTGAAAATATAGTCTAGAAAATAGGTCTTGGATGATTAAATAATAAAGTGCACTTTTATGGAGGATGCTATTGAATGCAAACTGTTATATATGGAAAGAGGTAGAATTAAGTGAAGCCATATTAATACCCATCAAAAATCTCTCCTTCTGAATGTGAAAGGGTATAGTAGAAACAAATAATGTTCTCATCTGCCCTTTGATATTAGCATTCTGGGTACCCGAAATGACCATTCATGATATTCAAGCAATGTGCATGGACAGAAAAAGGTCATTTTCTACTATGTCTCTCAAATGCAAGGAAATTGATTCACAATTGTCATCCTTCTCAACAGATACATCAGAAACTAAGGCTTATTAGCCATATTATGCAGATGTGGACCAGTCCATAGTGGGCAAATGGACTGCATTGCTTCTGTTATTCACAGATCTCTGTGGACACCTGTGGATCTTAACTGGAATACAGATTCATTCTACGTTTAGATTTGCATGCCCAGCAACAAAAGCAAATGTCTCTAAATAACTACAGGATTAAAACAGAAAATGTTATTTTAATTTGGAATCCTCGCTCAAGTAATATAAGAAAAAGGACCCCTTTTCACGGCAGGTGCAGGGAAACAATGGGCTGAAAGGCATCAGGTATGATGGATTTATCATTGAACCTTACTATACACAAACTTGTGAACTGTGTGAACACTGGAAAGAGTATCTAAGGCACCTCCTTAAAAATCTCAGAAATAATAGGTGCCTAAGGGGATAACCTATGACTATATGAATGTGTGTTGAAACTTAATATGCATAGAAGCAGAGGGGTATCATCGTGTATCTACTATTGCAATATCATGGGAAACATAAGGAAGAGAGCTTAGAGATTATGGTAGAACTTACATAGTAGTCCTCTTCTCTACTTCTGGAAATATTTTGTTTTCTCTGACTGATCCCATAGTAGTCCTGGGACCTGGCTGCATTTACGAATTTCAAAAAAGGGTTGACTTTATAATATGTCACAATGGCAATACCTTTACAAATAACTGCCCAAATTTATAATAGAACTTTGGAGTGGTTGTTTTTACTTCTCAACTCTAAGTTGATGAAACAGTCACAGCTTTTTTCTCACCCAGTGGAGGAGTTCATGCTATGAGCTTATGATGATCTAAATTTATTTCATATGACTGGGAAGGGAGAAAGAGTAAAGTATTGGAAAGAATCACATTGACAGCAGCTGTATGAATTAGGCCCCTTGACTGAACTACAGGCTTTGAGTAAAATTCAGTGATAAATGGAATAAATGACAAGCACTTGTGGAAAGGAAGGGGTGAGGCAAGAACGAGTTGATGCAAAAAGGAAAAACAAAAATTACTTTGGTATCTTCTGAAAAGTCAAGAGCTATAACCACATATGTCTAGAGGGTGAAACTGTTTGCCTACGAAAATCTCCTAGTTTTTGAAACAGAAACAGAAGGCTCAGGGCAGCTTCCAGTGAAGCGAAGACATGTTCAGTATGAGTTTAACTACGGCATGCATTTTGTTGATGCTAATGATACCCTGTAGATGAAACTAGTAATAATTAGAATACACTTTCACAATTGGTTCTCTTGTTAGAGGTTACATTTATCACAGAGAAACACTTTGCAGAAGTGTTGCCTTTAGAATGAGTAGAAAACACTTTATTCAACAACACAAACACTACCAAATGTGTAACTAATTTGATGCTTGATGAGGGATGTGCCAGGTACATAGATGTAAGGCAAATGGCTGTGCTTTAGTCAGGAGCCAGCCCAAGCAGCATTCTAGTGCAGCATGACTCAGCAGGTTTGGAGGGCATGTGCACAACCCCGCACATTATGTGACTGTGCAACATGAGGTGCGTTAGGTGATCACCCATGCGAGCTCATGCTTGACTCAGAGCCACTATTTCCTGCAAAAGGTAATAATTACCCTAATAACGCTGTACATATGGCTTGCTTGTGCCTAGAGAGAGAGTAAAGCCATGCTGAAACTGTCTACATTTACTCAAGTGTTTTTCCAGCTATCTGCCACTTGCCCACAGACTCCCCTTGGACCTGTTAGAACTTGAGAAATGCATATAAAATTTCTTCTGTTTGCCTGATTTGTTTTAATAACATATATTCTAATGCTTATAGACCCTTTTTTGTGGATGGAAATCTATCATAATGATAAAGAAAATCTGGCAAATAAAATGTTAAAAACATGATATATGCTGAGTACGTTTGTAGTAAACCCTCTAAAACAGTGAAATGAAACAGAATACTTAACATTTTTGGATCAAAATATCTATCTAAATTGTAACTAAGCAATAAATACTCAATGGCCACAACATGTTTAGTTAACAACTCATCTCTGGAACAAATGATTTAAAAGCACTCTGGGTGAAATTGGCACAAGTGTAGAAGTCCTTGGGCATGTGAAATAGTCCTATAATGAGGAGAGAAATACTGTGGAAAAAGACATGTTAGCAGATATTTGTAACCTAGGAGGAATGCTATATCAAGAAAATGAGAAATGGTGGCTTCTGTTGTAGTGCTGTGGGTTAGGTTTTGAATCTGGTCATATAGCCTGGTTTTAGCTACATGACCAGATGGGGTTGCTGTGGTTTGAATGTGTTCCCTCAGAAATTCAGGTGTTCTCAATGTGATAGTGTTAGCGGTGGGTCCATTAAGAGGTGATTAGGCTATGAAGAATTCTCCCTTCTGAATGGGATTAAAGTCTCAGCAAACTATCAAAGGAACAGAAAACCAAACACCACATGTTCTCACTCATAAGTGGGGGCTGAACAATGAGAACACATGGACACTTGGAGGGGAACAACACACACCAGGGCCTGTTAGGGGGTGGGGGGTAAGGGGAGGGAATTTAGAGATGGGTCAACAGGTGCAGCAAACCACCATGGCACACATATACCTATGTAACAAACCTGCATGTTCTCCATAGGTATCCCAGAACTTAAAGTAAAATAAAAAATAAAACAAAGAAGCTTCACCCAGCATTTTCTCACTTGCCTTTCCATTTTCTCCTATGTGCGGACACAGCAAGAAGGCCCTCGCAAGAACAAATGCTGGTGCCTTGATCTTGGATTTCCAAGCCTCCATAACTGTGAGAAAATAAATTTCTGTGCTTTTAAAATTACCCAGTCTCAAATATTTTACTATAGCAGCACGTAATGGACTAGGACATGAGTCTTTACAGACATTGACACATTTTGCACATATCTTAGTGGTTTACACTTAAAAGATGAAATCCATCACACATGAGAGGACTTTGCTTAGATTTTGTGGATCTCTTTAATGTTTTCCTGTGTATTCTCAATCCTATTGTATTGCATCCTCTGTCTTTATTAAAAACAGTAATGTGGCTGGGCATGGTGGCTCACGCCTGTAATCCCAGCACTTTGGGAGGCTGAGGCTGGTGGATCACAAGGTCAGGAGATCGAGATCATACTAGCTAACGCAGTGAAACCCCGTCTCTACTAAAAATACAAAAAATTAGCCAGGTGTGGTGGTGCATCCCTGTAGTCCCAGCTACTTGGGAGGCTGAAGCACAAGAGTCACTTGAACCCAGGAGACAGAGGTTACAGTGAGCCGAGATCTTGCCACTGCACTCCAGCCTGGGTGACAGAGTGACACTCCATCTCAAAAACAAAATAATAACAACAACAACAAAAAACAGCAATGTATAACCAAATGTGCAGACTTTGAGACGCTTTGTAATAATTTAAACAAGGTAATTGGAGCAGGTATTGACATGGGAGTGCACTGCTTGTACATAAGTGTTATATTTGTTTAGTATGAGTAGACAGTACCACATGCTTCTTCAAAGTGGTTGTACCAATGGACATGCTTTCTCAAACCACTCCACTGAAACTGTCCTTATCAAGAACATGCTGATAAATCCAGTGGCAGTTACTTCCTTAATAGTAGTGCTGCCTTCACTTGGTTTCCAGGACACCACACTCATCTGCTGTTTCTCCAGGGGATGCTCTTCTTCAGGCTCTTTTGCTATAAAATCCTTATATTATTTACCTGTAAGCATGGGGATACCCCAGGACTCCTTGCTTGGGCCTCTTCTCTGTGTTACCCAGACTCACTCCATTGTTATTCTAATCTATCCTCCCAGCTTAAAATCCTTGTTTTATTCCAATGGTACCCTACCTAAATATTAAATCAGGACTTCTCCTCTGATTCTAATCTCTTATAATTACCTATCTGTTCAACATTTCTAATGAGATGGATAACTGTCATGTCAAACTAAAGATTCTAAAATGAGTTCCTGATATTCTCCTCTAAACATGTAACTCCCCAGATGTTTCCATTCCAGTAATTGAAAAATTTAGGCCAGGCTCCATGTCTCATGCCTGTAATCCCAGCACTTTGGGAGGCTGAGGTGGACAGATCACCTGAAGTCAGGAGTTCAAGACCAGCCTGGTCGACATGGCAAAATCCTATCTTTACTAAAAATACAGAAAAATTAGTCAGGTGTGATGGTGCACACCTGTAAGCCCAGCTACTAGGGAGGCTGAAGCAGGAGAATCTCTTGAACCAGGGAGGCAGAGGTTGCAGTGAGCCAAGATCACACCACTGCACTTCAGCCTTGGTGACAGATTGAGACTTCATGTCAAAAAAGAAAAAGAAAAAGAAAAATCTATTCTCCCATTTTTCTCATAGCAAAACCTTGAAGTCATTCTTTATGCTTATTTTTTTACACTTAAATCAAACTTTCCATCAACACTTTAAGGTCTACTTTCACAAATACATGCTTAACTTGATAACATCTCATAATCTCCTTATTTGGTTGGTGCAAACATAACTGTAGTTTTGAACTGTGAATTTTAAATCATTATAACTAGGCACAAACACATCCTTATTAATCAAAATAAGAACCATTACAATCAACACATTTTTGCCAAAGAAACAAAATAAGTTTGTTTTTCCTGTGGCGTAAAAAAAATATATGTGCTTCAGGATTCGATGAACTCTTGGAAAGCATTTTCTGCATCCTGCTAGTTGTGGAAGCATTTTCCTTGCAAAAAGTTGTTAAGATGCTTGAAGAAGTGGTAGAGAGGTGTGAGGTCAGTTGGTGAGAGGTGAGGTGAATAAGGTGGATGAGGCAAAAATTTGTAGCCCAATGTGTTCAACTTTTGATGAGTTGGTTGTGCGACATGTGGTCAGGTGTAGTCATGGGGAATGATTGGGCCTTTTCTGATGACCAGTGTTGGCTGCAGGCATTGCAGTTTTCAGGGCCTCTCATCGATTTGCTGAACATACGTCTCAGATGTAATGGTTTCATTAGGATTCAGAAAGCTGTAGTAAATCAGGCTGGCAGCAGAGCACCCAACAATGATGATGACCTTTTATTTGGTGCAAGTTTGGCTATGGGAAGTGCTTGAAGCTTCTGCTGGATCCAATTATTGAGCTGGTCATCACTGGTTGTCATATAAAATCTACATTTCGTTGCACATCACAATCCAATAGAAAAGTGGTTCATTGTTGTTGCATAGAATAAGAGAAGATGACACTTCAAAATGACATTTTTTTTTTTTATTTTGGCTCAGCTCATAGGGCATCCCACTTATCTAGCGTTCTCACCTTCTCAGTTTGCTTCAAAGGCCGAATGACCGTGGAATGGTCAACACTGAGTTCTGCAACTTCTTGTGGTGTTGTGAGAGGATCAGCTTTGATGATTGCTCTCAGCTGGTTGCTGTCAACTTCCTATGACCAGCCACTATGCTTCTCATCTTCAAGGCTCTCATCTCCTTTGCAAAACTTCTTGAACCGCCCCCGCACTGTACCTTCATTAGCAGTCCCTGGGCCAAATGTGTTGTTCATGTTGCGAATTGTGTCCACTGCTTTATAACCCATTTTGAACTCGAATAAGAGAATCACTCAAATTTGCTTTGTCTAACATCATTTCCATAGACTAAAGTAAACATAAAATAAACAGCAAGTAATAAGTCATTACCAAATGAACATAAAGAGAGAAATGCCCATTAAAATGATGTATAGCTTAACCACATTTATTCAATAATATATTCCAATATCAAAGAGCAAATGCCAACAATGCAAAAATTGCAGTTACATTTGTGCCAGCCTAATACTACTTGAGTTAAACGTACATCTTCTCCAATCAGGATTATTGTGACAGCCTCTGTGAAATTATCCTTGCTTTTTACATTGCCCCTATACTCCTCCATCCACAGGGTAAGCAGGGGTATCTTATCCCAATGTGTATCATATTCCTCATTGCTTCCATGTCTTTGCTTAATGGTCGCCTGCTAAGTGACAGTATTTATTTTTTCTGATCCAGTTACTGAAATTGTTCAAAATTTTCTTCTCTTTTTTTCATATATATAGAAATAAACATATTTGTTTTCTTATTTTTTTTTCTATTTTTTGTTCATTACTGCATTCAACACACTAGTATAGGACCACACTAAATTTAAGCACTCAACATTCACACACTCAGAAACATAATCACATTTCAACCTTAATTGAATCAGTGGTATTAATCAAATTGTCGAAGATCACTCATGTTGCTTCCTTTACTGCCAATACAGCATTTTCAATTTTCATGCTCCACATCAGGGAAAACAGTTTTCTTATTTAAAGAAATAAAACAAAACTCAGGCTTCAGATAAATGCTAGATGTTGGTCCTGGTCAAAAATGACTCACTTATTCTGTTCCATCAAACTTCCCAGCCTGTCTCCTAATCTTTCCTTACTTTCCATTTTCTCAACTGTGGGTCATAACCTTCTAATCTGGAACTGTTGTATGTGGAGCCATTCCACATAATCCTCCCCTCTACTAGGACTGGTTGGGTTAAGCTAGAAAAGAGAGTGTACATAAGAAATTACTGAGAAGTGAAGAATTTGTCCAGGTGATTTTCTTTTGTAGATTTATTTTAATGGGCACCGTAAACAAATATTGTTAATTTTTCTTTTACCGACTGACTGCTAAAAAGTTCATGGCCAAGTTTGTCAATGTCCTATGCCAAAATAAAGTCTCATATGAAAGGTCATCTATTTTTTTCCTATATACTTATTACTTTAAAAAGCACAATATTGGCTTTCATGATTTATCTTTTGGACCATTTTAAGTCATGCTTAACCTTTGGTGAGTGTATAAAAAATATGGAGGCAAGCACCTAGATGATGATAACGGGCATTTTTTTCACCTTGCCTTTTTGGACACAGAAAGACATGAGCTGAGAAAGAGTCATTTTTATTACTTCTTTTTAGGTTAAAAATGCATTATATATTTGAATTTTATACTTTAAATTGTAACTCATATTAAGAGTAATCAGTAACTAATTGAGAATATGCAACAAATAATAACAAAGAACCCGTTTGAAACAGTTTTCCTTGAAAAGGCTTAATAGCTGAATAGTAAAAGTACTCAAATATACTATATCTCATCCTCCTAACAATCATAAAAATAAGATAATTTAATTCCACGTTGGGTGAGAGATAATAGACATGCTGCTAGATACAATAGCTTGTCAAAGATCAAATAGCTAACGAATAAAGGAAAAGCACTTAAAACCTGATTTTATTTCAATGAAGTGTGTGTGCGAGAGAGGACTCTACCTCATTCAACTTCTTAAACAGGTAAAGTAGTCCCGGAACAAAGAATTATGTTTTTCTTGGTTTATCAATTTCATCTTTTTTTTTTTTTTTTTTTTGAGACGGAGTCTCGCTCTGTCGCCCAGGCTGGAGTACAGTGGCGCAATCTCGGCTCACTGCAAGCTCCGCCTCCCGGGTTCACGCCATTCTCCTGCCTCAGCCTCTCCTAGTAGCTGGGACTACAGGCGCCCGCCACCACGCCCGGCTAATTTTTTTGTATTTTTAGCAGAGACGGGGTTTCACCGTGGTCTCGATCTCCTGACCTCGTGATCCACCCGCCTCGGCCTCCCAAAGTGCTGGGATTACAAGCGTGAGCCACCACGCCCGGCCCAATTTCATCTTTTTAAAAACAGTTTTTGCCAGGATGAATATATAGCTTCTTGAACCCGGGGAACGCTGACATGCTCCCTTTAAGCAACACATTAAATTAAGCACTAAGATTGATTTTCTTATTGTCTTCGTCCCCATTGGCCATACTTTAGTCCTTCAGAAGTTCCTCTGTTTTCTGGAGGATAGAAATATCCTCTATGGTAACTGGAATGATAGTTAAAGCTTTCAAGTTGAAGAGAAATTATCTTGATCTTAAACTTTGCAGCAGATTATTAACTAAATTTAAAGAGAAAAAGGAAGGAAAAAAGACTGTAACATTTATCTTATATCTTTAGCCAATAATACTGTTCTGTTGTTTCAGAACAGCCCGGTCTATTTTTTCTTTTTTTTTTTTTTTTTCTGAACCTTGGGGATTTTCTTATTTTACCACCCTTCCCAAGAATTGAACAAGGCAAAATAACTATCTTACATCTCACAATTTGCAAACCAATGCTTGAACAGGGTTTGCAGGGAGGGTGTGTATAACCACTTCTTATATCTTCTCAGTGGAAAAAACGCGTATGTTCATAAACACATACTTTGCCTATGGTTTCAGAGCATTCAGAAACTATCTAAAAATCAATATTAAGGAATTATAAAATATAAAGAGGAATTTAAATTTTATGCAAAAGAGCCAATATTGAGTCCAAAGGAGGCTGACTCCAAAGCGCAAACTTTTAAAACGTACGACAGAGAGGTGAGAAATAGCTTTCTCTGATAATGTGTAATTGCTATTTTTTGATACCACATTTTAAATTAATTAAAACGAATTTGTTCACTGGTCATCTTGAAAATAAGAAAAAGACTTGCCTATTTGTATCTACTTGTAACCATTAGCAATAATGTGACCTGTTCTTATACGTGAATGTAAGTATAATAGCTTAAGACAACTCTATAAAGAAGACTGTACTTTTGAAAACTAAATCTTTAAAAAATTAGTAGCCCATCTAGTTTTAAAGATTTTTCTCTTACATCAGAAGTTCACCTATTTAGCTTACGAATCAACTGAATTTCAGCATTTAGCCTAGGCTGATTGCGTCTGGCCGTTGCCAAGTTTTTTGTGGCTAAACAGTTACAGCCATGTGGTGGCTCGTGCTTCAGCATTTTTGTGGAATATGTGATTGTCTGTGGTCCAAACTAGTGTGTTATATATAACTGGGCCAGAAGGCAAAATGCTGCAGAGTTCTGAGTGCAAAAGTAAGGGATGTAAGGATGTGATTTTGTCCATCTGTACAAGGAGATTAAATAGGGACACACAGCAAGTGTCCCTACAGGAACAAAATGAGCCCATCTCCTGTGGCCAACACTGCTGGTGATCACACAATATCAGCGATTTTCTTCGTTTATAATAATAGGACTTCAATTTTATCAGAGAAAAATGAACCAGCACAACATGGAATTACAATGTCATCTAGCAATTCCATTCCTGGGCATATACCTCAAAGAATTGAAAGTGTATGTTCAAACAAGTCCTTGTACATAAATGCTAATAGCAGCAATATATTCACAGTAGCCAAAAAGTGAAAACAATTCAAATATTTGTCAAGAAATGAATGGATAAGCAAAATATTGTGTATTCATACAATGGAATATTATTCACCCATGAAACAGGAGTGAACTACTGATACATGGAAAAACCTCTGAAGCATTATGCTGAGTGAAAGAAATAACATAAATAACAGATGATGCATTATATGATTCCATTTATATGAAATATTTAGGAGAAGTAGAACTATGGAGACAAAAAGCAGATTAGGGGTTTCCAGCGACTGGGGACAGGGAGGAATAGAAGGAAACCTCTTAATAGGTACAACAATGAAAGTGTTCTAGAATTACATAGAAGTAAGCATTGTACAACATTACGAATGTGCTAAATGCCACTGAACTGTACTCTATAAAAAGTTTAATTTTATTCTTTAGGAACTTTACCTTAAGTTAAAAAGAAAGCATTCTGGAAAATGAAGGCTATCTCGAGGTTCAGGGGAAAAAACATCCCAACTAAAACACCATAATTCCAGTTTTCTGCAACTATATGTGACTATCGGATTAAATTGTCGATATTAAAATGTTAGTGGAAATATGAGGGATTTCAAGAAAACATTTAAAAGAGGATAACTCTGCAGTTTGATTATTTTGCTGCTTTCACTTTACTTTTTTTTTTTACCTCACCTGCAAAACAGTTATAATCTGGAGTGTCACCACCTTTTGGAACACGAGATAACCTTGAGATTGAAAGCCTTGTGAAAGCCTCTATTTCATATGACCCAGACTGTGAGAGAAAAACAAATTTCTATTCTGTTTAAGACAGTGTATATCTTTTCTTCTTTTCTTGTTATATGCAGCATGTCATAATTCCAAGGAAATATGTAATTTCTGTAACAAGGAATTTTTCCCACCTGGAAAAATGTCCAGAATAAAGTTCTTTTGTGAGTGTATTTTCTCTCATGATCTGAGTTTGCAACTATGGGCAAATTCAAGTGGCTGTTACTGAAGGCAACATGAGCCATGTAACAAAAGGAACTTTTGGTACCTCTTGATAAAAACCACATAAGGAAAGTAATAATTAGAAATGCCACTAAATAATGGTGCTTAAGCCATCAGCTCTAGCATGTGCTTTTGAAAGTACAGGACATTTCAGAATGTAGTTATTGTTCAGAACTTTACTATAAACTTTTCAGAGTACACTGAACTATTTCATTGACACAATGAAAATTTGATTTTAAATATAATATGAATAAGAGGGTTTAATTTTAAATATGACAAGAATTTAACACAACTTGTTACTAAAATCCTAGGACAAAAAATGATACTACTTTGAAATAAAGTGAGACAAAATTACTTATAGAGGTGAGAATATACTGCTTCAATTGAAGCACTTCATCTTGATTAATTGTTCCATACCCTTTGGCAGAGTGTCTGAGGTGGAATTTTTCATATAATTTGATATGGGGGAATTAATTACAATGTTATGATGCTGGATACTTTTTTTTTTTTAGTGCTAATCTACATTAGTAGAGGAACGTGCAAAAAAGAAAACAAGATAAACAAAGATGGTATAGACCCTAAATTGGCTCTTTTTAACGTATAATAAAAATATTTTTTGAAAAGCACTTGTTAACAATGGAAATATTTTGGATATAGAGGACATTTCCAAAACTTAAGTATTTAATATATCATATATCATAGGGCTATTTGATTTATCATAATATTTTCAAGACTGCAATATGTAATATTTCTGTGCTTAAGTGTAAAGTTAAAGAGTAATTGAAGTGACCGGGCGCAGTGGCTCATGCCTGTAATCCCAGCACTTTGGGAGGCCGAGGCGGGTGGATCACGAGGTCAGGAGATCGAGACCATCCTGGCTAACACAATGAAATCCCGTCTCTACTAAAAATACAAAAATTAGCTGGGCGTGGTGGAGGGCGCCTGTAGTCCCAGCTATTCGGGAGGCTGAGGCAGGAGAATGGCGTGAACCAGGGAGGCAGAGCTTGCAGTGAGCCAAGATGGCACCACTGCACTCCATCTTGGGCAACACGGCGAGACTCTGTCTCAAAAAAAAAAAAAAAAACAGTAATTGAAGTTAGAATATTAAGTCCCCAAATTGAGACTTTTTTCAGAGATAGTTTAGAATGGAAAATACAAAATGCAACAAACATTTGCATAATGCATTTACCAGGTGCAAGTGAGAAACCGCCACTCTAATCTTCATATGTTTATGCTTATTACTTCAATTTTTCCACATGAGGAAACAGCAGCAGCATGGAGAATGTAAGTAAATAAAAATGGTATTATGTAATGTAGGTTTTGTCAAATATGTAGATATAGAAAACAGATGTTTGACATTAATATGCATAGTGATGAACCTACTACACAAACATATGTGTATTTGCTCTAATATAAGGCAAACCCCAAATTAAATGCAAATCCCATTTTTCTTTGAGATTTACAAGCCATTCAGCATCCTATATTATAATAAATTTGAGATATGTACATGACTCAACAAATATCTACTTATATTACTTCATGCACATATTTTAAAAATAGCATATATAAATTATTTTAACATATTTAAATATTGAAATTAAATATCAGCTTAATTACTTCATGTACACATTTTTAAATAGCATATATAATTATTTAAACTATGAATATTTAAATTAAATATATCATTTTAAAATAGCGTATATATAGAAACTTGGCTTCTTTCTTCTCTTGTATTTTTTTATAAATATGTATTTAAGCCCTTCACATGTATCTTCAAAATCAACCTAACAGTCAATGCCAGAGGCACCTTTTATGTCATCGAAGTTAGTTTACCAGAGCTCAATAACATCCCTTCTGTCTAACTTGTTTAAATTTTGGAACTTTTAGAGCTGTATGTGATATGCCACCACTTTGTCAATCTTCCAGCACTCAATCATAAGATATCAGGGCAATTTATATTTAAATTTAACTTGTGGCATATATTTATGATATATTTAACAGGGATATTTACTGCACTGTTGTGTGTGTGCAGGTATGAACTAGAATAACTGAGGTAATGATCTGCTACACTTGCCAAATGGGAAACCATTACCTGGGGAGAATTTGAAATCCAAATCTGTTTAATAACTTTAATATCTTTTCCTCTTTGTTTATCTTTTCTACCAGGTAGCTTCTATAAGTACACCAAACATTGTTTTATTCTTTTGTTGTCTGTATTTTTTATTGTAAATGGACAATTTGTAATTGTATAGATTTATGGGTTCTGTGAAGAAGGAGCAGTGTGGCTAAAAAAATTATGGATTAAAAAATGATATTATAATCTATGAATGCAATGTGAAATAATTAAATCAAGCTAGTTAACATAGCCATCACCTCAAATACTTAACATTTTTTGTGGTGAGAACATTTAAAATGTACTTAGCAATTTTGAAATGTACAATACTCTATTAATTCTATTCACCATGCTGTGCAATAGAACTCATAAAAAGAAAAACCATATTCTTCCTGTTTGAAATGTTACACTTTGACCAGCACATCCCCATTTCTCCCATCCCCCAGCTTCTGTCACCACCATTCTACTCTCTGCTTGTAGAAGTTCATTGTTTTATGTTCCATACATAATTGAGAACATGTGGTATTTTGTCTTTCTGAGCCTGACTTATGTCACTTAGCATAATGTCTCCGATTCCATCTATGTTGTCACAAATGTCAAAATTTCTTTCTTTTTAAAGGCTGCAGAGTACTCCATTGTGTATATGCACTACATTTTTTTATCCATTCATCTGTTAATGGGCACTGAGATTGATACTATTATAAATAGGGTAAATATTAAAAATTACATATTATAAATAGTTCTATTTAACTGAGATTGAGGATATAGTAAATAGTGCTGCAATAAACATAAGAGTGTAGATATCCCTTCAGCAAACTGACTTCAAGTCTTTTGCATTAATACTCATTAGTGGAATTTCTGGATTATATGATAATTCTATTTTTAGTTTGTTGGGAAATCTCTATACTGTTTTCCATAATGGCTGCACAAACTTACATTTCCACCAATAGTATATGAGTGTTCCTTCTTCTCTATATCCTTGCCAACACTTATCTGTTTTTGGATATAAAACATTCCATTTTGAAATGAAGTATGAGATAAAAAATATAATAGTAAATATTTTAGAAGACATTCTGACAGGTGAGAGATGGTATCTCATTGTGGTTTGAATTTGCATTTCTCTAATGATTATTAGCGAGCATTTTCCCATATGTGATGGCCATTTGGCACTATATATATCTGTCGGTATCTTTATATATCTATATAGATATATAGATAGACATGTATAAGTCTAAAATGTACCATTTTATCCATTTTTAAGTGTACACTTCTGTGGCATTAAGTACATTCATATTGATGTGAAATCATCACCATCATCCATCTCTAAAATTTTTTCATCTTCCCTAACTGAATGTCTATACCTATTGAGCAATCATTCCCATTCTCCTCTCCATGCAGTCCCTGGCAACCACAATTCTACTTTCTGTCTCTACTAATTTGACTACTTTGGGAATCTCTTATAAAAGAATTATACATTTTTGTGTGTGTTGGGGAGAGGCCTGGCTTATTTCCCTACTTACCTTATGACAGGTTTTTTGACAAAAAATTGACAATTTTTAAGGCTAAATAATGTTCCATTTTATGTATGTATATATACTACATTTTGTTGATACATTAATTTATTGATAGATAATGGTGCTGCTTCCACCTTTTGGCTATAATGAATAAATATGGGTATACAATTTTCTGTTGTAAGTCCCTACTTTCAATTCTTTTGGGTTATATCCCTGAGTGAAATTACTGAGGATCAGGTAGAAATTCTAAGTTTAATATTTTAAGTAATTGCATGCCATTTCAAACCGGTTTGGATTGAGGACTAACGACTTCATGCAGAAGAGGTTTGCCCCAAATCTGCTTTATTATTCAAAGTAATGCTGGTGAAAGGGTAATATAAAACCTGCAATGACTAATTCACAAAATTACTTTTTTAGGAGGGTAAGATTGAGAAAAAGAAAATAAATCCATTTTATATTCATTCCTGCAAAGCAGTCAGCCTTGTTTCAAGTTAGAGACACAGGGAAATACACTTGGAATTGACTTGCATTTGCTATTATTTAATGTATATTGTAACCTCCTACGAAATTTACATTTCCCTCCTTGGTTGTTCCTTGTAGTACACATTTTTATTAGAGCAGGTTTAAAAAACACTTTGAAAAATGGCAGATAACAAGCCGGCTGGAGTATAATCTCTGTTTGTACCCTCCACTATGTGGATTTCATTAAATAAGTATGACATATTTTATTTTAAGAACACTGAATTGCTTTGCTTATCAAGATACATCAGCACAAATTGGTTATGCTATTTGATTGCTTTGAAAAAGTACCTACTTAGCATACAGCTATGTAATAAACATTGTTTGAGGTCATGTGCAGTTTTCTATTAATATTTCATTATACAGAAAACAATAGCTTCTTTATAGCTGAGTTTTGTTAACTTTATTTTTCTATGCAAAAAAAAAATCACTGAAAGTTAAATTTGTTTTATTCTGAAAGTTTTTCACCTCAATCTACGCAAGAAATTTAAAATAGAGAATGTAATTATTCTTTGATACTTTTTTCAATTTCTTCTATGGTTTTTGAATTCACACTTTAAATTCTTCACATTTTAAATTCTTCAACCACAAATTTGCCAATCTTGCTTTGCAATTTTGCTGAGGTTTTCTAATTTATTTGTTTAGAAAAATTAAGCCATTGTCTCTTTCGTTCTCCGTGTTTGTTGATACATCTGCTTTCTACTTTCTTCTTTTAGATATTGGCATTTTTTTCTTGCTTAAATATATCTGTTGTAGATCTGTTGAGTATTTTTCTTTTAATCTAACTCTTTGATGTATTCTAATTTATATTTTTTCTGTTTCGAAAAGTATTCTCATTTTATAATAATTATTTGCTTCTAATTTTCCATTAATTTGCTTTCATTATGGCATTACATATCTTTCTTACATATGAATGATGAAAATAATTAAAACATCCATGTGGTAGATTTTATTACTGTTTAGCAATACCCATTTTTCTTTCTTGGTGATGATTATACTATTCTACCCCTTACAGTAAGACTGGGCTCTGGGATTTAAGGGGCATGATTTCCCCTGCCCACTCTTTTCTCTGTGTTGTATGCCAGAAATATGCTTACATTAGCCTGATAACAGATTAGTCCACAAAATGTTATGTGGGGGGAAAAGCCCGAGCCAACCAGTGATACACAAATAATGTGTTTAAAAGTGAATAGTTGTTGTCTTAGCATATTACAATTTGGCATTGTTACTAGTATATCCTGACTGAACAGTCTCTTTCATCATAATTGGGCTAAAGGGAAACAAAATTATATTATTCAAGAAATACATCAATAAACATAGGAATATTGCATTTCAAAACTCATGGAACCCCAAATCTATCACCCAGTCTGATCAGGAGAAAAACATCCAGCAAATTTCAATACAGACACATCCTACAATATGCTGGCTCAAAATTGTCAAGATTATTAAAAACAAGGAAAGTCCTGGAAAGATCATGGTCGACATGCACCTAGGAAGACAAAATGACTAAATGTAATGTGGTATCATGGATGGGATCCTGGGTCAGAAAACAAAAAGCAAAAACAAAATCATCAGGTAAAAATGAAGAAAATACGAATGAACCATGGGCATTATTTAATATTTTGTAAATGAAAGAACAAAAAATATCTGGAAGGAAACCACAGAAATGTTAAGATTCTGATCTAAAAGACTTCTATCCTTCTCTGAACTGAGCACATATCCACTATTTTATAAGAGCCGTGATTGCACAATTTCTGAGTATATGCATACATGGAATACAGTTCAGTAACATTTACATAAAAACAGCAAATTGGCTGGATGTAGAATTCTTGGGTCTCAGCCTACCTTCCTTAGAATCTGAGGACATCATTCCCTTATCTCTCTGTTCAGAATTACAAAGGAAAAAAATCAGAGGCGTATCTAATTTCACTACTTTTTTAAAGCAATCTGAATTCATACTTAAATGTTGTACGGATTTCTTGGAATTACAAATATGTCATATGTTATCAGGGCTTTCATCTGCGTATGACTATTTTCAGACTTAATTTTAAACTGATTTTTCAAAACTTGGGCGAGGTTGCTTGATCTCTAGATCATAGTTACTTTATGGCCAGGTAGTTAGTCTCATATGCTTTTATTTATTTATTTTTTCCTGTATTCACTTTGAGGGCTTACATAATCCTGAAAGAGTTGACCTCTTCCCCCTGATTCTTCATTTCCCTTATACTTTTTTCTCATAAATTTTGTCTCTTCATACATTAATCTCTATTTTGACAGTTTCTTCCAGAACATCAGTTCTGTTTAATAATTATTTCAACATGACAAAACCATTGAGATCAAAACTTTAGAAAACACATAGAATGAGGCATATTGTGGCTTCATTTAAGAGAGCTGGAATATCCTTCCTTTCAAATCAGCTAGTGGGGGAATAAGTACAATCTCCATGCAAATTCTAAGACCCAGTTGCTGCTCCTTCGTGTTGCTCTTCTGGAATTCTGCCTTTCCTGACGTCTTGAGTCTCTGAAAATACTAGGATAAACTGCAAGGTTTCACATCCACACACTATATTCCTTGATACAACATCAGTGCTATCAGGGCCACTAACTGCCCTTTGGCAACGTAAGAACCATGCATCCAGCAGGAATGCATTTGGTCTTTTCCTCAATCTAACCAACTTCTAATGTTATTTTCTGAAGCATCTACAAATCTCAGGTTTCACTGAGATTGTACACAGTCCTCTAACCCCATATTTATATTTCTAATTAATATATGTGGTCTTTAAATAAATATGGAAAGAGAAGATAATTTGAGTGGTAGAGAATGTGTCTCATTTCAACCATGGCATGAGAATGGGAGTGGAAATAATTATTGTCATTTATTGGTTCATGATCGATTCAATTTAAAACTTGCTTAAGAGGGACACTTTGATGGATAAACTACAGATATTTTCTTTATATTCCTATTTACTGCACACAGTGACCGCAAAGCTTTTCCTTGATGGAATTTCTCTATTTTATTAATTTTTTCAATCCATACATTTTCAAAACAACATCTATGCTTCACAGTCTTACGAGTCTATTCATTGAGGATAATGCTTGTGAAGCTTATCTGGATTATAGTATATAATTCTAGAGCGAGCTATTTTTAATACATTTGTAAACAATTGGACTATTGGAATTTAAGTGTATTTCTGTGATACACTCTATTTAGAAATGAATAAACAAAAGACAAAATCTACACTGAATGCAGCCACCAAAATAATTTGACATTGAGAATGCTGTAGCTATAAACATGAGATAAACATGAGATAAAAATGCAAAACAGTCTAATGTTTAATTCATTGTGAATCTAATTTTCTGTAAACAGGAAGGTCAAATATAGAACGACCTTTCCCTCATTTCTAGTCAGGAAGCACAGTATTAGTACCATGCAGGTCTTCACATTCATTTAGCCTGTGGAAGCCTAACCTCAGGAATCCGTCATTCAATCTGTCAGGAACTGGGTTTCATAATCCAGTGTATTTTCTTTGCAGGTTTTTACTCTCTGTTTGGGAGTAATAAAACTTGTAATTGTCATAAATAGAAAATTTGCTTTCTCTTTAATCTCTTCAATAATTTTTGGATGGCATTTGCTGGTAATCAATTGTGTAAATGTGTGCGTATGTGTGTGTGTAACTGCTTTCAATCAATTTTTAAAGAAGATTCATTATTCTAAGTAATTGCCTTTAAATACTTAAACTCTGTATTGATCCGTAGGTCTGCAGCTCAATTTGGCTTCAATTAGTGCTACTATTCTTGTCCAGCTTTCTACACAATTGCTAGTATCATATAAGGAAATAATGAAAATTCCCAGAGCAGCCAGTATCGCCATTCTCAGGTCAGTCTGTTAGACCTTTTTTATAGGCAGTGATTGTTTTTCTTAGGATGGCATGAAATAGAGTTCACATTTTAAAGTGAGACAGATCTTGTTTCAAATTATCTTCCTGCTATTTTCCCTTAGACTGATTATACAGTCTCTCTGTAGAGCCTGCCACACTCTTCTATCCCCAAATAAGTAAAATAAGCCTTGATTCTAGAGTGTCTTTTTCATGTAAAAGTGTAAAGATAAAGATGGTGACATCTGCAAAACGTTTAACATAATGATTGCCTCTTCATAAGCCCTCACAAATCCTAGCTTCTTTGTCATTAGCATCAGTGTTGTTGAAGAAAACTATAGGTGATAAAAGAATTGGCATGTAAAAGTGATCACAAGTATAGCTTTTTTTTTTTTTTTTTCCTTCTTGAAAGAGGCTCCTGAATTCATTCTAGAACCACCTAGGTTGGACAGATTGTGGGTGGATGCAAATGTGGTGGGAAAGGTATGGCTAGTGCAGAACATCCAGCAAGTCTAATTCCAACATTAGAGAGTCACCATGAGTTTACAGCTGTGCTGAAACAGGGTCCCCAGTGTCCCGCCAGCATAGCTGGGCCCAGCACCCTCCACTGTGCTCAGTACAGGTGATCCCTTCAGGGGTGAGCCTGAAGAAATGGATGCAGGGTCTACACATTCAGATTTTTGTTGTTGTTTACTTGTTGTGTGTTATGGATAAATTAAATAAATAAGTGAAATCTAAAGATTTTCTTATATTATTCACAAAATACAAAGGATTGACAAAATGTCAATAGTACACATACCTAAACATTTTTTTAATGTCATTTTTATCTGTATCTGAGGTTACTGTGAGGGTAGTGATTGCAATATTAAGGGTGACTAATCCTCTAAACTTAAATTATTCCCTTGGTCAAACCACAGATTAAATACTAACTACCAAAATGATTTGCTCATAAAAGAGGAAATCTTATGTTCTAAAGCTAATTGGAAAGTTGGTCTGTTTGCAGCCAGGCCAAAATTTTTAATCATATATCACTTATTAAGCATTTAATAAATATTTTTCTTAGGTCATTAAACTGCCTTATTTCTTTTTTTTAATTTTGAGATTAAAAGTAAATCGTGCCTTTTTCTTTTAATAGATAGACTATTTGTTAGAGTGGTCTTAGATTTACAGAAAAACTGAGCATGAAATACAGTGTTCCCAAATACACCCTTTCCTCAAGCAAATTTCTCATATTATTAATGTATTGCATTAGTATGTCAAAAATGTTAGGATTGGTGAGCCAATACTGATAAATTATTATTAAGCAAAGTCCACAGTTTCAATTAGGGCTCACCCCTTGTATTGTTTATTCTATGAGTTCTGATGTATGACATGTATCCACCATTACAGTGTTATACAGAACAAATTCACTGCCTTGCAAATATCCTGTGCTGTACTTATTAATCTCTCCCCCAAACAAATACCTTTTAGCCACTGATCTTTTTGTTGCCTCTACAGTTTTATTTCTTCCAGAATGTTATACAGTTGGAATCCTACAGTGTGTACCCTTTTAATATTGACTTCTTTCATTAACAATATTCATTTAAAGCTCCCCCAATTCTTTTATTTGCTTTATAACTCATTTGAAAAGACTATTTCTTGAGAAAAACTAGTTTGACAAACTGTTAGCTGAACTCGCAGAGAAAGAATATACACATAGCTAAAACCACAAATAAAAGTGGAGACATTACGACATTACACTGACCTGACAAAAGTAAAGATGATTATAAGAGCATAATATAAGGGATTTTATTCTAAGAAATTACATAACCTACACGATATGGATAGATTTCTCAATCACAAAAATCTCCTCAACTTACACAAGAAACTATAGAAAGTTTAAATAGAGTTATAACAAAGTACATAGATTAAATCAGTAATCTAAAACCTCCCAACAACAAAAAAGTTCAGGACCAGATAGATACACTGGTGAATGCTAATATTTTATATGTAAGTAATAATTAACATATATATTTAAAGAATATTTAAATATTTAAAGAAAAATATACACAAATCCTTTTCAAGCTCTTCCAAAAAGTACAAGAGAAGGGAACACTTATAAACCGATTCTATCAGGCCAACATTATCTTGATACTAAAACCAGATGAAGACATCACGCAGACACACAGACACACAGACAAACACACACACACAATTACAGACCAACATCTCTCATAAATATAGGTGTGAAAATCCTAAAAAAAAATACTAACCTGAATCCAACAATATAATAGTAGAATTATTGACCAGAATAAGTGGGATTTATTTCAGAAATGTAAGGGTGGTTAAACATAAAAATAAATCAATTAGTACCACATTAATAAAGCAAATAAAAAAGCCCCAAATGTTTATATGAATTGACACATACAAGTCATTTGAAAAAAATCCAATGTCATTTCATGGTAAAAGCACTCAGAAAACTAAGAACATAAGAGAGATTAATCGGCATAATAAAAAACGTCTATAAAAACAGCTAACATTATACATTGAATGGTGAAAGACTGAAAGCTTTCTCTCAAGATCAAACACAGAAGGTTGTCTGCTTTTACTATTGCAATTCAACATTGAACCACAATTTCTAGTCAGTATTTAGACAAGAAAAAGAAAAGGCATCTAAGTTTAAAACGAAGAAGTGAAATTGTATTAATGGATGACATGATTCTATACATAGAATCCTAAAGATTCTATAAGTAGCTACTAGTCATAATAAATGATTTAAGCAAAATTTTAGGGTATAAGAGCAGCATGCAAAAAAGTTTTATTTATATATATTTGCAATAAATAATCAAAACAAGAAATTAAGAAAGCAATTTCATTTACAATAGCATCTTAAAGAATTAAATGTCAGTATGTACATTTAACCAGGGAGATAGAAGACTTGCATACTAAACACTACAAAACATTGTGAGAATAATTTTTAAAAGACTTGAAAAAGAAGACATCTTGAGTTTATGTTTAGGAAGACTTCACGTTGTTAAGATATCAATACTACCTAAAGTGAAGTGATTTGCATGTTCAATGCAATCCCTACCAAAATTCCAATAATTTGTATTTTGTGTAGAACTGGAAAAAATTGAGTTCACATTCATATGGGCTTTTTAAGGTGTCTCAATCGTCAAAACGATTATGAAAAAGAACAGATTTAGACGACTCACCCTTCCCAGTTGCAAAACTTACTACCAAGTAACAATAATTAAAACAAGGTGGAACTGGCATAAAGATAGACAGATAAACCAACGAATAGAATTGAAAGTCAAGAAGCAAACCTGTATGTTTATGGCCAATTGACCTTTGATAAGGGTGACAAGTCCTTCCAATGAGGAAAGAAAACATTGCTTCAATAAATGGTGCTGGGACAACTGGATTTTCATAAACAAAAGTATGAAGTTGGAACCCTGTTTCACATCATATACAAAATTAACACAAAATGGATCAATACTAAATATAAGTGTTAAATCCTTATAACTCTCAGAAAATAACATAGACTTACATCTTCATGAAACTGGATTTTGTAATGGATTCTTAAAAGTGACACCAAAAGTATGAGAAACAGAAAAAGAAATAAATAGCCAATATTAAAAACATTTATATATACAAGGACATTATCAAGAATGTAAAACCACAACTTATGGAATAGGAGAAAATATTTACAAATTATATATCTGATAGTGGTTTAATATCCAGAATATAATAAAATTGCTAAAATTCAAAAACAAAAAGACAAAAAATAAAAATAGACAAAGATTTGAATTGACATTTATCAAAGAAGATATACAAATGGCCAAGAAGCAAGTGAAAAGATACTCGACATTAGGATAATGCGAATCATAACCACAGTGCAATACAACTTCACATCTACTAGGATGGCTATAATAAAAAAGGCAGAAAATAGCAAACAGTGATGATATGGAGAAACTGGTACCTTCATACACTGCTAGTGAAAATGTGACATGATGCACCCATCGTGCAAGCAGTTTGGTAATTCCTCAAAAAGCTAAAAATAGAATTATCCTGTGATCCAGCAAAGTTGATGCCTATGTACGTATCCTGTATAATTGAAAACAGAAACTGGATACTTTTATGCCAAAATTTGTGGCCACATTATTCGCAACAGGCAATCGGTGGAAACAACCCAAGTGTCCATCAACAGGTGAATGGATAAACGTTGTGAGTGTGGCCAATGCCACTGAATTATATATTTTATAATGGTTCAGAGGACTATTTTATATTATATAGATTTTAACACAAAATTTAGTTATTAGCAAAAGATGTACATTGTGTTGAAAAGCTGTACAGTCCCCATTCCAAATGATGAAGGTTGAAACAATCTTGGCCAAACAAAAAGAAGTACCAGTTATTTTGAAAGACTGAAGGTGATACGATTTGGCTGTGTCCCCACCCAAATCTCATCTTGAATTGTAGTTCCCATAATCCCCACATGTGGTGGGAGGGACCTCGTGGGAGGCAATTGAATCATGGGGGCATTTTCCCTCATGCTATTCTCCTGATAGTAAGTTCTCATGAGATCTGAAGGTTTTAGAAAGGGCTTCCCCCTTCACTCTGCTCTGATACTTCTCCTTGCTGCCGCCATATGAAGAAGGTTCTATTTGCTTCCTCTTCTGCCATGATTGTAAGTTTCCTGAGGCTTCCTCAGCCTTGCAGAACTGTGAGTCAATTAAACCTCTTTCTTTCATAAATTACCAATCTTGGGTATTTCTGCATGGCAGCATATAAATTACCAGTCTCCGGCATTTCTTCAATGGACTAATACAGAAGGCAAGGACCCTCATGAATTAATATTAAAACTAATTAAAATAAAAACAAAAATACTTAATTTCTAGCAACTTAAAATAATTTTAATAGTGTAATGCAAATTCTGAAAAACCAGAAATTTCCACATTGAAGAGTAGAGTGGACCACAGGAATAGATACGTTAAGGCTGTGGCTAGGAAAAAAGATGAGATAAAAAATCATGATCTTTGTTCAAATAACAGTTAGTGAGAAGAAGAATGCAAATATGTCTGACATATGATTAGCCCTTGAAATGTAAGAACTAACTTCCTTCCTTCCTTCCTTCCTTCCTTCCTTCCTTCCTTCCTTCCTTCCTTCCTTCCCTCCTTCCTTCCTTCCTTCCCTCCTTTTTTCTCCTTTCCTTCCTTCTTTTCTTCTTTTCTTCTCTCTCCTTTCTCTCTCTGAAGCCAGGGCGCTATGGAATAAAATCAACCTTTTATAAGTCACGAAATAAAACATAGTAATGTTCTATTAAGGAGCATCTGGTATTCTGGTGCAGGGCTGTCAAGTGCATTTTGAATATTCACTCATCAGGGTATCTGCAATTTAAATATCTTGTAATAGTTAATAAGAATTGTCAAAGAAGCACATTAACATGCCTTAGGGATTAATTCTGTACCTTACAGGTTTCATGTGTATGAATAAGGCAAGCCCATCATATGAGTTGCACAATCCCAAAAGACTGTACTTACATCTTTTATGCAGTTAGGTTTGAACAATCAAATACTATGTCTTACATTGTATTTTACTAAAAATAACTCAAATACACACAATTGATGATGTTATTAAAAGTTTATTCTGGGCTGGGCATGGTGGCTCATGCCTGTAATCCCAGCACTTTGGGAGGCCAAGGCAGGCTGATCACAAGGTCAGGAGATTTAGACCATCCTGGCTAACACGGTGAAAACCCGTCTCTACTAAAAATACAAAAAATTAGCCGGGCGTGGTGGCGCGCGCCAGTAGTCCCAGCTACTCGAGAGGCTGAGGCAGGAGAATGGTGTGAACCCGGGAGGCGGAACTTGCAGTGAGTCTAGATCGCGCCACTGCACTCCAGCCTGGTCGACAGAGCGAGACTCCCTCTCAAAAAAGAAAAAGAAAAAGAAAGCTTATTCTGTATTTGTCTTTTTGAATTAATAGCAGTATGTTTATATAACAAGTTTATCTCTTTAAAGGTAAAAAGTATTTTGGTGTAGAGTCAAGGATGAGTTACAGTAAGTCACTAATATGTCAATTTAGAAAAAAGAGTAAGAATGGCTTGATTGAAGCCGATTTTCCATATCGTTGCTGTTATAGAGAGCACTTTTAGTGTTTTACACCCTTCAAGAACTCTACCAACAAAAAGCTGATGATTTCTAAATATGAATATGTCATGTCGACTTTCAAAAAAAAGGAGAGTAGATAGAGAAAGAAGTAATGACATAAACTTTAAAGACTACATTTTGCACTTCATCTTTTCAGTGAATCAGAAAAGAAGACAAACCACCCTTCTACACTGACTTTTTATGATCTTTCTTTTCATGAATTTTTGTCATTGAATGTGCGGTTTCTTTTATAGTGAGTCAATATATTTGTTTCAATGAGATCACAACCACCCCATAACCTGGGTTTAATTTGATTTACACAAATTATATGAAACAAGCTGCAGAATAATAATAATTATATGTGATATTAGTAAAATAATAGGTAATTGTTGGGGAGAGTGGTGCTATTAAGTATCATCTTCATAATGACAATCCGTTTAGCCAATTATCACTTTAATTAGATGAAGTGTAAATTGGAGAGATAATTTCCTATTGCCTTGAAGCATTCTACCTGAATCTGGATTTGACTGATGATAATATTTTATAAAACCAATAGAAAATGCATATTATCATAGGCCCACCAGCTAGAATGCTCAGGTTGATCATTTAATCAAGATTATGGCATTCTGAGTCCTCCATTCAATAGTCATGGCTTTCACACTATAAATGTCCGTTCCTCCATCAATCATTCACATAATTATTTTGACAGTAGTTGGAAATAAATTATTTAGTGTAGCATTTGTGAAATGATTACACTCTAATTCTGTCATTCTTTCAATACTCACCAACTAGCCATCTTCTACAAAACAAAACTTTTCCTCATCCTCTAGAGCTATTTGGTTATATTGAAATGTAGTTCTCTGAAAAGGCAAGGTAAAAGCTTTCATTTTCCTTTTAATTCTCAATTTAGAAGTTTTTTAATGGCCACCTCAAATGGTAACAAAGGCTCTTCTAAGTTTCTCTTTTTCTACCTCAGTATAAACTTATAGGCTTTATGTTAATGAACAAAACAAGCTTCTGTCTTCAGTCAAGTAAACTCATAAGAATATACCTACATCTTTTATATTTTATTTCTTTAAATCGGTTTTTTAGAAATATACTTCAGTCTTTATAAAACTTTTGGCCATGGTGTGTCCTCTTAGGTCTTCTCCTTCCTCACTTTATTTTCCCCAACACCATGTAGCTATTATCTTTATTAATTCTTCACTTACTTCTGCAAATACAGATGTACAAAGAGACGCTTACTTTCTCCACACATTTTTACACAAAACGCAAACAAGGTCCACTATCCAGCACCTTGTTTTTCTCATTAGCAATTTATCCTGAAGATCTCTAAATATTGATATATAGAGATCATCATTCATTTCTTTCTAATGTCTCCATAATACTTCAACTGTGAAGTACCCTAGTTTATACAGCCAGTCCTCTATAATAAGGCACTCAGCTTGTTTCCATATTTTTTCCTATTGAAATTGATATCATATTAGAAATAAAATCATGCATATCTACTTCATACATTTGATGATGAAGTATCTCTTCAATTCTGAGAGGTGATATTGCTGGGAAGGATGGTAAATACTTCTGTCATTTCTGTTACACGTTGTCCATTTCTTTTCCATATTGATGAAATATATTGCATTTTTTATAGACTTTTCCTTTTAAAGTAATTTTAGGTTCACAAAAAATTGAGGTAACGGTTACAGAGATTTCCCATGTACTCCTTGCCCCACATACAGTATCAGCCTTTCCTAGTATCAACATCCTCTCACTGGAATGATTCATTTGTTATAATTGATGAACCTACATTAGCATATAAAAAGGACCCAAAGTTCATAGTTTACTTTAGGGTTCATTAGTTCACATCAAAAGGACTCAAAGTTCATAGGTCACCTTAGGGTACTATAATGCCATGGCGTTAAGCAAATGTATAATAATAAATATCCACTATTAGTGTCATACTGAATAGTTTCACTGCCTTAAAAATCCTCCATGCTGGGCCTGTTCATTCTCCCTTTGCCTTTCCCCCTTCAGCTTCTGGCAACCGCTGATCTTTTTACTGTCTCAGTAATTTTACCCTTTTCAGAATCTCACGTAGTTGGAATTGTACAGTCTATAGGCTTACTTCAGTTACTAATATGCACTCAAAATTCTGCCATGTCTTTTCTTGCATTGATAGGTTGTTTCACTTAGTGCTGAAAAGTATCTTTCGTGAAGTCATGCCCTCCACAGGGCCACGGGAAACCTCATACAGTTTGGAGAGTTGGGGAATCCTGGCAAAGATTGGGGTGAGTGGGAGGCAGTGACGAAAGGGGACCGCCATTACCAGTAGGAGGCTGTGGGTTGGGCAATCCTGTCCTTGGTCCTGATCAGTTTGGGGGCTGCCAGATGTATGATGGAGAAGGAGGATTGAAGCGATTTCTCCTGACCTTGAAATACCCCTTGGCTAGGCAAGGCTTTCAGTCAGTTCAGGGCTTATTTGAGCAAGGAGCAGAAAATTATCTTGGGCTAGCTGCTTCACCAGGTGCTGCTGGTGGTGCCCTGGAGTCAACACTGCAGGAAAACTGCTCCAGCAGGTCCCAATGGCATCAGAGGGACAGGGAGCTGTGCTGCTGTATGTGGCCAATAAAGCTCAGTGCACTCTTGCAACTGAGCTGCCCCATAATTCAGGGCTGCAAATCTGGGTTTGGAGACTTCCAGGGGGCCACTACCCATTCTGAAAAAGTTGTCGCAATAGCTCAAGAATGAGGAGCTTGAAGACGCTGGCTTTTGCCAGTGTCTGTTGAGAAGGCAGGTCATGCTCCGAGGGCTGCAGTCAATTCCAGAGTATACTTTGTGGAGAGGACAAGTGACTCTTTTCCAAGCTGCCTGAGTCTGTGATCCTTCTAGGAATAGCTCCACAACCTCATAGGTGAAGCTCTCAACGACAACTGAGGGCTGTCCATGACCAGGGAGCAAAGTCCCTGCCAAGGCTGGGATCCCTTCATCTCAGCATACAGATATCCTCCATGGTGAAGCCTGCATCCCCGCCTGACAAACTCTCACCTGTGTGTCTTCAGGGCAGAGAACTCCTAGGAAATGATATGCTTCAAAAACTGAAGCGGAAAAAATCTCCCATCCTTT
The DNA here is from genome assembly GCF_028878055.3 of Symphalangus syndactylus. Taxonomy (NCBI): domain Eukaryota; kingdom Metazoa; phylum Chordata; class Mammalia; order Primates; family Hylobatidae; genus Symphalangus; species Symphalangus syndactylus. The sequence continues at coordinate 18,867,231 of NC_072423.2, read as the reverse complement.
GCTTACCCAATCTACCATCATGTGCCCAAAAAGGAACTAGGACTAGGCTGTGGGTAGGTGAAGGATCTCAGCAGGCTTTAGGGATGTGTGGATGAGCCCATAAAGAAAGATGTAGAAAAGAGGGATGTGATTCCAGACTGATATACCAGCAGTTTGTTCTTATAGTTGCTGTTAACTACGGAAACCAGCAGTTTGGGGTAGTTTTGTGTTTGATGCAGCAGGTCCCACCACTGATACTGGCTCCAGTTAATGTTCAGAGATTGAGTCTATGAGTCAGGTGTGCTCAATGGGACCTTGACATAATCCTGCTTTCAGTTAAAAATTTGCCTTTCAGCCATGTAATTCAATCCTTATATTCCTTGCAAAATTCACCGCCCGAACACAGGATGCAGAGCAGAGTGAAGTTGGCACAGCACTGGGCTTTGTCCACCTTCTCAGAGGAGGTCACATTCAAGCCAAGCTTTACTTTCTTATTCTCTGCCATCAGTTCACAGATGTATTTGACTGATAGGTATTGAAGTAGCTTGATATCACAGCCTCTAACTTCCTGAAATAGATGTGTATGGACACTTCAGAGAGCATATTCCTCTTCCGTGAAGTCCCCTGCATCTGTCCACGCAGCACAGGCATCCTCTAAAAAACACAGTTTAGCCAGTGGATTCATGCAGCTGCCTCCAATCAGCCAGAGGATAACCTGCCAAATTTTCTGGCCCTTGAATAGGATAACTGGGCAGACAAACTGTTCTCTACACCTGACCATCTTGCTGCACTTGATGAGGTTTTGCAACTTGCTCACTTGCACAGTGTTCTCAAAGTGTCCATTTGATCTATTGGTATGTATCCAAGACCTTCAGTTCCACAGTGATGAGATGAAGAATTCAAAGCGGGACTTGTCAATTGTGAGATTATTATCATTATTCCATTTGGGTTATTGGTGGGAAAAATTTGACACTTAGCAGAGCAATATTGCCATTGGCTAGGTATCAAGTAGTCTTCAGCAAGTAGATAGTTATTTAAACTATGGGATGAAATGATAGCCTCAGGAGAGACATAGAATGAGAGCCAAAGCCAAACTTTGTAAATGTTTGCATTTATTTGGCATGCTGAGAATGGGAATCTTGAAAAGAGATAAAGGAAGTAATCAGAGGTGTAGGAAGAAACCAGGTGACTGATGGTGGTCATTGACTTGAGTAAAAGTGATCAGTCGTAAGTCTTGGAATATGAAGAGAAATACAGATATTTATAAAATATTCTGTTCATCTGGTCACAGAAATGCTACAAATTTTTATATGTAAATGAATACTTTCTATTGGCATGTAATTTTAATTTATATACCACATATAATTTCACTAATGTGAGTAGAAATAGCATAATAGATATGTAGACATTGCACTGACTTCTAGTCCTTTTTATGCAGTGTGTATTTTGATATATGAATTCTTTGAAGGCAAAATATACAGTGAAAAATTTTTCCATATCAGATATTTCTGCAAAAATTTATTTTAGCATTTTGTGGCTTTGTGATCATTTGAATTAAAAAATTATTATTTATGTATTGGTTTATTTCGCCAAATACCTGTAATAACAAATTAAAATATAACAATAGTTAAAAAGGAGAGAGACAAAATTAAAGTCCAGGATTTTCAAAGCAATAAAATAATTATTATGTAATTTAATTATATTAAAAAATTATGAAGAACTTACTGTAATCCAGGTGCTTGGCTGAATAATTTTCATAATTTATCTCATTTTATTTTCATATACCTATATGATTAAAAAAACCTCTAGTGTTATAGATTTAAAATCTGAGGCTTAGATAGACTGGGTAATATAATCAATGTCTATAGCTAGTCGGTGGTGAAACCTGGGAAAAAACCCAAAACTGTGATAGAAGTCCAAAGCATATGTTGTTAACCAATATGTTATAGCACATTCCCCAACAATAGGACAGTTAAATGGAAAAAGAAAACACTCCACCTGACTTGTAGTCTCTCTAGATATCACATCTCTTTTGAAGCAGAGCTTTAGAAAAAAGAGGAAGGAGGTTCTGAAGGTGGAGGAGAAATAGGAGAAGGCATTTTTTTCTTCCTCAACTCTCAGTTCCCTGAATGAGCAGATGTTATTTACAATGACAGTGAAATTATTACACATTTATCCTTCCAACATGTTCAACTGTTCAACTATGTAATTAATTTGTTAAATCAATTCAAAACAGCAATTCTACCAGTGCAGACAGAAATTCTCCTATGAGTGAAGCCATTGGAAGTGGGAGCTGTATACCGATCTGCTCCGGGCATATCTTAGTAGGGGCACCTACAATGAGATGAAAATGAGGTACACAGAAAATATAAATAACAATTTTGTATAGATGATGCTTCATTAGAGAAAATGATAGGCTTTAAGGAAAAAGCATTGTGTAAAGACAAAGAGAATGACATCCAAAGGCAGCACATTGTCTGAAAATTATCCAAGGCAGGATCCACACATAAATTCAGTGAATCATTGGTAAGCTTCTATAAAATGCTATAAAGTATGCTTCTCTGAAACACAGAGGAACAAATAATTTGGGTTAAAAGGACACAGTGTAAACTGAAAAGACAGCAAAGTGAGCTCTAAATTGAGGAATGATTTAAATGGTTTCGAATAAACAAAAAAATCATTCATGAAATCAAATATGTATTGGAAATAGTGAATGCCGAATCAATATTACAGAATCAGTGTAGCAGAGGACACACTTGGAAAGCTCTCTCTGGTTATGTACGAGGAAAAGAGCAGTACACAGAAAGGAGATGGAGAAGACAATATACATCTGAAATAGGAAAATTCATTATGTTCCAAAAGAAACAAATATGTTTTGGAAGGGAAAAGTGAAAAATAAATCATTTTTAAGTTTAAAAAAATTAAAGTTTATAAAATATATAAAAGTGAACATTCAGTATCTACATGTAGCAGATTCTAAGAGCTCATCATGTTTCAGATCAAGTGGATATAAAGGGATCACACTCGACACATAAACAGGCACCGTAAAAATATTATAATTATAAGCAAAAAATCCTGGATACGGCCAAATTAAATAGATATTTTGAGTCTTCACTAGCATTCTCTAAAAGGTGTCCCCAGCTCTCATTCCCCAAATGTAAGGAAGAACTCAGAAATCAAGTGCTTTGGAATTCCAGAGGGAGCAGGAGGCTCTGCAGGCTCCAGATAAGACCACTGATATTTGGCAGGAGGAAAGAGAGAGTCATACATTTCCTTATGTTGATGACAAAAATGTCGTGCCAACTATATCCTCCATTCCCTAATTGCAGTGCAAAGAGAAATCCTCGGAACTCCTTGAGCTCTGAGAATTGGGAGCAACCTCAGGGAACCAGGTGCTCCAGGTGAGATTGCTCACATTCTTCTGCATGCTCCTGGGGATGTCCCAACTTGGCCACTCCTCTCTGCCAATGTTCAGCCAATATGTTCAGCCACCTCCTCAGCCGCTTTTGCCTGGAGACAAGCAGGACAAATCAGACAAGGTCTCTGAGCTCTGTTTCCAAGGTCAGTTTTCATTTCTCAATCTCCAGTCACTTAAGGTTTTGTACATCTTTTTGACCAATCTCCAAATTCTGAAATCCTTTCACTGTATCCTTTGCAATTCAGAAATCCTCTGTATTTTAAAAGTTGTCTCTGATGTTCTCTTCTGCTTTCTGATCCAAGTGAAGCTTGGCTCTTTAATGACGATAGACTTCACCTATATCTCTCAAGGTGTTGTTGGGTGTTGAGTGTTGAGTATCTACCAAAACCTTCATCCTATTTGACTGAGGGTGTGGTACGTACCTCTCTTGTCTTCATTGCCACTTTCAGATTACTTTCCTTGCTCCTTACAAAGTAATTGATTAATTAAAGTAGTAATTTTAATATTATATCATTAAACTATCCAACCATTACAATATTATACAATTTATCTCCCAACTTGCAAGTACCTTCCTCATATAGGTGGGAAAGTTTAACTCCTTATTCACTTTTTAAAAAGTTTGTTTTGTTTTTAATTGACACATAATAATTGTGCTTATTTATGGAATATAGCGTTATGTTTTGACACAATTATGTCTTGTGTAATGAACAAATCACAGTAGTTAGCTTATTTATCACCTCAAACATTATTTTTCTGTGGTGAGAGTATTGAAAAGTATTACTTACACTTATTTTGAAATATACAGTACAATATATTTAACTATCAGTACCCTATTGTGCAATAGAACACCAGAATTTCTTCTTCCTATCAGTCTGTAATTTGGTACCAGTTGACCGATATCACCCCATATTCTCCTCCCCATACCTCTCCCAAACCTCTGGAAACTGTTATTCTAATTTATACTTCTATGAGATAAACTCTTTTTAGATTCCACATACGAGTGAGATCCTGTGTTGTTTGTCTTTCTATGCTTGGCTTATTTCATTAACATAAAGTCCTCCGAGTTCACTCATGTTGCCACGAATGGCAGGATTTTATACTTCTATGGCTGAATACTATTCCATATTTCTGAGATACATGACACGTTTTGGTACAGGCATGCAGTGCATAATAATCACATAATGAACAATGGGGGTATCTATCCCCTCAAACATTTATCCTTTTTGTTGCAAACAATAAAATTATAATCTATTCGTTAGTTTAAAATATACAGTTAAATTATTATTGGCTATAGTCCCCCGGTTGTGCTATCAGATACTAGATTTTATTCATTCTTTCATTTTTTTTTTGTACCCATTAACTATCCCAGCCTTCTCTTCCACCCCCTAAGACCCTTCCCAGCCTCTGGTAACCATCCTTCTACTCTCTATCTCCGTTAGTTTAATCATTTAGATTTTTAGATCCCACAAATAAGTGAGATCATGTAATGTTTCCCTTTCTATGCCTGGTATATTTCGCTTAATGTAATGACCCCCAGTTATATTCGTGTTGTTGCAAATGATTAGATCTCATTCTTTTTAATGGCTAAATAGTATTTCATTGTGTGTATGTACCAAATTGTTTTTACTCTTTCAGCTGCTGATAGACACAGGTTGATTCCAAATTGGTTATTGTGAACAGTGCTGCAGTGAACATGGGAGTGCAGCTAAGCATTCAATATATTGATTTCCTTTATTTTGGGTATATACCCAACAGTGGGATTGCTGGATCATATGGTAATTTTTTTTAAATTTAGTCTTTTTGAGGAACCTCCGAACTGTTCTCCAAAGTGGTTGTACCTGTTTACATCCCCATCAACAGTGTACAAGGATTCCCTTTTCTCCACATCCTTGCCAGCATTTGTTATTGCCTGTATTTAGGAAATACACCATTTTATCTGGAGTGAGATGATATTTCATTTTAGTTTTGATTTTCACTTCTCTGATCAATGATGTTGAACACATTTTCATATGCCTGTTTGCCATTGGTATGTCTTCTTTTGAGAAATGTCTACTCATATATTTTGCCTATTTAAAAAATCAGATTATTAGTTTTATTCCTAAAGAGTTGTTTGAGCTCCTTATATATTCTGGTTATGAATCCCTTGTCAGACGGGTAATTTAAAAAATTTTCTCCCATGGTGTGGGTTGTCTTTTCACTTTCGTTATTGCTTCCTTCACTGTCTGTAAGCTTTTTAACTTGATGTGATCCCATTTATCCATTTTTGCTTTGGTGAGGTAACGCTCAAGACATTTTTGCCCAGACCAATGTCCTGGATATTTTCACGATGGTTTACTTGTTGTAGTTTCATAGATTGAGGTCTTAGATTTAAGTCTTGAATGCATTTTTATTTTATTTTTACATATAGTGAGATATAGAGGTCTAGTTTTATTCTTCTGAATATGGATGTCCAGTTTTTCCAGCACCATTTATGGAAGACACTGTCTTTTCCCCAATGTATGTTCTTGGCACCTTTGTCAAAAATGAGTTCATTGCAGACGTGTAGATTGGTTTCTGGGATTTCTATTGTGTTCCATTAGTCTGCATGTCTACTTTTATGCCAGTACCATGCTATTTTGTCTCCTATAACTCTGTAGTATAATTTGAAGTCAGATAATGTGATTCTGAAAGTTTTATTTCTCTTGCTTAGAATAATTTTGGCTATTCTGAGTTTTTTTGTGGTTCCATATAAATGGTAGGATTGTTTGTCTATTTCTGTGAAAAATGTCATTGGTATTTTGAAAGGGAATGCACTAAACCTATAGATTGCTTTGGGTAGTATGGATATTTTAGCAATAATGACTCTTCCAATTCATAAACATAAAATATTTTCCAATTTTTGATGTCCTCTTCAATTTCTTCTGTCAGTGTTTTATTTTTTTTATTTTTATTTTTTATTTTATTTTATTTTTTTTTTTTTTCTTGAGACGGAGTCTCGCTCTGTCGCCCAGGCTGGAGTGCAGTGGCGCAATCTCGGCTCACTGCAAGCTCCACCTCCCGGGTTCACGCCATTCTCCTGCCTCAGCCTCTCCAAGTAGCTGGGACTACAGGCGCCCGCCACCACGCCCGGCTGATTTTTTTGTATTTTTAGTAGAGATGGGGTTTCACTGTGGTCTCGATCTCCTGACCTCGTGATCCACCCGCCTCGGCCTCCCAAAGTGCTGGGATTACAAGCGTGAGCCACCGCGCCCGGCCGCTGTCAGTGTTTTAATAATAGTTTGCTTTATAGAGATTTGTTACTTCTTTGGTTAATTCCTAGGTATTTAATTTTATTTGTGGCTATTGTAAATGAGATTACTTTTTGATTTCTTTTTCAGATTGTTCACTGTCGGATATAGAAGTTTCTACTGAGTTTTGTAGGTTGATTTCTGTATATTGATACTTAATTGATTTTTTTTCAGTTCTACTAGTTTTTTAGTGGAGTCTTAAGGTTTTTCCAAACATAAAATCATATAATCTGCTAAGAAGGACAATTTGACTTCTTCCTTTCCAATTTGCCTACATTTTATTCCTTTCTCTTTTCTGATTACTCTAACTAGGACTTCCAGTATTATTTTGAGTAACAGTGGTGAAAGTAGGCATCTTAGTCATTTGTGTTCTGTATCTTAGAAAAAAGCCTTTCAGTTTTTCCCCTTTTAATATAATATTAACTGTTGGTTTGTCATGTGTGACTTTTCTTATGTTAAGGTATGTTCCTTCTATGCCCAGTTTCTTGAGAGATTTTATTATGCAGAGATGTTGAATTTGATTAATAGCATCAATTGAAATGATAATCCTCCATTCTGTTGATATGATGTATCACATCTCCTTTCCTTCCCTCCCTCCCTCCTTCCCTCCCTTTCCTTCCTTCCTTTCTTCCTTCCTTCCTTCCTTCCTTCCTTCCTTCCTTCCTTCCTTCCATCTCCCTTCCTTCTTTCTTTCCTTCTTTTCTTCTCTCTCCTTTCTCTCTCTCTAAAGCCAGCCACCACCACCCCAGTGGCCACCACCACTAGGACTTCACTGGGTCAGACCCAGACTGACTTCAGAATCAGAACAGCACTGGGTCTTGCTCAAGGCCTGCTGTAACTACTCTCTGGCTACTGTTTATGTTTGCTGAAGGCCCTGCGTCCAATAAGCAGGTGGCAAATCCAGCCAGGCCTGTGTCCTTTCCTTCAGAGAATCGAGCTCCCCAGGCCACAAGTGGGGCCAGTGGTGCTGTCTAGGATCCAGGATCCACAGTCAAAAAGCTTAGAATTCTACCTGGTATTCTATTGTATTGCAGCTGAACTGACACTAAAATCACAATACATAGTCCTTTCTACCCTTTTCTTCCCTTTGGAATGGCAGGCAACCCTCACCTCATGGTCACTGTCATCATAGGCCCACAGCAAGTACTGCCAGACTACCACCAATGCTCCCTTATGGCTCGGGGATTCTTCAGTCAACTTGTGGTGAATGCTACCTGGCCTGGGACTCAGCCATCAGGATAGTGGGCTCCCCTAGGGCAGGTCCAGAAATGCTGTCCAAGAGCCAAATTCTGGAATCAGGAACCTCAAGAGCCTGCTTACTGCTCTAACTCTCTGTGGTTGAGTTGGTACCTAAGGTGCAAGACAAAGTCCCCTTTATTCTGCTCTCCACTTTTCTCAAGTAGAAGGAATCTCACCTTGCAGTCGAAACAACTGGGAATGTGCTGAGTCTGACCCGAATCCAGCAAGTTTCAGAGTTTTACCAAAGGCTGTCAACGTAGTGCCTGGTTGTCACTGCTGGTTATTCAGGGCCCTAGAGCTCTTTAGTTAGCAGGTGAGAATGCTGTCAGGACTGAGTCCTTTACTTCAAGGCAGCAGCTTCCCTTCTGATCCAGGGTGTGTCTAGACATGTTGTCTGGGAGCTGGGCTTGGAAAAGGGACCTCATGACTGAGAGTTACCCTATCTTGCTGTGGCTGGGCTAATATCCAAGAAACAAGACAAAGTCCTCCCCACTATTCTCTTTTTCCTCCTTAAGCAGAAGGAACGGGTCTCTTTTGGAGCCACGGGCTGTGCAGCCCAGAGTTAGGGAAGAGTTGATGCCAGCACTCCTTTAGCTTTTCAGACTGGTGTCTCAATAGGTCACGTGTCATTCCAGTGCATTGTCTCTGGGCTTAGTTCAGCACTAGGACTCACCTAGGAGTTGCAATCTTTGTGGCCTAGACCACCTTTCAAGTTTATTTAGGGCCCCAGAGAACTTTATCTCACAGTGGTGAAGCTTGTAGAAACTGTAGTTCCAACTGCTGGGATTCACAACTCCACCCCAGCTGCTTTAAATGCTCCCTCTGTATCAGCTGAGTTTGGTTTTGTTTTACTTTCTGCTATAACAACGTAGCATTGAGTTCAACGCCTCATAATTGCTGCACTCTCCCTCTCCCCCGTGCATAGAAATGATCTCTGTCCTATGCTGCCACTGCCAGGGGATAGGAGAGGGATGGTGTTGGCGATTCAGGACTGTTTTCCCTATCTCTTCAGTGCCTCTTTCAGCAACATGAAGGTAAAACCAGATACTCTGAGTGCTCATCTGATTTTTTATTTTCATGAAGGTGTTTTTTTTTTTATGTGTGTGTAGATAGAGGTTAAATTGGTGTCGTTGCAGGAGGAACAATTCATAGAGTCTTGTAATCTGTCATCTTGCTCCACCTCTCCTCCTAGGTATTTTTAAGTTTTATTTTATCGCAGAGTTTTCTGTTTTGTTTGTATTCCATAGTTGCGATGTTAGTACATATAAAACTTACTTTCATGAAGGAAATAATCTTGGTAAATTTTCACAGCCTAAATCTTCTACTTTCTTCAAAACTTTACTGTATTATTGACAATACAACAAAATGATTATTTATACCTTTAGTTTATCATTGATTTAATATTATTTAAGTTTCACAAAAAACAAATTACATTGACCCCACTTCAATTAATAACTTCCATTGTATGTTCTTTATGTTTGACAATAAATAATTATAAAGCAGTAGGTGCCCAAGTAAAGGCATTTTAAAGATATGTGTTTATTATAAACCTTAATTCAACTTTCTTAATATTTCTTATCAAAACAGAAGCCTATATCCTCGTGAAAATGACTAAGGCAATACAGAATTACATGTAACGTTTTTAGCACACAGCTTATTATCAATACATGTAAGTTTTGTAATCTGGCTTTGAATTTCTAATATATTTGACACCCATGCCTTTCTACTACACTATTTTTGAGAATGATATTAAAAGGTCATATTCATTTAACTTTGGTAGTCATCTATATCTGTCTATAATGTCTGTGGACTGCTCACCAAGGCTTTTGCTCATGACCTTTGATGTAGAGGCAGCCATGCATAGACAATTGCTGACAGAGGTCAGGGATCAGCCTGTGACCACTGGTCAAACTGTCTTATCAAGCACAGATGGCAGCTAATATGCATTATAATATGCCAAAGGGAACACTGTTGTTAAAATTGCTACTGCAATTCAACAACTGATGCAGAATTCCTCATATGTATAGTTATTGTGAATAGTGCTGGTGGTTTTGAAGGTAGAATATCTTATCTTGCCCAAAAAACAAAAGTAATGTATGCAGTAAACATATTTGTTTCCTGCTTTCAAATATGTGTAGACACACATAATTGTTTTCGAGCAACATTTTATGTAATATTTGAAAGCTGTATCTGCATAAGATTGAAGTTTTATGTTTAGTATACATCTGTTGCTTTGCCTTCGTGGAACTCTTATTCTAGTAACAATTTTTATTTTTTTTTTAATTTTTGGAATGATTCCTTTGTCTTCCTCAATGTATGCAGTTTAAGATAGCCTAATTTCACTTGCCCATGTCTAGGGATAATAATAGCAAAAATTAAAATACTGCATGGTAGATACATTCGAAAAATTAGGTCTTAAAATTGCCTTTTATTTTTCTTCTTGCTCTGAGCAAAAAGAAGAGGAAAACAAAAAATAAGCATGATAAATATAAAAATTTTAGGAAATATGTTAGAATGTCTCTTGTGAGGACATAAACTGTAACGCAATTTGTATTGTTCAGATTAATGCATTTAATACCCTGTAGTATTAGGAAGACTCTATTTCCTTTTCATGGATATAAGATTGTACTGCTAAGCCATAGAGAAAGTGTTAGACTCAAGCATTACATATTTTAACTGTGTTACTCTAGACATTTATTTCTTATATTGGAGAGAATACGACAAAATAATCATATTCTTAAAATATGAAACATCTGTCAGAGCAAAAAAAAATAATTCAGAAAACATATTCTGCCATACAGCCTCCCAGCTTCCAATTTCACCTTATCACAACAGGCCTATGCATGCAAAACAGCACCCAAGGTTGAACTATATCTCTGAACTATGGTTATTTGGCCATTTGTACATGTTTTTCTTTCCTATTATATTAAATGTTCTTTATGATAAGTGGCTATACTTGGTACTTGTATTGAGCCTAGTTATTTACTATTTTAAAAAACTTATGTAAGTAATTTAGCATTTCTTTCCTTATAAGATGCATTCTTGAATTATATGTTACCTGTTAAATAACATAATTTTCCTGGTGTTACTGGGAATGGATTCCATCTTTGGACTCACACCACTGCTAACTTTGTGAGTCTGAGCTAAGTGGCTTGAGTAATTTTTTTCATGTGACAGGTGTGCAGAAATGTCCCTGGGCAGATGGAAGAGCAGCATCAGTTTTCACCACTATTTATCAGCAGAGGATGGGAAGGCGAGCGATTTGTATATCCTTTTCCCCGATCAATTAAGTACATTTTGACAGGAATAGCTTGGATATTTTCTTAAAAATACATATTTTTGTTCCTCTAAAGCCAGTGGTTGGGAAGAGTTTTACAAATCAATCTTTTACCATGCATTGCTTAATAAGGAAGATGTGTTCTGAGAGATGGGTTGTTAGGAGATTTTGTTGTGTGAGCCTCATAGAGTGTACTTACCCAAACCTAGATGATGCAGCTTACTGTACATGGGCCATGTGGTGTTGCCTATTACTCCTAGGCTACAACACTGTACAGCATGTTACTTTACTGAATGCTGTAGGTAACTGCAGCAAAAGTACAGTAAAAATATGGTGTAAAAGATAAAAAATGGAATATAGGACACAACACAAATGAAGCTTGCAGGACTGAAAGTTGCTCTGGGTGAGTGAGAGAGTAAGTGGTGAGTGAATGTGAAGGCCTAGGACATCACTTTATAAACATTTAACACTTAGAGTACACTAAATTTATTATTGAAATGGATTTCTTCGATAACAAATCAACCTTAATTTATTGTGACTTTCTTGCTTTATATACTTTTTAATTTGTAGCTTTTAGACTTTTTTGTAATAACTCTTAGCTTAAACACAAACACATTTTGCAGCTGTACAAAAGTATTTTCTATCCTTGAGTCCTTATTCTGTAAGCATATTGATTTTTTAAATTATGTATTTTTTTACTTTTTTGTTAAATACTAAGACATAGGCACACATAAATGTAGGCCTACACACAGAGGGTCAGGGTCATCAATATCATGGTCTTCCACTTTCACACCTTGTCTCACTGCAGGTTCTTCAGGGGTAATGACACACTTGAAGCTGTCATCTTGTGTGACAACAATGCCTTCCGGAATATTTCCTGAAAAACTTGCCTGAGGCTGTTTTATAGTTTATTATTTTAATATAAGTAGAAGATTATATAAGTAGACGGAGTATATTCTAAGACAGTGACAAATAGTGTAGTATAGTAAATTCATAAACAAGTAACATAGTGGTGTATTATCATTTTCAATTATTATGTACTGTCCGTGATTGTATGTGCTACACTTTTATACAAATGATGGCTCAGTAGGTTCCTTTACACCAGCACCACAACAAACACATGAGTCATGCATTGTGCCACAGCGTTATATGATAGCTAAAATTCATTAGGTGATAGGAATTTTTCATCACATTATAATCTCACGGGATTGTCTTCGTATATGTGCTTTGTAGTTGACTGAAACTTCATTATGCAGCGCAAAGCAGAATTTTGCTATTTAAATAAAAACCAATCACAAATGCTCACATCTCACTAACTCAGGCCAACAATTAATTTGCTATGCTGCTACCAAACTAACTTTCCAAAACACAGATAAGATAAAGCTGAAAGCCTGTTTAAACATCTAGAAGCATCCCCATTGCATTCAGGATGGAATATATACATACACATACATACATACATGCACATAGGCACACATACATATACATACATATGTGAAACAAAGATCGAATGAAAAGGAAATTTGCAAACATAAGTGACAAATGTGGTGGAATGAAAAACTGTATGTAAATGTTGGTTATAACTATTGTCATGGTGAAACTTTTAGGTTGTTATGGATTTCACGTTAGATAATCACTCACGGAAAGTGATTAAAATGCAATTAATAATAGAGGTTTAGGCTCACGCTTGTAATCCCAGCACTTTGGGAGGCCGAGGCGGGCGGATCACGAGGTCCGGAGATCGAGACCATGGTGAAACCCCGTCTCTACTAAAAAATACAAAAGATTAGCTGGGCGTGGTGGCGGGCGCCTGTAGTCCCAGCTACTCGGAGAGGCTGAGGCAGGAGAATGGCGTGAACCCGGGAGGCGGAGCTTGCAGTGAGCCGAGACTGTGCCACTGCACTCCAGCCTGGGCGACAGAGCAAGACTCCATCTCAAAAAATAAAAATAAATAAAATAATAATAATAATAGAGGTTTAAAGTCAAATGGTTACTACCCTGTGTAGATCCCCTCTTTTTTGATAGCTGCTTTACCAAAACAGTGTCTTATTCATCTTCTCTCACTTATTAAGTTGTTAATCCATTCCAGAAATCACACATTTAATTCAGCATTTGTCACCAGATGTGTGAAATTTGTTGATAAATACTGTGATAGTATAGAGACTAAATAAAAACCAAACAAAAATATTCTTTCTCTGTTTTGAAGAGCATAAATGAATATGGTAGAAGGGGGGGATGTAATGAAGAGGTTAATAGAAGAAATGGTAGCCAGATTAATGACTCGTGATAACTGATGGGCAGGAGTATCATCCAATAGTGAGAGCTCTAAGAACCTAGATAAGAAAAACTTCCATGCACCCCACTCACCTGCGTCAGCTGACCCCTACCATTCCTCATCCCCCAGCACTCATGGAGACGTCACAAGCACCTGTGTTGGTAACAGAAGTACTCTATACTCTCTACTATCGTTTATAATTGTTTCTACCACACTCTGTCCACATCAGCACTGTACCACCAATTTAGTTTCAATTTCTCACTCCTTCCCAATCCTTAAATTCACTGTGGCCTCTACAATTTCCACTTAACAGCAAAATATGCTATTTCTGAAATTGTCTGTGAATATTAATTTCTTGCTGAAATATTATTCCTGTTATATTTTTTGGTGATTTCCCTATCAACAGAGATAATCATTCTAATTATGTGGTTCTTTAGTTACTTGAGTCTCTCCTTCAATTTTCATTTCCACCAGCCTATCTATTCATTTTCCTGGTCACACCTGGTTTGTCATTATCAATAAGTGAATTACTTCATGAGCTCTAATTCTAATTCCCTCCCCTCATTCTTTGATCATCACCTCTTTTGTTTCTGATTCACTTCCTTTTATCTTACAATTATAGTAATAAGCCATTCAATATAAATATTTTTATGTACTCATTCTTCATGATGCAGCTTATTTTTATGGCATGTCATTACAGCCATTTTAATGATAAAAGTTCAATTATTCTGTTCCACTTTTTTCCATTGTAATATTTGTCATAAAAAATCCTGTAGTTAAAAAGACAACTCTTTGCCTGTTTTGCATTACGTCCATACTTGTATAGCTAAATATGACTGACAACAGCCAACCAAGACATACAACCATGCTGACATCAGAGTTTTGGTATAGGGGCTAACAAGGACAATAAAATTTTGAGCAAAGAGTAAAACTTTGTGCATGCATATTTTATTAAAAAATCATGAATTGCCTTTTAAAATCACCAGATAGATATTTGGAATCCCCCAGGTAGAGAAAATGAAAACAATAGCTTTCAGACTCTCTAATTCTCATAGCATTCTGATTGCTGAATGTTTCAAATCATGCGAAAACATACATACTATTTTAGGATATAATCAAAATCCGTGTGGGGAGCAATTACTAAAAATCCATTTAAAGGTGTTTATAGGTGTTTATAGGTTCTCTATACCTCACTTTTATATGCTTTCCAGAAATACAGTGCTTAAAAGGAAGACATGTGACAGTAATATCCACTGCTGTCTCAAAAAAGTTTCTTCACAATTTTTGCTCAATAGTGCAACCAACTGGTCCTTAGTGGAATGTGTTGTGCCATAAAGGATTTTGTCAATCACCCACTTAAGGTTTTCTGGTGCTACCAAGGAGATCTTTTGGTTTTGCCAGGTTTTATAAACGTCTAGATTTTTAAAAATTGTTTAAAGCAAGAAGTTGTAGTGAATACAGCAAGTATGTAGAATATATATATATATGCACACACACACACACACACACACACACAAGACCAGGTAGATAACTCTATATGATTAAAAGATTTTCATATTTCCCATTAGTGACCACAACATTAATTATAAGTAGATTATACAAACTTATGGATATATATGTTAACCTGTAGAGTAACCATCATGATATAATACAAAGATACAGAGCTAAACATTCCAAAGTTAAATTACATAGAATTTTAAATATTCAGTTACTCCCAAAGAAAACACAGAAGGAGAAACAGAAGACAAGAAGCCTAAAGGAAATCAATTATAAAATGGTGGAACTAAATTAACTGCATTGTTAGCTACTTTAAATTTTATCAAACACTAATTAAAATATTTTCATAATGAAAAAGCAATATCAACTATATGCTGTTCGCAAGAGACATGCTTTAAACAAAACAACACGATAAAAAGTACATATGACTGAAAATTAAACGGTGCAAAATAAGTACTGGAAGACTGGAATGACTATATTATACCAAATAAATTTGACTTCCAAAAAGGGAACTGGAGAGATGGAGGCAAGATGGCCGACTAGACCAGCTAGGAGGAACATCTGCCACCGAGGGACTGGGAGACCAAGAAGACTAATGCATTCTGTACAGATCCTTGGAAGCAGAGCATTTAGAGCAAATGGAGGGAAAGCACGAATGCTGGGCTGAGCAGAGAGAAAGTTGAGAACCATGCATGGGATTACAGCACACAAGGACTTGTTCCTGGCCACCAAAGACTCTTGAGAAAGGTGTGAATTGAACAGGGAGCAACCTGCTCTGTCCATGGGCCTCTGGAATCCTGGCAGCAGGAGACACCACACCCCCCATGGACACTCGCGCTGGGCCAGAAGAGCTGCTTAGAGAGGTGGAGGAGGCAGGACTCCAGCCTGTGTGGAGCCTGGAGGTTTTGGTCCAGCAACCTCTGCAGTGGAGCATGGCCAGGGACACCCTAGGGGAACTGTCAGACTTGAACAGAGCAAGGTGATGTTGCTTGTTAGATGGGGCCAGTTCAACCTGAGAACCCTTCTGTCTGGTGGCCTCTCCGGGGACTCCAGCCTGGCCATGACTGCTTGTAATGCAGCCTCAGTAGCCCAACTGTTGTGCCTCCCAGGGCTCCCATCATGGCCCCTGTGCTGGCAGACCACACCTGACCAAAGGCAAGTTCCAGCAGAGAGGCCCCCTCTGCCACATACCAGTCTGCCCGTGCCCTCTTCCCACTGCAGCCTCCCCCATGCCACTTTGCAAGCATCCATTAACTCATGGCCCCCCCACCCCATTATTTTGCTAGTACGTGTATGCACAAGCGAACCTCCCTTCCCCTTCCCCACTGGCACATGGGTGCCCATGCAGCCCACAGTGTCATTGCTGCCAGCATGAGCACAATGACCATCGCCATGATGCCGCTCCTCTGTGCTGCTGTTGCCTGCCTAAACAGGAGCACAGACACCAGCGACCCTGCCCCATGCACTGCCACTGCTGCAGGTGTGATCACGTGCAGAGGGATTGCCAGATCTGTGTCTGCCAGTGCCCCACCCCTGTGGCGACTCCTTTGTGGATGCCATGGCACACAGGGATGCTAGTGGCCCCATCCTTCATCCCCACTCCTCCTTTTCCACTCCCTGTGCCACCACCACCATAGCTGCCAATGGCCATATGGAGGCTGGCAGCCCTAAGCCAGCTAGCTCCCCTCCCCAGCTGACAATGATGCACCACCCTGCACTGCCAATTCCCACATCCCCACTTCTGCTGGCATGTGGGAATGTGCACGGATTCTGCTGCCACTGCTTGGTGAAGCGCTTTGGCTGGCACCACCCTTGGTAGTGTTATGGCTAGGGTCTGGGAACACCTGGGCTCCTACAGTGTGGCAGGTTTCAAGCTTTGAGGAGCCAGAGAACAAAGCCGAGGGTTCAATACCAGCTTCCCCAAGTTTGAGCACACATCCCAGAACGGCTGAGCTGAGCCTTGGCCCTCTCAAAAATCTACCAAAAACAAAGCCAGTCAACTAAACCCACCTTACACCACAATCAAACACCCAAGGACATAAAAGAAGATGAAAGAAAAACAACAACAACCACATGAAAATTCACCTAAAGGATAGCAACTTCAAAGACTAAAGAGATGTCAGCCGGAAAGCCGAGAAAGAATCAGCTTAAGAACTCTGGCAACTCAAAAAGCCAGAGTGTCTTCTTCTCTCCAGACGATCTCACTAGTTCCCCCAAATAGTTCTTAACTAGGCTGAAATGGCTGAAGTGAAATGAATATAATTTGAATATGGATAAGAACAAAGAAAATTGACCTTCGGGAGAAAGTTGAAATGCAATCCAGGGAATCTGAGGAATACAAGAAAGCAATACAGGAGATGAAAGATGACATTTTCATTTTAAGAAAGAGCCAAACTGAGCTCATAGAGATGAAAAGTTCACTTCAAAAATGTCAGAATACAAACAAAAATGTCAGAATAACAAGTATTGATAGCACAATTGACCAAGTGGCAGAAAGAATCTCAGAACTCAAAGACCTGCTCTTCAAAATAACATAGTCAGACAAAAAATAAATAAATAAATAGATAAAAAATAAAGAAGAATGAACCAAACCTCAGAGAAATATAGGATTACATGAAGAGACCTATCTGTAACTCACTGGCATCCCTGAGAGAAGGCAAGCAACTTGGAAAGCATATTTCAGGATGTTGTCCACGAAAATTTCCTCAACCTCGCTAGGGAGGCCAACCTTCAAATTCAGGAAAGGCCGAGAACCTAGACCACAGGAAGACCATCCCTAGACACATAATAATCAGACCCTCCAAGGTCACAATGAAAGAAAAAATATTACAGGCAGCTAGAGAGAAGGAGTAGATTACCTACAAAGAGAAACTCATCAGGCTAACAGTGGACCTTTCAGTAGAAACTTTACAAGCCAGAAGAGAATAGAGTCCTATATTCAGCATTATTAAAGAAAATAATTTCCAACCAAGAATTTCCAGCCAAACTAAGCTTCATAAGAGAAGGGGAGATAAGATCCTTTCCAGACAAGCAAATGCTAAGGCATTTTGTTACGACCAGACCTGCCTAATAAGAGGTCTTGAAGGGAGTGCTAAGTAAACAGAAAGGAAAGGCTGTTACCAACTGATACAAACACACACTTAAGTACATAGACCAGTGAGGCTACAAAGCAAATACACAAAGAAGTCTGTAAAATAACCAGCTAGCAACATGAAGACAAATAAAATTCAAACATACCAATACTAACCTTGAATGCAAATAGGCTAAATGCCCCAAGAAAATGACACAGGGTGGCAAGTTGGATGAAGATGCATGACCCAATGGTATGTGATCTTCACACAATGACACATAAAGGCTCAAAATAAAGGGGTGGAGGAAAATCTACCAAGCAAACAGAAAACAGAAAAAAGCAGGGGCTGCTAATCTAATTTCAGACAAAATAGACTGTAAATCCGCAAAGATCAAAAAATAAAAAGAAGGACATTACATAACAATAAAGGCTTGATTCAATAAGACAACCTAACTGTTCTAAACATACATGCATCCAACAAAGGAGCATCCAGATTGACAAATCAAGTTTTTAGAGACATAGTAAAAAACTTAGTAAACCACACAATAATAGTGGAAGATATCAACACCACACTGACGATATTAGACGATCATTGAGGCAGAAAACTAACAATGATAATCAGGACCTGAATTTGACACTTGATCAAATGGATCAAATAGATATCTACAGAAAACTCCACCCAAGAACAACAGAATATAGATTTTTCTCATCTGCACATAGCACATATTCTAAAATCGACCACATAATTGGACATAAAACAATTCTCATCATGTTCAAAAAAGGGGAATTCATACCAACCACACTCTCGGACCCCAGTGCAATAAAAAAAATTAAAAACCAATGCAACGAAAATTGTCCAATGCCGTATAATTACATGGAAATTAAACAACTTGTTTCTGAATGACTTTTGGAAAAATAATGAGAATAAGTTGGAAATCAAGACATTTTTTCAAACTAACGAGAACAAAGATACAACATACCAGAATGTCTAAGACACAGCTAAGGCTATATTAAGTGGGAATTTTATGCCCATGTCAAAAAGTCAGAGAGATCTCAAATTAACAACCAAACGTCATAACTAGAAGTACTAGAGATATACGAGCAATCCAACCTGAAAGCTAGCAGAGGACAAGAAATAACCAAAATTTAACCTGAACCAAAGGAAATTGAGAAGTGAAAAAAATCATACAAAAAAATCAGTGAATCCAGGAGTTGCTTTTGTGAAAAAGATTAATAAGATAGACTCCTAGCTAGACAAAAAGAGAAGATCCAAATAAATGCGATCAGAAATGACAGAGTACAAGACTATGACTCCATAGAAATGCAAATCTAATATGCAGTTTTTGCAGAGATTAGTATGAATACCTCTATTTACACAAGCTAGAAAATCTGGAGGAAATAGATAAATTCCTAGACACATACAACCTTTCGGGATTGAACCAGAAAGAAATTAAATTCCTGAACAGACCAATAATGAGTTCTGAAATTGAATCAGTAATAAAAAGCCTGCCAACCAAAAAATTTCAGGACCAGAGGGGTTCACAGTCAAATTCCGTCAGATGTAAAAGAAGAGCTGATACCATTCCTTATGAAGCTATTCCAAACAATCGAGAACAGGGGACTCTTCCTTAACTCCTTCAGGGTCCAGCATCATCCTGACACAAAAAAACTGGCAAAGATACAACAACAAAAAAGGAACTCTTCAGGTCAATAACCTTGATGAACATAGATGCGAAAGTCTCCAACAAAATGCCAAGAAATCAAATTCAAAACTGATACAAAAACAAACGCATAGACCGATGGAACAGAAAAGAGATCCCAGAAATAAGGCCACACACCTACAACCATCTGATCTTTGACAAAGTTGGCAAAAACAAGCAATAGAAAGAGGACTCTCCAGTCATAAAAAGTGCTAGGATAACTGGCTGGTCATAGACATAAGATTGAAATTGGACCTCCTTCCTTATGCCATATAAAAAAATAAACTTGAGATAGATTCAAGACTTAAATGTAAAGCCTAACATTATAAAAACCCTGAAAGATAACCTAGGAAACACCATTCTGCACATAGGACCAGGCAAAAATTTTCTGTCAAAGACTCTAAGCAATTGCAAACCAAAACATAAATAGACAAATGAGATCTCGTTAAACTAAAGTGATTCTGCGCAGTAATATAAACTATCAACAGAGTAAACAGGCAATCCCATAACCATTAAGCAGTCGCTCCCTGTTTTCTCCTTCCTCCCACCCCTGGCAAACATTAATCTGCTTTCTGTTTTTATGAATTTACCTATTCTGGACATTTCATACAAATAGATTCATAATATGTGAACTTTTGTCTGTTTTTTCACTTAGTATAAGAATTTTCAAGGTTCATCCATACTTTAGCATAATCAGTATTTTATCTTTTTTATATCTAAATCATATTTTGTTATGTAAATATACCTAATTTTGATTTTCTGTTTACAGTTGATGAACATTTAAGCTATTTCTACATTTTGGCAATTTTTAACAATACTTCTATGATCAACCATGTATAACTTTTTATTTTAACATCTGAGTTCTATTCTTTTGGTAGAGTAACTGGGTTGTGTGATAATTTTTTATTTAATTTATTGAGGTACTGCTAAACTGCTTTCCATTCAGACAGTACCATTTTTGGATTCCCACCAATATGTAAGGGTTACGATTTCCCCACATCATCACCAACATTTGTTATATTCAATTTTTTAAAGAAATTACAGGTATCTTGGTAGATATGTAGTGGATTTGATTTTATGTCTCTCATGACTAATGACATTAAGCATCCTTTCATGTGCTTGTTGACACAAGATTTTTTAAAAAAACATTTTTGATAATTATTTTTAAGTTCCTGAAAACTACAAACATACTCTGTATAATTTCAATATTTTCACATATATTGATATTTGTTTTATACCTCTGTTTATATGGTATCTTGCAGAGTATACCATGTACACTTAAAATGATATATATTCTGCATATTTCAGAGTATTGTTATATAAATCTAAGGTTAATGTTTGATGGGTTGCTCAAATATTCTGTTTTTTTTCTAGTTGTCTACACCTTGGTACTATCAATTACTGACAGTTTAAGATTGTTAATTCTACTTTTCATCTATATCTCTTTTAAGTCATGTCACCATTTATTTCATGTCTTTTGAAGCTCTGCTTTTAGGTATAAACACACATATGATTGTTACATCTTTGGATATTGAAACTTTTATCGATACGAAATGTCCCTCTTTATTGTTGACAATTCCCTTTTTTAACTTTTATTTTAGATGCAGGGGTATATGGGCACGTTTGTTATATAGATAAATTGTGTGTCATGGGGGTTTGGTTTACAGATTATTCTGTCACCCACATAATAAGCATACTACCCCATAGGTACTTTTTCAATCCTTATTCTCCTTCTACCCTCTACCTTCAAATAGGCCCCCGTGTCTATTTTTCCCTACTTTATTTACAAATTTACTCAACGTTTAGTTCTCACTTATAAGCGAGAATATGTCATATTTGGTTTTCCACTTCTGCATTAGTTCACTTAGGATATTGGCCTCTACCTCCATTCATGTTGGCTGTTTGTTACTTATGCAAATTTCTGCAGAACTGAGTTTCTCCCCAGAAAATGAGTTTTTCTTTTCTTTCGCATTGTCAGTTTGCAAATTTTCCAAGCTTTTTATGCACTGCTTCCCTTTTAAACATAAGTTCCAATTTCAGATTAGCTCTCTCACGTACAAAGTTCCACAGATCTCGAGGGCAAGGGTAAAATGCCGACAGTCTCTTTGCTAAAAGCATAGCAAAAGTGACCTTTGCTCCAGTTCTCAATAAATTCCTCATCTCCATCTGAGACTTCAACTTGGACCTTATTGTCCATATCACTATCAGCATTTCGGTCAAAGTCATTCAGTAAGTCTCCAGGAAGTTCCAAACTTTCCTACATCTTCCTGCCTTCTGAGCCCTCCAAATCTCTAGGAAGTTCCACACTTTCCCACATTTTCCTGTCTTCTTCTGAGCCCTCCAAACCGTCTCAACCTCTGCATGTTACGCAGTTCCAAAGTTACTTCCACATTTGCTGGTAACCTTATAGCAGTGCCCCACTACCTCAGTACCAATTTACTATATTAGTCCATTCTCACACTGCTCTTAAGAAATACCAGATACTGGGTAACTTATAAAGGAAAGAGGTTTAATTGAATTACAGTTCTACATTGCTGGGGAGGCCTCAGGAAACTTACAATCATGGCGGAAGGCAAAGGAGAAGCAAGCACCTTCTTTGCAGGGTTGCAGGATGCAGTTATTGCAAGCAGGCAAATTGCCAGATACTTGTAAAACCATCAGAGCTCTTGAGACTCACTCACTATCACAAGAACAGCATGAGGGAAATTGAGCCCATGATCTGATTACCTCCACCTGGTCCCACCCTTGCACATGGGGATTACAATTCAAGATAAGAGTTTGTGTGAGGACACAGCCAAAACATATCACTCTTAATTATCTTCCCCTGTTTCACCTGCTTATGCTTATGCTGTAGCTATGGTCTTACTTTACAATGTTATTTTTGCTATTCGTGTTCATTGGTAATTTCCTAGAAAACATAGGCCCAGCCTTTTCATTTCTGCAAAAAGAAAGAAAAAAAAATCTCGGGATTTAAAGAGACATTACACTGAATCTGGATATTGCTTTAGATGCTATTGATATTTTAACAATTTTGAGTCTTCCAATTCATCATCACAGGATAACTTTCCTTTTATGTCATTTATCCTTTTCATCAATGTTTTCATAGTTCTCAATGTACAAGTCTCACTGCTGCTTTGTTACATTAACTTCTAAGTATCTTTTTATAGTTGGTGCAATTTTAAACAATACTTTGTAAATTAATTTCTTTTTGAGATAGTTCATTGATGACGTATAGAAATACCAGTGATCTTTTGTGTTTATATGTGTGTACATTGTGCAACCTGCAACATTTCTGAATTTGTTTATCATGTCTTAAGATTTTTGGCAAACTTTTTAAATATTTTAATATATGAAATCATTTCCTCTGTGAAGAGAAATAGTTTCATTTATTCTTCTCCAGTTTAGAGGCCATTTATTTGTTTTTCTTGCCTACCCTGGCTAGAAATTCTATTAGAATGTTGAGCAAAAGTGGCCGGGCACGGTGGTTCACACTTGTAATCCCAGCACTTTGAGAGGCCGAGGGGGGCGGATCACGAGGTCAGGAGATCGAGAGCACGGTGAAACCCCGTCTCTACTAAACATACAAAAAAATTAGCCGGGCATGGTGGCGGGCGCCTGTAGTCCCAGCTACTCGGAGAGGCTGAGGCAGGAGAAGGGTGTGAACCCGGGAGGCGGAGCTTGCAGTTAGCCGAGATCGGGCCACTGCACTCCAGCCTGGGTGACAGAGCAAGACTCTGTCTCAAAAAAAAAAAAAAGAATGTTGAGCAAAAGTGAAGAATGGAAGCATACTTCCCTACTTCCCTTGTTTTTGATCTTAGAGGGAAGGTTTTACTCTTTCACCATAGCGTATGCTATTAATTGCCATTTATTATGTTGAGAAGATTCTACTGCATTCTTAGTTTGTTAATTGTTTGTTTTCATTTGTTTCCTTTTTTGTTTGTTTGTTTTAGATGGAGTCTCACTGTGTCACCCAGACTGGGGTGCAATGGTGCTATCTTGGCTCACTGCAACCTCCACCTCCTGGGTTCAAGCAATTATCCCACCTCAGCTTCCCAAATAGCTGGGATTACAGACACTTGCCACCACAGCCCACTAATGTTTTGTATTTTTAGTAGAAACAGGGTCTCACCATGTTGGCCAGACTGGTCTCAAACTCCTGACCTCAAGTGATCCGCCTGCCTTGGCCTCCCAAAGTGCTGGGATTACAGGTGTGAGCCACTGCACTCAGCCTGATTGTTTTTATTATGAAAGGGTTTTTAGATAATTTATAGATAAAATGTGGGCTAACAGAGCATTTCCATGATTGTTTTAAATAATTTTGAGTTTCATGGTCATAATGGCAATTTTTTTTTTTTTTTTTTTTTTTTTTTTTTTTTTTGAGACGGAGTCTCGCTGTGTTCCCCAGGCTGGAGTACAGTGGTGCAATCTCGGCTCACTGCAACTCTGCCTCCTGGGTTCAAGCAATTCTCCTGTCTTAGCCTCCCGAAGAGCTGGGACTACAGGTGCACGCTGTCATGCCCCACTAATTTTTTACATTTTACTAGAGATGGGATTTCACTGTGGTGCCCAGGCTGGTTGCGAACTCCTGAGCTCAGGCAATCCACCTGCCTCAGCCTCCCAAAGTGCCAGGATTACAGGCATGAGGCACCACGCCCAGCTGGGAAAAGTTTCAAAGTAAAAAATAAATAAATAAACATATATATATATATATATATAATTTCTGGGATCAGTTGTTGCGTATTTGAACACACGCACACACACATGCACATACATTGGGGCTTTATTGGGTTGGGAAACAATAAAGAAGACAGAAGGCATATAGTCAGAGGTTGAATGACATTTTGGAGATAATCTAGGTAAACAATGTTGTAAATCTGGAAACAAAAGGTGCTGGAGAGGATGTGGAGAAACAGGAATGCTTTTTCACTGTTGGTAGGAGTATAAATTGGTTCAACCATTGTGGAACACAGTGTGGCGATTCCTCAAGGATCTAGAACCAGAAATACCTTTTGACCCAGCAATCCATTCCTGGGTATATATCCAAAGGATTATAAATCATTCTACTATAAAGACATATGCACAGGTATGTTTATTGCAGCACTGTTCACAATAGGGAAGGCTTGGAACCAACCCAAATGCCCATCAATGATAGACTGGATAAAGAAAATATGGCATATACACAACCATGGAATATTATGCATCCATAAAAAGGGATGAGTTCATGTCCCTTGCAAGGACATGGATGAAGCTGGAAACCATCATTCTCAGCAAACTGATGAAGCTGGAAACCATCATTCTCAGCAAACTAACTCAAGAACAGAAAACTAAACACCTCATGTTCTCACTCATAAATGGGAGTTGAACAATGACAACACATGGACACAGGGAGGGGAACATTGCACACTGGGGCCTGTCAGGGGTAGGGGACTAGGGGAGGGACAGCATTAGGACAAATGCCAAATTAGTTGATGGGTTGATGTGTGCAACAAACCACCATAGCACATGTATACCTATGTAACAAACCTGCACGTTCTGCACATGTATCCCAGAACTTAAAGTATAATAATAAAAAAAAGTTGTAAATCCTATATACATTAGGCGATTTTGTTTTTACCACTTACTTTTTTTGAAATCAAGTTTAAGACATGAAAAACTGAATTTTAATAATGTTGACAAAGTTATGGCAGGTTTTTAAATTTACTGTTGTATTATGTGCATATTTAATTGACATTTCATTTGGGCTCAATTCCATTTCTATTTCTTATTGCAAGTAAATGATTCTAGCAGTTAATTTTCACATTTAACTTTCAAGAGCTTCCACAACTTTCAATCTGTGAAAACCAAGAAGCATGCAGAAAGTTAAAGACCCAAATAAACATAATAAATTATATGAAGATTGCTTGGTTAATGTTTTGAGGGAAAAATATTTAAAATTTTCTATTTGAAAAACATATGAGCAATTATTATGTGGCCTGAATTCCTAGTTAGCTTTCACATTTATGTGACAAAAAGTTAAATGAGTAAATGCTCTTTACTGACAATATTTATCTCAATGAAAAACTAATTAAACAGTTTTCAGAATCTGAAATTTTAAATTCTCCATCACTGAAACCTGTCTTCATGTAAAATGTTTTTGTATCACTGCCTTTTCCTAATTAGCATTTTCCTTCTACTTTTTAATCTCTTTGACACTGAGAGATGTTATAATGTCTCTAACTCTCATATATTATAGTTGATTTTTAGATGAATACTTATATTTTAACATATAATGTTTAAGACTTAAGAATATCTACATTTTGAAGATCTATGACAACAGAAACATTTGCAGAGATGGCTTCTTAATGAGATCCTTCCATCTTATAGATGGCTATAAAGATCAATATATGTTTGATGATAAGCTACAGAAGGCAAGATATTATTTAAAAAACAGAAATGAAACTTAATAGAGCTAGAATACAAGAAACAGTACTGACAATACCATGTAAAATATTTCTAAATAAAGATTACAAAGTAATAACAATATCTGAAATTAATATTATAAAACTTCAAAAAAGTCTAAATGATCAAATGGTGAAATTAAAAATAAAAGGAAGGGAAGTATTTAAATGGAGGCACATATGCTGAACGACTAGGCTGGTAAACCCATTCTTTGCTAATTACCCTCAAAAAGAGTGTGGTCAATTGAGTGGAGAAATCAGAAATACTAAATGACAGAGGACAAACAGAAATCAGGTTAGCAACTGCAGTAGCTGATGTTAAAAGTTGCACAAAAAATAAACATTTACAGTTGTCAAAAATGAATTAGAAAATTTTAGAGGAGTTAAGGCAGCGTGACCTTTTAAAAGTACTTATTCATTAAGCTCTTCAATAAGTATGCATTAAGCGAACCTACTAGATATTGTCTTTGTTAGTACAAATAGAGTAGTGAACAAGTCAAATATCTCTCACTTCAGAGGCTTTACCATCTAGGAAATTTCTAGAAGCAATTCAGTTGAAAAAGTTAAAACTCTTCACGATCCATAATGAGCTGGACTCAGTGTCCCAAGAAGCAGTGCCCTGGAAAAGGAAAACTAAGAAGATGGCTTAAACATCCTGTGTGCCATCCAATCATAACAGGACTTTCCAATATAATGTCCATCTGAATATTTGTATTTATTATCCATGTATTCAATACCTTTGAATTTAATACCCTCTAATACCCAAGTCTGATTAGGTATTTTTTCAAATTATAAGTGTTACAATTTCTGACTATAAAAACAACATACATACATAGAAGAAACACCCGATTACATAGAGAAGAAAATAAGTCAGCAGTAATCCATCTGTAGTGAATTGAAAAATGTCCCTTTGTTCCTCCCATAGTCACATCCACAGGACATTCAGAATGAGACATTATTAGGAAATAGGGTCAGGGCAGATATAATGTAGATAAAGGTCTCTAGATAAAAGTCATCCTGGATAAAGTATGTCCAAAATCTAATGCCTTGTGACCTTAGAAAAGGAGAGGACACAAAGATGCAGAGAGAAATTCATATGAAGACAGAGATAGAGATTGGAGTGATGCTGCCACAAGCCAAGGCATGCCAGGTACCACCACGAGCTGCAAGGGGCAATACAGGATTCTTTCCTAGAGCCTCAGGGGAAGTGCCCTACTAACATTTTGATTTTTAACATCTGGGGTGCCGCCAGTACTATGAAACAATACATGTCTGCTGTTTTAAGCTATTCAGTTATTGATTTATGTCATGGTAGGCCTAGGAAGCTAATATATCAATTATAATGTCCATGATGTCTATTGTAAACTGTTTGAAACCCGCATATTTTTGTATAAATGCATTCAGGGAGAGAGAGAGTCAATAAACACATATTCAACTTTTAAAAAGAAGCTCTTCTTGAATTAAATTTACAGTATTTTAAATAATTTGGTTAACTTGACTTAGACCTGTGAAATCATGGTGTGTCCTTCGTGGCCTGAATTCCTAGTTACATGAAGAGGTAACAAAGAACAGAAAGAGATGAGCAGGGCAAACATAGCTAATGTCACAGAGGGCTTCCAGCAAAGAAAAGGGGGAAAGGGGAATTTAAACCCTTCTGAAGGAGTGATGTGGAAGGACTGAACTCTGAAACGGATGTCTAATATATTCTGCACACAGTATATATAGACATCATAGTTGCAAAACGACTCCTGTTATTTCCAAAGTGTTAAGATATTTTGAAAACTTTTCTAGAAAGTTTTACCCCCTTTTTAAAATTCCTTATAATCTGTGGTCTTTTATGACTTGTTTTTTACCTGATGTGTTCTATCAAAAGCATTCAAAGTAAAACTGTTGTTATGTTTGAAAATAAGGAAAACTGCTTTAGTATATAACAGGGTGGAATTGTGAGCCGTGAATTACACCTTACTACAAAATGTTTCTAAAATCATAACATTGGCTCCCTACAAAGCTTCTGGGCATGTAATCATATCTACTTCTCAGGTATATGTGGGAGGATGGGAAACCCAGGTCTGGAGGTAATTTACATATGTTAATATGAGGGAGAATAGAGAGTAAGGGAGGAAACACATAACACTTATTTTATTTTGTTACCATTTTGAAAGCATTTGCTTTTTGTTCCTGTAGAATATGCCCTACACATTCCAACCCATTTAAGAGTGAAAATACTGAGAATAAATCTCTCTGGAATATGTTCTGCAAAACTCCCCTGTTCATTTCTTCTAAAATGTGTGATATACTTTTTCTACAATGTGGGATGTAAATTGTGTATGTGTGTGTGTGTGTGTGTGTGTATGTATCCCTGTGTGCTTTGGCATTCACAAAGGTGTCACCACAGGGTTTGGGCAATAGATACACACGTACCAAAATAGCTCTAATATTAGAAGCTACCTTGAAAATGTGCATCTTTCTGATGCCTATAAAAATCAATAGGACTTTTTTTGAGAAAATAATAAGGCTAATTTCTATAAGGAAAATAAATATAACAGCTTCAAAATCTAGAACTACTTAACATATTTTCAAATGAATTTGCTGGAAAATTACTGTTAGTAAAGGTTTTATTGGAAACAGTAGTGACTAATATTTCAAAATAAGCAGAAAAGCTTAGTTGTATTTGTGAGATTTTTAAAAGAACAGCGAAAAAAGCCTTTGAGAGATGATAAAATTAAGCTAGAGAAATATAACTCACCTAAAGCCCCACAAGCCAGTGACTGGAAAATGCATACATTACAAGGCTGGATAGGAAAGAATTTAAAATCTGACACATGGTATCAATCAGGGACCAGCAGCCAGTGCTAAGTTTAATAACCTCTTCTACCTGTGTTGATGACAACTCAAAGAAATTCATGAGCTGTACAATTTCAAGAGGGTCTCCTCTTGTCTGATAGCAATTACCTGGGCTTCACTTCTACAGCTCTAAGGGGTTATAAAAAAGTTCAATATCTGTGAAGAAAAAGAACTCGCCCATCTATATGAGAAAAATAGGCATAAATTGTCACAAACAATTTTGAAAAGCTATAAAGTTGGTTTTGTTCTTCAAATAATATGAACAGACAAGAGCATATTCATGCAGTATTTTTATTATATAATGTATACAATATTTACATATAAAGTCTTCTTAATATCTGACTATGACACATTTTGTTTTTACTGTTGATATTTAGTTGAAACTATATGTATTAACATTTCAGAGCTTTGCTATTGCAGCATTAAGACTTCTAAATAATATTAACAAAACATTCTGAAGTGTAAATTTTAAAATATACAGCATAGAAACTATAGTTTTACAGTGGTGTTAGATGAGGGTTACTAAAGATTCTTAGTAGATAATATTAAATAATATATTTCCATTTTAAATGAGATCTGACAAGCAAATCCAAAGAGTGCCAGTATTTTTAATGAAAACTTCACTTTTAAAACTAGCACATCCTGTACATATTTTACTGAGGTAAAGGGAAGAACATTTGACTTTGCAATTAGTGATTTTGCATTTTGCTGGTGAAATTAACCTATGGCTTATATGAACTTTGATAATTAGTTATTAAATCATGAAGTATATGGGACAATTAAATAATACACTTTACCTCATACTTCACTGTACTTGTAAAATATTTTCTTACATCTTGCAATCAATTTGGCAACTTCTGAAAGTTCATGTTAAAACATCTCCACAACAGTAATAGTCAATATGTCTACTTCTGTAAGAAAAGCATATCTTCATTCAGCTTGCTTTCACTGATCAATGTGGCGTATCAAACCAGAATGTCTTAAAAATGGGCAAAATAGAGAATATTTGCCTTATATTGATTTCATTTGCAAATTATCAAATGAATGCTGGTATATGAGACACAAAAATAATTTTATGATGGAAGTTGATAAGAGATTTCAATTGAAGAAAAATAAAGACATTTGTACCTATTAGTATTAAAAGTGATTTAATTTTTTGTGAACAAAACATTAGTTTTACACTTTAAAATGGACATACATTAACTTGAAAACCAAAACAAAATAATGAGTAATAAAAATGTGCCAAGTTTATGAAATATGAAGATAAGTTTAAACTGCATAATTTACATATATTGTTATTGATTAATATTTACATGCATTACAAGAACAAACTAAAGAACCAAACAAAAGTTTAAGCATAAAATCCCATAGCATAGCTGTAGCACTGAAAAATACACACACATACACACACACACACACTATTTTGGTCCTCCATATAAATAAAAAGCAAGTGAAATAAGAAACACATTTGAATTAGAAGTGTGTGCACAATGTATATACCAGTAAAATATGTGTAAGGAAATAAATATGAATTGATTCCATCATTATGTATTTGAGATTTATTTTACTGTTGAGATATTTTATTCGACTCGATTATTAGATGGGAACATTGTGTCACTGGTTCACTAATAGTAAGTACATACTTTTTCTCTTAAAGTTTTTCTTATGGTAACTTTTACTGAAACTTGATATGTTAGTTTTTCCTATTACTATAGCCGAACATCAATTAGTATCAACAATATCTAAGATATAAGTCTGAACTAGGATATTTATAATGGAAATGTGGTAGACAGAGACACTTTATTTTGGTCTTAAAAACTTCTGTTTAACATGTTTCAGTCTTCTGTTTTATGGTAATACTAAAAATAACACTTTAAAAAATTTCAAGGAATGTTAGACATCAGGCTTGCTACAGAACTATTTGCAAAGTAACTTCAAATTCCATACTTGCTACAAATGGAATGAATGCAGGGCAATAAGGAAAATATGCAAATGCTTTTATTTTTGTATCAACATATGATTTTGTATGCCAGAAGATATTGCAATTGTGTGAACTGGTAGATCTGAAAGAAATACAAAAGAAAAACAGGAATGGTAAAGAATGATGCAAGGTAAATTTTACTACTACTGGAATGTACACTGTTATCATTTTGCAATTCAAATCCAATCAATTTGATTTTAGTAAACTCGATTGAGTTTACTATTAGGTTGTTGCAAACATAATTGCAGTTTTGGCCGTTAAACATAATGGCCAAATCATTGTAATGGCCCAAACAGCAATTACTTTTGCGCCAACCTAACAAAAAAGTTCTAAGAAATGGATATACCAATAATTCCCTTGACCCAATCACCTTCCTTTCTTAGTAATCTTACTAAAATCTTAGTAATTTTACTTGGTAATCTAACTAAAATCTTAGTTTTTTAGTAAATACTTTTAGATTTTAAATTCAAATACCTCTGTCTATCAGAATCTTCATCCAGGAATACTCCTTCTATGTGAAATAATTTACTATGTTCCATTTATTCTGCCTCATGTAATGTTGGCGTAATTATAAGGGAGTGATCTACTCTTATTTAAATTGTATTTTTTCTACAGCTGAGAATTTTTTTTTTTAATGGAAACCACCATATTGGATAAACTAGAATCTGCATGTAGGAAATAACGAACTGTCAAAATATTGATGATTCAATGTAAATAACCTCATCCTGGTTAAAATAAAACACCAGCTTTATTAAGGCCGTATATTTTTCCTAAATAACACATTATTTTAAAATTTTGTGTACATATTTCAGAAAATTCCCTCTACCACGTTATGTGAAGCATTATAAAAGTAAAATGTTTTCAGATAGACCTGTAGCTAATATTATTTTAAAACTGGGCCCACAAACACCAAACACACTTTCAAAATAAATGAACATCATGAACTCTGACATTTGCTAATTTGCATAGTAATAGTCAACTGGTTCGTCCTTCTATAACTTGGGTGGAAAAATAAACAACCAAGCAAACAACTTGAGAATAAAGCCCATAGCGTAGTAGTAGTACTTAAAAATGCCCAAACACACACACTATATTTGATGTTCTACAAGTCAATCATATCACTACTCACTGGAGAAATGTAAACCAAAACCACAATGAAATATCATCTCATACCAGTCAGAATGGCTTTTATTAAAAAGTATAAAAACAACAGAATCTGGCAAGGCTGTGGCAAAAAGCAAATGCTTATACACGGTTGGTGGAAACGTAAACTAGTTTAGTCACTGTGGAAAGCAGTTTGGAGATTTCTCAAATAACTTAAAACAGAACTGCCATTCCCCCCAGCAGTCCCATTACTGGGTATATACCCAAAAGAAAACACATTGTTCTACCAAAAAGACACATGCACTTGTGTGTTCATCACTGTGCTATTCACAGTAAAAAAGTCATGGAGTTAATGTAGGTGCCCATCAACTGTGGATTGGATAAAGAAAACATGCTATATATACATCATGGAATACTATGCAGTCATAAAAAAGAATGAAATCAAATCCTTTGCAGCAACATGGATGCAGATGGAGCCATAATCCTAAGCAAGTTAATAAAGGAATGGAAAACTAAATGCCACATGTTATATCTTATAAGTGGGAGCTGAACTTTGAGTACTCGTGGACATAAAGATGACAACAATACACACCAGAAACTATTGGGAAGAGGGAGGGGTCAAGATTTTAAAAAATGTCCATTGGGTACTATGCCCACTACCTGGGTGATGGGATCAATCATACTTCAAACGTCAGCATCACACCATATATTCATGTAACGAACCTACACATGTACCCCTGAATCTAAAATAAAAGTCGAAAAAAATGTTTAAATCAATAGTGTGTACACAATGTGTGTGTGTGTATACATATACGTATGTAATCAGTTAATATATGCAAGAAAATACAACTGGAGGCTGGGCGCGGTGGCTCACGCCTGTAATCCCAGCACTTTGGGAGGCCGAGGCGGGCGGATCACAAGGTCAGGAGATGGAGACCATCCTGGCTAACACAGTGAAACCCCATCTCTACTAAAAATACAAAAAATTAGCGGGGCATGGTGGTGGGTGCCTGTAGTCCCGCCTACTCGGGAGGCTGAGGCAGGAGAATGGCGGGAACCCGGGAGGTGGAGGTTGCAGTGAGCTGAGATTGCACCACTGCACTCCAGCCTGGGCGACAGAGCGAGACTCCATCTCAAAAAAAAAAAAAAAAAAAAAAAAAAAGAAAAGAAAAAGGAAAAGAAAAAGAAAACACAGCTGGATCCTATCATGAAATATTTGAGATTGATATTATTGTTGGGAGGCTACTTTCTTGGGGGAAAAAGAAATAGACCCTCGTTATATCCCAAATCTGTGCCTGTTTTGCACCTGTACCTTTACTTGGCTAGAGAAAAATAAAATTGAGCAACATAAATGGCAAGTTGGTCCCACTTGTTGAACTGTCATTGATGTTAAAATTCCCTGTTGAGTTTGCTTTTCTATATTTTTTAATGGCTATATTAGTCATTCTCCTTTTTTCTCAGTTTTCTCACATCTCTTCACCATTCTTATATACAGGGGCTGACCTTGCTTCTTAATTCGATAAGAAAATTCCAGTTCTCACAAAATAAATTTCAAAACCTCCCCAACTCACAACTTCTCACTTACTGGCATTAGTGCCGTATAGTACATCTTCCTTCTTGTTTTTTTATGAGAAAGCACATTCCTGAGATGGGGAAAAGTCATATAAAAGTATGACACACAACAAATTATCAGTATTATTGCATGTAAAAGAATTTAGATATTGAAGAAACAAAAACAAGTGTTACCAAGTCTACATGGCTTGTTTTCCCTGAACAGCTAAGCAGTTCTTTTCAGCACATGTATCTTTTCAGAACCTTCCTCTGTAAGAAACCTGTGGGTCACTTGTGCATGGCTTTGTCCCATCTTCACCTCTTCAGGGCATTAGAACAACTACTTTCCTCTATCCCTGGCGTCCTCAGGATTGCCCTCATCTGCATTTAAATATGCTGTTATTGCTCTCATATAAAAAAGTTACTTCTTGGACCTCCCCATTAACACCAGATCCATCTTTTTTTCTTGATTTTCCAGTCTTTTCCTGCTATCTCTGTCTTAAAACTATTCTTGTAAAAGCCCCTAATAACCGACAACGACTGAATGTAAATTCTCAGTATTCCTCTTGCATAACCTTTCCATAACCTCTCAGCCTTGTTTAACAGTGCCGATTATTTCCTTGTCCTTGCAGTACTTTTCCTAGACCATGCTTTCATGGTTTTCCTCCTATTTCACCACTATCCTTCCCATTTTTCCTTTGGTGCTTCCCTTACTTTCTCTTAATTGACTAACTGTGGTGATTCCCAGGGCTTAGTCTTTGAATTCTTCCCATTTTATATCCACGTTTTTTCCCTTGGTCTTATCTAGAAATGCCTTCAAATATATCTCAAGTTGGTATGTCAGCATGGTCCAGTCCTGTTAACTCGAGTCTGTATTCTGCTGCTTATGTGAAATCTGCAACAGTTCCTCTTTTGAACATGCTGATCTTAACATACCCAAGGCTAAATATCTGGTTTCCTCAATGCGACCTGATAGAGTTTTATACTTCATTTTCCTCACAATGAACACACAATAGCGTCATTCTTAGCTTTTTTCTTTCACATCCAAATCTATCTGATCCATAAATCCTGTTGACTCAACTTTCAAAATATTTAGAATCTGATCACTTTGGAAACCCTGGATAATTAGGTCCGAGCTTAGAAGATACCTTCTATGGACTGTTGCAATGTCCCCTACAAATGATTTCACTGCTTCCCCTTCTGTCGCTCACAGTGTCTTCTTAAACCCGCAGCCAATTATGATCTTATTAAAATGAAAGACAGATGCTAATGGCACTTTTCTCCAACCCTTCGATGGTTTTCTGTCTCTATACTAAAAACTAAATGAACTTTCCAAGTATTTCCTCTCTGCTTACTCCATTCTAGTCTCCTCTGCCTGTTTCCTCACAGCCATGGACATGATAGGCTTCTGCCTGAAGAAATCTGTCCGCACACCAATAGTTTGTTCACTCACCTGACCCCAGTCCTTGTTCAATCACAACCCACCCAGTGAGGCCAACACTGATTGCTCCTTTTAAAAATATTAACAACACCATCACCCATGTTTCCCATTACCTTTACATTGCCTTGTTTCCTTCCTTTGTTCTTAACACCTTCTAAGATATTATATCATTACCTTATTATGTTTATTGTTATGGTTCAGAGGTATTTTCAAATTTTTACTTTGTATGGTATGTATTTGGAGCAGTATTCAAAAAAATACTGTATTTGGAATCCAAGTGTTTATTATGGCTTTTTTAAAAAAATTAGTACACAGATTAAAAATAAATACATAAAGCTAGCCAAATAAATATGCCTACCTTTTGTGTTTTGCACTGATAATCCAAAGATCATGTGACTGTAGAATGTTCCATTCTACTTGCTTGGGCAGATGAGACAGGAGAGGAAGAGCAGGGTGAGAGAGGCAGAAGCAGAGGAGGTGCACAGTGAGAGGCAGACGGTACGCAGAAACTCAGAGAATTCATATTTATCTACCTCATTTGTTTTCTTGGTTTATGGTTTGGCCTTAAGATATTCCATCAGTTTAATTCTAATTTTCAGCAGCTAGAAATATTTATATTGGTAGCTAAATTAATATAATGTGGAAATATGGGCATTGTAAGCACCCAAAGGAATAATAATTAATTTTGCTATAGGGTAATGTTTTAGATTTATCTTTCCCTTTGCATGGAATTTAAATCATATTGTCCCTTATGAGTACAAAATAGCTTACCTGCAAGTCTAGCTCACTGATTTGATTACAACTGATAACACTGTATGTCATGTTTTAGAGCAAAACCGCTGATGTCTTTAAAATTAAAGTCATGGGCATAGTCTACTTTGAGATAGGTATGACTGAGTTAGGCTCTTTCTTTGATCTATGGATGTAAATTTTCAGTTTATCTTAAATTGAACTATTAGTAAAGAAAATTAATTGCAGTTATGCTAGTCTACTAAAAATGAGAGATCACTAGATTGCATATGAAAAGGAATAATTTCCATTCTTTATGTGGCTTTGCTATCACCTGTAACGACATAGTTGAACTACAGATACTAAGATATGCTTTACTTTTCAAAGAGTCTGCATTACATAACAGTCATTGATAACTCTTTTTTTGTTTTTTGGTAGTGTTAATGCAAGATATTACTATGTTAAATCCTAATTTGCATATATCCTAGTTCATTTTAAAAAACATGATTCTTATAATTAAGACTGTAATGAATGTTCTATCTTCAGTTAACCATGCTAAAATCTGTGCTGGTCTTTAGGAATGAGTAAAAAATTGTAATTAAAATGTTTGGGTCTATATTTGCTAGATTTGGATACCAGAGCAAGTTGCCCACACACTTTCTATATTTTTATAGAAATTACTGATTTATAGTATGTATTTATATGTTTCTTCATGCGTGCAAAGGTATTACTATTTTCAAAATGTTAATGTTTATAAATGAAAGAATACGTATACTCATTTCAGAATGGGTAGAAATAAAATTCAAGTTTAGACATTGGTATTTTAAACGTAATGATATTTACATTCTGTATTTCCCTCAATGAAAACAATATATGAGCAGACAGTTAATGTCCTCATGTCTTTTAAAAATAGCTCTTTTCTTTGGATGTATATTTTATAAATTAATTAAAAATATGAAAATAGGTGTTTGCTATAACAAGCTTAGTTTATGCACAACAATAAATACATCACCATTTATTTTAAGAATAAGAAAACTACTAATTCAGTATTGATAAGGTTAAATATTG
Source organism: Symphalangus syndactylus (assembly GCF_028878055.3). Classification (NCBI taxonomy): domain Eukaryota; kingdom Metazoa; phylum Chordata; class Mammalia; order Primates; family Hylobatidae; genus Symphalangus; species Symphalangus syndactylus. Next base: position 18,830,355 of record NC_072423.2, on the reverse strand, counting down.
CTAAAACATTCACTGCCCAGGAGCCATAGGTTTTCTTATAAATACGATAATACAGAAAATGGAATACTTAAAACTGTATTATCTCTATACTTATAGTTGTCTGTCTTTCTATAATCTGTCCCTCTATCATCTATATATCTATCCTTTGATCAAACTTTAATATGCATTACACAGTTTTCAGAAACACATTTAATATAAATTAAGTCTATTACCATCCTAAATTTTGGAATGACCCCCAATAAGTTCCTCTGTGAATTACAACATAATTCTGAAATTAGAAAGGGATTCAAATTGAGCTGTGGACTCTCAAAATTGGTTCTTCCATTAGATTTAAATGGAAATCTAATACTCCCCTACCTTTTGAAAGAACACAAGTTTTCTTAAAGCAGAGTGTGTTGCCTGAGAGATTAATTTTGTCGCTGGTACCCTTCCAAGCATGCTTCCCTAGAACCATAAGACATTGTGTGACATTCTGATCAAAATAATCTATAAAGACTGAGCCATACTATGTGAGGAAGATTAAAAATTAATTATTCCAGGCTAATTCTTGACCTTTTACAGGAAACCTTGTTAAATGAGATTTAATGACATATGGAGAATAAAACATTTTTGTGATGCATTCATGAAGTGAGAATATTTGCAGTTTCTAACTTGCAAAATCAATGCAAAAACAGAATATGATTTAGAAGGTTTTTGGGTGATAAATAAGGGGAAAAAGAGAAGAAATCTAATAGATTTATAAATGAATACCAAAACATACTTCAAAAATGGCCTCACTGTATATCATAGACAAGAAAAAGCATTAACTTTAGCCAAGCCATTTTAGTGCACCCTGTTACTAAGCTATCAATCACAGCCCCTACATGCCAATTAGAGGAGGCCAGGTGAGAAGTACCCACCTGAGTCTCTTGAAAACTCCAGGTGGAAAACATTTTTAGTGTAAATGGAGAGTGCTATGGACATTTTTTTCGAATGAGTCATAAAAGGAAACCTAGTGTTCTTTCTACTTAGGCTTAGAACATCATTTTAGATGCTCCTCCTGGCTGAGCAGAGAATTAGAAACTGGAAATCATTTTCAAACAAACACAGTACCGGCTGGCATATAACTATTAAATTCATCAGGGCAATACATTTCAAATGAAAACTTTGTAGTATAAAAATATAGTAAAATGATTTTTACAATTCATGTACTGGTACTGCAATCTACATAGGTAGATAAAAAGGAATGGGAAAACATTAAACAAACTATACATTAATTTAAACTAAAATGAACACACACTTTCTTATATCTACCTCCTGACATTAAGATTATTAGTATCAGACTTACAAAAGGCAAGTGTGTGTATCTTAAAACAAAAATGCAATTCATAAGCTTTGAATATGCAATGAATAGATGAAGACATTGTCCTTATCGGTTGAAAATAAAATTAACAGGTTTTTGTATATTAAAGTTGGAATTTCTGTTACAGTTAGAAAACACAATTTAGAGTCATGGAATAAAATTCCTTCCACTAAAGTTTTTGAAATAAAAAACCCCAGTTATTTGCTATGTGTCCTTCTCATTCCAAAAGTTATATCTCTGAAGAAACCAGCCCTAAAGAGCTTAGTGCCCAATCACAACAGCACTATTCACAATAATATGGAATCAATCGAAGTGTCCATCAGTGGATGAGTGGATAAACAAAATGTGTTACATACACATCATGGAATATTATTCAGCCATAAAAAATGAAATCCTGTCATTTGCAACAACATGGAACTGGAGGATATTATGTTACGTGAAATAAGCCAGGAACGGGAAAACAAATATTGCATGTTCTTACACATATGCGGAGCTAAAAATATAAGAACTCTGAGATAGAGAGTAGAACGACAGTTACCAGGGGCTCAAAAGGGCAGCCTGCATGGGGCCATGGATAAGGAAGAGACAGTAAATGGGTACAAAATTACAGTTAAAGAGAAGGAAGAAGATTTAGTATTTGATAGCACAGTAGGGTAACAATAGCTAACAATAATTTATTGTATTTTTTAAATAGCTAAAAGATAGGAAATGGAATGTTCTTAACACAAAGAAATGATAACTACTTAAAGTGATGGATACCTTATTAACCTTATGTGAACTATTATGTACCCATAATAATTAAAAATTAAAACAAAAAGTAATATTAAAACACCTTCACTCACAAAGCCAGTTCATACAAACTACATAAATGTCCATCGAGAGTATACTAACAGATTTTCATATATTTCTGTAATGAAACATTACTGAAGAATAAAAATAATTTACTTATTAATAAATAACATACATTAATTTTACAAATATGTTGTGCAAAATAATGTAGGCATTACACAAAAGGACATGAGGAAATTTCAAGAGAAATGGAAAGGGTCTAGGCCTTGAATTACGTTGTAAAATAATAGAGGTACACATTTGCTAAAACTCATTGAATTATACATTAAAATTTTGCACTTTAGAATATATTTTATTATATTACAGGTATACATTTATATTGAACATAAATGTACCTCAACAGAATCTTAAAAGTAAAAGTAAAGCAGGTAGAACATTGGGAGGCTATTGTTCTAGTTCATCTGAAGAAAATTAGGGCTTGGACTAAGGTGGTCATGGTGCAATTAGGGCATAAGCAGGCTAAGGATATGTTTTGGGAGTTGAGTTGATAGAATTTGCTAATGTAGACATACTATTTTAGCTGAGGGAGATAATGAAGTAAAATAAATTTGTAGTCTTCTTCTATTTTCCATTTTTGTTATAAATATTAATTCATCCATGTTAATAGTTATGACTATTGGAGATAATATTCACTCTGCTTAACTTTCACACTTATAAGAATATTTAACATATATATATATATACACATTCTTATATATACACACATGCATCTTGAAAACTATAATATAACAAATAGAATTGCATTTTATAATTAAATGTAACAAATAAATAGTTCTATGAGTCCTTCAAAATGTAACAGATTTTAACAAGGTAGAGTTGTTCTTACATCGATACTATTGCTTTTAAGCATCTGAAATTGCAATATAATGTATTCCCCATTCTTATCAAAAGATCATTCAAAGCATTTTGGCCTTCATTCTTTAGCTTCATTAAGAAAAAAGTCAAAAACAGTCTCTATTTGAAATGATAGCATACAAGTAATTGAATTTTTAGTAATCATTAGCACAATAAGGAACTGTGTAGCTAACTAGCCACTAGAGATAAACCAAGATAATCTGTACTTTTGGCCTAGTGACCTGGCGAAAATATGTTTCTTTTCTCCCACCTTGTTTATAAGGTCCTATTTTACCCCTTAAGCAAAGAAAACATCTCTGTATCTATAAATTGCTTATTCTTGAGATCTCTTGGAATTATGAGGGCTTTCAGTATAGTTCACTTCAGAATATCTGTCGGTAACTTGCCCTATTGGTATACTTATTAAAGATTCGGTTTAAATCAAGCACCTTTTCAGGATTCTGGTAAGATCCTATCTCTCTCTTAGTTCATTCTACTCTATACCAGCTTTATTTTCTGTCTGCTCCTGACCTAAATTCAGCTGAGACTTCGTTGTTACTACAGATGGGGGTCTTGTAGTACTAACCACATCGCAACACCCGAGACAGCTCAAGCCTTTTACAAACATAGTGCAGTAAAACAATATTATGTTATTTGAGAAAGTCCTTAATTCTAAGTGTTGTGTAGTGTTCAAATCATTTGTCTCATGCACTAAGCCCTTCTATTAATACTTTGAGAGAATAAGTATGTTTTAACATATTTGGTCACAAATATCTTAGCTAGGATTGGTTTGCTAAACTAATTTCTAATGAGATATCAGGGAAGGGGACATAAGTCAATGCATCTTGATGAGAGGGAAAAAGTAGGGGAAGGTGAGACCATTAATGTTAATTCATAGACCTGCCCTGAGAGCCTTGGCCAGGTGTTGGGATGGGGTGGCTGGTTCAGGAAGGGGTGGTCCACAGACAGCATGGGCCACAATGAGACAGCACCAGCACAGAGTGACATAACAACAACAACAACAAAACAAACAAACAGAAAACAGAGAAGACCAGAGGTTGAAATAAGTGACGTTCTCAGTGCAATAAAGTCTGTGTTACTAAGATGAAATGATTTTAAAATCCAATTGTAAATGAGGACTTTTAAAAAATGTTACATCATTCCAAAATTTGACTACTTTATGATTTCCCTCTTATGAACGCTTTCAAAGTCACTGTTACTGATGTAGAACCCTTAGGTTTAGATAGTTAAATACTATCCAAATATATTGAAGATAAAAGTCTTGATATCATTTTACAGTTGTGAAATATGTGTGTCTAATATTTTTGAATGCCAATTATGTCTCCGTTTGATGTTTATTGGGACAGTAAACTGATGTTTCTTAGGGTTTGCATGATTTATTTTAAAGTCTGGGATCATAGGTAAGGAAATATTCATGAGTGTCAACCAGTTCCTCTACTGCACTAATTCTTTTTAACACTGTGCATTATAGTTTACTGTCACCTGCACTTGTCAGAGTGCTTGTGCTCCAGCTCCTTTCCTTACACTTTCTTGGATAATTGTCTTTGGAAAGTTAGCCAAGAGAAAGTGAGAACATGCTCTCTCTGATTATGCTGCATGTAGCTAATTTTACACCACTGTAGATTGGCATATTCCTAGATGGGCCTTCTACTACTTTTTTTTCTCTGAAAATCAGCATCACAAAAACAGTAAAAATTACACATATCAATGCTCAAGGAGAAACCTTCTAGCTTATACCTTTCAAAAATTTCGATTTGTGAAGTCATTTGATTTTAAACACAATAAGAGGCCTCATGTTTTTTCCTATTAAATCTCACTGATGAGATATGTGTGTAGATTAGATGACTCAGAATACCCTTAACTTTGTAATGATAGCCACAAATTCTATTTGTTTTCATATATTTATCTTGATTTTGCATTAGCATCTTCACAGGGTTTAATGTCACTTTACCTGTTTACTGAGTTAGAACTCAGATGGAAATATTTACAGGATTATTATTTTTATTTCTGATTTTCATGGATTTTATTATCCTAATTGAGAAAAATACATTAATAGAGCTCTTTGCATATTTTGTCATAAATATCCAAATTTCTATTGATGTGTTAAAAAGCAAGGAAATTTAATAAATATAAAGCCTCTTTCTCACAACGACATTAACAAGAATTCATAAATATCTTGTCCATATGTGTATATCTATAAATCTATATAGTTTTTGAGACCAAATGACTGTTAATATTGAGGCTTTCAAACATATGTAATTCTAACTTTGGAAAAATAATTAAAATCAGAGGTGTTCCTTGAAGTATTTCTAGTCTGTGGTAATAGCCTAGTTCTTGGTCAATGATAAATTGAGCTGATTGTGAAAACTTAGCTCAAAATCCAGGGAAATCTGAGCATGTCCAAAACTCTCCATCTTCTGCAGTTGTAGAATCCCCAAGTCCCATACTAACTATGCAATTTTAGTCTACAGTCACACATCACTCCTGGGGCCAACTTAGAGGAAAATAATTCAGATATATTAATAAGTACATATTTAATTAATTAAATTCTAGTTTGACCTAACAACGTTAAAGTGGGCACTGTATATCAATAGGGATAGCTAGGTTATGCTGTGGTAAAAAAAAATGAGAAATTACCTCTGGCTTAGAAAACCAGAACTCAATTTCTAGCGTATACCACGTCTTTTTTCATACCTTAGCTGCAGTGATTCTCCCATGTTTTATTTACTCCAGAATCCACCCTGAAACAGCAAACTGTAACTAGATGGAAGGATAAAAATAAACATGGCAAAGCATCCACCCATCTTTAAAACTTCTGCCTAGAGGTGGAATCCATCACTATGCCTGATGTCAGTGGAAGAGAAAAGTGAGACCTCCGTGTCCTGGAAATGCAGCACTTACTGGTAAACAATATATACTATATGATAGACACATATAGCACCATATCCCACTGGAATATATATGTATTAGACTCACAAAAGGAAATCCAAATCTGCCTTTTAAAACACTGATTATCTGATCCTTAGAAGTGTTTAATCAGCCTCTCTTCTTGTCTCAGGTTCCAGAAAGCGATTTCAACAGGTTTAGGGGCATACGTTCAGGACCTGTGCCCCTTCACGGCATGTGTGTTGAGTTGTTATGATGTAGTCGGAATCTACATGCGCTCTGAGGCTACACTCCTTGGGTTCACATACTAGCTTTGCACTAACCAGTTGGGTCCTAGGTCACTTAAGACAATCTCTGTTTGAACTAATTGCCTCTTTAACAAACTGTGAATAATAATAGTTTCTACTTCCCTCAAAAGATTGTGGTGAGGATTAAATAGATAGGCCTGCAAGGTGTTTAGAAAAGTGCCTAATATCTATTAAGTGTTCTTTAGTATTATTTACTTAAAGTTTTTAAGTTTTGGTTTATACAAACATGCATGACTTCAACATCTGTGTTTCTTACACATGAATAGCCATATAGATCCATCAGTTGAGTACCTCAGATATTCAAAAGTGAATCATACTATATATAGCCTTTTGAAAAAATTTTTCCATCTCAATTATTATAAAACAAGCTATATTATTCTTAAGAATATTTTTAAAAATTAAAAAAATTTAAAAAATATGTAGGTGTGATAGCGTTGATGGACACACTATAAATATTTGGTGAATGAAGTCTTACTTTCTTCTTTCATATCAAGGAAAAACTTTTTAAAATACATTTTTAGTATTAAGGACATCACTGATAATGAAAAAATAATAACAGGTGGCATTGTTTAAAATGTACTAAGGTATGACTCAGTCATCATGCTAAAGCATTATTGTATCTTATATAATCATGACCATAATTTGATGTTTTAAATTCTAGGTAGTATGAACCCTAATTTATAAGTGAGACCACTGAGGCTTGAAAAGCACAGCAATTAGTCCCACAATGCAGAGCAGTGTGTGTCACAAGAATGGAATTTATTGTAGACAGCCTGACCTGGAGCTCATGCTCTATTCACTACATTTACCTCTGCATATGATTTCATCATAAAGTTAAAACTTTAAAACTTATGGAACAAAATATGATCACAAATATTTGTGACTTGAGTGTGACAAATATTTTTAAATTAGAAAAAGTAAAGTTATAAAATTACAAATTAAATAAATTGAACTCCATCAAAATTTAAAACATAAAGAAAAATCTCTTTGAAAGACACTGTTCAGAAAATATAAACACAAACCACAGCCTGACAGAAAATATTTGCAAAAAAAAATGTGATGAAAAGCTTGTATTTGAAATACAAATAATTCCTAAAAGTAAGAAAACAAATGAATGTAATACTCGAAATGATTTGTACAGATTCTTCTCCAAAGAACATATACAAGTTGCAAATAAACACATGAAATGATGAACAACGAGGACTCATTATGAAGAGGGAAGAAAAATCCACACCTCTCCATACCCATCAGAATGGCCAAAATTAAAAAAGCCTGACAATACTAAGTGTGGACAAGAATATGAAGCAAATAGAACATAGATTACTTATGGGAATGCAAAGTAGTACAGCTATGTTAGAATATATTTTGGCACTTTCTACAAATTTAAAATTCACTTGCCATACACCACAGTAATTGTATCCCTAGGTATTTACCCAAGAGAAATGACAGCATATGTCCCCACAAAACTTATATGCAAATGTTCACAGTATCTGTATTCATCATTCCTTAAAACTGGAAAGAGTCCAGATGTCTATTATATCAGTGGATAAACAAACTATGGCATCTCCATAGGATAGAATATTTCCCAGCAGTGAAACTGAGTGAGTCACTGATATATGCAACAACATGGATGAATTGCAAAAACATTATGCTAAATAAAACAAGCCAGGCACTAAAGAGGACATACTATTTGAACTGCTTATATGTAGTTTTGGAAAAGCCAATGCTAGAAGGATAGAAATGAGATCAATAGTAACCCACGGCTGTGGATGGGGAAGGAGATGAAGTACAAAACTAAAGATAGATAGGCATATGAAACTTTTCAAAGTGATGAGAATGTCCTGTAATATTTTAATGTATTGTCTCTCTCTCTCTCTATATATATATATACATATATATATATATATAGGACTCACACATATATTTGCCAAAACTTAATAAATTGCACACTTAAAATAGATTTTTAATTATATATACATTATATTTCAGGAACAGTCATATTTTATAAGTAAATTGATATAACATTTAAACAAAGATCACACATTTAAATAATTTTATATATATTATCCTGAAATAAAATTAAATGAAATGAAAAAATATATAATTAATAGATCATTTTATATGTGACTTTTCATTATTGGCAATCTATGGTGTTTCAATAATTCCCAATTCTTATTTTATAGAAATGAATAAGAAAAAAAGCTCCAGTTAGTCGCGATTAAGAATATCACCATTGGTCTGCCTAATTCTGGATCTGTTTTTCCCTCTTATTATCCATACTTTGTGAAATTTTGAGGAGGCTTTACAACCTTGTTTTATTTCTAATAGGCTGAATTAGCCATCATCCCAGGATATTCTTACTTCTTTTTAATAGAGTAATTATTCTTCCAGCGTTCTAAAATGAATGCTTGCTGCCTATCGCTGAAAATCAGGAAATTCCTTCTCTTTAGTTTTCTGCACCCTGCCACTTTCTGACTCTAAGCACCCTTTTTGTACGACGCCCAGCTGTCTCTGCATTCTGTTTGCACTGCAGGACTGTGAAGAGTTTTCTATTTACTTCTTTCTTAGGAAGAGAATCTTTCATACTGACTCTGTCCTTCAAAAGGACTCAGTAGAATCATGAAAAATGTGAATCTTTCTACATAATATTAGATGCTCCCTTGCAATACTCTTTATTTCACATTCATTGTCATATTTTAAAGTTTTCTTTTTTGTATATTTAACCTATGTTGATAGTAACAATAAGTTAGTTACTATTTCTCAGTTTATTTACTTCCAAATAAACGTCTGGCCGTGTAGTGTATTTTACAATTCATTTTTTACTGAATCTTCCTAAAACTTGTGGTACGTATCTCAAATATTATTTCAGAAATATTTAATCCATCTTTACCAGTTTCCTAATTGTATCATGTTGCATAAATTTTACAGCATTTTGCCATGTTAAGATGATCAAAACCACTTTTACTTTTTTAAAATGTCTATAATTGTACTCTACAATGATCAATAGATTTATTCTGTTCAATCAACAATGATTAATAAGTTTATTCTGCTGAGTCCGAAATTTTTAACAATAACCAGTTTCCCACCTTTAAGTAATACTATTTATAATGCCAAAAATAATGGTATAGAATTTCTTACTAAATGTCTAGGCTTGTATAATCACAGAATCATTCATTTAAGGTTTAATCTAAAATATTTCAATAATTTGATAGGTTACATCTGTCAGATCTATCATCTTTAACCACACAATAAAATATGTACTTGTGTGCTGAAGTGTTTAGGGATATATCAGCCATAGTGTAAAATGAACTCTTGTAAATTAATAATAAAATAACACAGATAATTTCAAAATGATATGAATAGTGATAATTCTAGGTAAATAAAAGTGTCTCTTTTTTGTCTCATTAATTATGAAGATATTTAGTCACGGTAATACTATATTTAAAGAATTTAAGATTCAAGACTGTGCCACAGCCTTCAACTATTCTTTTAATGATTTAAACATTTTTACTTTTTAAACTCAAAGCCTGATAAATATTTGTGAAGCTTCGTCTACACCACAGCGATTATAAAATGCAAGTGTTTAGTTCATCATTGTCTATTAACTTTCAATAAAGTAACTGAATTTTGTTTAGATTGGAGTACGTAACTGTAATATTAAAACAATTCAGACTTCTGAATCACATTTCAAAGTTAAAGTAATTGCCTAATAATTTAAAAAATATGTTAGAGAACACGATTCCACATTTATAGAGTAGCTACTTTAATCCTCCTGGTAAGTCTTTGTTCGTCTGCACGTGAATTTCTCTAATAGCACTAATTACCATGCATAGCAAATCTGACATTGTAGATTAGTTAATTTCTAGATAATATTTTATAAGTGCTTCTTGTATAAATTAATCTTGCTTACAGTTAACTGCTTAGGACACTCCATTTGTGTGCAGGAGATCTTAGCAAGACGTTGAAGGAATTTATTAGTATTTATTACTATTATCTTTGCATAGATGTTTTGCTAAAGACAAATTACATTATTCTAATTTAGGTTAAAAAATTAAAAATCAAAGGATGGGAGTTTAGAACATTAGAACAAGGGAAAATTAGGAAATGTAAAATAAAAAACATTTTGACATGGGGTGATTAAAATGGAAAAAAACATTTTTAAGATTGGTTTTAAAACAAATTTTATAGTCACAGTTGATATGTTTTAATGTCACCTGTGAAATGTATGCAAACATTCTACCTAAGACTTAAGTTGAGATATTATAATGGTAATAGAAGACTTACTATAAAACAAATATTTTATTCTATGTTTCTACTAAATTTTTAAGATTATATATTTAATAGACTATATTAGACTATAATAGGTTATATATTTAATAGACTATATTAGACTATAATAGGTTATATATTTAATAGACTATATTAGACTATAATAGGTTATATATTTAATAGACTATATTAGACTATAATAGGTTATATATTTAATAGACTATATTAGACTATAATAGGTTATATATTTAATAGACTATATTAGAGTATAATAGGTTATATATTTAATAGACTATATTAGACTATAATAGGTTATATATTTAATAGACTATATTACACTATAATAGGTTATATATTTAATAGACTATATTAGACTATAATAGGTTATATATTTAATAGACTATATTAGACTATAATAGGTTATATATTTAATAGACTACATTAGACTATAATAGGTTATATATTTAATATATTTACGTAGACTTTTCTGTTGTAAATTTCCCTCTTAGGACTGCTTTTGCTGCATCCAAAATTTGCCATGTTATGTTTTCACTTTGGTTCTTTTAAAGATAGTTTTTGATTTGCATCTTGATTTTTTCTTTGACCCACTGGTTTTTATACACATGTGGAAGAAGAACAATGGACTCTATCTCGCAATATATACAAAAATCATGTCAAAATGGATTAAAGATCTGAAACTATAAAAGTACTAGAAAAATATATAGGGGAAAAACTATATGACATTGGCCTGGAGAGTAATTTTTTAGATTTGACCCCAAAAATTTCCCAATGGAAGCAAAAATAGACAAATGAAATTACATCAAACTGAAAAGCATCTACACAGCAAAGAAAATAATTACCAGGTTGAAGAGAGAACTTATGAAATAAGAAAAAAAATTGCAAATTATACATCTGACAAGAAGTTAATATCCAAAATATATATTAATTTTATTATAACTTATAAGCTATAGTTATACATATATGGATGTTAAAAGTAGATGTTATGATGTATGTATACAAAGTTGAATAATTAAATCACATTAATCAAGATATCTATTACCTCATATACTTTTTTTTGGTGGAGAGGACATTTGAAATTAATGTGTTAGAAAGTTAGAAATTTCCAGTATACTATTAGTAATTATAGACACTGTGCTCTACAATCTGTCTAAAAAATGTATTTTTCCTGTTAAATACAATTTTTTTTTTTTTTTTTTTTTTGCAAAAGGGTCTCACTGTGATGCCCAGGGTGGAGTGCAGTCGCTCAATCTTGGCTCACTGCAGCCTCTGCCACCCTGGCTCAAGCAATCCTCCCAATTTAGTCTCCTGGATTAGGATGATTAGTATCGTTAAAATGCTCCTACTACTCAAAGCAATCTACAGATTCAATGCAATTCCAATAAAAATAGCAAAGACAATCTTCACAGAAATAGAAAAGAATTAAAATATGTGGTTAATCTTAATAAAACATTTTGAACGAGAAATAAAAGAAAAAAGAATAAGTGGAACAAATAGAAAATAAATTGAATAGAGAAGACCTAAACCTAATGAAAATAAAAATATATTCATCATGAATAGCATAAATATAATAAAAATTTAACAGTATTTTTTTCCTTCTCTTTAAAGAGCTATGTGTCAAGATGAGATCATCACTGATAAATTATTCCTTTAAATTTATATTATTACCTTTAAAGAAAAAAATTCCAAACTTTAAAGTTCCCAAAAAATAGATAATGACAGATGTTCCCACATATTTTAGAAGGGATGTATTACAATATTTATAACAAAACCTGCCAAGGAAATTACATTAAAGAAAACTACATGCTCATAAGTCTATATTGCTATAAATTCCAAACCAAAAATTCTAAGGAAAATGATCACATACAGTGTATACAAAATGGATGTTGTATCATGGTCAGTAAGATTTGTTTTAAGCATGTAATGTTTTTAACAGAGACAATCAGGATAATTTGCAATGAACAGGATATAGAAAAAAATAAATTATCATCTTAGTGAAAGCAGAATAAGAAATTAATGATTTCAAAATGTTTTTATTCTAAAATTTTTCAACTGACACTGAATAAAAGAGAACTTCGTTAAACTGAAATACAGTGTCTAAAATATAGGTAAGATTATAATCAGTGCTAAAATACGGAGTGGTTTTCTTTGTTCAGGAAATCTCTGATAATTGCAATCATCATTTCCACTTGGCACAGTATTGCAGGTCATAGCCAAAACAAAAAGTGAAGAAAAAAAATGATACACTTTGTGACCTACTGATATAATTGAATATTACACTAACATTAATAAAAAACACTGAACTACTGCTATAGCATTAACATGAATAAATCTCACTGACAATACTGAGCAAGAGAAGCCAGGAAAAATGAGAGTATACATTATTATTTTGTTAATACTATGTTCAGGAGCAAGCAATTCTACTCCATAATGGCAGACACCAAAATAGTATTTGAATTTCAGGGAAGAGGTTAACTAGGAGAGAATAAAAATGAACCTCTTGCATTGATAGTAACGTGCTGTATAGTTGAGGGTTACATGACTAAAATTACATGTAAAATTATCCTCTATTAAAGTTGTATTATGTTTATCTGCTCACTTGAGTTTTTGTATTGATGTCTCATAGCAGCATACATCTCCAAACTTTTTTTTGTTTGTTTTATAGTAATAATGGCATAGTTTCCCATTGTAGAAACATAGAGGAGGTAAGAATATGGGAGTGAGGAGGAAAATAGCTAGGGCCATGAATAGTAGTCTCATGTCAAAGTGAGACTAAAGACGATTGCTATTGAATAGAGATAGTAAGAAAAGGCTCTTAAATTGCCAAGATTCTATCCTGTAAATAGTACTTCAAGAAACACTATGACACTATAGTTAATGTTTTGCAGTGCAAGCTTAAAAATGTCTAAGGGTTTTTGAAAATTAGTTATGTATATGGAAATCAATGATGTATCATAATTCTTTTAGGCAGTCAGGCTAAAGACGTTAAGCTTTCATCTAGAGCACATCTATGTATTAATAAATATTTATTTCCTATCCAAGACCAAAGACTCCTAAGGCTGTACAAAGTTTTTAAACGATTGTTGTAAAGGGCAAAATGGATGGTTGGACAACAGAAAATGCTCTTTTGGAAAAATAATTCCTCTCGCAGTTGCAGTTTGATGAGAGGTTTCTCTCCTCGTATCTGTAAGCACCGCTGGCAATAGAAAATAAAACAACATTCTTCCTTCAGAACAGTTTTTGTGTAGGAGAGTCAGGGGGAGGGAATTAATGTCTACTGTTGAGAGATTCTCTAGCACATCTTAAATATCCAGGAGGCTTAGTAAAGCTTCAGATAAGTATGCCATTATCATTCAAGATGATAAATCTGAGCTAAATTTAACTTCCTAGCTCTCGGGCTACCCTTATTATTAAAGAATCTTCAGGGTTTTAAACATGAATATATATAGCCTTATTATTAAGGAACTCTCAAGGCTTTAAATGTGTATTTATAAATAAACACACATATACGTATCTATGTCATATATATGTATATATATGCACTATTTTGAATACCTTTGCAATGTTAGTTTGTATAGTTTTTTCTGTTATGTAAGCAGCATATATTTAGAATATTTTGCTTATATAAATTCAATGTAGACATTAGTTTGAACAGAACTCTAGCCAATACATTAAATATTTCTCAGCATGCCAGGTATGGATAGCTGTAAGGTTAGTGAGGTAGAGTGAATAAATATACAATGACCCATAAAGCATCTATTATAGATATACTATACTGAGGCAGATATATTTTAGGCCTAAAGGATAACACATAATGTTTTCTAGTGCATCTCAATTACAATGAGCATATCTTGAAGCTCTGAAAAGTCTTAGTAAGCTGGACCCTCTTAGATGCTGTGGGGAAGCCAGTGGTGCAGGATTGAGTTGCACCTTCTCTGTGCCCTGAATATGAATACTCAACATTTTGCTATTTTTAAAGAGTTTTATTCTCATTTAATTAAGGTATACATTGTACCATGTATTTCAGTCTTACATACATTTTTCTTAATTATTAAAGTATATTTTTAAAGGATATGAAGGGTGACACCACAGGAATTTAAACAAGTTTTAATCTCTGCTTGGAAATTTAAATTTTTTCAAAGACTCTTTTTTTCCAATATGACTTTTTTTATTATACATTTATATGAGAACTTTTCTCAGAAATGTAAATGTGAGTGGAATAAATGAAAAATATATGACAATTTTTTCTTTCAAATTAGGCTATCAGAAGGAAATCAGATGTTTTAGAGTATAAAGGCATGTAGAAATCTTAATGTTCAGCATCTTATTTTTCAGACAAGGAACATGAGGTGCAGTAAACAGCACTCAGAGAATATGTAACTTGTATGAGCACCTACTCCTACTATATATAATTGGTTCCTAGAGACAGTAGAACTGCCTTTAATTCAACTGTAGATGGAGCCAAGATTCGTGGCTTTTACTACAATTCAATCATTACCAACCACGGCTCATTTTAAAAAATTCAAATTTTATTTAGATTCAGGGTGGATGTGTGCACAGTTTTTATATCATGTGATGCTGAGGTTTGGAGTACGAATTATTCCATCATCCAGGTAGTGAACATAGTACCCAGTAGGTAGTTTATCAGCACTTGCTCTCCTCTAGTAGTAACCAGAGTCTACTGTTTCCATCTTTTTATTCACATGTACCCAGTGTTTAGCCCTCACTTATAAGTGAGAACATGCAGTATTTAGTTTTCTGTTACTTTGCTTGGGATGATGGCTTCCAGCTGCAGCCATGTTTCCCCAAAGAATATATATATATATATATATATATATATATATATATATATATTTATATTTATATATATATTCTATATATATAGTCTATATATATATTCTATATATATTTATATATTCTGTATATATTTATATATATCCTATATATATATTTATATATATTCTGTATATGTATTTATATATATTCTATATATATTCTCTCTATATATTTATATATTCTATATATATTTATATATTCTATACATATTTATATATTCTATATATAATATATTATATATGTTTATATATTCTATATATAATATATTATATATGTTTATATATTCTATATATAATATATTATATATATTTATATATTCTATATATAACATATATTCTATGTATATTCTATATATATTTATATATTCTATACATATTTATATATATTCTATATATATTTATATATTCTATATATATTTATATATATTCTATATATATTTATATATTCTATATATATTTATATATATTCTATATATATTTTTATATATTATATATATTTATATATATTCTATATATATTTATAGAGAATATATGTATTCTATATATAGATTCTCTATATATTTATGTATTCTATATATATTCTATATATAGATTCTCTATATATTTATATATTCTATATATATTTATATAGAATATGTATATTTATATATTCTATATATATTTTTATATATTATATATTTATATATTCTATATATTTATATATTCTCTATATATTCTATATATAGATTCTCTATATATTTATGTATTCTATATATATTCTATATATAGATTCTCTATATATTTATATATTCTATATATTTATATATTCTATATATATTTATATATATTCTATATATATTTTTATATATTATATATATTTATATATATTCTATATATATTTATATATTCTATATATATTCTATATATAGATTCTCTATATATTTATGTATTCTATATATATTCTATATATAGATTCTCTATATATTTATATATTCTATATATATTTATATATAGATTCTATATATATAAATATATATATATATTTATGACTGTATAGTATTCCATGGTGAATATGCATCACATTTTCTTTAGTCAATCTACTACTGATGGGCACTAAGGTTAATTTCATTTCGTTATTATTGTGAGTAGTGCTGCAATGAACATACATAATACATGTATGTGTCTTTTTGGTAGAACAATTTATTTTCCTTTGTGTATATATCCAGTATTGGGATTGCTGAGTAAAACGTTAGCTCTATTTTGGTTCTTTGAGAAATTTTCTAAATGCTTTTCACAGTGGCTGAACTAATTTACTTTTCCACCAACATTATGTAAACACTCCTTTTTACCCACCGCCTTGCCAGCCTTTGTTATTTTTGACTTTGATGTGAAGCCATTGTGATTCTTGTGAGATCATATCTCACTGTAATTTTGATTTGCATTTCTCTGATGATTGTGTTATGTTGAGCATTTTTATATGTTTATTAATCACTTACATAGCTTCTTTGGAGAAGTAACTGTTCATGTCCTTTGTCCACTTTTTAATATGCTATTTATTTTACTTGTTAAGCTGTTTAAGTTCCTTGGGGATTTTGGATAATTAGACCTTTGTTAGATGTATAGCTTGTGAATAATTTCTCCCATTCTGTAGGTTGTCTGATTTCTCTGTTGATTGTTTCTTTTGCTGTACAGAAGCTCTTTAGTTTAATTAGGTCCCACTTATCTATTTTTGTTTTTGATGCAATTTCTTTTGAGGGTTTAGTCTTGAATTCTTTGCAAAAGTTCATGTCTAGAATGGTACTCTCTCTGTTTTCTTCTGTGATTTTTATAGCTTGAGATCTTACATTTAAATATTTAATTCATATTGAGTTAATTTTTGTACATGGTAAAAGGTAGCAGATTCAACACTAGTCTTATCAAACTATCAACAGCATTTTTCATGGATTTAGAAAATAAATTCTAAAATTTATATAGAACCAAAGAGGAGCCTGAATAGCCAAAGCAATCCTAAGCAAAAAACACAGCCAGGAGCATCACATTACCAGATTTCAAATTATACCATAAGGCTACAGTACCCACAACAGCATGGTCCTGGTACAAAAACAGACTTACAGACCAGTGAAACAGAATAAGTTACTGAAACACCGGGGGATCAGTCTAGGTCCTGCTGCTTGCCACATAGAAGGCCAATTGTTGAGACAATGATTATTGCCAAGGAAGAAGGCTTCGATCATGTGCTACACCTGAGGAGACAGGAAATCAGTCTCAAATCCATCTCTGTGATGACTAAAATTAGAAGTTTATATAGCAGGGAAGAAACCTAACAATGTGTAGAAAAACAGGAACTGGGGTTATACTGTATAGGAATAGATTTGTGTGAGTGTGCATCTCACTGTGTGTACCTGTTTGGGTGTTTCCTAATAGGAGAACCTGGTTACTTTGGGAAGCAATACAAGAGTATAGTAGAAAGAAATGGCACCAGATTGACTGACAAAATCTTGTGTCACAATTTGCAAGTTACTTCACTTCTCTTATTTAAAATATTATTTATTGTAAAATGAGAATAAAATTATCGCAATTAATATTTTTGTTATTAAGGCCAATAAAAAGAATGGGCAATACCATTCAAGACATAGGAATGGGCAAGGATTTCATGAGTAATACACCAAAAGCAATTGCAACAAAAGCAAAAATTGACATATGGGTTCTAATTAAACTAAAGAGCTTCTGCAGAGAAAAAGAAACTATCAACACAGTGAACAGACAACCCACACAATGGAGGAAAATTTATGCAAACCATGCCTCCTACAAAGGTCTAATATCCAGCACCTACAAGGCACTTAAAGAAATTTACAAGAAAAAATGAACACATTAAAATTGGGCAAAGGACATGAACAGTTTGCAAAAGAAGACATAGATGCGGGCAACACTCAAATGAAAAAAAGCTCAACATCTTCTGATTATTAAGGAAATGCAAATCAAAACCACAGTGAGATACCATCACACACCACTCAGAATCACTATTATTCAAAAGTTAGGAAATAACAGATACTGGTAAGGTTGCAGAGAAAAATAAATGCTTATACATCTTTGGTGAGAATGTAAATTAGTTAAACCATTGTGGAAGAGAATGTGGCGATTCCTCAAAGACCTAAAAACAGAAATACCATTTGACCCAGCAATCCCATTACTGGGTATATAACCAGAGGAATACATTGTTCTAGAATAAAGACATATACAGGTGTCTGTTTATTGCAGCACTATTCACAATAGCAAAGACATGGAATCAACTTAAATGCCCATCAGTGATTGACTGGGTAAAGAAAATGTTGTACTTATACACCATGGAACACTATGCAGCCATAAAAAAGAGCAAATCATGTCCTTCGCAGGAACTTGGATGGAGCCAGTGGCCAGTATCCCTAGCAAAGTGGTGCAGAAAAAGAAAAACAAATACTACATGTTCTCACTTATAAGTGAGAGCTAAATGATAACACATGAACATGTAAAGGGGAGCAACACACACTGGAGCCTATCAGAGGGTGGAGGTAAAAGGGAGAGGATCAGGAAAAACACAACTAATGAGTATTAGGCTTAACACCTGGATGACAAAATAATTTGTACAACAAAACTCCATGACACAAGCACACACCTATGTAACAAACCTGCACATGTACCCCCAAAGTGAAAAGATGTTTTTTTTGGTTTTGTTTTTTGTTTGTTTGTTTGTTTAATGAATGCCTGGGAAGTATTTATCTTGGTACCTTGAGTATGTCCACATTCAGAAACTGCATTATTTTTACTAGACAGGCTTGATAAACAATTAAAAAATTGTAAAGGAGATTAGAAATTTTTCAGGTATATTCAGCCAATCTTATTTTTTTTTATATAAAAGCTCAAAATGTATAACAGAATTAGTCTTTTTTGTCCTTGATTGTTGTTCCCTTATTCACAGGTTAATCAACACTAAAGGTCTTCATACAAATTATTTACGATCCATTGCCGTATTTGTACAGCACAAAGTATACTCAAGTAAACCCAAAAAGCAGCAGCCCTATTCCCTACATTACTAGCATGGAACATATCACTGTCTAATTACTGGCCAAGAAATGCTTAGACAGGATATATATATTCTAACATCGTCAAGATCTGCAAAGATAGATCAGAGGAAAACACATGTGTAACACTGGCTTATGCTCCTCCAAATGATGATAAAATGATACTATTGAAAAGTGTTATTTTCATAGAACCTAATTTTTCAGATGAGCAGAGCATTTTTAACTAAAGTTGAAAATTACATTCTCAGATACTGAAAATGATTTTATAACGGTATTGATAAATAGTCTTGGCAGAAAAATACAATTATTGACTATCTCCAATTCAAAAATATTCTTACTATCTTATTAGATAATTTTCTTATTTGTTTGCTGTTAAAGTGTGCTTGCCTATGAAATAAACATAAACTTTCTTATGAATTTCTATATGAGAGGGATGAATCTGCTTTTCAGAAGTGGCTCACTAAGTAGAAAAAATAATTAAAGAGTGAATTCAAATTCATAGATTTTTCTCCAGATTACAGCAACTTGATTTGATCTTCTTTAATTTCTTTTTATTCCCCATTTGCATGTCTATCTTGAACTTGAGTAAAAATATTAAGTGAAATATGTAACAAAAATATATGAATTTCCAATATCAAATTATTACTAAACTAATTATAACCTGAGACAAAATAAACAATATATTCATACTAAAATATTACAAGGTATATGACCAGATACTACATAATTCTGTTAGGACAATACATAAAAACAGGAATGTTTAGTATATAATTATACTTATCAAGTACTTTATGACATAAAAATAATTCACTATTTAAAATATAATACAAAGAGGAAATAAAAGTGCAATGGCCATCATACATTAATATCAAGCACAACTGTGGCTTTAAATACTTACTTTTACTTTTGAAATTAGAAAATAGAATGAAGGATATGAAATGTATTACCAGGGTCTACTAGATTTTATTTTCAATAAAAATGATATTTAATATTTCTGTTGAAAAAATAATGAGCTATTAATTATTCTCTTAATCTCATAGATGTATAGCCTTGAAGGAGAAAATTTTAGAAGTACATTGAGATGCAACTTTGAATTGTGATTAATATCCTGTCCTTAGTCGCAACTTGCAAATGCCCCTGCTTTCTGCAAGAGTAGCTTCCAATCCTGTGGGACTGTTAACTGAATCACATCCAGCAGGAAAGATTTAAAAAATGACCTTTCCTTGACTGTATATATGATCATGTGCACAACGACATGAATTAGAAGTGACCAAATAAATAATCCTCACACATTTTTGTTGTTTTTGTTGCAAACTTTTGAATGAAAAAGAAGAAAAGAAAAGGTTTGATGAACACATGTCAGACCTGAGTCTCTAAATTGATTTTTGGATTTGCACCAGGTACAAATATGGAGCTCATCCAATTTGACTTTATATATTCTTTAAAATTTTTATCACTTTAGTTTAATTTCAATGGATTCTTTGGGGGAGCAAACAAATCCAAATATTCAATTGATCTTGTATAAGAATTTTGTATTTCTAATTAGTTTTATTCTCTTTTCTATCTTCTATTCATAATCAAAACTGTTGCTTCTGTTATTGACCATGTGCTCTATGTATTAATCTTAATGTCTGTACTCTATTCTGCCCCAAGTGTACTGATGTGAGCAAGACGTGAGATATAGCCCTGAATCTAAGACTGCTTTTATAGTCCTGGACTACTAACTAGACTTACACAAGAGTTTCAAAATGTAATACTAACTTATTCCCATTATATTATAAGAATGTTTTATGAATACTTCCTTTTATTTGATCAATAATTCTAGTTTAGTTTGCATCCAAATTTTAATGTTTCCTCTCACCCTGATACTGTAAATCATATGCCCTATTTTGCTGATGTTTGCTACAGAAAAATGAGGGGAGATGATTGAAATTGGGCTATAGGTGCTAGAAATCCAATTTTATTTTAAAGAGAAATTTAACTTTAGGACCCCATGTTTTAACCATTACTCTTTCTTTTAGAGGAAGATAGATTATCAAGAACAACAGTTGTGGGTAGAAGAAGCAATAGCAGGTGAAAATTGTGGCATTATGGTATATAGATCAGATTTCTAGGTACTAACGCCTTCTAAAATTGCAAAGCATAATCACTCTATCCATACTAAATAAAACTCTCATTTTATTAGGTAAAAGGTGATAGTTATGTAAATAATATATATATTTTGAGGCAGGCACAGGGTGCTATTGACTCACACCAGCCTCAACCTTCCTGGCTTAAGCTATCCTCCCACCTCAACCTCCCAAGCATCTAGGATGACAGGCACGTGCCACTGTGCCCAGCTAATTTTGTTTATTTTCTTGTAGAGATATGATCTCTTTATGTTGCTCACACTAGTCTCGAACTCGTGGGCTCAAGCGATCTTCCTGCCTCAGCCTCCCAAAGTGCTGGGATTACAGGTATGAGCCACCGAGCCCGATCCATGGTAAATCTTAATCACATGGAAATTTGAGCAATTAAACAATATGCAGGTGAGAACACTTCCTTTGTAACACATACATAATATATATACATATATACACAATAAATATCTGTAGGTAACACATACATATATACAAGATAAAGGTGGCATTAATGATTGGTTCAAGACAAAATTTTTGAAAAATGATATTACAACTAACCCACCATTTGGAAATCCATTAGGAACCAATATGACTTCAAGATGTTTTAGCAATTTAAATGTTAAAAAATGAAATCACACGAAAAAGAATATTCAAGTAAAACACTTTATAAGTAAAATGCCCAAAACAGAACTATCCAGGACAGGAAGGTATCCGGTAAATTGTTGACAGTGTCTCCTCCTTCATACGATGAGGAGATGCACCCACCACCATTGGCTGAGACTCTGACATTGATAGATCTTCCCTTTCTTGAGTGTTTCAGATTTCCTAGACCACATAGCTAATCTTGATTTATTATGCCACGTTATGTGTAAAATGATTCACATTTGTTCACCTGTTGTATGTGGAAAAACCAAAATCTTCCTTCTCTTTGCCTTTACAATTCTGACTTCAAAGAGCATAAGCTCCGTCTTCCTGTTCCAAGCCTGCACACATTTTCTGTTTTGGAATAAATGACAATCCTTCAGTGAGAAAATTATACATTATTTTATGTTGTTTGAAGAATGAGTATCAATAGGAGATAGTTAATAAATGGTTAAAAATACGGATTCAAAGAGCCCAACTAGAAATATATTCGGGATCATAAATTAGAATTGACACGATCAAATTTCCTTTGTGAAATAATGTAGGGGAGTGTGTAGATAAATAACCAAAAAGGCTGTAGGATCTAACTTTGAAGGATA
Organism: Symphalangus syndactylus; assembly: GCF_028878055.3. Taxonomy (NCBI): domain Eukaryota; kingdom Metazoa; phylum Chordata; class Mammalia; order Primates; family Hylobatidae; genus Symphalangus; species Symphalangus syndactylus. The sequence continues at coordinate 18,807,595 of NC_072423.2, read as the reverse complement.
TTATTATGTAGAAAGCAAGAAAAGGAACAGAATCTCATGAAGAAAAACACAAAGAAATTACAGGTCTAGAAAGATCAAGAGAGTGTCAGAAACTGAAAAATGAGGAAGAGAAAATTTAAGAGTGAGTAACTTTATCACTGGCACAGGAAAGTGAGGGAGCATAACCATTGTTTCAATGGAGAATTCATTGGATTTTGTATTAGATGAGGGCATTAATGATGTTAACAGGAACAATTTCAGTGGAGTAGCAGAGGGTAGAGGATAGATAGGTTGTAGTCAATGGAGAGAATTTGTTCTACTGCACTTCAGACTAGATTTTAAGTGTTCTGTTTTTGTTTGTTCAGAGAAGTGCATTTTAAGGGGTACTTAGAGACACAAGACCATGTACAGAGTACAACGATCATGATTTGGAATGATGAAAAATGCTTGCATTAAAAGAAAAATAATAGAAGAATCTGAGGCTATTTCGGTTGGAGAAAAAAGACACTAGAGATCATGAATAGTTATCTGAAAATATTTTCAAGACTTTACATGTAAGAAGAATTAGACATGTTTTTAAACATTCCCAGAATAAATCATTAGAATCATTACTGTGAAATTAAAAACACGTATTTGACTAAATAAAAAATATAACAAAGATGGAGCAAAATGTTTCCATTAGCTCCTCATTTCAATGGGCAGATCTTATGTATCCCCAAATAAAGCATAAGGAAAATAGTTTATTTAGAAATATACAGGAAAATACCTAAAAGCAAATATTTTTAATTGACAAAAATCATATACATTTATTGTATAGGATGTGATATCTTGAAATGTTTATACATTGTAAAATGCGTAAATTGAACTAATTAACACATGAATTACCTCATATATTTATCATATTATTGTGTTGGGAACACTTAAAATCTACTGTCAATCATTTTCAATAATACAAACTTTAGGTAGATGAGAGGAATAAGTTTAAGAGTTCTATTCTGCTGTACAACCAAGTCACTCTGATGAATAGCAAGAGTCTTCTCTATGTTCATTGCTCTCTTCCACACTTCTGGAAGTGAAAATAACCTGCCATCTTTTTTTTTTTTTTTTTTTTTTTTGAGACCGAGTCTTGCTCAGTCGCCCAGGCTGGAGTGCAGTGGCGTGATCTAGGCTTACCGCAAGCTCCGCCTCCTGGGTTCACACCATTCTCCTGCCTCAGCCTCCCGAACAGCTGGAACTACAGGCGCCCGCCACCACGCCCTGCTATTTTTTTTTTTTTTTTTTGTATTTTTAGTAGACATGAGGTTTCACCATGCTAGCCAGGATGGTCTTGATCTCCTGACCTCATGATCCACCTGCCTCGGCCTCCCAAAGTGCTAGGATTACAGGCGTGAGCCACCGCGCCCTGCCACAACCTGCCATCACTTATAGAGGAAATTAACAGTCCTCAACTTCAAATGTCCAGAGCATAAGGACTCCGTATTACCACAGATAATATTGCAGTGAAATAATATTCTTTTGCTAGCTTCCCGAGAATGTTTAATTTAGTATTATGGAGAAAGTACTATGTTGATAGGCTCTGGTATATCCTTATATATGTGAATGTGAACATACACATTGCTAAGATGTTTTCTCTATCTTTATTATACATTTTATACTTTTATTATGTTATTACATATAACATGTCGTCTTCTTTTCGGGGACTTTGTGCTGATTAGAAAAACAAAAATAAAAGAATATAATGCAATGCAATATATGTTATTATTATCTGTATGGTTGCAAAACATTTATGAACAATGGAATTTCAATTATTTTTCCTGGAGAGTGATGGGGAAGGCTTGTTTTTGATCTGGAAGAGATCAAAGAAAAAGTAAGCTTTAAAAGGTAATTTATGGATGGTAAGGGAGATTCTCAGCTATTGGGAAGGAAATTTGAGCATGAGCAAAGACAGCATTATGAAAGTCAGAGCAAGCTTAAAGAATTGAAAGTGGCTTGGAATGGCCAGAGCAAAGCATGTGTGAAGGAAAGTGTGTGTGATGAGGCTGAAAAGCTCGGATGTGTCAGATTGTGAAGCCCATAGAAGCCCTTCGGCCTTTAGGGTGTAAATATGAGATGAATATGAACTTTTAAAATAATGGTTGATTTTAATAAAAGTTAACAATATAAAGATTCTCAATAACAGACATTGGGAAAATAATTTCTATGCATAAAAGTACCTAAAAATATATTAATTTCCTATTTAATCTCCAAATCATGACAAGCTGTACAATTAAAATTCAGCAAAGTAATTTATACCTTTAGAATTTGTTTCAGTGGCTGGACTAACATTGTTTTATAAGGTCTTTTTTTCTTAAGAAATCTTACATGGGAAGAAAAGCGGAAGGACAACAGCAATTGAAACTGACATTTGTTATTAAGCTTAAACACAAATTAGTCATCCAAAGAAACTGTGCAGTTCATTGGTGGCACAATAATCATACTAATGACCCACAGTTGACGTCAATTATTATAAGTATATTACAAAGACATTAACTTGTAAATTGCTGCCAGATTTATGAATTATCTAAGCAGATAGAATGCAATCTTATTAAATGTGCTAATGATGCTTTAAGTGGATAAGGAAAATCGGAAAATTCACCATGAAACACTAAGCTTTGGTAACACAGATTTTCTTTATCATAAGAAAATGGGTCCACGTTATTTTCAGTTGGCAACAATAAATTATTTCAAAATCAAAAGCAAAGAAAATATATACTTACTACTGTTCAGGCCCTTAAAAAAAGAACACAGTTCACTTGATGTATGCAAAACTCAATTATAAGTAGAAAAATCCATAAACATTTTAATGTATAGAATGATATGCATACATTCACTTTAACTATATTAAGATATGTTGCAAATAAAATTTCAATAAAGCAAACTTCACATTTAAATAAATCAACCTATTTATGAGGCTGGTAAAAAAAAAAGTCAATTACTTCCATGTAATTTGTGTAACAAAAAGTCATATTGTTATTTTATTTGAATTATAGTATTTAAATATGTGGTTTTATATACTGTGAATAAATTATTTTATAAATAATAAAAAATTTCATATGTGAATATTTATATAAGGAGACTAAAACCAAAGAATAAAATATACATAAAAAGAGAAAGGTGACTTTGGGAGGCCGAGGCGGCGGATCACGAGGTCAGGAGATGAAGACCATCCTGGCTAACTCAGTGAAAGGGTGAGACTCCGTCTCAAAAAAAAAAAAAAAGAAAGGTGAATGAGCAGCATTAAAAATTAACATCCAAATGCGTATGTCCATTGAGAGTAACTTCTGAAACAGTAACTGCAGAGACTTTTAAATAAGCTTCTGAAACTTAGGAACCTGGTATTTGATCACTGCTTGAAAATATACTTCCTATATACATTCATTTCATTTCTGGATAATAGTCTCTATCCTATCTCTTTCTCAATGCAAATAAGTACAATATTTGGATTTTTTTTGGATTAAAAAAAAATCCTGTCTTTACATCTCCATATGGCTAATGCCCATACACATAATTCAAATTCTCACATTATTCTGAAGTACTTAATTGAAAATAGATGATTGTTTCATAGGCCTAGGGAATTTTAGGAATTTTCCTGGAAGAGTATAGATGATATGATTTTGTAAGTTAAAAACTGATAGCCATTTTTCAAAGCTGATTACTATTTCACGGAAAGTTTGTAAAATGTTTCTAATATATCTTCAACATTTTTCTTTGAGAATTGTGCTTTCCTTGTTTTTTCTACATCTCAAGTCAATGAATGTAAATTAACTTATATTTGTGATTTTTTTTCTAGCTGGAACAAATAAAAGTGTCAATTCCTTTATGACTAACATATGAATTACAGCTTCAGTAATTACTTTCGTGGATACTTCATTTATATCATTGTAAAATCTCTACAGAAATTATCCATCTTCTAGAAATCTGCACGACATAGTATCTTTAATTTATATACCTACTTATATTACATTTGTTCCAAAATGTTTGCCTCTAGAAATCTGCATTCTAATAATCATTTAACTTAAAAACATATGTTTATGTATGTGACAAGCCATATTTGGTTAGTAATCCAAATAACAACTAACACACTTTAAAAAGTAATTATAGGAAAAGTGTTAAATTATTTAAAATTTGAATAAGTGCACTAGTATTATTAGCCAAATATTGAATTGTTTCTATATCTAGCACTGATATGCTAACACATGCTGGCACTCAAATTATGTGTAGAGTAAGTGAATGTATAAATTTAACAAAGCAAATTCTTCTAACGAAGTCAGTCATGTTTTCTTTTTTGCAAAAAATACACAGAAAATAACATTCATTATTCCAGTCTGAGTTTTATAAATCACATAAAATGGTAACTTTAAACCATAAATTAGAGGGAAACACTATTCCAAAACATCTTAATTTTAATATGCTTCTTTATTTTTGGCATTAACATTCATTTTCTTTATTCTGGCATATGAAAGCCCAGAGGGTGGCCATGCCTCATTGCCTTAACATATGCTGTTTCAGTTGCTGAAAAAATATGAGGCAACAGATTAGAGGGAGGAAACACAGTTTCTACCCAGGTGTAATCAAAAGCATAAACTTGGAAGATGATGTTCAGATAAGGTATTTCGAATCTATGTGTCAGGATGAGAAGAGCTCATTTAAAAAATGATCTCAACTCTTGTTGATTAAATGCCTCTAGAAAATGAGTCTTTATTACACAGACGCTATGAAATGATTCCAGAAACCCTTAGACTTTACGATAAAGAAAAATTTAAAGCAGACTGTTGCAGTGTAGTAAATTTTTACTTTTCCCTGTTTAAATATTTTAATAAAATATGCCTAGAAGAAACTCTTACATTGCAAATGCCAGTATTACCTTAAAATAATACAGAGAAAAATCTGGACTTTTAAAAATAGGGTTTTTTTAAACATGAAATTAATTTAACAGACTTCAGAAAAGATAACTTCTCATTGCAATCTGTGAAGCAATGTTAAAATCAGAATCTGACAGAACTATACTTATGAAAATATAACATTGTCATTTCAGACTAACTCTTCTGCTGGAAAAGAAACAAAAAATGAGCAAGCTGAACAAATATTATAAGAAAATATTTTGAACCAACACTGAACCAGTCAAGCGGTGATGATATGAGAGGTCATGACCCAGAGAGGAAGGAAGGAGCAGAGATGTGTCTGCAAACTCAAAAGCTGCTTTTCCCAAGGAGGGATTTTGTTTACCCAAAAGCTGTGCAACGGAGGCTAAAAAGGCTGAGTAGAGTGCTTGCTAATCTCCTGGGTCTGTGATGACAAAAGACGAAATTCAGAGCCTGTTAAAGAAGAAACCTGTGAAATATGCCAGAATTAAAGTTAGCATTCTTGAAGAACTGCACATTAACAGTATGTGTAAATGAAAAATAGAACAGCTCCCACAAAGAATTAAGCCCAGAATAAAAGTATGTTTTATGTGTGGAACAAAATTAAATATATTAAAGTGAAATTTGACAGAATACAAAAGAGATATTGTGAAAGCCCTAATAGCTATTGAAACATTTTACACATGTATCGCATACGTTAATAGAAGCAGCCAAAAATATCATTATGGGGACTGGAAATGTAAACAATATGATTCAAAAAATTGACCAAATTGACATATATGGAATGCTAGTTGCAGTGAATACAGAAGATGTGTTAGAATAGTCACCAAACTTAATCAATTGTGGGAGCACGAAGTTATTCTCCATAAATGTCAGCGAATCAAATGTACACATGTTGTGGTACCCGCTAACATATTAAAATGTGTGGATGCTGTTTTAGTCATGGTAAGAAGGAAATACACTCAAATACATAAGGCAGATGGGAAGAAAGGCTAGAAATAAATGAAAAAAACAACATTTTGAGAAGAGAGCAAAAGAAGCCTGGTTTAATCCAATGCGTATATTATTGAAATAGAAAGCAGTATTCAATAGAGAATCAATAAAGCCAAATTGTAGTACTCTCACAAGATTAATAAACCTAATAAAACTAAAATAAAACTGAGAAGTACATGGAGAGAAAGTAGAAATTATGAGCATCAAGGATAAAAAAATGGCCATTAGTAGTAGTTCTAGAGACAGTATAAAGATTAAAATGAGATGATCAGACAAGTTGATACTAATAACTTTGAATATTTGATTAAGTTGAAAAATTCCTTGAAAAATACAATACCTAGTTTGACTCAAGAAGACAAAAATTATGATATCTCTTAAATAATTTGTATCCTAATTTAATCATTTTCCTACAGTGAAAATTCAAGCCCCAAAAATTCACAAATGAATTTTTCCAAACAATGAAAGAAAAAATAATATGTAACTTAAAAATTCTTTGAGATATTTCTTAAAAAGAAGAAACAATGTCCAATTATTTTATGAGACCAGAATAACATTTATAACAAAACATATAAAGACATGACTCAAAAGTTAAATTGAAAGGTAATATTTGCTGCAAACATATCTTCAAAAGTCATGAAAAAAACTACCAAACTTACTTCAGTAGTATAAGTCAGCTTATGAAAATAAAAATTATTCATTATTCTGTCAGACTGAAAGAAAGCCATATGATCCTTTCAATTGCTGTACAATGGCATTTGATAAAGTCCAAGTACATAAGCATTCAACAAATGTTTAACAAACTATGAATGATAGGAACTTATATCATAGAGTAATGCCTCTAATGAAAAAAATAGCTGCAGAAAAACCTCGTCTTCATTTATGAAACTTCCCCCTAAGAAATTAAGAATAAGAAAACATTGCTTTCTGTTAAAATTTAAAGGTGTTAGCGAGTTAAATAAGGAAAATAATGTAAGATCCAGAAAGTAAGTAATTAAAATATCATTTTTCCAGACTGTATAATTGTGTAAGTTCAAAATTCAAAATCACCTACAGATAAATTAGAATCAATGACTTGCTGCCTTATGAAATAAAAGAACCATTTCCCACACTCAACAATTCAATTACAGAATATTATAAATTCCACTTATATCAAATCCTATATTACCTTATCACACCAAGTATTAACTTTGCTACTCTATTTGACATTGCAAGCCACCAATCCATGTCTGGTAATTTTAACCTGCTGACTTTATTCTATTTTTGTTTTCATAGCACACCTCTCTTTGTAACTAAATACACTGTTTATTTATTTATTTATTGTATATTTAATGTATTATCTGTTTTTCCCTAAGTTCCCTGTGGATGGGACTTATGTTTGTTTTATTCATTGTTGTATATCATACGTGTAGAACTGTGTTTGGTACATAATAGGGACTCATTTCTGTAAGAGTCGTTTGACTACAGGGGATACCACCAATTCACTCCATTATCTTTGCCACTCTGTAGGTTCTGAAAAGGTGAACTGAATTACGTGTTATTAAAAAAGTTTTTACAGGCTGACTCCCTACTTTCTTTTTCCTATCCTTTTATTTTCTATGTTGCGTTCAGAGTAAATTTCCTAATACAATCTTCATGAAATTATGGTCTCAGGACAATACAGTAAGTTGAAACAGAACAATGTTTTACTAACAATAAATAGAAAAAAGTTCAGGTAAAGTACCAAAACCTGGTATTTAAAATACAGATTTGTAGAAGCAACAAGGGCCAAATGAAATAAAGTTTCAGAGTGAGAACAGAATTAATGAAATATCTTTCAAAATTCCTATGGCCTTTTTCACAGAAATAGAAAAAAAATTTTAAATTTCATATGAAACTGTAAAAGACCCTGAATAACCAAAGCAATCTTGAGAAAGAACAAAGCTGGGGACATAACACTTCATGACTTCAAACTACATTGCAAACATATACCAATCAAAACAGTAAGTACAGCAATAAGAACAGACTCATAGTCCAAGGGAACACGATAGAGAGCCCAGAAATAAACTAATCTGTATATGGTCAAGCATTTTTTGATAGGGATGCCATGAATACACAATAAGAAAAGGATAGTTTATTTAATAAATGTTGTTGGGAAAACTGGATATCCATATGCAGGAGAATAAAATTGGACCTTTTTCTTATACCATAAACAAAAATTAACTTGATATGGATTAAAGACTTAAACTTAGGACTTGAATCCATAAAACTCTTAGAAGAAAACAGGTGAAAAGCTCCTTGACATTGGTCTTGGCAATTTGGATATGACATGGATAGCACGTGAAACAAAAGCAAAAATAAACAAGTGGGACCATATCAAAGCACAACATTTCTGGTCAGAAAACAAGCACAAATCAACAAAACAAAATAACAACCAATATAATTTTAAAAATATGTTGTAAACCATAGATCTGATAAGGGATCAATATTCAAAATAAGGAACTCATACAATTCAGTAGCATAAACAAAACCAAAACAAAAAAAAAGATTTAAAAATGAGCAAAGAATCTGAATGGACATTTTTCTGAAGGGGACGTACCAATGGCCAACAGTTACGTGAAAAGATGCTCCACATCATTATGCATTAGGGAAATGAAAATTAAAACCACAATGAGAAAGCACCTTGGACCTGTTAGGATCTCTAGTATTAAAAAGCAAGCGATAACACGTGTTGGGGAGGGTGTGGAGAAGAGGGAACCCTATGCACTCTTGGTGGGAATGTAAACAGGAACAACCGTTATGGAAAACAGTATGGAGGCTTCCAAAAGCTTAAAACTACCATGTGATCCAGCAATCCCACATTTGGGTATACATCTAAAAAAAATAATGTCAGTATCTCAAAGATGTATCTGCATGCTCATGTTTATTGCAGCATTATTTACAGTAGTAAAGATATAAAAACAACCTAAGTTACCATTTACATGTGAATGGATAAAGAAAATGATGTGCTCGTATAATAGAATATTATTCATCCATAAAGAAAAGAAAATCTTGCCATCTGTGACAACTTGGATGAACCTGGGAGAAATTATGTTAAGTGAAATAATCCAGACACAAAGAGGCAAATACTGTATGATTTCACTTACATTTGGAATCTAAAAATGTTGAAATTGCAGAAGCAGAGAGTAGAATGATGGCTGCCAGGGGCTGGAAGGTGAGGGAGATGTCCAGATGTCAATCAAAGTGTATACACTTTCAATTATCAGATGGGGGAAATCTCATGTTTGGCATGGTGACTATGGTTAATAATGTCATATTATAGATTTGAAATTTGCTAAGAGAGTAGATCCAAAGTGTTCTCACCACAAAATATTGTTAACTATGTGAGGTAATAGTTACATGAATTAGCCTGATTGTGGCAATCATTTCAAAATGTAAACATATGTCAAAATTATCATGTTGTATAACTTAAACATATACAATTTTTGTCTGTCAATTATTCCTCATCAAGACTAGAAAAAAATGAAATTTCAGAGTGAGAGCAATATTTTAGAAGTGAGTGAGACAACTGCCACCAGAATTATTTTTATTTTCTAACCCTGGATGCTTGGACATCGTAGCGGAGTGATGCTGTGTTTCTCTTTGGAGAAACAGCTTTTAGAAGGTTCAGAGGGCTGCAGTAACATATGGAAAACTTGAAGGGCCTCAAACACATGGATGGTTTCCCTGACAGGTTCTTTTCTGAATGCTAACATTATGCATAAGAGTGCAGAGCAAAGACAAACGCATTTGAAAAATAGAGTGAAATATCATGAAGTATTTCAGTACTAAATATAAAGTCACAACTGATGGAATGGATTCTGAAAAGAGAATATACAAGATATGCAAGAAAAATAGTGTGTACTGACAAAGAACATAACTTGATTTTTCCTTTAGGGAAATATATTTTGTATGGGGGCTACTAGAAGTTGGGAATCTGAGCTTGATTATTCACAGATTTCTTTTGGGGGATAAGAGAAGTCAGCAATGATTTTGGTGTTCAAATAGGGTTGCTGTGACAATATTAAGACTTGGATGTTCTCAAACACAGGACCAATCTTTCCTTCAAGATACTTGGTTTACTTTGACTCTTCATGTGGCAGGATGCTAATGAACTGAAACTCGGGAAGGCATGAAGGGAATCTGCCCCATCCTTCAAGACTGAAGAGACAAATGCCCTCCATGCTTACCAAGGAAAGTCCTTGAAAGATACACCCTATGACTGAGAACAAACCAGACAGACAGGGTTCCAAAAACTCAAACTCAGGCCTTACTAAGTTATTTCTTTGATATGATTGAGTTATTCAGCTTCTTATCAATCTTCCAGCTGAAGAAGCAGCTCACTCTGGAGAAAACATAATCTTATCTTGTGTTCCTTAGACTCCAACATACAGAAAACAACAAAATATTATTAGTCATGTAAGAATTACATTTTATTAATAATGAGAGGAAAGAGTATACAGAAAAATAAATGAACAGATGGCCCAGCTAATAGATTTAGCAGAAAAGGGCTTTAAAATAAGTCTAATTAATGTGATAAAGGAAATGGGTAAAATACAGCCAAAAATATAAAGACAATAAATTTACCACAGAAATGCCATTGATACAGAAGAATGATATAGACATCCTCTGATAGACAAATAAAATATCCAAAATTAAAAGCTTAAAATGTGTGTGTTTGTAATACCATACTGGGCATAGCAGAAGGCAGACTTAATAAAGCAGGATGACATATGTATAACAAATGCCCAAATTTTAGCACAGACAGCAAACGAATTCCAAAAATAGTAAAATATATAAGAACATATAAGACATGTGTGACAGTCTTAATAGTTATGATATACTTTTAATTGGGATGCAATAAACAACATGAAGAGAGAAGAGAGCAAAAGCAATTTTAAAAAGATAACCGCCCCACATTTTCAAAACTTCATGAATCCACACACCAATCCACAATTTAGGGATACTCCAGGTAGTATGAACAGAAGGAAAACCACATAGATCTTCTAATTTTAACTGCATATCAATCCAGCCCAAAACTTAGCAGCATAAAAAAGGCATTTACCATTTTTCATAATGAGACAACTGGGTGCTATTTTGGGCAAGCTGAGCTGGACTGAAAGATCTGTGTTGGCCTCAATACCACATATGACAGTTAGCTGTTTCTAAACAGGACAATGGATTTGCTTGGCCATGTGTCTCTCAGCATCCAGCAAATAAGCCAATCTTAACATGAAGATGATGACAGGGTTCTCAAGAGAATCAAACAACTAAGCTTCAAATTGCAAGTGTTTGAATAATTCTGCTAACATCATGTTTGTAAATGTCCTCAAAACACTCAAAACAACTCAAAACAAGTTATACTGTCAAGCCCAGTCTTAAAGCATAGAGAAGAGACTCCACCTCTTAAGAAGGAGAAGATAAAATTCCCTTCAGAAACAAACAATTAAGCTACAAATTGGAAGAGTTTGAAAGATTCTGCTTATATAATATCTGTGAATGTCCTGTTGATCAAAACAAGTTATATCCCAGTTATAAGGAGTGGAGAAAAGACTCCATCCACCTCTTAAGGGGAGGAAAATAAAATTGCCTTCAGAAGTGGTATGTGTACAGGAATGGGAGGAATTTATGGCCGTTTTTGTGATCAACCATATCATATATAACACTGTAAAACTGCTGAAAAGCAAAACCAAATAAAATGTTAGATGAACTGATAGACACAAATCACCTTTTAAAAAATGAGAATAGTAATTGAATTCCCAAAAGAAAGAATGAAAGCCAAAGTACAATAGGATAGACTGAAAATCTCAAAAAGAGGGGTGATGTCAGCAAAAATGGTGGCATAATGATTTTCTAAAATTCTCTCCACCATAAAAGCAAGGAGATCATTGGAAGATTTGTCAGAATCAACTGTTTTTCAGAACTACAGAAATTAGTCAAATGAATTCTGGGAACCAACTATCTGTATAAAAAAGGTAATTTGAACATTAGCCATAAATACTTCCCGTACACACACATTACAACACTATACAAGGATCATAAACCTAAACATATAATCTAAAACTCTAAAGCCTTGAGAAAAAAAGAAAAGACAAATTCTCACCATTTGTTGGCAACTAATATTTCTTAGTTTCAAAACATTTACACTAATGAAAACAAGAAAAAAAGTGATAAATTAGACTTGATCAATATTTAAACTAATATTTCTTAGTTTCAAAATATATACACTAATGAAAACAAGAAGAAGTGATGAATCAGACTTGATAAATATTTAAATGTTCTTCTCTTATAACACACCATCTATATTTTTTTGAGACAGAATCTCACTCTGTTGCCCAGGCTACAGTGCAGTGGTGTGATCACAGCTCACTGTACCCTCAACTTATGGGGATGGAGTGATCCCCTTGCCTCAGCTTCCCTGGTAGCTGGGACCACAGGTGTGTACCACTAGGCCCAGCTTTTTGTTTTCTTTTTTGTTTTTTGTTTTTGTTTTTGATTTTTGGTTTTAGTTTTTTGTTTTTTCTTTCGTAGAGACAGGGTCTCCCTGTGTTGCCCAGGCTAGTCTCAAACTCCTGGGCTTAAATAACCTTTCCACTTTGGCCTCTCAAAGTGTTTGGATTATAGGTATGAGCCACTGAGCCTGGACGACACCATTTATAAAATAAAATTTAACACCTATTGGGAGAAAATATTCAAATTGTATTTGCTTGATAAAGAGCTTACAATTATGATGTAGAAGAACCCTCAAAACTAAAACTTATGATAAAGCTAAAAATATGCCAAGAGATTTGAACAGACACTCCACAAGAGAACATATTTTAAAAGGACAATTTTTTAAAGTTCAACATTATTAGGGAAATGCATATTAAGTCTAAAATGAGGGTTCCTTATATATTCATTAGAATAACTTAAATTTAAAAGAGCTAAAAACTAATAGCCAGTAAGCAAGTGTCAAAATTAGATTTCTAATTAGATTTTTAGTGGTGATATAAAATCATGCTTCCACTTTGGAAAACAATTTGGTAGTTTCTTTAGAAGAGTGTCTACATCTACCTCTAAAACCACATCTGCATCAATATCCTCATGTGTGTTCTCTCTCTCTCTCTCTATCCTCATGTGTGTTCTCTCTCTCTCTCTCTCTCTCTCATTCTCACTCTTACTCTATCTATCTCTGTATGGAAAACCAAATCCATTAGAGTACATATTTATAATTGAATCTGGAATATTTATCAGAATTGACCATATTCTACTTCATAAATAAAATCTTCCCACATTTCAAATATTGTGATAATTTTCATTTCATTCTCAAATTACAGTTTAAGCATTAGAATAATTTTAAAATTATTTTTAAATAATTTTTAAAAGATAACTGGAAAAATATTACTGTACATCAATTTAGAAGATGCATATACTCTTCTAAAATATGCATGGATCAAAAATTTAGTCAAAGTGGAAATTAGAAAATATTTTATACAAATTGATGAGTTGATGTTATAATCAAAACTTATTTGATGCAGCTAAGGCTATGCACGAGATAAATCTGGAACTCTTTTATGTATATTAAAAAACAACGGTAAAAATCAGTGATCTAAATGTTTAGTCTATTTTTTAAAGAATAATTCTTGTATATGTTTTTAATTTTTAATAGACAAAATTGTATGTATTACTTGTGCATGTTTTAATAAATTGGATATATGATTTTATTTTAAAATGTAAAAAAGTTCAAAAGTAGGAAAACCATTTTTCATGATCTTAAAGAAACTAAGATTCTTCTCACATTTTCCTTAAATGTTTTATAAGAAACTTTTGTTACGGTCCTGGGAGTTGCTTTGTAGGAAAGTTATTGATTATTAATTTATATAATTTAATAGATATCAGATGTTTAGGTTTACTATTTCTCCCTTTTCGTATATGTGCCTTTGAATAAACTTTATTATTATACCTATATTCCAAAGTTGACATGTTATCTTTTTATTGTCTTTCTAATATCTGTTGGGTATGTATTAATGTCCCGACTTTCATCTTCGATAGTCATAATTTGTACCACTTTTGTTTTTGACAGCCTTGCTAGAACCTTAATAATTCTAATTTTATTTTTTAGTGAGCCAAATGTGGTATTATTTATTATATGTTTTCTATTTCATCTATTTATAACTTTATATTTATTTTTTGACTATATATATCCCAGAAATTACAACATAGAAAAAGATAAATTGGAAAGGAAGTCATAAGCCTATATTTATTCCCAGATGGCTTAATTTTAGACATGGAAACTTCAGGTGAATCTAACAACCATAATAAAATGAATAAATAAATTTTACTGAATGCAAACTGGTATAAAATCTGTATTTTATTACAGTCACGAAAATATAAAAATAAAATTTAAAAATTATGTTTGCAATAGTATCTAACCAACACACTAAAGTTAGTAAAATATGTGTGACATTCACTATAAAAACATGTAGTCAATGTGAAAAACAAAGACTTATATGAGCTATACCATGCCCATGTCATGAAGGACTCAGTATTATAGATGCACAATTCCCTGAATTGTTCTAGAGAGTTGTTATAGACTAAATGTTGTGTCTCCCCAAAATGCACATGTTAAAATCCTAACCCTGGGCCGGGCGCGGTGGCTCACGCCTGTAATCTCAGCACTTTGGGAGACCGAGGGGGGCAGATCACGAGGTCAGGAGATCGAGACCATCCTGGCTAACACGGTGAAACCCCATCTCTACTAAAAATACAAAAAATTAGCCGAGCGTGGTGGCGGACGCCTGCAGTCGCAGCTGCTCGGGAGGCTGAGGCAGGAGAATGGTGTGAACCCGGGAGGCGGAGCTTGCAGTGAGCCGAGATGACGCCACTGCACTCCAGCCTGGGAGACAGAGCGAGACTCCGTCTCAAACAAAAAACAAAAAACAAAACAAAACAACAACAACAAAACAAACAAACAAAAAACCTAACCCTCAGTTTCAGGAACTAGAAGATGGGGCTCTTGTGAAGTTACTTAGCCAACAGGGTAGAGCGCTCACAAATGGGATTATCACTCTTATAAAAGACACTCCAGAGACCTCTTTTGCCCTCTTGACGCCATGTAAAGATCCCTCTACAAGGCAGGATCTGTAATTCAGAAGAAAGTCCTTCCTTGGACTTGTAAGCTCCAGAACCTTGAGAAATATTAAATTTCTGTTGTGTAAGCCTGCCAGGATGTCGTAATTTGTTAAAGCAGCCCACACTGACAAAGAGGAGTCAGTCTAATACAGCCGACACTGGAGCAGGTTTTTCGTTTTACTTTGTTTTGTTTTCTGGAAATTGCCAGAGTGACTTTAAAATGGGCATCTAAAAGTTTATAGGGTAAAAAACAAGCACGGTATCGAAAATGATGTTAGATAAGAAAATTATTCTATCAAGACTAATTGCAAAGCAGCAATAATTTCAACAGCGTGGTATCAATGAAAGGAAAGACAAATAGGTCAGTATTTTGGCATAGAGCTCAGAAAAAGACTCACACATACATGGATATGTGTGAACATGGGAAACTCTACTTAGGACAAATCCTGCTTTTTTGTTCACTGAATGTAAATATGGGGAAATTGGCTCAAGCAAAGTTTTATTTTATTTTATTTTTAAGATATTAAATCCAATGAGCATAAACTGAAATTAACATAAATTATTTTATCGTCCATCTGGATTTCTGGCAGAAGTGAATATATTTCTCTTTCAGAGATTTCATTATCAAAATATACTGAATGAAATAACTATATCTACTACAGAAAACTCGAAGCTCATTGTGTACAGTTAGAAAACATAAAGAACCAGAGTCAGCCATGAACAGGAGGAAAGAGGTAGGATAGGTGAGGGAATTATATACCCTGAATCTTTGGGAAATATAATTTTCACCAAAGGATTATAAAATTAACTGATATTTTCCAAAAAGTTAAAGAATTTAAAATGTTAATTTACAAAAATAATTCAAAAATTAAATTACAGAAAATGTAGGTAAGGTGTTACCTCTTTCCTTTCGAACATCTGGTTAGAAATTTCACTGTAATAAATTGAAAGATTATGTCCCCAAACTCTTAAGTTAAATAGCAAAAGATTTTTGTTGGAAGAAATATTAGCCATTACTTTTATTGGAAAAACAGCAATTACTTTTGCACCAAACTGATATCTGTAGCATATTTGACACTGAAAGTTTCACTTTCTATTACTGAGGTGTTTTTTGTTTTTTGTTTTTTTCTTTCTTTCCTTCTTTTTTTTGAGATGGAGTTTTGCTATTGTTGCCCAGGACGGAGTGCAATGGCATGATCTCAGCTCACCACAACCTCTGCCTCTAGAGTTCAAGTATTTCTCCTGCCTCAGCCTCCCGAGTAGCTGGGATTACAGGCATGTGCCACCACGCCCAACTAATTTTGTATTTTTACTGGAGACAGGGTTTCTCCATGTTGGTCAGGCTGGTCTTGAACTCCCGAACTCAGGTGATCCGACCGCCTTGGCCTCCAAAAGTGCTGGGATTACAGGGGTGAGCTACCGCATCCAGCCTCTATTACTAAGTTCTTAAAAATAACCTGAAAATTACGAACAATCTGCCCCAACAATAATGCAATGTATAACAGGAAAAATGAAACTATACTTAATAATGTCAATAAAAAAACTTCAAACTTTTTCCACCTACATTAGCTAATAAATATTGAAATTTCTAAAAAGTGAAATTTCAGATTTATTTCTGTACATGACAAAAGATTCAAGAAAATTCGTTTTTCAACAGAAGTGCAGAAATCTCAATTCACTTACAAATCACATAAAATTTAATGCTATTGCAAAACTGCTGGAGGGAAATATGGGAAAATATATTGAAACCCTGAAACACAAATAGGAATATAAATGAAAAAAAAGTCTAATCTAGTAATTAGTCTTAGGGAATATATTAGCTAGAAATAACCAAATAGGAGCATGTTGTGTTGAAGTATGAGATGTGATATCAAGGTGGTATATTTCCCATTCTCTTGACATTTCCACATTTTCCAAGTTTGTTGCTGTAGCATTACACATCAAGATAGTAAGAAGGAAAGAAGCCATCTTCTCTAATTATGATCATTTCCGTTTTTCTTTTTTCCTCCCTTTCTTCTTTCATAAAGATCTCAATCTATATGATCCTATTAGTAATCATTTTATAGACAGCTTTGGAGATTAAATTACTTTTAAGTGGCTTAATATAAGTACATAATAACTTACTTACCCCCTCCTCAGTTGATAGAAATTTATTTCTAATTTTGCACCAGCCAAAAAAATTAGCAAACATTAATTTTTATATATTTTCATATACTGACATTTTTATTTTATAGTGAAAAGTGAAATTATGAAATCTACTGGTATGCATATATTTAATATAAATATAACTTACAGATTGTTCTCCATAAAAACTAACATTTCACGTTTTCACCAGTAATGAATGATCAAAATTTTCCTAAAACACTGCCAGGTTTAATTGCACTTATTTTTGTCAATCTGATGACTAAAAAGTAATGGTAGTTATGGTCATTTTATTTGCATTCAGTGAATACAAATAACTTTCAACATGTTTAATTGTAATTTGGGTGTTAGTTTGAAAATTTCTATAATTATTATTCACACTTTTTTATGTTTTCTGGACTTCTTTGTTTATTAAATATATTAACCATCATAGAATTTCTCCAAAGTCAGCTGGGCTTTGTTTGGTTTTATATTTTTATAGTCACTTTTGTAATATGAAACAAGTGAATGTAACTTAGTTAAGGTTGTCTTACCAACCTCTAAGTTTAGTTTTAGTTTCTTAAATTTACACTTAAGATTTGGTCATTTTTATGGTATAGAATTGTATTACATTTTTAATACATTGGAATGTAAATTACATGTGGTACGAGATAATAATCCAAGTTTTCCTCCAAAGCATGGGTGTCCAATGTTTTGGCTTCTCTGGGCCACACCGAAAGAAGAATTATCTTGGGCCACACATAAAATACACTAACACTAAGGATAGCTGATGAGCTTAAAAAACAAAAAAAAAACAAACAAAAAAAACCTTACTTAAGAAAGTTACCTATTTGTGTTGGGCTGCATTCAAAGCCAGCTTGGGCCACATGTGGCCTGCAGACCATGAGCTGAACAAGCTTGCAGTCTGAAGTAAAATTGTACTTTCTATTGTGAATTGAATTCTAATTATCATTGTCATCATTATTCACAAAATTGATTGGTTTCATATTTATTCTGTATTTATTTGCCTCACTGAGTTGTTTTATCAAATATTGTTTTCTTTTTTAAAAAAGTTATGTTCTCAACTACTCTCTGCATATAAACACTACACCAGCAAAATAAATTTGTCTACTTTTCTCAAAATAATTTTGTTTTCTTTCTAAATAGTTCTAATCATTAAATGTGTTTCTATTTGTTTAATCACTGGTGTCCTTATCTTGCTTATGATTTTAATTAAAATGGCATTAGAGTTCTTTCAATTTCAATGAAGTTTACTATTCAAGTAAATATGCTTTGTGAAATATAAGTGGTTACTTTCTAATTCAATTTTACTTAGATACTTCATTAGGAAAGTCTGCTGAGTATTCCCAAATCTCATTTCATTGTTTATTAAAAAGTTAAATAAAATAATTCACCTGGAAAATGAAGGGAATGAGCTACATTATCTCCAAGAGTTCTTTTTAAGAACTCTATCATGTTATGTTTTTCAGGAAAGTAGCATCCAGGCATGAGAAGAAGGTAGGATGTGTTTATAGAGAGAAGACTACAAAACAAGATCCTGAGTGTGACTCAAAGGTGGAGTATAAGTTGTTAAACAAAATTAAAGACTTTAAAAAGAGATTTGGCAATGAAACAATGAACTAGGAGCTGTAATTGCCCTCTGCAAGTAATAAATACAAAAGCCTCAAAAGTTTCTCCTTTTCTAATTCAGAGGATATACCACATTGGAAAGTGGTGGAGTCTAGCGTAGTATAAATTGCTATAGTTTGGATATGGTTGGTTGATTTATCCCCATCCTTTCTTTTGCTTTGTTTTGTTTTGTTTTGTTTGTTTGTTTCTGTGATGGAGTCTCGCTCTGTCTCCCAAGCTGGAGTGCAGTGGCGTGATCTCAGCTGACTGCAACCTTCACCTCCTGGGTTCCAGCGATTCTCCTGCTTCAGCCAACCAAGTAGTTGGAACTACAGGCGTGTGCAAGCCACCATGCCAGGCTAAGTTTTTGTATTTTCAGTAGAGGGGGTTTCACCATGTTGGCCAGGCTGGTCTTGAACTCCTGACCTCAGGTGATTCGCCCACCTCGGCCTCCCAAAGTGCTGGGATTACAGGTGTGAGCAACCGCGCCCAGTCTGTCCCCATCCTATCTTTAATTTAATCGCCAATGTTTGAGGTGGGGCCTAATGGAGGTATTTGGGTAATGGGAATGGATCTGTCATGAATGGCTTCCTTGGACAGGGATGGTGAGTGAGTTTTCACTCTATTATTTCCTGCCACAGCTAGTTGTTAAAAATAGCCTGGCACTCCCTGCTACTACCCCTACCCTCTCTTGCTTCCTCTCTCACCATGTAATTTCTGCACATACTGGCTACTCTTTGCCTTCCATGGTGAGTGGAAAAATCCTGAGGCCCTTACCAGATGGAGATGTTAGTGCCGTGCTTGTTGTGTGTCCTGCAGAACTGTGAGCCAAATCAGCCTCTTTTCTTATAAATACCCAGCCTTAGGTATTCCTTTATAGCAATATTATAGATTAAGACACCAATGCTATATTAAATATTTTTGAACGACTGCATTATATTATCCGATTCTGTAGTTTTTAGTCTACAAGGCTAGGCAGAGCTGCATGCATTTCTCCTTATTCCTGACTGCTTCTAGAACATGACCTCCCTATACAGTGTATTACTTGTAATCAATGACCTCAGAAGACTCTGACACACAAAGAGGACTTCAGAGCTTTCGGCACCTGTCTTGGTGTCTACATTCGCTCCTAATATTTTCTATTATATAACCTTTATCAGCGTGATAATAAATATTTATGTAGATGGTTATATTTTCCACCAGGTTGTTACCCACTTGACAGAGATAATTTCAAGATTTTTTTTTAATACATGACTGAGCACTTTGTATCTATCCAAGTCAAGGAGCAGAAAACGGTAAATGCCACAGTGATGGTCAGAAAGAAGAATCTTTCTCTGTGGTGAAAATGTCAGTGAATCTTACATGGCTTTTGTTTATGCAAATTAATCATATATTACTGTGATATGCCAGGAACATGGGAAGAACATGTGGTTATTTTACCATAGGAATGCTTAAGCTATATTTTCACAGCAAAATATCCTATTTTTGTAGCTTAATTTTTGTGAAGCTGTTCTTTGCCACCCTGCTGACATCTTAGGGCCAAGGCATTATCCTCCTATATTTGGCATAGGCAAGGCTCTTGAAAGCCAAGAGAAGGTTTGTTTTTCCTCCTATCCTGGAGAACATTCAACTTGGACTGTCCTTCACACGAACGAGATCATCAAGGCTAACAAAGCAGAGAGCTGCACTGGAGTCGCATTTGAGGAGCAGAGATTAATAAGGCTGCAGAAGACAATGAACAATAACTTGGTCTATTAATTCTGCTGGATTCAGACAGTTAATTACTAAGAACTAAAACACTGTATTGAGAAAAAGAGAACGTGCTTCTGTGATTCAACATATCATACCCAAGTGTGCAATGGTAAAGTTGAACCAGTATAATTCAAAGGCTGGCAAGGCTGGGTAATGTAAATGTGTAAAGCAATGGTTTGGATCTGTTTTCAGTGCAGAATATTAAAAATATGCCATCAGATGTTCTTTTTATGTGGATTAAGATAAATACAAAGAAACACTTCTTTTTTCCAAGAAGGAAGAGTAACTAAATTTAATCACATTAGAGACCTTTAGTGCCTTGTTATAGGCCATCTCTTTTTTTCACTTGCTTGTTTTCTCTCAGGCACTAGAAGCTGATGATAATGTTTAAAATTCTTCAGTAGTTCCTTTCACAGTTTGCAAACCGGATCTTCATTTAAAAATATCTTATTCCTTTGATGTCTAAAAATTAAAGTGCCCACTATTTATATCAATGTTACTTTTGCGAAATGAATGCTTTCTCCTGAAGTGGTTTTACATATTGCATCATTATTTCTAGAAAGCAATAACATCTATTCATTTTTTACACCCTGTTCTTCCTGACGTCTCATTTTGCCCTTAGGTTACCCAGCTTTGCCCAAATATGCATAACTTACATATAGTTCCCGTATTTTATGTAAAAATTCATAGAAATGAATGCTGTTATCCTCCTTGCACCTCAGTACTTGAGCAGCTGCTTTTTATAGCAAAAATGGGAAAACAGCTTGCTACATACAACATGATTGTGTGTGTTTATATTCATCTATGGCATTCTTCATTCTCACTGTTTTCCTTTACAGTGAATTGAAACTATTTCTATATAATTTACATTTCTAATCACAATCTCTTTAAAGATGAAAATATCTTTAATTTCTGGGAATGCTTTTTGCAGGTAACAATACCCATACAAAGAGAGATGTGTGTTTTTGTGCATGTGTTTGTGTGTTATATTGGTGCGGAGTGCTGAGCTCTTACCATTTTGTTTTTATGACATCATTGGAATTTAAAGGAAAAAAGTTATTAAGAAAATTGGAAAATGTGCTGTAAACCTATCTTCAATTATTTTGGATTCAAGCCTCTGTATGTGACAAATACAGTTGCCATGCTTTTCTCACTTGAGAACATATCCTGCTACTATAAAAACTACAGAACATTGAGCAAAGTGCGAACTGTGCCCAGAGCTTCTTTGTTTTGCACAGACTGCACATTTATTGTATAATAATCACGCACCTCCAGTGAATTGAACCTCTCCTAAGCACTCTCATTGTACTTACTCTGCTAAACTGCATGCTTATTATATTTCCTGAGGATCCGTCTGGGAAAGTTGGCCCAGAGTAAACGCCAAGTCATTAGGCGATGGTGCGCTTGTATTTATGGGAAGGCTGCAGGCTATTGATTTGTTCAACAATTTTTAAGGTACTTCTTGGGGAGCAAAAGCAAAAATACAATGTATCTTTAATCATTTCTCTGGCTGATTATGCACATTTAGCATTCGATATTTTCTCCACTTCAAAAAGGTGTCTAATAGGTAGATAATCCAGGAAGTCAATATTTTAACACAAGTATTTCTTGTGCTAATGTCAGGGTGTGATACCTACTTATTTATATTGTAGCAGTCTAGTAATGTGCATATTACAAAATGTTAAACTTCATGAACTTAAGGACAAATGACATTACTATTATTAAAAAAAAAAACCTGATAATTGAAAGGAAATCAACAGTAATCCTTCTATTACAAAGAATGTAGACAGATGTCTTCTATGGAATTAAACATATAAATTACTGTAGTATTTTGCTGGGGCTGCCATAAAAAGATACTATAGACTGGGTCACATAAAAAATACAGTGTTTTTTTTTTTTCTCACAGTTCTGGAGACTATAAATTCAAGATAAAGGTGTCAGCAGGTTTGGTTTTCCCTGAAGCCTCTCTCTTCTGCTTGCAGACAGCCAGCTCCTCACTGTGTCATTCATGGCCTTTCCTCTGTGCTCACGCATCCCTTGCGTCATTTCCTCTTCTTATGAGAACACCAGTCAGATTGCAGTTAGGACCTCGTTTAACCTTAATTACCTCTTTCAAGGCCCTATTTCCAAATACACTCACATTGGAGGTTAGGATTTCAGCCAATGAATTTGGGAGAGATGACACAATTCAGCCTATAACAATCACTGAATCTAATTGGAGTATTCTTCATGTTTGTAGTAGGATAAATAAAACTGTTGATTTACTCGCTTCAGCAGAAAGCTATCTTACTTGTTTTTAGTACCCAAGCAGTGAAGTCCCCTGTGATTCTGAGCATCGGTGTTTTAGTCATGTTCTGGCTTTGAAGCTTCTTTATTCTCTACAGCATCCAGTCCACTTTGAAAGATAGAACATTGCTGTCTAAGTAAAAGGCCATGTGTTTTTCACTTAAAGTAAAAGTAATAATTAATTTTAGGTTGGCCGGGCGCGATGGCTCATGCTGTAATCCCAGCACTTCGGGAGGCCGAGGCAGGTGGATCATGAGGTCAGGAGATCGAGGCTATCCTGGCTAACACGGTGAAACCCCGTCTCTACCAAAAACACAAAAAATTAGCCAGGCGTGGTGGTGGGCGCCTGTAGTCCCAGCTACTCAGGAGGCTGAGGCGGGAGAATGGCGTGAACCCAGGAGGTGGAGCTTGCAGTGAGCTGAGATCTCACCACTGCACTCCAGCCTGGGCAACAGAGCGAGACTCTGCCTCAAAAAGAAAAAAAAAATAATAATAATTAGTTAATTTTAGATTATCTCTTAGAGTAGAATATCAGTAGTAAACGTAAATATTGTGTGTATAAATACGTGTTTTACTTCTTGCAATTTTCTTTTTCCTGCCAATTAAGGTCATAGACTTTTAAGTTATAGAAGCACTGGATTATAGGCTCATTGTTTTTATTTAAACCTCAGATACAAATAAAAAAAACAGGATATGAAATACAGAAAAATCTATAGGCTATTTTAAATCAAAGATAGAAATTAGTATTATGATTTTCAGTGGAAAAATGTAACAACATTATCTGGATTACATTAACTCCATATAAACATCTGAAGCTTTCCTATCCAATATAACATCAAATGCCTTATTTGTCTCTTTGATTCAGAGAAGGTCTAATGATTTCCTAAGATTAGCAAAGCCCACAGTTAAATTAGATATCTGAAC
The DNA here is from genome assembly GCF_028878055.3 of Symphalangus syndactylus. Lineage (NCBI taxonomy): Eukaryota > Metazoa > Chordata > Mammalia > Primates > Hylobatidae > Symphalangus > Symphalangus syndactylus. The sequence goes on along the minus strand of NC_072423.2, from coordinate 18,783,884 downwards.
ATCCTTTATATGAAAAATATCCAACCTTGATGATGAGTTTATAAATAAATATAACATCAAGAATAAATAGGCATGTTCTGTATCCTATATACTCCTTTAATATCCTCCCTGAGTATCTTTTTTATTCTTACCAAAGTAATATTATTTTCCTATAATTTCACACTATTTCTGCTACAAAAAGAAGAAATGAACATAAACCTAAAATTTTGGACATCTCACTGAACGCCTGTAAATGATTCATGAGTATATTCTGACTGTTTATTTTCAGGGTGGGTAAAGATATGCTTTGCTAGAGAACTAAAATAGTGATGATGGAACACAGCTGCTTTATTTTGAATTACCCAAGTAGGCAATCACAGTATCAGGAATCTTAAACTCACTGTTACTACTTTCAAGAACTCTCTCAAGTATTATTCTATAGTTGGAACGTCTCCAAACCTTATCATCTGCAAACAGTATAAAATTAAAGTTAATAAAGTTAGTAAACCTAACTTTAGTAAAACTTTCAGACAACCTTAAATTACCTGGCCTAAGCACTATCACATTCGATTATATCAAGGTCAACCCCGCTTGGGGTTCACCCATTATCTTCTAAGTTGATAAGAAGATACCCCATGAATTTGGAAATTTTACTCCCTGAATCCTAGGTTCTATCTTACTTGGACTAGTGTGACTAGATACTTCAAGAGATAAATATCACAATATCACTAACAGGTTCAAGTTGCATTTCTTAAATATCTATATAGATTGATCCTGTGGTATTGAACTTCTGGAAATAATATTAGAGAGAAACTCTATTTCAATGAACATCATTGAAAAGGGCCTTACTAGGTACAGTAAAATTTCTAGGAGTTGATACCAAAATTTACACATCCCAAGCAAAAATAAATATATGACTTTATTCTTATTACTGGGCATCCATTCAATCAAAAAATTCAAGTTCATGAGTCTTAGGAATTTCTGAAATCTAGAAATTAATCTGGAAAATAATGACAGGTGTCACTAAAACACAGCCACAGAAATTTAGCCTGTGAAAATTCAGAGCTGTATTAAGGCTATCCTTGCTACAATAAACAGTTTGCTCTATTTAAAGACACTCCAGCTTGCTTTGCAGCAACTATTTACCTCCCTTCATTTTTCTCACATTACAAGACTTATTCTTGCTCAGATAACTGATGCTTGCATTTTCAATAGATTCTGTACCCCTTTATGTTACTACTTTATTAAGTAAATACGACTTAACCCAAGTCGTTTGATTTCCTCTTAGTTAGCCAAAGGGGAATTGAGCTATAACAATACTTCTAGCTTTAAGTATATAAATTCTGTAAGTCAAATAGAACAACCCTTAATTAGGCTAAAGAACAAAACACAAACAAATGAAGAAACAAACAAATAAATGCTGGCTCTCAAAATGACCACCTGGATTCTGGGATATTTTCATTGCATGAACTCAACAATCTAAGCTCTTGACTTTGGAATCTATTTCATCATTTAACCATTTTATTTCTGGTAAGCACTATGTTAGAATTTAGTGACTTATTCAAACCTCAAATGGTCTTAGACAAACATCATCAGGTCAGATGATTCAACAGCTCATTTGACGAAGGAAAAAAAAAAGGAAAGACTCACTTTTGTGTAACTATAAGCAGCATTCCCTGAACCATCTTCTAATGAGCAAAATCTTTAAACTTCTGTCATGAAACCATGCTTTCCAGCCTAATTTTGTCTGCTCATGGCCAAAAACATAACAGAGAATATGCAAAGAAGATTGTTCAGCCAAGGGGCTAGCCTGGCACTTAACACCAGCCCTTGGTGTTCACCTGTTGAACATCAACAATTGCACAGAATATCAACATCAGACAAGGCTACTGCAATGGACCAAAACAACAAGAACTCAAGAGCCATGTTTGAGTACGGACAATAACAATTCTTCTAAATGACAAAAATTGCTAAACTTGCTAATTGCTTTGCTAATATAAGCAAAAGTGTTTTTTATTTTTATTTTTTTGAAAATCACAGCTTTACCCACTTTTTCGTCCTCCCACCATTGAGATAAAAATTTAAAATAATGAATCATAATATCAACCCCAATTCCTGAGAGCTCAGAATTCCTCCTGGAATTTTCCTGAGGATCACCTATGACAGAACCAAATCCTACAGTGTGATTTTTTTTTCTAACAAGCTCTGACTGAAACATCCCAAATTTCCTCATGAAGTACATTGCTCCATTGCTACAAGTCAATAAACTCAAATGTGTTTGACTGCATGTTGACTCATGGCCATCATTGGCTGCAAGACAGTGGTAGTGGTTTAACCTTGAATATGTATGGGAAATTTGCTCTCCAGAAAATTCCGGAGCATTATTCTCTCAAATGTTAAAATATTAACAGAAAAAAAAAAGCTGAGATTATAAGATCATATTACCAACTGCAGTTTATTATGGTGTCTTACTCAAATATCTTGCCAAAAGGATAAGGATTAGACTGTCAAAATATTATATTTTATTTTTATTTTTACTTTTTTGGTAAATTTTATTTATTTATTAATTTTTAAAAAAACTTTTATTTTACGTTTGGGTGTACAAGTGCAGTTTTGTTACATAGGTAAACTTATGTCACAGGGGTTTGTTTTACACATTATTTCATCACCCAACTATTAAGCCCAGCACCCAATAATCTTTTCTGGTCCTCTCCCTCCTGTCACCCTTCACTCTCAAGTAGACTCCAGTGTCTGTTGTTTCCTTTTGTGTGTTCATAAGTTCTCATCATTTAGCTGTCACTTATAAATGAGAACGTGTGGTATTTGGTTTTCTGTTCCTGCATTATTTTGCTAAGAATAATAGCCTTCAGCTCCATCCATGCTCCTGCAGAATATATGATCTTGTTCTTTTTTATGGCTGCGTAGTATTCCATGGTGTATATTTACCACATTTTCTTTATCCAATCTGCCATTGATCAGCATTTAGGTTGATTGCATGTCTTTGCTATTGTGAATAGTGATACAATGGACATTCTCATGCATATGTCTTTATGATGGAATGATTTATGATCCTCTGGGTATAAACCCAGTAATGAGATTGCTTGGTCTAATGGTAGTTCTGCTTTTAGCTCTTTGAGGAATCGCCATACTGCCTTACACAATGGTTTAACTAATTTACAACCCCATCAACAGTGGCATAAATGTTTCCTTTTCTCTTCAACCTTGCCAGCATCTGTTATTTTTTGACTTTTTTATATGTGAGATGATATCTCATTGCAATTTTGTTTTGCACTTCTTTAATGGTCAGTGATATTGAGCTTCTTTTCATGTGCTTGTTGATCGCATGTATGTCTTCCTTTAAAAAGTATCCATGTTCTTTGCCCACTTATTAATGGGGTTGTATGTTTTTCTCTGATAAATTTGTTTAAATTCCTTATAGATATTGGATATTGAACCTTTGTCATATCCATAGTTTGCAAATATTTTCTCCCAATCTATAGGTTGTCTGTTAGCGCTGATGATAGTTTATTTTACTCTGAAGAAGCTCTTAAGTTTAAGTAGATCCCACTTGTCAATTTTTGTTTTTGTTGTGATTGCTGTTGGCGTCTTTGTCCTGAAATCTTTGTCCATTTCTATGTCCAACTTAGGATGGTATTACCTAAGTTATCTTTCGGGTTTTTATAGTTTTGGGTTTTACATGTAAGTCTTTAATCCATCTTGAATTGATTTTTGTGTATGGTGTAAGGAAAGGTTCCAGCTTCAATCTTCTGCATATGGCTAGCCAGTTATCCCAACATCATTTATTGAATAGGGAGTCTTTTCTCCATTTTTTTGTTTTGTTTTTGTCTCGTTATGGGAGATCAGAAATGGTCATAGTTGTGTCACCTTATTTTTGGGCTTTCTATTCTGTTCCATTGCTCTATGTGTCTGCTTTTGTACCAGTACTACGCTATTTTGGTTACTGTAGCCCTGTAGTATAGTTTGAAGTTGAGTAACATTATGCCTCCGGCTTTTTACTTTTCATGGTTGCCTTGGCTATTTGGGTTCTTTTTTTGGTTTCATATGAATTGTGGAATAGGTGTTTTTCCTAGTTCTGTGAAGAATGTCATCAGTCATTTGATAGAAATAGCATTGAATATTTAAATTGCTTTGGACAGTATGGCCATTTTAATGATATTTAGTCTTCCTATCCATGAGTGTGGGATGCTTATCCATTTGTTTGAGTCTTCTCTGATTTCTTTGAGTAGTGTTTTGTAATTCTCATTGCAGAGATATTTTGCCTTCCTGGTTAGCTGTATTCATAAGGGAAATATTATACTTAAGTATGAACTGTGAACAATACAAAAAGAAAATTATATTAATATCAGTGTTTTATATATATATATATATATACATTTTTTTGAGACAGAGTCTCGCTCTGTCGCCCAGGCTGGAGTGCAGTGGCATGATCTGGGCTTACTGCAAGCTCTGCCTCCCGAGTTGATGCCACTCTCCTGCCTCAACCTCCCGAGTAGCTGGGACTATAGGAGCCCGCCCTTACACCCGACTAATTTTTTTTGTATTATTTTAGTAGAGACAGGGTTTCACCGTGTTAGCCAGGATGGTCTCGATCTCGTGACCTCGTGATCCGCCTGCCTTGGCCTCCCAAAGTGCTGGGATTACAGGCATGAGCCACTGCACCTGGCCGTAAGATATATTTTTTAATGAAATTATTCCAAAACAACCCAACAAGAAAATGACTCCACTTGCAGTAGCTATCACTGTTACTGGGTCACACATCTAATAAGTACTGGAGAAAAATGTGAACCAGACTTTCCAACAGCAAATCTTCTACTCATTTCACAATCCATGCTGCCTGCCAGCATGTAAGACAAAATTCATGTTCTTTTTTGATAGGGCATCATAAGTAAAGATCAGGGAAATATCTCTATCCAAATACTCTGTTCACTTTGTGGCACCATGTTGTCTTCCTTTGCAAAAAGTACAGAAGAAAGTGATCACAATGGCAAAAAGATATAAAACAACATACAATGACTGAAGTTAAAGCAACTAAGTATATTAAATTGGAAAAATATTTTTTTCAGTTATTTAAAATGCTCCTAGAATAAGGAAAGAAAACAATTTAATTTAACACTATTTTAGTCATTGTAACAGCTTTCTAAGGCAGAAAGGGTTGTCTCAGAAGGTAAATACTGTCACTGTTCAAGATAAGCTGGACAACCATTTGGCAGGAAGATTGGCAGAAATAGATATACTAATTGAATGAGTGTTTAGAATACTTGATGTTTTCCAAACCTGTGTATTTATAATTTTAGGGTTTGAGCAGTAAGATTGGAGGCAAATATCAATAAATCATATGTCATTACTGCTAAAAGTGGAATTTTAAGTAGCCCTAAGTTTTTTTTTTTTTTTTTTTTTTGAGACAGAGTCTCGCTCTGTCGCCCGGGCTGGAGTGCAGTGGCGCAATCTCGGCTCACTGCAAGCTCCGCCTCCCGGGTTCACGCCATTCTCCTGCCTCAGCCTCCGAGTAGCTGGGACTACAGGCGCCCGCCACCGCGCCCGGCTAATTTTTTGTATATTTTAGTAGAGACGGGGTTTCACCGTGGTCTCGATCTCCTGACCTCGTGATCCGCCCGCCTCGGCCCCCCAAAGTGCTGGGATTACAAGCGTGAGCCACCGCGCCCGGCCAAGTTTTTGAGATATTAAAGCAAAGTAGAAAATATTGTAGGTTGAGGCACTCATGAGTAGCCAGATTTCACAGCTTTATCATAAATTACGTAATTTTTACAGTCAAAGTGTTATGGATTCCAATACTGGAAATTTTATTGTGAGGCTGTGTAACCTTTGGCAGGTATCATAAATGATATGTTATTTGTGCAATCTGCACATAAAATAGTCAATACTTTAGGTTAAGTTTGGTGTGAGTATAAAAGAGAATAACCAATATAAAGTATGGTATAGCATTGCAGTACCAGCTGTATGGCTGAACTCATACTATGGCAAACACCTTTTACTTCACATAAATTTAAGATCAATTATACATTTTCCCTGAAAGAAAAGGCAGGTTTAGCCTCATTTCAGACTTTCAGTTCTTCTCAAATCATTCAATACTCATAGAAAACACTTCCACTACAGACAAGAGAATGTCGTTCTTCTGAACTAGTCTACCTCCTTCTTCCTGTACATCCTGCTAACCCTTTAAGTTGCTCTGGTCATTTTTTTATTTCTCATTCCTAGTTTGCAGATTATGGTCAGTGTCTTCTAATGTATTTAATTAACATCCATTTAAAGATCTTGTTTTTATCAATTTATTTTTTATATAAGTTTGCTTACTTTGCTAAACGTTAGATCCCTGCTATGCTAATTATCTAAAAATGTAGATATCTTCACTATATTTTTTTTTCCATTAAAGAGAGAGTGTGATCACTTGGCTCTCCTCTTTTAATGGTGAGTTCTGAAATATTTTTAAATAACCCATGATCTTAGTCATGCTGCAGTGAAGAGAAGATTTATACTCCCATTGGCATAAACAACCATTTCTTGATGATTTCTAAGTTGGGTTCCTCAAGGTGCAAAAAAAGATAGCCACATGTATTCAGTAATTTGTTCTAAAACATTTTGACTGAATTTTCTTGTTTATGGCATTAATGCTGTGCATTCTCTATCTAATATGCAGTAGGCTGTAAAAAATACCAATGTTAGGTATTTCTCTCAACAACATTCACGTGCTATTGTATATGGAGAAAGTTAAATCATTTTTTCTACTTGATTTTTAAAATTTGGGGACAAATATTTGGTTTTCTGACTCAAAATATTCTGCTGCTATCTTGTTATTGTCTATAAATTCTATCAGAAATTAGCTAAAATTGACCACAAATGTTGGCTAAAACCATACATTTAATTTTCCAAAACTGTGTAAGAAGATAGATTATTTTAAGAATGGCATTTTTTCTATTTAATGAGTAGAAAGACAAATATTTTATCACAACAGTTGAGTTCAATTGTAGTGAGGTTAACATACTTTATGTGAAAGTGTTTTGTAAAATCACTGATCTATGAATGTTTTCATTATTACCAGCAGCAATATCATCATCTGACCATAACTTCCTACTAATCTTTTAGGTAATACACACTATATACTAGATTTCAGTATATGTTTATTTTCTCTAGCCTTTAAGTTGTTAAAATAATGCTGATAGCTCACTAATAGTGTGTACTAATTTGAACTGTCTCTACAAACTATTTTCCTGAATCTACTGATCTGAATACATTAAGAATACCAAAGTCACCATGTTGTACAGTGGCTCTTGTAAAAACGATACCCTAGAATCTTCTCATATATTTTAGTTTGATCTTTCAATCTCTCAATGCAATTGTAATATTTTCATGAAACTATTTTTTAAACAATTATATACCCAGCTTCTTATGATGACTTAGTTGAAAGCAAAAACAGCTTTGAATCTGTCTTCTAATGAGTTTACTGATTTTAAGAAAAAATGATTTTGGACTGAAGATGCAAGCAATATTTTTACACATATATTAGCCTTTCTTCTAATGATAAGGGGGAAGGCATGTGTCTTTTTTTTTTTTTTTAAATCGATGTCATCATTACATGTTTCTGAGGTGGGAATTCTCTCTAAGATGGTAAATAAACCCTGTAGACAACTGGGGAGCAACCTACATTTTCTGTTCCACTCCATGTCCACCACCACACAAGCTAGAGAATTATTTTTAGTACTTTTACAAAGGGGAAGCTGATTAGGTTTGTGGGGTTTGCATAGGGCATGGTGTTGCTCTCAAAAATGGAATCCTTGACAAATGACAACCAGCCATGTGCCAGGGCTGCATGGGAGCTGTGCTAGTTCTGCCTTCCTGAAATGCCAGAACCTTCTACCTCCTAGCTTATGGGTAATTTTACATATGCATTGTCTGTGGGGCCCAGTATAGATCTTGCTGTGGAGATATTTTTAAGATATGATTAACAATAGTATGAGTAGACTTTGAGTAAAGATTGCCTTCCATACCATAGACTGGCTTCATCCAATCAATTAAAAAGAAAACATAGTGAGGACCCCCAGAGAAGAAGAAATTGTCCTGAATGTAGCACAAAACCCTTAAGTTTTCAGTCTCATGGGCTGTGGAATTTGGACTCAAGACTGCAACATCAACTCTCCCCTGAGTCTCCAGCCTGTGACCTTCTCTACAGATTTTTCCCTAGCCAGCCTCCATGTGAGTCATTCCTTAACATAAATCTCTTTTATTACTCCTTCTCTTTTTCTCTGTATCACCTATTCAGATTTATGTAGCATAACTTTTACTTACAAATATATTGAGTATTCTTCCAAAAGAGCTGTGATCCCCTTTAAAATTCTTTCCCATTAATGCCGGTTGATAGGTTGACCCTGGCAATTTCCGATTCTATCAGAAATGGATGCTCAACTACTAAAATATATCATAATCATCTAATTTATGCTAATGGAAGCAGTTTTATTTTTCATTCATGTCGTTTCCTTTGTTAATTAAATACCAAATGAAAGCTATTCTAGCATCACGTAATGGCATTGCCTTTTACATGTTAGGATTGCTTATCCAGTTTATTTTGCTAAAACTTCAAAAAGAAATCAAATGACAAATGTGCAGCTGCCATTGTTATAAAATGAAAGCATATGACCTTTTCTGTAAAATGCACTAGGATAATAGAGGGCATTCCCTACAAAGTAGATAATGATTTTCTTTATTAATTGGGAAATAATTACTTCCCCAGTCTATTACATCAACACTCTCTACATATTTCTTTCCATTTAGACACCAGTATTTCCTTGTATTAGGTTGGTGTAAAAGTAGTAATTGCTATTTTTGCCATTAAAAGCAATGGCAAAACCTCAATTTTGCATCAACCAAACAAGAACAAAATTTTAGTGAATATCGTGACTGGCAATACCCACATCACTTCTCATGAAGTTAACAAAATAGCTCATTTGGGTTTCATGAAAACATTGTTTAGATACGCTATTCGGCCGGTTAGCATGTATAAAAAATATGGCATAGACTGTTCTTGTCTCAACTTCTCTGGTTATATCAGATAAGTCATCCACCCCTCCTGAACCCCAGCTAGCTTCACTACAAAAACAATAATTCTATATGTGCATTTTTATTGTGACAATTATGAGTAGTGATATTAAACAATAAGAGTCCTTAATATTAAATAGCAATAAGAAGCTTGGCTCTCTAAGAATAAAATACAGTTTGGAGTTGATCAAACATAATCTTTTTCATTATAAGTTGAACTGTTTGAAACATTCTTAGAGTATTAGTTTTCAAAAAAGTTACTGCAACAGACACTAAAATTGCAAAACGAAAAATCAATGTAAGATATTTTGGAAAATATAACCTCTATCGGACTGTGAACTATTCTTATTATTTGCATTTCAAACCTATTTACTTAATTGAGAACAAACACAAATTTCAGAAGTAGAATACAAGACATTGACTTTTTTTGTTTATTTGTTTCTTCCAACAACCTAAGGAGACGTTAGTCTTTCAGCAACAATTACTAATGCCCTTTAATGGTTGGGTAATACATCAAAGAGCTATTATAACTCAGTTTGTAGGCATTTCACAAAAATCTCATTGCTAGTTAACACTGGGTAGTTGGATTGCGTTGTGTAGAAAAACTCGAGAGCTGAAGTATAAATAGGAAGAGTACAGATGATACATCTTTGCCAAGCAGTGTATGGCGACATGCCATTTATTTGGTTCAGTTCACACAGTCCATCGTTGTTATGATCACTACATTCAAACATATTTTTAAAGCATTTTATGCTCCAGTATTAACTAGCATTTACTACATACCATGCTCTGTTTTCATCTATGACTGATGACAATAGCTAGGGGAAAAAGCCTTTTTTTAGGGTATAAAAAATTGCTTTACATGAAACTGATGTTAGAGTAAAGCAATTGGAGACAGAGTTAATAGGCCAAGGAGACATGATAAATGGCACCTGTTGACCTAGCATATCCCATTCACTTTTAGTGAATTCGTGATTCCTTATGAATACTTTGGACTTTTTAAACAATACTATTTTTAAAAAGGAAATAGATCAGCGTCCTATCTGAATCTCACCATGTTCTTGGTGTAAGTAGAACTCAGCTTACTTACAAAGGAGGTTAGCTTAGCAATTTGTCTTACGGACAGCTAATAAAATATGGACAGCTTTTTTTGTTTGTTTGTTTCTTGGCTGTGATTTGTTGTTACCATTGTTTATTTTACCTTCTTCAGAGAAACAGAGAAACACAGTGCCTAGCTATGTTTGAAGTCTTAGTAAATTCTATAGTACACTATCTATATAGGAAACCTAATAAAAATCTCTTCTCTGGCCATGTTCTCACAGTATTGATATAATTGACGCCATCAAAAATACAACAATTATTTCAAAGGCAGTGGCTTTCATACTATTTTCTTCACTATTGAATTATAGATAGGAATACAAGAATAAAGATTGGATTGGAATTTGTCAACAGTTTCTAAACATATACCTTGAATATAATCAGAAATGCTTTCTTTAAGTGAAGTAAAATGTCTCTGATGATTTTCTGCACGACACGTGCATATAAAAGTCAACAAAACACAGCGCACCCTTGAATCTTTGAAAACATGACTCTGAAAAAAAGTGGTTGCACGTATGCCCCTTTCTAGCCACACACTGTAGGTAGCTTCTCTGTTGATCTGAGCATCTTCAGATTGTGCTGGGACTTCATGGGTTCTCCCTCCGCAAAGCAAGTCTATCACTCAGGGGGATTCTGCTTGAGTTATACTTCCCCTAGATTCCAAATTCTTCTGCTTTCACTACTATTGGGCACTTTTCAATCTAGAGTCATTTCTCTGTGTGTATGTGTGTGTCTGTGTGTGTATCTATGTATATATTATATATAAAGTTAAATATATGTATATTTGAATAGTTAAGCCTGTAAAATGTTATTTAATGCATCAAGTAGTTTATGCAGATATTTATTTCTTTTACATAACTTTATAGATATTCTTTGTCCTCCTCTAATGGAATAAAATCTTTAAGGGAAAATCTAGACTATTATTGTTTTCCACAGTGGTATCACCCGCACCTGCATCACTACATGGCACATAGTGCAGCCTATATAAATCTTGTTTGAATTAATGACTAAATAAATAATATCCATACTAATTTATGTTTAATACTTTGTATTTAAGTGTTCTACTTTAGTTAATTCCTCAAAATCTGACATCAGCTATATTTCAAGCAATTATTGGTGACTCACAGTAAGGATGTTTTAAACTGGGTTAAATCTGTGCCAACATAATGTTACCATAGCATTACCTCTTTCAAGGATACATGCTCTTTAACATTTTGCTACCAACTAAGGAATTTAAAAACTTGCAAACCACATGCAAGAGATGAATGTTCATTAGCTGCCTTTTGTATAGTGGCTGCATATACCCATATGTTTTTATGCTTACAGAATGAGGTAGAAAATAGGTTATTGGGTTTAGTAATAAATAGGATCCTACTGAGAAAATTTTAATTTTCTTCTTTATTTATTACTAATCCCAATAATCCATTAAATAAATAAACAAATTTAAAATAATTAATAATTATTTATTTATTTATAATAATAAAATTAATTATTCATTTTCCATTAAATAAATCCAATAAATAAGGAAGAAAATTATAATTTTCTCAATAAGATCTTTATTACTAATTCCTAACATTTATTTTTACGTAATTCTGTATGCATATCATTAATTATTAGAGGAATGCAAATCAAAACCACAATGAGATACAATCTCATGCCAGTCAGAATGGCTATTATGAAAAACATAACAGATGCTGCTGCTAAGGTTGTGGAGAAAAGGGGACTTTTTTTTTTTTTGCAGATGTAGTCTTCCTCTTGTCACCCAATCTGGAGTGCAGCGGCGTGATATTGGCTCACGGCAACCTCCACCTTCTGGGTTCAAGGGATTCTCCTGCCTCAGCGTCCTGGGTAGCTGGTATTACAGGCGCCCACCATCACGCCCAGCTAATTTGTTTGTATTTTTAGTAGAGATGGGGTTTCACCCTGTCGGCCAGGCTGGTCTCGAACTCTTAACCTCAGGTGATACACCGTCTTCAGCCTCCCAAATTGCTGGGATTAGAGCCAAAATGCCAGGCCAAAAAGGGGACTTTTATAACACTCACAGTTCAAACGCATGTTGTTCAAGGGTCACTGTATAAGAATATTTGCAAGTGTGTCCTTTGATCAAATTTACATATGATGAATTATTTTTAAAATATGCTATTATAGAGCAAAATATGATAATTTGGAAATCTACTTTTATCAAAATGGAGATGAATAATTGTACAAATTATTTACATGGAATATACTCCAATATTGAATGTTATATGTCTTTATGCTCACATACCTATGTAACTTATAATGCATCTATATTTTAAATGTTCTTTTAAAAAAATGTATTTTTCTGAGCATTTCTTGATCTTGTCTTTAGTGCTTCACTAAATTATCACATGATTTATCTAAAAATTTTGAAGATCTTTCAAAATATCTTGTATGCCTCAAAATATCTACCATCAAAATTAACATACCATGTCTTTTTATAAACCACACTTTAAAACTGCTTTGATAATAGATTTCGTTTTCTAGAAAAAAAATCATATTTAACTCCCACATTGGGAAAAATTCTGTGTGTAATTATTGCTCATATTGTCTTTCTTACAATTTGTTATTCATTATGTTAGTTCAATTTGACAACATATCTCTAAAAGATGATTTTATCTGTACTTTTATTTGAAATCAGGATGCTTAAGAATTTTAGTTTCTTTATCCAGACATCATCATCTAATTCAAGCCACTCCCATTTAATAAAATGTACAGACTAATTCATTTTCTTTGTAAGCCACCATGACTGAATTTAATGATTAAAAAAAAGTCACTTCTTAGTTCTAAACCTTGAACAGGAAGTTGCACTAATATTAATCTTTTGAGTAAATTTGTTATAAAACTCAAATCCTTTTGACATACAATTTTTTTTCTCATTTATATTTTGAGGATACATTAAAATCAATACAACATTTGTATATTTAAGCAAACAACAAACCACTGAAAATATCAAATGAGTCACCAATACGGATCATGAATATTTCTTTGATTATTGATGAATGCATATTTCAAGACTGGAATTCAGGAAAGAAATCAGTTGCTTTCAAATGACTAGTACTCTTCCATCTTCCAACAAAAAATGAAAAACTTTCAGGAGTAATTGCTTTCTAGACAATATGATTCTTTCCATTTCCTGGTATGTAATCTGTCTTACTCCATTGGATTACCTCAATGGGTTTGCATTTTCTATTAAATAAATGGCTCCAAAAAACAGTAAAGTTAGCTTAGGGAAAAAACTAACAGTTAAGAAACTATAAACAGTTAAAAAAAAAAAACTATAACAGTATAATTAGGGAAACAAATAAAATCATATTTAATTTTTTCCGAAAGATAATAGGCAAGTACTTAGTCAAATGTCCATCCTAAAATACTTTGGGATACTTAACGTTATTGCTCAGGCACTTAGAGAGAAAATGTGTTAGTTTTGCCATTTTTATTCTCCGTAAAATCATTAGGTTTTCAGATAACAACATTAATTTTTTTTTTTCCTTTTCTCAACTTTTGTTCCAGGGTCTTATTTTATGCCATGTTTACTGTTGAAAACACATTTGCTTTAACACCTTCTGACAGCCTGAGTTGCAGGACTTCTGGCAAAGTGACCTCTGCAGCTGGAATGGGAATTGAGTGGCAAGCTGGCCTGTGCATCTAACCTAGCACCAGCGTCCCCTCTGGGCTGGCCCAGTACAAGTGGCTTTGGTCCTGCATGCTGAAAAAATGTTTACCAGACAAGTAACAAGCCTCAGATGTGGGACTGTCACTCTATTCATTTTGACATGTAAAAGAATGGTCACTGCTTGTTTGTAATCATGAGCCTTAAAAGAACAGTTTACAACCTTGGTATCCAGAAAAGGCTCAAATACCTATGAGCGTTATTCTGAGCATGCATTCTGAGGCTGAATTGTAATGATTTCTTCTTCTTTTATTTCTACTTTAAAACATACTTTTAGCAAGTTGTTCTTTCCAAATAAAATGTTAAGAACCCTAAATTCCTAAATTAAAAAAAAAAATCTTTTATTGCCACCTTGAAAATATCACTGACTATTTCTTCAGGGATGACATTGCCTGCATTAGTTTACAGATTATATTAAACCTGATTTGTTTGTGAAATACACAAAAGACCTTCAACATTTGGCAGCTTTAGGAAGGATTAGCATTTTAGAATGGCTGAGAAAACAAAAATTTTAAAAAATAAAGTAATTAGAAAACTAATGACAAGATATAGTTGACAGAAGGCTACTGGCTGTATATTAATATAAATATCTATTAAAGCAACGTTCTTTGTTGCAACTTTCCTGAGATGTCATAATACAAACAACAAAAATTGGCCCACTGTTCTTGAGTATATTCAATGCCATCAGCCAAGTAATGTCTGAAATGCTGTTATCCTTGGATGAACTCAAATTTACATGTGTATGTATGGATATGTTTACACTGAAAAAAATCTTTGTATTTTAATTTTTACTGAGCTAATTTTTCAAACATAATGCATAATAAAGTGGAATTTTTACTGAGTAGCATCAAAATTACCTTACCATATTAGCAATGAAATAAAGCTTAATACATTGTATAACTCATAAAAACTGATTTTAATTTTCAAGAGCACTTGTAATTAGATGAAAAAACCATTTCATAACAATCATTCTAAATTTCATAAATATGAACAAGTTCAGCAGTTCAACTAATTCTGAAAAACTTGGGAATTGTTTAACTATAGATACATTTGATTACAAGGAAACCTCTGTCCTTGTCCTCTGTCCTGACATATTAATTCAATTGATTTCTAAATCATCCCAATCTCAAAAACTTGCTAAATCCATCTTGCTATATGCTGATATATAAAAGGAACTGCATTTGGGGAGTTTATCTGGGTGCAACTTCAGTTGCTTCTAACTTGGTGGATTTTGATGGAGGCCTTTTACTGCCAGTGGATCCTGTGGCCATGAGTCCTCCTGAGTCACCTTAGCTACATTCGGTCTTCACAAGAATTGGGAATTCACAGCAATTGTGTGGGTTAGTGGCATAGGAAATGCACCTAGGAAAGCCTGTGGAGGTGCGGCGGGCAGGTGACATAGAATGAGTCCTTACTCTGAGTTTCTGGTAGACCCATATAGTCATAATTCTTATTGGCTTTTTGGTTACATTTTTCCTTTGAGCTAATTTCTTCCTTTGCTTTCGATTACAGCTACTCCCTCAATGTAGAGTTCCTAAATCACTTAATATAACAGATTCCCTCTGGTGTTATATGTCAAGCCATTTGGAATTTGCAGTTAAAATAGCAACCGAAAAATAAACCACTTAAAATTCCAAAGCAGTGATCTATTCACTGCTCATATATGTATTCATAAGCTTCCAACCATTATTTTATTTTATTTTTTTTGAGACAGAGTCTTACTCTGTCGCCCAGCCTGGAGTGCAGTGGTGCCATCTTGGCTCACTGCAAGCTCCGCCCCTCGGGTTCACGCCATTCTCCTGCCTCAGCCTCCCGAGTAGCTGGGACTACAGGCGCCCACCACCACGCCCGGCTAATTTTTGTATTTTTAGTAGAGACGGGGTTTCACCGTGTTAGCCAGAATGGTCTCGATCTCCTGACCTCGTGATCCGCCCGCCTCGGCCTCCCAAAGTGCTGGGATTACAGGCGTGAGCCACCGCCCCCGGCCACTTCCAATCAATCATTATTTTTATCCAGATGCATTTTAAGGGATACAGAGTAGTGTGTTGCCTCTCACTTTTCATTGTGAATTAGGATTTAAATTCACAAGTTCCCCACCTTTTTTCATATATACCTGGGTCCTAAAGAGAATTTGGAATTTAAGAGGTAATTACATTCAGTAATACGCATGTACATTTATGTTTCTTTCTCTAAACCTCCCTTTTCAAATATTTAAAATAGTGAGACATTGGGTTATTTATCACTCTAAGTTGAAATTGTTTTCTTCACTTCCATTTGAAGTGGAACTGTTTTCTTACGAATAATAAATTTAAAAATTATATATATTATATATATTATATATAATATACATAATATATTTAATATATATAATATATATTATATATAATTATATACACCCATAAAGTTTTTGAGATTCGGATGATTTAGAAATCAATTGAATTAATATGTCACAATCTCTTTATAACCTGACACATAATTAAGTTCATGAATAATATCTGCATCCTTCTATTTATAAGACATAGAATTCTTAAAATTAATTTAAAGGTGTACATATACACTTATTTTCTATACAGGCAAAATTATTTTACCTTTATATTGTAAAAATGGATTAATATATAAGTGAACTTTAAAAATTCTGATATTAAAAATGATCACTGTTATATTGATCTGCAATTATTCTGAGAGTGAACATCTGAGGTTGGGGTAGATGAGAAGAGATGGGGCATTAGAGTTTGGGGTTTCAGGAATTTTCATTTAACAACCACAAAAACCTTTTAATGATTGATTTTGAAAGCTAAAACTGTAAATCAACGGTAACTGAGCAGCTGCAAACAGACAGATGGGGCTGGAGAAAAAAAGCAAAGCTGCCAAACTTTTGAGAAGAAAACAATGACAGAACCTATCCTGTGTTTTTGGCACAGAGGTGGGGAACAAGTTGTGTGATATTTGTTATATATGGCTCATAGAGACAAAAGGGACTTTGACAATGTAGAAGCTGAATTGAGATCTTTTTTGTTTCCTCTTGTGTCATAATCAATGTAGGAATAATAAAATTATCTTAGGAAATAAAAGATAAATAAGATTTTGACATTTTTAAAATGTTTTTAAGACTACATGTGGAAACTTAAATGGGTTATGGTTTGTTTAAAAGGAAATGATTCTGAAAGTGATTTGCAGGTGAAAAATTTCAGTTTCTTGGACAATTCTGTGTTATCCATTTTATCTTTCCTACTATTAAATCTGGTATATCCATGGCCCTAAGTAGATTAATACGGAATGAATGTGATAGGGGAGGAGTATGTACAGACAAAGATAAAATGTCAAATTTCTTTTGCTGATAGTCTTGTACAAGAGCTGTACAAATTAGCCTGATCAGACAGTAATCAGATAAGATGTTTTCATGGTAATACATGGTGATAAGTGTGCTTTGGAAACACATACATATATGATGATTGCTTTGGAATTCTGAAAAGTAAAAACACACTGAAAAAGTGTGTGTATAAATACATATATATGCACGCGTATATATATATATATATATACACACACACACACATATACATATATACATGTCACAAGTCAAACCAACTAAGAAAACAGTTTCTTGATTTTTGTAAAAGAAAATTTATGTTTGTGTGAAAAAGACTTAGAAAATTACCCAGCAGCAGTAATGTTGGACTGTAGCTTTAGAAAGAGAAACTGAGAAACAAATTAGGCAATCATTTGAGATCTGGAGCAACTACAAAAAAATTTACATGAAGGTCCAACAAAATGACCAGCCTTAATATGGAGAGAATGTGCAAATAACTAGGGAGGACAAGGGTTCCTTCTGGTTCCTCTGGGCACAGTCGCAATTCGTCACATAACTGTCATAAAGAACACAGATCCAGTAGTCAGAGAAGAGTTTTCTGTTTTTGTGTTTGCTTTATTTTCCCCATACCACTATCCACGTTATGTTGGGAAGACAATAGGGCTAGGGGTGCATGGCATCTGAAGAAAGGCCTAGTTAGGGTAGAATGAAATGGAAAATGAAGAAGTGAAACATGTGAGGGGGTGAGCAATACATTCCCAATAGCAAGTTACACCTGATTTATTTATAACAGCAGATGTGATTTTCCCTAAAAATGTGATAGGACTATTTCAGTCTCCTCTGAACAGTTTCCAAGCTTCTCAACAACATTACTTCTGCCTTCATTGTGAAATATATGTGTTTGCAAAGTGTCAGATAGCATTATGCAATGGCTGATAATAAGATCCCATTCCAATATGTCAGATTACTAAATTTAAGCTATGGTATGTAATATGGCGTAGCTTTGTGTCTCCACCCAAATCTGCTCTCCAATTGCAATACCCAAGTATTGAGGGAGGTACCAGGGAGGATGTGATTGGATCACGGGGGTGGTTTCCCCCATGCTGTTCTTAAGATAGTAAGTGAGTTCTCATGAGATCTGAGGGTTTTGTACATGTCTGGCACTTCTTCCTTCTGCTCTGTCCTCTCTCTTGCCACCTTGTGCAGAAGGTGTCCAGCCATGCAGAACTGTGAGTCGATTCAATCTCTTTCCTTTATAAATTACCCAGTTTTGGACTGTCTTTATAGCAATGTAAAAAAGGACTAATATGGTTTAGCATTGGGTCTAATTTCAGAATAGTATCACAAAAGCCTGACCACAGGTGGCTAGTTCCAATTGTCTGTTGGAACTGAGAGAGGAAGGAAAACAGGAAAAGGTGAAAATTATTTGATTGAGACAATTATACTAAGAGTAGCCAAATAGCAGGGCAATGTGCGGAACCCTCAATGCATTTCGTCCTTTATCTGTGAGGGCTGAGCTACCCTTGGAGATGCAGTGAATAAGCTTTCAACAGGTCTTATAATATACACATTTGCAGTTATCTGGATTTGCAAAAGTACTAGTTGTATTTAATGTTGCTTCCAGGTTAATTCTCCAGAAGTTTTATTATCAGTGTTGTAAATAATAACGAAGGCAGAAAATGTTTGATTTTGAGAAGTATCTTTACTGTTTGTTTTTTGGAAAACACTCTTTTGTTTCTATTACTAAAATTCTCTTTAAAGATAATTTATTTAAATTCTCATAGAATACAGATATATTCTTAAGCCAAAACATAGGTAGAATATGCTCATATTAAAATCTGCAATTCTCTAGACCCTGAATATTTCCATCAATCAATCGATCACTTTTCAAAAGCTGCACATTCTATTATCTTCAGAAACACTTGTTAAATGCACTTAATTTTTAGCTAGATAAAAATTGCTTCTCTGAGTTATAAAGACCCTGATCCAAGTTACTATTTTTGCAGACATTTAATCTGAATCTGTCATTTGTTCCAGACTACAGCTTTGTACAGTATTTGATTAATACTCAGGCAATTCATACCCTGCCAAGTTTAAAAAGACTTTGATGAAGACTTTGATCACATCCCCTCTCCATGCTTTCAACATGTATTCCAGTCTTCTTAGTCTCTATTCATATCAAAGTCATGCCATCTCTTGATTATCTTAAGCTTTCAAAACTTATTTTGTATATTTTGAGGTGCACAGCTGAAGTTGTTTGATGCATTTGGATGCTTTTTTGTCTTTTACTGAAAGTTATGTTGAGCTAACATATGTAGGATAAAGACTGAAAGAGATTAACATTTGAGAAAATTAATAGTTTTTTTAAAGCACATGATTTCTATTGTCTAGAGGCTATAAACTTCCAATTCAGAAAAAATAAAATGATAAAACAAAGTTTAAGATGTAGAAATAATAATAAATGCCTAGCACTCCTATGATACAATTGTTAATATTAATAGAAGAAATTCAGTGTAATTTTTCACCAGTTTTATGCTTTTTTGAAATCTGAAATTATACCCAAATTGTCCAGAAACACATTTCCCATTATGATATATTGCTTTATAAGCATTGATTTAAATTTTAATTTTATGCTTTAGATGGTTACAACTTTTATAATTTTCTGAATGTTACCTTTGAGGATTTTTTCACAAAGAGATTCAGGTACATATTATTAGGCTGTAATATCAAAAGTCTGTATGTCATCTGGGATATGAGTCACATTCTCTTAGGGTTCGGTACAGGGTTGAGCCTAGATTCATGCTTACATGGATGCATCACAGGCTGTGCTTCAACAGGGTAACTCCATCCTCTCTTTTAGTAACATTGAAGCATAAGAGTAAACTTGAAACTCAGAATAAAATAGAAAGCACCTTTGGTTTTCGTGATTAAAAGTGATGACATAATTGCCACGCAAGCTTACTGATGCTTTTCTACACTGTGTCAAGTCTGGCAGTGAGCTTATCAAAGACATTCTTCATTTCCATTACAATGTGTTTTATTTCTAGTATTTTATTTTGATTCATTCTTAGATTTTGCATATCTCTACTGACCATACCCATCTGTTTTTAAATGTTGTATATTTTTTTATTAAAGACCTTAACATACTGATCATTTTATTTTATTCATCAGTTATTTTGTTATTTAATTTTTTTGTTTTGTTTTATTTTATTTAGTTTTAAATTACCTGTTTAATCATTCCAAAATCTGTGTCATACCTGAATCTGGTTATGATGTTTGCTTTGTGTCTTCACAGTGTTTTTCCTAACTTTTTAACATGTCTTGTAATGTTTTGTTGAAATCTAGATAAAACATATCTGGTAATGCAGAAGTAAAATCCCCTTCTTTGGGGTTTTATGATCATCTGTCTAGGAGCTGAGCTGTATTTACTATTTGCTATAGCTGAGGTGCCACAGGCTTCAAATTCCTCTACTGTTTTTATATCCCTAATTGTTTATGAGCTTCCGTAAGAACTCCTTCCTAATTAGAATCTGACTTTTGCATCTCTTTCACTTGTAATTTATGGCTACAGATCCCTGCTAATGTAGTGGTAATGCATGAAGAAGAGAAAGCATTCCATAACCTTATGAGTAAATCTCAGTGTTTAGTGGGTTTGTGCACTTGGGCTGACTTTTACAAGTGTTTCATAGTACAAGTTCTTCCCATCTCAGGTGAGACAGAAAGCCTAGAGGGAGTGAAATTGGGTAAATGCCATACCCTGGAAGTGGGATAAGACTGCAGTATAGTCTTTCTCCTGGAAAATGGGTGTCTATTATAGAGAGTGCTCATGATGTGTTTCAAAAGAGTTACTTGCCTCATCCTCATGCCAGGAGGCATGTAGTGTTAAACAATTACACCATTATTAACATCACTCATCATTTTACAAAATAGTTTCACAAAGACCACGATACAGGAAATGGTATGGAAATGTAATCCTTCTGAAATTTCTCTTGGAGATCTACAAACTACACTTTGGTGAATAATCTTTAGATTCTGCACTATGGAAGAGAAGAAAGCTGGTTATACTTTCAAAAGCTGTGTTTATTGACTGTTTATTCTGTGCATTGAATGTTAAAAACCTGTCATCAATCACAGAAATGAGAATTATTACTTCTTCACTAGGCCTGTTTTTGAATTAGACAGGCTAAAATGCCTAAAACATATCTTTTGCTTTGTTTGCCATACTTCATAACTGTATTTCCACAGCAAGAAGAAAATTTTGATTGATATTTTAGTGCAGATCAGTCTGTGCTATGGCTGGTTTATAATGATGCTGAAAAGATATCTAAATGAGAACAGTGCTTTATCCACAAAATGTCAACCTTTTAGGTAAACATTTGTTCATCCTTCCTAAATAGGTGTGCATCTCAAATAAATCAAAATATCCTGCATTGATTACAATATATTTTGTTTCTGCAATTTTTTTTATAAAGAAAAAGATGACAGTTTCTTCTATGCAACACTTGAACCTAATTTTAAAATGTTATACTTTGTTGAACAGGGATTTCTAGCAGAAATTTGCTATTGTTTTATATTAATTCCTGTGGCCCAGTTGGGAAAATTAATACATTCCAATGAAGCAGGTATTCCTGGGGTTATATAATTTAAAAAAAGCCTATGAACAATCAATATTATAGCACCATGTATCACAGCACTGAATCTTTATTATTTTAATATAGATTCAAGAACAGTAAACTATGTAAAATTATAGCATACTTATAAATTCTGACGGGAAAATACCAATAAGGTATTTCATTAATTTTAGTCGTATCTAAAAAATTACATGAAGCATAGATTCTAGCACAAAATTCAAGTCCACTTATTTCCTTCAGTTTAAAAGTACATGGCTTCATGGCGAAACATATGAAAAATACAACAGACAAACCAGCCAACCAACCCAGTGACAACAAAACAGGTCTACCCTGGAGTCATACTCTAATTTTTTCTATTTTCCTCCCTTTCTGATCCTTTATCCCACTTTCTTTTTCTTCCTCTTCCTTCTCCTTCTTCTTTGTCAAATAGAGGATTGAGTTATTATCATTGATCCATACAAAGTCCCTCTCTCATTTATTTTCTTTAATTCCCACCCCCCATTTCTATTCCCCGTCTTCCCATGTGCAACCTTCCTAATATGTTTGATATGCATCTTTTTGTTTGTATTTATTTTTAGAAAATGTTTATTGTATTGTGTGCAAAAAAAATTAATAAAATTCCTTTTAGTCCTAAAAAAAAAAAATAAAATAAAAAGTACATGGCTTCTGTGTTGCCTCTATAAATCAGACACATGGTCATTTATTTTATAAGACATTTAAAACTGATCAGTTAACCTCATTTCGATGTACAACAAGGAAAAGAATCTTGCTTACTAATGAAATTAAACAAAAGCATCAAGTCTATTTTTCATGATATTAGCACATTTTGAAGTCACATTTCTGACCCTAAAAATGAGCTCACATCTGTTGGGAGTAATAATATATTACTATAATTTAAAAGCATGCTGAGGCAAGAAATCAAAGGAACCCAACAGATTAGGACCAAAGATGGAATTTCTATGAAAAAATATTTTGGAAAAAAATTGCTAATATATTTAAATAATTTATTAATTTTGTAAAAACTAAATAAGATAGAGTAGTAAATAATTAACAACATTATATACAACTCTCAGAAACTATCTCACTGCAAATATTTATAAGCTGTGACAATGCTGAAGTTTACCTGAGTTCTGTTCTTTCAGAGAACAATAAAAGTTATAAAACCCACCAATCTATTTTTCCCAAAATCTTCCCACACTTTTGTGCTGGGAAATGGCTCATTGTAGACTACAGCTCTTTCCCATATGGCTTTGAAAAGGCTCCTTGTCCACTCTTCTTCATGCCTCCCGTAAGTCTTGCTGTGGTCTCGCTTGTTTACTGAGGACAAGTCCTCATACATTTCCCCTTTTGCCTGAACCTGCTGACGAGGCCAGATACAGACTCCACAACTCTCTATTCTTTGTCTCATGAGTGATTAACTGAGATTAGAGCTGTTTATTCCCCTGAAGCTGGTGAAGCGTGGAGAAAAACATTTTCTGTTCAGATAATTGACTGAGACTCTCCCTGCTTGCAAAGCAATCCAGCTGTTCAATCAACCCATCTGTAGCATCTTTACTATGTCTTATAAACATGTGAGGCACAAAAACTCTGCTGAGACACTCTCATCTGCAGATCTGGGTGCTCAGCCTATCACAGTAGCCCAAATAACATCTTTCTCTCTCTCTCTCTCTCTGTCTCCTTTTAAATCTCTGGTAACTGTTTACACTGTTTATTTTCATTTCTGTATTTTACAGATGTTTATCATTATTTATGCAATACATGACTACAGAAACATTGTATATGAGGAATGCACAAGTTCACAAGTAGAGTGACTCATTTGTAAACCAGACCCTGTACTTAGCTCTGACACTAAAATCTATTTATAAGATGATACCCTAAAAATGTTATAAAATAACAGGAAGACAAATTTTTAAAAGGTTGCTTTAATATTATTGTGTTAAAACTATGATACAATCATATAAAGTTTCATAATAGGCCACAGAGAAAGAATACTTGGCATTTCAGACAACCTCACAAATATGTTCAGATGACCAATGATCTGAGACTTAAAGGAAAGAACTAGTGAGTTTGGTCAAAAGAAAGAATAATAGAAGGCTCTGCTACATGGAGGGACCTACACAAACACAGGAAGTTACCTTGCCTTTGACTCTTTTTTTTTTTAAGCAACAAAATGTCTAACCTTTATGACCAACCCCTAGGAATCCAGGCAGCCAATTTAGCTACTGTTGGACCCTTTATCCAAGACAAATAAAAAATTTGACACTTAAAACATTTCAATCACAAAGAGGACACAAAAACCTACAAGTAAATGCTGCCTTATATAAAGATATGCTCAATGTTGAATAACCTTATAATATGTATTAAAAACTGATAGCCTATACACATATTGGAGAAAATCATCATTATGTTTGCATTATATTGACTCATTTCATAAACATTTGCAACATTGTTCTAAAAGTTTGTTTCATATATATTTCTTCCTAGATATATGATTTGGGCATTATTGAAATAATCATTGTTCTTAAAATATCTTTGTCTATTTTCTATTTCTCTTTTTGCATTGTTCTTTTTATACCAGGAGAGCCCTTGCCTGATTTTCCTGCAGTGAATCTTTATTCCAATGACTTTTCCTTCATTGCAACTAAGTTACCCATGCCTTTAGTGTGCTACTATGAACAAATCTTTATTTGTGCACTTGTCACATTGAACAGACCTTAATTGTTCTTGTATTTGTTTCCCTCCCAGGAAAATAAAATTTCATAAGAGTGGTAGCCATAGCTTGTTTATTTCCAATTCCTGGTTCTTAGCTCAGTGCCTAGAAAATAGCAGACCCTAAAAACAGTATCTTTAGTAAAAAAAAAAAAAAAAAAAAAAAAAAACAAAACAAAACAAAAAAACACATGAGAGAGGAAAAAAAAGAATGAGATACTCAAGTCTGAATAGAATAAAATGATTCAACAGGTAATAAGCATATAACACAAATTGAAGCCACTTGTTCCTGAACCTGCTAAGTGAGTTTTATTTAAAGAGGCAAAAAGGAGGCAGTGGAGTAATCTGAGGAAGGAATATAATATTTTCTGAGTAAAACAAAAATAGCTATGATTAATGTTTCCAAACAAAGACATTATTGTCATATTTTAAGGCAGTTTATATGACTCTCTATGTGTTTAGATAAATGGTTGGGTGGTAAAAAGGGAGAACAGCTGAGTTTAGAGATAGAATACAATACATTTTAGTACTTGATTTTATATAGTGAACATAAGACTGGGAAGAATGATAGAGATTCATAGACTGTGAGATTGGGGAGTTATTAAAATCCTTTGAAAAATTATTAGAATAAAGAAATATATGGGAATGGAAGGAAAGCATTTGGCCTTATTTCTACTCAAGTACGTCTAGAAGGCTGTGTAACACATGAGGATAGAGACGGAAAAGGGTCAAGTCCAGAAATACAAATCAAAATCATCCGGCACATTAGATATTTGAAACCATATGAATAGATGACCAAGAAAAATAAGGGGCACTGTGTTTAAACCTTCAGGCCATTTATTTATTATTGGTTAACAAGTATTACACGGGTGTAGAAAAGCACACAAGTGATTTCGTTAGAGCAAACGATGCCTTCCCAGGCTTTCAATATGACGGAGATCAGAGTGACAAAACGGCATTTAGAAAAGAAGATGGATGGGGCAAGAATGTCTTGAAAATGAAATTTATTCCTACATGCTTAAAGGCAACAGAGAATGTAGTGTTTGAAAGACAGTGTTTAATTATCTGAAAAAGGAGAGTCGGTGAGGAAAAGTGTCCTCGGTGAGTATAACACTTTTTAATAACTGCTATCTTATCTTGAGTGAACTCTTTTAATAGAACAAGTCTCTCATGGAAGATTAAACATTTCAAAAAGTAGCATTTAGTGACATCTTCCTTGTGTGTTTTAGTACATTTGTTCATTACTTCAGCAATCTTACAGACAAACATATTACACTTCCAGTATTCTGGGAGTAGAAAATAGCAACAGGAAACTTTTATTGCAATATTATTGCCATAAAATATTACAGGAATTTGGGGAATATATTATTACTGCAGTTTGAGATATAAAAGCATTCAATGATTGTGACTATGATGAATTTCCCAATGTCTCCATGGTTGGGTAAAGAGAGAGAACAGAATCTTTAATTTTCGATTTAACATTTACCTGTCAGATCTGACAGAGTTTTGTATTTTAAGTGTCTAAGAATCTGTGCATGCCTGCTGGCAAGAATTCTTAGAGTATGCACAAGTGGATGCTTTATTTTTGATACAAAAATTTGAATTCAAAAACAGTCGTTTCAAATGTGTATTTATTTTTCAGAATTAATTCAGTATTAAAAAACATGCCAGACTGAAGTTGAGGAATGAGCCTTAGGAAACATTTATATAACAAATCTAGATATTTATATTACTTAACTAATTGTACATAATGAAAGTCAATCAACCACATGATATTTTTATATTTTAAAAAATTAAAAGTCAATCCTTCCACTTCCACAGTCTTATATCCCAATATGGTTTGTTTGATTAAGCCTTCTCATAAATAATCTACAATGACAGATTCCCTTTATATGAATAATCATAGTTCAGAACTTCTCAAAGTCATCCATTAGGGTTGGAACCCTACTATATCATAATCATTAATAGGTATGTTCTCCTTTCTTTTTTGTGTACTCTGAAAATCACACCCGCTTCTTCCAAACTCCTGTTAATGTTGATAGTTTGACCTTCTCCCATAAATCATGAATGTTCTTGATGGTACCTAGAATGGTGAATACTTTCCAGAGGTTTTCAATTTAGTTAATTTAGAAGGTAATCATATAATGATAATGCTCATATAATTAATAATTAAACATCTAGCAATATTTTATATGAGACACTTTTTTAAATACTGAGCAAACATTCTTTTTAACTTTGAGAATTACACTGTAACTGATACTCCTCCTTGCATTTTGCAATGGTCTTTGTGCCAAATAAATAAATGAAATGAGCCATTTGATAAATGAACCTGTTTTTATTTTCTTGGAGTTCCCTTTCAACTTATTTCAGTGAATGTGGGCATTATCACTCCAATTATAAGAATGTAAGCATCAGAGCTACAGTAGTAAAAAATATAGTATCCATCCATACATCCAACCACTGTTCCATTTAGTTACTCAATCCATCTTTTATCAATTATCTATGATATGGTAAACAAATACTGTTGGCTGGTTATAATATATCGTAAGATATCAATACCATATATTATGTTATGTTAGCATCTGGGAATACAAAGAAAATATATTCAGTCCCTATCATATAGAAAGACAGTCTGGTTTAGATGCCATCTTCAGAGTACATAAAAGAGAAAAAATACACATCAACAATTATAATATAGTAGAATATATACATTTGCTGTAGAAATAAATATTAAGTATTATATAGGAGAGTTGAGGAAGGAAAAATTCTGCAGATGGCTAAGAAAAGCATGCCAAAGGAGTTTGTATTTTAATTGGACTTTCAATTTTAAAAAGAGTGTGTATGTAATCCATATATATTTGATTCAGGTGCCAGCAAGAGCTAATTTGGAAATTTAACACATTTGACTCAAATTCCCATTCAATACATTGTACATGTCCAAAGCACGTATTATTTCTGCAGATTTTTGGGAATTTATATTTTCAGAGACATTTCTCCTTCTAGTCTCCCATGTTCACAGATTGCATACTGGATTTCAGAGCAGCAGCCGCATCAGATTCCACTCAAAACAAACAAACAATTTCAATAATATTAATGGATATGTTTCAGAGAACTTAATGTAGTCTATGATGTTGTTTTCTGAATCCATCAACATGAGGCATGTTTTGATAAGGTGTCATTGTGATACCATTTCATGTAAATATAAAGAAAGCCAATATATGTGATGAAGTATGCTTATATTTTAAAATAAAGATTAGTCTTTTTCTCCAATCCACATATATGCCTAATACGGCACATTGAAATAAAGCTGGGTTTCCTACACAATTGATTGACACAAAATATTTATTATGGATCTCAACAAAGAAAGATTTTTAGAGTCTTTGGTTAACTTGGCAGTGATGGCCATTAGAATTTTTTTCTTTCCTGACAGAGGTAATCAGTCAACTTAATGTATATGTCAGGAAAAATCCTCATATAATATCTAATTCCACAAGGCCATCATATAATGTTTATGTTCAATAAATCTGTTTAAACAGAAAAGAGAAGATAACGAATCACTGTCCCCATGAAATGAGAAAAAAATTCAACTCTATTTTCATTATTTTATAAATTTAAATGAATATATAAATCTAGCAAAAATTAATTTAAATAAAATTGGTCTGATATACTATGCAATTGCTCTATTTAAGCTACAGCAATCTCTCTCTCTCTCTCTCTCTCTCTCTCTCTTTCTTTTAATGACCTCAGGTCCCCAGGTGCTCTTAGTGGCAATATCTCAAGTCAATTCAGTTTAAATTGTCTGACAAGGATTTTAGGCTTTGAAATCACCTGGATTTTCTAAATGTAGGCATGAACCTTTATGGGTCATTTATACTGCATTAAATTTTGCTTTATATTTTGTCACGCAATAAAGTTTACTTTCATATTTTATACACACTATTTTAATGCTCTGTTTTCTCCTTATATATAACAAGATCACCTAAGTTATTTGCAACCTAATATAGTTCCTAAGCAACTTGAGTATAGTGAGTCATTTTTTTAGTACCCATATTATTTAGTACTTTGCTTAGAAAATTATTTATTATTGATTTTATCTGCCTAGTTCCATAAATGATTAAGCTTTTGCACATGGCATACAATATAAGTTTGGTAACTGTTGTTTTAACTAAAGAATTGATGAAAATCGAAATAACTGCTTAATAAGTGAGACCCTCTCCTAGGATCTTGAAAGAATTGTTGAATTATCTGCTTCTTAGTTTATTTGACAGTTTTCAAAGATTTTTCTTTTAGGTAGTTGTTAAACACTTTATCTATCTGCAACCCACCCAAGAAAATCAGATTCAATGTGTTTTATTCATTCATGTATCTTCAGAATTTCACAGAGTACTTTGCACTTTGTATAGATCTATTGAATAAAGAATTATTTTGGCCCACAAAATCCCTTTCTAATTTGATCTATAAGACCATATGTAAGTTGGTCCCTATCTAAAATTCTAATTTCATATTGTACCACTTGTGACACTTACTTTGTATATCTCTCTGCTTATTTCTTGATTCCCAGCCATACTGTAATTATTTCTCTCTTGATCACTTCCTTTTTCTTTCCTCTGCCTGTAATGATCTTCCTAAGATTTTCAAGTGTATTATTAGTTCTCATTCTTCAAATCTCAGTTTGCCACCTTGTATTGTATTCACAGTACATTTCCCTGCCTGAAATCACTTTATATATCTATTTATTTAACCTACTGGATAATAACATAGACCTCTTTTATTTTGTCCACCCCTCTCTTCTCAACATCAAGAGCAATAACTGGTATACATTAGGGATTCATAAATATTTTTAAATTTTCTACACAAAAACACATAGTCTAGCATATAATAAATGATTCACAGAGCACATTGTAGAAATTTTCCCTGCTTCTGCACATTTTACATTACGTCTTTTTAATGTATTACCCTCTTACCTCTGAATGTCTGTAGAAAAACTTCACTTAAGCATCTTTCTCTCTCCTGCCATTTTCCCCCTGGGACCTAAAATTTATTTTATTTGATCTCCTTTATCTCACTGTTCTAGTGGAAAAGAGGATACCTCTTTTTGTTAGACAGAAAGCAAAGTTGGCTAAAGTAGACTACCTCTTATGTTCATTTTCAAATTTTCAAAAAAATGTATTTTTTCTTACTTGAACATGAAAAGACGAGAGGAAGAGCTCTCAATCGTATGAACAACAGAACAATCACATTAAAGGAAGAAAAGAGACGTTACAGATTAAACATGATTCCTAGGGTTAAAGTCTTGGAGCTGCACTTCATAATTTCTATTTTGTTCCTTTTTTTTTTCACTAAATGAAGGTATCATACTAACCTGTCTTAGCCTTAGTTTAGTTTTTCATTCATAAAATGGAGATCTCAGAACCTACCTGATGGGAATAATAATACACCTCAAGAGATTTTGGAGTAGGTAAAAATGAAATAAATGTTAAAAAGTGCTAACTTTTAATGAATATTTATAACGTGCTGAGAACTATTGTAAATATTTTATATGTATTCACTTATTTAATCTTTACAACAACCATATGAGATATTGATGTATTCCATCCTGTTCTAGAGAGGAAAAAATCTGAGCCCCGGAAACTTTAAGCAATTTGCCTGAAATTAGTTTTCATCCAAAGAAAATATATCCTAAATGATCATTGTATTAGTCTGTTTTCACACTGCTATAAAGCTACTACCTGAGACTGGGTAATTTATAAAGAAAAGAGGTTTAACTGACTTACAACTCCTCATGACTGAGGAAGCCTCAGGAAGCTTACAATCGTAATGGAAGGGGAAGCAGGCACCCCTTCACAAGCTGGCAGGAGAGAGAGCCTCTGAAGGAGGAGCTGTCAAACACTTACAGAACCGTGAGACCTCGTGAGAACTCGCTCACTATCACAAGAACAGCATGGGGAAAACCACCCCTATGATCCAACCGCCTCTCACCAGATCCCTTGCCCGACACTCAGGGACTATGAGGATTACAATTTGAGATGAGATTTGGGTGGGAACACAGAGCCAGACCATATCAATCATCCTATTAGATTAAATGTCATTTCATGGCAAGATCATTTCTTAATATTAGCAGAAAGTACTGATGTTGCTGTGATTTGAATTGGGCCTTCAGCATCAGAGATCACTAACTTGTTATACTATTTCTATACAAACTGTATACCTTGTATCTTACACTAGCAAGCTATATTATCTCCATGTAATAAATTGGGTTTTATAAACATAATTGTCAAAGAAACTATGGCAGATGAAGAATTAGCAAGACAGAAGGAAGAATCTAGATGAAATCTGGCAGATATAGTTTACTTAGGTTTTCCTAAGAGATGCATCAGTTTGTTAGTGAAGAAATACTGGAGGTTTATATCAGAATCATACCATATGAACATTATAATTACTGTAAATACAACATTCTTAATAAACCTTTGTGTTGCATTATTACTGATTCTTATATTTTCTCTGGTTATTGGTAAGCTTAGCTAGCTAGATGGAGTGAAACTTTTCTTTCTATTGCAGTCAATCTAAAAATCCAAAGTAGGCAAATTCATCTTTGATGAATCTCAGTGAAATTTTACATTACTTCTAATTTTCTGAATTAACACATGAACATTAATTTCTCTTTTTTACTTTTTGCATTGGTGTTGAGGCACATAGTTTTGGCTGTATCTTTTCTATAGTGCCTGCATGTTTACATACACATGTGTTCATGTACATTGCCATGTTAGAAAAATTACTGAATTACTCTGATTAGAGTTTATCTTTCATCTTAACAACAACAGCAACAACAAATGAATGCTGAAAAAATAATGAATGCATTGCAGCATATTGTTAGTAGTCGTTATTATGAAGAAAATGGTTTGCCTCTGTCTTTCACAAATAGAACGTACAACATGCTCTGGCCCAGCCACACTCAGTATCATCCCATAGCGGTGAGTACCCTGCAGCCAGGGAGCACGTGATGGAAGCTTTGTGCTGCTAATATAAGGACTAGTGCTGTGATTTGCTCTGACAGGTCTGTCATTGCCACATTTCTAAAAGGGTGGCCAAGCTGGGGGTGCTGTACAATAGAAACAGACCTTCTAATTCAGTGATATTTAATTTAACAAGAATAATAATTTAGGATATATATGTCTCCTGAGGGGGATAAAAACATGAAACAACTGAATTTTGCGGATATATTATTGAATGCAAGACTAAATTATAAAGAGTATTAAGATTTCAAGGATGAAGCTTTTAACTGCATTAAATATATCAAGTAAAATTTAAGCTATAATTATAGTTATGATTATAGCGACCATTTCCCGGGTAATCTACACTGTTCCAGATACTATGCTTTTCACTTCTGGTATACGATCTACTAAACTCATGCACTATTAATCACTCAATAGTTTAACTGACTAGGTTATTGTGTGATATATGGTAATCATTCATGTAAGATGCTATAAATGGAGCTGGAGTGCAGGTCGAAATGATGACTGGCCCCGGGGTGTTTATTGTGAAAGAAAATGATACATCATTTTGTAAAACTGAGTTAAATATGATTAAGCAGTGCAGAATGTGATGCAGGAACATAACCAAGAAACAATGATAAACTAGGGGGGATAAGATTAGAATCCCCTCGGTGTAAATAAATGTAAAACTAGTATCAAACGAGTGAGTTTTGTGAGGAAAAATGGTGAGGGGAAAGGGCAAAAGAATTAAGGAGTAGAGGCAAATAAAATATTTTTCATGCATCATGCAGGTAGCATGTATTGATTGACAATTCCCAGTTGGGAAGTACTAGGAAGTTTCCAGGGAATTAAACAACTTCAGAATGGGCAGGACGAGCAGAGAGCAGTAAGGCTGGAGACACCAAGGGTGAGGTCACAGCACACCTTCTCAGACAGGCATCTAAAGGAGTTTGGCCTTTTCTATAAAGGCAATAAATAGGCAATGAAAGGTTTTGAGCCATGGAATGATATTTGTTTTAGAAAAATCCCTGAGAATGTAATCTGGAGAGTAGCAAGAGCAAAAGAAGGGAGAAGTGGCAAGAGGCTGCAGTTTTCAGGTGAAAATGATGGTGGCCTCGAGAGGGTAATAATAGTGGATAGAGAGTAGAAATGAAAGATACTTTCCTTTGTGTTATTTTATAGATGAGGAAATTAATTGGCTTAGACGGACTTGAAGAGATTTCAGATCTTAAATTATAAATGAAATAAAGATATTTAGATAGAAACTACAATCATCAATTAAAAACAGGTAAAATTTTAAAATAATAAAAATTTTTTCTTTCCCTCTCTATAAAAATACATGCATGTAGATATATGTATGCATACATCTATATAGTATTAACTCTATTAATTTTTCAAAATTAAAATTATACTTCTGGTTATGATTTCTAAAATAACTATTTCCCTGTGTTTTGTTTTTATGTGAGAAGTGTTTCTTCATATTTAACATTATTTCATTTAACATTTGAAATTTTAGAATAAAATGGGATCCTTCTACCATTCAAGCATCACATATATCCTCAGAAATGCAAACTCTGTGATGTAACAGCTCAAGACAGAAAAATTACAAGTCCTGTCTGATCTTCAGATACCACATATTTAACATGAGAAATACAGCGTCCACTTCAGAGGCCTTCTGTAGATTTTAGAAGAGCATATGAATGTAAGAGCTTAAAATGCTTATTATAAAACACTCGGAGCTGACCAGTAAGACAAGTGGCTTGAATAAAAAGAAACTGAATCAGCCACATGATTGGAAGGCCAAATGGAAATAAATGTAACATGAGTCGAATGAAAAAGTGCCGAAAGATGAGCCCACTTAAGTTTGCTCAAAGTGGTATTGTCAGTGGTGAGGATAGACCTGGAAGTTTATGGACACTAGGTGGGGTCTTGTGGCCTCTTTGGCCCTGGACCCCAGAAGGTTAACCTATGGTATGGAGGACAATGCAGAGCTTAAGGAAAAAAAAAAAATGGGGCCAATGTCACATGCTTAGAAATATCAGGGATGAACGAGAAAAATGGTGTTTTTATTGAAAGTCACTATTTACATTCATCATAGCACCTAGTCTTAGTCAACTTTGCACAGTAGGTAATTAGCATGGATGTCACAGTAGCAACTTTGTGTGCACATTCTTCCTCCAAGGCAAAGAAACCTGGGTTCCTCCCTGCAGCTGGGTCTCAGTGGTCTAGGCTGTACACAAGACTGAACATTCAGAACATGCAGGACAGTATAGCTGTGGGACCAAATATCTTTCCAGCCACCAATCCAAACAAGCCAACCCACTGTAACTTCTAGTGACATCCGGATGGAATACACGTGTTTGGAACTCAAGATAAAGGCTGAAAGTTTTCTCTAGTGGCAGGGATTGAGTCATTGGTGCTTTCAAAGTGTGGCATTTGGGGAGAATGTGCACTCATGTGTACTGAACTTGTTTGTATGTAATTTCTAGAGTCAGACAACATGGCATCAGTTCCATTTGTAATGCCAAAATGTGCCAGATGACTGAGCTTGAGCAAACTCTGCAGGCTATTCATGCCTTAGTTTTCTCTTCAGTAAAATTGGATTTCTTTGGGATTTTAAATTTTAGTTAAAGCACAGTAGTGAAATAGGATTATGGATGCTGCGAGTGCAATAGCTAAGGAGACTGAAAGGAAATATGCAGGAAAAGTTTTGCAATTCAGAGCTACAAATTATCTTAAATTTGTCTATTCCTTGGTATCGCTGCCTAACAATTAGAGGAGTATTTCCATCATGTGGAACATTATCCCTCCATAATGGTCACACTTCTAACCATGTACTAAAACAAGGAGGAAACATATTTGCATATTTGTGAACATGAGAGAGAGGCAATGAAGTGGATATTGGACGCAGTTTATAAAATTCAACAAAAATGTGCACATGGCTGTGAATAGGGCAATTTATGAGGGAATTCAACTAGGAAACCTCTATATTCCAGTGAAACTCAAGAGGCTCTAAAAATTCTTCTATTATCAAAATAATTTTGCAAAATAATGAAAACAAGTGAAGCAGGCTGCCCTCATGAAATAGAAGTGCAGACGTTGGGCCGGAAGTCTAGCTCAGATTTGGAGCCCCTTAGGCTGAATTCCCCAAAATCAGGACCTTGAGGAGGAAGATTAAGCAGATCTTGTCCTCTTTACTAAGAATCTCTCTAAGAAAGACCTATGGTCGCAGTGGAGATTAATTTTCTACTAGGTGGGAAACTTGGATCTAAATAGAATGTGACATTTAACACTGTAACTCAGCAACCTGTGTGGCAGGTGGATTCCGAAAACAGTTTCAAACGACATAGGTGTACACTGACAAAAAATATATGAGGTGGACACATTGAGATTCTAACCCTGGGCATTTATAAGGGCTTGGAATATGTGCTGATGGTCAGCACGCATGCTGTTTACCCTCTAAGGCTCAGTGAGTTCTCCTGACAGGACTGCCCTCCCCAAATAAGAGCCAAGACCTTGTTGTGTGAGGCTGAAAGAGCAGGTCAGTCAGCAGCTAATCAGCAAAATGGAAAGTACTCTGACAGGTAGTTAAAAATCGATATGAGGTTTGGAGAAGACAAAAGGGGATGGACAGGAAGGTTAAACAAAGTTGAGCAACTGCAGAAAGCCACTGTCACCCTCCCTAGGACTGAATGAGCAAGAGGAAATCTGCTGTTACTCAGAGCTTCCCATCATCGTGCCACTTAGCCCCCCTGAGGTGGGGACCCAGCTTTGGAGCAGCGTCCCAGAGGTTGCCCGTGCTGGCTGCTTTTGCCACACTCACTGCTAGCCATTACCAGGCATGCCAGCAAAAGCAGAGAAAAAATATCTCATCTCATTCCCCCCACCAATCTCCTACTTACACTTTGCATTTGCAGAATATAGTAGGAGGCTGGCTGGCAGAGTATCTGGGAAAAGTAATTGTGAGGATGGCTTTAAAGGGCAAATGCAAAGCTGAGAAATAACAGATGCAGTGCATCACAGGCTAATTGCCCAGAGATGTTTCCCTTTTAAGTTTGTAAGAGTCAGTACCAATGGGGTTATTGACTGTGAGGGTCAGGAAAGTCTGAAGGGAACCAGAAACTGAGGATTTACTTACTCTCTTGGTAGAATTAAACCCAACGTTGCTTCGTTTAAGCCAAGGCTAACTTAATGATCTCTACGTATGCAGGGATATCACTGCTAAATCCAGAATCCTTGACATTGTTGGGAAGAACTAGTGCACTGAGAGAGGACCTATCTCGGGAAACATAAGAAGTGGATGCGAAAAGAGAGAAAATGAGTAGAGCCACCTGAAAGCAAAATAATTATTCGTTTCTTTTATCTTTACACACTCAATCAGAAAATAAATTGTAGGATACATTTGGAAGGATATATACTGGTTGATAAAGATCGTAAAACTCAGATTTTTATTGACTGCTTGCACCAAATTCATATTATGTTAGAAAGAAAAATACATACATGTGAATATATACATAGACTTACTTCCTTCAATTTGAGATTCCTTTAATTCAATCTCTTCCATTTCTTCCTTCAATCTCAAATGGAAAGAAGTCCATGAAAGTGTGGCTTCTAGTACAACATTTAAAAATAAAAGATTACTAAGAGTCTCAGAGAGAGAGAAAGAAAGGGGGAGGAGGAGCAAGAGAAGGAAGACGAAAAGCGGGGAGAAGGAGGAAGAGAGGGAGGAAAAGGGGGAGGCGGAGAAGGAGCAGGAGGGAGGAGAAGAGAAAGGAAAAGGAGAACAAGGAATAGGAGGAAGAGGAAGAGGTGGTAGAAGTGATAATCTGGTTTTGTAGAAGTAAAGAATTGGAAGATAAAATATATGGTGAGAAAAATGGAGAGAAGCTATTAGAAAAGAAATGGAGAGAAGCATGAGGCAATGCAGTGTTGAGTAAGAATCTTGTTAGCAGGCATGATCAATATCTTGCGAAAAAGCAATAGGATTGCGCCCTGTGTTTCCCTGTTGGACAATAGATAAATCTGAGGGAGGAGACTTTTGGGAGAAGGGAGCTATATTAATAAGGGTAAACTTAATTTTTACATGGAAATAATAATAATATAAATACAAATTTTCTTGATAAGAGTATTTCTGTCATGACACATAAGAATGTAAATCAGGGAATAATCAGGGAAGTGGAGATGGTAGGGACGCAGGCAGCTAACATTGTATGGCTTCTGAATTTTACTTGCCCCTATTTACTTTTCCAATTCTTCTTGGAAATAGGAAAAGAAGGTCAAACATTCTGAAAAAATATTTGAGCGAGGAATGCAAACTTTACAGAGGGTCTTTTGGTTGGACGTCAGTGGCACGACTACATGCCACACAGGGAAGTTGGATGTGTGCCCAGACATAAGAAATACAAGGAGACAAGGCCACAGGGGACTCCTCAGTTTGGTGAGGAAGGGCAAGAATTCTCCTGGTCCTAATGGCGCAAACCCTATATTAAAAGTAGACAAGCCAAGTGAAAACTTTTCACTCAAATCCGATCTGACTGAAGACTTCTAATTCTGCTCAGAATGTTCAAAGTTGCAAGAAAATGTCACTCTCATCCTAAAATTTAGAATTGGCTGGATAATGTAGAAAATCACAATGGCTCTTGAGCCCAGGAGATAGCTGAGCTTGTGAGGCAACCACAGAGTCTGCATCTGAGCTGTGACGGGCCTCTCTGAGGTGAGGGGTGCAAGCTCTTTTCCACTGGCCTCCACTAGGTGCTCAACGGAAAGATTACGGCAGAAAAAACGACCAGGGTAACGACTAGGTGCAGAGGTGTGCAGAGATCATTGATTGCTACTGGGGGACAGGGAGAAACATCAGACAACTCCGTGGACAGCAAAAATGAACAGTGTAAAAGGAAAATAGCATCTCAGGACCTCAAACTCACTGTGCCAAAGGGAAAAGTTAAGCTTAGGAACTGGATCATGCAACACTGCCTCCCATTTTGTTCCTAAATAGGTAGCTGCAAATATAGCAGCCCACATACCTCTTCAGGGGGCCTCCTTTATCATTTGCTCACAGGAAAATTCCTTGTGGGCTCCAAGATCTTTACCCTAAAACGGAGTTTTGTTGAATTTCACCCTGACATCAATCAAACATTGATTATCTTCACAAGTACAGGACAAGCCAAGCAAGAAATCGTCTCTCCACTCACCTGAGACCAATGCATATTTGACCGCTTCCTTTCCTCTGTGTTTATCTTATATTATGTAAAGATGCAGACTTACTGAGCATGAAGGGAATGCATGGCTGACTGTCCCTCTACATGCTCTTTTCACACGTAAAATGTGAATTCAGTGAACACTGATTAAAGCCTCGAAACAATGCACCCACTTGCGTCTTTTATCTATCCTCCCCTTTTTTCCTTTCCTCTCCCCTACTGTCTGCTCTTTCCTCTTTAAATATTGAGATCCCTACACTCTGTCAAAAGCATAGATCACAAATGGTTCTGTGATTTCGTGTTCCTTTTACCCAGGCACGTCCTCAGCCTTGGCAAAATAAAGCTCTAGATTGATGGAGACTCACCTTAGTCATTTTCTTTGGTTTTACAACAGAACGCAAAATGCTTAAGGATGTTTCCTCGTTAAAAACAAAAGCAAGATATCACATTCCCAGGCAATATCATGCCAAAGATACAGCAGGGCACAGTAGAAGCAAACCTTTTTTTCCCTTGGGGGTGGGACAAAAACAAAACAAAACAAAAACCCTTCTTGGTCATCGTACACCACAATAAAAAGCAGAGGTGAATGTCACCAGAAGAGGTAGGGAACTGTCTTAACTACGACCTGCCACACATACAAGGCAGAGCTATGGCCAAGGGTGGGGTCTTTGTGTGACAGGAGGACTAAGAAGCCGCTGACATGGAGACCTAAGTCCACAGGCCCTGCCCAAGATTAAGACTGGTCCAGGATAACAGAAAAAAAAAGAAAAAAAAAAAAGAAAAGAAAACAGACATTCACATTACAAGACTAACACCAAATATCCAGCAGTAGCAGTCTATTGTTTGGGGAGGAGGCAAGAGTATAGAGAGGGGCCTCCTCTATGGACAGTCATGCAGGATCTAAAAGGTCAAGGGAGAGCAAGAACCCTGGAAAAGCCTCCAGGAAGGCAGGCCCCGTAGTCAATACAAGGTAATGCCTGCCTGTTGCCAGACAAGCTTGAAGCCTGTGGACACCAAGGGTAAAGATAACAGTAATACAGGCAAATCCAAGCTCAAACATTGATTGATTGACTCAATCAATACATCACACTATTGTCCTGACAGAATAGGGGTAGCTATTCTTTGGCATTGGTGGTATTTATCTCCGTCTATGCTATTCTTCCAAACATTGTCTCATTTTAATTCTAAAGAATAATGGCAAAATAGACAACCCATTGCTAAAAGACAAATTACTCAACAAAATAAGACTCAAAGATAATTCAGGTATTAGAATCATGACACATACTGTCATTATACAAAATGTCAATATTTTGTTCATTATGGATTTTTGAATTAATTGTGATTTTTTTCTATTGCCTTAAAATATCACTTTTCTTCATTACCAATTTTCTATTGCCCCCTTCAATTTTGCCTCACTCACCTCTTCCTATTTTATCAAACAGAAACTTTAAAATAAAACTATTAATATCTTAAATTATCCAGTGCATAATAAATAAGGACTTTCAAAAGAAGTATAAATATCATTTGAGTCTCCTCCCAAAGAGGAGAAAGAAGCAACAGGGAAGAAGTGTATTTGAACAAACAACGACTGAGGATTTTTCAAAATGAATGCAAAAGGAAAAGGAAAAACCTAGAAACATCACAGTAAAATTGTTGTAAATGACAAAGAGAATGTGGAGAGGCCAGTCAGGAAAAGAAAAATATGTGATACACAGAGAAACAAAATAAGACTTACAGGTAGCTTCTTACCCAATTAATAGAGCAAGATCATTGCAAACCCAATTAATAGAGCAAGATTGTCAAAATACTAAAGAATAGCAAATCATGTTAACTCAGATTTCTAGACCTAGTGAAAATATCTTTAAAAAGTTAAAGTAAAATAAGACTTTTTTAGCAAATTTGCTTTTTTGGCAAATAATGTTGAGAAAAGACATTGCCATAAGACCTGCACTAAGCACCAAATAAAATGTTAGAGAAATATCTTTAGAAGTAAGGTGCTGCCAGATGAAAATTTGAATCTATAGAAGAAATAAGGATAATTGGAATGGTAAACATGAAGGTAAGTAGGACGTATATACACATACGTATTTCTTGATAATCTAGAATAAAAATGAAATCAATTATTATCCAACATGTCAATGTTCTAAGCACCCCAATTAAAAAAAGTCTGTTGAGTTGTATAGAAAACAATACTCAAATACATGCTGTCTAATCAAAAATGTATTAAATAAAAACATTGATGCATTAAAAGTAAAATCACGGGCTGGGCATTGTGGCTCACGCCTGTAATCCCTGCACTTTGGGAGGCCAAGGCAGGTGGATCACCTGAGGTCAGGAGTTCAAGACCAGCTTGGCCGAGATGGTGAAACCCTGTCTCTACTAAAAATACAAAAATCAGCCGGGGTATGGTGGCATGCACCTGTAATCCCAGCTACTGGGGAGGCTGAGGAAGGAGAATCGCTTGAGCCCGGGAGGTGGAGCTTGCACAGGGCCAAGATTACACCACTGCCACCCAGCCTGGGTGACAGAGCGAGACTCTGTCTCAAAAAAAAAAGGAAAAGGATGAAATTATATCATACAAACACTCATCAAAATAATTGCTTTCACGCCTGTAATCCCAGCACTTTGGGAGGCCAAGGCGGGCGGATCACGAGGTCAGGAGATGGAGACCATCCTGGCTAACACAGTGAAACCCCATCTCTATTAAAAATACAAAAAATTAGCCGGGCGTGGTGGCGGGTGCCTGTAGTCCCAGCTACTCCGGAGGCTGAGGCAGGAGAATGGCATGAACCCGGGAGGCGGAACTTGCAGTGAGCCGAGATCGCACCACTACACTCCAGCCTGGGCAACAGAGGGAGACTCCATTTCAAATAAATAAATAAATAATAATAATAATAATAATTACTTGATATTTTAAAAAAGCAAAAGGAAAAGAAGACTAGGTAAGAAAAAAAAACCTCCTTAGATGGTAGAACTCAGGTTTACAATTAAAAATTATTCTGGTGTCAGGTTAGTTATATGTTTTGACCTCTTTAAATGCTCTGAACTATGATGTGGAGTAACAGTGATGCTGCTGCTGCTGCTGCTGACGGTGGTGGTGTTTTAATATTGAATAAAAGTTGTGGAAAATAAATTTCATTTCTGCCAGTTAACTAAGATTGCAAAGTTCAACATCTAGCTCTTTTTGAAACCAACGTTGAACCCCAGATTTGTATGATCTAAAGGGATTTTTTTTCCTATTTTTTTAAGTAGAAAGAAATTAGTTTATATTTAAGAAACACAATCTGAATCTAACAAGAAAGAAAGCCAACACCCATGAGACCTCATATCATTGCCTTCAAATCTACCTTGGAATAAAATTAGAATAACTTAGCAGAACTTCCAAAATGACAGAAGTTAAATTTTCAGTGCCCCTAAGGGTCTTGAGCATTTAACCTCGCCTCACATATTTCCAAAGGCTTTGATTAAAGTAGTTCAAGGACCACAGCTTATGGTGAGCAGATCAGAGGCCTCCAGCATGCTACTATTTAATTCAATTTCCCTTCTGAAACACTAGGTACTAAAAAGTGCCCGGTGACATTTAGAAACTACAAAACTCTGCAGTTCAATTCCATGGACTCCTTCAATCTGGCCTGCTTGGCTCCCTCTACTGCTTTTCTGCTAGCAAAAGATTTAGTTCTACAAATTGAGGTAGTATGTGTTGCAGGTTTGACAAATCATCTTGAAGACTTGGTCCTCATTCATCGTCCCCTGCAGCGAAAGGGATGCTTTGTTATCTAGAGACTCGGTGAAAGCACATGGCTTATTCTCCAAAAAAAAAAAAAAAAAAAAAAAAAAAAAAAAAAAAAAAAAGGCACATAAATGTCTCCATATAGTTCTCGGTGAATTTGGAATAGGCTTTAGTAATTTATTCAGAGAGGAAGAAAGAGGGGAGAAAGAGATGTTTTCTTACAGTTCATAGTGTTTGTTTTTAATCACTATGTATGTGTTTTTCTAATATTTCCTTATACCACATAGCCATGTTTTCCACTAACCCTTTCAAATTTTATAAGTGAATAATTCCTGCAGCTGTTATCCCGACATTACTTAAATTTTATTCAATTACTATTTTCAGGCCAGGCGCGGTGGTTCTTGCCTGTAATCCCAGCAATTTGGGAGGCCAACGCAGGTGGATTACTTGAGGTCAGGAGTTTGAGACCAGCCTGGCCAACATGGTGAAACCCCGTCGCTACTAAAAATACAAAAAAAAAAAAAAAAAATAGCCAAGTGTGGTGGTGGGTGCCTGTAATCCCAGTTACTTGGGAGGCTGAGGCAGGGGAATCACTTGAACCCAGGAGATGGAGGTTGCAGTGATCCAAGATCGTGCTGTCACACTCTAGCCTGGGTTGACAGATTGATACTCCATTTAAAAAAAAAAGAAAGAAAAAGTCAGAATTCAATTTATTCAGTTGTTTATATTTTTAAGCTTTATGAATTAATAAGAATCAATATATTTCCTTATAAATCTGAAGAATTTTAAAAATTCATTCTTGCTTCTCCTTGCAAAGCTATTAAGCAAATTCTGCTCAGCCTTCTGCCTTTCCTGACTGTCTTGTTGGCCCTTCCCACATTTAAGGATACCTGTTTAAGTAGCCACCTGCTAATTAGGAATCTTCCCTTGTTCTTTCTCAGGAGCCTTAGACACTGTCAGTTTCCTGAAGACAGAAAATAAGCCTGCATTATCCTAGTAGTGGATTCAAAACTAATTGTGTCCTGAGTCTTTCAATCACCAAGACATGGGAAACACTCAACAGATACGTACGTACCATTAATTTAATAATGGACTTCACATTCACGATTATTAACAAAGGATTCTTGTTATTTCCTTTAATTCTCCTATGGATCCCACATAATGTAGCAAGTCTAAGAATATGTTTAACTTCACAGAAGCTGCTAATCTGCAAGAGCAGCTGCATTCTAAGACTCATTAAGACTGTTTTATAAAATTGCATAAGATTCAAGAATGCATGATCGCTGACACCTCAAATGAAAAACATTATCTGTTTATGATTATTTTAGTTTACCTAAACTTTTTTAGACTTCTTTGTTAGATCATATATGAGATAGAGGAACACTCGGTAAATATTTGTAAATTGTTGGATGTTAAACCAGCAGGGTGATACTTTTTTAGTGATACCTAAAAAAATAACTGTTCCTAAAGCTGGTGCTAGAAATTTCTCGTACATACATTTCTTTGGCAACATCAATAATTTTGTATGTTATATGAGACCAGAATCCAGACCAAACTTTTTCACAATTGTATCACTGCCATCTACTCCAGTGTAAGATATATGATTGTCAATTAATTCAAATTAATTGTATTATTACATTAAAGAAAAAGCATTAATAATAAAAGAATGAAGGGAATTATTTTTAAGATTTCTCTGGGACCTCCCAAACATACACAACCACACGCGCGTGCCCACACAACACATACACACACACACATACACACATACACACATACACACATGCACCCTGTGAAGAAGAATAAAATAAGTCCAGGAACCTTGTTATTCCATTGTCTGTTTGGGACTTTTCTAGGAGATAAATATGTGATAGTGCCTAAGCTAATAAAATTCTTAGAAAAACGAGAAACATTGAGACATACACAATGTTTGATAATTATGTTTTAGACGTAAAGACCAAATGACCGGGGCAAATGTGGATATGGTGGTTATTCCACTCTGGCCAGCTTATCTACCTTTACCGTGGCGCATGCACACATTAAAGAGAGACTGTGATTACAAAAGCATGTTTTTGTATATAATGAATATTTCCAGAGAATGAATGATTAATGTCCTAGGGAAAAGTTTCATAGTAAATAACGTATTCCTAATATAACAAATGTATCTTTATTTCATATATATGTGTGTGTGAAATTAATACATGTATGTGTGTGTATACACACACAAACACACACATATGTATGAAATAAAGATTAATTTAAAGTGACTTAAAAGATAAGTAAACCAAGGTGACAGAATCTTGCCTTCGACCTGATTTCCCAGTCAGAAAT
The DNA here is from genome assembly GCF_028878055.3 of Symphalangus syndactylus. Taxonomy (NCBI): domain Eukaryota; kingdom Metazoa; phylum Chordata; class Mammalia; order Primates; family Hylobatidae; genus Symphalangus; species Symphalangus syndactylus. The sequence goes on along the minus strand of NC_072423.2, from coordinate 18,740,150 downwards.
GTGGAAGGCATTGTTGGTTCCTACACATCTGTCACTACTCACCACTACTCAGGCACTAAGCCTTAGAATTTTAAGTACCAAAATGTGTCACAAATCCATCTTTGCCTCTTTGTTTCAACTAATTCGATTCTTTTTCACCTTGACCTCCCTCCTAACTGGTCTGTTTTGCTCTTTTTAAATTGGTCCTTCACGTACCTGACATACTCTTTTATCTCAAATTCAGCGTAGCCTATCCTACTTTCCTCTTTAAAAACAAAACAAATGAAAGCAACCTTTCAATGACAGCCTCACCAGTGGTGTAAATGCGAAGCTCACATGGGCACACAGGCTGCAACCACTCAGCCTTCTCCCTTCCCACCGTCTCTTGCACGCTGGACCTGTGAGCGTTCTGGAACCACCCGGTTTCCACAGGGCTCAGTATGTCCTGGCTCCATCATTGGCTTTTGGTTCTGTTTTCTTCTGTCACAAAACTAAATACACATATAAATAATGATTACTAAAAACGATGGCATAGTTTTCTATTCCTCCGACAGTCTTTCTCTTTTCCCTTCAAAGAAGCTTCCTTAGAGCATAGACTCAACTGCTCTCTACCAAATTCTCATTATTCGCTTATTTGAAATAACTACTAAATAATTAAGTATACCTAAAGTTATGGAGGATAAAAGTGTGTGCATCCATATAGTCATCATCCAAAATAAAGAGTTGTCTAGTTTGTCCTACACGTTGGACTTAAAACACTACAGATACATTTCATGCTCCATTTGGTCTTCTCATTCTCTTCCTCTCAGCTCTTCCATCTCACATGTATTTACCAAATTTAATCATTTTGACAGTATACAGTATGTTTTATACACCAGGGCTTACTTTATTTTTTCATTGAAATATAGCCACAAAACAATAACCACAAAATATATACACAAACATATTGATATAAAATATATATTAAATATATATTCATGTATACTATATCAATATCCATATGCATCTCTCTTACTTTATACCTATATAAATAAACAGATTTAATATAAGAAATTGGCTCATGTAATTATAGATGTTGAGAAGCCCGAGATCTGTAGTCAACAAGCAGGAGGCACGAGAACAGAGGGTAGAGTTCAAGTTCGTGTCTGAAGGCCTGGGGCCCAGGAAAGTCAATGCGTTGGGCTCCAGTCTGAGTGTGAGTCTGAAGACAGCAGAAGACCAATATTCTAGCTCAAAGATCGTCAGGCAAAGAAAAAACAATTCTCTAATCAGCCTTTTATTCCAGTCAGGCCTTCAAGGAGTTAGATGAGGCCCACCCACCTAGGGAGGGCAATTTGCTTTCCTCTGTCTACCAATTTAAATGTTAGTCTCACCCAGAAACCACCCCCCCCAGACCTATCTAGAAATAATGTTTAACCAGATGTCTGGGCATCTTATGGGCCAGTCAAGTTGACACGGAAAATTAACCATTACACAATGCATCTCGAAAAGCAGTGAAAAAAACAATAAAATGTCTTCATTAGGGTTGTGTAATACACTGGAATCAAGATCAAAATTATAACAAAAGGTCAAATGTTGAGCTTATATGACCCCCACATGGGCTCATAAGGTGACTAACATTTGTCACACGATAAATTACTGCATACCCAATAAAATATCTTAAAGCAAGCAGATAGTGTATTTCTCACATAATTAATAAAAATCAAAAGAGATAATTGCAGGAATTTTTATGACCTTAAAGAGTTATTTATTTAGAACTTAAATTTTTGCAATGTCTAAGTACTGTGTAGTCATGGAAGTGTATAAATCATTATTTTTTAAATGTCATCTTGTTTACTCTTTGCATAAGTGTCTAGAATTCCAAGGTGATTTATTAACATTCTTAGGTTAAAGGAAGAGAGCAATTTTAAGTGTATTCATTTCTGATTTTTGCAAAGTTGGCGATAATCATTTGCTTAATAAGATTAATAGGTAATTGTTTAGACTTCCTCGATGGTGATTGACTAGTTCATTATTTTTCATGTTTATTATGTGCTAAGCTATAGTATGCATTTTTAAAACTCAGATAATGCTAATAATGTTATGATTTATATGTTCAGTATTAGAGGTAATTGTATTTTTGATCTATTAATTTCTGAGAAAGTATATTAAAGAAGGTTTATGTTGAGAGAGAATTACTCAATTTTTATTTATGAATTTGTTTTTATATTCATTCACTACATACTTAAGTGCCAGCTGTGAACCAGGCTCTCTTATAAACTCCAAGCTTTGTGAGTTAACACAGCTTTATTTTAAATGTACATGCTAATGGAGAGTTTGGGCTATCAATTATATAATTTAGTTCTAGAATATATACTTTTAATATTACAGTTGATGATAAAAGCCTTACAGATCTGATGTGATCTTACATTGTTTTCCATTTATATAGTGTGTTGAATTTAGGTCCTCACTGTAATATTTCCCATATTCTTTTTACTTCCTCACATTGCTTTTTTGCCACATATACCCAAATGTAGTGTGGTCTAGCCATTTTATTAAAATATTAAAATCTTCTGGTTATTTTTATTAGGTTTAGAATAAAATTTATAAACTCAGAATTTCTCTTTCCTTTTCTTCTAGTGCCTTAATTACATTCGAAGAGAACTAATTCAAGTTTTGATGGGATTTATTTATTCTGGTTAAATATTAGCCATTGGTCTACTAAGTTAAATTCCTATTGTTATCAGAAAAAGCCATTTAAAAACAAGAATCACACGAAGGAACTTTCTTTACTTACATTTCAAAGCGTTTTTCAAAGTACTTTATTCATTAAGAGTCATTTTTATATGTATATTATTAAAACAAAGTCATGAATATGACAGAACCATTGAATTTTAAATATGATTTCTGTTTTATCATTTTAATAAATATGTCTTCCTTATACACTTATAAAAGATCAATGGTGAGTTTCATCATGTGAATACTGTAGTCAGATACTTTCTTCTGAATCCTACAGAAGCGAAACTTTATTGTAAATTTAAACCACATTTTTCTAAGTCTATTGCTACTTAATTACAGATTATTCAAGTGGAAGAACACATTAATGCACTTAAGTGGTCAGGAATTTATTTAGTGCGCTGAAGTGGCTCTGTTCTAAAAGAATGGACTGAATGGTGGCTTAAGTGTCTTATTCTTCTCAGGCTGCCTCAACTCAACACCATAGACTGGGTGGCTCGAACAACAGACCCCTTTTTCTCATCATTTTGGAGGCTGGAAGTCCAATATCAGCTGCTAGTAAGGTGGTTTCCTGGTGACAGCACTACTTCTGCCTTGTATATGTCCTCAAATGACAGAGAAAGAGATCAAGCTCTCTTGATATATCTTCATATAAGGACACTAATTTCATCTTGGGGACTCCCATCTTCATTATCTCATCTAAACCTAATTATCTCCTGAAAGTCTCAATTCCAAATACTAAATAACATTGGGGGTTAGGTCTTCGACATGGACATTTGTTTGGGGATGGGGAGGAATTCAGCATAGCAATCAGTTAATATAGTATTCCACACTACCTAATCTGACATCAAAGACTCTGGAGCATAGTAGAATGTGACTCTGAGCATTTAAACACTAAACAATATTTGCCAATTATTTTTAAATTTGCCTGTCTGATCAAAAAGATAAAATATCAATCTAAAACTATGATTGCCTACATAATTTTATTTTTATATTTTTTATTTTAAAAAGAAAAGTTATGACCACAATTAGTAATGCAGAAATATACTTTCATATTGTATGATATGGCCCCTGGATATGATCAAAAGGTGAATTTTAGTAGGGCTACATACACTTTATACCCACATAATTGATTACAGGGCTTGTTGTCGGCACCTTCTATCGTAGAAACAAAGCCTGACATTTGTTCTATTAGTAAATGTGTGACAGTCACAGCTCAGTTGCTATTATTTAGCGTTAATGCTAACAATTTGATAAGTGTCAGATAACACAAAATCTACAGAAGAGATAATCAAGAAGATTTCAAGAGTAAAAGAGAATAAATGAACTGAAGGATAAATAAATTAAGGCCAATAATGGCAAATAGCATGCAAATAATTTATTGTTCGTACTTAATGTAAGGGCTTGTTTTTCTTAGGCCTTACAGGCAAAATTATAAAATAATATTTAGCTTTCTGAGAGTCAGGGCAAACTTCACGATCGGACCACCTTGTCAGTTGCACAGCATATGCCCTCTCAGAATAAGCCTGAGCAGTGTGCCATGCTCTGCTGTTGCCACTTTAAAATTCTCAGTGATTGTATCTCTGAAGCCTGATGGGGCAGTGGTACATGTGAATGAGCAGAAGAGATACAAGCAGTTTGTGTGTCTGCCATTCCTTGCTGCCGTGTTCTCTACAACTCTGTGTGTGTGTGTGTGTGTGTGTATGTGTGTGGTTACACTTCCTCTCCTAAGTAAAACTTGCTCCAAATGCAACAAAAAAGGCAATGCCATTCTAACGAAACAGGAATTACCAATGAGGCCTATTGTATCTTTTCTACTTGTGTTACCTTCCTGTATTAGCCAACTACTTACAAAGAAAAGTATGAGATAGATGAAAAAGAAAAAAAGAGAAATCCATAGATTCGTTTCCTCTAAGTTCCACCTTCTTCATCAGTAAGCCAAAGGTACAGTGTGCATAGAATGTGCATATATCAAAAACACTAAGTCAAATCAAATTACTTTATGTTAGTTTTGTGCACTATTTTTACTATTTGGCAAAAACAAAAATACATATGCAAGTAAAATCTACAAATACAAAATGTACAATGTCGATGAGGCTGCATTTGCAACTGAAACTGTTGTTCATTATAAAGATGAATGGTAAATTCATATTAATTATTTAAAATTTAACTTTTTTTCTTTACTGTGAATGGCATTAAGTAGCACATATGTTATTTAAATGCCATGACAAATACAAAATTTCTAGAAAATCGAGCAAAAAATACCTTTTAGAATCTTTAAGGGCACTTTTTCATTGCTTTTTGAGCACAGGCCCCCATGTTTTAATTTTGCACTGGGCTGAACAAATTATATAGTCAGCTTTGCCTACACTGTAGTGTCTGGAGTCTCTCCTTGGGGAAAAATTTCAGATTATTTTAAGGAAAGGGAGAACTAACTCTAATTTCTGAGTTTATTAAAAATATGCAATATGGACCACAGCAGTTGAGACCATTGTCTTGAAGCTATAAACCAAGCAGGATAACTGACTACTGTGTGTGGGGGGGGATTTTTGTTTGTTTGCTGTTTTTATTGAATGTATTTTACTAGCTGGATACTGAAAACGTGGCTTTGTCTGGAAAGTCAAACACATAGTTTATTATATGAATCTAATGATGAGTTAAATTAATTTTTAAATTATGCTAAGAAAATATAATTTTGTAAAGTTTAATTCCAAGTAATAAATTATGTCACAGTTAAATATTTCAAACAAATGACAAATTAGGCATGATTTTTGTCATTAGTGTTATTTACAGATGAGATTACCCAAAATATCCAATTATCTCTTCTTTTAACACTTGATGAAAATAGGAATAATGAATTTTTAAATATTTAAAATTGTAGTATATTTATGTGTGTGCATATATGAATGCAATCATGTATTGCGATTGTATCAATGTATTCATATATACATATATACATACACATATACACGTATATACATATATACATACAAATATACACATATACATATATACATACATGTATACACGTATACGCATACACGTATATGCATACACACGTATATACATACACGTATACGCATACACACATATATACATACACGTATACGCATACACACGTATATACATACACACATATGCATACACACGTATATACATACACGGATACACATACACACGTATATACATACGCAGATACGCATGTATACGTATATACTTACATGTATATGCATATATACGTATATACATACATGTATACATATAAATATACTAAAATTAAAATTATAATTTAAGATTGAAATTTTTAAAAATTTTATGGTATTTTTGGACTATACAATAAAATATCAATTTAATGATTTTTACCATGTATCTAATTATACATTTTAATGACGAAAGATACCTGGTGAGGCACAGTGGCTCACACCTGTTTTCCCAGTATTTTGGGAGGCCAAGGTGAGCAGATGACTTGAGCCCAGGAAATTGAGACTAGCCTGGACAACATGGCGAAAATCCGTTTCTACAGTAATAATAACAAAAATAATAAAATTTTTAAAAGTATATCTTTAGATGAAAGATACCCAAAGAATCACTTATATTAGTTTCATATTTTGGGCATAAATAAATTAGAGGACAGAATTGTTGAATGACTTAAGAATGCAAAGTAGCTAGGAACTGAAGCTAGAAATAAATTATCAGTCCTGGAGACAGACACACTATTTTATTTTGTTCTCTCTAGGAAAGCTTTTGGAAAGAACTGAAATTCAATATGGATTTTGAGTGTCTCCACTTTTGGTGCCTTAAAGGTTATGAGATAAGATGCTAGCTACGAGTATGGATCAATAGAGCTTACAGCCTGGAGGACAGGAAATAAATAATGGGAAACAAGTGAACATTGACTTCTCTAAGAATGTATTTACTCATATTTTATGCATCTTCTGTTGTGCTTTCAAGGAGATGAACAAAAAGATAAAGACCAAGGATGTTGATAAGTACATCAACTGGACAGTACTATGCTAACTGTGCTCTGAGAATATGATCTGAGAAGTGTCTAATTTTTAGACACAACATCCTCATTGAAGTGCCTCCTTCAATCGATGTCACAGCATGTAATGAGGGCTGTCAACAGCAAGCTTACCTGAAAAACCTACTTATAAAATCACAGGAAAGCAGTGCATTGATAAAACTGGCTTTTGAAAACAATGAAGTCTAGAGTAAAAAGAATGTTTGAATCTTGGTTTCTAGATGACTAAATATAACTGAGTTAATTGGAAATCTCTTTGAATTATTTTGCCTCATACCTGGGTACTCAAAGAAGAAATGGCTAGTGTACAAGTTATTTATTTATTAATTTCATAGTATCTTAGATAGCAAACTATGTAAAAAAACTGTTCTGTATAGCTATATGTATAAAATATGAAAACGTATAAATGCATACGTGAATAAAACTGTGACAGTTGGTATGAGCAAAAGCTGTGGAGTGCTAGTTGGGACAAAACAGAGGAATACAACTAGTTTAGAAGTAGAAGGATGCTGCCTTGTGGAAGCTGTATTTGATATCTAAAGAAGAATAGATGTTTTCTGTGCAAAGAGGGAGAACAGCTACAGATTCCTGGAGGCTTCGTGTGAGTTTTTATTATTGCCCTGAGTAGTGGAAAGCCATTGAACAATTTAAAGAAAGAGAATGACATTATGATATTTGTACCCAGAAGGCTCCATTCTGGCTACTGCATGAAAAAAGAAATTTAAAAAAATGTAAAAAAAAAATAGTAAAGAAGATACAGTTCACTTGACTTTGGGGTGAAAGAAAAGATGAAATTAAGTGAAATGAAAGATGAAATTCTCCAGAGATATTGAGGAGGAAAATCAACTTGCTGAAGATGCATTTGATATTGGAAGGAATAAAAGTGTACATAAAGAATAAGTTCTAAATGTATGGCTTTTGTACACCAATTCTGATTACATTCAGAATTGTGGAACAATGGATAAAGAATAATTATGTAGAAACATCATGAGTCTAATATTTCACGTATGTGTAGGCTTGGAGATGCATTTAAAGTATGTAATTGGATGTGTTAATTTGATATTCTGATACATAAGTTTGGGATTCAGTGACAAGGTTGATGCTGAAGATATAAATTTGGAATTCATTGACATACATACATAGTAACTGAGGCTGTGGATATGAGCATATTGTTTAGGAGAAATAAGAACATGCATTTAAGACCAGGTCATGAGAAACTCCAATATTTAATGACTGCATGGAAAAAGATGAGGTAAACTTGCAAAAAGAAGAAAAACAAAAGAGTTGAATGAGCATTAAAGTATATTTAATTTAGCCATAATAATAGTTATTATTGCCGCCACTATTATGAAAATTATGTGTTTTATGTAGAAGACGGATAAATAAAGGGGCAGAAACACAGAGAGGGTAGTTTAAACAAGGGTCAAAAAAGAATATTTAAAAAACAGATAGTCAATATTGTTGAATGTAATATAAAGACAAACAAAATGACAGATACAATCTTGATACGTGGAAGGCCTCAAGTAAGATTACAGAGGCCACAGGCAATATGTATGAGCGTTAAGAATTATAAGGCAAGCTAGTGAACTATTACCCAAAATATGTGTTATCTTTATAACCTGACAAATACACCTTTGACTTGAAGAAAATCACAATTATCTCTAAAAGCATGCATTTGATATGACTGGAAGTTGGCAAAAGATAAAAAATGACTGAAATTAATTATGATTGAACATGTTGAAGATTCTGTTCATGTGCTGGCTTACATAAGTAAGAATTAGTCATGTATTGTACATGATTCTGTGTTTATGAAAAAATATTTTCTTGCTTTAATTTTAACAAAATCAGTAAGAGTGTTGTCATAAAGGTTTTCACATAGTTCATAATCTGTTGAGAGTGATGCCATATTAGATATTGAATTAGATATATTAAACATCAAGAAATAATGTTTCTTGAGTGATGAACAGTATCAGTTTTGTAGGTAATTTCAATTTTGGATAAACATTTATTAAACACTAAAGGGTTGTCTATGAATTTTTTTTCTTTTTTTTTCAATCTTTAATTTAGGTTTGGGGATACATGTGTAGATTTGTTACAAGGGTAAATTACGTATCACTGGGGTTTGGTGTGAAAATTATTATGTCTTCTGGGCAGTGGACACAGTATCCAATAGGTAGTATTTCAAACCTCACCTCAGCCCTTAAGTAGGCCCCAGGGTCTATTGTTCTCCTCGTTGTATCCATATATGTAGCTCCCACATCTGAGTGAGTAAATGCAGTATTTGGTTTTCTGTTCCTGCATTAATTTGCTTAGGATAATAGTCTCCAGCTTCATCCATGTTGCTTCAAAGGATAGGATGTCATTATTCTTTACAGTTGTGTAGTATTCCATGGTGTATGTATATGTACCATATTTTCTTTATCCATTTCTCCAATGATGGGCATCTAGGTTGATTCCATGTCTTTACTGTTGTGAATTAACGGAGCAATGAACATGCAAATGCCTGTGTCTCTTTGGTAAAATGATTTCTCTTCTCTTTGGTATATGCCCACTAATTGGGTTGCTGGATAAACTGGTAATTCTAAGTTCTTTGAGAAATTTCTAAGCTGCTTTCCACAGTGGCTGAACTAATTTCCATTCTCACCAGCAATGTACAAGCATTCCCTTTCTTCCACAACCTCACCAATATCTGATATTTTCTGACGTTTTAAAAATAGCCATTCTGACTGGTGTGAGATGGTATCTCATTGTGGTTTTGATTTGCATTTATCCAATGATCAGTGGTGTTGATCATTTTTTTCATATGTTTAATGGCCACATGCATGTCTTCTTTTGAAAAGTAGCTCTTCATGTCTTTGCCCATTTTTTAAATGGGGTTGTTCTATTTATTTATTTATTTATTTATTTATTTATTTATTTATTTATTATTTGCTTGTTGATTTGTTTAAGCCCCTTATAAATTCTGGATATTAGACCTTAGTTGGATGCAAAGTTTGCAAATTTTTCTCCCATTCTACATGTCTTCTGTTTACTCTATTGGTAGTTCCTTTGGCTGTGCAGAAGTTCTTTAGTTTAATTCGGTCCCACTTGTCTATTTTTGGTTTTGTCACAATTGCTTTGGGAGTCTTTATCACAAAATCTTTGCCAAGGCCTATGTCCACAATGGTATGTACTAGGCTTTCTTGTAGAGATTTTATAGTTTTAGGTCTTAGATTTAAGCCTTTTTTCTATCTTGATTTGATTTCTGTGTATGGTGAAAGGAAGGAGTCTAGTTTCAATTTTCAATATACGGCTAGTCAGTTATCCCAGCACCATTTATTGAATAGAGAATCCGTTTCCACTTGCTTGTTATTGTCAACTTTGTAAAAGATCAGATGATTGTAGGTGTGTGGCTTTATTTCTGAATGCTCTGTTCTGTTCCTCTGGTCTTTGTGTCTGTTTTATACCAGTATCATGCTATTTTGGTTACTGTAGCCTTGTATGGTTTGAAGTCTTGTAGTGTGATGCCTCTGGCTTTGTGCTTTTTTTTTATGATTGCTTTGGGTATTCAGACTCTTTTTGGTTTCATATAAATCTTAGAATATTTATTTCTAATTCCGTGAAAATTATGTTGGTAGTTTGATAGGAAGAGCATTGAATCTGTAAATTGCTTTGGGCCGTATTAACATTTTAACGATATTGATTCTTTCTATCCATGAACATTGAAATTTTTCCATTTATTTGTATCATCTCTGGTTTATTTGAACATTGTTTTGTAATTCTCACTGTAGAGAACTTTCACCTCTCTGCTTTGCTGTGTTCCTAGGTATTATCTTTTTCTTTTTTGTGGCTATTGTGAATGGAATTGAATTTTCGATTTGGGTCTCAGCTTGGATATTATTGGTGTCTAAAAATACTACTGAATTTATTTATTTTGTATCTTGAAACTTTACCGAAGTTATCAGTTCTACATGCCTTTGGGCAGAGATAATGAGGTTTTCCAGCTATAGAACCTTATCATCTCTGATGAGACATAGTTTGACTTTCTCTCTTCCTACTTGGATGCCTTTCATTTGTTTCTCTTGCCTGATTGCTGAGGCTAGAGATCCCGGTAATATGTTAATAGGAAGGGTAAGAGTGGGCATCATTGTTTTATTCTGGGTCTCAGGGAGAAATGCTTCCAGGTTTTGCCCATTCAGTATGATGTTTGCAGTGGGTTTGTCAAATGCATGTCTTTTTATTTTGAGGAATGTTCTTCTGATGCCTAGTTGAGGATTTGTAACCAAAAAGGATGTTTAATTTTATTGAAAACCTTTCCCCATCAATTCAGGTGATCATGTGGTTTTTGTTTTTAGTTCTGTTTATATAATGAATCACATTTTTTGATTTGTATATATTGAACCAGCGTTGCATCCCAGGAATAAATCCTACTTCATAGTGGTGGATTTGCCTTTTGATATGCTACTGGATTTATTTTGCTAGTATTTTTTTTGAGGATTTTTGTATCTATATTCATCAGGGATATTGACTAGAAATTTTCTTTTTCCATGTGTCTGCCAGGTTTTCATATCAGCATGATGCTGCCTTCATAGAATGAGTTAGAAAAAAGTCCTTCCTTCTCAATTTTTTGGAATAATTGGTACCAGCTCTTCTTTATATGTCTGGTAGAATTAGGCTGTGAACTTTTCTGGCCCAGGGCTTTTTCTGGTTAGTAGGATTTCAATTTTGATTAAATTTTGGAACTAGTTGTTTATCTGTTCTTGATTTCAACATCTTCCTGGTTTATTCTTAGGACATTGTATGTTTCCAGAAATTTATCAATTTTTTCTAGGAGTTATAGTTTCTATGCAGAGGTGTTCCTAATTGTCTCTGAGGGTTTTTTTTTTTTGTATTTCTTTGGGATCAAGGATAATGTCCCCTTTGTCATTTCTGATTGTGTTTATTTGGATCTTCTCTCTTTTTATCTTTATTTATCTAGCTAATGGTCTGTCAATCTTATTTATTCTTTGAGAAAACAAAAAAACTTTTGGTTTTGATCTGTTGTATGGGTTTTCCTGTCTCAAATCTTTCAGTTCAGCCCTTTTTGGTTATTTCTTTTCTCTGGCTACATTTGGGATTGGCTTGCTCTTGTTTTTCTAGTCCCTCTAGGTCTGATGTTAGATTATTAACTGAGATCTTTCCAGCTTTTTCATGTAGGCATTTATCACTATAAACTTTCCTCTTAACACTGCTTTAGCTGTATCCCAGAGAGTCTCATATGTTGTATGTTTGTTTTCATTCGTTTCAAAGAATTTCTTGAATTCTGCTTTAATTTCATTCTTCAACCAAAAATCATTAAGGAGCAGGTTGTTTAATTTCCAGGAAGTTGTATGGATTTACCAGATCTCCTTGGTATTGATTTCTGTTTTTATTGAACCATGGCCTGAGAGTGTGGTTGGTGTTTTTTTTTTTTTTTAATTGGTTGAGAATTGCTTTATGGCTGAAGTGTGTGATCAGTCTTAGAGTATATATTATGTTATGAGCAGATGAGAAGAATGCATATTGTGTTGTTTTTGGGTGGGGTAGATGTATGTAGGTCCATTTGATCAAGTGTCAAGTTTAGGTCCTGTATGTCTTTGTTAGTTTTCTGCCTCAACAATCTGTCTAAAACTGTCAGTGGGGTGTTAATGTCTACCACTATTACTGTGTGCTTATCTAAGTCTCTTTTTAGGTCCCTAAGGACTTGTTTTATGAATCTGAGTGCTCCAGTGTTGGGTGCATATATATTTAGCATAGTTAAGTCTTCTTGCTGAATTGAACCCTTTATTATCATGCAATGCCCTTCTTTGTCCTTTTTGATCATTTTTGTTTTAAAGTATATTTTTTTTGTGAAATAAGAAGAGCAAACCCTTCTGTATTTTGTTTTCTGTTTGCTTGATAGGTCTTTCTACACCCCTTTACTTTAAGTCTATGGATGGCCTTTATTGTGAGATGGGTCTCTTGAAGCCAGTATACAGTTGGGTATTGCTTCTTTATCCAACTTGCCACTCTGTCTTGTAAGTGTGGTGTTTGGTCCACTTAAGTTAGGGTTAACATTGATATGTGACTATATGATCCTGTCATCATTTTATTAGTTGGTAGTTATGTAGATTTGATTGTATAGTTGATTTATACTGTCGGTGGGCTACGTACTTAAGTGTGTTTGTCTGGTGGCCAGTAACAATCTTTCATTTCTAATTTAGCACCACTTTAAGGATCTCTTGTAAGGCAAGTCTGGTGGTAACGGATTACCTTAGTATTCGATTGTCTGAAAATAATTTTATTTCTTCTTTGCTTATGAAACTTAGTTTGACGAGATATGGATTTCTTGGTTGGAATTTATTTTCTTTAAGAATGCTGAATACAGGCCTCTAATCTAATCTCTTCTGATTTGTAACATTCCTGCTGGATGGTCTGCTGTTAGACTGATAGTGTTTGCTTTATACATGACGTTCTCTTCCCCCTAGCTAACTTTTAGATATTTTCTTTCACATTATCTTTGAATAATTTGATGACTATGTGTCTTGGGAATGGCTCTCTTACATAGTATCTCAGGGGTTCTCTGAATATCTTGAATTTGCATGTCAATCTCTCTAGTAAGATTGCGGCCGTTTTCATGGCCCTTATCCTCAAGTAGGTTTTCTATGTTACTTGTTCCTTCTGCATCATAGGTTTGGTCTCTTTACACAATCCCATGTTTCTCGGAGGTTTTGCTTATTTTTAGAAATTCTGGTTTATTTATTTATTCTTTATTTTTTCCTGCCTTTGTTGATTTGAAGGAGCAGTCATCAAATTCTGAGATTCCTTCTTCTGCTTGATCTACTCTATTATTAATGCTTCCAAATGCATCCTGAAATTTCTGTAGTGAATTTTTTATTTTCAAAAGTTCAGTTTGGTTATCTTAAAATGGCCACATTGACTATCAGTTCTTGGACTGTTTTATTGTATTCTTTGGTTTGGGTTTCAGCCCTCTATATGTTGATCAACTTCCTTTCCATCCTGATTCTGAATTCAATGTCTGTCATTTTAGTCATTTCAGTCTGGTTAAGAACCATTGCTAGGCAACTAGTGTGGTCATTTGGAGGTAAGACCTTCTGGCTTTCAGAGTTGCCAGATTTATTGTGCTGGTTCATTGTCAGCTGTGTGGGCTGATGTTCCTTTAGTCTTTGAAGTTTTATACTTCAAATTAATTAATTACTGATTAAATTTTGGAATTAATTTTTGATCTGTTCTTAATTTCAACAAATTCCTGGTTTATTTTTAGGACATTGTATGTTTCCAGAAATCAATCAATTTTACTTTTACTTTTATATTCTTTAATGCCTTTGAGGGTTTGACTGTAGTATAAGTTGAGTTTAGTCCAGTGGCTTCATTTCTGCAAGCTTTCAGGGGGCCAAATCTCAGCTCAGCACTCCTGGGCTGTGTGCTCTAACTCTGGGGGCTTTGGATAAGGCCCACAGCTTTGTTCTCTGGCCTCTCGAGATTAAGCACCTGCTGCGCTAGAGGGGCTAAGGTTTTCGCAGTCTACTGGCAACAACACTCCAATGGGCTGCTGGCAAAAGCACCTTGGCGGGTTGGTTGTGATCCCATGCATGCATGGGTGCATGCAAGTCTGCATGTGCACACGCACTGGAGGGAAGTGGGGGCCTGGAGGGTGGGAGTAGGAGGTCAGGCAGTCAGCATGCCTGAGCACCCCAGTGGGCTAGTGAGGGGAGGCTGAGGGCGGGTGTGTGCTGGTGGTGGAGTGCATACCAGCTGGGGAGACTGTGGCAAGTGCACCTGGTGACAGTTCATCTGCAAATACGCTCCCATGATTCAGTACTGTCTACTGGTGAAGGAGCTATGGCAGTGGCTGCTGGCAAGCTGAGGCTGTGTTGCAAGTGAGTGTGGCCAGGCAGGGACCCTGGGAGAGGCCAGCAGACAAATTTGAGATAGTGAAAATCAAATGGGTCCTGATTTGAGCTGCTCAAATCAGACTGGACCCGCCTCACTGGCAAGACAGCCCTGTTCTGTCCATGTCTGGCAACCTAAAATGGGTAGAGCTCCCTAGAGGAATGTGGCAACTTTGGGGATGAGTGCCCATGCTATGCTCTGGCTGTTCCCATGCCAAACACTCCAGGGGCCATGCAGGCTGGAGTTCTGTCTCTGCCAACACTCCAGGCAGTTCTCCGTGCCAGCTCAGATATCTGTGGAGGTCATTGGGTCTCCAGAAGCTAGGATCCTGGAGGTCTGTGGTGAGAGTTGGCCACTCCATGCCAATTTCACTCACCCTTTTCCTAGGAGCTGTTTAGGGCCAGGAAAAAATCCTGGTGCTTAGCAACCCCGTGCAGGGATTCCAGCTTCCTCCCCATTCATCACAGGGTCTGTTTCCTCCCTCTGTCCATTTCCAATGACTTCTTTCCTAAGATCTATTTGAAGTGGGCTCGTCCACTTGATGATCTGATCTCCCTCTGTGGGAAAAGCTCTTTCTGGAGGGGTCCAGTTTGCCATCTTGGCTCTGAACCCCTTAAATTCTTAAGAAAATACGTTTATGTACAAATGAATCTTAAATATTTTGTTCAAATATTGTATTGCACTGTATATAAGAAAACACTTTTGTTATTAAGAAACTATTACCAAATTATTTCATGGCATCTTGCAAGTCCATTATATAAAATTTGATTTTTGCTATCTCTAAAACCAGTATCTAAATACCTATATCAACTTAATTATATATGTTTATATATATAAATATAACAGAACAATATGAATTACTTAATATCCAAAATATTTCTAAACTAATACTTGTAAATTATATATATATATATAATATGTATATATATTTATATATAAATAAAATTTTGGGAACCTCTAGACCCACGAATTGGAAAATGAGGAAAAAATACAGGTTTCTCTGCAATAGAAGATATAGTAATTTATATGGAATAAATTTTGAGGTTCATGCAGAAAGGATTTGGCAAGTCAAATAATTTGCCATCTTTCTCATCTAAATGTTACTACTGCTCTAATCCTTTGCAAAACATAGTACAGACTGTCTATGATGTTGGCAACAATACAAAACATAAACCTTTGCTGCATTCTGATGCAGCTGTATTTTGTTCAGAGAAGACAGGGTTAATAGATATTAGTAAAGAGGCTAGTTATTTAGGGTTCTATTTTTTTCTGTTTCAGTTTGATGGTTTTGAATGACAAAGGCATTTTATGTTCTTCAAAACATGCATTTTATGTGTATTTAGTTATGATACATGGGGCTCTTTTTAACAGGGGCTCTGACCCAGGAGTGGTACTGCAATTCAAGGGCTGAGAATGTCCAATAGAGTTAGCAGCTCAAGGGCTTAGGACTCATTCTGCACGATGAGGGAGATGAAAGTCAAAAGTTAAAGAGTGAACAGAATATTGAATCTGAAGGGAATACAACTTAAAGCTGGAGAAAGTTAATTCCAGCGGTGTAAACTTTAGAAAAATTAGAGTTTAAAAATATAAAGTGTACTAAAGGAGAGTAAATATGTGCTGACTTCCACACTATTTATTTGTTTGTTTATATCTGTCAAATATTTATAGAGGTTCTTGCCATTTATATGTGGTCCCATAGAAATAGAAAGCAGAAGAAAAGGTATTAAGCAGCATGGTTTTGCAATAGTCTGTTCTATATATTATTAAGTTATAAGCTTATTTGGTGAAAGTTTATGACTTTCAGTCAACCTGTCTGTCCCCAAACCAATAAAAATAATCCAGAATGTGGCCATTAAC
Organism: Symphalangus syndactylus; assembly: GCF_028878055.3. NCBI lineage: Eukaryota > Metazoa > Chordata > Mammalia > Primates > Hylobatidae > Symphalangus > Symphalangus syndactylus. The sequence goes on along the minus strand of NC_072423.2, from coordinate 18,723,688 downwards.
ATAAAATATTTACGGTCAATGTCAGGGTGTACTGATTGATTTGCATCATCTATAGTAAATCAATTTGGAAGGTTGATTAAGTGATTTCTGTGTTTAATTCTTATAGTAGAGGTGCATTTAGTCTTTCTCTATGCATTGACTACTCACACATCTACTGCCAGATACAAGATTCAGTCGAGCAAGCCATTGCATTTACTGCCAAATGTTATTATTTTAAGTAATTAAAAAGAAATGAATGAGTTTTAGACAAAGATTTAGGCTAATAGAGGAATGGAACCTACACTGACCAAGTACATTTACTTTTATATGGAAAGAATCTTACTCATAGTAGGCCCTAATTGTAGAGCAGAATTTGAATTGGCTACAGAAATTTTCTCTACTTACAATGTAACTAGGCAATTCTAACATTCATAATAAAATTTCAATGTTTGGAGAAATATTTTTCTACATTTCTGGTTTTTTTAATGTAAATTGTACAAATTAATGTTTTGATTTTATTTAAAATATTTTCAAATCTTTTTGAAATTACAGATAAATGAAACGTGTGCTATTTAAAGGATGTTGAATTACTTACATAGAAAAATGAAACAGGATTACAAGGCTATGTTTTCCTCATAATGAAGAGATCTGATACTAATTTGAAAACTGGGAATAAAATAGTGTAACATAACTAAAAACATCTGGATTCCATAACACTGATACAACAAATTCTGACGAAACTAAGGCAACGTGGAGCTGTGCACCCGTACATTGAATAATTTGTGCCAACTAAATAGAGTGATGGGGTGACATTGGCATAAACATCTGTGCTTAAACAATCCGTTTTTGCCACTTAAAAGAGACACTAAAAATGGCAATCATTATTACATACCTGAGTTCATTTCCACATTTTAGAACTTAACAATATGAATTTTTTTTAAAAACGCATAGTCTCTAGAGCATATTTGATAAAATAAAATCACATTTAGGACTTCCTGGAGAGAGACAGCACATATGTGTGAAACACCCATGTGGCACCAGATATTTTTCTAGATTCTTTGTTTAATCTGTACACTAGGGCTGGGAGGCAGTATTATTGTCTTAATTTTACAAAAGATGACCCGGATGTTAGAAAGAATTGTCCAGTTTCACAACTGAGTGAAAGTGGAAATGAGAACAATCTAAAATAAAAGTATTTGCCATCTCAATTAGTTACACACCTCTCTCTGCAAATCAGAAGTGATGGAAATGAGTTAAAGGAGGACATTTTAATATTTTTCCCCAGACACTTAAGAACTTGTTTCAATTTATTTGAGAGCCAGGTTACTCTCTACTTTTCTTTTTTCTTTTTCCAGGAACCATAAGAATTTTATTATAAGAAATTTGGAAAGTGGCTCTATTATCATTCTCATTTACATCAACATTGATATTTCAAGATGTAGTCAATTAAATTTTTTTTTGATCTTGAAAGTTTAAACAGATTCCAGAATTTCTCTATGCTGCTTCAGGGCTTAACTCTAAGTGTCAGTCTCATAAATCATCACTCTTCCTAGCTATTAAGTTAATCCATTTTCTGTCTGATGATTTGTAATAACAGTTAATATATATATAACAATTTTGATAATAAGCATGTACGAAGTACATATTAAGTAATTTACATAAATCATCTCATTTACTCCTCGTATCAATCTCTTTATATTATTATTTTTATTTTTTAAAATAAGAAATAAAAGCCTAGCATTATGCTAAGTAATATTTTATATACTTGATTCTAGAAACTAAAAATGATCTGCACTAGTCAGAGAGAAAATGATTTAGAAAATCTGCATATATAGTTAAGTAGCAAGTAGATCTTTCTCAATTAACGCATATTTCCCTCAGCTTGATTAATATTTTCATAATACATCATAACACAGACTGTATAAGCAGGCCATATATTTCAGTATCCAAGACCTCACAGTAAATTACTTTGTCAGGTTCAGAGGAGCTATTCTTTTCTATGGAAGCTGATTTTCTAAATACCAACTATTTCTAAACTATTTCTGAAATACAAATAATGTTTTTAAAATAGGATTTAAAATGATTATTTTAACAGAAGCTTTTCTAAAATCTCTACAAGTAAATAATTTTGATAAAAACCTATATTTAAAATATCAACTTAGGACGGGTGCAGTGGCTCACACCTGTAATCCCAGCACTTTGGGAGGCCCAGGCAGGCGGATCACTTGAGCTCACGCATTCAAGACCAGCCTGGCCAACATGGTGAAACCCCGTCTCCACTAAAAATATGAAAATTAGCCAGGTGTGGTGGCAGTTGCCTGTAAATCCCAGCTACTTGGGAGGCTGAGGCAGGAAAATCCCTTGAACCTGGGAGGCAGAGGTTTCAGTGATCTGAGATCGTGACACTGCACTCCAGCCTGGACAATAGAGTGAGTCTCTGTCAAAAAAAAAAAAAAAAAAAAAAAAAAAATCAACTTAACTTAGCATTTGAGCCATTTGTTGTTTGTTGTAGCACTGTGGTAGGGACTTCATGTGGAAAATGTTGGCCTTACACTAAAAGGACTCATTTCTTCTGAATGTACCTTAGCATGTCATAATCAATGTGACAAGCTTGCCCTTCCTTGTTAGCTAGTCAGTGTCAGTTTGTGCAGCTCTTAGCATTCCTCTCTCCAGGAGCCCCTCTTAAAATGTGCTGCTTCTACTTTTATCATCAAGTAGAAAGCAACATACTAGGCTTAGTGGAGTCACATGTAAGCTATATTAAATAGGCTTTTAAGCAGGTTCGGAGTGTATAAGGAACATTACATGAAATAAAGTTATTATGTCATCTATTTTGTCTCTTCACATGTAACTTTTAAAACATTTCTTCTTTCTTGTCTATGTTCTGAAGAATTGAGAACATATAATCACCCTCGTTGTATATCATGGTATAATTATATAGACAAGTATTGGAGGCCCAGAAAAGTTAAGGAATTAATCTAAGGGTGCACAATTACTGTTTGTCCAGAGAGAAGTCAAATCCATTAGGTAAGCACTATGCTATTTCTTGAGAAGTGATGGGTCCCAAGGATTAAGCTGATGGTTCTCCATAAGCTTGTAAGTATCTTGGAGAGGCCAGATGATTCCTCACAGGCTTCACAGCTTCAAGTTCCAGTGAAACTGGCCTCTCCAAAGAAGCTACGGTCAGCCGGTGGACACATAATTCTAATTACACACTGTGCACTATGTTTCATGTTGATTACGTAAAAGCCTCTTTGAGGAAGTACAGTACAAATTGTATTACCCCTTTCATTTCAAACACTACCAGGTCATTTCCTCAGATTATTGATTATCATCTGCAGTATCCATTGCCACCAGAATCTTTATTGCCAATATTCTGTTCCCTTAACTTTCCCAATCTCTCTCCCTTTCATTCACTTTCAAGCTCATGCCTTGTGCTTTCTGCTAGCCATTAAGAAATTGTGCTACGTTCTCAACCTTGTAAGCTCATTGTCTTGCTCTAATTGAAAGGTGGTATGAAGACACTGCCTCTCTTAGAGCTTCCAGTCTCAACATCATTGTGGAAGATGAATCTAGCCCTCTTTATCGTCCAACTCCTCATGACCCAGATTTGTTTCTTTTACCACACTTTACCCACATTTTCCCAAAAGTTTATGCATGGGCTTGTCATTTCTAGTAACTATTTTTTTCAATAAAAACACCTGCTGTCCCACTAGCATATTTAGTATGTCCATCTATTCCAGCGATTACTCAATGTCAAGGCTCCCACTTCATTGACATGAACTTGATTTCTCTAACCATTACTGCATTTATGTACTCACTTTCTTCGCTCTCTGCCTTATATTTCATGCTGCACCATGAAAGTCACTCACTAGCCAATGCCCTTATCTCTTTTTTCCCACCTCCTCCACAATGTACATGTTGAGCTATGTCCTAACACTGGTTAAGTCTTAAATATTTGCATATTTACTTAATGCCCACCCAGCTGAATATTAGAAGACAATTATCTAAGAGATTATAGGAGGTGGAAAAGTTCTTATCACAGGTAAGCAGTCATGGAGTTCTTCAGAGGAAGGAATTAGGGTGTACACATATAGTATTGAAGTAATAGATGGCGATTCATGAAAGGAAAGCAACAATATCTCGGAGAAGATAAAGCAATGAGCTGAGCAATGTTGTCACTAGAAAAGTCTGTACAACATGGAGGAATCATTAAGTTTAGCAAATACCATAGAGCTCAATTAACTGAAGCTTTCACTTTTTTGTATCACTGTCCTATATCTTAGACAATATAGAAATGTTTGGCTACTGTGCATAATGAAATAATCAAAAACCCTCTGAAAAATTCTGTGTAATTGATATAATACCACTAGGGCCAGTCCCCAGGTTTTGGAAATCTAGAACCATAGAAATATTTACAAATCAATAGATTTGCACAGGTGTATCCAGTCTTTTTCCTTAAACGTAATTACTATTCCTTTAGCTTGAAATGTATCAAGATGATATATGTTTTTAGTAACAAATGACCTTATGCGGCTTTAAAAATTGTAACTAAGGCAATGTTTGTCCAAGATGTGTATGGAAGGAAACCTTCAAGACAACTCAGCTCCTGGATCGGTGCTTTGTAAAGACTTATGGGTCTTATGCCCATATTCTTGTTATAGACATATAATCCTATACAAAATCAACACTCAAGACATTACATGCAAGGAGACCATAACAGCAAGTATCAGGATGCTAGAAAAAAATTCACTAAGGAATAATACAAATATGTACAGATAAAAATAGCAACAACCAAAATTCAAGGGACTTTATTCCTGGAAAATCCCACAAAACAAAATAAGTCAAAAAACGAAGAGACCAAACTCAATTCAGGAAGAAATTACCAGCAATGCCAGCCAGGGTGGCACACTGAAATGACAGAGACAAACGGCATCTCAGGCATCCACCGCCAATGCGGAAAAAAGGATCCCAGTCTGGGGCTGGAGGTCTCATCTCTGCGGAAAGTGCACTTCTGTCAATACCTCTTTGCATCAAGGGACCCACACAACACAAAAAGCATCTCAGTAAAAGTGTGTTAGAAAATACATATTTTGGATATGGGCTTATGACACAAGCTTTTGGGAAGAGTTTATATATTTGGTAGGGATCGAATATGTTCAGGAAACTATAGTAATGCTGTGATTGGGCACATTAATAACTTTGAGAGAGTGAGAGAGAAGAAGTAATTTAACGAATCAAGCTAACATAAATACTATTATAAATTTATATAAATATTGGGCAATGCATTTAAATTTATTAAATTTATTTCAATTTATCACGGAACTTTCTGGCAACAAAAGCAAAAGGGAAAAATGGGTTAAATAAATTTGAAAAGGACTTTTTTCTGGTACCAATTCTAAATCTAGTTCAAGGACCATTTTTATCAGAGATATATAAGAATATTACAGACTATTTCATCAACAAACCAAATAAAGAAAATGTTTCTAATATGTTCATAGTACTTTATTATTGAATGTGCAATAAAATGTCAATGGAGTTTATTAATTAAAACTCAGGAGAGTCATTTATTTAAGTGGGGGAGGCAAAGAAAAAGAAACCTTCCAGGTGATTCTAACACATGCTCAGTTTTGAGAGCTTCTACTCCAGAACTTATGTTCTGAGCAATTGGAATACAAGGAACTCTTTTCTTTAACTTTTATTTTTAGTTCAGGGGTACAAGTGCAGGTTTGCTACATAGGTAAACTGGTGTCATGGAGGTTTGTTGTACAGATTATTTCATTACCCTGGTATTAAGCCAACTACCCATTAGTTACTCTTCCTTAACTTCTCCGTTGTCCCACCCTCCACCCTCCAAAAGGACCAAGTGTGTTGTTCCCCTCTATGTGTCCATGTGTTCTCATGATTTAGCTCCCACTTATAAGTGAAAACATGCTGTATTTGGTTATCTGTTCCTGTGTTAGTTTTCTGGGAATAATGGCCTCCAGCTCCATCCATGTCCCTGCAAAAGACAAGATCTTGTTCTTTTTTACACCTGCATGATATTCCATGATGTATAGGCACCACATTTTCTTTATCCAGTCTACCATTGATAGACATTTAGGTGGATTCCATGTCTTTGCTATTGTGAATAGTGCTGCAAAGAACATATGCTTGCATGTGTCTTTATAATAGAATGATTTATATTCCTTTGGGTACATACCGAGTAATGGAACTGCTGGGTTGAATAATATTTTTGTCTTTAGAGTAAAGAGAGGGGTATGGTTGGATGTTTCCAAGGTCAATGGAAGATAATTGATACAATTTCTTACCTCCTACCCTGGCCTCCAATATTAAATATTTTATATTTTAGACTATAGGTATAAACAACCTAACAAACTCCTTCATCATAGGCCATGAATGCAGTCAACATGGATGTCAGCATTCAGCTTTATTTTGTCACATTGAAAACATATTACCAAACACCCTTTCCCAATCACACTACGCTGAATGAAAGGTAAAGCTTCCCAAAACATTTCAATACCTTTTAGTTTTAACACTATCACAATAGTATACAAATATCAAAGTAGATCCATTTATAGTTGAGTAAAAACTAGACTCTTCAGGCCCATTGAGTATTTCTTGTATACCTGTGAATACAGACACACAGCTAGCTAACTTAACAATTTACAATACCCAAATTTTTGTATTTTTCACAACAAGTAATATAAACTTCAATAATGGTATAGTATATACTACATAACTTTTATGTATTTTACTCAAATCTGACAATATTTTAAATAAAATTAAATGGTTCACATTTTTAATTAGGCATTTATATATACATAATGTCAAAATATTATGTATTTGTTTTATATTTTAATTTTAGGAAGTAATTAGATGTTAATATGTCAATAAGGGGAACTGTTAAATCTCCTTGGATACAGAGACTGCAAAAACCATTGCAAAACCAGCACATTTTCAGTTTGTAATCTTGTCAGTGCGGTAATAAATATATATTTTTAAGTTTTAAATCACATTTTGAGGTAGAAAACCTGTGATAAGGCTAAGCTATTACTTGGAGGTAAGGAATCAGATTGACTCACTTGGTAATTTCTGTATGCACCAATCCAGTGAAAGTGCATTTGCTCCATTCGCAGCTAGGATGAGTCTCTGTTCCAACTAATATAAAATCTTCGGACATTTAAATGTCTGTCTACCACGTGGTGGGAACGTATAAACAGAGAAAACTGTCTGACCAAAAGCCATAGGCTTGTATGGTAAGTGGCAGACAGCAAAGCCTTTGAGTTAATCTTTAAATTAGAACAGTCCAAATACTGGCTTGCATAGCTAAAAATAAGTAAAAACAACAAAAATATGGGAGTTGTTAACAAGACCTTTTGTAAAATGTTTTAATCATAAAGCTACCAGGTCAGTGAAAGGACTGAACAATCCATTAGGAATAAAATTGCTATTGTGCTGACATAATTATAAAAAGCATATAAATTCTCAACCTTAAAAAATGAAACTCATCTCATATTTATCAAGTTCTAATAAAAGAATGGATACATTAATACAAATCTGTAATGCAAAGTGTCTGACACAGTGAAAATGCATTTGCTGTAAATTCTTAACCTATTTTGATATCACTTATAAGCAATTGTATTCACTTTAACATTAAAATATTTTAGAAATAGATTTTCTAACTAAAATATCTGAAAGATTGTGTTGTGCTACTTTACGAAGGCTTTTACTCTTGGGGGTTGTTTTACATAATAATCATGATATTTTTGATATTCAAATTCTAAGAAAAAATATTAATACCTGTGCATAAACCAAAGCTTCTAAAATTGTTACCTCTTCATAAGGATTTGAAACACTGTAGTTCTTATATTTAAAAAAAAAAAATGAACAATTTGCCTAGTCGGCAATTTTTGAACTTTTATATATGTAGATAGCTCTTGAAAAGGTTGATATTATTTTGTGCCATTTCATTTATTTATTGAATATTCTCCCCAGTAACTCAAGTGACATGATTACACATTACAATGTAAATAAAGTCCTTCTTTATAAGTCTCTTAATTCCTTTGGAAAACTTATCATTTAATACAGAGAGAAGTTTAAATGCTAAATATTTTTTATTAAAGTATGTAACAGTTTGAAAAGATATCCCTGAAGAAACTTATAAAATAAATATACATTTTCTAACAAGGGCTATTAAAGATTTGGGAAATATCAATATTATAATTAATATTGTGACATACTATTATTTATCATATATAACTGGGCACAAGTTTATGAAATCATAATTCTCAGGGGCGTACTTTATAGAGCTTCTAGGTTATCTCCCAATTAAGGATTCATCCAACTTGTTCAAGACATGAGAAAATATCCTTCTTCTAAATAACTTTGTAGGAGTTTTCATTATTTCCTAGGAAAATCTTATTCCTCTATTAACCACCTACACTCACAAATTCAACCAGCCATGTATTGAAAATATTCAGAAAAGAAAAAAATAACAATACGACAATAAAAATTTTATGAGTAAAAACTAGAGTATAACAACTATTTACATGGCATTTAGATTGTATTATGTATTATAAGAACTATATAGATGATTTAAAGTATACGAGATGTGTGTTAGTTATACACAAATATTACCCCATTTTATATAAGGGGCTTGAGCACCTGTGAATCAGTATCTGTGGGGTTCTTGGGGTTATCGCATACAGTGAAATGGACTCTCTGCAGACACCTCAATGTGAGAGGATGCTGAAACTACTTGAATTAACATAATAATCCCCCTCAGATACAAAGGGATGACTATATACCGTTTTATTTCATACTCAGATAATAGTTAGTTACATAATGTATGTTGTTCTGTTTGTCCAATCTGCCTTTGTGTGTGTGTGTGTGTGTGCACGTGTGTGTGTTTTAGCCCCTCGCCAAGACAGTCCTTAGAAAATGAAGAGCTGTCTGTCTCCTGTGCTTGTGTATAAGGCGAAGGTGCAGTGCATGGCCAGAAATACACAAAGAGAGAAAAGTGATGGCTCTTGATTAAGGTAATTAAATGCATACATTCTGGTAATAAAGAGAAATAATTAACAATGACTGTATAGAAAAAAGAGAGGAAGAGATGAGGGAAACAGATTGTTTATGCAAATCAGAGAGCGTGACTGCACAGTTAGGAATTTAGAAGGTAGTTTAACAGACCAAAGAGACTGGACTACCCACTTGTGTCTGAAAGATGTAAATCAGTAACAAATGAGCAATTCAGATTTTGCTGGAAGCGAACTTCAACCTTCAGTTCATTCAGTGGTGTACTAGGAAGCTAGGCCACACTAAATAAATAATAAATTCACCCATGTTCTACATGCCCCATGGAAAAGTCTGTAAAAAAACATGGTTTATAATATTTCACAGTGAATTTACACAGCAATCTCCAATATCTATAGGAATTTAGCACAGTGCCTGATACATGGCAGGCAATTAATATGCATTTATGAACTGGAAATAGAATCAGTGAACAACTGTGTGTTTCCATCTTAGATTAAGATATTAACATAAATCAAAGTAATTTTTTAATATAAAAATTAGTATGGAATTTCTAAATATTCTTTCTGGTGTTTTTTTTTTTAAATCGCTATTTCAGCTAAAAGAAAAGACTGAATTTGTAAGCCTATGTAATACATCATAGTCAATATGGAAAAGGCCCAGTATATGACATATTATGATTATTATGTTAATTCAAGGGGTTTCAGCATCCTCTCACATTGAAGTTAGTGTCTGCAGAGAGTCCATTTCTCTGTATGCAATAATAATGACAGCAACAAATAAATGAATACAAATTTAAAAGCCCCCCAAACACTCTTCTTTCTTAATATCCTGTAAAGACCCACTAGATTTAAATTAACATTTCTCTCTCTTTATTTTTCATGAAAAACCTTATGTTGTTAAAAGCTTTTTAAAATCAAAATAAAATAAAATAAACTGACATACACTATTACAATCTAATACATCATTCCAAAGTGCCCTTGAGATAAATGTTAATAGAAACACACATATACAAATAATAGCAGATGAAATCACCATGCCATTTAAAAAATAATTTTATTTTTAAGATATGTAGGAACCATATTTCCAGCTTAAATTTGTTAAGAGTCAGGCAAAGAAAAGAAACATGAGTTAAATTACTTTAAAAATACCATATGATCACCCATTGCTTTGGTAATTTTCTCACCATTTATTTCACAACATAATAAAATTACTTTTTATATATGGAGCACTGACAGTTCAATTAATGATAATTTTGTTATATATCTATATCTATATAGAGATATATATAGAGATATATATACAAAATTCACAATGTTGTATTGATGTGGCATTACAGTATTTTCCTTAAAATAATATATAATACCTACATCAGTTCTTGACAAGAATGAAACATATCTCATTTAATAATCACTGGAGATTATTGGAGAGGAGTCAGAATCCTCATTTTACCTTTGCAGATATTAAGACTTACACAGTTTATTAAATTTTCACAAGATCCCTCAGCTGACAACGAGTGGCAGCAATAATTCAAATCACAATCGCTCTAATACTAAGTGCTTTGCCTCCAGAACCTGGTGTGGAGACAGGGTTTGCTTCTCTGGACCCGGGCATGAAGGTTTTAAGGCTCTTCATTGGAGAATAGTACAACTAGTGTCATGGTTTAGGCTAGGATTTCAGTTCACATTTCCCTTTTTTTACTGGCTCTGAGACCACCTCCCCTGCTCTTGTACTGCTAAAAGAATTCTGTTTTCATCTACCACGGTGAATATCTGCCTCACTATCCCCAGGCCGTCCCGAGCCAGTTACTACCTACTGGAATTACTGCTCTTCATTGCAGTCTCCTAGGGATGTGTCTTTTCTAAAAGATTAGCTATCAAATAATTGTAATATATATGGTATCTTAACCCAAAGCCAGGGATACTTTGGTATATAACCCTGATTTATGCCTTGCAGCACTTTTTTCCCCTGAAATACAATGATTTCAATAAATGTGAAATATTAATTGAATGCTTTGCTCTTCCAAGCAGATTATTTCTGGTAATCCAGAGTGTTTATGGTGAAATCCATCCAGATGAGTTGTAGCTGCACCTAGGGGATGTACTTGGCCTGTGTGCTATACTAAATGTGGTGAGGAATGGAGGTAGTAGCTTTTCCACATTTAAGTGTTGTGCGCCCATCTCAACCTGGTCTCCTGCAGTGGGGTGAAGCTTTGCCTGAGAGGTCACAAAACCTTATGCCGTAACTGCTCGTAGTTGTATATTGTGTTCTGTGCTTTCTCTATTTTGAAACTAAGTAAATGAATATTGGGAACAGTAGTGTTTTTTGAGTGATTTTTGTCCGTTCCAAACATAGCATTGTTACTGAGTTAGTTCCATGCTGCACAAAACTAAGTATTCTACTTTTTACCAGCATTTTTATTTTATGATTTTCACTGTTATAGTTTGTGTTGTTTGTAGCCATTGTTTTGCTTTCATAACTAACCATAATTCACATCAGCTTATCCATGTTTTTAGAAACAAAAGCATATTTACTAGCTCTCAAGTATAACCATTTCTAAAGTAGAATGGAATAAATTCAGTTCCAAAATATGATATTGAAAAAAAAACTTACTAAATTTAACTAACTTATTATAATAATTTTAATTACCATTTTTGAGTCTGCTGATTTAACTAGCTAACTGATTTGTAAAATGTGGCATCATGAGCAAATGTATTACCAATTCTAATTCTCAAGGAAAGCATATTCTTATTTGACTTTTTAAAAACAAATAATGATATTGGTGTTTAAGTTAATGTGATCCATGTTTATTTTAAAATACTATGTACCCTAGATAAAAGAGCAAACAGAAGACACTTTTAAAAAGTCACTCAGCATTCCTCTATCCAGACACAAAATGTATATTTGATGAACATTACACCAGACATTTATCAACTAAAATATACAGATAGAAGATATAACAACAAATGGAAAGATATGCAGATTGATCTACAGATATATAGATAGCTGTACAGGATTTGAATAATGTCAAATATAATTGCAATACTATTTTAATTTTAAAGATATGCAAGGTAATATTAAAAACAGAAATAAAGCCAAGAATGATTATCATTACATAGATTTTGATAAATATTCTTTTTTAAAAATAGTTCTTAAAAGATTCCTCAAATTAGCTTGCAATCTAGCAGCCCACACACTTGTTTTCTTTGTTGTAAAATGATTGTTTTAAAAATCAGAAAATTTCACTTAAACATGCTGGTATCTGTTTCTCTTAAAAGAACATGAAGCTCTGGTTAACACAAAGCTTACATTTGATATTAATAATAGACTGAGACTTCACCTTCAGGGTTTCAGTCTTTTTTTAAATATGCAAAACACTAATTCCTCAGTTTGCTTATCATTTGCCCTAAATAATCACTTAGTATATGAAAGAATACTTTAAAAACAAACAGAACAAAATTCCTTTTTGGATTTTAGGTAATGCCTTTGACTTCATGATAGGATGTATACATAAACATACACTGATATTCAGGATTGATAAACACCTGGTACACACAGCGATAAAATGACATTCTGGTTCTTTCAGGCAGTATCTATTGAGGTTGACTGGTGCTTCCTCTCCCAAAGACTGGTGCTTTTGCCATTAGTGTTAAACATGTTAAATATCACTCTTGCTAAGCTACCCCTCCTGCCTTCCTCTGTCTGCCAACTTAAATGAATTTTTATTGCAATTATCATTTATCTGTATTTCTACATTTAAATAGATTTAAACTCAGATATGTTCTGTTGAAAGAAAAGTTAGGGGTGGAATAATTTTTGGCATTGGGAAAAGTATCTGCAAAGATCTCCGTATCTGTCACCAAAAGAGAGAGATGCATGGCAAAAAAAATGATATTGGAAAGATAGACAAAGGCCTTATCTTGGAAATATTTTTAAGCTATGAAAGCTAGTTTAATTTTTTTTTTAAAAAAGTAAGGTAAAACATTGAAAATATTAGTGGAGAAGATTTGTTGCTTTTCTTTTTCTTTTTTTAAAAAGATAGCGTTAACACTGAACTAATTGCTAGCTAGCTGAAAGAGATGATATTATGCCATGGCACTAGGTTTATCCTGATGTGGTTTGGCTATGTCTGCACCCAAATCTTATCTTGAATTGTAGTTCCCATAATCCCCACGTGTCATGGGAGGGACTTGGTAGAAAATAATTGAATCATGGGGGCAGCTACCTCCATGTTGTTCTGGTGATAGTGAGTGAGTTCTATCAAGATCTGATGGTTTTATAAGGGCCTTTTCTCCTTTTGTTCGGCATTTCTCCTACCTGCCACTATGTGAAGGATATGTTGCATCTTCTTCCACCATGATTTTAATTTTCCTGAGGCCCCAAGCCATGCAGAACTGTGAGTCAATTAAACTTCTTTTTCTTTATAAATTACTCAGTCTTGGGTACGTCTTTATTAGCAGTGTGAGAACAGACTAATACAATCTACATGATTAAGTTCCTGACAGTGAGTTGTAATATTTTTGTGAATATATTTGCAAATATTTCAATCTCTTTTAAGGTAGAGAAAGTTTCTTCTTTGACCCAAATACCTTAATGTTGTGTGTAAGTTTGTTTCCAAACTGCTGATAAAGACATACCCAAAACCGGGCAATTTACAAAAGAAAGAGGTTTGACTGGACTTACAGTTCCACGTGGCTGAGGAAGTCTCACAATCATGGTAGAAGTCAAGGAGGAGCGAGACATGTCTTACATGGATGGCAGCAAGCAAAAAGAGAGCTTGTGCAGGAAAAACTCCCTCTTACAACTACAATCAAATCTTGTGAGACTTACTCACTATCACCAGAACAGCACGGGAAGGATCTGGCCCCATAATTCAATTACCTCCCACTGGGTCCCTCCAACAACACGTGGGAATTAAAGATGAGATTTGGATGAGACACAGCCAAACCATATTATGTTTGCTAGATGGAATAACTGTGCAAAGAGTTTAAGCAACCATCTTAGACCAGAAGAATCAAAGTGTTGGGCTCAGTGAAAATGTTAGAAATGGGGTCTCTATCAGCTTTGTGGCACTTACACACCAGTGATGAAGTTCCTACCTCCATAATTCTTTATTATGTGAGAGAAATATTCCAGATTTAGGTATATCTTGTAGAATATTTTATATATATATGTATTTATATTATATATTATATACATATATTTATTATATACAACATACTTTATATATAAAATATTCAACAAGATATACTTAAATATATATATTTATGCATTTATATAACTGTTATTGCAATTACCATTTATCCGTATATATACACATTTAAAGGTATATATATGGAGACACACACACACACATACACACATACATGTTATTAGTAACAATCTTAAGAACATAGATCTGTCCAGTTTCATCAAACACTCAGTTCACTTCCTGTGGAAGTACTGGTAAGAAAGGTAAGATAGAAATAAAGTGAAAAAGATAAACAAACTACATACGGATGGAGACAAGGAGAAAAGGAAACGATGTGCAAATATTTAAACAATGCAATATGATGATCATTATTTATTGAATAGGGAGAAGGACTTAGGGAGATGGAGGAATTGATCTTGACTCTTCTGTTAGTGTCTTGATTAATAAGTAGGACAGAGTATCGTTATTTGAAAAAACAAAAGAAAAGTGAGAAAAATGAAGAGATTGGGGAAAAATATTATTAGATATTATTAGTTGCATTTAGAGCACATTAGTCTTGAGAGAGCTGTGAGCAATTTTTGGGAATTTACTGGCAGGTAATATTATATCATATATATTATTATATGGTGCATAACTATATAAATTATTATCATATAACATATAAATATTCATATTACATATAGTTATATAATATAAATTATATATATTTTATAAATATATATTTTTATGTTTATATCATATATATACACACAGGATATAAGCATAAAAACACACTGATATTCAGTGACATTCAGGATTGATAAGCAACTGGCATATCCAGCAATAAAATGACTTTCCTGGTCAAATAGTGCTTATATATAAGTAGTGTGTGCCACTAACTGTCGTTGTATTAATTAAACAATAATTTGGTAATTGATGGTGACATATGACGACTAAGTAGAAAATGTATTAGAAACAAAGATAAAATGGCATATGTGAGAAGTTTTATTATTATTATTATTTTTTATTTTATTGCAGTGCCACCTAAAAAATAATGTGACATATATGGCTGGTTTCAGCCAGCAATGTGAAGAAATATGAAATGCATATCTATTCTATATCCCCTTATTGCAATGTACTCTGTAAGTTATAGTGAGCTGACATAATTAGGGAAGTTGGATTCCTAAGGAACTCTCTGATAGGTGTCCACATTCTGTGAACTCTAATTCACCTTTGTGGCTTCGTCAGAAATATCATATCGGAAATACGAGAGAAGAGGCAGCATCAGCACTTGGAGAAGGTGAGTCAAGGGCCCTGAATAATTAGATGGGATCTTGAAGAAGCTGACAGCAGCCGAGGGCTGAGGGGCCACCATTTTCTGAGGGGGGTTCACTTCTGAGGCTTCATTGCTTCAAGGGCCGAAGCCTTTTTTGTCGAAAAAGATTCAGAGATTCATGATGGGAAAAAGTCAAAAGTTCAACTCTAAATAACCTCAAGGACAGAGAATTTTGTATTCATTAATTTCGTGTTCAATATAAAAAAGAAATATCGGAGACATGGCAAAAGGTATGGACCTACAAAAGGTTTCAATTTACCAGCTATATTAAAAGGGAAGACAGAAAGAAAAAGTAATGTCTTAGTGACAGATCTGACAAACCCCTACTGAAGTGGTGCCGTAAATCTTCAGCCCTTAGATTAGTTATCATAAGTCTATTATTCCTCTAAGTGTTTTAAACAATAACATACGTATTTCTGCCCCCAAAGGGCGGCATTTTAGAAGATGAACGCCGGAAGTCTTTGATTAACAAGTTTGTTTGTGCTTGGACAGAAATAAAGACCAAAAGCTTGTTTTCACATCTTAATTTAATATGTACCTTCTCCATTCAAACTTCCTGTTCTCCCAAGTCTTCAAAAACTCATGAAATATTATGATTAATTATAGATCTACAGCCAGGATAGGAAAATAAAAAGTCATTTTTAAACTGCAAGAAGCTCTTCTATACCTCATATAGATAGGAAAAAGCGCAGAAATAATGAGGGGAAACAGAGGAACCAGAAATAATTCTAAGTTCACCAGTCTTTCGATTTGAATCCTGGACTTCTACACATAAAACAGGTGTTATTAGTAACAACCCTAAGAACACGGATTTGTCCAATCCTGTCGCACATTCCGTTCACTTCCTGTGGAGGTACCGATAAGCAAGGAAGCTAAGATAGAAATAAAGTGAAAAGGACAAACAAGCTATAAAGGGATGGAGAGCTGGAAGAAAAAGAAAACAATGCAAACATTTAAACAACCAATATTATGGCCAGAGACATTTTGATTTTGAAAATATTTTCATACTTTAGAATTATTAACCCAAAACTTTGCACTGGGTCCTTATGAAATTGTATTACTGTGTTAGTCACGTTTCTCTACGGAAACAATTATGTGCATATGTATCCGCAGTCATGCGCCACTTAACAACAGGAACTCATTCTGAGAAATGCATCATTAGGTGATTTTGTGGTTGTCCGAAAATCGTAGCGTGTATGTACACAAACCTAGATAGCACATCCTACTAGACTCTTCTGCTACGTAGTCTCGCCTACTGCTCCTAGCTTACAAACATGTACAGCATGTTACTGCACTGAATACTGTAAGCGATGAAAATACAGTGGTGAGTATTAAAGTATTCGTGTATCTAAACATATCTTAATGTAGAAAAGATACAGTAAAAATACAGTATTATAATCTGATGGAACCACTGTCATACATACAGTTCCTCATTGACTGAAACGTCATTATGCACGCATAACTGGAAAGATAGAAAGAGAGAAAGATTTTTTTTTTTTTAATCTGCTTAAGCTCATGCTATTGTAGGTGCTGGCAGGTCTGAACACTGTAGGACAGGCTGGTAGGCAGGAAACTCAGGTAAGAGTTTAAGATGCAATCTTGGGTTGCAAGCTGGCACTTCAAGCAGGGTTTCTATGATTCAGTCCTGAGAATTCCTTCTGTTCAGGAAATCTCAGTCTTTGCTGGGTTAAAGCTTGCAGCTGTATGGATAAGACCCATCCAAATTATGGAGAATAATCTGCTTAACTCAATCAAAGTCTGCTGATTTAAATATTAAACACTCCTCAGAAGCAGCTTCACAGCAACATCTAGACTGGTGTTCCACCAACAACTGGGCACCATAGCCTAGCCAACTTGTCACATTAAACCAACTACCATAGTGCTGATCACCACTTTTTGCATCTTGTCTCTAAAAAGTGTCTGAATTTATTAGAGAAAGAGCTGCATTAGTAAACTAAAATAAATCCACTGAATCAGGACCTATTGAAACAGACTATACCATTATTTTTTTTCTTTTTAATACATTCTAAGTGCTACCAAATGTTGTCGACTATCTCAAAGTAAAAGGGTCTCTGTGGTTGAGTACTTTTAAGTCTAATACTTTCAACAAAATTGTCTTGTGGGTATTCATTGAAGCATGCTACTTTCAAAGATGGTGACAGAATTTAAATTTAATACAAGAACTTCAAATTCAAATTTAACTTATAAATAGATAAGTCAGGAGTTCTTTAGGAGGCAATTCAGTATAGAGATTCGAAATGTCATATATAACACTACAGAGCTCTAGATTTAAATCTGCATTCTCCCATTTAGCGGCTATGAGAACTTGGACAAACTATTTATGTTCTCTAAGCTTTAGTTTCTTGCATTATGAAGTAGGGGTGGTAAAATTTACCACCTAGGGTTTTAGTGAAAAAAAAAAAGTAGATAATAATAAGAGACTCAATAAAACCCTTGGTGTAGAGTGAACTAATTTATATATTTTGTAAATAATAAATATTACATTTTGCTGTCCATTTCAGATGTATTAAGCTTAATACTTAAAGAACTGTTACTGTGAAAAGTCCATGTTATTCTTCAATATTAGTAATTTTGGGTAGATCATAAAATAATAATTTTTCTTTCTTCCTGGTATTCTCCAACTGTTGCCTTGCATGTCCCTCAGTCAAGAGGTAGAATCTATTTCTTCTATCTATGCATCTAGAATGGCCTTAAGCTTGCTTTGAGCAACATAAGAAAGCAAAGCAGCTTTGTGCTAGTTCTAAGTCCAAGACTAAAGAGGCCCTACATGCTCGCACTCCTGCTCTTGGAAACCTGTCCAGGAGCCATGTGAATAAACACAAGCCAGCCTTTGGTGGAGAGGAGATGCTATGCAACAGAGATAAGCCTTCCCAACTAAGATCATCCAGGATGGCTCAGCCAGTCAGCGTGACTGTGGGTGCTTGAAAAGCCAGTTTCACATCAGCTAAGCCTGGCCCAGGTCAGCAGAACCATCTCCTCACCTAAAGACAACAAAAATTGGTTTTGTTTTAAGTCACTGTGTTTTGGGGTGATTGTGTTGCACTTCCAGATAAGAGATAGGGAGTTGTTAAAATCCAAAGTGTGCAAAGGCAAAACATATACATATTTCATTTACAAATGGGGCTAAAAGTGCTTCTAAATTAATGAAGCTTAAAGGAAAGACAGACAATGAAATACCATGAAGAAGGACCATGGATGACAATAAGTAAGTCTATTTTGACTTCTCTAGTTTCCAGTGCAATATTGTAGAAGAGAAGAAGAACTAAACAGAGCTCTTTACTTGAGAGTTTAAGAAAGCCTGTCTGGAAACCTGTAGAGGTCAGAAGAAGTGACAATGAAGAACGACGTGGGTGTTAATCAACCCTTGAAAATATGGTTTTATGACTTCTGAAGAGAGGAGAAATTGCCAGTAGATCCCTTTGGTGCCTGACTCTGCAGGTTGGAGGGAAAGGAGCAATGTCTCCAATATGGAAGGGCAATGAGAGCAGCCTTATGGTTAGCAGGACATGAAACAAAGGAAAAATACTTGTTTTTATTTTTTTAAATAGTGAGGAAGAATCGTAGATGAATAAATTGGTTACTTTTTTTGTTAAATCTCTGCAAAGTTTTAACAGAAAAAATGTGCACATTCTAACCACAGTTAAAATCTAATAAATAGTTACTAGAAACACGGAATCAAAAAAAAAATAGGAAGCCACCAAAAAACAACTAAGATAAAATAATTGTATGGGAGGATGTAAGGAAGTAACATTTCTGGCTGCAGAGCTCAAAGGACAGAATACACACTCATTTCTAGTAAGGGAATGTTTTATGGTGGAAAATGCTAGTGGTTTGTTTGCCACAAAGCCAAGAGAGTGTTGAGGCATCCAGCTGGAGCAAACCTGTGCCCCTATTGGTTTCAAGGAAAAACAAAAGAAATTGGGTTGCATGAGGAATGACAAAGATCGCCACTTCGAACTGGAAGGCGTGACACCATCTCCAGTCCAGCTCTAAGTGCCAATCTCAGCTGGCTTGATGGATGAGACTGCTAAAGAAACTCAAAAATCCCCTGTGCTTGGGAGTTTTGGTCTTTCCCAGGTGAATCACTGGCAAATACCTATTTTGGAAATAATTCATCTCATTCAATTATAGGTGATTATTGAAAAACAAAGAACAAAAGGTGCAAACAAAGAAACAAGTAAAAGAAGAAAACGTATAGATAAAGCAAATGATAAATGAAACATTTTCAGAAGAAAAATTGTGTTGAATGTAGTACATAATTTTGATAGCCTAACATTTTTCTTAAATAAATAATAACAATGAAAATAAAATAATGGTTTGTATAAAACAAAGGCAGAAATAAAGATTTTTTTTAATTAACAGACAGTATGAGGAAAACAGGACTCCCCAAAAGTGAAAGACATGAAATAGAATTTGTCTCCCAGATTAAACAATTCATCTTATCTTTGGATAATAAAACAAGCAAACAAATATAAAGGTCTCTATCATGAAAGAAAGGGAGAAAATACGTCATTCCTCTCTTGCCCTCAATACTGACATAGCAAGAGTTTCAGTCTATTTTCGCGTCATCCCTCCACCACATTAACAACTAAAAGGCAATTATATCTTTCATAGAAGAACAGAAAAAAAATTAGATTAAATTTATTTTGCTATTTCTCTCCTACCATTAAATGAGAAAGAACTGCAAAATCTAAAGTGCTGAAGCAATATGTTACATTTTGAAGATTATATTAAACCATGTTTCCTTAGTGAACAAGCCTGACTAGGCCACTACCAGAATGTCTCAGGACAAGAGGTAATCAGTTCCCTTTCAGATTTTGTAGTTTTCTGTGTGTGCATGCCTGTGTGTGTATTGCTGTTGTGTTCTGCAGTGATTAGTTTGTGGTGGGCATTAAATATATTTTTCACATAAATAAACTGATGTGACCCAATAAAATCTGGCTTGAACCAAGGAAGCAGCAACATCTGTGAAAGATTAAAGTGAATGGCAGGAGTAGACAGCGCAATATCTAGTCAAAGTGTCACAGCGTAAATCCATTTGGTTCAGGCCGTTTCTCTAAAGGCAACCACAAGGACAGAAGAAAAATTCTACATATGAAAAAATTATAAATTAGCAAATAAAATATTAATACAGAAAAGAAACATTCATTAAACATCTATATATTAAAATACAAAATTATATGTAATTTTATATATATGATATAATATGCATAATATTGATACATGTATGTGTATATAAATATGACCTTATAGAAATAAACAAAATAAAGCTAAAGTTTGCTAAAGTTTGTTATGCTAAAGTGTTCTAATATTATACAATATTATTGATTTTGGGCAGCAAGGTAAATTTCAGAACATCTTGTTTATACACTGAATTTATGGACATAAAATCTATCAGAAAAAAAAAAAAAACCCAAGAAATTTGCAAAGCATTTGCTCCACAAGAAACATCTCTAGGCTTTCACTTTCAAACTAAATAAATTAACAAGAAACCGACTTACTCTCTGCCTTAACAATTTTTAGAAACTGGAAAAAAAAATAGTACCAACAGTTAGAGATTAGACAACAAACAGCACAGCTCCGCGATTTCTTGGAGAAAGTCACGAAATGAAGTGAGCCCCCAGTTGTCTCTCCGTACTTTCCAGAAAGAGTTTTCCAGACATGGAGATGGGGTAACTTACACAAACCCAGTTCAGAACCTTTCTAAGTTGATACAGAGCACAGTTCAGGGAGACCAGAGTCTAGAACTCACTATATAGAAAACTCTGAAGTTGAGAGCTTCAAGTAACAGGAGCCCAGGGCACCTGCAGAGTCTGTGGCTGAGTATTTAAGCATGTGAGCCAGGAATGACCAAGCCCAGGAAAAGAACCACTGGGAAAAGGCAGGAGGAACAGCTTCAAAAGCTTACAAGGTGCTGAGACTATTTCGTGTACATAAAACCAAAGCAAAAAGACCCCAGGCATAAGGAACTAAGTATTTCAAGGGGAAAAAGAGAAGTCCTTTGGGAAAATTATCCCTGTACCAAATTTTGTCCTGCATCCACTTAACGAAGCCTAAAACACATCTCAAAATGATCAAACTATTTTCAGATAATCAATCATCTCCTAGAACAAAGCCCCAACTAATTAGAGGAATTGAAAAAGAAAAAAAAAAAATCCAACACCAACAAAGTCTCAATGTTTTTAAAAATTATCAAGGATTAAAAAACGTAGGAAAATGCCACATATAAGGAGACAAATCAATTAATAGATAAAAGACTCCCAAATGACAGTGATTATAGAATTAATAGGCAAGGACATTAAGTCAGCTGTTTGTTTTTTCTCTTTTTTTTTTTTTTTGAGACGGAGTCTCGCTCTGTCGCCCAGGCTGGAGTGCAGTGGCTTGATCTCCACTCACTGTTAGCTCCGCCTCCTGGCTTCACGCCATTCTCCTGCCTCAGCCTCCTGAGTAGCTGGGACTACAGGCGCCCCCCACCACGCCCGGCTAATTTTTTGTATTTTTAGTAGAGACGGGGTTTCACCGTGTTAGCCAAGATGGTCTCGATCTCCTGACCTCGTGATCCGCCCGCCTCGGCCTCCCAAAGTGCTGGGATTACAGGCGTGAGCCACCGCGCCCGGCCAAGTCAGCTATTTTTAAGAGAAGCCATTGGCAAGTTTGGAGTGGAGGCGTGTTGTGGAAAGACTGCTGTCTGACAGGAGATGGAAATTTAGTAAGAGTAGATACAAGATTAGGAAACCATGAAATAATCTGGATAAGAGATGGCATTGATTTGCACGGAGCAATAGGAAAAGGTGTAGTAAGAAATAGAATGTGGCTATATTTTGAAGATAAAAATGACATGATATTTTGGCACATTGTGAGATGTCAGAGAACTAGAAAAGTAAGGAGCTAGATGGGCATGTTGTGGGCCTGAACAATGGTAAGAATGGAATTTTCGTTTACTGATGGGGAAAATCCGTGGGCAGAGGATTCCACATGTGTGAAGCAAGAAAGAGTATGTGAGAAAAGACTTTGCTTTGGACAGGGTAAGTTTGAGGTGCCAATTAAATACCTAAAGAGATAATTAATAGGCAGGTGGATGTATGCATATTAAGTTGAGGCAAGAGGTCTGCACTGGAGATATGCATTTATTAGTAGTCAATATGTAAGCAGCAATTTAATATGCTAAATTCCTTATATGCAATATCATCTTTTTATTACTAAAGTGCATGTCCAAGCCTATGATTATGATTCATTACAATAAAAATGTGCAATTTGAACACATTTCAGGATGTGAATTTGTGCACTGAAGTCAGAGGAACATGTTTTGATAATAAATAGCATCCCAATATAGGTAATAAGTATTGAAAATAAGTATTAAAAGTAAGCATTAGATTGGAAATATAACAAATGTAGTGAAGTTAAGAGAATGAGATTTTCAGCCTAGAGAATAAACAAACGGATTCATACTTTTCAAATAGAATAAAAATGCAGTAGAGGAATCCCAAGGAAATAGAATGGAATTTAACAATGAAAAGTAGAAGAAGGAACATTTCAAAATATGAAAAAGAAAATCTCTGATAGATATATGAAGGACTACTATTTTATGAACTAGACCTGAAGATAAGATTTGAAATGCCCGTTTTCCAAACTTAAAAACCAAGCTGTCAGTGTAGGCACCACAATTTTTACTGTGAGGGATTCTTTCCTTTGGGTAAAGAGATATTTTATGCAATACTTCTTAAAATTGTGAATAATCGTAAGTAAAGGAATTATTCAAGCGGTAACATTTTATCTTCATGAGATTGACAGAGATTAAGAAAGCAATTACCTTCTAGGCCATGAGGGGAAAATCTTCTGAAAAGGTACATTGTTTAGTAGTAGGAGAAAAGTGTGTTTGGAGTCATTAAAAGGAGCAAAGTGGCAATGGATCATGAACCGGAGAAGATAATGGCCCTGAGAGAATGAAAATAAGAAGAGTTTAAAGATCAATTGTTCCTTCTTTATAAATTTGCTTACCCAGGGAATAAATACAAAAGGTTCTGGAAATCTAACTCAGAATGTTTGTCTGAGTATATACACTATATTTTTTGAAAATTGAGACACTTTTATAAATGAAGGTAAAAATAAGTGAATGCTATAAACCATACAACTAGTGGTTGCTTATTTTAGGTAAAAGAAAAAGCTCTTTTTAAACATAATATTTGTAAAGAATAAAAATTTAATTTTTTTTCTCATAAGGCAAACAAAAATTAGCTAGGAATTTGGTAGTGAGTAAGATACCTTTGAGTATTCTAATGGCAATATTGTCATGGGGTACTTATTAATAATTATGTAATACTACTTGTGTTTTTATTAGCTGGAGGTCATTCAAGAGCCAGGTAGAGCCAGAAGAAGCAGCTCACACCTATAGTCCGAGCACTTTGGGAGGCCAAGGTAAGAGGATCACCTGAGCCCAAGAGGTCGACCGAGCCTGCAGTAAGCTCTGACTGTGCCTTTGCACTCCAGCCTTGGCTGCAGAGCAACACATTGTCTCAAAAGATAAACAAACAAAAATAAAATAAACAAAAGTAAAAGGGCCAAATAGGAAGGAGATCATTCTTGGTGGGAGTGGGCTTTGAATGGGGTCATGGTGTTATTGTTCTTGGCCCATCTTTCTTCCTGATAAAGACAGAAAAAAGAATTGCCTAGGCCCTAACAGAACTCCAAGTCACACAGATATTAAATGAATGGAAATAGGAGGATGAGTCAACAGAAAATAGTGGATAGGAGAAATATTAGATGAGTGGATGTCAGAATCCCAATAGGAGATAGTGATAATATATTTTATTGGTATCTTCTTTTTTTTCCGTTAGAGATGGAGTTTTACTGTGCTGCCCAGGCTGGTCTCGAACTGCTGGGCTCAAGCAACCCTCCTGACTCAGTTTTCCATAGTGCTGGGGTTACAGGTCTGAGTCATTGGTACCTTTGAATAAGAGTTTCAGTGGAGTGAGAGGAGACAGAACTCCTGTCTTGCCTTGAGGAATGCATAGTGTAGGAAAGGTAGCAAACCATCCCCACAGTAAACTCAGGAGTGTTTTGTCTGTGGAAGGAGAAAGTAGTAGCTATGGGTAGCATCCGTGCAAGTGAACATTGTGACGGAAGCCATATGACACAGTGAGCCTATGACAGAAATATGAGTAAATTAAATTTCTGGTGAGAAATGTTTGGAACAGAAAGAAAAACACCAAATCCAAGAAAAAAAAGAAGCATAATGCATGGTGCCTGGGTACCTAAAAGGTAAAAAGGATGAAAACCAGAATCATGTGAAGGTTTAGGATCCCACAGAGGAGAGATTCAGCTCCTTTGTAACATGAAAGAAAGCACAAAATTAATTGAAGAATGTGTTTAAGTGTGGTGGCTGAATTTGAGGACCTTCTCATATGTAGATTTTATTTTTTGAGCTTGTAATTATGGATTAGCCATGAAGACAATTAAGATTGTGTAAAATAATTTGCCTATCTGCCTGAACTTTCTCATATCTGTCCAGATTGCATAATTTTACTATACCCCAAAGAAATTCTTCAGAAACAAGAATCTTTACATTATAAAACTATAACATCATAATTTTATTAAAGAAAACAGGGGGCCGGGCGCGGTGGCTCACGCTTGTAATCCCAGCACTTTGGGAGGCCGAAGCGGGTGGATCACGAGGTCAGGATCGAGACCACGGTGAAACCCCATCTCTACTGAAAAAAAAAATACAAAAAATCAGCCGGGCGTGGTGGCGGGCACCCGTAGTCCCAGCTACTCGGAGAGGCTGAGGCAGGAGAATGGCGTGAACCCGGGAGGCGGAGCTTGCAGTGAGCCGAGATTGTGCCACTGCACTCCAGCCTGGGCGACAGAGCGAGACTCCGTCTCAAAAAAAAAAAAAAAAAAAAGAAAACAGGGTAAGCACTACACACATGAACGTATACATCTGTCTCTAGGTTGATAGACATATCTATGCATGTATATTTCTATTGCTATCTCTATTTCTCTTTATACTTCTATATTTTTCCTGAGTGTTTGGATTCTAGTTTTGATAACTCACAGAGCCCATCTCCAGCTTCTCTACGATTCTGGCTGTCCCAATGTGTTATACATTTTAGTCCCCAAATTATAATCCTAATGCAAAATCACAATCGGATTACTAAAATCATGCTGTTTAAGAAAAATATTCCTGAGAATCCAACTAAGTAGTATCTCTTCCCAATTTCCTTTTCTTTCTTTCTTTCTTTTTTTTTTTATAGACGGAGTCTCTCTCTGTCACCCAGGCTGGAGTGCAGTGGAGCGATCTCGGCTCACTGCAAGCTCTGCCTCCCAGGTTCACGCCATTCTCCTGCCTCAGCCTCCCAAGTAGCTGGGACTACAGGGATGCACCACCACATCTGGCTAATTTTTTGTATTTTTAGTAGAGACGGGGTTTCACTGTGTTAGCTAGTATGGTCTCGACCTCCTGACCTCGTTATCCGCCTGCCTCAGCCTCCCAAGTGCTGGGATTACAGGCGTGAGCCACTTCACCCAGCCAATTTCCTCTGATTTCTGTAATACTCTCTACCTACCTGCCCAGTCACTCTTGTTCTTTTGAGACTTGGTTGATGCTAACTGTTCTCTTGCTCCAAGAGGAACAGCCCTCAGTTGTTCTACAAATTAAATACATCAGTATTTCTGTAAGATTGAACTTCCTTATATCAACAGCAAAATAGCCACTAGTTCACATGGGAAAACTTGATTAAAAATCCAGATCAAGGTAATATAAAATAGCAAATCTGATGTATGGCAGGGATTGCCTTAGTTCCTTCCCCTACACTTTTTTAATATCAACAGTCCTTGAGTAAATCCAACAGGATATAACAACTAGGTAAAAACTGTATTTTTTTTTTTTTTTTTTGAGACAGAGTCTCAGTGTGTCAATGAGGCCAAGTGCAGCAGCAGCATCTCAGCTCACTGCAACTTCTGCCTTCCATTTCCAAGCAATTCTCGTGCCTCAGCCTCCCACATAGCTGGGTAGCTGGGACTACAAGGCGTACACCACCATGACCTGCTATTTTTTTTTTTTTATTTTTAGTAGAGACAGGGTTTCACTATATTGGCCAGAATGGTAAAAAACAGAACAAAACAACGATCCAGATAACCCCCCTCACCCCCTTTGCATAATAGTAGATGGCTGCCTCTAAGATCCTCACTAACAGATCTTTAGTTTATAACTCATCCAAACCTCACTCCCATTTTTTCTCATGTCACAACAGCTAAGATGGCTCTAACCTTCCCTCCTTGTGAGGATAGCTTTTACTCTATTGGGATGCTATTTATTATCAAAACATTTTCCTCTGACATCAATGCACAAATACATATCCTCTGGAGATAGTAGTCTAGAAAATGTAACAAACAGAAAATGCTATTTGTAAGTCTCATTATCTTATTTTTTAATTAAATTTCTATTGCTGCATAACAACTTACCACAAATTTAACAGCTAAAAGCAACACACATTTATTATTTCACAGTTTGAATGTGGCAGAAGCATGGACACAGCTAAGCTAGCTCTTCCGCTCACTGTCTCTCAAGGCTAAAATCAAGGTGTCGGCTGGACTGCTTTGCCGTATAGAAGTTTGCCTGGAGAAGGCTCTGCTTCCAGGTTTACCTGTTTACCTGACTGTTGGCAGGAATCATTTTCTTGTGACTATAGCATTTATGTCAGCTTGTTTTTTCAAGGCCAGTGTCAGAAAGCCTGTACGGCTTTCAATTCTGATCTCTTTAAGAAGGGGCTCTATCTCATTTATATTTTCATCTGATTAAGTCAGGCCCACCCAGGATAATCTCCCTTTGGTTTAAGTCAGATCAACAGACTTTGGACTTTCATTACACCTGATAAATTACTTCAGCTTTGCCATATAAGGTAACATAATCACGGGAATGGAAGTCCAGCATAGTCATAGATCCTACCCTCATCAAGGGGTGGGGTTATGTATATCTAGGGATGGGGGTCTTTCAGGACATCTTAGAATTCTGAATTGTAACAGTCATTGGATCAATCTCGCATGCAAGCAACTGAATATTCCTAGTGGAGATTTGACTATATTGCTAACTGTATTAGTCTGTTTTCATACCACTATAAAGAAATACCCTAGATTGGGTAATTGATAAAGAAAAGAGGTTTAATTGACTCACAGTTTCACATGGCTGGAGAGACCTCAGGAAACTTACAATCATGGTGGAAGGCCAAGGGGAAGTAAGGCATGTCTTACATGGCAACAGGAGAGAGAGAGAAGTGTGAAGTGCCAGACACTCAGCAAACAGCCAGATATCCTGGGAACTCACTCACTATTAAAGAACAGCATGGGAGAAACCTGCCCCATGATCCAGTCACCTCCTACCATGTTCCTTCCTTGACAAGTGGGGATTACAAGTCAGATTACAATTGGAGATGATATTTGGGTGGGACACAGAGCCAAACCATATCACTAATAACCTTTATCTGCTCTATACTATTAAGAATAACACTAGTATTAGAAAGGGTTGGCCAGGCGTGGTGGCTCACTCCTGTAATCCCAGCACTTCGAGAGGCCGTGTTGGGCGGATCACCTGAGGTCAGGAGATCAAGACCAGCCTGGCCAACATGCTGAAACCCCATCTCTACTAAAAATACAAAAATGAGCCAGGCGTGGTGGCACATGCCTGAAATTCCAGCTACTCGGGAGGCTGAGGCAGGAGAATCACTTGAACCTGGGAGATGGAGCTTGCAGTGAGCTGAGATCGTGACACTGCACTCCAGCCTGGTGACAGAGCGAAACACTGTCTCAAACAAAAAAAAGAAAGGGTTAAGAAAACAGAGTCCAAAAAATGCTTCCTGAAAGTTTATATAACACGTGTTGGATATGGGTAACATATAGTGTAATTTTATTTACTGATTGACTTAGAAATTACAAACTCCTGTATGTTGCTAAGCAGCATGTAAACCAAGTATAAACCATTCAAGTGTAAGTCCATGGTCTTCTGGGTTTTATTATTATTATTATTATTATTATTTAATAGTTCATCCTTTGAAAATTTACAACTAGTGAAATAAATATTTGTTTTTTAGCACAATCAATTTTTTGAGTATCTAATAATGAATTCTCAGCTGTGTTTTCAGAAAGTAAATATGACACATTGCTTTCAAAATATATTTTAAAATGTAATCATGCCAGCTATAAATATGTGAATTATAGTTTTATTCCAATTATTTTATAGCTACTTGAAGGTTTTCATTATTAGCATGTTCATATTATATTCTTACAGAAATAGGATACAATATTATTGTTTTACTAAGATATTTTAGAAAGCAATTAAGTCATCTTTGAAGCACCAGGGCATAAGGACACATCATTGCAAATGTGAGAGCAAATAAAATTATCTCTTTATCATTGTGTTTAACTTGTTCTAAAACAAAACTACAAAATTACATTTTCCTGATGTTATTATAACTTGCAACAATTCACTTACCCAGTAAACAATGATCATCCAAAGATACAGATATGATAATGCTTATCTGTGGGTTAGTTGTTAAACATTCTTTATCGAGGTAGCAACATCCAGTTCTCCTTTGATGAATGACCCTTCTGTGCTCAGTTGACATCGGACAAAAGAAACAAATCCTATACTCTGGGTTGGGAAGAGCCCCCTACCTGGCTGATAAATGTACTTTTTTCCCTGGCAACTATAATTGATTCCTGAGTGGTCATTAGCTCCAAATACGTTAGAGAGCAAATGGTATTGATCCCTCATATATTTTTGGAATAGATAGAATAAACTGATGCCTGTATCTCATGGTGGAGATAGGCTAAATCATGACCCTCTAAAAGACGTATCCAAGTCCTAACCTCTGGTGCCTGTGAATGTACTCTTATTTGGAAATAGAGTCTTTGTAGATGTAATTAAGTTAAGAATCTGGAAAGGAAACCATTCTGCATTTAGGGTAGACACTGAATCCAATAATTGATAGCCTTAGAAAGAAGAGTTCTAGCCAAAGATACAGAAGAGAAGGCTGTTGAGGCTGAGGCAGATATTAGGGTAATGCATCTACAAACCTCGGACATTCAAGCAAAGAGAAAAGCGTGGGACAGATTCTCCCTCAAAGCCTGCAAAAAAAAAAAAAAAAAAAAAAAAAAAAAATCTGCTACACCTTGATTTTGGACCTCTGTCCTACACACTGTGAGAGAATAAATTTCTATTGATTTAAACCTCCGAGTTTGTGGTAATTGATTAGGTAGGCCTAAGGTAACTAGTACAGACTGCTTTCCTACGCCATTAGAATGAAAAAAAAACAAATTCTTCTGGCATTTTTTCTACCAGATAAAACATTCATAATAACGGAACTAACGTGGAGGAAGGAAGAGATAGAAGGCGAAAATATTGACAGCCTTCCAAGCTCCAGTATCATGACAACATCTCTGTTTGCAATGACTGAAGTCTATCTATCTCCCTTGGGCTGTATTAAGCCATATGGATTTGGATTTCTTTTACACGCAACGAAGAACCTTGATTAATGAAGCTAGAAATGTCTGAACAAGATTTGTAAATGTTAGGTGTGATTTGGGAATGTTTATTGATCAACATCCAATTAGTTACATATAAAAGAAAATCCAAATTTCATAGGTTCATTGACTTCAATACATTTAAAAATAATTCATTGCATAATTATATTTATACAACACATTGACATTAGCTAAGCCTTCTATGGGGGTGATTCTATTCTACCCCCATTAATTAATTAATGAATTAATTTAAGTATGTTATTTTGAACACTGCTTACTTTCTGGCACTGCAAAATACCCCAGTCATATCATATATTTTCTGTCCCAGTCCTAGCATTAACTTTTTTCTGCAAAGAGCTCTGGATCCTTTTACTGGAGAACATTATTAGAAATCAAGGTGCTGGTTTCCACTGGGTTATTATTGCTTCTAGGATCTCAGCTGACAGAGCAAGGAAATACATGCATATATTAATGACTGTCTAAATATATGTCTAGACATTTTAATGAAACCACCTGTACTTTTATTAAACTAAACATGAGTTCATACTGATGTCTCCAATAACACATGGATCGTTCTAGTCATTGCTTATCTATAACCTCCCACTGCAATGGTGAAAGTCCTGATTCCCACAAACCACTTGCATTTACTTTATTCAATTACGTTACACACATATAGGAAATTCAGAATTGTGAGCCCATACTTTCGTAGAAAGCAACTTGATCAACTAGAGCACAGTGCTTATGTATATAGCTCATTTTGCCTCAGTTTTACAGGCTCTACTCATGGTAAATTATTTACATTCTTACTGTTCTTCCTGCCTGCTCCATTCAGGTTGGTTCATTCATTTATAATAAGTTACACTCAGCCGGGTGCAGTGGCTCAGGCCTGTAGTCCCAGAGCTTTGGGAGCCGAGGCAGGCGGATCACCTGAGGTTGGGAGTTCGAGACCACCCTGACCAAAATGGAGAAACCCCGTCTCTACTAAAAATATAAAATTAGCCAGGTGTGGTGGCACATCCCTCTAATCCCAGCTAGTCAGGAGGCTGAGCCAGGAGAATCGCTTGAACCCAGGAGGCAGAGGTTGTGGTGAGCCAATATCATACCATTGCACTCCAGCCTAGGCAACAGGAGCAAAACTCCATCTCAAAAAAAAAACAAAGACAGAAACAAAAAAACAACTCTTTTCTCACATTTTGCATTCAATTTGGGGATCTTGAAAACTTACGAATTTTTAAAAATTTGCCTACATTAAGGCACACTCTGTGCCCTAAAGTTGAAAGTGTTTGACAAATGCAGTGTGTTATCCATCTTTCATTTGCATTATCATACAGAATAGTTTCACCATCTTCCTCCCTGAACCACTGACAACCAACCACCACTGTCTTTTTTTTTTTTTTTTTTGGACTTGGCAGCATTCAACATTAGTAGCAGAGGAGATGTGTATGTTCTGCCCCTTCAGTTCCTTTGTGTTTGTCACAGTGTAAGCATCTCTCTCAACATAGGATTAAAGGTTAATATTTCCATATATCATTACTTCCAAAGCAGTCCAAATCCTTTACCTTGCCATCAGACGAGGTCTATTCTAACCAATGCTGAAGGTAAAGAAATACCAAGACCTCAAATAGTGGTTTTGAAAGAATTCTCAATGAAACGATTGTGATCAGCAAAGTTGACTCAATGCTTTATATCTGAATGCCTCACAATATTTGATCCACTCTTCTTGTTATATTTCTAACTCAGTTTCTCGTATTTTCTCTAAATCTCCTTGGCATATTCCTTCTATCATTCAAAAGGACATTCCAAAAGGCCAATTGCTGTGGTGGTGCTGTTTTCCTCTTTCATTTTATTCCTTGAAACGGATCCATTTTGCCACAGTCAGCTCTCCTCCATATGTGTTTGGCCCTCATACCTCCTCTGAGTTCTGGATAAATTATCTTTGACAGTGTATTAGATGTTTCTACTCAGTAATTCACAGATATTCTCAATTTAAAAAGTCAGTGTTTTTTTTTGTTTGAAAGTAAACACTCCAAATGTCCCCCAGGTTCACCAGCCTTATTCTCATCTGGCTCCCACTGTGGAATTGCCATTCCAGTTATGGCCACATTAACATTTCAATGTATCTTGTTCGCGTTGCTCTATAGTTTGTTTACATTTTTATTTCATTATTCTTCCTAAAATCTTTTGATTATTTCTTCTTCTGTTTTTCAGATTCTTCTTCAAATTATACATCAGTCTATCTCTTATTCATGTCTAAATACAGCCAAGCCAGCCATTGCGCACTCCAAGAAGCCGTTGACCAGCTTTACCATTGTGATTTTTGAACTTTGTCAGCAATCTGGCTATACACTGAGTACTTTTTTTTCATTTCACATTTATGTTTTGACTAAAATTATTCACTATATAAAATAAAGTTGTTCTTTCCATGATAATTAAAATTGGTGGGTATCTGGTGACATTCTCTAATCCACAAGTAGTTCCCTTTGATGACAACACCCTGTTTTAAAAGTTAGACATGATGCATAAACACAAATAGTTTTCCTGTCCTACCTTTTTTTTATAGGAAATTTTGCAATTCTGAGCCAGAAAGCAGACAATTAAGGCAGAGCAGAGATTTTTCTTGCCTTCCTTTACATGCGTAAGATCACTATGTTTACAGTTGGAGTAGTATTTGCCCCCAATCATACTTTTTCCATCCAAGTTACTGGTATTATGTTGAGTTAAAACTTCTCTTAGACTCTGGCAAAACTTTATTCATTTGGAAAGTCTTTATTAATTTTCATCTTTTCTCTATTTTTATGTCTTTTACTTGAAAAGTGGAAGGGCAAGATACAATTTTAAATTTAAAAATTTGCATAATTGTTTGTCAAATTCTCATTCATTCTGATTGGATGCTAACTCAGTCACGAACTGAGTTTTATTCTTTGTCACCTCAGCATCTAGTTCAATGCCATATACATAATAAATGAAATGTATTTGATAGAGGAATAAATAGCTGTGAAATTTACTTTGAATTTGCATTCCATTAAATAATTGTGTTAATTCTCTCAGGCAACATTCATATTCCTTTTTGCTAAAGACCTTTACTTAGCAAATAATTTAACTGAGACAAAACAGTGATTTTTCTGGTGAGAATTTCAGAAATTACACGGTCAACTGTGGTTGTTTGGAGCAAGTTATTTGTATATCTAAGGAAGCTGTATAGTTTCTACTTTGTTAGACACCTTTTCTATCTTCTAAATCAATATTTTTTCCAGATTCTGAACTGCTTCGATTGAGGCCACTAGAAAAATAAAATTTCTCAAAATTTCCTGTACTTTACAAACAGCTTAGAGCTTTTTTGTTTTGTTTTGTTTTGTTTTTTGGTCGGGGGATCTCACTCACTCTGTCGCCCAGGCTGGAGTGCAGTGCCCCGATCTTGGCTCACTGCATCCTCTGCCTCCCAGGTTCAAGAGATTCTCCTGCCTCTGCCTTTCCGAGTAGCTGGGACTACAGGTGCACTACAGGTGCATGCCACCATGCCCAGCTAATTTTTGTATTTTTAGTTGATACGGGGTTTCACCATGTTGGCCAGGCTGGTTTCAAAGTCCTGGCCTCAAGTAATTCATCTGCTTCAGGCTCCCAAAGTGCTGGGATTACAGCCATGAGCCACCATGCCTGCCCACAAATAGCTTTCTTGTATATAAAAAATATATAAAACTGTTGTTTCAATTATTGTAACTTTTTGTTTTCATTGCATAAAAGTTTAAGCAAGATCAGAACGAAATATATATATATATATTTGAATTTGCTAGAGTTTTTTCAAATGCTTAAACAAAATCCGACCCAGCCTTTCGAATAATTATTATGTACAATGTTCCTCCAATTCATTAGAACTATAGAACTTCATAAAAGAGAATTCTATGTTAAATTGACAAATAAAATAAAGGGCTTGCCTTGCACCTGCACATAAAGTAACTAAAACTACAGTGTTTTTTAGAAGATAGTTTCAGTCTTAAAAAATGTTGTTATCACACAGCTCCTAAATATCCATTTAGTTATCCAAAAGGATTGACCTTGGTCTTTGCACTTTATTAAATATTTAGTTGAAGATGAAGGATAGAATGTTTCCTCAATAGTTTTTAATTCATCATATTATAATTTGCTTTTGACCCATTTTTATGTGATTAGAAATAATCTTAGTAAATTTTCCATATATTCTATTTTAGTAAACATTTGATATTTGAAACTTCATTGTGACAACGTGTAATTTAAAGAAACTCATTTACATTATCCAAAACTATTACTCTTCTTAAAATGATAGACAGTGCTTTCAATGTAACTGCTTTTTAGATGTATCTTCTGAATAACAATTTTTTTTCTAGACACTTGCATTCACGGTTTTGTCTTCCATCTCTATTCCAGTAAACTAGGTGGGAATTGAACAATGAGAACATGTGGACACAGGAGGGGGAACATCACACACCGGGGCCTGTTGCGGGGTGGGGGGAGGGGGGAGGGATAGCATTAGCAGATATACCTAATGTTAAATGACGAGTTAATGGGTGCAGCACACCAACATGACACATGTATACATATGTAACAAACCTGCACGTTGTGCACATGTACCCTAAAGCTTAAAGTATAATTTAAAAAATATACAAACAAATAAAAATAAATAAATAAAAACATTTTCAA
Source organism: Symphalangus syndactylus (assembly GCF_028878055.3). Taxonomy (NCBI): domain Eukaryota; kingdom Metazoa; phylum Chordata; class Mammalia; order Primates; family Hylobatidae; genus Symphalangus; species Symphalangus syndactylus. Next base: position 18,688,961 of record NC_072423.2, on the reverse strand, counting down.
ATCTACCAAAAAAAAAAAAAGAGTCTGGTTATTTAACCAAAGTGAAAATACCTATTGTCCCGTAGATGAAGCATTAGGGGTTTGTTTTTAAGTGTTATCTGGCAGTTCCTATGTATGTGTGCATGTAGGAAAAAATTCCTCCTTGAATAATAAACAGTTGAAAAGTATGCACTGGGTTTATGAGCCACCTGTATCTATTTCATCAATTTATAGCCTTTGAGGCCTAGAATATTTTACACATCATTAGTAGTCAATAAATCTTAGTGAAATTAATTAATTAAATACAATTAATTCTGCGTGATTTGATTTAATTAAATGATGGCAAATACAGAATAATTGCTTTGAAAATAATTGAGACAGTTAAAAATACATTTGAAATAAAAGGCCCAGATAATGTATCATGGAGATTTCAGTAAAGTTCAAGAGAAGTGGACTAACAATTTGTCCATGCATTAAAACGTAGCGCGGCTGTTAGCCAGAATGTCAAATCATGCAGGGGCTTTTGTCAACTGTAACTCATCTCCTTTCACGCACTGATGTCGTGATCTAAGAAACAGGTAAAATTTGGAACAACAGACATAATTTCAAGTGAAAGAGTTTCAAAAGAAATCCAACCTTTGGCCTCACATGTGGAATTTTATACCTTAGCTCCTTGTACTTTACAGTACAGCTCCTCTCTGTTGGAATTTCAGCAGCCAGAGCAACTTGAACCAAAGTTTACTGGACTCTTCCTCAATATTGCAACCGAGTTTCTTCACAGTAGAATTATAAAGAAGTAAAACAAACAAATACTGGCAAGAATTTGTGACTAGTGTTAGTAATGTTAATGAAGGAAAACACATAAAACCGTGTTCGAAAAGCCAATATGCTACATAAAATTATACGTACTGTGCATCAAGGGTGATGCTGGAAATACCCAGCTGTGATAATTTTGTCAATATGTAAAGTAATTAACTACAACTGTAAACTGAAGCATCTATTTTAGTAGTGTTAATGATATTTATAATTCTTCCTAAAGTGTCATGCCAGGATTACCAAGTACTTGTTTTCTTCTTTTCACTTGAACTTTGTAGATTTGTCTTCTCCCTTTACAACAGCGTTTTTCTTTAATACGTATCAACCAATTTTGATTATTTTTTTCCCAAAATGTCATATACTCATTGTCAGTAGATTGGTGGGTCGTGCTTTTTTTATGCGGAATTATTTCCTTAATATTTACTTTGGAATGAGAAGATTTCCTCCTGTTTTGATGAACACAGTAAGGAGAATTATCCAAAGCAATGCTGCAGATTGTCAGGAAGACCCCTAATGCACAGTGTAACTCATAAGGTGCATCACAGTTGTAATTTGCTTGGAGGTTTTCCTTGTTTCTTTTTATTTTCAATGAACAGGAAATAATGACCTCTACAGTGTTTCTTATTCACTTAAAAGCTTCCCACCCGGCACATGATTCCAAAGGTGGTAGGCCTGAAATTTCTTCACCCACTTCCCCGTTTAGCCTACCTTTCTCGTCATTCTTCAACGTCAGAGGGCTTTCACAAGGCCCATGCATTACTTTTGCACCTTAATGTTATAGCTCTAAATAATTAGGTTTTTTTTCCCACAATCTTAGAGAAATCTCTGCTCTGCTGGTTCTGTCCACGTGCAGAATAAGCAGGCATGTTCTTGTGTTCTATCTCAAAAACTTCCATCATTTTAAAAAAATAGGGTTGGCATGATTTTTACAGTTATATCGGTTTTCTAATATTGTCAAGGACGGTGGATGTTATACTTTCTAGTTTTCCTTATTGTTTCTGATTTTTTTCACAATGGAAAAACAGGTAAAAGTGATTTATACTTCACAATTTTATATTTCAGTTTTATGCACTTCCAGGTTTGCGTGTGCATGAATGTGTGTGTGTGTGTGTGTGTTTACATGCATGATTATTTTGCTATTTGACTAGTTTTAACATGGGATGCTTGCAATTTACTTTTTAGTTTTTAATTTTCTAGTCTGATTTTGAAATTAGTTGGAGCCAAGTAGGAAAACTTTAGGTTTTCCAGTGAAAAATAAGCAAAAGGAAATAAGCTGTATGCTCTCATATATTTGTAAAATGTACATAATTACCCCATCTATAATATTAATCAGCTGCTTGAAGTTGGATGAGGTGGGCAGATAATGTGTTGTTTTAGTTAGTAGGTTTCTGGATCAGAAGGAGCTATATTTAGACCTGACTGAAATTATGAGATCCTGGACTTTGAGTCTGATGATTTGATGGAATGATGATTCGGGGGAGTCTTGGTAGGTGGTAAGGGCACTTTTAATTTGTGTAACACTTGAAGAATTCTGACTGAAAGGGCAGAATTTGGTAGATTGCATTGTTTTTCCCAATTTTTTTTTCATCCCAGACTGAATATTTTTTCTCTTAGCATTAGCGGTCCTCCATTATATTTGCAACATAAAATCCAGTGTAGCCAGAGTGTATTTCCTCGTCATATTAATCCTGGGCTTGGCCATATGACTGTTGACTAATGCCAGGTGAATACAACAACAGATACCACTTACTAGCTTAGGTGTCTGATAGGTAATAAGTAAAAGCACTTTCTTGTGCTTCGGTTGTCGCTATGAGAAGAATGTGTCCCAAATATCCCAATGGTACCAGAATATTAAGAGATGTAAGGAGCCAAGCTATGGCAGCTTACCAGTCTGGAGTCTGAAGAAGAGCTGATCAGCTGACCACAGTTGAGAGCAAGTAATACATGGTTGTTGTTGCATACCACTGAGTTTTGGGTGTTTTTTAAATACAGTATTATTGTGGCAGTAGCTGACTGGAAATAGATTAATTTAATATCCATATGGAAAAGGAGGTATCATGATTTTACCTCAAACTATATACAATAAACAATTACAAATAAAATGTAGTACAATTTTGGGAGGAATTATAGGATATTATGTACTTGGAATAGGCAATGCATGGCCATCAAATACGTGCACAAGAATTTTCATAGCAGCAATATTTATATGAGTTAAAACTAGAAATTACCCAAATACACGTTAAGAGTGGGATCCATATCACTTTCCTGAAAGTATATTTACCTCTGCAGTAATGTATTATTTAAGCTTACTGTCAAAAAATGTCTAAAATTAAATTTATTTTGTGTCAGGTGGTTCAATCAAAAAAGTGCAAAAAACAGTAGGATGCATAAATAAAGAGTTTGCTATCAATCTGTTTACAATGTATAGATCCATTTAAAATACAATTTAGCATGTGGGTAATGAGAATTAATGGACTGCATACAGCTACATGTAACAATATAGATGATTTAGTGCACATTTTTTTTATTCACTATGCTTCTATCTAAACAAAATTCAGAAGCCAATAATGTGCTCTACAGTGTTAGAGGTTAGGATGTTGTGTGCCCCTCATGGAAATCAGTGATGAAAGATGGCATCAGAAAGCTTCTTCACATGCTGGTAATGATCTCTTTCTTGATATGAATGCTGATAATATGGGAATGTTCCATTAAGCTTTATACTTAAGATTCAGTCATATATTTGGATGTGTACAATACTTCAGTAAAAATATTCCATAAGTATATGGAAAAAACTTCATGAAAAAGCCACAAATCAAATCATATGTAAGAAAAGTAAAATCTAATAATGTCATTACCTCAAAAATTGTTAATGTTAATTCTTATCAAATTTATAATATGTATTGTTCCATTTTTAAATTATGTATATGTGTTTTTAACTGAGGAGGAAAATGGAGTTTTCTAATTTCTATGTTTTTCATAATTAATAAATCAAGGTATTTTCATATATTGCATAATTTTGATTTTATATTTCTCATTAGATTTTATGCCACAAATTGTGAATTTTAGGCGTAGGCTGTTAAGGAAACATTTCTGGGCTAGGCATGGTGGCTCAAGCCTGTAATCCCAGCACTTTGGGAGGTCGAGGCAGGCAGATCACTTGAGGTCAGGAGTTCGAGACCAGCCTGACCAACATGGTGAAACCCTCTCTCTACTAAAAATGCACTATTCACAATAGCAAAGATTTGGAACCAACCCAAATGTCCAACAACGATAGACTGGATTAAGAAAATGTGGTACATATACACCATGGAATACTATGCAGCCATAAAAAATGATGAGTTCATGTCCTTTGTAGGGACATGGATGAAACTGGAAGCCATCATTCTCAGTAAACTACCACAAGGACAAAAAACCAAACACTGCATGTTCTCACTCATAGGTGGGAATTGAACAATGAGAACACATGGACACAGGAAGGGGAACATCACACTCCGGGGACCATTGTGGGGTGGGGGGAGGGGGGAGGGACAGCATTAGGAGATATACCTAATGCTAAATGACGAGTTAATGGGTGCAACACACCAATATGGCACATGGATACATATGTAACAAACCTGCACATTGTGCACATGTACCCTAAAACTTAAAGTATAATAATAATAAAAAAAAAATTAGCTGGGCATGGTGGTGGATGCGTGTAATCCCAGCTACTAGTAAAGCTGAGGCAGGAGAATCACTTGAACCTGGAGGCAGAGGTTGCAATGAGCCCAGATGGCTCCATTGCACTCCAGCCTGGGCGACAAGAGTGAAACTCTATCTCAAAACAAACAAACAAACACACAATTTCTGCTCACCCATTAGATTATTGAGTGGTTCACAATAATGTTAGCTACAGGTTTTATATAATTACAAGTTATATACTGTGTTAGAGCAATGCTGTATATGGGTAATAATAATGATCCAAAAGATGAAAGACAATTTACCATAACTGTTTCTGAGTAAAACTTTTCCACGACTAATTTCAGGAATGTGAAGTTCAAATGCATACACTTTAATATTGTATTCTTACAAATCACTATTTAAAATGCAGCCTTCATAAATGAAAAACTATACTTGAAATTATACCAGGTTAGACTGTTAACGACAGAACTTTAACAAAATAAAATATTTATGTTTTGAAGCATAAGTAGTGAAAGCTACTTTAAAAAATGTCACATTTTGGAAACATTCATTTTTTCCATCTTGTGATTTTTTTTTATTTTGTTTTGTTATCAGTTGCTTGGGAATGTTTGTTGTTGTCTAATTTTGATACCATTTGTTATCTCAAATGAAAGTACAGAAAGAATACTTTTCAGTCTTGTAAAACTTACTTTACTCAAAAATTCAAATGGATTTCAGTTTACATTTGTTTTACGTACTAATTCACTCAATCAAAATATATGGTTAGCACATGCTATGTGCCAGGCCCTGTTCTAGGGTTTGGGCATATAGCTTTGAATAGAAATGATCAAAATCTCTGCCCTTATGTAAACTGCATTCCATTCTAATGGAGCGGGGTGCAGAAAAATAAACAAATGAAATATATTTCAGATGGCCATAGTAACAGAAAGAGAAATGTAGCAGACAAAAGGCAGAGGAGATACGATTTTGAAAAGTAGACTTTATCTGGAATGGGCATTTCTGTTGAGGTGACATTTGAAGAAGGCCATGAAAGAATCAGCTGCGTAGATACCTGGAGGGGGCATTTTTGTCACAAAAAGGCCAAGACAAAACCGTTTTGGTGGTTTTGAGGAACAGCAGCAGGGTCAGCATGACAAGAGCCTGATGAAATATACGATCGGCAAGGCAGTGGAGAAGGAGCGTCTCATACAAGGCTTGTAGACCAACGTGTTGTACTTGGACTTTGTACTCAATAATATAAAAAGGACTTAGAGATTTCTAATCACTACATTGATAAAATGAATCTTTTTTTTTTATTATACTTTAGGTTTTAGGGTACATGTGCACAATGAACTCAAACAAATTTACAAGAAAAAAACAACCCCACCAAAAAGTGGGCGAAGGACATGAACAGACACTTCTCAAAAGAAGACATTTATGCAGCCAAAAAACACATGAAGAAATGCTCATCATCACTGGCCATCAGAGAAATGATAAAATGAATCTTATAACAAGTCAAGGTTTGGAGCATGGAAAAATAGATTATCACAATTTCCTAGGTTAGAAGTAATAGTGTTTGGTGAAGTAAGTGGTATTTACTGAATAACTTTGAAGTCGTTTATCACCATTGTATATTTCATTTAACCCACTCGGCCACTGTGTATGTGAGTACACGTATGACAACAAATCTTAACAAGTAAAGAGAAAGAAACTCAGCTAAGTCAAGTAATTGACCCAAGGTCACACAAGTAGTTGACAGCAGGACAGAGATTTGCACATAGGTTTATTTGTCCAAATGATATTCCACTAAGATCCACTATCTCGAGTGTTGCCTACGTTTCTCCAATATCTATATTAATTACCCACTGAGATCTGTACCTAGCTAGATGACTTTCATTTAAAGGAAGATAGATATATCATGGCGCTTTCCTGCTTGTAATATTTATTAACAATAGGATTTGGGGTTCATAAAACTGAATTTCAGTTTATTTTGAATAAAAATACTTTTTTATTTTCCATGGATATCTATCTATGTATATCTGTGGATATGTGTGTGTGTGTTTGTGTGTGTATATATATATGTGTGTGTATATATGTGTGTGTGTATATATGTGTGTATATATATAAATATATATATACACAGCATGTGTGTGTATATATATAAATATATATACACAGCATGTGTGTGTGTGTTTGTGTGTATATATGTGTGTGTGTATATATGTGTGTATGTGTGTGTGTATATATATGTGTGTGTGTATATATGTGTGTGTGTATATGTGTGTGTGTATATATGTGTGTGTGTGTGTATATATATATATATAGCATGTGTGTGTGTGTGTGTTTGTGTGTGTGTATGTGTGCCCCTTAGCAGGCTTTTTATTGTCTCTAATGAGATAGAAGGAAAAACCCTGTCAGAACTAATAGTCCTGTAATGGAGGGCCCTAAAATGAGGATGACATAGGCCTCTACATGAGAGTACAGACTTAGAAAGTATTGTTCCTCTTGTTTTTGCCAAAAAGTCTTTTACATAAAATCTCTCTAACTGTCTTTCACTGGGGCAGCAGCATTGGTGTTGTTAGATTTAACAACAGAAGGCTTTTCAAGCATATTCATTGTGACTTTCTGCAATTATAACAGGAAATACAATTGTAAAATGAAGAGCAGAAATGAACCAATGCATTCATTTACTTTCACTTTTTTTTCTAGTCTGTCTAAAATAGGAGAAATTGAATAATATTAGATTTTGTGTGTTATGAAAAAACGAAGCAAGTTAAAATACAGTAGTTTTTTAACCAAGAAGATTTTACGACTTTAAAGAAAGCTGAAATTGTACATGAAATCCTCCTGATATTTTGGGTAAGGGGTCACAGTGTAATCTGAAAATATCCAATTAATTAAAACCAGAGTTATTCATGGTTTAAGTGGGTCAAAATTAGGTAAGATTATTGAAGAAAATGAGGTAATACTCCCCAGAAGGTTCCAATTAGTAGGGAAAACTGACAAATATAAAGAAAGAATGAACCAAAAATTGCATGCTCCAGAGGGTTTTTAAATGACACGGGGCTTACGTGAGCCCTGTTATTTTTCCCTATGATGTTTGTTGATTTCAGTGGAAGTAATACATTCTGTGACTATTCATTTATTTTCTCTCATATTCTTCATCATTTCTGTGCAAGAAGAAAACTGGGAACGGGCTACTGTGGATGTCTATGATTCTTGTCCCCTTGCGACTCTCCTTGGTGATTGAGCAATTCTGTTGGCTTGCTGCTTAAATTGTTCTTCCTTCTCCTTTACTTTTACTAATAAGTGTGTAGTGATATTGTAATTTTAATTTGTATATCTTTAATAAGTATTGATGTGGATGTATTTCTTTGTTCTTAGTTGCTACCTGCATATCTATTTGGGGGGTGTTTCTGCTCAAATATTATGCTCATTTTTAATTGTTTAGCTATTTTCTTATTTTTAAATTTTGAGAATTTTGTATATATTTTAGATCCAAGTTCTTTATTAGATATAGAACTCACAAATATTTTTCCAGTATGTGGCTGGTATTTTCATTCTTAGTTTCTTTTGAAGAGCAGAAGTTTGAAATGTATTGATATGTTCTTTTATAGATTATGCTCTTTGTAATATCTGAGAAATCTTGGCCTAATGCAAAACTGTATTTTCTTATTGAGGATTTAAATGTTTATGTTATACACTGAGGTTTATCATATATATTGAGGCTTTTTTTTGTATGTTATAATAAGTTTAACCAGTGCAGCCCATATTCTAGAATTAGTTTTGCCTCACTCTTGAGGACATACACTTTTTAAAACTCTATCTTATGCTCTTGATTTGCAAGGTTTTCTACTTCGGTAGCATGATCTCCAGCAGTTTTCTTCTCTGCCCCTCTAGGGTGGATCTTCCACCAGCCTCAGTTATTTTCCTTATATGCATGTTCTGATCAGATAAAGACCTAAGGAAGACTCTGCAGATTTAGGGAGTGCTCTCTCTGCACCCCTCTCCTCCCTAGTACTCTGCCCTCCGCTATCTAGCTGCCTTGACTTCAGATGCTAACTTTGTGTACTTCATTCAAAGGGAACACACATAATGCTTGGATTCCCTCACTGAATGTTGTTTTTGAAACTCTTTCCAGGTACTCCACTTGGGGCAGTTGGGGGATTCACTTTGTTTCTTCTCTGTAAATATCTGTCCTACAATGTCCTACAATGTCTGATGCCTGATCTCCCCAAAACAAAAATTGCTTTATATATTTTGTCAAGTTTAAAATTTTTTTTAAATGAAAGTAATTCCAAATCTTTTATTCTATCCTAACAGAAAGCCAAGGTAAGGTCCTTAATTGAAATTGTATTTTTTTTTTCATTTAAAAGAACTTATTTGCTCATATTTTTGTTTTGTGGCATCTTGCTTTGATTTCATGTATTCAATGTTTTCTTTTACTTCTCTAAATAAAATTTTCCTGGAAGGTTTTCTTCTGCCTGATGTATATTCTCCATTTTCTAAAGATTTCTTTTCTTTATTTGTGTGGGCTTTTTATTTTTACCTTGTCTTATATTCAAGGCTTTTCTTCCGTAACTTGTGATTCGTAGATTTCCAAGTAAAATTTAACATTTAGCCCTGAGATATTGAACTTTGGGGCCTTGTCTACTAATTGTATTTAATAAAGAATGAGAAGACGTTCAACCAGTATTTCCTTATCTCATAACACAATAGTTATTTTATTTTATGCTCAAGTATTTTCTCTATAATTTTTTATCTATTTTTCAACTGAAGTATTTTCTCTACATAATTTCTCTACAATTTAATCCATATTATTGTCTGTGGGATCAACATATCTAAGCTCACAGTCAAGAAACTGGAAGTTTCCATATTTGGTGAAAGCCAATTCTTGGTTCAAAGAAAAGTACTTTGTCCCTGTGTCCTCATACGGTGGAAAGGGCAACGGACCTCTCTGCGGCCTTTTTGACAGGGACAATAATTCCATTCATGAGGGATCTGCCCCCGTGATCTGATCACCTATTAAGGCCCCACTTATTGGGATTAGCTTTCAATATACGAATTTGGGAAGACAGCCATTCAGACCACAGGAGTACCTAACTGGCCAATTGCTCTTGATTTAAACCTACCCCTAGTCCCCATATACTCAGCTCCGCCCCTCATGTGTGTCTTCGCCAGCACTGTGTATTCCAAATACTGAGTCTTTATGGATTGATTGTGTTTGAAGACTGATCTCCGTCTTGTGACTAGCTCTGCCTTTAAGGTCCTCCTTGTGGCTCTGCTACCACACACTGGTATCATGTAATGCTTCTCAACTTTTCGCTTTGAAACATAATACATTGATGCCTCCTCTTTTTTTTTTTTTTTTGCCTGTCCCTTTTGATAAACACATTTTAATAAATACAGCAATTTTAGAGGGACTAGGGGAACGAGAAGATATAAATGAATATAAATGTCCAAATTGCTGTTTTAGCTGCCTATTTCTTATATGAGTTAAATCTACCGCAAATGTTAGCATGTCTCTCCCTCAGGACAGAGCTTATTCTGGTCTTTCACTTTGTATTCTGGACTCTGTGTGATAATAACCAGGAGAGAAAGAAAATGGAAATATGAATCTAGTTATTTAATTCCAGTCTTGGTAAAGTTTGTGGGTGGTAGATCATCTGTAAAATCTTTTCTCATGGATAATCTGCAAAATCTAAACTTTTGACTGAACACTTATCTTTCATTAATAAAAGCAGCTACTTGTTAAACAATGACAATATTTATTATTTGTTTGGGCTTTTTAGGCAGGGATACCTTTGTTTCCTTGTTTTTTGCTGTTGTTTTTCTTTTTTTAATTGACAAATAAAAATTATATGTGTTTATGGTGTATAACATGATATTTTACTTAATAACAATACGCTGTCTACTTGAAAAATGCTAAGAGAGTACATTTTAAGTGTTCTCACCACAAAAAAGATAAGTATATGAGTTTGTTCCTATGTTAATTAGCTTGATTTAGCCATTTCACAATATATACATATATCACAACATCATGCTGTTTTTTACTGATTTCCACTCAAACTTTAAATATAATAAGTTTGGGCCTGCATTGATTCTATGTCCATTAAGACAACCATCTGTTAAATCATTTCCTTTGCCCATGATCACATAAAAGTCAGAGTGATTGCAATTAGACTTTGCAATTGCTGGTTGGTTGAGTTAGTTTCCCTGACAGCAAAGAAAGACTCTTTGATTAGTAGACTGAAAAAAACTGTTCATCTCAAAAATGTATCACACTAATAATCTTCCTGAATAATAAATCCTTGGCTTACCTCTTTTGATTTTGACTACAAAGGATTATGTTTTTTTTTTAAATCAGACAACTGATTAAACAATAAAAAGTTCTAGAACACTATTAGGCAAGTAATGAAATAGCCCAATTATCATCTGATAACCTTAATATATATTTCATGTTGAATTTATTTATGCAGGTTAAAAAAGATTTTCTTTATTGAGTTATTGGATGGCTTTATAAAGTAGGGAACTGAAGGGGAATGGTGAAATGCTACAATCAGACTGCATGTAATTAATAAGGCAGCTATAGTACTGTTCTTCCAAAGTATAATAAAGAGAATTTATTTGTATGTTATGAAGATTTCTTTTGGAAAGAGCCTTATAATTTGATTGACATTTGTACAATTTATCTGAATGTACTTAATTCTTACCAAATAAATATGCATAATTGGCAATGTACATATAAAATTTGATAATTTTAATATCTCAACTAAAGAGGAACAATGCATTGAAAATATCCATGTTAATATTACAACAGGTTTCTTTCAAACTTAAATTAGTATGCTCACCTAATCTAGAAACATGAAAAAACTGCACAATGAGTCCAAATAAGCATTTACAATTTAATAGCTTAATCTTGCTTTTTGAAGCTGGTTATTTCTTGGATAAAGAAGGGCATTAGTCTACAACAGGCAGATGCACTTTTAATGTAATGCTCATTTACTTTAAGGAGTTCATTAAATTTGCCAAATACTCAGAAGTTCTCATAAGGATACACTTAGCTCACAGACACAATACTTGTTTGTTGTTCATGAGAAACTAGAGAGAAAAACATAGTTACGCATGGACTTGAATTGTTGTGATACATAGCTACTGCGGTATCATATGAGAGCATGTGTTTTTATATGCAAATGATCACTGCATATATATAAAATATTATGTATTTCTTAATAATTGTTTCATTTAATTTTAAATCTTCTAAAACACCATTTGCACTATGTGAGATATTTATTACCCAAAACTAATAAAACAAGAAAATGCTGGTTTTAATCAAAATGATGTTTTTTATCAAATCTCAAATCTCACTATGCTCTAAGGCATGTGATTTGGCAAGACATACCAATCTATTTTCACATTCTTTAGAATAGTTCAGATGATCTAAGCCTTTTATATGTTCAGGTCTAAATAGGTATCTACATAAATAAATTTATATCCAACCATAAATGGTATATTTTCCAAATATTTTAAATCAGGCTAGAACAATTTTCTAGATTACACTAAATAGATTTTTAATATAAAATAGAATAGCCATTGATAAATCAATCATATTAAAAAACCAGTTGGATATTTTACATTATATTTTAACAAATCTGATATTAACAAGATTTTTCCAATTCAAAAAAAGTAAGATTCTTAATTTTTTAAATTCTTCCTTAAAGAAAGTGATTTCATATTTCCTATGCCCTTTAGTGGTTTGATTCAATTTTTTAACTATTGATTTTCTATATTTTACTAAAACTTTTATTGAGTTCATTAATCACTTATCTAAGCCATTAATCTATTCGTTCATTCACTTGAAGAGCAACACTGTAGAATCCCTACCAGGGGAAAGGCACTGCTCTATGTATTATTGGCAAAAACACGCATAATCAAATATTGATCTTGACATGTTATCTTTAATCATGGAAGAGAATCAGTCATGTATATAACTGAAGACATTAAAAAATAAAAGGTGAGACTTAAATCGGCGAAATCCAAGAAATCTATCTCTTCTATATCTCACAATACATCATGATATTTGTCACTAAACTAAAAACGATGGTTGATGGAACTGGAGAGGAGGGTGGGAATGCTTTAAGCTAAATTCAGAAAGCCTTGATAAAACAGAGAACATTTTAGGTGAGCTTTTTAAAAAATATATATATATACATATCATAACAACATATTATATATATTATGTTATAATATATATATTTATATATAAATGGTGTTTGTGTAATCAGAACCAAAGAAATAGTATGCCTCTGTTAAAGGGGTGATGCTTATTGTTCACTTTCCTAAACCCATGAGTAGCAACTCTTGTGATTGGGGGAAAATACTGTCTGGGGGATTAAATTTTATTTGTTTAACAAAACTAAAGGGACAAGCATTTGTACTAACATTTCTGTAACCACCGTGCATTACAACTTTATCCTATTCTTGTTCTAAATCACAAGGAATCTTAAAATTATTCTGATTTACCCTGTTGGGTAAAGAGGAGTCACTTAAAAGACAGGGGAAGTGAGTCTCAGTCATGCAAGATTACAAAGGTGTAGTGATCTGCTATATACTAATGTATGTATAGTAGGCAACACTGTAATGTGCACTAAAAATTAAAACTGAACTCACAGAGATAGATCATAGAATGATGGCTATTAGAGGCTGGGAAGGGGAGAGGGTTGGGGAGAGTAAGTATGGGTAGTGAGTACAAAAATATAATTAGAATAAATAAGACCTAGTATTTGATAGCATGATACGGTGAATACAGTCAATAATAATTTATTATACATTTTAAAATAACCAAAATAATATAATTGGATTGTTTATAAAACAAAGAATAAATGCTTGAAGTGACAGACACCCCATTCACCTTGATGTGATTATTACACATTGTATGCCTGTGTCAAAGTCATTCATGTACCACATAAATACATACACCTACTATGCACTCATAAAATATAAAATACAATAAATTGTTAACTAGGCATATATCATGTTACATGTTTTTACCACAATAGAAAAGTCATTTTACCCACAATTATAACTCTTCTCCTAAAAACAAACAAACAAAAAGCCCAGAAGTTCAATTGCAATAGGTTTTCTTTCCAGGTTTGAAAAGATGACAGGATAATAGCTAAACATTTACTGATAATCAGATAAGAAGAAAAAATTTAAATCTGATGCATTTGGAGAAAATCAATGAGATTTATAGAAGATTTAGCAGGCTTTTCTACTCTTCCCCTTCCTTTATGTCTGCCTTTTCCCCTAAAATCTTATTTGTCTTCATATAAGTTTTTGCATTTCAGTAAATGCAACTCCATTTTAAAAATATGGCCTAATATTTTTATATGCACAAGATTTTCCATTGGATTTTCCTTAATATCTATAAGCATTAATATCTAAAGTTATAAATGGAAAAAGAAGAATCAATGGTATTATGTAAGCATCTTATCTATGAAATATTTGAGATAAAACAAGGCTGAAATAGAAATTTTCTACATAAAATACACTTGTCATTAGATTGCTCCTGTTTTATCTTTGACTATTCTCTTTTGTTATGGGCCAGATTTTGCAGAATTATAATGACTACATCATGAAAAATAGCCGTAACAGTTACTTGATTTCCTTACATGTTCTTGATATGATTTATTAATTGTACATTAATAGATTATCTACATATTATTGATACTCAATTGATGTTTCCTGAATCAGTATGACAAATGAGAGAACATTTGGGGGAACTTCAAGTAAGTCATTATTTGATAATTATTTGGTGCCTTCCTGTTCTTCAATCACTTATTTTTTTAAGATGATATTTCGCTCCTGTAGCCCAGGCTGGAGTCCAATGGCATGATCTCTGCTCACTGCAAACTCCCTCTCCTGAGTTCAAGAGATTCTCCTGCCTCAGCCTCCCAAGTAGCTGGAATTACAGGCATCCGCCACCATGCCTAGCTACTTTTTTTGTCTTTTTAGTAGAGACGGGTTTTCACTATGTTGGCCAGGCTGGTCTCTAATTCCTGACCTTAGGTGATCTGTCCACCTTGGCCTCCCAAAGTGCTGGGATTACAGGTGTGAGCCATCACACCCAGCCAGAATATTTTTTAAATAAACAAACCATATGTAAGGAGCACAACTTCCCTACCAGTTGGGTATCTGAGTCCGAGGTGACTGCTGACATTATTCAAAGATAAAAATCACTGAATGTCCCTTAGAGATAGTCATGATTACAGCTTAGTAACGTGGCTTCTCTTTTGATTCCATGGCCTCCTCTGTTGTACAACACTGGTCTGGGGATTCCCATCATCCTCTAATGCCATCTTAGCCAGTTTGATTTTTTCTTTTTTTCTGAAAAGAAACTATCTCCTATTAACAGGAACTAACAGACAAAAAGTTGCTCAGGGATCTAAGACATACACTTCACATAGGCAGTTTTCTTGCTGTCTGTTATCAGCATCAGTGTTTAAATGTTCACCATGCTACGCACCTAGCTACTTTCGACTCTGCCATTAACTCAGCAAATATTTGTTGGTTTTAAACTATTTTCCAAGCAACTATGTCCCACTATGCTTAATATGTGGAATAAAAAGGGATATTACCCCTTATGAAGCTTGATGTCTAGTAGGAGAATGAAACACTTAAATAAAGTCCCACATAATGGGACTTGCCTTATGAAGACAGATAGGAGGAGAAACATTTAAATAAGTCCCCTCAGGGGTGCATGGGAAATAAACTAAGCCAAGATATGAAAGTCAGTCATGAAGAAAGTATGAGAGATACATTCTTGGCAGAAAGACAAACGTGAGGGAAAATCTGAAAATAAGAGCATCTCGGGACAGTGGGGAATCTGAAAACAGAGCACTGTGGTTTGTCTAATCGGAGGAAGAGAAAAAGATGGAATAGAAATAGGTAGGAGTAACAGGCAAGGATCAGACCCCAGAGAATTTAGGTGCCCTTTATAAGGAGCTAGAATTTTTATTCAAAATGAAATTAAAACTATTCATGCCGAGTTTAAGTAGTAGTGAATTATGATTAGAGTTCTGTTCTACAAGATCTTGCTGGGTTTGGGGAAGCAATTTTAGAGGGGCCAGGAGTGGGAGAAGCATGAAATACATTAAAAAGAGTTTGCAGTCAATGATGATGGCTGAAGGCAAGGAACAGGAGTAAAAATTCACACAAATGGAAAGATTTCAGTTTATATTTAACCTAAGAATGAAAGAACATGCTGAAGGATTAATAGAGAAAGTGAAAAAAATAAGGCTTTTTGATGCTTCCGTGTCTGATTTGAACAGCTACATTGTTTCTCAAAATAGTTAATGAACTCAACCTCCCTCTGATCAATAATCTTCCCCACCAGGAGTCTCATCAGACTACTTAATGCCTGTCAAAGAAGGTGTTACAAGTAGCTTCTCATTGTTTTCAGCGTGGCCATCAGTGAGGTTCAGAATCATGCCTTTTTTCTTAAGTCATTTTCTCCACTTCACTTCCAGGCTGCTGGGTTTTCTTGCCAGCCCTTCTTCAATACTCACTCTGAAACAGCTTTGCGAGCTCCTCCTTGACTCTTAGATCTCTAAATTTTGGGAACTGGAGATCTTCTTGGTTGTTTTCTTGTTCTTGTCAACACTTTCTACTCAGATTATCTCATCCACTTTCATTGCTTGGCACAGCCTGGACATGCTAACGATTTCCACATGTCTATTTTCAGCCCATGCCTTCTTTTTTCATCAGGATTGTATGTCACTTATTGGATGTCACTTAGTGGATATATAAGAGATATCCATACTTAATGTGTTCAGTAGTAAGCTGCTGATCTACCCTGTTCAGTTCCCAACAAAACCTGCTCACCTTCAGATTTCATCATCTCAAGTGATGATGACTTCATTTTTCAATTGCAATATATATATATAAATTACATATAATAAATAATTGCATATATAATAATTGCAATAATTATTATATAATAATATATATTGCAACAATAATTATATAATATATCATATAATGCCATTCATTATTATTATATTAATTAATTATATTCTATATATGTATTGCAATATTTATGTATATGCCTATATTTTTTGTGGGCATTTGGTGGAGTCCTATAAAAAAGAGCTTGAGAGTGAGTGTCACCCTCAATTATTCTGAAGTTCTCAGCTATTTTCAGGGAGTAAACTGGCCCACACATGACCTTTAAGAATTCATGAAAATTTAATTGTTTTCTTCTGACTTCTTTTTATGACAGCAACTTTTCCTCCCCTACTGTGTAGATACAGAAGCAATCCATATATTCTGTCTTACTAAACTTGCATATTTTTAGAATTCAGTTCAGTGGCAGAATATATGGATAACTTCACTACTTCAGATTGCCCTTCAAGCCAAAAGCCTAGGAAGCCTTCTCCTATCTCTTTTTCCTTCAAGCTCACCGCATCCGTGTTGCTGCCACTAACTCAGAAAACTTTTATAAAAGCATGAAAGATTTCTTTGGATTAGAAAGAGGAAAGTTGGCAATGATGACTATGTTATAAAATTAAAGTGGATGAGATTTAGCAAATATGATTACAAAGATACTGAGTACGTTGATTAAAATAAATATATTAATAGCATTTTCTGAAAGTGGGAGTAGCAGAGGAGCTGAGATGGGTCTAAGTGAGTGCCTTTAATAGGGTAGGAAATAATTGAGAATGCATGGCATCAAAGAGATGAGTGGAAATGTGGGATTGAAATAGAGATAAAGAAACGTAATTGCTTTCTTCCTATTTTGATTTCTCTCTGTTTTTGGCGGGTCTGTGAGGTTTTATCTATGGGGTGTCTAATGAATGGATTTGGAAGAGACAGAGAGCAGGAATGGGTGAAATGAGCTTAAGGGGTTAAGTATCAGTAATCTCTATGGAATATAAACAAAACCATGTCTCCCAAAAGAGATAGCTAATTCTTAACAAATTGTCAAAGACAATTTTTGGACGGAACACATGCTGTGCCTGTGACATACACGTGACCACTGAGCACCTCTGGCATCCTCTCAGCTTCCAAATTGCTAACATTGGCAATGTCTCAAGAGCTTGAGAAAACACAGCCGGAGGCAAAAATACATTGTGGACATTTTATTTAGGAGATGAAAATTTAGGTCAATGAGAGTGAGGATGGAGAAAAATGAGGAAGAGAATGATGGGATAAATGGAAAGAAATTTACTACATGGCATCACTTCTTCACAAAATGTGAACAGATACCACAGATGTGCCCAGCTTGCCTCAGAGCCGGTTTTCAGGCAGGCTTTCCAGTAAGCCACATCTCAGAAGAGGCCATGGGAATGAGAAAGGACATAGAATTTATCCGTTAGGCTCTGCCATCTTCTGTTCCTCCTTGGCCAAAGCCCATTCTGTAGGAAGTTAACTCCTGTGCACTTGGGGTTTGAACATTCTAGGCTCTCTGATATTTCATTTCAGTGTGGAAATGGCATGAGGAGGGCAAACAAGCCAGAGACAGCTGGAGTCACCTCACCTCCCTCTGCAGGAAACACAGGGATCATGGCAGAGGCTGGATTAGATCTGGCGTCTCCACTGGAGCAGAAAAATAGTCTTACTATGTGGCCGTGATTTGGTGAATGTTTTCTTTCATTAGTCAAGAGGATACATATAATTTTACCTTCAAGGTAAGGATATCAGTAATCTCACTGTCTCGCCTCAAGGCAATGTTGTCAAGGCAATGTTGACTCTTCTGCTTTCACAACATATTTACATTCTGCCAAACAGCCCACTGCGCCATCATATTGATAATATAACGCTTATCTGACCTGGTGAACAGAAAATGGTTAGTATCCGAATGCCCCAGTGAAACATAGGAATGGAAAGATGTAAATTCCTAAGATTCCTGAGCCTGTATCATGAGAGATGTTTTTAAAAGTCCATATAAAAACAGCATACACTTTCTACAATTTATAAAGAAACAAAGTTCTGTAGCCCTCTCAAGGTTTTGCAGATAACTGTGGTAGTCCATTGCAAACTGCTTGCTGTAATTTTATTCCCTTTAGCTACATCCTTAAAAGGATACCTGGCAACCTGGTTTCAGACTTTGCCATGTGCATTTCTTTGGTCAATGAAGAAATAGCAAATGTGATGGTAGCTGAGATTTGAAACATGTTTGGCCTTGAAACTTCCCTCTCACTTTTGATGAGCAGTTTAGTACCCAATATACATTTATTGAGTGGATGCATTCATTATTAGTTAAGAATGAGATGAGAAAAAACACAGTTTTGTTTTGTTCTAAGTTAACTACACTTATATTACTGATCACTGTTATGAAAACAAAAACATACACCTTAAAATATACTTATAATATGTCATACATATATTTCAAACTAAATCAGATTTGACTGGACCAATTAACTCCAAATTTCTCATTCTTTAGAATTTATCCCACCTATTTCCTAGGCATTACTCTTGACTCTATCACCCCACCATCAAAATATATCTTTCTTTACTCTGCCCTCATAATTGAAAGTTAATACATTTTTTGTTTGTTTATTTGTTTGAAACAGGGTCTTTCTCTGTCCCCCAGGTTGCAGTGCAATGGTGTGATCTTGGCTCACTGCAACCTCCACCTCCTGGTTTCAAGAAATTCTCTTGCCTCAGCCTCCCAAATAGCTGGGATTACAGGCATGTGCCACCACACTTGGCTAATTTTTGTCATTTTAGTAGATATGGGGTTTCACCATGTTGGCCAGGCTTGTGTCTTTTCTCAAACTACTGGCCTCATATGATCTGCCCACCTCGGCCTCCCATAGTGCTGGGATTAGAGGTATGAGCCACTGTGCCTAGTCTATTTTATTTGTTTTATTTTTAATAGAGATGGCGTCTCAGTCTGTCAGCCAGGCTGGGGTGCAGTGGTGTGATCGTAACTCATAGCAATCTGGAACTCCCAGGCTCAAGTGATCCTCCTGCCCCAGCCCCCCAAGTAGCTGGGACTACAGGTGCCATGACTGGCTAATTTTTTTTTTTTTTTTTTTTGAGATAAGATCTCAGTAGGATTTAACTTACTTTTAAAATATAAGGTGTCTTCTAATGAAAATAATTAAACTTGTCTTTTAAATTATGCTTTTATCTACTTAAACTGAGGAAGATTAGATTTGATACATTCCATAGATTTGGAGATCTAAAACATAGATTTATATTCCATTTACAATACACTCACATTTTGTATAAGACTAATGCATCAACCTGTACATTTCCTCATCTAATACACATGCCATTGAAGACAATACCAAATATGTAAGGTGCTAAATGCAGAGTTTTATCTATACCAGACATTGAAGAATAATTATTTTTCCAACTTTGCATGATTTTTTATCAAGTGCATAATTCTTCTGTTGTCTACTTCCATTTATATTATATGCATTACATAATACTATCTAAAGTTATATACATGTATTAGCATCCAAAAATTATGTCATTTCCTAGAGATAAAATTATGAATAAAGACTTTCAAGATTATTAATGATCTACTGTCAAAACCAAATGTGTTTAAACACTGGAAATATACAGAAGATGGTGAAAACCTCAGGAATTATTTTAGTCCACATCCATATATTTAGACTTATAAAATGAGGTTAAGAAAGATAGGTTGTATATTTAATTTTATGTGCTTGCTGTATAGAGTCACGGAACCTTAGCAGTGCAAAGACTTTTAGACATATATAACCTATGCTTTTTTCTGGACAGCTGAAGACCATAAATGCATGGAAGTTAATTTAATTTCCTATGGTCTTACACTAAGAAGCAAAATCTAGAATATAAAAAGCTGTAATATTATTTTTGAATATTGTCTAACATTAATATGTAGCTATAAAGATTTTTATATTTAAAAACACAATCATATGATTGAGAAGTATTGGGCAATTACTTTTATATTCCTGTGTGTTCTGTGGTTTTTACCTTTTATCTTTCTTCTTTCTTCTTGCTATTGGAATGATTATTAGTACAAATTTTAATACAAATATTTATCATCATCTGCATTTTGTTTTTAGCTACTATTTGTTAAAAGTTTATGCTTTTTATTTTCCTTTTGATAATAAAGGTAGGATATGTTATTAAATTATTTACTGTTAGTGGCAAAAACATTAAGTAAAATATCCCATCTCATTTTCTGTCAAAGGCAACAAAATTTTGACTATATACTTATGTCTGTTCTACATTTAATTAATTTTGACTATTTATTTTTCATTGTATTTTTCACTTTTCTACCCTGTCCTAATAAAATGAGCTATTCATTTTTTCAATGTTACAAGCAAGAAACAACAAACATAACAAAACATCTACTATATAAATTCAGAAAAAAAGTTCCTGTGAGAATTGTCCCCGTGTACTATTATTATTTAGTTATTCTTTCTTTTACTGATTTCTTGGCAGCCTAAACTTATAGATCTGAATGATACTAAAAGCTTCAAATAACACTTGTAATATCCATGTCTAGTTTGTTGAGATAGATAATGGTACGTTTCAAGCATGGAAATGTCAATTAAATGAACCTACAGATGAATCAATAAATGAAGAATAATTTACTCTGCTTTGACTCCAAACAAATCTACACTTTCTGGATCCCAACCTCATAATACACAAGACGTAAGTAAAATAATCTCTGAAAATTATTTATGTTAGAAACTGGAATAGTGGTTACTTCTTATTTGCTGTAGAGTTGTTTTTTTTTAAATCTCAATCTGTCTTTCACTATAACGAACCTTATGTTTTCTTAATACAGCATGTCTTATATTTTAATTATGTGTGGACATTTATATTTTCCATAAAATTAGGAGAGTAAAAATATATTTTGCTTCATTATTTCCTTTAAAATGAAAACAATAAATAATAAAATAGGGTCCTATAAAATATTTCATAACTAGCTGGACAGTATCTTACTCCATTTTGTGGTGGTACAACGGAATTCCTAAGAATAGCTAATTCATAAAAAATAGAAATTTATTTCTCATCGTTATGGAGGCTGGGAATTACAAAATTAAGGTGCTGCCTTTTGGTGAGAGCTTTCTAGCTGTGTCCTCACATGGTGGAAGGCAGAAGGGCAAGAGAGAGGAAACCCACTGCCAAAAACCATTTCATAGTGGCATTAATTCTTTTATGAGTGTGGAGACTGCGTGACCTAAAAACCTTTCAAAGTACCCCACTTCTCAACATTTTACATTGGGGATGAAGTTTTTAACACATAAATCATTCAGATCATAGCAAATTTTATAAGCCAGATTTTTTTTTAAATCATATGCTGAGGTTTTTTTAACTTCTCCTACAATGCTTTTATCTATATCCATAATAATATAACTTTTTAACGATTTTCTTTACTCTGTATTTGCAGTTCTTCTCCTTTCTGGCCTGACACACTACTCTTGGAAATAATTCATATTATCATTTTTCTCTCCCAACTTGTAAATTCTATGTATACTATAACCGTATCTCGTCTTTACAAGTATCATATTTACAGCATGTGCTATTTTAAACTATAATAGTTAATAAGAAGATACAGATGTTTAACTTGGATTTAAGGCCTACACCCAAAAAGTAACTCTAAAATTTCTAGTTATTTGACTCAGAGTTCCACAACTCAGGCACCTATGGACTATACTGAAAGAGATAACTCCCCTGTCATTAAAGATGCAGGAAGTAGAAAGGAAGATGGAATAAAAAATAATTGAAGAAATATAGATGAAAATTTCCCCAGTTTGGAAAACACAAACTCACAAATTCAAGCAACTGAGCAAAACTCACATGGTATCAAGACACATCATAGTTAAATTCTGAAAATTAAAGATTATAAAATATTTCTGAAAGCAGTGAGAGAGAAATGATATTTTTCTCATTATGAAAAAACAATTTGAATGACAATGAATTTTTCATCAGAAACTGTAGAGGATATAAGTAATTGGTACAACTGTTTTCAAGTGCTGAAAGAAAATAACTGTCAACCCAGAATTCTACATCCAGCAAAAAATATCTTTCAGGAATGAAGGTGAAATCAAAATGTTCTCATACAAGACAAAAACAAGAGAACTTTTGACTAGCAGAGTTATCCTAAATGAATGAGTGAAAAAATTTTCCATAATATATAGAAAGGGATATAAGGAGGAATATTGGGTGGTCAAGAAGGAAGAAAGAACAAGAGTACGTAAAAATATAGTAGCTACATCTGGAGATGGAGATACTAGTTTTCTTGAATCACTGAATAAATAAAAGATAAAAACCCATTAGTAGTAACATCTAAAGACTGTAATACCATTATTTCTTTTGCATGAAATCTGACCACCCTACCTACCTTGAAGAAAATGTAGAAAACTATACCCCTGAGCACATAGTGTAATGCACAAATAGAGTTGTTTCCGAGACAAGTAAGTTGACCCCCATGATGTTTTGAATCAGGCAGGATATATTATCTCAGGATGGGGTCAGAAAGGATGTGGTATATACTCCATAAAATTCTGGAATCAATTTGGAATAAAGAAGCATACCTTTTGATTTCTGCTATCACAAACAACATCTCTAGTGATCCTATTGTTATATCATCAATCTGAACTTTAAGTCGCCAGTCTTTTTCGTTTGTTTTTGTTTTTGTTTTGGGGCGTGTGTGTGTGTGTGTGTGTGTGTGTGTGTGTTTTGAGAGGGCTTTGACAGTTCTGGCTGGATTTGAAATTCTGACTTTCCACTCACACTAGCTATGCGATTTCTATAGAAGGACACATTTCTGAGCCCTTTTACCTTTCTATAAAATAAAAAAAAAATTTGTAACATAGCAAATATCTAACATTGGTCAAATGGTAAATAAATAATTGAACAAATGTATGTAATGAACTGGTATACAATGAGTGTCTAACACACAGTGACTAGGAGACTGAGGAGAAAGAAAGGAGAAGAGGAAGAAAGAAGAAGAGAGAGAAAAAGAAGACTTTCCCTTATCACTGGAAACAAAAGCTATACAATTTAGGTATTATTCTAGTTTTCTTTCATCTTGTAACTTTAAATTCTTTTGCAATTTGTGCTTCTTGGCACCTTCATTATAAATTATAAGCAGTGATAAATGTGTTGTACAACATTACTAATTCAACTAGTTATCACCCTGTTTTGTCATGACTCCCAATAATTAAAGTGTATTTTTATTAGGTCAAAAATTAAAGAATTGATGATCAGACACATTAAACAAGGATACATACATGGAATAGTATAGCTAGAAGGGACCTGAAACTTCATTCAGGTCCCATTTGTCATATTACTGTCAATTAGAAAACTAAGGCCTTTAGAAGGAAAAGGGCTTATCCACAGTCATAAGATGGTCAGACTCCCATTAGAGTGATGACTAATGACAGGGTTATAATAGGTTTCACTGCTTGTAAGGTGTTAAAATTTAACGTATAAAAAACATATGCTCTGAGGTCAGATTGCTTTGCCATAAAATGTCATTTTTTTTATGGTACAGCTATAAAAATGTGTTGAACCTTCTGTGCCTTGGTGTCCTCATCTGTGAAATGGAGATGATATGGGCCTTGCATCATGGGTTGTAATGCTGAGTTAGTATGCACATGTGAACCACTGCAATTCCTGAGAGGTAGCAAATATCACCTGCGGCGACTATTACCAGTACTACTATGAATGATTGACCACTTTCAATTCAATTTGATATGCAAATATGAAAATAATTAAAGCAAAGAGAAATATACTCAAGCATAAAAAACATGAAATAATATATAATGAAAATACCTTGAAGTATATGCTGAAGGCACTCAAAGTACACTGCTATAATGGACTTACCTTGTACACAAGTCAGTGTAACATTGTTTGAAATAGATGGTAATATATTAAATGAATATGATATATATTTATCATATATATTTTAAAGTATAACTATATATAGATATATATCCAATATGTAGTGTCTATGTCAATATCTATGTCTTTAGTTTTCTATATCTATCTATAACATACCCTCACTATTCATATATTTGGATTTGTAAGTTTGCCTATTTGCTAAAAATTATTTGTAGCACAATGGTGTGAACCTAGGAAGCAGAGCTTGCAGTGAGCCGAGATTGTGCCACTGCACTCCAGCCTGGGCCACAGAGCGAGACTCTGTCTCAAAAAAAAAAAAAAAAAAAAAAAAAAAAGAAAAGAAAAGAGAAAAAAAATTATTTCTAACAACAAAGTCAATACTGCTTGCACTTTCATGGTTGTTTCCAGATATGCTCAGAGTGGCAAAACATTCCCAGGTGGGGTTGATCAAGATGCTGCTCTGCCTTCTGTTTCAGCTCTTGTACCTGTCATACAGAAATGACCAAAGCATGGGCACAGTAGGTGTGCATAGTGTGGTGAAATGCAAGAAAATCTGGCTTTGGGTCCAGTTAGATCAGATTTGAATCCCAACTCTGGCACTCTTTATTGGGAACACTTCTATTAAGTCACATAACACTTCTCAATCTCCTTTTCTCCTTTATTATATAAAGACAATGTGTAAATGCAGCGTTTATGGATCAGATAAGTTATTATTCTTTCCAGAGTATTCAAGGTTATAGTAACATAAATGTATGTATTCAACAACAGCTTAAGGATAGGTTCCTTCAGAACTTACGCTAATGGTGTTGAAATCATTTTTCACTTAGTACTGAACTTAAATGTTCTAAGTAAATCTTTGAGTGCCATTTCTCTGATGGAATGCTGATGTCACAAAAAAATGTGTTTCTCTGCAATGTCACATTAAATATCATTTCCAAAATCTTTTATAGACTTAGACCAATATTAAATTGAATGAATTAATTATCAATTTTAGTAATCTAGATGATATCTAAATAGATTAAAGTAATAAAGATAAAATATGCAAAAGCACTAGACCACAATACATCAGTTTTTATTTGTATATTTTTGTCTATTAAAACTACATTTACATTTACTACATCCCCAATTAAGACAGTAAATTCAATATATGATGTGCTTATAATATGCTAATAAGGTTAATTACGTTTTAATGCTGAAATTGAGAATTTTAAATGATATAGATTTCTTGCTATACATTTGAAAGTGTGTTTATTTTATTTTATTATTATCATACTTTAAGTTTTAGGGTACATGTGCACAATGTGCAGGTTTGTTACATATGTATACATGTGCCTTGCTGGTGTGCTGCACCCATTAACTCATTTAACATTAGGTGTATCTCCTAATGCTATCCCCAATGTATTTACTACATCCCCAATTAAGACAGTAAATTCAATATATGATGTGCTTATAATATGCTAATAAGGTTAATTACATTTTAATGCTGAAATTGAGAATTTTAAATGATATAGATTTCTTGCTATAAATTTGAAAGTGTGTTTTTAAACACACACAAGGGCATGTTAAATTCATTATACCTGAGATATTTAGAAATGGTAAACACAAAATAATTACTTTAAATGAGGAAACAGTTAATACTTTGGATGAGGAGAGAATCAATACTTTAAATAAAAAATCTTTAGACTACACAGTCTGCTCTTAATAACAACCAGTAAAAACATTTATTTGTTTATTATATCCATATTCTAGAGATTTCTTCCCAAGAGGGCCCATTAACACCTCAGTTATTTTCTGACACTTGAATCAATAAAAAAGTAAAAGAAAACCAGAGAAACAACAGAATATTCACTTTCAGATAAGCTAAATTTCCTAATTATTATCTAAATTTTATATTATAGTTACTACAAAGTATTCTTATTTTGGTTAATAATACAGTCAATGCTGCAACCACTTTGTTTCTCAAAGCCTATGTTCATATTTAATTCTCTTTTATCAAGGTTCAAAGTTTCTGAAACTCAGGCTCAAATTCAGAAAAATAAATCATTCAAAACACTCTGTAGACCCCTACTATTTTTGGCATTTGCTTGATCATTGGATAGCACAAAGCTCACTCCCTCCACCAAGAATCCGTGATATGAAACTCATGAGTTATAGATGCTAGAAATAATTAGATTAGTTCAATAGTCTCCACAATTTTAACTGACTTAACATTATTGGAAGAGCATCTCATTTATCAAGTCTATAAATTAATATTATTGAGAGTTCACCATGTCACAAACTCATGAATCCTTGGCTTTATTTTTTAAGTCAAATATTCCCTAAACATAAACCACATTAAACGTGACTTTTGCAGGGCTGATCTCTGCATACATGTAATAACTTTCCCAGACTTCCTAAATTTCTGAGAAAATTTGTTGTTTTACCATCAAAGAGTAATAGGAAAATAATGGCATTAAGTATAGTAGTATCCAGTGACACTCTCCATTAAATGTGGCAGAAGAATGTGGGAACAGCTGCTGAAAAAGGTGTGGTTTTCTTCAGGTTTTTACATTTTTTGCACATTCCAATTCATAAATAAATACAAAAATCTAAGCATTATGAACTCCCCTAAACAACAAGTGAAATTTTCCCTTCGAAGCAAAGCAACTTTCTAAAGAAAATCCTCCAGGAATGGAATCCAAATTTAGCACAACAACAAAAGCAAAAGCAATGTAAAAAGAATGCCCAGACAGAAGTTAGGGAGGGCAGACAATAAGGTGGATATAAGAGTAATTTTTTTTCCCTTTTTAAAAATCAATTTGCATAAACTAAAGCAGAGAGAGTTAGCTCTAGAACCATATCAGAAAAGTCATTGTGACCATACATCAATAAGTTTAGTATAATCTATTTCTCATAAAACCAAACCAAACAAATATAAATAAAAATAACAAGAGCACCATAAATCAGAATTAGAAAAATGAACAAATGACATGACAGAAGTGAAAAAAAAAAAAGAAAGTTGGAAACAAACAAACACAAAAGGTCTCAGAAATAAAGACTAAACTAACATGTAAGAAAAGAGGAAATTAACATTACATATATTAAGTTTAAAGAAATAGAAGTTAAAAGGAGGGTGATATTAAAATCAGGGAATAAAGATGCAAGAAATTAAAAATGAGACGGAAACAACAGATGTGGAACATGAGTCAGGAAGAAAACAATGTACGTAAGATAAAAATTTCTACAGAGTTTTATGCCAGTTACATGATGTTTGGAAGAAAGAAATTTCTACAGAAGAAAACCAAATGAATGGCAATGAACAAATTATATGAACATTGACATTAAAAAATTCAGAAAATTAAAACTTCTTATTGAAAGAATCATATGACATAACTGGGGGAAAAATGACCAAAACAAATAATATCAGCACATATCATTTGCAAATTTTCTGGATGATAAGGAAAAATAATAAATCCTTATGGCATTCGAGAACAATGATTAATTCACCTAAAATAATAGAAAATTAAGTTGCCATCAGATCTGAAACAACATATATAAGGACACAATGAAGTACCATTTTTAGACATTGAATGAGTCAAAATGTGGGCCAAGTATACTATCTGTTTCAGAAATTATTTTCATGTATAAAGGTCAGAAACTACTATTATCGTGCAAAAATAATCATGTTCTGTGAGTCTTTTATGAGAAAAATACTAGAGATTGAACATTAAACAGCAAAAATGAGTAGAGGAATGTTAACATTAAGGTGGTTTGTGATAATTAAATGTATTTACCTGTAGAATGAAAGCAAAATTATGATTTTAAGGAAAAATAATAGCACTTAGTGACTGTATCATCTGACAATCTATATACAGAAAAATTTGTAGGAAATAGTATGGATGGCAGACAGACTATCAGAAAACTAGAATATATTTGCTTATTCTTAAGTTATTCCCTAAGTTGATTAAAGCTGTGTTTCAAATTATAAGTTGGATAAAAAGGGAAAGTAATGTGAAAATAACTTATGAATGAATTTCTCTATTGCTCATTATAGCAAGCCAATAGAAAAATAACAAAGTGAAAACATTCATGCACCACAGTGCAAGAAAAAGTAACATGGCCGGTAGTTTTCAAACTGCAACAGGAAATTTTAAAAGCCGTATTTAAAGGGGAAAGCACTCACTGAAGTGATCCTAGGCTCCCATATATTTTATGGGCTGAATTGTATCTCTCTAAAATTTATATGTCACACACGTAACCCCAGTACATCAGAATGTGACTGTATTTGCAGACAGGCCATTTAAAGAGGTGATTAAGTTAAAATGAACTTCCTAGGATGGGCCCTAATCCAATCTGACCAGTGTCCTTAGGAAATACTAAGCACCTATTAAGCAGAATAAAATAATGTCCCTTGTGGCAAAATGGATGCAGCTGGAAGCCATTATCCTAAGCAAACTAACACAGGAACAGAAAACCAACTACCACATGTTTTCACTCATAAGTGGGAGTTAAACATCGGGTACACAAGGACATAAAGTCGGCAACAATAGACACTGGGACTACTGGGGGTGGAGGGAGGGCTAAAGGTTGAAAAACTAATTGTTAGGTACAATGCTTAGTACCTGGGTGACAGGTCACTTGTACTCCAAACCTCAGCTTCATGCAATATATCCATCTAACAAACCTGCACATGCACCTCCAAATCGAAAATAAAAGTTGCAAAAGAAAGACCAAAGGGGATTTGATCACAAAAGGAGACACTAGGGTCATTCATATACAAAGGGATTGATGTGGGAAGAAGCAGGAAGAAAGCTGCCTTCTGCAAGCCAAAGAGAAAGTCCTCAGAGGACAGCAACCTTGCTGGTAGCTTGACCTTGACTTCCATAAGGTCCAATAATTGCAAGAAATAACTTTCTGTTGCTTAAGCTCCTCAGTTGTTGGTATTTTGTTAAGACTGTCCAAGTAAACTTATACATCTGATATGGTTTGGCTCTGTGTCCCCACCCCAATCTCATCTTGAATTGTACTCCCATAATTCCCACACGTTGTGTGAGGGACCTTGTGGGAGACAATTGAACCAAGTGGGTGTTTTCTCCCATATTGTTCTCCTGGCAGTGAATAAGTCTCATGAGATCTGATGATTTTTTCAGGGATTTCTGCTTTTGCTTCTTCCTCATTTTCTCTTGCCACCACCATGTAAGAAGGGCCTTTGCCTCCTGCCATGATTCTGAGGCCTCCCCAGCCATGTGAAACTGTAAGTCCAATTAAACTTCTTTTACTTCCCAGTCTTGAGTATGTCTTTATCAGCAGCATAAAAATGGAATAATACAATAAATTGGTAGAAGTAGAGTGGGGCATTGCTGAAAAGATACCTGAAAATGTGGAAGCAACTTTGGAACTGGGTAACAGGCAGAGGTTGGAACAGTTTGGAGGGGACAGAAGAAGACAGAAAAATGTGGGGAAGTTTGGAACTTCCTAGAGACTTGTTGAATGGTTTTCCCAAAATGCTGATAGTGACATAGACAATAAGGTCCAGGCTGAGGTGGTCTCAGATGGAGATGAGGAACTTGTTGGAACCTGGAGCAATGGTGACTCTTGTTATGTTTTGGCAAAGAGACCGGCAGCATTTTACCTCTGACCTAGAGATTTGTGGAACTTTATACTTGAGAGAGATGGAAGAAATTTCTAATCAGCAAAGCATTCAAGAGATGACTTGGGTGCTGTTAAAAGCATTCAGTTTTCAAAGTGAAACAGAGCATAAAAGTTTGAAAAATTTGCAGCCTGACAACAATTCTGTAGAAAAGAAAATCCCATTTTCTGAGGAGAAATTCCAGCCGGCTCCTGAAATTTGTATGAGTAACAAGGAGCCAAATGTGAATCGCCTAGACAATGAGGAAAATTTCTCTAGGGCATATCAGAGGTCTTCACGGCAGCCCCTCCATCACAGGCTTGGAGGCCTAGGAAGAAAAAGTGGTTTTGTGAGCTGGGCCTAGGGTCCCCAAGCTGTGCGCAGCCTATGGTCTCGATGCCTTGCATCCCAGTTACTCTAGCCATGGCTAAAAAAGGCCAACGTACAGCTTGGGCCCTGGCTTCAGAGCATGCAACCCCTAGGGCTTGGCAGCTTCCATGGGGTGTTGAGCCTAGAGGTGAATAGAGTCAAGAATTGATGTTTAGGAACCTCCACCTAGATTTCAGATGTATGGATGCCCAGACAGAAGTTTGCTGTAGGGGTGGGGCTTTCACGGAGAACCTCTGCTAGGGCACTGCAGAAGGCAAATATGGTGTCAGAGCCCCCACACACTGTCCCTACTGGGCACCACCTAGTGGAGCTGTGAAAAGAGGGCCAACTTCCTCCAGTCCCCAGAATGGTAGATCCACTGACAGCTTACACTGTGAGCCTGGAAAAGCTTCCAACACTCAACACCAGCCTGTGAAAGCAGCTGGGAGGGGGGCTGTACCCTGCAAAGCCACAGGGCTGGAGCTGCCCAAGACCATGGAAACCCGCCTCTTTCATCAGCGTGACCTGGATGTGAGACGTGAAGTCAAAGGAGATAATTTTGGAGCTTTAGGATTTGACTACCCAGCTGGATTTTGGACTTGCATGGACCCTGTAGCTCCTTTGCTTTGGCCAAGTTCTCCCATTTGCAGTGGTTGTATTTACCTAATGTCTGTATGCCCATTGTATCTAGGAGATAACTAACTTGCTTTTGGTTTTACAGGCTCATAGGCAGAAGGGACTTGCCTTGTCTCACATGAGATTTTGGACTGTGGACTTTCGAGTTAATGCTGAAATTAGTTAAGACTTTGGGGTACTGTTAGGAAGGCACGATTGGTTTTGAAATGTGAGGACATGAAATTTGGCCGGGGCCAGGGGTGAGTGATATGGTTTGGCTCTGTGTCCCCACCCCTATTTTATCTTGATTTGTACTCCCATAATTTCCACATGTTGTGGGAGGGACCTAGTGGGAGATAATTGAAATCATGGGGGTGGTTCCACCCATACTGTTCTCCTGGTAGTGAATAAGTCTCACAAGATCTGACGGTTTTATCAGGGGCTTCTGCTTTTGCATCCTTCCTCATTTTCTCTTGCCGCCACCATGTAAGAAGTGCATTTTACCTCCCACCATGATTGTGAGGCCTCCCCAGCCATGTGGAACTGTAAGTGCAATTAAAACTCTCTTTCTTCCCAGTCTCCCGTATGTCTTTATCAGCAGCATTAAAATGGACTAATACAACATCTATGCTTTAAACTCTCCCCCTGAAATCTGCTATAGTTATTTAGTGCAATTACTGCCTCAGCTACTCTATTTTTCTTCTGCCCAATTAATGTTTTCACCAAACACAACTGTTTAGCATAGTTTCCTTCAATATATATCCCTGATGTTGCCCAGGCAGCATTACATATTAATATATGGGCACTACAAAACAAAATATTTCATTAACTTAGTCAACATTAAGAACAAAACAGCACTTATCTGTGCCTATTTTTTGAAAGTATTATTGGAGGATGGTGTTAATATTGAGGAAACAGCTATAATGTACAAATAGTAGAGAAAATCAGTTCAATGGGGCAGAGAATCTGTAGTTTGGGTGCATGTAGGTGATACAACATTTATTGGAAAAGCTAGAAAATACAGAAGGAAAGTCTGTGGACAGCAGGGGTGTTCTGGGGAAACTATCTTTAAAATAGCTCTCAGACTGCATCTGAATACACTTGCTAACCTCGCCATCTCACCTCTCCCATAAAACATTAAACAAGGTCAGATGCCATTTCTTGTCTCTTTCATTAACCCAGTCTTACATATATGTTTACAGTGTGGCATGGCACAGCTGTCCTATTCTATACCTTAGATGGTTACAGAAAAGGCATGCCACAAGAAGGATATTATCTTAAAACTCATGACATGGACTACCTTTCTTAGAGTGTGTGATAATAAAATTTACTCAATGTTTCCTACCAATATATCCCTAAGGATCATATATAAGATCCCAATCCAACAAAATACACTAAGAATAGTCACTCTATAGTAAATAAATTAAATTTCAAAACATGATCTGTTTCTTTTTAAAATAAATTAGTCAGGATGAAGCATCATGATTTACTTCAAATTTAATATAGGCTGCAGAGAAGTCACAGGATCCTCTGGCATTAATTCCATGGCAAAATAATTCCCCAAGATATTAATTACAATAAAAATGCTTAGAAATTATATGTGCATCACCTGTTAGTCAACTAACGTAATATAAAATACAAAGAATATTATGAATTTCTTATTTAAAAGCTATTAAACATTAAATTTATAATTTAGTATCATTAAATATTCAAATACATATACATGTTTGAATTTTATTTGATATAATCAATATATAAAATATTTTTAAAAATGTTTTGGCATGTACCAGGATGATAGAATATTTTTGCAAATTTTTGTCGAATGCTTAATCATTTGTCTTAAGACTCAACAGTGTGACTATATGTCCCTGTATTATATAAGGGTGTTAAAGCATCTTCCCTATTGGTTATAATTTTTTAATTTCATTCATTCTTAACACCATAACTAGACCTGGAACTTAAAATAAAAATAATTAAAAATAAATCAATAAAAATGTTTTGTGTTTTTTTTTTTTTTTTTTTTTTTTTTGAGACGGAGTCCCGCTGTGTCCCCCAGGCTGGAATGCAGTGGCGCGATCTCAGCTCACTGCAAGCTCCGTCTCCTGGGTTCACGCCATTCTCCTGCCTCAGCCTCCCGAGTAGCTGGGACTACAGGCGCCCGCCAACATGCCTGGCTAATTTTTTGTATTTTTAGTAGAAACGGGGTTTCACCGTGTTAGCCAAGATGGTCTCGATCTCCTGACCTCGTGATCCGCCCGTCTCGGCCTCCCAAAGTGCTGGGATTACAGGCGTGAGCCACCGCGCCCGGCTATGTTTTGTGTTTTGAAAATGAAGATGAAGCTTAGTAGAGCTGGGAGAGGTCATATGTAGAACATGTTAGAAATCATTCTAGAGAGAAAACTGATTCCTAATATATTCACAGTTACGTTCCTAACTGATGGAAAAAAGGACACATGTCATAGATCAAAAATACTGTTTCTGAACAGTTTGACGGTAGGTCTTCACTGATAATCCATGTGGTAAGAAGGTAAAAAGCTTCTGGAAAAATTATTATTCGTAAATTTCAGAACTATAGCATAATTTGAAGGATGTTGTGCTTATACAGGAAGACAGAAGATTAAATAGATTAATTTGGAGAAATAAAAAATTCATATCCTAATTGAAATACTAAAAAATAAAGAATTATAATTCATTTAGAATATATTAACTCATTCATCAAATATTGGATGACTAATATGCGCCAATCATCATTTGAGATACTTGGAACACATTTGCAAACTAAAAACTAAAACTACCTGTGCTTACAAAGCTTACATTCTGGTAAGGAGGAGACAGATTGTAAATATAATAAATAAGTAATATAGTAGGTTACAAGAGGCTGAGTAGAGATCTACTTAAATTGACTAGGACAATCTCAATCATTTGTAATAGGTTGCAACAAACTTACCCCGATCCTCATCAAAAGGGAGACATGAACTTCATTACACTGAAAAGCAGAGGGATTTGGCCTTTGCTCTAGGTGGAAGTACTATTTCTGTCTTCTCAGGCTGATTACTCTAAAAACACTGAAAGACAGCATTTTGACAACAAAATCTGTTGTCAGTGTCTCTGCTCACATGCATGCAAAAATATGAAAGACCCCTGGAGAACTGTCTCCCAACAGAAATCTAATTAAAAATATTTTAATTTTACCTCTCAACAAATGGCTTTTGGTATGCAAATAGCCACATTTTATACTTTTCTCCCAAAGTTTTTATGTTTCTTTTGAGCTGATGCATGTCATTATGAACACAGCACTAACACATTTGACTGAAGGCTTTCCTTTGATACTTCTTTGCGGATAGAACTTCCTGGAAGAATATTAAAGGCAAAATAGATAAGTGGGCATATCACAGAAGAAACGCCCATTGAAATAAAATATGCATTCTCATTTTCTTAAATAGACTTAAGAAAAGTTCAGCAGTGAAATAGACGTAAGTGCCTCACTGGCTGAATGATGTTGACAGCCATTGAATGACAAGTTCTTGTTCATCACCAAGCCTCCTACCTTGGAATCACAGCTGCACTCCAAAAAACATTTTTGCTAATTCCCAGCAAAACCTGCTTCTTATTGTAGCTGTTTGCCTTTATATGTGCTTTTTTTCAGTTATAGATACTGGAGAACATATAAGCTGTGACATTACCCCATTCATTCTGATAAAAACATTTCTTTTGAAACATAGATTTTGACATTCCTAATAATCTTTGATGTTGCTTACAAGGCCTTAATAACAAGTTATGACATTCAGAAACTTAATGCCCATTCAGGGGAAATTTCCACTTTAGTTGCCATAGCAAATAGAGGCTTTGGTATTCGTGACTGTTCTGTGAATTTTGTCATGCTTTTGATTCTTTTTTTATTTTTGGCAATGTTTGTTATGTTTCAAGCATTTTGCAGATAAGACACAATTGTCTTTCACTGTGTGTAGGAGACAATAATAAAGAAAGCATAATAAAATGTCAAATACATTATTCTAAATCTAATAATTAATTGTGCTGTGCCTACAGGAGCAAATAACAAAGTGAAAAAAAAATGTTCCATTTCAGTCAAGAAGAAACAAATCAAGCTATTTATGTCAAAAGGTTATTTGGAGTTATATCTAAAAGTAATGTAAAAGTGAACATTCTAAATCTGATTTATCATTGCATCCCTATGACTAGGAAGATGCTTGCCGCTTAGTAGACAATATTTTCTAAAAATAATGAATAACAAAAGAAATACTACCTAAGGTCTGGGATCCAGGCTTTTACAAAGGTTGTAGGAATTACGGTTTTATATTATTGAATTAAAGTCCTCCTATTCCACACCTAGCTGTTTAAATAGCAACAATAAGTTTACAATTTTGTAACCTGAAAATTACTTTTATTTCTTTTCTCTGAATACTTCCCAATAAGATAATTTAGTACTTATTTACTGACATAAAGATAATGCATACAAATAGACTCGTTCACTATGGTATATATACAGTTCACATATCTTTAGGTTTAACATATAACAAAATTAATTTTCACTAAAGTTATTATACATATACATAAATTCAAATTGAAAAGCAGCACCTGTATTCTTCAATTCATGCTGAGGAGACAGATACAGTTTAAGTTAACATGCAATTTTTGTGGTCTTTTAATATAATTTATAATTATATAAATTTACTCTAATGCCTTAATAATCAGCTATTTAAATTGGCTAATATTTTAGTTTCCTTTTTCAAAACGTGTTTCTTTCAATTTTCCTTTAAGAATTGAACATTTTTCTATTAAAAATCTAAACTGTTTTAGGGCCAGATGTGGTGGCTCACTCCTGCAAACCCAGGGTTTTGGGAGGCCAAGGCCACAGGATAACTTGAGGGCAGCAGTTCAAGGCTGCAGTGAGGTATGAACATTCCACTAGGGTAAAAAAATACATAAATTATTTCGAACAATAGCTAATTTCTGCCCAAAAAATCCTGGAATTTTTCAAAGTGAATGATAAATTAATGCAATTATGTGATAAATGTTAGTGTA
Organism: Symphalangus syndactylus; assembly: GCF_028878055.3. Classification (NCBI taxonomy): domain Eukaryota; kingdom Metazoa; phylum Chordata; class Mammalia; order Primates; family Hylobatidae; genus Symphalangus; species Symphalangus syndactylus. The sequence goes on along the minus strand of NC_072423.2, from coordinate 18,653,017 downwards.
AAATTAATGCTTTACACCTTTCTCTATGTGTAGTTTTGAAAACATAAAATACATAGAATATAATATACTACATATATGTAACATATTTTATATATAGGATTCTGGAAGCTGGATGCAAAGGGTATTGGGAGGTCTCACTGCTTAGAAAACAAGTTTAGGTTTAACCCTTCCTTTTTCAGTAGGTATCCTCTTAATCTGTTGTACTTGCTGTCCTGAAATTTACATTCCAATAGTTTAAGCATTGATTTAATTCCAATTTAATTTATGATAAAGGAGTATTAGCTTCATAGTTAAGTAGAATAAGTTAAAACAACCTATATATTTAGTTTAAATTTATATTAATGTTCAAGCCATATTGATATTCTCCTTTTTTTTTCCAGATGAATGATTTGTGCCTTTAATTCCAGGACTTTCTGGGATTTTCCATTGGAAATGGTTTGGTTCATTTGGCTTCTTATTTAAGTGCTTTCGTTTGGGCCTTTCTCTTCTGTTAAACTCATTTACTTTCATCTTCAAAATGTCAGATATCTCCTATGTTGTGATTGTCCCACCTGTTCTTGTTTTTGTTGTTCTTCTTCTCTACTGAGTTTGTATCTTTTCCCTTCTTTACTATAGCTTTTAGGAGGATTCCAGAATATAGCTACATAGGTACATATATTCATTTCATGAAGCTTAACTAGAATCTATTTATTTTGACCTATGAGTATATTCAAATTGACCCGACATGCAAAGAACAACCACGTGTTGTGCACTTTGCATAACATAAGAAGGTGGTGTTACACTGTCTGGGAAGTCATTAGTGTTAGGGTTTATCATAGTTTTTCAGTTTTTTCTCTCTGCTGCACTCATCAATCCATAAGTATTCTGGAGGTAAGCCTTTTCAGTTGTGTACCAAACTTCTGCATAGAGTAAGTTATGTGAACACCAAATGAGAAGCCTGCTGTATGCCCTGCATATGGAAAATCATGGTTATTACTAATTACAACGTCATCACAGAAAGCATGTCTGAATCATTGTCATATTAATGGTTAGGTTATTTTGATAGATACTTCAGCATTTTCAAACAATTTCTCTGATTGTTTTTAGTATATTTTAGAAGATATTGGGAACAAAATAGGATTCTACATATATTTTATTAAAAGAGATAATTGAAATATATTTTGTACATATAATAAGCCTTATGAATATTATATATTTTATTAAAATTTTATTTTAGAATTAAGAAAAACTAGCCACGTTGTTTTTAGCTGATGGTGATTTTATCTGTAAACCGAAAATAAAGCAAAGTAAAAATTATTCAGAGTTGTGCAACCAAATATAGAGAAAACAAAGGATAGTAATACATTATAAATAAAAAGACATTTTCTATTATAATATAGAAATACTCTGAGAACAAGAAGACATGCTTATGCAAGTTATTTATTCCCAAATATATTTCTATGCCAGTATCAGATTATGATGCTTTAGGAGGGACTACTTATAAACATTGTCTTCTTTTAGTAAGTTCTAGGAATGTAGAAAGTTATCCTGCATTAGAGAAAACACATACAGCAAAACAATGGTCCTGCAAATTCTTTCTATTTCTCGAAATACTAATAAAAGGCTGAACCAGGAAGAAACTATGCCCAAAGTTTGAAAGAAATCAATATAAAGCCAGAGAAATATCATATGGTCTGGCGAATAGTATATTGAACAAGCACAGCTACTTCTTAACACACACAGGTGCAATCACTGCTTAGACCAGAGCTAGTAGGTAGCTTGCAAATGAAAACCGTGGCTCATGTTTACTATTATTAAATTATTTTCGATTTTAAATATACGTCTTCAAATTATTTTCCAAATCTGTACCTTTGGGTAGATTGCATGTTCAGACCAAATAAAGTTGAAGTTTTGTGTACGTGGACAAACATTTGACCTAAATAATTAAAAGCATTTTCCCTGGATTTTTAGAACAGTATTTCTATTTTGGGGTCGTGATGCTTGACTTCCCTGTTTACTTGGTAGATGTAACATCGTTATTACATTAAAAATTAATGAAATTAGAATTTTTTTTTAAGAAAAGCAGCAAACAGACCGGGCACGGTGGCTCACGCCTGTAATCCCAGCACTTTGGGAGGCCAAGGCGGGTGGACCACGAGGTCAGGAGATCGACACCGTTCTGGCTAACACAGTGAAACCCCCTCTCTACTAAAAAATACAAAAAGTTAGCCGGGCGTGGTGGTGGGTGCCTGTAGTCCCAGCTACTCGGGAGGCTGAGGCGGGAGAATGGCATGAGCCCAGGAGGCGGAGATTGCAGTGAGCCGAGATGGCGCCACTACACTCCAGCCTGGGCGACAGAGCGAGGAAAGAAAAGCAGCCCACAAAAGGAAAGGATTCGCTATGCTTAAATCCATGATGTAATAAAGCAATTAAATACGGATATGCCTGAAGAACAAAAGCAAAATACTTGATGTCTATAAGAAGTACTTTGTGGCCGCAACCCTACTAGCTACCTAGCTGTTGTTAATAACAGACGACTTAAAAGTCGCTATTTCTTATAATTTGTATATGTTTTAGAAACAGAATTATGCACTGTCCCATTGCAAGTGGGCTACACAGATTGCACTTGAGTTTCTTTCTTAGCTGGTTGCCCTGTCTTTACCCAGGAGAGAATTTAGCAACTGCTTCAAGGTATAGGTAAGTATCAAAAAACATCAGGGCTGACCAGATAAGCCTATCGCAGAAATAAAATTAATCTATTTAACACTCCCTGGAATTTATGAACAATTTCAGTAACGTAATCTCAAGCGTGTGGCATTGGAATTCCCACACATAAGAAAGGTGGATATTGAAGAGATTACTTAGAAAAGTAAAAGGGATGTGATCATATTTAAACTCTGAGTTTGTCGAGTATTTTATGCTACTTATATTCAATACAGCAAGAATCTGGATTGACTAGAACAACATAAACCTAGAAAATAGTTTCTGGAGGAAGGAGATTACTCTGAGGACCCTACTGAAGTATATAATAATAATACTAAATAAATAGACATTTCCATAGAAGCAGAGTTCTGATACTTTACTTATAATAATCTCAAGCAGATAAAACTGAAAACATATGGCAAATGTTAGTGAATTATAATAAGTATTCTCTTATTATCAGGCATTTTGCCAGGCTTTGTCTTCATGTCATTTCATTTTCTAAACATCTCAATGAAGTAGGTATTATAATCATTCCTAATTTATACATAAAGAAAATGCAACTTAAAGAACCTAATAATTTGTTTATGGTTATAAAACTATAAAGTGTTATATCTTTGGTCGAAACTTGAATTGTCTGATTACAAAACAAATGACCTTAAATACATGTAGAAAGTGCAGACCTTTTATTAAATGCCCAAATAGTAAATCACTTAGGTTTCACAGACCATGTGGTTTATGTCACAACTACTCTGCAACTGCATCATGAAGACAGACATACACAGATAAACAAATGAATCCGTTCATTGCAGCAAGACTACAATTGCACAAGTGGTTATGGTTGGGGTGCGAGTGAATTGGACCCTGAGGGCCACAGTTTGCTAACTCGTGCTGAGCAGCAGCATTGTTTGTCATCTGGGTCTAATTCCTATCTGCACATAACAAAATGCTCCTGTATGATCATCTCTACATAGGAATGTAAAGTGAAAAAGTATTATCTAGTGACCTCAAAATATGTGGACAAGAAACATCAATAATTTGAGACAAAAAAAATAACTTTGATATTTAAAACACATAAACAAGCCAACACACAAGCTTGTGTTTCAGTCCTGGTTCCGTTATTTTTTGCATGTTACTTAAGTTATCTGGGCCTCAAATATGCTGTGTGTTGGAGGTTATTTTACTTACCTTGGCAGACGGTTGTGAATACTAAATTTACTCTGTAACAGTCATTCTTAACGCTAGGTATTCAATAAATATGTAGACTCACCTAATGGATTATTAAATTATATTATTAGAACTGACATTTTTAATATGCATTTTAGCTACCAATACAGATAAGTAATTTTTCATATTAGGTTTTCCATATTTCAGCGAGTTTATTTTTCTACTTATACTAAAATTTTAAAAACATATTTCATCTGTTACAAACCTGTGATTTTATAAAAATGCATATAGAATATAAATTTATGATTCATACTCAAATCACAGGATTGAGGAAAAAAAATCATCAGATGCCATAACTGTATGGCATCAAATAAGAATAATATAAGAATATACTAATACCTCACATAGGTATAATTTCTATAAGTGCACTATGAATATATTGTTAATGGCTTGGAAAATTCTGAAAAATATAAAGAAAAAAACTATGAAGCCTATATCTAGAAATAACTTTACATTCTTATAATTTATTTTCTGAAATTTTAAATATATATGCATGTGTGTGTGTATATATATATATATGTTTGTGGGCATATGTGGGTGTGTGTAAGACGTGTGGATGTGCTTGTTATTTCTATGTTGTCAAGCATATACTATGGCTCACATTTTTTATATATACAAGAAGATCCTATTTTATGTATTTAGAATACAAATTGCTAAAAGTTTTATTTTTGTTTTAGCAGCAATACAGTTCATAGGATCTCCACATCTATATGACATATAAATTAAAGAAAAGATGAAAGGCAAGTGATAAAACAATTTTTCCTCAGTGACCAAGGCTGCAGAATAATCAAACCCACAGATGACTAAGGAAGATTTTTAAAGCTAATGGACAAAAATACCTGCTCTATATGATAACGTTTCTCACTCTCGGTGCCCTGGAAAAAAAAAAAAAAAAGAAGAAGAAAACACGAATATCTTTGTCTTAGAAATGAAAAGGCACAGGGTTTCACCGACTTTCCAAATGTTTTGACTCAGTTGGGAATGAGATTAATGATTTTGTGAAATCAAAGTATGCAAGAGGTTCCAGCTGGGATCTGACTCAGCTGATTAACCAGCATGAACTAAGGACTGGCACTGAGTTGAATTGTGATTGCATGCCTTCACAGCCACAAAAAAACATAAAAAGAATAAATGTGCAACCTCATACTCCAATGATGGTGTAAGAGGTTAAAAAGCAATCATTTATGTATGAAGCCCAGAAAATATTCAACATTTATTTGTAAGACTGTATGGTAATGCGAGTGCACATCCCTGTGTCTGAGTGTCTGCATGCGGTATCATGCAGATAGAAATCAATTTGTTTCCCATGAAAATGATTTCCCTCAATAGACATACATTTTGCCCTAATCTATGACTGTTAAAATATACAAAGAAAAAAAATTACAGAAATATTTATCAACCAGGGAACATACATTGGTAGATTATTACAGCTTCAAAATCATATCACTTTTGATAGGACAACATTTGACACACAGAAAAATTAAAGAATACAGAGAAATCATTTAATGAATAGAACGCTCATTACTTGACCTGCAATATAATCGTTAATAGCTATTTCTATGCCTTTTGTGAAGGACAATATTGAAAGGAAGCTTGTAATCTGAACTTTCTCTTAAATAGGACATCTGAGAAATGAGTGACCTAGTCAAATTGTTGCTTTTACATCCTAGTAATAAGACCTTTTGGTAAATATACACATGCTATTTCCTACCAGATTGGAAATGGAGGGTCCTTATCAGCAAAAATGCTTTTAGCATTATGCATAAATTTTGCAGGCCTAGCTAGCTGAAGAATACTGATAAACTGTGTAAATAATGGTATATAAAAAATGGAGATATTCTGTAACTAAAGTCGTTCTTTCTATGTTAGCCATATATTCTCATGCATTACTCAACATAAACTTTACATGTTTAGTCCTAATATGCGAGAAATAATACTGTGGGGAGATGCATTAGATGGTCACAGACCACTCTAAAGAAAGAATAATTTGTGCCATGTGATTGCCTGTATGCTTTGAATCGTCAATAAAACATGTTACTGAGTACAGTATATTGTTATTCAAATCAGTGTGAGTCTGATTTGATAATTGAACCTTTATTAGTACCACAAATTGCCACTATAAGCAAGATTGTCTTTCAGTCTATGAATCCTAATTGCTAAGGCACTTTCAACATGAAAACAGAGGAGATGGAAAATGATGACAAATTAATATCAGGATGGCTCCCTACCCGTCCTTAGTTTGAAGTGGCGAAAGGAGACAAGTCTTACCAAAGAAAGGAAGGAAAATTGGATTTGACCTTAAGAATTGACTCTGTAGATAAACACAGAGTCTGAAGCATAAAGGAAAGCTAACAGCAGATCCTATTCTGTTTTTGGCAGCCCAGACCAAAGATCATCATAACCCATGTTTTTATGATTCATAGAAAGAATCCTCATGCTTCCTTGGCCACAATGGAAGACAATATATTCAATCTCAAAGTCGGTTAGTTAAGATCATTGATTACCTGAGAGCTATGGCTAGCTAACTATAATACAATTTTAATTTAATTAATTTTAAAACAAAGTATTCTGTTACATGGTTAGAACACCTTACAGAGAAATGCCAACAGAAGCTTAACGATGGTTTGCTAGCAAGCACTGAACAGAATAATCCTTGCATTTCAAATCTGAATCACAAAAATCACATCTACATGTCAGGGGAATTTAAAAAAAAAAGATAAAAATATTTCTACCCTACACACCTCTTTAACTGAAGAAAAACGTAAATTCCATTTTTATCAGTATTAACAAGTCCATTGGAAGTGTTGCAGACAAATGACTTGGAAAGGATGCCAGGCACGATAGGTCGAACCTCAGTTTGTTTGCAGGGTCTCAGTCCTTTTCCACAAAAGGGATGTGGAAGATGCCCTCCAGCAAGATCAAGATCAGACCCAGAAAACTTTCAGGAGGAAAGAGGCCTTCCAGAGGAGGCTGCAAACGCCCTGTGAGCATCATCATGAAAAATCATGTAACTTATTTATTAATTTATGCTACAAGGGTAACAGGAAGGTGGTTTGGGGATTTAGTTTAGTTGTTTTTTTTTTTTTTTTAATGTTGAAATAGTTGATTAGCATGAAAATGGTTTTGTTTAGGAATTAATGGCTCATCAACATTCTCCTCTCTTAACTATTGGGTGGAGGGGTAGGATAGGTATACTCCCTGTTTGTTCTTTGTTCCTGCCAGGTCAATTCCCTCTCCCACCTCCTGCCCAGACTTTCTCTCTGGAACCACCAAGCTTTGAATCTCATACTGTCAAGTTATATATCAGGTTGAATCTCAGGTCATCAGGTTGTATATACCATGATTTAAGCTGCTATCCACAGACATTTCATTTCTTAAAGATTGTATCTCTTGGCTCAATCACTCTCTTCATTGTCTTCCTTATTACTTCCTTCTTAATTCTTCTCAATTTCAATATACTCATGGATGTTTCTTCATGCAACTGATATATTTTTTTTCCTTTACTTCCTTTCCTCTAATAATCTTTTCCTTCTCTTCCATCCTATAACAAGTAATTTCTTCTATAATAAATGTCCTGTGGCTGGTCATTACCACTATATGCACCTGCTCTGTAATACCACCTCATCACCATTATCTTCTATCTTTTCAGCTCACTTTCTTTAGCACTCTGATTCTGAGATATTTCAAACTCACTGGGATAGATCCTGTCATCTTTTCACTGACTATTGTTCATTTGGTAGTTTCTTTTTCCTCATTGCCAAGCTTTTCACCTCTTCTCTTTTTACATATTGGCTTGCAGGGAGGGGCAGCGGAGAGCCAAAAAAATTTAAACCACAAGCCTGGTTAAATTAAATTCTCCACTACATTGCACCTGTGACTCTTTCAGTAGAATGTGAGAGGAGGAAAACTCACAAGACCACCAATTGATTCTACTTAAAATTTATGACTGTAAACCCCATGAATTCTTTAAAGCTGCCAAGCAATTGTAATGCAGTTACCCATTCCTTTCTCGCTTTAACTTTCCTTGATGTTGTTGAAGAAATGTAACAACAACAGGTTGTTACAGGTAAGTTACAGGTAACAGGTAAGTTACTCAGGCAGGAAAGACTTTTGTCAAGGCTATCACAATATGAGAAATAAATCAAACTCAATGCCTCTGAAGCAAAAAGCATAGTGTTTTCACCCAATTCTGTGACCCTGAAGGCAAATTAAGAGTAAGGATGACAAGGATTGTTTTTATAAATTACTAGGAAGGAGAGTTTGCAGAAACTTGGTGAGTGATTGCATGAGGGACATGGGTGAAAGGCAGCTGTCAAAATTCACTGCCAAGTTTCCAATGTGGGTGAAGTGGGGAATGATGGTGCCAACTACTGAGAATGAAAATACTCAATGGAAAAGATATTTCACTATTTGAAATGACCATATGTGTATCTGCTTCCAAACTATAAAAAGTCACCATCTGCATCACTCACATTTAGGAAATCATATCAGAGAAGATTTTTTATTTCTTTAAGTTGAGCATGATATGTTTTCACATTCAGACTTCGACATAAATATTGTCTTATTCTTCTTTCATAGATGGCACAGTTTTCAAAAGCCTCTATTTCTGGTAGTATGAGAACTTACCCTTGTTAAGAAAACTCTAAGCACACCAAAATATCATGACAAAGACAGTAAATTCTTCTACAATGTCACCAATAAGAAACAGTCACAAATATTTTGTTGCACAAACTTTAAGTACCTCTACCTAGATAGATATATGTATATTTAAGCATACAATTATGCATATGGAAATATATTATGCAACAAAATGTTGCAGATGTCGTTCTAGACCATACATTTAAGTGATCTTTGAAACTTTACACATTATTTCTCATTTTGTTTATGTCATAGATTTTCCTTACCAGGTTCAATAGCATAATAGCACCATGATGAACATCACTCTGCACACCTCTATTCACATTATTAATTTATCTTCTTAGAATGAATGCCAATGAGGGGAACTGCTTGTTGACAGCACACAGATACGCATTTATTGGTATACATTGCTCAATTTTGCTGAATTTCCAAAATGAAACTGTCATGTAACACTTCCAGTAACATTTTGGATTCTTTGTCCTTGTGCATTCACTATTTGTTTCCTCACACTTGATCTCTGTATCTCTAATTATATTTAAAAAGTATATTTTCCATGGCTTTGTTTATGACTTGTAACCTTTATATGACATTACTACTGTTGTTTTTAGTATATTTTCTGATCTTTTCTGCTTGAGATCTATTTAGGGTGTGATGGTATACAGTTTTACTGTCTACTAAAAGGGACTACTCCAGAAAGTTGTGTATATTACAATATCAAATTTGTAGGATTTATTATGCTGCCCGTATTTTTGCATTCATTTAATAGTGTCTAAGTACAAGGCTTGTGATTATGAAAAACTCTCATCCTAAAATTGATCTCCAGTCCAAACTTGTGATTATCAAACAGTCTCATCTTAAAATTGACCTCCAGTCCAAATGTATGTTATCTAAATCAAATACTTTTGACTATTTTATATTTCTTCTGCTGTTTATATGAATATCTTCAAATGACAATCTGAAACTGCTCTTTCTTAAATTTTCAGGTAGGATTTATACAACATCCTAGTATGGAAGATGACAATTTTTCTATATCCACCACATTATCCCAATATATTTTCATTTAAAAAAATTCTGTATTTATTCTTATCTTAACCCCTTACAACTTATTCACACTACAGTCTTGGAGTGTGCTTTGATTACTTTTTTTTCATGTAGAACCATGTAGTGCCCAGCCTTATTTTTTTGGCTTTCCATTTAAGTATCAATATTTCACTGTCTAACTTTCCCGTAGAAATACAAAAACTTTTCAAATAATCACACTCTTTAAGGAATCATAATTTTATTTTTATTTTCTTGATTTTTAAATTCTCTTGCACCAGTGCTATCAGTCTTGTTAAGCCAGTCCTTCACCATTGCTCATATTTCTCCTATATTATACCATGTGCTTTCCTTACTATTTATTTTCCTTTTTTAAGTTTATTCACTCGTTTTGGAAGAGCACACTTTTGGTAACTCTTAGAAATCATTCAAAATGGGTATTTTTATTTCAAAAGTCCAGATTATTTTTTATTCTATTCTTTCAGTTTGAAGTTTGTCTGAATATTGACTGACACTAATTTATACTAAGAATTTTAAAAATATAATTTATTGTCTCACAGGGTCTAGTATGCTATTCAATCACAATTGCCATTTCAATTCCTGATTCTCTGTTTGTGACTGTTGTTTCATTCCTTTATTACAGAAATGTTTAGGGTCTTATTCTTCGTTGTGCTAGATATACTGAATTTGCTCATCCACATTCCGTACTATTCTAGTTCTCCACTGCAGATGGTAATCTGAGCGCTAACTAGTTTTCACCAATTAAAGATACTCATGTGAAATTGTCAGAAGGAGTAGTGACATTTTTGTTTTTTATAGATAGCAAGGGCATTAAAACGTGAGGGTTCTCTGTGTCAGTGTTAAATTGTGCATTATTTGGTTTTCCGACTATTGACTCAGTAGATTTAACTGTAGGTGTTCATTTTTGTTCTTCATAGATGAGACAGAAGTGGAAGAGATTTTCAGAAATCCCTTTTCCTGAACACATAAAAGGACTTTATTTCCAGTCCTCCTTGCAGAAAGGTCAGGACCGTGTGCATTTTCTGGCTAGTGAAATGTAAATGGAAATCACGTATGCCCTTGTTTATATTAAGAAACAGAAACTATTGACTATATCTCGGTCTTAATGTAGCTCAGCATTAGATTTCAAATACTGTCATAAAAATTGTGGAATAATCACTAGCTCTTTGAATATTTTTTGAAATTTTGGCATTTTCTCAACCTAAATTCCAGGTATATAAAACAGCTCTACCAATTGCTATAAGCCACAAACAGATGTCAAATAATAATCAGAACAAGAAATAGATAATATATTAACTACTGCAATGCCTCTTTATAAGTTCATTTAAGAAAAATAGGTATTTGCATGTAAGCACTAATTATTGGCAAGAAAACAAAATGTTTCTGAAGATTGAAAAACATAAGACATCTGAATTAAAACTTGAATGTGAATATCAGTTTATGTCAAAAGTAAAGCAAATCTTAGATAAAGAGCACGTGAGATGTAAATACAGAAGAGGTCAAGCCCCTGGTACATGTTTTGGTGTTGGTGGTCATGTATTCTAGGTTTCTCTCATAGTCACATTTTGGCAACTCAATGAGACACATAGAAATTAGAATAATACAAAGACTGTGGGATACTTTGAACTATTTAATTGACATTCTTTACACTACATAGGAGGTAAATTCTTACAACCCGTCATCATATGGTTTCTGGAGAACTTGATGCCACCTTTTATGAACTTGTCGAGTAGAAAGATAGATCTGGATTTGGTGTTGGAAGTGAACACTATTGACACCAACAGAAAGAATCACTTAATGAACTTTCACTTACCAAATGACTATCATAATATTCTTCAGCAAGAAAAAAAATGCAATTGAAAAATTTCAGTGGGAGAGTGGGATATCAAAAGCAAAAGTGTTACAGTTCCCAAATTGCATCACCTATGAGTACCTGTCAAAGTACTAAAGTAAAAGGAAACAGAAAATTAGAATGTAGTCATAGTAATTAGTTCACTTCCAAATTATTTAGTGTCAAGAATCAAAATGTGGGAGACAAATAAAGTGAATCAAATATAAAAATAAAACTATAAGTCATAAAATAAAGACAAAAACCATAAAATAAAGGCATCTATAGTGTGGATTAAAAAAATCTAGAAATACAGTGCAACATGGTATCCTGTTTACCACAGGCCTGACATACAAACCTGATAAAATAATGATACTTAATTGGAGGAGCTTAGAATGATCGCTTCATTCACATCTTACCTCACAACGGGGCTTAACTAGAGTAACAGGATTATAAAGTGGCAGACATAGTCTCTCAAGAATGTATTAATATTAGCCAGGGGTGTCCAGAGAAATAAAACCAATAGGCAATATATCTATGTACATGACAATCACTAAATAAATTATATAAATTAAGGTACCATAAAAATGCTTTATCAAATTTGAATATAAATTATACAAAGTATGTTATATCTCAATCAAACTTAAAATCAACAATAAAAATATAATTAGAAAATCAAACCTAAATTTCCTGGTATCAATGAAAACATTTCAAAAGAAATTTTAAAATATTTTAAACTATATAAAATATAACTTGTGAAATTTTGTTTGATTCAGAGAAAGTAGAGATAGTAGGAATTTTGTTTTTATTTTTTATTTTTATTTTTATTTTTTTGAGACGGAGTCTCGCTCTGTCGCCCAGGCTGGAGTGCAGTGGAGCAATCTCGGCTCACTGTAAGCTCCCCCTCCCGGGTTCACGCCATTCTCCTGCCTCAGCCTCTCCGAGTAGCTGAGACTACAGGCGCCCGCCACCACGCCCGGCTAATTTTTTTGTATTTTTAGTAGAGACGGGGTTTCACCGTGGTCTCGATCTCCTGACCTCATGATCCGCCCGCCTCGGCCTCCCAGAGTGCTGGGATTACAAGCGTGAGCCACCGCGCCCGGCGGAATTTTGTTTTATTAAGTGCATAGATTACAAAAGAGAAAGATCTGAGTACAATAAAGAAGCTTACGCCGAAGTAAACTAAAAATGACGGATTAAACCTAAAGCAAAGAAAATACGTGAAAAAGAACAGAAATCAGTAAAATTAGGAACAGAATAAAATGTTGAGAAAATCAACTAAATAAAAGGTGATCTTTGATAAGTCAATAAAATTGATAAACCTCAAGCAAGCTAAGAAAAAATGAGAGAAAATATAAATTTGTCAATATTAGAAATGAAAGAGGAGCCATCACTACTGATACCATAGACATAAAAAGAAAATAAATGAAAAGTATAAAAAATTCTATGTCCACAATATCATAACTTAGATATAATTTACCAAATCTTTGAAATACAAAAGTTACCAACTTTCACACAAGGAAACTTGTATAAACTGGTTACTCTTTATATCTATTAAAAATTGAATCAATCATTAATAACCTTCCAAAAAATAAAGTTACATGTCCAGATGACTTCACTGGTCAATTATACTGAACACTTCATTTAAAAAATTATACCAATTATTCAGGATGTGTTCTGGAAAACTTACGAGATAGAATCCTTCATAACTTATTCAATGAGGCAGGCATCATCTAATACCAGAACCAGGTAAAGATATTACCATAGCGGGAAACTACAGACCAAAATATCTCATGCATAAATATTCAAAAATCTTCAAAAAATATTAGTAAGTCAAATCTAATCCTGTATAAAAATAATTATACACTATGGTGAAGTATGATTTATTCTAGCTATGCAAGCCAGGTACACATTCAATAAGCAATCATTCTAATCCACCACATTAATAGGTTAAAGAAACAAAATCAATTGATGCAAATATATATAATAAATGCAACACTCAGTCATTATAGAAGCCTTCACTGATGACTATCCTAGATTTTATAAATATATATACAAATTAGAAATCAGTTGAATGAGGGATTTATTTTAAAAAGTTACAAAATTACTAATAATTGGGAAAAAGACTGGTAAATTAGACTTCTTTTAAAATTAAAGCTATTTTTCACAAGACACTAGGGAAGAGTGAAAGAGTAACTTGCAGATTTGGAGAAAATACTTGTTACATATATAATCAATATAGGGCAGGGGTTAAAATACTACAGCCCATTGGCCAAATCTGGTCACTGCCTTTTTTTCTTTCTTTTTTTTTTTTTTTACTATTTGCAATCTAAGAAGGTTTTACATTTTCAAATTGATTTAAAAAGTCAAAAGTATACTTTGTGGCATAGGAAAACCCTAAGAAATTCACATTTCATAGTTTTGGAGGGACACAGCCATACTCATTTGTTTATCTATAGTTGTTATCTACAGTTGTTTTTGAACTATAATGGCAAAAATGAGTAGTTCATCAGAGACCTGATGTGATTCTTAGGGATCCATCTTCCTCAGTGCACTACAAATCACTGGGATGCATGTATAACTACACAGTGTTGTGAGTGCCATATATTGTTATATAGGTGTTTTATTTACCTATTTTAATACCAGAGGATAACCATCATGTCAAAAGAAAAAGAGAAAATTGGATTACTAATGTCACATTTTTAGGAGACATTAGAGTGTGGAATATTTCCTACTATATTAGGCCAAAACATTGTGATTACTGTGCAGTTACACTAATTAAATGATAATAGGATGCAATATGTGTTGAAATTGCTAGACTAAGCAGTCATAACAATATTCTCACTTCACAGGAAAAAAAACAGTTGGGAAAATTAGAAAGTTTGAAATGGAATATTTTGTAACAGCAGAATTTCTTCGCAAAAATATGAAGCAAAAATGGAGCTACAAATAATAAAGTATGTTTGCAAGTGGCTCATTTGTTGACCAAGTAGGGAAAGCCCATTTATTGACAGTGAGCTAATTATAGCAGCTGAAAAATGTCCCCACAGAAAATCAATTTGTTTATGACTATTAGCCTTTTAGTAAAAATAGATACTCAAAGAGTTTAGCATGTTGTGGGCAACTTAATGGTCTTTTTAAAAAGACAAATTATATTTAGTGTTTGTCCTTAGCTCTGGATGCATAAGCAGATGTTCATTTGTTGTCTATGTGAGGAGCCAATACTTGCCTCTCATGAGTAACTAACTTCTGTGAATATCTGCTTAGAACAATTACAGTTCAGAATATTTTCAAAGAAACTATGAAAAGCCAAATTTGGTACAACCTGAAGTGGAATATGCTAAGATGTGTTACAGTTGATGATGGTAAATAAATGTAGACAAGAGTAAATGCTTTCATTGGAAACATTTTCATTTATTTATTTTTTAGCGATGGGGTCTCACTTTGTCACCCAGGCTGGAGGGTAGTTGCCCAATCTCAGCTCACTGCAAGCTTTGCCTCCTGGGTTCAAACAATTCTCATGCTTCATCTTCGCCTCAGGGGCAGCTAAGACTATAGGCATCCACCACCATACCTGGCTCATTTTTGTACTTTTAGTAGAAAAGGGGTTTTACCATGTTGGCCAGGCTGGTATTGAGCTCCTGGCCTCAAGTGATCCACCCCCACTACCCTCAGCTTCCCAAAGGGCTGGGATTACAGGAATGAGCCACCACACCTGGCCTGGAAACATTTATCAATCTTGTGAAAATAAAAGATGTTTAAAGACTATGGATATTTTGTATTATACATCATGATGTTAAAATTTGCAGTAAATACTAGCATCTGTCTTGTGTTATGGCACCAGTAGTACCAATGCCAGTCTTCATTGTTTCTGAGATATAACTATGGTAACTCGTATTTTGTCAGATACAGAAACAGGATTTCCGAATTGCCTACTGCATTTCAGTTACATGGATAGCATTAGTAAACTTTTACGTGGTTCTTTTAGCTCAGGGCTGACATTTTTGTTTCCTTAAAAAGAAGAACCAACCTCATCTACCATTGATTATTATGCAGTCCTGAAAATTAGGTTTTTCTGCAGACAAGATAATGTTTTTTAGTTAATTCAATTAAATATACAATGTAAAACAGCATTTTGTATGAAAATTAAATTTCAGTAAAATCATTTCACAAAATAACAATTTCAGTCCCAAATTGCCAACCTGCTTTATCCATTTCCTGCATTGTGAAAAGAAAAAAACATGATGTGAGATCCCTCTTCTCACACAGATTTTTAATAGAAACATTTTCTGAGATAAAATTATAGTCCAACACATTTATTGGACATCAGTGCAAATTTAAATATATTTTCCACATTTCAAAAAATATTTATCTGCAATTGAGGAGTATTTACTTAATCTTCATTTGGGTGACTAATTAGCAATGGAATTACATGCTTAAAGAAAATATCAAGAGTAGGATTAATTGAATCTTCTAAATAACTGTTAGTAGATACATATCATAAATTAAAATCATTTACTGATAGACTGGTAACAGTACCTATCTGTGTACCAAATGAAATGATGAACAATGGAAAAATCTCATTACAGATAACCATTAAAATGTGAATATTTGCAAAAGATTTTAATAATAACAAAAGGTTACTATATGCCATCTTTTAGTTAAATGTTATTCCTTCCAAAAAGAATTTCATTCTTCTCATTAATAAACTGTGTTACAAAACAAAAATACTATAGTATTATTATATGTATTTTAATTTTATTTAAAAAAAGGATTTGGGGGATTTGTTTTCTTTCTTAACATAGGCACTTATATAAGAGGCTTGATTTTGTCTCTTAGCCAAAGAGCTTAAAATATTCACCATCTAACACTTTACAGAAAATGTTGCTGACACTAGCAATAGGTTCTTGTCAAAATATACAAAGGATTTCACTAATTAGTGAGAAAAAAGCCAGAAAACTCTATGGAAAAAAATGTTCAAATATTTAATTAGGAACTTTATAAAATAAAGTATCTAGCAAATAAAACATATAAAAATATATAAATCATATAAAAAATTAAAAACCAAGTTTTTAATCAGAGAACTGAAAATTAAAATCATGAGGGATACTGTTGCACACGTCGCAGAAAGCCTCTCAAACTATTGACGATAATTTATAGGAAAAAGAATTATGTTCCTCATACCCACTCCTAGTATTACTCACGCTTTTCCTAACACTTTAGAAATAGTTTTTCATTATCTAGTAAATTTAAAGAAGTGCACAGTGTTTTTATTCTTTCACAAATATATTGGGAAAATATTTGCACACATGTATCAGGAGATACATAACAAATGTTTATAGCAGCATTGTTTGAAATAGCAAAATAACTAACCAAAACCAATGAAATCAAAGAGTAAGACAGATAGATTATTGTATTTTCATACAATAAAATAGTACCTGAATGAAATTGAAAGATTAGTTTCATATGACAAAATTAATAGAAAATATGAACACATATAGACACACAAAGTGTTGAGTGGAAAACATAAAACATAGGATTCCTTTTTTTTTTTTTTTTTTTTTTTGGAGACAGAATCTCTCTCTGTCACCCAGGCTGGAGTGCAGTGGCGCAGTCTCTGCTCACTGCAACCTCCGCCTCCCAGGTTCAAGGGATTCTTCTGCTTCAGCCTCCGGAGTAGCTGGGACTACAGGTGCGCATCACCATGCCCGGCTAATTTTTGAATTCTTAGTAGAGATGGGATTTCACCATATTGGCCAGGCTGGTCTCAAACTCCTGAACTCGTGATCCGCCTGCCTCTGCCTCCCAAAGTGCTGGGATTACAGGCATGAGCCACCGTGCCTGGCCAGGATTCCGTTTTTTAAAAAACTCAAAAACAGTCAGCTTTAAGAGATTTTCTTTGGGTTAAAAAATGTTAAGGAGCACACTGAAATGATTAACATTCAAGAGAGGAAAGCTGATTGCATTTGGGGTGGCACAAATGGGAAATTAGAGAGCAAAACTAGTTTGGAGCTTGCCCTTAGTTTTATTAATTGAATTAAACATGTATCTTTGTTTTCTTTATATATTTATTTTAAAAATAACTCGTCCAAAATCTGTATTTATGCATCAAGGTTTACATTTTATGTCTTGTACCGATGTTATTATTGTTGACAACTGATATTTCCATGGTGAGAATCCCAATTGTCTGCTTCTCATAGTATTATCCTTCGGGTCCGTCAGTTTTCCTAGAAAGAAATTATCAATGGTTCTGCTGAGAATGCAGGTGTGGATATTTTAAACCAGGCTGGCAACATTCTGAGAGCAAGAAAGCACAGAGGACTGAAGAATCTCACCAGTAAGTCTACAAATGTTAATATACTACCTTGTTTTTAGAAGGCATTCCATATAAATCCCAGCTGGTTTCTTCAATCCCAAGCTGCTTGTTTCATCCTACACAAAGAGTAAATTTAACTTTGTTTTCTGCTAAGAAAGAAAACATATTTTATTTGCTGTGCAATAAAGGTGAAGAGGTGTAAGTCTCTTTGTTTTACCATTTCAAAACCATTCTTTTAATTTAATTTAGCTTCTCATATCCCAAAATTAGAGGTGTCTGAGGTTAACTTTCGACATACTTCAGGGATCTGAAGTAGGAAGTAACTTTCTTCTTACAACATCTCCCCTATAGACTTAGATTTTTATCATCTTTCCTTCTGTTAAGTCCAATATCATCCATTCATCTACTCCCTAGCTTTGAATTCTTGTTCAAATTTTTTCTGTCTTCTCTACCTCTCTCTTCTTTCTTCTTTCTTTCTCCTTCCTTCCTTTTCTTTCTTTCTTCTCTTTCTTTCCTTCCTTCCTTCTTTCTTTCTCTTTCCTTCCTTCCTTTCTTCCTTTCTTTCTTTCTTCCTTTCTTTCTCTCTTTCTTTTCACATTTTTATTTCTGGGCCCTGTGTCTTTATTGCATTTCTTTTCTGACATTTGGTATTCCATTACTGACAGATTTATAGAAGAAATATTAATATTCACTATTCATTTCAAATTGGTAAAATTTAATATTTATTTTTAAAGTCAATATATTGTAAATAATGCACATTTTATTATGCTATATTCTCACATTTAGACATAGTGAAAAATATTTATTCCCTGACACTAAGGTCACCCTTAGCCACTCTATATGTTTTTCTAGATGGGTCCCTCTTTTGATGCATCTCCTGTCACAGATAGATAGAGAGAGATATATATAGATAGATAGATAACAAGGGCTGTGATTACATGTTAATCATTTAAATGTTTAGTCCTCTCAAATCCTCTAAAAACATGCATGGGTAGATGTCGATAGACACATAAATATTTATATCACCTATACTATTAATTGATGTTCTTTTTTTCTTCTTTAGCAATGAAATGATGGCACCCTAATTATGATTCTCTTCATAGACTGACCTTCTAGTTGTTTTGCTTTTAATTTCTTTTATTTATGTCATACTGTTCTGCCTCACATAATACAACACTGTAGTGATAATAAATATATGCAATTTTGCATTTCATTGCAAAATCCAAGAATGATGTAATCGCATGCATTGATAATATAGATTTAAAGAGGTTTTGATAGAGTAAATTTTCTTACAGATGAACATAAACCTTTCATTTCTCCTAAGATATTTTTTCACTTTTTATACATTACTCTTATTTTACAAAGCTTACTTCAGGCTCATATATTTCCAGGTGTTGATTGGCAATAATTCAAGAGAATGCATTACATTTTAGATGAATAATAAGGAAATTGGCTAGCTCCATTCTGTACTACACTATCTTTTAAATTACTGGTTACAACCACAAATTACCACAATCGCATTGACAAACACCGCTAATTATTTAAGATTTTTCAAACTAAAGCAATTTTCTGCATGAGGGAATAAATTACTTATTTAAATAGCTTTAGAACAGGGCATCGATACACATCGATATTACTACAAAAATTTTCACTGATAATGTTCTAGCTAATGAGAGAATAATTATTCAAGTACAATAGTTTAAAATCAAGAATTTTCAGGGAAATTATATAGATAAAAGCATTATATAAGTGCATTCTTTGTAAAGGACCATGCAAAAAAATATGTTTCCCAAATATATATAAATTATATTGCCTCCCTCTGAAGAAAAAATG
Source organism: Symphalangus syndactylus (assembly GCF_028878055.3). Lineage (NCBI taxonomy): Eukaryota > Metazoa > Chordata > Mammalia > Primates > Hylobatidae > Symphalangus > Symphalangus syndactylus. The sequence continues at coordinate 18,633,437 of NC_072423.2, read as the reverse complement.
TCCCCCTGTGAAATAAAGTACTTCAAAGCAATCATCTCTGTACTTGGAAACTTTACTCAGTAGCTTTTATTTTAGTTATTTGATTTTATTTTACTCTATTTTTGGTATGAACAGCCATATTTAATCTAGCTTTATGTTACCTGGTTTAAAAGAAAAAAAAATAAAAAGCATGTCACCCGATATAATAACCCTTAACATAACTGTCAATGTAGTAGAGTCTATTGCTTTGGTGATAAGGCTGATGTATGAGAAACTGTAAATCAGGGATTTATACACAGTAGTAAATTTTGCAACATTTGTATTAGCTTGTACTAACAGGGCAAGAATATGGCTTACCTCTAAGTTATTTATGTTACCAAGGTATTAAAAGACTGTTAAAATAGTCTTAGCTATTAGTGCCTGCAAAGACTTTTTTCTGTTTTGTCTTTCCTATACAAGCATTCATTGCTTATATATTATCTTGATAATGTTAAAATTTAGTAAAAATTTCAAGAAATATATTTAGCAATATGTTAAAAATAATGTAATGTTTTGCTTATGGCAAATTTTAAATCAATATAACAATCTCCAGTAAAGAAAAACAAAAGCACTGATCAGAAATCCTAAAGAAAAGTTGTACCATTTGTAACAGAAATGAGATTATTGTATTAACGTATTGTTTTCCCGTCACTGCCATATCCTTCCCTGTCTTAGAAAATGGCAACTAATTGCTTTCAATGAAGTCACAATGACTTAGACAGCTTAAATAATATTTTAATAAGCTATTTTTAAAGCTTAAATAATCAAGTAACAGAACTATTTTCTATCAGTTCTTTAAAGCATACTTACAGGAAAACAAACAAAACATCAGAGTTCAGTTTGATTTTTAATTTTTTTACAACATTGTAAATATACCTGGGTAACTAGTGTTTGGATCAAGAAATGGAATATTACTGTCATCTCAGAGGCCCATTCTAAAGACCTGCTGAGTGAGAAGTTATGAAAGAGTTTAAGGGATGAACAGCCTGTGTAAATTAAGATCTTTTCCAGCCCATTTCTCCAAGCAGTGTTTAATTTTGCATAATCAGCACTTTGCACATGCACAGCTCTCTCTTCATGCATTTCAGTAGTTATCTAAGTGACGGAAACGTACTACGTTATTAACTCCAGGTACATAATGCAATCACATAATACCACATAATCAATTAAATTTAGTGTGGGCCACTAAATTTAATACAAAAATTTTCACTGATAATGCCCTAGCTAATGAGAGAATAATTATTCAAGTACAATAGTTTAAAATCAAGAATTTTCAGGAAATTATATAGATAAAAGCATTATATAAGTGCATTCTTTGTAAAGGACCATGCAAAAAAATATTTTCCCCAAATATATATAAATTATATATATATTATAAATTATATATAATGTCTAGAATAACAAATTTAACATATTGTTTACTACTACCTGGTATCAAAAATCAGGTTTTTCTTTTTTTCGTTTTGTTTTTACTAGACAATGATGTTAAGTACTGAGCATTTCTCGTGTCACTCAATGGTAATTTTTTGATGCACAAATTAATTTCCTATGTATATCATTGTCACTAATATGGAAGTTGATATGAGAATGTATTTCTTCAACCTATAAAAAATTGATAGATATGAAAATGTTTGAATATTAAGAATACTTTTGTAGAGAACTTTGCTACCACTAAATGCATTTATGAAAATATTTGGAAAAAAATTTAAGTTAAAAAAAGCTGAATAAAAACATAACATCTCCATTTCAGTACTATTTATAATGTAAATTTGTAGTCATTTTTTTCTCATGGATTCTGCTATAGTTTGTGTATAGAATTTTGGAGCATATAAAGTTAAAAAGAAAATAGAAAAAAATTAAGTATTGTCTTGAAAATAAAAATGTTCAATGCATTAGTTATTTGGGACTTTATATGTTCTGGATGTATTACAATTACACAGCCAGTGTCATATAAGTAAAAGACTGAGATATTTTTATTTTTTCTACACTATACATTCTTATTTAGTGAACATATTCATTATTAGGAAGTATTACCTAATATTGCATTAAAAGCATGATCCTGTGACTGTCTTTAGGCCAGGTCAAGACTGTTTCACTGTTTCTGCTCAAGAAATGAAATATGTTCAAGGATCAAAAAAAGCAAACAGAACAAAACTGTCTCACACACAAAGAAGAAAGGGCGATGCTCAGGCTTATAGACACTGTTTGGTGATGTTTTCAAGAGATGGACATTTAAAGGGGGCCAGTCATTGCACTTGGGGTGTAGAGGCTGACTTCATTCTTGCCTCTCAATGTTTCCCAAGTAATGAGTGACCTGCAGCCTGTCCCTCAGCTAGCACCGTGGGCAGGTACCCTGTTAATCCCTCAGGAAAGCTGAGCTCTGTGCTGCTATCCTAAAGTGTTAAGATTAGCTCAGTGACTAGTGGAGACAAATGTTCTCCATCTTGTTATCTCAGGCGCCCCTTGTTTCATTTCTAAATGATGCCGTTTTCCCTATCAGCACAGTGGTGAACTGAATTTGGTTTGGGAATAATTGGTTAAAACAAGTTATCCTTGCACTTGGTTAAATAAATCAAGCAAATCTTGCTGACATAGAGTTGAAGTAAGTTGCTAGATTCCTGCTGGGGTTTGCACAAAGTATCTTATGGAAATTATATGTTATTTTGACTCATTTTTACCATTATTGTCTCTGTATATAAAATATAAATTTACCTCAGGAGCGTCTCATGCATCTGTAATTAGGAAAGCATGATGTCTATGAACACAGACTCTAGAGATATTCTGTGCTTTGTTCCAACTCTTGATACCATCACTGATTAGTGCAACTTTAATCAAAGTACTTTACATATTTTGCTTCTATTTCTTCAACATAAACAGGGTATAATAATAGAATGTAAGTCATGTGTTTTCACAAAGTGTATAGGAAGATATTTGACAGAGTTATATAGTGCTGTAAAGATATTAATAATAATAACAGATTTATTCGTAGTAGTATCATTGTACTGGTTGGTTATGGCAGTTATGGAGGTGATGATGGCTTTGCAGGACAAATATTCAAATATTCCAGAGACTTTTGCTTTAAACCACTTTAATATCATCTTAATCTCAATGATATTATAGTATGAATTATGGATAATTGATTAGAAGACTTGGCTGGGCATCAAGCTTTGATGATTTCCCTGCACTCCAGACCCCACTCTTAATTAGTCAGAGGCGCCCAAACTTCTCCTTGCCACTCCTCTGGACTCTCCTTTACTGTTTCTACTGGGTTACTCCTCTAATGATTCCTTCAAAGCCTATGTAAAACCAGAAGCGTTTAGTTCTCCACAGGCACAGTAGAGATAATTTAGGAAAACCTAATATCTTACTTTAATTATCTAGTCTGTTAGAAGAGCCTAGTATCAGTAATTATTTATGTGTCAAGGATGAAGTAATTTACATTCTGGGGTCTGAGAGATATGTCTTCATAAGAATTCCTACACTTAAATCTGCCACAAGTCTTTTTCTTCAAAATAAAAAAAAAAAAAATTTAAATTTTCATTTCAAGCAATCGGAATTTAATATACTCAAAACCTAATTTACTCTTCACTCCACTTGGTTTGTCCAGATAGTCTTCAAGGGAAGCTTTGAGTGAGATGACGTTTTTTGCTGTTCATCTGGTTTTCCCCAAAAGTATGCATTAACATATTTTAAGATATTAAAGATAATTTTATCACCATTCATATAAGCATTTTGAAATGCTAATTACTGTCTTATAGCTTTGATTTATTATTTAACTTTTAGAAGTTCTTATAAATATCCATGTTATTAAATTCTATTTAAATATCAATTAAAATAATGGAAATGATTCTGAACTTGTCATAATGTACATTATGCAAAGAAAAAACTATTATTTTGATAATGACATATTAACATTGTTTTTATATATAAAGTTTGAACAGAAAAATATACAGTGAGCCAAATAAATTTATTAACAGAATTTTGTCCGTGATGACTTGAATATACTAAATTTAAAACCGATAAGATGAGCAATATAGAATACAATCAGAATAAAACAAACAATATTAAGGTGTTATTTAAGCTAATGAATTACAGGCTAGAATCTTGCCTTTTCCAATTTAGTTGCAATGACAGATTCTAGATGAATAGTCAAAGAATTCTTTCTAAACATCCATATAAACCATGTAGACTTGATAAATGATAAATCCTTGAAGGAAATTAGGTACTTAGTGCACTTCTAATACTGCTACACACACACACACACACACACACACACACACACACAAATTAACTGAATGAATTGGCTCATAAACTTTTTTTTTTCCTAGTTAACAAGGATAGCAAACCTTCTGGAGTCTGAATCAGCAACATAGCACACAATGTAAGTAAAATGAACTCTGTACATTTAGCCCAAATTATTGTTAACATTTGTTTGGCTTTTATATGTTTCCTTAAGTTCAAAAAATGCTGCTATCATGACGCTTAGGAGAAGAAAGCCAATTATGGCAATTCTTACCACTTTCTGTGCTTTTTGACAACTTACCTAAACACTGTACATATTTCTGGAATTGTGCACTAGGCATGCTCAAAACAAATACATTGCCTAAATTCCAAGCTAAGAAAAACACCAAATAAAATTTACAATATAAAATTGCAAAGGAAGCAATTGTAGTTCCAGAACTGAATTTAACTCTTTAATAGATAATACTGTTCATTATCACACCACCACAATTGTCCAAAGCTACTCTGTTAGTTATGAGAATACCATACAACAGAAGGGCTTTTCTATCGTTTTAAAATAATTTGTTTTCTTCTGAGATAACAACCTATTTCAGAAAAGGGTTCTCTCTCAGAAAAAAAAAAAAAAAAAATGGATTTAAAATATATCAACAAATATAAAATCGTTTTTGAAGGAACAAGCACAGTGAAGCAAAATACTACATTATTTCTTTTTTTTTTCCTTTTTTCTTCTTTTCCACATGTACTAAAAATAAATTTGGAAAAAAGAAATTGAAGTCTTTTTCATTCTTGATACTATCCTAGGTTCCTGATAAGACTAGGTGCTCTAAAGCCTGCAGCATAGCTTACGCTCAGAGAGGAAAGGAATTTAAAGCATGTTATTAGTGGGGAATGATGCAATTTCTTCTCTAGTACATTCTTTGATCTAAATTTCATTTCTTAAAAAGCCCACAGACACCCTATAGTAAAATATAGACAGTAATAAAAAGTACAAAATAAAGAAAAGCTATAATCTGTGAAAAATTCAAGCACTTCGTTAAGGTACCCAGAAATTGTATAGAGATGACCAACTATTTATATGCCAGCAGAGAATTCACTTGCCAATCAACACTTGCAGGGCTGTGATTTTTCTTTTTCATCTTAGTACATTTTTTATTTCTGTCTACAGCATATTATTTTTAATAGTATCAAAAGTATTTGCTATATCAGAAGTAGGTCTCTATTTCTAATTAATGTTTTTGGGGTTGTGCAGGTACACATCTCAAAATATGTGCTCTAGTAGTTGATTGATGAGGAAATATACTGCTTAAACTAACACAAATTCTGTCTCAATTCATACTTTACCATATTGCTGCTTTCCTGTTCTTTTTCTTTCTCTTCTTCCTCCCTCCTTTTTTTCTTTCTTCATTTGTTCCTTTTTCCCTTTTTCCTACTCCTCTTACTTCCTCCTTCTCTTCCTTTTGTGGTCTTTTATCTTTCTTTCCCTCATCCTTTTCCTCAAATTCTATAGAAAAGAACCCATTCCCTACAGATGTTGAATTTGACAGAGAAAAAAGGTCTTCTGTCTCTTGGGAGTTACAAACACAAAGGCCGCATATCATACACTGAGAAAGTCTCATTTCCACCTGAGATGTTAGCAATCATGTCTCTACACGAAAGAAACAGCAGCATTTCCTCTTTTAGGGCTTAGTTTCTTTGGCTTGTGTAGCTGCAAGTACAAGAGAAATCAGTTTAGGCACCATAGGGAGTTTTTGGCATCAGACTTAACAACTTTAGCCCAGGTTTGCCCTTAAGGATTGTTCTTCATAGACACTAATTAAAACAACTTCAAAATCATTTTTCAGTGGAAAGAAACATGTCCTACAAATGTCTGCTGAGCATTAACTTGTGAATTGAAGGGGTAGAGGCAAGGGTATTTTTGTTGTTGTTAATTGTACCTCCTATAAAGGAAGGATTTCAGGTATAGAGAGAATTCTGGCCCTACCCCAAAGTAGTGACAGGATAAGAAAAGTATAGAATATGATCAAGCTACATAATCTGTTGCTTGCCCCAAGGTGGTGCTGAGGGGAGTCATCAAAAATTACAGATGGGACAATATAGTTTGTTGATCCACAGTCCATTTTACACCAGAAATTCCTGAAGCTCAGAGAGTACAAGTCATTTGCCATGGGCCAAATAAAAAGAAAATTCTACACTCAGAACTACGACTCATATATTTCAGTTTTTGGTCCAGTACACATTTGTCAGCATAATGGCACGCCAGCTATTTTATCCATCATCAAAATATTTCCAGTGTCAAAGCAAAAATTACACCGGACAGTGTGAAACAATCCAGGGAGACATTATTTAAGGCTACAACAACAGGGGAGAGAGGTCAGAACTGAGTCTGAGTTCAGTTCTGTTGAAACAACAGGCAGCAGGTTTTTAAGAACCAGGATAAAGAGGGACATGGTGTTTGCTAATTGGCTTGATAACTTGGAACAAGGTGTTCACTGAGACTGGGAGATGGGAAACCACTCTTGATTGCACTGTAAAAAAAAAAAAAAAAAAAGGCCCCCAAGTTTTTAAGAAAGACATCCCTAGGTTGTAAAACTAGCAAAAGCTTTAAATAAATTACATCTCAGAGGATTAGAGAAAGGATTTAAAATTACAAATTTTCTAAAATAAATGCTCTAAGAAAAGGGAGTAGAGTCAGGAAGAAATCTGTCTAAAGTTTTGTCTGACTGAGGGGTACCCTATGGCTGTCTAGATCCCCGGCCACAGATGAAATTATAAACTCGGCTGTATTAAAAAAACAGTAACTTGGCTGGGCGTGGTGGCTCACACTTGTAATCCCAGCAGTTTGGAAGGCTGAGGTGGGCAGATGACAAGGTCAAGAGATGGAGACCATCCTGGCCAACATGGTGAAACTCCGTGTCTACTAAAAATAAAAAAGTTAGCCAGGCATGGTGGTGGCTGCCTGTTGTCCCAGCTACTCGGGAGGCTGAGGCAGGAGAATGGCTTGAACCCGGCAGGCAGAGGTTGCAGAGAGCCAAGATCTTGCCACTGCACTCTAGCCTGGCGACAGAGCGAAACTTCGTCTAAAAACAAAACAAAACAAACAAAATAAAAACAAACAAAAACAGTAACTTGAATGTATTGCCTTATATCACTTTTCTGAACACATTTATGAACATCAAGGTCCCTCAAAACAAATTGTAAGTTTTTTTTGTTTTAATAATTGTTCATCTCATGTAAGAGTAGAGATACTGAAGGGGTGGCCTGCCCCTCCACACCTGTGGGTGTTTCTCGTCGGGTGGAATAAGAGACTGAGAAAAGAAAGAGACACAGAGACAAAGTATAGAGAAAGAAAAGCGGGCCCAGGGGACCGGCGCTCATCATACGGAGGACCCACGCCGCCACCCACCGGTCTCTGAGTTCCCTCAGTATTTATTGATCATTATCTCTACCATCTCGGAGAGGGGGATGTGGCAGGACAATAGGGTAATAGTGGGGAGAGGGTCAGCAGGAAAACATGTGAACAAATGTCTCTGCATCATAAACAAGATAAAGAAAAAGGTGCTGTGCTTTTGATGTGCATGTACATAAACATCTCGGTGCCTTAAAGAGCAGTACTGCCGCCAGCATGTCTCACCTCCAGCCCTAAGGCGGTTTTATCCTATCTCAGTAGATGGAATATACAATCGGGTTTTTCACGGAGACATTCCATCGCCCAGGGACGTGCAGCAGACAGATGCCTTCCTCTTATCTCAACTGCAAAGAGGCCGTCCTCTTTCATGAATCCTCCTCAGCACAGACCCTTTACGGGTGTCGGGCTGGGGGACAGTCAGGTCTTTCCCTTCCCACGAGGCGATATTTCAGACTATCACATGGGGAGAAACCTTGGACAATACCTGGCTTTCCTAGGCACAGGTCCCTGCGGCCTTCCGCAGTGTTTTGTGTCCCTGGGTGCTTGAGAGTAGGGAGTGGTGATGACTTTAAATAAAACCCAGGAGAATATATGCAATCAGAAACAAAAAATTAATCAAATAGGTGCAATAAACCTACCATGTCTTCAATAATAGAGAATAAATAAGAATCACATTCAAAATAGATACTTTCATGGACTTAAACAAAAATAGTTTAAAAACTTGAATTTCCAGAATAATAGATATGTCTGAGGAATCTACAAAGCGTACCTTCTACAAATCTATTCTGAATAATAATAATAATAAAACCCCTGAGACTAATAAGCATCTGCTCCAGGGTCCTAAAGGCTCATTAACTCCTGGAAGTTGTATCTACTTGTTTTCTTTTTTTTTTTTTTTTTTTGACAGAGTCTCACTCTGTTGCCCAGGCTGGAATGCAGTGCAGTGGTGTGATCTCGGCTCACTGAAACTTCCAGCAACCTCCACCTCCCGAGTTCGAGTGATTCTCATGCCTCAGCCTCCTGAGTAGCTGGGACTACAGGCGCACACTACTACTCCCGGGTAATTTTTCTTGTTGTCCAGACTGGTCTCGAACTCCTGACCTCAAATAATCTAGCAGCCTCGGCCTCCCGAAGTCCGGGGAATTACAGGCGTGAGCCACCGTGCCTCGCCTGTTTTCTCTTTTCATTATTTTAAACATGTAAAAAGTATTTTCGAACTGGAAAGCACTTCAATTTTAAATAAAAATGAAGTAATTTGAGGGATTAATCATCTCACGTAACAATCTTGAGTGATGAGAACTGACAGGATTCATTGTTTTGTTTCTCAGTTATAACCAATAAAAATGTGGATCGTAAGTTCATGCGCTCTTGGGACCTACTTACGGGCTTGAGCTCCATCATTTACATTAATGTCTCAATTAAATAATTTCCCATAACTTTTTTTACATATTTCTCCATATGAAAATAAAGAAAATAAAAATCATAAATCCTTCAAATATTCTCATTCTTAATCAATGTTGCCAATCTTGCAAAAGTCCTACAAGAACTCTAAGAATATCTTAGCTCCCTCTTCACTTTCATGGTCCAGCTTATATAGGTTATTTCACTGATAATAGATTATTTATAAGAGTGCAATTAACTATTTTTGATGAGCTTTCTCTTGACTATGGGGAACTCATGATGATACTGGAAAACTCTCTACTTGAATTAGAGCTCTAATTATTTTTTTCTTTTTTTTATTATACTTTAGGTTTTAGGGTACATGTGTACAATGTGCAGGTTTGTTACATATGTATCCATGTGCCATGTTGGTTTGCTGCACCCATTAACTCGTCATTTAGCATTAGGTATATCTCCTAATGCTGTCCCTCCCCCCTCCCACCACCCCACAACAGTCCCCGGAGTGTGAAGTTCCCCTTCCTGTATCCATGAGTTCTCATTGTTCAATTCCCACCTATGAGTGAGAACATGCGGTGTTTGGTTTTTTGTCCTTGTGATAGTTTACTGAGAATGATGTTTTCCAGTTTCATCCATGTCCCTACAAAGGACATGAACTCATCATTTTTTATGGCTGCATAGTATTCCATGGTGTATATATGCCACATTTTCTTAATCCAGTCTATCGTTGTTGGACATTTGGGTTGGTTCCAAGTCTTGGCTATTGTGAATAGTGCCGCAATAAACATACGTATGCATGTGTCTTTATAGCAGCATGATTTATAGTCCTTTGGATATACACCCAGTAATGGGATGGCTGGGTCAAATGGTATTTCTAGTTCTAGATCCCTGAGGAATCGCCACACTGACTTCCACAATGGTTGAACTAGTTTACAGTCCCACCAACAGTGTAAAAGTGTTCCTATTTCTCCACATCCTCTCCAGCACCTGTTGTTTCCTGACTTTTTAATGATGGCCGTTCTAAATGGTGTGAGATGGTATCTCACTGTGGTTTTGATTTGCATTTCTCTGATGGCCAGTGATGATGAGCATTTTTTCATGTGTTTTTTGGCTGCATAAATGTCTTCTTTTGAGAAGTGTCTGTTCATGTCCTTTGCCCACTTTTTGATGGGGTTGTTTGTTTTTTTCTTGTAAATTTGAGTTCATTGTAGATTCTGGATATTAGCCCTTTGTCAGATGAGTAGGTTGCAAAAATTAGAGCTCTAATTTTTTAAAGTACTTTGATTTCCTAACATTTTTCACACATATCCGTTTCACATTTTTATAAATATGTGTATTTTACTTTTACAAATTAAGGTAAACATAGTGTCAAATTTTGTGATGGTACTTCCTTTCTGGATTATGCAATTAATGTTTCTGGATCATCTACAACCTTAAATATTGTCCCCTTTTGAAAGATTTTTAAATGTTTACCTGCAGCTTACTCACACAGCATAAAATACATGCAGAACTATCTATGCATACACTACCTACAGAACATTCTATCAAGTCACGTGTTTTCTTACTATATATATATTTGATTATACATGTAATCAAAATAGCATAATCGAGCTATGTGAAAATGTAAATTTGAAAAGAGTAAACATATTTAAAGTAGACAGATACAGTTTAAAATTTAATTAGCTGTTTATAATCATTTGCTACACTCTAGGAGCACCTCAGGAGTTACATTTGTTGCTTTTATTCCAATAATGCTGGAAATAGATTTTAAAAGAAAACAAATTTCTTAGTAAGGCCAATCATATTTCTTTTTATAAGTTTGTATAACTTAAAGCTTGTGCTTTATATTTGATAGTATTTGGTGTCTACCCTCTTGAACATAAAAATCATATAATATGAATACGACCATAACATCAGAAGGAAAACATGCCTATTTCATTGACCTTTCTTGAGCCGTCTGTTTACCTTAATCTGTAAAAGTAAAATACACATATTTATTAAAAAAACATTTTTAAGGGATTCAATATTAATTTTACATTATCTTTAGAGTTGTATTAAAGAGATAAACACTACTGACTTTTTCCTTAAAATTGTCTAATCTGTGCTCATACATTTTCTAAAAGTAATCTCCCATATCAAAGAGACACATTGGGAAATTGAGGTACAGATGTCATTTTATATATTCAATGGAGGTAGCATCTCCTTACTACTAGATATGCAACATACATTTAGAGAAATGTATTTTGTATATATAATACAAGCAGATCTGACCTACATTTTTCTTTTCCAAGGGTGAGATTTGTAGTGCCAGATATGACTTCAACCAATTGACTGGAATGATATATAATGCAAGACACTGTGACATCTTTTAAAATGACCCAGAACAACATTTAACTGCAATCTTCCACGGTTTTGTAGACTGACAGAAAGAAGAAAAAATTGCTGTTTAAGGAGACCTGTTGACTTTTATAGCTCAGAATTGATTTCGGTCACAGCAGTTGCTTCATCTTTATATCCTAGAAAGGGATAGCTCTGTAGGACAAATAGAAGAACTAGGAAGGATCACAGCTTCCTATGTTTTAGAGGAACACTCTGATGCCAACAGGAGATTACAAGTGAACAATGCGCATTTATTGTTAAACAAAGTGTATAATTTATGAAGTTCTCACATAAAACATATTTGATACATACAACAAATTTTTACATATTCTTTACACACTTAGTTGATAAAATTCATATATTATCAATTAGTAATATTTTAGAAAAAAGAGGCAAAAAATTTAATCTCCTGAATATACCAAGCGCACTTTCTTCTATCAAAATGTAAATTACATGTTAAATCAAGCATTTAAACAAGAAGTTCCTATTTCAAATATCTCATACTTAGAATCAGATGGGAAAATGAGCAGGTTAGTGACCACAATCATCAGTCTTTTTACAGTGCTTAAATTAATAAAAATAATACAGTGACACATGACCATGACAGGATGTTAATGGAAACCCGTTAGGAGAAGAACAATAGCTAAGATTGAGCTACCAGCAAAAAGGTGCCGAGCACTCTGTCACAGCCTTTCTCTGCGTAAAATTTTCTTTTCATTGGACACTAATCATAGGCCAGGCATGGTACACACTCCACACTTATAATCACCTGCAAAGATATGTTACTTTTATAAACATTTAAACATTTACTCCATAGAATGGTGGTAACCAGGGGCTGGGTGGTGGGGAGAGTGGGTGTCGGGGAGATGTTGTTCAAAGGGTAGACAGTTACAGTTTTTGAAGAATAAAATATATCATTATGAACTACAGTCACCATGTTGTATGATAGATCTCTTGAACTTATTCCTCCTAACTGTAAGTACTCAAGAGATTCATTGCATAACATGGTGATCAGAGTTCAACATAATATATTGTATTCTTAAAAAATGCTAAAGACTAAAATGATAATGCTAGGGTAATGTGTATATTAATAAGCTAGGTGTAGCCATTTCACAATGTGCATATATATTTCAGAACATCACATTTTACAAGATAAACACATAATTTTTTTTTTAAATGGAGTCTTGCTCTGTCACCCAAGCTGGAGTGCAGTGGTGTGATCTCAGCTCACTGCAAGCTCCGCCTCCCGGGTTCACACCATTCTCCTGCCTCAGCCTCCCAGAGTAGTTGGGACTACAGGCATGTGCCACCACGTCCGGCTATGTATTTTTTATTTTTTATTTTTTAGTAGAGATGGGTTTCACCGTGTTAGCCAAGATGGTTTGGATCTCCTGACCTCGTGATCCACCCGCCTCGGCCTCCCAAAGTACTGGAATTACAGGTGTGAGCCGCCGTGCCTGGCCAAACACATACAATTTTATCTGTCAATTTAAAAGACGTTTACTCCAAATCCACAGTGTGAAGAGACAGAATTAGGGCTCAAACCCATGTTTCAACAACTGAAATGTCTTTTCCTTTTCTAGAACACTGCATTGCTTCTTTTAACTCTACCTATGTAGGTCTAACATGAACCAAACGAGATTAAGCGTGGCTTTATTTTTATTTAAGCATTTCCTTTAAGTCTTCCACCGAGCCTAAAATCCAAATCATCCTGTCAAATCTTCCTTTATACATGCTAATTCCTGCTCCAATTTCCATCCTTCAACTGGAACAATTTTTCACTGGTCATTTCCATCCTCATCTCAAGTTAAACACATTCACTTATATATAAAACATATCTTTAAAATAACTTTAATAAATTGGACAGATTATAAATTACTTTATGAATTAAAAAACTGACATTAATAAAGTTTAAGTGATTTACTAAAAGGAATTATTTACAATGTATAGAATAGAACATAGATATTTCTTAAACACAAATCTTGTGATATTACCACTTTCAACATTACGGCTCAGATTTGACTGTATTGTTTCATGAATCAGCAGTTCATTCGTGCACAGCGTGTAATGAATGAACTGAACTTTTCATTTTTTCAATAACGCCTTTGAAGCAGATTTTAGTAAACTGACTGCAAAAGTGCCTAGCACTTCAATGTCTGTTTTCTATAAGTCCAGTTATTTTTCATGCATAATTTTTATATAATGAGAGGTTTTTCAGTGATGAATGTATCACAATATACTTTGATTTTCAGAAGAAGTTGGTCATCAGTTATGTGTCAGCAAGTTGGGTCATACATTACATCTATGGTACCAGGATGGGTTTGTGGTGGCATTTTTTTTCTTTCGACCATAGCAATAAATTTGTGCCTATGTAAACGTTAAAACAATACTCACAATATTATTTCACAACATGGTTAATGAATAATTTACACTTCTATGTGCTGATTTTTAAAAATAACGATATTGTTAGTCATCTCTGCATTTCTTTTTAACTTTTTTTCTAATTTTTATTTTCTTGGAGACAGAACTCACTTTGTTGCCTATGCTGCAGTGCCGTGGTATGATCATAGCTCACCATAATCTAACTCCTGACCTCAAGCAATCCTTCTGCCTCAGCCTCCTGAGTAGCTAAGACCAGAGGCACACGTCACCATATATGAATAAATTTTCTTTATTTTTGTAGAGATGATGTCTTGCTATGTTGCCCAGACTGATCTCAAGCACTGGGCCTCAAGCGATCCTCTCAACTTAACCTCCCAAAGTGCTGGGATTACAGGCATGAGCCATTACACCCAACCCTTTGCATTTCTTTATAGCAGTTTCCTAAGATATTTGTTGATGCTGGAATAAAAATGCTATTTTGCCCTTGCCTTGTGATAAAAATCTAAGAAACTGAATATACACTTAGCACTGAAAATAAATTACATTTTTACCATATTGATTTCGGAATTATCAACAAACAAAACAAAATACCAAACAAGGCTCTTGGATGGAAATTAGAGGGAGACCAATTTTTATTTATGCAGGAAACCAAGCTCTCGTATTCAGTGCTGCCTTAGATGAGATGGGCAGTCCAGGGGGGCAATGTGGGGATTGAGTGAATCAGACTTTAGAAGAATAAACACGATCAACACATTAGCCAGGAGTGATAGACGTGAGTCTAGCACTTGACACGTTGGACTAATGTAGATCCATTTTTAGTTACTTTCCAACATTAAGGTTGTGTGATTTGGTGACTATAAATATAGTTCTCAATTTGGTAGAACATTTTCAGAATGATTATTTATTGAATAATTTTCTGTAAGGCAAACCTGTTTAGCCACTGATTTACATTTATACTGGTAATATATGGTAATAGTATAATTTTCCCCAATATTATAAATCAAGAAGTTTTAGTGAAGAGAAATGAGGGCTATAACAGACCTCATAAGATGCTGAATACCGTTGTAAATTATCATTGTTGTAAGTATTTAAAGCTGGACTTCCTATTCTAGTTATTTATATTCCATTTACATTTTCAAGTTGCTTTCCTATAGCACCTTTTGTGTATTGATTCAGAAAATATTCTTGCATGCCTGGGAATGTCTTGAGTTCATGCCCACCCCTCCTAAAATTATGCTTCTTTTTCTTACATGGATTTTACTTATCCAATCTATAAATAGTGTAACTTTAAATCAATTTATATCAAAATGTCAGAATTAAGTAAAATATGAAAGTTGTTCTTTAAAAATTATTAAGTATAATAGTATACATTAAAATTGGAAACACATTGGTATTAAAGTAAACAAGCAGGAGAACATTAGTCTGAAGCTGTCTCTGTACTCGGAGGCCCTATATAACAAAACTACAAGCTTAGTACATAAATGACCCCAAACCTAACTAACTTAGGAGTGTAACAGTCAAGTTTCAGCCCATCACAGACCGTCAACTCTTCACACAATGGCCAAATAATGTAATCACCCCGCCATAGCCAATCAGCTGATTTCTTGGCTCTGTTTCCGCATCCAGCCTGTAAAAGCTCGCTGCTTACCCTGCCAGGTGGAGCTTTCTGAACCTCTCCTGGTTTTGAATGCTTCCTGATTCATGAATCATTCTTTGCTCAAATAAACTCTGTTAAATTTAATTTGTCTAAAGTTGTTCTTTTAACATTAAGAAGATGAATAATGTTTTGAAACATTTGGAAGAAAGTAAATCTTAATAATAATTAATTAAAATATCCAATCCTTTCTGAAAAGGTATTATATGTACTTTGTATCTAATTTTGTAAAGAAGACTGAATGCTTTGCTCACTCACACACACATACAGGCACAAATTTTGGAAGTATTTTGGTACGTATGATAGGATATTTAAGGCTAATAAAAAGAGTGTGAAAGACATTAATTAGGATATATTATTATTTGAAGGCAAAATATAAATGTATTTTTCAGAATTACACAACATATGTATGCCAACATGAGCATAGGTGTGTATAATATTACATAATTGTATCAGAAAACAATTGCTCACTCCTTTCATTTCCAACTCCATAGCGTTGCCATGACACGACATTGCAGATATAATTCTACCACTATATGCTGAACAGCTTATACATATTAGTAAATATGAAGCCCCCATGAAATATGCAGTGGTATTTTCTTCTAAGAGAACACAGTGGTCTGTTGCCTTTTAAGTATATTTTTTAAAGCATAAGAAAAACGTATTGTAAAGTCTCTATGAGTTACAACCAATAATTTTTAGAAATTAGAAAAAGCAAAGAAAACAGTGACGAAATGAAAAGAAAACCTGCCGTAGCAGAGATGCTTTCTTGTACTCGCTGAGGGAACACATCTTACTTTCTGAGTCCCCACGGCTTTTTGATATCACTTAGATTGTTCCATGCCTGTACTCCCATAAGTTATTTTTTTTTTTGATTTGATTATAAGATTTCCAAGATGAGAAACCAAATATCACATTTTTAAAGTTTATACAGTGCCTGAAAGAATCCCTTATATATAATAGTTGCTAAATATATATTAATTGAATTGCATTTTATTGTACTTTTCATGCACCTAACAATGAATAAAGTTTTTAAATTATTTTTCTTCTTTTTACTTTGCATTTTAGGTTGGCAAAACACATTAGGCAGACTAAAAACAACTGTAATAATTTTAATATGCTTCTTTAACCCTAGAGAATATTTTAACAAAGAGATCAAAGAGTTGGATTTTTATGCAGTGCACTCAAGGGGACAATGTGTGACTCTGGCGACTAATTGAAAGCAGCATTTTATTGCATTACACTGGGAGCTGGACACTAATTACACCAGTTAGAACATTTTCTTAGCACAACCCATTCCACAGGAAGTCAAACACACAGTGGGCAGAATTTAAAATAACCTTTAAAGTAAAAAAGCAAAGGAGATAAAATGTTTAAATGGAAACATTTATTAGTATTAAGATACTTAATATATGTTATCCATTAGCATTAGAGCCTTATCAAGCTCACCCTCAGAATTGTGCACTGCTGTAGAAACACATAAATATGTGTATTTTCATATACACTACACATATGTATTGGGAATCTTGAAAGTCATAGTAATTTATTAATACAGTTCCCATCAAAGGAAATATGGTGCTATTTTGCCACTGCAACATGTTTCATTGTGAACAATTACAGCTATGACAATTTTGCTTCCTTATGTTGCATTTTTAAATAAAATGTGTCCCAGTTTTAGGAGGTCATTTTATAGTGACCATGAAAATTGGAATAGTCTCAAGTTAACAGACCTGAATGAACAGAACATGTCCGTAAAAAATCAGGATACAATCTCAACACAAATGTCACATCTAATGTCTTCTCCTGAGAAAAGAAAGCTGTGGTGAGAGTTCTGTTCTTTGCCTTCTGAATCATTTGTTGATACAGTTAATAAGCCAGTTTACAGGGTATGAGTGTTCTGGGATACAGACATTTCTCCCATAGCTGACCAACACAGCTAAATGAAAAATGTCCTCTGAAATCCCCCCAACACAAAGCCCCCTAGATCATTTAGAACATCCTCAGAGGTTAAGACAAGTTATTTAATGTTCTTCTGGTTTAATAACATTTCTTACTTGAGGAGACGTTCTGTAAATCAGAGAAAGCCATTTCAGTGTTTTTGTTTCTGTTTTGAAATTTTATTTTAAATAGTGGAAGAATACAACAGAGTAGAGAGAAAGGAAGTCTAAAATGAATATTTGTTTTCCAAAATTGAATGTTCTAAGAGGAACTGAGAGACACAAACAGAATATGTGATCCTACTTCCCAGGTGAGGAGGGAAGATAAGATTCCCCCGATGCCCTGATGCTCTGGAGAGGACAGAACAGAGGTGGGAAACAGAAGTAAATTGTAGAGCAATGGTCCAAGAACTCTGATCCTTGACTCTTTTGATCCTTAATTACAGTCTACTTCGAGGGAGATAACAAAAACAGTCACGTAAGAGTAGGTTCTAAAACCAGTGACACAAGTGGGGGGTCTGATGGCACCCCAGCAAGGCACAAGGGAGCAAAAGGCTGCATAATAATTCCAAACATGGAGTTCTTTACATATCCTTAAAGAGACGTCATGCTTTGGCTTGGAAACAAAGAGACAAAGGATTCAGATTTCCCAAGGCTGATCATAAAGTAATAGGGAGAGCGACAAGAGGGAAGGATTCCAGTGGTCAATGCTGATACCTTTTTTGTGCCTGTTTTTGTGCATCACTTATTAAAGACCAGGTTTCCTAGATGATAGTGGACGCTTTAGTAAAAATGTGTGTGTGTGTGTGTGTGTATATATATGTATGTATATATATGTATATCTATATATGTCTTTTCCCTATTATGTTTTAGAACCATTCACTCCTTCCAGGACTAAAACATAGCCCCAGGAAAAGTTGGTAGGATAGTCAGGTTATAAGAAACATACTTAGGTTCTGCCTCTGATGTTGAAAAATAAAATAATTGAAATTATATGAAAGAGAATGGAGAAGAGATGTAGTTACTGCATATCTAAATTGTGAACAGAGGGTGCTACATGCAAGGCACTGGGGATAAAATGATGAGACCAGAGACATGGCTGCCATCATCAGAGAGTTTACAATCTGCTGTGGGAGACAAATACTCAATCATGAATCCTTTCATGTATATGGAAATAAAGGTTTAGTGTATTGCTACAGAATGTACCTGAGGGATTATTTTGTATGTTTGTGGATTTAATATTTGAAACCAGAGAAAACTGCTCTGAAAATTTTGCATTTTATTAACAGATGAATAATGAATACAACTCATTCCTATAAAAAATGGGGAAGAGTGTTCTAACAAGAAGAAACACACACACACACACACACACCCCAAGCCATGATGTGGAACTAGTTTTATGCTTCCAAGGCATTGAGGGGATGCCATGGTAGAGGAAGAGGAGTGAGGCTGATTGGAGAAGGGAATGCAGTAGGAGGCAGGGACAGGATCCTTCTGGGCCTTGCTCTCGCAGACCATATTGTGAATTTTTTTTCTTTTTTTTTTTTGATACAGAGTCTCTGTCACCCAGGCTGGTGTGCAGTGGTGCAACCTTGGCTCACTGCAACCTCTGCCTCCTGGGTTCAAGCGATTCTCTTGCCTCAGCTTCCCGAGTAGCTGGGGTTACAGACACCTGCCACAACCGCCAGTTAATTTTTGGTATTTTTAGTAAAGACAGGGTTTCACCATGTTGGTGAGGCTGGACTTGAACTCCTGACCTCAGGTGATCCACCTACCTCGGCCTCCCAAAATGCTGGGATTACAGGAGTGAGCCACTGTGCCTGGCGTAAATCATTGTCATCATCATATAAACGATGGGATGACACTAAAATAGTTTGAACTGGAGGAGATGGAATGAGATATATGAAGAAGACCACTGTGATTAATGTGTCTAGAAGAAATTCAGAGAGTGGAAAATGTAGAATCAAAGTGACCCATGGGAATCAGGCAAATGTGACCTGTCTTCAGTTAGGATTATGGTTGTGGAACTAAAATAAAGAAGACAGTAGATTTTGCCAATTGTGGAGAGAGAAGGAGACAATGAATTTGATACGTAGAATCAAAAGAAGTTAAACAAAGCAGGAAAGCAAGAGAACTTTTCATGGAACAGACCTAAATTTCTGGTGTGTACAGTGGGGCAATGTTTGTAGCACTCATTGACATAATACAATAGTGCTTCTCAAACTTTCATGTACATACTTATTACCTGGGGATAATCTACAAATTCTGACTTAATTAGACCTGGGACAAACCTAACCCGTATTTTAAAGAAGCACCTGGATGATGCTGGTGATGCGGGTTCTCAGGACACATTCAGATCAGAAAGGATATGAAAAGTGGGAAGGTGAGGTGGGGCCATACTTGGTCTAAGAGCAGATGTAGTTTGGAAGGTACCAAGATTGAAGTGCCATGGGACAGACAAATGGAAATGACCCCAAAACAATTGGCTTTATTTTAGTCAATTAATCAATGTGCATAGAAACAATGCATTAATACAAGACATGCTAACTGCTGATTAAATTGTTAAATGATGAAATCTAGTTCCGTCATCAAGCCTGTGATTGAATTAATTGGGTTATTTATTTTCTTATCTATACACGTCATCCTTCTGCATACAGCTGAAATTAGTGTATTTCCCATGAGGAATGTTGCTAAGTTACTAACAAAATTAATTATAAGGAAAGAAGTAGAAAGACATCTAGCTACTTAAAAGTAAATATGAAATATTAAAACTAATAAATTTATAATGTTTAGTAGAATAATTCATGCATCTAAGCTTATGCATTTTTAGTTGCTTCTTTTTGCTGTTAAAATAATGATACATTTTTGATAACCCCAGAGATCATGTCACATAGGCCATTTCATAAGAAGTAGGCATGTGCATTACATTATCCTTAGCAAATTAACACAAGAAAAAGAAACCAAACACTGTATATTCTCACTTATAAGTGGGAGGTAAGCATTGGGTACACATGGACATAAATATGAAAACAATAGCCACCACAGACTACTGGAGTGAAGCGGGAGGGAGTGGGGCAAGAGCTGAAAAACTACCTATTGGTGCTATGCTCAGTGCCTAGGTGACGGGATCATTTGTAGCCCAAACCTCAGTATCATAAATATACCCAGGTAGCAAACCTGCACTTTTATTCCCTGAATCTAAAATAAAAGTTGAAATGAAAAAAAAAATGAAATGTAGCCCTGGGTCTGGCTTATGTGAAGTCAATAAACATTTGTTAAGTGAATAAATAACTGAATTAATTGTAAGAATTACTGTTTACTTGGCTTTTAATTTGCCTCTTTCATTTTGTTTTATAACCTATGCATTTTCAGGTAAAGTGAAATGGCATTCTTTAAAACTATTTTAACTTAGTTATCCATTTTAAAATCTGAATACCATGGCAAGCTTCTCTCAGAACCTCAAAGGTGCTGATGGGACTTTATCAACTTTGGGACCCAATAAACACAAAGGAAATCTCCAGATCTGATGTGATCCTTCATGATTCCTGACCTTGTGCTGGAGGTAATTCCTAGTAGTGTGAACTTCAGGAACATGTAACATGAAATCAGAGGGTGTGGGCCAAGTGCGGTGGCTCACATCCGTAATCCCACCAGTTTAGGAGGCTGAAGTGGGCAGATCATTTGAGGTCAGGAGTTTGAAACCAGTCTGGCCAACATGGTGAAACCCTGTCTCTATGAAAAATACAAAAATTAGCTGGGCGTGGTGGTGTGCACCTGTAATTTCAGCTACTCAGGAGGCTGAGGCAGGAGAATCGCTTGGAACCCCCAGCCTGGGCGACAGAGTGAGATTTTACCTGAAAAAGAAAGAGAGCAAAAGAAAGAGAAAGAAAGAGAGAAAGAGAGAGGGAGGGAGGGAGGGAGGGAGGGAGGAAGGAAGGAAGGAAGGAAGGAGAGAGAAAGAGAGAGAGAGAAAGAGAAAGAAAAAGAAAGAAAGAAAGAAAGAAAGAAAGAAAGAAAGAAAGAAAGAAAGAAAGAAAGAAAGGGAAAGAAGAAAGAAAGAAAGAAAAAGAAAGAAAGAAAGAAAAAAAAATAAATCAGAGGGTGTGTAGATTCTACCTGCTTAGCTACTTCATGGAAGAGTTAATTTATTTATTACTTTTTAATGTATGACTTCTAGATTGGAAAATTCATTTCCCTTATTAACAAAGCCCATTGAAATTCTCATTGCAATAGCATTAGGGTCTAAAAGGTGCAATGGGAGGTTGAGGTCTAATTCTTCAGAGGAAGTTTCTCCTAATGGCCTTTTCCTTCCCTGAAGAACACAGAAAATAAGCATATGCTAGATTTCCTATAAATGAGCATTTAAAAAATACAAAGATTAATTTTGGCCAATCCAGACTAAAATTGTAACATAATTATTTCAATCACCTTAAATAATTTTTTTTTTTTAGCTATGGAACTTAAATTCACTCATTTCCAAGAAATTTATTGTGACATTTAATCATCTAGTATTTTTTCTCTGAGGGTTTAAACACTTAAACATCTGTTATTATCAAACAGCTTGAAGATAACTGCTCTGTTTAAATCATCCCAAGCAAGGTTAAAATAAACAGAGTCAAAACAACTAGAACAAATCAACTTTCTGCAAAAGCATCTTGATGATAATATTTCTTATTTTAATTAGTTTTCCTCTCAAATTGTAGGCCATTACAAGTTAAATTATCTTTAATAGGACTTTTTAATCTTTAAATTTCAATCATTTTCATCCATAATAACCCACTTAGATTGAAAATTGTCTTCTCTGGTTCACTTAATTTTAAAAATGCTACATGTATCACTTGCAATATTTTATTTGCTAATCATAATTTGACACTGATATGTTTGTAGATAACACGCTGCTAGAATGAAGTAGTTTCATATTCTGAATGTAATTTTGAAACACCATAAATATAATTCAATTAAATAGTCTAGAATAGAGGAGAGGAAGTTTTTGTTTTTTATAGTTTTTCAACCAATTAAGATGAATTTCTTTGCAGAACTCCTTTCTGCTATCAATAAATGAAATTTATCTAAAGTATTTATTTTTAAAATAAATAGATGTCTTTACATTTTTACACTGTACACCACATATAAACATATTTGAATGAGGGGAAAGATGAGAAAACACAAATGAAAAATAAGAAAATTCCATAGAAAGCATAGGTACGTCATGGCTTGGCTGTGGTGAACACCTAATATTGGGACATCTCTATGACAGTTTATAATTCCTCTACCTTAGGCTTGAATAATATATTCATGTTTCTCTCAAGATGCCGAATCAGTAGTGACTGATGTGTCCTTCCACATGTTCAGTCTCAAGAAACAAGAGAAGGAAAATACAGATACAGAAAAAATTGTGTGTAACTCTCAGAAAGACCAAGACTGATATGAACTAGATGGTGGGTGCAAATTCTGCTTTTCTCTCCAGGCTTTGTCAGATCCACTTTAATCAGCATATTAGAGTGAGCATCCTTAATAATAAAATAAAAGCAGCAGCCACAGACATCCTATAGGATAGGGAGAAGAAAAGGAAACCAGGGGGCCAGGCAGTTTCTTTCTACCTGTTCCTCCAAAACCCAAGAGATGGCAGACAATGTAGTGAATCTTGATCATGGCTATACAGTCGAATACCTGGGGAGCCCTTTTTGTAGATTCCAATGCCCAACTCATTCTCCAAATCAACTAAATCAGAATCTCTGTTTATTTGACATTCTTGTCTTACTGCAGTTGCTAGGATCTCCAATAAAAAATTGAAAAGGTATGATAAAAATAGGCATTTTTTCCTTGTTACTGATTTTAGACAAAGGAGTTTCACACTATATCTTTAAAGATAATTGTTTGCTATATGTTAATTTTGTAAACACCATTTATTAAATAAATATTTACAGTCATGCACTGCATTTTAGAGATCCATATGTTCTGAGAAATACATTGTTAGGAGCTGCCATCCTTGTGTGAACATCATAGAATAAACTTACACAAACCTAGATGGAACAGCCTACTACACATCTAGGCTAAGTGGTGCAGCCTATTCCTTCTAGGCTACAAACCTGTAAAGCATGTTATTGTACTGAATACTGTAAGCCATTATAACACAATGGTAACAGTTTGCGTAATTAAACACATCTAAACGTGGAAAAGGTACAGTAAAAATACAGTATTATAATATTATGGGACCCCCATCATCTATATGGTCCATCATTGACTGAAATGTCATTATGTGCTACACAACTATATTGTGACTATTTAATTCTATCATATATCATTTCTGCATCTATTAAGGATCAATTTTTTCTATATTCTATTCATTTGTTTTTCAATGTCAAACCAATTTTGTATTTCTGTAACACAAAATAATTATGTTTATCCTTTTAATGTATTGATTTACTAAATTAGCTAACGTTTTCCTTAGGATTTTATTTCAATGCCATGTATTAGTTCACTGACTTGTATTTATAATGTAAAATCCAGTCATATTTTTGTTAACTAGGGCATGACTTCTCAGAATTAATTAAGGACTATTTCCATTTTCTCTGTTCTCTGGAATAATTGTATGTAACATGAATTTTATGTCTTTCTCAAATATTTGATAGAAATCAACATTAAAGCAACCTTAAAATGAATGCGACTTTTCTGGAAATATTTTAAATTACATACATGTTAGGTTTAATAATTTCATGAATACTCATATTTTTGATTTTCCCTTTAGTGAGTTGGGTTATTTGTGTTATTCCAGAATATGGCTGTTTCTTCTAAATTTTATATTCATTGACAGAATTATTTCTATTAAACAGAATTTTTAAAAATGTGTATTGATTCTGTATTGATGCTCCCCTTTTGTCTTGACATAACTCAGCATTTTGCCTTCTATTCTTGATCAATCTTGCCAAGATTATAACAATTTTATTAATTATAGACAACTCACTTTAAGATTTGATGACGCTCTTTTTGTTTTGGTTGCCATTTCATTGACTGTGCATTACTGTCGTTTTCTTTGAGTTAGTTGTTTTTTGTTTATGAATGCTAACTTGTGATAGATTCTTAGTTAATCCATTTTCAGTCTTTCTTTTTTTGCAATAAATGCCTTTAATGCTATTAATTTTCCTCTAGCATGACTTTTATGCTTCTTGTTTTACTTTCTTGCATTTTTATTATTCAGTTCAAAATATTTTCTAATTTGCCTTCTAACTTCTTTAATCAATGTGTTACTTTGAAATGTAAATTAATGCTTAATTTCTGTGTTTTGTGTTTTTTTATTTCCTGCCTTCCTATCCATTACATGAATTTTCTTTGACTTACATTTTGGTTTCCCTACAGTGTTTTAAGTGTATCTTTTTGATAGCCTTTTTTATTACTATTAATCTATATTTCTATATTATATTATGTGTGCATAGCATATGATCGTCTATTTCTATATTATATTATGTGTGTATAGCATATGATCATCTACTTGTAAAACCACTTACCTGTTTGAGTGAAATCTGAAAATCTAAATTCTCTTTACATTCCTTTAATCTCCTCCATTTATAATATAGTTGTTTTATTTTTCCTCTACATACAATTAGAACAACACCCAAAGAGTGATATACAATTAGAACAACACCCAAAGAGTGATATAATTTCTTCAACCCTCAAACATAATTTAGAAAACTTTAGGAAAGATATGCCTTCTGTATTTATCAATGTTTTTGCTTACCTAGTTCTTTCTCCCTATTCTTCTGTAGTTTCCTTTCCTTTTAGAGAGCTTCCTTTAGCCATTCTCTTACAGTAGACGTGCTGGTGATAAATTCTCATACTTTTCCTTTATCTAAGAATGTCTTGATTTCCCTTTCTCTCTTGAAGGATATTTTGGCTCAATACGAGATTCTGGATTGACATTTCTATTATTGCAGTATTTAAAAAATATTGTGCTGCTTCATTCCTTCCTCCCTGAGAAATCCTCAGTCATTCACATTTTTCTTTAACCCCTGTAAACAAGGTGTTATTTTTAACTGATTGCTTTCAAACATTGTTGTTGTTGTTGTTTTCTAGCTTTGCTTTTCAGAATTTTTATTATGTTTTGTCTTGACATGGTTTGTTTGTATGTATCCTGCTGGAGTTCAATCAGCGTCTTCAACCTGTAGAAATATGTATTTTGCCAAATTTTGAATTTTCTTTTCAGCCATTATATCTTCAAGTAACTTTTCAGCCCTGCTTTCTTTCTCCTATCTTTCTGGGCATTTAGTGACATAACCATTAGATCATTTGTTAAAGTCCAGTGTGTCCCTGAGGCTCAGTGCATCTTTTTAAGTCCATTTCCTCTTTGTTGATCATATTAATTTCTTTGTTTTATCTTCCAATTCACTGATATTTTCCTCTATCCCATTTATTGTACTATTGAGACCATCCATTTGGCATTTATTTAGGTTGTTTTCTTTTCCAGTTCTAGTATTTTGATTTGGTCCAATTTTATATCTTTTCTTTCTTTCATTCTTTGCTGAAAGCTTCTAATTTTTTATTTTTCCAAGTGTGTTTATAATTGCTCATTGAAGTATATTGAGTAGAGCTTTTGGTAGACTAAAAGGGCTAGAGCAAAGTCTCCCAAGTATTTTTACTTCAGAGAATCCTTACTGGTTGAGTTTTTTTTTATTATTATTATTTCATGTTTCTCCTAGGTCAAAAGATATACCTAATAGTCTCACTTATTTATCAGTTAGGTCCTAAAAACTTAAAAATGTATGCCATAATAAAAATATTCATTTGAAAAAAGAATACACAAATTTAAAATAAAAAATACTTTATAAAAACAATTTATTTTCTCATGAATTATTCATTTTAATTCATTATATATATTATGCTTTATCACTTCTAAATAAAGAATATTGTATACTAATCAGATGGTATTGTCTGTGGGAACAGCACATTTTCAACTTTGGAGTCATTATAAATGTCATCACATTCATTTCCCGTTTCACACTGATTTTTGTACAACGCTTATCTTTTTTCATGGCAACTACCCAAAAGCTTTACAAACATAAGATGCCATTAAAGCTCTTGAGTGAGATTTAATGTTTAAGGAAATAATTAACTCCAACTAGTAATGTGTACTGCACCTGTCAGAAGCTGCTCTTCCTTGCAAAAGTTGACAGCATCTTGTGACACCACAATGAGCTTGTTACCATGACCCAAGTTGCTCCAGCTGACAGACAGAAAGTATGGAGCTAGGGGAAAAAAATTATCCTACATCTCAAGGGATCTTCAAAATTATTTTCATAACATCAGTCACCAAAGCAATAATAGCCAGGCATAGAAGAGGGAAGATAACATAAAACCTTGGACAAATAACAAGCAAAATTAAACCACCCACAGGGTACTCATATTATAAGAATATTAAGTATGATTTTAAAATAAAAAGGCTTAATATGCTCAAAAACACAAAATATGGAATTATAAATATACCAATTCTAAAATAAAATAATCGCCATGAAGATGGAGCATTGTGAAGGTAATATTTGAGGCAGACACTAAGGCACTGCTGAAATTTTATCTCCGAGTGGAGTGTCCAAGAACAGAGCTAAAAATCTTTTTTTAATTTTTTTATAATAAATTAACTAAGAACCTTAAAATCATTTAAGACTTCTCCGTCCCATGTGAGAACTTCTGCTTTTCCTTAACTCTCTAGCAAAAATGCTAATTTAAAAGGATGGTTCTCTTTCTTTAGTTTGTTATAGATAAAATAACACTTTTTACTATTTTTTTCTCTAATACAGCACTACATAGTTATATTGAATACGCTTTTTAAGCTTTATCTTCCCTCTTTTACCTACTTTCTTATATGTCACCCTTTTTGTACGGCTGTAAGTAGAAGAGGAATTATTTCCCCAGTGCTAAAAAGCAAGCAAAAATAATCAAGAAAGAAACAGGTAAGCCCAGGGTACTGAAAAATACTGCAGAAATAATGAAGTATTTGGGAGACAAGCTCCCAAGATGTAATACAAAAATATCTATTTTTTGTTGTTAAATATTAAATTTCAGAAACTCACTTTGGGTTAATAAGTGCCTTGGGAAAGCATCAATAATTACATAGTGGCCATATATTATTAGACGATTTCATCAAGAATTAAATGTTGATGGCACACTAATAGGCTGTTTCATTGGTTAATCCATGTCTAGTAAAAATACTATCTTTGTTAACTTTGAAATATTAAAAGGGATCACCATAAACATTCTCATTCTTGATTTCTGAAAGGGATTTATAAAATAACTCCTAATATTCATTTGTATGAAATTCACTTAAGTAGTCAAGAGAATTTGCTGTATGCTTTTCTCTACCTGGTGACATTTGAAATGATTTCTCTGGAATCATGGCTTTCTGTTTCCCAAAAATGTGTGCATGAATTCCTGTATCTCAGATCTCCCACTCAGAATATGTGACACTTTTAATTTAATTTTTCAGTTTATTTTTACTAAACTAATTTTCAAATTTTCAAATCAGAGTGAGCTTTGAAACAGTTTTAAGCCACTTGAAATTATCTTTATGTATTTATTCTTTTTGTTGGATTTAAATACTCAGAACTCTGGTGATTTCAGGTTCTACACCTGTGAAGAGATTTTAGCATGAAACAGTCTGAAATTTACACTGTGAAGTGCATGAATTCGGTAGTATCATTATGTGTGTATTACATATGTCAATTAAAACATTTCTGACCAGAAACCAAATATATTTGACTTTTAACTTCCTACAATTTAACTATTTGCTTTAAAAACTTGTGCTTTTTAAACTTAAAAATCATTACAAGAACAAGGTAAACACTGAAGAAGGAAGGTGGCATGACATAGAGCTTTGAATTACACATATTTGACTCAGTATTTAATTTACTGTGGATATACTTATTTGCTACAACAAATTTGACTCTCGTGATGTTTAATAGATGAACTACATTTTCATTTGTAGTATCCTAATTATTGTTAATTTCAAAATATTCTCTAATTATGTGTTTTTTTCTCTTTGATCCAAAATAATTACTTTATAAATTCTTATATGATCAGGATATTTCCTGTTATTTTTGTGGCTCTTGTTTGCTCTTTATATGTATTAGTATCCTGTCTGTTAGAAGGAAAACTAACAAACAGAGAGGACACCCACAACAAAAACCCATCTGTACATCACCATCATCAAAGACCAAAAGTAGAAAAAACTACAAAGATGGAGAGAAAACAGAGCAGAAAAACTGGAAACTCTAAAAAGCAGAGCGCCTCTCCTCCTCCAAAGGAACACAGTTCCTCACCAGCAACGGAACAAAGCTGGACGGAGAATGACTTTGACGAGTTGAGAGAAGAAGGCTTCAGACGATCAAACTACTCCAAGCTACAGGAGGAAATTCAAACCAATGGCAAAGAAATTAAAAACTATGAAAAAACATTAGACGAATGTATAACTAAAATAACCAATGCAGAGAAGTGCTTGAAGGAGCTGATGGAGCTGAAAGCCAAGTTTCGAGAACTACGCGAAGAATGCAGAAGTCTCAGTAGCCGATGCGATCAACTGGAAGAAAGGGTATCAGTGACTGAAGATGAAATGAATGAAATGAAGTGAGAAGGGAAGTTTAGAGAAAAAAGAATAAAAAGAAACGAACAAAGCCTCCAAGAAATATGGGACTATGTGAAAAGACCAAACCTATGTCTGATTGGTGTGCCTGAAAGTGACGAGGAGAATGGAACCAAGTTGGAAAACACTCTGCAAGATATTTTGCAGGAGAACTTCCCCAATCTAGCAAGGCAAGCCAACATTCAGATTCAGGAAATACAGAGAATGCCACAAAGATACTCCTCGAGAAGGGCAACTCCAAGACACATAATTGTCAGATTCACCAAAGTTGAAATGAAGGAAAAAATGTTAAGGGCGGCCAGAGAGAAAGGTCGGGTTACCCACAAAGGGAAGCCCATCAGACTAACAGCTGATCTCTCCGCAGAAACTCTACAAGCCAGAAGAGAGTGGGGGCCGATATTCAACATTCTTAAAGAAAAGAATTTTCAACCCAGAATTTCATATCCAGCCAAACTAAGCTTCATAAGTGAAGGAGAAATAAAATACTTTACAGATAAGCAAATGCTGAGTGATTTTGTCACCACCAGGCCTGCCCTAAAAGAGCTCCTGAAGGAAGCACTAAACATGGAAAGGAACAACTGGTACCGGCCAATGCAAAAACATGCCAAATTGTAAAGACCATTGAGGCTAGGAAGAAACTGCATCAACTAAGGAGCAAAATAACCAACTAACATCATAATGACAGGATCAGATTCACACATAACAATATTAACTTTAAATGTAAATGGGCTAAATGCTCCAATTAAAAGACACAGAATGGCAAACTGGATAAGGAGTCAAGACCCATCAGTGTGCTGTATTCAGGAAACCCATCTCACGTGCAGAGACACACATAGACTCAAAATAAAGGGATGGAGGAAGATCTATCAAGCAAATGGAAAACAAAAAAAAGGCAGGGGTTGCAATCCTAGTCTCTGATAAAATAGACTTTAAACCAACAAAGATCAAAAGAGACAAAGAAGGCCATTACATAATGGTAAAGGGATCAATTCAACAAGAAGAGCTAACTATCCTAAATACATATGCACCCAACACAGGAGCACCCAGATTCATAAAGCAAGTCCTGAGTGACCTACAAAGAGACTTAAGACTCCCACACAATAATAATGGGAGACTTTAACACCCCACTGTCAACATTAGACAGATCAACGAGACAGAAAGTTAACAAGGATACCCAGGAACTGAACTCAGCTCCGCACCAAGTGGACCTAATAGACATCTACAGAACTCTCCACCTCAAATCAACAGAATATACATTTTTTTCAGCACCACACCACACCTATTCCAAAATTGACCACATAGTTGGAAGTAAAGCTCTCCTCAGCAAATGTAAAAGAACAGAAATTATACCAAACTCTCTCAGACCACAGTGCAATCAAACTAGAACTCAGGATTAAGAAACTCACTCAAAACCACTCAACTACATGGAAACTGAACAAACTTCTCCTGAATGACTACTGGGTACATAACGAAATGAAGGCAGAAATAAAGTTCTTTGAAACCAATGAGAACAAAGACACAACATACCAGAATCTCTGGGACACATTCAAAGCAGTGTGTAGAGGGAAATTTATAGCACTAAATGCCCACAAGAGAAAGCAGGAAAGATCCAAAATTGACACCCTAACATCACAATTAAAAGGACTAGAAAAGCAAGAGCAAACACATTCAAAAGCTAGCAGAAGGCAAGAAATAACTAAAATCAGAGCAGAACTGAAGGAAATAGAGACACAAAAAACCCTTCAAAAAATCAATGAATCCAGGAGCTGGTTTTTTGAAAAGATCAACAAAATTGATAGACCACCAGCAAGACTAATAAAGAAGAAAAGAGAGAAGAATCAAATAGATGCAATAAAAAATGATAAAGGGGATATCACCACTGATCCCACAGAAATACAATCTACCATCAGAGAATACTACAAACACCTCTACGCAAATAACCTAGAACATCTAGAAGAAATGGATAAATTCCTCGACAAATACACCCTCCCAAGACTAAACCAGGAAGAAGTTCAATCTCTGAATAGACCAATAACAGGCTCTGAAATTGTGGCAATAATCAATAGCTTACCACCAAAAAAGAGTCCAGGACCTGATGGATTCACAGCCGAATTCTACCAGAGGTACAAGGAGGAACTGGTACCATTCCTTCTGAAACTATTCCAATCAATAGAAAAAGAGGGAATCCTCCCTAACACATTTTATGAGGCCAGCATCATCCTGATACCAAAGCCTGGCAGAGACACAACCAAAAAAGAGAATTTCAGACCAATATCCTTGATGAACATTGATGCAAAAATCCTCAATAAAATACTGGCAAACTGAATCCAGCAGCACATCAAAAAGCTTATATACGCCATGATCAAGTGGGCTTCATCCCTGGGATGCAAGGCTGGTTCAACATACGCAAATCAATAAATGTAATCCAGCATATAAACAGAACCAAAGACAAAAACCACATGATTATCTCAATAGACGCAGAAAAGGCCTTTGACAAAATTCGACAACCCTTCCTGCTAAAAACTTTCAATAAATTAGGTATTGATGGGACGTATCTCAAAATAATAAGAACTATCTATGACAAACCCACAGCCAATATCATACCGAATGGGCAAAAACTGGAAGCATTCCCTTTGAAAACTGGCACAAGACAGGGATGCCCTCTCTTACCACTCCTATTCAACATAGTGTTGGAAGTTCTGGCCAGGGCAGTCAGGCAGGAGAAGGAAATAAAGGGTATTCAATTAGGAAAAGAGGAAGTCAAATCGTCCCTGTTTGCAGATGACATGATTGTATATCTAGAAAACCCCATTGTCTCAGCCCAAAATCTCCTTAAGCTGATAAGCAACTTCAGCAAAGTCTCAGGATACAAAATCAAAGTACAAAAGTCACAAGCATACTTGTACACCAATCACAGACAAACAGAGAGCCAAATCATGAGTGAACTCCCATTCACAATTGCTTCAAAGAGAATAAAATACCTAGGAATCCAACTTACAAGGGATGTGAAGGACCTCTTCAAGGAGAACTACAAACCACTGCTCAATGAAATAAAAGAGGATACAAACAAATGGAAGAACATTCCATGCTCATGGGTTGGAAGAATCAATATCGTGAAAATGGCCATACTGCCCAAGGTAATTTATAGATTCAATGCCATCCCCATCAAACTACCAATGACTTTCTTCACAGAATTGGAAAAAACTACTTTCAAGTTCATATGGAACCAAAAAAGAGCCCATGTCGCCAAGTCAATCCTAAGCCAAAAGAACAAAGCTGGAGGCATCACGCTACTGGACTTTAAACTATACTACAAGGCTACAGTAACCAAAACAGCATGGTACTGGTACCAAAACAGACATACATCAATGGAACAGAACAGAGCCCTCAGAAATAATGCCGCATATCTACAACTATCTGATCTTTGACAAACCTGACAAAAACAAACAATGGGAAAAGGATTCCCTATTTAATAAATGGTGCTGGGAAAACTGGCTAGCTATATGTAGAAAGCTGAAACTGTATCCCTTCCTTACACCTTACACAAAAATTAATTCAAGATGGATTAAAGACTTACATGTTAGACCTAAAACCATAAAAACCCTAGAAGAAAACGTAGGCAATACCATTCACGACATAGGCATGGGCAAGGACTTCATGTCTAAAACACCAAAAGCAATGGCAATAAAAGCCAAAATTGACAAATGGGATCTAATTAAACTAAAGAGCTTCTGCACAGCAAAAGAAACTACTATCAGAGTGAACAGGCAACCTGCAAAATGGGAGAAAATTTTCGCAACCTACTCATCTGACAAAGAGCTAATATCCAGAATGTATAATGAACTCAAACAAATTTACAAGAAAAAAAACAAATAACCCCATCAAAAAGTGGGTGAAGGACATGAACAGACACTTCTCAAAAGAAGACATTTATGCAGCCAAAAAACACATGAAAAAATGCTCATCATCACTGGCCATCAGAGAAATGTACATCAAAACCACAATGAGATACCATCTCACACCAGTTAGAATGGCCATCATTAAAAAATCAGGAAACAACAGGTGCTGGAGAGGCTGTGGAGAAATAGGAACACTTTTACACTGTTGGTGGGACTGTAAACTAGTTCAACCATTGTAGAAGTCAGTATGGCGATTCCTCAGGGATCTAGAACTAGGAATACCATTTGACCCAGCCATCCCATTACTGGGTATATACCCAAAGGACTATAAATCATGCTGCTATAAAGACACATGCACACGTATGTTTATTGTGGTACTATTCACAATAGCAAAGACTTGGAACCAACCCAAATGTCCAACAACGATAGACTGGATTAAGAAAATGTGGCACATATACACCATGGAATACTATGCAGCCATAAAAAATGATGAGTTCATGTCCTTGGTAGGGATATGGATGAAACTGGAAAATATCATTCTCAGTAAACTATCGCAAGGACAAAAAACCAAACACCGCATGTTCTCACTCATAGGTGGGAATTGAACTATGAGAACTCATGGACACAGGAAGGGGAACATCACACTCCGGGGACTGTTGTGGGGTGGGGGGAGGGGGGAGGGACAGCATTAGGAGATATACCTAATGCTAAATGACGAGTTAATGGGTGCAGCAAACCAACACGGCACATGGATACATATGTAACAAACCTGCACATTGTGCACATGTACCCTAAAACCTAAAGTATAATAATAAAATAAAATAAATAAAATAAAATAAAAAAAGAAAACATCTGTGTCATACTAAGTACATTATACATTGGAATACATAGAGTTATAGTTTATCATGTTGTAAGCCAATTCTTATTAAGGCATTGAATGTATTGAATAGAAAGCTAAACCCCTTCAGTTAGAGGGTTTTGTAACTGATACAAAGGAGGCCTTATCTGAATTAATTTTTTTTCTACCTATTCATTGTCTTTCTGCTTCTCTATAATCTCTTTCGCGTTTGTTCAATTCACATAAGTGGGGCTCTACCTTGCTTTTTACATTTTGTGTTTCAGCTGCATCACTGAATACTTAACATGTCAAATATTATGTGTACACATACACACGTAATTACATATAATTAATTACATATATTACATATATGTGCATATACATATAAAATTATATATCATATTACATATATATATATATATAACTTCTGAAAACTGCCCACTTAGCCACAGCCTTGTCAACCTACTTTTGAACAGTCACTCTGCCTGATGATTTGATACTGTACCTTTTATCATTTACTGTTTTATCAAAATTAATGGGCCCATCAGATGTATTTTATGTCCTGCATCTGATTTGAATATTATTACTTGCAGAGACTTCTGCACAATTCCAGCTACTGTATCTGAAATTATTGGATGACACTGTTCACAGTAAAAGCTAGCACCCCCTCAGATATTGGAACTTAGACTATTTGTTAATAAGCTGTCCGGAGAATTGATGCTATAGCTGGGGCAGTTACTGTAGTCCTGATTAAGTTCCTTTATCCTCTATCATTACTGACATCCTAGGATGCTTCCTGATGAAGCTCATATGCATAATGTCATGTGATAAGTGATTACATCAACCCTACTATATTATAGATTGCTTTGACAATCATTTAAATCGTTTATTTGAGTGAGTTGTATAAGCTGAGAGAACACAATAAAAATGTCAGTGATTTATAAAATCTCTCCAACGAGTATTTATATCTTTATGTCAAATGAATACAATTCTTATTCTGCTTTTTATTTTATTTATTTATTTATTTTGAGACGGAGTCTCGCTCTGTCGCCCAGGCTGGAGTGCAGTGGCGCGATCTCAGCTCACTGCAAGCTCCGCCTCCCGGCTTCACGCCATTCTCCTGCCTCAGCCTCTTCGAGTAGCTGGGACTACAGGCGCCCGCCACCACGCCCGGCTAATTTTTTTGTATTTTTAGTAGAGACGGGGTTTCACCGTGGTCTCGATCTCCTGACCTCGTGATCCGCCCGCCTCGGCCTCCCAAAGTGCTGGGATTACAAGCGTGAGCCACCGCGCCTGGCCTCTTATTCTGCTTTTTAATGACATTCTTTAGTGGAAAATGTGGCATAACATTACCTGACTTCAGACTAAAGCAATAGTAACCAAATAGTAACACTCTAAAGCAATAGTAACCGAAACAGCATGATACAGGTACAAAAACAGACACATAGGCCAATTGAATACAACAGAGAACCCAGAAATAATACCATACGCCTACAATCATTAGATGTTTGATGAAGCTTACAAAACTAAGCAATAAGAAAAGGATTCCCTATTCAATAAATGGTGTTGGAAAAGCAGACTAGCCATGTGCAGAAGAATGAAACTGGACCCCTATCTTTCACCACATACACAATTTAACTCAAGGTGGATGAAAGATTTAAATGAAAGACTTCAACCTATAAAAATCTCATAGGAAAACCTAGGAAATATAATTTTTACCATCAGCCGTGACAAAGAATTCATGACTAAGTCATCAAAAGCAAATACAACAAACACAAAAGTTGATAAGTGATACAGAATTAAACCAATGAGCTTCTGCACAGCAAAAGAAATTATCAACAGAGTAAACAGACAACATATAGAATGAGAGGAAATAGCAAATTATATATATGACAAAACTCTAATATTCAAAATCAATAAGGAACTTAAACAATTCAGCAAGCAAAAAAAACTAATAACCCCATCAAAAAGTAGGTAAATGACAAGAACAGATAATTTTCAAAGGAAAATATACAAATGGTCACCAAGCATATGAAAAAACAATGCTCAACCTCACTAATCATCAGAGAAATGCAAATTAAAACCCCAATGAGATATGATCTCATACCAGTCAGAATGGCTATTATTAAAATGTCAAAAAGTAACAGATGCTGGTGAGGATGCCGGAGCAAAGGAAATGCTTACACACTGTTGGTGGGAAGTAAATTAGTTCAGCCACTGTGGAACACACTTCAAAGATTTTTTGAAGAATTTAAAATAAACTACCATTTGACCAAGCAATCTCATTACTGCATACATACCCAAAGGAAAATAAATAATTCTACCAAAAAGACACATGTATTCATATGTTCATTGTAGTGCTATTTACGATAGCGACAACATGGAATCAACCCAGGTGCCCATCAATGGTGGACTGAATTAAGAATGTGTGGCACATATACACCATGGAATACTACACAACCATAAAAATGATTGAAGTCATGTCCTTGCAGCAACATGGATGCAACTAGAGTAATCCTAAGTTAATTAATGCAGAAAGCTAAATACTGCATGTTCTCACTTGTAAGTGGGAGCTAAACATTGGGTACTCATAGATATATAGGTGAGAAGAACAGACACTGGGAACTACTAGAGGAGAAAGAGAAGGAGGGGAGCCATGACTGAAAACTACCTATTGGGTACTACGCTTACTATATGGGTAATAGGATCATTTGTCGTCCAAACTTTAGTATCACACAATGTATCCTTGTAACAAACCTGCATATGTACCCCAAATCTAAAATAAAAGCTAAAATT
This sequence comes from Symphalangus syndactylus, assembly GCF_028878055.3. Classification (NCBI taxonomy): domain Eukaryota; kingdom Metazoa; phylum Chordata; class Mammalia; order Primates; family Hylobatidae; genus Symphalangus; species Symphalangus syndactylus. The sequence goes on along the minus strand of NC_072423.2, from coordinate 18,596,862 downwards.
ATTTTAAAAATAAAATACAATTTTTAAAATGCAATTTATCGTTTTAAAAATAGAAAATTTTTATCCTGCAGATGAAGGAATAATACTACAGGAATGATGTTAAAAACACTCGTGGCTAGCTTTGACATTGAAATGCACTAGAATGGGGAGCATGACATGATTACAATCCACAGCACCATGCCAGCCATAATGGACACTGCTGCTCTCAAGTGGAGTGGGCAAGACCATGTGGGTGAGTCAACGGAATTGTTGAATTTCTTTCTCCAGATGGAATGTGATTTAAATTGAATTTTTAATTATATAAAAGAGATCCCTTATTTGGATAAGCTCCAATTTATTTATGTGTATATGTATTTATTGTTTAAAGTTGACTGTGTATTGGTTTTTAGGATTTTAAAACTTTACCAGATAATGTGAAAAGATGTGAAGTATTACTGAGTATGTCTTGCCTCAGCATGGACTCCGCTAACAAAGGGTGTCACAACTGCAGGCAAGCATGCCTTACCTGGAGCTGTCAAATTGCCAAAAAGTAAACATTGCACGGGAAATAGTCCAAAGATTCAAGCCAAAGTCACAAAAGCATGCTCAAAGGTTTCCAATCATTAGCCATCAAGTTCTTCATGAGTTCCTAAGTCATTATTAAACCTGAGGTTGAGGTAAACACTCTTTCTATCCCTGCTCTAAATAGAAATTCAGAGCTCATGTTTCTTTCTGGAGGAACATCTCACTTTGGCTGTGGCTAAGATACAGGCCAGGGTTAGGGGGACCGTTGATAGTCTAGTAGAGATAAAACTGCATCTTACGGTGCCCCCAGTGACTTTTAAATCTTCTATTCTGTTAACTTAAATATATCACACATAATTTTACCTTAGGAAATTAAACAGACCACTGAAAAAAAGCTTAATTTAGCAAACCTTGCCTATATTTAAAAAATAAAATCTTTTATAAATTATGATGTGAGAAAGAGCCTGAAAAATTAATACATCCTTCTCCTACTTTGATACCAACATATTTCACCTGGTCCTTAAACATCTGTGAAAAGTAGCACATCAGAGAATTCTTCACACCTGGAAGGTTCCCTAATTATGTATCTTTCTTCCCAACTCTTACACCGTTTTGGTTTCTCACCTAATTGCACCCCAACTTTCACATCACCCCAAACATGATGAACATTTCTTTCCTTTCTGACTGAGGAGATCTTATTACCCACTGTGATTCAAAACTTTTATTTAGCAGGGGTTGCCATATGGCATTTTCAAAATTGTTTTTGATCTGCATAATGCCATCGACCCTTTTGATTAAACACCAAACTATGCAAGAAAAACTAGAGATGACTTGGCATGCCTGCTGAGTCTTATGGATTTAAGCTGTGCTCACAGGACTGAAAAAAATCAAAAATCAGATCCAAATCTTACACACACAAGCACACATACATTTAATCTTCAACTGGTGGAAATGAGAGAACATTTTGATGAGCATGAAATTTTGTATTCTTTAGAGATAAAAACAATAACCAGATAAAATTTCTAGCATTTCTATAATAAAAACAGAAAATCTATGTTCTGTCTTAGAATTTTTCACAGTAAGACTCTAATTAATGTGAATTTTGGGAATAAGGTACAACATATTATGATTGATCAATGTGAATAGCTAAGCAATGTTTCTTGCATCCATCTTTTCTCTCCAGTCAGGGAAACCAAATACGTGACCTGCACATGACCAGTTCCTCTCAGCCTGTTCCCCATTCACTGCCTCCACCAGTCATGACCGACAGCACTAGTTAATGACAGCACCATTTCTGCTATTAATAAATATATAATCAACTCCTTCCCAGCACAGTTCTCCAGGTTCAATGGCTTTTGCCTATCAACTATAGTTGGGACATGAGACACAAATTATTTTGTATCTGTCTTGAATAACCCAGATAATCTCTGACATCAAAGGTAATACTTTCTCCCCGATTGTTTCCTTCTTTTTAGGAAATGAAATCCTACATCACAGGAATTGCTCCGTAATTAATTACCATATAGTTTATTGGATTTAATCCTATCATATTACATTTAGGAGAAAACAAATTGTTCCCATAATGCAATGTTTAACTTTATAGAAGTGGACATAAAGGCTTACAATGACTAAATTACTTGTATGTTTTTTTACCATTTAAGAATTCCGTGATGCAACACAAACATCTGGACCCTAAATTCTGGCGTTCTTTGTTATTCTAAAGAACAGGCAAAGTTTTCTATTTTGAATCTTTAGGAAATGCTACCAGAGACAAACTATTATTACTACTATCAATGCCTTTTTATTTAAGTTAAAAGTAGTAATTCAACACTTGAGCAGTTACTATTGGTGAAGCACTCTATTCATCATTTTACAAATAACTCAGATTTACAATTTTTAATGACAAGTGTCCATTCACATCCAGTTTCTCTATTCAAGTTGGTCTTCCCATTACACATTGACTCCCTCCTGCATTCTTTAGCTGTTGTACTTTGTTTCTTTTTTTTTGAAACGAAGTCTCACTCTATCACCCAGGCTGGAGTGCAGTGGTGCGATCTCGGCTCACTACAAGCTCCGTCTCCCGGGTTCACGCCATTCTCCTGCCTCAGTCTCCCAAGTAGCTGGGACTACAGGCACCCAGCACCATGCACAGCTAATTTTTTTGTATTTTTAATAGAGACGGGGGTTCACCATGTTAGCCAGGATGGTCTCGATCTCCTGACCTTGTGATCCGCCTACCTCAGCCTCCCAAAGTGCTGAGATTACAGGCGTGATAGTTGTACTTTTTTAATTGAGGAAAAAATTACATACCTTAAAGTGTACAAGTCAGTGGCATGCAATGTATTTACAGTGTTGTGCAACAATCACCTCTATGTAGTTTTAAAACATTTTCACCTCCCAAAGGAATTATCATGTGCATTAAGTACTCACTCCCCAAACTTCCTTCCTCCTGGACTCTGGCAACCACTAATTTGCTTTCTGTCTCTAAGGATTTCCCTGTTCTGGACATTTTATATAAATGGACTCATACAACATGTGACCTTTTGTGTCTCACTTTATTTACTTAGCATAATGTTTCGCAATTTTTCCAAGTTAAAGCACGTATTAATATATTTCTGGATTGTCCATCTATTGCATTAACCTATATGTTGATATATTACATAATCTATATATTCCTTAAATTTTAAAGTAGCTTTTCTTCAAACATACACACACGCACACACACAAAATGAAGCACAGTAAGATAAAGGAAGAAAAAAAGCATTTCTTTCATTTGCACATGTTTTCTCAGATCCAATATTCACTGCAGGAAAATGATGCCTTTTAGCCCCCACGCCTACTTTCTGCATATTTAGGAGCATTTTTCAGAAGCTTTGGCAACCCCCCCAGATAGGTAAGAATTCCTGGCACAAGCCTCTGGTCACATTCTATCTTTATAGGAGAAGTGCTCTTCACACCAGGTTTCTTCATTATTAGCACTGTGGTAACAAGTACAGTTTCTTCCTTGCAGTTATCGCTAATGAGTATTATTTCCCAGTTCATGCACCATTAGTTTCTCTGCACAACTTGGTGACAATAGAAGAACGGAGAGAAAGCACTTTGAGTTCTTTCATGGAATGTCTTATGGCCCTCCCCTACAGGTATTTATAAGTATATGCCAAGAACTATCTCTCATGGCCACAGTTTTTCACCAAATCATATAAATTTGCTTCAAGCAATTTGTCAAAAATAGTCACCTGGGATGGGTTAATTGCATTTATCCTTAATTGAGAATTCACCCCAGAATCCTAAGATATCCCAAAATTTATACATGATATATTTAATGACAGCTTGTTGAGCCAGGTCCTGTAGTCAACGTTAGGAAACAGAAATAATAAACTAACATTTCACTTAAAATGGTGTTCATCCTTAGTTTGATTTCACAAGTGGCAATGTGGCTAATTCTACAGAAAGACCTGAAATAAAAGTTTTAGTTCCAAAATAAAATATTAAATTCTGGATACTCAAAGTTCCTTGAAAGTAATTGGTGAATCACTCCACTAACCTTGGTAATTTGAGTGAACTTGTGAGGATATAAAATAAAGAGGTCTCATCTTCCTAAAGTTGGTGAGGGTTGCCATTGGGACTGTGCATTAATGAAATGGTTGTAAGGGAGGGTAAAATACTTTGGAGACTTTTTTGCTAAAATTCTGCAATGCAAATGAATCTCTTTATAATATATGTAAGCTAGCTGGAGATAGTAATAACCTCACACTCAATTTGACAGAGAGGTACTGGGATCTTAAGGAAAGATTCTGAGCTTGATGCTAGCCAAAGAGAGCATACTTGGTAAAAACGCAAGGAAGCAGTTAATCATAACTGTGTCTCATAGATAATAAAAAGATAAACTCCATTGGGATCTTACTGGTAACAAATAAAAGATGTGAGTTGAAGTGAGCTTTATGAATCTGAGTGTGTGTCTGTCAGATTATTTGAAATCTCCCTCCTAAGGGTTCCTTCTTTACATCAGCGATATAGTGTAAAAGTGTGTGTGTGTAGAGAGAGAGAGAGTTGATTTATTTTTGGCCAATATCACTTCCTGTGAAGAATGCTGTACCCCATCTTCTGTCTTCTCAGTATGCACCATACCTCTTGCACACTAAAAGTCTTTGACACAAGTATCTGCAACTCTGCTTGAGGGCCTTATCTGGTCATGAAGGATGCTTCCTCCAATGTGGAGGACAAGCTGAAAGTGCTAGGAAACAACCCTAACAACACATTGGAGTTAGTGGACAAAGCCCTGATTCTTCCACACTCAGTTAGTACAACTGTGAGGATACTTTGCATGGTTGTGTGAACGTCATAAGCAAGCAAGAGATCCAGTTGGCCACAGTGGTATTCTGGTAATTAGCACGTCATGCATTTTCTCCACTCACTTTCTGTCTCATTTTCCAACTCCCACACCTGTATATTCTAGGATCATCTCTGTTATAATTATCTGCACAAGCCAATGGACTTCTATATAAGGTTTTGTTTAGGTATAAAGAATAAGGAATACCAGGCATGGCGGCTCACGCCTGTAATCCCAGCACTTTGGGAGGCCGAGGAGGGCAGAACATGGGATCAGGAGTTCGAGAGCAGCCTGGCCAACATGGTGAAACCCTGTCTCTACTAAAAATACAAAAATTAGCTGGGCGTGGTGGCGAGTGCCTTTAGTCCCAACTACTTGGGAGACTGAGGCAGGAGAATCGTTTGAGCCTGTGAGGCAGAGGCTACAGTGAGCTGAGATTGCTGCCAGTGCACTCCAGCCTGGGCAACAGAGCAAGACTCCGTCTCAAAAAAAAAAGGAGAGAAAAAAAGAAAAAAAGAAAAGAAAAGAATAAAGATATATCTTACATATCAAAAGGTGTGAGAGGTTAACAGTTACAGAAATGAGGCTTCTGGAGAGAGCAAAGCAAATCTCTGGAGTAGGTCTGCAACAGCTTGAGAGAGCAAAAAAGGGAAATTGGCCTGAATTTTTATCATGGCTAGGGTATGAGACCAGAGTAAAAGTTTCTGGGCAGCAGAGGTTAGCATGATTTGAATCTCCCATGGGGCCAAAGGAAGGAGTACCCAGCTTGCACAGATGTAGGGCAGAAATGAGAGGGGTGAGACTTAAAAGCTGGCATCAGCCAGATATCAAAAAAGAGAGTCAGAATCTATCATAATTCACTCCTGATGTTTGATCACTAAAATTTTATTTAATTGCATTTGAATGTATTTAACTTACTATGGCAATTTAGAAAGCCTACATCCTGAGGCCAGTAAGGATGGTGAAAGTTCCATGGAATGCCTTGGTCAAGAGCTCAGTAGTTTGGGAGGCTGAGGTAGGCGGATCACAAGGTCAAGAAATCGAGACCATCCTGGCTAACATGGTAAAACCCCATCTCTACTAAAAATACCAAAAAATTGGCCGGGTGTGGTAGTGGGCGCCTGTAGTCCCAGCTACTCGGGAAACTGAGGCAGAAGGATTGCTTGAACCTGGGAGACAGAGCTTGCAGTGAGCCAAGATTGTGCCAGGGCACTCCAGCCTGGGTGACAGAGCGAGACTCCATCCCCCCCCCGAAAAAAAAAAAAAAAAAGCTCAGTAGTGTGGATTCTATGCAGTGAAATGAGTGTCTCAATCATCAATGATGTCTGAAAATCTGGAGTGGATATTGACTATCCTGGTGATATGGTTGGCTATGTCCCCACCCAAATATCATCTTGAATTGTAGTTCCCATAATCCCCAGATGTCATGGGAAGGACCAGGCAGAGAAACTTGAATCATGGGGGCAGTTTCCCCCATCCTGTTTTCATGATTGTGAGTGAGTTCTCCCAAGATCTGCTTATTTTATAAGTGGTTTCCCCCTTTGCTGGGCACTCATGCTCTCTCCTGTTGCCCTGTGAAGAGGTGCCTTCCGCCATAATTGTAGGTAACCAGACACCTCCCTGGACATGCAGAACTATAAGTCAATTAAGCCTCTTTCATTTATAAATTATCCAGTCTCGAGTATTTTTTATAGCAGTGTGAGAATGGAATAATACACCTGGTGAAGCCTTAATTATAATCTTATTCTATGTGGAAATGTGAAACCTCAATTTGTATATTGGTGAGGAAAAATATTCTTATAATTTTTTATCCTGAAAGAAAAAATCTTTTGGCCAATGGCCCAAGAGCTTATAAAAATGAACAGTTAGGGATGTTTGTTGACTGAAGAATCCAGTGCTGAGATGACTGCCTGAAGTTTGGCCGACCGTGTTGACCCATAGGCCCAGTCCTTTATCAGGGACATCCTGGTCAAAATATTAAAAGCATGGAGTTTCCACTGAGCTCCATAAGCATGTAGTAACAATAGTGTCTGTAAAGTATATAAACTCCCATTGCCGCCAATGCAGGTGATACCACGGGTTTCTCCTGGTATCAGGGGTTCTGGGAGTGGGTTGATGTTCTGCAGCACGGCAACATGTGGCAAGGGACTGAGAACAGAAGGGGCCACCCATTCTGTGCACTGCGTCTGCCAGAAGGCCTGGGTTTCACTCCACTTTGTGGCAAGGAGGACTCAGAAGCTGTACTGAGATTGTGGGTTGCTGCTCAGATGGCCAAAGGCATGATGTGCTTCTGGGCATGGAGGGTGACAGGCTTTGGGTCTGTAAGAGACTCTATTTCCAGGGAAGCCTAGTATGTGGCCATCAATTGCCACAGTAATGGGGTGTAGGCCAGAGTTAAGAAAGCAAGTTTCTTGTATCAGAAGCCAATGGGCAATATATGGGCACCATGAGGCATGAGATTGCTGAAGCATCCACAGTGAATGAGTCTCTAGCAGCTCTACTGCCTATTTTATAGCAATTTGGTCATAATCTTTTACCTAAATGACATGTAATTTTCAAAACTGCTGACTTCACTTGGCTAAATCTAGAACAGAGACTTGCTAGAACTCAACAATGCATCACAAAACATAGCACAAACACACTCCACCCAGTAGACAGCAGTTCAAAATGCATGCTTGCTATCAGACAGGTTCACAAATCCCAACAGGAAAAAGACCTGTGGTATTGGTCGTTGTTTAGACATCCTGGTCACAAGCCCAATTTGCTATGGCACATCTGCCTTTGCAGATAAAAATACTAATTAATACTTTCCCAGATAAATGATAAAATCTAGGGTCTCAGGGTCTTATCTCAAACTCAGTTTCTAATGGTTTCAATTTAAAACATAACGGTTTTATCACAATAAGACAAATTACCTGTATTGTTTGAGAAACTATTCATCATGAATGCCATTTGTTTTGCTAATCACATCACTCCCATTCTCTTTGGCCACAGGAAAGGTTGCTCAGCCTATTACTAGCCATTAATAAAATCCCAGGTAATAAACCAAAGTAATTGGTCAAAGGATTAAGCATATACCTTAATCTAGGTCAGCACCGAGTCTTTCTCTGGGATTTTATGTTTTATGGTTAGTGGAAAAAATAAGCTGTCTTCACTGAGGTCTTATAGTGGGATAACATAAACTTGCAATTATGTTTGCTGACACCTTGGGAAAGTTTATCTGCAGAAAGAGAGGATAAAACCATCCTGCAGAAAGGAACAGGGACAGATTCTAGATTGAAGGGATAGAAAGTAAGAGTGAGAGCCAGACAAAAATATAATGAACAATATACTATTAGTTCACAGATCCAGCACGGCCATTATCTGTTATTTAAAACAAAACAAAACAAATACACACACACACACGTACACTTGTTCAGGCTAGTTCTAGCTGGGTTTTCTGACTTGCCAAAAATCCCAGATCATCTATGTATTTTACTTGGAAAATGGGATAGATTTAGTGTGTAATTTGACATTTCCCCCTAATATTGTTTCTGCAAGAATAAGCTTACTAATTGATCTGGCTACTCAGGGTCTTGAGAAACTGAATTTAGCAATCATATATATAAAGGGTGAGTTTAAGGAGGGCTTGTTCCGTTTCTGGTCTTTATCCCTTTTGGGTTAGCATAATTTTTATTATTGTACATCTTCTTTTTATGAGATATAAGCAACATAAATCCAGAATCCGCCACTGGCATGCTTCTACTATTAATTATGTATCAAAAAATATTTGTTGAATGAGTTGATATAAAGCTAGAGCTGAGATAACCTTTAAAATGTAGGTTTATAAAATACAACTTATATTCTCTGAAATATCAGTGTCCAGTCTCACTTTTGAAAGCCCTTAAAAATAAACTATTTGATTCATTCAAGACATTTCAAAGAGCAACCATCTCAAATGGCATAAAAGTAAAGGTCATAAGCTCAAAACCTGAAACTTCAAAGGAAAATAAATGCCAAATATAGATGTATTTTTGTTTCTCTATAAATCACAGATTTTGTCTTTCCGGCATTTTATTTCCAGATAGCTAGTTTTATGAAAAAAATGTTAATGTAAAAGTTGAATTATGGATCTGAGACATAATGCAACTGGTAATGAAATCAAAATAAATATAATGGTAATACATTGTGCATATCTGCCTACCTATGTAATTTTATTATTCAGCAAAATAAAAATTTTAAATTACTAACACCACTTTTTAATATTCTTCTTTATTTATACCTAATCCATGCTATTGCATTACAAATAGATGTAAAGATATAAATATATAATAGCTGAAATGATCAAAATATTAGATATTCAATTTTAAAATTTCTAAGATACATGAAAATAAACTTTTATTTAGGTTTTCTGAATAACTTGTACGTGTATTTCCTATTTTATGTTTTCTCAAAGACTAAAGCTGGAGTATAATGCTATTGCTACTGTTCCACATTTCCACTGCTTTATTGTCTATATTATTTAATGTTTATTCATTACTTTGAATATAGCTTTAAAGTCATGCATTGAGATGTATAATATTAAAGGAGTTTTATTACATTCAAAGCCTTTTTAATCTTAGCTGAAAGTAAAAACAAAAATAGAGTCATTTAGCTCTAGCTCTGGACAAATGTTTTTAAATGAATTCTTCATTTTCTGAAAAGCAATTACAAGTGCAAGTAGTACTTTTCTGTCACTCAGATCTCAGAGTGTGAATCTATATAACACAACCAAGTAACTTAATACCATAATGTGCTGGGTTTGGTTCAAAGTTTAGGCATTTTTCTTAAATTAGCTGTTTGCAAGGAGCTCTGTGGGATGGAGATTTATGCTGATGGTCAATTCTATAATTTTTATAACTATACAGCACAGTAACATTAGTTTTTATGGGTGTTTCTAGATACAGTGAAGATTCTAAGGGTCCTTGGGAAAAGAGAGAATTGTGGAACTCCCAAGTATTTCCACATGCGTTATATGACTATGTCTGTCTCCTTTGCTAAATTAAGGACAATTCAAAGGCAGTAATTTCACACTTTTTGTAGTTGTTTCTCATAAAACCATGGAAAATGTTTTGCACATAGTAGTCCCTGAAACCACTGATGTGTTATCGACACAATTCAAACATATCTGGAACCTGACAATGATTAAGATAAAAACCTCATGTATAGAAAACTTACCTAATGGAACAGACAAACAATAAAATGGATGAAAGAAAGAAACCATCAATTCAAGACAATGATTAAAAGGATGAAAATCCTGAGCCAAATATCCAAACTACGTTTCTGTAGTATTCTGAACTTCTTCATACATGCCTTTTCTCAATTTCGGTTGCTCTGTACCCCATGTCTTGTGATCCAAAGTGCACGATTCAAACAAAATTATATAATTCATATGATGGAGTACAAAGAAAGATGGAAGCACAGAGAGACAGAAGGAAGGGAGGGAGGAAAGGAGGAAGGGAAGAAGGGAGGGAGGAAAGGAGGAAGGGAGGAAGGGAGTAAGGAAGGAAGGGAGGGAGGGAGGAAGGAAGGGAGGGAGGAAGGGAGGAAGAGAAGAAGGAAGGAAGGAAGGAAGGAAGGAAGGAAGGAAGGAAGGAAGGAAGGAAGGAAGGAAGGAAGGAAGAAGAAAGGAAGGAAGGAAGGAAGGAAGGAAGGAAGGAAGGAAGGAAGGAAGGAAGGAAAGAAGGAAGGAAGGAAGGAGAAATAGTGATGGAGGGAGGGAGGGTAGGCTGGCTTCTCTACCTGACTTCCACCAAATCAAATCATGACATTTTGCTGCTTAATGAGGTTGATGTAGACTGTTCTACTCAGGAATAAATTAAACTTGCGAGCTCCAGTTATTTTAGAAAAGATCTGTTTACCAATAGTGACTTAATTTGTGTATACCCACGTCAAAATGAAGAGAACTTTGGTAATTTTCCAGGTAATTTCATCACAAAACATAAGGAGTTTGGGTGATTTGCTCCATAATGACACCTTTTTCTGAAACTTGCAATCTGAACTGTTTTCTTTCTACACAGTCCTTCCAGTTCCTGCTTCCTTGCTTTGTAGATTTTGAACCCCTCTTTCCTATATCTAGTTATTCTTATTTCATGTTGCTTCAAATCTATCTGGCTGCTTCCAATACTAAGTCTTTACACATCTTTAGAAAATTAAGGCCTAAAGTATATTTTTTTCTTATTCTCCTAGAGATGCTTGAGTCAGGCAAAATAAAAGTAATATAAAATTATTATTAATTCAAATTTATATTAGTCTTTAAGGTCTAGAATTACTTTATGACCAAAAAAAAAAAAAAAAAGAATAGCAAAGTGAACTTTGGACAAATTTGGAACAAATATGAAGAAGAAGGCTCTTATGTGACACCTCCCATGGAGTTCACTCTTTCTCTCTCTCTTTTTCCCTCTTCACTGTTACTGTTCCCAGCATGGTAAGCTCAAGTTTTTTTTTAAGTACATGCTTTTTACATTGGGCCAAATAATAGAACACTCTCTGCTACTTACACCTTTACAAAACTTTATATATATATATATTTATATATATAGTTGTACATAGTTTTATATATATAGTTATATATATAGTTATTAGCAAAATTCTACTGTGTAATTTCTAAAGTTACAGTCAAAGTTGGTATGTCTTTCCTGAGTGAAATTTCTCCTGTGTGCTCTTGGCATCTAAGTAATGATTTACATGCACCAATAAAACACATAATTACAGACTCAGCAAATATAAATAAAAGGAAAAAGGTAGTCTTTATAAATATAAGGGAATAGTCCATCATATGCCATTAGTAAAATAAATAGAAAATATATTAGTGAAGTATTACTTTTAGAGTACCTGTCATTTTTTTCATTTCATAGACATGTATTTAGGATTTGCCATGTCAGGCCATGTGCCTGAATTTGAGATGTCATCATAAAGATTCTCATTTATTAAAAAAAAAAAAACTGTGAGTCAACATATTTATATGAGGGTGCTTGATCATGATTAAGAACCAGGAAACTTAAAGCTAGGTGAGCATAGCGGAAAACCTGCGTGACCTCAGAAAAAAAAAATACAGACACTTCAAACTGTGCTAATTTTATAGTCTGAAACTGTCTTATTATTTTAAACAACAAAAAAATGAGTAAGAAAGCAATTTATTTGCATGCATAATTTTCTGTATTTGAGTATAATGTATACTATTTGAGAAACTGTTCAACGAAAAATCACTTATTTGCCATCAGATAAAAAGCAATAACTTTTGTTAAAAAGGAATCAACAAAAAGTATGTATTTCAGAATAACTTGGTGATTAATTTTAACAAGATTTGTAATTATAGAGATTTACATGCTAAGCTACTTTAAACTGATATAAACCAAAAATGTGCATAAATGTCTAAAGGCACAAGTTCCATTACACCCAAATGTCAGTTATTTAAAAAATACATTTGCATTCATATGGTTGTCTGCTTTATAATTTACCATCAACAATCTGGTTTTTAATTTACATTCAACAATAACTGATTTACAAATTAACACTATCTCTGAAAGCCACACACATAGTGTTACAGATATTAAAAAACTTTATCCCAACCCAACCACCTCCACAGAAAGCCCTTGAGGAAGAATTCTATATAGCAAATAAGTATATGTATGTTCGTCTGTGTGTGTGTGTGTGTGTGTGTGTGTGTGTGTGTGTTTTAATTTCAACTTTTATTTTAAATACAGAAAATACACCTTCAGGTTAGTTTCACAGCTATATCGTATCCAGGTTGTGGGCATGTACCCAATAGGTACTTTTATGACTTATGGCCCCTCCTGCCCTTACTGCTCTAGTAGTGCTGTGTCTATTGTTCCCATGTTTATGTCCATATTTGCTAAACACTTAGCTCCCATTTGTAAGTGAGAACATGCAGTATTTAGTTTTCTGTTATTGCATTAATTTGCTTAGGATTATGGCCTCTAGCTCCATGTGCATGGCTGCAAAATACATGATTTTATTCTTTTTTGTGGATCCTTAACATTCCATGGTGTAAATGTAGCACATTGTCTGTATCCAATCCACCATCGCTGAGCATCTAGGTTGATTCCATGTCTTTGCCATTGTGAATATTGCTTTAATGACATAGGAGTGCACGGGTCCTTTTGGTATAATGATCTAATTTCCTTTGCATATATACCCAGTAATGGGCTTGGTGGGTCGAATGGTAGCTCCGTTTTCAGTTCTTTGAGAAATCTCCAAACTGCCTTCTACAGTGGCTGAACTAATTTACATTCCCACCAACAGTGCCTAAGCATTCCCTTTGCTCCAGCATCTTTGCCATCATCTGTTGCTTTTTGACTTTTTAATAACAGCCATTCTGACTGGTATGATATGACATCTCACTGTATTTTGATTTGCATTTCTCCTATGAATAATGATGATGAGCATTTTTCATGTTTTTCGGTCGCTTGTATGTCTTCTTTTGAGAAGTATTTGTTCATGTTCTTTGCTCAATTTTTAATAGGGTTGTTTTTTACTTGTTGAATTCTTTAAGTTCCTTATAGATTCTGGATATAAAATCTTTGCCAGATGCATAATTTGGAATATTTTCTCCCATTCTATAGGTTTTCTGTTTGCTCTGTTGATAGTTTCTTTTGCTGTACAGCAGTTCTAGTTTAATGAGGTACCACTTGTCTATTCTTGTTTTTGTTGCAATTGCTTTTGGTGACTTAGCCAAAGATTATTTGCCAAGGCCATTATCAAGAAAGGTATTTCTTAAGTTTTTTTTCTGGAATTTTTATAGTTTGAAGTTTTACATTTAAATATTTAATCAATATAGTTAATTTTTGTACATGAAGGGTAACAGTCTAGTTTCATTCTTCTGCGTATGGCTTTACTTGGCCTTGTCAAATGTCAGATGGTGGTAGGTGTCTGGCTTTACTTGAGTTTTCTTTCTATTCTGTTCCATTAATCTATGTGTCTCTTTTTCTAGTATTACATGCTGTTTGGTTACTGCAGCCTTATAGTGTTGTTTGAAGGCAGATAGTTTGACGCCTCCAACTTTTTCTTTTTGCTTAGGATTTCTTTGGCTGTTTGGGCCCTTTATTATTTCCCTATAAATTATAGAATAGTTTTATTTTCTAATTTTGTGAAGAATGACATAGTTCAACAGGGATAGCACCAAATGTGTAAATTGCTTTGGGCAGTATGGCAGTGTTAATGATATTGATTTTTCCAATCCATGAGAATGAAGTGTTTTTCATTTATTTTTGTCATCTCTGATTTCTCTTAATAGTGTTTTGTAGTTCTCCTTGAACAGATCTTTCACCTCCTTGGTTAGCTGTACTCCTGGGTGCATATTTCATTTTCTTTGTGATTATTATAAATAAGATTGTGTCCTTGATTGGACTCTCAGCCTGAGTGTTATTCATATAAAAATGCTATTGATTTTGCATATTAAAACCATTTTAAATCCTTTATCAGTTCTAGTAGCCTTTTGGTGGAGTCTTTAGGGTTTTCTAAATATAGAATTATGTCAACAATAGAGTTTTTTTTTTTGCCTTCTTCTTTTTTGATTTTGATGCCTTTTATTTCTTTCTCTTGGCTGATTGCTCTGGCTAGGACTTACAGTAATTTGTTGAATAGGAGTGGTGAGAGTGGGCATCTTTGTCTGGTTCCAGTTCTCAAAAGGAATGGCTCCAGCTTTTGCCCATTCAGTAAGATGTTGGTGGTGGATCTGTAATAGTTGGCTCTTATGATTTTGAAGTATGTTCTTTCAATGTCTACTCTGTGGAGGGTTTGTATCATGAAGGGATGTTGAATTTTATCAAAAGCTTTTTCTGCATCTATTGAGATCATCATATGGTTTTTGCTTTTAACTCCATTTATTTGGTAAATCACATTTATTGATTTCCATATATTGAACCAATCTTGCAACCCAGGAATAAGCCTACTTGATTGTGGCAAAGTAACTTTTCGATATGCTACTTAATTCAGTTTGCTAATATTTTGTTAATTTCTGTGTCTATGTTCTTTGGGGATATTGGCCTGAAGTTTTCTTTCTTTGTCATTCCTCTCCCAGATTTTGGGATTAGTCTAATTCTAGCTTTGCAGATTAAGGGAAGAGTCTCATCTCAACTTTTTTGGAGTAGTTTCAGTAGGAATGGTACCAGTTTTGCTTTATACTTCTGTTTGAATTCAACTGTGAATCTACCTGATCC
Organism: Symphalangus syndactylus; assembly: GCF_028878055.3. Taxonomy (NCBI): domain Eukaryota; kingdom Metazoa; phylum Chordata; class Mammalia; order Primates; family Hylobatidae; genus Symphalangus; species Symphalangus syndactylus. The sequence goes on along the minus strand of NC_072423.2, from coordinate 18,581,829 downwards.
AGGCTTTTTCTTGATTGGTACGATTTTTTTTATTACTGATTCAATTTCAAAGCTCAGTGTTGGTCTATTCAGGCTTTCAATCTCTTCCTGATTCAATCTTGAGAAATTGTGTGTTTATAGGAATTTATCCACTTCCTGTAGATTTTCTAATTTATGTACATAGAGTTGCTCATAGTATTCTCTGAAGAACTTTTTTTATTTCTATGGGACAAGTTGTAATTTCATCTTTGTCATTTCTGATTGTGCTTATTTCATCTCTCTTTTTAATTCTTTTTGCTTTATCTGTCTAGAGGTCTAATCTTGTTTAATTTTTTCAGAGAACAAGCTCTTGGATTCATTGATATCTTGAATAGACTTTTGAATCTCAAATTTTTAAGTTTTTCTCTAGTTTTAATGATTTCTTTTTCTTCTGGTAGCTTTGTGGTTGTTTTTTTTTTTTTTAACTAGTGCTTATAGGTACAAAATTAGAATGTGAATTTGAGGTCTTTATGAATTCTTCATGTGAGGAAGGTGTTTAGGGCTATAAACTTTCTTCTTAACCCTGCTTTAGCAGAGTTTTGGTAAGTCGTGTCCCTATTTTTATGAATTTCAGAGAATTTTTAAAATTTCTTCCTTAACTTCAATATTTAAAGTTATTCAGGAGCAAGTTATTTTATTTCCATGTATTTATGTCGTTTTGAGAGATCTTCCTGATATTGATTTCTATTTTTATTGCACTGTCTTCCTACTGTATGCTTTGTGTGATTTCTATTTGTTTTATTTAGATTTTCTTTATAACCAGGCATGTAGTTGATCTTAGAATATGTTCCATGTGCAGATGAGAAGCATGTGTATTCTCTAGTTGTTGGGTGGAGTGTTCTGTAGATGTCTATTTGGCCCAATTGTTCAAGTATCAAGTTTACATATAGAGTTTCCTCATTAGTTTTCTGCCTTGATGATTTGTCTAATTCTATCAATGGGGTATTGGAGTCTTTCAAAATCATTGTGTAAGTTTATGTGTTTCATTGGCCAAGAATAACTTATTTTATGAATCTGGGTGCTCCAATGTTGTGTGCATATATATTTAGGATAGTGAAGTCTTCTTTCTGGTTTGTAGTCTTTATAATGGTAATGGTTTTCATTGTGTAAAAAATATTTTGAATGTACAAAAATCCATCGATATTCAACAATGTTAATTTTGGCCAGTGTATCAAGTAGTAGTTACATATTAAGTCCTATTTCCAATGAGTTAATAATAATGTGCTAATAATACTAGGATGGCTGGAATTAAAATAAGGGAGAAAAAGAAGAAAAATATGGTGATGACTAATTTCTTAACATGGGCATCTTTGAGAAAAAGAAAGGGAGTGTTGAATCAAAGATGTCATTATTTTCACATAATTTCCCTTCCTGATACTGTATGCACTGAGAAATTGAGTTTACTCAACCCCCAAAAGATTGAGTCATCCCATTATTTGTAATAATAATATTAAAGTAATTATTATTGTTATAGTTGTTGCTTTATGTCTGGAGTTACCAAGTTAAGGTGATCTATGCCACATACCTATTAACATGTATCATCAATTGAATGTATTATGTTTTTACAATCTGGCTTGAGAGAAAAATTATTTGTCAGAAACTTTATATTTTGCATTAACAAACTTTGTTCCACAACCCAGAAAATCATTTGGCGAGTCAAATTGGGGTGATTATTCCTGAAATCAACATTCAGTACTGAAAAGCCACATACTTGTCTTCATAAATGTTTATGTTGTGATATAGAGATGAATGTTGAGCACTTGGCAAGATAAATGACAGAGAATATATTTATACTTAGCTCTGCTGACTTTGCTGGTAGAACCAGAACTTTTGGGTATTTATAAGTTCTCAAAAAGAGATTGCCTTTCTATGACAACCTCAGTGAGAGGAGTCTAATAACAAAAAAGCTTAATTATTGTTAAAAATAAGGAAAGTCATCAATAGCTGGCATGAGAACTGCCACTTCATTCTGAAGTTAAAAAAAAAAGAAGTTTTCAATACTTAGAATGTTTGTCTCACCATAGTAGCAATTGAATAAAGGACTAACAATGTGTCTTATAAAGAGTTAATCATGAAGAAAGAATAGTTTTGTATCAGAGTAATAAGCTCATAAAGTTGAGAAGTAATGGACCAATTCTCTGAAAGAATACAGGGTCTTAGGAAGTTGAAGCCTTTTATCGCACAGGCAAATATTTGTGGAGTGAAGAAGGCCAGAAAAATGTCACTGTTTGGGTAGCAGATATTCAGAGTTGCCTGAGAATCTAAACTAGAAAATAGGAATGGAAATTGAAACAATTAAAGAGCAAATCCTAAAGTATTGGTTTTAAAATCAGTGCGAAATTATACATATCCATAAAGGAAAAACAGATAATCAGATCTAAATGTTCAAAATTTAGCCACACCTTTAAGTTAAGAGGGCAGTTAGTAATAGAAGCACCAGGAAAAAAACAAAAAAGTAATTTCCTAAATCCAAAGTAGTCAGGCAGTTAGTTTCAAAATGTAGCCATTGAGTATGGTCACTTGAGGTGGAATTCAGATTGAATGCCAGTCTCTTGATTATAAGGAGACAAAACACAACCCCAGCCCTGAAGTAACAAGGACATAGAAGAGAATCAAACATCAACCTTTTCAGACCAAGACACAATTTCTAAAACTGCATTATAAGGCAAGTACTTGACCAATAAAGGTAGGTATGAACTAAGATATTAAATTAGGAAAACAGCGTGGAGCTGATTTGCAGTCACTGCTAGTTAGACTGGTACAGTTTCCCATTATTAGTATCAGTTTGTGAGAGGCTGAAATATTAATTGTGATGTGGGAATAAACAAAGAATACCAACATGACAACAAGTGACAACTATTTATTAGGAGCTTGCTAAAGCAGGGAAGTTAGCCACAATCACTTTAGTTTGACAAAGACACAATGGCAGGCAGGAGAGTGGGGAAGTTCTAAAGGTGAAAATAAAAAGCGAAGGCTTTAAGCATGCCCTGATTCCAAGATGTTGGCACGGGGAAGCTGGAGATGGGCTATCTAACAGGAGCCGGCCAACTTATGTGACTGTTTAGAGTTGTGTATTTTGTTTTCTCTGATGCTAAGTTGGAAATGGAGGCAACAACTAGGGAAGTTAGCCGTTTTTACTCAAGCCCTGGTCGCTAATTTGGAGCTGATTGTCACAGAGGTCTTGTTTGGCTTCCTAGGCTGGCTGCAGAGGTTGTGTGTCAGAGATCTATTGTCCTATAAGATCTGGCTGTGGTCTCTGTAGTCAATCTCCCAGTGAGTTCATGGCTTTAAATATAGGATGCAGAAATCAAAGGAGAAAAGATAGAACTAATGGGTCACACCCCTGTCAATGGAAAAAGTGTTGGCACACAGTAAGTGGCAATCTGGGAGTTCCTAAACAATAATCAAGAACTTTTATCCCTAAAAACAATGATGAGAGCCAGACACAATATAATTCTTAGAAGACACCATGTGCAGCAAGAGGGTCATAGGAAGGAATGGGGACTAGTAATAAGGCAAATATGAAGAAAAAGAATATTCTTCCATTATTGGGTTTCAGGAACAGAGTATGATATTCTCACTATAAATATATGTTAGGTAATGCATATTCTAATTAGCTAGATTTAACTATTCTACAATGTCTAAGCACTTCAAAACTTCATGTTTTACTCTGTAAGTACACATAATTTTGTCTCTCAGTTTAAAATAAATGTGAATAAAAACAGATTGTGAGTATTTATGATTATATGGTTGCTACAGCACTAACCTATCGATTCCTAAAAACCAAAAGATTGGAAATCGACTTAATGTGTACAATGACGGTGGGTTTGCAGAAAAGGCTGACCTAATCCTGGTGGCAAGAACCACGTGGATATAGTCCCAGAGAGATTTCAGAAGGCAGGACTTTACAACTCAGCAGACATACAGAACAGTTCAAAGTTGTTGGTTGAGTTTTCCCACCTCATGAAGCTTAGGATCAATTCTGAGAAGGGAAAGATTATGGAGAAAATTCTAGTTGACATAACTAAACTTTCAGTAACTTTAAAAAAAGAAAAGAAAATTCATGAATTCATTGTATATTACCCTGAAGTGACCAGATTCATTTTCTGCTTCCTAGAAGAAGTGAGGCTTTTAAAGTAATTAAGCTCTGTTAAATAATTTTTGAAGTCGCATTTTGTAGAGTTGAGTTGATGGGTTGTGGAAGTCATCACCATTATTTATCGTATAAATGCAACATTCTCCTGGTGGAAGGAGGGATGTCCTTTAGGAATGCATCACCACACTCAGTTTTGGTGAAAATAATGAAGTTCTCCTAAGTACAAAGGAAAATAAATCATAAAGAAGAAGTTTCCTTATAGTAATGTTATTTTGAAGTCCATAAAGCAAGCTTTTTTTAAATTATAAAATTAATATAAAAACTTCATAGAAAATTCAGAAACCACAATAATGAAGAATGAAACATAGCTCCTAAAATATGACCCCAAAATGGAAACTTACAAATGATCATTTTTTAGATTTCAGCAAATCTGCCAAAATTAGCTTTAGGAGGATTACTCCGGAAAAACACCGAGATCCACTTTACTCATGGTGGAATTTGGCAAACACTAATAGCTAATCTGCTTCTCTCAGAAAGAGCTACCCTTCAGATTCATTTGGAAATGGTCTGACATGTGCTCTCTCCCTTTTGCACATGAAGACATCAAAAGCTCTTAGAAAGCCTGTGGTAAGCAAACCTGACTAAATTACTTGCATTATCAGTCAATTTAAGCGTCATAAGTGAATGGGAGAATATGGCAAAGAACATAAAGAAGAGGGAGTGTGCACTAACAGCCCAACGGGCAAGCATGTGTACTTGCGTACAGACCTGAGAACAAGCAACGAGGAGCACACACAGGAAAACACGGCTCTAAGAATCATAAGTGCTTCAATCCCAAAGAAGAAAATCACACACAGTGGCTGATGATTCTTTGATCAAAATTTACATGTAAACAAGAAAGAAAATACAAGGTCTAGTCAGACATTTTGCTTAAATTTAGAAAAATGGGTATCAAAAATTTTAGATAACAAATGAGAATAGCTCTATGGTTCAGTTTAAAACTGAATAAAGGGTCAGAAAATATAATTGCAAATTAAATAAAAAGTAAAATTCAGAAAATACAAACAAAATTAATCTCTGTAATGAATGAAAGTGAGATGAATGTGAAAAGCCCAATGAGCCCACATAAGGGATTCACAATTTTTTAAAAGCTTGAGTAATACACTGGAAGAGGAATTAGTAACGGAGCACACATGTAAGAACAAGGTACAGAGATTCTGAGATTTTTTTCAAAGCTTAACTAATAATATGAAATTTAGGAAAAAATAAACGTGTATCTATCCCCTAAACAACAAAAAGAGCCATTATTTGTTGGGGACAGAACCAATAACCTCCATGTAGCTTCCGTCTCCTGGAAAAGATGTAATTACCTCAAATTTACAAAGGGCAGATTAAAGCTAGGTACAATGTGATTGAAGGCCAGGTTGTTGGAACACTAGAAAGAAGCAATTAAATGAGTTTATAACTTTCTCTATTTAAACCCTTTTCATTTAATAAAATGAGACATACTTTCAAACTTTCAAAGGATCATAGACAACAATTAAGATGGGCAACAATTTCTGATTTTTAATAAGGGATAAAAGTGGAATAGATACATAATAAATACAACTTCATACAAGGCAAATTTCAGAATATACAAACTGGCTAATTAAAATTCATCTTCTGATATATATTAGAAATAATTATGAAATTGTTACTAGATAAACTCTGAGGAAGAAAATGGTAAACACCGAGTACACAGGCTTTGTTAAGACTTAGGAGTTCTGGACTGAGTGCTGCTGGAGAAAATTCACAAACGTATATAGATCTGAGCGTTTTCTTCCTCATCCAAATCTTTTCTACTGTTGAAAAGCTGTCCGTGTGTCCCCAGATACGAGATGTACCCCATCACAAAAGAACACACGTCTCCACATCACTTCTTCCTTTCTGGGTCTCTCTTTCTTTTATATATTTAATAATAACCTAATTTCTTGAAATTTCCTTCTTGCCTACTTTACTTCATTTATTTGTCTTTCTCTTCTCAAGAAAACCTTCTCATTAAAAATTCAAACCGAGCAACTACATGTTTATAAATACCCAGCCTGGCACATTCTTCCTCTCCCCTATGTAGAAATCAGTTTTAGCTTTTTCCACAGAATTCTCTTTTTGACTGTTAGACTTAAGTAAGAAAGAATGTGTTGGGGCATCTTGTATTACTGTATCAAACTTTCTTCCTACATGCCATGATAATGTCTTCTCCATTGAGAGCAAGTTTGTAGGGAATCCCATTGATGGCTAGTCAATGTTAGTATGTATTTTCTAACTTTCTATATTTTCTCAAGACCAGTTTTCAGCAACTTTAGGAAGTTTAAAATAGTAGATCATTTATTATTTTAGAATAGATCCATTTATCATTTTCCCAAAGTAGGATATTATTCACAAGGTACACCTAAAATAAAATTCCAAGTCTTCAGTATATTAAAAAAGGCAATGTGGGGGATAAAATGACAAATAGTACATATATGTTAAACATTAGAACCCCACTTTTGACAACACATATCCAAAGACTTCATAATCAAAGGGCACCTAAAATACATTGATAAGTGGCTTGTCACTTAGAGACAAATGTTCAGCCTGCAGTAGGAATGTAAATCTTACAAACCAATATAAATTATAAATGAAATTATTCTTCTAAAAATTTTGATAGATAGAGCAGTGCATTATAATTCAACCTTAGTTGTTTTTGCTGTTGTTATTGTTCCCCTAGTATACACTATAATGGTTTAGGAAAGGAAAAGGGATAGGCATTTTTTTTTCAGTAACAGCACAGATAGATAGTAACTATAGTAGTCATCACGGTGATATTATAGTATCTGTGCTACAATTTAATTCTGCTGCGTTAGCATGAAAGCAGCCACAAGCAAAACATAAACAGGCCATCATGGCTGTGTTCAAATAAAACTATTTGCAAAAAGAGGCACATGCTGTATTTGTCACATAAGCCATAGTTTTCCAAACACTGATTTAGGACTATAAAATGTTTTGGATCTATAAAGAACTATTTATTACTCCTGGGTCATTATTGCACAAAAATAATTGTGTTCTTATAAATGCTGTATTGGAAAATCCTGATATTTTGAAAAAAACTTTTTTTTAACAATGATGCTATTCCTAAAATATTAAGTATTATGTTTTGTATATATTTTATAAAATTAGGACACGTTTATGGCTGTAACTTCTTGATATTTGCCATGATTGTGTTAGGGAGTTTCACAATGTTTAGGCTAATTTTGCCATCAAAGGATATTTGTTTTTCCTGGGCTACTTAACATTTTCCAAATAATATAGCATATTCTGGTAAACTTGGTAAGGCTCATTAGCTGGATTGCAAGTTCCTTGAAAACAGGAGGGAGTATATATTATAACTCTTTTATATGCCACATGGTAACTACCACACAATAATGCTTGATTTATTACTCTTAAATCAATGATTTAAGAGTAATTTTTCCTTTTAGGTGTCTAAAAAAAGCAAGGATCTTCTATTTTGGGGCAGAGGTTTAGTATGGATGTTATTTTTGTGTGACAATAAAAAGAAGAATATCCATTCTGAAATTTCAAGCCACATAAACATAATCACAAAACAGTCAACAACATAATTCTAAGGTAACTATTGAAACAATATTACATTGCCTAATTATGTGTGCCAATTTTTCTGCAATATTCCATCTTTAATTTGTAGCAGGTGTTAATAAAATAACAAAAACAACAACACATTCCCAAGATTTACTGTAAATCATCTCTACCAGAGAAATATTCATATATATTTCATCTAAATTATTGCAGAATACAGATTGCTTTGTTCTCCTAATCTGAATTCAGTGTTACAGTTACAATAAGCTTGTCCGTTTTGAAATGCTGAATTGTCCTGATTATTTCTACTCTGGAGTTAAATACATGTAATGTTCATCCATTAAGAGGTTCACCCCTCAGGCAACTTCTTATTAACTTTGTTTCTGGTCATCTTTTAAAAAATTGCTATACAATCTTTATGACAACCTTTTAGAATGACTAAAAATTCAAGTTCCAAATAGGTCTTTAAAGCAATTTTATGCACATGCAAAGAATCATCCTTATGGGCCTTTATATGTTGAGAATAGCCAACTTTAGATATCAATTATATTGTATTTATTTACTGCTGTATCTACAAGTTGTATATATGTATATATGCTCATATTTCCTGTGGTTAATTTAAGATTGAATATATTGCTGCTCTCCAAAATTGTTTTAAAGTAATTGATAATAATTTGAAGCAATCGAGAATACATTTCCAGCCAGTACTTCCAAAAACATAATGTCTCATCTTTGCTTATTTTATAATAAGTGTGCAAGAAAAACAATAATGCCTATTTAAATTGGGTGTATTTTTAATTGTGTGACTCATTAGGATAATTTAAATAATTTCTAGTTTTCTCCTCATTATGGTATACAGACTTAACATCAAATATTTCACTGAAACAATAATTTAAACTCCAAATCAGTTTATTGTTTTATATGTATTTGTGTCAATGCAAATGGGCAGAATATGCCAAAGAGAGCAGCTTAGGCTGACAAAGCTATAAGTGGCCAGAACTGAGCCACTCTTTCTCCTCTATGCAGCCATAAAAAATGACGAGTTTATGTCCTTTGTAGGGACATGGATGAAGCTGGAAACCATCATTCTCAGCAAACTATCGCAAGGACGAAAAACCAAACACCGCATGTTCTCACTCATAAGTGGGAATTGAACAATGAGAACACTTGGACACAGGAAGGGGAACATCACACACCAGGGCCTGTTGTGGGGTGCGGGGAGGGGGGAGGGGGAGGGATAGCATTAGGAGATATACCTAATGTAAATGATGAGTTAATGGGTGCAGCACACCAACATGGCACATGTATACATATGTAACAAACCTGCACGTTGTGCACATGTACCCTAGAATTTAAAGTATAATAATAATAAAAAAAGAGTGCTTACTTCATAGGAGTGACTGGCAGTTTGGAGGGAGGTCCAAGGCGAGTGAAGGAGTTGGGGAGTTTGGGAGCACACCAACCAGGCCACAGGGTTATGAAGCCTGAGCAGTCCGAAAGTCTTGGGGGAGGTGAAAAGAAGAGTAAGTGGCAGGAGATAGGGGTTACTTTTAACATATAAGAGTCCAAATTCATTATTGTTCATGTATATATTAAGGTTCATCCTCTATTTTGTTCTGATAACACACTTTCTAATTGCACTTAATCCTAGGTCACAAGTGCTGCTACTGTGTTGAGGAGGATGGATAGCAGTGTTCAAACAACTTCAAGATAATTAATTCATTCGTTCATTTGCTTATTCATCAATAGGTTCTGTTGAGCATTTCTATATTCCACGCATAGTGTAAGTACTGGGATGAAGGCTTTGTTTAGTCAGAGAGAGAGACAGAAAAGAGAAACAATAATTATAATTCAGTTTGCTCAGGACTATAATATGCACACAGAGATGTCTAAATACAGATGAGGTATCTGCTAACTGGCAGGCAGAGAAGGATTCAGAGAAGAGGTGAATTGAATTCTGAAAGATTTATCTGTATTTACAGGTTTAAGGTTGGTTCTTTAAAGTTTCAAAATTAATACAAATTTATATTTGTATACACCTGCTATATTCAAACTAGCTTTTGTTCTCCATTCCCACAGCAAAATGTGTGCAGGGGTACCCATGGTAAAATAATGCATATTCTCTAATTCCGCCTTACAAATATACATTAAACCTCTTTTTCCTGGAAAACTCCCTAATTCCAATATTATTAAACTCACATTAATACATAAAAAAATAGTTGACTTTCAGATAGGATAATCAATCATCTGCCACTAAATTTTCAAAAAATTTTACAGGACAACATATAGATGGTAAATAATTCCACAGCTGTACTAGGTATTTCAGAAACAAATTCACCACATACAATATTGAAGAATTTTCTCCTCAATACAGTGTTTATGATAGTGATTTAGAAATCCCCCTAATGCCTGAGGCATGCTTTACTGCGTAGAAATGTTCCCACTGATGAGGGAAAGAGAAAGTTATACGTATTAACCTGACAAAGAGAATATTCACAGTGACTTTAAGAGTCAATCTAAAAGGTTACATCTTATCTCCCTCCTTATATTCTGTAGATGCTTGGAGCGAACCTTGAGAAAGATGAGTTTTATGAACTAAAAAGCTGAGCAGTACAAGCAAAAAAAAAATAAACAAAATAGTGGGAAGTATTTGCTTAGTTACATCAAACTCAAGTGGATGTTTGTTACAGTAGTTATTACCACATTGTGCCTCTATGACTGCATAATTCATTAAATTTTATTTGTATGTATGATTTGTCTAGAGCCAGTGACATTGTTAATAATTAATTGGAAATAGGTTTGTGTTTATGTTCAAATAATATATATATAAGTTTAAATAATATAGAAGCTTATATTAATTTGCATTAATAAAATATTAATATAAAAATAGTTTAAGGCCAGAAAAGATAGATTCAAGTAGTTAGAAAGAGGATATTAAATATTTCTAATCAAAAAATAATAAAAGTTTGAGATGATGAATATGTTAATTGCCCTGATCTGATCACTGTACACAATATCACAATATCACTATACTCTGTAACTCTATAATAATTATGTCAGTTAAAAATATAAATTAAAAAAACTAGAGCTTATGAACAGGAAATAAATAAGACTACTGGAATTTTTTTATTCATTTTTGAAGAGTTAATACATTGTCCAACTTCGAGACATAAAATATTATATCTGTTATCACATTTTATGACAATGTGCCTTCTGAATAAAATTTTGCTCTGACGTAAAAACACTGGATTTACATATCTCCCTTACTACGCAAAAGGGCTGCCATAAAGAACCACACTATCTAGATGGAAACTCGCAGTTTCTTCCTCTCTTTGTTGCCCTTAAATAGAAATTGCTTCATCTTTCTTCCTTCTGTGCTTTTCAGTGCCACAGTCAGTTCTGTTACAAGTCAACAGAGCAGTGAAGATGCTGGTCTATTGTTTAGAAAAAGTATAATCCTCAAACAGTTATTTATCTTCATTTTATTTCTTGTTTTGGATAGCAGCAAAAACTTCAACATGGTTGTATACTTTGTAGTGAGATCATGGCCAGAAAGTCAGGAGGCAAGCTGAGAATATTTTATTGTCTGCGCAAAGCTAGAGATCATACTGAATAATGAAGAGATAAGTCAAACCTGAAGAGCGACTTAAAATTGCAAGGAACTTGATGTTAGTAACACTACTTATTTTGCAATTATCCAGAATAATTTTAGCAGATGGGAATGATTCCCCACTCCCCGACTAAAGAACAAGAACATAGGTATTCTTGTATTGTAAAAGTGACCATTGGTGAGTGTAGTTTGTAAGAGTATTTTTAAATGCTTATTACATTTTTAATGATTAAATGGATATGCTGGTGTTCAATTCCTTTTAACAATTTTTTAATCCATGCAATCTGAGTTTGAGAACCATCTGCTATATATCCCCTTTCAAATAAACCGAATATCAAATTGAAGAAAATCTTTTTCCAGTAAGACCCAGATTTAACAGAGCAGGTAAACTAGGAATAAAAAAGACAAAATCTTCAAATGGTAGAGGGTGAGAAGGTCAGAGGAAGAAGATCTCAGAAAGTAGTGGATCAGCAAAATAAAATATCTAAAAGTAAGCAGTGCCTTGGAAAGTAGGAACTGTGGTTCTCTTGGAAACACAGGGCTTGGACAAGTCTCCTTGAAGCTGGCTGAGGGCTGACAGAAAAAGAACAGACTGCCCAGAGAGACCAAATTTAGAGTCTTTAATAACAGAGGACAGAGCACTTGAGCCATGAACACTGACACAGGAGGCTCTCTCATTTTCCCTTCTGCCCAGGTAAAGGCACCTAGTAGTGCATGGGAAGAGATAAACAATTGTCATATAACCCACCTATAGCTGATAAAAACATACAAGAAGAATGTGAGACCAAACAAACTAAATGTTTAACTAATTTTACCAAAAAGCTAAGAGAAATAAAAAATAACACAAATAACAAAAACAAAAGTTCTCAGAGTTGAGAATATCAGACAAGAAGAATTTGTTTGAAGGAAAACTGATACACTTAGAGAAAAATTATAAAACGAAAAATTTCAATATATCATAAGGGGAAACTAAAAGGCATATAAAGATCAAACTTATAGCACAAAAAGTGCGGTAATTAAAAGAGAATAGAAAAGTGGAGGAAATAAACATGAGCAAAAAATAAACAAAAATCCTTCAGGGTGAAAATGGATGATGTAGAAGACGGCCAAAGAAGGTTGTATTAGGACTGGCTACATGATTTGTGGGGCCCAGTGCAAAATGAAAATATGTCACCCTTGTTCACAAAGTAGGAAAAAATTACCATTAAAGGTAATATAACATGAAGCTTTTATGATTTCTCTTGAGGTCTCTTTCTCAATCAGTGTTGGTGTTTTTTATTTGCTACTTAATGTCATGATCCCCTGGGCATGGGGGATCTAGTGAGGTCAGTGCAGACTCTCACAGTGCCTGGCAGCCATCAGGCTCCTTGTTGATAGTGGTTCATTGAGTGGGATCCCCCACTTTGCAGCCACTGAACCAATAAGCTGCCTAGGTGGGTAGCGAAAATCCAACTTGGCATCACTTTTTCCCATAACCAGTCATTCTAACTGGCAGCAGAGGGGTTAATGCAAGAGTAGGCTACCTCCTTGCCAGACTCACTGGGTAACTTGGAAGGGTTGGCAAGAGGCTTACCCAGCCGGTCGCCTGTCCGATGGCCCAGGGTGTTTCTGCTCCTGCCACACTCCGAGATCCAGAGATGCATGTGTCTGATGCTGACTTTCTCTGATCCTGCTCTGTCTGTTCAGTCCCCTGCCAAGTGCAGGGACCGCAGCAGTCACTTGATGTGTGTGGGGAGAGATGGCTGGGCTGTGCAGGGGGAACAGAAAGATGGAGAATCTGATGGCCAAGAACCCATCCTGGGGAGTCAACTGAGGCCTCAAGGGCCCTACACATTCTCCATTGTCCGGTCTGACTTCACTTATTCAATACAAAGTAAAATCTAGAGTCATTAAGACATCAAGGACATCCAAATGCCAAGCATGAGGTCCTTCTAAGTGTGGGTTTCTGCACAACTGCAATCATTGGACACCCACGAAGCTGGTTCTAAATGGGATATTAATTAGTGGAGTCCCCAAAACAGAAAAGCAGAGAAATAGGACACAATATGCACTTAAGAGAACAATTATCTAAAACTTTACTGAAAATAATTGAGCCTACATACAAGAAGGCAGAAGGTGTAAATGAGAAATCAGCTCATGATATTCAACAGTAAGAGACAGACTCAGTAAATCTTCCCAAATTTCTCCTAAGAGTAAGAAAATCAGATTGTCATCAGATTTCTGACAGCAACATTTTATGCCAGAAAGCAAGAAAATAATATTTACAAAATAGCCAAAGAAAGAAAAATGTAAGTCAAGGATTTTTAGATTCAGCTAGGCTATCCTTCAATAGTAAAGGGCACAATAAAATCAGTTATAAATATGCAAAATTTAAAGGAATATTTGTATCTGGCTACAATTCTATGGTTTAGAATAAATGAAATAAATATTTCATGACCAGCCAATATGCTAGGCCACACAGGATTTTTTAAATTATCCCTGTCATCTTGTCAATGTTTGCTTTACTTATTTTGAGGCTATGCTATTAAGTATATAAAAGTTTAGAACTCTATCATCTTTGTACATTTAATATCTTATCATTTATTACTTTACCAATTTGCTAAGTTGTGTCAATTAGTAAAATATAAACATTGAAGTAAACATTTTTTAGAGTACTATGGAGCTCTGAGACTTTATGCTATGTCATAATTTTAGATGAACTGTGGTGTTACAGTGCAAATCTTCTTAATAACATATTCCCACTCATTGGAGGAAACAAAAAATAAAACGATTGAATTCATGGAGATAGAGAAATATTTTTAAATGCTCTCTACTGCAAAAATTTTATATTTTATCATATTTCAATTAAACTTCTGAAGTACGGCATATAAGAAAAACATAATGCAAGTTAAACAATGGGTCTAAATCATAAGCAAAAGTCTCATAAATTATATTTATATTGTTAAGTTAAGGACTTCGTTCTACACTAATTCTCCAAATGTATGTATACTCCCTCTGCATATAGATTTAAAATACTCAAGCATACCACAAATATATATACACTTTTTAACTTGTATTTGTTTTAGGAAAAATAATTCCGATTACTGTATAGTCTTCAAATACATGACTGGATTTTTAAACAGTTTAAATCAAATAAATTACTCACTAATCATACTTCTAATGATTTCCTCATGGAGTGACATTTATAGAAAATGTCAAAAGTATTAATTTGCCAAAAGGAAAATTAGTAATGCTTCTTAACTCACTATACATTCATTCTAAATCAAGCTGTTTTATGTTAATAAGAAAATGCCATGTAATTATATTTTAGACATGCAAGTAATTCCATAAGGCAATACGAGATTGGTTCTACCGAGTAAAAATAATGAAAACAAAGCATCAACTTCATAATGTGAGCAACTATTTAACATGATATATTGCAATCTCCATCTTTAATTATAGCCTGAAAATTGTTTTGAAATTCATACTTCTTTCAATTTAAAATAATACATTTTAATAAACTACTATGTTTAAACTTTTCATTTTAAATAAGGAGGAATATTATATAACACAAAATGTTAAAGTTATTCTGTTTTCATGTTCAGTGAAGTATTGCATTTTTATATTTTCCTTAGTATGATATTTGGAAAAACAAGGAGAAGCTCAGATTTATGAGGAAAATTAAGATATGTTGTTACACAATTTTTATCTTTCTTAGTAAAAACTATGTGTTGGTGGCTGTATTAGTCCATTTTGTGTTGCTATAAAGTAATACATAAGGCAGGGTTTGTTTTGGTCACAGTTCTTCGGGCTGTAAAAGAAGCATGGAACCAGCATTTGCTTCTGATGATGGCCCCAGGGCTGCTTCCACTCATGGCAGAAGATGAAGGGAAGCCAGCAGGTGCAGAGATCACATGGCCAGAGAGGGATCAAGGAAGATGGGAGGGGAGCAGTGGTAAGCTCTTTTTAAACAACTAACTCTTGGGAACTAATAGAGTGAAAACTCACTCACCCCCACCCAGGAGGGTATTAATCTCCTCGTGAGAGATTTGTTCCCATGACTCAACCATTAGGCCCCACCTCCAACACTGGGGACCAAATTTCAATATGAGGTTTGGGAAGACAAATATCCCAACTGTAGGGTGGCTATATATATATTTTAAGCTAAATTGCTACAAAGAAACATATTTTTAGTAATATGATACAACTTAGAATGTTCCAGTTAATTAAATGTAAGTAGATGTAAAAGGTTTATTGCTTCAATATAGTTAATCTTTCCTAAGGTGTTCCAGCCATTAAAATAAGTAGTAAAGCAGTATAGTAGGCGGAGATTTTGTTAATGGAATAAGAAACGAATTCATAAACAATATCATCTGTTTTATTTTAACATAATTATTCCCATCAAATTGAAACCATAACTTTTTCTCCTGATGGAAATTAAATGTTATAGGAAGTGATGTGGACATTACCATCACCCAATATCTGAATCCTTTCCTATGCATGGTCAGCAAATATTTGGCTCACTCATTCCTCCATTTATAAAAATAAACACGAGATATTCTTTTTCTTCATAACCCTCAACGTCTAGCCCATGCCAAATGAGGGGTCAGTGATGTGAAGAAGGAAAGTTGTGAGAACTTCATTTTGGCTAGAGTGCTACAAGCACCACATTTCATGAATAGCAGACAAGCTTAATGGAGTGGGACTGGTCTGGCTGTGACAGAATCAGGTAATAGCTTTAGATTTTCAAAATACTCTTATGTCTTCTTTTGATAAGAGTCTGTTCATGTCCTTTGCCCATTTTTTAATGGGATTACTTTTTTTTCTTGTTGACTTGTTCCAGTTACTAATTGATTCTAGACATTAGTCCCTTGTGAGATACATATTTGCAAATGTTTTCTCCCATTCTGGAAGTTGTTAACTTGTTTACTGTTTGCTTTGTGATGCAAAAGCTCTTCAGTTTAAGTCCCATCTGTCTATTTTTGTTTTGGTTGTATTTAATTTTGAGGTCTTAGTCATAATTATTTGCCTAGGCCAATGTCCAGAAGAGATTTTCCTGTATTTTTTCTAGGATTTTTATAGTTTCAGGTCTTACAGTTACATTTAAGGCTTTCATCCATATTGAGTTAATTTTTATATGGTAGGAGATAGCGGTTCAGTTTTATTCTTCTGCATATGGCTAGACAGTTTTCCTGCCACCACTTATTTAATAGGGAATCTTTTTGTCAATAATATCAAAGATCAGTTGGTAACATGTGTTTGGCTTTATTTCTGGGCTCTCTATCCCATTTCTACTGGGCATCTATCCAAAGGAAAAGAAATCATTTTATCAAAATGAAACCTGAATTTGTACGTTTATCACCGAAGTATTCATAATAGCAAAATCACGGAATCAACCTGAGTGTACATCAATGGCTGAGTGGATGAAGAAAATGTGATAGATATACACTATAGATACTATGTAGCAATAAGAATAAATGAAATATTGTCCTTCACAGCAACATAGATGGAGCTAGAGGCCATTATCTTAAGTGAAATAACTCAGAAACAGAAAATCAAATACTGCAAGTTCTCACTTAAAGGTGAGCTAAATGATGGGTAACTATGGGCATAAAGATGGAAATAATGTACATTGGGGTCTCCAATGCAGGGGGGTGAAAGGGAAAGTGGGTGGGCAGAGAGGGTTAATAAATTACCTATTGGATACAATGGGCACAATTTGGAGGATGGGTTCACTAGAAGTCCAAACCTCACCATTATGCAATATATTCACGTGACCAACATGCACATGTACACCCTGAACCTAAAATAAAATTTAAAAAAACCAGCAAATCAACAATGAAAATTCTTCTATGGTTTAACACATTCCCTGCCAGTGACTAGAGAAGATGCAAGGAATGCTCCAGCCCCTAAGAAATGTTCTTTGGAAAGTTCTGTTTTTAGGACCTCAGTCAAAAATGTTTGAGTACCACTTAGGGCTTCAGTTCTAGATAAATTGAGTGAAAATTTATTTTAAAGGTGTTGTTTCGTTTTATATGCCAGATATAAATTAGGAAAGGTTTGAAAATGTCAAATGCCCTTTATAATCACCAAAGCTGTGAAGTACAGAATCATGGAAAATGTATATAATTTGAGGTCAATATTTCTTTGAACCTGAATTTGTACAGAAATAAGTATGCCTATTCCCTCACGGGCATCACTTACAATACTCTATTGTGTGTTCAGAGCCTTTCCTCTATGATTAGTTCTAAGGGAGTATCTCGTAGATCTTTTGCAATTATACATTAATTAATGTGTTTCATACATTGCTACAATACAGACCACAAAACCACTTAGAAGTGTTGAACCTCAGATTTCTACACTCCTATAATATTTGGGGGATGCTCCAGTTGAACTTGCAATCTATTTGAACTGAAGAGAATGTGCTGTGTCTTGATGTAAGGAATACAATGTAGCTTTTCAAATATCTTCCATCTGACAATATATGAGATAGATGCATTAATGTATAATTGCAAAAGAACTAGGAGATGCCACTCCAGAACTAATCATAGAGGAGTGGCTCCGAACACACAATAGAGTATTGTAAGTCTAAAGAGATTATTTTACAAATTAGAAATCTAATAGCTGAGGATATTACATTGCTATAATACGGACCACAAAACCACTTAGAAGCACTTCAACCTCAGATTCCTACACTCTTTCTATGGTATTCCCATGATGCTCCAATTGAATTGCAATCTATATGAACTGCAGACAATGTGCTATGTCTTATGTAAGGAATACAATCTGGCTTTTCAAATATCTTCCATCTGACAAGACAGAAATTTGTAAATTTAAAAAACTAAAAAGAAAACGTTATATATGAATGACATAGCTATATTCTTTTTGAAGACATTCCAAAACTAACAATAATTAAAGGAAGTAGCTGAGAAGAGTTAACATAATTTATCCAGAAGTAAAGAATGTTTCACATAGTTTTAAAAAATTAAAGCAAAGAATGATCAAGAATGGCTGAAAAGGAGATGGGTATTCCTACTAAAGAAGAAACAATGAGAATGTGTGCCATATCATATATGCATATTCATGTTTTTTTTTTTTTAATCGTTCATACATTCAAAAATTTTTTTTTTTTTTTTATTATACTTTAGGGTTTTAGGGTACATGTGCACAATGTGCAGGTTTGTTACATATGTATCCATGTGCCATGTTGATTTCCTGCACCCATTAACTCGTCATTGAGCATTAGGTGTATCTCCTAATGCTGTACCTCCCCCCTCCCCCCAACCCACAACAGTCCCCGGAGCGTGATGTTCCCCTTCCTGTGTCCATGAGTTCTCATTGTTCAATTCCCACCTATGAGTAAGAACATGCGGTGTTTGGTTTTTTGTCCTTGCGATAGTTTACTGAGAATGATGTTTTCCAGTTTCATCCATGTCCCTACAAAGGACACGAACTCATCATTTTTTATGTTTTATCTAATGACCTGCTTGCTCTTTCCCTTCACCGATCAGATGCCCTTCCCTACCCTTACCCCTGCCAATACAGCACAAACATACTAGCAGAGGAACAGGACACTTGATCAATTTTCACTTACTTAGCATACTGAGATGGGTAGGAGTAATTAACTACAATTTGGGTCTTGTCAGGACACCTACTTTAGCTTGGAAACTGCTGCACCCTCACTCTAATTACCTCATCGATCATCACCTCCTTGTATACTTAAACTATGTCGGTAATGAGTGGGCAGCTGTTAAAACCATTAGGCAAAAAATCTGCCTGAAAAATTAGCCTTATTTAAAGCTTCAAATGACATTATGTGCAAATGACATGCTACCAATCCGTAAAGTATACTAACTGCCTCAGATAAAGGTCTTCTCTGGGTAAACGCTCAAAATAAATTTAAAAGGCAAACGTCATCTTTTTAGTCCTGCTGGGGATGGTGTAATTATAACAGGAACTGTTGGCCAATTTGAAAGTATCATGGATCAAACTACCAACGTTTAGAAACCTCATACCCATTTCAAGTCAAGGAGAGTTGTGGCCACTCTAACTTAAAAAGGCCAGAATTGTGGGAAGGATTTTCCAAAATGGCCCTAAACTATCAAATGGAGGTCTCTGATCTTACACCACCAAGATCTGCAGACATTTAGCCAAGTATTCAGTACAATTGCTTTAGATGCTAAGAATAGCTGTTGATATTTTATGATAGAGGTTCTCACAACTTTCTGCATGGTAGTGATAACAGCTGGAGGTATGTATGTCAGCCACGACCCACCCTATCTCAGATCAATCAAATTACATTTTTAGTCATTGGGACCTTGCCGTGACTATTTACTGCATCTCATCTGATGAGCAGCCAGGACTGAGAATATTACTTTAGATTGACTAAAACTAAACTCAAACACCTTTGGCTAAAATCAGTGACCCCAATGCATTACCTAATAGAAGTCAGGAACAAATATCCCATTAATACCACATATTTTTACTTTCCATCCATTTAGTTTTAAATATTAAAATCTCATTTTCCAGAAGAAAAAAATACATTATCAAGGATAAATCGGAATCTTCATCATAGAGAATGATTTTGAATTCACTTTTTGGGTAAGGCAGTTGAAGAAACTGAGTGGTTAGGAGGTCAACAAGTGAAAGAAAATGAAGAGGGAGTCGATTTAGTATTGAAACTACTCAGTAACGCGTGGACTCCTCTCCTCTGCACAAACTAAGTACACACTAATCAAAATCCTATAACCAGCAGCCTCAACACAGCCAGTGTAGAAAATTAGCTTCTGAAGGTTAATGTTCATATTAGGCCAGATATAAGCAGACTAACTGAATAGAGGAATGGCAATGGGGTCATTTTCCTTTTAATTTAAGGGAGCCCATGTTCTTCACATTAATGAAGAATTCACCCAGAGATTAATGTGACCAATCTATTCATGTTTTTCCGGTTATCATTTACATTTCATTTATAAGGAAACCAATTAAAATAACTTTGATAAGATCAAAATCAGAATCCACCCACCACGTTTAGCATTTTAAAAAAATTCTCTCATTTAGCTGACATACTTAAACACTGAGCAATGTTTTCTTTAAAAAACCTATGAACATTTTCCAATTTTCAGCACCACAAAAATAAAAAGTAAATTACAACAAAAACACAATGTTAATTTCAAGCTCCATTAGAAACACAGGGTGGGGAAAATCTACTGTTTTCCAATTGATAATGATAAAATTAGTAGGGAACCAAATCCCATTTAAAGTCTTAAAAGGGGATTGCAAACAAAAGGCAGCAAAGAAAAAAAATCATCTATGAAAAACTATTTGGCTATCATTTTAAGGCACATTATCTCACTTAATGGAAACAGCACTCAACTTCATCAGTTTCCATAAAATGAGGCAATGTGCTGTAAAAGTAAAGCATTTGTAGGGAAAAAATTACAATTTAAAGTTTGATGCTAACTAAATGCTAAAACCCTGTATAATATCTTTGCTGCATGTTGAAGTTTTCAATGCTATGTTCCACTGCAAGCCTGAATTACTCAAGAGATAAGGTTTCATCAAAATAAGTAAGTTTAATTGCTCTATTTAATAAGTATCTAAACTATTTCTTCAGCTTATTTCTCTAATTATCTAGATAAAGTGGAGGATAAAATTTAGTATGAAAGAAATAATTAAACATGAGTAACTATGTTACGAAGTGATAGTAATTTATTTTCAAATGACAATAATTAACATCTATTATAGAGGTCCTTGGTGAAATTTTCATTCTATATCTCATGTACCTTAATCATACACTTCAATGTGCATTTTAAAGATGCACATTCTCTATGTTCAAAAGGCATTCTCAATATACTATTCTTTTTTAAATAAAATAAAATTTACAATACTTCAGAGATTAACAATGTTAAACAAAATGATGCTATGAAACTTACAATTCCTGAACTGAGGATGGAACCATCCAGTGACCTTTATAATCAATGTAATTGGTGAAGTCTTTTAGACAGTGGAAAGATGCTACAGTGCATCAATGTCTTTAGTACTAGCAAAACCCTACCTTCTCACACAGATTGCATATATAACCTTTCTTCAAGAAAGTATGCTGATTTAAAATGCTTACAACTAAAACAGCTTTATTTAAAAATGGTCATTCATATTTTATTCCACCTTAAATCTAAATATTTAGTTTTTTAGAAAACACCGTTTAAGATATAAAGAATGTAGCATTGGCTCTTAGGTGATATTGACTTTCTTTATATTAACTTATTAAAAGGATGCCAGATTAAAATAAATTTTATACTTGTTCCCTACTGCATAAACTTCATGAAAATACAGACGGTGTTTCTTGGTTGATGCAAGTTTCAAGCTTTGGTAAGAAAAGCACCCTCTGATTACTTCTAAAGGGAAAAAAATGCAGAAGAGTTGATGCAATTTGCTTATTTTATGTCAAAATATTTTCACAGTATTTTCTTTTTTTATTTCTATTTTTATTTATTTATTTATTTTTGAGACAGGGTCGTGCTCTGCCACCCAGGCTTGAGTGCAGTGGTACTATCATGGCTCACTGCTGCCTCAACGTCCCGGGCTCAAGTGATCCTCCTGCCTCAGCCTCCCTAGTAGCTGGGGCTACAGGTTGTGCCATCATGTCTGGCTAATTAAAAAAAAAAAAAAAAAATTCTAGAAACGGGATCTCCCTATATTGTTCAGGTTAGTATTTTCAATTATGGAAATACTTTATAGATCTTGTATTTCCTGTGGTTTTCATCTTTTTGTTTATTTGTTTTTCTGTGTTTTACTTCTTAGAAATCTGAGGTTCTTTTTCATCCCAATCCTATTAATTAGTGAAGAAAGAAAGCAACAACTAAAATATACGTATTTATTCTAATCAGTTAATTTTGATCAGGTCCAATATTTTCAATGGTCTCTAAAGGTATATATCACTCTTGTTTGAAGGACTTGCATTAATTCTCACTTTTTCAAGTTCCCATATGCTTTAGTGCCTGTCTTTAAGGTGGTGTTCCAAAATGCAGGTGTGACTTCAGGATGAGGAAAAAGCATGTGTCTTCAGCTCATGTCTTCCACTAGCTCCTCATTAGTTGGCTCCATGGTCTGGTGACCACCAAGATTTGACTGGCTATATAAGACTTTTTTGGGAAGGAAGGTACAATTCTGTGGTACTCACTGCTGGAATTTGCTTTCTCATCAATAGCTACCGATCTCAAAGTTCCCAGACACTGTAGATTCTTTCCAGTTTCATCACTCTACCAGCAGACCGACCTTATCAGAACCATAATGCTGTGACTCAGAGGGTGCCAAAATCTTTATATCTTAGGGCACTACGAGTTGGCCACAGGGAATCAGGAAATGCTATGAGTGTTATTCTATTCAACTTTAGTAAACATCTCAGCAACATCATCGCTTTCCTCACTTTTTAAAAGAGGTCTCTATTTTGTGTTTCTCCTACAGATTTCTTCTGACATGTTCATGGGAGTATGCCATTATTCCACAATTCCCAGACCTCCTTTACCCACGATATTTCTTTTTTTTTTTTTTTTTTTTTTTTTTTGAGACGGAGTCTCGCTCTGTCGCCCAGGCTGGAGTGCAGTGGCGTGATCTCGGCTCACTGCAAGCTCCGCCTCCCGGGTTCACGCCATTCTCCTGCCTCAGCCTCCCGAGTAGCTGGGACTACAGGCGCCCGCCACCACGCCCGGCTAATTTTTTGTATTTTTTTTAGTAGAGACGGGGTTTCACCGTGGTCTCGATCTCCTGACCTCGGAATCCGCCCGCCTCGGCCTCCCAAAGTGCTGGGATTACAAGCGTGAGCCACCGCGCCTGGCCTACCCACGATATTTCTAAAACCCATCCATGTTCAGGCCTGGGGGTGGGACTGGGAGTGGTTGGAAAAGCAGGCATTGCCTTCCCTCATTTTTTTTTTCTTCAGTTCATTTAAACCACATTCGCCTGGAAGTATCAGAAAAACAGTATGCCATCAGGAGCAGTACACAAGAATACTGTGAGCTCTTTAGTGACCACTATAGCTGAAGGTGGAAACTCTAAAGCACTTTCTAGTTATATTATATGGAAACCCATATAGGCAAGATGGGGCCCCACATTCTCCAAACAGGTCCTAGTGCTCCACCAAACTCCTAAAACTTGGTGAAGTTGCCCCCAAGCTTCCCAGAGTGAAGGTCAAAATATTGTTATGTTTATAGTAATAACTAAAATTTCCTTATTTCTTAAGAATAGCACAAATATTCGGGCCTTTTGAAATCGTATCAAGCTATCCGGTAGTTAGAGAAATTCATAAAGCACCTTTAAATATCCCTCAGCTCCAGCCCCTCTGATGCCCAGGAAGTCACTGAGGTACAATCAGTTAACACTGGGCTCATTGCTCTGAGAATAAAAGCAGCAGTTTGGTTCTCCCATGGTGGAAAGTCCCAGAAGTGAAAGCAGAACTGCTTTATTTCTGGTCCTCAGTGTCCTGACCCATGCTGTGTCCTGTCTTTATATCCACTATGGGTGGTAGTTCCTTAGTACTGAAGCAGCTGTTTATGTCCAGTGTTTTACAGAGTCCTAGGCTTCCTCCAACAGATTTTGCCATTTGACTCTGATGAGTGTTCCTTTGTGCAGTCTAAGACAATATCTACTCAATTGCAATCACCTGGCCAGCAAAAATCTCTTAGCCGAAGTATCGCCTTTTGACTCTGCTCACTGGTTCAGTATTTCCAGACATGTTTGACTCCAACTTTTAACTCAATTGGATCAACTATATTGTAATTTGCTATTTTATCCCTGATGGATAATTGTTTCAATATGTTTTATAATTCTACTTAATTGAAAGTAAAAATGTTGAATATCAATTTTTATAAATATTTAAGAAAGTGGAGTTGTCTAAGTCATAAAATATAAAAGTAGAAAGATGGGTTTTATCCTTAATTGATGATAATTTCAACATGTTTCTCAAGTCTTCAAATATTTAAGAAACAAAAGTTCTTTAAGTTTTTGCCAAACACACACATACTTAGAATAAGAATGCCAAGACAGTTGGCTTACAGATTGGAAAAAAGGGCATGAAATGATTTTTAAGTGCAATTAGCATGATTGCCTACATAGAAGATCCAGAATAATATACCATAAAATTTGCACAACTAGGTGAGTCTAGAAAATTTGCAATACACACAACAAATTTCAAAGCAACTGTATTTTACCTATACTACCAATAAATAACTTGACAACGAAATTTTAAAAGTAACATTATAACATGATCAAAGCACATGGAACTTTCAGGAATAAATCTAACAAAAATGTGTGAAAGATTTTGCCTTCTCTCTTTTTCTGAAAGCCATTTATTTCTGGTTTTATTTGCAACTATAAGAAAACACTGTATTATAGAATATTGCTTTTTAGCTTAGATATATCTGTTTAAATACGACTACATAAAAGAAGTCAGACATTTAATGAAACTTTATTATAACCAAAGAAAATCAAGCTTATAAGGCAAAACTAAACCTACCTAAAAACATATTCTGTTGGCTGGGGGCGGTGGCTCACACCTGTAATCCTAGCACTTTGAGAGGCCGAGACGGGGGGGATCATGAGGTCAGGAGATCAAGACCATCCTGGCTAACACGGTGAAACTCCCATCTCTACTAAAAATACAAAAAAGAAAAATTAGCCGGGCGTGGTGGCGGGCACCTGTAGTCCCAGCTACTCAGGAGGCTGAGGCAGGAGAATGGCGTGAACCTGGGAGGCGGAGCTTGCAGTGAGCCGAAATTGTGTCACCGCAATCCAGCCTGGGCGACAGAGCGAGACTCCGTCTCAAAAAAAATAAAAATAAAAATAAAAATAAAAATAAAAAAAAATAATAACGAAAGAAAAAAGAAAAACATTTTCTGTTGCTTTATTTAATACACTCTAAGTTTATTGAAAACCTCCTATATATCATGTAAATTCAAAAAAATAGAGATTTGACCCATTGACATAAAAGCATGGGATCATATCCAATATCTTCTACAAAATATGAGCTCCTTTGGATAATGAATTATGCCTAATTCATATTTATTTGACCTGAATTCAACACAGTTTTTGGACCATGTAAGGCACTTAATAAACCTTACAATAATTCATTGCTTTGCAAATAACATTTTATATTCAAACATATTCTTTAAAACTTTGAACTTCTCTATAACGTAGTGTTGCACTTGAGGTATCTGGTTATATGTTAGTCATTTGTCATTATCCCCTTTAGCTCTTAGAGTGCCCATGATATGCTTTGAAGATGCTTAACTGTCTGTTGACTAAATAATTGAAACAGTGGTCACTTTGGCTAATCATCTTTAATAACATTATATGTTTGTATTAATTTGTTTTCACGCTGCTATAAAGAACTACCCCAAACTGGGTAATCTATAAAGAATAGAGGTTTAATTGACTCACAGCTCTGCATGGCTGGGGATGCCTCGGGAAACTTACAATCATGGTGGAAGACAAAGGAGAAGCCAGCACCTTCTCACATGGTGGCAGGAGAGACAGAGCGCAGGGGAAATTGCTGCTTTTAAACCATCAGATCTCTGAGAACTCGCTCACTATCATGAGAACAGCATGGAGGGTATTGCCTCCATGATCCAATCACCTCCCACCATGTCCCTCCCTTGACACCTGGGAATTAGAATTCCAGAGGATACTTGGGTGGAGACACAGAGTCAAACCATATAAGTGTTAATCTAGACAGAAAAAATGTCAACAGTTGCTGTGAGCTTCCTTCACAAAAAAACACAATAAAATTAAGAAATAAAAGATAGGGAACATTTCAAGATTGAAGAAGCTCTTAGAAACTCTCAATCAATTTTCAAGGAAGACTTGACATGGCAAAGGTCAGGAAGTCAGAGAGGGAGGCAAGATGTCCAAGTCACAAAGAGTAAAATGTCAAGTAGCAGTAGGTCATAGATATTGAGAGCTAAAATCTTATGAGAAAATAAGGTCAAGCAACAAGTTTTGGTAACAGGAAGCAGAAGGGTGGAAAAATATTGACGAAAGTCCAGGTAGAAAGTGTAAGGAAAGTACAAACATCAGGACTACAATAAAGGGGTGGAATGAATTTTTTATAGTGTTTCTCTCTGACTTCTTGGAAATGCAGTGACTGACTTAAGTTAGTAAACATCCCTAAACCTGGAAAATTCAGCCAAGTTGAGAGACACTTTCTCTCATTTCACAATGTTAATATATGGAGGAAACAGTGTTTGAGGTTGTTCTTCCCCGCAATTCACTGTTATAAACTATTTTATATAAATGCCTTAGTTTTGAATAGGTGACAATAAAAACACATAGTGAGAATTTTTCAATTGCAAAGACATGGAGCTGTACATGAGCAAGGAATTTAGTCCTCTAACTGTTAAGAATTTAAAGAGAAAAATATTTTACTAATTATGGGCAAACTCTTATTAAATGTAGAGAAGAGTTAGTTAAACCAAGCACTTGCTGTGTATGAATTATTAATGTAACTTTTATATTTATAGTTATTGCCAATTTCTGTTGACTTTACCTCAGCAGCATATATCACTATACCTATATATCCCACTTTCAGATTCTTTCAAAAATTATTTTCTAAAAGGTTGTTAGACTAATTTTCTGAAGAACAGTATTTTTAAAAATCACTTTTTTGCTGAGAAGCATGCGTGGCTGTACAATGACTAATAGAAGGTGTTCCATGACCTGGCACTAGCTAATTAATCACAGGTTATTCTCCTATTCATTTCTACTTACTTGATATTCATTACAAATTTCGTGGTTTT
This sequence comes from Symphalangus syndactylus, assembly GCF_028878055.3. Lineage (NCBI taxonomy): Eukaryota > Metazoa > Chordata > Mammalia > Primates > Hylobatidae > Symphalangus > Symphalangus syndactylus. The sequence continues at coordinate 18,554,729 of NC_072423.2, read as the reverse complement.
CCTTTATTCCCCTTACGTTTCCCAACCTGTGCTCTTTCCACTGATCATTTTATTATATTCAATTCTCATTTGCCCTTAAATCCCATCTGGAAGCCTCAGTATCCATAAAATTGATTAAGTATTACCAACATTTAAGGAAACCATATTATGTTTCCTTAAATCTAAAATATCTATGAGTGCTTTATATTTTGCATTTGCTATAAAGCTCATCGCAGAACCTTGCAAATACTGTTCAGTGTGAAATTACAACAAATAAGTGTTTGACTCAAATCATATGGATTTTAATTTTGTACAACTCTTCATTTAATGTCCTGCTTAATTTCTGTTCATTCTCTTAATAATAGAGTGCTGTCTATTTCAACATGTCTTATCTTAGATTATCTGTTAATGAATCTCATAAAACATTTTGAGTACCTTGAGAACAAGGCTTAGGACTAATATAGGATCGTATCCCCAATCTATCTCACTCTATTCCAATAAGTCCTACAATGTAAGCACTCAGGAAATGCCAAATAACTGCACGAATAAATTTCCTGCCGACAATGTCTCATGAATAACAACGTCATTTCAGAGTATTGGATCCAAAAATAGCCAGGAAGTTCAAAGAGTAACAAAAATTCCTGGCTAAATAATTTAAATCCTTTCTAAATTGGTTTTTAAATTCCCCCGTTGTGGAACATGGGTTCTATAATCTTTATAGTTTACATTACTGTTCCCTTTCCAACCAGGTATAATGGTAATCATTTATACCTTTACACAGCAGAAATGTTCTTAAGGTAGGATTCTCTATTCTCTACATAATTTTTCTTTAACATTTGGAAACTACTTATATGTGTCCGATAATCAGTGCTAGTGAATGACAAAACTAATCAACATATAGTATGTAATAAATATGAAAAAGTTATAAAATAACTCAGTTTAAGTTGATGAATTCCCTTCCCTACTCCTATCAGTTAGAAATTGTTCTAACTGATTTAGTGATTTATTGTACAAAATAATAGTCTATAATACTGTTGGAAAATTGGATGAAAAAATTACACATTCCAACCCCTAATTTTATGACATTTAGCATAAATTATGTAATTCCACAAATGTTTAAGATTTTAAGGGCAAGTCATCTACACAGAATTGAGACTCATTAATGTACAGAATTTTTATATCCATTTTTCCCTTTCTTTTTTGATATTGCCATTCTTTGGTTATCAAGACTCAAAATATTAGCATTTTGGTCTCTCCCCATTTTCCTGACTTATCTTCTTTTAAAAATTAACACATTTCTTAGAATTGCTCCTAATTCTTGTACCATCAATTAACTGAATCCATACCTTTCTTAGTTCATAAATAAGATACTGTAAAAACATTCTTAATTTATCTTCATTTTTCCTCAGTTTGTTGTTGGTAAGTTAATAATTCTTAAATTTTGAAAGTGCAAGTACAATTCAAAAACATACAAACTTACTTTTTGTTCCTATTACTCATATTCTATACACACCTGACATCATATCTGCCTTCAGGCTTATGCTAACATCTTTGTTTTACTCTTTTCCTTGTACTAGTGGTAGGTTTAGCTACAATTGATACAGAATTTAAAGTATCAGTTGTTTGAATAAGGGAAGTATAATTATTGCTCATCTGAAAGTCTAAGTGTTTCTCAGTGGGTAAACGTATCCCTGAAGTTCAAGAAAATCCAATTCTACTTATGGCATTTTGATCATCATGGAGGTACCTGGCCACACCAAGTGGCAGAAGAACCTGGGAAAGGTGTCCAGCTAAAAACAGGTGAATTATAATAGAAAAAGGACAAATGTGATACTGGGTTCCATTAGAAGTCTCAGCAACATACTTTTATTTGCTGATAATATTTTTATTTTTACTAAAATAAGTTCCATAGCTCTCTGATAGAGAAAAATAAGTTGGACATAGAACTGAATTTGATCATAGTCAGATGTTTGTCAAAATACTTTGGCCTGAATTGATTTATATTAAAAATGTAATTACATGGCTAAATAATCTTTAAACTAGCCAGTTCTAAAACACCATGATTCTTCAACTATGTCTATTTTGATACTTCGACAGAGGCTTAACTATTTTATCTGTATCTCTAAATACATATTTTAAAAGCTTTTATATTATTTAAAATATGATCATCTTGGTTTTTTCTGAAAATAAAATGTGTTTTTAGTTCAGAAAATTCTACTTTTTGTATCCACTAAATTATCTATTCAATGAAATAATAATATTTGTTAATTCACAAATATATATTGACCATTCAACAGGTTCTAGCCACTTTCTGAAAATACAGAAGTACAAATAAAACAGACTAGTCCTTGCCTTCACAGAAATTACAGTCTAGGTTTAGGCACTTGATATTACATAACTGTGAGGGAGTGCATGTAATAGAGGGCAGTAAGGATGAAGATTCTCTGAGAAAGTGATACACAGTTGAACACAGGCCTAAATTAATCAAGGAGATTGTTCCGATGGGTATTTGAAGGAAGATCCATCCGGGCCAAAGGAACAGGAGCTGTCAAGGCTCTGAGCTAAGAGTGGGCTTACCGGGAATATTATTGGATCAGAGGATTGTGAGAACTATGATCCCGTAAAGCCTTTTAGTTTTGATTTTACTCTGAGAGAGATGAGGAGCCATTGGATGTTTTTGAGGAGAGGAGGAAAGTATTTTGAAATAATCAGTCTATGTCAGACTGATTAGAAAAGTAGAAAAGCCATGTAATGCAAGACAGGAGCTGCAAAACCCTGGAGACTTTTAGAAAAGAGAGAGGAAAAATAATATTAAGTATGCAGCAAGTGCAAGGAAAACCTATCTTCTATCTGCAGGTGCTTGAAATCTGAATTTTGGGATAGAAAATAGCATCACTGGAGATGTTTACAGGGATCACCATGTCCTTGAGGACAGCCAAGTATTAATAGTAGTAGGAAAAGAGATTGAGAAGGCAAATCAGAGATTAAAATTTAGGATACCTTGCCAAGCAACTGACTCACTGTTGCAGCAGACTCCGTGGAATGTCTGGAGATGTAGGAATGCTTGTGAAAGTGGCTCATAGTGAGAGAGGCACTGAGCTTTATGGGATAAATGCCTGCATGGATAAGGGATAATCTGGGAGCCTAGGGCTTCTTGGAATGTGGGGCACATCCAGAGAACTTATTATAGAAAGATCTCAACCCTAAAACTATGTGGTAGAGTGAGTGGAGAGGCAGTGTCTTAGCAGTAACTAACAGAGCTTGAAGAGTCCCTTGGTTGCACTAGTAGTTTCAAGATTGTGTTGTTGGGCCGAGTGCAGCGGCTCATGCTTGTAATTCCAGCACTTAAGGAGGCCAAGATGGGTGAATTGCTTGAGGGTAGGAGTTTGAGACCAGCCTAGAAAACATGGTGAAACCTTGTCTCTACTGAAAATACAAAAATTACCTGGGTGTGGTGACATCTGCCTGTGGTCTCAGCTACTTGAGAGACTGAGGCAGGAGGATTATCTGAGGCTGGGAAGTTGAGGCTGCAGTGAGCTGAGATCACGCCAATGTGCTCCAGTCTGGGAGACAGAGCAAGCCCTGTCTCAAAATGAAAAAAAAAAAAAAAAAGATTGTGGTGTTGAGGCTGAGGCTGGCAGAGGTGCAGTGTCAATAGGACACATACGGTGCTTCCTAAGGGCCACCAAGTCCTCTATGGCAGATCTTCCTCATAGTCTGTGTTAAACATAACACAGTTATGATGACTGTGTTATTAACTAACACATCAAATTAGTCAACCATAACTCATCAATAGGAAAAAAAATCTTTTAAATTCATAAATAAAATTATACTTTAAGAGAAAAGGATGCAGAACTTAAAGAAATTCTTCCATTACCATGCAAATTTGATTAATTATACCCAATTATGAGTACATTTAGCATTATGAGCCATAATTCACATTATTAATATTTAATATGACAGCTGCAAAGTTATCAAAGAAAATGCAGTATTTTTTTGTCTTTGGTTTATAAGCAAAAGAGGTCAAGGTTTAAATGAGCAGAATAAATTGATTTTAAGCTCCAGCTCTTCCAATAAAAGTGCAACCTAATTAAGTATAACAGCTACAGCTTTAGACAAATGTAAAACATTCAGTAGAAATTTTGACAAAAATGTATTTACCACAAATTGGATGTAGCTGTGATGTGTGAAGATGGAAAGAAATGTAATGAGCTGTTAACAGACATTTTTAACCAAGGAAATATGAATTGCATTTGACCACATTTTCCATCTGTTAAGATGAGTTATATAAGAGCTGATAAGCAGATGAAGCACCATAGTCTGGCAGGAAGTTAACTTAAATTATGTGCACCAGTGAGGAAAGCTACTCTTAAAATCCAGTGAATTGATTCAAAGATCATTTCTTTTCTTTTTGCATACTAAATACAAATGGCTTTCCAGAACATAAGCAAAAAAATGTTGCCCTAGACTGAGCCAGGCAATTGCCATTGGCATGCAGACTACAGTGATTTTGGAAATCACAATAGAACAAAAGAAAGCAGCAGACATGAAACCTTTACATCTTCATGGCTTATCCTGCATTTAGTGTGTTTACTCTCATTAATAGTAAATTTGGTACGCCCAGACTTTTCTTCGGATTTAATTTAAGTAATAAACATGCTCCAAATGAGCAGTGGGAGAATTCTTTCAATGCCAATTTTAAGTTCCACAGAGATTTTAACTTTGCTTTTAGAATGGAAATGTATGAATATCTACTTAAACAGCTCTATAAGTTATTTTCACTTGTTATTTTGAAATAATTTCAGAAATAATTACAAAGTGTTTATGTGTACCCCTTACTCAAATCATCTAATATTAGCTACTTATAAAACCATGGTACAGTGATCAAAACTAAAAAAATTAACATTGATAGAGTACTATTTAATTATTAAACTACAGATTACAGTAGAATTTCACCATTTTTTCTACTTTTTTTTACTCTTTTTTTTTTGTTTCAGGATCCAGTCCAATGTTCCACTTTGCATTTAGTCATTTTTTCTCCTCCAATCTGTAACAGTTTCTGAGTATTTCCTTGTCTTTCATGACCTTTACACTTTGGAGTACTGTTAAGTGTAAAGTATAAAGAGTACTGGACTGGTATTTTGTAGCTACCCCTTAGTTCAAGTTTGTCTGATATATTCTCATTATTAGATTGAGGTTATGTATTTTGGAGAAGAATATCACAGAGTTAGTGTGTACTTTCCAGCATACCATATCTAGTGGCACATGAAGCCAATACTTCATTATTACTGGGGATGTCAACCTGGTTCATTGGGATTGAGGTCATGTCTGCCAGGTTTCTCAACTGTAAAGTTAGTATTTTCCCTGAGTAATTAATAAATATTTTAATTAATGGATATTTTGAAGCTTTGTCAACATCTATGTCTGCTTAAAATTTTGAAGTAATAGAACAAAATGTACGTAAGAACCTATCAAAAATATAATTTCCAGAAAAGAATAAAAAATGAGACAAATTATACATTTTAAAATAATCTCATGGCTAAGATAACATAACCAAGAGTTTTGCACTCTACAGGATAATTTTTTTTAACTCAGCAGATATAATTTAAACAGTATTCATATTATATGAATTAGCATTTGACAATGGGTATCTCTTAGTTTGCAAACTATTTTCCATCAAAATATGTATTTTAAACTTCCTTTGAAAAAAATGAGAAAATCTTATAATCCTGAGCTCATATTATGTTTTAAGCTTAATTGAGGGATAACTGATCTACAAAAATGCACATATTTAATGTTTATATTTTGATGAGTTTGGATATATGCATCCTTGTGTGTTTTCATTTGTTTCTGTTTTGTGGAAAGAACACTTATGTAGAGATCTACTCCATTAAAATAAATTAAAGTGCACAATACCATATTGCTAATTATAGCTACCATGTTGAACAGCAGATCTTATAACTTCTTCATTTGTATAACTGAAACTTCATATCCATTGAGCAATATTGATGAGTCTATATTTTAATAATACCATAATTTTCTATAGTTGAGTTCTGGGTTTTATTCTACATTTTTCCACAGTTATATTGCATCAACAAACTGGCTCATTTATTTGTTATCTTTTTCAAATCTCTAGGCATTTGTGTTTCTGGTCGTTGATACTGAGAATATGAGGGAGGGTAATATTAATCCACTATTACAAACACCATTAAAGGAGGCCACTTGATTTTTGTTTGTTTTGTTTTGCTTTGTTTTGTATTTAAAAATTCCATGAAAAAGAAGGACATAAGCTATTTTGTAACTATCATATATCACACTTACATAGCTGGAATATCACACTAATTTCATTACACTATTTTCTGGCAAAATTCCATTTAAAATAGTTGGCTATTTATTTTTAAGCATTTTATCCAAAAGAGATTTGAACAAAATTTAGCCACTGCTAATGTTTAAAATTCTTGGGTAACTGATAACAGACAAAAGGTTTCATGAATTTACAAAAATTCTAACAGAAAATTGAGGAAGTTTGGGATGCAATAAAAATGGAAATAGCTGCTAACTAAAAATTAGGAGAAGTCCCTTTGTCAGCCACCGCTAATCAACCTCTGCCTCCTACAAAATGCTGCCCTAAAGATCAAAGACACTTGATGGAAAGCCATTAATTGAAAAGAAATATGATGTTACAGAAGACAAGTTTAACTTCTTAAAGTAATCTATTTAAAAAATCAAAGTTATAATTAGTGGGTCAAATGCCAAAATCCCAAGTATTATCTCCCTAAAGATGTTAAAGATGACACCATCCCAAAAGCTTTGTAAAAATACACAAAGATATTTTGAGAATCACTTGAAAATTTTTTTACATAATAATAACTATTATAAAATAGATACAGGGGAAAATAGAGAGATGATTTCAGACCACAGAAGACTTACAGAAAACACATTTTTCAATATTATAATGGCACTCCATCTATTTCTCATTGATGAAATGGAGATACTAACAGTGTTGTTTTGGGGATTGGATGAGTTAATATTTTAAGCATTTTCAACAGGATAAGTAGTTATATAAGAACTACACAATTCATGACTAAATTCAAATTTGGTCTGCATTTTTCTAGGCATTAAAGATATAATAGTGAATAAAGCAAAGTCTGACAGATGATAAATAAAGAAAGTAGGCGATGCATGAACACAGGCATTAATCAAAAAGCAATGAAGGTATGGTAGAGGACAGAGGACCTTTGACATTGCCATTGTTATTTGTCCAGGGCAGCGGGAAATGTTTAATCACGTAGTGCTTGAAAAGAGATATGCCAGATGTGAGAGGGCCACTCAAATACCTGTTTCGTGAGCTTTTCAGGCAGAGAAAGGGAAATTGGAGGAAGACTGAAGGACTGAAGAATAACAATTAGAGCTGCATGGCTGGAAAATAGCAAGATGAGGAATATCCAAGAGAAATGAGGTTATAAATGGACCAAACCACATGACGACTTTCATAGAATCTAGTTTATAATATGAGTTGATAGGAAGATCATATTCCCACTTTTATCAGAAAATTACTATGCAAAACTGAGTAATATTAGTCAATTTATCATGGGAATTTTGAGATTTAGTTCACTGTAGACAACAACATGACTATGCACTACTATTTAAAAAGTGGAAAAAAATACATGGAACCCTTCTCTCTAGCCTCAGGGACACCCAAAGATTGATTCTTGATTGTATTTTTCTTGCAATAACATAAGGATCCCTTACCATACCCAACAACTGCTCAATAGCTATTGAATTAGCAAGAATAGATGAATCAACTCAAAAAAATTTGAGGAAGTTTCTCAACAAGAACCAATAAATAATAAATGAGTTTCTATACATAATAGACTCATAAATATTTATTACCAGACACTTCCAAAACTACTCTTTCTCTGATCTTATTAGATCAAACAGACTTTTGATTAAAAATTGAGCAATCGGCTGGGCGCGGTGGCTCACGCTTGTAATCCCAGCACTTTGGGAGGCCGAGGCGGGCGGATCACAAGGTCAGGAGATCGAGACCACGGTGAAACCCCGTCTCTACTAAAAATACAAAAAATTAGCCGGGCGTGGTGGCGGGCGCCTGTAGTCCCAGCTACTCGGAGAGGCTGAGGCAGGAGAATGGCGTGAACCCAGGAGGCGGAGCTTGCAGTGAGCCGAGATTGCGCCACTGCACTCCAGCCTGGGCGACAGAGCAAGACTCTGTCTCAAAAAAAAAAAAAAAAAAAAAAAATTGAGCAATCAATATGCATTTAATAAACAGTGGTTCATTATATAGCACCCTAACTAAGCACTACAGTTGTAAAAAGTTGAGTAATGACTGCCCAAAGAGGTCCACATCCTAATTCCTTGAAACCGTGATAAATATGTTACCTTATGTGGCTAAAGGGATTTTTGCAGATAGCATCTAATAAGTATTTTGAGATGTAGAGAATATCCTTGATTATTTTGATGACCCCGTGTAATCACAAACGTCCTTATAAAGAAAGAAAGGAAGTTCAAAGTCAAGAGACAAGGATTAGAAGATACTACACAGCTGGCTGTGAATATGGAGGTTGGGGCCATGAAAAAAGGAATTGTAGGGGGCATCTGGGAGCTCAGAAAGAAAGAAAAAAACTATTCCCCAAGAGCCTGGAGAAGAAACAGAGCCCTCCAGAAATTTCAGTTTTAGGATTTATGACTTCCAAAGCTGTAAGATGAAAATGTTGTTTTAAGTGACTATATTTTTGGCAATTTGTTATAGCAGCAATATAAATCTAATATAGCAGTTCAAATAAAAATGCTTAAACATTGGACTTTTTCTATTTTCAAAATACAATGGAAGAAATGAAATTATATGGAAAACTGAAAGCAAATCAAAACAAAAATATTAATCCAATTTCCTTATTTATAAATTATGAGGATTAGAATATTTATGTCTACCAACTATAACATTTTATTATTCTAATGTTTGCCTCTTATTTGATAATCCAAATAAGGGTGACTATTCTGTCTTTTCTCGTTTTTCTACAACTTTCCAAATTTACCATGTAATTATAAGAACTGTATTGTAATATTTTACTTTTAGTCATTCTTACATATCATCTTCTCATTAAATTTAGGCTTTCAGTAAATATTTCTGAAACAAATCCAAGTGTTACAGTTCACCAGCAAATGAAAGTCATATTCTCAAAACCAAACCCATCTTCTGCTTAACTCATTTGTTTCATCTGGCTTCCTTAAATTTTTCTTACTGTAACTTTCAGTCTCCTAATTTTAATAAATTATTTATTGCCAAGCATCTATTTCTTACAAATTATTTTTTCAAGTCAAATAGTAAAAGGCTTTATTTAATTAGAATTGCCATGTACTTATACTTTATAACCAGCAGTAAATTAAACTGCCTGAGTGAATCAAAGGGGAAATTCTGATACAGAAAGAAAGGTTAGCTCTTCAAGCCCAAGTTTCACAATAAGCTACCAAAAATAATATTATTTAAACACATCAGTTGTTTTAATCATTATAACTTTTATCATAAAGTAATTGTCCACAGAATATTTGGTGCAGATGGTGAATTTTTAGGCAGAAAACTTATCTGTTAATACAATTAAGTTTTTAACAGAAAGAAAATAAATTATCTGTTCTTAATAAAAATGTTCATTATCAACATATAATAATTTTTAAATTACTTTCATAGGGAAAAAACCTGCATATTGAATATAGGATGACAAATAATAATGTTTGTTTATCTGATGTACAGTAAAGCCTCTAAAAGTAAGTAATCTTATGGCCTTTCAAGCTCTTAAACTCTTAAAATGGTCTCTTCTTGCTTATTCTATTTCATCTAGTGTCTCCAAGATTTTTGATTATAGATTTGTTTTTCAAAGCATACTCATTGACATCATTCAAGAAACAATGTTCTTCAGACTGAAAACTTGGCAATAGGTAGATAACTCTGTGTTTCTTTATAATTACATGTTTAACTTTGTTACACAGATATACACATGTACATGCTTTACCCCCAGTCACTGCAAGGAAAAATGCCTAAATTTTACTTCTTAATCCACAGGACCTAATATTGAGCCTAGTGTTCACTCAAAACCTCATTGAATGAATTACAGCTGGGATTTATATTCAGGAGATCTGGAGTTTCATTTTAGTGTATATCAATTTTTGGGAATTCACTGATTTCTACATAATCCCACTGTATAATGAAATGCAAGAAATGTAAGAGATGAATGAGACTTTGGCAAGTATTTCTTATAACACCTCCTTAACAGGTGTTTCACCCGATGCCCTGAGATTAGTGGATTATCTTCATGTCCCAAGGAGGACATGGAGGGAAAAGCTGAAAAGGAAATGTATCATGAAACTACGTTTCATAAACTTGGTGATACTACATTCTACAATATATGATATAACTACCGCTGATTAACCTGGAAAATGTTCATTTACTTTCCAGAACCTGAAAGTAAAGCAAAAATTATAAATAGAGAACACAATAATAACTAATTAATCAAGATCTAGATTTTGCTATATTTACCCATTGAGGTAATATCAAGAAAATAATTAGATTTCACAAACTTTTAATATATTATTTGTAGTATTATAGAGAGTTAAATATTGCCACTTGGCTTTGCTCATTAATATTTGTTTTATTTTGCTCGCAAGCCACTAAATAAAAGAAATATAAATTAAAAAACAAAACCACAATGATTTTTAAACAAGTAGTAAAATTTTACCCTTATTTTATAAGAAAGAACAATATGTAATTTTATATTTACTTTCAGATTAGTGAAATTTATGAGGCTGATAACAATATTTATTTAAAACATCTTCTCTCTACTTTTTCCTAGGAGACATAATGCATTATGAGTAAGATTAACTAGATGAAAGAGACAGAATCAAAGAAATATAGAATGCAACAATGCTAAACTCATTTTACTTTGATGAGACACATTGTGAACACACTACTTGAAAGTAGAAAATTGATGTTAATCTACAGATACACAACGTTACTCAGGAAAACCTAGTTGTAGGAATTCATATTTAGATATGACTAATTCAAATTGCGTATGCACATAGCCATGATCCAGCGATTATGCTCTGGCATAAATATACGAAAGAAAACTCTCACTGGTCCATAAGTGACACGAATACAAATATTTATGCAGTATTACAGTGTACCCTTAAACAACACGGGTTTGCACTGTGCGAGTCCACTTATGCATGAATTTTTTTCAATAAAAGTTGCACCGAGCATCCCTGCCTCTCTTGCCTCCCCTTCCACCTTTTCCAAATATTCTGCCCGTGCCACCCCTGAGACAGCAAGACCAATCGCTCCTCTTCCTCCTCCTTCTCAACCTACTCAACGTGAAGATGATGAGAATGATGACCTTTATGAGATCCACTTCCACTTAATGAATAGTAAATGTATTTTACCTTCCTTATGATTTTTTTAAATAACATTTCTTTTTTCTCTAGCTTACATTATTGTAAGAATATAGTATAACACATAGAGCATACAAAGGATGTTTCATCCACTGTTTGTTATCAGTAAGGCTTCTCATCAACAGTACACATAGGGCCGGGCGCGGTGGCTCACGCTTGTAATCCCAGCACTTTGGGAGGCCGAGGCGGGCGGATCACAAGGTCAGGAGATCGAGACCACAGTGAAACCCCATCTCTACTAAAAATACAAAAAAATTAGCCGGGCGTGGTGGCGGGCGCCTGTAGTCCCAGCTACTCGGAGAGGCTGAGGCAGGAGAATGGCGTGAACCCGGGAGGCGGAGCTTGCAGTGAGCCGAGATTGCATCACTGCACTCCAGCCTGGGCGACAGAGCGAGACTCCATCTCAAAAAAAAAAAAAAAAAAAACAAAACAGTACACATAGTAGTTAAGTTTTCCGGGAGTCAAAAACATTACGGAAATTTTTGACTGCCTGGAGATTAGCACCCCTTTCCCCTTCATTGTTTAAGGGTTAACTGTATTTCGTTTTGTTTTGTTTTGTTTTTAGAGACGGAGTCTCGCTCTGTCGCCCAGGCTGGAGTGCAGTGGCGCGATCTCGGCTCACTGCAAGCTCCGCCTCCCGGGTTCACGCCATTCTCCTGCCTCAGCCTCCCAAGTAGCTGGGACTACAGGCGCCCGCCACCACGCCTGGCTAATTTTTGTATTTTTAGTAGAGACGGGGTTTCACCATGTTAGCTAGGATGGTCTCGATCTCCTCACCTCATGATCTGCCCCCCTTGGCCTCCCAAAGTGCTGGGATTACAGGCGTGAGCCACCGCGCCCTGCCAGTTCAACTGTATTTTTTGTTGTGCTTAGTTGGAGGCAAGCTATTAATCTGGAAAAGTATATAACTTATATATGACATATTACTTAATGAGAAATAAAAATGTGTTGAATATACACATGGCAACACGGCTGGAGTTGATATAGTTCGGTGTTAGTGAAAAAGAAACAGAATCCTTACGTGTTTGCATATCTGTGATCTGATCTTTAAAAATAAATTTAGAAATTATATGATTCTATAAATAATAATACATATATGATTCACTGAAATTAAAGATGCAACACTTCTATAAATGCATAAAAACAAAAGATACATATTAAACAAATATATTGATTAAGTTAATTATATATGCGTGAATAAGTTATTAAATAAAAAGAGAAAGCAATGTTTCAGGGTTGATATAATGTGACAAAAATGTAGGAATGTGATTATTTTGACCACCTCCTACAGTTTTTTATAAAAAATAATTGTCATTTATAAGGAAAGTGGTATTGATTTATTTATTAAATTTATGTTTATTAAGCTCCCAATGTGTGCTGTGTCTCATTCTCCATGCTGGAAATACAACAGCAAATCACAGACTAAAATATCTTTATTGATAGAATATTAGTTACTAAGAACTTAATAAAACTACTAAATACTAAGTTATAAATACTTGAAATTTATATTGTATTTTTAAATATTGCTGAACCATTCAAATGGAAAGTTTCAGTCTCTTGTTTATAAAATTATTTTTAAAGATCAGATCACAGTCATCATGAAAGTAAAGATTTGGCCAACAGAGAATATTAGGGTAGACCTAGAATATAAGCCTTTGGAGACAGGCATTTAATAAATATTTTTTGAGTGATTGATTATTTTGCCACTCAACTTTTAATTATAAATGCATAAATAATACACCATTAAAAAGGCCAAATGGGTAAAACTATGATAAACTCTGGAGATTTCAATTTACTAAATGGAATTGTTAAATCTCAAAGAGGAAAATTTAATTTTAATTGCAGAATGTAGGAATTTAGCTTCATTTTAAAAATCAGTCCAAGTTACTCAAAAGCTAACATCAATTCAAAGTAGACTATTTCACACTGAGAGTCTTGAGCTACTGAATTGCAAATTCATAAGGAAGACAGTGACCATTTGTAATAGTAAAAACAATTACGATGTAAAATTAGGTATATCATGAGTACTTTTTGCTTTCTACTTGTATTTTTGTTCTTCAGAAAATTTGCAGTAAATAAATATTTTAATAGATTATTTATAATAACATGAATAATATGAAAAAGATAAAATTCAGAAGTAGCTTTCTGCATTGCTATAAAGATTTGCTGAGCTCAGCGTTATATATTGACTCAATAATTATAAGGTTAATATTTGTCATTTCAATGCATCTTAAAATTGACAAAATCATTGATCAATTCAATCACAATTCAAAAGGAACAAGTTTCAATATCCTGTAAGACCACATTTCAACAAATCTCTTTAGGCACACTACAGTTTAAGTAAGCCAAATGATGACTATTGACCTAAGGCACAATTGATTAAAGATTATATAAGGAAAATGTTATTTTCTAAAAACTGCATTTTTCATTGTGATTTTTGTTTATGTGAATGGTGCAATTGTGTGTGTGTTTTAGTTATGAATTCAGCACTATGCTTTATTTTATTAATTTGCATTCCATCTTGCAAACAGATACTAACACAAGGTCTTGGGTACAGGTAGTTATTTGGAAGGTAATACAAGAGGCCAGAATACAAAGGCGGGAACAGTATCAGTAAAGCAGATAAAGCCGATAAAGTACTCATCACTGAGTTAGCCAGCAGTGTGGTTATGTCAAGTATTAAGCTAATCTCTCTCAAATCCAAGTCCACTATTGCATACTATAGTGGGACTCCACTATAATAGTGGACTTGGATAATAATGCCCCTTCAGTAGTCTTACAAAAAAAGTGCATACTATAGTGGGACTCCACTATAATAGTGGACAAATCCACATTTATGTTTTGTCAGCTTGCTTCTTGTTAGCCTCTGCCAATAAGACTACTGAAGGGGCATTATAAGGCTGGATGGGGAAGATGGCACAAGAGGCTGTAGTTATACCCTGGAAGCCGTTTCAGTCTATAACATCTGGTATCTGTAGTTATTCTATGACTTGTAGAACTAGCCTAACTAAACACCCTTCAGACACCAGTACCACCAGAATGTGTTTCCCTAGGATAAGGGGGATACTTTCTGTTCAGCAGGTACAGTTAGCTTGATTTCACGATGCTCTTCAAAATTTCAAGACAATCAAAGATCCCGTGGACAATTCTGTCACAAGGAGCAGAAAAGTTAAAAATACCCTTGTTGTACTTTCCATAGAAAGGCAAATGATTATTCTATTTTCTGAAGGGATTTGAAAGAATACATTTGCCACATCGACTTGCGTGTCCAGTGCCAGAAGCTGTGCTCATCTCAGTACGAAAGACGTATCCAGCACCATGATTGCAATTAGAGCAACCACTTGGTTAAGATTACAGCAGTTGATGGACTTATGCCAAAATCCATTTGGTAGTTGCAGGGGCCACATGAGTGGTCTAAAAGGAACAATCTATCTTTGAGAGTGTCACTATCTGCAATTCCACTTGGAATGAGGAATTGCTCTGATTTACCATCATGCCTAGGGTTGAGAGGGCAGTTTCTGGGACATCCAACTGGCCTGTTCTATGGTGACAGCTCCTTCTCTACACGAAAAGAAATTAACAGCCCTGCCAGCTGCTAAGTATACTTATCCCAATTATGCACTTGAGCGCCAGAGCAATCATGAGTGTGTTGCTGTGAGTCAGGCTCCAGCCTGGACTCCATTTACACATGGGCTCTCTAAGCCTCCACTCCAGCTGGATGGCCATGCTGGCATTTGGGGCCCCTTCTGTCTGTATCAGCTGCCCTCAAAAAAGCCTGGCTTTCCTTTTTCTCCATGTGTACAGCCAAGCTGACAAATGGGCACACATAAATTTAGGTCACATTTGGAGGAGTATCTATTGTTTATATTTAAAATGGTATTTCAGTTTCCTTTGTCAAAAGTAACCACCAAGCCACAATCAATGATCCATGGATCTAACATCTGAGATAGTCTAGAAACTAGGCAGGGAATCACAATTTTGACAGAACTCTTCTACGTAGCAGTAGTTAATTAGTTCTACTTGTACAAGGTAAGGAGCATCCCATTCAGCTGCTCATCTATGTCACCTCTAGGAACACCAAGGTCCATTAGAGATCACCGTGGATCCCTGCAGGCCACACTCATTGCCACTCCAACCTTGTTGACAATGTCAGTAATTATGTCCACCATGCCTCTGACAGGTAAGTGCCACCACTTGGACTCTGCTCATTTAGCATTCTTTCATTTTCACCGACCTTAGCAAGCCCAGTTCTATATCAGCATCTGCTACAGTGAAACCCTGGCCTACAGGCGACAACCATCACTGGGCTTCTCAAAGATTCTGGTGCCCCTTATCAGTACTCTACTTTGCAATTCCCGTTTAACATGTCTTTTCCAGGATATTAAATTTCAAGCCACAGGAGAGAGCCTCTGTCGCAATAAATTATTCTCTATTTAGCCTTGTAATGCACTCAGCCCCAACTCTCCCCAATGGCCTCGTCTAATAACTTCAACTTCCACTGTAAGCTGAGTAATCCCATTATGTATTGGGAAAATCCTGAAAATCTATCAGTAAATAGTTATTTTATTTTGTATCAATGTTTGTATTTATTGGATGCAGCTATCCATAAACCTTACTCTAGTTATTGGTCTGAAATAACCATGACAGCCAGGCAAGAATCATGAGGAACACAAGCGTTATCTTGCAAGGAATGCCTTTTAGTCTCCAAGCAATGAGACACCCTCTTGGCCCTAGCAGTGCAGGAGGATTTACTTTGGCTTTCTCAGGATTTTAAAGAGTATCTCTGGATTCAACTTTTATCAGATTCATTCCCCAATCTTTCTCCATCCTGATACTGAGGTTTCTTCTCATTTCATATCAGGGCTCTAATTTTCGTGCAGAAGACTTTTGGAGACTGTACATTTATTCACCCTTGAGGTTCTTCTATCCCTATACTTAAATCCTAGCTCAATCTTCATCACTGTTTACTCTCTATCTGCAAGAGTTGAGGGTCTCTATAAATCACTTACATGGAGACCTTCTGCTTTTCACAGTGTCCACAGAGTTGATAGTTATTGGCTTTAACCTGACATTATTGTTTTTCAAGGGCTTCTAGGGCAGTTGATAAAGAACCCAGCTTCACAACGTTAATAACTACTATGACCTCCATGGCATTCAAATGCTAGCGCTACCACATAAGCCACAGCTTCCTCTTCTACCTATATCTACTCCTGATTCAGCACAGGGGAAAGTCATCACATTTGTGTTGCTAGAGCATGCCTGAGTTTACACCATCTTTGGTACCACAAGTCAATTGTCTTTTTTTGTCTGGCAGGTTCTGATCATCCAGGTCCAGAATCTCACCCAATAAATGGCTTTCTTGGGCCACTTCCATTATAACAATCATATATTTGATTCACCCAGAAACAGAGTGTAAAACAAGGATTTAGTTTCAAGTCTAATATTTGGGAGGTAATTTCAGGAACTGCAGGAGACCATGGGGCAAGTGAAACAGGGAAGGAGGAAAAGATGCTAAAGCATGTTATTGATTTGCCACCACTGTGGGCAAATGGCACCCATTCCTGTGAGGGATCTTCTAAGTATTAACACAAGAGGCATCTTAACACTTTTACTCTGATAGAGTAGTGAGAAGTTTACCCATTAATACCCATTCCATTTAACTGATCATTGCCTCTGGGGGTCTTAATTTTCGCAGGTTTTCAGGCTGCTTCCTTGTGCTGACCAAAATACCTTCTTTGACTTCAGGCAAAAGAAAAAAAAAAAAAAGGAGCAGAAATGGCATCAGACACTGCTACTGTGGCACTGAAATCCAATGAGCAGAGGGAGATATGAAATTTGGCCCTAAACTAGTAGATTATAAAAATAACAGCTGAACAAGATGATATATAAATGAAGAGCCTAGAAAGACACTAAAATTCATGTAAAAATATATTGCGTGATGAAAACCATATTTTAATTATATAGACAAAATATATAACTTTCACAATATAATTCTATAATTAGAAAATCATATATTTGTGACTTGATATTTAACTCTCTCACCACTTTGGAGAAAAGTAGTAAAAGTCACTGCAGTGGTAGTGATATATTAATGATATATGAATTTATTTGATTGTATATTTTTACATCACAAGTTTGTCCTATACTTGAGTATAACAGTCACTGTCATTCTCACTTACCTCTAAAATAGAAACACTTTAGAACATACACAAACTCAATAACATTATTAACATTATAATAAAATAATTCTAAGATATTATTTTTCCTGAACATTATTATGTATAAAATTGATTGAAAGCAGTTTTTTACAATGCTAAGTATTTTTAATGAGGCATGACATTCCTGAACAAAATATCGGTGCCTAATTTGTTTTTTACAAATAAAACAGGTAAAATTATATCTAACTATTTTAAAGTAATGAACCTACAAGTTACAATATAAATGAGAGGAAGGATAAATAGGAAAATCATCAAGAGAAAGATTAGGAAATGTGCCCAAGGTTAAGAACCTTGGAAGTAGTTCTAATATTTGAAACTATTTCTGACTCTCGAGAAAATTGACTTGTATGCCTGTGAAAGAAAAATACAATCAGAAAGAGCACAGCGGGAAACAGATAAATCTTTTAGAAAAGAAAGCACATAGTCAATATTTAGTAAGACTTTATCTGAAGTCCACAAGAGAAAAGAATGTGAGGACCGAGGATTAAGAAATATTCATAGAGCAAAAACACCAAGGAAGATAATATTGACGGACCACTATTGATGGATTTCAAATCCTAGTAAAAGAAAAAGAAAAAAGAAGGAAGGGGTCAAAATGTAACAATAGGATAAAACAGAACTGTTATATAGACTGTATTATGCCACAGATTATAAGGTAAAACCAGTATAGTCTTCTAATAATAGAAAATATGTATATATATGTGTATACACACACACGCGCGCGCACACACACACACACACACACGGAATTTGTATTTTACCTATGACTGAACAAAGCCACAAATAGGTAAAATGCAGCTGCTATGAGTTTCAGCCCAAATAATGTATTTACTCAGTGACAAATTATAAGAAGGTTTAACTTATCAAAATATAGATCAAGAACTAACATAATAAACAGAGGCAGAACCTACGTACTAAGAAATCTTCAGAAAAGAGCTGAGTGAAGAAAGAGATTGTTTAGAAGAGAAAGTTCCAATATTGTTAAAATAACAATTCTTCTTTAATCCAAATTCAATGTACTTCCAATATAATTTTACTTAAATTTGAAAGAATGTCCTAAAGTTTCCCTCCTAAAAAATATTAGGATAGATACAATATATTTTCAAAACAATTGAGTAATGAGACTTGCTCCACCATAAAAATAATGAATTACAAAATAAACTACCATGCAAGTAGTTTAGTGAGGAGCTTTGATATAAATTCCAGTTTTTTATAAACTTATGTCACATAATGAACACAGATTTTGCGATTAGACAAAATGTATTCTATTCAGAATATGATGCTGAGACACTTATATTTTTGTTACAAGAAAGTATGTACTTGTTTTGGTTGTGATTTTGGGGAAATGCTCATTTCTGGCCCAGAGTTTATAAACAAATATTTTTCCTTTGCTTACCAGATTATTTAATAAAGTTATTGAAGTCTGTAAAGTTCTGTTATCAGTAAGGTGATGTAACTTTACTAAAGTAAAACAGTTTAGCTTTTTTTTGAAATGTCAAGTTGAATTTGAGTGTAATTGATTTTCATGACATAAATTTAAATAATTATCTGCTACTAGTTTCTTCAACTACCATCTTATAACCGTCTGAATGCTGTTGATATTTTGATATCTGTATTCAGCCCAAGTTTTAAAAATAGTCTAGCTTTGTTAGTTGGGCACACTATGATATATCCTATGTAGTGTAAAATTTGTAACATTTAGTTTCCACTGGGTTAGGACACACTTGGACAGAAGTAAAAAGAGCTCACTCTTAGTTCTGCACATAGAAGCCACAGATTAGACTTTAAAGAGGCTAAAATATCTGGTATACTACTTTAGACTCTGTGTGGTTGACCTACAATAAGCTACAAAGTAACCAAAAGTCTACGGAGAATTTGATAGCAACTCAGAGATGTCAACAGCTTAAAAATTGTCAATAACATACATAAAGCAAGAAAAACCCGGATAAAATAAAAATCAGTGACTTTTCTTAGATTCACCAGCGAACTAAGTTTGCAGGGCAAACCACCACTGGGGATCTGGAAAGACAATTTCAGAAAGATAGAATGAAGATATTCTTAACTAGAGCAGAAGCCGATGAATCTATAAATTAATTGGTAATAACGTTAAATAGTAATTTTGACAAATTGCTGAAGGCTGAGTATAAACTAGTAGGAGAGTAAAGACGCAGACTCTGTGAACAGAGAAGTTAGGGAAGTCCAAATTCAAGGGAGAACACCAAACACGAGAAGACTAAAGAAATTTGGTCTGGCATCTAGAACTACAAAAATCATGAAACAAAACACAACTCCCAGCCAGATTAAAGTAAATCCTCATATTAGAGGCCTATTTACTCAGAATATTACCCAATAGGACATATACAGAACAACACAACCAAACATACAAGGCACACCACATGCAGCAAAAAGCAGTCTAGAGACAAAGCAAGTATCAAAACCAGACGGTAATATGACACCGACATTGGGATTATCAGTGAATTTAAAGTAATTACAAATAATATGTTAAAGTT
This sequence comes from Symphalangus syndactylus, assembly GCF_028878055.3. NCBI lineage: Eukaryota > Metazoa > Chordata > Mammalia > Primates > Hylobatidae > Symphalangus > Symphalangus syndactylus. The sequence goes on along the minus strand of NC_072423.2, from coordinate 18,534,565 downwards.
GTTAATGAAACAAAATGGATAAGCCATAAGAACAAATGGGTGAGGTAAGCAAGGAAACAGAAACTGAAAACAAATCAAAAGGAAATGCTAAATTAAATATAACAGTATAGATGAACAGAGCAGCACTGTCAATCAACTTAATCTAATGACTATTTATAGGATAGTATATTCAATATCAGCAACATGTAGACTCTGCTCAAACTTGTATAAAACATTCATCAGGATAGATCCCATTATTAGCATAAAACATATCTTAACAAATACAAAATAACAAAAATTATGAAAAGTAAGTTTTCAGAAAACAATGGAAATGAAATGGAAATTAAAAACAAAAATACAGCTAGATAATACCAAAATATTTGAAAGCGAACAACATACTTCTAAATAACACATGGATCAAAGATGTCTCATTTTTTAAATGATGAAATAAATGAAAATAAAACATAAAAATAAAAATTGTGGGCTCCAGTGAAAGGGGTACAGGAAAATTTATAGAATTAAATGTATAGAATACAAACAAAGAATAGCTAAAATCAATAATCTAAGCTTCAATCTTATGAAGAAAAGTACTTGACTATCCTCCACAAAATTGAGATGCCACAAATTACCAGAATCAGAAATGAAAGACAACCATTGTCTTAGTCCATTTTCATACTGCTATGAAGAAATGCCTGAGACTGGGTAATTTACAAAGAAGAAGAGATTTAATGGACTCATGGTTCCACATGGCTGGGGAAGTCTCACAACCGTGGCAGAAATGGAAAAGAGGAACAAAGGCAAGTCTTACGTGGTGGCAGGCAAGAGAGTGTGTGCAGGGGAACTGCCCTTTATAAGAGATCTCGTGAGACTTATTCACTATCACAAGAACAGCATGGGATAAACCCACCCTCATGATTCAATTACTTCCCACTGGGTCACTCCCATGACCTGTGGGATAATGGGAGCTACAATTCAAGTTGAGATTTGGGTGGGGACACAGCCAAACCATATCAATAATCTCTACTGATCTCAAGGACATTAAAACGATAACAAGAAAATACTACTAACAACACATGTCAATAATTTAAATAATTTGGATGAAATAGATTACTTTCTTGAAAGGAAAATGTAAAACTACCAAAACTCACACAAGAGAAATAGATAACTTGAGTAATTATATATTTGTATATAAAATAAATTGAAATCATATTGCCTTTCCAAAAAAAGTATTATCAAATCCAGATTATTTTACTTATAAATTATTCAAAATAGTTCAATAAGAAATTGTTCCAAGTATTAAACTCTACCTGTAAACAGATGCAGAAGAAACATTTTCTAACTAAATTTTTGAGTCTCGAGTTACCCTACAATCAAAACCAAATACATACAATAAAAGAAAACTACAGACTAATACCTCTCATAAACATAAGTGCAAAAGTCCTTACGAAATTTTTATGAAAGCGAATCCAACAATGTGTAAAAACATACGCACCACAAACAAGTGAAATTTATATTCTAGGTATGCAAGGATAGTTCCACCTTTGAAAAATTAATCAATGTAATCAGTTATATCAACAGACTAAAAAAGGAAAATAAGATGATCATATTAATTAGTACAGTAAAAGAATAAAACAATCCAAAACTAATTAATGATAAAAACTCCCAACAACTTGAAATAGAAGGAAACATTTTCAATTTGCAAACAAATAAGCAAAACAAAATTAGGAAAACACCATTTATAAAATAATAAAAAAACAAACTAAACAACTACAACTCACATTATACTTACTGTTGAGAAATTGGAGAGTTTTTCACTAAAATTGAGTGTTAGGCAAGAAAGAAATAACACTACCTTTGTTTACAGATGACATGCTGGTCCATGTAGAAAATCCCAAATAAATGACAAAAACACCTGGAAAAAAAAAATAAACAGGTATATGAAGGTTGCAAAATACAAGGTTAATATACAACAGTCAATTGTTGATGTGAAGTCTATTATCCCACCCAGGAATCTAAGCTACACTTAAGACTTGCTGGAGAGAAAACATATGTGATATAGAATTTACAGGTTAACTTGAAAATCCTCTGTGCCTTCTTTCTTATTGCTCTTACCTTGAATTTTCCAAGAAAAGGCCTCCCATAATACATTTTAGACAAGCTATCAAAAAAATAGCATGAGACTATGACTCTGAGAATGCAAAAAAGGGAAGATATTTCACTCTTCCTAAATAAAAGAGAAGACAAATCTTTATAACAGGACAACCAGTATCCATGTTTCAATGGAAATAACTTGTTACTGTAAATCTATGACATATTTCTTGTTATCTGCAAAACAACTACCATTTTCAGGGCAATAAATGTATATAGTTTGAATTGTAGAAAAAATAAAGAAATTAACAAATTATGTATTTAAGTACCATTGCAATGACAAAAAAGAAAATACATAGAGATAAACCTAACAAAATATGTGAAATATTTGCAAGCTGAATACTAGTAAACATTGATAAAAGAAGTAAGTTTATAAATAAATATCCATAGATTGGAAAACACATCACTGTGAAGGTGTTGATTCTAACCAAAGTGATCTACAGATTCAATGTATTTCCAAAGCCCTCACAGGTTTTCTTTGTAGAAGTTGACTTTCTGATGTCAAAATTATAAAGAACAGTAAATAAATATAAAGACTAAAATAAGCTTGGAACACAAGATTAAAACTGCAGAACTTAAACTCCCTCCTGATATCAAGATTTTTATAAAGCCATGCTAACTAAGACAGCATGGTGGTGCCAAAAGGATGGGCAGGTTGACTGATTTAAGAGAAGAGAGAGTCCAGAAATAAACTTACACATGTAAAGTTAATTTATTTTGACAAAGATGCCAAGGCAATTCAATGGATAAAGTCTAGAATAATAATTAAATGGTGCTGGAATAATTGAAAATTCACATGTAAAAAATAAAACAAATTATACTTACACCATAAATACAAACCTTCAATGGATTATAGATCTAAATGCAAAACCTGATAACTAGGAAAACATATTTTACCCTTAATGTAGACAGAGATTAAAACTACTTTTTTTGTTGCCTCAAAATGTTAAACAAAATAAAAAGACTAAAGTACTTCAAGAAAATATTTGCAAATCACATATGTGATAAAGAGTTAGTCTGCAGTATAGAAAGTACCCTCATAACTCAATAAGGAAACAGAAAATACAGTTTAAAATGGGCAAAAGATTTCAACAAACATTTCACCAAAGAAGACATACAGAAAGTAACTAACAACATTGTCATTAAGCAAATGAAACTTAAACGGCAAGACACCACTACAAACCTAAAAGAAGGATTAAAATGTAAAGAAATTGAAAGAAAAAAAGCCAAAACACCAGAAAACTGACAATGTCGAGTGCTTTTGAAGATATAGACAAACAGGAACTCTCCTGCCTTGTTGGTTGAAATGTAAAATGTACAGCCTTTTTGGAAAATAACCTGGCAGTTAATCATAAAGTTAATCCTACACTTAATATACAACCAAATAATCCTACTTGTAAGTATTTACCCAAGTGGAATGATAACCCACATTCATACAAAAACTGAACATAAATGTTTACAGACACTTTATTCTTAATCACCAAATATCAAAAATAATAAAATGTCCTTCAACTTGGGAATTGATAAACAAATTGGTACTTTCTCCAGTGGAATACTACTCAACAGTAAAAAGAAACAGACCACAAAGATACACAAAATGTTGATGAATCTCAGGTGTGCTCTAAAAAGCCAGACACAAAAGCAAAACCATCAGAAGAAATGTCAGATCAGCAGTTACCAGTGACTGAGACTGGGATGACAGTTTAGTCTGGAAAAGGGGCATGAGGGAACTCTTCTTCGGCGGGAAGGGAGGATAAAGTATTATCTATGTTAATTATGGTGGTTATATGACTGTACTTATTGCTCAAAATTCGTAGAATCATACACTGAAAAAAGATAAATTTTACTGTATATACATTTGATCTCGGCCATACTGACTTTTAAAAAGTTCATTGACTAGGTTAAAGTGTGCATGAAGGGGTCCTCTTTGTTAGAACGGAAGCATCTAAGCACAGTCACCTTTGACAATGTTACTGCATTTGCTGCTCTCCTTGGCAGAAATGTATTCTCTGCTCATCAGATGACATCAACTCAGTTTTGCTTGGCAAACTACTGTAGACATTTGAGAGGCTGCCTGTTCCCCTGTGTCCCATTCACTACAATGTTTAATTTCTGCTTGGGGCAGGAGTATGGCATTGAATGTTATCTTCATATCCAACTGGAATGCAAGCCTTTATTTTCAGTAATAGGAAATGAGCGTGTGATAGTTAATTTTAAATGTCAACTTGACTGGATGAAGAAATACCTAGAGAACAGGTAGAGCTTTGTTTGGAAGTGTGTTTGTGAGAGTGTTTCCTGAGGAGACTGATGTGTGAGTCTGAGTGGACTAAGTACAGAAAGTTCACCCACAATGTGAGTGCTCACCATCCAATAGGGTGGAGTCTCCGATAAAACACAGAATAGTGCAAAGGTGAATTGGTCTCCCTCTTGGAGCTAAGATGCACTCTTCTTCTCCTGCCCTTGGAGATCAGAACTCTACAGTCTCTGACCTTTGGACTCCAGGACTTTCACCAGCACCCTCAACATTCCCACTAGGTTCCCAGGACTTTATAGTTGTACTGAGCCATGCCACTGGCATCCTAGAGTCTCCAGCTTGCAGATAGCCTGCCATGGGACTTAATCTTTGTAATAAGGTGAGACAATTCTGCCAATAAACCTCCTTTCATCTCTATCTATCATCTATCTATCTATCGAATCTAACTACCTACCTACCATATTACTTCTGTCTCTCTGGAGAAACCTAATACAGACTGAAACTTTCAAAAAAGTGTTTAAGTTTGCATTTCAAGTAAGGTCTCAACAGTCCAAGAATCAGTTTGTTAGGGTGGGCTAAAAGGAATTAGGGCTTTCCTAGCACCTGGAGATGCTCCTCAGGCTCCTGCTGACTCTGGAGTGGGAAAACTTCCCCATTCATGTGGAAGGCCCTACTTCCTTCAATCCTAACTTTAGAAAGAGAAACTTTCTCCTTATGTCATATGTGTTGACAGCTTGAAAAGACATACACCAATGCATTAAAAATGTATTCAAGGGATGGTATTTTATGTTATTTTATTTTAGCTTATTTGTATTTTCTGTTTTCCTCTATAGTGAACATATATTGCATTTGTAATAACAACAAAAAATGAAACAGAGAAAGAATGATTTAGGATAGATATTGTCCAAGTTTTCATGATGATCTAAACACATAATACTCTGTTTTGTTCTTTACAGGTAATGTTTAAAATTGATATGAAACAATTAAATGTAGATTCAGATAATTAAATGAAATAATATTTAGTATGTAAATAGGTTTATATCTTAATTACCAGAAGCTATTCCCCCATTCAAAGTAGCACAATGAAAAATAATGCAGATGCCTTTGCTGTATACCAATACATTATTTTTGTTTAAAGCTATAATTACACCAGCTCATACAAAGAAAACACCAGTGAAAGCTCAATCAGTACTGATGCAACATACTAAAAGCCACATAGTGACTTGGCTGCCTTTACTAAACTTCAAAAAGCATTGTTCGAACCCCAGCAGAACATTCACTGTTAGTGTTCTTGAGTGTCATTCTCTTAATAACTGAGAAGTTGTGTTCTGCCATAAGTCCACTTCATTAGTATTGGCATATTTTTATTGGCTTCTAAACACTGATTAGAAAATACAGCGCCTACTTGTGCGACATCATTAGCCTTAACAAATTATAAAGACTGCTTGAAATCCTGAAGTCCACTGAAACCTTCAGGAAGGGTGTGTGAAGGGAAGCCTTAAACCACCATAAACATGCATGTTGTGTTTGTTAATACTTCCCCAATAGGAACAAAGAAGTGCAAAGCTAATGCCAGTCTTTAGGCTCCTGTTTCAGCTTAGAAAGGGATGAGTAACTATAACAACAACAATTAGTCTTTATTAATGCTACTATTATTGATTCTTAACTTGCCAGTTAAAGAGCCATGAATATCCCAGTACTATTTTTTACCAAATTATGGGCAGCTTATGATAACAAGGGACAAGACACCACTTCCACCCACCAATGGGCCACTCTGGATAGAAAAGGAAGGCTGCTTGTATGGCTTTACTTTCCTTTTTTTTTTTTTTTTTTTTTTTTGAGACGGAGTTTCACTCTTGTTGCCTAGGCTGGAGTGCAATGGCACAATCTCAGCTCATTGCAAACTCCACCTCCTGCGTTCAAGCAATTCTCCTGCCTCAGCCTCTTGAGTAGCTGGGATTACAGGCATGCGCCACCACGCCTGGCTAATTTTTTGTATTTTTAGTAGAGACAGGGTTTCTCTATGTTGATCAGGCTGGTCTCGAACTCCCGACCTCAGGTGATTTGCCCACCTCGGCCTCCCAAAGTGCTGGGATTACAGGCGTGAGCCACCGCGCCCAGCTGCTTATGGCTTTATTTAAAAAAAAAAAAAAAGATTTCACTTCTGTCATCTATGACTCGTATCATCTCTATTAAATATTATTATAACCACTTCATATCAAAGGCATTCATTCACTCATGTAAGCATTTCGAGGGCAGGAATTCTTGTCTATTTGTTGTTCTGTTTTATCTTGAAACTCTAGAGCTGTATATGGAACATAGTTGGTACTCAATAAATGTTTGTTGAGTGAGGGAACTAGCATGCCAAGTATCTATGTAATTGACCCAAGATCTCACAGTTATTAACCCATGTGGCAAGAGGCCAAACCAGTTATTTTTAAATTTAAATTTTGAATCCTTTCTATTATAAAATAAAGCATTACATTCATAAAGAGAATAGTTTATAAGGAGACTAATTATATAACCCCGGATTTGAGAAGAATACCATTTCCAAAATCAGAAAAAAAAACAGAAAGTATTTAACAATATATAGGCTTATATGACAACATTCATTCACAGAACACAATAAACAATGTTAAAATTTATATGGACTGAAAACTATTCTTTATTACATAAAAGATGAGCAAAAGTCTCATCGCTGTGATTTGTAAAAACCTTAGGTAGCAGAAAGGAATAGTGTAAACAATTTGATTAAAAAATTAATAGAAGATGCAAATAGGAATCCACCAAAAAGTAAATTGTCATAACCTATAAATATATGAAATAATTATTGATGTTATGAATAGTTTTTTAAATGAAAATTTAAGCCACAATGAAATATCAATTTTATATTCAAGATGAGCATAGTAACAACAACAAATAAACAAATTATGGACTCTACTGTTAAAGATGATTTACATAAAAAATTGAGAGTAAATGAATTGCTTATATAAACTGGAATTATCTATTATCATTTTAAAAATTATAAATTACATTTGTCTCTGTCTTCCATTATTGATTTTCTATTATATAGAAAAAATATTAAAATATATTTATTTAAGAACATTAAGACCAAGATAGAATTTCTATCATTTATTTTAAAATTATGACGTTTAAACTGCTATTACATAAAACTGTTGATAGAGAGTTTCACATTAAAATTTTAAATTATTAAAATAATATAAGTTGTTCAAACTGTAGTGTACTTAAATTTTTACTTGTATGACATTGGAGAAATTAAGAAGCAATATCAAGTACTTAACTTCAGTTAGTCCAATTGGTGAAGAGACATGTTAAATAAGTGAGATAAAGAACATTTTCATATATGCTTTGACGGTTTTGATAAGTATATTTAATACACATAATTTAAATTGGCTATCCTTTTATTTCCTCCTATTAGCCAGACATTTCATGCGCTCTGTTTATTCTTTTAACTTTATTCAATCAAGAATTATTAGCCAAATATTTCAGAGTAGAAAATTTTAATTATGTTACCTTAAAGATGTTAAACAATGTTTTTCAAGACCACAAAAAAAGAAAGAGTATATAATCACATCCAACTCTATCTCCTCCAAAGTTAATTTTAACAACTATAGCCTATTGTTGTATTAAAATGTACTAGCAATCAGTTCTGAGTAATGTCGCCTAGCCATAGATAAGAGCTTCCAGTTCTGGTTAAGGAATTCAGGTTTCAATTAAGGTGAAGTAAACACCCTCCACTCAATCCTTTCCACTGATTACAAACTAAAAACCCTGGAGAGAATGCATAAGGCAACTCTCCGAATTCAATGAAAGGTAAATAATGGCTGGTAGATTGGACAGGTAAATCAAAATTCAAATATGACAGGTAAGCCTCTTTTTTCTTTTTTTCTTTCTTTCTTTTTTTTTCCTTCTCATCTCTTCCAAGTTAGACTCAGTATAACCCAAATCTGGAAATGTGCATCAGGTAAGTGCAGAAAAAGATGCAAGATAAACTCTCTCTGGACAGATAGCTGAGCAGGGTCCCCTGTGCAAAACAGAGAGATTAAAAACCCCTGTGTTTGTTCTGATTTTCTTCTTTTTGTCCTACTCCAACACAAGCCCCAGTCTTGATGCTCCACTTCTATGATGGTAGCTGGGCACTGCAACAGTGGCTTTGAAGGCACCTGAAACTGAGAGACAAAAGGAATCCTCCCTGACCAGAGAAACTGGGGAAGCAGATCCCTTGATCTGAAGAGTGTAGGAAGAATCCTTGGTTCTTATTCGCCTCTCCTTTCTCCCACTATTTTGCCCCAAATGCAGGTAAAGTAACCAGATGTTGAAAAGGATGCAGGTTGGCAAAATCTTGGCTTTCTAGCCTCAGAATTAAGGAAAAAGACTGGGAAAAGCCTTGGGAGATGGAAAGTCTGAGGCAAATCATGAATAGGAGGGAGCTCTGGAAAGTGATTCCATAAAGTTGTTTATGAAGTGCCCAGCACCCTCAGGGTATAATGCATGAAAATATCCCCAAATAGCATACCACCAACTTGGAGAACTGAACTGTGATGTAGACCACCATGCAGGTCTCAGACTGGACCCAAGCAGGTGCTAACACTGGCCAAATCAGAAGAGCTCAGAAAAGCTTTGAAAACTCAATCTATAGAATATTAAATGTAAAGTGAAAAACAAAAACAAAACAAAACAGAAAAACCTTAGACCAAGATGATTCACTGATGAATTCTACCTAGCAGTATAGGAAAAAATAATACTCACGACATTCACAACATTGTCCAGAAAATATAAAAGCAAGATTTCTTCCCAATTTATTTTATAAGACCAGGGTTACTCTTATCATAAAACAAGACAAAGGCAATCCAACGGCTGGGGCAGTATTGACTAATAACTTTCATGAAAAATATGAAACAAATCCTTTAAAAATATTGTTAATTTTAATCTAGCAATACATAAAAATAATACATCAAGAATGCAAGGGTGGTTCAATATTTTAAAAATATTATCAATGTAGCTCACCATTTAAGTCTTTTAACAACTAAATAAAAAATATACACACATTAACGTGTGGATAAAATTGTTCAACAAAATTCACATGCATGATGATAAAAAAAACCTAGAAAAGACCCATTCTTGACTTACAAAAGAAGATTTATGAAAAAAAACACAGCTAATATCACATTTAATGATAATATTCTTTTTTTCTTTTTTTTTTATTATACTTTAAGTTCTGGGGTAGGTGTCCAGAATGTGCAGTTTTGTTACATAGGTATACACGTGCCATGGTGGTTTGCTGCACCCATCAACCCATCATCTACATTAGGTATTTCTCCCTAACCACCCACCCCCAACAGGCCCCAGTGTGTGATGTTCCGCTCCCTGTGTCCATGTGTTCTTATTGTTCAACTCTCACTTATAAATGAGAACATGCAGTGTTTGGTTGTCTATTCTTGTAATAGTTTGCTGAGAATGTTGGTTTCCAGCTACATCCATATCACTGGAAAGGACATGAATTCATCCCTTTTTAGGGCTGCATAGTATTCCATGGTGTACATGTGCCACATTTTCTTTATCCAGTCTATCATTGATGGACATTTGGGTTGGGTCCAAGTCTTTGCTCTTGTGAATAGTGCCACAATAAACATACACGTGCATGTGCCTTTATAGTAGAATGATTTATAATCCTTTGGGTATACACCCAGTAATGGGATGGCTGGGTCAAATGGTATTTCTAGTTCTAGATCCTTGAGGAATGACCAGTGATGATGAGCCTTTTTTCATATGTCTGTTAGATGCATAAATGTCTTCTTTTGAGAAGTGTCTGTTCATGTCCTTTGCCCACTTTTTGATGGGGTTGTTGTTTTCTTATAAATTTGTTTAAGTTGTTTGAAGATTCTGGATATTAGCCCTTTGTCAGATGGATAGATTGCAAAAATGTTCTCCCATTCTGTAGGTGACATGTTCACTTTAATTATAGTTTTATAGTTTTTTTTTTTTTTTTTTTTTTTGGGGGACTCTTGCTCTGTCACCCAGGCTGGAGTGCAATGGTGCCATCTCAGCTCACTGCAAGCTCTGCCTCCCGGGTTCACGTCATTCTCCTGCCTCAGCCTCCTGAGTAGCTGGGACTACAGGTGCCCTCCACCATGCCCGGCTAATTTTTTTTTTTTTTTTGTATTTTTAGTAGACACAGGGTTTCAGCGTGTTAGCCAGGATGATCTCCATCTCCTGACCTCATGATCTACCCGCCTCAGCCTCCCAAAGTGCTGGGATTACAAGCGTGACCCTAACAACTTGATTTTTTTAATTTATGTGGAGAAACCAAAATACTTGAACAGCCAAAACAATTTTCTAATTGATACATAATTACTGTATATATTTATAGGGTGCATGTGTTAATCAGAGCACTCATATTAGCTAATTTCAACTTTTACTATAAAGTTACAGTAATCAGAACATCATAGTATTGATGAAGGAATAGACACATACATCAGTGAAGATCAGTGTAAATAAATAGAACATCCAAAAATGGATCCACCTAAACATGGCCAATTCACATTTTAAAAATGTGTAAAGAAGATTCAATGGCCTAAAATATTTCTTTTTTCATTAAATAGTGCTGGAAATAATGGACATCAGATGAAAAACAATGAACCTGGAGATATTTCTCACACCTTATACACAAAGGTAACTCAAGTAGGTAATAGACTTGAATACAAAATGTAAAACTATAAAATACAAAAATAAACAGGAGATGATCTTCACAATGTTGCCTTAGGAAAATAATTCTTCAATATGTCATAAACATGTTCTATAAAATAAATAAATCTATAACTTTCACTTAGGCACATTTAAAAAGTTTGCATTGTGTCAGACATTGTGATATAATAAAAAGTAAAGCTATACTTGGAATAAAATATGTGCAAATCATAGAGATTTTAAAGGATTTGTGTCATATGTACATGTTTTTTTTCTAGTCATAAAAATGAGAGAACACATGACAATCTAAAAAATAACTGGGGAAGGTTCACAGTCCTACCAACAGTGTAAAAGTGTTCCCATTTCTCGGGCCGGGCGCGGTGGCTCACGCTTGTAATCCCAGCACTTTGGGAGGCCGAGGCGGGTGGATCACGAGGTCAGGAGATCGAGACCACGGTGAAACCCCGTCTCTACTAAAAATACAAAAAAATTAGCCGGGCGTGGTGGCAGGCGCCTGTAGTCCCAGCTACTCGGAGAGGCTGAGGCAGGAGAATGGCGTGAACCCGGGAGGCGGAGCTTGCAGTGAGCCGAGATTGCGCCACTGCACTCCAGCATGGGCGACAGAGCGAGACTCCATCTCAAAAAAAAAAAAAAAAAAAAAAAAAAAAAAAAGTGTTCCCATTTCTCAACATCCTCTCCAGCACCTGTTGTTTCCTGACTTTTTAATGATGGCCATTCTAACTGGTGTGAGATGGTATCTCATTGTGGTTTAGATTTGCATTTCTCTGATGGCCAGTGATGATGAGCATTTTTTCTAATTCAACCATTGTGGAAGATAGTGGCGATTCCTCAAGGATCTAGAACTAGAAATACCATTTGACCCAGCTGTCCCATTACTGGGTATATACCCAAAGGATTATACATCATGCTGCTATAAAGACACATGCACAAGTATGTTTATTGCGGCACTGTTCACAATAGCAAAGACTTGGAACCAACCCAAATGTCCATCAATGATAGACTGGATTAAGAAAATGTGGCACATATACACCATGGAATACTATGCAGCCCTAAAAAAGGATGAGTTCATGTCCTTTGTAGGGACATGGATGAAGCTGGAAACCATCATTCTGAGCAAACTATCACAAGGACAGAAAACCAAACACCGCATTTTCTCACTCATAGGTGGGAATTGAACAATGAGAACACTTGGACACAGGGTGGAGAACATCACACACAGGGGCCTGTCATGGGGTGGGAGGAGTCGGGAGGGATAGCATTAGGAGAAATACCTAATGTAAATGAGAAGTTAATGGGTGCACCACACCAACATGACACATGTATACATATTTAACAAACCTGCACGTTGTGCGTGTGCACCCTGGAACTTAAAGTATAATAATTAAAAAAAAAAAGCACAGAGCTAATTAAAATTCTCAGTTGATCCTTAGGTCTCATATGTGTTTAAACTTATTCTCCTTCCAAATCTTTTGCAGAGATACAAAAATAAAACAAAAGGGATTGACTTATATATCACCATGACCTTTCTGTCTACATACTGATGAAGATAGTGAGCAGTGAAACAGAAAGCATAGTCAGAAGAAGGGAAAAGAAGGGCTCAAGATGATCTGCTAGCATGTTGGGCTTAGCATAATCATAAAATTGACTGCATTTGAATAATCCCTTTCCAAATTAAATGAGGATTAAGTGTCCAAATTTTATTTTGGAAAAAACTAAACACCCACGTCAAGCCCCAAAATATGCAATCCTTACCCTTCCAAAACTGCCTGATTATCCTACACTAAATTATTCCATTAGCAATGAAGTTTTCATTGCCTTTGGGCAAGAAGGCAGAGAAGATTACAGAATGTGGTCTGGTACTTTTATACGATGCAGCTTTGACTTTGCCTTTTGAGTACACAGTAGGAAAGAGTACTGCAACACTGTTTTATCTAAACTGGCTTATACTCAGATGACACCAAGCCATATAAACAGGAAAAGAAATGTACTAGAAATGTATGGGAAATGTACTCGACATTCCCCATTAAAAGTAAATGTAAAATCTGGGTTTGTTGTAAATAAGAGACAGGGATTCTGAAATAAAGGGAAGGATAGAAAATAAAGAAAAAAAAAACCACATTTCACAAAACCAAGATAAATGAATGGCAAATCAGCACATGAAAAGATGCTAAATGTAATTTGTCATTAGGGAAATAATACTAAAATTAAATGTCATGAGACATCTATTGGAAGGTTTAAAATATTTTGAAAATATACGTACTGGCAGTGTGCTTAGTTCTGCCTTTCACTGGGAATGCATTTTTAGTTATGGTAAAAGTTACTGGTCAAGAAACATTTGGGAAAGTGATCCATCATCAACTATTGAAATTATCACACTTTCCTCACTGCACTGCAATGTCAACTTTGGCATAAATAATCTAATGGAATATATGTGCTTCTGGACTCTTACTGTGTATTCATCTCATAGTCTGTATTCCTGCCAAATCTGCCCAATAAATATTAATATTGATAGAGTGCAAGAGCATAGTATAAATCCTTCCATTTTATTCTAGCAAATTGCCATGGCTACTCTTGGGCATAAGTTTTTCCTTACTTATTTAGAATTTTTTTTAACTGTGATCTTATCTCCCAAAGAACTCCTAGGATTTTGACTGAGATTGTTTGGACTTATAGATTAACTTGGGGGATAATCTATTATAACTAGCATATAGCTATTAGTTATATCTTTAAAATATTTAGTCTGTCAACCTTTGAATATAATTTTCTTCCATTAAGTTAGGTCTCCTTTAATATCTTTCACAAATGTCATGTGATTTTTTAACATAGAGATTTTGTACATCTTTTGTTAAATTCATGCCCAAGCCTTTGATATTAATGATTTCTATTTGTGAGGTATTGTTTTTTTAATCTGTTTCCCGTTAGTATATAGAAATACACTTAAATTTTGTATATTGACCTCGTCCTTAGAAAAATGGCTGAATTTATTATTTCTAAAAGTTTGTCCATAGATACTTTTGAGTTTTCTACATAGGCAATGATGACATCCGTAAGTAATGAAAGTTTTGATTCTCTTTCAGTTGTTATTATCTCTTCATTTTTTTCCATGCCTTGTACTGGCCAGAATCTCTAGTCTAATGATAAATGGAAAAGATACAGTAAGAACCCTTCATTCTATAACTATTTAATGAAATAAATTCACTTTTAAGTATCCATTAAGTGGAGTCAAAATTTCTCAAAAGAAGGGGAAAAGCTAAAAAGTGATGTAATTTAAGTTTCACTCAAAATTTATTTCTTTTAGCCTATTACATTATTTACTTACCTAGGGTATAATAATGCATGCATATTATAATAATTACAGCTAATGTAAAACTGAGTTTATTATTAAAATATTAGATAAATATGGATCACTTTTAAGACAGAACATTAAGGAAATAAAATATATTTGTTCCTTCTCAAGTTGACTATGCTCAATTTATTTTTTTTAGCAGCTGCATTCTAGCTATTAGCAAGCACAATTGAGTTTAGTGACAGTGCAAATCCAGAATGTCATTTACATAAAATAGAAGTGAGATATTCTGAAACATAAATCCCAGAGTGTGCAGAAATGAAAAAGAAAGCTTGATGAATAATTCCATCCTATTTAAGAATGATTCAACATCTACAAACAGAAAAAAAAAATCGATCTCTCTGTCTCCAAATTATGTCACTTGTGAGGAATAAACCAGTTCTCAAAGCATAATATAGAGAAGAAAAATTGCATTGTTTAGAGAGCATATCAGCTACTTTGAATTCCAGAGAATTAAAACAAAGACCGTGCACTGACATGCAGCTCTCACATAATTTCAAATCATAATTTATCTCTACATAGTCAAACTCAGAAATGTCCCCGTCCCCACAGCTGATAACTGACTTCATCTTTATAAGCACTGTATGTATGTAGTTTATATACTGTGTATATAAACACAGACACAAAATATCTGCACTTATTTGTATATATCATTTATTTTGGAGCCCATAAATAAGTGATAGACATTTTGTGGATATATACACTGGGCATATATCCACAAACAATTTTGTAAGTCATACTATAAAGGCTTCAGAATGCCAGTATGCAGATATTTTCCTAATGTATTCTACAATTATTAAATTTTAATTTGATGAAGAGTTATATACAAGGGAAAGAATATAATTGTGACATGGAAATCAGTTCCTCGCAAAAATTGAATCTGGTCACTGGTGTTAAATTTTGAAGTATGATCTAAAGATTAAACTCAAAAAATATTGTAACATTTGTTATTTTAATAGATTCCTTTTTCCCTACTATATTTGGTTTCTACTCCTGCCATAACAACCTAAGATTAAGTGACTTAAACATCCCGAATAGTCAGAACCACTATTCGGGTCTCACCAGGTTATTATAATCAAAGTGTTGCCATGGCTGCATTCTTTTTCAAAAAAATTAATTTTTGTGGATACATAGTAGGTGTATATATTTATGGGGTACATGAGATGTTTTGAAACAGGCATGCATTGCAAAATAATCACATCATGGAAAATGGGGTATCCACCCCCTCAAGCATTTATCCTTTGTTTTACAAACAATCCCATTACACTCTTTTAGTTATTTTTAAATGTACAATTAAATTAGTATTGACCGCAGTTACCCTGTTGTGCTATCAAATAGTAGGTCTTATTCATTCTTTTCATTTTTTATACCCATTCATTATCCCTACTGCCTCACATCCCCCCACTACCCTTCCTAGCCTCTGGTAACCATCATTCTGCTCTCTATGTCCATGAGGTCAATTTTTTAGATCCCACAAATAAGTGAAGTGAGAACATGTGATGTTTGTCTTTCTGTGCCTGGCTTATTTCACTTAACATAATGACCTCCAGTTCCATCCATGTTGCAAATGACAGAATCTCATTCTTCTTATGGTTGAATAGTACTCCATTCTGTATATGCACTCACATTTTCCTTATTCATTCATCTGTTGATAGACACTTAGGTTGTTTCCAAATCTCTGCTGTTGTGAACAGTGACAAAATAAGCATCGGAGTGCCACTATCTCTTTGATATATTAATTTCCTTTCTTTGGGGTATATATCTAGGAGTGGAATTGCTGGATCATATGGTAGCTCAGTTTTTAGTTTTTTGAGGAACCTCCAAACTGTTCTCCATATACAGTGGTTGTACTAATTAGCATTCCCACCACCAGTGAATGAGGGTTCCTTTTTCTCCACATCCTTGCCAGCATTTGTTTTGCTTGTCTTTTGGATATAAGCCATTTTAACTGAGGTGAGATGTTATCTCACTGTAGTTTTGATTTTCATTTCATTTGATCAATGTTGAGCACCTTTTCATATTCATGCTTGCCATCTGTATATCTTCGTTTGAGAAAAGTCTATTCATATCTTTTGCCTATTTTTGATTGAATTATATATATATATATATATTCCTATAGAGTTATTTGAGCTCCTTATATATTCTGGTTATTAATCCCTTGTCAGATGAGTAGTTTGCAAATATTTTCTCCCATTCTGTGAGTTATCTCCTTACTTCATTGTTTCCTTTGCTGTGCAGAAGCTTTTTAACTTGATGTGATCTCATTTGTCCATTTTTGCTTTGGTTGCCTGTGTTTGCGAGGTTTGCTCTAGAAATTTTTGCCCAGAATCATGTCTTGGAGATTTTTCCTAATGTTTACTTGTAGTAGTTGCATAGTTTGAGGTTTTAGATTTAAGTCTTTAATTAGTTTTTTATTTGATTTTTGTTTGTGGCAAGAGAGAGGGGTCTAGATTCATTCCTCTGCATATGGAGATCTGTTTTTTCCCAGCACCATTTATTGAAGATACTGTCCTTTCTCCAGTGTATGTGTTTGGCACGTTTGTCAAAAATGAGTTCATTGTACATATGTGGATTTATTTCTGGGTTAACTATTCTGTCCCACTGGTCTATGTGTCTGTTTTTAAGCCAGTACCATGCTGCTTTGGTTATTATAGCTCTGTAGTATAATTTGAAGTCAGGTAACATGATTCCTTCAGTTTTGTAATTTTTGCTTAGGATAGCTTTGACTATTATGGGTCTTTGTGATTCCATATGAAGTTTAGAATTTTTTTTTCTATTTCTGTGAAGAATGTCACTGGTATTTTGGTAAAGATTGCATTGAATCTATAGATTACTTTGGATTGTACAAACATTTTAATAATATTGATTCTTCCAATCCACGAACATGAAATATTTTTCCTTTTTGGTGTCCTCTTTAATTTCTTTCATCAGTGTTTTATAGTTTTAATTATACAGATGTTCCATTTTTTGGTTAAGTTACTTCCTAGGTATTTATTTTTTTTTTGTAGCTATAGTAGATGTCATTATTATTTTTACTTCTTTTTTAGATTGTTCACTATTGGCATATATAAATGCTACTGATTGATGTTTGTGGATTTTCTATCTTGCCACTTTACTGAATATATTTATCAGTTCAAATAGTTTTTGGTGGAGTATCTACGTTTTCCCAAATATAAGATCATATTATCTGCAAAGAAGGATAATTTGATTTCTTACTCTCTAATTTGGATATTCTTTATTTCTATCTCTTGTCCAATTGCTCTAGCTATGACTAGGACTGCATTCTTTCCTGGAAGCTCTAAGAGAGAATCTGCTTCTAGGCTCATTTAGATTGTTGGCTAAACTCATTTATATATAGTAGTATGACCAAAGTCCCATTTCCTTGCTGGCGGTCAGCTGTGAGGTCGATCCAATCTTATAGAGGCTGTCTGCATTCCTGGGTTCATGGTCACGTACCTCCATCTCCAAAGCCAGTAATGGTAAGTTGAGTTCCTCTTATGGTCTGCTGTCTCTGCTCCTTCTTCGATCTCATCTCCCTAATCACCGTTCTACCTTCATCTTCCACTTTTAGGGATTCATGTGATTAGATTGGGCCCTCAGGGATACTCTAGAATAATATTCCCAACTCTAATCATTAATCTTTATTACATCTGCAAAGTCCCTTTTGTTATGTAAGGTAACATATTCACAAGTTCTGGGGATTAGGATGTGGGCATTTGTTGTTATCAACAACCAGTCACTGCTAACTGCTCCCCTTTTACTATAAAATGGTTACTGAAATTGTCTTAAATCTTCTTTAATATATACTCTAGCAATTAGTGGAAACAGTTTATGCTATGAATATTACCCTGAGTGAAATGATTATCTTCATCCAACAGTATTAGAGAATCACAGATGCAACTGTAGGCTACTTCCGGCGGCTGCTTTCATTTGTCCTCACTTTCAGAGTGGGCCTGCTGGGGAGTATTTTCCATGACTAATTTTCATATAAGGTAACAGAAAACTGATCCTGTGAGTACAAATCAATTTGTATTATTGGTTTTTAAACATCACCATAACCTTCTGAAGAAAATAAATGTTTGATATTAGATGGACATTTTGCAACTTCTCTCAAGTGAAAACAACCACAATATGAGACACATTTCACTCTTCATTCAAATTGCCTATCTCTCTATCCATTTGTTATTCATTTTTTTCTTCCTTCATTCAAAGATAATTAATAATCAACTATTACATTCAAGGTACTCTGTTAGATTTAGTGAATAAATTAGACATGTGGTCTCTTCTTACAGGGCTTACAGTGATGGTACATACTGCCTAGTACAGAGTAGGCACTCAATAAAGCTGATGAATTAATTACATTTCAACAGAAACTATGTTTATCCCTTAATGACATGAACAGACATTATTTATCAAGCATTGTGCTATCTATACAGCCATTTCCATAGCAATAATGTTTAATAGCTGACTTACCCCAGATGACTGTAATATTCATCTGGCCCACCATGGAACACATTGTAAACATGTCATCCTAATGGCCAATTAGTATTTTAAATTTTTTATGTGACAATTCTACCTGAATCTGTTCTTTAAAGAATGAGTAATGAGCAGCTATGCACTTGCTGAAGCTCAAAACTTTACTTCATTATTTTTTCCTATTCCCTCTTATTCCACAAATCCAATTCATCATCAAGTCTTGACAACTTTGTCCCTCAAAATATATTTTAATGTTATTATATAGTCACTGGCAAAATTTTTATCTAAGTCATTGACTTTCTTTTCCTCAGACCACAGGAATAGACTCAATTATTCCTCAATTTCTACTCAAAATTCACTTAACATACAACAATAATAATATATTTGACATATAAATCAGTTCATGCCCACATCCTACCTAAAATATTCTAGTTGCTACCCAGTGGAATTAAGAAACAAATACCAAAAATTTTACTATGGTTTACAGCCGCTTCACAATTTAGCCTGCCCAGTTTTCTGAAACTATGTAGTCACTTGCTTCTAGTTCATTCTGCTGCAACCGATGGTTTCTGTTCTATCCCTTGGGCTATTTCATGTAATGAAGTATTTTGTGTGTGTGTGTGTATGTGTGTGTGTGCGCGCGTGTGTGTGTGTGTGTTTCTCTACTAGAAGATTTCTTCTTATTCTGTGCTTTTTTTCTTTTTCTTATTTGCTTCTTTTTCTCCTTCATATTTCTAGACAAAACCTCATAGGATTTTTTGTGACCTGGAGTCACAGAAAACCACACAGAATGTTTATTTTAAAGAATTAGAAATTGTATGCATAGAACATAATAAAAAGATAATTCAATTGTATTTGAGAAAGAGAATCCCATGAGAAAAGCCCCATCCAAAAGAGTTAGCATAGTGTGCATATGCAGGCATAATTGTGATTTTTAAACCTGGTAAGTAGCCAGATGGCAGTTCAATCAGCTGTCAGTCGTGTGAGCATCTCAAAATCAAGATGGTTTAAACAACAATCATTTATTTGTTCATATTTCTGTGGGTTGGAAATTTGGGTTCAGCATTGATAGATGGTTTTTCTGATCTGTACTAGGTTTGGCTGACCTTGACTGGGCTTACACATGTGTCAAGGTCAACCTCCTGTCATCTGGACTGGTTGGTTTAGGGTGGTCTCTTTAGCACGGTTTGCCTCTCCTCTGTATTATGCCTCATCTTCCAGCTGGAGAGGTTGGGGCTTGTTAAGCAGTGGCTCAGAAAGTCCCTAAGGAGCAGCAGAGTATTCAAGGCTTCCTGAAGCCAAGGCATGAAACTGGCATGAGGTCACTTTCTGATGCATTCTATTGCTCAAAGCAAGTCACAAGGCCCATCCAGAGGCAAGGAGTAAGAAAATGGCTTCTGTTTACTGATGGGAAGAACCGCAAAGTCACATTGTAACAAGCCCTGGGTATGAGAAAGGAAATAACTGCCGCCATCTTTATGACCTATGGCTGGATTCAAAATTGGAGGAAAAAAAAAAACAGAAATAAGATGTTAATTATCAAGCCCTTATAGGCTCTAATATTAACGTGTCTTGGTTAGAACGTTTCTGGTTTTAATTAAGAACTTTGTATTGACTGGTGTAGGTCAAAATGATAATTTACTTAAATAGTATCTCACAGTTTCTGAGGACAAAATGTAACTGCTTTTATTCTGGTTCTTTTGTGGATTTTCACAGCATAAATATGGTTGTTTAAGTGTGTGCTCTGTTTTGTAATCTTTAGTGCATTTTCATGGATATAACTGGCTGGTTGGTAGTGTAATTTTTAAAACGCATACTCCCTATCATTGACTTAATAGATTTTAGGACTTAATCTAATATAACCACCATAATTGTTTAAAGAAAATATTGTTAAAAAGAGTAGCCAGCTCTTTTATGACGACTTTACTTACTAGTTTTTATTTTATCTCTACTTATTCCTGGAACAAAAATTCAATTAAATTTTTGAAGTTGTGAATGTTGTAATTCCTCAGTGCTTATGTGCATGTGAACATCTTTCTGCTCCTTTTAACTTGGATAATATTCTGGATAGGTAGAAAATGTTAAACGTATCCATGTGTCTTTAAAACTGGAAAATTATTTTTTACTATCTTCTGGCATCTAGTGTTATGAGAAGTGAGGCCCTTCTCACTTTTCTCCACAGCTTCAAAGATTAAATGTATTCTGTCTAGATGTGTAAGATAGTCTTTTATTTTTAGAAGGTTTTTTTAATATTAGGAACTCAGCTTTTATTAGAAGAATGAAAAATACAGCTCTGTGTTCATAATTTCATATTACTTTTTCTCTATACACAGTAGCCATTCTTAGTTCATAATAAATTTTCATTGTGTTCTCCCCTATAGAAATAGTGGTTATACACAATCTTTGCCTAACCTAGATTTGATTTCTGTATCACTTTATTTTTATTCTATTGCACACTTGTATTTATTCATTTTTTATGCATTTTTCTATTAACGGACCCATTTTTTTCCGAAAATCATTGATCCTACAAATCACCTCTCATAAAGTATTTTACATTTATAAAATTATTTTACCCTTTTCCTGGTCTCTTCAATGCTCTCTGTTTTAGATTTTATATATATATATATATATATATATATATATATATATATATATATGTATACGTAGATATCTACATACATATGTGTATACGTAGATAGCTACATACATGTGTATACATAGCTACATACATATGTGTATACGTAGATAGCTACATACATATGTGTATACGTAGATATCTACATACATATGTGTATACGTAGATATCTACATACATATGTGTATATGTAGATATCTACATACATATGTGTATACGTAGATATCTACATATATATATATATATTTTTGTTTTTTTTTTTTGAGACGGAATTTCGCTCTTGTTGCCCAGGCTGGAGTGCAATGGCATGATCTCAGCTCACAGCAACCTCCGCCTCCTGAGTTCAAATGATTCTCCTGTGTCAGCCACCGGAGTAGCTGGGATTACAGGTATGTGCCACCACGCCTGGCTAATTTTGTATTTTTAGTAGAGGTGGGGTTTCTCCATGCTGGTTAGGCTGGTCTCGAACTCCTGATCTTGGGTGATCCACCCACCTAGGCCTCCCAAAGTGCTGGGATTACAGGAGTTTTTTAAAACTTCCTAATCTGACTCATCTTGTTCTCTATTTTCTACTTCCAGAATTTGACTTATCAAAAAAAAAACTTAAGCAGTGTTGACATACACTTTTCCTACTCCCATTCAAAAAACAAGAGTCCAGGAAAATATTTCTAAAGATTCTTAAAACTCCTCATCCATTAACAGGTAAAGAACTTTTGTCTGTCAAACTATCCTGAGAAGATTAAACTGAGGAAATAGGACACAAAATCCAAAATATAAGAGGACAACGCTAAGTTCTTAGTGTGCAAAGACGACAAAGTAATATACTACAGGGGTGGAGACAGAAGAAACCAAATAAAATATTTTTACAAACTACAGAAAACCCTGTCCTGTTTTCATGCATCATCCTACATGAGGGATGGCCAGAGGATTCCTCTAGTGCATGGGCTGCTCAGAATGTGGTCCACACACCAGCAGCAGCAGCAACATTATCTGGACATTGGTAGGAATTCTTGGGTCCTGCCACATCTTATTGAATTTGAATCTTTGAGACTGGAGCCAAATCTCTGTGCATTCACAAGCCCTCAGGTGGTTAGTTTGAATGCTAACATTGGAGAAGTAATATTAGAGAATGTACATTGCACACCATCGAATTAAGATTAGTGCATTCACAGAAAAGATGTATATGGAGCTCCTGTGAAATAGTTGCATTAAGCGGGAGGACCACCAGTAGGATTGCATTAAGCAGGAGGACCACCAGGGCTCATCTTGTATAGACATATACAGTACAGTTGTCAAACAATAGCATGCTGATGCTAAAGGAGTAACTATGAAGATGACAATCACTGTAGACCAAGTATTAAATCCATGCAATGGTTTCCTGGCTTCATTTGAGAATTAGATTTTGAATATGTCCACACTGGGGCTAGGTTGAACTGAACCTCAAGAAAAACTGACACCACATGTATTTCTATCTAGATATGCAACTGTAAATGACTGGAGGCCCCCAAAAATTCTAATTTAAGAAAAAAAGTTTAAATGTATTATTTATTACAACAAATGCTTTTATGTAAAACCACACACACTACATAAAAAACATTTTCATATTGCACGTTTTCTGTTGATATGTTCCCCTTTGTTAAAGCAGTTTTATCCAGTCTTACTATAAACTCCAGATTATGTGGCTTATCTTTTGACGATTATATTTTTATAGCTGAACATTCTTTAGTGGTATTTTTCAGAGTTGATCAGGGCTCCATTTAGAATGGCCTGCCTGTGTGAAGTTGTGGTGGGAATGGGCAGGAAGAGAAAGGGTTGGTTTTAAACCAAGCTGCAAATGTAGCCGGCTGCTCTCCAGGTCTCCTTAACTGCAGGCATGTTTCTCACAAATATCCTGGGAGCATTTCATTAGGGCTACGTATATATCAATTCCTTTAGGCCTGCTGTCTAACAATAACCTAAACCAATATACTTTTATAACTTTAATATCTCTAGACAGTTCATTCACAGATCACTCTTTGAGAAGAGTCTGTCCTTTTCTAAGCAATAGCTGTCTAATCCAAATATGTAGTCTAGTGGTTTTCAAACCTTATTTCTTCTCTCTCTAGGGTTTGGTTAAAGTGCCTCTGGGATGCTATTAGATAAAAGAAAGAAAACTAATGTTAGCCGTGGTCTCTTCCCTTAATTAAATTGGTACATTTCTGGTTCCATCTGTTATGTAAAATTACATTTTTCCAAATATTCTGTTTATTAAATCTTCTGTGAATATTTAATAAGGTTCTGTTTATTAAACAATTGAAGTTTGAATAATACTCATATAAGCCAGGGAAATATGTTAGCATGTGATATAATGTTCCTGGCAAACTTCAATGAAACACTTAACATTTGCTAGGGGTTCTCTGGAGGTAGCGTATTAAACAAACTTATTCCAGCAAAGGTTAATTTAAGTAACCTCAGCAGAGTGCTCTGGGACAGTTAGAGACCAGTGATAACTGTGTAATCACCCCCTTTAGGAAAAAGCTTAGACTTTCATCAGTAACATAAAAAATAGGTCATAAAAAGACTAGAAGCCTGGTAGGAATGAAGAATCATCCTTATTTTTAACATATCATTTCTTATTTTCTATATTTTTCAAAGCATTTTCTCTAAGACATTAAAAAACATATACTAGTTTATTTTCTTTTTTGCACAAATTTCACTGATAGATACATTTACATATATTTTATATATTAACTTTTGGAAATATATGTACTAGAGATAGTAATTGCAATTTTAAATTCAATTGACCATCTTTTGAAATATACTTGTCTCAACTTCTATTGCTGATTTAATTTCTTTTTTCAATGTAGAGTGTCTACATTTTTAATCTATAAAGTGATTAGAGCAGAACAATTCTTCTTCATTAGATAATAATAGTAAAATGCTGCTCTATAGGTAAAAACTAAAGCCACAAAGAAAGTCACCTATTAAGTTGATAACCACATGCTGGTAGTTAGAAATACTAGTTTCAAGACTTCACAACAGTTTAAGATAAATATTTTGTTCTCATGTTTATGATTCTACTTATTGTCAAATGTATGCTAATATCTAGGAATACTATGTATGCTGTCATAGATTAATGTTTAGCTATTTCACAGAAATCAAAGTCCATCTCCAAGAGTTTTAGATTGCCAAGGATTGTTCTGTGCCTGATTAGTATTTTAAAAGACATAGTCACATGTGATAGCATGTGGATGTTCTGTTTCATGTGGGACATATAGTCCTGATGAAAGTGCTATTAAAGATCACATCATATGCATTATTAAAAGCAATGATAGTGTGATGACTGCAGCAGCTGCTTAGAACTGGCAATATGAATGGGAGAAAGCTCTTTCTCTAGGTGACTATTGCTCTCATTCAAACATAGCTGCAGGCTTACACTTTGAATCACCTCACAATAAATTTTCAACATAATGAGGAATAACAGAAAAGGGAGTTATTGAACTTACAATAATCAAGTCAGAAATGCCTCAAGTAGACTCATTTTAAATTACTTTAAGGAATGTGAGACTATGAGCTTCCTTAACAATATAAAATTTCCTAATCAATGAGTCACTGCTTGAATACAGTAGCTATGTTGCCACACAATCAGATAAAAATGCATATAAAAATGTTCAGGGTGTGTGATGTACTAGGCATGTTGCATATATATGAAAAATGAGAAGTATAAAGTATATAATATATATATAATATATATTTATACGGAAAATAATCTGCCTTCGAGGTATTCTTAAATATCCATATCTTGTAGTTATAATGTATGTCTTGAAAATCCAAAATTTTATTTTCCTTCAAATTATCCAGACATTTAATCATCTTTAAACATAAATGTATGTTAAGAAATTATTCTACAGTGTGTAAGTGTGAACAACTACTGAGACGTCAAACACAGTATTTTCATTGTGAACAGTTTCTCTAAATGGTCCCTACCTTCTTGCTCTGATTGAAACTGGAATCTCCCCCTGAGGATGCTGATTCTCCAACAGGCTTCTCAGGGATGCCTGTGCCTTCCTCCCCCACTCCTCATACACCTAGGCTTGAAAGTGAAGCACGTGACTTCTTTGTTCTGCCTTGCTTTTTCTAGAGCCTTCCCTCTCTGCCTTCAGCTTGGACTTTCATATCATGAGTCAATCTTTTCTTGTTGCCAGTAGCACTGACCGTGGTTTACTCCTCCTTATTCCTTGAAATCTTATGTCTGTGCTCACTCTATTTCTCTCCAACACAACTTTTAAATCCTTCATTATTTCACTGTATACCTGTGTGGCCTTTCCACATCCTGGAATCTATGTTATTTGGCACATTCAAACTCACCTGAGAAGATTAAACTGAGAAAATAGGAAACTGTCCTCCTTAACTGTCACTTTGATGCCTGTACATTACACCTCATCACCATTAATGTCAAAACAACTACAGTCCCAGCCACCAAAATCTTTTCCAAATAGTCCTATTGCATAAAAATAAAAAAATTGAAGATCTCACAAGCTCTTACACTCAAATCAATACACTTATATTTGACATTTTTCTATTACTTATGGAAATAGTACTAGGAAAAATGTATAAGTGTACCAAAATTACACTCAATATTGATACACTTATATTTGACATTTTTCCTATTACTCTGAATAAATCGTGAGTAAATCTAGTGAAAATCAACCTCCCATTCGTATATTCTGTTTCTGTCTCACATAGTCCAGGATAATTCTTAGCAATTATCTTTTCTCTCTCCTTCATCTCTCCTTCATCTGTAATATGTCTTTCCCTTATGTCAACAAACATCTTGTCAGGCCTCCCTAAATAATAATAAAAATAATAACCATAACCTCAATCTCCACTTCTTTTTCCAACAACCATCATATTGCTCTGTTTCCCTTTACAGAAAAATATCTCAAAATTGTTTTTGTCCACTGTTTCCAAATTATCTCTTGTGTCTCCCCTAAGGTCACCAGTGTCTTCCATATGTTCAAAACCTGTAGTCAGCCCTCAATTCTTATTTGCTTGACCTTTCAGCAGTGCTTGATGCTGTTGATCGTATTTTCATTTTTAATATTTTTAGTCTTAATATCCAACTGGCCATATTTTCTGGGAACTCTATATTATTTTCTTCTTCTAGTTATTATACACAAATGACTCCTAAATTGTTATTTTGGTCCTGCACTTCTCTGGATTCCCCAGACTATAATATCCAATTCCTACTTTATATTTCAATTTGAAGGTCAAATAGACATCTCAAATCTAACCTGGGCCATCTCTTAGAGAACCTTCAATATCAGTGTCTTCTATGTGATGCCACTGGCATTCTGGAAGCAACATGAATAGAATGGTGAGTGAGCATCTCAGGGTTAAGCATTATGGTCCTTAATCTCATCATTTCAGCTGGGTACTCACGCCTCTAATGATGGCTAGAATCTCTCAGTTCAGAGATCCTTTCTACCAGTTCTCTCTCTAAACTTTAGAACAAGGGCAGAGGGCAATCCCTAGAAGTTGGTAAAGGGCTGGAGATGTGGAGCTCTAACTCTGCCAAATGATGTGCCCCTGTTCCTCCTTATTCAAGTCATGCCTCTTTACATTCGATTTACAGAGGTGATAGTTGCCACCAGTTCCTGTGACTTTTGAGTTTTCTGACATTTAAATACATTTGGTCCTAGTTTCCAAACTTTTTCACGTATGAAAAAGTCATTAATGTCAAAACAACTACACGGTCAACTAACCTAAAAAGTCAACTAAAAAGTCATTTAGTATTAAGCCAAGTAAATGACCAGTTATTCATCTTCTACCCTATTTCCAGAACTCTGCTGCTGTTGATTTCTTTCTTTCTTCCCTTAATAATATCTTTTCTTTAATAATATCCTTTCTTAAAATGGAAACAATAAAAACAAAAATAACTTTTACTCGGGTTCCTGGAAAGAAACAAAAATCAAATTGATTAATATACATTCAGTCCACCATCTTAATCCAAAACTGGAATGATCAGTTTTACATTTAGAAAGCTACTAAAAATGATACAACCACTTTAAGGCCAAAAAAAAAAATACTTCCTACTACAATGTATTTGCTGCAGTTCTCATATTATTTCTTAAAACCATGTAATTAAACATTAATATATTAATTTAAGGGAGGCACACAGTAGCTTTGCATGGTAAAATGAGTTACTTTATTCATTTCAGGTAACATAATTTTATAATGTCATTTAATGTTTCTTTAAAGACAATTAAAATATTATTGCTAAAGCTGGAGTTGGAAGAAATGATTTCATGTCATACATAACTTTAAGTGAAGACAGACTGTACATCCTAAAAATCAGAGGGTATTATTAGGCAAATTGGGCACTTACTGCTTGTCATATAGAAACAACTGGATAAATATCATCTTGCTAAATTAACTAAAGAATAAAGGAAAAATGTTATTTTGTTGATGACTTTTTATTATTCATGACTTGAATTGGTATGCATAAAAGCACATTAATTGTGTAAAACAAGATTTTCATAATTTTTTCCTAATATTCACAATTTTGCAAAGTTGGTAACATTAATCACCTTTTACATATGAGAAAACCAAAGTTCCTAGAATTCAAATATCTTGCCTAGTTTAGTTAAATGGAAAAGTTGGAATTCAGACCCACACTTGTCTAACATCAGGACCTATTCATGCCGCTGAGTTCTCTTTTGGCTTGAAAACATTATGATGTAGAATATATTCTTAGTTAACTTAGGATATGGGTATCTATTAAATGAGCCATTCCATAGCACCATTATCACAACCTTTTCCAAATGAACTGATTGGCTGATCTAATTTATTTTATGATGAAATATTCCCCTTTATATAATGCAGTTAAGATATTTACATCTAAAATACTTGCATACTTAGTATCAAAATAAATTTCAACCTGTCAAGACATGTAATTAATACTTATTATGTATCCAGCACATACTAACCAACATAACATTTATTTTGTTAAATTCAAGGATATAGTACTGACCAAAGCAGTCTGCATTCATGAGTTTGTAACCTAACTAGAAAGATGAGATAATAAACAAGTAGTTAAAAAGCATCAGAATGCAAGTGTTGTGAAGGAGATAATATGGTGTGCTACATACAAACACACACACACGTACACACGGAGAGTATATATACATATCTGTGGAGCATAAGCAGGAGAATTCACTTTTACTAGAGGTTAGAGATGCTTCCCTGAGAAAGTTAGCATAGGCTGAGCCCTGAAGAAAACAGTCCAATAGATAAGGAAATAGTAAAGTGTGAGGAAGAAGGAAGAGCATATGTAGAGAGCATAATGACAGAGAGAACAAGAGGAAATGAACCGGGAACCAATGAAGGAATTTAAAAAAAATGTGTAAAAATGTCCCTATTCCTCTGTTATTCCTTTGTTCCCTGCACGGAGGAGTAGAGGGGGTGCAGTTTTTTCTTTAGTTCAGTTTTTTTTAAACTGACTATTGTGATTGGTTTCATCATGATAAAATTTTCATTGATTCCAGCCCTCTGTATGTGAAAGAAAATAGTCTGACTTCCAAATCACTACCATAATTAACCATTCTGCTAAAATCTGCTACAATCTTTTCCCATCCACCATTTTTTACCTAAGATGATGAAGTTATAATCAACGTATATACTCTCTATTTAAGTCATAAAAATGTCTCCCCTGGCTCTCTAAATACCAACAGAGTATTTATACTAAGAGGTAAAAGTCAAAATTATTTTGTAAGAAAGGACTTCCAGTAACAGGTTACAACCCCTAAATCCAGAGAAATACATTTAGCATCTTAGTAGCACAAAGGTATATGAGTCCAACAATTTGGGAATGTTGGAGATTTGAATTTTATTATGAAAACATGGTATGGGTCAATTGAATCTTGAATACAATTCTTCAATATATTGAAACAAATTTTCACATAATAAATATAAAACATATAACTATGCTCTGTCAGTGACATCTTAACAAATTAAAGATTAGTATGCTATTAAAGTATATTTGGGTTTTCAAAATAAATGCAATTCACTTGACTTTTATGGTCCATGTAGAGCTAGGAAGAATTCAAATGCTACCCCCATGGTTCTCAAACTATGGTCCCATGATCATTAGCATCAGCATCATCTGGCAACTTGTTAGCAGTGCAAATCTCGTATATCCTAAACTCTAGGGTCAGACACTCCATAATCTGTGTACTAACCATCCTTTTGGCAACTAAGAATACAAATATTTCTTGCATAAGCAAGTTTCTAAGTAGCAATTCTGAATCAGCGAACAATTCTCAGTAGTAGTCATTTGCTAATGCTCTTATATTCCATTTATAACTCATCTGCCTAAACTGGGATTGTTTTCTTATGAGAGACGTAAAGAATGGTATGCTTTCCAAATTAGTTCAACATAATGTTTTCCATTGGTATTAAATTTAAGATAATATGCATTTAATGAACGATAATGGAAACTATGTTACAATAAAATTTGGATAATTTAATAACGTTAAGAATCAAGTATATTTTAATATTACAGATTGTAGCTCAAAGAGGGTCAAAGTTATTTAGATTATAATGGGGCAAATAAAAATAGCCTAATTTTGAAAAACAGTTCTGTGATCCATCCAGGACTTTATCAGTCGATGGCAACGGGTCTTTATTAAATAGAATTTCTTTCCAAAATCTATATTTTAATTTGATCAATTCAGATAGCTCCTTAGCATGTTTCATATACATAATCCTAACTTGGTAAACTTTGGCCCATATACGGAATGAAAAGAGAAGGCCAAAAGGAAATATTTTTGTGAGGCAAGATAAAGGATGGAGTGGAAACACAATTTTTTTTTTTTTTTAAGTGAAAGGTTGACAAAATTTATGATAAGATCAGCGGAAAAAAAGAAAATGAAGGAATAATCGATCGTCTGAAAATGAAGAAAAGCAGTGGTTAAATCATTGCTTCAGACAGTTGTCTGAGCTATCCCTTAGAAACTGTGGCTCTGGAAGAGCCCCTCTGATGATTAACTTGCAGAGCCGAAAATGAGGTGAGAGGGAATGTGAAGGAAATCACCAGTTCGGCTGGACTGAGGAAAAGCGAAGATAGTTGAACGGACCAATTTATATGTATGAGATCCTTTTAATCTGGGCTTTCTTAACTCTGACTGCACCTATATTTAGTAGACATGTCAGAGGATAAGCATCTTCTTATGCTAAGAAGTCATTTTTACTTCTTTAAGGTGATTATACTCCAGTTCAGCTATAGATAAATTGCATTACACTCAGTTGATGACCTGAAGAATTGGATGACGTCTAAAAGTGAAAAAACTTTACATAGTGTAAATTATAGGTAACTGGTCATCCTAAATTGCTTACTCTGCTTTTAGGGACAAAACCTGCTCTCTGGAGAGACAGCAGCCAATGAGTTTGCTGTGGTAGTTTCTATCATCATATACTGATGTTGCATATTGTTACTTTATAATAATTTTAAATTCCATAATGCCATGTAATTTTTGAATTATTAACCAAAAGTTGACTAAATTTAAAATAAATTACTGACATAACCTCACCCATATCTACCTATTTAGGGACACTCTGTATAATTACTGGGCAGCTTTCTCTGCCCACAGCCCATGTTTAGTATTGTCTCATTCAGGCTCCAAGACAGTGCTATCCTCTCCCCCACTACACGATAGTTCCAGAATACGTTATCCCTTGGGCAGCTTTTTTCTAATTAAAATTTACCTCTCATAAAATTAATTTATTCAGTTTGTAAAATATTAACGAATGTGTATTTTCTAGTCTGGTAATCAATGATAAATTCAATAAAATTCTAAATTCTATCTTTTTGGATATAATATTTGATATCCTTTGGCTGTGTTCCCACCCAAATCTCATTTTGAATTGTAGTTTCCATAATCCCCATGTGTCGTGGAAGCGACCTGGTGGGAGGCAATTGAATCATGGTGGTGGTTACCTCCATGTTGTCCTTCTGATAGTGAGTGAGTTCTCACGAGATCTGATGGTTTTCTAAGGGGCTTTACTCTCACTTCACTCTGTACTTCCTACTGCTGCCATGTGAGGAAGAATGTGTTTGCTTCCTCTTCCGCCATGATTAAGTTTCCTGAGGCCACCCCAGCCACGTGGAACTGTGAGTCAATTAAATCTCTTTCTTTATAAATTATAAGTTTCTTTATAAATCTCAGGTATGTCTTTATTAGTGGTGTGAGAACAGACTAATACAATATTCTAAATAATTTCCAAAATATATCAAGACCTATGCAAAGGTAATAACAAGCTTTTGAAAGAATTTCTAATTGTAAAGTATGAAACAAGATCAACAAAATTACGATGAAACTAGAAAAAAAATATATATATATATTTTAATGTAGAGAAGCAAAAAGAATAATTTTAAAGTATAAGATGGAGGAGGGATGCAGTATCCTTTTTTCCTGAGGTTGAAGAGAAACATCGTATTCTGTGAAAGATAGAGATAAATTAGCAAGAGACAACCCTGAAGAAGCACATTCATTTGACATCTTGAGCATTAAATGGAAGGCATGACAGGTTAAATGGTTTTAAGAAATTCTCCTTAATGGAAGCTTATTTTCTAAGGACTTTATCTAAAGTGGAGTTAAGCAAATGATCAAGGAGTCTAGCTCTTCTTATCCATAACAGCAAACAGCTCCTCCGCGCTTAATAAGTGAGTATATGACAGCTATGGCAGGAGTTCATTATGGCTACTTGCTTCTAGAAACTTCAATTATTACTGTCACTGTACTTTGTATTCAAAAGGACATTTTGATTCATGTTGCTCTAAAAGGTTTTTTCCCCCACTATGGAAATGTGTTTAGTAGATAATTTTATTTTGTTTCCAGTGAAAGGTGTTAGCTTTGAAATGTACAGATAAATACTGCAAAATGCCAATATGATTAAATACATGGGAAACAAAATTGCTTTTCTAAAATTATTTTTTGCTAAAGTTATATATTTAATTCACTTCTCTCTCTCTAAAATAATGTCCTGAGTAGCTACTATGTGGAAGACAAATTTATTATTTGTAGGCATTATAGAAGGATAAAAGAATAACAATATTCCTGCCCTAAAAGTGTTTATATTCATAAAAGAGAGATAAGTCTTGTACCCAAATATGTGTACTATGAGGTGAAATTAAATGTGTGTGGGATAGAATATATAAGGTCCCTGTGATCTCACAACACAACCACTCCCTAAAGTAGCACCACAACATAAGGGTATGGCAGAGTATATGTACAAGAGAAAAAGCAAAAATATGAACTTTAATACTGTTGGCTAAGCTCCAAGAATAAATGTGTTTCTGGTCTCTTCCCCTGATGTATATAATTGGGCCAGGTGAGACACCAAGGATTTATCTTGCTCTTTTAACAAATGCCCAAGAGTAAAAGAAAAGCAAATCCCTTTTTGAGCCGTAGTTCTCAAACGTTAGTGTCCATCACAATCACCTGAAACGTTTTTTTAAAACACAGATTGGTAGGCATGATAACTTGCATTTCTAGAAAAGGTCGAAAAGGGATACTGATATTCCTGGTTCAGGGACCAGACTTAGAGAACCATTCCTGTAAAGTGTCATTGTGGAATTACCCTCTGAATCATGTTGCATGCAATTCAATTAAAAGAAGAGAGAAAAGGAGAATACGCCCTGGTAAACTTCAAGCCCAGATACAGTCTGCCAAAGTAGATACTCTATATTCTCTTCCTGTGCTTCACAAATGTCAAACATGCTATTTTCATGCCTTCTACTCACATTAGAAATTTGGTCGTAAAATTAAAGGTGGTTTATATGTATGTCTGGGTTGGAGTTTGGGTATTAGAAATAAAGAGCTCTAATATCATTGAGCCTTCTGTAAAGTTTAGAATATGTATACAACTATATACTATCAAGGTGAAGCAGCCTGAAACCTATGTATAGAACCAAACAGATCTAAATTTAATTCTGATCTGTTCCACTTAACTGGCTAGATCACCTAGGGCACATGAGATTTTTATATTTTTAAGTTTATTATAGTCTAATGGATCAAATAGTACCCTCTTGTGAATGTGACATTTGGAAATAGAGTCTTTGCAGACTTAATTACATTAAGATAAAATCATATGGATTAGGGTGCAACCTAAATCCAGTAAAACTGGTGTCCTCATAAGAAGACGATATGAAGACACAGAGACACAGACACAGTGAAGACAGCTATGTGGCAATGGAGGCAGAGACAGGAGCGAAGCAGCTACAAGTCAGACAGTGCCAAGGATCTCAGGCAACCACCGGAAGCCAGGAGGAAGTACGGAAATGATCCTCTCTCAGAGCCTCCAGAAGGAACAAACTCTGAAGGCACCTGAATTTCTGTGTAGGGTTACTTTTTTTTCCCCCTCAGCCCATCTGAAATGATTCCACACAAATCTATAATTCTAGCAAAATGAAATATTTTCCCTATATAAAATGCCATTCTCTATCAGTTTATACCTGGTCATTCAAAATCTAAGTGATTTTTTTTCTATGTGGGGATGGGGGTAATGACATTCTTTAATTGTAAAATAGCACATATTTTTAATGATACATTTTACTGTTCTGAACTCAAATGGAATAGCTCGCAGGACCCTCCTCCCCCTCCCAAGAGTGGTTTTATTCATTCCCTATTCATTCGTGTGTGATTTAACATTGTTATGAGAGAACAGAGGATAAAGGTCTGCCTTTGAAAAAGGGCATGTATTTATTGCCACCTTTTATAGGAGTACTTTCAAGCCTTCCCAGAAATGCATGTGACAATTTTATTCAGCATCAGAATTTAATTTGTTGAATTCATTTTAGACCTAGGGTCCTCATTTTTGTTTGTGAGCTTCCACGGTAGGTGGAATTTAAAGTCTAGTAGAATTTGGGAAGTGAAGCAATGTCAGGTTTGCTTTGCTTTTTTTTAATTTACCCTTCCAGCACTCTTATTTCTCCTTTCAGCATCTTGACCCTAGCATTGGGTTTGCTTGTGGGGAATGCCACAGAGCTCTACCCTCCTCAGGAAGTGCCTTACTGTCCTGGATCTACCGGGCTCCTCCTCCTTTAATGGAAGCCTGTTCTTAACTGGCGAGTTGTTGTGGGGAAAAAAAAAACAGACTACATGTATGTTTCTTGTAAAAAAAATAAATTGGTCTAGATGATATCCAAGACCCCTCAAAAATTGAATTTTTTTAATTGAATTTTTAAAGTGTCAGAGTGAACACAATAAGCCATGTTGTTATACATTTAGAAAATGTATTCTTACTTAATGGCTTCTTTATACCTCCTTATTCCAATCCAACTTTGTGTTTTATAGTTTTCAACAAGAGTGTTTTGGCGAGTAGGAGAGAGGGGCAACTTTTGTGCCTTCAGCACCCAACAAAATGCTGTCAGCTAATACTTGCTTAGTCATGTGTATGTGTTTCTTGAAACTTCTCAGCCTTCACCTAAAAATTCACCCTTTAAATAGTACTTTATAATCCAGCTTATGGGTAGTTGGTTCTCGAATAAAATGATATTTTACTGGAAAAAAGGAATCGAATTTATGCAGACTCAATGCTCTCTTTTAATTTTAATGTGAATGGTGTTTTTCATACACTGACTTTCATGGTACTATCAAGGTTGCAGTATAACATTCCCCTACAAATTTTGTTTTATCATTAAAGCCCAGAATATCTAAATGAGAAAAGTATACTTTCTGCAAAGAATTGCAGACATTTCAGTTAAAAGTCAATCCAGTGAGTGCAAACATTCACAAAAGGAACTAAAATGTGGAAATATCCAAAATACATGTCAAAGAAAACATGAGGATTATGGACAACCAAAAATCGATCTTTTCAAGCACAAAACAGTCCTTCTAAAAAGACTTAGATTCTGTGTGACCATAGTCGTAGGCTTGAATAGAATGTTCTTTCAATTTGGGGGCTGCAATCATTTACTGAAGCATTTATTGATTGAAAAAGCCTTGTGAGAATTCTGATTATCCCAGTGTTTTTCACTTGAAGTGAAAGTGGCAGCTTTTTTATTTCATTTTATGCAAAATTACAGTAATTGGTGTCTGACCTTTTTGATATGGACTGTTAAGCATTGCACTGCTGGATCTCTTCACAGAATCAATTATTTTAATTATGGCTATGTGACAAGAAGAATCCAGGACATAAACAAGAAAAGAAGTTTAAATAAAATGGAAAACATATTTTTTTCTCCATAATATAAAAGTGCTATTAACGATAAACTTCACCAATTATGGGATTTTAGCATTTATATTTTAAATCTAATTTTCATTTCAAAATAATTACACTTTCATAGACAAAGACAATTTAATGAGTACACTGAATGAAAACATTGATTCTCTCAAAAAAATAGACAAAGAATAGAAGAAAAAATAAACAATCTAAATCCATGACTTAACAATGCTGTAGAGATATCAATTCTTTTAGAATGGCATTTTACTGCAAGACTCAGAAAAAGA
Organism: Symphalangus syndactylus; assembly: GCF_028878055.3. NCBI lineage: Eukaryota > Metazoa > Chordata > Mammalia > Primates > Hylobatidae > Symphalangus > Symphalangus syndactylus. The sequence goes on along the minus strand of NC_072423.2, from coordinate 18,498,512 downwards.
TAAGTATTTTAAGAACTACCTTTTATATACCAATGTAAACCCAGGTCCATAAGACTGAAAGCTATCTGAAAAAAAATGACAATAAAAATTGTAATGAAATAACTATTATATCAGATAAGTTTTCATTTTCAACCAATAAGAATGCCTAGAATCTATTTTTATTAACTCATCTTTTTCCAATAAAGCCTTTGAGTTCAGTGGTTGATGCTAGCATATCATACTCAGCTCAATAATCTTAATCTGCCTCTTCCCATATTTGGGTTTAACACCATCATCTGCAAAACTCTATACAGATGCTACAAAGCTTATGATGGGGTTATATCATTTGACTTGCCATATTCTCAATTGATGATAGTTTTATTGGACATTAAACCCTAGCATAGTAAATCAAAGGCAGTACGGACTGCATTATCACTTTCACCCCATTGCTAATTAAAAAATCAAATCATAGGTCAAAGCATTTTAAGTTGGGGATCAACTGTACTTGGACACATATAGACAACTCAAACAGATTTCATCTTCTCTTGAGAGCCCAATTCTACATACGCATTAAAATAATGTACCAAGAGAATTGTGCTTATACATATATAAACATAAAATATGCAGAGATTGGGGAAAATGATTTTGGTTTTTTAAAGTGATATTTGTTAGCTCGTACAATCATTTCACTTCTAAAATGACCAAATAAGAAAAGAGTCTGAACATTTTGCTTTCATACAGCCAAAAAAATTCTGAAAAGAACCAGGAGGTGGGATACTCTAAAGAAACTACGTGATCATGATGTTGAACCTCCCAATGTCTCTCTGTCCCCATTGCATTGGCCCTGACTCAGTGGTTCAGTGAATGCTACCTGGCTGGTGGTAGGGAAAAGCAGGACAGATATGACTAATTGTCTTCAGGAAATGTCTTATAAAACAAGAAACAGACTTAATTACTGAAACTAATCTGGGAGTCCCGGGGCTTACTAGCCAGCTGAAGGGCCCTGTCAGAGGTGTTGTCAACCTGTGCATTTACAGGAATAGTCTGTGCCGCCCCCACCCCCCAAGAAAAAATTGTAAACATTACCCTTCAGGGAAACCGGAACAATACTTTATGTGTAGAATCGAGATTTTTAACTTGCCTCCCTCCCCAAAAAATAGTTGATTGCACCTTATTAAGGTAACAAGAGACTTTTAAGTGCTTATGAGAACACCACTAGAGATTCATGTAGCTCTCAGATGACTTCAGGGATCTCCCCAAAATGACACTCCTTTTGGTTACTGTGGGGAGTTACACACAGGGACAACATACCCTGTGCACAGTTATCCCTACAATGGGAATCACCAAATTAGAAATGGTGGTATGGGTTAGGTTCCTGGTTCTAACTGCAGTAGTAATGACATCACCTCTGAAAGGCAAACCACCCAGCCGCAACTCACCAGCCAGTGTTGTTACGGAGGATAGAATTTCCCTAGACTTCTTCTTATAGGACATGGAGGAGTTGTGCAATGACTAATACATCCTGCTATGCACGCATTAAATCCTCAGGCAAAACAGAAAGGCCAATTCGGAAAGCTGAGAAAGCCATTTGATTTTCTAAGGTATACTACAGTTGTTAGAGGGATTTGTTCAGCTGTCTGGGTCCATGGCCCAGGAGGTCATGGTTAAAATTAGTACCCTTGGTTAGCCTCATCCTGCTGCCTGGCATTGTGTTGATAATAACCTTAATACGTTTTATTAAGATACAATGAACAAATCTGGGTTTAGCCTGTTTCAGGCAGGTTAATCAGAGTGACTGATAGAGTGGTGTTTTTTATGGGAAAATTCACCAGAATCCAAAGCAGTGTATAAACTAGGGATATATATATTGGGAGGAACAAGGATCAGTTGAGTTCCTGCATTTCTACATGTCCGGTAAACAGAGACATTGACTGCCTCTGTTCCAAACTGTCTTTTCTAGAATGTTAATACTTGGAAGATAGAGATAGTGGTTCCTGCTACAATGAAGTGCAGGTTTGCTGAGAACCAATGGAAGATAGAGCCAGTGTCTTCCTCTAGAGCAAAGTTCACGCTGACGGTCCATCATAAAAGTCTTGGGCTCTTTAAACTCAGGATTCTTCTGCAATGTAATCCACTATATTTGCAGGTTTCAAAGGCCGTCTTTGTTTTTTAATTTAAATTCAACTTTTTTTATTGTTTTGAGATAGGGTCTCGCTCTGTCACTCAGGCTGAAGTGCAGCAGTGTGATCATGGCTCACTGCAATCTCTACCCACTGGGTTCAAGTGATCCTTCCACCTCAACCTCCCAAGTAGCTGGGAGAATAGGTGCGCACAACCACGCCCAGATATTTTTTTCTTATTTTTTATTTTGTAGAGATGGGTTCCCCTTTGTTACCCAACCTGATTTGAACTCATGGGCTCAAGCAATCCTCCTGACTTGGCCTCCCGAAGTGCTAGGATTACGGGCATGAGCCCACCATGCCTAGCTAGCAGGCCCTCTTGTCACACTGTGGTAATTAGAACTTAGGAAAACAGCCCCCAAAATGCTGATACGTTGGTTATTGTTATTCCTGTGAAAAATAAAGTCATTTGTGTGTGGTCAAGAGTCTCGTGTCTTCTGTCAGCCTCCATAAAATTGTGGCAGGCTAATTTGTTTTCTTGAAATTAAGGTTCGTTCTCAGATTCACAATAGTACTTCTGACATAAATCATGCTTTCTATTTAATCTGATTCAAACATAAATCATGCTTTCTATTTAAATTTCTTTTCAGTTTTATGGGGAAGATGACATTAAAATTCTTATCCATTATTTTTCAAATGCCATTTAAATCAGTACATTTAGAGCTACCCATTACTATTTTGTTTATATCGTGTATTTTTTCCTGCAACAAATAAAACACTTCATGAAAATGTCCAGGTAAATGACTTGACACTGGAGGAAGGGCTATGTAAAATACTTTTTAGAAACATAAAGAATGTAGCATAAATAACCTAGAAAATCTATTCTTAGAAGAGTTGCACGCAACTGTAAGCCTTCCTATTGCTACATATCAATATATTTTGCAGTATTCTAAATAAACTAATTTATTCAAACAGAAAATGTGTCTGTCTTTGGGAAGGAAAATTGAATATGTTCATTCACCTATCATATATTCATCACTTAGCTAAATACACAAAAACGTGATCCTTGTTTAAAAAGAACTTGTGCTCAACACACAAGCTTTTACGTATTTTCTTATTCAAAAACAGATGAAACAAACTCATGGTGCTAGAATTAAAGACAGTAGTTGTCTTTGGGTGGAATTGTAAATGGAAGGTGGCATGAGGCAAGCTTCTACAGTGCTGCTAATGTCTTATTTCTCATCTCGAGTGCTGGTTACATGGATTAAAGCCACGCACTTAGTAGTTTTTGTTTTTGTCTTATTCTGCATGCAAGGTATACTTCAATAACAAAGTTACTTTAAAAATGTGGCATTATGAGGGTGCAGAAAAGGGATATTTGACCTGTAGGGCAAAAAATCTTCTTAAAGAAAGCAATGCCTGAAGAGTCATAAAGAGTGGAGTTAACATAATATTAATAGAATTGGAACATTAGGAGTACATTTGAGGACAGGGGACTGCATGAAGATGTGGAATGAAAGAGAAGCTATAATGGTGTTGAAAAAATCATGCAAGAAACAGCTTGAAAAGATGGCATCAGAGACAGTATAGGGAAAGATTATAAGGACCTTTTTTATACTGCCAAGGAACTTAGGTTTTATAAGCCAATAAAGAGGAAAAGTCTTAATATTTTGAATGATATATCCTTGTAGTACCCTATTGAGGATTGATTTAAAGGCATCAAAGCGGAAAATACTCAGCTCCAGTACCAGAGAGTCAAGGCTGTGGATTTGAGATCTACTTAGGGTGCAAATGGAAAGATCGGACAGGTACCTGTTCCCGTGTCTATGTGCAAGGTGTGTCTAGAGAGGTGTTCTTTTTCATCAAATTCTATAGGGCTATTAAAGAATAGAACTAATGGCCTCTCAGCTCCAAATTAAGGCTTTGTCAAAAATCTCCCCATTTCTTGGGTGTCTTGCATTCTGTTTCTTGGGTGTGCTGGGTTCTTAAGCTTTGATATGTTGGGGGAAAGGGGAGGAAGAGGACACAAAGGCTCAGTTAGGGTTTTACTAGTATCTTTATTTAAATCTGCAAATGAAAAAAAATTTACCCAAGACAAGATACTAGTAAAATCTATCCAGTGGGGAATCGCAAATGGCACTGTTATAATACTCAACTTCACATTTGTCTTCAACTTTCCCTTAAGGGCCAGGTGGAGAGGCTCTCTAATTTTAGGTCCATTCACTGGCAAGCATTCTGTCATTTTATTTTTCAATTGGTATCCAAGGTTTTCATTAATTATGCAGTACAAATCCTTTTAATATTGCACATTTTCATTTTCCTAGGGTTATGATAACAAAACAATACCCTTGAAGGTTGAAAATATATTTCATTCAGCCCAGTTGATTTTTGCATACTGATTACTTTATATCCCAGCAGTTAATCATCAAGCTTGGTGTCATTTCAGTTTCTTAATTTATACTTATCTCAGACCCCAGACACAGAAAACATGCAAATGGAAAAAGAAATGTGAAGTCTGACAATGAGTTTAATTTCTACGGCTCACTTTTCCATCCATTACAATCATTATAATTGTGAATGTTCCTTTGACATTGAGCTCTTCCACTTACATTTGTCTAATGACTATGCTAAAATCAAAATGAAAATGCTTTTTCTATTAAAGAGTTCACAACATGTAGCATATGAAATATATAACACAATTCAATATAATTATGCACTAAAATGTGTTTATATCTATGTGGGTGTGTGTGTGTATATATATATATATGTAAGTTTACACAGAGAGAGAGACATTCTGCTTCAAAATTCAGAAAGAAATGTTCATATATATAAGTTCATTAAAATTATTTTATTTGGCCTTTTATCATATTATTTTTCATGAGAAAATATAGACATACTTTGCTACAAATTACATACCATACATTCATCTCAATGGGATGTTTGTTATAACTAATGAACATAGCTTAATTCTGAATATGATCCATGTTTTTAAATGGTCTTTACATTTCAATTTTCTATTTCTCCCTCTCTGATTATCTTGCATGTTATTACCCCAAAAAGTTGGCAAACATTTACTGAATTTATACTATGCTCAGTATAAGAATCATTTTTTAAAATATTAAAAGAGGTGAAAATATAAAATTATAGTATTTCAAAATTGTACTAAAAGATATAGTATTATATGAGACATAAAACATACATACAAAATATTGTTTGTGTCCAAAAAAAGGAATATTACCACCTGGAATAAATAAGAAAGATTCCTGAATGTGGTTACTACTAAGAGACTTGTGAAATTTAAAATGCAGTTAAAATGTCTTTCTTACTAACTCATCCATAATTTTATTTGATGTGTTGCTATGGTAACATCTCAGATGCTATTTTATCTAGTGGTCATCGTTTAACAAAGTTTTAGCCCAGGAAACATAAGCAATAGTCTGTCAGCAATGTCTGTATATATTTTTGTTCACTACATCTTGTTTCTCCCTCTTAATCTTCCTCAATAAAAAAGTGTTCAGATATAATGCCTGAGATTGAGAAACTGTCTTGTGACCAGGAGCGTAAAGCCACCAGACAAGGGTTATTTAGGTATGAAAGACATGAGAGGCAGTGACCTTGGTGGCATCCTAGAAAAATTTGGAGCAGATATGAAAGGCCTGCCTTCTGATTTCCTCTCAAGTGTGATTCATAAAACTCTATCAAGTCTTATTAATCTTTTATAATAACACCATGCTACCTGTAGCCAAATGCAACCCCAACTGACACGCTTATCCAGACAAAAGACTGAAATTTATGTCGAGAAGGCACATATTCTCTTGCAATTTTCTGACTAAACTGACATGTAATGGTGCCGATTTTTGATCCACTTGTTTGAATGTTGCATTTTTTTCACCACAAAGAAGAGGGAAGTAATTTAAAAATGTATTAACTGTACATGTTCTGTTTTACAGATTCACATTAAATCACCACAATGGCACAAAGGTTTGAATTGCCAAATCAAACTCATAGAAATCATAGATAATAATGAAAAAAAATTAATTCATCTACTAATGAATTAAAGGACATAGGCAATTATGAGACACAAATCAGTCTTCCTTTGGAGACATCAAGACTGTCAGAAATAGCTTCCCAGTATGGTCCTTTATTTCTGGTTTCAAGATGTATTCTGGTTTATGTTCAGTCAGGGAGATTTGTTCCAAGAAATGTATGTTAAATGATTACTGAGATGTGAAGGAATACCTTCACGTTGTATCACATTAATAATATGGCTTATTCGACTTATCCCATTTCTCCCTTTATTTACTGTAAATGAACCTAGGATTTGTTGATTTATGGTATAGTAAATAACCTAAACAGACCTGGTATGTCCTGATAAAATTTCATGTATAAAACTCTGTTTTCTTTCCCTTGGTACAAAAACACTCATGTGTTTATTAAAAGATCTGTTTACTAGCATGATTGTAAAAAGATTTGATTAGTATCACTCCTTCTTCCTAAGTTTCTCAGGAATAGGGAAGAAATGAGTTCTGAACCTTTTCTTGCCCACCACCCACCACCAAACTGGCCTTGCTGTGACTTCAGTCTTCTTCATCCAGAAATAACTTAGAGTAAGTCCTTGTTTCTCAAGTTATTTTCCATTTGAAAGCCATAAGATTTGGGTTGGCATTTGTGTGAGTGAGAAACAAAATTTTATCCTGTTGAGTACTACGATTTGTGGGCTTTTAAAATTTGGCAGCTAGATATTCTTATTAAAATATTGTTTTTTATCTATAAATGTACATCATTAAGTATTTTCCTAAACCATTAACAACAACAAGGCAAAAGCATAACACTAGACTACGTATTTTTCAAATAGACACACTCATTAATTCATTTCTGCCAAGTTCTATCATCTTAAGATACAACCACATACAACCATTACAGTACCTGTCAGGTTCTATTAACCTCTCTAAATAAAAACCACATGAAGGTATTAACGATAACTTGTTCTTTGATGTATAAGCTTCAGAAGTTATGAAGGACATACTAAATAATGACTTATTCCCTCTCAAATGAATTATGACTACCATTTTTGGTTTCATTTTATATTGTCCTTATTAATTGCTAAAATAATTTTTTTTATTTCTTATAAGTTTTATTTCACTTACACTCCCTCCTATTCGTGTTAATAGTTCTTTAGTGAAAATATATCCTTAATCCATGTCTTCCAAACTACAGTCTTGGACTAGCCAAAATAAGAAATCATTTAAATTCGTAAACCAGAAAGTTACATGAACAGTTCTGTGTACCATCTATATTAGTTACATAGATATACTTCTAGATTCCTTCTGTATGATTTATCACAATACGACATGGTTTATCTATTGAAAGCATAACTGAATACTGGTTTAAGCACACTTTCTATTTAATTTTCACTCATTAAAATTGTCCAAAAATGTTCAAGGAAGTTCAAGGCTTCTCTGCGCATTAAGTGATCCAAATTGGCAGATGCTCTGCTACGTTATACACATCATTTCAAAGATTGTTCTGGATATCAACATCTGGCTAATAACAAGGCAAGGAGCATGAAAGAGCATGAGTGGGAAAGTTCGATAGCAGGTGTGGAGGTTGGAGGAAGTCAACCCTGCTCCATTCTATAGGTGACATCAGGTTTCCAGATGAGAATAAGAAATGTCATCTAGCTGTACATTCTAGAGAAAAGAGAATGGGTTTTGATGATCATGATCAGTCTCTGCTACTACATCCATAAAGCCGGTTTTGAGATTCCTATTCTTTTTGTGTGAAAGCTCAAAATTTCAGTTCATAACACATAAAAATGACAAGGTCTCTTAATAATTTGCTTTTCTGCCTAGACATATTTTAAGAGTGCTAATTATGCCCAATTAATAAGTAGTGCATAGCAGTTAGTAGGCTTGGTGAGACAAAGATTTTTCTTCATCATACAAGTGCCTGTCACAAGAGAGACCTCTCTTCCGCATTGGCCAAGTCAACATTATTTGTTGCCAAATGACTGCTCACCAGCAAAGACTCACCTATCACCATGACACATCCCTTCCTTGCTGGTGAAGTATCACAGTATTTTTTTCTTTAAGATTTTTCTAATTTTTTCATGCATGTTGGATACAGTTTCAGAAGCTTTAATATTAGACATTTTTATCTCCAGAATGAAAGGACCACTTATTTGCATTTCTTTTATTTTTCTTTCTTTATATTCCCTCAGGGTCATATTTTACTTCCTCCTGATTCATATTGGTATTGATTCCATTGACTTTATTCAGAATATTTTGTTTCATTTTATACCATCTATTCCATCTTGTATAGAAAGTCTGTGTTCTTTCTCTTATGATAGAAAATAGAAAAAAAAATTGCAAAGATGGTTTGTCACCTTCAGTCCACTCATGAAAATTAGTCTGAATTTGTACACGTAGAGCTGTGCATTAGGAAGTTCTTTTGGGAGAAGAAATAATGAAAAAATATTGCAGACCTGAGCTATGAAGGTCACTGTGAGAATAATTTTTTAAAAGATGATTAAAGTGAGTCATACTGCTGAGGCAGAAATGCAAAGTGTGAAATAACGCTGGTTAGTGGGAAAAACGGTGGGCAGGGGAAGGTTAAACATATTTCTGAAATTTAACTTTGTATAAAACTGGGAAAATAGAAGAAAAACATTCAAGAATAAATATATGTATTCATTTTTAGGCGTAGGTACCCATATTTAAAGAGAGAGATAATCACACTGACATTTTAAAAAGTAATTTTAAGAGCATATTTTTGCTCTCAAGCACCTCCTGGAATATGTGCTGTAATCATCAGATACTATTAGTGACTATCCTGGATAATTTGTTTATGTGAAGGAAATAGAGTTATTTTGCTAACACTCCCACAGAATACAGACGCGCTGTTCATATATAATACATGCATTCAATCTTCACTGGAAGTCTCCATCTGCAGTGCCAGACTACATGAAGGATGGCATGTTGAGATGTGAACAACAGTACTTCTGGGACGGCTGACTGTGAGTCTACACCTGCTATTTCACTAACTCTCTATGCAGCCCTGGACAGGCTCCAACATTTTGGAGTTACATTTAATTTATTGAAAAATGAAAACAACAATAATATAAAGTGTAAGTTAAGCAGACAGTAGCTTTGAAAACTTCTCAGCTGAAAGGGAGGATACAGCAAGAATAAGAAAAAAGATTTCTCCCAATTATCTTTCTGGTAAATGCCTAAATTCTAAAAGATAAATATAATAAGTACACACACATACATATTCAGCTGTCAACCTTGAAAAAGTAATATTGATGATATATTGATAAAACTAGTATCCCGAGAGCAGTTGAAAGGGATTAATATGAATTTTGATGCACATACATTATATAGCATGCTGTCTGCATTATTTTCTTGTGTTGTAAGAACATAAGGAGTATTCAGAAAATATTACTTAAATGTATGATAACTATGGACATAAAAGAAAAAGGGAATACACTCTACTGAGCTGACTTCTATTATTTTAGTTTCATGAAGTTGATTAGGCTTAGAGTTCTGATGTACAGAAAAGGTCATAAATAACCAAAGGGAAGAAAAAAGAAAAGAGGAAGAAAGGGAAGAAGATGAACGTATTTGGATATGAGTGGTAAGTTTTTATGATTGCATTTTAAAATTTTTAGAAAAAAATGTCTTTTTTGGGGGGGTGGGGGATGGAGTCTAGCTCTCTAGCCCAAGCTGGAGTGCAGTGTTGTAATCTCAGCTCACTGCAACCTCCACCTCCTGGGTTCAAGCGATTCTCCTGCCCCAGCCTCCCAAGTAGCTGGGATTGCAGGTGCCTGGCACCACCCCCAGCTAATAAAATATCTTTTCAATATATGAACAGATGGAAGGAAAAAAGGAAACTCAAAGAGGGAGAGAAAGCAAAGGAAAAAAAAGAAAATAAATAAAGCTGACAAATCCCGACACCTTGTGATTTGCCTATAACAAAGAATGAAAATCATCCAGATAAGAAGCAAACTTCCCTGACTTTTGTTCTTCCAATAGAACAGACAGCTTTTACTGATGCAAAGGTTAAAAATGGAAATTGAGGGCTACTTATTTCTTCTCATTTCTTCTTGAGGGAAAAAAAAATCATGCCTCAAATTGATAATGGGTAGACCTATAAGATTAGCTTATAATAAAAGTCTGAAAAAAGATTTGCAGTCCACAAAATAAAAACTCTTCTAGAAGTATCTGCTTATGTTATTGGAGTTTCTTGAGAGAATGAACATCTCCTAGTAATGAGAATATTGTTATGACGGTGCATCAGTGTGAGCTTACAAGGCCATCATCCCAGGTGGAGCTTTCTGCAGGTGTCAGTCTATTTGGTATGATTTTAAACTTTTAAAAATTTTATTTAAACCTCAGTATTTCTCCATCAGCCATGGAGTATTTAAAAATGCAATATCAACTGATCCAACATATTTGATCCCTAGTAAGAGCCTTCTAAAGTATAAGCCTGTTAACTTGGGGTGTTACCTTTTTAAGCCTGTTTGAGTTGTGATCACAGTAGTCTTTATTGGCCTTTCAGCAAAGTAAAAGTTTCTAAAAGAATGGAGCTCATGTGCTCCCATAAATATATACACCTGCTATGTCCTCACAAAATTAAAAATTAATAAAAAGAAAAATAGAGTAAGGTATGAGAAGAAAGATAGAGACAGCTACAGTCAAGTTAGTTTTAGGTTATGTGGTAGTAGAGAGAAGTCAGGGAGACAAGAGGCAGTAAAGAGAATTAGGGCAGACTGGGCAACATAATGAGATCTCATCTCTACAAAAATAAAACCAAAATTAGCCAGGTGTGTTGGTGCATGTCTGTAGTCCTAACTACCTAGAAGGCTGAGGCAGGAGGATTGCTTGAGCCAGGGAGGTTGAGGTCATAGTGAACCATGCTCAAACCAGTGCACTGCAGTCTGGGCGACAGAGCAAGACCTTGTTTCAAAAGAAACAGAGAGAGAGAGAGAATTGGAGTGTGACAACTAGCAACACATTGGATTCTTTATTAATATTTTATTTACAACTTGCTCAGCCTAAGATTTTTTCATAAACGTTAAATGGTTTCTCATCTGCTTAGCCACACAAGTCATTCTTTGACAAGAAACTAAAAATTTACAGGTCTATTTTCCACTTATTTCTTTCTTCAAGCATTCCCGTTTGTCTATCTCTAATCTCAGTAGTGTTGCTTTATAACTGGATTCCAGTTATTTGCCTAGCAGTATTGGACCTTTATTTTGAGGCTAGATATTTAAGTTTCTAATCAAATTTTGATTTCAACCTTTGTAAAAAATATTTCTTCAATTTGCCATCTTGGTGCAACGCACTACCCTCATATTCAAGTTAAAGAAATACTTAATCTGAGTCTCATCCCCAGTCTACCAAGGATTTCCAGAAACTGCCCACCTTTCATAGAGTCTCCTCTAAGTTAGGAACTCATTCAATCTCCATTCTCATATGAACTTCTGTACATTTTAGTGTTAAGGCACAAGGTGTGTTACTTAAAGTCTTTAGCTTGTTTTTTTGATCAATGAACATTTTTTCTGGACCCCAGGGGGCGTATATTCTTATCTATGATACATCTATGCTTTCAAAGAAATTTCCTATTAGATTTCCATCTGGAGGTCAGTTTATGAAATTACTGCTAAGGTTATATTCTGATACCTCGATGATATTTGAATTCAAATAGTCCATATGCTTTAAAGAAATATCATGCTTTGCACTAAGGTCAAGAGCAACTTGTAAGTTAACCTATCCCAATGTTTAAACAGGAGAACTAATCAGTGTGACATTTATTTGCTCTATGTGAGAATGTATAGATTAAATATCACTTGTAGAAGTAGCAAGCAAACTTTCATGCTAAGGTTTTGCATTATGTGTAGGGTATATCATTTTCTAAATAAACACTTTTTTGCAAGCTCTGCTATTTAGATATATATTTTTGCAGCCCTTCAAAAACTATATGGGAAAAATATTTTTCTTTTTAAATGCACAATCTCATTCACATAACATGTTTTAGGAAATTCACTAAGACACAGTTATTAGACTTAATTTGTAAGTATAAGTATGGGACTGGAAATAAATATGCACAGAGTTTCAATAAATTCTCAGACCTCCCATGTATTTAATAGGACTATTGAAATTATGACAGGAGGAATAGACTCACGACCATTCTAAAGGAACCTCTTTCCCGTCCCTTTTTGTAACTTACAGCCACTCTTCATCACATGGCCCAACCTCGATTGCCTAGTGGCAATTTATTCACATTTTCACTGATGCTTAACGAAGTAACACATACCTTCTTCAGATCTCTGATTTTATAACAAACTTCACCAATGTTTCTCCCTACTAAATTGCTCTTCTTACAACTTCATAAGTTTTTATATCACCCATCTTCAAATCTAAAGTCAAGTAACACATATTCTAGTTAATCTTTTTTGAAATCCCCATAGGCAGTAGTCACTAGTCCGAACATTAAAATACTTTCATCTTTGTTGTAGTGTTAGCACTTAATTGTTTACAAAATTTATTTTGTTCACTAGAATGCAATTTTTTTCTGTGTAGAAGCCAGGTCTAATTCATCTTTCTACTGCCTCAGATGCTGAGCATTCATCAGTTCAGTCATTACAGTAAAATGAAAATACATTGAATGAATAAAAACAACTCTTAAAAATGATAATTTCTGGGCTGTATGACAAAGAGAATATCAATGGATAGATACAGTAAAAAAGATGGAATGTAGTTTCTCAGATGTAAGAATGTACACCAACAAATCAGTTATAGATGGAAGAATTCACAATGACTAGCTGTGGTGTGTTTAATTTTAGTTTAAGATATTTGCAAACACTCAACAGCCTAGGCTAATTTAAACAGGTTTGGGTTTTAAAGCATAATTCAGTTGCAGTAACCCGAGCAATAGAGAAAAGAGTGTGCTGTGATAACTGAGGTGATGTGATGACACTTATTTATGCATCTCTCCTGGTTGCTGGCAGAATCTAGCTTCTAGTTTCCTAGCAACATTAATGCACACATGTGAATATGCCCATGTAAATAGCAAATGCAATGAATAAAGTTTCCATTCACTCATTGAACTATCAGTTTGAATTTCCAGACCTGGTTGGTACTAAACCAGTAGGTTTCAAGATTGCTTCAATGAAGCCTACGTCGGGTGGATGACACTATATGAAGTTTCAAAGAGGAGTCACTGAATTGTACTAAGCTACTGTGCCATGTTTCCAAGTATGGCAACATAGTGTTATTTCATTCTATGTGTTTTGCAGATTTGAGTGGAGCAGAATTTAGGAGGTTTTTGGAAGCTATTTATTTGTCCAAAATACCTAAGATGAGAAAGAAATATATCAACACATAAAAAGTTTTTCTTTCTTTTCATTTTGAAAGAAGCCACTGAAATTTTGTCTTAAAATTGCCTTTTGCCTTGGAGGTTTTCATGATGTCTTCTGCAACATTCATTCTATATGAGTTATGTGTGATTACACTTCTGAAGACCACTGGGTTATATCAGCACATGGACTCACAATGATTAATAACTAAGAGTGCCAAGTGTGATTTTCATGTTTCTACCAGTGGGGTATAGATTAAACTTTAGTTATGGAGAAGTATCTTTATGGCAAGATGTGCATCTGCGTTCACACATTAAGATGAAAGGAGGAAAATAAAGTCATATCCCACCACCTATCCAAAAAATCATTTTGAATAATGAATTACAATACAATGTTGTTGTGAGAAATGACCGTTAGGATGTAATCTAGGGAAGTGTATGAAAACCACATTGGCACTAATGAAACTTGGTACACAATTAAAAAATTTAGTGACAAGGTAACTTAGCCCCTTCTTACCTCAGTTCTTTTGCACGTAAAATGTGTTTGACATAACTAGCTCTCATGTGTGAAGTAAACAGTATAAAAACAATCTTTTTTTTTCTTTTTTTTTTTTTTTTTTTTGAGAAGGAGTCTTATTTTGTTGCCCAGGCTGGAGTGCAGTGGTGCATTCTCGGCTCACTGCAACCTCTGCTTCCTGGGTTCAAGCCATTCTCCTGCCTCAGCCTCCCAAGTAGCTGGGATTACAGGTGCCTGCCACCACACCTGGCTAATTTTTTGTATTTTTAGTAGAGATGGGGTTTCACCATGTTGGCCAGGCTGGTCTTAAACTCCTGACCTCAAGTGATCCACCCGCCTCAGCCTCCCAAAGTGCTGAGATTACAGATGTGAGCCACTGTGCCTCGAAACAGTCTTTTATAGAGTGAGCATTCAACCAATGTTAGATTGCTGATTCTTACTCTTTCCTCTCACTCTTACTGGGTGAATTATGCAAGATTTTGCAAACTTTTAAATAATGGAAAGGTCTAATGGAGGTAGGGTCATCTATACTTGAATAACTGTCATTTTAGTGTATTCAAGTGCTATAAAAGAATAAAAAGCCCACTATTGTGAAATTAGGCAAATATATTTAGATGTATTTACAAATTTGGAGCTCCAACAAGTTAACGTAGTAAAATTTCATCATCAATAATTTATATGTGTGTGTGTGTATGTGTGTGTTAACCATCCATGTGACATAGTAGATGTCACAATAAACTCTTTCCAATATAAGGCATGGGTGTTTTCCAAATGTAATCATAGAAAATGTAGTGTGATATCACTATTTTTAAAGATTTGTCACTAGAGTCAATAGGTGTAATACACGTTCCCCTTTATGTTTTCTTAGAGAATTCATTAAGACTTTTCCATTAATTCATTCAACTGACACATTTTTAAGAAATCATTTTCTTTGTGGCAGTTTCTGCCATCTGCTCCAGAACAAAGAGAAATAAACGTAGAGTGGTGTTTGGAGCTCTAGGCTGACATTACCTTGTCTAGAACTCAGCTCATCATTTCCTTTGTGAAGTTAGACAAGCAGTGTCCGCCTCAGATACATCTCCTGCTTGTACTGAGAAAATGCACAGTGGTGAGAGCTATTTTTTTAGTTTTAATTTTTAATTGATGAATAATTTTGTATACCTATGGAGTATAATGTAATGTTTCAATACATGTGTATATTGTGGAACAATCAAATCAGGCTAATTAGCATACCTGGCACTCCAAACACTTATCATTTATTTGTAGCAAGAACATTTAAAGGCTCTGTTTTAGCATTGTTGAAAAATAGTGAGAGCTAGTTTAACAGGAAAAAAAATACTATTAAACTTAGTGCTATACTTGTAATCCTAGAGAAAAAATGGAAAGTGCTCTGGGATCGGAGTGGGATTCACACCTATAAAGTGTGTTGCTTAATTTTTCCTCAGTTTTCGGGGTTCGTTTTCTAAGAAGAGAATAAGGAAAAATAGTGTAGACAACTGTAAATTGTAAAAATGCAAATGTATAAGGAAAACCAAGCTGTGCAACATATTTAAATTTAAATATAAAATATACTTAATGTCAAAAATTGAATGTAATGCTTCTAGATTGTCATTTTTTACATGTGAAATAAAAGTAGTTGAACCTTATTGAGAAATTATAGATAATGTTAGTGTAGAATCACTTAATAAATAGCTGGTGCTGAGTTTTAAACATGTTCCAGTATTATGTTTTCAGTTTATAAAAAAAAAATCAAAGAAATAACTTCTAAAAACAAATTTCCAGGTCTCAAGGTTAACTTACTAAATTAGATTTCCAAAATGAGAGTCCTGGGAATTAATATTTTTATAAATATTTATTCAGTTTCTGTTAAGTTTGTAAAAGGAAATCTAACAAAACAAAATGCTGCTTTCAAAATTACTGTAATTAATGATCAAGAGTAGCTTCGTGTGGGTGAGGCAAAAGGGATTCTGCCATTCTAATTGTGGTGTTCCAGTGGCTTATGTAGACAGCAGTACTTTAACTGAAAATGCCCAAGTCTGATCCATCTGCAGGAAGGAAAAATTTGGGTAATTTCACATCATTTGCTACTTCATCAAATTACAGCTGGAGCTCTCTTCTCTCCTGGAGCAACACATAATTTCCTATGTCTAGAACTGTAACACCATTGTACTCATCAAATTCAGTTCCTACTGAACTGAAACAACAAACCTCTTCAGATTCTAAATTGCCACATTATTTCTTCAAAAATAAATAAAATCCTTTCCAGAAACAAAAAGGACTTTGCAAAATTGTGTTCATCCACTAGAGCAAATGGCCTTGCCTTTAGAGAAAATAATTTTTTTCCCTTATTAGAATAAAATAGTTTTTCCCCTCTGCAGTTACTAACATGAAGCTTGGTGCAGGCACAAAAAAGAAATCAAAGTCTAGAGTAGTGTACTAAAGTCATCACACTCTGTGACTGTGCTCATTGTAAACAAAAAAAAAATCAAATAATTTCTACTTAGATCACTTAAAGCAACATGACATGAAAAATATAGACAACATTCATAGCCAAGTAAAACAAATTCCATCTTACTCAAATTCTATATTTTACACCATATTAAGGAGGCAATATTAAAATGAAACCTTTCATTTATTTCATCCATATACCCTAGTGTGCATTCCAATCTTTAAAAAAATGACTATTAACAGTTTATTGCAGAAAACAAGAAAATTACAAAAGAAAAAAGGAGAAAACCCCTGATATTTTACTATTAAATGACAATTACATTTGGTTATTAGTGTTTCTATTTTCAAGAAAGAATTATCTTCATTATACATCTTCTTCATATTTTAAAATATAAAACTCTATCTTCAATATTTTCCAAAAGGATATAAATATTATTAGAGACCATTAGTTTTAGCAACTACCTAGTATCCTTTTTACTGTGGTAAGAACACTTAACATTAGATCTACCATCTTAATGAATATTTCAGTATCTATTCAGTAATGCTAACTATAGCATTATAACTATAGTTATATGGTTGCTATAATACCATAACTATATATAGTTATTATATACATATATACATATTATATATATAACTATTAAGCACAATATTTCACAGCAGATGTCTAGAATGTAATTATCTTGCATAACTGAAACTTTAGTCACTTGAGTAGGAAGGTTCCATTTCTCCCATCCCTCAGCCCCTGGTAACCATCATTCTGCTCTCTGCTTCTCTATGTTCATTTTATATGTCTTATAGAAGTGGAATTATGCAGCATCTGTCCTGTGTTACTGGCTTATTTCACTTAGCATAATATCCTCCAGGTTTAACCGTGTTGTTCTTTCTTGTGGTAGAACAATATTCCATTATACTGTTTTACATAGTTACTGCACCAGTATACATTCCCACCAACACTGTACAAAGGTTTCCTCTTTTTCCACATTACTGCCGACACTTGCTATCCTTTCTTTTTTTGAAACAAGCCATCCAACAAATGTGTTAAATAATTGTGATTTCGATTTGCAATTTTCTGATGATGAGTGATATTGAACATCTATTAATACACCTGTTGGCCATTTCTATGTCTTCTTCGGAGAAATGTCTATTCACGTCCTTGAGCCATTTTTTAATTTGGTTACTTGTGGGTTTTGTTTTGTTTTATTTTCACTATTGAGCTAAAAGTGCTATTTATCTACTTTGGATATAAACGTTTTATCAGATATATGGTTTGTAAATGTTTTATTTTACTCTATTGGTTGCCTTTGAATTCTTTTAGTTGCTTTCTTTACTGAGCAGAAGCTTTTCCATTTTGATGTAGCCCCACTTGTCTACTTTACATATTGTTGCCTGTGCTTTATGTGTCACATCAAAGAAATCATTGACAAGAACAATGTCATGAAGATTTTTTCCTATATTTTACTCTAAGAGTTTCACAGTTTCACATTTTATGTTTAAGTTCTTCATCCATGTTGAACTGATTTTTAAAAATATGTTATAGTGTAAGGGTCCAGTTTCATTTTTTTGTGTTTGGATATCCAGTTTTCTCATTTGTTGCAAAGACCATTCTTTCTCTATTGTGTATTCTTACCACCTTTGTCAAAAATTAATTGATTATATATATGTGGTATGGTTTCTGTTCTTTCTATCTATCTGTCTATCTGTCTATCTATCTATCTATCTATCTATCTATCTATCTATCTATCTATCTATCTATGTCTTAATACCAGGACCACACTCTTTTACTTACTATAGCTTTGTAATATATTTTGAAATCAGGAAGTGTGATGTTTCCAGATATGTTAGTATTGTTTTAGCAATTCGATGCTTTTTTTTACTCCATATAAATTTTAGAATTGCTTTTCTATCTCCTTAAAAAATGTCATAGGGATTTTGTTAGGGATTGCAATGAATCTATAAATCATTTTAGGTAATACGGATATTTTTAAATAATATTACCCTTCTAATCTGCACCTGCATTTGATTTTTTAGTATTTTATTGAAAAAGTTTGCATCTATGATTATCAGAAATACTGATCTGTAGTTTTCTTCTAATGTGAAGTATTTTGCTGGCTTTGGTTTCAGAGTAATGCTTGACATAGAATAAATTTGGAAGTATTCCATTATCATCATTTTTTTTCAAAGATGTAAATGGATTGAAGTTAATTCTATAAATGCTTGCTAGAATTAACAAGTGAATTCATCTGGTCATTGACTTTTTTATTTGTTAGGAGGAATTTGATATTTGATTACTGATTCAATCTCCTTGCTAGTTGTAGGTTTGTTCAGATTTTCTATTTCTTCTTGATTCGGTTTTGTAAATATAAGAGAAACATACAAAATGAAATTTATTCATTTATTCTATGTTATTCAACTTTTTGGCATGTAATTTTTATAGTAATCTTTTACAATCCTTTTAATTTCTGTGATGACATTTGTAATGTTTCCTCATTAATTTCTAATTTTATTTGTCTTCTCTATCTTTTCTTGTAGTTTACCCAATAGTTTGCTATTTCTGTTTATTGTTTACAAAAAGCAATTCACATTGTTTTCTTTTTTCTATTTTATTTATTTCTGCTCTAATCTTTATTTTCTTCTCCTAACATTAAGCTTATTTCATTTACTTTTCTAGTTCCTTGAAGCATAAAGTTAGGTTGTTTATCTGAGATATATCTTCTTTTTCAATGTAGGCATTTATTGCTATTTACTTTCCTTTTAGTGATGCTTCTGCTGTGTTTGTAAATGTTATGTTTTCAGTTTCATTTGTCTCAAGATTTTTGCTCATTTCTCTTCTATTTCTAATGGCCTTTCAGTTTGCTTATCCTGCTTTCTGATTGATCTAGTCTGCTGTTGAAACTCTGTAACGATTCAGTCCTATAATTCATGTTTAGTACTTTTTTCTATATTTTTAAAATATTTTATTTCCGTTCTTGCATTGTGTTGTTTATGCATTGTTCTCCTGACAATGGTAAGTGACTTTATGACTGTTATTTTGAATCCTGCATCAGTTAAATCACATATCTCCATACTAGGATCAATATCTGGAGATTTATCTTGTTCTTGTTGTTGTTGTAGTTGAAACATAGTACCCTGTTTCTTCAATTCCCTTGACGTTTTATGTTAGTGTCTGGATATTAAACAAACTAGCCAACACTCCTAGTCTTCAAACATTAGCCTAGTACAGGATAAAACCATCAGCTTGACCAGAGATTCTGGGTGTCTCCCAAGACTTGATGCTAGTCTATACACTTTCTTTGTTCTCAGTGCCCCCCCACCCCTGCCCGGCATCTATAGTTTTTCCCAATCCCATCAGCTCCTCAAGACAGGTGAGACAGAAGCCAGGGCCTCAAGCAGCCACCAGAGAAACTATAATATTGGACATATGATCCAGTCCTTTCCTTCTATCTCCAGGGAGGAGCTGGAAGCTGCAGGTTTCCTCCTGATTATATGTAGCTCTGTTGGGGTAGGGCTTATGGTGAGAAGACATCACAACAATTTCTACTGGTTTCAATGTGACTGGATTCTCACTTGAGATCCAGGACTCTCTCAACTTGTTCCTGGGTTTTTCACAAAGGAAATGATTCTGTGTGTTGTTATTGAATTGTTGAGTCTACGGAGATAAGGAGGGTCCAGGATTTCCTATGTTTCCATCTTACTTAAGCACCCCCCTATATAGTATCCTATAATGTGGATTTATTATAACTAGTTATCCTTTGTTGGACATTTTAGCTTTCTGATTTTTTAAATAAATGGTATGGCAAATTTCTTTGTCTATGCGTGTGTGTGTATGTGTGTGTAATTTTTTACCTTAAAAAGAAAATTATTTGGCTAAGGGATATAAACATTTTATGAGCTCATGTTACATGGCCTCAAACTGTATTTTAGAAAGTTTGTGGCAATTTATTTTTCTAGAAGCAATACATGAAAATGCATATTTCACCACAATTGGTCTATTTCAAATATCCTAATAGAATGAGAAAGTTATGAAGATGTAGACAAGTGCTATGTATCACATAGTCTCAAGCAGGGATTTATAACACCATAAAACCACATGCACATTTCATTTATATGAGTATTTTTCAGATGGAGGAAACAGAAAAGTGAAAGCGTGTGGTCCACAGATTTTGTCTTGCTCTAAATTACAGATTACTTTCTCTACCTCTCCTATGATCATCATTTTTACCTGTTATTAAAGGTCAGGTGACTACCACTGACCAATGGTGACAGTAGGATCATTGGAGTTCGGGCATTATCTGGGACAAATATTTAAAGGTAATGTAAAAAAGTACTGATTTAATTTCCACATTGTTTTAGTTGCTACATTAATATAAACTTCTTGTGGAAAAAATGCTAAGCAAAAATAAATGATTAAGTTATGTTATCTTTTTACAGATTTTAATAAAAGTGAATACAGTCCTTTTCAAAAATGCTATAGAATTTGCACTAGAAACAATATTGCAGTAGTTTGTTTCACATTTTTGCTAACATCATAAGAGGCTATGAATAATTTATAAGAAACTAATTTATTCTTGAACATAAATTTTCTGGTGGTGGGGAAAAGCTCTTTATTATGCATGTTTTATGACTTAATTTTTCTCCTGTCCCTATTAAAATGTACGAGTATTACACTTTCATAGTTTAACTTCTGACTGTATAGACTGTAGAAAAGGAGGGACAACTGGAAACATCTCTAGATACATGCTTGTTATAGTTTGGAACACTATTTTATTTATAATCCAATAAGAAATTGGATTAACATTTTAAATTTCTCTCTTAGGTGCCTCACTTTCCAATCTAATAAAATTCCATTCACTTGGTGGACAACATTTTGGAGATGAAGTCTGCAAAGAACATTTTTTTCTTTTAGATTAAAAAATATACTTCCAATAGCAAAATAAAATATTCTGAGCCATATAAAAAATTCCATCATTTTTGCTTCACTGCAAGATACATCCTTAGCCATGAGACCTTTGCAACCCCACTAGATAGTAATGCCACTTTGCATGCTTCTGTTACTATCACCATAAATTTCTATTGATCAAGGTACTCATCATATCCTAGTCTTGGGTCCCAGAATAACTGTATGACATCATAGGATAGGCCCAACATGGAAGAGAAATTTCCATATCTCAAGGAATATATCCAGTCTACTAGCCTCTGCAGACCCTAGTCCTGTACTTTCCTGAACCTTCCTTCCTAGATCTGCTATTCATAATATAAATACTTATCTTAAAGCAAATCTTCCTTGTGGAAAAAAACAAATTAGTATAATTTATTTTTCTCCTGATAAGAGACTGTTTATTTCGTTTATGGAAAAAGAGTAGTTTGGAGAATGGAGCATTTCCAGACATTAGGTGGAATTACATAACCAAAAACAAAAACCTTCAACGTCGGGGGAAAGAAGCAAGAAATAATCTGTGGCATCATGGATAATCCCTGAGTTAGAAGACATGAGTGTATATATTCACTGTGGCTCCCAAAAGTTTTTGATCTTGAATGAAACAATGAAGTTTCCATGCCCCCATCTGGAAGGGTGAAAATACCTAACTTGGGATTTTGTTGTGATCACTGTATCAACCAATATACATAAAAATCTTGTGTAAATTACAGAGAAACATACACGTATAAAATATTATTTTGCCAAGTAGGGTGAAGGAAATGCATAACATAATCAATAGAAATCTGATGTGTTTTGCCTTTCTCATAATACTGCCTAGTTGTTACATTGTTTTTCTGTATAAAAATTGTATTTAATATATATTTCTTATCCTCTTGAAATCAACATATTGAGAGGTTAAAGTCTCCCTACAAGTAGCAAGACAAGCATAAGTTTTCTGTAAAAATAATGGTTCTAATTCAGTTATGATCCATGATTTTTCATCAGTTACACTTAATAATTGTTCAGTAAAGAAAAAGGATCAACATCTTTCAGTACTATATTTCTGGGCATCTTTGCAATGCCTTGGCCTAGAAAGCTGGCAGAGTACACTGGAAATAACGTAGGCATTTCAGTATGAGGCAACATCTGCACGTTATAGGTGCTTAATAAATAGATGCTTGCTGTCTGATTTGCAATTTAATATATTCAGGCGTAAAAATGAGTGTATAAGTACTTATTCTAAACAAATGCATAATTTATAATCATGCTTAATTTAAATAAATTCATCTTGATTGAAATCGAGGGTTTGATGCCACCATGCCCATTTTGCTTTGATATGTTTATTTTTCCATGTAGCTAATTGAACCTGTCACAGATTAGAACTACGCAAACTATGCTGAAAGTGTCTCAGGAGGGATCTACAGGATAGGGAACAGCTGTGGGTGTAATTTGTATTTACAGTCAGTTTTTAGAAGTTTCCCCACGCTGGGTTCTTTGCAGTCGCCTGTGGGAAGCAGAGGACATGCACAAGTGGAGCTGATTTTGCAGAACCTGCTGCGGACACTCAGTGCATGTTTGTGAAAATCGCATTTGGCACCTAGTCACTGAAGTGAAGCAGTGTGTCAGGTCAACCGAAACTGTCTGCTGATTTGTTCTTGCCAAGCAGCTCTGAGGACATGCAATGGGAGTCGTTAACACCTGACTCTTTCACTTAAATTGACACGTGATACTTTTGACAGGAAACATGACAGACAATTAGCATATCTCATCTATAATATGAAACAAATGAAAAAGAGGACTCCTCTTTTAGTTATTCTCATTCCCGATGCAGGATGTGGGCTGTGTAAAATCATGTTATCCATCAAAGCAGAAGAGCAGACTATCAAAGTCACCAAAAAGAAACAGAGAAAAGGTTCCTTAATTATTCAAGAAGAGAAACAAAGCTCTAGGCAGGGGAGTATCTGAAGTATAAACACAAACCTCATTCAAACTTTGAGTCTTTATATGAGTTCATGTCCCTTCTAAGTCATTCTTTTTTTTTTCATTTTTTTTAACTTTTTTCTTATTTTACAGCTTTATTCTTTCTTAATTTCTATTGCTTTTTGGGTGTAAGTGGTTTTTTTGGGGGATACAATAGCTTTTGGGGTACAAGTGGTTCTTTTGGTTACACAGATAAATTATTTGGTGGTGAATTCTGATATTTTGGTACACTAGCCACCTGAGTGGTGTACATTACACCAAATACGTAGTTTTCTATCCCTGGCCCCCTCCCACCCATCTACTCTGAGTTTCTACAGTCCGCTACATAACTCTGTATGCCTTTGTGTACTCACATTTTATTTCCCACATAAAAGCGACAACATTTTTTTGGTTTTCCACTCTTGTGTTACCTCACTTAGAATAATGACCTCCAGCTCCATCCAAGTTGCTGCAAAAGACATTATCTTATTGTTTTAATGGCTGAGTAGTATTCCATGGTGAATATATACCACATTTTCTTTATCCATTCATTAGCTGATGGGAACATAGATTAATTCCACATCTTTACGACTGTGAATTGTGCTGCCGTAAACATACATGTGCAAGTATCTTTTTCATATAATGACTTCTCTTCCTTTGGGTAGATATTCAGTAGTGGATAACTGGATTGAATGGTAGACCTACGTTTAGCTCTTTAAGGTATCTCCATATATTTTCCATAGAAGTTGTATTAATTTACATACCCACCAGCAGTAAATAAGTGTTCCCTTTTCCCCCCATCCATGGCAACATCTATTGTTTTTTGACTTTCAAAATTTGAATCAGGGTTGTAGGTTTGCATGTGTGTGTGTTTAAACTTATCTCAAATAACAGACTTAATTAGGGCCTTATATGTGATTAATAAAAATGTAGCCACACGAATTTTTATCTTTGGAAAAAATTAATTATATGCAATAGTTTCCTAGATACAGAAGGTTATTTCTATATATGTTCATTGTGAATTCCTGGCTTCTCATTAAAGCTGTTTTACCATTAGTGTATTCTAGCTTGTATGGACAGGAGTACATTTGATAAAAGATCACAGGATACATACTTCTGTACATCAATTTCTAAAAAGAGATTTCCAAATATTGCTAGTAGCATGTATTTTTTTTATTCTCTCCTAAGTACAAATTATAGAGTTGAAAGCTAAATTTTAGATTACACCTGCCGGACGTGTGAGCTTTGTTCTTCTGAATAGGTCTTCATATCATCACTGGTTATCAAATACATATTTAGTACTTACCCTTTGTATTTGTTATCTAGTGTTTCATTATACATTGCCACAAATTTAGTGGCTGAAAACAACAAACATTTGTTATTTTACAGCTTCTGTGGGTCAGGAGTGCAAGCATGGCTTAGCTACATCCTCTGCTACAGGGTCTCTCAGAAACCTGCAGTCAAGCTATTGTCCAGCTCTAGGTCTCTGCTTCCACGTTCACCAGGTTGGCTAGATCTATTTCCTTCCAGACTGCTGGCCAACCTCCCTCAATCATTTGATATATGGGTGTTTCAACAGGGCAGTTCCCACTGTGGCAGCTCCCTTCCTTGAATCTTGTAGGGGAGAGAGTTTACTGGCAAGAGGAATGTTACATTCTATTAATGTAATCACAGAAGTGACATCCTGCCCTCTTTGTCATATTCCATTTACTAGAATAAAGTCACAGATGTCTCCCACAGTCAAAGGAAGGGATTTATACAAGAGCTTGAATGTCATACCTCCTGGTACATAGGGCTACCCCAGAATGGATCCACCACATCTTCCATGGTCCAAATGTTAAGGGAATATGACTACAGAGATTATGGCTCCTTTTTACCCTCACTGGTACTCCTTTATTACAAAATATTCTGGTTTAGAACTTACTCTCACGTATCTTCTGACTTTAAAAAAATGCAGCTTAATGCATGTTTTTGGTGATGGTTGTGTAAACAAACCTCCTGTACTTCCAGTCATAGAAGGCTGTGTGCGGTGGCTTATGCTTGCAATCCAGTGCTCTGGGAGGTCAAGGCAGGAGGATCACTTGAGGCTAGGAGTTCAAGACCAGCCTGGGCAACACAGACCCCTGTCTACACAAAAAATTTTTAAATTAGCCAAGTGTGATGGTGCATGCCTGTAATCCCAGCTACTCAGGAAGCTCAAGTGGGAGGATTGTTTGAGCCCAAGAGTTCAAGACTGCAGTGAGCTATGATGGTGCCATGGCACTCCAGGCTGGGCAAAAGAGCGAGTCCCTATCATTAAAATTTTAAAAAAGGAAATATAGCACTTAAAATTATGCATAGTACATAATACTTGATGATGACTGATATGATTTGGCTCTGTCCTTACTCATATCTCATTTTGAATTATAATTCTCATAATCCCCACATGTAGTGGGAAGGACCTGGTGGGAGGTAATTGAATCATTGGGGTGGTTACCCCCATACTGTTCTCATGATAGTGAGTGAGTTCTCACAAGATCTAAAGATTTTATAAGGGCCTTTTTCCCCTTTGGATGGCAGCTCTCCTTCCTGCCACCATGTCAAGAGAATGTGTTTGCTTTCCCCTCCACTATGATTGTAAGTTTCCTGAGGCATCCCCAGCCATGTGGAACTGTGAGTCAATTAAACCTCTTTCCTTTATAAATTACGCAGTCTTAGATATTTCCTTATAGCAATGTGAGAACAGACTAATACAATCATAAACACAACTATGTTGCTGGTTTATGTATTTATTATACTAATTTTTATTGTTACTTTAGAGCGTACTTCATATGTATATATATTTTAAAATTAGCTGCAAAACAGCCTCAGGTAGGTTCTTGAGGAGGTATTCAGAAGGAGGCATTGTTATCATAGGAGATGACTACTCCATGTGTGTTATTGCCCCCGAAGACCTTCCAGGAGGACAGGATGTGGAAGTGGAAAACAGTAATATTGATGATCTTGACTCTGTGCAGATGTAGGCAAATGTGTGTGTTTATTTCTTAATAAAAATGTTTAAAAAATAAAAATAAATAATTTTTAAAATAGGAATAAAAGCTTATAAAATAAGGAAAAAAACTATTTTTGTACAGCTGTACAATGTGTTGGTGTTTTAAGTTGTTTTCTTACCAGAGTCAAAAAGCTTAAAAAAAAATAAAAGTGTATAAGGTAAGAATGTTATGGCAAGCTAAAGTTCATTTATTATGAGTATGAAAAATGTTTTAAATAAACGTAGTATAGCCTAAGTGTACAGTCTTGATAAAGCTCACAGAAGGGCGCAGTAATGTCCTAGACCTTTACATTCACTCATCACTCACTCACTGACTCAACCAGAGCAACTTCCCATCCTGCAAGTTCCATTCATGGTAAGTAAGTGTCCTGGACAGGTGTATCACTTTGTATGTTTTCTAGCACATTTTCCTGTAACTTTTCTATGTTTATGCACACACATACTTACCATTGAATTACAAGTGCCTGCTGTATTCAGTGCAATCACATGCTGCACAGGTTTGTAGACTAGGAAGAGTAGGTGACATCATATAGCCTAGGTATGTAGTAGGCTATACCATCAAGGTTTGCAAAAGTGCATTCTATAATGTTTGCACAGGAACAAAATAACCTAACAACACATTTCTCAGAATGTATCCCTGTTAAGTAACACAAGACTGTACACTGTTCACTTAGAGAACTGCACATGTTTAGAAGAAAAATATACTAATTGAATGTTTAACTGTATTTAATTATGCTAGAAAATGGAAAAAAAAAGATACAATTGCGCGTTTAGTGGGTACCTGAGTAAAGAAATGCCTAAGACAGGAAACCAGAGTTTGGTTTGTGTCTCCCATTTGGCTCTCTGTTTGATCTCAGGCAAGTGACTTAATTTCTCCCAACATTTCTTGTCTCAGCTGTAAAAGGAACGCCTGAGGCTGGGGATTCCCCAGGATCCCATCTAGTATTAAGCTCCATGAGTTTATGGTCTCTGTTCTGGTTGCTGTGTGGCTCCAGCATGATGCAGTGACCACAGC
Source organism: Symphalangus syndactylus (assembly GCF_028878055.3). Classification (NCBI taxonomy): domain Eukaryota; kingdom Metazoa; phylum Chordata; class Mammalia; order Primates; family Hylobatidae; genus Symphalangus; species Symphalangus syndactylus. Next base: position 18,471,167 of record NC_072423.2, on the reverse strand, counting down.
CCGTCCAGGTCCCTCAGCCCAGGTATATGCCATCATCTACACCTCCCTATAGTGCAGGTGTGGGTGAGTCGGAATTCACAGAGAGACTGCAGACACCTTTTAGAGTACAGTCACTAACTGACTCATCACATACCTAACCGTGGTCTTGGATTTAACAATTTATGTAGTTTCAGTGGCACTGGAAGGCCAACCTTTTGACTATCTTATCAGTCTGCAAATATTGTCATTTCTTTGCCTGTGATGGCTCCCAAAAATGTTATTTATGTCTTATAAATCCACTTTGTGATGAGAAGGGCTTTCTAATATTTTCAAAATGGGATGACCTATTGGCACTTCATCTTTAAGTTTTGTTTTGTTCTGTTTCCCTGATGGCTGATTTTGAAAGACTTTTTGGGAAAGAGTTGTGGGGAAATAAGAGAGAAGGATGCCATCAAATAGAACACAGTGATGTATTTTAGGACTCTATGCTAAGTTTGAGTTATTTCGCTATTTTTTCTTCAACTCTAAACAAGATAAAAGTAATTTTAGAACCTCCTACATACACTTTAAAAATAATGTTAACATTATTCTTAAAATGCTCTTTCAAAGGTAGAGTTCAAACATTAGAACACGATATTTTTGTTCTCTGTATCTTCTCTGATCTCTAAAACATCATCTCCGATAAAATCAAAATAAAATAAAATTGTAGTTAAAGCGATGAAAAATGTATAATATATGTACTAATAATGATTTATGAAAAAAGAAATTCCAGGGTATAAAAGACACTGCAAATAAAGTTCATTTAAAACAATATTCCTGGGAATAAATTGGAGGCAAGAGTTCATTTATAAATCTCTTTTGATTCATAAGAAAGTGCCTTTAATAAAATAATTTTATTTTCCTCTTTTCAAATCACTGATCATTTAGTTTCATATTTATCTACTGAATTTAAAAGTCATATATAGTTATAAGCAAAGTTATTAATAAATCCTGCCTGAAAATGACTACCCAAATAATTCATTGTATCAATGACCTAAGTCTTTCATAAGTTGTTTGTCTACATACAGAAATCCTCTACACACACACACAGAGAGAGAGAGAGAGAGTGAGCGAGAGAGAGAGAGAGAGAGAGAACCTCAAAAATTTGCCCTCTAGGTTCAGTATATCATGTATACTACTGTCCTAAGCCTTTACATTCACTCACCACTCACTCAGCTATGAATAATGGCAGTGAATCCTGACTAGAGACAACACAGCATTTCTGTTAGAAGGAAGAGCCACGTAGTTGTTTTGTGAAATAGGCTCTTGCAAGGGCCTGAAAAATTAAATTTGGTGGTAGTTCCATAGCTTCGTTTTTAACGCCAAAAAGTCACATAAAATGGCTATCATGGAATATTTTTATGACTTTTTGCAAGAAAATGACACTCATAACTTAGATTTAAATGTTTAGGACACTTTTCGTTTTAAATACATTATCAAATCAGAACTTAATTAAATAAATGGAGATTCTTCTGCAGGTTTGTGTTGTGTTTTTTCTCAAGAGAACTCTCCTCTGGATGACTTGGTTTTCTGAAGGCCTACTTCACAAGGCAAGTCCACAGCTATCCCCTCTTACAGAAATGTGATGTTCTCTCTGTCAGCATTTGGTGCCATTAGGAAGATTATTTATAGTACTTTTGTCTAAAAGTCACAACCTCTGAGACTAATAGGAAAGAAGACAGAAGCCAGATTACAGGACAGATCTGCTACCCCACAAATCAGTATGTAGGTGTGACAGTTAATTCAGTTGATGTTATGAATTGTGTCTATTCATCAGGCTACATTTAGGACTTAGGACCCCTGATATAAATAGTGAGAATTTTATGAGAGAATGAGCAGAAGCAGTGGAGCAAGGACCTAAGATTAGTCTGAATGAACTATATTTGTTTTACAGGCGACATTCTAGAAGGCTCTTTTTAAGAGACGATTGAGTTTTTTATTCTCTTCCTTAACATGATGTTATTGTACCTGTCACTGTTTTAGATTAGCAATTATTTTATAAGGAATTGAAAAAAAAACACTACATTATTTAATACAATGCATAACCTTCAGCAGATGAAGCAAGGTGAATACAATGTAAACCTAAAAGCATAGTCTTTTTTTATTCTTGCCTTAAGATCAACATCAGCATTATAATGGAGTCCACTAATTATGCATGAACTTTTTCATAATGCAGTAATTGTTTCCATGCTTTGCTGTGCTGCAGTGTTTTAAGCTGCAGATGATATTATCTGATGGGTAAATGCAGGAACTAATGAAAGAAAGTGTGACTGTGTCAGGACCTTGAATGAAAAATCAGAAAGGTGCTGATTTGGATAATTGTTAAAAATAAGAATATTGAACTGAAAGGTTTGAGCTAAATTTAGCCTAATAATGACAGGAAATAGGTCCACAAATTACTTAATGACTAATGTTTAAAATTACTACAAAATACAGTATACAAGAGGGCAGTAATTCGATTTTAATTAAGTTCTACTTCAACCATATGTCTACACTGATAAAACGATGTGAAGAACTGAAATAGCGTTATAGTTTTATTAAATATCTTGTGTAGGAAAGTTATTTTAATAGCTCCTTCATTTTTTCCCTTCAATCATGCTACTAGTATGAACAGGATTTAATTTAATGTGTATGTTCATACCACATAGGGATTAGGAAATGTTTGAATCTTCACAAGTGTCAAGAATTCTACCTGGTACTTCATAAATTATCTCTTTTAGTCAGACTACAGCGCTAGCAGGTATGTACTATGATTCCCATTTTACAGATAACAAGCCAAGATTTCATGAAATGAAATAGCTTATCCAAGGCCCACACTAGAGTTCTCAGAGCCACCAAGTTCCGAAAAGGGTGCGTTTTCCACGGTAACCCAGTGCCCCACACAGTTCAACTTCTTTTTTTCTCAACAAATGCTCCTTCTATAAAATTATACTTTTATGTGAAAATGTATTTTTAATTTCTGAGACTTATTAAGAAAAACCATAAAGACTTCTGCTTTATTCTTGTCTTCACACTTAACATTCCTGTGTTTTCATTTATTTAATTATGTGTAGTAGTGTTTAGACTTTGCATTCAATTATCATTTATAACATTAAACGTATTTAAAGGAGATTAGAGTTTTGGGACTTTACAAAAACATGCTCTTGAGATTACTGGAATGTTGTTTATTTTATGATAGTGAGAGAGCTAAGTCAAAGCCGCAAAACTACATAGAAACTGAACAACCTGCTCCTGACTAACTACTGGGTAAATAACGAAATGAAGGCAGAAATAAAGATGTTCTTTGAAACCAATGAGAACAACGACACAACATACCAGCATCTCTGGGACACATTTAAAGCAGTGTGTAGAGGGAAATTTATAGCACTAAATGCCCACAAGAGAAAGCAGGAAAGATCTAAAATCGACACCCTAACAGCACAATTAAAAGATCTAGAGAAACAAGAGCAAACACATTCAAAAGCTAGCAGAAGGCAAGAAATAACTAAGAGCAAAACTGAAGGAGATAGAGACACAAAAATCTTCAAAAAATCAATGAATCCAGGAGCTGGTTTTTTGAAAGGATAAAAGAAATAGACCACTAGCAAGACTAATAAAGAAAAAAAGAGAAAAGAATCAAATAGACACAATAAAAAATGATAAAGGGGATATCACCACCAATCCAACAGAAATACAAACTACCATCAGAGAATACTATAAACACCTCTATGCAAATAAACTAGAAAATCTAGAAGAAATGGATAAATTCCTGGACACATACACCCTGCCAAGACTAAACCAGGAAGAAATTGAGTCCCTGAATAGACCAATAATAGGCTCTGAAATTGAGGCAATAATTTGTAGCCTATCAACCAAAAAAGGTCCAGGACCAGACAGATTCGCAGCCAAATTCTACCAGAGGTACAAGGAGGAGCTGGTACCATTCCTTCTGAAACTATTCCTATCAATAGAAAAAGAGGGAATCCTCCCTAACTCATTTTATGAGGCCAGCATCATCCTGATACCAAAGCCTGGCAGAGAGACACAACAAAAAAAAAAGAGAACTTTAGACAAATATTCCTGATGAACATCAATGCAAAAATCCTCAATAAAATACTGGCAAACAGAATCCAGCAGCACATCAAAAAGCTTATCCACCACGATCAAGCTGGCTTCATCCCGGGGATGCAAGACTGGTTCAACATATGCAAATCAATAAATGTAATCCATCATATAAACAGAACCAAAGACAAAAACCACATGATTGTCTCAATAGATGCAGAAAAGGCCTTCGACAAAATTCAACAGCCCTTCATGCTAAAAACTCTCAATAAACTAGGTATTGATAGAATGTATCTTAAAATAATAAGAGCTAGTTATGATAACCGCACAGCCAATATCATACTGAATGGGCAAAAACTGGAAGCATTCCCTCTGAAAATGGGCACAAGACAGGGATGCCCTCTCTCAGCACTCCTATTCAATATAGTGTTGGAAGTTCTGGCCAGGGCAATCAGGCAGCAGACAGAAATGAAACGTATTCCATTAGGAAGAGAGGAATTCGGAATTCAAGTTGTCCCTGTTTGCAGATGACATGATTGTATATTTAGAAAACCCCATCATCTCAGCCCAAAATCTCCTTAAGCTGATATGCAACTTCAGAAAAGTCTCAGGATACAAAATCAATGCGCAAAAATCACAAGCATTCCTATACACCAATAACAGACAAACAGAGAGCCAAATCATGAGTGAACTCCCATTCACAACTGTTTCAAAGAGAATAAAATACCTAGGAATCCAACTTATAAGGCATGTGAAGGACCTCTTCAAGGAGAACTACAAACCACTGCTCAGTGAAATAAAAGAGGACACAAACAAATGGAAGAACATTCCATGTTCATGGATAGGAAGAATCAACATCGTGAAAATGGCCATACTGGCCAAGGTAATTTATAGATTCAATGCCATCCCCTTCAAGCTACCAATGACTTTCTTCACAGAATTGGAAAAAACGACTTTAAAGTTATCATGGAACCACAAAAGAGCCCGCATTGCCAAGACAATCTTAAGCCAAAAGAACAAAGCTGGAGGCATCATGCTACCTGACTTCAAACTATACTACTAGGCTACAGTAACCAGAACAGCATGGTACTGGTACCAAAACAGAGATACAGATTGATGGAACAGAACGGAGCCCTCAGAAATAATACCACACATCTAAAACCATCAGATGTTTGACAAACCTGACAAAAACTAGAAATGGGGAAAGGATTCCCTATTTAATAAATGGTGCTGGGAAAACTGGCTAGCCATATGTAGAAAGCTGAAACTGGATTCCTTCGTTACACCTTGTACAAAAATTAATTCAAGATCGATTAAGGACTTAAATGTTAGACCTAAAACCATAAAAACCCTAGAAGAAAACCTAGGCAATACCATTCAGGACATAGGCATGGACAAGGACTTCATGTCTAAAACACCAAAAGCAATGGCAACAAAAGCCAAAATTGACAAATGAGATCTAATTAAACTAAAGAGCTTCTACACAACACAAGAAACTACCATCAGAGTGAACAGGCAATCTACAGAATGGGAGGAAATTTTTGCAATCTACCCATCTGACAACGGGCTAATGTCCAGAATCTACAAAGAACTTAAACAAATTTACAAGAAAAAAATCAAACGACCCCATTCAAAAAGTGGGCAAAATATATGAACAGACACTTCTCAAAGGAAGACATTTATGCAGCCAAAAGACACATGAAACAATGCTCATCATCACTGGCCATCAGAGACATCAAACCACAGTGAGATACCATCTTATACCAGTTAGAATGGCAATCAATAAAAAGTCAGGAAACAACAGGTGCTGGAGAGGATGTGGAGAAACAGGAACACTTTTACACTGTTGGCAGGAGTGTAAACTAGTTCAACCATTGTGGAAGACAGTGTGGCAATTCCTCAAGGATCTAGAACTAGAAATACCATTTGACCCAGCCATCCCATTACTGGGTATATACCCAAAGGATTATAAATCATGCTACTATAAAGGCACATGCACACGTATGTTTATTGCAGCATTATTCACAATAGCAAAGACTTGGAACCAACCCAAATGTCCATCAATGATAGACTGGACTAAGAAAATGTGGCACATATACACCATGGAATACTATGCAGCCATAAAAAAGGATGAGTTCATGTCCTTTGCAGGGACATGGATGAAGCTGGAAACGATCATTCTGAGCAAACTATCGCAAGGACAGAAAACCAAACACCGCATGTTCTCACTCATAGATGGGAATTGAACAATGAGAACACTTGGACACAGGGTGGGGAACATCACATTCTGGGGCCTGTTGTGAGGTGGGGGGAGGGGTAGGGATAGCATTAGGAGAAATACCTAATGTAAATGACGAGTTAATGGGTGCAGCACACCAACATGGCACTGTATACATATATAACAAAACTGCACATTGTGCACATGTACGCTAGAACTTGAAGTATAATAAAATTAATTTTTTAAAAAGTAATATGAAAGTACAAAATAGCTTATCATTAGACTTCCTAAATGCTTACATTAAAAGATGTTCCACCCAATATGACAGAACAAAAAGTGTGTATATAAGATTTAAAATGAAGAGTATATATTAAAGTTCAGAACTGAATTATTAACATTCAAGGGTTATGTCACAATGCCTGTAAAACCCAAGCCAGTGATAGTTTGCATATCTGAAAGTCATAACACATTCCTTTAGCAAATGTATTTGCATTTGAATTAACATCTCCTCTTTCCATGAACATAGCTACATTTATTTCCAGAAAACATGTTGATTTGCCCTGTTTCAGTTTAACAGAGAAATAGATTTGAAGATTTTACTATTTGCTTTATCCAAGATAATTCTCACCCAAAATTGGATGATGTAAAAGTTTGTCACAGTAAGATGTATAGAGTAAAATCTAAAAGCCATCTAAAGCGCTAACATTCTTTCTCAAAAATATTAAATATGTTAAAGAATATGAAAAATAATGAATTTATCTTCTTATGAAACACTAGCTTCAAAGACTCTTTTGCATTTATTCTGTGCTACTTTCAAAAACACTGAAATATCCCCAATAAGTATAGATTGTTGCTTTTCACTGCTTTGCTATTAGTTCTAATTTAAGATAATCTTGTATGACTAAATCGCATTTTAGTCAATTTTGAAACCATGCTTCATAATTTCCTTTATTCTTATTCTAAGCTACCTGACTTTTTTTCTTTCCTACCTAAGATTCGTGCTTTTGGCAATCACTCAACCGCAAATGAATGCTAACTTACTTTAACCCCCTTTATTACAGCCTTAAAAAAGCAGTGTCTAGAATTTTTTCTTTAAATAATTAAATCATTAATAAACTTGCATTTAATATTTTATGTGTATTTTCCCCCTTAAGTCAAAAAATTAAGCAGGAAAAAAACTAGTGAAGTCTTTTATAAAAGGCTGATTAAATTTTTCTCTATCTCCATCCTTTTATACTGATATGGAAATATCAATGTTATGTGTGCTATAACAAAATGTATTCATTTCCTGCAAACAGACTAACTTACAAATACTAATGAAAACTTACAAGTCATGATGCCCAGGAAGTCACTCAGCCTCCCTCAATGAAATTCAGTGAGGATGGTAATCCCAGAATTAAAGCAAAAACGAGGATGGTAATCCCTGAACAAGTCATCAAATGATTGTACATGAATGTCCATGTAATGCATATTGAAATCCTAATAACACAAAAATCTTCTAACTATATATCTATTAAAATAATCCCCCATATATTAATTTATCTTGAGGACAGTATCTTATGTTCTCCAGCACTTTTTTCTGCTGTTTTGCATAGTGTGTAGTGCAACAAGTAACTTTGTTACTTGTCAATGACAATTTCTTCTTTGTATGGGCTTTATCATTTGCACGTCATGCTCTTTCTCCCCAACTCTTGATGTGATTTGGCTCAACTCTTACTCATCTGGGAACTCAGCTTAAATTTCAGTCCTTTTGACAACCTCCTTGAGTTCTCAGACTAGATTAGGTCCCATTGGTGTGCAGTGTCATAATACTCTGTAAATGTCCTTATGGTACTTATCAGAGTGGGAATCAGTAAATTACTTGTGTATATATTTTAACATTTTCTTGAACTCTCACATGTGAAGTTTATAGCGCACCTTGTACCTGCCATCTCTAAGGCTCTAATTTCTAACAAAATAATTATTCAATATATATTGTTTGGCCTGATGAATGAGTAAATGACATGTTATTCAGCAAAAGAAGAAAGAAAAATGTTGAGCCTAATATTTTAACGGTGTATTTATTACAGACAACTTAATCCACTCGAGTTAATTTCAGCATAGATGGATTTATTTAGGGTTATTAAATAGCTGACCAAGGTAGTGAGAGGTCTAGAGAAATGGGGCTGGAGATTTCAGGAACAACCTCACCCACCAAATATTTAGAACTGGCTGGAGCTGCTTCCATGTACCACCAGCACCTAAGCCACGCTATTGAAATGTCCTCATTAGAAATATGCCACTGCATCCCACCAGAGAACCACAACACCCATTCTAGCCTTGAGGGCGACAGTTCCTTCACACGGTATTCTTCTTTAGTTGAAATAGTATATATTCTATGTTGGTAAAGGACTTTGCTCATGCTCAAAACTGAATATAACACTTCTGTCTTAGAGCTGATTGTTGTTGAGCCAGCAGACTTTACGAGACTGTGCGTTTGATTAAACCCATGATGAGACGACTTGACCACATGTCCCATAGTCAGGTGCTCATTTCTAAACAGTCTGAGTGACATGTCAGACATGTTTGGTACTCTGTACCGCACATGGCATTGCCTTGCTTCAAAACCTATACTTCTAGATTCTGATTGTATTTTGGGAAAATTGCCCAATATTCACATAGCGAAATTTCCCTCCAAAGCTACCTCTGAAGACATAGGGTCTAACGTCATGAGCTGGGTTATACGGTACAAGCAGACAGCTACAGCAGAGAGCTCTCCTGCTGCAATACTTCTTTATCTCCCATTAGATGTGTAGTAGGAGAAGTTCCCAGATCCTAAAGAAGCATAAAGACACCGTGTTTATTCTTAGTGGTAAAAGGGGTGAGATGCAATAATTCATCCTTTATTTGAAGGAGATGTTCTGGCATAACCAAGACCACTGGACTTCACTTATGTTGCAAATCCCTGAGTCAGTGATGAGTTAATCTTCCAACCTTCTGTATTTCATGTGTCTAACCAAAGCCTCCAATTCATTTGCCATTTCATGATCAACAGGTCCCGTAAACATGACGTCACTGATAGAGTTGGCAATGAGATATTTTCTGGACTATATAGGTGATCTAGGTCCCTTTAAATTATTGATATGAACTAAATGTGTCCTTCTCTCAAAATCCCCAAATTCACAAGTTTAAATCCCAACCCCCAATATAATGGCATTTGGAGGTAAAGCCTTTGAGAAGTAATTAGGGTTACATGCGATCATTCAGTGGGGCACTCATGATAAGATTAATGCCCATATAAACATAGGAGGAAACACAGACAGCATCTCTCTCTCTCTCTCTCTCTCTCTCTCTCTCTCTCTCTCTCCTCTGCTGTGTGAGGATACAATGAGAAGATGACCATTTACAAACCAGAAAGAAGACCCTCACCATATACTGAATCTGCCAACATCTTGATCTTGAACTTTCCAGCCTCTAGTACTGAGACATAATTTTTTTTTTTTTTTTAAATGGAGTCTCACCCTGTTGCCTAGGCTGGAGTGCAACAGTGCAATCTCGGCTCACCACAACCTCCGCCTCCTGGGTTCAAGCAATTCTCCTGCCTCAGCCTCCCAAGTAGCTGGGATTACAGGCACCTGCCACCACGCCCAACTAATTTTTTGTACTTTTAGTAGAGACAGGGTTTCACCATGTTGGCCAGGCTGGTCTTGAACTCCTGATTTCGTGATCCACCCACCTTGACCTCCCAAAGTGCTGGGATTACATGCATGAGCCACCACACCCAGCCTTGTAAGTTTTGTTTCTTAAGCACCCAGTCTGTATTATGTTTTTATAGCAGCCCAAAATGACAACTGTATCAAGACAGCAGACAGGAGAGTTACAGCACTTGGGCTAAGATCATAAATATATACTATTGTCTACATTTGTCCAATGTGAAAGAACTGTTTCTGGTCCTCCTTCCTTATAAGGATAGAAAAATAAATATATTTGTTAAATGAACAATCTCAAACTATGTACTTGAGGATGTATTAATCTGTGCTAGAAAATATATTACATCTAGAAGAATGGCTGAAATGTGGGTGAACTTTTGATGGTTTATTGTCAACTTCTAAGATCTGCCTGGTTTTTGTAGGGGCCAGACTGATGTTTTAATGGGATATAGTGGATCCACCTCTGCAGGTTTGGGTCTTTAAGTGTGTAATCAATCTTGGCTACTCACCCTACGTTGTAATATTGCTTTGGTTTAATATCTTAATTAGGAGTTGGGGTGGGGAGGTTTCAGAACCTTTACCTGGGGCTTCTCTCACTACAATTGCTATTAACTCAACTCTCTGGAAGGCCCATTCCAAGTATACACTGAGGCATCTGAGAAAACCCCACTGTCAGTCATACCTAGGTTAGGATCCCATTTATTTCCTGCCCCCAATCTGCTCCACTGAAACCAAACACCTCCATAAAGATTTGGGTTTCCAAGTATCAACTTGAACCCTGTGTGAAACAGCCTTTGAAATATTTTGATATGCTCCCTTTCTTCAGTGTAATGCCACCTAAAGAAATGGTGTTGGTGTAGGATCTTTGGGGGGAAGGTCTGGAGAGCCCACTACAGTCCTCAACTGCTAAGGTGTCGCTGAGTGATTCCCCCTGGGAATGCAGTTTGTCCTTTACTCAGTAGACTCAGGTATTAGTGTTGACTCAGGTCCGGAAACTGGGCAAAAGACTGAGACTTTCTATTTTTGTGGCCATTTCCAGCCTCATAACTATCTATTTTTATTTCTTTCAATTGTATAGATTAATACATACCTTGTTGGCTGTCCATATTGCTTACTTTGGAAATTACAAATCATCAGCTTGTTGAGGCCTGTCCTAATGGCTCATTATGACATCTACACTTCCCTGGTTTGTGAGAGTTGAACACTACCCCCTGATGTCTCTTATCTTAGACTCCTATGAAGCTCACTGCTATCAGAAAACCGAGCTGTGGAATAGAATCTCCTACTGACAGTCATTAGGGACAGCATCCATCTTAACAAAGCTGATTCTGTTCTTGTCTACACTTTCTTTTCCCCAAAGGTACAAAGAAAGGTAGGTGTCCTACCTTTGAAGTGTCCCCTAAGCCCTCTCAGAGACCATAGTCAGCTGATGGGACCTCTCATCTTATGTAGAATATCTACTCTACCACACTTTGTATCTTTCAATTCGTTTGCTGTTCTTTTCCTTAGCAATCTGCCATTTTTAATTCACTTAGTACAAGCCAATGTTTTTTCCATCTTCAAAGAGCAAATTCAAAGTTTGATAACATTATGTCTCTGAGTTATTGCCAGAGCATTAAATCCTGTATTATAGAAAATTTCTCCTTTGTCAATCAATTTCCCCTTATCCAACATTGAGTACTCTCAGGATCCAGTTCCATACCTCCTCTTCTGGCTCCTACTGTTACATGTATAGGCTGTCCCAAAGCTTATTCGGTGTATAATCCCTTTTATCCCTTAGCAGGCCCAGAACTTCCCTGGTGAGGTTATGTTATGGCTTAACCCTAGTTTTTGGTCTGGAGGAGAGAAGTAAGTAGATATTGCAGTAGGATGGGATGTGTTCTCATGTAAGGTATAAGGAAGCAGCCAGGTGCGGTGGCTCACGCCTGCAATCCTAGCACTTTGGGAAGCTTAGGCGAGTGGATCACCTGAGGTCAGGAGTTCAAGACCAGCATGGCCAACATGGCAAAACCCCTGTCTCTACTAAAAATACAAAAATTAGCCAGGCATGGTGGCAGGAACCTGTAATCCCAGTTACTCGGGAGGCTGAGGTAGGAGAATCGCTTGAACCTGGGGAGTGGAGCCTGCAGTGAGCTGAAATTGTGCCACTTCACTCCAGCCTAGGCATAAGAGTGAAACTCCAGCTCGGGGAAAAAAAAAAGGAAGCTGAGTAGAGTGCTAAGCTACTTCTGCAGCATTGTTTTATTTAAGAGTAAGCTTCCTGAGACCGCTCTTGGTACCAAATTTCATTTATTAGGTTCCCTGAGAAATAGACTGTAAGATCTGAGATCTGCATGTAGGAATTTTATCAAATCATGCTCCTTAAAACAATAGAGTTGAGTGTTTAAAGAAACAAGCGTGAGCAGACAGAGAAGTTGGACTGAGAAGCCATGCAACAGAAGCCTCAGCTATTTCTATAGGAAGGCCCTGGAACTAGAAAGGCCCTTCGGAATTGCCCCATGAAGTAAGGGTACCCGGCTATCCCTACATCAGTCATTGGATGCAGCCTGCCCTGGAAAAAGGCTTAAGACAAAACCTTGTGTGAGGCAGCTCACTTTAGCTGAAGTTAATTTCTAAAGTGAGATTTATCTGCGAACTATCAGAAGTCATCTGTCTGGAAGCTGGAGTAATGAGCTCTTTTGTCCAGAAGGGAGACCTAGAGCCCCAGCATTTACTGGAGTTCATATGTTCATGTGTTTCACTTGGAAATTATATGAAAATTTTCATATAATATTGAGTTTAAAATATTGACCAAAGTATTTCCCTTAGTGAATGAATAAACTGGCATAGTTTGATTTCCAAGCTTTGATCCTCCATTAGAATACTCGGCAACAAGTACCTCAGTGGTTTCCTGTTTTACAAACAATGAATAACTACTACTGCATTTAAAATAATAAATTAAAAACTTCCAGTAAAAGGGCAGGTTATAAAATAATATACATCATGTAATAGGATCAGGAAATAAAGTAATATCTTTCAACATAAATATTTCTGTTATAACATTGTGACTAGAGAAAATAAGACCTGGTTAAATAGGTGGAACTCATTAAACTTCAGATGGTGAAAGAAAGATATTTTAGGTTGTGAAGAATAAGTAAAAATATTAGAAGGTTATATGTGCTTTGAAATGCTGGTATCTGGAGCTTTTTGCCTATTTAAAGCAACAGTTCAATACTCAGATAATGTGGACAGCAATAAAGAACTATTTGTATTTGAAATAATGAAACAATGGAGAATAAAGCCTCTGATGAATGCACAGATGCAAAGAGTTCATGAAAAATGCCAACAGTGACATGCAACATGGTTTTTATTATCATATTATCTTATGTCTTTTTCTGATTAAACAGTAATCCATTTTTATGACATTATATGGGTGTGTGTGTTTGTGTGTGTGTATACGCACATTATAGAAATATATAAAATGGAAAGGTAAAGGGTTATTATCCTAGAATTCAAATATAAGTACCTTTTCATGTTTTTCTTCTTTTTACATATAGTAATGTGCATCAATAGTTTTACTATACAACAAAGGTCATCACAAAGAAGATGGAAAATTTAACTTGTAAAAAAATGCCAAAAATATAAACTTAAAATGGAAAAACATATGTATTGTTCAAAATACTGGGCTAGGGACAGATTGCCTGGGTTGAAGTCCAGGCCCCAATTACTAGCAACTCTTATTACTCAAGACAAGTTACATAACTTCATATTACTTTATGTAAACTAGTAAAATAACTGTAGACACCTCATTAGTTTGACATGATGGATAACTAAAGTACTAATGTATAGCATCTGAACATAGTAACACTTAAGATAGTATTGTCATTATTAAAATTAGTGAAATGTAATGGAGTCGGCTAATCAGTTTAGAACAAAGACACAAACTACCAACAAGAAAGAGGACAATGGATTAGGATTGAGAATTCACTGAAGAAATAAAAACAGAGAATGAAAGTATCAAAAATGATAATCTTAGTAGTTATCAAAGACCTAAAATTAAAAATAGTATATTTCATTTATTTATTCATTTATTATTATTATTTTTTTTGAGATGGAGACTTGCTCTGTCGCCCAGGCTGGAGTGCAGTGGCACAATCTGGGCTCACTGCAAGCTCCACCTCCCGGGTTCAAGTGATTCTCTTGCCTTAGCCTCCTGGGCAGCTGGGATTACAGGCGTGCACTGCCACGCCCGGCTAATTGTTGTATTTTTAGTAGAGATGGGATTTCACCATGTTGGTCAGGTTGGTCTCGAACTCCTGACCTCGTGATCCACCCACCTTGGCCTCCCACAGTGCTGGGATTACAGGCGTGAGCCACCGCGCCCAGCCCATTTCTTTTATTTTTAATGACACACAACTCATATATCCAGAGTAGGTGAGCCCGTGAGAAAAAATGTTCACCTTCCTTCTAAGTTTTAGGCACAGTAGTTCCCCTTTTTCAGTGGTTTTGATTCTCATGGTTTCAGTTACCTGCAGTCTGAAAATAAATGGAAAATTCCAGAAATAAACAATCCATAAGTTTTAAATCATGCACCATTCTGAGTAGTGTAATAAAATCTCCCGCCATCCTGCCTGGGACATGAATCATTCTTTGTCCAGTGTGTCCACTCTCTGCACACTACCTACCCCATTAGTTACTTTGAAGCCGGCTCAGTCATCAGATCACAAGTAAAAGGAGGGTGAAAGCAGTCACAAGAAGATATTTTGAGAGAGAGAAAGAGACCACATTCACATAACTTTTGTTCCAGTATGTTGTTGTAATTGTTCTATTTTTATTACTTATTGTTGTTAATCTCTTACTATGCCTAATTTATACTTTAAATGTTGTCACAGCAAAAAGCATGGTGTATATATAGGGTTTTGTACCAGTCAAAGTTTTCAGCATTCACTGGAGGTCTTGGGACATAACCCCCACAGCCACAGATAAGGGCAGACTACTGTATTTAAATTGGTAAAACAGAGCAAAGGATACTGAGAATATTCAAGAACAGGGAACATACAGACACTGACCAATCAAAACAGAAAAAGGTGTGGCACTGCAGCAGGGCCCTTAGCTAACAGGCTTCCTCCTCAGGTCAGTGGTGAACCTTTAGTTTTTAGTTCATGAGGACTTGCAGGGGTCTCTGGGAAGACATGGGGCAGGTAGAAGGTGGGGGCGGGGGTTGCATTGGGAAACAGCCGTTGGTATGATGACTCTGTCAATAGTTAGGGTTCTATTTCAGGATCTTAATAACATTGTGACTGAACCAGATATCAGCTCTAAGTGGGAACAACTTTTACTGAAGACAATTTAAAAATATGTATTCGAATTAAAAGTGCTTCTATCCCTTGGTCTAGTAATTCCACTCATTCACATATTCTATGAATATTACTTTAGCGCACTATATCTCAAGCCCTGCCTAGTCACAGCGGATAAAAATAGAAGCAAAGCAAATATGGCTGGAGAGATCATGGAGTTTAGACTGTCAGGAATTTATCTTAAAGAATGGCTTCAAATATGTGAATCCATAGATTGCCAAGGACGATCAGTGCAGCGCTATGGCAAACTGCAAATGATAAATAATAGAAACAAAAGAAAGGAAAAAAGAAATAACATGAAATAACAGGAATGCTTCCTCAAAGATGGATGGCTATGTAACTTGGACGTGTTAATACAACTGACTATGGTGTGGCCATTGAAAAGAATTTGAATTAATATGTACTGACATGGAAATGTCAAAAATATATAAGTGTGCCAACCCCATTCATTTCCTAATAGAAGTATTAAAAATTACTTTACATACAGTGAAATGGATATATTTTTTGGTGGACAACTTGATCTGTTTTAACAAATGCAAATACAAGCACACATGAAAACCCATACTTCTATCAAGGTATCAAATAGTACCATCACACCAGAAAGGACCCTTGGGCCTCTGCAGTCAATCCCAGAAACATCCACTGATCTAATATCTAGGGCAAGGGATTACTTTTTATTCTTCTACAACTTCACATAAATGGAATCATATAGTATGTTATCTTTTGTGTCTCACTATTTTCACTCAGTCTATTGTTTTTGGGTTTCATTCATGTTGTTACATGCATCAGCAGTGCACGTCCGTTTATTGCTAAGTAATAGTGTATCCAATTCTGTATTCATTTATTTTTGTAAAACAGCTTTAAAACAAATTCTTCTTGCTCAGTGAAACTCCCCACTGTTTCAATTTAATACTTCCACTTAATAATTACGTCTTTCTAGCTTCTTTCATATTCTCCAAATCATAATTTCAGATACTATCTCATTACATAAATTTATTAATTTGAGAAAAAATATAAGAAACATCACATTTTGCTAAGAAAACAATTTTAAAATTATAAGCCATTTATCCATTCTTACATTTTAATAAACCTGCATTTTATAAATCATAAAATATAATACCAAAACTAAAAAGAGAAAAAGTACAATTACTAAAGTAATTACTTTGAATAAGTTCCAATTCCATGTGCCCTAAACATTCTCCTTTCTAGAAACTCACATGTAGCATTGTCTCCTTAGCTGACCTGAAGTTATTGTGACCTCAGCTTTGTTTGATCTTATATGTCATTTACATTTTCCCTTCAGATAATCCACCAGTTTAAAAATATTTTTTAAATTTGTTATTTTGAATTTTATTTGAGTAGTAACAGAAAATAAAGCAAATATATTCTTTCAGTAACAGGTTGGTCAGAATCACAACTTACCAGAGAACCCTTCCGATATCTCAGTCTAAGAAGGTGCATCCTGCAAAGCTGGTAAGTGCACAGCAGTGGTACAAAGTGCACGGACAGGATTCAGAGGAAATGAAAGTAAAGCATCCTGGAATGCAGTATCTCTGTTCTGAACAAGTTATACTCATGGGACAGCAAAACCTTGTTTCTCCCACTTTATAAACCAATCACCTTTCAAAATAAGTGACTCTAGGACCTTTTAAAACATCACCGATATTGTCTCTGGTAGATTTGTATCAAGCAAATGTAGCACGGTAAATAATACACAGATTTGACACAAAACTAAAATTGCTCATATTAGACCACTGCAAGCGAATCTGTGCAAAACGACTTTAAGGAGTAACTAATCAGATCTTAATGCCTAGCAGATTTCTACTACTGAAAACAAAAACAATAGGGACAGCAACAAAACTCTCGATGTTCTCTGACAATATGACTGATTCCGCACAGGTCTGTTATCTTTAAAAGAGTAAATTGTCTGAATGACCTTTATCTGAGTGTGAGAAGTAGTGAAAAACACCAAATGTTATCAAGGAGGAAAAATATAAGGAACACCATGTTTTGCTAAGAAAACAATTTTAAAATTCTAAACCATTTATCCGTTATTGCATTGTAATACATCTGTATTTTATAAACCATTACATAATACTAAAATTAAAAAAGGAGAAAAGTAGAATTACTTAAGTAAGATTCAAAATAATTTAATATCCACAAGGAGAATAAAATGGATAATAGATCCTTCAGCACACAAAACTGCTCACAGAGTTTAGACGGCACTGCATATGATCCTGAAAATATTATACAAGAAAATAATCTGAGTGTTAGGTTTCTACTCTTATAAAACAGTATATATTCGGTGTCTTTCTTTAATGTAATAGAGATCCCCTAAACTAACTCTGTTACTGAGGATTAAGCCAGGAAAACAGAAGCCATTCTGCATACTCTCAGAAAAAACAAATGTTTTAATGCATGAAATGGAACCTTAGAAAACCACTGAATGTTTCAGGAGCAAAGGCCTCTGATGACTGCCTCAGCTGTCCAGAGCAACAGAGATTCTGCTGCCACAGATCATAGCTGCTGCTTCTGCTATTTCTCCCAAATTTTGTGTAAATATCTGTCATTGGCAGAGTCTAATTCAAAACTATATAGGAAAAACATTTTTTGAGATGCAAAGAAAAGTGCAGGATAAAGTGGCAATAATTCTAGGTTAGTATGAGACAATATTGTAAAATATTATTTGGCTATATCATCACATATACATTAACTCAACACAATTATGAAATAATACTAATGTGGCCTAGAGGGTTTATGTTTTTCATTCATTTAGCATCTGTCATGTGTCAGTCTTGGGCTTGATTCTGGGCATCAATATTGACAATACATAAAGCCATTGTGTTGTAATAGAGCTTCTCGTTCAGAGAGGAATCTAATGTTATTTCATAATCACACAAATAAATGGAAGCTTGTAATTGTGGTACCATCCTGCAATGAGAGAATTTGAAATGATAGCCAAATATCAGAAGAGTCAAGGAAGACAAATTCAACAACAGAGATTAACAGTCAATTAGTGATATCACAGATTTGAAAGAAGTTTAAATAATATGAAATTAAACCTAACAAGCAAATATAGAAGAGATAAAACTCCTAAAAGTACAGTAGAATAATTTTATGAATTAAGCACATTTTCCAGTAATATGTGATATAATGAGCAAATTGCTAAAATTTCAGTAGACGTTTAGGATTTTCAATGTACTACATATGTCAACACTTTCCTATCCTACCTTTCAACACATTTCTTTTTAACACAGCTGACAATGCTAAGTTTGTACACGTATGTCCTTGAGATGTCTGCCTCACTTATGTGTGTGAAGGCCTTTGAGTTGACATTTCAAGTTGTCTCAATGGAATCACTCTTAAATGTCTTTGGCCTTCCTCTTTTTTTTCTTTTTCTACTCTCGATAAAAATGTCTTTAATGTAGCAGTAGAAATGATAATGGTAATATTTACTGACTGTTAGAAACAAGTCAGGGAATCTAAGTGCATCAATTCACAAAATCTTTGCAACCACTTTTAGAGATAGGAATAAACAGAAGAGATCAGATCTGAATGCCAGCAGCTTGCCTTTGAGCCCAGACGCATCACACTCATGTCGTGCTGCCTCTCAGCTGGGAGCAGGGGAACGGAAATCATGTGGCTTTCAAAAGGTGAGGCCTGTGGCCCCACCATGATTCCATAATGTAGGCAGTTAACTATCTTTAGGGTTTGCTGTACCAAGTACAATAGCTATCTTTATGCCTTGGCATTTTGAATAGTGATAACTACTATGTTTATTGCAGCATTATTTACAATAACAAAGCCTTGGAACCAACCCAAATGTCCATCAGTGATGGACTGGATAAAGAAAATGTGGCACATATACGCCATGGAATACTATGCAGCCATAAAAAAGAATGAGTTCATGTCCTTTGCAGGTACATGGATGAAGCTGGAAACCATCATTCTCAACAAACTAACACAGGAACAGAAAATCAAGCACTGCATGTTCTCACTCATAAGTGGAAGTTGAACAATGAGAACCAACAGACACAGGGCGGGGAACATCACACACCAGGGCCTGTCAAGGGTGGGGAAAAGGGGGAGGGAGGGCATTAGGACAAATACCTAATGCATGTGGGGCTTAAAACTTAGATGACGGGTTGAGAGGTGCAGCAAACCACCATGGCACATGTACACCTGTGTAACAAACCTTCACGTTCTGCACATGTATCCCAGAACTTAAAGCAAAAATAGTTAAATAGTTTATTAAAGATAGTTTAACTACTAAATATTTTAACTACTAAACTAATAGTTTAACTACTAAAAATAGCCAAAAACAATTTTTATAGAAGTTTTACATCTCTCTCATCTAATCCTTAAGAATTCACCAGGTGAGAGAGAGAGAACTATGAAAATGGTTGTTTTATAGATTAAAAATACCAAGAGTCAATGATGCTAAGTTAGCCATCTAAGATCAGTGGCAGACATGGAATTCAAAAGCATGATGAATTGGTCCCAAAACTGGTTCCTAAGAGTCAAGAGAAGATAAAGGTCTCTATACAGAAATAGTCACCCAAAAAATTGGTAAAATTTTGCTGTAGGACACATATAGAATTTAAAATTAACTGTGAAACATCAAAAGAAAATATTCTCAGCAAAACAAATCCAAGTAAAAGGTGAAAAGTCAGTCAGCACCGCTTTCCTGTTGCTCCAGCTTTCTGCAAGGAATAGCTTGGCTGCCTGGCCTGGGGATTCGCCTCTGGAGGCCCAGACTCTTCAGATTGTGAGAGATCCAAGCATAGTTTGTATGAGTTCCTTATTGCTGCTGCAACAAACTGTCACACATCTATTGGCTTAAAAGAACATGCATTCATCCTCTTACAGTTACAGAGGTCAGAAGCCTAAAATAGGTCCCTCTGGGCTAAAGTATAGGTTTGCGCAGAGCTGGTTTCTTCTGGAGGTTCTATGGGAGAATTTGTTTCCTTGCCTTTTCCAACTTCTAGAGGCCACCTGTGTTCGTTCCTTGGCCCATGGGCCCTTTTTCACATCACTACAACCTCTTGCTTCTTTCATAATGTCTCCTAATACTGACGCATCTTATGTCCTGCCTCCATCTTATAGGGATTCTTGAATTACGTCAAGTTCAGATAATGCAAGATAATCTCCTTACCTCAAAACTTAATCACATCTGCAGTGTCTCTTTTCTCACTTAAGGCAAGATTCATAGGTACCAGAGATTAGGATTTGAGACCCTTTGGGGGCCATTTTTCAGACTACCACAGGCTACTAATCCTCTTTGATGCTCAATTTTGTCAATTAAGGCCCATCTAAGTTTAATTCCTTACTACACTTCCAGAACCATACTGCTCTAATGTTTGTTTGTTTGTTTTTCCCTAGGGATTACTAAACATCACATATTCGTGTATCATTGTACCTGTGTGACAATGACCAATCTGAGACTGGTAATAGTTATTATCTACAAGGCCTGGCAGAATGTATCAGGTAATGCTCAAAGTGTTTTTGCATCTTCTTTTTCATAAATTCCAAGGAATCTCTTACTGTTTACTGATTTTATTTACAAAGTCCTGAGTTCCCTGAAGAATTAGACATGGGACCTCTGTTAAGAAATTTCCAGTTGCATTTGACCAGGCACGTGGTTTTTAAATGAAATATTCATACATAAAAAGTATAAATGCATATATGTGGATATATTTCAAGATATAAGAATAACTTTTTCAATATTGTTGATCCCTCTATGTCTCTCTCCTGAGACATCAGACCAACTCCAAGTCTGAAAAATACATTGGCTGAGTACTCCCAAAGCCTCTCAATGCTCCTAAACTTATTACTTTGTTTAGCTCTGTCCTGTTATTGCCAATTATAGTCAGGTTAAAAAACATTAAAAAGTATGCCTTTGTAATTATAGTTTGCTTCATTGTTATTTATTTTGCTGATTAAAGACATAATGGAGTCTCAGCTCAGTTAGAATAATATTGGATTAAAGTTGTCATGATACATTGTAAGACAACAGCCCTCTAAGGAATGTTTGTCTCCATTTAGGAGCCACCTGTGGGGTGGGGAGGAGCTGGAACCTTTCCCATACTTAGATCTAAACATACTTAGAAGTCTGATGAGTTGCAGGGTAGAGTTGCAGTTGACATGTTGTGACAGGAAAGGATGCTGGAGCCCCTGAATTAGATTCACCCTAAAGAATATATATAAGAGAAAATATATAAAAATATATTTTAATTCATGCAGAAAGAAAGGAGTCTATCCAGGAGGCCAGGCTCAGCAATGGAACCTCAAGTTTGGAAGAGAGTGGCCATTTGAGTCTTTCTGGTTTCAGATTTTCAAACCAGTCCTGAGAACACTCCAGGGGCTTCCATTTGCCCTAGGGAGAAAAGTATTTGTGTGGAATGGAAAGTCATCTTTCTTGAGTCTGGAACACTACAGGGTGAAAGCACCCCGCTATGGGCAATCTCCTGAGGAGCACCATCTAGAGTCAGGAATGGTGGTGATTCTTCATGATATATTACACGACAGTAGTCCTCTAAGAAATGTTTTCTCTAAGGAGGACCCAAAATTCCAAGCAATCTCTTATTGTGTACTGATTGCATTTACAAAGCTCTGGGTTCCCTGATGATTCTAAGTCCTCCTTAGAGACAAAGGTTCCTTAGAGGACTATTATAATGTATGGTGACAACTTTAATCCAATATTATTCAAACTCAGTTGAGACCCCATTATGTCTTCAATGAGCAAAATAAATAATAATGAAGCAAATTATCATTATAAAAGCATAGTTTTTCTTGCTTGTTTTGTTTTGTTTTTGCCTTTCTTATCTTCACAATAAGAAGAGTGAGAGCATTTTTGGGGCAAAGTGGCAGAAATCTGCCCCTTCCTAGAAGCAGAAAAGTGCATGGAGTAGTGAGGCCCAGGCTGTGTATCGCCTGACAATGAGGGAACCAGCAGTGACAGGGTAGTCAGGCATGCACAGCCGGGCAAGGTGCCCAGTGTGGACTTCCCCAGGATAGACTAGGGGGCTTGCAGAGGTGCATAGGTCCAAGTGGAAAATTACAAAGAGCAGCTCGTCTGTTTCAAAAAGGTAAGGCTTACATCTAATACAACACAGATTAAAAAGAATGCAACCTAAATCCTACCCTCAATTTATCCTCTCCAGAGGCATTAGGGATACACAATGATTTGTAAAGCCATAAATGCAAGATTATCTTCATTCCTGTCTATTTCATCGTGTCACTCAGAAGAATTTTTTCACAAGGCGTATTTTTTCAAAAGCATGTGAAAACAAAGTAAACAATTGGAGAGTACGTTGGAGGTTAAAAAAAGCTAGCGGAATTTCCAAAACCTCTGTCAGGTAAACTGTTGTACTCTATTATGCATGCATTAACACAGAAAACAAAATTTACAGCATGAACTAGTTATTTATTCTCTCAGATTTCAAAAATCCATAAATTACCAGAGCCTAGAATGTTTCTCAACAGCAGCACTATGGAAATTTTGGACCATATAATTCTTTCTTCTGGGATATATCTGTGTATTCTAAAATGCTTAGCAGCATCTCTGGCCTCTACCCACTGGATGTCAATAGCAAGCCCCCAGCTCCGACAATCCAAAATGTCTCTGGACACTTACTTAGTACCCATTGTCAAATGTCCCTGGAGGGAAAGATTACCCCCACTTTCTGGTTGAGAAATATTCCTTTCAGGCAATGAGCATTAAGCCCAAGTTCAAAGTTGTGAATTCATTTCCAAATGATGTGCAGTAAATAATGCAAGTAAAGATATTATGCTCTATAACTTCATAAGGTAAATTATTTATATTTTAGAGATAAATCCAGATTAATGTGTAAATATTTAAAACAGCATTGATTGTTTTATGATATATTTAACAATTATATTTAGAAAATTTTATTAAAAGCAGAAGGATCATGCAAGCTTTCTTAAGGCCCAAACATAAAAATGTGGCTTTGACCCTATATAAAAGATTATTATTATTATTATTATTATTATTATTATTATTATTATTTTAATCCCACAAAGGAAGTAGAGACAGCCAGACAGGAAAATAATATTTGGAAAGTTTTTTCTTATTCTTTCATATTGTGGTAATAAATAGTTTTCTCATCATTTGTGGTTCTTTATTCCAAAATGAGGTAGACAACATGGAAAAGCAATTTGATTATTTTAAATAACACCTTTAGGAAAAAAAAATAGCAGTGTTTTGTACTTGCAGAATATGTACTTCAAATTATCCACACAGAAACATTTCAAAACAGATGAAATTACAAAAATTGCGACATTATAAATGATGAACTGATAAGCCTTTTCTCTGTTGAATTATGGAAGAAACTTACCAGAGAACAGTAAAAAGAATTTAGTGTAGAGACACATGATTTTATTTCTTCTGCAGAAAAAGAAGTTACAAAAGTGAATTCACCTCTACAGTCATAAAGATGAATTTAAAAACCAATAAAACCCATGGGTACAATCTGCAAAACTGAAGGGAAACATGGCTAGCGCAGTTTCATTCAACATTTACCAATATATCTATACATTAGTATTATTTTATTTATTCACTCAAGACATTTCTCTATAACAGTAAACCTTAGAGAACAGTCCATGAAAATACTGCCTGAAAGAAACATACATTAAAAGTTTAAAGCAATGATTTCATAGCATTGCTCAGATTAAGTTTTTTATCTCCAGTATTACCGCATGATAAAGAAAATCAAATAAATTTCACTCATGAGGTTTTTCCCCAGAGCTCCTGATTGACAGTGAAAATGTCAGGAGAAGATAAATGCACATATATTGCTGTTGCTTTGTGTCTCATAACTAACCGTTTAACTCCTACAGCAATAGAAAAAAATCATAACACAGGCTTGAGAAAGAACACAGTAGAGCACCCTAGAAATAGACAAGTCTTGACTAAAGCCCTGGCCAAAACTCAGTGTCCTTGTAGAGCTTACTGTAATATACTGGCAAAAAGTTGAAATAGCTATGATTACAAAATGGCAATAAATAAAAATATATTTTAATTAATGCAGATGTGAACTCATTGTTATTTATTTTATTTAATTTCTTTTTGAGATAAGATCTCACTGTCAGCCAAGCAGGAGTGCAGTGGTGCAAACATGGCTCACTGTAACATCAACCTCTTGAATTCAAGTGATCTTCCTACCTTAGCCTCCTGAATAGCTGCCCAGGCTCTGGATTCTGGAGTGCAGTGGCCAGGTCAGGGCTCACTGCAGTCTCCTCCCCAGCTCAGGTGATCCTCCCACCTCAGTCTCTGTAGTAGCTAGGACTACAAGTGTATGCCACCACACTCAGCTAATTTTTGTATTTTTTGAAGCGACAGGGTTTTGCTAGGTTGCCCAAGCTGGTCTTGAGCTGCTGAGCTCAAGCAACACAACTGCCTCAGCCTCCCAAAGTGCTGGGATAATAGGCATGAGCCACCACACCTGGCCATTTTTTTTTTTTATTTTATTTTTTGTGGAGATAGTGTCTCACCATGTTGCCTGTGCTGCTCTCAAGCTCCTGGGCTATGCAATCCTTCTGCCTTGGCCTCTCAAAGTGTTGGGATTAGAGGCATGAGCCACTATGCCTAGCCAGATGTAAGTTTTAAAAAGGATATTCTAGCCCAAACAAGGTACAGTACACACACATTTTCTCTTTTCTTTCCACCAGATCCAGCTAAAATCACCGAACCTTATATAAAATACTATGAAAGGTGAAGGGAGAACACAGATGGGCTAGGGACCCTCAAACCCAAGGAACCACTCAATAGTAAGTTTGTAGGTTTTCTTTTAGCCTCCTTTATATCCTGGAGAAACTGGCAGCTGGGAAACTACACATCAAGAAAAGACTGCTTACTTTAGCCAAAGGATTAAGAAAGGACGATCAAGAAAAACAACAATTTTAGCAATAATTGCCCTGCTACAGTCAAACACAATGGTGGAAAAGCATAGCCTCCTGCCACCCACCAGCAAAGACTTCAGCTCCTCCTGGCCAGAAATTGACAAATTCCAGCAGCAGCAACTCCTCTCCTAGTTCTTAGAAAGAACGTACTGCCTGCTAAATAAATAAATAAATAAATAAGAGGCAATCCTGTTTCATAAATAACTTTTTGTACTTCTTTATCACTCTTCAGATTTTAATTAGGTCCTATCAATGCCCATGAAGTAGACAAAGCAAAATTAATGTATTCATTTCACTTTTTTTTCTGCCTTACTCTATGAACCAAGTCATTGAATGAGTCACCTATTCATTCCTTCATCTACCTTGATAACAACTTTTCATCTTTCAAATATCAAAAGACGCCATAAAGATACCATTTCCAAAAAGCCAAATTCCTTGAATGAAACCTCTACCTGTATCTGGGTTTCCATGAGTTCGGTAGCACCTTGACATTTTTTTGTTTGGTTGATTTTTGCTTTTGGAGACAGGGTCTCACTCTGTCACCCAGGCTGGAGTACAGTGGCACTGAGAGGTGACAGCATGCTGGCAGTCCTCACAGCCCTCGCTCACTCTCGGAGTCTCCTCTGCCTGGGCTCCCACTTTGGCGGCACTTGAGGAGCCCTTCAGCCCACCGCTGCACTGTGGGGGCCCCTTTCTGGGCTGGCCAAGGCGGGAGCCGGCTCCCTCAGCTTGCAGGGAGGTGTGGAGGGAGAGGCGCGAGCGGGAACCCGGGCTGCGCACGGCGCTTGCCGGCCGGCTGGAGTTCCGGGTGGGCGTGGGCTTGGCGGGCCCCACCCACTCAGAGCAGCCGGCCGGCCCTGCAGTCCCCAGGCAATGAGGGGCTTAGCACTCAGGCCAGCGGCTGCGGAGGGTGTACTGGGTCCCCCAGCAGTGCCAACCCACCGGCGCTGCATTCGATTTCTCACCGGACCTTAGCTGCATTCCCGCGGGGCAGGGCTCGGGACCTGCAGCCCGCCATGCCTGAGCCTCCCACCCCCTTCACGGGCTCCTGTGCGGCCCGAGCCTTCCCGACGAGCGCCACCCCCTGCTCCACAACGCCCAGTCCCATCAACCACCCAAGGGCTGAGGAGTGCGAGTGCACGGTGCGGGACTGGCAGGCAGCTCCACCTGCAGCCCCAGTGCGGGATCCACTGGGTGAAGCCAGCTGGGCTCCTGAGTCTGGTGGAGATGTGGAGAACCTTTATGTCTATCTCAGGGACTGTAAATACACCAATCAGCACCCTGTGTCTAGCTCGAGGTTTGTGGATGCACCAATCGACACTCTGTGTCTGGCTGCTCTAGTGGGGCCTTGGAGAACCTTTGTGTCCATACTCTGTATCTAACTGATCTGATGGGGACGTGGAGAACTTTTATGTCTAGCTCAGGGATGGTAAACACACCAATCAGCACCCTGTCAGAACAGACCACTCGGCTCTACCAATCAGCAGGACGTGGGTGGGGCCAGATAAGAAAATAAAAGCAGGCTGCCCGAGCCAGCAGCGGCAACCCGCTCGGGTCCCCTTCCACACTGTGGAAGCTTTGTTTGCAATAAATCTTGCTATTGCTCACTCTTTGGGTCCACACTGCTTTTACGAGCTTGTAACACTCAACGCGAAGGTCTGCAGCTTCACTTCTGAAGCCAG
Source organism: Symphalangus syndactylus (assembly GCF_028878055.3). NCBI lineage: Eukaryota > Metazoa > Chordata > Mammalia > Primates > Hylobatidae > Symphalangus > Symphalangus syndactylus. The sequence goes on along the minus strand of NC_072423.2, from coordinate 18,444,262 downwards.
CGAGACCACGAGCCCACCGGGAGGAATGAACAACTCCAGACGCGCCGCCTTAAGAGCTGTAACACTCACCGCGAAGGTCTGCAGCTTCACTCCTGAGCCAGCGAGACCACGAACCCACCAGAAGGAAGAAACTCTGAACATATCCGAACATCAGAAGGAAGGACAACTCCAGACGCGCCACCTTAAGAGCTGTAACACTCACCGCGAGGGTCCGCGGCTTCATTCTTGAAGTCAGTGAGACCAAGAACCCACCAATTCCGGACACAGCACCATCATAGCTCATTGCAAGCTCCCACTCGTTGACTCAAGCCATTGTTTGAACTCAGCCTCCAAAAGCTCTGGGATTACAGGTGTGAGCCACTGTGTCCAGCTTAAGGTATTTTTAATTGCCCATTTCAAGATGAGAATATTAATTCTCAGGAGGCCTGGCCATATATTTGCAGCACGGAGTCCAAATACCATCTTTGCAAAGTGTGTACTCAGGAACCTAGAGGACATGGCTGTAGCCTGAAATTCTGTTACATTTCATGCTCAGATTGTACGAGATATATATGCAAATCATGTCCCAGAAACAACCCTGATATCTATATACTCTCCAGGGTATATAAATTCTGCTGTGTTTGATAAAGCTTTAGACAAAATCCTTAATTGATTTTCATAAGGCAAAGTAATCTATTCTTGGCAGGCGTGCTCATTCTTTCGGAAAACAAACACAATTCTTGATAGGCAATGGTTAGACAGGGAAAATCCATTGCAATGAGACTTGCATTTTCAAGATAAAAATATCACAGCTTTAGTATCATTTGAGAGTTTGTAGATAATTTAGAGTTTATTACTAACTCCATATATCTCAATAAGGAACAATGTTTCTGCATTCCTCTGACAGAATATACTCAGCCTTCAGGAGCATTTTATCCAGAATAGAGTTCTCTTTTAAAACTGCCTTTGTCCTCCTTTACAAACTACTCATCTCAGCAAAGTATATTATATAATCACACATTTAATAAACTTAATTTAAGAAATACATTGTAAAATGTTATTTCCTTTTCCCTGTGTTTAAAAGTAACCACGTAGTCTGTATAGATTAAATAAAATATACTCCTTTTAAAATTATTGTCATTCTTACATTAGAAAAGAGAGTGTCAAGTTGCTTGCTCCTGGCTGGAGCAGAAATAAAAGAATATAGAGGGTTATGGCTGCCCATCTGAGACCTCTAGCCACATGAGTTTTGTCGCTTTTCCTCATTATCTCTGTGTTGCTTAGTTAAAAATAAGGTGCTAGAAATCCAACATTCTGCTGACCTTTCTTCACCTTGACATAGAACCAAGGACAAAGACCTACACACTAACAGGTAAGTAAACACTACATGTAAATATCACCCTCCTAGCACTGGAAAAATAACTTATATTTTTCTCTCTTGCTTACAAAAATACATACTTTTTTTTTTTTTTTTTAAGAGTCCCACTCTGTCCCCAGGCTGGAGTGCAGTGGCGGTGGATCTCAGCTCGCTGCAACCTCCACCTCCTGGGTTCAAGAGACTCTCCTGCCTCAGCCTCCCGAGTAGCTGGGACTATAGGCATGTGCCACCACACCCAGCTAAGTTTTGTATTTTTAGTAGAGATGGGGTTTCACCATGTTGGCCAAGATGGACTTGATCTCTTGACCTCGTGATCTGCCGGCCTCCCAAAGTGCTGGGATTACAGGCATGAGCCACTGTGCCCGGCTGCCCTTTTTAAATAAATTTACAGGATATTGCTGAAGCAAAGGGGAAAAAATTAGAAAAATATACATAAAACTTAACTTTTTAGCAATAGGAAGTATTTCATTATCTTTTTGAAAGATATCTTTTATGAAAGTTTTTTGAAAACCAAATTTGATAAGCTTTTATATTCTTTCCTTCTCTTAAAGTAGCCATTTCATGGGAAATAGAGAGGGCATATATGGAAGAACATAGAAGCCATGAAATTTTAAATTTGCTTAAATAAACTTTGTTTTGCATGAACATTTGAAAAATAGTGTTTTTTTACGTGTTTTGTATCCAATTAGAAAATAAAAATAAAATTTGGATTTTAAATTGCATAAGCAAATGTATTTAATATGCCTTCAAATGCCTTTCCAAATTTATGTCATGATAGAGATATGTTCTACTCCTTTATACTCCATGTCTTTAAAGGGAACTTCACCATAAATGGTATTTTCTTCTCTATTTGTGCAACTTAAAATTATACCCATATGTCTAGGAAGCTCATCTCAATATCGTCTTGTCATGCTAGTTTCTCCTACTTCCCAACTAACTCAAGGTTATCCTTTGTTCTCTTAAACCCCATAGAATGTTGTAGAACACTGAAATACTCACCTTAAGTCATTTGTTGGCAGCGTCACTGCAGTAGCCATATATTAAAGATTCAAATATGGGCACCTGGGAAGAGAGAAGAACATGAAAGTGAGCAAAATAGATAGAAAGAGTAAATACATACATACATACATACATAAAACAAACAAACAAAAAGCAGATAAACAAAGACATAGCTTATTATTTAAATAAGTCAATCAGTGAGTATAAGCCCAACTGGAATGTGAGAGGGAGAACAGCTATCTGCTTTTCACGGAAACCTTTTTTTTCTTTTTCAGATGGAGTTTCGCTCTTGTTGCCCAGGCTGGAGTGCAATGGCACGATCTCGGCTCACCACACCCTCTGCCTCCCGGGTTCAAGCGATTCTCTTGCATCAGCCTCCCGAGTAGCTGGGATCACAGGCATGTGCCACCATACCCGGCTAATTTTGTATTTTCAGTAGAGACGGGGTTTTTCCATGTTAGTGAGGCTGGTCTTGAACTCCCGACCTCAGGTGATTCATCCACCTCCGCCTCCCAAAGTGCTGGGATTACAGGCGTGAGCCACCACACCTGGCCAAATCTTTTTTATTTCTATAATGCTTATTATAGCAGAAGCTCATCATTCTGAGATTGATTCAATCAGAGAAATATTTGTTTCAATGCTGGAGGATTGCCTTAGGTTTAGGTTTACTCCTCTTTGACAATTTCCTTAGGGTTTTTCAAGGGTGATTCTGACAATATGTGTTTTTCAACTTACAGGGTGATTCTAGAATCCAACAGATTTGGCAGATGCCACAGTAACAGTGTTTTTAAGACTCTCCTGTGATAAGAATTGTAAACCCCTGTTGACAAGAATCATGTACCCTTGCAGTTGTTATCACAGAACCAGACACATAGTTTATATTCAATAGTCTAAAATACAGAACTGTTTAATTGAGAGCTCAGATTAGTTGTTTCCATGGTAATTTCTACCTGTACTCATGAATATTTACAATCTGATAGGCAAGTTAATACAAACAGGAGCAAAAAAAATCCGAATTATTTTATTTTAGCAGTTGAATTATGGTCATATACAGAGTGCAACAGTGAACATAGAACTCTAACATATATTCATCTAAAGTGTTAATATTTTTTTCTTCTCGATACAACAAATAGTGATATTTGGAGCTTTGAAATTTACAACAAAATCTATGGCAAGTCTATGAAAATAGTAGTCATAGGACTTCTTTTCTGGCATTTGTCAATCATTTTGGATGAAAAAGACAAAGCATTTGACAGAGATAAACTGTTGTTGGATTTGCTCATTTTGTAGTAACAGATTTCTGAACAGATTTTTATAGCAGGTGTTGCCCGTATCCCCATGTAAAAGGAGTCTACGGGGCCTGTGTTGATGAACTGATATATTTAAAAGAACACTTTCTCTCTCCCTCTCTCTCTCACACACACACACACACACAGAAATACACACACACACACACACACAGAAATACACACTGCATAATTGCCTCCACTACAACCCAATTCCATGATATATTCTCTAATTGCAGAATCGTTAAAACCTGGTCCTTTACCGATGAAGTATTTCTAGTTTAGAACTCATTCTTTAACCTTTACGTCAATGGTATATTTTCAGAAGTATGCCACCAATAATTGTTTATTAAAAGATCAGTGTTATTGGCTGGGCGTGGTGGCTCATACCTGTAATCCCAGCACTTTGGGAGGCCGAGGCAAGTGAATCACCTGAGCTTGGGAGTTATTAAATCACATATAAAAAACAATTCTCTAAGCATAATAACTATAAAAAGTATATTTTCCTTAAAATATGAATATACTTCAAATATCCTCATAAATTTTAAATCCTACCATTATTCAATACACTAGAATTTGATTTTCAAAAGAGCAATATAGAGTTACTTATGCATTCACATGAAAAACATTATACATATTCACTAAACATTTTATGTATGGAAATGAACAACAGTATCTAATTTTCCTTTCATTTTAATAGATGTTTAATGATGTAAATATTGCTTAGATTTTTATTCATGGAAGCCAGCCACCAAATAATTTACACTTCATTATGTAGTTTTCTCATATTTCCTTTTTTACATTTTAATTAGAGAAATTATAATGTCCATAATCTTGACCAGCAGGCAGATAACTTACAACACTTTGGCTGATTAAGAGTATTTCAACTTGCAAACTCTCCTTATTCATCATCTTTTTTTTTCTTTCTTTTTCTTTTTCAGATGGAGTTTTGCTCTGTCACCCAGGCTGGAGTGTAGTGATGCTATCTCAGCTCAATGCAACCTACGCCTACTGGGTTCAAGCGATTCTCCTGCCTCAGCCTCCCAAGTATCTGGGATTACAGGCATGCACCACCAAGCCCAGCTAATTTTTGTATTCTTAGTAGAGACGGGTTTTCAACACGTTGGCCAGGGTGGTCTCAAACTCCTAGCCTCAAGTTATCCGCCCGCCTCAGCCTCCCATAATGCTGGGATTACAGGCGTAAGCCACCACTCCAGGCCTCCTTATTCATCATGTAACTTTGATAACAAAGTTAACTGATAGCTTAATACTGTTAATGAAACATAAGCCAGAGCCTCCCATCTGCCAACATTGGCTCAGTTGTTATCAAGGAAAAACTTTCTGCTCTGTCCACCAACAATCTAAAAACAACAACAACAACAACAACACCATGATGATTAATAGTTATAAATCAACTATATCTTAGTGTATAAATTTTAGTAAATCCATCCCTGCTATTGGAAATAAATACAACTCAAAATATTTGGTATTGCAGTAGCATCATCTAACCACATGGAAATACGTTAGAACTATGTATATAAACTAAATAATACAGCAAATTCCATAATTACATGGTCAATCAGATAGATCAGAGACTTTCATCTGACCTCATGATATGCTTATATACATGTTAAATATGAGATCTATTTTTAAAATGTATTTGAGATATTTAAAAACACATGGACACATAAAGGGGAAGAATACACACAGGGGTCTTTTGGAAAGTGGAGGGTGGAGGATGGGAGGGAAGGTAGGATCAGGAAAAATAACTAATGGGTACTAGGTTTAATACCTTAATGACGAAATAATCTGTACAACAAACCTTCATGACGAAAGTTTACCTATGTAACAAACCTGCACTGTACCCCTGAATTTAAAATAAGTTAATAAATAAATAAAAATCTAACAGATTTTTAAAAATTCTCTGCTTATCCTAATAGTATATAGTAAGTATGACTAAAATTTGACAAGTGTAATTCAAATATGAAAAATAATACCCTCGACATCTTTGCCCCACCTGCTGTACTTGAAAAGTTTCTTTTAATATAAAAAGAACATTAGTTCTATTTTCTATTTTCTTTTACATCATTTATCAGGCGTATTTATTCCTTGAACTTTGCTAGATTTGCTCATTGTCTGATTTCATGAATGAAGTGAGCAATATCAGTACATTTGTTCACAGCTATAAATTAATGCATTATTAATTTATAGTCATTTTGGAGTATGGTAAGATAGTGCATTTAATCATGGCAGACAGATAAACCAAGGCCATTTCATGGGATCAAAGAATTTGTGAAATTAAAATCTTGCTAGAAATAAAATTTAGGGGAATAAAAAGAACTTTCCTAAGAAAATTTATGGCTCATAAAACGATCCTTTACGTAAATGGTCAAACTGGTTCACACACCGAACTTAAAATTTCCAGGTCATTTTTAAAACTTACTTATTTAATGACTTACAGGCATTCAAACTCAAACCTAATATGTGACTCAAGCAAATGGCTCATTACTAATATTGAGGTCAATGGAATCCCTTATATGAAGAGTGACACATTTACTAGCAGTGATTTTGTCTATTCATCTAATTTCATCTATTGACCTTCCAAAGAGATAGCTTCAAATCTTCACTGCTTCTCTGGTCTTTCAGAAAGTCAGACAAGCTCTCAAGAGCCTTCTAATTAAAATTTCCTCAATGCAGTTTCTTCTACATCAAGTTCCCAGCTTTTCTCTTAGTCTAACCTCAATTCCTTTGATCCAATTTCCATCTAAACAAATAAAAATTTCACAATGCATATGGTCTTCCCTTCCCTCACTTACAGAAGTGAATGGGGGACTAAATGTGGCATTTTCTAATGTTGTAGTATGTGGCATCAAAACTAATTGCAAACCAGATCAATTAGGACCATATTCCCCAAGAGGAAACTCTGAAGCCTGCCAGTCACCAAAACCAAACCCCCATTTCATGCTATCTTCTCTTATGCCATTCCAGCAAGACCTCAGCCTGAAGAATCGCTGCTAGGGTGGGAAGAGGCCCTAAATGCCAGGTTCAGAGTTCTGTACTGCAATTAGATAAGCCATAGATATACCCAGGGGTAAGTCAAAGCAGATCTGCAACAAGAAGCCAGACCACACCCAAACACTGCCCTTGCCATTTTCATCTGCATCTCCTGTGTAAGTGTCATAATTTGCCTTGACTCTGAGAGATAAGGGCTCCTAGATCAGCCCTCTTGCATAACACTGCCTTGTTTTACATCAATTTAGTACCTGGCAGTGGAGGACAAACAAAGCAAAGTTATGCTGATTTTGGATGTTCCTTCACAGTATGCCCCACATCTCACTTGTAAGAACCTGATTCTTTGATGGACCAGTTAATCCCTTAGGATGGAAGTTGAGGCATTTTTTTGATGAAAGGGAAATTTCTGGCAGGAAAAAAAAAAGAGTCCATCTATCTTAGAATAGATATATAAATGACTGGTTTCACATTTTGGTATAATAATGAATACTCCTCTTATTACCTAGAGGATCCTATAGCTTCAGGCATCTTTTAAATGTTTAACATAACAAAGGGAAATTAATATAAGTGAGGGATTTTTTAAAATACCAAGTAAGGCCAGGCGCGGTGCTTCACGCCTGTAATCCCAGCACTTTGGGAGACTGAGGTGGGCGGATCACAAGGTCAGGAGTTCGAGACCAGCCTGACAAACATGGTGAAACCCAGTCTCTACTAAAAATACAAAAATTAGCTGGGAGTGGTGGCACATGACTGTAATCCCAGCTACTCAGGAGGCTGAGGCAGGAGAATCACTTGAACCCACAAGGTGTAGGTTGCAGGGAGCTGAAGTCACACCACTGCACTCCAGCCTGGGCCACAGAGCAAGACTCCATCTCAAAAAAAAAAAAAAAAAAAAAAAAAAAAAAACCAGGAAATTAGATACTACTCCAATGCTAGGGAACATGAATAGTTTTGTTTTTTTTTTTAATGATGAAACATTTTGTTTTCACATACACATAAATATATCTGTCAAATATGTCCATCACATCAGTAAATCTGTCAGATCCATCAGATTTGAGCATTTTTATCTAAGATCTGACTCTCTTTCTTATGGATATTTAATATAATCACACTGTGACCAAGATATCATGAAAGGAAATTAGAACATTTAACTGCTTCCCGAATTTCAAGATGAGTTATTAAATTATTGTGACGACTATTGTTTTTTTACATAATTCTATAGATAGAATTAACAATAATTGCATAAAATTATCTGGGCTAAACAGCCATGGATTGAAGATATCTCAAAGCAAGTTTTTAAACATGAAATTTAACCTTGCTACCAACAAATATTTATAAAGATGTTCATAGTATTATGCTGGCTATTGTATAGAGATATTAAAGACATATTGTATAGATATATTAAAGACATATATGAAACATTTTAGCCAACGAGAAGTTTTGAATATTTGTTGAAGAAATAAACTATTTCTTATAAAGCTACATTATTTACCCAATGGAACATGTAATTTCTATATTACAAAAATCTTCCAGTGAAAATACTAATATAATTGTCCAGTACAACCAATTTTATTTGAATTTCCAAAGTAATTTCTCAATATACCCTGTGTGAATTAGCCACACAATGCACTTTTTATAATGTAGAATTAGAGAACATTTTTTTCCCATCTTCTAATGCAAATTTTTAAATCTACAATTTTTTTAGTCCTTAGTTTTCGCAATTTGATGCTAAGCTTCCCAAATTTATTTCTCTTTTCCTGTAAATTGCTTTCTTATTGTCTTTTTACATAATATTTATCAGATACTTATTTAAATGCTTGAATAAATATATTATGAATAAATTCACATATGAATAAATAAATGAATGTTAATTTGCTTACATGTCAATGTTACAGGCAAATGGAACTGCTTAATAACAACAAAGAAGATCTTTGTCTCTAAGAGGACATTATGGATAAGAAAATGAGGACTACAGACAATCTCTGTGAAGGGAGGCATTTTATACCACACAGGATATAGTGGATATACCGCACGCTCACTGTACCTCTGTTACAGTGCCCATTCATATGCTCATAATTCATACATGTGAGTGTGTATGTGAGTGTGCGTTTGTGTGTGTATTATGCAAGGCATTGTTCTCATCTAGATTTTGTTTCTGCATGTATCTCAGTGTTTGGCAATGTTTGAAGTACCTCCCTTATCAAAAGTCCAGGGTCAATTCAGCTGGACCATACCATGATAACAGAGCCAAGGGAAAGTACCTCTCAGCTAAGGCTGTTGGAGATACAGAATCCAAGTCACTTGCAACAATGGGAAACAAACATGCAATTAGCCTGAGAGAAGCCTAAACGGGCTGCCCGCCTACCATGGAACAAAGGCAGGAACAGTGTCCAAGAGACAGAAACAGAGCTGGAAATGCAACATTAGAGAGATGAAATTAAGGTCAGTTGACGGAATAAAAGTGCACATATGTAGAAACTGCAGGGAGCAATGGCAGCCTGTGGCTGGTTTTTATTCTTCGCTTAAGCAAAGTGAGGGGGAGGATCAATCCTGTTTAAGGAATCAGTGGCAGTCTGGACTCTAAATACCTCCTGGTTCAATGAATAATAAGTATAGGATCTCAGAGTAGCAAAATAATAGGAGACTTTGGAGAATCTAATGTCATCATTTGTTTTCATAAATCGGTGAACAAAGAAAGGCTAAAATAGTCATCCAAAGTCACATAATCATTTAGTAGTTAAGTCGGAGCTGGGGTATGACTAGACATTCCCAAACAGGCACTCAGTCCACACTCATATAGTGCTTTTTATTCTAGTATTTACTTTAGTCCACTTTTTAAAGGTATGATTGACATACAAAAGCTGTACATATTTAATGTATAAAACTTGATGAGTTTGGAGATAAATATACAGCTGTGAAACCATCAACACAATCTATGCTATAAACATATCCATCATCTCCGAAAGTTTCCTCTTGTCGTAGTTAGTTATTACTATTTGTGTGTGTCTGTGTGTAACAAACACACTTAATATAAAATCTATCCTCTTAGCAAATGTTTAAGTTTACAATACAGTGTCATTAACCGTAGGCACTACGTTCTGCAGCAGACCTCCAGAAATTATTCATCTTGCATAACTGAAACTTCATACACTTTGACAAATAACTCCCATTTTCCCTTCCCCTAGCCTCTGGCAACCAGCATTCTACTCTGCTTCTATGAGTTAGACTACTTTAGTTTCTCCATATAAGTGGGATCATGTACTAATTGTCCTGTTGTTTCTGGCTTATTTCACTTAGCACAATGTCCTCCAGTTTCACCCATGTTGTCACACATGGTGACACTTTTTTGGTGCTGAACAATATTCCACTGGATGTGTGTTTCTGTGTTTATCATTTTCTTTTTCCATTCATATGCCGATAAACATTTACGTTGCTTCCATATGTTGGCTATTTTGAATAACTCTGCAATGGTTGTGAGAATGTACATATTTCTTTGAGAAGCTGATTTCACTTTCTTTGAATATATACATAAAAGTGGGATTGCTTAATCATGTAGTAATTCTATGGTTAATGTTTTTGGGAACTTCTATAGTGCTTTTTAGTGGCTGCAGGAATTTACATTCAACATTCAACAAGACTTCTTTTCTCTCCACATCTTGTCAACACTTGTTACCTCTCATCTTTTTTATAATAGCTGTCCTACCGGGTGTGAGGTGATGCCTCCCTGTAGTTTTAATTTGCATTTCTCTGAGATTAGTAATGTTGAACACCTTTTCATAAACCTGCTAGCCATTTGTATGTTTTCTTTGGAGTAATGTCTATTCAGTTTCTTTGCACATTTTAAAATCAGGTTATTTGGATATTTTACTACTGAACTATAGGAATTCCTTAGATAATTTGGATATTAGCTATCCAAATTAATCGTGGCTAGCAAATATTTCCTCCCTTCCTGTCAATTGCCTCTTTATTTTGATAATTGTTCCCTTTGCTGTGCATCTTTTTAGTTTCTTATAGTACGTATTTTGTAAAAGTGGCCTAAATACAATATTTTAAGAGAGCTTTAAGAAGTGTTGTGTTTACTTCTAATATTTAAGGTATTATAAAATCACAGGATCTTTGGGTCAGACAAGTTAGGCCTTCAACCTTAGGTTGGCACCTGTGGTGCATACTGCTGCCCACTGTGTACTTATTTCCCCTCCTTCCCTTTCATAGAAGAGCTCAGATTTTCTTCTCACACAGTGGCTGAGAGAAAGGTGAGACCTTCACCAGTTTATGGAGTGCATTATGAATAGGTTAAGCCACAGGTAAGATCACTGCCCTCTCCACAGAAATGACAGGCTTAGGAATGGACATCTGAGGTAACGCTAGTATCATCAGGAGTCTGGCTCTGTTACTTTATCCACTCTCATTCCCATTGTTCCAGCTCAAAAAGGCTGCCTCCACATTAGGCAATTCATCCTAGAGGCAGGGCAGGGCAATATCCAGAGAAATCGCTTTCTGTTTAAGAGCAATGAACTCTTTCTCCCAAATCTCCAAACAGACATTCTATCATGTCTCAGATGCGCCCTACAGCTGGAGTTCACCTTACAAGGACACTTCTTGGCATGAAAGGTCTTATCGTGTAAGCCAATGTGAGTCTCTTTTCCTTTACTTCTAACTAAAACACTCCAGCTGGTACAATACATAAAAGCCAATTCCTGTAATCACATGACAGCATAGTTCCTGGGTGATATAAATATAGCAAACAAATATAAAATGGGCCGGGTGCAGCGGCTCACCTCTGCGATCCCAGCACTTTGGGAGGCCAAGGCGGGCAGGTTGCCTGAGCTCAGGAGTTCAAGACCAGCCTGGGCAGCACGGTAAAACCCCATCTCTACTAAAATACAAAAAAATTAGCCCAGCATGGCAGTGTGCGCCTGTAGTCCCAGCTACTCAGGAGGCTGAGGCAGAAGAATTGCTTGAATCCGGGAGGTAGAGGTTGCAGTGAGCCGAGATTGTGCCACTGCACTGCAGCCTGGATGACGGAGCGAGACTCCATCTCTAGAAGTCACCCCCTCCAATCTATTGTTTTTTGTGAGAACAATCTATTGTTCCAAGTAAATGCATGTTTCAAAAAAAAAGGAAATACTGATTAAAAAAATCCTGTACTACAATTCTCTAGAGGGATAGGATTAATAGGATAGATGTATATACAAAAGGAAGTTTATTAAGGAGTATTGACTCACACTCTTGGCTAGGTCCAAGAGTCCTGAAGAACTTGGAGTTCGATGTTAGAGGGTAGGAAGCATCCAGCATGGGAGAAAGATGTAAGCCGAGAGACTCAGCCAGTCTATTCCCTCCACGTTCATCTGCCTGCTTTTATCCTAGCCAGGCTGGCAGCTGATTAGATGGTCCCCACCCTTTCCCAGTCCAGTGACTCAAATGTTAATCTCTTTGCCAACACCTTCGCAGACACACCCAGGATCAATATGTTGCATCCTTCAATCCAATCAAGTTGACACTCAATGTTAACTATGCCAAAATCAGAGGACCCAAGGTGTTGGGGAAACTCAAGAAAGGATAATTCTTTATAATTGTAGAACGAATGTGCTTCTGTAATTTAATAAGAAAAAAGGTTATTGGTTTCAAAATTATTTAAGTTTGAGAAGATTTACATGTAACAGAATTTAAATCTGTACAATGTAGCATTTGGTTCCTCAGGTTTCTCTTTGGATGTGTCCTTTAGGGCAACTGAAAAAGTTTCAGAGAGAATTCTAACTTACAAAGTTCCAGGTAACTTCATCTAATCTTTTGTTCTTAGTTTTGCTTTTGCACAGCTTGAGACTATACAAACCCTTTTGTGAGAGATTAAGGGAAACTTTTCCTCGTTGAGTATAAAAAATCTTTGGAACTGCACTTTTGAAATTGCTGCTGTCTCATTGATCCTGGAATATTTTGACAGGCACTTTCATGATCTTTATTAAATAAACCTTAGCATTTTCCTTTTCTTTCGTAACTTTAAAAATGTGGATGTGTAACGTATATATTTTTTATGTTTGTCTCTTTTCCAAAGAGGACAAAATAACTGAAAAACAAAACATTAGAAATATGTACATTCATAATCCAATTATATAATTTATTTTAAGCCAAAGCATATGATATAAAGTCTTCAATTGTAATACTAAACCATTAACTCATACAAAAGTATCTAAATTATATTCAAATAAAAATATGATTCTTGTAAATGTTCTGTCTTCTCAACTAACAGCCAACATACAAGTTAAAAGAATTAGTAAATCAAATTTGCAAAATTTTATGGCAAATAATTATTTTACCTTACGTATTTTCTCTTAAGTTTCTGAAGAATGAATCCAAACTATTGCATTTTATTAAGATGCTTACGCTTGAAGCATATTTTCATTTAGAGTTTTAATAAGCCCTTATCCACAAATAAATAAGCTTTGTGAGTCTTTGTGAAACATAAAATGTTAGTACGTTTTTTTCCATCTATTTAGGAAGTTAAAATTTTGCACGTAGAATTGCCAAAATGTCATTCTCTGCATTGTCCAAAAGTGCAAAAGCTGACTAGTGAACTTTCCTGTCTAGTAGATTTGTATTTCACACACCTTCCACCAAATATGATACTGAGACAATGTTAATTATAAAAATATTGGCTATCAATTTAATTTTAGAACGTGGGACTTTTAGGACCTCATTAAAAGTAAATCTATGAAAATTTTGATAGATTATTTTTGCCTAAAATACACAGACAGCTGTACAGGCTTGTGAGGCTTGCATGGAGAAAATGTTGGTTTGATTAAGGTACTTCAATTCTAGATTGGAGTCGTGATTCTTTTGACATTTCCTTTGTTAATGTGGGCAGGGTTCCACTAAAATTAAATGTGCATACCATCGGTATGTGGCTACACGAATGAAGGTATGGACAGCTGTGCATCACTCCAAAAATTACAAATAAATATCCTTTCCTGGATTGGTTCAACTAGAATTCATATCTGCTTCTGGTGAATTATTGTGTCATTACCTGTAGCACCTTTAAAACACCTATAATCCAAAATTGTTCTCGTGTCTTACTTCCCCAAATAGAAAATTCAAGGAAGACAGAAAGTATATCTCATCTGTATTTGAATTCTAGACGCCACATAGAAAATCCTTGAACAAAGATATTGTTTTAGGCATAGTTGTCCCATGAATGAACACTTGCAACATACTAAAAAAACTTAAGAATGAGGCAAATTTATCTTTGTTTCAGCATAGATCTTAGACAGAAAGAATATAGGGGAAAAAAGGAGAGAGAAAAACACTTTTTAAAGTGTATAAAATGAGAAAAGCAAATACTGCATGTTCTCACTTATAAGTGGGAGCTAAACATTGGGTAGTTGTGGGTATAAAAATGACAACAGTAGAGACTGGGGATTACTAAAAGGGTTGTGGAGGGAGGGGGCAAGGGGTGAAAGACTATGTGGTACTATGCTCAGTACCTGAGTGACAGGATCATTCATACCCCAAGCCTCAGCATCAGGCAATATACCCAGGAAATAAACCTGCACATGTATTTTTGAATCTAAAATATAAGTTGAAATATATAGAGATATATTTTTATATATATATATAAAATATCATATATAAGTTACATATATATGTAAAGTGACTAGTTATAAATTTTGGAACCTGTATAATATTGATATAAAAAGAAAAACTAGAATCCCAAATGGAATGGTTATCTTACTTTTTTGGTTATCACGCTTGAAGGGGAAGATACCTGCTTTTTTATTTTTACGATTAGTATACATGCTTTCAAAGAATAAATGTGATGCTAATTTTGTGTAAGTACTAGATAAAATACTTGCGGTGTTGTAATTCTAAGCAACAGTCTTTTCATTTTACTTCCAAAACTGTCTAGCTTCTAAGAAACTAACGGAAGTGGACAGTTTCAGGAGAAAGAATAATATCTTATTGTCTCATGTCCCCAAAGACTCCTGCTGAGCAATTTATCACAGTCCAAAGAGCTTGGCTCTACTGTCTCATATTAAATGCGAGCAGCTTATCTAAAGTGTGATCCCCAGTGTGTTTAGTGAATTTGGTTTGAAAAACCACATATTTATTCAGACCTTTGTTTTAGTGTTAATCCCCTGCCTGACAGCAGCTCAGATCTCTTGGTTAAACATCCTCCACAAATGCCACCTTATACTAATTAAAATGAAAGATTTCAGCTACTGTTTATTTATTAATTCAACCAAGACTTCCTGTAAATAAAAAGAATCCAAGAGGGAGAAAGCTTATATTTGACTTGCAAATTACATCTGTAGACTGTCAACTTTGTCCATGAAAATTAATGGCTTATAACGTAGCTATTTATTTCCTCTTAGTTTACATCATGTATTATGAGTAAATTATAAACAAATAATAACTTCAGTGTAATTGCAAGTATAATACAGATAGCAAAAGGGAAAATTTTACTTGAATCAAAAAAAGGCTTTTCATTTAGATCGGGGTTACTAATACAGCATATTTGTAATGAAGTGATTGCTTTCAGTTGGGTGAGATAGAAAGTCACTTCTAAGAGAAAAGTGAAGATAAAAGGATTGCTGTACCCCGTTTGGTATCTTTAAAAATTTCAGAGCTTTTTTATCAAAATAAAAGGTGTGGACTTTTAGGGTTGCTGGCTTCTTTTTTTTTTTTTTTTCTTGCTACAAAGATCCATTTTTGGATGAATATATCAAATTTATATATATATATAAATCATAATTTCTATTTTGATTTTATAAAATCCTAATTAGCTCTTACCTACTCTCGCAATAAGGTATTGACTATTCCATTATGAGTATTATACTCAACCCATGCTGAATGGACAGAAATTGGAAGTACTGATAAAAGAATCAGTACCACATTCTTACAAGATTGATCATATTCTCTCTATTTTGATGTAGGAATTTCTAGTTTTAGGGTTTCTCAGTTGACTCCACTACTGCTGCAGTGGCAGTTAATATTTCTGAATCAGCACGTTTTCTCTCTCTATTAATGTGACAATGTTTTTCTAACTGTAGATATCCTAAAAGTATGCTCAATCAGAGCGTTTTTGGTTTTTTATTTTTATTATTTTTTATTTTTACCAATTTTAAAAGGGTATTTGTGAAATTTTAATGAAAATATCTCTCTAAAACAAAGTGGCAAATTTTTACCACAATTTCCTCAAATCTGCATATGAATTTATAAAGACTAAACTCTCTTATTTCTCTTTCTATGTCCACATACTAAGAATGTGTCTTCTTGGGAAAAGGCCAGCTACTTCCTATAGAAGTTTAAGGTAACAATGGTTTAAGGTAACAATCACATAAGTTAAGGTGTCCTGTAGAAAATACAGGGAGGCCAGAATAAATGGAACTGGTGCATCGCTCTCTCTCTCTCTGTGACTTATTACCCAGGCTCAAGGATGTAGTAATGTCTCCCCTATACACTATAAGCCAAGTGTTAAGATGTCTGGGGATTTTAAATGAGAAGCCCTACCAAACCTTGTAGTAGTACTCATTATTAGTAATACCCCAGGATTTGGAAGACAAAGGTGGCAAAAAAAAATCCCTGAGAAGGGGCAGTGGAAGAACCAGAGGGCAAGTGCTGCATGTTAACCTGACAACAAAAGCAATTGACCATCCATGTTAGAGAGATCCAATCTGCAAACAAACTGGGCTGACATTAGGGAAGAGATACATATTGTTAAACTTTCTGTGCTTTTTCTTCTAATGTTTTCTCTAAGATTTAACAGTTCTCCAGGGTTTCTATAAAATCTCCTATTTCAAAACTTTTCTGATAAAAGCTAACTCCTATGCTGCTTTTTTTTCCCCTTGCATAGCCTCTCTAAGAGACATTATCTAGAAAGGGATCTGTTTCTCCTACTTGACTAGTAATACTTTCTTTTACAAATATGTAGATAGCATGTGTTACATGTCAGGCATTTGTCGAAGGGTTTTACAAATATCACTTATTTAATCTTCATAACACCCTATGAGGACAGTGCTATTATTATCTACCAATTTCCAAGGGAGGAAATTGAATCACAGGGGTCTTATGTAACTACCTGACATCCTACAGTTAGTGGGTGGCAAAGATGGGATTGGAAGGTAGGCTTCCATTTATGATTTTTCTTTAGCTCGGGAAGAAAGTGACCATTAAAGGTAAGTGTCCATTATAAATGAAAAATAATATCTGAAGAATCTCAATGGTGAGTCGTATTTTAATATTACAAATAAAAGATTCTTTGGGAAAATAGAATTATGTAAAAATTCTTACCCTTTTTGCTTTTATGTTAAAAATTGCTTTTCAAATTAAGTACAAACAAATTTAAAAAGCAATAACATTTCAATTAGTAGCATTAATTTATGGTGATAAACTGAAGTTGCATTTTACAGAAAAAAAAATTATCTAAAGCCTTGTTTTACATTTAAAGTTTACAAACATGAAAATCAGTAAAATAAATAGAATTAACATTTTGTTATAAGACTGAAATTAATGTCAGACTTTGGTTTGCTAACTCAGAATAATGGAACCTCATATGTAATCATAGCAATACTAAGAGCAATTCTCAAAATTCAATTGTAATTAGGTATCACATGATACACTTATATATAGTTACCTCGTCCACTTGAAGTTTACCATTGTTTCTCTATAAACAATCCCTATCCAATAATAATGGGAATACAAAACTATAATGTAACATGTAATTTTAGTTTTTATTATTGCAAAACTGGTGAAGAATACTTAGATTTGGAAATTATTTAGTTGTACAAATTATGTTATAAATAATCCAAACCATTTTGGAATTGACTTGAATGTCAACTAAGTTGCATTCCTATTTTTTATTGTTATTTTATCTTTAGCATTGAATGTTTGCCCTGAAAAATTCTTATTTATGCAGCATGCTATGACAGCTTTTACCCTTCATTTGGTAGAAACCTTTATGTTATATTTTAAGCTTATGTCTGTTTTTTTTCCATCATCCTGAAACAAAGTGGTAAATTACTCTATAATGTTGACATTTTTATGGTCTCAACTCAAAATTTCCATTTACATAAGAAGGCAAAGTCACATTTTATTAACTCTTGCATGTACAATTGCCAAGTAAAAGTTTTAAAGTAGACTATTTCAGTTCAAAGGTAAGCATCAAACAATTCTTTAACTTCTTTTTTCCTTTTTTTTTTTTTTTTTTTTTTGGACATGGAGTCTCTCTCTGTCATCCAGGCGGTAGTTCAGTGGCGCGATCTCGGCTCACGGTAACCTCTGCCTCCCGGGTTCAAGCGATTCTCCAGCCTCAGCCTCCCATGTAGCTGGGAGTACAGGCACGTGCTACCACACCCAGCTAATTTTTGTATTTTTGGTAGAGATGGAGTTTCACCACGTTGGACAGGCTGGTTGTGAACTCCTGACCTCAAGTGATCCATTTGCCTCGGCTTCCCAAAATGCTGGGGTTATAGGTGTGAGCCACAGCAACCAGCCTTAATTCATTAATTTTTGATGCTAGAAAACGATGACAAAATATAAGCTAGCCATGCTTAGTGACACATTAAAGTTTAAAAATTGTCCATCCACTTTTAGTATAACTGAGTAATTTCCTACAAAACTACAACCTTGTAGATGAAAGCTATGAACTCTGGATAAAATAGATAAGACAACTGGAGAATGAGCAAAAGCAAACTAATTCTATAAGAGGTTTAACACTTGGGAAAAATAAAGGTCACAGGGTGAGTTCCCCATGTTTACAGCTTTTAGCCTGAAAGCTGGCTACAGATAGCACAGCACAAGGAGGCAAAAATTCTAAAAGAAACTTGCAAAATTCCTTATCTGAAGAAACAGAGGGTAAATATTGGGAATAATCATAGCAACTAAAATGTAATGAAGTTAACCCCAGAGAAAAGAGATACTATGAGGGGAGACTACAAACCTATGTTTAAACTGCCCATAGATCTGGCTAAGCTTTCAAACATCCAAACATAAGACAAACTCAGAGAAGCCCAACTAAATATAAAAGAATCAAAGTGAGATTTGAGCTGTAGATGGTTGTGTCTAACCAATTCAATTGCCAACTCAAATAAAACCAACCAACAAGACAGAAAACAACAGTTATTGAAGGAATATAACCAAATTCGGAGTCTCTATAAAATAACATTCCCAATGTTTAGGAAAATATCCAAATTAGTTAATATATGTAAAACCAGAAAAACATGATTCATTCTCAAGAAAAAAGACAACAGGAACCAGCTCTGAGATGAAGCTCATGCTAAAACTAGCAGACTGAGATTTTCAAGCAGCAATGATAATTATGCTAATATAAATAACGGAAAATATATATGTGAAAAGTTAAAAGAAATTTCAGTAGAAACATA
Organism: Symphalangus syndactylus; assembly: GCF_028878055.3. Lineage (NCBI taxonomy): Eukaryota > Metazoa > Chordata > Mammalia > Primates > Hylobatidae > Symphalangus > Symphalangus syndactylus. The sequence continues at coordinate 18,425,234 of NC_072423.2, read as the reverse complement.
TACATTATTTTTAAAAATCAAATAAAAATATATGTCTTAAAAATATAATATTTAAAGTTAAAAGTTATTGAGTGGGTTTAATAGTAGAATGAGGAAGCCGGGTGCAGTGGCTCAGGCCTGTAATCTCAGCACTTTGGGAGGCCGAGGCAGATGGATCATGAGGTCAGGAGTGCAAGACCAACCTGACCAACATGGTGAAATCCCATCTCTACTAAAAATACAAAAATTATCCAGGCGTGGTGGCTTATCTGTAATCCTAGCTACTCAGGAGGCTGAGGCAGGAGAATCACTTGAACCTGGGAGGCAGAGGTTGCAGTGAGCCGAGATCAGGCCACTGCACTCCAGCCTGGGCCACAGAATGAGACTTCACCTCAAAAAAAAAAAAAAAATAGTAGTATGAGGAGGAAAAAACAGTGTCAGTGAACCCCAGTTAAATCAATAAACAACTTCTATTTTGAAAAAAAAAAAGAGAGAGAGAAAAAGAGATTTTAAAAAAATCTATCTTTTCTCCAAATATTCTCTATAGGATAACTTTATTTATGTGATTGTCACCTTAAACCAAGTATAGACAATATTTGGCCATTTCCCCTAAATATAATTAAATATTGGAGCAGGCCTTTGAAAGGTAAATAAAAATTAAAAGATTATCCAAAATAAAGAATTCCAAATTTTAAGAAATAAAAAGTAGACAAAATAAATAAACAGTCCAGAAAATGGGGAAAAAAATTCTTGATACAATTACAAGGGCAGTTTAACAACATTTTAAAAGTTTGACAACATAGAAGATTTCGGAGAATGTAAAGCATTGAAACTTTCATACCCTATTCTTGTGCATATAAATAGATATAGTCATTTTGAAAAACAATCAATTTGGAAATATGAAGTCAACTAAAATGTATTTATTCAAATGCAGATATATACACACACACACATATATGTATACACACACACACAATTATAGGTATATATTTATATACCTTAAAGAAATTCTGGCATTTTGGGCCTTAGTAAATAGAAATTATATCATTAATTTAAAAAGTTAAAACAACAAAAATATCTATTAACAGAAGAAAAAAATAAATTTTGGTTCAATTATGGAGAGGAATTTAAACATGAATTAACTATAGCTAAACAGTTTATTGTGAATCTCCCAAAGCAACAGAGTGAAGCAAGATGCAGAAGAATAAATGCATTATGCTGTCAATCATAAAAATGTAGTATGCAAAATAATACCATGCATATTGTTTTGGGGGGATACATGCAGCATAGTAAAAATATAACAGCATGGAAATTATTACAATAAGTACAGTATTAAAGAAGGCAACATTTACTGTCAGTGAAATATATCTATCTCAAGTATATGTTAAGGAATTTTGACAAATGTACATATTCATGTAACTGCCTCTGTAATGTAATATAAAATACTTCCATTATGCCATATTTTCTACTGTCTTTACCCTGTCAATTTTCACCTCTTTGTATAACTATTTATTTCTATAAACAAAATAAAAATCAGTTTTTCTTGTACTTTTCTTGTACTTTATATAAATGGAAATTTATAGTATCCACCCACTTAGACTGTCTTTTTTCACTCAACATATTATTTTGCATTTTGAAGGGAGTTAATATAAATATATAAGTATAAATAAGTATATATAGTTATATATACATAAATATTAGTATATATAACTATATATACTGATACTGATATATACCAATATATACTTACGTACATATAAGTATACATACTTATACATAAGTATATTATACATAAGTAAATATATATGAATATACTTATATATAAGTATATTTATATAATATATATACTGATAGTGATATATACTGATATATACTTATGTATACTTATATATATACTGACATATATATATCAATAACTCATTATTTCTGTGTTACTGTATAGGAATCCACTGCACAAGCATACTGCATTTAAACATGTATTGTATTTGCTTGTTAATACACATTTATTTGATGCTGCATTCAATATTATGAATAAAAGTTCTGTGTACATCTTTGTAGAACTCATTTTTGGTACATTTTTGCATTTCTTTTTGATACAGACCTGGGAGAAAAGCTGTTTCATAAAATAATACAATAGTCCATTCTTTTTTTTTTTTTTTTTTGATGGAGTCTCGCTCTTTGACCCAGGCCAGACTGCCAGTGGTGCTATCTCGGCTCACTTCAAGTTCCGCCTCCCGGATTCATGCCATTCTCCTGCCTCAGCCTCCCAAGTAGCTGGGACTACAGGCGCCCGCCACCGTACCCGGCTAATTTTTTGTATTTTTAGTAGAGACGGGGTTTCACCGTGTTAGTCAGGATGGTCTCAATCTCCTGACCTCGTGATCTGCCTGCCTCAGCCTCCCAAAGTGCTGGGATTACAGGCTGAGCCACTGTGCCTGGCCTACAATAGTCCATTCTTACCTGCAGTTTTGCTTTTCATTGTTTCAGTTATCCACAAACATGGTCCAAAAATGAATAATACCAGAAGTGTACAATTTATAAGTTTTAAATTGTATGGCATTCTGATAAACATGATGAAATGGCCACTGTACGTGTCTGTCCTTCCATGGATGAGAATTATCCTTTTGTTCAGCATATTCAGACTGTGCATGTTACCTGGCCATTAATCACTTACTAGTGATAAAAAGCTAGTATTCTTGGTTGTCAGATAGACTGACACACTGTTGTGCTTGTGTTCAAGTGATCCTCATTTTACTTAATAATGGCCCCCAAAGTACAAGACCAGTGATGCTGGAATATTGTTATAACTGTTCTCTTTTATTATTTTTTATCATTTATCTCTTATTATGCCGAAGTTATAAACCAAACTTTATTATATATATGTATGTATAGGAAAAAGGAAAACAGTATATGTAGAGTTGGGAGATAGCTGTGGTTTCAGGCATCCACTGTGGGTCTAGAAACATATTCCTGGAAGATAAGTGAAGTCCACTATAGTGTGTTTACTAGCATTAGAAAATTCCAGTTTACTATACCCTAGAACAAATGGACTTAATGGATATTAACAGACCATTTACCAAACAACCACAGAATATACATTCTATTCATTAGCATATGGAACATTCTCCAAAATAGACTATATGATCTATTGAGACTAAACAAGTCTCAATAAATTTAAGACAATTGAAATTATATCAAGTACTCTCACTAACCACAGTGGAACAAAATTGGAAGTCAACTCTAAAAGGAACCTTCAAAACCATGAAAATACAAGAAAATTAAATAACCCACTCCTGAATGATCATTGGGTCAACAAAGAAATCAAGAAGGAAATTTAAAAATTCTTTGAACTGAATGATAATAGTGACACAACCTATGAACACCTCTGGGATACAACAAAGATAGAGCTAAGAGGAAATTTCATAGCCTTAAATGCCTACATCAAAAAGTCTGAAAGAGCACAAATAGACAATCTAAGGTCACACCTCAAGGAACTAGAGAAACAAGAACGAACTAAGCCCAGGCACAGCAGAAGAAAACAAATAACCAAGATCAGAGCACAACTAAATGAAATTGAAACAAACAACAAAAAAAAACAAGAGATAAATGAAATAAAAAGCTGGTTCTTTGAAAAGATAAAATTAATAGACCATTATTGAGATTAACCAAGAAGAGAAGAGGTAAGATGCAAACAAGCTCGATTAGAAACAAAACAGGAGATATTACAACTGACACCACAGAAATACAAAAGACCATTCAAGGTCACTATGAATACCTTCATACACATAAACTAGAAAACCTAGAGAAGATGGGCAAATTCCTGGAAATATACAACCCTCCTAGCTTAAACCAGAAAGAATTAGAATCCCTGAACAGACCAATAACAATCAGCAAGATTGAAATGGTAATTAAAAAAAATTGCCAATAAAAACAAGTCCAAGACCAGATGGACTCACAGTTGAATTCTATCAGACATTCAAAGAAGAATTGGTACCAATCCTATTGACACTATTCCATAAGATAGAGAAAGAGAGAATCCTCCCTAAATTATTCTGTGAAGCCAGCATAACCCTAATGCCAAAACCAGGAAAGGACATAACAACAAAAGAAAACTACAGAACAATTGCCCTGATGAATACAGATGTAAAAATCCTTAACAAAATACTAGCTAACCAAATCCAACAACATATCAAAAAGATAATCCACCATGATCAAGTAGGTTTCATACCAGGGATACAGGGATGATTTAACTTACACAAGTCAATAACTGTGATACACCACATAAACAAAATTAAAAAACAAAAATCACATGATCATCTCAATAGATGCAGAAAAGGCATTTGAAAAAATCCAGCATTCCTTTATGGTCAAAACCCTTAGCAAAATCGGCATACAAGGTACATACCTCAATGCAATAAAAGCCATCTATGACAACCCACAGCCAACATAGTACTGAATGGGGAAAAGTTGAAAGTATTCCCTCTGAGAACTGGAACAAGACAAGGATCCCCACTCTCACCACTTCTATTCACCACAGTACTGGATACCCAGAGCAATCAGACAAGAGAAAGAAATAAAGGGCATCCAAATTGGTAAAGAGAAATTCAAACTGTTGCTCTTTGCTGATGATATGATCATATACCTAGAAAACCCTAAAGACTCCTCCAAAAATCTCCTGGAACTGATAAATGAATCCAACAGAGTTTCAGGATACAAAATTAATGCACACATATTGGTAGCTCTGCTGTACACCAACAACAACCAAGCTGAGAATCAAATCAAGAACTCGACTCCTTTTACAGTAGCTGCAAAAAGTAAAATAAAATACTTAGGAATATACCTAACCAAGGAGGTGAATGACCTCTACAAGGAAAACTACAAAACACTACTGAAAGAAATCATAGACAACACAAACCAGTGGAAACACATCCCAGGCTCATGGATTGGTAGAATCAATATTATGAAATCGACCATATTGCCAAGAGAAATCTACAGATTCAACGCAATTCCCATCAAAATACCACCATAATTCTTCACAGAACTAGAAAACACAATCCTAAAATTCACATGGAACTAAAAAAAAGAGCCTGCACAGCCAAACCAACCCTAAGAAAAACAAAAATCTGGAGGCATCATATTACCTGACTTCAAACTATACTATAAGGCATAGTCACCAAAATGGCATGTTACTGGTATAAAAATAAACATATAGATCAATGGAACAGAATAGAGGACCCAGAAATAAAGCCAAATACTTACAGCCAACTTATTTTCAACAAAGAAAACAAAAACATAAAGTGGGTAAAGGAAACCCTATTCAACAAATGGTGCTGAGATAATTGGCAAGCCACACATAGAAGAATGAAACTGGATCCTCATTTCTTGCCTTATATAAAATCAACTCAAGATGGATCAAAGACTTAAATCTAAGACCTGAAACCATAAAGATTCCAGAAGATAACATCAGAAAAACCTTTCTAGACATTGGCTTAGACAAAGATTTCATGACCAAGAACCCAAAAGTAAATGCAACAAAAACAATGATAAATAAGTGGGAATTAATTAAACTAAAAAGTTTCTGTACAGCAAAAGAAACAATCAGCAGAGTAAGCAAACAAACCACAGAGTGGGAGAAGATCTTCACAATCTATGCATCCAACAAAGGACTAATATCCAGATCCTACGAGGAACTCAAACAAATTAGCAAGAAAAAGACAAACAATGCCATCAAAAAATGGACTAAGGACATGAATAGACAATTCTCAAAACAAGATACATAAATGGCCAACAAACATATGAAGAGATGCTCAACATCACTAATGATCCTGGAAATGCAAATCAAAACCACAATTTGATACCACCTTATTCCTGCAAGAATGGCCATAATCAAAAAATAGAAAAAATAAATAACATATATTGGCAGGTGTCCAGTAAATAGGGAACACTTTTACACTGCTGGTGGGAATGTAAACTAGTACAATCACTATGGAAAACAGTGTGGAGATTCCTTAAAGAATTAAAAATAGAACTACCATTTGATTCAGCAATCTTACTACTGGGTATATACCCAGAGGAAAATAAGTCATTATACAAAAAAGATACTTGCACACTCATGTTTATCACAGCACAATTCACAATTGCAAAAATATGGAACCAGCCCAAATGCCTATCAATCAGCAAGTGGATAAAGAAATTATGGTATATATGTATTCCATGGAATACTACTCAGCCATAAAAAGGGACAAAATAATGGCATTTGCGGCAATCTGGATGGAAATGGAGACCATTAGTCTAAGTGAAGTAACTCAGGAATGGAAAATCAAACAACATACATTTTCACTCATAAGTGGGAGCTAAGCTATGAGGATGCAAAGGCATAAGAATGATACAATGGACATTGGGGACTCAGAGGAAAGGATAGAATGGGGTGAGGGATAAAAGACTACAAATCGGGTTCAGTGTATACTCCTCCAGTGATGGGTAGACCAAAATCTCACAAATCACCACTAATGAATTTGCTCATGTAACCAAACACCACCTCTTTCCCAGAAACCTATGGAAATAAAAAAATAAAATAAAAAGGAAAATGCCAGTTTTCTGAAGTGGGTATATTATCGTACATTATTCTCATTTGTCACTTTTCTCACTGAAAAACTCTTTCTGGCCAAAAATAAAGTAAAATAAAAAGGAGATTCTAATTACTAAAAGAAGAAATGAATGAACTGCCTTTGCCACTGACATTATAGAAATAAAAATAATTATGAAAGAATACGATGAACCAAATTATACAAAAACAACCTAGCTGAAATGAACTCATCCAAACTTTTAAAAAACAGAAGAAAACAGGAACACATCTCGACTCATTCTGTGAAGTCAATATTATCCAGATACTGAAATCAAACAAAGACATCAAAAGAATAGACAACTGCATACCAGTATTTCTTAAGAATATCAGTGTAAAAATTTTCAAAAAAAAAAAAACCTAAAAAACTGTATCTTGCAACATATTAAAAGGATTAGCTGTCATGAACAGGTAAAATGTAACTCAGTAATGCAAAGTTGTTTTCACATACAAAAATCAGCCATTGAAACACATCATAACAGTAAACTATATAGCAAAGACATTATTGTCTAATAAACACAAAAAAGTATTTAACAAAGATCAACAGATTTCATAATAAAAATGTTTAACAAACTACGATGAGAAAGGGATATGAATTAGCTTCCCTAAATTATTTTGATGGCGGCTCCAATGACCCAATGTGCTCTTGTTTTTCTTTGAAAATATTATCTACTGTATACCTCTAATTTTTCCCCTATTTCTCCTTCTTCTCTCACCATCTCTTCCTTTTTGCTCCTTAACAGTGAGGATTTCTGAAGTTGTCACCTACTTTGTTATGCTTTTATTTCCAGAGAATGTATCTATTCTCAGTTTTTAAATCCATATTTATGCCAAATGAATTCCAGACCTATATTTACATTCTTGTCCTCTCACTAAGGTAGCATTCTTAATTCTCTCACTGCCAATTGAGAATTTAATAACTGCCTTAAAATTAACACTCCCTAAAAGAAGTTCTACTCTGAATGTCCCTGTTCTGTTTTATAAAACCAGCAAATTGTGTTTCAGAATTAAGCACCCTCTTGGCTTTGTTTCTGCAGTAATTTCAAATATCGAATAGCCACAAATTTCTAAAAAATTTTCATTTAAACTATAAGATAACTTGGTTATGTGTATAGACTTCGAGAAAAGTTAAGATTCTGGGATATTCAGTGGACCTCCCTTAATCACAAGATATACGTTGAAGATTCTTAGTGGATGTTGGAAATTGAAGATAGTTCTCTACATAGACTAGGTGAGGTTTTTTTCTATATATATATATATATATAACAATAACAAAGTTTAATATATTAATTAGGCACAGTAAAAGGATAACAATAATAATAAAATAGAGTAATTATAACAATATGTGACCATCATTATTCTTGGGCTTTGGGGCAGATTAAAACTTATGAATTATTTCTGGAATTTTCTATTTAATGTTTTACAACTGCGGATGACTGCAAATAACTGAAACCAGGGAAAATGAAACCTCTGATAAGGGGGGCTACTCTATCTCATAAAATTCTTACATAAAAATATGGAAAAACTTTAGACAAAGAAAATAAGACTATCATTATGGTAATTACTTACTTTTATTTATCTTTTTAAGTCTTCCCTAGACATTGTTTAGATTTCCTTGCTTGCAAATTAACCACCTAAAGTTCTGTACTTTAATTCAAACATGCAATCTTTTCTCTAGTTATTTTACTGAACTGAAAGTCCTAGAATATGTGGGCACGATGATTCTTACAGTATCACAGTAGCTTCATTGGTTATAATTTATACCTGACAAATGAGATGTGTCTTCATTATTTTATGCACCCTAGATAATAGAAGGCATGTTATGCCTTAATTTTGACTTCAAGGTTCATTTCTCACTTGTCTGAGCATTGAGAGAATTACTTGGAAATTTTAAGACATTTCTGTTTCTCCGTGCACATTTGTATAAAAGACGGGTTGCCATACTGTGCTTGCTTATTCCATTTTAGAACTCATACGATTCAGAGAACAGTTATTTTCACAAATTGGTAAATTCTCAGAAATTAAAAAAAAGTAAAAATCACCGTTCGATCTCACAATATAACACTTGTAAACTAAATTTAATTGCTCTTATCACTATTTGCGCATTTTACTTTAAAACTATTTAGTCACTATACAAAGCAAAATATAGTTATTGAATATTTAGGTTTACACAGGGCATGCTTCTTTTTCTTAATTTCTACAATGTTCACGGGATGGCTCATCTCCAGTTGTTTGAATATGAATCCATTTCATAGAAAGTAAGCAGCACTCTACCTGGGGTGAATTCATTTTGTGATCTCTAACATTTCCATTTCAAAATGAGCCAGCATCTGCTCTTCTGAAGATCCAGGTGTGTAATAACTCATGTGATATCTACTTTTGTTGCCAGGATAGCAGCACATTTTAATGAAGTCAACAAATCCAAATGTCAAATTGTAGATGAAATTGCAAAATGTGGCACTCAGTGCCTCAAAATTGCTACATTCCTGTTGCATAAGACACATAGATGGAAATTTATAATTCTTTATGGCAAAACCCAAACACAACCCAATTACAGAAGCTATCTGTTTACTAAATAATTGACAGCATTTAATTTTCGAACTCTGTTAGGACAAAAAAGTGTCTTTCATGTTAAACTAATTAATTAGAATTGCATGCAGAATAATACATTTTTGTTAAAAACAATCAAGAATCCAGAGGCCGGGCGCGGTGGCTCACGCTTGTAATCCCAGCACTTTGGGAGGCCGAGGCGGGCGGATCATGAGGTCAGGAGATCGAGACCACGGTGAAACCCTGTCTCTACTAAAAATACAAAAAATTAGCCGGGCGTGGTGGCAGGCGCCTGTAGTCCCAGCTACTCGGAGAGGCTGAGGCAGGAGAATGGCGTGAACCCGGGAGGCGGAGCTTGCAGTGAGCCGAGATGGCGCCACTGCACTCCAGCCTGGGTGAGAGAGCGAGACTCCGTCTCAAAAAAAAAGAATCCAGGCACAGTGGCCCACGTCTACAGTTCTAGTCCTTTGAGAGACCAAGGCAGGAGGATTGTCTGAGGCAAGGAATTGAAGACTAGCATGGGTATAATAGCAAGACTCAGTCTCTAAAAAATAAAAATAAAAATAAGATTAGCCAGAACTGGTGCCACATGCCTGTAATCCTAGCTACTCAGGAGACTGGGGTGAGAGGATTTCTTGAGCCTAGGAGTTCAAGGTTGCAATGAGTTATGATTGCAGCAGTGCATTCCAGCCTGGTCAACAGAGCAAGACCCTGTCACCAAAACAAAAATTAAAATTTAAATTTAAAATAAGCAAAAAGTAATGTGCATTATATATGTCATTGAAAATGATCCAAACTGATTAAATGACATATACTTTGTCATTTCTATGATGTTATATGCATACATTATTAAAATGCATAATCATAAAATGAATTTCAGGCCTCCACCCTGATTACTTCCTGGCTTTCTGTGTAGCCTGTCCTGTTCTACTCTCCTGGCTTTACCCACACTCCAGCAAAACTGCCTCCTTCTGTGATACAGATACACTAAGATTTTGATGGCATTCACACCTTTACTTCACCATTTTCCTCTGAATGTTGTTTCTATTAATCTTTGTAAAACTAGCACTTCCTTGTCATTTAAATCTCACTGTGAAGTGTCACATTCCAAAGGACTTTCTTTGACCTCTTAGTGGCTCCACTGAGTCTTTGCAGCATTTATCACTTTCACATTTTTTTTTGACTTCCTGTTCCTAGTTTATTTCTGTCTCCCATGTAAGTACTGAAATTATCAAACTTTTCTCTAATTTACAGCTATATTGCAATATCCTGCACAATATTTGACACATTTATTTTCTATATGCTTAGCAGAGGAGAGTTCATTCAAGACCACACGGGTCCTTTTAAGGAAATTATAAAGACTGCAACAAGGACACAGTGAAGTCTACAGTAAATATGACAGCCATGACCTTTCTCAAGACATTTTCTATGGTTAGAACATTCTTATAATTCAGCTCTCAGTTCAAGAAAGTTCTTTTCTAACTACCCCGTTCAAACAGATTCACTGTTACTATTCTTTGTTGTAGCACACTATTTATTTCCTGCATGATATTGATAGTGGCAGGAGGCAGGCAGATGCCTAGGTCTACACAGTCCCTGTACAGATTTCCTAACATGTGATAAGTAAAGATTGTAACTTTCTCACAGGCCCAGGTGCCCCAAGTTCTCTTGGATCCTCAAGAAAAAAGAAATGTATCCAACTCATAGATATTTGAGGGTACAAACCCATGGCTGGGCTGGGCTTTAAAAAATTTTATCTAAGATTCCAATGGTGTTACATCAAAGCCAATTTTTTAAAAGCCTATGTGAAAATAATTATTCTTGATGTTCTTTATGCAAATAATCAGGTCAAGGATAAGACTAAAGTTTATTTTGCAAACAACTCAGATCTATCATGATTTGTCTTTAAGAAAAATGAATGCCAGAGAGAAAAAAATTACATTTCAAAATTTATCATAAATGTGTCATTAAAACCTAGTCTTATTAGCATTTTTTAAGTTTTTGTCTGCATTTTAGGCTAACCTTGCTTATTCCTGTGAACCAACCAGTGATTTCTGGCTGCAGCTCAGAAGGAACAAAAGGGATGCCTAATGTAAAAATCTGGATTAATATTCTAATTCTGGGCAATTATCTTGCAAATCCTGCCAGGTGATGAGGATAAACTCATAACCTGGAGATTACTATGTTTGGGAAAATAAGACCAAAGAAGCTGACCAAAGCAAAGCTCCAGGCACCCAAGTCTTAGCAGGTATAACTATAGCCACCCGTTATCTCGGCATGCTGGCAGCCTCGGGATTTTTGAACTGTCCTTACCCCTTGTTCCACGTTAATCCATGTTTTCTAATTACCCAGTTTATCTCTTCTAGCCTTCAGTCCATCAAATTCAAATGGTCATGCAACCAGAGCCTTGGATGATGGCTCCCTTTTACCAAGGACCCTTAGATAGGCCTCCAAGGGAGATCTGACTGCCGTCTTCCCAAAACAGTGTCCCCTGTCAGCAAGAAGTAGTTAAGATCGGTCATGATCCTTATCCTAATGGCAGTTAGATGTACCTCTTCATAGGAAGGAATTGATAGCAGCAGGAGCCAGGCAAATGCCTAGGCAGATAGGGTTGCGTCCCAGGTGAAACCCCAACTTCAAGCAGAAGACAGTTTAAAGCCTGGCTAAAAGTCCCAGGTAAATCCACTGACCAATTGAGATTGTCTTCCCACTTGGTGGACTTTTCCTCTGATCCCTACACTTCACCTATTTTACATATTCCTACCCTTTCCTAGTTGGTTTTCTACACTGCTGTGCCCACATTTGAGTGATGCCTTTGCTTTAGCCTGTCTTTGCATACTCACCACCAATCAGCACACACTCCCCTATTCTCAGCCCTTAAAAGCCCTGAACTCAGCCATGCTGGGAGAGAAACCACCTGACTGTGGGAGTGGAGAACTACCTCCTGCATCCCCTCTCCACTGAGAATTGTTCTGTTGCTCAATAAAATTCTTCTCCGCCCATCCTCACCCTTCAATTGTCAGTGTATCCTCATTCTTCTTGGATGCAGGACAGGAGTTTGGGAACCACTGAACGTGGGTACAAGCTATAGCACAGGCAGGTCGAGTGGGTGGGGCACCTCCAGTGGCCAAGCGAGGCCCAGGAGGGACAGTGTTGCTGGTCTTTGAGGTCCTGTGTTCTCAAAATGACCTAGAAAAATCCTGTGTCAATATTAGGTTATAGAAATATTATATTAGTTTATTAACTTTTTCTGCTTCTACCATTGTAATAAATAGTCCGTGAGGGCAGTGATCCTGTGTCTTTTGTTCACCATTGTATATTTTGCTGTCTAATCCAGTGTCTGGTACGTGGTGCTTAAAATATTGGCTGAATGAGTGGATAATGAATTTAATGTATATTTTACAGCTTCTATCTAATAAGCTTGGTGACCATTCCAATATGCATAAGGGAAAATTATAGAAAATTAAAAGATGATTTCCATTTTGGGGCAATTCTGGGCAAATGATAGAGGAAAGTATCATTTACTAACAAAGATGGATGAGAGATGAAGGATGGATCAGCAGAGGTAGAGGAATATGTATGGAAAGGGGATGAAGACATGTTACATATAATATTTTTGAAAGTTATAAGACGTTCTAAGATAACCCAAGTAGGTAGTTGGAGATATAGGCTAGAAATGCAGTAGAAAGGTCTGGGCTATGACTTTGTTTTGTGTATTATGAGCATTTAGCAGATGCTTAAGGCCATGAAAGTGTATGAAAGCACGTAGAAAAAAATGTAAATATTTAGAAATAGAAAAAAACAGGATTTTCCCCTGTGATTTCTAAAATTTAGAGGTTCTCGGGAGGACCTTGAGCTTTCTAAGTGACAGAAAACAAGTGGCTGATGAAGTGAGAAAAATACAAAGTCATTTCTAGAAGGAAGAAGTGCTCACCACTTTTTAAAAATAGTAATTATAAGAGAACTGATGATACATAGCATTGATCTGACATATACATGAAAGATATTCAATCATACTTAATTACAATTTGCCCTGTATTTTCTCTATACTGGTGATGAAAACTAAAGAAATATTCTGGAATCCATTTACAGCTAATTAATTATATAACCTTAAGCAAATTCTCTGGTTAGTCCAGGGCCAGACAAATAGCAAGAGTTCCATTCTATTTGATTAATTAACTTCCTTAGGTGTCAGTTTCTTCATCCACTCAAATGAGATATTCAGATGATCACAACGACTTCCTCAAGTTTTCTACTGCACGTTCCAAAGGGAAAATATTTTGAACTACTCAACCTAAAGTTTATTTTAAATGATGTTTTCTTCTTTAGTTTATTCCGTACACCTTACTTATGCTTTTCTTTTTTTTTTTTTATTTTACAGGATAAACTTTGTAAGAATTCAGCTGTGGTTATATTGCAAACAGTTTTCCAGTTTTCACCAACATGTACAATCAAAAGTAGAATACAGAAAAGGAATTCAGACATATAGTAAGTAAATGAAAGAAAATAATAGTGAGTTACAAGTATTTTTTGCTTGATCATTTGTCGAAATTCTAGAAGGGTAATTAAATGCAGAAGAGAAACAAACTGGCATAATTGTTCCATAATCTTGATGAGTATTTGAAAGGGCATCTGAATCCATTTTTAACAACAAATTGTTAGGGATTTTTCTTTCCTTGTGCAGTTAATGAGGTCTCCATGAAGAGTTTATATTACTTCTAAGCTTCACAAAAAAAAAAAAAAAAAAAAAAAACTGCAAGTAGATCTTGAGAGTCACTGATAAAGACAAATAATTATATTTAACTTTCGAGCCAAGTTTCAGATTATCCAATTTACTTCTATGATAACAAAGTTACTCAATACTACTGATTCTTAGATGAGCAAAAAGCCTCCCTCAAGTTTTCCTAATCTTATAAAATACCATTTTATGTACACTGGAGTAGCAAAGATGAATGAATAATTAAAAATTCACTTTCATATAATAAAGCATTCCTTTAGTAAGCACAGGAAAATATTTAAGATCAACTTAGAAAACAAGATCTGGTTTTCTATTTCACTTATTTCATCTTTTTTCCCTAAATATGTTTGTATTTTTTTAATCCATCACCTCAAGCATTTATCCTTTGTGTTACAAAAAAATCCAATTATGTTTTTTAGTTATTTTTAAATGTGCAATTAAATTACTATTGACTATAGTCACTGTTATGCTATCAAATACTAGATATTATTGTGCTTTCTATTTTTTGAACCCAATAACCATCCACATTCCCCCCAACCCCATTCTGTATTTTCACATACCTCAGTTTTAAAACTTATACCTCGAATTTCTGTTTTCTCGATCTTTATTTTTATAAGCTACTAATATACTAAATTGACCAAGATTTGTAGTGCTTTTATATAATGCTGTGAAACAAAAAAAAATTAGTAAAAGGCATTATGAAAATATTTGTTTCAATAAATTCATTGGAAAATAAGTCTATTCTTAAAGATAAAAGTGTTATATCAAGTTTTATTGAAAATTTTACCAAAATAAAATTAAGGTTTATATTAAACTAACTTGGAAAATGTAGATTAAACAGAACAATAGCAGTCGGGAAACACAGAAGACCAGCCATTGAGATTAATTATTGCCAGGTAAAGATGAACAATACAGGAAAAAGGCATTTCATTTTTTGAACCTCAGCTTCCTTGCCTCCCTAAAACACAGTAGAAATATCTGTGGTGTCTAATTCAGAGTGGCTATTATAATATAATGGAATAGTGGTTTTGACTGGTAGATAAAATACTCTTCTAAATCACGGTAATAAAATAGTCCATAGCTGAAATAATGGGCTTTGGAATTAGGATAACCATGCATGGTTCTGAAATCAAGTGCCTGTTCCCTGGAGGGGTAAGTTACTGCCTCTCTCCAAAGTCCATTTTTAAAAATCTATAAAACATTGACATAATATCTAACCCAGAAGGTTATTGTGATTATTGAATAAGAGCAGCAGTCATCATTATCTCAGGCTCCATGCATGAAAACTATTAATGGAATGAAGTTTGTATTATTCTATGTCTCTGAATTCTGTGTTCCAGAGCACATCTCTGAATATAGCTCACACAAAAAGTGAAAGCAAAAAAAAATAATAACTGGTTACAAAAATGTCTTTTGTTTTATTATTCACCCAAAGCCTGAAAGGATAACTGAAAGTAAAACTGCATTGAAAACTAATTATAAAGTTTTATTTTTAACAGCCTCAACACAGCAAGGTACAAAAATGGGGTGTTTATACTTTTCCTAATGAATGATATCAAGGGTATTTTTAAAATCTCCATCACCTTAATCTTTGTAGGATGGGGTGAGGCAGAGGATGCACAGATACCAATTAATAAATGTTCAGTCTGTGTAATAATTTGTATAATAATATTTCATATTTTAGATATAATTAAAGTCTCAGTGCCTATGAAGTTCAAAGTTCCTATCTCTAATAATTCCAGCAGACCCTCTGCGCAGCTGCTGAGATCTACCGACAAGAGGAATGACTTGTTAATTCTGAACCTTTCATCTTACCCTTTCCCAGGTTGTCCCATGTACCCAAGATGCCAGCAGAGGTGAGGCTGGGAGATGTGTGCTTACTTAGAAATGGCCTAGATTTGCATGAACAAAAAGATCACATGAAATAAATACAGAAAAGGCCAAAGACTCAGTCTGAGGGCATTTCCAAACCTGTCTGCCAGGTTCAATATAATTTTTAAATACTGGTATTAAGACTCTGTTACAAGTTGAATTGTGCCTCCCTCCCCATGCATATTTTGGAATCTTAACTCCCCGTATCTCGGAATGCAGCCTCATTTGATGATAGGCTTTTTACATAGATAATAAAGATACATGAGGTCACTGGGGTTGGTCCTAACCAAATTGACTGATGTTTTAATAAAAAGGAGAGATTTGAACACAGAGACATGCAGAGACAGAAGACAATATGAAGACACATAGGAGAACATGGCCATCCACAAGCCAAGGAGAGAGGCCTGGATCACGTCTTTCCCTCACTGCCCTCAGAAGGAACCAACCCTGCTGACACCTGGATTTCGAACTTCCAGCCTTCAAAGCTGCGAGAAAATAAATTTCTATTGTTCAGCCAGCCAGTCTATGGTACTTAGTTACAGCATACATAGAAAACAAATACAGACTTCCACCCAGATGTAGTGAATATACGTCTCTAAGACAGGGGTCCAGAAATTTATATTTAAGAAAGTATTTTTGATAATACTGAGAGGAACCAGGTGTGTTCCCAGTCCTGTCCCAAACTTTAGTATTACAGGAAGTGAGAGGTGGTGGATGGTAGGTTTAAAGCAGACTAAACAGAAACCATTAGAGAGGTAAAGTAGAACCAAAGATGGAAAGAATCAAGAAAACTAAGAGAAAGAGTTTGAAGAAAAGGGTAGAGGTCAAAAATATAAAATCTATAAAATCATCCTTTTTTTTAAGAAAGAAAAGACCACATAAGGTAAATTGGCTTTAACCATTAGGAAATAGCAACAGCAGTTTCCAGTTGCTAAGAATGCAGGAAATTCCTGACTATAATGCATCTCTTCCGTATTTGTTTATTGTGCAATTTTTTTAAGCTTAAATCCACTGTTGAATACAAATGGATAATATATAATATCAATGCATTCAGATACATTAGCTAACTAACAATTATATATTTATGACATTTAATCACAAGTCCTATGTCGGGGGGAGTGAAGACAAACAAATACATTAGTGGGAGAAGAAATGGCTCCAAATGCTGACAATTTGTTTTTGAATCCAGCATATTTGGAAAACGTTTTAAATATCAACTAAACAATTTCCTTTCATAAAAAAGAATCATGCTGTTTTGAAGAAACTAAGAATAAAACATCACTCTGATATGCTAAGGTTACGAAGTTCCCTCCAGAGCAGAGGAAACAAGAAGGTAGAAAAACTAAAAAGCTAGTTTAAAATGAATTCACATTTGTAAAGTTTCAGAAACTGGTAGAATAACTTTTTTAAAAAACAACATTTTAAAATGGACTTTTGAAAAAGATCAGTAAAGAAAGTCAACCTCATCTGTGCCATTCTTTTTGACATCCTTTATTATGAATTTTATTATTTAAATACTTTATATTGGTAGGTGTTTCAGACATTACATCATTGATGCAAAACATTCATAAAATTAAATATTTACAGAGAGAGACTTTGTGTGTGTGTGTGTGTGTGTGTGTTCTTTTTGCTGAGATATAAAATGAGGTCCAAGGCAGACATAGAACTAATTGCAGAGTAATTGGGAATCAGATTATGCGTTTTATAAAACCTAGTAAGTAAACTAGGTATTTAGTAATTATATAGGCCAGATTAAGAAGAGAGGGTGCAGGAGAAAATATAGAAGATTTAAGAATTATAACATATTAAAATGAAGAGAAGACCTTCTGACACCATTGTGAAACCATTCGGAAAAATAAAACAATATAAATTTGTAATGCTACAGGAAGACTTTGGCTAAATATTGTAACAAAAACTAAGCATGTATACGTTTTGGAAAGAAAGAGAAAGGAAGAAAGGAAGAAGGGGGAAGGAGAGAGGAAGGAAGGAAGGAAAGAAGGACGGAAGGAAGGAAGGAAAGAAAGAAAGGAAGCAAGGAGGGAGGAAGGGAGGGAGGGAGGGAAGGAAGGAAGGGAGAGAGACAGGGAGAGAGAGATGTTAGTTTCTGTTCATTGGTTCTGTTTAAAATGATTTCATTTTTTCAATAGGTTCTAATCTCTCCTCATACAGATGCTTCACTGAACACCTTGGGCAATCCATATTTCTGGAGTTTGCCAAGATGAACAAGATAATGATAGAGGGAGGAGAGCTCTTTCCCCTCTAAATCGTTAATTCCCTGTTAACATTCTAACTACAAGATTCTGCATGATCAATTGATTAAAGTGAGCCCTTCACCAACTAAAAAGATAATCACGTGTGTAGGGGGGAACCCAGCATGAATAAATAAATTCTCTCCTGAGGATAAATGGTTACTGGGGTGCCTAAGGCATACAAGATGCTGAATTCAGAACTTTTAAAGCCTCTGCTGAGTTAATCAGGGACTACTTCTATAGGAATAGTTTTATTAATGAAGCACTCACTAAATGCTTTCTGCTTAGGTGATTTGTACGTTGCACATTAGTTTTGAACATTTAATATATAAAAATACTTTTGGAAACAGATTAACTTAAAGTTTCCATAAAGCATTGGAATCAAGTTAAATACATTTAAGTAATAATAATATTTATATCCCACTTTCCAAACAGAATAAGAGGTAGGCCTCAAATTTTTCAAACTTTCTCCCTTTCCTTTCAATTAACATTTTTAAGCTGTATTATTGACTATTTTTACATGATTTTAAGAGTATCCCATTTAATATCTATTTCAATAATTATACTACTATAATATTCTGAGAGTAAAAGTATTACACTCAGAAACAAAAATTATATAGATTGGAGAAAAATAGTGACTTTTCTTTATTGTCTACTTTGGCTAACCAAGTTAGAAGTCAATTTCAAAATATAGTGTATTTGGGGAAACAACCATGCCTTAACATTGGTTGGATATCTTGCATAAGATCAGGTTCTCTGGTAGCAAACTGCTGTATTTTAAAACTATGTGTTTCAATCATGTACTTAATAAAGGGTGAGTTCATAATTCAGTCTAACAGATCTCACATATTCTCATTTTTGTGAGTCACTAACATAAGGCTACTTTGTGCCCATTAAATAGAAGAACTATCGGCATTTCCTCAGTGTTAATATTGGAATATTGACCTGGGTCATTCAACAGCATTTCATCACTGTTTTGCAATCAGTATGGCTGTTGGCTTCAGTGTCTGAGCAAAGCAAAACAAAAACTTACAACCTTGTTGTTTAATTTGTAACTATTCCCAAAACATTACAGAGATAGCAACATATATTTACAATATTTCGTTTTTAAAAGGTATGAAAAGTAAAATATGATATTAGTCTTTCTGAACTGCTAGAACCAAGAAAATGCACAAACCAGGAAAATAAATGAAACCCCTAGATTCATATGGTGTGTATACTATATATCTTTTGTAAGGAATTTTGTTCTAAAGAATATGTTGATGTAAACAATCTGTTTCCCAAGCTGTTCACCTGGAGAATCATGGCTCCAGGCACAAATAAATGGATAAATGCTTATTTTATCAACCACTGTAAGTGAGGAGCTAAGAATGCAGGCATATATACTTCTAATCACAGTAAGTTTTTATTGAAATGTAATTTAACTAAAACTTCTCTTTTTGTGTACTATATATTTTCCAGACTAATTGAAAGAATCTGAATTACTGGGTAGTATTAATAATAATTTGCTTATAATTTTAGAGTTTACAATATATTTTAAATTATATTATTGATGCATTGCTTCATTTACAGCTATTACTCTAAAATGTTATTTGGTTAAGTTTCTAGAATATATTATTTTTATCTTAAATAGAAATTTATTATAAAAAAACTATTAATTGATTATTAAGACCTCATTCTAATTTCACATAGTAAAATTGTCTCTTCTTCCTAAAAAAATAGCATAACTGCCCATTCAAAGGCTCATATTGTAGTGATCATGTATCCATCTCAAATAACAAAGCTAACAGTTTATATCTGAAATGTAATGAGGTAATAGGAAGTTAAAGTAAATTTTAACATCATTAAGATTGGGAAGACTGAGATGTTCATAGAAATAAAAAGGAGAAGTCCCAGAAGTGTGCAAGCCTAGAACAACTGCCTCATTCTAGGTCCTAGCCTCACTGTCATGGCAGACTCAGAAAACCCCAGGCTAAGAAGCCATCAACCACTCCTCAGTTACACTATAGACCCTACTGTGTGAGCAAAGCATCTTGAAATCAACAGAATGCATTTATATATGTAACATACTAAAGAAGACATCTGTATTTAACATGTTTGCATAAGCTTGAGATTCACTGTCTGGACCAAGCCTGTCAATTATAACTTATTTTGGAAGCATTCTATAGCTGCATTGTCAAACATGGTAAGTACTAGCAGCATGGGCTACTGAGTGCTTGAGATGTGACTGTGGAGCTATCTTTATTCATGTTATTTGCAGAACTTCAGTGACCTTGTTCACTTACTGGCTAGAAGTCATGAACAAGAATCAGCAGAAACTAAAAACTGTAGAATCTGACCTGAAAATTCTATATATATGAGAGTTATAAAATACAGAAGATAGAATTAGTATGCTTAGTTTTTAAAGTAAAAATGGAGATTAAATATATGAAGAAAAATTAAGATATCTGAAAATGTACTAAATTTCTATCAATAAAAACTATTAAGTAGAAATTTGTATTGCAGCTGGGCACAGTGGCTCATGCCTGTAATCCCAGCATTTTGGGAGACCAAGGTGTGTGGAACAACTGAGGTCAGGAATTCAAGAGCAGCCTGGCCAACACGGTGTAACTCTGTCTCTACTAAAACTACAAAATTAACCAGGTGTGGTGGCACACGCCTGTAGTCCCAGCTACTCAGAAGGCTGACAAAGGAGAATTGCTTGAGCCCGGGAGGTGGAGACTTTACCCTCAGAAAACTAACACAGGTACAGAAAACCAAACATCACATGTTCTCACTTATAAGTGGGAGCTGAACAATGAGAACACATGACACAGGGAGGGGAACAACACACATTGGGGCCTGTTTTGGGGTTGGGGGGAAGGAGAACATCAGGATATATAGCTAATGCATGTGGTGCTTAATATTTAGGTGATGGGTTGATAGGTGCAGCAAACCAACATGGTACATTTTTACCTGTGTGACAAAACTGCATGTCCTCCACATATATAGTGGAACTTAAAATTAAGTTAATTTTTTTGAAGATATCAAAGAGCCTAAATAAATGAAAATATACATCATGTTCTTGAACGTATCTGCAACTTACAAGAAGTGCTATTCCAATCTAATTCTTATTAGGGTTTGTGTGTATGTGTGTCTGTGTTTATACACCAATAATAAACTACCTATAAAGGAAATTAAGAAAAACAATTACATTTACAATAGCCTGAAAATGAATAAAATATATAGCAATAAACTTAACAAAGGAGGTAAAATACTTCTACACTGAAAACATTAAAACACTGATGAGGAAAATTATAATGAACATGGATAAATAAAAGGACAGTTCATGTCCATGAGTTGAAAGAATTAATATTATTGAATAATACTACTCACAGTGATCTACAGGATTCAATGCAATCCCTATCAAAATCCCACTGACATTTCTTACAGAAAAAAAAATCCTATATAGAACTGCAAAATCCTTGATAGCCAAAAAAATTTGGGTAAAAACAAAGCTGAGAGTATCAACACATTGTGATTTCAAAATGTATTGCAAAACTGCAGTAATTAAAATATGGTACTGTCATAATAACAGACATAGACAAATGGAACAGAATAGAGAGCCCAGAAATAAACTGATGCATGTATGGGTAATTGATCTTTAACAAGAGTGTAAAGAATAATGAAGAAAGAACAGTCTCTTCAATAAAGGGTGTTGGGAAAACTGGATATTCCCATGGAAAGAAAGGAAAGAAATTGGACCCCTTTCTTACATCATACACAAAACTCAACTTAAAACAGATTAAAGGTATAAACCTAAGACCTGAAGTCATAAAAGTCCTTAAGAAAACATAAGGAAAACTGCTTGACATTATTCACAATAATTTATTGGATGTAACCCAAAAACACAGGCAACAAAAGCAAAAATAGACAAGATCTTAAACTCAGAAATTTCTGTGCAACTAAAGAATTATTGACAAAATGTAAAACTAACCAACTAAATGGGAGAAAATATTTGTAAGCCATATATCTTACAAAGGGTTAATATCAAAATATACATCAAACCCTTACAAATCAATAACAAAAAAAAAACCCTAGATTTTAAAAATGAGCAAAGGAACCGAATAGACATTTCTCTAATGAAGACAACATATGGCCAACAGGGATATGGAAGGGTGGTCAATATCATGAAACATCAGGGAAATGCATATCAAAACTACAGTGAGACACCATCTCAAACCTTTAGGATGGCTATTATTCAATAAAATAAAATTAAATTAAAAACAGCAAATGTTGTCAAGGATGTGGGAAAGGGGAACTCTTTTACACTGTAGTTAGAAATGTAAATTAGTGCAGCCACTATGGAAAACAATATGAAAGCTCTTAAAAAAATTAAAATAGAACTATTGTATGATACAAAAATCCCACAACTGGGTAGATATACAAAGGAATTAAAATTGGAATCTCAAAGGATATGTTTTCTCATGCTAATTGCAGCAATAGTCACAATAGCCAAGATATGGAAGCGACCTAAATGTCTATCTACAGATGACTGGATAAAGAAATTGTGTTACATGCATACAATGGAATATAATTCCACTTAATACAAGACAAAAAGCTTGCTTTTTGTGACAACATAGACAAATCTGTAGGACATTATGCTAAGTGAAATAAGTCAGGGGCATAAGGACAAGTACCACACAATACTACTTGGATAAGGAATCTAAGATGGCTAAACTTATAGAAATAGAGTAGGATGGAGATTATCAGGATCTGCGAGGAAGGGAAAATGGCAGGTGTTGATGAAGGGGTTTAAAGTTTCAATATGCAAGATAATAAGTTCTGGAGACCTAATACACAGCATGGTGTCTGTAGTTAACAATAACTATATTGTATACTTAAAAGTGTGCTAACAGAGTTCTTACACTAAGTGTTCCTAATAATAAAAGCAAGAAGAGACAAACTAAAAAGAGTGGTAAGAAGCTTTCGGCAGCGATGTATATGTTTATTCCATAGATTGTGGTGATGGCATCATGAGTGTGTATCTATTTTCAAACTCATCAAGTTGTATACATTAAATATATACAGCTTTTTTATGTTAATCATAACCTCTTACATTGGTTTACAAAAATTACTGGGTGTTTATTTTCGAATTTCTTTCAAAGATTTACTTCTGCAATATTTTGGATCCCTAACTTATCCTTGAATTTCTTAATGAAGAAGCAATAATACACATCTTACTTTTAAACATTTAAACTCATCTTCTGTGATAAAGGGCTTTAAATAATATTTATTTTTATGTTTTTCAAAGTTACACAACAACAAAAAAAAGAAATGAGAAAAACTTGCAAGATTTCTGCTCAGCAACAAAATTTTTTTAAACTTACAATTTGAAATTCATAAAAATACGATAAATTCTGGGTTAGTTTTCACTGACTGATTCATTAATTATCTACTGTGTCATTATGCTAGCAAGCATATTATGTATTTAAAAGTTCTCTTCACACCAACATATGTTCATTGTGTGCAGTTTCTGTAAAAGCCAGTTTTTATAATAATCATTTGGTCTAAATCAAGAGGATAATTATCTTCATAATCAAAGGAGAACTCTAAACGTATTAAATCTGAAGTAACCATTCTGTAAATGTCAGTTAAAATGCTGGTGAATTGTATGAATATTAATAAAAGTTCTTTGAAGTATGTTAGGGTCAAATATGGCTCTAATTAACTCAATGTCTTTTCTTTTCAATAAGTATTTAAAAACCTTAAAGATCAAATAATTCTAATGTTCTTAAAAAGAAATCAGACAGCAAAACCCAATTAGATTTGTTGTCCAAATGTAGACAATGCCATTATCTCATTTTCTCTCCCAATTAATTCCAAGAGAGTATACAATAATGTCTTCTATTAACTGTGGGATGTAGAGGGTAACAAACTACAAATAAGTTTTAGTTAAATTTATATTATACCAAGGTCTGTATATAATGTGCTTTGTATCCTAAGAAGCTGTAAGCAAATTCTTACCTATTATTATATGATAATAAAGTTCTCTGACAAATAAACCTAAGTATGTACCTCTGATAATTCATTTAAAATAAATCGATATATTCTCACCATCTTTATGAAAAATCATAGGATAGAACGTTCCAAGTGAGAAAATGTAAGTTGCTATTCTTAAACTAATTACAAATGATTTTTTGGCCATTGATAAAAGTTTTAAATTACTCTAAGGAAGAAAAAGTCTCAGTGAATGCCTTTTATCAATAGACACTTTAAAAGCTAATAAATCTACTTATGCTCATTACAACTTCAGAAATTATATATATATATATATATTTAAATTGGTGAACTTTCTGGAGGAAAACAATCAGATAAAGAAGGAGATGTGTGCAGGCTAGTGCATTAAATCAGGCTTTTCTCATTCCTGTCAATATTTGACCACCCTCCCACGACCACTGCCTTCATTCTGCAAGTCACTCCTTCTAACAACACGTTACTGTGAATCCATATTAAGGAAATACTGAAAATCAGAGATAAAAGCTATGAATTAAATGAATGGCATCAGAAGAATGTTGCTTAATTGTTTACTCCAAGAAAGTATCATTTATGTTATGTTACTGTTGAGTTACATGAAGGTGAGCACATTTGCATATGTTTGTATAGCAGACGTTTATTAATTTCTCAGTGTCCCTTGCACATTAGCACTATTAAGATGCCCACGTAGGCGGGGCGCAGTGACTCACACCTGTAATTCCAGCGCTTTGGGAGGCCAAGGCAGGTGGGTCACCTGAGGTCAGGAATTCGAGATCAGCCTGACCAATATGGTGAAACCCCTGTCTCTACTAAAAATACAAAAATTAGCCAGGTCTGGTGGCATGCACCTGTAGTCCCAGCTACTCAAGTGGCTGAGGCAGGAGAATTGCTTCAACCTGGGGGTGGGGAGGTTGCAGTGAGCTGAGACTGTGCCACTGCACTCCAGCCTGGGTGACAGAGCGACACTCCATCTCAAAAAAGAAAAAAAAAAAAGAATAAAAAAGATGCCCACACTACTTTTTTTTTTTTTTCCATTATTCTTTGACTCCACCATTTTACATTTCTTACATAAGGTCATTCTTTCCGGTCTCAGGGAAGATAGGGTTTTGGGCATGGTTTGATAGAGTGAATGACTTACTCAAGTAAATATGTCACAATTTTGTGAGTATATATTTTTCATTCTGAAAGATGTTAATTTGCTATCACCATAACTGTTTGATTCTATGTTAATAAGGAAAATAAATGTGGTGATAAAGTTACCAGT
This sequence comes from Symphalangus syndactylus, assembly GCF_028878055.3. NCBI lineage: Eukaryota > Metazoa > Chordata > Mammalia > Primates > Hylobatidae > Symphalangus > Symphalangus syndactylus. The sequence goes on along the minus strand of NC_072423.2, from coordinate 18,399,945 downwards.
ATAGCAAAACAGCTAAGAGCTCTGATGTGACTAAGCTCAAAGTGTGTCAATATCATTTTCTTTAAAGTCACGTCATCTTTAAAATGTGGAAAAATAATATTTTTCTTAAAGGTTTTTTGAGAATTAAAAGGATATGTTATGCAGATGCTTAGAATATTGTCTGACACATAGCTTGTATTTTGAAAAACTTATAATTTATAATTATTCACTTGAGATTTTTAAAGAAATATATTTGTGAATCAACACCACAATATTTTTATTTGAAGCACAGAAATATTCTTTGTCTATAGTCAACTAAAAGTCTACTTTCGTTATCATTTTTGGGTTTCTAAAGTTTTGAGAAGGCAGATCAATACCAAATCCAATAGATGTTATATGAATTATCAAATGATGAGAATCAAACTGTAATGACTTAAAGTTTAAAAAATGTATTTTTTCCTATAGGCACAGTGTGTGACTTGTTTTTCTTTCACACAGAAGTGGTTTTCATTAATATTGAAACACACAAAAATTTCATGGTTACCTCAAGCTCTCTGGCCTTTTGGTTTAGTTTAGCAAATCAATTTCCCACAGAAGCCAACCGACCATGCTATATCTCAATGTCATATCTCTCAAATCTGTAAAGTAATTCTTAGTATCAAAATAATTAAAATGATTATTTTCACTAACAAGGAGAAAATATTATAATTTGGTTTTGCACATACAATTCCTTTATTGTTATTATTTGGAAAACATGTAGACTCAAGTCAAGATAAAATTACTTTTATTCTAATAAAATGCAAAAAGGCTGATAGAATACATTACAGTAAGAGAAGCTAGAGTAGAAAAACAATACATTAAAGAATAAAGTTTTAATTTAACTTTATTTTTTCTATCAAAAAAGGGCAGAAAATCAGATTGTTTCAATTTTTTTTCAAACTGCAGGTTTTAATCTACTAATGGGGTAAAATAAATATAATGGATCTCACTAGAACATATATAACAAAAGAAACACAAATAAGCCAAAATAAAATGAAAAATATCAGAGAGCATCATAAGGTTTTATGAGAATCTTGTCTCAGTTTGTGTGTGTGTCGTGTGTCTGTGTATGCCTGTTTATGTCTCTATGTGCCTGTCTGCGTATGCATACTGAATCATGAGAGAAAATGTGTTTCTTATTGTATCTCATTATCAAAAATATTCTTAAAATCCTAAACTGTAGGAAGCAGTTGAAAAACCAGGCTACAAAGTGTAACGGAGAAGTATAAACATGGAAGTTGTCAATAACTGCTCTATTGGTGTCAGATTATATTATAATTTCTCAAGATAAACTTTTGAGGGCAATTTGAGACACTGAATTTTCACTCTAAATCATAAAATAGAGCATGTGATAGATTATTCTTACTCTTTTTAAGTTCCCTTTTTGAGCAAAACAAAATAGCTTCAAATTAGTTTCAGACTACTAATAGAATACTCAGTCACACAATGATTTTGACAATGCAGCTGGCTTGATAGTCAGTAGATAGTGATTATTAAGGTAGCCAGGATCAGTTTTATTCAAAGCTTCTGTAGGAAGAAGCTTGGAAAAGTACAAAAGCTTTAAGTACAGATCACCTAGGCACGCATAATGGAGATGAAGTTGGTAAAGTCATGCTCACTAGAGTTAAAATTAGTTGTAAAACAAAAGGTAAATCCCAGCACATGGAAAAAAATACTCTATAGGCACAAATTAGATATAATATGACAACAGTTGTAAAATTTTTAAAGTGAAAATGATTTCATCTTTTTGATGCATAATATGTACACATATATAGCCATATTAACAATGCAATATAAAATATTTCCTGAATATGAACATTCTTTTTCTTTGCAAATTTACAATTATGTGGGGGCATAGAAAATTTAGGCCACAGAGGATTTATTTTTCTAATGTCTGTGGCTTTGATGATAATTAGTATGCTACTGTGCTGCCTTATCTTCCAGTGAACACAAACTCCAGCCTACCTTCCATTAGAAGTTTCACCCTTTTCACTACTATTCAGGATGCCCTTTCAACATCTCTGTCGATCCCCCTGGTTCTTTAAATTATTATGTACATTAATTATTCTTCATTTTCTGCTAGAGAACTTTCACTAATAGATGATCAGTTCCTTGAGGTTAGGTTACTGTCATAATGATCTTTGTGCCTGGTATAATGCCCTGAACATACTTGATAATCTCTTTCTCTCTCTGTCTCTGTGTGTGTGTGTGTGTGTGTGTGTCTGTGTGTACACGAGAATGAATGAATGGATAAATGAGTGAATGAGTGAAATAAATGAGTAATATAGGAGCAGGCCTATGAACTTGACTTTTTGAAAAGTGTTTATCATTTAATTCTTGCAGTTAGAACAAGTAATTTGAGTCATCTTTTGAAACCCTCTTGAATGGTAAATTGATGCAAAATGTCTGTCAACTCTTCAACAATAATTTGAGGAATTTCACCGTGCTCAATACAGGATGCTGGGCTGCTTCTTACTGTGGGCACTGATGTCAATGAATTCCATGTGATTTACCTATGGAACCAGGTTTGACCTGGCTGACCAACATGATTTTCACATTCTGTTGTCTTTCTGTAACATTCTAAGCCTTGACATAAATAAATCAAAGAGAATTTTGACATTCATTTGGTAAATTACCTTAAAAACAGATATTGAATGTTTTCATAGTAATGCAATGATGCTGCAAAGTCACTATATCAACACATAGAACAGAAATGTCTGCTATGTTCTCATGCATTTCTGAAAAACTGATTTCTAAATGAATATTTTACATTGCATACGTAGAGTTGGTTCCTAGGAAAGGATTCAAAAAACATTTTAATTATATTGAAAAGTTCTTGAACACTATTTTGTCAGGTTTAGCTCCATTTACATCTTTTGTATGCCTCATATTCTAACAACACCATGTTACATACAGTTTATGTTTAACTCCTTTATCTTGGAATACCATCTTCCATTCTTAATTACTTAGCACTTCCCACATTCATGTTTCAAAGGTTGGTAAAAATTATAGTTTCTACATATCTTTCCTTGAAACTTTCCTTCCTGTTCAAATTAATTGAACCTAATCAGTATATCTTTAGCACTAAAAGTATTTTAAAAATACCATAGTTAAATATATTTTAGTTCTGGAAAATTAGTTATTTCTCTTTTGTTTTGTGTGTATAATATCTCAATATAAGAGTTTTACATAATTCTTCTCTCCTATGGGGAAAAGAAAGAACAGTTTCATTGCTTTAATAAATTCGAAATGCCTGTGCAAGTTAAAAGAGAAGTAGGAATAATTACTTTACCATTAAAAACAAATTCAACCTTTCACAAAGTCAGAATACAGAGAAAAGATTATTACAGCCTAGGGTATAGATAGTTAGGCTTATCTGATAAATCAGCATTATTATAGTTTGGAGAGGAAAAGAACTTTGAATGGTGTAGAGAATTTTTTAATTAAGTCTTTTAATTATTCTTAAAATAGAAAATGAAAGGTTATAGCTTCTTTCACACTACCTTGGAGTGAGATTTTTATCAGTTCTCCAAGCTAAGCAGAATCAAATTTGTTCATTAATTTCCTGGGAACTGACCAAAAAAAGGTTGCTTGTATAACCAGCAATGTAATTGATAGCAGATACTTTTTCTGCTGAGTCAGTCTTCATATTTTAGTGAAGAATTCTGATCCCATTGTCTTTAAAAGAAAATTTCATATTGGCTTAAGCATAGCATATTTCTATGAGATCTTTCTGAAGTGGTTTACTACAATGTTAAGTAACTTGGTTAAGTTTCATCAGCATATTACATTGGCAGTCTACTAATTGTTTATGAAATCTTGCAGAACAGCACAATTTAAGGAAGTTTTTTTCATTAAAGCAAAAAGTTTCATTTATGCAGGAGGTCTTTATTAATTGTCTCAAGAAAATTGGCATGTGAAACCCTCTTAAATATGTAACTTAAACTGTATCCAAAAGGTTCAAGTAATAGTGGAAAGGTTGCTTCTTATTATACCTCATATAATAAAAATAATGGGAGCAGGACAAAATGCTAAATATTGGTATTAGTCTGTTGTCTTGCTGCTCATAAAGACATACCCAAAACTTGGCAATTTAAAACAGAAGAGGTTTAACTGGACTTACAGTTCCATAAGCCTCAGAATCATGGCAGAAAGCAAGGAGGAGCAAGTCATGTCTTTATGTGGATGGCAGAAAGCAAAGAGAGAGCTTGTGCAGGGAAACTCCCATTTCTCAAAACCATCAGATCTTTTAAGACTTATTCACCATCATGAGAACAGCACAAGGAAGACCTGCCCCTATGATTCAATTACCTCCCACCAGGTCCCTCCCACAACACATAGGAATTCAAGATGAGATTTGGGTGGGGACACAGCCAAACCATATCAGTGTTTAGGCACATAAAGCCAAAAGAAAACTTTTTGTTTCTCCCTTCTGCACATGGATTGGAGTCATGTGACAAAAAAATAAGTCAATGTCACATAGGCCAAAGGGTTATAAACCACTTACAAGCCTAGCTAATAAAGTTCTTTTGTAAAATTACTTAGCTCACTCTTCCCCTAATACAGCAATCCTGGAGGCCAAGTGCTTATGATTGTCAAACGGCAAGATAAAGGGGGGGCTCCTGATCCACATCAATTTGAGTAATCAATGGAAAGTACATACTGCATTAAGCCACTGAGATTTCAGGATTTATTCACTACCACAGCATAGTCTAGCCAATTTAACTAATATAGTAAATTCATTTTTATTAATATTAAAAATTAGATTATATTAAAAACTGTGCTAATTATTCAAATGGAAAAAGTAGCAATAAATTCTATAGTAGTTACTCTAAATTTTCTAAATAAATTATATGATAGCATAATTCATATCCTTCAAGTTTTGCCTTTACTACATAATCCTAAGGAGCATAACTTTTACAAACGTATTGGAAAATTTCATCATTTTCAGAAGGACCTCAAACTTCAGCCATCAAATATTTCATTTTAATTTGCACATGATAGTGCCATAGTCTTTTATAATTATCTTTCTTTGCATGTTACTCATTGTAACTCTGCTAGATCTGGAAACACCAATGACTTTGCTTGTGGTGCAAGCAGTTCCCCAGCATCACTTCCCTGATTTCTTGATTCACTTCTTAATGGCTGCTTCATTTTACCATAACTTAGGCTTGCATACTATGAGAATTGGATTTTAGAAAAGACCTGATGACAGCAATAGATAGACAAATACAAATGCAGTTACATATAAAGGGTGAGAGGAGAAGACTGGGAACTCGTTTTATTATTATTATTTTAAATTTTATTTCTTATTGGGAACTTGTCTTATAATTGTATTGTTTATAAATGAATATATTCTTGATATGGGTGTTTCTTCACTAGATAACTTCATAAATATCAAGACTCAATTAAAGCTTGGAAACAGCAAGAGACAGTCAAAGAACTGTGAAAGGGAGAACGTGAAAGGTAAACCAGTTAGGGAGCCCAGGACAGGAGGATCAATGAAGCGGCAGTTCATCCTACAACCCCCTCCTCCGCAGTGTGCAGAAGAAGGGGATCCAGGTAGTCTCAAATAGAAAGGAAGAAATAGAAATAATAGAAATATAATAAAAGCAGGAAGTTTTAAATAAAAAGAAATGATAAGTTAGAAATCCCAGAAGGTCAGGAAGGAAAAAATAAACTGGAAACAGTTTTAAATATGGTAAATTTTAAAAATCCTATCCTTACATCAGGTATTTTCTTAATCATGTATGATGACGGAAATACAAATTATAAGACCATCTAAACTCAAGACAATTCTAATTTAGAAGTGAAGATGGTAAAGGGGTCTAAATGGAAGTAAATTTTCCACATTTCACTCAAAGTGAAAAAATATTAACACAAGTAGACTCTCCAAAGTCATGTGTATACTGTAATTTGCAATGATCAGACCCAAGACTAGGAAAACTCTTAAAAGTAATACCATAAATACATTACAAATTAAAACATTATAAGCTGGGTGCAGAGGTGGTACGTAAAGTCCCAGCAGTACTAGGGAGGCTGAGGTGAGAGGATCACTTGAACCCAGAAGTTCAATCCAGCCTGGGCAACAGAGCGAGATCTTGTCTCAATAAATAAATAAATAAATAAATAACACCATAACATAACACAAATAAGATAATATCCTTAAAAAATGTGCAAGTGACTCCCAAAAAGGAATGAAAACAGAAAAATGACACGCAGAGAAAAAAAATACAAATCAAATAATTTGGCAGACTTACCCTAGAAGAAAACCCAGGCAATACCATTCAGGACATAGGCATGGGCAAGGACTTCATGTCTAAAACACCAAAAGCAATGGCAACAAAAGCCAAAACTGACAAATGGGATCTAATTAAACTAAAGAGCTTCTGCACAGCAAAAGAAACTACCATCAGAGTGAACAGGCAACCTACAGAATGGGAGAAAATTTTTGCAACCTACTCATCTGTCAAAGGGCTAATATCCAGAATCTACAATGAACTCAAACAAATTTACAAGAAAAAAACAAACAACCCCATCAAAAAGTGGGTGAAGGACATGAACAGACACTTCTCAAAAGAAGACATTTATGCAGCCAAAAAACACATGAAAAAATGCTCATCATCACTGGCCATCAGAGAAATGCAAATCAAAACCACAATGAGATACCATCTCACACCAGTTAGAATGGCCATCATTAAAAAGTCAGGAAACAACAGGTGCTGGAGAGGATGTGGAGAAATAGGAACACGTTTACACTATTGGTGGGACTGTAAACTAGTTCGACCATTGTGGAAGTCAGTGTGGCGATTCCTCAGGGATCTAGAACTAGAAATACCATTTGACCCAGCCATCCCATTACTGGGTATATACCCAAAGGACTATAAATCATGCTGCTATAAAGACACATGCACACATATGTTTATTGTGGCACTATTCACAATAGCAAAGACTTGGAACCAACCCAAATGTCCAACAACGATAGACTGGATTAAGAAAATGTGGCACATATACACCATGGAATACTATGCAGCCATAAAAAATGATGAGTTCATGTCCTTTGTAGGGATGAAACTGGAAACCATCATTCTCAGTAAACTATCGCAAGGACAAAAAACCAAACACCGCATGTTTGCACTCATAGGTGGGAACTGAACAATGAGAACACATGGACACAGGAAGGGGAACATCACACTCCAGCGACTGTTGTGGGGTGGGGGGAGGGGGGAGGCACAGCATTAGGAGATATATCTAATGCTAAATGACGAGTTAATGGGTGCAGCACACCAACATGGCACATGGATACTTATGTAACAAACCTGCACATTGTGCACATGTACCCTAAAACTTAAAGTATAATAATAATTTAAAAAAGAAAAAAAAATTTAAAAAATATTAATTTGGCAGACTTAAGCACCAACATATTAAAAATTACTTTAAATGTGTATTTTCTAAGTATTTCAACTAAAAGACAGTGATGAAAACAGTAGGTAAAAAACAAAAGCAAGGAAAAAAAAATGACCCAAGTATATGCTATTTACAAGAAACTTACTTCAACTTTAGTACATAGGCAGCTTCAAAGTAAAACTCAAAAATATATACCATAAAAATTTAATTTTTTAAAAAAAACAGAAACTGTTATATTTCTAGCAGAGAAAGTAGACTTCAGAGAAATGAATCTATTAGACATAGGGAGACGTTAGATAATGATAAAAGATCAATCCACCAGGAAGACATAACTATTATAAATGTATATGCATGAAAAACAGAGCTTCAACATACTTGAAGCAAAAACTGGTAGAATTTTAAAAAATAGACAAATACACAATTATACATGGCAAATTTAACACCCCTGTCTCAGCAACTCATGCAACATGTAAGTGTATGGATGTGAACAACACAATGAACAACAGAATCTAATTGATACCCTTAGAATACCCTCGTAAATGGTAGAATGTACAATTTTTCAAGCACTTATAAGATATAAATAGATCATATTTTGGGTCTTGAAACAAACCTCAACTAGTTTAAAATAATTGAAATCATGTGCACTATGTTGTCTGACCATAATGGAAGCAAAATAGAAAGTAAAAATAGAAAGCAAAAACAAAAAGACAGAAGGACAATGTCGAACTATATGGAAATTCAAAAATCCACTTCTAAATTATTCATAGTTCAAAGATAAAGTATTACATGAAATTAAAAAATACATAGAACTAAATTAAAATAAAAAATATATAACACACAATATAGAGGGCACAGCTAAAGCAGCACAGAGAGGAAAAATTATAATAGTAAATCATTATGTTAAGAAAGAGAAAAAAAGTCTCAAATAAATAATCCAAGCTTCTAATTTAAGGAAGTAGAAATAAAGAGCAACACAAACACAAAGAGAAAAATCAAGGAATTACTAATGATAAGAATATAAATTAATGGGCCAGGCACAGTGGCTCACGCCTGTAATTCCAGCACTTTGGGAGGACAAGGTGGGCAGATCACAAGGTCAGGAGATCGAGACCATCCTGGCTAACGTGGTGAAACCCCGTCTCTACTAAAAATACAAAAAATTAGCCGGGCGTGGTGGCGGGTGCCTGTAGTCCCAGCTACTCGGGAGGCTGAGGCAGGAGAATGGCGCAAACCTGGGAGGCGGAGCTTGCAGTGAGCTGAGATTGTGCCACTGCACTCCAGCCTGGGGGACAGAGGGAGACTCCGTCTCAAACAAATGAAAAAAAGAAATTAATAAGAAATTAAAACAGAAAAATGACAGAGAAATCAATAAATCAAAATACTGATCCTTTGAAATAATTTCCAAAATGTATAAGCCTCTAGCAAGACTGATGAGATAAAAAGGCAGAAGAAACCAGTCACCAATACCAGGAGTTAAATAGTTCCTATCACAGCAGATCTTGCAGCCATTAAAAAAGATGATAAGGAATACTTCGAATAACTTTACACTCATAAAATCTAACAATTTTGAAAATACCACTCAGCAATAAACAGAAATGAATTTGGATGTGATAACCACATGCGAGATTCTGTTGAATGAAAGAAAGCCATTCCCAAAGAGTTACATTCTGCTTGATTCCATTTATCTAACATTTTTGAAGTGATGCATTTGTGGAATTGGAGAACAGATAAGTGGTTGCTAGCATTTAGGGACAGAGTTAAGAGAATAGAGAGAGGGAGAGGTGGCTATAAAAGGGCAACCTGAGGGATCCTTATAATTATAGAAATGTTCTGTATTTTGACTGTATTAATTTTAATATTCTCATTGTGATATTATAATATGATTTTGCAAAAAATCTTACCACTGGGAGAAATTAGACTAGATCTCTTTATGTTCTTTCTTACAATTGCATGTGAATCTACAAGTATTTGTAAACAAAAACTCAATTTTAAAATATGACTTGTTGATTGATAAATTGAAATTCATTTATATTGGTTAGGCCATGAGTATAGAGACGCGGGGATTAACATGTGGGTATAATCATGTGATTTTATAGATCTCTATAAGTGCATTGGAGGTGTCCTGCTTTTATTAAGCACATCTTCTCTTTAACAGATGCAGATAAGTGGGAAAAAAAAGCCAGAATATTCTAGCAAAATAGTAATTAAACCAAGATTAGAAGTAACTGATGAGCAGCAGGGGTCATATGTAATAACCAGGTAATAAAAAGGGATTTAACAGTATTGTAAGATGCTAGACTAGCTGAAAGTCCTGAAAAAAGGGTGGTCAGTGAATAAATTATCCTGTATTTATGATATAATGATACAAATGTTCTGGATGGCATCAGTGACTCTAAGGAAATGCTAATAAGGTATAGTGAAGTAAGTAGTAGGCTCAGGTGAATATATTCTGCATGAGCTTTGGTGCACTTAATGTGAATGAGTTGGTCTAAACGATTACAGGGTGTAGAGATGACGTTAGTGTGGGTTAGTGTAGAAGAAGGGATATGCATAGTCTATAAATGGGTAACATGAGGGATCCTCGCTATGGTTAAATGTTTTGTATTATGACTGTATATACATTCATAATAAGAATATTTACCAATAACAGGATTGATATCAGAGGAGGAATTAGAAGTAGAAAAGAAGGGACAGAAAGGAACTGAATGAGATGCGAGTCCGTTGATCCTAGCTATAGCAACTGATTTGAAAGGTTTATCTGGTGAACATCTATAAAGTCATTCCTTCTATATTAATTCTGGTTTCTTAAGGGAGAAGACAGTTGTACTGCTTGATGAATGACAAGGAATCAATTCTTTGATACTGTTTGAATCAGGGCCCTGCAGTGACATCTCACTTGCTTACAGATTATTGACTAGACTCTAAGGAAGGCATTGGCAAATTATGGGAACCAAATTCAAGCCTCTGTGTGTTTGTGTAAATAAAGTTTTATTGGAACACATACTCCCTCATTTGCACATGTACTGTGTATGGCTAGCTTTGCACTCCAATGGCAGTGTTGAAGAGCTCCAATACAGACTACTTGGCTTGCAAAGCTGAAAAATATTTACTGTCTGGCCCTTTACAGAAAAAGTTGGCTTCCCCTACTCCACAGCTAAGACTCATGTCATTTAAAAATATTAGGAGATACTAAAAAATATTGTATATATCTAGGAGGTCATTTTTCCTGTGGAGTAAATGTTTCTGTGGCCAGTATTAAACTACATCAACAATTACTGTAGGAACAACTGTCCAGAAATCTTTTTTTCTGTGACATGTAATGAAATTCATTAGCTATAAAACCACTAACAATGTGATAACTTCAACTTGCCTTATTTGTACAGTGATATGGATTGGCTCTGTGTCCTCACCCAAATCTCATCTTGAATTGTACTCCCATAATCCCCGCATGTTGTGGGAGGGACTTGGTGGAAGATAATTGAATCATGGGGTGGTTTCCCTCACACAGTTCTCATGGCAGTAAATAAGTCTCACAAGGGCTGATGCTTTTATCAGGGGTTTCCCCTTTTTTGTCTTCCTCATTTTCTCTTTGCCTGCTGCCATCCACGTAAGATGGGACTTGCTCCACCTTGCCTCCCACAATGACTGTGAGGCCTCCTCAGCCACGTGGAACTGTAAGTCCAATTAAGCCTCTTTCTTTTGCAAATTGCCCAGTATCAGGTATGTCTTTATCAGCAGCATGAAAATGAACTAATACAATTTGTATCAGCAGAGTAGGTAGGGTGTTGCTGAAAAGATACCCGAAAATGTGGAAGCAACTTTGGAACTGGGTAACAGGCAGAGATTGAAACAGTTTGAAGAGCTCATAAGAAGACAGAAAAATGTGGGAAAGTTTGGAGCTTCCTAGAGACTTGTTGAATGGCTTTGAACAAAAGCCTGAGAGTGATATGGACAATAAGGTCCAGGCTGAGTTGGTCTCAGATAGAGATGAGGAGGAATTTGTTGAGAACTGGAGGAAAAGTGACTCTAGTCATGTTTTAGCAAAGAGACTGGTGGCATTTTGCCCCTGCCCTAGAGATTTGTAAAACTTTGAACTTGAGAGAGATGGTTTAGGATACCTACTGGAAGAAATTTCTAAGCAGCAAAGCATTCAAAAAGCGACTTGGGTGCTGTTAAAGGCATTCAGTTTTATAAAGGTAACAGAGCATAAAAGTTCAGAAAATTTGCCGCCTGACAATGCAATAGAAAATAAAAACCCATTTTCTGAGGAGAAATTCAAGCCAATTCCAGAAATTTGCATAAGTAAAGAGGAATCAAATGTTAACCCCCAAAACAATCGGGAAAATGTCTCCAGGGCATGTCAGAGGTCTTCACAGCAGCCCCTCCCATCACAGGCCCAGAGGCCCAGAAGAAATTGGTTTCGTAGGCCAGGCCCAGGGTCCCGTGCAGTGTGCAGCCTAGAGACTTGGTGCCCTGCATCCCAGCTGCTCCAGCTGTGGCTGAAAGGGTCCAATGTAGAGCTGGAGCAGTGGCTTCAGAGGGTGCCAGCCCCAAGCCTTGGCAGCTTCCATGTGGTGTTGAGCCTGAAAGTGCACAGAAGTCAAGAATTGGGGTTTGGGAACCTCTGCCTAGATTTCAGAGGATGTATGGAAACACCTGGATGTTCAGGCAGAAGTTTGCTGCAGGGGTGCAGCTCTCATGGAGAACCTCTGCTAGACAGTGGAGAAAGGAAATGTGGGGTTGGAGTCCCCACACAGAATCCCCACTGGGGCACTGACTAGTGGAGCTGTGAGAAGAGGCCACCATCTTCCAGACCCCAGAATGGTAGATCCACTGACAGCTTACACAGTGGGCCTGGAAAAGACACAGACACTCAATGCCAGCCCATCAAAGCAGCTGGGAGGGAGGCGGCACCCTGCAAAGTCACAGGGGTGGATCCCAAGACCACGATAATCCACCTCTTGCATCAGCATGACATGGATGTGAGACATGGAGTCAAAGGAGATCATTTTGGAGCTTTAAGATTTGACTGCCCCACTGGATTTTGGATTTTTATGGGCCCTGTAGCCCATAAAATGGCCAATTTCTCCCATTTGAAATGGCTGTATTTTCTGTACCCCCATTGTGCCTAGGAAATAACTAGTTTGCTTTTGATTTTCCTTGCCTTGATAGGTGGAAGGGACTTGCCTTGTCTCAGATGAGACTTTGGACTGCGGACTTTTGAGTTAATGCTGAAATAAGGCTTTAGGGGACTGTTGGGAAGGCATGATTGGTTATGAAATGTGAGGACATGAGATGTGACAGGGGCCAGGGACAGAACTACATGGTTCGACTCTGTGTCCCCACCCAAATCTCATCTTGAATTGTACTCCTATAATTCTCATGTGTTGTGGGAGGGACCCAGTAAGAGATAATCGAAACTTGGGGGCGGTTTCCTCCATACTATTCTCGTGGTAGTGAATAAGTCTCAGGCTATCTGACAGATTTATCAAGGGTTTCAACTTTTGCATCTTCATCTTCCTCATTCTCTCTTCACCTGCTGGCATCCACATAAGATGGGACTTGTTCCTCCTTGCCTTCTGCCATGATTGTGAGGCTTCCCCAGCCACGTGGAACTATAACTCCAGTTAAATTAAACCCCTTTCTTTTGTAAATTTCCCAATTTCAGGTGTGTCTTTATCAGCAGTGTAAAAACGGACTAATATATACAATACAGACTAACTGATCAGCATGGATATATGGCACACTGACCCTTTTCCACAGATAAGCTTGAAGCTAAATTACAGTGTAACAGTTTCATTGGATAGGCATTGAAGTACTTCACATTCTAAAATAAGTAACTTCTCGGTATCAGAAAAAGTTGACTGTTTCCAAATTTGTCTGATTTTCTGCTGAGTTAAACTTCATTAATTTTGTTCCTTAAATATTTTTAAAAGAAATTTTTGAGAATCTGAGTAATATGGAAACTATTGAGCTAAAGGGAATATTTTAAATGGCCTTTTTATTGTATAGAGGGGAAAAAAATCTTAATATACATCCAGGGAACATACAGAAAATAGAAGTAAGGTAATTAAAAGGTCATAATAATATCCAATTTTTGCTTTTACATTTTTAAGGTTACCATCTAAATATCCCTCTAGGTGGTGGAACAAGTCTCTTAAAAAATCTAGTCAGCATTCAAAATTGTAAAAGTAGAAAAATAAAAGGGGATCTTCAATTCTTTTCAGTAGAATTACTCTTCTTTCTTATAGTTCTGATTATCTTCTCAAACACATCCCACCCATTTATGTTTTTATCTTGGTGAACAGCACCATTTAATCATGAAAGTCAAAAATCTGAAAGTCATCTGAGAGGTCTCCCTCTTTTTAATTCCCCTCATCTCGCCTGCATTAAGTGCTGCCGGTCTCATTTCATCCATACTTTAATACAGAATTGCTCTCTCTTCAGCTGCACCAATGTCACTGTCGTGCACACCTACACCTGGACTTTTGATCACTAATGGATATTCTCGCCTCCAGTGTTTACGTTTATCACTCTCACAACCTCTACAATGCTTCCAAATCTAGTCACACTGATCTCTCCCTTAAGACATTGTTGAAGTTTCCTTCTTTTACATTATCGAGTCCAATTTTATTACGATGAATGATAAATCCTTCATGGTATGGCTCTTGCCCAAGTCTCCAGGCCCATTTCTTTTTTTTCGTTTTTCGTTTTTTTGTTTTTTGTTTTTTTTTTGAGATGGAGTCTTGCTCTGTCTCCAGGTTGGAGTTCAGTGGAACGATCTCGGCTCACTGCAATCTCCATCTCCTGGGTTTAAGCAATTCTCCTGCCTCAGCCTCCCTAGTAGCTGGGATTACAGGCTCACACCACCACACCCAGCTAATTTTTGTATCTTTAGAAGAGAAGGGGTTTCACCATGTTGGCCAGGATGGTCTCGATCTCCGGACCTCATGATCCACCCACCTCAACCTCCCAAAGTGCTGGAATTACAGGCATGAGCCACTGCACCCAGCCCTCCAGGTTCACTTCTTACCAAGCTCCCCTCATCACATTTCTAGCCCTATCTCCATGGAGAATAATTTATGGCTGCCTGAAGGCACATTTCCTATGCCTCTGTGTCTTCCTATATACTAATCCTACTTGAAGGACTATAAATCATGCTGCTATAAAGACACATGCACACGTATGTTTATTGCGGCACTATTCACAATAGCAAAGAGTGGGAACCAACCCAAATGTCCAACAACAATAGACTGGATTAAGAAAATGTGGCACATATACACCATGGAATACTATGCAGCCATAAAAAATGATGAGTTCATGTCCTTTGTAGGGACATGGATGAAACTGGAAAACATCATTCTCAGTAAACTATTGCAAGGACAAAAAACCGAACACCACATGTTCTCACTCATAGGTGGGAATTGAACAATGAGAACTCATGGACACAGGAAGGGGAACATCACACTCCGGGGACTGTTGTGGGGTGGGGGGAGGGGGGAGGGACAGCATTAGGAGATATACCTAATGCTAAATGACGAGTTAATGGATGCAGCAAAACAACATGGCACATGGATACATATGTAACAAACCTGCACATTGTGCACATGTACTCTAAAACCTAAAGTATAATAAAAAATAAAAATAAATTTAAAAAATGGTCTTGCCTGTTCAATTCATCTGAACAATAATTATTTTCTTATATTTTTATTTTTTTTTGAGGCAGACTATTGCTCTGTTACCTAAGCTGGAGTGCAATGGCATGATCTCAGCTCACTGCAACCTCCACCTCCTGGGTTCAAGTGATTCTCTTGCCTCAGCCTCCCGAGTAGCTGGGACTACATAAGTGCACCACCATGTCCGGCTAATTTTTGTACTTTTCTTTTTAGTAGAGATGGGGTTTCACCATGTTGGCCAGGCTGGTCACGATTTCCTGACCTTAGGTGATACTCCCGCCTCTGCCTCCCAAAGTGCTAGGATTACAGGCGTGAGCTGCCATGCTCAGCCTGAATAATAATTATATTTCTTTTAAATCTTGCTAAAATATCATCAATTCTTAGGAAATATTTTTTGAGCACAAAACCCAGTCTCCTTCCTTCACACCCTGAGTCTTAGTGACTTTCCTTTGGGAGCCTCTGCTGCACCTCCACAGAGTGCTTTGCGTATCCCTACTTATTGCATCAATCACTCACATAGCTAAACAGTGGAGGCAATTTAGAGGCAGTTAGTAATCACAAGAGTACTTATTGAGCAAAATCTCTGAGTCAGATAAGGATTGAGTATTATATAACTACTGAGTCATTTAAGCTTCACAGCAACTTTATGAAATAAATTCTAAATGATTTATTTACTTTCAGGACAATTCTGCATGGCAGGTATTATTCATATTACATAGATGAGGAAGCCGAAGATTAGGGGGAGATCAAAAATAAAATCCAGGTTTACCTAAATCCAGACAACAAATTATTAACTCGTGCCTTATGTGAAGTATCTTCTTAAAGGAGTATTTTGTCTCTTTTATTATACCTAATGTGTATAAAATATACATGCATTTATATCCACACATATATTGCCTCTCTTTTAATAATTATGTATTCACACATTCAATAATTAAGGAATGTTTATTGAACATCTACTACAGTACATGCCACTTGTCCATTCTTAGTATTCCTATTCTCCTTAATCTGTGTCCTACTACCTAATGGCTTTGCTCATGATGAGCAAAATTATAAATTAAAAATAAGATTTCCTGCTATAAGGTGTTAAACTTTCTAAGACTAAGACTAAGACATTAACAAGATTTAATACCTTGAAAAAGTATTTGATATTAAGTGGGGAATCCTGGAAACAAAACAACTCAAAACCCTAAATAATAACCTGTCAATCATGCAAATTTGAGATTCAAAGGCCAATAATATAGAATTGGACAAGAACATATTTTTTTATGTCTCACAACATTGGCAACAAGTTCATTTGTATTCAGTCTTATGCTTTATCACACAAAATTATACAAAATGTAATAATTTTTCTTAAAGCTCTCAATTTCCAGTGAATAAAATTAGGCAGAATCTGATTCATTCTGCTATTCAGTATTTCTGACTTCTTAAAACAATTTTTTTTCCCAAATCTTAGGTCATAATCTATCACATTGCAACCCAAAGTTAGTTGATTTTCTCCAAAAAGAAATGGGGACTAATATTCGCTATGTAACAGTTTCTCATTATACTTGAAAACAAGAATGCATTCACATTTCAGCTTCCTCTTTTCATCATAACTAGTCATAGTTCCCGTAGCTCTTTCAGATAAGCAATTTATTCAACTATTCAGCTCTAACTGGACTTAAATCAGGTGAAATGGCACTGAATTTAAAATAGAGTTTTTATCTATTTGTTTTAAATTGGTAATTTTTATTCATGGTTGTGTGGAGATGACTCAGAAACACTTCCATGAGATCCATGTAATTTTTAATCTGTTTATAAGTTTTGGCAGGTGAACCAGACGTGGAAAATGTAATCACAGACTGAAGGGAAAACTACTTGTAATTATGCAAATGTCACGTTACCTCTGAGTTTTACTAAATGGTACAAAATAGTAATGTTATTAGCTAATATTTGTGGAAAACAGGTTTTAGAAAAATTACTTAGGTTACTTTGAAAGATGTAGTATAACAGCTAAAGAAATTCCTTTATGGAATGTGTGTTTGTTTGTTAGTCACAGACACTAAATAGATATATGTATATTAGCCATCCAAATTGAAGTAAAATTGATATGATCATAAGGTGACTAATGTCTTTATTTATATCATACTTAGAATTTTTTGATCAATAGTTGAAAACTGAACTTGGATCAAAAGTGACAATTGATTTTTCTTTGAATATAGACTCTAACGTAATATACAGTAAGATTTCACAGAGTCATAATGAGTAAAGCAGGCAAATGAGATCCCCAGTACAGATGTGTATCCACAATGACAATGATTGCTTGCAACAGTGGAGATTTGCATGCCATTGATTTCAACTGGCAATCTCCTTGCAGAGATGACTGTTTTTAGGGAGGCAGGTATTGGCAAAAATGTTCTCAGAATGGCATCAACATATCTGGATCCAGCAGTCACTGATGAATTTTATACTGACATCTTTTTATTCAGATTCATACATTAATCACTGATAAAGATGGAATAGTCAATAGTCATACTTGTAGATACTACAGCATTGGCAGGAACATAAATGTCTTGGTCTTGGTCAGAATCGTCTGCTTTACGCACGATGTACCCAAACCTTCCTGACTTTTCACTGCTATAATTCTGAAATTGGTTCTTTTGTCTTCTGCCCATTGCTGAAATACTTGCTGCCAGAAAGAAAAAAATATATATGGCAAAAGGGAAAAGCTTTATGAAGGATGAAACATTTAAGTTGTAAGGCCTAGTGGAAAGACAAACAGGAAGCTTTGTTTTCCATTAAGATATATTTTCTCTCTCTTTTACAGACTTGCAATGTTTTCTTAGTAAAGATAATGCAATATGGTGGATAATCATTCATAATAAAATATGGAATAATCTGAACATAAAAACTGGTTCTTCCATTTACTGGCTGTGCAACTTTGGGGCAAAATAAGTCTACCCCAGGCTTCACCTTTCTCATCTTTAACATAAGGACAATAATCATGACATACCATTTTTTTGGTGCCACTAAGAAAAAAAAAAGATTTTGCAGATAAAATATGCTTCACTGCTTTTCACTTATGATAATTTTATATTTGTTGATTTAGTTGTTTATTAGATATAGGCATATATAATTTTTATGCATGCTTAAAATAAAAATATAAGATAAATAAGTTTGTCAAAGGATCTATGAAACTTCTCCATTTTCAACATCTGACTTTTCTATATCACTTTTGGATTCAGAATTCATGCACGTCTGTTTTATTCTGCACAATATAGTTCTCTGGGTCATCAAAAAGATTGGTGATTCAGTATTTCTTATCATAATACATAAAAGAACTGAAAGTTATTGATGCTGGATTTTTATGCTACCTTTGATATTATATACAACCAATCTACTTTTGAATCCTGTTCTAGGAAAATGGTTTAAAAGTCCTGAATCATCTCATTGCTCTTCCTATATTCATCATCATCCAGACAAAAGACAGTACTCCACTGTCCTGAGGTTTCCCTCAATCTTCTGATTCTGAATCTGAAGTTTTTATACTGGCAGTTTTTAATGTTCCTGCATGTATAGGCAATAACATCTAAACCAGAGTTGTCATCTAGCTAACAAAAATCATGAGATGTCATGATTGTAAAAAAAACAATTCTGGCAGCAAAGAAGTTAAAATGTAAAACAAAAGTGTCTTAGAATTGATTAATTATGGCAATGCTTATTTCATGGTTGCATGTATGATGAATGGGTATAAAGCACGTAAGTACTTGCATCATTTACTCACTTTACCAATTATAATATTAATTCCATAGATTATGTTACATCCTTATAGAGGAACGGTTATAAACCATACATCTCTATAGCTATTAGATTTTTATTTAAATTGTGTCTCTGATTATTAAAAAAAACTTAATTTCAATACAGTTTCAAAGCAAATTGATTTTAGTTATTTATTGGTTTCTGGAGCAACAATGTATCTTCTTAAATGTTTGAAACCATCTAGTAAATTCCCGTTCCTTTTCTTAGATCGAAAGTCACCTGTGAGAGATATCTCTTCTCTGTAGGGAACTTACCATAGCTTGCTAGGTGGTTGAAGCAAGTGTGATAAAATTGATTGAAAGATGGCAATAAATAGGTTAAGACTACAATTCCTTTAATGTAAGTATTGAGAACACCAACTTTTCAACTTATGATGCATTTATTGGGATGAACCCTATTGTAAGTTGAGTATTACTTTCTCACTGTTGTAAAGCCATTGACATTTCTGTAACTGTCAGGACACCAGAACATCTTGTCTTGTTCGTATTTACCTAATTCTTTTATTATTTATTGAGGAATCAGTGTGTACCAATTTCAGCACACTTCAGTGAAAACACAGCAGGCAGAGATGAATCAGAAAGCAATTTCAGACATCCTGGGATCTGACAATCCTAAATAAGACTACGTTTTAGAGTCCCTCATTTACTGTAGGAGCAAGACTTAGTAACCACTCAGCAGCACTAGCTTTGAAACCCACCCAGTCTCCTACAGAGCTGATGTTTATGGTTTCTTTGAATAAACATAGAAATTAATCCTCACAGTCTTAACACTTGAGAAAGTTACATTTGTCTTATCTAAGTCCTTCTCTCAGGAAACCAAGCAAGAGGGCTCCCAGATAGTAACAAGAAGCTGCAACTTACAAGATCCCTGCATCTGGACAATGAGACACCAGACCCCTCACCCATCATGATTGTCTAACCAACCACTTGCTTCCTGTTAACCATTTTGTCTTCCTTACCCTTCTCTAATTCCTGTTTTCCTACACATGGTTACATTTCTTCCCTTCTATATAAATCCCTAATTTCAGTTGGTCAGAGAGATGGATTTGAGACTGCTCTCCCATCTCCTCAGCTGCAGCACCCAGCTAAAGTCTTCTTCCTTGGCGATACTTGTTGTCTCAGTGATTGGCTTTCTGTGTGGCAAGCAGGACCTAGATTGAACCCCTGGTGTTTCAGTAACAGCTTAGCAAGTCTATCCTTCTTTTCCTTCCTAGCACACAAATTTCAAGCAGATATCAAAATAGAGACTTATCTGTATTACTACAATAGCTGTTTGAATTACTCAAGAGAGGAAAGGTGCAGCATCAGCAAAACCAATCAATTCCACAGTCCTTCAGCTCCCTCCCTTTTAGGGGGAATTGGATGTCTCATTGGTATTAGTATGTGTGGCTTTGCACTAGCACACATTATGTTGAGCAACACTTCTGAACTTCCAGGCTCACTTGTTTCCAATAAACTGGAATTAATATTTTCTTATTGATCCTGGAGTTATCCTCATGTGGATGTGGTTGGCCCTCTCATTAGGCAAACTTTTTATCCTTTATCATTATATTGGGGAACCTCTGAAAGCACATATTTTTCTCCCTACTCCAAGAAAAAAGTTTGCTTTATTTGCTTTTGTTTCTTCCTGACTCAAGACATGAAATCAGTTAATATTCTGAGGATCCCTAATTCCTTTATGCAGAGAATAGTAATAGAGAATAAATTTTATACCATCCCCCTATACTTAATGGAAAGAAGCTTTTAAAAAGCCTAGTATCCAGAAGGGCTTACACAAGAGTGCATATCTGCAAATATATTTCAGATGTTTCTTAAGTTTTGTACATTTTACTGTTTGTAAATTATGCTACAACTTAAATTAAAAAAAAAACACTACACTGGCTAAGGAGAATTAAAACTTAGTCAAATAATTATAAGTTCAGGTTGGTATTTTAATTTTAACTAAATTCCTTTTACCTCCCTATGATATTTTATTAAACTTTTAATCACGATTATTAACTAATTAAGCTTATTAAATTTATTTCCTCTTAATAACTTTAGAGTATCCTATGTTCAGATGCCAAATATGTTTTTGAACTTGAGTATGGTTTCTGAATGTAGAAGTATTTATTTTTCCTTAATCTTTTTTTTTTTTTTTTTTTTTTTTTAGATATAGGGTCTCACTCTGTTGCTCAGATGAGTGCAGTGGTGCAATCATAGCTCACTATAACTTTGAACTCCTTGGCTCAGGCAATCCTCCTGCCTGGGCCTCCCAAAATGCTGGGATCACAGGTCTGAGCCACTGTACCTGGCCTAGTTTCCTATTTAAAAAATAAAAATACAAATTAACTTTCTGCTTATGTATCAAGGAATTTGCTCCAAATATACAAGTCCAGAAATCTCTTCCCAGCATCATTTAAGCACAACTATGTAAAAAGAAATCTCTCTCAAAAATAAAAATAATTTTCCCCAAGGGAATATTGAAGAGTCCCTTAGCATAAAATATTCAGGATCTAATAAATGCCCAAGAAAAGTAAACAGCCATAAGAAAAAAAACATAGTTATATAGCCTTTCTGTATTATTTAAAATCTTGTTTTAATGCTCCTTTCTCTTGGGGACTATTGTCATTATTTATCTTTGATCACAGGCAGATACACTATTAAACTCCAATTTTTCAAAACGACTTAATAGATACAGATATTCTCCAACTCAGTATACATATAAGTTCAATTTTTAATTGAAGATGCCTGTAAATTCACATAAATTAATATGAAGTTCAAGCATTTTAAAATATTTTATTGAAACTCGAAGTGGAACAGTTTCTGTAGGTTCTATTCTGGTTTAGTCTCACAAAAAAGTTATTAATGTGTTAGAATTTTCACACATTTATTTGCAGTTCCAGGTTTGTGCTAAATTTATGTGTTACATGATAACTTCATAAGTAAATTTTAGATATTTTTGGTCCAATGCACTCTTGCTCCATAAAATGAAAAGTCACTTTCTTCAGTGATGGATGGAGTTGAATGAACAACTCTGATTTGTTGAGTGTTGAGTAATAATGTGTGTGAATTAAAGTTTTGCCACAATTCTAACATGCCTACCAGAGATTAATTCTCCTCCTTGGACCAGACTGGGCCCAGGGCAATCATTTATTTTTCCTGTCAGAAGTTGCTTGTGGTTTGGGCTCAAGAAATGTGGCTGCTTGTTATTAATTAGTATCCTGAAGGCTGATAATGGAGAGTCTCATTTGCTTTGAATTTCCTAAAAAATCTATGTAAGGCCACCTTTAGGCTTTGTTACTCTCACTCTAAAGTGATAGAGATTCTCTGACATCTTCAAGTGAGGAGAAAAGACGCCTGGGCCACAGCTTCAGTCTGACAGGGTACAGGGCACCTCCTGCATTTCTTCCATTCACTTACTCTCTCTTTTACTTATGTAGTTTTTACTATTTTTTTTTTTTTTTTTTTTTTTGCATGAGAGCCAGGATATACAGCTAGTTTTATTTCATCAGAGCTTGTTTGTTCCATCTTTCTAAAATATAAAGTGAGTTAGATTTTTACTGGGCTATGAAATCAGTAGCACGGGTCTGAGCCCTGACACCAGTTTTGATTTACAAAAACACTTGCTTCTTTTCCAACTTACATTCACATGCCAGAAAAACACAGAATGTCCAGTTAAGTTTAAATTTTAAGTAAAATGTTATCCATTGCTAATTCAAAATTCAAATTTAACTGAACAGCCTATAATTTTATCTGCTAGTTCTGTCAACCCATCTACACTCAGTGAGCTAGAACCTGGCACCTACAAATACTAGACTGATAAGCAAAGGTTTTGTTTTTTTGTTTTTTTTGAGACGGATTCTCACAAAGGTGAACTTGAAGGCATGTTAAATGTTCTCTGATTTCAAAAGCAAAGAGCAAATTCATGATCTTATGGCTGCTGTAACCAATTAGCACAAACTTGGTGGCATAAATCTATTATCTTACAGTTCTGGAGGCCAGAAGTCCAAAATCTGAAGTCCAGATGTTTCTGAAGGCCATGCTCCCTTGGAGGATCTAGAAGAGAATCCTTTTTGCTTCTTGCATATTCTGGTGGCTCCTGGCATTCTTTGGTTTATGGTTGCATCCCTCCAATCTCTGTCTCTTTGGTCACGTTGATTTTTCCTTATCTGTGTGAAATCACCCTTTGTCTCCCACTTATAAGGACACCTATAATTACATTTAGAACCCAGCTAGGAAACTCAGGATAATATCTCCATTTTCAAAATTCTTAACTGAATCACACCCGTGAAGTCTTTGCCGAAAAATGTGACAGTCACCAGTTATAGCAGTTAAGATGCTGACATCCTTGAGGGACATTATTCAGTCTACCACACTATAATTGTGTAGAATTTTCAAACCTTCTGTGTCAGTCCATTCTCGTGTTGCTATAAATACCCTAGGTAATTTATAAAGAAAAGGGGTTTAATTGGCTCATGGTTCTGCTCGCTGTACAGCAAGCATGGAGCTGTCATCTGCTTCTGGTGAGACTTGGGGAAGCTGATGATCATGGTGGTAGACAACAGGGAGCCAGCATGTGACATGGGAGAAGCAGGAGCAAGAGAGGGAAGAGTTGCCACTCTCTTTGAAACAACCAGAGATCATGCGAACTAAGAACGAGAACTCACTCGTTATAGCGAGGACAGCACCAAGCCATTCATGGAGGATTCACCACCGTGACCCAGACATCTCCCACCAGGCCCCACCTCAAACACTGAGAATCAATCACATTTCAAGTTGAGATCTGGAACAGACAAACATCCGAACCAAATCACCTTCATTTGGAAGTGAGAATCTACCATTTTAAAGAGCCATCCAGCATCTTGCAGTTATTGTTCAACTGTAGCTCCAAAGATGAGTAGTCTGTGAGTCCAAACCTTCTGGATCAGAGTCTCCATGGGTAGAGTTTGACAATGTAACCAAAGCAAACTCCCCAGTGACATGTGGGCACACTAAATTTCGGAATAAATACATAATTTTTTCTTTCTTTCTTTTTAAGACAGAGTCTTGCTCTGTCGCCCAGGCTGGAGTGAAGTGGTGCAATCTTGGCTCACTGCAAGCTCCGCCTCCCGGGTTCATGCCATTCTGCTACCTCAGCCTCCCGAGTAGCTGGGACTACAGGCGCCCGCCACCATGCCCGGCTATTTTTTTTTTTTTTTTTTTGTATTTTTAGTAGAGACGGAGTTTCACTGTGTTAGCCAGCAGGTCTCATCTCCTGACATCGTGATCCGCCCACCTCGGCCTCCCAAAGTGCTGGGATTATAGGCATAAGCCACACACTCGGCCAAGAACAAACACATAATTTTCTAAGAACAGGAATCATGAAACGGGCTGCTTCTGTTCCAATCCGAAATCCACATTCTACATGTTTAATCTCAGAAAATTTACATGAACACCACTGGCTTTCATTTTCTTTTATGTAATAGGATGCTGGTAATTACACCTGGCTTATATAGTTTTTGATAAGATTAAGTGAATTAATTAACGTAAAGTGCTTAGCACTGGGCCTACCTTATAGAAAATACCCAAGAAATATTAGCTGCTTTATCAAAATTAATAGCATGACTGTTATTATTGTTATTACTCTAAACTATTATAGATTAGGAAGGTACAAAAGAAAGCACTCTAATGAGGGTTCACTTAAACGGTCGAAGTTCCTGCTAGGTGGTAATGAGTGGATAGCATAATAGGATAGCCTGTAAGGCATCTAAATGTTTCCAAGTTATGACCCATGTGTACACATGGCTTACGGTATAGCAGATATAGAAAGATAGTTTTGAAGTGTAATTTCTATATATAAATGCAGTATTTACACTAAGATTCATCTCCTGATACTGAATTAAAATAAATGTTTGTAATGATAAAAAGTTTTAAACATAACACTGAAATAGAAAATGCTTTACATTCACTAGGCTGTGTTGAAAAAAATCTTTTACATAGTAGAACACATTTCAACACTAGGCTGTGTTAAAAAAAATCTTTTACATAGTAGAACATATTGAATTTATTTAAAAACCAAAAATACATTTATAAAGAATGTTTTCTCTATTCTAAAAGTTCAAAAATTGGTGGCAATATAAATTCACATATTTAGCAATGAAAGCCCTAAGCTAAAGTATTTTCAAGTATATATCAATTTAGTATAGCATATAAGTTAAAGCATATATTTGAGTTCTTTAAATCATATTTCAATATATATTCGTGTACAGAGCTTTCTAAATCTTTTTCTAAAAATTAGATTTTTTGAAAATAGACCATTACTGTGATTATTGAAAGTTATATTACATCAGATTGGTTTTATAATGCCACCTAACTCACACAAATACTGGCATTTTGCTGTAGTCCTTTGGATAACTCAGCTAAACGATGCAAATGAGGCTGTATATTTCATGCTTAGTTACAGGTTTCCCTAGATAAATTTATAATATGATACATCTCTAGGAGGCTGATATATCAAATAGTTTATTCTAAATATATGTACCAAATAATTTATAAAATTTACCAAGTTTACTATGCCAGTTGGCTTTGGTGACCATAACAAAATACCACAGGCTGAGTGGCTAAAACAACAGAAGTTTATTTTCTTACAGTTCTTGAGACTGGAAGTCCAAGATCAAGGCAGATGCTGGCAGGGCTGCTTGCTCCTGAGGCCTCTCCCCTTGGCTTGCAGAGCGCTGCCAGTGTCCTCGCATGGCCCTTTCTCAATGTGTGCCCTTCTAGTGTCTCATCTCTTCCTCTCCTTGCAAGGACACAGGGTCCTATTGAATTAGGGTCCCAGCCTGTGATTTTTGTTCATCTTATTTATCTCCATAAAGGCTCCCTTTCCCAATACAGTCATATTGGGGGTTAGAGTTTTAACCCCTGAATTTTCAGAGAACACATTTCAGTTAATAACATTTACCAAATAATTATGTTGAAGGATTAAAGTCATTAAAATAAAGTCTTGGAGACTTAATTTCCTTTAGTAACTTAAAGCAGGGATGATAAGACTTACAGTGTTCATCATTGCTGTTTTGGTAACATCCTGGCATTGTGCCTTCCTGGTGCTGAATAGCATTGTACATTTTAGAACCATTGTGTTTGGGAAAGACCATGTGACTCACTCTTCCAGTGAGTGGATAAGAGAAATTATGGATGTTACTTCTGAGCCACAGTATGTAGCTGCTGCCATATGCCTTATTCAAAATGCTACTCCCTCTGCCATAGAGACAAGCAATGCTCTAAACCACGGCAGGGAAGATTCAGCTGTATCATATGGCATAACCTAACCTATCCTGACTAATACAAGAATTGGTACAAGTAGACACTGAGGTATCAACAACAACAACTACCAAAAAAAAACCTCCAAAATTAAAAAATAATGTATGTGGCAGAGGCAGTCAAGATGCAACTAACAGAGGTGGATGGAGCATTAGTCATATATGTATATATAACGGAGAAACATGTGTCAAAGGCATCAGGCATTTGATAACTTTGTAAGACTAAGGAAAATAGATTATTAGCATGTGGTAAATTCCATTGGATATATATAGCAAGGTAGTGTGAAGGAGATATTGATTAAATATGAATTGAATGGTTTTTACGCAGAAACGATTGAGGAATAAGAAAAGCTATAAATCTGTGGACAAGAGTATTTGGAGGAACCAACTGCTTCTCACCTCCAGAGAGCAACACTTAAAATTAAATAACACGGTTTATTAAAACTCTGCATACAGAAATGATTAAATCAATATTTCTTTTACTCCATTGGTAAACATTTTGGATTGGATTAAAGTGGTGCCCATTAATCCTAAAAGTTGGACAAAATGGATCGAGTATAAGAGAGTAAGGGTGTAAGCACTTCAACAATGGCAAAGAAGTTACAGGTAAGTTGAAAGGAAGATGAGGGGAGAGGAGAGACACAGAAGAAAAGTGTAACTATTAAATTTTAGTGTCAACTTGGCTAGGCTATAGTGCCCAGTAGTTTGCTCAAACATTATTCTGGATGTTACTGTAAAGATGTTTTTAGATGTGATTAACATTTAAATCAGTTGACTTTGAGTAAAGCAGATTATTCTCTATAGTGTGGGTTGGCCTCATCTAATCAGTTAAAGGCCTTAAAAGCAAAGACTGAGATTTCCTGAAGAAGTAACTGTGCCTCAAGGCTGCAACATAAAAACTACTCCTGAGTTTGCAACCTGCAAATTTCAGACTGAAGACTGTAATATCAACTGGTCCCTGAATTTCCAGCTTCCTGACCTGCTTTACAGATTTCAGACTTGCCATATCCCATGATCTCATGAGCCAATTAATACTCACTGTCTCTCTCTCTCTCCGTGTGTGTGTGTGTGTGTGTGTGTGTGAGAGAGAGAGAGAGAGACACACACACACACACATCTCCCTCCTATTGGTTCTGCTTTTCTGAAGATTCGTAACTAATATACAAGAAATATAGCAAATGCAAGAAGTATGTCTGAAATATAATTGATGGAAAGACACTATTCAAATAATTAAGCAGCCTACCAACATCTTAAGAATATTATACTGAGAAAGATCCAAAAGTAAATTAGAATGTCTATGGCCCTATGAAACTGGAAATGATGATTGTGTTTCTAATGTTCTATTGGCAAGAAGCAGACTGAGAAAAAGGCTCTGACCCCAGGAAGAAATGGAAAAACACATTTTATTTGTGGACTAAGAGAATTATGATAAATGAATCTCAATTTTAGTTCTAGCATCCTTCTCATCCTTGAATAAGTAAAAGCTTCACACACTGAAAATCAATGACTTTTCTTGTATCCCTCAGAGAAATGAGGTTGTGGGGCAAACAACCACCTAAATTCTGGGAAACAGGCGCATTCACAGAGCCTCAGCTGAAAACTGCTGACTTAGAGCTGAAGCAGCTAGCACTGCAAACTAGTAGAGACACTTGTGGTAATTCTGATGAATTTCTGGGAGCTGAGTAGGTGCCAGATTGCAAGAGAGGCTTTAGAGGCCACAGTCTTAGCTGAGCCCCCCATACTTCTGTGGGATTTGCCTTAGGTACTCCACCAGATCTTCACAATAAACATACAAATAATCCACTCCCAGAGCTGCAATAAAGGGATGAAGAGTAATCATTTTAAACAAACCAAGATCCTTCTCCGTAGGAAAAGCATGCTTTCCAGGGAAAATATAAACAGCAGAGCTGGGAGAAGGTATTTCTCCTACTTCTGTCCCCTCTAGACTTTCTGTCTCACATAAAGAGGAAAACAACATCATCAACGGGGATCAGAGCTTTGCAGAAATTTATTGGAGACACTGCAGGTCAGATTCCCAAATACAGGCTCGATCAAACTCTGATATTTCCTTGGAAGATTACAGAATTCTCTCCCTCTTGCTTATCTTATTACCACATTAACAGCCTCCAGTATATGAACTGATTCAATGAGCGCCTCTGACCAACCCCCACAACCACTCATGACTTTGTCCCTAAGATTGGGAACATGACAAGGATGTCCACACCACTCCTATTCAATGACATACTGGAAGTCTTAGCTGTTGCAATAAGATGAGAAAAGGAATTAAAGGTATATAGAAAGGAAGAAAGAAAACTCTCTATGTTCACAGATAACATGACCCTATGCAAAGAAAATCCCAAAGACTTGACAAAACAACTCCTGGGAAGAAAGATTAAAATCATTCTTTGAAATTTAATTTCTATTAGTAATTTAGAAGAGGGATGATAGGAATTATAGTCATAAGTGAGCATAACAAGGTCACAGGATATGAGATGGATGTGCAAAAGTTAATTGTGTTCCTATATACCAGTAACAAACAATTGGAATTTGAAATATTAAAAATGTACCATTTACAATATGACCCCTACAAATGAAGCAATTGGATATAAATCTAACAAAAAGGTACAGGATCTATTGTGGAAAGCTAAACAACTCCAATGAATCCAACAAAAGTTAAATTAAGAAGATGTGGTAAGACTAGTCTTCTGCCTCTGAAGTCTTCTTACCAAAATCCATAAGCCCCTTCTAATCATGATAAAAACATCAGAAATGTGACAACTGAAGGAAATTCTGAAAAATACCAGATCAGTCCTGCTCAAAACTGCCAAGGTCATCAAAAACAAGGAAATCCTGAGAAACTGTCACAGTCAAGAAGGAAACAGGAAGACGTAATGACTAGATATAATGTGGTATGCTAAATGGAACTATGGAACAGAAAATGGATACTAGGTAACTAAAGTAAAGGAATACGAATACAGAATAGATTTTAGTTAACATTGTATCACTATTGTTTCCTAACAGTGACAAATGCATCATACTTACTAAGATATAGTAGGGGAAACTGGGTATGAAGTTTAAGGGAACTCTTGGTACTACCTTAATTTTTCTTTATATCTAAAACCATTCTAAAATATTTTCTTAAAAACTGAACAACCTGCCAGACAGCAAAGGCAAGTGCGTGGATAACAAAAGACTCTGCAATAAGTGTCAGGAGCGTCAGAACCTAATCAAGAAATGTCTGGAAACCTCAGGGTAAGATACTCTTGTGCTCTGGTTCAGCACTGTTGCAGAGCAATAACTGTTGCATATCTCACATTCTTCCTCATTCCCACAGGAAATTATTTCTGTAATTATCTATCTTTGTTACAATTTGTATATTGGGTGCATGTATGAGCAGCAGTAACTTGCTGTTTATGTGCTTGCAGATCAAGAAGAGTCACACTTCCCTGTTAACAGGGGTGCATCACTGAGAGATGATGGATCTTGATCTTGATATTCTAATGGAATGGGACTTACAGGTTATTCCTCTTGGAACTGGGAAGTTCATTTTGCCTCTGAAAGCAAGCATACGTGGCTATTTGGTGACAAAAGGGTAGACTCTGTCAGTCATTAATACACTTAGTCAACTATTTCCAGCACTCCATCTTCCAGGCTCATTGTAACTGCAGTCCTGGCCTCCCTTGCGTTTGGCTGTGGCCATATAGCTAATATTACACAAGGAATTATGAACAGAAAAGATGTGAGTCACCTGGTAGAACATTTAACTGCTTTTCCCTTCTTCACTCTACTTAAGCAACATTCCAGATAGTACCTGGATCTTGGAGGACAACGTGCAGTAGAGCTCCTCAGTGAACTAGCAGCAAACGTTGCATGAAAAAAAATAAATAAATAAACCTTTGTTTTTAAAATCCATTGAAGTTTTGAGAGTTGCTTTCACCAGAGCATAATCTACCTCATCTTGACCTATTCAGGCCTATTTAGTGACTGTGAAAGTGGGTATGAGCTTTAGTGGTAAAATCTGAATCTACTCTCTCTGGTGAAGTCTACTAAAACTAGTAAATACAACAGTATAAAATGAAATTTAGTTGGACATCCTCTATGTCTGTTACTGTCAAGAAGTTCAGATTTTAAAAGAAAATAAACATGCTAGGATATGAATATATAATCAGCAGATGCCCAGTGGGAAAATACTATTGGAAAATATAATAAAAATGGGCAAATACTAATATTTCTCCAGGACAAGTTAAATCTTATCATTCTCCTTATGTCTTTATCCCACAACTCTTGTATCCCATTAACTCATGACATTGTCTCCAAACTCAATAGACCAAGAAAAGTATCAGAAGTGGCATTTATGAGATATCACACCAGCATTTATTTGCCTATAAAGCTATTTTTCTGTATCCATTCTCACCTCCTGTCTTTCAGTCTCATATTAAATCTTAGAATCTTAACTGGAAATCATTTCTCAATATCAGACATTGAGTTAAAAGAATAATATCATATTTGTAAATATGTTGCTCTTAACGGTGATTGTAATCATATCGAATTAGATGAGCATATTTTAACCTACCATTGCATTCTAGAATTTCAGAAACTAATTAAGTAAGCAAGACATTTTTGTAATGGCTTTAGCATAAACTTTAAACAAAAATTTGTATGATCATGCCAAGAAACATCTATGGTTGTGTACCCTAAAAGAAGGAACCAAAAAAGACAGAAAAAAAATTGCAAAACCAAAAAATAAGAACATTGTGTAATCAGTATATTTGGATGCATGCTGGAGAAATTCAATAGTGACTGTCTCTCTAACCAATCTGTTTGACATCATTTGTTACCTCTATGCTAAATATATTCTTGAAATAGAATAGGCCCTTCTAACTTGATCTGATTAACAATCACAGGTCAATTGTGAATTGTCTACTTCTCAGCTACATGACTCGTTATTTTTGAGTAGTGATTCATGACTGACAACAATGGAACTGGCTCTAAAATTTAACTCATGACAACTAATAAGGTAAGGGTAATTTTCTAGTTATAACTAATTTAGAAAATACATGAAATAAACCAGCAAATGCCCTTAGCAACCTAACTAGTTATATAACTATTTCTCATTTATGATATGTAAAATTCTTCTCCCCAAAACTGCTTTGACCTGACAGTCTATTATCTTCCTGTGAGTTCCTTTATTAACAAGTTAATATACTTTGACATGTGCTCAAGATCAATTTTTCTGAGAAATTTTTCTTTAACAACCCATAACCCACACATTCCATCAAGTGATGATATTGCCTCTAAATTCGAAGAGAATAAAATGAAGTTGTCAAGAGTGAAAATCACTTCACTACCCCCTACTCTTCACTTATCTACAAAGCTGTAATTACCTGTCTTCAAAATTATACCCTTTCCTGTGGTCTCAAGTGAAAAAGTATTCCTTCTATTCTAGGTGTATCCCTGTCCCTGTTTTTGCAGTCCTTTCTTATGTCAGTGCATATGAAAAGGTGTTATCCTCTAGAACAAAGGTTATTTATTCTCATGGTTTTCCAGCATCTCTGGATCAGTTCTTCTTATAGCTTCTAAGTCTATTAAATTCCCTCTCATATATAAACACCTAATAGGCAAATAAGAAAGAAAACACTTATTAAATCAGCATATCCCTCCAACTCTCACTCTAATTTTTTCCTTCATTTTACATTCTAACTCATCAAAAGAAAATGATTTTTTGAAGTATAGAGTTCATGTAACTCTATACTTATGTCCAGAATGACTGGACATAATCATGGAAAAGTTTTCAGTGACAAGAACAGTAACTAACAAGCTGGTAGGCTGTCTAAATAAATAAATAAATGCATCAATTTAGAAATTAGAAAAGAGAAAGAAATGAAAAGCATCCAAATTAGAAAGGAGGAAGTAATATTATCTCTGGTTATGGATGATATAATCTTTTACACAGAAAACCCTAATAAATTCACACAAAAAAAAAATTGTTAGAGCTAATAAATTCAGTAAAGTTGCAGCATACAAAATCAACATTGAAAGATAGTAAGTTATGTTTCTATACACTAACAATAAACTATTCAAAAAATAAATTAGGAAAACAATCCTGTGTTCAATAACATAAAATAAAATAGCAAAAAAAATTAACAAAAAGAGTGAAAGACTTCTACACTGAAAACTATAAAACACTGATGAAAGAAATTAAAGCAGAAAAAAATAAATGGAAAGACATTCCATGTCCATAAATTAGAATAATTAATGCTGTTCCTAATACTCAAAGCAATCTACAGATTCAATGTAATGCTTATGAAAATTCCACTGACAGTTTTCACAGAAATAAAAAAAATGTACAAATTTGCTGCACCCATTAATTCGTCATTTAGCATTAGGTATATCTCCTAATGCTGTCCCTCCCCCTCCCTCCACCCCACAACAGTTCCCGGAGTGTGATGTTCCCCTTCCTGTGTCCATGAGTTCTCAATGTTCAATTCCCACCTATGAGTGAGAACATGTGGTGTTTGGTTTTTTGTCCTTGCGATAGTTTACTAAGGATGATGTTTTCCAGTTTCATCCATGTCCCTACAAAGGATATGAACTCATCATTTTTTATGGCTGCATAGTATTCCATAAGACCTCAAATTTTTAAAGCAATCTTGAAAAAGAAAAACAAAGCTGAAGGCATAACACTTCCTGATTTCAAAATATATGACAAAGCTACAGTAATGGAAACAGAATGGTACTAGCATGAATACAGATATACAGATCAATGGAACAGAATGTAATACCAAGCATATACAGTCAATTATAGTTGACAAAGGTGTGAAGAACACACAATGGGGAGAGTATAATCTCTTCAATAAATGGCGCTGGGAAAATAAAATGTTCATTTGCATTCAAAATGTTGAATTAAGACCTTAAGGTGCCGGGCACGGTGGCTCATGCCTGTAATCCCAGCACTTTGGGAGGCCAAGATGGGCAGATCATGAGGTCAGGAGATCGAGACCATCCTGGCTAACATGGTGAAACCCTGTCTCTACTAAAACTACAAAAATTAGCCAGGCATGGTGGCGTGCACCTGTAGTCCCAGCTATTCAGGAGGCTGAGGCAGGAGAATGGCGTGAACCCAGGAGGCAGAGCTTGCAGTGAGCGGAGATCATGCCACCGCACTCCAGCCTAGGCAACAGAGCAAGACTCCGTCTCAAAGAAAAAAAAAAAAAGACTTTAAAATATCTTGAGTTAGGAACATTAAACTGCCCTTCAATTCTTGAGTATTATCTGCAAGATAAGATTAAAAACAAACTTCTCTAGGTTTCCCTTTTAATCTGGTGATTTAGTCATGGTAGATTAAATATAGAAAGATGTTAAAATGGGCTTCTTGCTGTATTGGTTTCAACTGGAACTCCCAAGGTTGAAAAAATATAGTGAGTAATACGTACACCAACATTTTTAAAGAGGATGGCCCACTTAGGCAGAGCATGCTGAGAAATCCTAAAGGCAGTTTGGCCAGCATCATTCTACCTTCAGAAGTTTCCAGGAAATTAGGACTTCTTGGAACACAGTTGTTTATGTGCTATATTTACTCTTTCTTCATCCACTGATGAAAGAGTGTTTTTTTGTTGTTGTTGTTGTTGTTTTCTTCCCATTGCTCTAAGCCAAAAGGAAGGATCTTGAAAGCACTGCATGGAAAGCTTTAGATGAGTCCTTTAAAGTTTGGAAAACACAAGTGGTCATATTTTCCTAATGCCTACATGCCTACAAAGTCCAACAGTAAAAGGCAGTGGCTGCATTTACGCTGCTTGGTGAGAGAATAAAGAGGGATGCATTGAGAGTGAGTGTCACTTCTGCTCCTAGCAAAGCAAAGATGTACGTGTCCTGAAGAAGGGGATACCCTGTATCAGGAAGATCAATATGACCTCAACAGAATAGTAGACTCCCTAAGTTCCCATGGGGTAAGAAGGAGTCTGGAGATGCCAACTGAGTTGAGGCATTTTCAGCTTCAAGGAATCTGCAGTTGGAGGTTTCCATCAGGGCTCTACCTTTTCCTGGCCCTTTTTTTCTAATCTCCTCCCACTTTGCTCTGACCTAGAGGGATCAGGAAAGAAGCAGGAAGGAAATGGAGAAAAATGTGAATCAAGCAAAAGAGAATACATTAACTTTGAACACTTCTACTGCAGGCTTTCAAACTTGACATTGACCCATACTATAGGAAGACAAAAAGTTTAAGTTTTAAATTGAATTAAGCCATGGAGCTATGTACTGAGTGAGGACTACCTTTTTTAATGGTTTGAGGATTTTTAATTACATGAAGTTTAAAAAAAAACAAGCTATGGGGTATGCCTGAGATTTTATAAAGAGAGAAAGAAATATCCAACGAAACAATTTTGAATGTGTAGTGAGAAAAATAAGGGTTGTACCTGTTCATACATTCTGAATCCAGCTTACTCAGTAAACGTTTTACATTAAGATTTTACAACTCTCAATCATTCAACCAGTATTTACTTAAGTTTTTTTCTATGTTCTAAACATTTATACATTTATAATATAATGATGAAACATGTATAACATATTTATAATACAATGATGAAACATTTATAATGATGAAAATAATAGACATGAAACTTTAGTAGGGGAAACTGACATATAACAACATATTTCAATAACTATATAATTGCAACTCTAATATGTGTGGTAAAATAAAAGTGTATGCTATTTGAGAGGCATAAATTGAGAACTAATCTGTACCAGGGGATATAAAGAGAATTGAGATCTGAAGAATAAATAGGGTTAATCAGATTAAAGACAGGGAAGAAAGCATATTAAAAAAGAACAGTGTGTGTGAAGGTTCTGGTACAGAAAGGGGAATTTTAAGGAGTGGAAACACAGCTGGTGTGATGAACAGGGATTTGGCAGTAGATGAAAATTGAAAATTAGGCTGAAAAATATGAGCCAGATCATGCAAAACCTAAAGTATTTAGAAGGTCTTAATCATTCTGGGGATCTTAAAGGTTTTGATTTGGTGAAATACATGAATTATTTGCCTTTTTAAACAACTGCTTGGGCTGCATGCAGCACAGCTAACTGTTCGGAACTGAACAAGGATAGAAATGTATAAAGGAGGGTTTCATTTGTGGCAGAGGCCACTGTAGACCAGACAGGGGAGTGCAGTGAAGATGGAGAGAAAGGAATGAGAGACATTGTTGACATAAAATGGGCAGGATTTGATGAGAGATGAGATAGAGATGAGACAGGGTAACAGGAAACTTCTGGCATGGGTGCAGCAGAAGGTGTTTCCAAGATAAGAGAACCCTGGAAAAGGGACACATTTAGAGCTGAGGTCTGGAGAAAGCAGGAACAAAGTTTAGTTTTGTCATATTAAACTTGAGGTGCCTGTGAGACATCCAAATGAAAGTTGACACACAGAATTGGAGCTCAGTGACTTCCTGGGATAAAGAGATAAATCTGGTGGTCACTGGCATTTGAGGGGTCATATTTAACTCTAAAATTGAATGACATAACATAGGAACAAATATGGCAAGGAAACAAAAATGTAGTCTAGGAAGAAGTTTCAAAGCAGAGAAAGAGGAACCTAGAGACAGTGATCTAGAAAGGAGAAGAAAGGCAGTATAGTCACTTTGGGAGGCTAAGACGAGTGGATTGCTTGAGGTCAGGAATTTGAGACCAGCCTGGCCGACATGGTGAAACCCTATCTCTACTAAAAAAAAAAAAAAAAATCATCTGGGTGTGGTGGCAGGTGCCTGTAATTGTAGCTACTTTAGAGGCTGAGGCAGGAGAATCACTTGAACTCAGGAGGCAAATGTTGCAGTGAGCCTAGATTGCACCACTGCACTCCAGCATGGGCCATAGAATAAGACCCTGTCAAAAAACAACAACAACAACAACAAAACAAAACAAAAAAAAATACAAGATAAAAGAAAGGCAGCATAGTGTTGTATCACGAAGCCATGAAAAAGGAATGTTTCATGATGCAGGATTCAACTGTGAAGTCAAATTGAGAGATGTGTCTCATAAAGACCTTGATGAGGATCATACAAGTAATTTTCATGTGGTCAGAGTGGCATTGTCAATATTAGAGTGGGCCCAACAGAGACTGGAATGTGAAGAAGTAAAGAGAGTATATGGAGCTGTGCACAAGAAAAGTGATCACAATTTTCCCTAGATCACAATTTTCCTTAG
This sequence comes from Symphalangus syndactylus, assembly GCF_028878055.3. NCBI lineage: Eukaryota > Metazoa > Chordata > Mammalia > Primates > Hylobatidae > Symphalangus > Symphalangus syndactylus. The sequence continues at coordinate 18,363,576 of NC_072423.2, read as the reverse complement.
TTATGTCTGTTTTTCAGTCATAATTATAGATAGCTTTCACTTTCATAGTCAAAAATAGGGATGATATAGTCACCTTATGATAGGAGGTAGGAGTTGAGATATAAATGATGTAATTATTATAGTGGCAGGTAAGGATCTATGGTTGTCCAGGAAATAATACATCAGCAAATTACAAATATTAACAGATGTGCCTTTCCAGATAGTTGAAATTTTCCCGAGATTTTTAATCGCTACCATATTTTGTTATGTCATAATTATGTGACTCTTCCTGAAAAGTATGAAGTATTATTATGTGAATCTCCCTGAAACAGATGAAGTAATATGCCTTTAAGATAAAATAGAGTGAATATGACTTAATTTCTCTGGATCATTAGCTTATCAAAATATAATTTATACTATAATACCCCTGAAGGGATACCCTTGAAGTTTGTAAGAGTATTCATCATTCACTAAATTCTATGTGTGTGTATTTGGTTATACTTGTGTGTGAATAATGAGACGAAAGTGTGTATGAATGGCTGATGCAAGAGAGAAGATATCGGAGAGGGGGACAGGAATGGGGTGCAGAGGACAGGAGAGAGCAGGGAGTGTGGGAGAGCAGGATGATTTCAAGGAGGATAAAGAAAACAGAGAAGAGGGTGAATGTACTATTTCCATGTATGTTGTGATGTAGGGTAGTATGTATATTATAATTACGCATTCTGTATGTACTGTAATTGAGGTTCGTGTGTGTGTGTGTGTGTGTGTGTGTGTTAGAAAGAGTTTGTATGCACTGAGATGGGTGTCCATAGTTGTACGTGCAGTGTGAGTACATTTGTATCTATGTTGAAGTATGAGAGTTAGTACATGCATGAAATGTGTGAGTATTTGTCTTTATTACTATCTTTTCTTTCAAGCTTTTAACTTCTCATTGTGACCAATATACTTAAGTGAGATGCCTCTTCTATATTCTTATAATTTGCTATTTCTAATCTGGTATAGGACATAAAATCAAATACCCATGTATATGAAGTTTATATGTACGATAAGGACTCCACCCTTTGAACAGTGACTTGAGTGGCACACCTATTGGTGAACAATGTAAGTGTTGACTAAAACCAGTTGTGACAAAGAATTGGTGACTCAGGGACTTTTCTGTGTATGTAAAACTCAGCTTGATAAGGGAAAAAGTATCTGCAACATTTTGCTAGAGAAAGCACAAACAAAATGGACATCATTATAAATTCATGTCCACAGAGGTAATATTCTTTAGGAGAATTTTGAAAAACTCACAACACATTTAGATAATAGCAAAAGTGGTGTGGCAAAGGAAGACCCACATTATATATATTGCTGTTTTTTGCTGTGTATAACATAAAACAGCTGTGTCTTCAGGTTTAGAACAGAATTTAAGCTGTATTTTTTTTCCAACTTTTACCAAAATATTTGTCTTCGAGGTTTTTCTGATCAACATTTCCTGACTGGCTAATAGCCAATCTTCCCTTTTCTCTCTTCTTAGAATAATTTACATCTCCTCCTAGCCCACTATTACTAACACTAGGGGAAGGAGTGGCTGCAACTTTTGGAGTTTTATTATGAGGTTCATAATAAAACCAGATTGAAAATACACATGTGAGGATATGAAAGATTTAAGATCATAGGTAAAAATAAAGTGAGATTTCAGGGTCAATATGACAATTTTTGACCACGGACAATGTTCTTCTTGCCTAAATAGATAAAAGGATGAAAATTAATCATCTTCAGTGGAGCCTCACAAGGCATGAATCAGCCAACTGGAACAAGTTAAGCTGAAGTTGCAAGTTCGGGCAGAGAAATTGTCTGATTCAGGGACCTTGGCCCAATCCATTTTATGTGACAGTTGAGAAAAGATTTGCAGTAACAAAATCACATTAGGGAATAGAGAACAAAGCACCAAAGGAGAACAAACAAGAAACTTGGATCCCACACCAAGGGCAGAACAACAATAAGATGCTTTAGTTTACTGGCTTCAGATATGGAATTAAAGTATTCTTCTAGCAAGTATTATTGGGGTATTTGTGGGATCATATTAATAATAATCAAAGTGCTCTGTTTAGATGATTCAGCTTTAATGTAATGTCCACTTCCAAATTTTAATTTTCGTATGCACATCAAAAGACACTAAGTTATGGTCTCTTGAGATATTGGGAGAAAAATTTTTTATGAAATCAAATCAGAGAACAGAAGCAGGGAATTATTGAAGAGGTTTTACAGATAGCAACATAATAAACTTATGTTAATATTTAGCTTTCAGTTATCCTGTTGCTGAGCTGTGAGGATTCTAATTATCTAATTATTCATTTTCTTTTCTACTTTAATTTGCCTCAGATCATTTACTTCATCAGAAGACAGGTTAGGACCAAAAAAAAAGAAAATCAATTTGATCAGCATAGTAAAACTTTGGATAGAAAAAGATGGTTTAAATCAGAGGATGGCAAATGATTTTCTGTAAAGGGCCGGGTAGTGTATATTTTAGCATTTGTGAGGAATACAATTATACAGTTTTTGTTGCACCCATTCATCTCTGCCCTCATAGCATGAAAGCAGCCTTGCACAATATGCAAATGCAAGTGAATGTTGTTTGCTTTCCAAAAAACTTCGTTTTGAAAAGTGGTGGTTGGTAATTCTAAAATGCATTTTTAAAAGAATTACCAATTTTAATCAGTTATTCCAGAAAATAAGGCAGGGGAGAGTCTTTTCCAATTCGTTTTGTGTGTTCAGTATTACCTCAGTCCCAATACAAGAAAATGACAATGCAACAAAGAAAGGTACAGACATATATGTCTTATGAAATTAGATGTAAAAGCCTCAACGAAACATTAGCAAATTAAATAAAACTACATGAAAATAATCATACAACATAATCTCATGGTATATATTTCAAATTTGCAAGACTGGTTTAACATTCAAAAATCTATCAATGTAATCTCCTGTATCAATAGGCTAAAGAAGAAAATTTATATAATGTTTCAATTGCTACAGAAAAGGCATTTCACAGTACCTAATTTATAATAAAAACCCTCAGGAAATTATGAATGAAGAGGAATTACTGGCCAGGCATGGTGGCTCACGCCTGTAATACCAGCACTTTGGGAGGCCGAGGCGGGCAGATCACCTGAGGTCAGGAGTTCGAGACCAGCCTGGACAACATGGTGAAATCCGGTCTCTACTAAAATATAAAAATTAGCCGGGCATGGTGGCATGCACCTGTAATCCCAGCTGCTCATGAGGCTGAGGGAGGAGAATTGCTTGAACCTTGGAAGTGGAGGTTGCAGTGAGCCGATTTCGTAAAAATGTGTACAAACAATCAATAATTAACATTACACAATGGTAATGTTAATTACCATAGAGCATTTCTTCTCAGATCAGATGCAAGAAAATGATGTCTACTTTCAACATTCCTATTCAACTTGGCACTGGAAATTCTAGCCACTGCAAGAAAGCAGAAACAAAGTGGGGGAGGGAGACATAGAGATTGGAAAGTAAGAAATAATATTTTCTCTATTTACAGATGAAATGATTGTCTAAATAAAAAATCTCCAAAGAATCTGCAAAACTTTTAGAACTAGCAAATGAGTTCAGCCATGTAGGAAGATGTAGGATCAATAGACCAAAAAAAAGCAAGCATACTTCTATATAATAATAAGAAACATAGGAGAATCAAAATTAAAAACAAGATGTTATTTATTATTGCCGCAAAGCAAATTAAATACTTATGCAAAATGTAACATATGTATAGAAAATGTATGCGGAGATTTACAAAATGTCGATGAAAGAAGTTAAAGAGGATCTAAATAAATGGAGAGACATATCATCCATAAACTCATCCTTTTATTTAACGTGATTCCTACCAAAATTCTGGCAAGTGTTTTTGTAGACATAAACACACTTATTCTGAAACTTATGCAAAAGATCTGAGCCCTAGAATAGTTAAAACAATCCTGGCAGGGAATAAAGTGGGAGGAATAACTTCAGCTAATATTAAGATTTACTTAATGTTACAGTGTGTTATTGTCAGAGGGATAGGCACATAGATGAGTGTAAGAGAAAAGAGAACCCAGAAAGAGTCTTAGGTAGATAACCCCACCTGATTTTTGACAAATATTCAATTCGTTGAAGGTAGGATAGCCTGTTCAACTGGACATCCATAGGTGAAAAATAAACCTCAACCTAAATCTCACACCTCAAAAGGAATCATGGATTTAATGAACAAGATTCAACTTTAAAGCTTAAAAAAAAAATCATAAGAAAACATATTCAACATACTGCATTAGGGAAAAAGCACTTAGAATGGATTTCAAAAGCAGGATACATAAAGGGAAAATTAAATTTGATGTTGGACCTCATAAAATTTAAAAATAAACCAGATCAGATTTGGCCTGCAGGCTGTAATATTCTGATCCCTAATTTAATGGTCAATTATCATGAATTTTAAGATTTGTCTTTGACTTTGACTCGTCATGTCAGCAAACGCACCTGCCCTATGCCCTTCAAGCAGGAGCAAAATATGGTGTATACATGATCAATACACATCAAGGAACTTATAATTTTTTGGAAAAGCAATACATCAAAAGAAATGTATATGTAAGAAAAAAGTCTGAAGTGCTACAAATTAAGTGTTATTACAGGAAAGCATTTAAAATATGAGAATTCTGCAAAAAAAATCAATTTGTGATCAATTAGTGGTAACTATAGAGAGAATATAATGAAATCATATGAGAACAAAGTAATTAATTAGTTACCATAAAGGTCAAATGCAATATTTAAAAAACGATAAGGAAAAAATAGTTTATAAGATATTGATATCCATATTAATAAATTTAAAGTATTCAGCTATTAACACTATATAACATGAGATTTTGGAATAGATATTTTTATGTACAACAGCTAGTTGACTTTATATTTTACTCAAAAACACAAATCTTTTAATATAAATATGAAATGTTCATTTTCACATATACTTTGAAACTTTATATATTGTTTATTAGAAAAGCATAAGTAAATGGTCTATTTTTCATCAGATATAGTATTAGCATCAAATGTAAACCTGTCTGGCAAGATAGTCAATCTGCACTGGCCAAATATAGGTTTTTTTAAACTCATTATTTTGTAGAAATATTCAAATAGCTCATACACACACACACACAGAGCCCTCCATATCCTAGGGTTCCACATCTATAAATCCAACCAACCACGATTAAAATATTGTTTTAAAAAGATGGTGGTGACGGACATGGTGGCTCACCCCAGCACTTTGGGAAGCTGAGGTGGCAGAATCACTTGAGGTCAGGAGTTTGAGACCAGCCTAGCCAACATGGTGAAACCCCACCTCTACTAAAAATACAAAAATTAGCCAGGTGTGGTTGCGGGCACCTGTAATCCCAGCTACTCAGGAGGCTGAGGCAAGAGAATCACTTGAATCTGGGAGGCGGAGGTTGCAATGAGCCAAGATTGTGCCATTGCACTCCAGCCTGGGCAACAAAGCAACCCCATCTCAAGAAGAAAAAAAAAAAAATAAAGGATGGTGGTGTCTGCACTAAACATGTAAACACTTCTTTGTCATTATTTTCTAAATATAGTGTAACAACTTTTTACCTAGTATTTGCATTGTATTAGGTATTATAAGTAATCTAGAGATGATTTAAAATATGTGGGAGGATGTAAGTAGGTTATGTGCAAGTACAGCAACATTTTATATAAGGGACTTGAGCATCTGTGGATTTTGGTGTTTGTGGAGAGGAGCATGTCCTGGAATCAGTCCCTCATGGATACCAAGAGACACTGTGTCTACACAGACACACACACACACACACACACACACACATAAATGTAGAATGCAAAATACAACAACAAAAAAATTTGGCCAAAGGAATAATACGTATAGTTAAGAATAAAATTATACATTCAAAGTTGAAATGTGATGTCATGATAACAGTTATTGTTAATAGCACATAAAAATCATGTATTAACAAGAAGTATGGGGTAAGGTAGAATCCTAGATAGGGCAAAACTGAAATTTTCTCATATTAGAGACAGTTAAAACATAAAAGAAAACTGTATTTCCAATATTGGTGGTAACAATGATTTTCAGGTAAGACAGATCCTCCTTCTCCTAAGATTTAAGAATTGTACATTTTGACCAACAGTTATGATAGGATCAACTGAGAATCTGTTTGAACTAGTAGGAGAGTAAAGTACAAGAACCAGTAAAAATCACTGATAAAAATGGTGACCCAGCCCTAGCTGCTAATACCCTTCATTGAATGCTAGAACTACAGAAGAAGCAACGAAGATGCTAATGGGGCTTAAAACAATTGTAAACTTGTGTACATCCTGTAGTGACAGAAATAACAAGGCAGGAGGAAGTGACAGCCCAGATCAAAAAAGGGAAACTTGTCATAATTTAAGGATAAGTTAGGAAACGGCTGATTATTGGTGCTCTTTTGTTCTTTCCAGCGTTGCTCTGGACAGATTCTGCCTACTTTCACCACATGAGGCAGAACCAAAAAACAAAAGCAGCACCAGCCTAGGATGCCAGCCTGGGTTATCCAGGTAAAAAGAGGAGGGCGGAGCTTGAACTCAGCCAGGGTGAAAAACATTGTTTTTCCCCACATGTAGTCTTACCAGCTCTGAAGCATTCTCTCTCTTCCTATTCTCTTCCCACACCTTTAGGTTTCTACAACAGAGTAAGAGTCGTTTTGGTAAACCATGGTGCTGGAGCTCTCTAGAGAGACACTCTGTGACTACATGATGGTCTAAGGGAGAGGAGGTCACAGATCGGGAGTGTTCGGAGGCTCGATTATCACCCCTGAGGGGACCGCCTCGCCTGCCAGAAACTCTCATCTACATTCAGCAGAAAATGCACAAACTATCTCTGGGCTTGACAACTCACAACCAGATAACCCAGCTAATCTGTAAAGGGCCAAAGAGTAACATTGGATATGAGATTTGTTACAGTCTGAATAGGAATACAGCAGATGAGCCGTGTAGCCAAATGGAAAGAGCCAAAGAATGCATTCATGTGATGGAAGATCAGGTCAAGGAAAAGTCACAGAAGGTATAAAAAAAACTTGGAACCGTGAAAGAAAAACGAACTTTCATCATCTCTTCAAGATAAAGAAAAATGAAGGAAAAGGAAATTTGTAGAAATGTTGACCAGTAATTGCTCTGAATAAAGAAAACTTGAAACGGCTGGTTGTGAGACATATAGCACAATTGGGAAGAAAAAAATCCTAGAACAAGTTTAGAGAATTGTAAGAATATCGAATCCAGAAAAGTTTGTAAAGGAGTTCATACAGAAGGAGAGTCCTGTAAAGAAAGAGATTATTTTAAGGAATTCACTCAGGTGATTATGGACGCTGGCAAGTCCAAACACTGTGAGGAGGGTCGGCAGATTGGAGATTAGAGAAGAGCCAGTGCTTGGGTTTAAGCCCTAAGACTCCACTGCAGAAGTCCCTCTTGCTGGGGACAGAGACTGGGGCAGTTAGTCTTCTGTTGGATTCAGGTTTTCGACTGATTAGGTTGGCCCGCTCACATAATTGAGGGCACTGTGCTTCACTCTGAATTTATCATTTTAAATGTTATTTTTATCCCAAAACATCCTCCCAGAAACATCCAGAGTAATGTTTGACCACATAGCCGGGCAACATGACCCAGCTAAGTTGACATATAAAATTAAACATCACAGCCCTAACACACACACACACACACACACACACACACACACACACACACACACAGAATTAACTTTGTGACCAGGTTTCTCAATGTCAAATCAGGATATAAGTAAAACAGTGGAAAAAATAGTTTGCAAGTGTTAAAGAACTATGAATGTAAAATGATATAGTCAAATATTTTATTTAAAGAAAATAAGGATCCTATCAATCATAACATTTTATTTATATAAATCATAAAATAAGGATACCATTAATTATAACATTTTCAAAAGTCTACAATGGAAAAACTTTTGTTGAAAATTCTCTTAGAAGAATTAACTTGGCTGAGAGAGAAATAAATTCACGAGGACTATATGAGCTAGGTAGAAAACAGAGGTGATAAAATAATTCAGTAGCCAGGTGCGGTGGCTCACACCTGTAATCCCAGCACTTTGGGAGGGTGAGGTGAGTGGATCACGAGGTCAGGAGATTGAGACCATCCTGGCTAACACAGTGAAACCCTGTCTCTGCTAAAAATACAAAAAATTAGCTGGGCATGGTGGCGGGCGCCTGTAGTCCCAGCTACTCAGGAGGCTGAGGCAGGAGAATCTCTTGAACTGGGAGGCAGAGGTTGCAGTTAGCTGAGATCACACCACTGCACTCCAGCCTGGGAGAGAGAGAGCAAGACTCCATCTCAAATAATAATAATAATAATAATTCAGTAAATTATGATGTTGCCTGAAAAGAATTAAACAATCTGTACATATAATGACCCTCCTTCCCAAAATCACCCTAGATTAGTGCTGTCCAATAGAAATATAATACAAGACACAAATGTTAGCCACTTTGTAATTTTAAGTTTTTTAGTAGCCATATTAGAAATAGTAAAAAGAAACAGGTGAAATTTATTTTAATATATATAAAATATTATACCTAATACTATATATATTCAAAATGTTGTTTTAACATGTAGTCAAGAAAAACAATTATTAAGGAGGTATTTTATATTTCTGTTTTTTATGGTCTTTTAAATCTGGTGTATATTTGATGCTTAAATCTCAATTTGGACTAACCACATCTCAATTACTTAGTCGCCACATGTAACTAGTAGCTGCCATTTTGGAAGAGTACAATTCTCGATGATGCCAACATAGTGAATGGTCATCTTGATAGTGTCTAACATTGCACAGTAAATTAGTGGTACATGCTTAGGGTGGGGCACCCAATAAAGTAGGGTAAGTCTTTGATGGATATCCAACAGATCTGGTAGACAGAAATTCCAAATGCAGATTTTTTTCTCAATTTATAGCAGAATAAATGTTGAATTAGCATTTCTGGCTATGGCCACAGTGTATTGATGCTTGCTAACTTTTAAGCTGTTTTTTTTTCTGTGTAAAAACATATTTAGTAAAAATGTTGTATTAAAATTGACAAAGTTATAAAATACTTTTAAAAGTTTTTTTATTATTTACAACTGTGATTTTCTTGAACCATTAATCCTTATCCCTTAACTCATTTTGCACATGACATATTGAATGCATAATTAATAGACCAGACATGCATCTAGTAGAAAAATAATAGGTTTAATTTTAAGCTGTCATCACCCTAAAAGAAAAACTGCTTTCAAGAATCCTGATGAGTCCTCATCCTCTAAAAATAAACACTATATTTTTTCACAATGATTCTCATTCTCACCTAAAGCTTGAAAATCCTCATCCACATCTGCAAAAACTCAAAGAATAAAGTGCTTTGAGGCTCCAAAAAGCCTCTTTTGCTCAGGCAACAAATGCTATTTTCCTCCTTTTTATGTCACTCATGCTTCACAGGCAGCTTTTAGCACCTGCCATTAGATGTCAGATGTTAAAACCTGGAAAAACAATGACTAAGTAACTGTGATAGTGAACTATGATATGGAGTGGAGAGTTGGTCTAATTCGTGCTAAGGGAATCAGGGTGTAGGACTGATCTGTCTTTCTCAGAAACTAAGAAATTTTAAAAGTGTAACACAGAAAGAAATTAAGCATATCAAGTTACCTCTTTTTCCCTACTGACCTAGCCCTTGCTGATTTTTCCCAGGAGCATCCCTGAACTTGCCTTCCTCAGGATCTTTACTCAAACAATCTATAGTTCTCTGAACATCCCTCTTTTGTGTTCACACCCACACAGCATTTACACTTCATGTATACCTTCTCTTTAGAATTCAGCTCAGACATCCCCTCTGCCCACACAGCGGGTGAAATTGTATTCACTGAGCAGATCTGTTTTGCCACTGACTACACTGTGATCTAAATACTTGTTTACTTGTACATCTCCCTCCACTTAGTCATACTATGGCCCTGGCATTCTCAAATGTTTTGCAACACACACACATACACACATGAAGCAATACTTCTTAAAAATTCAAAACATCCCAATGCCTTTCCTTAGCCAAAAAAATAAAGTAGTATACGATTTTTGGCTCCAGACTATGTGATTCTTTATAAGAGGAAATGACTATGGTTACATTATTTAGTTGACAAGACTTTGTCATACCAGTGCTGCATCTCATAAAAATGTGAAGTCTTTTGATGGTGATGTGCACAGATCTGCATACATGCATGGTCATATGTGCCATGTTTGTAGTGACATCACTTACAGGAAAACTCATATTCACTTGCCTTTGGGCTGTATATCTCACATTAAAACTTGCATGTGGAAAGTTGCTGATAATTGTGGTGCGGCTTGCTCTTTTCTACACATTTGGCAATTTTCATTTTGTTGTTGTTCCTGTTGTTGCTATTTAAGTTACTAGCACAATTATCTAGGTTGAAACGTTAACTTATCTATGTGAAAATATGTGTACTATTTCTTAGCTTTCTTATTTCATGTCATTTGAATCCTGGGGGAAACTATGAGCCTTCTCTTCATGGCAGCCTTCCCTCGGGATCTGAGTTGTCTATAAGTGCCTGTTATCATTTTCAAAAGAAAATAAAATTAGAAATGCAGAAGAATTTGTATGAAGAGTGATTACGGCCTATCATTTTATCTTGGCGCGTGGGATTTAAATACACTTTTCTCTCTTCAAATGCCTTTGTCAGTCTTCGGGATCTGCTGATTATGGATCTGCCGGTAGTCAGCCTCTTTGTGAGAAGTGGGTATAATTATAATGAGGGAAATAAAAGTCTCTTTTTTTTTTCCTCTACAACTGAGGGAGTGGAGAGATCAAGGAAAAAATATACTAAAGGGAAATAAACAAATCGGGTTAGGGTATCTTAGAACTGACCACATGAGAACCTGGCGCCCAGGCTGAGGCTCTGCTGTCTATCTAGCAGCTGACACATCGCAGCATTTATCCCTCTCTCCTCCTGACTCAGGCATGGTTCCTTGACTTTCTTTCATTACAAGATAGCAAGTACATCTGGCAAAAATGCCATTTTCATGAATCAGGGCCCATTCTATACACACTAAGGTAAATCTCTTCAGCTTTCTTTAATATGCATTTGTCAGCTATTTATTATACTGTATTTTTCCCCCATATCTTAAAAACTAGTAACGTTACAAACAGAATGCTTATAGGGTGTGGATTTTCTTAAGCCTATTTATATGGATTACTTTAGTAAACAGGCAATGCTGTTTGGCACATCTGGAAATAATGCCAATGTACTATTTTTCATAATTTTGCCATTAATATTATACCTTTCAATATGAAATACTTAGCGATGATGCTTTAAGACTCATCACTAAATTGAAGGTCTTCAAATGAAGACAAAGTAAGATCAGACAAGAGAAATCCTGAAAAATGATAAACTTTAGCTTTTACCTGTATTTTGAAGAAAGAACAGGATCCACTTCAATTAACTTTTGTTATTACACAATTAAATTGCCACAACCAATCAAGTACAATTGATTTTCAACTAAGGCATAGATACCATTATTCTGAAATGAAAACTTTAAAAAGTTTAAATGCATAAGAGCTTTATTTTATCAAGCTCCGTAGAGTGTCCATAGATATTCTTGTTAAAGATATAGCAAAAATATGAATGACTTATTTTGACATATTTGAAATGTACATCAATTACTGCACAGGTAGGAACAAAATATAGACTTTACACTTTTTAGAGTACTGCTCAAGAGGAAAATTTAAATGGAAGTGAAAACAAACTTCACCCAGATATTCTGAATATTACCAATTCAACTTTTTCTATACACACTCTTCTGTAATCTAAATTTTCAGTAAAAACTATATTTAAGGTTTTCACACACTTCCATATTTTGTATTAATAACTCTTATCTGTCACATATTAACCAAGCTACCAGTTATTAAAATCTCTTTGAACCAATGAAAACAAGATGTGATATCTCTTTTATATCAACATATCTATAAATTGCATTTGTGTCAAACCTTGCCCCCAATGTGCTGCCAAAGTCAACACAATATGCAAAGATAACACTTTTATAAATGAACATTTATAAACACTTATTTGTCTATATGTCAGTATTGTTCTTTGGGACACCCACATAACAGTTCTGAGTTCGATATTGCAGTTATTTTTTCTTACTTTATCTAACTTCGCCTTCAATTTTTTGAAAATATATTCTTAGAAGTTGAACTTTTGTACCCCAGAGAATGGACATTTTGTTTTTAGTATGCACATTTAAAGTGGCAATTTTACAAGCACATTTTTATGTGTATCTTAAACTATTTCAGTTTATCGTCAAATATATAATACAAGGAAAAAAGTATATAAAATACACATATATTTTAAAAGAATAGAAATAAAACAAACACTCATGTCACCACTAAACAGATGAAGAAATAAAATATTGGCAGTCCCAGAACTTTGGGAGGCCAAGGCAGGCAGATCACCTGAGGTCAGGAGATCAAGACTAGCCTGGTCAACATGGTGAAACCCCATCTCTACCAAAAAAACAAAAATTAGCGGGCCTGGTGGCGGGTGCCTGTAATTTTAGCTACTCGGGAGGCTGAGACAGGAGAGTCACTTGAACATGGGAGGTGGAGGTTGCAGTGAGCCAAGATTGCGCCATTGCACCGTAGCACTCTAGCCTGGGTGACAAGAGTGAAACTCTGTCTTAAAAAAAAGAAAAAAAATTGGCAGTGTCTCAGGAAATCAACCTCTCCCTCTCTCTCTCTGTCTTTCTGTCATTGTCTCTCTGCCTCTGTTCTTTTTATTTCTGTCTCTGTCTCACTACCTTTGTCTCATGCACAGTTTTATGAGTATAATATTGTAATAGAAAAATCACAGATTAGTATCAAATCTCAAAAATATGTTTCAAGGTGCTCTGACATGTCTTAAATACAGTTTTTCAAATTGAAAGTATTGATGTCAAGGGTATGTCTAGTAGGATTAAGCACAGTATTTTGTAAACATAAGAGCTATAAATAATAAGTAACCACCAAGTATATCATGATTAATAAAATCAATCTAGTTGTAAATTAGACTTTTAAGAATACGCTATGTTTCTAGTTTAATTTCTAAATGGTTCTTCTCAGAACCTTCCAACATATGATTTGAAGTAAGTAAAGTGAAGTAAACTGCAACTGTATGTAGATTCATACCCAGGTTCAGAAAATGGCAAAATAGAGACGTATGTGAGTAAACAGACCAGCTCTGCAGCTATAAAAACAACTTGGAGGCACCATGTCAGGAAAAATGGGATCCACTGAATTATCCAATGTATCTCTACTGATTTTGGGGGATGTGTTCCTGGAACAAGAACAGGAGACAAGATTGGAAAGGAGTCAGCAGTCACACATTGACATTTCATCATGATCTGATTTTATTTAGCAACCTAAATTCCAACTAGTTTAAAGTGTCTATAGACAACAATATAAAGTTGAACTAAATTTAAAAAGCTCCAGATATTTTTGCTTAGTATTGTCTTGGGTAAACAGGATCTTTTTTGGTGCCATATGAAATTTAAAGTAGTTTTTCACAGTTCTGTAAAGAAAGTCAATGGTTGCTTGATGGGAATAGCATTGAATCTATAAATTACTTTGGGCAGTGTGGCCATTTTCATGATATTGATTCTTCCTATCCATGAGCATGGAATGTTTTTCCATTTGTTTGTGTCCTCTCCTATTTCCTTGAGTAGTGGTTTGTAGTTCCCCTTGAAGAGGTCCTTCACGTCCCTTGTAAGTTGGATTCCTAGGTATTTTATTTTCTTTGTAGCAATTGTGAATGAAAGCTCACTCATGATTTGGCTCTCTTTTTTTCTATTATTGATGTATAGAAATGCTTGCGATTTTTGCACATTGATTTTGTATCCTGAAACTTTGCTGAAGTTGCTTATCAGCTTAAGGAGTTTTGGGGCTGAGACAATGGGGTTTTCTAAATATACAATCATGTCATCTTCAAACAGAGACAATTTGATTTCCTTTGTTTCTATTTGAATACCCTTTATTTCTCATCATGCTACTTGACCTCAAACTATACTACAAGGCTACAGTAACCAACACAGCATGGTACTGGTACCAAAGCAAATATATAGACCAATGGAACAGAACAGAGTCCTCAGAAATAATACCACACATCTACAACTATCTGATCTTCAACAAATCTGACAAAAACAAGCAATGCGGGAACACTCCCTATTTAGCAAATGGTGCTGGGAAAACTGGCTAGCCATATGCAGAAAACTGAAACTGGATCCCTTCCTTATACTTTATACAAAAATTAACTCAAAATGGATTAAAGACCTAAACATAAGACCTAAAACCACAAAAACCCTAGAAGAAAACCTAGGCAATATCATTCAGCACATAGGCATGGGCAAAGGCTTCATGACTAAAGCCAAAAGCAATTTCAACAAAAGCCAAAATTGGCAAATGGGATCTAATTAAACTAAAAATCTTCTTCACAGCAAAATAAATTACCATTGGAGTGAACAGGCAACCTACAGAAGGGGAGAAAATTTTTGCAATCTATCCATCTGACAAAGATCTAATATCCAGAATCTACAAGGAACTTAAACACATTTACAAGATAAAAAACAACCAACCCCATCAAAAAGTGGGCAAAGGATGTGAACAGACACATCTCAAAAGAAGACATTTATGTGGCTAAAAAACATATGAAAAAAAGCTTATCATCATTGGTCATTAGAGAAATGCAAATCAAAACCACGTTGAGAAACCATCTCACACCAGATAGAATGGCGATCACTAAAGTCTGGAAACAACGGATGCTTGTGAGGATGCAGAGAAATAGCAAGACTTTTACACTGTTGGTGGGAGTGTAAATTAGTTCAACCATTGTGGAAGACAGTGTGGAGATTCCTCAAGGATCTAGAAATACCATTTGACCCAGCAATCCCATTACTGGGTATATACCCAAAGGATTATAAATCATTCTACTATAAAGACACATGTGCACCTATGTTTATTTCAGCACTGTTTACAGTAGCAAAGACTTGGGACCAACCCAAATGCCCATCAATGATAGACTAGATAAAGATAATATGGCTCATATACACCATGGAATACTATGCAGCCATAAAAAAGAATGAGTTCATGTCCTTTACAGGGACATGGATGAAGCTGAAAACCATCATTCTCAGCAAACTAACACAGGAACAGAAAACCAAACACCACATGTTCTCCCTCATAAGTGGGAGTTGAACAATGAGAACACACGGACACAGGGAGGGGGTCATTATACACTGGGGCCTGTTGGGGGATGGGGGGTAAGGGGAGGCAGGGCATTAGGACAAATACCTAATGCATGTAGGGCTAAAACCTAGATGATGGGTTGATAGGTGCAGCAAACCACCATGGCACATGTATACCTCTGTAACAAACCTGCACATTCTGCACATGTATCCCAGAACTTAAAGTATAATTTAAAAAAATAAATAAAATAAAATAAATACCCAACGGAAAAAAGCTCCAGAAAATTATATAATAAAACATCATTCAATATGAAAATTATGAGCAATTATTCCCTAATATGTCTAGTCCATGAATCAAGTCTTATATTGAGAATTAAAGCCTACACAACAGTTATCTTTCATATGTGTTTCAAATATACTTTTATATTTTAAAAATAAAAACAAATTTCTTCAATATCACTGTATACGAACTCAGTGAAGAAAGCAGAATTTTTATTCTGGGGATCATGACTGTATTACTGCTTTATTTTATATATATATTTATATATATGTTATTTAATGATGTGTCATCTTGAGTGAGGATATCTAGAGGCTATACTTTTACTCCTTATATTTTAAACATAATGTTTAGCTTTTCTAGTGGGTTCTCCTCAAATATTAATTCTCCATATGAGAATTAATACATAATCATGATGAGTATAACCTACTTGGCGGAGATGATATTTAGACATTGAAATCTCAACATACCACAGTTAAAGGGACATTTAATGAAGTCATACGGGAATAATCAAATTGGCCATGACTGTCAATCAAGTGCTGTTGGAAGCTCAAAACTCTAATCTCACTCTTTTAACCAAAAAAGTGGGGCTATAAAACCTACTTCATGATGCAGAACATAACATTTTATAGAAGGATCTGAATTGAGGGCACATAATTCACATTATTCAAGACAGGAAAAGTAAACTGTTATGGAGCTGCACAAAAACAGATAAAATGTATTTAAGGGTAATAAGTAGCTAGCAGTGGGAATATTTCTGTGTGTACCTTCCAAAAGAAAAAAAAAATTTAAAGCAGACGTTATACTTGGTTACTTATTTGCTATGAGTGTTTAAAAATTACAGATTAAGAAACTAATAGAGGCAGATTTTTCTACAATTACTATGAAAATCAACAACTCTCGGTGAGTGAAGAAAGAAAACTGTAGGATAAGGAAAAAAAAGCAACATATAAACTGAATGAGAATATAGAACATTTTATTTTCCATATCTGGTTAAAGGTTTTTCATCAATTACTAATAAGAAGAAATTTAATGTTATCTGAACAACCATGTGTAAAACATAGATACCATATAATATTATGGATAATATGTAATGTATTAATTTCTATGTATCTTAAATAAATTGCCCCATATGTCATGTAACCAGAATGTTCTTCAAACTTAATTCTATGGACATGATCAGAAATGACTTTAGCTTGACCCTTGAAAGCTAATTTTTCTTTTGGCTTCATATGAAAATTTAGGCCACTTTTTTTTTGTTTAGCCTTAGAAAATTATATACTCACTCAAAATAACAAACACAATATCAATGCAGTAATTAAATTTGTTCAGTCCCAGGCAATTCAATCTTTGATTGTTAGGAGACCTTCCACATCACCAGGGCCCTTTGATTTGCCGAGTCCCCCATGCAGTAAATGTATTCCTATCCCAGCCAGTCAATTACTACTTCTTTAGCCTCCAGCAATCTAATGTCACCTTATTTCCTCTCTAAGTCAGGTTTATCTCTTCCTGTGGCTTTACTGAACAGAACTGAATACAATTTTACACAAGTACTCTATTGCATGTGTCCTATCCCTCATCCATATAAAACACACTTCCTTTGCCCAAACAAATCCTGGACTGCAGATCAGTGCAGCCACCAGGCGCACATGTTAAGCTTTCAATTTTTCCACCAAAAAAAAAAAAAAAAAAATACAACTCACTATGTTGGAAGAGAGGAAGTTTCCCCCAAACTATTTCTTATAGGGAGATTATAAATCTAATAAAGGGTGACTTTAAATTTACATATGTGTGTGTGCATATATAACACATATATGAAACATATGTATATATAAAGAAAACATAATCATACACATAATAGGTAAAATATAGACAGCCTTCCCCTTTTAGAACAGGGATGAGAAAAAGATTCTTCAGTACAGCATCTTCTGTCTGTCCTTCCTGCCCCATTCCCAAAGCTGTTCATCAGTCATTCTTAGGGACAGATGAATGCCACCATGCATAATAACCAAAATAGATTGCACTTATTGTCATCAAGTGTCCCTCTAAAAACCAAGACTACACTCAGTTATTTAAACTGAACTGAGAGGACTGGCGCAGTGGTTCACGCCTGTAATCCCAGTACTTTGGGAGGCCAAGGCGGGTAGATCACCTGAGGCCAGGAGTTCAAGACCAGCCTAGCCAACATGGTGAAACCCTGTCACTACCAAAATAATAATAATAATAATACAAAAATTAGCTAGGCGTGGTGATTTTTGTCTGTAATCCCAGCTACCTGGGAGGCTGAGGTGGGAGAATTGCTTGAGCCCAGGAGGTGGAGGTTGCAGTGAGTAGAGATTGCTCTACTGCAGTCCAGCCTGAGAAGCAGAGTGAGACACTGTCTCAAAAAATAATAATAATAAACTGAACTGAGATTCTAAAGCCTACCAATTGGCCAAGATGTCACGTCAGAGACAGTCAATATCTGTCCCCCACCTCAACTGATGTAGGTCCCTCTTAGGGGTCCCAACAATAAAAAATAACCATTTTTCCCCAAGGATATCATGTCCACCCCCAAGAATATTTACTGTGTGGAAGCCAGTTACTACCTTCCCTTCCTCCCAAAAACATGTGGCTTGCACTCTAAGGGTAGCAATAAAGATCTTCGAGTGTTTAAGAAAACATGACCAATAGATCATGTACATCTAATATGATTGTGCGGATCTCAAAAATGAGACTAACTTTGCACACACGTGGAGGATATTTAGATGTTTCACTTACTTGTATATTACTATAATTTGTGCTTACCCTGTGAGAACTTATTCTTACATGGGAGTCCTCTAATTAAAGAGAGTATGAATACAGGTATTTCTGACTTTATCTAGCATAATGAATTACGCCACCTTGACAATGGAAGGCTACCAGACTATCCTCGAGTCACAGGTCAGGGAGGTTATGGATCACAGAATTGTCTTAGACTTTCTCCGAGCTGGCCGAGATGAAGTCATTGCAATCTCTAATACTTCCTACTGTACCCGGTTTATATTTCAGGCCAAGTAGAATTATTAATATGAAAGTTTAAGGATAAATATCAATAGAGACATTTTAGGAGAAAACTACCTGCATTTCCAGGATAGACCCCAATGAGATTTCTGCAGTTGAGCCTCTGGGATCCTACAGGAATAGTAGCGGTCAATCCTGCCAGATGGCTTCATCCTGATATCTGGGATTGTGTTGATAGTGGTCGTAGTCTTAAATAAAAGCTGTTTGAGTTGAATTGAACAGATGTGGTTTCAGTTTTTGTTGGTCATATTCATCTGAGTGACTGATATAATAGCATACATATG
The DNA here is from genome assembly GCF_028878055.3 of Symphalangus syndactylus. Taxonomy (NCBI): domain Eukaryota; kingdom Metazoa; phylum Chordata; class Mammalia; order Primates; family Hylobatidae; genus Symphalangus; species Symphalangus syndactylus. The sequence goes on along the minus strand of NC_072423.2, from coordinate 18,344,693 downwards.
AGAAAATTCTTCAGAAACCAGGAGAATATCGAGAAAATTGTTGTCAGATAATTCTCTGTAGATCTCTCTCATTTCTGCATATCTTGAATGCACAGGTACTAATGGACCTTTGTTCTGGAGCAAAGAGCAGTCATGTATACTGTTTAGAATAATAAATAAGTTATCTGTCTGTGGCAAAGATCAGGCCTGCTGACTCCCGGTTTTGAAAGACTTGGGTTCCATAAGCTCAGGAATCCTCTCCTGTGGAATGTGTTCAAGCATTTATCTGGGCACTTCTTGGAGACAAAGGAAACTGGCAAATATGCAGATGCTCATGCTTCTTGCTTTGTTGTAATAAGTTCCTTTTTACTTTAATACAATGCATATTAATGAAATTTTAGGTCTTTAACAAAAAATAGTTTTGCATTATATAGAAAACTGAGGAGCATTTGATAAACATTTAAATCATTTTCCAAGTTTATATCATTTTATTCCAAAATTCAAATTTATTCAGAAAAAAATGAAGCCTCTAATATTAATATTTAGAAGAACTAGGAACACCTTTGAGCTAGATTTCTCTGAGACCTCATCACAGAAGAGGCATGAGGTTAGCCAGGGATTGGAGGTTGACTATGACTTTGCTAACATGCCTAATGATGTAAGGTAAAGATAACCGAGAAGATAATATGATCAAAGTTATAGAAACTGAAACATGGAAAGGAAAAAATGAGACATGTACTCACTGAAAAGAACATTAATTAGGGTAAGCAAAAGAAAAACAGTAAGAATCAGGTATTTTTGTATGGCATAAACTTGAATATTCAGAAAAAATTATGATCTCAAAATGTTAGAACAATTTTATTATTTGTATTTATTGAATTTTATTACTTCTCTGGGACTAGAACGGTTACATCAGATTGACACAGATTTACAAAAGTGCATTGTTTTTCACACAAGCATTTTTCAGGATAGGAGCAGGGACAGTTAGTTTCCAATGAATCTGAAACCAGTTTATGAATATGGAACATTTGGGTTAACGATTTGCATTGTGTCAAAGATACTCATCTCGCAGTTAACACTGTTTTTTCAAGTAACTCAAAACACTAAGTGGAGAGAACAAACAGACGTTTGAATATCTTGGTGTTTTTACATAAAAGCTACACATTATTTCCAATCTGGAGGCTTCATTTTCATGTTCATTTGTGGAAGCTGTAGTTATAAATTTAACAGGTGGTGCATTCCCTTGTGCCAGAACAGGGCAGATGGATCCCTCCTCACTGTTGCTGGTCATTAATGGTAAGCAGCTGCCCCACCAGAAAAGTGAGACAGCAGATGAGTCACAACCTCATGTTAACGCATTTCTGCAGCGACTCAGCCACTTCATTTTAATGGGCTTGTTCAAATATTTTCTTTCTTCCATTGTACATCACAACTTTAGTAATTAAAAATTGATTTATACATATCACACGTGCGCATGTATGCTGTGTGTATATGTATGTATGTTTTACTTTTCTCCTTAAAATACAATTCTCCCTTATAAATATGAGGCTGTCATCATCCGATGGTGGGTTATAATGCATACCAGCGAGGCTGGTTTCCCAAAAATATTGTTATTAGCACATTTTAGTTCTGACAATTCACATTTTATATTTGTTCTGTTAGTGTAAGACATTTGGCCTTAAGTGTCTTTTTCAAATGCAAATTATCCTTATAGCAACACTAAACCATTAGCAGTTATTAATAATTTATCTCGGAGATGTTTATTTTATGAGGAAGACTGCAAGTGAATTTTGACATCCATAGTAAGAGCAGCAAATTTCACAGTTTAAGAATAATTTATGCTGGATACGATGGCTCATGCCTGTAATTCAGCACTTAGGGAGGCCAAGGCGGGTGGATCACTTAAGCCCAGGAGTTTGAGGTTAAAGTGAGCTATAATCACACCACTGCACTCCAGCCAGGTTGACAGAGCAAGACCCTGTCTCAAAAAAATAAAGAGTAATTTACCTTATCTGACTGTGACCTGTAATTTCTTGGGAAGCTTGTGAAAAAGAAGTTTTCAGGCTTTAATTCCAGAAACTCTCTTATTTAGTAAATGTGGATAGGGCATCACTATCTACTTGTACAAGTCCGTTCTCATGCTGCTATGAAGAAACACTGGAGACTGGGTAATTTACAAAGAAAAGAGGTTTTTAATTGGTTCACAGTTCCACATTGCTGGGGAAGCCTCAGGAAACTGAGAGTCATGGTGGAAGGCACCTCCTCACAGGGCAGCAGGAGAGAGAATGAGTGCCAGCAGGGAAAGTGACAGATGCTTATAAAATCATCAGATCTTGTGAAACTCACCATCACAAGAATAGCATGAGGGAACTGCCCCCATGATTCAATCACTTCTCACAGCGTCCCTCCCATGACACTTGGGGGTTATGAGAACTACAATTCAAGATGAGATTTGGGTAGGGACACAGCCAAACCATATCACTACTTTTATTAAGATCAGGTGATGCTGCTGTGTTAGTAAATCAATATTTGTGAAAATTGGCAGAGCATCATCTACTAATAATCTAGTTATCTGAAATACTGAAAATTAAAGTGTGCACACACACACGCGCATGTGTATGTGTGTGTGCTCATGCACATGGGTATATGCCTGCATGCCCTGTGGTGATGATGGTGCTGCTGGCAGCGTGGGGTGGCGGGATAAAGTGTATCCTCCATCTCAGTGGTGCTGCTGGCAGTGTGGGGTGGTGGGGTAAAGTGTATCCTCTGCCTCAGTGACAGCAATGTGAGGAACTCTAGCCCCAGTGCCTGAGAAACACCTGCTGCCTGGCAAGTGCACAAGAGACTTTGAATAGAGAGATATATAATGACGAAGATGTAATGGAGAAAGCAAGGGAGGGAGGACAGGGCACAGAGGGAATAACCACCTAATATTAATTTTATTCTGCCCATTTTTTTCCTAATGGACTAAAAAAATGCCATAACCATAGAGCACGTTTCTAAATACATTAAAACTTCCTCTTTCCTCATAATGAGTCATTTGTACTGAACAAAAATAATAGGCGAGTGAATGAGAAAAGTCCTGAAACATGGGATGTAAGAGTAATAATAGAAAAACTCTGTAGCTTCAGAATCTGCCTGAGGGCAGTCTCTCCAGTCGATTTAAATTATCTAATTATTTTACATCTCAGACTGGATATTTGCCATATATGACCCAAGAAATCAATATATGAATTAGCTGTCAGAAAGAGAGATGTTGAAAAGAAAATGTTCAAAGATGGAGTGTAACAGTAGAAAATCTTTGTGATTCCATTTTTCAATCTGTCAATTTATATATCCAGCACAAAAACAATGCGTCATTTTGTAATGTGCATTATGTGTGACAGAAATGAGTAAAATCATAGCAAAGATAAAAATGATTATAATTTAGTTTCTCCTTACAAGGGCATTATTTGCTTATGGCATTTTTTAACTTGCTATGCTAATTCTTGTCAATGAAAATATAGTAATGGGATTAGATTCATCTCATCTACTTTTTAAAAATAGTTGAAGGAGTGCTGAGCTTGATTTTATATAGTAAGATTCCCTTGGACCTTGTGACTTCAAGCAGTTAACTTCTCTTCTGCTTCCTCCCAGGGTAGATTATGTGAAGATACACTAGTTACAGATCTATGAAGAGTTATTAAAACACAATAGATTCCCCAAAAAAAGAAAATCAAGGAGGAGATAATAAAATTTTATAAAACTATTTTAAAAAAATGCAGCTTTTCTCAAAACCTAAATATGTCATTTCCATTGGCAATCACATATTTTGGAAGTGGTTTATTTTATGTGACAGCATCCAGGATATATTCTTAGAGATTAGCTGGTGATCACAAGTAAATTTTTCTAGAGTCGAGGGAGACAATTGCATAGGTAGGGTGCTAGGTGGTCTTCTGCATGACCATTAACGTTTGGGTAACAGGACTCTAATTTTTCAATGTCAAAAATTGTCATGTAGTCAGTATTATGCTAGTACTCTCAACAATCATCTCAACTCTGCAGAACAATGCCTCTTGTGAGTAGAACTTTGGAGTCCAGAAAACTTTCCCAACTTTATGTGAATAGTAAATAATAAAATTTGACTGTCTGTCTCATTGAGACCAGGAATGCAAGAGGAAGATAGAGTTACTAAGAAGAGCAGAAAGCAGTAAGTTGCAAAGGGGGTGTAGAGAATTACTGAGCAAGTGTGGGATGAACAAAGACAACAGAAGTGGGTTGGATTCTATTCTGTGAAAAATAATTGCAGAAATAAGAGCTAAGAAAACTTGCCTCAAGCTTCTTCTCAGAGATCTGAGGTGAAGTTATTTCTTTGCTGACACAGATAAATAACCAGGCTACTGCCAAGCTAAGATGATTTTGCCTTTGTGGTGGAGTCAGCAATGTGTATGCTTACTTTGGGGTAACACGTCCATCACCATTGAGAAGTTGCTGTGTGCCTCCTCCAAGCCCCAGTCAGGTGCAGTGCCCTCTTGGGCATACCCACGCCCAGGTCCCACCCCATCCTCTGCCTGCCACAAACTGCTGAACTTAGTTGGAGTTAATTACCACAGTGCTCTGAACAGAACATCATCCTGTTCTGTTTATAGGAGAAATCAATGGGGCGATAAAGTTGGCAAAATGAGACTGCTTTTCTTTAATTCTGAACTTCTTTAGATTATCACAGAACTTAGACACTCCTGTGGACGTTCAAATGGGCTGAGAAACCATGGCCTGCTTTTAGCTATATCAACTATGGACTGGGAAGCGAGATTTTTATCTCTAGTTGAAGATTTTCTGTCATAGGGGACTGGGCCAGACCAACAGCCCCACCTTGAGAAATATGTGAGAAAACCATGAAGAATGAAGAAAACTTCTGGAGCAACAGTTCCCACTGGAGCCTTTTTGGTCCTGAGATTGCTAAGATCTAAAGAACTTACTTATTTTTCACAGGTTGGGTTTTTTTTTTTTTTTCCCTAGGCCTCTACCTTAAAACCCATAGGTAAAAATGCTGATTCAATCTTTTGTGTAATCCCTGTATTTGTCCCCAAAATACTGAAGCTTTCCTCTGTGACTCAGCCCTTTCCACTGCTTTAGATGACTTCAAGTTCACCTTGTGCTTATGAGACTGCCCTTTATGAGTCTACGTAACGTTAATACGGTAACATTGCCGGGCTAACATTTGCAGAATAATTATAAGAATGTAAGATAATTGCTACTGAACCCATAATATGTAACAGGCTTTACATGTATTAACTTGTTTAATCTGCACAACTGAGATAAGCATCTGTTACCTTTGCACACTTTACACAGGTTTAAACAGAGACACAAAGGAAGTCAAATTCCTTTCCCAATGCCACACGTGTGATAGGCAGTAGAGCCAAGATTCAAACATTCTAGAGCAGCATATACTCAAGTGAAAAAGTTCCTGGAATTCAGAGCTGGGAAAGACAATTCATATGTAAGCATAATCAGAAAAGCTTAATTGAGAAGCTCCAATTTCTGCTAGATTGTAGGCTGGCAGAAGGGGATGAGGACACCAGAATAAAGAAAGAGCTTAAATAAAGATATTTTAAAAAAGAGTATAAGGTCTAGCATATAAGAATCAGTCCGTTTGAACTGTAAAATTTCATTTGTATACTAGTTAGAATGATAATGTAATAAAGAATATGATTATTACCTGGAAATTTTAGACAGGAATGGATAAATTACATCAACCATTCAGGGGTTTGAGTGAAGTGATTAACGCAAGTCCTAATGGATGAAGAATAATCTGACAGCTGTGACAGAAAAAACTAAAAGACAGAAACAATCTTAATTCATGAATGGGTGATAGGATTTGAAAGAATGGTAGCTATAAGAAGTTAGTTCTAAAAAACTAAGTTCATAGGCATTACTTTTAAGGAATAAATGAAATCCAGAATGATAAATAGTGAGTAGAAATAAAAATTAACATGCATTCTCTGTTTTGAATTTAGTAAAGAGGAAAACTGAAGCATTGTCCCTAAAAGTTTGAAACATATGGTTAAAGTATAGGTAAGAAAATTATCAATTTACTTTATATGCCACATGCCTTTAAGTACTGTATAATTTATCTATGAATTAGTCTTAATAGGATATAGGAACAAAGAAATACTAACTAAAAGAATATGGCTGTAAAGTCAACTTGTCCACCAGCCATTGTGTTAAACAAATAGTCATTGGATGCTCACTCTATATCAGATGCCAGGTCTTAGCAATGCCAGCCAGTCACTAAGCATACACCACTGAACAAAATTCCAGCTGACTGTCCTCAGAAGGATGATAGATGTGGAATGAACCAGGGTGATGGACAAGGAAGAGCCCCATGTCTTGGGGACAATGAGGTTAAATTGATACTGCTATGATAAATTATTTCTAGTCAAAACAAGAGTATTCCAAGAAAAAGAAAAAAGATAATTTGGAGGTTGACTAGAGGGAGAGGTGAGGAAAAGGGAGGAGTCAGTGATGACTCTCCATTGTCTATGTTAAGATGGGTCTATTTGCATCCATCAAGGAGGACCATGTTTGAATGGGAAGAAATAATGATGAATGATAAAGAAACATAGTTTCTCGGTATTGGATGCTTGTAGAATAAGAATAGAAAAAATATATATGAATTAATTAATTAAATTGTATGCCACTTTAAACTTTGGAAAGATTATATATATTTTGAAGAACAATGAGAATACTGAAATAAGTCATATATAGTTACCAAAATTTTATGTTACAAAAATGGCAGCATAGTACATGCAAAAAAGGCTCATGGACTAAGAGAGACACCAGTTCAAATCTCAGCATTGATGAAGATCATAAATCTCTAAGTCTCACTGAGAAGAAATAGGAGCTAATAGTCCTACTTGGTTGGGATTTCTAGGGTATTTGATGCAGCAGAACAACATAAAAACAGCATTTCCTTTTATCTCTTTATGTGTGGAGTACTTTAGCTCATCCTAATATTGAATAAAGTGGGAATTCTATTATTGAAAATCTGGACCTAATAGAAAGCTGAGTTCTTATATATAAAGTTATATTTAACTATTTTCTTATTCTATCACACACATTCCATAGAGAAGTTAGTGAAAACATATAACTAGTAGACATTTAATAAATATTCATTGGTTGAATTGCTATTAAATAGTAGATGAATTTTATAGATCATATTGTTATATGAAAATAGGAAAGCTCATAGTAGAGTGGGAGGTGAATTGTGAAACATGCAGTTTAAATCCACAGAGACAATTGGAGATGGAATTTTACTTTTGAGTAATTAACATGAGTTAAGTCATGAAAACTAGAGCTTTAACGGATCTTGTAGGTAGGATGAAGGAAAAAGGCAGTAGAGAATGTACCAATTGCAGTGAAAGATATGAAAACATTATCCAAATAAATCTCCAAAGGCCTCTTTCTTTTAAATATGTATAACTTCTAAAATGGTATACATTTAATAATTTAAAAATTGACATTAGTTCAAATTACACTGAGCCTGAGTTTTGTCCAGAAAAAAAAACCAGTCAAAATAGTTACAGTTTCATTAAACATGATCTTATGAGTCATATGAGAATACTTTTTTCTGTATTTATTCACCTCCACGGAAAAAAAATATGCTATCAGGATTTAATTGTAAAAATTTAATTAAAAAGAATTAAAGACTTGAGCTCATTAGAATATAATAATCAGTATATATTTTCTTTTAAGTAGTTTTAATTTTTATTCTCAGCTAACTAAAAACTGGACTCCTCACAATGATATCAAACAGTTGAAATATTTTTAGAATCTTTATCAGACATATTCATGCCCCCTGTGATCTCAGAGTCTGTAACATATCAAAAGAATAAATGTCCAGAACTTTAATTAGATCCTTTGAGGAAAACTTACATTTCTGGCAATGATAAATGGTTGTACATACAGTTCTGAAGTTGTACCACATGTCCTTTCCTATGAAGAGAAAACCTAATTACATAAGTTTATAGGATAAATTTAGAAAAGTTTGCTGTACTCCAGCTTCATTAAAGCAAAAAATTCCTACATCCATCAAACAGTATTTGATAGTGTATTTTGCATACCAATGGTATTACATCACGTATGTGCAAATGAAATCCAAAGGAGTGTATTGATCCTCATCATACATACTGTGGTCTGCTTCCTAAACTGTGACCTTTGAGACCTACTCAAAATTCAGAAGGTAAAAAACTTAGTAACTTGAGGCCTGGCATGGTGGCTTATCACTGTAATCCCAGCACTTCGGGAGGCTGAGGCAGGCAGATCACCTGCGGTCAGGAGTTTGAGACTAGCCTGGCCAACATGGTGAAACCTGTCTCTACTAAAAATACAAAAATTAGCCAGGCATGGTGGCAAGACGCCTGTAATCCCAGCTACTTGGGAGGCTAAGGAAGGAGAATCTCTTGAACCCGGGAGTCAGAGGTTTCAGTGAGCCGAGGCACCGTTGCACTCCAGCCTGGGCAACAAGAGCAAAACTCCATCTCAAAAAAAAAAAAAAAGAGAAAAAAAAGACTTAGTAGTTTGAAAGAAACTATGGGTATGGCATTGTTCCCTATAGTAGATTGATGACAACTGACAGACATTTTAAATATGATTTGTAAGTTAAATTGAAGAATTTATATTTTATTTTCAATTTAGAGAATTTTTCACCAATTATTTTATTTTACCTTCCTCTATAACTTATGCTTTACTTCTTTACAAAGAAGTAAGTATCCGACCTTTCTTCTCTATAACTCATGACCTCCTTCTGGGACCATGCACCAGATTGAAGACATCAGGACAAATACATTCACCGTGACTCTTACTATAGTCATGATCTCACAGTTTAGAAGGATGGTCCATAAATCATATCCTCAGTTAATGTCATTGTTCTAAAAAATAAGTTGAGATGTTTTATTACTAAAATTATATTCTGATAGTCTTTTCAAGTTAGTAGACAGTTCTGTTGATATGCCAAATTTAGATAGTTCTCTAACACACTTTTCTTAAACTTTTGGCTGATGTTATTACATATCCGTCAAGAAGGGTTAGATGATAATTTAATTAAAAAACACACTGCAAGCACCTATTAATACTATTCCTGGGCTATGATTTGCATTAATTAAATATTTGTTGAATGAGCAAATGGGAAAATTTGGGAAGAATCATGCTTAGCTGGACTATCTTTTAATTTTTCAGTGAGCCCATGTCCTTCTGGTACATTTTACATGAATTAATTCAAAAAGGAAATGATTCAGTAGACAAATTTCTAGCCCAGCAATTAGCACTGGGGATTTGGCAGACCACAGCCTCATGAAGCTTACAGTCTAATGCATCTCTTCTCAAATTGTCATGTGTGTTTTGCATACCTGAGGATGTGGATATTGTTAAAATGCAGGTTGATTAGGTCTGAGATTAATATTCTGCTTTCCCCAGGTGACTTCAGTGATGCCACACACTGGCCACACACTAAGGAGAAAGGGTCTAGTAGGTGAGACTGACACTAATCATATAACTAAACAAAGTGTAAAATTACAACCATGACAACATGCTATGAAGGAGATCATATAACAGAGAATTTGTCCTGACAGGGAAGAGCAAGAAAGTCACCACTGAGGAAGTGAAGAAGGAGTTGCCATCTGGAAAAGAGAGGTTATGACACAACAAGGCAAAAGGAAGAGGATTCCATGGAGAGAATGGGAAACAGAGGAAATGCAGGCATCCGGGCAACAGTAAAATCACAAACACAAATATGTCCTCTGACTAATGCACACCCACACACTCTCAAATGCAGGAAAGGGTAAAATTAGTTGCTTTCTCACATTGGATAACTTCTCAGGACACAATCTCAAGATTGGTGATTCGATAAAAAATTACATAATGTTTCACATGTCTAGACTTCAATCCATTCTAAATGAATATTTTCCTTCTTTAACCAGTATTGTGTCTGGATTTTCTATCCATTTAACAGCACAGCTTCTGTGCTGTTAAGTTGTTAAGAAACAGAAAACTGAATAAGGAAATATGTGTGAGTGGAAAAGATTTAAATCTAGCTTTTTCAAGTGATGACTTAATCAAATTCTGAGCAAAACTAGTGCATAATTACCCATATCTGGCAAAATAGACCCTCTGTAACATTGTGCTATATTACCACCTGTCTGCATGAAACTGGATTTTCAAATTAAAAAAAGTCTTCACAGAAACAGAATATAGAAATAAGTAGAATATAAAATTTTAAATATGCACTCAATATCAATCATTATAATTGCATAATGCATGCCATGCTTGTCAAATTTTTATTTTATATTATGCCATTTGGTAAGAAGGTTCACCAGTCTAAATTATGGCTTCTTAAATTTTGTAGCACTTTTGGTGGCATATTTCATGTGGTAAAACTACTTGATGTTTCATAGAATGGAGATAACATTAACATCATTAAGATTCCACAAGTACATTCAAGGAAGATTTTTACTTTTAGTATTAATATATTCAAGGAAGGTTCTTACATTTCTCACTAATTGTGGGAAATGTCTCTTCTCTCAGTCTAGTACAGTACATTTCAATTTCTCACCTAATGAAGACAACTTTTTCAGAGATGGAAAGTCAAATAAATATTCATCTAAATTCAAAAATTTTTCCCCTTTTCCCATGAAATCTCTTTATGGTCTACTAAAATATAAAAAAAGAAATATCAAAATCTGAAATTTTCAGATTTATTCCAACGTGATTCCAAGACTACAATATTTATTTTGCTTATAAAAAATTTCAACATTTCTTATATTGTTGCCTTGTTGATTATCTCATCAAAAACATAGAAAAGATCAGGATGTTTGCTGGTCAGGATGTTACCAGAAAGGGGTGCTGATCCAGACCCCTAAGAGAGGGTTCTTGAACCTCATACAAGAAAACATTAGGGACGAGGCCATAGAGTAAAGTGAAAGCAAGTTTGTTAGGAAAGTAAAGGAATAAAGAACAGTGTATTTGTCCATTGTCAGGCTGCTGATAAAGTCATACTCGAGATTGGGAAGAAAAAGAGGTTTAATGGACTTATAGTTCCACATGGCTGGGGAGGCCTCACAATCATGGTGGAAGGCAAGGAGGAGCAAATCACATCTTACATGGACGGTGGCAGGCAAAGAGAGAGCTTGTTCTAAGAAACTCCCATTTTTAAAACCATCAGATTTTGTGAGACTTATTCAGTATCGTGAGAACAGCACAAGACCCACCTCCACGATTCAATGACCTCCCACCAGGTTCCTCCCATGAAACGTGAGAATTGTGGGAGTTACAATTCAGGATGAGATTTGGGTGGGGACACAGCCAAACCATATAAAATGGTTACTCTGTAGGCAGAGCAGTGGTATTGGTTGCTCGACTGAGTACATGTACAGTTATTTCTTGATTATATGCTAAACAAGGGATGGATTATTCGTCAGTGTTCTGGGTAAGGGGCAGGCAATTCCCAGAACTAAGCATTCCTTCCCCTTTTCGACCATATAGGGCAACTTCTGGACGTTGCCATGGCATTTATAAACCTTCACGGCCCTAGTGGGAGTGTTTTTAGCATGCTAATCATTATAAGTAGCATATAATGAACAGTGAGGACAACCAGAGTTCACTTTCATTGCCATCTTGGATTTGGTGGATTTTAGTTGGCTTCTTTACTGCACTCTATCAGCAGGGACTTTGTCCCCTGTATCTTGTGCCGATCTCCTATCTCATCCTTTGACTAAGAATACCTAACCTTCTGGGAATGCAGCCGAACAGGTCTCAGACTTATTTTACCCAGCCCCTATTTAAGATGGAGTCACTCTGGTTCAAGTGCCTCTGACAAGGAGAGGAGAGGACTGAGACAATAATATCAGAAATATGAGAGAGAAGGAATGTGTGGAGACTAGAAGCCACGGTAGAACTATAAGAGGAAAACACATGTTAAAGAAGGAAAAAATTACGTTTGCAAAAATTAAGCCCTCAAACCGTTGGGTTTTTTAAGGTAGACTTGGCTGTGGTAACATATAGACACAAATTTTAGTGGCTTACATTTGAAAAGTTTGTTTCTTAATCACAATCTTGGGAGGAAAAAATGGCTCATTGCTTCAGCCAGTGAAGCAACACTCACGACACTCAGTAACTCAGGGCAGAAACTCCCATTTGGTGGTTTCACCAAGCCCTAAAATAACCCCTAGGTCATCTGCTTCCAGATGATCAAGGGACAAAAGAATGAAAGGCACCCTGTGGAGGTTTTCTGGGGCCCAGCCTGGAAGTGACACATTTTTTTGCTCATATATCATTGGCCAAATCTAATTGCAATGAAAGACAGGAAATGTAGTCCAGCTGCAGTCTCCAGAAGAAGAGAAAAGGGATTTCAGGAAACAGATTTTCACCACAAATTTATTTTTGAAACTAACTACAAAGGTCATACCATGGCATCAGGAAGCAGACCCGAGTGACACCGTATGACCCCCATATATGGTGCATTTAGATTTTTCTGAAAATTTGGGAACCCTATTTAGTACTCCACAATTTATTCCATTTTATTGTGTTAAAGAAAGCTACTTAAACCTAATTATGGTGAGATATTCTGCAGCCCCATATAAAGAACAATTATTTGCAAAGCTGAACTTCCCTTGAGTTAATGCTTTCCTCCCTTACTGTTCCGCTCTCAAACATTCATTTTCTTTCTAAAATCTGGCAAAAGTTCTCTAAAATGAGTAATAAATTCATTAATTGCAAAAAGGGAGCCAGCTGGAATAATCTTATTCAACGACACAAAGGAATTTGTTACAGACTTTTAGATATCGGTGCATTGAGAGTTGGAGCCTGTTTTCTGCCATTTACTATGCAGAGAGAGTATAACAGGATGTACCTTTGTTGGATATGAGGGAGTCACATTTACGTTTGAGCTGACATTCTCAAACTCCAAAATGTCAGACAGCACAGATGCATCTGGAGCTCTTAAACCTGATATGCTGTGTGCCAGCAGCATATTCTGCCCAGATTAAAAATGCCTCTGACTGAGAATTAAAGGATGTGGATTGTTATGCTGCTGTATCAGTGAGACAGGGGTGAACTGGGAGAATGTTATAGTATGAAAAGCAGACCCGGTGAAATACTGAGAAATTCGCTTTTTTGATTTAGGGTTGACTGGACATCCAGAAGCCCATTGTGCCTATAGTTAAAGAACTTCTCAAAAAAATTGCGAGTACGTGTCAAAGTTTTATTTCAAGCTTGTCATTAAGGGAAATTCTCCTGAAAAAGCCAATTCAAAGTTCCCTTTGGTAGAGACCAATTACAGAAAGAAAAAAAAAATATAATCATTGTTAGATTTGATACACAACAGGATTTCTGATTTAGGATTATTAGCACAGACACAAAGCTGGCTAAAGATTGGTGTATCTGTCAATGTCAGCTGGGCATGTAAGTCTCTAACTTCCCAGAAAATGCTCTCGATTTTATTAATGTCAAACATTGCTCAAGCGTTTTATTGAGAGTGCAAGGCTTTCCAGAGAGGACCCTCAAGCTCATTAAAAGTTCTTGCCTAGACCATTTTCCCTTAGACTTGAAGAAATTTTCCCATATTGTATAAGCCAAGCTAATATTGATCCTTCTTTATGTTATCTCGGGTAGTTCACAGCTACAAGTTTCCATTTCCAAGTAGCAGTAACAACTCAGTAACAGTGAGCCAGTGGCATACGGAAGCTCAGTGTCTCAGTGCTGGTTTCCCTGTTAGGATCCAAATCAGGTGATCACAATGAGCAGGGAAGGCTTCAACACTATTAAAAGTAGAACTAGGAATCTGATGATAGAAGTAAGAACTTGATGATAGGAATCATCAAATCATTCTGTGTGAGATAAGTACCTCTAAGCCTGTGAATTCTCCCTGAGAACATCACGTAAATGACATCCGAGGCCTATTAACTAGAATTGGAAGAAAGTGCAGCCTGTGTGAAAACCCCGAGATTATCACCCAATCACAATCCCAGCTAATATCCAGTAGTGAATTGCGGATGGGGCTATGGGGGAGACAAAAACTTTTAAAAGACAAATTATTTTCAGTAGGGCACTTTGAGAAGACAAAGAAGAATAGCATGCATTTGTCTTTTCAACACAGTGGTGAAGGCAACTGAGTGACACTTATCCAAGAAATGCATGCTGATGCCCTAGGATGGGGAGGAAAGGTATAGGAATGAATCAAGCTGGCATGGCCTTTGCATCAGAAGGTTCAGGCACCTAGACTGGTCTGTGGCAGGGGTTCTCAGCACTACTGGCACCCTGGATCTGATCATTCTTTGCAAGGGGAAGAGACCTGTCTGTGAACGGTAGGATGTCCAGCAGCATCTCTGGCCTCTACCCATTAGAAGCCAGTAGCATCTCCCAGTTGTGACAACAAAAACCATTTCCAGATATTGCTAAATACTCCCTTGGGAATGAAAATGCTTCTGCTTGAGAAAGCACTGCTATAGAGGCTTATTATGGAAGGCTTCCCAGGGGACAAACCATTTAAGATAAAACCTAGCAGACAGAGTCTCGTGTCAATAGCCAGGAAAGCAAGACAGAATGCATGATATGACAAAGGTGTGTGCTTTGTGATGCTGGCTGTTGAGGATGAGAGAGGAAAGAGTGAAAGCTGGTAATGAAAACTCTGCAAGAGCCAGGTGATGAGTGCCTGTGTGAGTCGCATTAAGGAACTTCAGCTGTGTCCTAATGATAGTAATAACTTGAGAAAAGGATCCTTAACAAGGAGACCAATAGCAAACACAGATCTGGATTTTAGCTTCATCATGCTCAATCCAGGGCTTTGAATGAATGAGAGGCAAACAAGGTGTCAGCGAAGCTTATTAGAGAACTGATGTAGTTCTAAATATGCAATAATGGTCTGGACTATAATTAACATTTGGGAAGAAGAGACATGGAAAAATTTGAGCCAACATTTATAGCAGAATTGATAGAACTTGGATTTTTATGAGTTTGGGGTGTGAGGAAAAGGAAGAGTTAGGAAGAAAAATGGCATATGATAGTGCCATTTTTAAAGATTATAGAAGGAAATGTGTGTGTGTGTGTGTGTGCAGGTGTGTTTATATATGCTTGTGAAAGGGGGTGGGGTCTTGCTGAGTTCATTGTTGGGTGTCATGTAGTATATGAAGTATTTGTGAGGAATCTATATGGATCAAGTGGTAGTCTATGTTGGCCTGGAGCTTAGGAAAAAAGAATGGGACTGAAAAATTTAGATTTGTGCACCAGTTTTTAAGTTAAAATTTTGGAATTCCAATGTGTTAGTCCAAGTTTTTTTCAAAAGGTGGGTGTCAGGTAGAGGCTGAACTGCTGGATTTTATTAGGGAAAATAGATGTGTGCAAGAAAATAGGCAGCTACCTCAGGCTGATGGCATAGCCATCAAACTGCAAAAAAGTTGGATGAAGCAACCTAAATTTCTATATGGTCTAAAAAAAAAGTTTGGCAAAGTGATCAGAGAGAACTTGGGCCAGCTTCAGCTATGAGAGGAGGCCCCATCTCAGTTCTCAGCTGCGTTAGTCTTCGTGCCACACTCCATTATTGACTGGAAGCAAAACTGTGAGTGGATTTCAGAGCACAGCAGTTGGAGCCTGTGCTAATTTCCTAAGACGATTGTAACAAGTTAACACAAACCGGATGGCTTCAAATAACAGATATCTATTATTTTCATAGCTCTGTGGACCAGAAGTCTGAAATCAGTATCAACTGGGCCAAAATCAGGTGTCATCTGGCCATGCTCCCTCTGGAAGCTCTAGGGGAGAATCTGTTCCCTGCCTCTCCCATCTGTCAATGTTTCCTTTTTATGTCTGCATCACTCCACTCTCTGCCTTGGTGGTCACATTGCCTCTGCCTTCCTCTCAGAAGAATTCATGTGATGGCATTTAAAGCTATTGTGGGTTGAATTTTCCCCAAAATTCATATGTTAAAGCTCTAACCCCCAGTACCTCAGAATATAACTGTATTTGAAGTTTTTTTTTTGGAAACAGGGTCTCGCTCTGTCACCTAGGCTGGAGTGCAGTGGTGTGATCACAGCTCACTGTAGCCTCGACCTGCTAGACTCAAGTCATCTTCCCACCTCAGTCTCCCTAGTAGCTGGAACTACAGGCACACATCACTGTGCCCAGCTATTTTTTGTATTTTTTTTAGAGATGAGGTTTCACCATGTTGCCCAGCCTGGTGAAGACAGATTCTTTACAAAGGTAATTAAGTTAAAATGAGATAATTAGGTTGGCCCCTGTGATGGTTAATATGAGTGTCAACTTAATTGGATTAAAGGATACAAAGTATTGTTACTGGGTATATCTGTGAGGGTGTTGCCAAAGGAGATTAAAACTTGAGTCAGTGGACTGGGAGAGGCAGACCCACCCTCAGTCTGGGTGGGCACCATTTAATCAACTGCCACTGCTAGAATAAAATAGACAGGAGAAGATGGAAGAGCTGATTTGCTGAGAATTCCAACCTTCGTCTTTCTCCCCTGCTGGATGCTACCTGCCCTCGAACATCGGACTTCAAGTTCTTCAGCTGTGGGACTCTTGAACCTACAGTAGTGGTTTGCCAGGGACTCTCAGGCCTATGGCCATATGCTGAAAACTGCCTTGTCAGCTTCCCTACTTTTGAGGTTTTGGGACTCAGATTAGTTTCCTTCCCCCTCAGCTTGCAGATGGCCTATTGTGGGATTTCACCTTGTGATCATGTGAGTTAATACTTCTTAATATACCCCCCTTTATATGTACATCTATCCTATTAGTTCTGTTCCTCTAGAGAACCCTGACTAATACAGCCCCATATCAAATATAACTTGTTTTTTATAAGGGGAAATCTGGACACAGACATGCACAGAGGGCACAGCACATGCACCTTGCAAAGACACAAGAGGAAGACAGCCAACCACGAGACAGGGAAAGAGGCCTGGAACTGATCTTTGCCCCATAACCCTCAGAAAGAACCAACCCTACCAGCATCTTGATCTCAGATTTCTAGCCTGAGAACTGTGAGACAACAAATTTCTGTTGAGCCACTTTGTTACAGCACTCGTAGCAAGCTAATACAAGAGCCCATCCAGAGAAGCCAAGATGGCATACCAAGAGTTGTTTCTCATGGGGTAAAATCTTTGCTACCGATGGCATGACCTTATTACAGAATCCCAGGTCTACATTGCGATTCTCCCACTGGAGCTTGCTGCATTTGTATCACCACTAATACCTCCAACACTAAGAGAGGGTCATACAGCCCACATGGTAGGGCTGATGACACCGTGCCCTGGACTTGCTAAAACAAAACAAAACAAAACAAAACAACAACAAAACTACTCCTTCTCTGGGTCTCACGTGAAGCTGGTATTGAATCTGGGATTCTTCTATATCACCTGGAATATAGAGACAAGAGCAATATTACTCAGTATGAAACATATCGCTTCCAGAACCCAGAGGCAGACCAGTTGCTGTGCTGCTTTGTTTGGGGCAGGAATGCACAATGCAGCAATTTCTCTTTTGGAGGGTGTATCCCCACACACCCCTGACCACCGGGCCCTTATGAACTTTGGTCAAGTGACAGGTCCCTGAATCCCTACACAGCTTGTCCCTGCCCTCTGGAGTATATGCATCTTACCACGGTCTCCAGCACGCCAACTACCTCTCACATTTCCTAATGTCAGGGACCAGCATGGTAAATGGGATGTGCAGGTGGCCCAGGGCTCTTCACTCGGCATTTTGACAGAGGGGAGGAGAGCTAACACAGCCCTAAGGAAAAACTGTAAATGAGCATCGCTGTCTGTCACATATGAATAGACACAGATTCTGAACCTATTTCTCTTTGCAGTGAAAAAGAACAGAGTTGCCAATTCAGTGACCACATGCCATGTCCCTGAGGCATTAGTAATCTGCTCTAATGATGATACTAGATTTGTCAGAGCAGCTATGACCAGAGCTACTATTTGCAGGAGTCTACAGTTATTTCCCGGGGTCCAGCTAGTCTCTGCAGGGGGCATTCTGGGAATTAAATGGAGATATAATAGAGATCCCCCACTTGCATCATTTATATATTTAATGGTGGCATGAATCTCCGCTACATTCCCCAGTTAAGATATGGGTGTTTTTATTTACTAGATTGAATAAAAAATTAACTGAGGGACAGCTCAGGAACAAAAATTCCTTTGGGAATTTTTTTCTGGCAGATCATCAGGCCTCACCTAATATATTCATTTCAGCATGTCTACCTCCCTCATCCTTTTCATTTCTTCATTTCTGTCTTACAGGGTAACTCAGTCATTTCCAGTAAGATGGCTCACCCTCTGTGGTTCTTGCTTATGTATACAAGGAAATGCTCCCAAGCCAATAAATTCTTGCTCACCAGACCTTCATCTGACCTCCTTGGCCAAACACTCTCAAAACTTCTCTTCCCAGGGCTCTCCTCAGACTCCATCTGGTAGATGCAAAAAACTTTTGAAACTCTTCATGTATATCAACATTTTCTTCACTTATTAGGTCCAACTTGTGCCCAACAGGGCTATGCTAGAGTCTAACTAATTATCTGCCTGGCAGCCAGGAGGCTTCTGTCGCCTTAAGAGAGAGGCTTCTCCAGTATCTTCAAACACAATGGATGCAAAAACCTTTCCTGGGGAAGGTGAAGTTTCATGGACTCAAGGCAGTTGAGTCAATATCCTCAGGGGCATCTTATTCCAGCTTAAAGGATTCCAGATTTTTCCTACGAGAGGCCTGAACTTTTAACGTCAGACTTATGTTGCTTTCTTATTTAAAAACGTTTTGTGCTGTATGGTTCTCATAATTACGCCTTCAGCCTTCCATTTCACTGTGTTTCTATCTTCAGCTAGAGCTAATAAGGGCCTCTTTATATGCTAGCACAGAGGCTCTCTCGCTCTCAGGCTTAGCCATTGAGCACTTGTTAACAGGCTCTTAGTCTCTCATTATCCTTCTGCAAGGTATCAGTACAACTTGGTCACCAGCCACTTTCTCTCTCGGTATATGTCTGTATAAGCACTACCACCCCATATTTTTCAAATGTCTGTGTCATCATACCTGCCATAGCATCTGCCTACGTCAAGACATTTTCCTAGAACACCTCCAGTGATATCATTAGCAACTGAGCTGCCGACTTGTGCCAAAAACAATATGTGCCACACCTAGCAACCAAGGCAGTGTCTTATTTCCCTACTACATAGTGTAAGAGCCAGATCCAAATCTAATTTTACCTCATATTTTGCTAAATGACTTCTAGTACTCTCATATTCATCTGGGTCCACTGAGAAACCAATGCCAAGAGAACACTAAATATGCAATGATTTTATTAAGGAAAATGTCTATGTATGATCAAATAGAGAACGCACTGGATAAGGCTAGGAAACCTGTCGGATCGTGAGCCAAGTCTAAACCTGAGAGAACAAGAATGGAAAAGAAGTTGGGTGTTGAGTATTCCAGGCTGCTGTGCAGTGTAGTGTACAGACAGTTTAAAACCATCAGGGAATCCTTGCAGCACAGTTGACCATTGGAGAATGCACTTGTCTACCAGGAACAGGTTTGCATTCTGTACACACATAGCGCACAGTCACTGGCTGGAAGTAGCTCTTCGGAAGCATAACCTTGTCACAATGTGAGCTTAGATATTAGAAGCATGGCAATTGTGGTTCTTCATCAGTTGTACTCCCTGTAAATCAGAAGTTTATGAGGCACATTCTCATGTCCTCCACAATCAGGAACATCAACCAGTTAGATAAATTATCTGAATAAGTAACTTCAGAAATTCCTTGAGGTACAGAACTTTGTAATACAAGTCGTATTAATGCATGCTATGCTAATTAGCAAAGTCCATATGATATATTTGAATAAATAAATGAGTTTGGCCAAGTTAAATAATATATGTTCAAAGGAAGAACCCATTGTCCCTCTTTTCCTTTTTTATTACCATCAACCAAATTAAAGTTTTTAATTCTACTCTCAGGGAATTTACTGAGTGAAGCAACAAAGTTCACCCCTTCAATCCCATGTGTCATGTGAAGTGCCAGCAAAATAATCTTTAAAATTAGTTGACACTTCATCCTTGTATGAGAAGCATCTTCTGTGTCATGCTAAAAAATATAATCTAAACATGCTACCCACCCTTTGTAACCTTTTTTCACCCTCTACTCTTTTGAGTCTTGTCATCAATTTCTGACCTTTAGAGAAAATTATTTCTTGACATTCTCAGCCCTTTCCCTTTTTCATTTCTAGACTATAGTTGATGCTGTTTAGTCCTTCGAAATGTTACCTCTTCATCATTACTTACTAAAATTTTACGCAGCCTATAAATCCCAGTAAGGGCAATGGCCATGAGGATTTCTCTGATCTCCTCAGATTAAAAAAAAAAAAATCTTGATATCCCCAAACTTGTGGAAATTTAATGTTCTCCTTGTATTTTTTAAATGCAGCCCTGTATTGTAGTTGTTTATTTATAAATTGTATAGGCCCCACCTAGATTGCAACCCACAGTGTACGGCAATGATCACAGACTTCAACACAATGACTTGCCCATGTAGAGGCTCATAAACGTTGGTTACATTACTCGTGTAAGAATATATTTGGCTGGTTTTATGTTAGCTATCCAAAATATATCCTTTGCCATTATTTTTTTAAATTCCCGTCCCCCCCACAATCAATATACAACAACAAAATAAAACAAAATGAAATCATACTAATTTAACTTTATAAAATCATATTTTAAAAATCTGGTCTTTAAAGCATTAGAAACATTTTATGTAAAATAAAAGCCACCTCTTCGCTTTCCAATCAAATATGTATATTCAAAAACAAGAGATACAAGGCAAAATTTTTATTACTTTTGGCATCATTTTTATTCAAAATAGAATTTCCATCCTCTACAATGTTTCCTTCATTTTCTTTAAATTCTAAACAGTGTATAATAGAAGTATTCTTAAATGAAACACTTATGTTCTCCCTTTAAATTAAATCTATGCCATTTTTTGTTGTGTTACTGTAGACACTGAAAAGCTTTGAACCAGAAAAGTAGAATACACGTTGTATCTCTCCAGCACAGAGGTTTGTGTTGAACAAGAATGACAATTTTAGTTTATAATGAAGAGGCAAAAACAATCATTTTCAAAGCATAAACATTCTTAGCTTAAAACATGAATAAAACAAAAAATCTGAAATTCAAACTTCATCATAAAAAGCTTCTCTGGCAAAGAGAGAGAAGTTTTATTATTTTCTTTGTATTCTACCAATGAAAAGCCTAAAGTTGAAAACAAATCTATAGATTCCAACTTTTGATTTAACATAGTAATTGCTTATTGTCTTTACTACTTCTTAACTCTTTTTTTTTTGGTTTAGATTGACAAAAAAAAATTGCAGTAGACTTTGTTTTTCCAACTCTTAAGAATTTGAATTCTTGAGAAATATAAGTATGTCCCATTATAAACTGGCTTCAAATGAAGATTAATCAATTGAATTGGGTTTCCCCAAAATTCATGTTGAAGTTCGAATCCCTAGTACCTTAGAATGTGACCTTGTTTGGAAATAGTGTGATTGTATAATAGATGTTAAAATAAGGTCATACTATGGAAGAGTAGACTACAAATCCAATATGAGGGATAGCCTCATAAACAAAGAAATTTAAATAAAGACACACACTCAAGAAAAAGGCACTGTGGAAATTGGAGTTATGTTGCCATAAGCCAAGGAATGCCACAGAATGCCAGCCAACTATCATAAGCTAGTAGAGTGGCATGAAAGCAATCCTTCCCTAGTTAGGGCCCTGCTAACACTTTGATGTTTAATTTCTCTCTTCTAGAATTGTAGGACAAACATTCTGCTATTTAAGATACTCTGTTTTTGGCTTTTTTTTTATGGCAACCATAGGAAGTTAATACAAGGACCTAATGTGATGTTAACATTTTAAACGTGTTTTACAGTATGAACATAATCTCAGGAATAATGTCAAATTATAAGCAAAATTCCTTTAAAATACTAGAAACTGGCCGGGTGTGGTGGCTCATGCCTGTAATCCCACCACTTTGGGAGGCCAAGGCAGGTGGGTCAGGAGGTCAGGATATTGAGACCATCCTGGGTAACACGGTGAAACTCCGTCTCTACTAAAAATACAAAAAATTAGCCGGGCGTGGTGGCAGGCGCCTGTAGTCTCAGCTACTCAGGAGGCTGAGGCAAGAGAATGGCGTGAACTTGGGAGGCAGAGCTTGCAGTGAGACAAGATCTCGCCATTGCACTCCAGCCTGGGTGACAGAGCGAGATTCCATCTCAAAAAAAAAATAAATAAATAAATAAAATAAAATACTAGAAACTGAGCAATACCAACAAGACCACATCAATCTTTAATCCAGTTAACGAGCCTAGAGTCAAGTTAGAGTTAGGCAGTTTTGCTATACTAGTAAGAATGTTAGGCCAATACAGGAAGAGTGACAATGAAGAGTATTTTCCACTTTTCTCCAAAAAACTTACCATTAACTGTAAAGTGGCTCTGAGTAGTGACAAGACAACTAATATATAAGTATTCTTTAGACTAAGGCATTCCTATTATCTAGTAAATGTGCCATCTTTATGTACATATTGTCTCATGGTAACAGTTTGCTTGTGAATTTTCTAGTTTTCTTGCTATTGATTTCTAGTTTCATTGCATTGTAGCTGGAAAAGATACTTTGTATGATTTCCATCTTTTTTTTAACTTAAGATCTATTTTGTGATCTAGCATCTGTCCAATTGTTCTATACATTATTGAAAATAGGAGTTTTGAACTCTCCTATTATGATCATATTGCTATATATTTCTTCCCTCAGCTCTATTAATGTTGGCTTTATAGATTTGATGCTCTAATATTGGGTGCATATATATTTATAATTGGTATATCTTTTGGTAGATCAATCCTTTTATCATTATGTAAATGCCTTTTTTTGTCTTTTGGGATGGTTTTTGACTCACCCCAGTCAGTGTTGTTATGATGGCAATGTTGACTTCTTTGTCAGGTAAATCATCTATCTCAATTTCATTATTAGAGTCAGTTTCTGGAGATTTATCTTGTTTGCTTAAAACCTATTTTCCTGTTTTGTTTTTTTCATTTTCCTTGACTCCCTGTGTTAGAGTCTACATACTGACAAAGCAAGAGCTTCTCTCAGTCTTCATGGGCTGGTCCCATACATGAGAAGACCCTCATCAATCAGCCTGGCCAGAGATTCTGGAAGCCTCTCAAACCCTTATGTTGGTCCAATATGCTTTCATTGTTTGTAGAGGGCCCATGGTGTCCATAATATGCCAAGTCCCTTCAGCATTGTGAAACAAACAAGACTGGAGCTGGGGTGTGTGAGCGTTCAACACTTTGCTCTGCACTGAGCTGGTGGGATGAGCTGTGGTGACTAGTTGTGTGCTAAATAAAACAGTAATCTTTGTTCTCACGGAACCCCAGGTGGTTAGAATATGCCAAGTCTCTAAGACAAACAATATAGAAGACAATCCTTTGGGGATACCCTGGAAAAGTTGGGGCATTGGATGTGTGGTCCAACTGTTTCCCTCCCCAGGGAAAATCTTGGAGCTGAGGTTTATAAAGTCCACTTACTCTGCATCAAGCCAGGTGAAAGGAGTTATGGCTAGTGCCCACATGCTAGTTCAAACTGACAGTTTGTTCTCTGTAGTTCCCAAAGGATGGATATATGCTGGACCCTGTCAGCTCTCTGACTCAGGCAATACAGAAACCAGCCCCATAGATAGAAGCCAGAAATGTCTGGATGCTAGATGTGTGGTTCATCTCCTGCAGTCCTCAGAGAGAATCTGGGATCTGAGGGTTTCCTTCTGGTTGTATAGCACACTGTGCCAGGGGTGGGATTACGGAAGGGGTCTCTTTTTCCTACAGGTTTTGATATGGCTGGATTCATATTCTTCTGGAGTGCAGGAGCCTTTCAACTAGTTTCTGGATTTCTCACAAAGGGAATTGATCCTGTGTTGCTGTCGAATGGATCTGTCTGTTAACAGTTCCTTTGTGTGATCTAATATTAGTTTGCCTAGAAAGGAAATAATATCATATGCTCTCCTGTGTTCTTCAGTGCCTGATGAACATAGAGACAATTCCTAACAACATACTCTTTATATTCACAGACAGGAGCACTGGGTCTTTAAAAATTTTTCTCTTTTATTTTCTCCAAAGAAGAAAATAGACTGCCAGCTCTCTTAAGTATGATGTGAGACTTTGATACGGTTTGGCTGTGTCCCCACCCAAATCTCATCTTGAATTGTAGTTCCCATAATGCCCATGTGTTGCGGGAGGTACCCAGTGGGAGATAATCAAATCGCGAGGGTGGGTTTTTCCTGTGCTGTTCTCATGATAGTGAACAAGTTTCTTGGGATCTGATGGTTTCATAAAGGGCAGTTACCCTGCACACAAATTCTTGCCTGCTGCTATGTTAGATGTGCCTTTGCTCCACCTTCACCTTCCACCATAATTGTGAGGCCTCCCCAGCCAAGTGGAACTGTGGGTCCATTAAACCTATTTTTCTTTATAAATTACCCAGTCTCGGGTATGTCATTATTAGCAATGTGAGAATGGACTAATACAGATTTCTATCTGCTCACTAAGAACCAGTTTTGCACTAACCATGGCCACCTTTGTAGAGCTCAGTACCAAAGACAAGATGGCCATCATAGGCCTGGACACCTGGAAGTCTCCACCAGGCAAAGTTGAAGAAACTATGAAGGTGGCCCTTGATGTGAGATATTGCCACATTGACTGTGCCTGTCTATAAGAATGAAGATGAGGTGGGGAAGCCATCCAGGAGAAGATCCAAGAGAATACTGTCAAACAGGAGTACCGCTTTATCATTAGCAAGTTGAGGCTCACCTTCTCTGAGAGACCGCTTGTTAAGTAGACCTGTCAGAAGATCCTCAAGTACCTGGACATCTTTTTATTCGCTGGACACAGGGATTCCAGCCTGGGCAGTAGTTTCTCCCCAAAGATGATAAAGGGAATGTCATCAGCATTAAAGCATTCTTTGTTGCTTAGGAGGCCATGCAGGAGGTGGTGGACAAAGGGCTGGTGAATGTTCTCTAACTTCAATTACTTCCAGAAACTCTTGAACAAACCTGGACTGAAATATAAAGCGTAACTAACCAGGTTGACTTACCTAACGCAAGAGAAACTGATCCAGTCCTGCCACTCCAAGGGCATCAACTGTTACAGCCTACAGCCCCCTAGCTTCTCCAGATAGACGTTGGGCCAAGCCAAAAGACTAAAGAGATTGCTGCAACCACAAAAAAAAAAAAAAAAAAAAAAAAAAAAAAAAAAAAAAAAAAAAAAAAAAAAAAAAAAAAAAGCCCAGGTTCTGATCCATTTCCAAATCCAGAGGAATGTGGTTGTGGTCCCCAAGTCAGTGTGCATTGTTGAGAATTTTCAGGTATTTGACTTTAATTTAAGTGATGTGTAGTTGATGACCACATTCAACTTGAGCAGAAACTGGAGGGCCTGAGACATAAGCCAGTCCTCTCACTTGGAGGATGGTCCCTTCAGTGCGTAAGATTGAGGCTGAATCTCCTGAGTAAATTGTGTGGTGTATTCTCTCTCTGTGCTGAGGAGTGACCATCTCCACTTGAGTCGTATTTTAGCCAAACTTATGTGAAATCACACTGAGCCTGGCCGTGTTGTAGGCCTGAGACATTGTTGTACCTATTTCCCTATGTTCAGCTAGGAGCAGATTATCACAGAAAAGCATGACTTGAATAAGCAAATGACAATTTCTTCCCACTTATCTGATCGGAACAAACGTTTATTAAACAGCAAAACCTCTGCCAACACTGATAATGTAAAGATAAATGACTAAAAAATAATAGTAAAAAAGGGAAAAATATTACTTCATGTTTGCTTGTTTAACATGTCAACATTCCAGGCATATTAGACGTAAGTCACAGGCGGAGGGACAAGTGAGCTACAAAATAACCTGTTTAAACATCATAAAGCAAATGAATGTGGTGTAGGAACATGCATACACGCATGAATTCAAGAGTTTTGGAAGATTGGAAGAAGAAAGTGTCAGAAAAGATATATTTATAATATTTTAGGTTGTTGAATCAAGAACAGTTTTAGTTGCCATAGAGATTTTTTGACAGCACCATAAAGAAACCAGGCAGGTACTCTTTTATTTTCAGCTTTAGAAAATCAGAAATATAAAATCTATTATTTCTTATCTTTGAGATTTCTGTACATCTCTATTCTCATGATCATTATAACACAACTATTTTTGTGTTCCTCACCTCTGTTAGCATATCTTTTATAGGGAGTTATAATATAGGACATTGTACTATGTTTCACTGGCTGTTTTGTTTTCTTAATAGAATGTTAAATTTAAAACTCTGGCCAGGTGCAGTGGCTCATGCCTGTAATCCTAGCACTTTGGGAGGCCGAGGTGGGCAGATCACTTGAGGTCAGGAGTTCAAGACCAGCCTGGCCAACACGGTGAAACCCTGTCTCTACTAAAAATACAAAAATTAGCTGGGTGTGGTGGTGCATGCCTGTAATCCCAGCACTTTGGGAAGCTGAGGTGGGGGGTCACCTGAACTCAGGAGTTCAAGACAACCTGGCCAATATGGTGAAACATGGTGGTGCATGCCTGTCCTCCCAGCTACTCAGGAGGCTGAATTGCTTGAGCCCAGGAGGCAGAAGTTGCAGTGAGCTGAGATCGCACCACCACATGATAAATAAATACATAAATACATACATACATACATACGTACATACTCTGGATGGCAGACATAACAATCATTTTCGCTACTATAACCTCAACAATTAGTTTGTGCCTGATTTAAGAAGTATTTGTTGAACTAATGAGATAGTCAGTTATAGATGCCATTTATTGAAACTTTTTCTAATTGGATTTGATCTGAAAATAAAGAATGCCTGTAAGGATGGTGTGATGGTAGCCCTTCTATAGAACAGAAAAACATTACTACATATAAAAAGAGTAATGATATTCTTACAATACCCGAGTTTTAGCATGGGTATATTTTTGTTTTTTTGTTTTTCTTTGAGATGGAGTCTCGCTCTGTCACCCAGGCTGGAGTGCAGTGGCACAATTCTCAGCTCACTGCAACCTCCGCCTCCCAGGTTCAAGCAATTCTTCTGCCTCAGCCTCCCAAGTAGCTGGGACTGGGACTACAGGTGCGCACCACCATGCCCTGCTAATTTTGGTATTTTTTAGTAGAGATGGGGCTTCACCATATTCACCAGGCTGGTCTCAAACTTCTGACCTCGTGATCCGCCCACCTTAGCCTCTCAAAGAGCTGGGATTACAGGCATGAGCCACTGAGCCCGGCCGGGTATATTCTGTCTTTAGTGATAATATAAGTATGACTTAGTTTCTTTTTTTGGCAGCTAGAAAATTTCTAGACATAGTCACTTTATTAAATACTAATATGCTAATAATATATTAATGATGCTATGAATAGCTTAAATAATAGCAAATACCATTTATTGTGCCAAGCACCCTGCTAGTGATTTTTCTTACTTTATTTCATCCTCAAACAACCTTTCATAAAGGTCTTAAAGCTTCATTTTACAAAGAAAGGTACAGACTAGGAAGGATTAAATGACTTGGTCTAAATGCTAACAACAGACGAAACTGGAATCAAACTGATTCTGTCTTATTACAAATCCTCTGCTCTTTCTGTGGTAAAATGGAGCTTTCCGTAACAAATTCAGTCACTGCTACAGTTAAAGTTTTCTAAAGCAAACTGAGAGTTCTGTCTCTGGTATGCCAAAGTAAGCTGCTACTAGACAAATCTTCCCATATGTGACAACCATTAACTTGGAACAAAAAATAAATTATCTGAAGGCACATTGAGCAAAGAAAAACAAGCAGAGTATAAAAAGACTTGCATTTCCCAGGTTTTATGACTTTTATCCTGTGAATTGGCCACTGTTGGCACAGGGTGGCAAAATGAAAGCTTTGATAAATACATAGTCTTTCAGAGGACACACTTCGAAGTTAGCATAGCTGCTGGGAAATGAGGGAGAGATTCTATAAAGGAGATGGACAGAAAGGGAGTCACAAATTCTTTGTGTAAACTTTCCTCATAGACTTTCTTGTAGTTCTGGTTGACTTCTGAACTGTGCATGCACAGGGTAGACAGTGTGCTGCTTAGTTAAGAATAAAAAAATTAAATTGAGATCTGAACTGCCAGCAAAGAGACACAGTACACACATTTTAGCACATTAATTGCTTGCTAAGACAACAACAAGCAATAAAGGAATAGAGTCTAGAGTTTCCACAACATAACCTTCATAGTGTCCAGAATACATTCCGAATTACTTGACATACAAAGAAACAGTGAGATAACGATCCATTCTCAAGAGAGAAGACAATTGCTGGAGACTAGCACAGAGAACAGATGTTAGAATTAGCAAATAAGGCTTTTAAGGCTGATTATGCTACTGACAAATGACATAATGGAAAACATGCTTATAATGAGTAAAAATATTGAAACTTTTATCAGATAATTAGAAAACATTTGAAAATAACCAAACAGAATTTCTAGCACCAAAAAGAAAATGTAAGTGGAAAAGAAACCCATTGAATTGGCTCAACAACAAATGTGGACAATAGAGGAAAGAATCAGTGAAATTGAAGATAAATTAATAGAAATTATCCTCTTTGAAGAGGATGGAAAATGATTGAAAAAATAACATATTTTGAGGGAATTGTGAAACAACATGGAAGTTAATATACCTGTTTAATATACCTGTAATATGCTTGCTTAATATACCTGTAAAGTCTTAAAAGGACAGGAGTGGGCCGGGAAGGGTGGTGCACGCCTGTAATCCCCGCACTTTGAGAGGCCGAGGCGGGTGGATCACCAGAGGTTCGAGATCAGCCTGGCTAATATGGTGAAACCTCATCTCCACTACTAAACATACAAAATTAGCTGGGCGTGTGGGCGTGGTGGCACATGCCTGTAATCCCAGCTGCTTGGGAGGCTGAGGCAGGAGAATCACATGAACCTGGGAGGCGGAGGTTGCAGTGAGCCAGGATTGAGACTCCGTCTCCAAAACAACAAATACACAAACAAAAAAAAAAAAAAAAAAAAAAAAAAAAAAAAAAAAAAAAAAAAAAAAAAGAAGAGTGAATAAGGTAGAAAAAATAATTCGAAAAAATCATGACTGAAAATTTCCCCAGTTTGTTTAAAGATGTAAAATTGCAGATTTAGAAATCCTCTAAACAGACTATATTCTAGGAAATCTGTGCTTTGGAATATCATAGAAAAACTGATTAAAAAAAGAGAAATTTCTTGAAAGCAAAACAATATATTACAAACAAGAGTACTATACTTTTAAACTGTGAAGCAGAAGCTACCTGGCCATTCTCTACATAGACTGCAGCCACTTATTTTCTCATTGAAAAGTTTGAATTAATTTATATAAGAAATATATTGGTCAAAATGGAAGGTGGGAGAGGTCAATGTAGCATGTTTTAAGGCTACTTAGGGACTAATGCTCCCCATGAATGTTCCTCAAATATATTGTCATAGTGCCCCAAACATTAATGAATATTCTCTTTAGAAAGCATCTTAAGGCATGCATTTTGAAGGTAGAAGCATGGACTATATTACACAATATTACACTCTCTCATTTTCCTATTTGTTTTCACCACTTCTCTATTTGGATGAGAACATTGTTAGGTAAGTACTTTTACCAAAAAGGAAGAGTTTGTAAAGTCCTAAAAAGTGAGAGTTATAGTAGGAAATCCTAAAGTATTAGGAGCAAAAGCAAACTCCAGACGTCGGGAGTCCTAACAGAGAAGGCTTCAAAAGAGAAAGGGTGAAAAAGATTAAATTTGCTTATTCACAACTAGAAATATGGCTAGCTGCAGAAATATGTTCATTTTCTATACATCTGCTGCTGCAAAAGCAAGAGAAGTACCAAAGGAAGAGAGAGGAGAGAAAGAGACAGACTCATTCCTCTTCAGGTTGGCTGGGGGTAAATGGATTCAAATCTGAACAGACTTGACGTAGAATGGAAGACAATCTCATGCTGAGACTCGAATTTGTGCTAAAAGAGAAAGTGCTGCAGGGCTCTATTGCCATGTTTGGCTGATTTGAACACAGCAAAGCAATGTTAAATCTACAGTTTTAACAGAGCCATGTTATCCTTTGCGGAAAACTTCAATTATGGTAATAATGATACCAGATATGGTTCTAAATTTTAAAAATATAAGACGATCGTATTATTTTCCACATGCTCTTTCACTGCAGACTCCTCTACTTGCCATCCTCATAGCATTTTATTTCTGTTTAGTTGTTCACACAAAAAAGGAAAACCAATTAAGCTTTGTTTCATTTAAAGTAGGTAACTGTTTCAAAATGCAAACAGCTGCAGTGAATGTAAATAACGAATTTTGGCCCCAAGTACTGCCAGTTTGAACTCCATACTTAAAGACACAAGAGGACTTTCATTCCTCCTTTCACTGGTGGCTTTTATTTGGTGAAACATAAGGAACATTATACCAAATAGTCATTAAAACATGCACGTCTCTAAAATCGCATATGTTGCAGTAACTTACACTGTCTAGGCCACCTGTAAATGGAAGCATTTCCATACTGATTGTCCAAAGATAAAATGTAAATTAGCCAAGTAAAATTGAGCATGGTAGAGAAAAAGCTGAAGTTCTGAGGTGTTTTAGAAACAGCACACCTGGTCTTTATTGAAATATAAAGATTCTAATTTCTCCAAGTTTTACATTTTAAAAATGTAATACCTGCAGAGAATACACAAACATCTCCATTTTAGTAAAACTGTTGAAACTCTAGGAGGTAATATTTTACAGATGAGAATCTGTGTTTGTTTATAATAAAATAAATGATAGCATTAGAGGCTTAACCACTTTCCTGTGAAGCAAATTCTTGAAAGAGTCCAGCATTTATATCTGGAAAGTCAGATTTTGAAAATCAAAAAGAACATCTAGTCAACAGGATTTTTTTGAAATTAATGAGACCTTCTGAGATATCACTGAATAATGTATTAATAGGTATGAGCAACAGAGAGACACAGCTAAACGACTGTCCCCTACTGAGTTCTGAAATGAGGAATCTCTCACTGATGAATTCAATGATACTATGCGTGATTACTGCATTTGAATCTGTAATTTGATTAGAATAATATCAGATAAGCTACTTCACATCAATTTCCCACCTCAGATTCATTTATTCATTTGTTTGTTTTCTACATTGATTCAGAAAGAAACATTAAGACAATCAACAGATACTTCACGTAGTAATTATCAGGAAGCAGCACTGGCCCTGCACAAAATTATGAAGTAGAAAAAGCTTTCCAAATTGGTTTTGTTTCTTTTCTTTATTTGTCAATCTCATTTTCTACTCACTATATTTAGAATGTTTTTTAAAAAGTTATCTGTACTGTGCAAAAATTTAAGTTTTTGACTTTCTCATAGTCAGAAGTCTTCAAGTAGGAACAAAGTTATGAAAAAAGCAAATAAATATTGTAAGTCATAAAATTTGAGCCTTAGATCTGCTGGTACATATGGCCTTCCTATATTTAGCTTTTATACCACATCACACCAAATTCTCATGAAGAGAATACTATCCATATTTGCTTATGAGAAACACTGAACCATCTTCACTAAACAGTCTGAGCAAATTCCCTGGCAAAAACCATTTTGTTCATTGTCTCAACCATGCAAAAAGCTTCAGCTAGCTTTTGTTTGGCAATCAGAAGACAAGGATGAATAAGGCCCAAAACTTTCCTTGAAGGATCTCACTCATGGTCTACAGGGAAACAGACAGATAACAGCCCTATGTTACACATATATGTAAATAAACACATGTTGCAAATATAGATATCTAGAGAGGCTATTCAGATAATACATAATTTTTCAGGATGGAAAAATTAAACCTAGTTTTTCTAAAAGAAATAAATAACAGGTTATCATTTGCAAGACATGGAATTATTATAATTCTGTCTTTTCTCTCTGGGCACTCTTGTGATTCTTTTTAATCTCTGAAGTTCCACAGTTTCTCATTGTCATGTAATTGTTTGTATTTATTTTTGTTCTGATTCAAGATTACTGTATCTGAGAATTGTATCTTTCATCAATTCAATGATATTCTCGGGAAATGTGATCTTTCAATACCCTCATGCCAACATCACTATTTTCTCCAATTTCTCCTGTAACTTCATTAGATGTGCAAGGGAAATTCTTACTCTATCAACCACAATTCTCAAGCTCTCTTTGATATTTGTTTCCTACCGGTTTATCCAGGTATACTAAATTTTGAGCTATTATCACAATCTATTCAGCTCATTAATTCTCTTTTCAACTGTGTCTAATCCACTGAGTCTGTCTACTCCAATATTTTGTTTCTTCTATCTTCCCTGTCTCTGGACTACTTACTGTTGAAGTTATTTCAGGGGCAATTTGAATACAAGAAATAGAAAGTGGCTTATTTTCTATTCAGTGAGATTTAGTTTGAGGAATCAGAGGAAATCACTGAAGTCAAGGGCAGGAACTGGATCCTTCCTTTACTTCAGGTGAGACTGAATGCATAAACTGGAAAGCAATCAATAACTACAGTATCCACACACTCTCCCTTTCCTCTTAGGATCTGTCACTTACGTGTGCATTTTATGTCTCTCTATATAAAGGTATCTACTTTGCCATTAGCAGAATTATGCATATTTATAAGGCCAGCAGCTGCAGTATATTAATTTGTTTCTCAGAATTACTGGGAAATATGGAGACCTCTGAAAATGAAAAGAATTATAAACAATATTTATCAACGATTTAGGCTCAGGCAATTACGAAATTAGCAAAGGGTCCTGGAGGTTCCCTCCTGTACCATTAATTGTATGTTATGGGAGGTCTGGCATGCCTTAGTGGAGGTAGCTGAGGTGGCGTTGAGACCCTAGTAGGTTTTCACAGAACACTAGCTCTACCAAAACTGCACCTTAGATCAAGTCTGGTGGTAGAACCTGTCATTGTCATGGGGAACAGACAACCAGCATGCATACCTTCAACATAGGTGCCAGATATTTGATTTTGCAGCATTTTCTGAAAATAGATTTTTCACAGCACAGTCTTGTATATTTCACCGCTTGTTCCAGAATCATGCAGATGTTAGAGATTATGTAACTTGGCTGTGCCCTAGCAGTGTGAACAAGTTTCTGGAATTTTTGAACTCTATAGGTGGTTTCTACCTCTTAAAAAAGGTTAGCATGAAAAATTTACAAATCATACACAAGAGGTTCAGATGCAGAGTTATCAAAAAAAAAAAAAAAAAAATCACAAACAAAAAAAATATAGTCCCAGAAACTTGGGAGGCTGAGGCAGAAGTATCTCTTGAGCCCAGGAGTTTGAGGCTGCAGTGAGCTTTGATTGCACCTGGGAATAGCCACTCTACTCCAGCCTGGGCAAAATAGTGAGACCCTGTCTCAAAAAAAACAATGAAAAAAGGTTAATGTCTTCTAAGGTACAGTTAGATAACCAAAAACTGAAGAACAAAATGTTTTTAAAAATTAGAAAGAAGGTCAAACTGAAAAGCTGAGGAATCCATGCATTCATGCATGCTTTATCACTGATATTTCACTTATTTAATAAACATCCTTAAAGTGATTTTGTAAATGAGGAAAAAACTTGTATTTACACACATATTTATCAATTTCTCTTCTCTTCATTTATGTTGATTCAAGTTACTACCTCGTGTTATTTTGAAACAGCCTGAAGGACTTCCTTTATTTTTTTTTTGGTACAGGGTTGGTATCCCTAATCCGAAAATTCAAAATCTGAAATGCCCCAAAATCCAAAACGTTTTGAGTACCGATAAGATGTCACAAGTGGAAAATTCCACACCTGATACCATTGCTCCCTGGTGGTACAATGTACACAAACTTTGTCTCATGCACAAAATTCTTTAAAATATTGTATTAATTTATATTCAGTCTATGTGTACAAGGTATATATGGGACATAAATGAGTTTTCTGTTTAGACTTGGGTTCCATCCCCAAGGTATCTCATTATGTATATGCAAGTATTCCAAAATTTGAAATCCAAAGCACTCCTGGTCCCAAGCATTTCAAATAAAATAAAATAGCCTATAGTGAAATCTTAGAGGTAACAAATGCTATCAGCTTTTGTTTATATGAAATTATTCTCTTTCTATTTTTATTTTTGAAAGATATTACCCTAAATACAACATTCTAGGTAGACAAAAACACCCTCTTCCATTCAGTATTTTAAAGAAGTTTTCATCTGACTTGAATATTTTAACACGAGAAGCACATGTTCATTCTCATCTTTGTTCTTCTGTGCATAATGTGTATTTTTTGTCAGATTTTTAAAGGTTTTCCCTAACTATCCCTGGTAGACTATCTGATATTACTCCAAACAGAGACTCTGTTCATTTTATTTTAGTCATTGATATTTCTATGCTTCAGGTCGCACTGTTTTATTATCATATCTTCAAGTCCACTTATTATTTTTTACTTTTGAGACAGAATGTCTGTGTTGTTGCCCAGGCTGGAGTGCAATGGCGCTATCTCGGCTCACTGCAACCTCTGCTTCCCGAGTTCAAGTGATTCTCCTGCCTCAGCCTCCCCAGTACCTGGGATTACAGGCATGCGCCATCATGTAATTTGGTATTTTTAGTAGAGACGGAGTTTCTCCATGTTGGTCAGGCTGGTCTCGAACTCCCAACCTCAGGTGATCCACCCGCCTCGGCCTCCCAAAGTGCTGGGATTACAGGCATGAGCCACTGTGCCAGGCCCTAAGTCCACTTTTTCATTTACCCTGTGTCTACTCTATCGTTAAGGCCATGCAATAAAATTTTTATTTCAGATGTTGTGATGCTCAGCTCTAGAAATTGCATTTGGTCCCTTTTTATATCTTCCCTTTATCTCCTCATTATGTTCAAGTTTTTCGTTACATTTATAAATATATCCATAAGAATGTTTTAACATGACTGTATATTAATTTCATCTCCTCTGTCATTTCTAGGTATTTTTTTTTTTTGAGATGGAATCTCACTCTGTTGCCCAGGCTGAAGTGCAGTGGTGCCATCTTGGCTCACTGCAACCTCCACCTCCCAGGTTTAAGTGATTCTCCTGCCTCAGCCTCCCAAGTAGCTGGGACTACAGGCGTGTGCCACCACGCCCGGTTAATTTTTTGTATTTTTAGTAGAGAATTTCAGGTATTTTTCTGTTAACTGATTTTATTTCTCATTAGAAATAATATTTTTCTGTTTCTGTGCATATTTAGTAACATTTGATTGCGTACTGAACACTCTGAATATCATGTTAAGATTCTGGAGTTTGTTATCTCCATTAAGAAATTTTTGAGTTTTGTTTTGGCAGTCAGCTAAATAGTGTGTAGATTAGCTGATTCTTTTGTGTCTTGTTTTAAGCATTTTATCTTGGATCTAGAGTAAGCCTAACTCTAGGGCTAGATTAGCTGTACTATGAAGGCATGATCCCCATTAATGCTCCCATATATTCAACATGGTCTCCCTCGCTTGACTCATCAGAACTCATGCATTTCCAAGTTTGCATGAGCTAGGGGAATTGTTGAGTTTGCAGGCACCTTATGGGGTTTCACCTTACGTGTGGTACAGCTGAGTACTCAGCCAAACACTCAGGGAATAGCACGAAGACTTCTGGACTGCTCTCTCTGCATAGTTTTCTTTTCCAGGATGACTTTCTTCACCTCCCATTGTTCTCATTTCTTTATGTTAGTTGACTGAGAATATCGTTTTTTGAATAGTCCCCTCTCCCTACACTACAATCCAGAAAGTGACTCCAGATCGAAAACAGAAGTAATTATAGGGTTAATCTATTTCCTTTTTATCAGAGACTACAATCTTGTGCTCCCTTTTGTACAATGTTTGCAAAGAGTTATTTCCTATATTTTTCCCCTGATCTAGTTGTTTATGGCAAGTTCCCTTTACACTCTCTTGTTCAGAAGTAGATGTTTAATATTCCCCTAATATAAATACTTATAATATTATTTGAGGAAGGTGATAATTAATCTTGATTTCCATAAATTACAAACAATGATTGTGATATCCCCCAGGGCTGCAGTGTACAGTGTCTGTTTAATAAGTAGAAAATGTCACCAATGACGAAGTGGGCAACACTCAGGGCAGCATGTTTTGTTCTTGCTGTAGTTGTATTACTCTCTGTTACACTCTGAGCAAGTCATTAAAATTCTGTATTTTAGTCTACATGTCACATTTACTGATCTATTGACAGGGCCTACATCAGTGCATGTCACCCAGCAAATAATAAATTACATGTTAGATTAAAAAAATTCGGCAGCGATTCTTGAGTCTTTACTTCATAAAGGTTGTAATTCACTTTGATTTTATATGAGATAGAAATTTGATTCTGTTCAACGACTCGCATTGAATGTGATGGATCTCAAAGTCTTCTGACTAGATTCTAATTTCCCATATTTACTACAGGTTTAATCGTACCCTATTATCAATATGACAATTAGACTGTGCTAAAGATGCCTTTCAGTGGGAGTCTTAGCCTCACAGCCCCATGAGCAAACACCATGTGACCCTACAACCTGGATCTAGTGGTGAACATCTGTTAAACTAGTCTTGTTCTCTCTCCCGGAAATTGAGAATTGATACTTAGAAAGTCAAGTTAATGAGCTATCGATGCAGGACAATGCCCCATAAAGATATTTGCCATTGATTCTGAGAAGTGAACCTCATTCATGCTGAAGTAGATGAATTAACACATGGAGGGTGGGGCAAAATAGAAACGCATTGAGAGCAGACACGCAGCGGTGAGGAAAATGAAAGCACACCTTCCTATCTGATGGCTTTAGCAGTTTCAAGTGCCAGTCTCTCCCAAAGCATGGCTGTACTTCCTGTCTGTGAGTTCTGTGAAATCTCCTGATTTTTTATAATGGATGCCCTTTCTCAATATGGCTCAATGAGATTTATTTTTATTGTAATGAAATCGTATTAAGACAAAGCCTGAGAATATGTAGTTCAGAGTTGGTAGAGGGGAAAGAAACCAAATATTGGAATGAACTATAAACAAAGATTTAGGAATTCTTCATCAAGCTTACTAGTTCTTAGCTTTTAGTTCATAGGTTTCATTCAGAATCTTATCAAAGCTATGAACCTTTTATCCAGACAGTTCATATTCATACAAATTTTTTCATACAATTTGACACCGTGAATGTCATTCAAAGACTATTTTAAAAAGGATATAGGTGAGTCATGTTAAAACTATGAATGAAGTTACAATTTATGTTAAAAAAAATATGTTTTCAGACATAAAAAAATTTCAAAAACATGAAGTATTAATTGGCTTTTGAATTAAAAACAGATCTTATCATCCAAATGAGTAGTGTTGTATTTTACTAAAACTTTTCTTCCATGAAGTTAAGACTACAATATTCCGGGCCCCATTTAAAACATTAATTAATAGAAATTAAATTATATCTCTATGGGTTATTCATCTGGTTCAAAGATTTCACAAATAAAAATTTTTCCTTTCAGTGTTAAGAACAACAAAAAAGGCAACCTATGCTAAGTATATTAAATCCCAGTCGTATCCCGTTGTTAGCTTAGATACAAAGTTAAAATGTCATAATACAATATATTTTTGGTTTAAATAAAGGTTCCTATAGAACTGGCAGGCTTTTTTGAAAAATCTGAAATATTTTATTCACAGGTATTCTATCAAAGTCTGTCAAAAAAAAAAAAAAGGGCATACATATAGCATGGTTTCAGGGACACCAAGGAGGCTGACTGCCCAAAAATATCTCTCCTGATAGTCTGTCATTTCATTGTCTATGGTTCATTCTTTGTAAGCAGTCACTCTGTAGGAAGCCACTTTTAAAGTGCCATTACTGTCGGTTTAGAAGTACAGAGAAAAGGTAGTTATGCATAATTGTCTTCCAAATTTGTATTCTGTTAAAGGTGATTTTTTTTTTTTTTTGGTCCCTTAAGAAAGCAGCATGTCAATAGCCATTGATTGACAGTCAGTGCTGCTCTTAGATTCAAAAAGGCAGAAAATTCCCCATGGACATCATGAACAAAAACGTCCTGAGCTATGGAAGCAAAGGGAACAGGGCTTTCTATAGGGTATGTTAGTAATGCAAAGATAAAGCAGGTAAGACAGGAGAGCAATATCTAACAGCAACAGGGAAGGAAACAGCTGTGGGACCAGAGAAGAAACTATTGTAGTAACAACTTCTTGTTCACTTTAATGAGAATTAACTGAAGAATCAGCATAGGCCAGAACTGACTCCTCCTCTGAATAAAAAGAAAAAGAGAAAGAGAGAAAAAAAGAAAGAAAAGAAAGAAAGGAAGAAAAAGAAAGAAAGAAAATAAAAAAAGAAAGAAAAAGAAAGAAAGAAAGAAAGAAAGAAAGAAAGAAAGAAAGAAAGAAAGAAAGAAAGAGAAAGAAAGAAGAAAAGAAAGGCTATTAGCTTTAAAGGAAATTTAATTTTAAAAACTGGACACACATAAGGCTTCTCAGTAATTCTAAAGTTGCATCATCGGACCAGCCAGGCCAAAAGCTAAAAGCAGACATTAAGTAATTTCTGTGTGTGTGAAGTACTGGATATAAAAAGAAAGATAATAAGTGAGAGCTTTTGACAGAGGACCTTGATAATAGGATTTTTCTAAGTAGAAATTTTCAGCCTGGGCTCCTGTAGAGACAATGTGGGAGCAGAACACAGACTCCAGAGCTGGGTTCATGTATCCACCTGACTCCTGTAGACTCACAATGTGATCGTGTGTCTTCCACATTAACATTTAACCATTAAAAAATGAGTAAAAAGGCCTTAACTTAGAGGGTGACTGTAGGAAATAAGCAGGCTAATATGTGGAACTCACGTAACAACATCTCTACCTAGCACACCACATGATCAATAAATACTAGCAATTATTTTCATTTTAGAACAGCATTCTATCATTTATTATAAATACTGCTTAGAAAATGCAAGGTTTGTAAAGATACTTTGTGTATTAAGTAATTTACTTGGGTTAACATAAAAAAAAAATAAAAGAAAAACCAGCCACGATGAGTGTGGGACTTTCTTATTTTAGTAATCGATGCTGGAGGAGATTTTGCTTCTTCAATCAATGCTTAACTAACATCTCAGTTGGTTGTTGACAAGGCTGCTGACAGCAGAAAAGCCCTG
This sequence comes from Symphalangus syndactylus, assembly GCF_028878055.3. NCBI lineage: Eukaryota > Metazoa > Chordata > Mammalia > Primates > Hylobatidae > Symphalangus > Symphalangus syndactylus. The sequence goes on along the minus strand of NC_072423.2, from coordinate 18,305,513 downwards.
AAGTTGTTCTAATCCTCTCAGGACTATGCCCTAATGAAACACTCTATTTTGGTGATGGCAGACACCATAGAAGAAATAGCTCAGTAAGTAAAAGAGGAAGAATTCAATCATATGATTTCAGATGGAAAACCTGTAGAAATTACCTGTCCCCAAACCCTAATGCTGCAGTGGGAAAAAAGTGAGAGACACGGAGGTTCAGTGCTATAAATAAAGTCACACAGCCATTCAGCAATGGCAAAGCCAAGAACCCTGGGAACGTGGGAATCCCACGTTTGCGATTCCCAGAGTCCTGTTCTTGCGGATGCACCAGGCAGCCTCTCCTCACCATAAGCTGCATGAGGTCTAACACAATTCAGTATGACTGAGGTTTATTTCCTTCTTGACAAAAGAATACAGCCACCTGATTCCACAAACAAAATTAATGTACATAAAAAAGAACCATTTTTTCCACTTTACTCAAGATGAACAGAAATGTCTTCTTTCAAAGGCACTGAATTGAACATTCCCATTCCCATCTGGAATTGGATGGAACACAGAGTGGTGTCAGAGTTTGAGGCAGTGCCTCTTCTCTTCTTGTTTGCCTATCTTGCCTTCTCTTCAGAATTCTCCTCGGAAAATCAGCAGTGCTCCCTGTCAAGCCTCATTTCCTCTTCCCTTACTGCATTAAGTATCTACTTTTGAAACAGCAAAAACATGCACTTTGTAAAAAGGAGAAAGTAATAAAAGAACAAAATCAAGAATGGTGAGATTTTTCTAATGTTTTTTGAGCCACATCTTTCCTTAGAACTCAAAGAACTGGGCTTCAACTCAAAGTTAGCTTCTGTAGCTGCCTCCAGAGCTCACACAAAGCATTTAAAAGCTTCTGTTCCCACCATGTTTCCTGGCAGGATGTATTTTTTCCTGTTCAAGAGGAACATACTGAAGGATGAACACTTATCTACTCTTCTCTCTAATGTTAATGTATTCTGCCTTAATTTCTGCTTCATAGAGTTGACCTCCCCAACTCCACTCCAGTCTCCAGCTGAAACTCTCTCTACTGCTTCTCTTCGGGACCAGCAATGGAACCTCCCGCTGTGCCTCATCAGGTCTTCCCATGGTGGGTGGCTTCCAGCAGCCATGATTTCTGCTCAGAGACTCCCAACTACTCAAGAATGAAGGTGCTGGTGCAGGTGCTTTCCCTACTCTTGCTTCAGTTTGCTGTACACTCACTTCCCTATCCCCCGTCTACACACAGAGATTAATGTTCTAGAATCCCCATGTAAACAAAATTGCAAGAATATTGATGAGCTTTTCATATTTTCCAAAGAAGTTATGTGAAAATACATATCAGTGATGACATAGTTTACAAATGTATGATATTTAATATCTAGCTACTAGATATTCTAATTTTAAAGCTGTCATTTGGGGATATCTATTTTCATTTATGATTTTAGTAGAGGTGCATATGTTCTAGATCTTTAAAATCATAGCCTCAAATCCATGCAAGCAAAATTGATGTTGATTTTGAAAACATAATTTTGATTGCAAAGGCCATTCTCATTTCTCTAGTTCCTTGAAAATGATTATTGAATTAGTATAATTACAACCTATACCATAATGTAGTGGAATAATTTAAGTACCATTTATATGCCTATAATACTCATTTACCAATGAATCATACTGAAATTTCTAAGTAAAGCCCTTCTTAATAAGATATTATTCTTTATTATCTCCATTGTTAGTTTTGCAAAAGCTTTACTTAAATTGGGTAAACGTATCCATACAAACTCACAATAAAGAGTGCATTTTATTTCCTTCACAGAATAGTGCTATCTATAAGAAATAGGATATGATCTTATTGTACAAGTAAATTTCAGTGGAATATTTTGAACATAATTAGATCTAATCAAATTAAAGTTAGAGAAGTGTCTATATATCTTCATTTGTTATGGAAATATAGTTTCTTTGTTGCAATTATTTACATACCATTTAAATTTTAAAATATATATAATTTATTCCTGAAATCAATTTAACATTAACCTCTCTGAAGCTTTTTTCAGGGATGTATTGTTGGCTTTTAAAAACCATTCTGAAGAAATGAGGAGATAGCTATAAACTCCAGGTATCTATTAATTCAAAGTCTCTTCCAAAGGTAGCTATGGATTTTTAAGCTGTTGTTTTCTAAAAGCTGAATTTCATGAGTATTTGAAACTGCAGAGACAACCATATGTTTGTAAAGAAATATTACTGCTGCATAAATCTCTTGTTGTTTGTTATGTGTGGTTTATTGACAGAGCTAAATGTATAAACAAGAAGTGGACTATCATTGGCCCACAACTTTATGTTCATTTTGTTAGCTTAATGTCTTACCTTCTCTTATGGAGTTAATATATAATGATGGGGTTTACACAAATTAGTGTTTAAAATGTGTTTACAGTCACTCAAAAGAAACTTTCATTACAAAAGATAATTGTAGCAGAAAATATTCTTGCTAAGTCATTCAAATCAGCGTTCTTGAACTTGCCCTGTTTATGTGCTGTGCTAGCAAATTGCCAGTGTTTTATAAATATTTAACTCCAGAGTTCCAGAAATAAGACCTCTAAATCAGAATAAATTGTTTCCAAGTTCATCTTAGTAAACCTAAATATCATGAATGTCTTGTTAGCAGTTATTAATATTTTGCAATTTAGGTGATGAGCCTTTTTAAAAAAAAATTCACTAATTGCTGCCCCAAAGTTCAAAATTATTTGACAATTAACATGCAGTAGAAATCCTATAAATAATAAAATGGTGTGAATATCTTAAAAATAAAACAGAAACGCATTCACTAGACATTGCATGGTGGTATGTTAGAATGATTTTTGGGACTCAATTAAACCATCATTTATAATTTTGTTGTAACTATTAGTGTGTGTTTTTCCTAATTATAGAGCCATAATCATATAGCATTACTTTCAAAGGAAATTCTTCTGTATTTTCTCATAACCCATTTTACTCCATTCCTAAGGAATAATAGACAACCAATCAAAAGTAACTGGAATAATCCAAAGTTTTTTCATATTAGATTTTAGAATGCAGTTTTAACTGCACAAAAGTCTGATTTTACTGATATCTGGCAAGATATTTCCAGTAAAAAGTTTTAAACACATGAAAGCCTAATTCATCAGGATTAGAAAACTCTTTGAACTCTTCGTATTGATGAATTCATTTGACAATTCCCTTCCATGCCAGCAGTTGTCAGCTTTTTTATATAAATCTGCAAGCTAAGGCAAAGCATCTTTCCATCTGGGAAAATGAATTAAAAAGCTGAAATGGCATAGAGTGCCTTTAGTGCATAGAAATTGCCCCTTTCCATAATGGGAATCAAAAAGTAAGGGATGCAATAGTCACCTTGAGAGAAGAGCTAATCTTGTCAAGCATGAAGCCAGTATTTTGAGAATTATCAATTATAACATAACTTATGTGCACTTTTGTTTAAGTCAAATTATTTAGCTTAGATAATGCATGGAAAATAAAGGAGCAGTAACTACATGTAATCCAGCCACTCGTGTTTTACATAGTAATTATATTTTTTCTTTGAAGAGGTGAGATATTATATTATACAGTCTATGTCTAATATGTTACTTTCTTGCTTTTTCTAAATCCCAGAGTACTTCTTTCTAAACTATTATAAAATAATAGAAATGAGTAGTAAAGCACAGACTTAAGTCAGATGGACCATGTTTCTGTATAAGGTTTTGACATTTATAACAATGGTGATACTTCCAAGGCCCAGCTAACCATCTTTAAAACAGAGCAACTGCCTCTTTTTACAAACATGGTTAGCATTAATAACAACACAGATAAATCTAGCAAATATTTAAAACTCATTAAAAGACAGATTTTAATGTTGTCACCACAAACTTTTAAAGCAGGGGTAAATGAAAGTACCCCTGTTTAAAGTTGTAGGTGAACAAAGAAGTAACACACAGTCTCCATGCTGGACTGAAACCCACCATTGCCTCTATGCTTACAGCAGGCTCATCTTTGGTGTTAACAGGCTACACTCTCTTGAATACATTTGGCTATTTCAGAGTGCACACATTGAACTGAATGCTTCTCAGAATAAGATTTTGTCACCCATCCTATTTATAATCACTTATTTGTTTTAATGTTATTCAATCATGATTTTTTTTTTTACAATCACCTGAGAAGCTTTAAAAATTAACATCAAAACCTGTGCCCAATTCAGAGAATCTGAATTAATTGAATCAGGGTGGGACTTGGACAATAGTATTTTTAACAAGTGTCCTAAACCACTGAGGTAGTAGATTTTAGTATGAGTACCAGAGAATAAAGAAGTATTATGTTTTTATTAATTGTACATTTTAAATATATGTGTAATGAGTATGAAAAAAGATTTGTTTCCGTTATACTTTATTTGAATTATTTCAAGAGCAAATAATGCTCTTTAAGCATTATTTTTACACTTAAAGTGTAAAAATAAGCTGAACCCATAAGTGACAAGATATTAGTATGGATTATGAAAGAAAGATATGGTGTAGAGGTGTCAAAATACTTGAGATTTTACACTTTTTTTTTTTTACTTGGACTTGCACTTTGGGCACAGATAATAAAGCCACATTTCTCTTAGGTCCTCACTCTTACAACTAAATAACCTTAAATATAACACAACAAACAAGTAAAAAACAAATGTAAATAAAAAAAGTATACTGCCTGGGGACCTCTGGACTTGAGAGGCAACATGGAAGTGAGTTTTCCAGATTTCCTTATTGTTACCAATATTTTCTAGACAAGAAGCTGCATAAGCCTCCAGCCCTATATCATCAACAGGTACCACCAAACAAATAAAAACTCTTAGGAAAGCCTGTTCCCCCTCTAGCCAAAGGACAATGGAAAGTATGGTCTAAAAACAACAACAAAAGGTTGGGCAATAACTGGCCAACACTCAAACCAAACACCAATGTAAAAACTACATACAAATCTCCCCCTAAAAGAAGAACTGAATATGCACATTCACTCACTCATCAAATTTCAGAGACTATCACTAAAACAAATTCAAATAAAGAATAAATAAGAATCCAAAGCCTCATAATACACTATTCAAAATTTTCGGAAAACAATAAAATATTGCCTATTTTGAGAACCAGGAAAATCAAAAATCACATCTTGATAGAAAAAAAAGAAGACAGCAGGAGATAACACTAAGATGAACCACATGTTGCAATTATTTCATAAGACTTTTTTAAAGCCATTATAAAAATGCTTCAACAAGCACTTACTATTTCTTTTGTAAAAATATAACATTTCAGGAAAGAAAAAAGTGATAAAGAAGAATCAAATGGAATTCATAGAACTTAAAAATAGAATAGGCCAGGCCAGGCATGGTGGCTTATGCCTGTAATCTTAGCACTTTGGGAAGCTGAGGCAGGTGGATCACTTAAGGTCAGGAGTTCAAAACCAGCCTGGCCAAAATGGTGAAAACCCGTCTCTACTACAAAAAGAAAAAAAGAAAAAAAAATTATCAGGGAGTGGTGGCATGCCTGTAATCCCAGCTACTCAGGAGGCTGAAGCAGGAGAATCGCGTGAACCCAGGATGTGGAGGTTGAAGTGAGCTGAGATTACACCACAGCACTCCGGCCTGGGTGACAGAGCGAAACTTTGTCTCAAAAAAAAAAAAAAAAAATGGAATAAATAATAGCATTAGCTACATCATTGAGGCAGAAAACTAACAAAGAAATTCTGGACTTACTTCAACACCTAATCAATTGGACCTAATAATTGACATATACAGAAAACTCCACCGGTCAACCACAAAATACACATTCTCATCAGCACACTGAACACACTTCAAGATCAACCACATGCTTGGCCATAAAGCAAGTTTCAATAAATTAAACTTATAACAACCACACAATTATATTAAAACTTAAAAACTTGCTCTTGAATGACTTTATGGTGAAAAATGAAATTAAGGCAGAAATCAAAAAGTTATTGGAAATAAATGAAAACAGAGGCACAGCATACTAAAATCTCTGGAACGCAGCAAAAGTAGTGTTAAGAGGACAGTTCATAGTGCTAAAAACCTATCTCAAAAAGTTAGAAAGATCTGAAGTTAACAATCTAACATACCTTGCAGAACTAGAAAAACAAGAACAAGCTAAACCTCGAAATAGCAGAAGGCAAGCAATAACTGAAATCAGAGCAGAACTGAATGAAATTGAGACCTAAAAATCCATACAAAGAATCAATAAAATCAAATGTTTTTTTTTTGAAAGGGTAAACAAGATGAATAGACTGCTATCTAGAAAAAAAAAAAGAGAGAAGATCCAAATTAGCACAAACAGAAATGACAAAGGTGACATTACAACTGATCCCCCACAAATACAAAAGACTCTTAAGGATTTTAATACATACCTCTATGCACACAAATGAAAAATCTAGAGGAAATGGATAAATTACCAGAAAGACACAACCTTCTAAGATTGATCAAGGAAGCAACAGAAACCCTTAACAGATCAATATCAAGTTCTAAAATTAAATTAGTAATAAAAAAAAAACCATAAACCAAAATATGCCCCAGACCAGATGGATTCACAGCCAAATTCCAGCAGATGTACAAAAAAGAGCTGGTACCAACTCCCCTGAAACTATTCCAAAAAATTGAGGAGGGACTGCTCCCTAACTCATTCTACAAAGCTAGCATCATCCTGATACCAAAATCTGGAAAAGACACGACAAAAAAAAGAAAATTACAGGCCAATAACACTTATGAACATAGACACAAAAATCATTCAGGGATGAATATAAATGTATGTTGTATATTTGAATATAAATATATGTGGTATATATGACATATATTAATATAAATGTATGTACACATATTAATATAAATGTATGTACACATTCATCCCATCCAGGGATGAATATAAATGTTGTATATTTGAATATAAATATATGAATATAAATGTATGTTGTATATATGACATATATTAAAATGTATGTATACACGACATGTCATATATATGAAATATATGGCATATGACAAATGTATGCATACATGGCTATATGAATATAAATGTATGTTATATATTTATATTAATCCAAGGATGCTGTATGTTGTATATTTGACATACAACAGAGATTGTTCACATTTGTGTGTCTCGAGCCAACTTCTAGAGTGAAGAAATTTTATTATAATGAGTGAAACAATTGCAATTTTTTAGAAAACTTGTTCAATGAATTAAGAAATAATTCAACTATCCAGCTCACTCAGTTGTCTAATCTAAAAGTTTCAGAGACATTCTTCAAATAATCCCCTTGTCCTTCCAGCCACTCACCACTATCACTATCACTACCACTGTTGTCCTGGGTTTCAACAACTTACCTTATATCATTTAAGACTTTTAAATACTTTATAAAATAAGTATTACTAACTTATATACCAATAAAGAAACCAAAATTCATGACAATTAAGTAACTTGTGCAAATTTAACTATCTGTAAGTGAAATATAAGAATTAAACCATGCTGCATCTGGCTCAAAATGTTTTCCACCATGGCTCACAGCTGGAAAAATTTCTGTTTGAGGTATCTCAGGAAAAGCAATTACTCATGCATAGGCTTGTATGCTAACAGCAGCGAGTGGCTATGTTTAAAATATTTTAGGCCAGGTGCAGTAGCTCACACCTGTAATTGTAGCACTTTAAGAGGCCAAGGAGAGAGGATTGCTTCTTGAGGCCAGGAGTTAGAGATCAGCCCAGGCAACACAGTGAGATCCTGTCTCTACAAAAAAAAAAATTTAATTAGCCATGTGTGGCAGCATGCACCTGTAGTCCTAGTTACTCTAGAGGCTGAGGCGAGAGAATTGCTTATGCCCAGGAGTTCAAGGCTGCAGTGAGCCATGATTGTACCACTCCACACCAGTCTGGGTGATGAAGTGAGACTGTATCAGAAAAATCATAATAAAATAACATACTTTAATGAATAATCTCAAGTAATGGAAGAAGCAGTAGCTACATTATTTAATTAGCAAGAGGGCAATGACATGTTTTCTTAAAGCTGGAACAAATTATCCTACAGAAAGATATGTATTTCACAGAGTTATGGAAAACTATTTGTAGGAGAAAAAACTGGGAGCAAAAAGAGATTAAATCAGTGGAATGACAAATGTGGAATGATGAAGATTCATTTGTGAAGACCATTTATACTTGATAGGCATCTTAGGTAGGCAACTTCACAGGTCACAGAGGGTCCAAAAACCTCAGGAAATAACTCAAAGTCAAAGAAACATACTGTCTGCTCAAATAAAACTTGATTTTCCGTGTGCAAAAGACAGGATCTCTTCCCCTAAAGTCGATCTACAGCACAAAAATAATTCGTAAAATGGAGAGACATGAAATATCATGAATATTAGAATAAGTATTTTAAAGAATGGATTATTGAGAGTAACTTAGACTCCCTGGAGGACAGCTGAATTTAGGTTGTAAATATTAGGAACCTAGAATAAGAGACTGCAACATAGTGTGTGCACTACACTCAGTTTAAATCCATGCATAGCTAATTCAAAACAAATGTCTTAGAGAACTGTTTAATGCTTATTATTCAAAACCTAGTGTGGAATTTGCAAAAATCATATGGTTTTCCAGTGATCCAGGAAATCTGTCACATAATTGCTACAGCGATCAAAGCATAGCAGATCTTTTTTAGAGAAATTAAACCTAAAGACAGCTATTTTATTCCTTAATATTCTACTCGGTTCTGAAGAATTTCACCAACTTGCCTCTGTCTCCTTTTATACAACTTCAACTCATTCTTGGAAGTTAGTTTTCTTATTTCCTACGAGCATATACATTCTGAGTATAAAGTTAGTTAAGTGAAAAATATGTCCTATTAAATATGTACAAAATAATCAGATTTAGGTAAAGAAAGATATATTACTGTTTTATAAAAAAGTTTTTAATGTGGTATGTCAGCTTAGATATTATACACAGTAATATGCTAATGAATGTCTCTTTCTTTGGTTCTTTTTGTGTTTCTTGCTGTGGGAGAGGAACATATAGTCCATTAAGGCTGTTTGCTTAATTATTGAAGCAATTATTTTATTGATTAAAAAGAAGAATCAAAACTATTAATATTAAAATTTGAATGAATTGGAAACTAAAAAAATTCTTTTCCTTTCTAGGTTAAAGACCTAGGATGATGGTTTTACTAATTGCACTTAATTAGGTCTGCTCCATGATATTACCCAAGATCAAATTAATACTAGAGTGATTACAACAGAATTCATATTAATATAGGTCATCACCTTCAAATATTCCAGTGTTTACCAGTAGAATTTTCCAATGCATATATGATAATGCTAGAATAGGTGGGTTCACGAAAGTGATAATTATATCACAGCCATGTTGTGACCTTCTGAGATGATGTCACCATTTGATAGGAAAAGCAGCTTTCTCACCAGCTAGAAAAAGCTGAGATATATATATATATATATATATATATATATATATATATATATATATGATTTTTCCTTTTTTTAAATTAGTATCGATCTAGAATAATTTCTTAAATAATTCTATTTCCAAAAGTGCCATCACATTTATTCTAATGATATACACATAATATTAATGGTGGAAATGAATATCTCTGGCATTTTAAGTAGGGAGAACCTGAAGCAGAAAATATCTAGAGACCTTACCCATAGTTGTACCATAAATTTCAAAAGCAGTGATATAGGAATTAAGAAGAAAGTACTGGGGGCCATGCGTGGTGGCTCACACCTGTAATCCCAGCACTTTGGGTAGCCAAGGCAGGCAGATCATGAGGTCAGGAGTTCGAGACCAGCCTGGCCATCTCTACTAAAAATACAGAAAAAATAGCAGGCGTGGTGACACATGCCTGTAATCCCAGCTACTCAGGAGGCTGAGGCAGGAGAATCGCTTGAACACAGGGGGCAGAGGCTGCAGTGAGCTGTGATCGTGACCCTCCACTCCAGCCTAGGTGACAGAGCAAGACTCCATCTCAAAACAAAAATAAAAACAAAAACCAGAAAGTACTTAGGTAAATAGTGAGGGTACAGGAGCCCTCAGTTAGGTTTTCCTTTTAATGAAAACCAGTCCCAAAATCATTTTCTTTTCTAACAAAGAGCAGCCTGTAAAATCGAGCTGCAGGCATAGACAAGCAAGTTAGAAGCTTGCACGGGTGAATGCCGGCAGGTGTGACCATAGGAAAAGGCGACCTGTGACTAGGCATGATGACAGTGGCGACTCTATCTTCTTCTCTCTTTGCCAGCCACATGTACAGTAAGAAGCAGACAAGATGGCACTGAGCAAGTGGAAAGCCCATTTACATAATAAGATTAGGGTGGGGCAACCAGCCTTCTCCACCTGGTATGTGAATGTCACACCTGTTCAAACCAATCTGTGGGCCCTAGGTAAATCAGACACTGCCTTACCTAAAGCCTGCCTATAAAATCTGCTGCAATCCAAAGCAGGCCACCTTTTCCCTTTCAGACACCTATCTCACACGAGAGAGAGCCGCTCTCTCTCTCCTGCCTGTTAAACTTTCTGCTCCTTAACACACTCACGTGTGTTCCTGTCTTTAATCTTCTTGGCACAAGATGTCAAACATCAGGTATTTACCCCAAACAACGATGCAGCTTCATTAACAATATCATTCTGATCCACATTGTATTCAAGGTTATACTACTTTCTCATCTAAAAAAAAAAAAATGCTTTCCCCATAAAGCACAATAGAAATTCTCTGAACAAATTATTAAGCTTCAGTAGCCTCCACCCCACCACCTCCCCATTAGCACTGAAAATACTCACCACACCTACAATGTCCTCATACTACATATGGCCTCTGTTTTGGCCACCTGTCAGTAACAGCCACAGACTCTGAGTCATTTCAACCTCTTTTAAATAAAATGTGCTGATAACAGCAACCATTGGATTGATTGGCAAGCTCCTTCAGGAGAGATCACCTATCATCTCAAGCTCCAGGTCCACTTTCATCCGTGATCAGATCCCTTCCCTTGAGGCTTTCACTCTTCTCCCGGGAAGTTCCTGAGTGGGCCCTATGGGTACATTTGTGATTTACTTATCATTGCTTTCTTTCCTTGTCAGTTTTCTAACCTTTCAAAAATAACTGAGGAACATAAAGCAAATTTCCTCATGGAGTGTGTTACCAATTAGAAAAGATTCTATGTCCTTTTTAATTTTAGTGATTTATTATTTGGTACTTCCTGGAAAATAACTAGACATAACAAAATTTATTTTAAAAAATAACTTCACACTCAATAAATCACACAAATCTCATAGTTGTTTTCAGTAGATTATTCTTCCTCCTTTCCAAAATCAATATTTCTTTCCTTTTGTTTTATATCAAGCTTGTCCAATCCACGGCCAAGGGGCCACATGTGGCCCAGGATGGCTTTGAATGTGGCCCAACACAAATTCACAAACTTTCTTGAAACATTATGAGAAACATTATGAGATACTGCAACACTATGAGATTTTTTTTGTGATTTTTTTAAAGAGCCATAGAAATTCTCTGAACAAATTATTAAGCTTCAGTAGCCTCCACTCCACCACCTCCACATTAGCACTGAAAATACTCATCACACCTACAATGTCTTCATATTACATATGGCCCCTGCTTTGACCACCTGTCAGTAACCTGTCAGTAACAACCCCAGCTATTGTTAGGTGTTAGTATATTTTATGTGTGGCCCACGACAATTCTTCTTCCAATGTGGCCCAGGGAAGCCAAAAGATTGGACACCCCTGTTTTATATGACCATTTAAAATATTACACAAGCAATTATTGCTTATTGTAAATTGTCAGAAATACAAGTATGCAAAAACTAGAAAAAGTGGTTTTCAGGTATACAATCTCAAATATTTAATGGCCATTAATACTGTGGGGTCTATTTTTCCAGATGTATTTTCTTACTTCCCACTGATTTCTCATCATGCTCCTGTTTACTGAGATGCTGAGGAATCCTTAAGCAGGCATCCTTTCAGCATGTTTCTCTGCCCTTTATAGGGTCATCTGGCTTTTCATCTATTCCTTCTCAAATCTATTATTTATGGTATAAATGATGCCTTTTCATACTCAATATATCATGGTTCTTAGAATATAAAGCTTTGTTCTCTCAAGGCTCTTCTCTGTCATGGACTTCAAAAGTCCATTTTTTTTTTACACTCAAAACTGGGCAATGATTATTTCTCTATATATTTCTATGGTAACAACCCTAGACTGAGGTCAAAGTATAAATAAAGACTTCCCTGGTACTATAGTGAAAAGAATTAGAAGGAAAAATCTACTAAGCTCATGTTAAAACTATATATATATGGAGGGTGTATAATTGCTAAGAACATTTACTTTCATATATAGTTTTAACAAAAAATAAGATTACAATTGTTAGCAACATTTTCCTGCTTTACTATAATATATATGTATATATTTTATGACAGTATACATCAAACTAAGCTTACTTTCCAATAGCTGTATGCTCTTCTATTGTTTGGATGTATCAGCCTTAAGTAATCTGTCCCTTATTGATGAAAAATGCTGTAGTGAACATCTCTACACTGAGTAACATAGCGAGACCCCATCTCTACTAAATAAATAAATAAATAAATGCTGGGTATGGTGGTGTGCACCTGTAGTCTCAGCTTCTTGAGGGAAGGTCACTTGAGGCCAGGAGTTCAAGGTTGCAATGAGCTATGATATCACTACTGCACTCTAGCCTGGGCAACCGAGCAAGATCCTGCCTCAAAAAACAAAAGTAACCATTAAAAAATTATAATTTCCCCTCTCCACAAATGTAAAGGGAAACAGTTTTACTATTAAATAAGAAGCAAGGGCCAGGCGTGGTGGCTCACACCTGTAATTCCAGCACTTTGGAAGGTGGAGGCAGGTGGATCACTTGAGGTCAGGAGTTCAAGACCAGCCTGGCCAACGTGGTGAAACCCCATCTCTACCAAAAAATACAAAAATTAGCGGGCATGGTGACACGCACCTGTAATCCCAGCTACTAGGGAGGCTGAAGTAGGAGAATCACTTCAACCTGGGAGGCAGAAGTTGCAGCGAGCCAAGATGGCATCACTGCACTGCAGCCTAGGTGACACAGTGAGACTCTCTCAAAAAAAAAAAAAGAAGTAGCATTAAATGAATGTGACGTACATCACAGCAATCCACTAACAGAAAGAAATCTCACCCTTTTATATAGTCAAGCAGATACAACGCAATACATACATGTTCTAAGATAAACAATAGTCCTCAAGTAAGACAACTCAACAGTGCTATTGGTCCCATGTAGTTCTTCCTAAATTTGCATGGTAGCTGGAAAAACCATCTGTGTTAGGTAATTGCCTTAACCAAAGGAAAATAAATGTATCATGTCTTTATATCAGGAAGTAGCTTTGCAACTTGGAGTAAGGCACCTGCAAAAGTTAGACTCCTGCCTACCACAGAAACTGGAAGATGGAGTGCTATCTTTCTGCATAATTCCATTCTAAAGAAATGGCTCCCAGGTACTTGAGAAAAGCATTTTTGAGTGGTAAACCTGGCAATAGGCTTTTAAAAATATTTTATATCTCAAAGTGGCAGAGTATTTACAAAGTCACATTTTCTAAAGTAAGTGGTCTAAGACAAAAAAAGGAAAGGAGGGACTCCTTGGCGTTTCTTGCATCAGGGAGAAATTTTCTTTTTTCCTGTTAGGTACCATATTTACCCTAACAGTGCCCAGTTGCATCATAAAGAGGTCCAGATTCAGCTATCCTACTGGAGGGATCACATGGAGGGATCTTGCAGTTGTGAGAAACCTTAAGATTACCAAGAAGAACCTATTAACCCAACCAACAGTGAGAACCCAGGCACAGCCCGCTTGCACACATTGGAGTCATCCCAACAGAGGCCCCAGATATGTGAGTGAAGTGCCAGCTCGACCTTACAGCTGAGGGGGAAGATATCACATGGAGGGAAGATGAGCCATCCCTGCTGTTCCAATCCCAAATCCCTTTCCCATGGTTTCAGGAGCAAATACTAATAAAATGATAATTGTTTTAAGCCACATCAGTGTAAGCAATTGTAACCAAAGCATATCTTTAAAAGTTCATACAAAGTCAAAACTAAATGTTAAAAATTTAAAATGGGCCAGTCGTGGTGACTCATGCCTGTATTCCTAGCACTTTGAGAGCCCAAGGTGGGAGGATCACTTGAGTGCAGGAATTCAGGACGAGCTTGGGCAATAAAGTGAGGCCTCGTCTCTACAAAAAATCAAAAAACTATCTAGGTGTGGTGGGTGCACACTTGTAGTTCCAACTACTCGAGAGGCTGAGGCAGGAAGAGCTCTTGAGCATGGGAGGCTGAGGCTGCAATGAGCTATGATCACGCCACCATACTCAAGCCTGTACAAGAGTGAGACCCTGTCACAAAATAAAATAAAATAAAATATAAATTAATTTTTAAAATAAAATCAAATAACAAACGAAAAGCTACTTTTTATCTGCTGTCTCTTCCAGGAGCACATTTTCTTCCCAGCTTGCTCTCCTTCTGATGGTGTAACTCCTAATTATTCTTTGAGATTTCATTGAAAAATCACTTTCTCAAATTAATCTTTTAGGGAAGATTCTCTTCTAAGCCCTTAAACTAAATTATGATCCCTGCTATATGTTCTCTTCATATGAGCACTTTCTCATAAAATGTATCACACTTTATAGTAATTATATTTTCACATGTTTTCCCACATATTAGGGAAGGTCAGCTGTTTGCATTATTTACCATTTTCATACATAAAGACTTAATGCAAGGCATAGAAAGAGTGAGGGAGGAAAATTTAACTTAATATCATGAAATTTCTCTAACCATCTGGTTTCATACTTTTAAGCCAACTATCTTAAATATTGAGCTACTCATTACCAAAGGTATCCATATCTTTAAGTCAGTAGATCAACCCTCTGCATCCTACGAAAACAGGCTTCCTAAACATTCCTACTGTAAATGGCTTTGTTTCTGAACACATGTTCTGCTTTGCTTTTCATTCTATAATGTTTAAAATTTCTGGTCTTGGCTGGGCATGGTGGCTTACGCCTGTAATCCCAGCACTTTGGGAGGCCGAGGCAGGTGGATCACGAGGTCAGGAGATCGAGACCATCCTGGCTAACACGGTGAAACCTTGTCTCTAATAAAAATACAAAAAATTAGCCCGGCATGGTGGTGGGTGCCTGTAGTCCCAGCTACTCGGGAGGCTGAGGCAGGAGAATGGCGTGAACATGGGAGGCGGAGCTTGCAGTGAGCTGAGATTGCGCCACTGCAGTCCAGCCTGGGCGACAGAGTGAGACTCCATCTCAAAAAAAAAAAAAAAAAAATTTCTGGTCTTATGATTTCCATTTAGAGACTGCTGTTATAGCTCAGGTTTCTGGTCAAAACTACTTCTCTGGATTTGAAGTTCACTTCCTTTTTGAACATAATTCAGACATTCGTTTCGGTTATGTTGCCTTTGCCACTGCAGGGAAATCATCCACGTGTTCTGAACTCTGGGATTTCTGTTTTCACTCTATCTACACAATTAGACTTTCCAACCACCCCTACTGTATTCAACCCAGTCTTGATTGGAGAAACCAAAAAGTAACTGGCATTAGCTCAACAATTGAAATATCCCAAGATGAAGATGACTTTGAACCTCATATCAGGAAGTGACTTTATATCTACTCAACATGATTATTAATAAACTCCCAGTAGAGCACTAAGTATCTATCAATACTAAAGTGTTTGTGTCACACCCATGACCATTACTATGTGTCGGGTATTGCTCAAGAATCTTAAATGATTAATGAATGTAACCGCCAATGCAACTCTTTGAGATAAGCACTATTATCCTCATTCTACAGATGAGGAAACTAAGGCACAAGCAGATTGAACAACTTACTCAAGGGGACACCTAGTAAGTGATAAAGCCAGAATTCAGGCTTCAACAGTCTAGCTCCGTCAGAGAGAGGTCCTCTGTGATAGCTTTCAGAAAAGTTTATAAACTGTGAGACGGAGGCAGAGAAAAAAAGGAATTCTTATTTGTAAGAACCAATTTAGAAAATAGAGATCTCCAGATATTATCACTTTAAATGAAAAAGACCAGCTGTGGTACTGTGATTGAAAAATTATATTTGAATAATTGTATCATAGAGAAGTCTTTGAACTTGACCTATATTTATTTCAGTAGAAAGGAAAGACTGCTTTCTTTTAATGAATATATTTAAATTGTGTTTGCTAGATAAAAGGCAACATTGCAATTAAAGTAAAATCTTGAGGTGAGGATGAACATATCTAATTAAAATTCCTATGAGCATATTATTTAGAAATAATTGAAAGAAAATAGTTAAGAATAGTTCAGCTTAAATGAATAGGATGGTATTTTACACAAATTATTAATGTTCTTTTTCTCATTGCATTCAAAGTTCACAGGAAAATCAAATTATTTAAGAAAAGTTTCTATTTTAAGAAATAAATTTTAAACAAATTTTCTATTTTAAGAAATAAAATATGGATGATATGGATGAATTCATCTTAATGTGTTTGCTATCAAGAGCTCACATGAGGCGTTAAAGGAAAAAAGAAGCAAGATATGGAAACTGAAGTATCATTTAAAATACATTAACTATATTGTCACTCTCTTAAAATGAAGAATAAATTTCTTTAAACCAAGCAATACTAAAGACTTAAAATGTTTTATTAAAAAATTCATAAAAAGAAGTTACTTATATATTTTGTCCTAAGCTAAAAAAAATAAATAGGAAAAGAAAAAAAACATAGTGGTTTAGGACCTGCTAAAAATCACCTGGATTTCTCATCAGCACATTTAACTGAACAAGGTCTTGTTCCCTAAATGTACTCTTCCTCCAAGATGCCTCTACTGTCATGATTTGTAGTTGCTCAGCGTGGAACCAGCTCTTCCAGCCTGATTACGCAGTGGCTGTGGTGGCTCAGTCTTTTTGTCTGCAATGCCACTTTCCTCTGCCCCTGCTTTCTCGTTCCTACAATCTGCTTTACTCCACCTTGGAGTAACCTAGGAAAAAATAACAGCAGAGCCCAACTGAAAATAACTGAACTGCTAAACAACTACAGTTTAAGTCCACTCTATGGAAACCAGTTAAAGTATTACTGTCTCGTTCAATGAGTCTCAGGTCCATGGGGAGGAAAAGTGGCAAATTTTTAAATAGCGTGCAGGAAAAGCTTTTCGGAGAAAGTGATATTCTAAGCAGAGGGTTGGATGACGAGAAAGAACCAGTAACATCAAGAGCTGAGAATGTGCCTTCTTGACAAAGGGAGTAAGAATAGCCTGAAGCAGTAAGAGTGGTATGTGTTTTGAATAACAACCAAAAAAGGGTGTTTGGGGGCATCATGATTATCATGATTATAATGTAAAAAGCAAATAGAAAGTGAACACAGGCATTGCAGAGGTAGGTGAGTTTCGAAGAGTCACAGTGAGGAGTTTGATCAGGGAGGGGACCCTAAAAGCAATGAGAAGTATCCAATGAGTTTTCTTTTGCTAAAGCAATTTTTCAAACTGGGATACAATTCATGTCTATATAACATTTACCCTTTTAAAATGTACAAATCAGTGGCTTTTAATATATTAACAAAGTTGTGCAATCAACACCATTATTCAGAACATTTCACCACTCCAAAAATTGCTCCCCTTCTAGTGCTCTAGAGTTGGAGGTGAGTTGATGAGTTTTCTCCTTGTTAACATAGGTATTTACAGTTAAGTTTCCCTCTAAGCACTGCGTTTTGCATCCCATACATTTTAATATGTGTGGTTTTTCATTTATCACTACATACTTTCTAATTTCTCCTGTTGATTTCTTCTTTAATTCATTGGTTATTTAAGAGTCTGTTGTTTAAAACATTTGCACATATTTGTGAGTTTACCAAATTCCTTCTGTTTTTGATCTCTAATTTCATTCCATGCGATCAGAAAACATATATTGTATGACTTCAATACTGTTAATTTTTTGAGACTTGTTTTATGGCCTAACACATGGTATATCCAGATTCCTGCAAGTCTTTGGTTAATTTCCAGAGTTCTGAAAAACACTGACTCCAATACTTCTGCCTGTATTCTCACGTTTTTCAGGAGGAGAAGATTTTTGGAGATTCTTAATCCTCCATTTGTGGTAATGTCACCACCCATGAATTTTAAAAGAGAAAAGTATATTTATGTTTTAAATGATCACTTCAGTGCTATGTGAATGCGGGTGATAGGGCTTATCAAACTCTCCCTGCCACCTACTTTATTTGAATAAGTTTGATCGCCTTATCTTAAAAACTCAAGAAATGTTTATTTAAAAAAACAGAGTTTGTGCCTCTCTTTTCAGTTTACAGATACTGGATATTAGAATAAATGAAAAGATTACCATTAAATCACAGTACCTCTTTGTATAGTTAATAGCCTTTTTTCAATTAATGTTAATTATCGTGATACAATATAAACCTCTCTGTTAGCCTAGGATAGCAGTACTCAACCCTGGCTATGTATTAGAAAAACTAAGTCACCGTACACTTCCTATTTCTTGTATAGCACTTAAGACAATCAATAATTATCTTAGTTAATGTCACCCTTCTTACACATACTCTGCTATGGGTCAGATACTCTGACCCATATATAATTGTGAATAAAAATATTGTTTCTGCAACTGTTTTTGTATATTATATACTACAGTATCTGTAATATGCTCTTATATTACAGTATCTGTATCTTGTATTACAGATCTGTAATATATAATATACAGAAAAAGTTGCAGAAACAGTATTTTTATTCACAATTATATTCTCAGCATCAGCCAGGATATCTGACCCATAGCAGTGCCTCATTAGATGTCTGCCAAGGGAATCAATGAATTAATTTGAGAATAAGTGGAGGGATAAATTGTCCACTTAACAAAATTACTTAAGATAATGATTATTGCCTCATTTTTAAAAATAATAATCTATGTGTTTATTCATAATATAAATTTCTCACTTTTCTCTCTAGCAAATAAATTCAAATTTTGAACATTATTAATTTTTTAATAATTTTTACCTCTGCTATTAAAATTAAAAATCAGCACTTAGACAATTGAGCATTCAATAGGAACGTTCACTCTACTGTGGATTTTCTAAAAGAGGATGAACCTTAAGCAACATTCATAGAAGCAGAGTATTCAGATGAAAGGACCTATTAGTCTAGAACATCCTCTCTAGTCAGTCATCATCTGCAGTGTTGTTTGCAGTTCACTCTTAGACTCATTTATTCACTGTGGCTGTTTCCATCTTCTCTGAGGAAAATCAGTACATTACTTATTAATTTGGGCAATAACATTTGGAAAAAAAGCGTGTGTGCTGAGATGGATAACTATGATGATAAAAGAGCTAGACAACTTGTTATATGAGGAAAGATTTAATTAAGCAAAATGTTTAGCTGGAACAGAAATGTCATATGGGAAGAACTATTCACAAATATTTGAAGAATTGTCATGTGAAAGAAAATAAAATGTATCCCATGTGCCTCCAGGGTATAGAGCTTAGACAAATATGTGGAAATTATAGTAAAGCAGACTTTGACAGCATAAAAATAAAACTTTCTAACACTTTTAAATTCCTGAGATTGGTATCATCTGCTGTATAAAGACAATCTCTAAAAATAATCAAGCAGAAATTGAATATCATAGAAAATTTTTTTGCTTCAGATGGGGTCATTACACCTGAAGATTTTAATATCACATAATTTTAAAATTCTATGAATTGTGAAACTCTTTCTCATGAATCACTTTGAAAATAAAATTGGGTATTGATTTTTCCATGCTATAATTTTGAACATAAAACATGTTTCCTATTATGAAAAGTTGCTTTAAAATTGTACACATAAATTATTATAACATATGAATGCAAAATATGCTTAAATGTATTTATTGTAAGTTTGGTTTCCTTACAGAGTGAAGAGAAAGTATATTAATAACTTAAAAATTTATATTTTGAATGCTTAAATCTGTTTTTGCATGCAAAACACACTTATTTCTTATACATATTAAAAGTTTTAATAATGTAATCATATATAAGAAGCCAGATTCTAAAAACAATGCTTACTACATTGCACCTCTCAGAAAACCTACCAGTGATGTAAATCCACGTGAGTAAATTATTGACAAAACATGATGATGCTAGAGAAATGGCAATGGAACAACTTCAAAATGATATCTTTATGGCCTCACACATGTAGCTGCTACTGTGCTGCAACTCATACAGAAGCTGAAGGGACTCAGGCAAGGGAGAAATGTCCTTAACCATAGATGGTTCTTCTTACAATAATTTGTGTTTGACATTTATGTAAATAAATTTTTCATAAGAAAATATATTAAAACTACACTTAGAACATGGATGCACAGTAAAACTAAGCTTTGAAACATAATAAAAGCAAAGAAAAAAATACCTCAGGTGAACTAAGTTGCTTTGCATCTACAGAAAGTAGCAGAAGAAAGGCCTCTCTGTTATCAGCCCATGGAGCAGCTCTCGTGTGTACAGTGTCCGCACACAAACACAGACTTGACAGAACATCTTAAAATCTATTTGTGTGAGGTCCTGAAACTCATGAAAACAATACTATTTCAGTCTGTTTGTTCCATCAATAACTCTATCAACGTAAGGCAGTTTAATCTTTAAGTACCCAGCAAGTGTACCCATTAAGGGCAGAGGACACTTGCTCAAACATCGTGCACACCACAAAAGAGTATCAGAAACCATATTTACATAATAAAAAGTGATCGAGTTATTTTTTAACACATAAAACAACAACATCATGAGTAAAGTAATGGCTAGAATGCATATCCAAATGGCCTTTCTCAGCTATCAAAATTAAGACCATAATTCATACCTATGCTGAAGAAGAGAATTTGGGTAAAGGAAGAGAAAGTAGAGTCCAAAAGGGCCCTGCTCTTGGTTAAAAGGGAGATAAATTGGGGTTATTTATTGCTTTATTGAGGAAAGAAAAACTTGAATAAAAGAGAGGATTCAGGTCTTAAAAATGAGAGGTAGCTGAGGTTAACTTGCACATGGTAAGAAACAGAATGGACCAGTATTCACAAATGAAACAAAACAAAGAAAACCTCCCAACTCTGAGTAAATTTTGACCTTGAGCCTCTCGGTTAAGCTCTCTGAGCTGTGGTTTCATCATTTACAAATATGTGTAATAAATCTGTCAATGTATCTCGCTGAATTGCCAATAATGAAAATATCACTGCAGGGCATGGTGGCTCATGCCTATAATTCCAGCATTTTGGAAGGCCAAGGCAGGTGGATCATGAGGTCAAGAGATCGAGACAATCGTGGCCAACATGGTGAAATCCTGTCTCTACCAAAAACACAAAAATTAGCTGGGCATGGTAGTGCGCGCCTATAGTCCCAGCTATTGGGAGGCTGAGGCAGAAGAATCGCTTGAACCCAGGAGGCGGAGGTTGCAGTGAGCAGAGATTGTGCCATTGCACTCCAGCCTGGCTACAGAGTGAGACTGTATCAAGAAGGAAAGGGAAGGGAAGGGAAGGGAAGGGGAGGGGAGGGGAGGGGAGGGGAGGGGAGGGGAGGGGAGGGGAGGGGAGGGGAGGGGAGGGGAGGGGAGGGGAGGAGAAGGAAAGAAAGAAAGGGAAGGAAAGGAAGGAAGGGAAGGAAGGGAAGGAATGGAGGGAGGGAGGGAGGGAAGGAGGGAAGGAGGGAAGGAAGGAATCACTATTCTCCAATGCTGTACAAAGTATGGAGAAATAGAAAGCACAATTTGCTGGTGGAGGTAAACTTGCTACAACATTTTTAGTATCTTTTAAAAGCAATGATGTTTATGTCTATCAATGCAAAAATATAACTGTACTGAATCTCTCTTATGGAAATGCACTTATAGATGAATCTACTAAGGTATATATGTACTATATATATACAAATACATACATACACATATAAAACACATACATAAAATTATTTGCTGTTCCACATATATGTGCATGCCTATGTATTATACATACAGAGACAGGAATTTTTTACATATATAATCATATATTATACTACATATACAATATTATATTTGTTAATATATATCATATGTACATATGAAGATTTTTATTCACATTTTATAGAGAAGGCAATATGTACAGAAAAAAGCAGCAGAATACTGTGTCAGAATCTATCCTATTTTGTTATTAATAAAAGGTAGGTGGTGCATGGTTGCTCACGCCTGTAATCCCAGCACTTTGGGAGAGTGAGGCAGGCAGATTGCCTGAGCTCAGGAGTTTGAGACCATCCTGGGCACCATGGTGAAACCCTGTCTCTACTAAAATACTAAAAATTACCTGGGCATGGTGGCCCACACCTGTAGTCCCAGCTACTCGGGAGGCTGAGGCACGAGAATCTCTTGAGCCCCAGAGACAGAGGTTGCCGTGAGCCGAGATCGCACCACTGCAATTCAACCTGGGCTACATATTGAGACTCCATCTCAAAAAAAAAAAAAAAATTATTAAATAAATAATTTATAATATATATATGTGCATAGCAGCACATGTATGTCTGGGTGTGTGCATGTGTATATAAATATATATGCAGAGGGCTACACATCAAAGGGTTACTACCAGAGAAGCAGGACTGAAAGAAAGAATGGAAGGCCTCCCAAAAGCCATTCCTCACTCGCCCACCCTCCATTTCCCTTCCTTCCAATGTACCGGCTGCAAAATCAAAAGTAACTTACCAAGCCTGGCCTGCAGTTGGCTATGTCCATGTAATCAAGTTCTAGTCAATGAGGCAAAGGGAACGTCAGCTAGAGGAATTCCGAGAAATCTTTTGGCTTCAGGATAAAAGAGACAGAAACAGCTGGCTCTGCTTTTCCTCCTCCTTTTCTGCCCTACACTGAAATATGATTCTTGGAACTTCAGCAATTACATCGTAGCCATAAAAAATGCCTAAGGAAACACCTCTGCACTAGAGCTATGATCAAGGCTGCCCACTGCTTACCAGAAGGCTTCTGGGTATAGGAGGAAAATAAATTCCTATTGGTCACTATTAGTAGGAGTCTTAGTTCATTTTGTGCTACTGTAACAGAACACCTGAGATTGGGTAATTCTTTTTTTTTTTTTTTTTTTTTTATTATACTTTAGGGTTTTAGGGTACATGTGCACAATGTGCAGGTTTGTTACATATGTATCCATGTGCCATGTTGATTTCCTGCACCCATTAATTCGTCATTTAGCATTAGGTGTATCTCCTAATGCTGTCCCTCCCCCTTCCCCCCACCCCACAACAGTCCCCGGAGCGTGATGTTCCCCTTCCTGTGTCCATGAGTTCTCATTGTTCAATTCCCACCTATGAGTGAGAACATGCGGTGTTTGGTTTTTTGTCCTTGCGATAGTTTACTGAGAATGATGTTTTCCAGTTTCATCCATGTCCCTACAAAGGACACGAACTCATCATTTTTTATGGCTGCATAGTATTCCATGGTGTATATGTGCCACATTTTCTTAATCCAGTCTGTCGTTGTTGGACATTTGGGTTGGTTCCAACTCTTTGCTATTGTGAATAGTGCCGCAATAAACATACGTGTGCATGTGTCTTTATAGCAGCATGATTTATAGTCCTTTGGGTATATACCCAGTAATGGGATGGCTGGGTCAAATGGCGTGGGCAAGGACTTCATGTCTAAACACCAAAAGCAATGGCATCAAAAGCCAAAATCGACAAATGGGATCTCATTAAACTAAAGAGCTTCTGCACAGCAAAAGAAACTATCATCAGAGTGAACAGGCAACCTACACAATGGGAGAAAATTTTTGCAACCTACTCATCTGACAAAGGGCTAATATCCAGAATCTACAATGAACTCAAACAAATTTACAAGAAAAAAACAAACAACCCCATCAAAAAGTGGGCAGAGGACATGAACAGACACTTCTCAAAAGAAGACATTTATGCAGCCAAAAAACACATGAAGAAATGCTCCTCATCACTGGCCATCAGAGAAATGCAAATCAAAACCACAGTGAGATACCATCTCACACCAGTTAGAATGGCCATCATTAAAAAATCAGGAAACAACAGGTGCTGGAGAGGATGTGGAGAAATAGGAACACTTTTACACTGTTGGTGGGACTGTAAACTAGTTCAACCATTGTGGAAGTCAGTGTGGCGATTCCTCAGGGATCTCGATCTAGAGATTGGGTAATTCTTAAAGAACAGAAATTTATTCTCTCACTCTTCTGGAAGCTGGAAAGCCAAGATCAAGCTCCCAGCATCTGGTGTGGGTCTTCTCACTGCATCCTCACATGACAGAAGGTATGAGGGCAAGGAAAAGATGAATGCTGTGTCCTCACATGTTAGAGAAGCAAAAGAGAGGGCAAACCTACTCCTACCAGCCATCTTCCTAGCACTATTCATACATTCATGAGAGCACAGCCCTCATGACTTAAACACCTCCCCAAACACCCCACTTTCCAACACAGTTGCATTGGGGCTTAAGTTTTCAACACATGAATTTTGGAAAGAAACACATTCAAATCTTTGCAGTAGGCTTTTGTATTATTGACATTTCCAAGCATGCCTAATGATTTAAAAAGGGACATTTTTCTTCATTGCTTAAGTTGCTAAAATAAACATGTATTATTATTGTAATTTTTAAAAATGATTTTTAAGGAGAAAAATAAAGATAAAAGAAAATAGCGGCAATTAGAGCAAAAAAGAAACTTTTAGAAAGATGTAGTTATCTTGTGTCATTGCACTCTAAAAATCGTACTTATTTTTAACAAAAAACATATTCACTCACTAGTTTGTGTGCCCTTTGTTAAGTAACCCTGAGAAGCGTTTAAGATACACTTTCCTTATCCCACAATCAAGCTTTGAGTCCTTTGCTAAATCACCAAAAGAGATACCAAGGTTAGTATTAATAAAAAATAGGTATTTATTGTCAAGCGCATATGAAAATGCTCTACTGTAATTGTTCTTTCATCTGCACTGAAAGTCTTTTAAAAATGTAAATATAAGAGCTATTCAATAAACTTCATCTATACAGAATTAGAAAACTTCCTTCTCCAAACCCAATGGAACATACTGTACAGAAAAAAATTGTTTTTCTGGTTTGAATTTGCAGCAATGGCAAATCAAATACTAGCTTATCACAATAATGGCTTAAAATGTAAAGACAAGTAACCAGTAAGGATAACATTTCAGTGCCTGTATAACAAATTAAAAATAGAATATTCCAAGAAAATATAGCATTATAAAGAAGACAAGGGTGGGAAGGTCTGGGAGGGAGAAGGGAATGGGTTATATAGGGAAAGCTTAAATACAGGCAACACCTAAACCAAAGAATGGCAGAGATAAGGCAACAAAGAAGTTTTGATGCTGTTTGCAAAGATGCTCAGGGTACGTGGCAAAGTGCAAAATAAATAGCACACGTATCAAGTCTGTTTTGTGTTGATATTAGCAAGGAAACTACTTTTATTAGTAAGGAGAACTATATGCCTATCATGTTTTATATGTGTCTTACTTGTTATGTATAATAACTATATTAGCTTAGGATTGGGATGATTTTCCTCCCTCCTATACAGGGTTTTTCAATTTCATTTCCCTCTTTTTTTTTTTTTTTTTCTTGTTATTGTTGTTGAGATGGAATCTCACTCTGTCGCCCAGGCTGGAATGTAGCGATGCAATCTTGGCTCACTGCAACCTTCACCTCCTGGGTTCAAGTGATTCTCATGCCTCAGCCTCCCAAGTAGCTGGGACTACAGGCATACACAACCACGCCCAGCTAATTTATTTATTTATTTTTTATTTTTGTATTTTTAGTAGAGACGGGGTTTCACCATATTGGCCGGACTGGTCATGAACTCCTGACCTCAAGTGATCCATAGGCCTTGGTCTCCCAAAGTGCTGGGATTACAGGTGTGAGCCACTGCTCACAGCCTTAACAATGTTTTTAACATAAATTTCACTGTAAATTACTTAGTGAGCAGCCCTATCAGCAAAAATTATGAAAGATTAGGGGTAAAAAAGATACTGTGTGCCTTGTCTAGCATACTTGATGCTATAGGGACCCACTCCTTTAATTGTCTTTGAGCTGCTTAACAAACCTGTAATTTGTAGAAAACTATTAATTATGCAAACTTTCCCTTATAATGCAAATAAATTTTGTCCGACAAAATGCTGTTCATTATCACTCTGTGGATATTGAACAGGGTTGCATCTATTTGTAAATTCATTTTAGCTTTTTTTTCTCCAAGTATATGAGTGAATTGAATCGTCATTTGAACTTATTACAACATCTTGTTACTTCCATCATTAATTAATCTAAACATAATATCTGATGTGTGATTATTAAAAATAAATTCCTTAGAGTAGTGAAAAAACAGATGAATGAATAACGAATGTAAACTTTTTTGAGTCAGAGAATGCCTGCTGCATAATTAGTCAGCTGCAGACTTTGGATTTTGAGAATGTCTCTTGCCTTTGAAATTCTGTGCAACTTCAGCTGTTAACAATCTCAGTGGTTTTTCTCCTTTAATTCAAATATTCATTTTTAAAGAGAAAGACGAGTCCCTTTACTTTGTTTCTATAAGTTTATGTGAAAGGCTTCCTTGCTACTAACACTGCTAGATATCAGTGCCAGGATTTGCTTTACCTCGTTAGATATTTAGTCTCGTTGCTGACATTCACTTCTCTCTGCTTTCACAACTACCAGGCTATCCAGCCTAAGCTGATAGAACTAACCAACGTGGCAGGGACCAAGGTGACCTTAACATCCCCCTCAGCTTGACTAAACTTTAAGGAGGTTTCTTCCTGACTATAGGCCCCTGACCTCCTTATTATTGCAGCAGTTACTTTAGAAAACTTGCCATTGCAAATCCTTTCTCTGCCCCTTGGAGATGAAAACCTTCCCCTAGCCTCTTCACAGTGTTGAAATTCAGGAATGTCTTGCACAAGGACCTGAGAGCCACCTCTTTAAAATGCAATCATCAAGAATGATAGTTCCACCATCTCTCAGCCTCTGTAGAGAGAAGTCTAACCTCAATAATTAGCACCAGTTAGCAAACACAGATGGCCTAGTAACATTGACCAGCGTCTCACCTAAGATTTCCATAGTACTTTTCCTCTAGCTCACCCAACACTTAAAAACCCTCTTGTCTTTTGTTACAAAAGAGTTGAGTTCAATTGCTCTCCCCTATTGCAATAGTCCCCCCGTCCAAATAAATAAATAAATAAATAAATAAGTGTTCCTTTTCTTCTTAACTCGGCCTGGTGCACTTTCCCTTTGACAGTAGATGTTGGAGTGTTGATTGCCGCCTTTCACTTAACGGTGAATAAGCAAATGCTCTAGCACTCCAAATGTTCTCTCTTATCTGCTGTGAGCTGTCTCTCTCAAATCTTTTCTCTCTCCGCAGCTGTCTTTATTCTCTCTCTCCCTTACTCCCTCTCCCTCTTTCAGTCTCTGTCTCTCTCTTTTCCCCTTCTCTCTTTTTCTCATTAGAAATTTGTTTTCTTTTGCTGGATTTAAATTCTATTTGAAGAGTAATTCTTCACCATCTCCACCCTCTCAAATGTCCTTAATTATAGCTTACTTATAGGTTTTGCATACAATATATTGTCCTTTTATTATATTTTGTAAAAATCTAAAATATTTGCAGACACTACTCCTTAAAATTAAGCTGCTTTTAAAATAGGGGCACAACAAAGACACTAAACCAGCATTTTTTTAGCTCCTACCCAGATGCTCTGAAATTCCTCACCAGAGATCTAGCACATCCCAGAGAGCGTATCATATGGGCTTTTCTCACAACCTTTTCTCTATCTCTTAAGCCATGTAGTAAAATCGGTAGGCCTGACCTTAGCATTGTCGGCAGAAGCGCAAGAGAGCTTGTATTCAAGCTTAGGGCCAACACTATGTTAAGAATGACAACTTACTAATATACCTTGTATCAAAACAAAACATTTTAAAGAATAAATCAGAAAATAAAACAATTCCATTTACAGATTTAAGCCATAAAATCAGTGTCAAGAATAACATCAAATACTGCTTTTTTTCTTACTAGATGCTTTGAGTTTATAAAAGCCAACCAAACATTGGTTCAAGGAATTGTTTTAGGTTTGATTCCATAAACAATCACCTAGAGACTTTGTTAAAAGTGTAGGTCTTGGGGACTTATTGCCCCTGGAGACTGACCTGAATAGGAATCCCTGGCAAGTCAGCTGAGAATCTGCACCCTTTACATGCACCCAAGATGATGATTAGGCTCACAGGTATTTGAAAACCTCAGCCTTGGGCCACTACGTACTGGGACAACAGTCTGGTTCAACTTAAGACCCAAATATGTGAGACAGAGCATAACAGGCTGTGTTGAAACACCAGGTGCATTCTAAAAGAATGCTTTTTTTTTGGTTCCACAACTAAAATATTGAAGCAGGGGCTCTTTTTTATTCTAACGCACCAAGAAAATACTAATTAAAAAAATCAAAGAAACAAAACAGAAAAGAAGAATGGAAAAATATATGTCAATTTTTGATAAATATGGCCTCTCAAATTTGTGAACAAAGAATGGTATTTAAAATGCTATTGACAACTTGATACACATAAAGAATAAATAAAATTGCTATTTCTACCACAGCCTTATATTAGAATAATTTCCTGACTTACTAAATATTTCAAAGCTGAAGACAAAACTATACAAGTGTTAGTGATAACTCTAGGCTAATGTTTAAATGACATAGAGTAGGAAAACATAACCAGGGAAAGACATTATAAAGAAAGACATTGCAGGCCGGGCACGGTGACTCAGGCCTATAATCTCAGCACTTTGGGAGGCTGAGGCGGGCAGATCACCTGAAGTCTGGAGTTCAAGACCAGGCTGGCCAACATGGTGAAACCCCCATCTCTACTAAAACTACAAAAATATTAGCCAGGTGTGGCGTTGGGCGCCTCGCCTATAATCCTAGCTACTCAAGAGGCTGAGGGAGGAGAATTGCTTGAGCCTGGGAGGTGGAAGTTGCAGTGAGCCGAGATTGTGCCATTGCACTCTAGCCTGGGTGACGAGAGTAAGACTCTGTCTCAACAAACAAACAAAAAAAGACATCATAGAAAAATTTTTGACCACACATGCACATTTTGTATGACTGAAATGCAGCAATAATCAAATAAATACGTAAGAAACAGCAAACACACTATAAATATTTTTTTAAAAACTACAAATTGAGAAAAACAATTTCTTGCAATACATTGTTAACTTTCTTGCTATCTATCACCATTTTAAGATGTTTGTGTTTTTAAGGCCAAGAAGAACAACTGAGGCAGTATTTTTCTACTCCTGCCAACCATCCAAGAACCCAAATCACAAAAGGGACAAACTTAGTTCTAGAGTTTTCTCCCATGCAGCTATGTCCTCCACGTCAAACAGGTGAGGCAGCTTGGATACACAAAGCATTTAATTTTTACATGGATTAAGCAAGACCTTGAGAAAGTTAAAAGAAACTCCAAAATATATAGCTTAGTATAGTACCTTTTATTTTCAACCTCAACTGTTTCCCACCATAAAACCCCGTAAATCACCTTCTCACGGTAGAGCTATGTACATGTATTTAATGTTTACTTCATTTCCGTGTTATTACCAACACCATGAGGATGAGACCCAATGGCCAGAACAGCAAGATTGGAGGCTTCACAGTCTAATCCTGTGGAACCTTGTTTCCACTTAACTGAAATCCTGTTATGTCCTTTGCTTATCTGCAAACTTAGTTGGGTCTTAATCTTTATCTCTTTTCTGTCAGCCAATTATTCTTCCTCCTTATCTTTCTGACCAGGAAAATTTCAGCACAAACCTTAAACCCCCCAAGTATTTACGTCAGTGGGATCTCTGCCAAACTATTTACAAGACATTTTCAAATTCAATTGTAATTTATGATACAATAGTCCCTACATTTTGACCACATATGATACTAGTTCTTTTATGATAACTATTTTATTTTACTACATCCTGCCAATCCAAGTGTTAATATCATTGATAAAAAAGGGTTCTTACTATAAAAAAGTACAAACAATATTATGTAAAATTGAGTTCAGGAAATAAATGTGTAGTTCACAAAAAAAGAATGAACATATTTAATGAAGATATAATTTTCATCTCCTTATTAACCAAGAAAATAAAAACTATGATGAAGTGTTTTTCACTATTAAGTTAGCATTAATTTACACAAAGTTCTTAATTTTTGTAACTAAAAAAAAAAAAAATCCCTTTTCAAAAGCATATATATGACTGCCCTATAAATAAAACAAAAATCAACTGTTAGATCTGATAGGGGAGTTTTGGTTCAGAGCCCACCTCCCTCATCTCAGTGTCCTGAAAACCTCCATCTTAGTCCTAACAAGGTCCTTTCAGGGGAGCTCTCCTGAGGTAATCTGTACAAAAGTTATCGTACGAAAGTATGGAGTTACAAAACGTCACTCTCTGGAAAGCCTTAGGAATGGGTACTCCTGCACATCATTAATGATACAAAAATATTATGCTTTTTCTGACAGGCATTTGAAAAACCATGTTGTCTTTTATTTAGGGCTGTTATAGACTATCTGTGTTCCCCCAAGATTCAAATGTTGATGCCCTGAACCCCAGTGTGATGGTATTTGAAGGTGGGGCCTTTGGAAGGTAATTGGGTTCATGAGGGTAGGGTACCCATAACTGCGTTAGTGTCCTTCTAAGAAGAG
Source organism: Symphalangus syndactylus (assembly GCF_028878055.3). NCBI lineage: Eukaryota > Metazoa > Chordata > Mammalia > Primates > Hylobatidae > Symphalangus > Symphalangus syndactylus. Next base: position 18,274,784 of record NC_072423.2, on the reverse strand, counting down.
GAAGAGAGACTAGAGTTCTCTCTCTCAGTTATGTGAAGAGACAGTGAGAAGGCAGCTGTCTGGAAGCCAGGAAGTTGGCCCTAACCAGGAATCAAATCTGCTGGTGACATGATCTTGAGCTTCTCAGCCTCCAGAACCATAAGATATAAATGTTTTTTTGTTGTTGTTCAAATAACCTAGTTTACAATATTTTGTTATAGGAGCCCAAGTTGACTAAGACAAGGTCACTACAGTAAAGAAATAACATGAAAATGAGACAAGATAAATGATATGGAATAGTTAACAAAATATTAGTTTATATTAGTAAAAAACTGGAAATATTTTATTAAAGGCATTTAAAAATAGGGAATAAGTCTTTAGGTTAAACAAAATTATTAAATACTTATGCAATGGAACTTTGTGATAATTAATTATGAAAGTATCTATTTACATAATAACATGAAATTTTATTTACAACATATAACTGAGTGAAAGTTGTTTAAAAGAATATAGGCATGATTCATACTTAAGAGAGAAAAAGGGAAGGAAGAAATGAAAAAAGGAAGGGAGGGAAGAAGCCAAAAATTCTACCAAAAAATCAAATTATTTTAAAATTATCTTTAAGAAGCAATTGCACAGATTCCATATTAGTTGATCATTTTTCCAAACTTTTACATATCTGGATTTCCTACACTTTTCTTTCTTTCTTTCACAGGAATAAAAAGAATAAAATATTAAATAAAATCTAATAAACAACAAATTAAGGGAAAATGCAATACATACGATAATCAGTTTGTCTCTTTTCTTATATAAAAGACATACAATCGTTTTTAAAAGACACACTGAAAGAGACATAGCATGTGAACATAAATATCAAACGAAATAGAAATGAGTAACATGAATATGAAAATCATTGACCTTGTAATAGTAAAAGGGAAATCAAAATTAACATAATAAAATAGCATTTTCCGTAAGAGTAATAGCTCACATTTTTTGCAGTTGGCTTTGTGTCAGGTCCTGTTCTATATGTTTTACATAAACGACCTCATTACTCCTTGTAACTACTAAATGCATAGGTCTTATATTCACCATCCCCATTTTGCAGACAAGGAAACAGGAAATGAGGGAGATGATGGACTGTCCAAAAGTATGGAGGTTGCAGGGCTGAGATTTAAATGCAGCAGTGCCCAGCGCCAGGGCCCACGGCTCTCAGCATCACAGGGCAAGCTCTCTCATACCAAACTTCCAGAAAATACCATTGAGCATACCCAGAGTTGGTCAGGGTTCCAGGAAAGGGAGAACTGTCAAAACACTCCTGGATTTAGTAGAAGGAATTAACATTCTTCTGGAGGTCAATTTAGTCTTAAGTACTAAGAACATTAAGAAGTGCCCATAAAATCAAAATTCCCAAGTCCTAGAAGTATTCTCAAGAAATAAACACAGATCTACAACAAATTTTATGTAAAAAGTTTCTTTCTGCAGTATTACTTAAAACAGAAAAAAATAGGAAGAATGTGAATATTTACACAGTAGATGAATAAGTAAATAAAAGATGAAGCAGTTTATGATTATTCAAAACATACTCTCGCTGTTGGTCAAAGAGGACAAACTTGTAGTTTTACAATGAATAAGTTCTGATGACCTAATGCATAGTATAATGAATATACCTAATAATAATGTATTTTATGCTTAAACAAAAAGAGAATATAAATCTTTGCAGAAGAAAACATGAAATCCCTTGAAATCTTACAATTCGTGTATGAAAGATCCATGATTGAAGTTTTCCCAAACCGGTAACAATTCTATCAATTTATTTCACTTTGCAAGTAATAAGTTGTGAAATTATCAAAACTATATCTCTCTATACATATATATATATATATATATTTCTGATCCACCAAAAAGAAAAAAATGGTCTCAAGTGTAAGGAAGTGCTAGTAGTAAATGGCAATGAGAAAAGTTCAAATTAAAAATCTATATGTTTACTATAACTCCATATTTGCTTTTAAAATACTGTACATATACTTATTTGTGTATAGTCTCATTTTATATATTTAATATATATAATATTAAATGTATACCTTTAATAGGTAAACATACATTTTTAGTTTCATATTTTATGTATTATATTAATAAACAGGTGTAAATATACTTGTGATTGACAAGATAATATATAAAGAAAAAAAGAGAAGTTTGATGGGGCATTGAAATTACGAATTTTTAAAATTACTTTTCTGTATGCTCAAAACTTTCCGTAACAAGTATACGCTTCTTCTGTAATGGAAACTGTGAAGAGGAGCTGGAAACCAAGAGGACAGAATGGAAAGGCACCTTTCTCTCAGTACCTCCAAGCCTCCAACCACATCACATCATCCACCGACCAGCCTGACCGTCAGGCCAAAAGGGGATCTACAAGGTAGGCCAGTGACAAATGACAAGCCATACCATGCAACACTAGCGTCTTGCCTCCTACATCAGCAAAGCAGCAAAATATCACTGCTACTTCCTTCTAAATTGCATGCAAAAGATAAAGAACAAGGGTGCCCATATTAACCCAGGACTATGAGACGGAATTTTGGAAAACATAGTTTTAGCTTAGCTAAGTTAACACAAGACAAATCCACCACATGGACCAATGTTTTCTCCTTAACTCCATGGACTCTTCCCTGCAAAAAAGAGCATCAAAGGACCTGTGAGTGAGAAATTGGAAGCACCACCTCAACTTGTAAAAGTCCTTCCCTTGACATGTAAAATTAAAGTCCCTGCTAACTCCTGAAACTGTGGTTTTCTTAATCAACTTCATTTCCCCTACTCTCACGTGTAGCAAAAATTCTTCCCCTGACGCATGTAAAATAAAAAGTGCACTCTGCTTTACTTCTGAAAATTTAGTTAAGAACATCAAAGTCTATTTCCCTTACTCTAAGCAGTAAAAGAGACTTAAAATTTTTACTTGACAGAGGGAGAATATTTATCATATATGAAGCTCAATTACTACTTTGCAACTTTTTCCACAGATCTTCTGTTGAGGAGTGGGAAGAAGGAGGGAGGGAGGGAGGGAGGGAGGAAGGAAGGAAGGAAGGAAGGAGAGAAAGAAAAAAGAGAAACAACATTAATTAGTGATTAACATTTACTGTTGAACTATAGGGTATGAGTTATGGTGTCCAGCATAAGGCATTTTATGGCTACTTGGTGTCAGTTAGTCTAGAATCCATAGAGCAAGTGGCTTCAAGAGGTAATTATTTAGCTCCAGGCCAGAGTGAGATGTGACAGCTGTCACATTTTAAGTGCCTCTCTGATCCTGATAATTCAAAGGAACTTGCATTTCTCAGACAAACTGTTTCTTTTCTTTCTTGATTGCTTCTGGAATCTGGAGCACTTTTATGAAGTACATCATGATACTGTTATTTCTATAAATCAATGAGAATTCCTATCAAACAGACAATTTAAAAAATAATGTTTGTGGTCACCAACACAGAAGTGTCAAATTAAGGAGAAGCATTTTTAAATTTAAGCTAAAGTTTCTATCACCCCTTAGACTCTCTCCTAATAGAATGTCTTTTTTTTCTATATTCCTATGTTTACGACATGCTTACTAATTACCCAATATGACAGGCTTATAAATTTCACTCTCAGCTCTGTGAGCAGGTTAATGGATCAATGCCATTAGCCAGAAGGAAAATGAGCAAAAGAGCAAATGTGCATGACCTTACAGAGAAAATCGCTTTATTTCTCGTTTTGAGGTAATTGGTCTTGGTTGCTGTATTTTATTATGTAAATGCATTTGAAAATAAAGGACATCGTTCTTTATAGAGATTGGATTAGGATTATTCTGGGAAGCCTTTGGTGATGAAAAAGTTTGAGGTTTTATGTACTTAAACTAAACCTGCTAGATTGTTTCATCTTCCTCAAAGCCCATTGCTGCACCCCAAAAGCATTTCCTTCACCAATGCCAAGCCTGAGTTGTGCAAATCTCTGAAGGTTCTGATTTTAATCTTAAAGAGTTGTCATATAATCCCTAGCACAGCAATGGTTTTCATAGGGACATTGTGACTGGTGTCTTGTTCTGTGCCATTTTTCCTGATTCAAATGCGCACATATTGAGCTTAGACAAAGATCAAATACAAGCAATGAGAGGCTCAACAGATGCTCAGTTTACTCCCTAGTATCAATGGCACTACATTTCTCACCCCAATAGCCCCAAATTCTGAAACTCACAATCTACGCATACTTGGATATTTCAGAGAAAGCACCAGTATGATGTGTATTTATGGGAGTGAGAAAATTCAAGACATTTCCTTGTAGAACAACCAGGTGGAACTTGAAGTTTAACCTAGCTTCAACTGATACACAATTTAAAAAACAAACAGACAAAAACAAAACAAAACAAACTATAACCCTTCCTAAAAGAGGAAACATGGCTTTGGTCAGATGTGCTTACCTAGCTTATGGCCCCTGCCCTGTCTCTCTTGCTGACACAGGACTTCCTGGACACTGAGAAATAGAAGTTGCTTTTGACCAGGCTTTTGGAGCAAGTGGCCCAGGTTCTTTCCTACTCTGGGTCCCAATAAAATCTAAGTACCTCTGTGTACCTACTAAATAGGATGGAGCAGAATGTCTGCATGCCAAATGTGTTGCAACAAAAACACATAGAGGTCTATGCTCTGTGCTTCTTTTTTAGTTTTGAGTGGCATGAGCTGCAATAATCTGCCCTTATGTGGGAAAGAAAGACCCAACATGCCCCACACCCACTGAATATTTACAAACTTCACTCATGTGTCAGAATTCTACATTGTCATTGGATTTATTTTCTACCTTCTAGAGGGCATGGATTAAGACCTCCAACATACATGCTATTTCTTGCCTATAGAGTCTGATTAGCTTAGTAGGATGTTATTAACATAATGGACTCATAAGATGTTCTTCAGGATATCCAGATTGTCCAGGTGCCATTGGACTATGAGAGAAGGAAGGAGAGTTAACATCATCCTGGGGCAAGGTGAAATGTATATTGCTAAAGGTTTCCATCTGCATCAACCAAGATCCCCATCTCAGGTTTCAGGGCCATCACCTTATAGGAGCTTGGCTGGGGCTGAGATTTCAACTTCTCTGTAGTTCCTTTACTGTCACAATTAGACTCTGACCATTTTCTCTGCTGTCTACTCAGAAATGGCTGCAAGATATTGGGATTGTTTTAGATGTAATCAAGAAGATACCCTGGATTTCTCTATTTGCCGTAGACTGTTGATTAATCACCCTAGGACTGTAGTTATCTTTCTATAATGAAGAGTCAACAATGTTCATGAACCATCACCTGAATCTGTAATCTTTAAGCTGCCATTTCTCTCATACTTCTCCAGTGCTGGAGACATTGCAGCAGCTGGCACAAACACACTCTCTCTTAGGTCCTCATCTGAGTTCACCCCTGGTTCGCCTTTTAACATCCTCACTTACTGTAGCAATTCGTGGATGATCAATATGTTACCATCAGTGCTAGGCTTCTCCTTGCCCCTTTACTGGAAAGTAATCCATTGACACTTTCCCTTTTTTGAGTCTTCCATCTCTGACTCCAAGTTTCTTTGACTCAGTTCTTGGAAATAAACACTGAGATGGAGAATTCCTTGGAGAAGGTTTACTGGAAGACGATTTTTGTGAGACGTATCAATAAGGAAGTAAGAATGGTAGTACTGGGAAGTAGGAGAAGCCAACTTTCAAGTGTTTTATGAGATAATCCTGCAGTAGACACTGGGGCTGGGTTGACATTTCAGAGGTTTCCCAAATTAATCAAAGGGACAGGTCTTTTACCCCATATGAACTAGTCATTGGTCACAGGTTACCCAAGAGGAGGCATATTTTAGGGGAGGCAGTGATCGATGACTGAGGGTAATGCCTAGTGAGGGGTTCAGTGCCGACTGGTCCACAGCAGATGAGGATGAATGTATCAGCCCAGAAGATGTGGTCTGGAAAGGGCACCTAGTAACCACTGCTCTTTAATAAAGGCTATGGGTAAATGGAATATTGAGCAAGATTTCAAGAATAGAGAAGAAGACTTTGAGTTATGCTTAGACTATGCTGCTAAAATGTAACAGGATAGGCCTTAGAGGTGGCAGACTAACAAGGATTCACAGAAACTTGTGCAAGTCTTGAAATTAAGAATTATATATAGTCACAAATCAGTGGATCTCTTTGTCTCTACAGACATGACTAGCGTTGCTGGAACAGGCATTTGTTTTTATGAGACATTGCCAAGATTCTGAAGTCAAATGTCTGATCATACATTAACAGGAAAGAGAAAAGACCTCTTTGTGTGTATTGAGATATTTAGACACTCTTGTGAGCTGTAAAACACAGCACATGTCATACAGTTCAGAAAAATCAGACCCAGGGGTGGCAGAAATTTCTAGTGGGTTGATTTAGAGTGAAACCTTGCAGAGGCAACTTTGACTTCACAGAGACCAGAGGGACTCACTGACTTCATGCTTTAGTGAAACAAATTTGGGAGGATGAATAGAAGGGGGTCACACTGACTGCCTTAGAGAATAAAGCTAAACAGAGGAGTTGGATCCAGAGTCTTCTGTTGAAAATTGGAAGCTAGAATGTTAGCTGGATTCAGCTCCCTCTACGTGGCTTTCTGGGAAGCAGGAATATGCAGGTCTCTCATCTCTCATCAGGGAGCTTTCCAGAACAAGCTCTTGTAGGAAACTTCATCTATTTGTCATTTAAGATGTGAGCACCCTATTATCTAAAGGAGATATGTAAACTTCTGGGTCCTGGGACCAGGGACGTATGTCAGAAATGGCTGTTTTTGCGTTGAATGACTGCACATGTAATCTCCAGAATGTGGGGCAGGAAACTGAGTAAGTCTTACCAGAATGGCTCATTAGTCTTGCTCCAAGCAAGTATATGACTTTGCAGAAGACCGAGTCCCTGAAAAGAGGGACTAAAGAGACAGAGAGACCAGCCAATGACACCTGCTCACCTCATGGGAACATTAGAGACATAGGAGTGAATCCTGGTTTGGGGGATACAGAACGGAGGTTAACGAACCCAAATTGGAAGTGCTGCCTACTTTCCTAGTTTCTTCTGATGTCAAAGCGATGGAACTGAGAATGTCCAATCATTCTACAATTCTCCCAGACACACAGGAACAGAGTAAGCAGCCCCAGCCTGACAGTGCCAAGGTATGGATGGAGCCTAAGGAGAGAGAGCTTCCTCTGCATCTGGGCCTGCTGCCAAGAGTGCTTGTTGGTCCTCATTTCACCTTCCATCAGAAGAAATTATATTTTACTGTGGATTTTTCCAAATCTTTATTTCTGTCCAATTTTAATCAATCATCTATTTTCTCTTTTCTGGAACTTTTGTTTGACTTATATGAGTCTCTTTATCACCACTCCGCCTTAGAGCCTTGCCATTATTTTAATCTATTATCTATCTTTAGCACATTTTGTAGAAATTTCACTCTAATTCTTTCACATTCACTAATTATCTCTTCAACTCTACTCAGAGTACATCCTGCTTATGCAAAGATTTATTTATATATAAAAATATTTTTTTCTAGGATTATCAGTTGGTGCTTTTCACATCTATCTGCTAGGTCTCCACGTCTGTTTTCTTTTTTATAACCTCAAGGATCCTAACCATTCTTAAAGCCGTGTTTAGAACATTTTGCTAAGATCTTTTTTTTTTTTTTTTTTTTTTTTTTTTGAGGGTAAATTACATCAGGGTGATGGCTCTTGCTTCTTATGTTTGTTTTGTTTTTGTCTCGTTTTGGTTTTTTTTTGAGACCGAGTCTTGCTCTGCCACCCAGGCTGGAGTGCAGTGGCGCAGCCTCAGCTCACTGCAACTTTGGCCTCCTGGGTTCAAGTGATTCTCCTGCCTCAGCCTCCTGAATAGCCTCCTGAATAGGACTACAGCCATGCGCCACCACACCTGGTTAATTTGTGTATTTTTAGTAGAGACAGGGTTTGGCCATGTTGGCCAGGCTGGTTTTAAACTCCTGATCTCAAGTGATCCACCTTCCTCAACCTCCCAAAGTGCTGGGATTCCAGGCGTGAGCCAGCAGCCTGTCTTTTCTTTTCTTTTTTTTTTTTTTTTTTTTTTTAAATGTACTTTGCAGTCACTTTTTAAATGGGTGTGTGTTTTTTTAAAATAAGTTTTTTTTTTCTCTCACTCTGCCTGCCTTTATTTTACCTCTCTGTCCTCCCAAAATGCAAGACCCATGGAGTCAGAAACAGTTATTCTACACCAGCATGGAGCTCTCATTAAGAAAGACATTTGGATGTTACAAATCACTTGGCTAAGCCAAAATGGCTTGACATACATCCCGGCCTGAGGAATTTCTGCTTCTCCTTGCTGACTGTCTCAGGTAATTAACTTGATATTAACCACAGTCCTAGAAAATAGCACATACCAGGCTTTTTCCAGCTTCTACCCCACACCCTGTCCAAACAGTAATCTAGGCCTTAGTCCCAGCCCTACATTTGACATTTTTACTACCCATTGTCCTAAAAGAACTTAAACTCCATAAGTTTTTTAAATGCAATGCAGCAATCAAAACTAAAGTAATAGGCCAGTTTCACTCCAGCTCTGAAATATGGCAGAAGTTGCCACGATCCACTCAGCTAACTGTTGGCCACCATCCAAAGAGGCCAAAATGCCTATGGAACTGGGCAACGTGGAAGGCCAGGGCTATACCAGGGCACTGGAGTGCTTTTTGTTTTTTTTCTTTTTTTTTACTTTTATTTTTGGTTTGGGGATACATGTGAAGGTTATAGAGGTAGACTCATATCACAGGGTTCGTTGTACATATTTCATCACCCAGGTATTAAACTTAGTACCCAATAGTTACTTGTTCTGCTCTTTCCCATCCTCCCACCCTCCACCCTCAAGTGGACCCAGTCTCTGTTGTTTCTTTCTTTGTTTTCATGAGTTCTCATCATTAGACTTCCACTTACAAACGAGAACATGCATTATTTGGTTTTCTGATCCTGCGTCAGTTTGCTAAGGATTCTTTCGTCTCATAAGAAGTAGGTGAATACAAAGAAAAAGGCCAACTGAAGGGGTTCATGTTGCAACCTGAGACATCAGCCTGACACTGTCCTTGTTTAGTGCCAATTTATCTCAGCAGAAAGCAGTGTAATTAGCCAATCATTTAGGTACACTGTAAGCAGGTAACTTGTCATTTAACACAGCACTCACAACAGTGCAATGGGGCAGACATTGAAGTCACTTTTCAGTCTAGAAAATGGAATATAAATAAGGTTGCAGTTTGAAAGACAACAACTTACAGTTAGATATAGACTTGGACTTTAAATCTGGGTCTGATTCCAAAGTTCAAGTATTGAAAAACAAGAATAAATGATAAAAAATTTTAATTTCAATATAATAATTTTAAACATACTAAAAATTAGAGAAATCATGTACGAATCCCCCATATACCCAATGGAAAACTTCAACAGTTATCAATACTTGAACTTTTCTTTTATCTATGCTTTTTTATAAAGATAGTTTAAAGAAGTTGTCATATCATTTTAATACTGGGTTTGGTATGCCTCTCTGAAAACTATAGACAACTTCACACATAACCATAATGCCATTATCACAGTTATGGTCTGAACATTTATGGTGTCCTATCCCCAGAAATTTGTATGTTGAAATTCTAACCCACATGATAATGCTATTAGGAAGTGAGCCCTTTGTTCTCTGACCTCATGAATAGGGTTAATGCCCTTATAAAAGAGACCCCAAAGGGACCCTCATTTTATCTACCATGTGAGGTTACAGGAAAAACATGGCCAACTATGAACAAGGAAGAGGGCCCTCACCAGATGCCAAATCTGTGGGTGCCTTGATCTTGGACTTCCCAGCCTCCAGAACTATGACAAATTTCTGTTGTTTATAAGCCACCTCCTTCATCATTTGTTATAGCTGCCTGAAGAGACTAAGACATATGCCTAACAAAATGACAAATATCTTACCACCTAAATTCCTGGCCATAATTAAATTTACACAATTATTTTTTAAAATATATTTTAACAGCATATCTCTGTTCCCTTCTCTCCTTCTCTGTGTGTATATGTGTCCACATCTAGCAGACCTGCCTACCTTATCAACTATTATTGACTAAGATGTATGAACCTTCCAAGTCCTTATTAAATTTTTGTCCACTGCCCTTTCTAGGCCTGTAAAAATATGTCCTCTTTTTAATATTGGTTTAATATTTCTCATTCCTTCCCTCTATAAATTTCCCTTTCTTTACATGTCATAGTTATGCCATATGCAAGTGGCTACTATGTTATTTTATGAATATGTCTAATTGAAACATTGATAACTGGTTTATCTTCAATGTGAGTTGTATTCTGTACTATAAACTGTACATTTTTGTCTTACATAATGCTTTTTGACCATAAGTCTATGCTGTCATTAAAATGTGGTCTATGTTGTTCTCTTTATTTGCATTTGCTTGATAAATAGTTGCCTGATATGTTTGCCCACCCTTCTATTAATAACCTAGCTAAATCATTTTGTCCAGCATGGCTCTCATGAACAGCACAGGGTTGAATTTTGCTGTTAGGCAAATTGAGACTTTTTTCTTTTAGTAGATGATTTATACTCAAATTTTTGATATGGCCTATATGTTTGGGGTCTTAATTCTGTGAGATTATTTGTGTTATACTACTGAATATTATGTGGTATCTTATTTTTACTCATTTTTAAGTATTTCTTTAAATAATTAGAGTTTCACAGTTTTTTTTTTTTTTTTTTTTTTGAGATGAAGTCTTGCTCTGTTGCCAGGCTGGAGTGCAGTGGCATGATCTCGGCCTACTACAATCTCCACCTCCCAGGTTCAAGCGATTCTCCTGCCTCAGCCTCCTGAGTAGCTGGGACTACAGGTGTGCGCCACCACACCCAGCTAATTTTTGTATTTTTAGTAGAGATGGGGCTTCACCATGTTGGCCAGGATGGTCTCGATCTCCTGACCTCATGATTCGCCCCCCTTGGTCTCCCAAAGTGCTGGGATTACAGGCATGAGCCACTGTGCCCAGCCTACAGTTTTTCTTTTATCTAGTGATTGTGTATGTAATACCCTCAGACACTTCTCTCTCCATTTACTGTCATTTAACTCCCACACTTGGAGTCAGCCAGAAACCATTCCTTCCCTTTTTACCTTAAACTACTTTGCCCTTCAATTTTAGTCTCTTGTATTATATTTGGTGTTCCTCTCTGTAGCACTTGATTAGGATAGTCATAAGGCTGACCAAATTTGTTTCTATTTTGCTCTTATTCTCCCTTTTATTCTTCCCATTTTAATAGATATACAATCGTTACAAATATCTTTAATTCTAACCCTGATTTTTAACCTTAGTTTTACATTTAAATATATTTAATGATCATGGCAGGGTTCATGCTGAAAGTCTCCAATCATGTTGACGTTGACGTGGTCTGAAATTGCTTTGCGGTTGGTTCTTTCAATTCTTTGAAACAACATCCCTTAAGTTCACAGATAAGTGATTGTGTATATATTTATAGATGAACAATAGTTTGGCTGGATATAATTTATATTTGATCATCTTCTTTCCTTGAATGTTTTAAATATTGGTCCTTTTTGCACCTTGCTAACTCCACCCCCCAATTCTGGCATAGAAGTAACTGAGCAAAGTCTGAAAAGCATCTGATTTTCCTTCCCTTGGATATTTTGTCTCGATATCTGAGGGAAGTTTTCCTTTCTTTGAAGACCAATAGCATTATTAGGATATGTATCAGTATTGTTTATTCTGGTTTTATTTTCTCAGACACAAATTATTTTCCACCACTAAGTAGATTTCAACATTTTGTTTCATTTCAAGAAATTTCTCCTAAACTCAGAGTTCCATTTTTTGGTGTCCATCATTGCCTGTTGGAATGTTATCATGCTTGTTTTCATCTTTGTTGTAATAATAAATCAATGTCATATTTTCTTTGTTGATGCCCATATTTAAGTACTCAGTTTTCCTAGCCTATTGAAGGATGTTTAGGTATGACAGTGAGGATGGGCTAGGGTACTGCTTCCTGTGAAAGAAAGGGGCCTTCCTGCTGCTGGGGGGAGGGGCAATCCAGGCTGCCCATGTGGTCTCCATGACACCATGGGGAGGGGCCTCATTACCAACTGGTAATGATGAAAGTCTTAGCTCCTTATTTGACCATTTCTGACACCCTGCTGGCAGAATGTTGGACACTTCTTTACAGCTTCATAAGGGTGGAAGTCTCCTTACTCAGCCTTTACTGCCCTAAGTGGGAGCAGGGCTACAGTTTTAAGTCTAGCTGCAGTAGAGTGGTTATTGTCTCAAAGTTTTCTGTCTTGCCAGTTTGCTCATTTCCTGGTTCTTTGGCTAGAAAAAGCAAGATTTTTCCCCTTCATGCATTTGGTGGTTTTTCTAGGTTGTCAATTTCTTCAGTTCCAAGTCTACGATATATTTGGCAAGAAGAAAATTCAGAGAACTCACCACCATGCCATTACTCAGGTTCCAGAATTGCTTTCTGGCCTGCATTCTTCTCTACACATTTTAGAATCTTATATTTACCTTATATATAATGCCCAGTGTTTTTACTCATATTCAGCAAAAGAAATAGTAAAAAACACAACTATTCCATCTTCCCAGAAACAGAATTCTCCCATCATTTTTTAAACTAACAACTTGCTGAATTAAAACATAATGCCATTAGTTTAATTAATAGTGTCATAAACTCATTATGTAATCAACCTCAAAGTGGAATAAATAAGCAAAACAGAATTTGGAGAATAGACAAGAATCAACAAAAGACCAAACAAGAAGTGAACAGGGTAGAAGCAATAGATCCTGGGAACCGATCTCAAATATACTGAATATACATGAAGAATGTTTTCTGGAGAATTTGTACATGTGGCACAGAATAATTTCTTAGCTTTAGAGGCAATACTGGACAGTAGCCAAGAGTGACAAAGGTAGCTGGAAATACTGAACTAAAAGTAGAAAAGATTCTGCTCAGGATCAAAAAGGAGGAGTTTGTGAGACTCAGTGAAGATGTTGGAATTCACAGGTGAGTGCAGGGAGAGAATTCTCATTCTCAGCCATTCTGAAATCCCTCCTGCTGGATCCCCAAAGAATATGCTCTTATCTTAAAGCAGACATGATTTTTGACTGTTCAAAAAGCTAAAAAACAAAACAAAAAAACAAAAAAAAAACTCCTTTGCTATATTTTTTCTCTTCGTCTTCTAATATCTATTATCACAGTTGAATTTAAATTTCAAAACTGTTTTCTTCCTGCCAGTATGCCTCTTACATTTGTTAACAATTATTAATATTAACAAATATATTATTTCTATACTTATTAATAACTACTGGATTTGTATTCATATGCCTCTTGTTACCAAAATTGATATTGTCATATTTTCTTCAATTTTCTATTTGCTGAGCAAATTTCTCGTAAAACTAGTATAAAATCATGTTTAAGCTGAGATTAATTTTATTTTTTTACTCACTTTTTGCATTAATGTATTTTTTAAAATAGTTATTCTCCGCTTTCTGCTCTCACCATTTTTGTTTGTTTTGGTTTTGCTTGCTAGGTAAAATGATGTTTGTGCAATACAATATTTAATCTAGAAAATAATTTATCTGTTTTCACTGATAATTAAGTGATGCTTTTATTTTCCAAAGAACAAGTAATATCAACTGAAGCATAAAAGATATTATCTAATATAATTCAAGCAAACTTTTATGCCAGAAAAAAAATACGTTTACCAAATGAGAGGAAATCAAAACTGTTCTCAAGGGCATAATAAAACTTTTCTAAATGGCAATGGAAGAGTTCAAAGATAGATATCTTCGGATCACGTCTTACGATCATGGAATGCATTCCTTGAAATGTTTTAAAACATCTTGTAAGCATAAATTGCATTGTGCTACGAATACTGTGAGAATAAAGTTACTAACAACTCCTTCATACTATAGATAAGAAAACGAAAACATACAGGCCGGGCGCGGTGGCTCACACTTGTAATCCCAGCACTTTGGGGGGCCGAGGCGGGCGGATCACGAGGTCAGGAGATCGAGACCACGGTGAAATCCCGTCTCTACTAAAAATAAAAAAAATTAGCCGGGCATGGTGGCGGGCGCCTGTAGTCCCAGCTACTCGGAGAGGCTAAGGCAGGAGAATGGCGTGAACCCGGGAGGAGGAGCTTGCAGTGAGCAGAGACTGCGCCACTGCACTCCAGCCTGGACGACAGAGTGAGACTCCGTCTCAAAAAGAAAAAAAAAAAAAAAAAGAAAAAAAAAAAGAAAACTAAAACATACAAAGATTCAGAGTCTTGTGTCAAAGCTTTTTATGTCAGAAACAAAAAGATCTATTACTTATAGATCTATTTTATAAATGATAAATCCATTTAAAAGTGCTTTTGTGAGGATTTAGCCAAACTCCCACAGAGATCAATACATGGATGCTCTTCCCAGCCTTTCTGATACGCACGTACACACACTAAATTGACTAAAATGACAGAATGCAAATTTAGAGTGTTCACAATATTTTAAAATTGTTCTAATACTTGGGATCCTCAATTAAATTGTAGTACAGAAAAAAAGAAGCCATAGGCTTTTGTCAAAAGAAAGAGTTGAAATTTTCAGTCCCATAAAACATACGTCTGATTCCTCAAGATAAATTTTACCAAGTAAAAATAGTGATTTTTGTTTTTAGCTGATTTTATTGGTTCACTGTTCTTAATTACATTACCAAATCTGCAAATCACTGATAAGACTAGAACTCTTGCCTGTGGGCATGCAGAAACCAGGTGAAAGGCTCTGGGATTTTTGTAGGCACAGAGACGCATAGGTGCGTGGTGAGAATTGGATAGTCATTGAGATGAATATTGCTGAAATTCAAAGACTCTATTTTCCTTTTCCTTTTGTTTTTAATGATATTCCCTTTACGATTCAGCAACACTATCATACACACCCACCCACCTATACACACACGCACACACACACCCTGGATTTTATTTCAAAGTAAATCTATCACTAAGACTAGAAAATCAATTACTTGCAAAGACTCTTTATGAAGATGGAATGTTGTGCTTTAATAACCAATACTAGTAGCCACTTGTCTACAGCCTATTGAAAAATTAGCAAAAACACTTCATTGTCTTCAGTTTTACCAATAGTCACAAACACGTAAATTGTTACCTCTAAAAAATAATGCTGTAGAAGTAAAAACTAGCTTCAGCCAATTTAAAATATTATTCATTATTACATATTATTGGTAGTACTAAGCACAGAAATTTCTTAGGCTTTATTTCACTAACATAAAAGATTACATGGCCCTTTCTCAGATAGTGATGACAATCATAACTATTGAAATCTGTCTGTTTTAAGAGAGGAAATTGTTTTTCATAATGGAAACATATGTATTGGGTCAAAAGAGTATCTTTGCTTTTTTTGCTATAAATTTCAAATGCTAACAAGATGGACATTATACATGAGCTATTTTTTTCACAGTCAAGTCCATGACAGCTATTCTAACCTCTACTTTCTTTCATTTCTTGATTTTTCTTCTTCCTTCGTAATTATTTCTGGGCATCATGTCGTCTTCCCATCATGAAAATAAACATTCTGAAGACAAGATACATGCCTGATTCATGTTTACATGTAATATCTATGTGACTAAATACAGGAGTGAATGAATGATACATTGATACACTGCTTTTACAGTGTGTGCACAAATGTACACTATCCACTTGATCATCAGAAATGTAAAATTTGGCCATGCACGGTGACTCATGCCTGTAATCCCAGCACTTTGGGAGGCCGAGGTGGGCGGATCGCTTGAGGTCAGGAGTTCAAGAGCAGACTGGCCAACATGGTGAAACCCCATCTCTACTAAAAATACAAAAATTAGACAGGCATGGTGGTTAATGCCTATAGCTCCAGTTACTTGGAAGGCTAAGGCAGGAGAATCGCTTGAACCTGGGAGGCGGAGGTTGCAGTGAGCCAAGATAGTGCCACTGCACTCCAACCTGGGCAACAGAGTGAGACTGCATCTTGAAAAACAAAAATATTCACACACAAAAATGTAAAATTCATTCATTTGTATCCCCTCTGTAGATGAGGAGCACAAGAACCAGAGCGTTAAGTGCCCCTCAGCTTGCAATAGGTCAATTTAGTAAAGTACTCACTCAAATTTCATAAAGTTTAATCTATGCTCTTCTCTTCTCTCTGTCTGAGGCAGAGAATTGCTTGAACCAAGGAGGTGGATATCACACCACTGCACTCCAGGCTGGGCAATAGAGTGAGACTCCATCTCAAAAGAAAAAGAAATATTAGCCACTTTCTGTCATGGAACTGACAGCTAGGTCTGAAGCAAAATATAGAAATCATCACACTTCACCTACCAACTAGAAACATGTCCTCTGTAGATGAGCAGTGGTCACATCTTCCAAAGCACAGTAAGAGACTGCATTGTCAAACTAAATAACCAACCTTGTTATTTTTCAATTCAAGGCACAGAATTTAACACCAATTCTAATATCATCAAACAGTGGTGAGGTTAAATCTCTGTTTCAATCAGTTACCGATGTGTGACTTTGACCTAGTGAGCTAACCTCCCAAAGCTTCAGTTTTCTCATCTGCAAAATGTGAGAAATTATAATAATTTCTCAAGGTTGTTGTGAAGGTATCTCCCTCATTTTCCAGCTCTATCCAGACACTTACATTATACTATTTTATTTTGTGCTATACTGATCTTCTACATGTCAAGGATTCTACCTTTAGTTAGGTAGAAGTGGAGACTAAAAATGCCTCAAACTATCGACAAAGTGGAAGTCCATTTCAGAAGTGAGGATAGCCTGGGGTGTGAACACATGGCATTCTCCTGGCTGATAGGAAGGAGCAGATAGAAACTATTAATGCAGCAATGAGAAGAAAAACTCATGTGGCTTATTGTATGGATAAAGAACTGGCCCACTTAAGAAGGGAGGAATAAACTGTCTCGTAAACACCCTCATCCACCTCTATCCCATTCTACTGCCTCTTTGGGAAAGGGTATGGCCATCTTTCTTTATTCTCCATTCTAACACTTGGTAGGATATATTAGTTCTTTGGACTAATACTTTCTGAGCCTTCCCCTTTGAGTTTCAAAGTTCTAGACCTGATGTAAGACAAGGCAAGAAAGACTAAAACAAACTCTCAATTGTCTCTTTCTCTTTTGAATTCCTCCTCTAAAAACCCAAAATTTTTTCCAGGCCTTGCGGGTACCACTTACTTACCAGGAAACTTTTTTTTTTTTTCTAATTCCATAAAGCATTAGCTCAATATAAAACCTTATTCTGAGCATCTGCCTCCTCTATACTCCCTCTCTCCATCTTAAAAAAAAAAAAAAAAATTTGTTTTCTGTTTGTTTCTCCTTCCAGTGTTTATTTTTTCAAATATTATAAACACTGTTCTGTCCTTTGTTGTTGCTTGATTTTTTTCTTACTCAAAAGTACAATCCAAAGATTACTTCCTATCAGTACACAGACATTTTCTTCTTTTTGAGGCTACATGGTATTCAGTTTTATAGATGTCTCATATTGTATTCCACCTTTCCCCTGTTGATGAACATTTTACTTTTTTAAGGGTTTGCTTTTGGAAATAATGCCACAATAAAGGCTTTATTATTTTACACTTCAGCTTTGTTTGGAACTGCTGGCAAACATTTGAAATCTACTTATTGATAAACATTTAAAATCTACTGTCTTAGTAATTTTTCAGAATACAATATACTGCTCTTAACTACAGTCACCAGAGGTAAATCCACATGTTCATCTTTCTCAGGCTGTATTTAGCAGTTTCTTCAGGTTTTTATGCTTGAACATGTAAAACAAGCAAAACAATATTTTGTTTTACTTGCCTTGATATTTATTAATAAAGAATATCAAATTGATTTCAATATTTTAAGACCTGAGTAAAACTCATTTTTCTATGAGTAGCTGTAGTTCGTTCTGGTGCTCCGAAATATTGTTTCTATGAACATTGTTGTGCCTGTGTCCTGGTACGTATATGCAAAAGTTATTTTATGGATATGTGTGTATGTAGGTATATGTTTGTGTATATATAATACATATACATATATATGTATTAATAAAGTATTACTAGGTTTTAGGCTATATGAATGCTCAATTTCAATATCTAATGTCAAAATGTTTGTCAAAGTGGTTGTAAATTTAATCATCAACAATTAATTTTCTTACATTCTCTCCAAGACTTAAAATATTAACATTTCTTGACATTTTTCCAATAAAATTGGCATATAATGACAATGTTTCACTGTAGTCTCAAATATATTTATCAAATTATTAAGGAGAAGAGATATTTATTCATGTCCTTATTGGCCATACCATGTGAGCTTCCTCTCTTGTGAAATGTGTTTATGTCTTTTATCTGGTATTCTACATTGGATTTTCTGTTTCAGACAGTACCCATATTAATCCATTGTAGGTAATATGGATGTTATTACCTTCTCCCAGTACAGTAGCCATATTTCCATTTTCACTGAATTATCTTCTGATAAAAAGGAATTTCTTGGCTTTAATCTGCTAATAAAAAAATTTATCTGATGCTTTTTTGTGTCTAAGAAATTTTTCTATACAGGAGAGATATTTACCTATAATTTTAACAAGAAGTTTAACAATTTTGTTTTTGAAAATTTTGTTCTTTATCTACCTTGAATTGTTTTCTACATATTGTGTGAGATAGGGACCAGATATCCTTTTTAAAATTATGAATAACCATTTTTACTAACTCCACTCTTTAAAGTGCTTTTACCTTTTACCATTGACATGCCATATGTGATCTGTGTCACATGTTGTTTCTCTTTTGCAGGCAGAGTGCTGCTTATTTTGACCTATAAACTCATATTTTCCTGGGGGTATTGTCTTCTCTAGAAAGGAATGCTGAAAAAGGCCATATGCTAGATTGTTTCATGCAAGATGTATTAAAACGTATGAAGGAAGAAGAGAGTTCCAAAAGGAATAAACCCAGTGTCAGAATAATAATTGCAAAATAATAAAATTTTGTTATTATTATTCCTATTAACCTCCACAAAACAACTCTTTAGCACTGTAAAAAGACACTTTCTAGATCATAATTGACAGTTCTTGAGTTTTAGAGAAAAGTTGTAGATAAACCTGTTTGAGGTTTAGTCAGTGTGCACCTTTCTTTTTCGGCTCACTGCAAGCTCCGCCTCCCGGGTTCACGCCATTCTCCTGCCTCAGCCTCTCCGAGTAGCTGGGACTACAGGCGCCCGCCACCACGCCCGGCTAATTTTTTGTATTTTTTTTTTTTTTTAGTATAGACGGGGTTTCACCGTGGTCTCGATCTCCTGACCTCGTGATCCGCCCGCCTCGGCCTCCCAAAGTGCTGGGATTACAAGCATGAGCCACCGCGACCGGCCTGATTTCTTTTATATAAGAAACTTTTGCTCTTCCCTGGTTTTATTCCTGTGGCTATTTCTCCAGAGATGTGTTCATTGGTCCCAACTTCTGCAGTGAGGGACAGTCAATGATCAAACCGAGCCATAGTTGGTGACGAGGCATGAGCAGAAATAATGGTCTTCACTTATCCTCTGCCCAAACCACAGCCACCCCGGAGCCCACCACCTCATACTCGCAAATGCTGATTGGCCTCCTTATGGCTCCCTTATCCTTCCCCTTGCTTTGCTGTTGCTCTTTCATGGAGATAATTTCGTAAGTCTATTTTTAAATGAATATTCCAGAGTTTTTCTTGGTGTGGGAAGCCAGTAGCATACGATTATCATTTTAGGAGTCAGATTAATCATCTTTCAAAAACTGATGAATAAAATTGTATATATTAATGCTGAACACCATATTTTGATTATATCTACACATGAAGGAACAGCTAAATAGAATTAATTAACATATATATTACCTCATGTATTTATCTTTTTTGGAGTGGTGAAAACATTTAAAATCTACTCTCTTAACAATTTTCCTGAATACAATACATTGTTCTTAACTACAGTCACCATATTGCACAACAGATGTCCTTAACTTATTCTTCCTATCTAACTAAAATTTTTTATGCTTTGACCAACATCCTTCCAATCCCCTTGCCCACTTCTGTACCTGGTATCCACCATTCTACTCTCTGCCTCTGAGTTTGACTTTTTTAGATTCTACACATAAGTAAGATCACACAGTATTTGTCTTTCTGGGCCTAGCTTATTTCACTTAACATACCTATACTGTCACAAATGATAGAATTTTTTTCTTAAGGCTGAATAATATTCCATTTTGTCTACATACAACATATTATGTATCCATTTATCAGTTGATGGAAAGTTAGTTTGAATCTTTATCTTGGCTATTGTGAACAGTGCTGCAATGAAAATGAGGGTGCAGATATCTCTTAGACATATTGATTTCATTCCTTTTAGGTATATATCCAGAAGTGAAATTAATAGATTATGTGGTAGTTTTGTTTATAATTTTTGAAGAAATCTCCATATAGTTTTCTATAATAGCTGTACTGATTTGTACACTGAAAACTATTAAGCATTGATGAAAGAACAGCATAGCACTGGCATAAAAAAAGACATAAAGACCAAGGGAACAGAATAGGAAGCCCATAAATAAATCCATGAATGTAGTCAATTGATATTGGACAGAGATACCAAGAACACACAATGGGAAAGAATAGTCTCTTCAACAAATGCAGTTTTTGGGGAAACTGCATGTCCCCATGCAGAAGAATGAAATGAGGCCCTTATCTCAAACTGTACGCGAAATCAACTCAAAATGGATTAAAGACTTAAATGTAAGACTTGAAATTGTACAACTACTAAAGAAAATGGGAGAAAGCTCCTTGATATTTGTCTGGGAAAGACTGTTTGCCTATGACCTCAAAGTGGCAGACAATGAAAACAAAAATGACAAGTGGGATTGCATTGAACTAAAAATGTTCTCCACAGCAAAGGAAATGATCAGTAAAGTGAAAAGACAAACTAAAGAATTTGGGAAAATATTTACAAACCATGCATCTGATATGGGGGTTAATTTCCAAAACATGTAAGGAACTCAAACAGCTCAACAAATAACCCGATTTAAAAAATGGGCAAAGAAGCTGAAAAGTCATTTCTTAAAGAATAAATACAAATGGGCAACAATATAGGAAAATGTGCTGAAAACATCACTAACCGTCATGTGGATGCAAATCAAAACCACAATGAAATGTCATTTTACACCTGTAATTATGGCCATAATTAAAAAGACAAGAGATGACAAGTATAGGCGAGGATGTGGACAGTAGGGAAGCCTTTTATATGTGAGATTAATGTTATACCTCATGTTTTATTGTGTACATTTTGTATTTTATTTTACAAACTCTTATCTTATTTGAATTAAAAATATATTATTCCGTTTAAGCTTTTTCTCTAAATTATTGAATAAAATTGACCTTCAAAAAGATGAGATAATTTCATTCTATGATTTAAAATACTGAAACTCATTACAGTAACTGCATCATCATAACTGGACTCAGTAAAGCATTAAGCCCTCAGGAGTCCTTAGTTGAAATCAGCTGATTAATGAAGAGTTCTCTGTAAAACCACCTAGAATGTCAATGAACTAGACCAAAAAAGTGAAGTTCAGCATAGAAAGGAGAACCTAATTTCTAACCCTATGTACATTGCTCCTTCTACCAATATAGCACAGTCAGAAGACAGCAATCCCTCTTGTGTTGTTCTTTGGTGAATTATGTTAAAAATCCTTTATATGGACTGGGCACAGTGGCTCATGCCCATAATCTCAGCACTTTGGGAGGCCAAGGTAGGTGGATCACTTGAGGTCAGGAGTTTGAGATCAAACTGACCAACATGATTAAACCTTGTGTCTACTAAAAGACAAAAAATCTGGTGATGCATGCCTGTAATCCCAGCTACTCGGGAGGCTGAGGCACAAGAATCACTTGAACCTGGGAGGAGGAGGTTGCAGTGAGCCAAGGTCGCACCACTGCATTCTAGCCTAGGTGACAGAGTGAGACTCTGTCTCAAAATAAAATAAAAATCTTATATATGAACATAAAAGAAACATTAAAATATACTTATAAAAGAAATAAATTCCATTAGTACTTTAGAATATTAGATTGAAGAGAGGTCTCATTGTTTGTAAAGGACTACATATTACAGAAAGAAAACATGTTGTAGAAAGAATGTTTTTATGATTGATAATCCTATGGTGTGCCTGGGAAAGTTTAAGGTATATACATTAATTCATTTCAGCTTCATTCCATTATTTCCCATGCTATCTTAATTTTACAAATGAGAAAACTCAGGAAAGAGATTCTCTATTATCACATTGTCAAGATGAGGCAAGAATTAAATGCCTTCAATTGCAGGCATTTGTCCTTCAGGTACTTCATGGCTACTCTCACCTAGAAATTTTCATAAGACTAATTGTGCCATTCATTTCTCTCAGATCTTAGTTGCTTTTCGCCAATAGCTTGAATTATTTGTCTTATCCCCCTTTTCAATGTGAACCAAGTTTCTCTCAATAGCATTAAAATGTTGAATACTGACATCTCTGTCATCCAAGCATCATATTTAATGCAAAAATGACCACAATGTCTATTCTCAAATTTAAGACAAAAAATCTAAAGCTACGTAAATAGGGTGATTTTTCTTCAAAACTTCAATAAATTCATCCTATTTATCACTTATAATTAAAATAATCTTATAAATTTCTGTTGAAAAACAGCATTCAAGCTTCTTATACAGCATGCTGAATAATTTTCTACTGAAAGAACTGAAATACTGCACTTCTGAGTCATTGACACATTCATAAAACACACACAATGCCTCAAGCAGAACAAAAGTTTCCCACATCCATATTTGGTGTTCAAGTTCTGTGAACAAGTTCCCGAGGTAATGAGAGGCTGTAGAATTTGGCTTAGAAATACTTTAGAAACACATGTTCATATTCTGACAATTATTTATATACTTAGTGAATAATTGAAGAGAAAAAGCTAATAGAAGGCCCAGGAGAACACGGTTATTATAATGCAAGGATTGTTCTTGTTGAAAGCTTTGTTCCTTTAAAATTCTGGTGACTTTCTCATCTATAGCTATCAGTCAGCCTAAGACACAAGAAAAAACCCGCAACTCATCACTGTTCCCTTCTCACATACCCTTTGTAGAGTTCATCAGTCATGCACTAAAGTTGATTCTCAAGAGACATGGGCAAATTTTCTATTCTGGCACCATTACAAATTCTATTATTAGTTTGGTGCAACAGTAATTGTGGTTTTTACCATTACTTTTAATGCAGGAAAAACTGCAATAACTATTGCACCAACCTAACCAATCCAAACAGCCATACCATACTCAATAATGTTCACTAAACTCTAGGCTACTATTTTATCACATCTTTTCTGCTTATTTCTCCAATATAGCCTTCTGAGTAAGTCAAGAAAATCTTATGTAGCCCATATCTTGTGTTTCCTCAATGTTTTCAACTCTAACTTCTCATTTGGCTTGAGTTAACCAGTTCAGTTTAATTCAACTCACCAGACATTACTGAGTAGCTGATACATATCAGGTGCTCTGCTAGGTTTCAATGAAATAGCTACACAAAAGCAAGCACCTGTATCTGAATATTCAGACATAAAGTGAATACATGCCCTAACTCATCTCCTTAATTCATTGCCCCTTTTTTTTCCTGCCACAACCTTGCTCACTTGGAGGTGCATAAATGAAAGGCTTCTACACCAAATACACAGGCTCTTATCTCCATCACCTGCCTGCCAGATCCTCTGCTAGTCTCTAAATATGTTCCTTCTTTATGCCCTTGAGATGCAGGTGGTTAAGTATCTTCTTAAGATTTGATTGCAGAAGTGCATGGGGCTATGTTTTTTCATAAAGGGAAATAGGGAGATACAGAAACCAAAGATGAACTAAACATTCATCACCGATTTCACTGGCAAGTGAAGAAAAAGCCCAGTGACTTCTGAGTTTTTCTAGCTACCAGTTCTGTTGGGACTCAGTCCCTGCTGCCACACCTACAAGACAATCGATAAACATGGTATTGGTGAAATAATCATGGAACTGTTTGAAAAATGATACCACCATCACTTCTCAGTGTTTTGGCTAAGATCAAGTGAAAAATGGCACCATCAAGATCAGTGCATATCACAGAAGCTGCATGCTGGACCCCAAGCCTTGATTCTTCGTCTTCCTCCTGCTGAGTGGCCTCAGCATTCCTGCATGGGCTTCTTCCATCTGGAATTAGGCTGGGAGCCACATGGTCACACTGGGGTTGTGTGGCTCCATCACCCCTCACTGCTCACAAGCTGCTGGTCTATGCAGGGAACACAGGCTGGCCTCATCTCTGCCTCCTAGAAAGTTACTTTCTAGATAGCATGGCCCAGAGGCTACATGTAAGATCACATATTTTAGAAGCCCCAAGTACACTATCACTTACCTCAAATACACTGTCACTAAACCAACAATGAAAAATATATATCCTGATGAATGAGAAAATATTAAACACAGACTACTCATCATATTACATTATGATTCACATTTACCTGTTGGCTGTTAACGATGATTTTATTTTTAGGTTCTGATATGTTAGAGCTACATACTCAAGTATTAATGAAATTATATGTTAGGAATATGCCGTAAAATATTCTGGTCAAAAGTAAAAGCAGGGGCTTTAGATGAAACTAGAATGGCAGAATTCACAATGATTATAAAAGCTGTCAAGCTGGGTGATGGATACATAGGGGTTCAAAATCTTGTTCTCCCTGTTTTTGTGATATTTGAGTTTTAAAAATTAAAAAAAAAAATGCACTGATCATGCCAAAAACTTCATCATATTGGGACAAAATCTGTACTCAAGGTATGCACCAAATCTATTGGATGAGCAAGGAAAGAGTGAAGAATTCTTTCAAAAAAGCCTCACAAAAGAGTAAATGTTTTGCACTTTTTTCTTCCGAATGTCTTCTGTACTTGCTTTGACATTGTAATTCTGGGGATTTTTATTATTATTTTAAAACAGTGGAATTTAATTTGCTAGTACTTTACAGCCACATTGATATATGAAATTGATTTATACATGTGATTGTATTCTGTCATTGTGTGTCTGGGCTCTTTGTACCAAATGTATTCAGTTTTGAAACTCTAGTTTTGTAGAAAAATAATCCTTCTTATCTATGCCTGGTCTCTAGAACAATTTAAAGAACATATAAATAGCATATTTGATCTTTGAGATTTAGTAGAACTCACCTGCAAGATTATCTAAGTATTCTGCTTTTTTTCTTTTGGTAACAGATTCTGATTATTTTACATTACTCTATGAATTTATTCCCTATCTTGCTAGGGATACTGTTAACATACAGAAAGCAAATACATTTTTTGTGTGGCATCCATCTGAAATGTCATATAAATATATGCATCCAGTAGACACTAAATAAACAATGCAGTAGTGCCAGTTTTCATTACTCACAGAAACAACTTTGATATATGTCCATCTATATGTTGCGTATTTTGTAACATGAACTCATTATGGATCTTTTTTAACAGATAGAATGTAGATTAAAAATAAAAATCTCACACAACCTAACCTCCTGGAAATAATAACTTTTAATAATTTTATATATGCCCTTTCAATTACATATATTTTAAACTTAAAGGTCTTGCTGAAATCTGTTAAAAAGCATATAGGGAGTGTACTGGGCAGAATGGTACCACTGAAAGATAAGAGGTCCTAACCCCTGAAAACTGTAAATGTTACCATATAAGATAAAGTTTTTGCAGATGTGATGAAGGATTTTGAGATAAAATTATCCTGGATTATGCAGGCTGGCTCAAAATGCTGTGAAATGTATCCTTATGAGACTGAGTCAGAGGGAGAATCATCACAGACACACACACACACATATACACACAGCAAAGTACAGCCAGAGGCAGAGATTGGAGTGATGTGCTCAGAAGCCAAGAAATGCCAACAGCCACCAGAAGCTAGAAGAGACCAGGAAAGCGATTTTTTTTTTTTTACTGAACTTGTCCCTACAGCCTCCAGAATGAGGCCCACAACTTGATTTCAGAATTCTGGCCTCTACAACTGTGAGAAACTACAACCCAGTGATTTCAAATCACCAAGGTTGTGTTAATTTGTTACAGTAGCCACAAGGAAAACATACAAAGGGCAATATCTTACAGCCTTAAGCATGCCTCAAGTATATGAATAGCTGCGTAGTAGTCCTTTATAGTATATTTTATTTAACCAACAAATATTTTATTAGGTACTTAAGCTACTTATAAGTTTTTATTTAAAAAATGCCCAGATGAACAAACTTCACCTGTTCTGTATCTCGTTAACACCAGCTGCACATTACATTAAGCAGGGGACTTTAAAACAGCATTGCCAGTGGGGCATGGTGGCTCACGCCTGTAATCCCAGCACTTTGGGAGGCTGAGGTGGGCAGATCACTTGAAGTCTGGAGTTTGAGACCAACCTGACCAACATGGTGAAACCCCATCTCTACTAAAAATACAAAAATTAGATGGGTGTCGTGGCACATGCCTGTAATCCCAGCTACTTGGGAGGCTGAGGCAGGAGAATCATTTGAACCTGGGAGGCGGAGGTTGCAATGAGCCAAGATCGCGCCACCGCACTGCACCCTGGGCAACAGAGTGAGACTCCATCTCCAAACAAAACAAAACAAAAAAAAAACAGTAGGGCCTGGCCTCCATCTGCACATATTTTGGCCTAAGTTCTCTGGCCTGGATCTAAAATATCAGTAATGTTAAAACTCCACAGGTGATTCTACCTAGCAGTAAGGAGTGAGGACATCTGATCTACCTAACGGTGTGTCTTGTGCTAAGGATTGTATACAACAAAATAGGTGTTAAATTGATTGAATACCCGCATAACTAGCAAACCCATTCAAATTACATAAAATTTATAAATATTGTAGAACTGGATGGAAATATTTAAAATACATGTGAGATTAGCTATATAATGTGAGAAACTAAAATATTTTTTCAAAAATTATATGACTATGAAACATAGATTCTCATGAGAAAATACAAGATTTGACAATTAAATTAACATGCTGGCAAATATATCCAAAAAATTACCTTTATATGCCTCATTCACCTCAAGAATTCCTTAACTTATAGAAAATATCACTAAATGTTCAATTCCATATAGTTTTAAAAACCATTATACTTAACCTAGTGTTTTGAATTTTTGTACATCCCAATATTGTAAACATAGTAATAGAAATATTGAGTCAAAAGTGTACTTATTTAGCTATAAAAGAGGTAACTACATGGAAGTAATATTCATCAACTTTATAATTTCTTTTTTACAGTATCACATGCACAATTAAAATATGACACTTGGAGCCTTCTATTTCTCTCAAATTCTGGATTTACTGAGAGCAGTGATGGCATATTCTTTCATATGCTGGATTGTGCTCATCTGGAACACAAAGCCAAGAAAATGCCTAAATGCAATATGGTCAAATATTTTACCTCATCAAGTCAAGCACGTCCAGATGCCAAGTCACTGAAAGTAACTCTTCCAATGGCAGCATCTGCCATCTTGGAATGCTCAATGCCTTCCCCACCTGCATTGTTTGTTTTTTATTCACTCTCTTTCCTAAAGAAACAAGCATCTCCCACTTACTTAGAACATTCCCATAAGTCTTTTAGGATCAAAAGTTTCCCATGATGATATGAGACAAGGGCTTTATAATAAACAAAATTTGAATTTCTATGTGATTCTCTCTCAAATATTAATGTTTTAAAGAGTTTGCATTTGTTATGCAAACATGAAGTTAAAATAGATGAGCGGCTAAAACCATTATGTTTCTGTTAGAAAAAACAGTGGTAGAAATAATTATATTTTTATGGTGAGAACGCTTAAAATCTACTATTAGTAATTTTCAAGTATGCATTTTTATTGCCTATAGTCACCATGTTTTAAATTAGTTCCTTGAAGGTATTCTTTCTAACTGAAATTTTGTATCTTTTGACCATCATCTGCCCAATCCCCACCCTGTCTCCCAACACCACTCTGGCCTCTGGTAACCACTATTCTAGTCTTTGTTCATATGGGTTTGTCCTTGTTAGATTCCACAAATAATTGGCCTTAAAATAGCCCAGAGTGGATTTTAGGTGTTCTCATCACACACACACACACACACACACACGCACACACAAAAGATAAGAATGTGTGGTAAGGCATAATTAACTATTTGGCCATTACACAATACATACATATATCAAAACAGCATTTTGTACTCTGTAAATATATACAATTTTAATTGTCATAGAAATAAATTAGAAAAATAAATTCTTATTACATCGCGTATTAGGAGCAAATGTGAAACAAATTGTCAGAGCTTTTATAAATTTCAGAAAATTTTATTCATATACCACATTTTGTTTTACTTTATGAAAAGACTGCATGAAATATTAATTGCTATTTCATTAAAATAATGTAAAATAGATTGAGTTCTTGGAAGGTTATTAGAGATTTTCCCTGTTTATCTAAATCTTTGTATGTCTATATGTATCCAGCTCTGAGAATACAATTATTAAACAGAAAAACCTTGAACTGTTACAGAAAGTGGATTTCATTGGTGATATATATTTATATTTTTAGGTATAATTTTTAGGTGCAAATCCAATATATATGTATATATTTTATTGTAGAAAATTTTAATTACCAATAATTAAAAAACTTAATTCATAACTTTTTTCCAAAAGACATATGTATAGTCACATCCAGACTGAGAGTTGTGAACTGAATCCACTGAATCCTACTCTAGGGGCAAGGCTAGGGGCAAAGACATACTATGTGTGTGGATGAAAAGACTCAATCTGATGAATCTCTCAATTAAGTTATTCATTCAGTGAAAATTTCAATAGAATTTTTAAGACAAGTTGACAAGATGATCTCAAATTTCACTTGAAAAATGAAAAACTATAAGAAAAAAGCATCCTAACATTTATTGAAATACACTGAAGTTATTAAAGTTGAAGTGCAATATTGACATAAAAATACACAAAATATCAATGTAACAGAATTGAGAATACAGAAACAGACCAAAGAAGATATAAAATGTTTTTGTAGATAAAGGTATTATTCTAACTCAGAAGACTTCAATAATGGTATTGGAACAGTTGGGGGGATATATACACACACACACACACACACACACACACACATATGTGATTATACATATACATATATATGTATAATCACAGGTGCAAATTACGTCTAATTCACACCATATCCAAACATAAATTCTAGTCAGAATAAAGAGTTAAAGATTTTTATGCTCTAAAAGAACTAGAAAAAAACATAGGCCAATACTGGCGTAATATCTTACATAGAAGATTGATAGCAAAAGACATTAACAAAATATTGACAAATTTAAATACGTAATATGAAACTCTCATACCACAAAAAACAAAGTTAAAAAAGAAAAGTACAGAGAACTGTGTGCAACATATTTAACAAAAGACTGATATCTATAGTACATGAATAACCTTTAAAAATGCAGGAAAATAACAATTACAGTAGAAGATTCATAATAGGAACGACTCAAAAAAGAAATAAAAATCTTCTCAGTTGACATTTTAATTGTCAATTTTAATTTTAATTTAATTTTTAATTTTAATTTGACAAAGTATCAATCAAAAATTCATATATTTTGATACACTACATTCGCTTTTGGAAATCATTTCTACAAAAATTCTCTACACTGTTTACAGTATCAAAAATTTTTTAAGTCATGTCTATAATTAGGAAAATCTTTAAATAATATGTTGTAAGCCATACTATGAAATATATAAAGGGAGAATTAAAGTTTATTGTCTGCAACAACACAGAAGGAACTGGAAGTCATTATGTTAAGTGGGGTAAGTCAGACACAGAAAGACAAATATTGTATGTTCTCACTCATATGTGGGAGCTAAAAAAGTTGATTTCAGCAGGGTGTGGTGGCTCACACCTATAATCCCAGCACTTTGGGAGGCTGAGGCGGGTGGATCACCTGAGATCAGGAGTTCGAGACCAGCCTGGCCAACATGGCAAAACCCCCGTCTCTACTAAAAATACAAAAATTATCTGGGCATGGTGGCAGGCATCTGTAATCCCAGCTACTCAGAAGGATGAGGCAGGAGAATCCCTTGAACCTGGGAGGCAGAGGTTGCAGTGAGCTGAGATTGCACCATTGCACTCTGGCCTAGGAGACAGAGCAAGACAGGAAGGAAGGGAGGGAGGGAGGAAGGGAGGGAGGGAGGGAGGGAGGGAGGGAGGGAAGGGGATTTCATGGAGGTAGAGAGTAGAATGATGGACACCGTAGGCTGGGAATGATGAGAGATTAGAGGGGGATAAGAAAACGAGTTGGTTAATAGATACAAACATGCAGTTTGATAGAAGGAATAGGTTCTAGTGTTAGATAACAGAGTGACTACAGTTAATAATATATTGTATACTTTAAAATAGCTAGAAGACAGGACTTGAAATATTCCCAATATATAGGAAGGATAAGTATTTCAGGTGATAGATATCCTAAATAACCGGACTTGGTTATTACACACTCTACGTATGTAACAAAATGTCACATGTAACCCATAAATATATACAAATATTACATATCAATAAAAATGAATAAAACTCATTTATATAATGATCTGTAAGATATGATGAAAAATGTATATGTCTTATCTAAAAAAATACGATTAGTTCAAAAACATGTTAAAATATAACACATTCACTCCATCATTGCCTCATGGATACTATCTGCCCTACTGTGATCTCTCTCAAACTTATAAAATGCAGAAAAAAAATGTCATTAGAGAGGATATGCATGTGGAATTAGGGAGACATATTTTTTGTACAGATTTTAAACCTATTGTTACTTGCTTTGTATAAGGAACTAAGGCAAGAGAGAAAACAAAAATGAGTAATTAGTCATTAGTTTACTAATTAGTCCCTGTGTAGTAAAAACTTACATTTTAAGAAAGAAAATAAAAACAGTTCACAGATAAGTATGATATAAAGCTGCATGAAATGATCTTGAGAGAGAAACCTCATGCAGGTGGGCTTCTTGAAGGAGATGGCATTTTAGCCAGGGTTTGAGTGACGGCTAAAAATCTGAAAGGCTGGACAGAGAGCATACAGATTTCAGATGAAGGGAACAAGATGTGCTGAGCTGCAATGTGTCTGGTATGGTTAGAAGAGGGCGTGGTCTAGTCCTGCCAGATCACTGAGTATTCGAAGCGGTGGAAGGCAAAGGTACAAAAGGGAGGTTGATGTCCTCTGACATGGAGGGTCAGCAGAATTGCAAACATTCACAGCTTAACACAGCAGGTGCATCTAGGAAGATGGCTGTTTTTCTCAGCTTAGGATGGATTTAGCAACAGGCAGAGCTTCACCAAGTGGGAGGGAGGGACAGAACCATCAAGTAAGCAAACGCAGCATCCTTTGCCCTCCTCCCCTCCCACAGACACTATTTTTTCTAATTTTTTCCCACTAGTTTTACTTCTAAGCACTTAAAAAAAAAAAACTTAAGCTATGTTTTTCCATATTTCCCAAAAAAATACTTTGCCTATCTCTAACCAGAGTCTTTAACCACAACACAGTACACAGAATAGAATAACTATAGTTTATATGTGTTTTTTAAGTAAATAAAAGCCTTAAAGATCATTCAATGCAATCCACTTCTCTTACAGTTGAGGCAACTGAGGCACATTTCTTGAAAAAATGATTAGCAATGAGGGTTAACAATCATGTGATTTGCCTGAGATAGCAAACAGGTCTCTAGTATTGTGTGAGACAAGGTAGAGCTTTTTGTTTCATAAGAACTTACTCTGAACTACAGGCAAATGATAGCTAAGGGTGTGGATTATTTGCGGTTACTGCAATAAAATATAACATTTTGACAGGAGACTTGTTAAACTGTACTGAAACTGAACATCTTGCACCAATTGGGCTTACTAATGTACAAAATACATTGCTTTTTTGGAAGCTGGCTATTTGTAATTCTTCCTTTACATTTTACCAAGCAGACAGTTAATTCTGTTGAAGGAAGAAAAATGATGCATGGATTATTAATGGATAAAAAGATTAACTCTGATGGCGAGCTCAGTTTCCATTTGGGAGGGCAAGAAAAAGTAAGTTAAAAATATTTCTTTCATTGAAAATCAAAGTATTTTATTCAAGAAGGATGTCTCTGTATTAGACTGGCAAAGAAATAAAGGATGAGAGGCAATGTATGGTAGCAGGTTTGAATTACAATAAAAATTTCTCAGCTAGATTCACTAGTGAAGTTTTACTTCTCTCAAGGATTTTTAAAATCTTGAACTTGAAAGAATATCAAGGATTGCAGCTTTTCTTAAGTATTCATCTTTATTCTCATACCATGCCAAGAAAAGCCAATAATTAAGCCCATAGAGGTAATACAATACAAAATCAGAGATTATGCAGACAATGAGTTCGATAACTGAACATTCCATCAGACACATAGTTTGCCTTATCTATTCCCATTCCAAAGCCCAAGGGTTACATGGCCTTGTACAGACACAGGAAGTCAGGACTGTGCCCCATCCACCTCACTATGCATAACTGAAACCACACGGCAATATATACAGAAGAAACTGACAGCTCTGGCTGTCTTTTCTACAGATCAATACACATTTTGAGAACCCTAGTGTACTTTTGCAGACAATTTCCCCAAAATATAAAATAACTTTGGAATTTTAATCTTTAAAATAATATGAAACTATAAATTGTCATTAAACTAATGTCAAAGATGGACTCATAAAAATTTAATATGCTTTATCACAAATACCTATTTATTAATTACCCCACCTGATTTCAAATAGAATTTAAGGTATTCTATTTACAATAACAACCACACACACATACTGTACGGAAAAGTGCTCCCACAAATAGAAACATTAACAGAATACAGTAAGATATAATTAAACTACATACATTAACATCGGCAGCTCAAGTAAATGAAAACTGAAAGCACCTAACACTGATATGAGTAGCTTTGTTTTCCAAGGACTTGGAGTTGCTCTCTATCAAAACAGAAGTTAAATTCTAAAGAAGCTAAAAGGAAAAACATCTCCTGGGAAGTTGTATAGCATGAAAATTACAGATCCAGAAAAGCTTGTCCATACTTTAGAAAGTGTCTGTGTATGTCACTTCTATTTTCTCTAATGCTATAATTTTTCAGGAAGTTTATATGCCTAAACATTCATTTTCAAAGTATTTAACAAGTAACCACTATGTGTGAGCCAAGACCTTTAATAGACCAGGGGGAAAGGGGTTCAGACACAGAAATAAATCTCAGTTGTAAACACAAATCCAGGCATCAGTGAATTCAATTTTATTCTCATGCACTATAATTCTTCCATCTTTGATGCCCAAGAAACCCAGTAGAATAATATAGAAGGAAGTCAATTTTTTTTGCAAACATGCTTTCTAAAAAGGCAAAAGATGAAGTAATTTGAGAATAATATTATATTGCAAAATTATTGTAAATGATGAATCTACCTCATTGTTTCCATCTTCAGCTTGTTCCTTAGCTGATTAGTGAGTTATCTCAAATAATATTACATATTCTTTGCAGAGTTTGTGGGAATTAAACTTACCGAGAAGGAGGTGGCATCCCAGTTGATGGAGGGGATGCTCCACGTGTGCCTGGGCCCGGGACAAGGACGCTTCCCAGTCTGAAGTAAAAAGGAAAACAGGGAGCGTCAAGTCTGCCTTCCTCCTACATTAACCATCAACTACTAATATCTAACAACCAGCTTGCAAAATTCCTGATAATTTAAGACCCAGGACTGGGTAATTTGTAAAGGAAAAAGGTTAATTCACTCACAGTTCCACATGGTTGGGGAGGCCTCACCATCAAGGCAGAAAGTACAGGGGAAGCAAGTCACTTTTTTTTTTTTTTTTTTTTTTTTTTGAGACGGATTCTCGCTTTTTCACCCAGGCTGGAGTGCAGTGGCTCAATCTCGGCTCACTGCAAGCTCCGCCTCCCGGGTTCACGCCATTCTCCTGCCTCAGCCTCTCTGAGTAGCTGGGACTACAGGCGCCCGCCATCATGCCCGGCTAATTTTTTGTATTTTTAGTAGAGACGGCGTGGGGCGGGGGGGGGTCGTTTCATCGTGGTCTCGATTTCCTGACCTGGTGATCCGCCCGCCTTGGCCTCCCAAAGTGCTGGGATTACAAGCGTGAGCCACCGCGCCCGGCCGCAAGTCACTTCTCACAGGGCAGCAGGCGAGAGAGCGTTTGTACAGGGGAACTCCCATTTATAAAACCATAAGATCTCGTGAGACTTACTCACTACCAGGAGAACAGTATGGGGGAAGCTGCCCTCATTATTCAATTATCTCCACCTGGCCTCACCCTTGACAGGTGGAGATCATTGCGACTCAAGGTGAGATTAGAGTGAGGGCACAGCCTAACCAATCAACCACTGGGCTATTCTCCAAGGTTGATTTTGAATCAAGCAATGCTTCCCCAAACTCATTTCTCTGGTGCTGATTCCTTATATCTTTTGTGCGTTTATATGGGTGACACTGGAGGCTGACATTGGAAAAGAAATCTAGTACATTATTTAGAGGTGAGATGCTAACTAGGCATACCTAGATTTCCTCAGTCAGAAAGATCTTTGCGAACACACTCATAAGATGTGATGCCTGAGACACTAGCCTCCACTGTCACGATACTCATCTCAGCAAAATTTCAATTGCATTCTAGGTAGAATAGAGTCTTGGGACAACATAGCCAGGAATTCCCAAGTATCCATAAATATAAAACAAGAAAATATACCATACTAAGAGGTGTGGGCTTTCTGTATTCTTTAAAATAAAATAAAATGGGTCTAATCCTTTAATTCAAACACTGACATGTAATTCTGTTATTTTTTAATATGTTTATATTTTTGGATCAATTTTTGGCAGAAACACATTTTTGTCAGTCTATCTATGAGCCATTAAAACTAAAGGGGTAGAAAACAATGATATTACCTTGATTTCTGTTGACAGAATAAAGATGTTTCAGCACATTTTAAATATAAATTTCATCACTTTTGATAATTTCTCTGTATAACCCATTTGGCTTCTGTTTTGTCTTTGAGAGGTTTCTGGTACAAATTTATGAGGTACGTGTGCAATTTTGTTACATGCATGGATTGCATAATGGTCAAGTCTGAGCTTTGATCGTATCCATCACCCTCATAACATACACTGTACCCGTTAACCAATTTTCATCATCCATCTCACTGCATCCACGGTTTAGTAATTTTTTTTTTTTGAGATGGAGTCTCGCTCTGTCACCCAGGCTGGAGTCCAGTGGCACAATCTCGGCTCATTGCAACCTCCATCTCCCAGGTTTAAGCAATTCTCCTGCCTCAGCCTCCTGAGTAGCTGGGATTACAGGTGTGTGCCACCACGCCCAGCTAATTTTTGTATTATTAGTAGAGATGGGGTTTCACCATGTTGGCCAGGCTGGTCTCTTGATCTCATGATCCACCCGCCTCGACCTCCCAAAGTGCTGGGATTACAGGCGTGAGCCACTGCGCCCAGCCGGCTTAGCACTTTTAAGAAAAAGTTTCTCTTTAGATTTTTAAAAACTCTAATATACAACAAACACTCATGTTATCTCTGTAAGTCCCAGTAAAGGCAGTAAGACACACCACATAAGCCACTTTGAATCAAAGAAGATTCATATAATAATTTTGGGATTTTTCTATCTTTATCCTTTTGTGGTAATCAAGTTTTCTGGGTATAAAATTTAGTTCTTATTTTCAAGTGGTTTTCTTTTAATTTGGAGGATCACTAACCTTCAGGTTACTTTTATTTTTCCTGTTATATTAAACTTACACAGAGAACACTTTTAGTGGGGTTCTGGAGCTTGTTTGTATTAGCTGCTAAGAGATGATTATTAAATCATCAGGAATTTTGCAAGCTGGTTGTTAGATACTTAGTAGCTGAAATTGGCCATGATGGGAGTATTGATAGCACAGGAATCAGCAAATCTATAAATTAGAGCCCTCCCCACCCACCATGGTGCTTAAACATGTACTAGTATATCACTGACCAATTCATTCCCTTTGTGAGATGTTTCACCCAGGCACATGCCTGGAGTAGGAGTTCAGCACAGACTATCAGAATGGCCTGCACTCAGGCGCCACTGCTGTAGTACAGGCCACTTTCCTTCCCAAAGAAACGCTGGCTCCTCAATAAGCTTCTGTATTCATTTGTTCTCACACTGCTGAGTCCCAGTAACAGCAATGTACAATAGCAATAGTACATGTTTAAGCACCACGGGTTGGGGGGGGTTCCAATTCATAGATTTCCTAATTTGCTAATTTCTGTGATATCAATACTCCCATCAGGGACAATTTCAACTACTAAGTATCTAACAACCAGCTTGCAAAATTCCTGATAATTTAAGACTTAGGACTGGGTGATTTGTAAAGGAAAAATGTTTAATTGACTCACAGTGCCACATGGCTGGGGAGGCCTCAACATCAAGGCAGAAAGTGTAGGGGAAGCAAGTCACTTCTTACAGGGCAGCAGGCAAGAGAGCGTTTGTACAGGGGAACTCCCACTTATAAAACCATCAGATCTCGTGAGACTTACTCACTACCAGGAGAACAGTATGGGGGAAGCTGCCCTCATTATTCAATTATCTCCACCTGGCCTCACCCTTGACAGGTGGAGATCATTGCAACTCAAGGTGAGATTAGAGTGAGGGCACAGCCTAACCAATCAACCACTGGGCTATTCTCCAAGGTTGATTTTGAATCAAGCAATGCTTCCCCAAACTCATTTCTCTGGTGCTGATTCCTTATATCTTTTGTGCCTTTATATGGGTGACACTGGAGGCTGACATTGGAAAAGAAATCTAGTACATTATTTAGAGGTGAGATGCTAACTAGACAAACCTAGATTTCCTCAGTCAGAAAGATCTTTGCGAACACACTCATAAGATGTGATGCCTGAGACACTAGCCTCCACTGTCACGATACTCATCTCAGCAAAATTTCAATTGCATTCTAGGTAGAATAGAGTCTTGGGACAACATAGCCAGGAATTCCCAAGTATCCATAAATATAAAACAAGAAAGAATATCATACTAACAGGATGTGGGCTTTCTTTATTCTTTAAAATAAAATAAAATGGGTCTAATCCTTTAATTCAAACACTGACATATAATTCTGTTATTTTTTAATATGTTTATATTTTTGGATCAATTTTTGGCAGAAACACATTTTTGTCAGTCTATCTATGAGCCATTAAAACTAAAGGGGTAGAAAACAGTGATATTTATTACCTTGATTTCTGTTGACAGAATAAAGAGTATGTTTTAGCACATTTTAAAAATAAACTTTATCACTTTTGATAATTTCTCTGTATAATCCATTTGGCTTCTATTTTGTTCTTGAGAGGTTTCTGGTACAAATTTATGATGTGTGCAATATTGTTACATGCATGGATTGCATAATGGTCAAGTCTGAGCTTTGATGGTATCCATCACCCTCATAACGTACATTGTACCCGTTAACCAATTTTCATCATCCATCTCACTGCACCCACGGTTTAGTATTTTTTTTTGAGATGGAGTCTCACTCTGTCACCCAAGCTAGAGTGCAGTGGCACAATCATGGCTCATTGCAACCTCCATCTCCCAGGTTTAAGCGATTCTCCTGCCTCAGCCTCCTGAGTAGCTGGGATTACAGGTGTATGCCACCATGCCCAGCTAATTTTTGTATTATTAGTAGAGATGGGGTTTCACCATGTTGGCCAGGCTGGTCTCGAACTCTTGACCTCGTGATCCACCCACCTCGGCCTCCCAAAGTGCTGGGATTACAGGCGTGAGCCACTGCGCCCAGCCGGCTTAGCACTTTTAAGAAAATGTTTTTCTTTAGATTTTTAAAGATTCTAACATACAACAAACACTCATGCTATCTCTGTTAAGTCCCAGTAATAGCAGTAAGACACACCACATAAGCCAATTTGAATCAAAGAAGATTCATATAATAATTTGGGATTTTTCTATCTTTATCCTTTTGTGGTAATCAAGTTTTCTGGGTATAAAATTTAGTTCTTATTTTCAAGTGATTTTCCATTAATTTGGAGGATCACTAACCTTCAGATTACTTTTATTTTTTCCTGTTATATTAAACTTACACAGAGAACACTTTTAGTGGGGTTCTGGAGCTTGTTTGTATTGGCTGCTAAGAGATGATTATTAAATCATCAGGAATTTTGCAAGCTGGTTGTTAGATACTTAGTAGCTGAAATTGGCCATGATGGGAGTATTGATAGCACAGGAATCAGCAAATCTATAAATTAGAGCCCTCCCCACCCACCACGGTGCTTAAACATGTACTAGTATATCACTGACCAATTCATTCCCTTTGTGAGATGTTTCATCCAGGCACATGCCTGGAGTAGGAGTTCAGCACAGACTATCAGAATGGCCTGCACTCAGGCGCCACTGCTGTAGTACAGGCCACTTTCCTTCCCAAAGAAACGCTGGCTCCTCAATAAGCTTCTGTATTCGTTTGTTCCCACACTGCTGAGTCCCAGTAACAGCAATGTACAATAGCAATAGTACATGTTTAAGCACCATGGGGTGGGCGGGGGGGCTCCAATTCGTAGATTTCCTAATTTGCTAATTTCTGTAATATCAATACTCCCATCAGGGACAATTTCAACTACTAAGTATCTAACAACCAGCTTGCAAAATTCTTGATAATTTAAGACCCAGGACTGGGTGATTTGTAAAGGAAAAATGTTTAATTGACTCACAGTTCCACATGGCTGGGGAGGCCTCACCATCAAGGCAGAAAGTATAGGGGAAGCAAGTCACTTTGTACAGGGGAACTCCCACGTATAAAACCATCAGATCTCAGGCCGGGCACGGTGGCTCATGCCTGTAATCCCAGCACTTTGGGAGGACGATGGGGGCAGATCACGAGTTCAGGAGTTCGAGACCAGCCTAGCCAACATGGTGAAACCCCGTCTCTACTAAAAATAAAAAAAATTAGCTGGGCGTGGTGGTGGGCGCCTGTGGTCCCAGCTACTCAGGAGGCTGAGACAGGAGAATGGCGTGAACCCGGGAGGTGGAGCTTGCAGTGAGCAGAGATCGCACCACTGCACTCCAGCCTGGGTGACAGAGCGAGACTCCATCTCAAAAAAAAAAAAAAAAAAAGAAAAAAAACAACCATCAGATCTCATGAGACTTATTCAGTACCAGGAGAACAGTAAGGAGGAAGCTGCCCTCATTATTCAAATATCTCCACCTGGCCTTACCCTTGACAGGTGGGGATTATTACAATTCAAGGTGAGATTTGGGTGGGGACACAGCCTAACCATATCAGCTTCTTTCCATTGTCAGCTTTTGCAGGACTTAAGAAAAACAATGTGCCTTACAATCAACTCAAAACATGAGTTGGGACAAATTAAAGGAGGATTAACTTTTCATCTAACAGTCAGAAAACTATTATCCTTGCTTCTGCAACAAGATTTAATACAACCATTCACTCCTGATGGTGTATAAGGCTCCATATTTTCACAAAATACCTTCTCAGTATCCAAATAAATGGAATCATGTTCAATGTCATTTCAAAATTATTTGTATTGTATTGTATGTTTTTGCCAAACAATGCATGAACAGTATATGTTAAACTTTAATTAATCACAGATAATTGCTGGATGTATTGGATACAAAAAAAATTATTTTTAAAAGTACATGAAAGATTTACTACCTAGAAAAAATGAAGAGAATGGTAGTTTTTCCTGTCCTTTTTTTCTGGTTTCAAGATGGTATGAGGATACTAAATTAGGCTTGAGCATTCTGTGGTATAGTTCTGCTTTTCAAAGGTGAGTAATGATGTCTGCCATGGAAGTAGAGGAGACGATTGAATTCATGTCAACACTTTCCTAGTTCCTGGAAGAAGGTGTAAGCTAATAACCACATACAAAAAAGCACACACACTCAGAGGAGTCAGGAGCTGGAAATATATGTTACTTGTTAGCAGGGGTGTTTAATGACAAGGTCACATAAAAAGTCAAGATTTATATTCCTGTGAGTTTGTAGTAGGAGTCACTTAACTTGGTGATAAAATTAAAATAATGGATACTAACTAACCTTGAGGGTGTTTTATTCCCCAAGTAGTACATATTTATAAAGGCCTGGGGACCCCTTATTACAAGAAAGGAACTAGCAATTATTCATTTTGTCATATCAAGGTGTCCTCTCCATAATAGATATAGCTAAAGAAGAAACCACAAGTATTTTATTATTATTTACTTGCCTAACAATAAGTGACATTAGACAATGAATAATTTTCTTACCACTGAATTCATAATTCTGCTATGTAAATAGGACTGTGTAAAAAGAGTAGTCCCAGATTGAACTGTGTTGTAGCTTTTGACTCAGAAATAAAAAAGCAGCCCCTGACCTCCATGAATTGATCTGATTCTCACAGCTAAGTCATGTTGTCTTTTAATGCACATAAATAATCTCACAGAACACCCACTTCAGTCAAGGGCACTGTGAAACTCATAACAACCAAATATGTCCCTCTCACACTAAATGAGTGGCAGCTACTTCTTTATCCATTGCATCAATTGCATCTGCCCTTCCTATAGATAAGATTTACAAAAATGCTCAATCATATTTCTCCGACAACACCCGATCCAGAATGAGTTTCCACTTACAAGACCCTCTCAAATCACCCAGGCTAGCCCAAATGTTATAAGAGGTTCTTTCTCATGCCTTCTTACTGAGACACCCAATGATTCCCTATGGTGTGTGTTCTTTCTACCTACAAGGAGCACTCACCCAACTTAAAGGGTGTATCCTAGTGGTCTTTAGTTGGAAAGCATTTGCACTATTCCTATATATAATCCTGATGCAGGTGCCAACAGTTTTCTTCACACTCAGAACATAAAGGAAGAGCTTATATTATATTAATAATTACAATAATTTTCCTCATTTTCTTATGACAGTAGGAGGAGAGGGGTGTGGATATTTGGTTCCAACTTTTGCAAGAACAAGAGTCCATTTAAACCTAGATGACGGGTTGATAGGTGCAGCAAACCACCATGGCACATGAATACCTATGTAACAAACCTGCATGTTCTGCACATGTATCCCAGAACTTAATTTTTTTTTTAAAGAGTCCATTTAAAATTTTAGATGCTGAGATGTCCAAATAGAACCCTCCAGGGATTGTCCTCTCTGCTGGAACACCAAATCAAACAACTATCCACATAAGAAAGGATCTTCACAAGAGCCAAAAATTAGGTGAGCTACCACAGTACCTGATTTTAACATCAGAGCAAGAGAAAAGGCACTGAAGAGGGTAATTATTACACTTCCCCTGCCCCCGACTAGCAGTGGCCACATGGTGCAGAGAGAGAATCTATATGCTCAGGAGAGTGCAGTGATTGTGGGACTTTGCATTAAACTCAGTGCTGCACCATCACAGTGGAAAGCAATACAGGGCAGAATTCAACTAGCACTCATAGAGGGATCATTTAGACCAGCCTAGCCAGAAGGAAATTGTCCATTCCAGCAGTTGGAATCTGAGTTCCAGCAAACCATGCCACCACAGGCTAAAGTGCTCTGGAGTTCTAAAACTTGAGAAGCAATCTAGGCCACAAAGACTGTAATGAATGGGCAAGTCCTGGTGCTGTGCTGGTCTTTGAGCCAATGGACTTGGGGTGCATATGACAGTGGTACACCAGCTGGGGCAACTAAGGGAGCGCTTGTGTCTCTCCTCCCACAACTCCAGGCAGTGTAGCTCCAGGAGAGATTCCCTCCCTCTGCTTGAGGAGAAGAGAGGGGAGAATAAAGAGGACTTGTCTTATAACTTGGATACCGGCTCACCCACAGTAGAGTAGGGTAAGAGGTAGAGTTCTAAGGCCCCCATTTCAAACCCTAGCACCTGGAAAACATTTCTAGACACACCATGGCCCAGAAGGGAGCCCAATGCTTTGTTTTTTGTTTGTTTGTTTTTTGTTTCTGTTTTTGTTTTTTTTTTAAGATGGAGTCTTGCTCTATTGCCCAGGCTGGAGTGCAGTGGCGTGATCTTGGCTCACTGCAACCTCTGCCTCCCAGGTTCAAGCGATTATCCTGCCTCAGCCTCCCAAGTAGCTGGGACTACAGGCACGTGCCACCATGTGTGGGTAATTTTTGTATTTTTAGTAGAGACGGGGTTTCACTATGTTGGACAGGCTGGTCTCAAATTCCTGACTTCCTGATCTGCCTGCCTCAGCCTCCCAAAGTGCTAGGATTACAGGTGTGAGCCACTGTGCCTGGCCGGGAGCCCATTGCTTTGAATGGAAGGCCCCAGTCCTTGCAGGATTCATCATCTCCTAAATAAAGGACCCATGGGCCCTGAATAAACATCAGGGACACCCAGGTAGTAGTAGCCATGGGCCTTGGGTAAGACCCAGGGCCATACTGACTTCAGTTGTGACCCAGCGCATTCCCAGCTATGGTGGCCATAGGGAGAAACTCCTCCTGCTTGAAGAAAGGAGAGACAAGAGTGGGAAGGACTTTGTTTTGTGGCTTGGGTGCCAGCTCAGCCACAGTAAAATCGAATACCAAGTAGATTCCTAAGTTTCCCCGAATCCAGGCCCTGGATCCCAGACGGCATTCCTGGACCCACTCAGGGTCTAGGGGAGCTCATTGCCCTGAAGGGAAGGACACAAGTCTGGCTGGATTTCCCACCTGCTGATTAAAGAGCTCTTGGGCCCTGAATGAATATTTGTGGTAGCCAGGCAGTGGTTGTCACGGGTCTGGAGTAAGAG
Source organism: Symphalangus syndactylus (assembly GCF_028878055.3). Lineage (NCBI taxonomy): Eukaryota > Metazoa > Chordata > Mammalia > Primates > Hylobatidae > Symphalangus > Symphalangus syndactylus. The sequence continues at coordinate 18,231,938 of NC_072423.2, read as the reverse complement.
CCAGTGCTGTGCTGGCTTCAGGTCTGAACTACCACAGTCCCAGTGGTGGTGGCCACAGCGGTGCTTGTGTCATCCCTCCCCCAGCTCCAGGCAATTCAGCACAGAGAAAGAGAGATTTGGTTTGTTTGGGAGAAAGTAAGGGAATAGAACAGAGTCTGTCCTGGCAACCCTGGGAATTCTCTCAGATCTTATGCAAGATCACCAAGGCAGTATCACTATGAGTCTGCAAGAGTCACAGCATTACTGGGCTTGAGGTGCCCCTAATGCAGATAGAGCTTCACTGAACAAAGATTTAGATCATAACATTCAATTCCCTTTGAATACTTGGGAAGCCTTCCCAAGAAGGATGAATACAAATAAGCCCAGAGTGTGATGACTACAATAATACCTTACTCTTTAAAACCTAGACATTGATAAACATCTGCAAGTATCAAGACTATCCAGGAAAACATGACCCCACCAAATGAACTAAATAAGGCACCCATGACCCTATCCTGGAGTGACAGAGATAAGTGACCTTTCAGACAGAGTTCAAAATATCTGTTTCACATTGAATAAAGAATTGCTTTGAGCCATCCACACAGAGGCATGAGATCTGAAACTGGAAGACAGGAGTCTATTGTAACTGATGTAAAACAAACAGAATCTAGGGGAAAATAATATCAAGATAGTGTTTTGATTCTGGATTTATTTTAACCATTGTGCACATCACTGATTTTCAAAGCGTGATCCTCACAGGTGGCATTGGCATCCCCCTGAGCTTGTGAAATATGTAAATAAATGGGCGCCGCGCTGACCTACTTCATCAGAATCTCAGGGGATGCGGCTCAGGACTTGTGCTTCAGCTACTTCTCCAGGTAATGCTTATGCATGTAAAAGTTTGAAAACATGGTATAGATGTGGTTTGAATCTCTCCAAACTTAGAAATCACTTAAAGTCTGCCTCAGATCAATGTATCTGCAGCCCTTTGTGTACATGCCTGAAGTGCCATCAGAGCAACGAGCGCTCTCTCTCAATCTCTCTCTCTCTCTCTCTCTCTTTCCTCTTTAAATATACCCCAACTGGAAAATATTGAGAAAGTAGCAGATAGCACTGAGTTCTTGATAATATCTTTCTAAATTTTTATCTCATTATTTCCTTGCTTAAAAATGAACTAGAAAGCAAAAGAAAAAATGAGCAACAAATATAAACATATTGTTTAAAAAGAAGGTAAATGTAAACATATTTTACATGAAAAAGTAAAGCCTTTAATGGCATTTGTTATTTTTAAAAATCTAAAAATAAAAACACCAGTGAAAACGATACACCCCCACCTCAGAGAATGGTTTCTCCTGGAAGCAAGAAAAAGAAAAAGAATTAGAGGATAAGGTTCCAGTTGTATTAGTGACATTTTATTTTTAAAGAAAACACTATGTAAATCAACATGAAAAAATATTACTTCTGATACTTTTTAGACTTCTGATAAAGTCTAAAAAGTGGGCAGATAAGAAAATGCTGTATCACACTCCAAATTCTTGATGTATTACAATAATAAAATAACTTAGGTATTTTAAAATCCAAAATAAAATATAATTTCCCAATTAAAAAATGTTTATTTTTTAGAACAATGATAAAGTGAACATAAGGAGCCAAACATTTTTATACACTACTGATAAGAGTGTAAATTGGTAATGCATATTATGTAAGAAACTATAGTTGGAATCATACGGACATTCCAGAATAGCTTCTTTCACCTACCAATATGCATTTAAGGTTTCTCCATTTCTTTTCATGGCTTGATAACTCATTTGTTTTTAGGACAGAATAATATTCCATTACAGAATTACCACAATTTATCTATGCATTCACCTATTATAGGACATCTTGGTTGCTTCCACATTTTGGCAATTATAATTAAAGCTGAAATAAACATCTGTGTACAGGTTTCTGTGTGGTCGTATATTTTCAACTTCTTGTCAATATTTTGTGTTGTCGGTGTTTTGGATTCAGGCCATACTAACAGGTGTGTAGTGGTATGTCATTGCTTACATTTGCAATTCCCTAATGGCATATGATGTTGAGAGTCTTGACTGACTTGCCTACCATTGTCAACTTTTTTTAACCTTGTCAAATGTCCCTCTTTCAAACATCGCTCTCCCCTGTATGGAAATCTTTCCCCTAAGGTTTGGGTAACTAAATGAGGAAGATAAGAGGAGATCTTATAATGAGAAATTTCAGTAAATGTGCTTGAGAGTATGGAATGGAGCGCCATATCATAACAGTTTATGTAATTTAATAAAAATAGTTTATGTGCTCCTTTAGGTGTTAAATTCATATACAGAGATACATTAATTAAGCCTTTCTCACCTGCCTTACCTGAAAACATCATAGAGTAAATGTTAGAGCCAAATATCTCCCTGTGGGAAACTAACTGTAGTTTGAGAGGTTGTGTTTTTTGTTTGTTTGTTTTTTGTTTTTTATTTTTTATTTTTGGAAGGAGAAACAAAGAGAGTTACAAAAAAACATAGGAAGGAGAAACTCGGTGTTATGTGTATTGTCCACAAAACAAATATATGTGAAGAGTATCTTGTTCTGGTTTCAATAATTTTATTGTATTTTGCACTAGAAATAGATATCTTCCCATATGTTCATGGCTTTCAAGTAAAAAACACATTTCTTTAACTTATTTGATGATGTATTAGAAACAGGCACATCTAACATCTTAGAAATATAAGAGAAAAATATTTCTTGTTTTTCTACCCATACCTCATCTTTTATCTGAACCCCAAGGTTTAAAGAGGATGAGAAGTCTCCCAGGCACCAACCTGTCTATGCTCATGGCACAACACCGGCACCTACATATGGGCTCTAACCAAAAGACTGATTTGGACTGATTGGGTGGCAACTCATGTGTTTTACTCCAGCGATTCAAGCCTGTGCTTTACCAAAAGAAAAGCTAAACTCAGTCTCATTGGATTCACTAAAACTTGATCCTTTTCAAAAAATAAAATGTGTAAAACTAAACAAATAGTATTTCTCTTTGAAATATCATGGCTCGAAGCAACTTCAACACTCAACACTGATGGGATCAGGAATGACTGACCGTTTTCATGGGAGATAATGACATACATTACTTATTTTCATTGGAGGAATTTATGAAGTGTGGAAATATTGCTTATCCATAGGCATTAGGACAGACATAAAGAGAACAAGTCATAGAAGAAAATTGCCTTCTTAGTGGATGGCTATAGGTATTATCAAGAGGACGTTTGCATTCTCAAAGAGTAACTGAGGGACTGCAGACATTAGCTAGGATTATCATGATGATAATGATTATAGTAATAATTACTTACATTATCTTTAACTGTTGGCACAATTCTTCCCCAGACATTTTCAGAATGAGAAAATCAGAGTATTGGGAATATTTCTCCCTGTAAAATGAATGCAACCAAGAAAAATTTCAACTATCTCTAAAATAAATATAGACTTGCCCTGGCTCTCGGCCCACTTCCAGTTGGAAATAAACAAAATTCAAAAACCATTTGTCTCAGAATCAGCCTCTTTATACCATACCCATCATGTTGGTTGAGTGATTTTTTGTAATTTTCAGAGTAATTTAATCCCAGTCTTCTACTTAATATGTAAAGGAAAAGAAACACTTTCTGGGAAAGGAACCACCTATTTGCCACAATCAAACACTTGCTGTGACTGATACGTAGTATATATGGAATAAATATTTGCTGAGTATTACAAAAAGACAAAAAACCACAGTGAAACCATAGATGTATCTGCTAAGTTTGTATAACTTGTCTGTATGTAGACTGGGGAATTCTTTTTTTGGTTTGTTTTGACACCATGTCTGGCTCTGTCGCCCAGGCTGGAGTGCAGTGGCACTCGGCTCACTGCAAGCTCCACCTTCCGGGTTCATGCCATTCTTCTGCCTCAACCTCCCAAGCAGCTGGGACTACAGGTGCCTGCCACCACGCCCAGCTAATGTTTTGTATTTTTAGTAGAGACCGGGTTTCACCATGTTAGCCAAGATAGTCTCAATCTCCTGACCTCATGATCTGCCTGCCTTGGCCTCCCAAAGTGCTGGGATGACAGGGGAATTCTTACCTGCTCATCTGAAGTGTTCAGGTGAATGTCAATAGTACACTGAAATTCTCATATTCTGCTGTAGGCATTGTGACATAAGTAAACTCCAATATACTTATGAGTGTTTTTGGATGTGTTGAGAGAAGCATCCAGCTCCGGTTGAAACACTGGAACATCATTCAGTGCCTTTTATCAGCTAGGACCATGCCCCCTGACTCTTGGAATATTTTCTCTTTTTGTTCTTGCCTTCTTTCATTTTGCCTTAACTTTTTTACACAGACAGAACTATATATTCCCTCACATTTTCTCCCATGAGAGTGATTTAAATGTTAAGTGTATAGCGTTGCAATAAACATGGGAGTGCAGTTAGAACTGAAGGACCTTATGTTACATGAAATAAGCCACGCACAGAAAGACAAACTTTGGATGATCTCAGTCATTTGTAGAAGCTAAAAATTAAAGCAATTGAACTCACGAAGATAGAGTAGAATGATGGTTACTAGAGGCTGGTAAAGGTAGTAGTGGGTGGAGGAAGTGGGATGGTTAATGGGTACAAAAATATAATTAGATAGAATGAAGAAGATCTAGTATTTGATAGCGCAACAGGGTGACTACAGCCAACAATAATTTATTTTATACTTAAAAATAACTAAAAGACCATAACTGAAATGTTTATAACACAAAGACATGATGAATGCTTGAGATGATTAATGCCACATTTACCCTGATGCGATCATTACACATTATATGCCTGTATCAAAATATTCTATGTATTCCATAAATATACGCACCTACTATGTACCCACAAAAATTAAAAAAATTCAATGCAAAGTGTCCCATGCCTGAACAAAACTAAGGCTCTCACATAGTAAATGAAAGAATGGAGGTCTTTGAAGTTTCATTTTTTTGCCAAAGGACCCATATTTAATTACTGGCTGTACTGGTTATCTATTGCTCTATAACAAAAGCTTAGACACTAAAAGTAACAAATATTTATTATCTCACAAAATTTTTTGAGGGTCAGGCCTCCAGGAACATCTTAGTTCTGCTTCTCGGTCTCCCACAAAGTTGTAGTTCATACATTGGTCAGGGCTGCAGCCATCTGAAGGGTTGACTGGGCTGGAGAATCTGATTCCAAGATCGCTAAGTGGCTGTTGGCCAGTGGCCTCCAAGCCTCACCATGTGGCCAGCTGGATTTCCTCAAAGCAAATGATCTGAGACAGAGAAAGAGAAAGAAAGAGGAAGAGGAGGAAGGGAATGAGGAGAGGAAGAAAGAGAAAACCTGAAATGTCCCTTGTAACCTAATTTTAGAAGAGGTATACAATTAGATCTGATGTATTCTATGGGAAACACAGATCAATTTTGATCAATGGAAGTAACCGTCTTTCTACTCTGTCTTCATGAGTTCAATTGCTTCATGAGTTCAAATCCTTCACAAGAGGATGTGAATACCTGGGGGTGAAGATCATTGGGGGTCTTCTTGGAAGCTGACTACTGTAGTGGCCTAGCAAGAATTACACACCAGGTGTTCTAACTTAAGTCCATGCTCTTTTCACTACACTTTACACCATTTATCATCCCCTTCTTTTATTGAATGTTTCATAATTTTCTTATTCTATATCTCAGATGATATCTATACAAATTCCAATTATCTTTATGTGATTAAAACTTAAAAACTATAATAATAAAAATATTTTATAATTATAGCCCAATCCTTAGCATAATTGCCAATAAACTTGATAACAAAGTTATCAAAACATAACTTTCTTATTGAAACCAAAAATGATAACAGGTGGATTGTACATAGTCTAGATATAGTTAAAGAGAGAATACGGATCTAAGAATTTAGACTGAAAAAAAATACCTGAATGCCACACACAGAAATAAGATATGAAAAATTTCAAAGATTAGAGAAATATGATAGATCCAAAAGCCTCAATATTTAAGAAGAATTCCAAAAATGAAAATATTGAGAATATAAAATAGAGTCAATATTTGGCTGAGAATTTTCCAGAATTAGAGCAAGATATGACTACTCAAACCGGGGAAAAGAATATATTTCTTAATTTAACTGTTGAAATAATCACTTTAATCAAGGATTATTTCAGGTAAATAAAATAAGCACAGAAAAGATAAAAATAAACTGGTTAAATCTGCCCAGCGACAAGTGGTGGAATCGTCATTCTGATTCCCAAGCCCCTTCCCCACGAGCACCTACCTCTTGGTCATTTACGTTAACACGTGCCCACAGTGGTGCCTGTACCTAATTCAAAACCCTGCCCCTTCCTGAATACCTGCTTTCTGAGATCACCTGGGCAGATTAAATAAACTCCAGAGACACAGCATTTGGAAGGACGAATGAGACTGAACATCCATCCTAAGCAAATAAAATGCCAACAGCATAAACCAATCCATTTTTGCAGAATAGTAAGTAAGTAAGTTTGGTTAGAAAAAGAGTCAATTTCAGGAGAATCTTGAACTAAGACTAGGATATTTGAATTCAACTTTGTACATTGAACATGAATTCTTTCCCTACCGGGCCATAAGTTTCTTGAGCTAAAGGTGTGTTTTATTCACCCATAAGGTTGCATGCACAGGATAGACTCTTCTAGATGTGTGATAAGTTCTAGAACTAAACCCTGAAGAACGCTCACATTTAGGATATGGAAACAGAAAAAGAAGGCAATTAGGAAGACACAGGAGAGTTCAGGGAGATAAGAGAGTAACAGTGTTAAGGATGGTAAAGTAGTGCCTAGAAGAGAAGAGATAACATCAATGTCCAATGTCCCCGAGAGGCTAAAAAAAAATTAAAGATATATAAAAGGTAATGGGTGTGGTAATTGAGAAATGAGTAGTAAATTTTTCAGAATATACTTTCAGGAGAATATAAGGAGGAAAATCAGGTACAAGATGTAATTTTTGACCTCTGAAAATTTGGAAGACAAGATATAATCAAATATAATAAGCAATAATAATTATGAGTCACTGTTTTTGGAATTTCAGCAGTATGTCTTTGGTGTATGATTGTGTAAAATCATCTCTATTAACTCACAAAAAAAAATCTAATTCTGAGAATATTCTGAGAGAGTCAAAGATACTTAGCACTAGAAAGACAGAATGTTGTAATTAAACTCATATTGTTTGTTATAATTAACTAAAACAATACCCTTAATCATTATATAATCTGTCTTAGACTTGAAGACTCAGAATCTATCCCTTGTATAAGTAGAAACAACATTCATGTGGTCATTTTAGAAATAGCATTTTTCTGTCTTCAAACTTAAAGAATAAGTTTAATGAGGATAATGTTACTGCTTATTAAGTTTAAATTTTAGGGCAAAATTCCCTTAGAAATGTTATTTTTTTTCAGCCAGGTGCTGGTGGCTCACGCCTGTAATCCCAGCATTTTGGGAGGCTGGGGCAGGCAGATCATGAGGTGAAGAGATCGAGACCATCCTGGCCAACATTGTGAAACCCCGTCTCTACTAAAAACACAAAAATTAGCTGGGCGTGGTGGCATGCGCCTGTAGTCCCAGCTACTCAGGAGGCTGAGGCAGGAGAGTTGCTTGAACCCGGGAGGCGGAGTTTGCTGTGAGCCAAGATCACTGCACTCCAGCCTGGGCGACAGTGTGAAACTCTGTCTCAAAAAAAAAAAAAAAAAAAAAGAGAGAAAAAGGAATGTTATTTTTTTCTCTAAGACAGAAAGGCATTGACTTCTTTTTATATTTCTTTCTTCAAATGGCAATCTTTGCTTATGATATTATCATTCTTGTTTATTCATTACAAAAATATTATATATATTTAATTATAAGATACATATAGTGTATGTATCTATCCACATTCACAGCCCAGACAAAGAAGGAGGGACTCACCTCCTGAGGCCTGAGTAGGGCATTTTTAAGTAGTTGCTAACTTTTTCAACCCAAGTCAAGAACAAGAGGGCAAGAAATGTGTATAATTGTCAATACTATTGAGGATTAATCTAGTTATCTTTGTTGCAAGGCAAATGAGTTTCATTAGTGCAATCTCTTTATTAGTAAGAAGTGTTTATGTTCCCAAATGCTTTCTTCTCTGAAAATCAAAGTTCTCAAGAGAGGAGCAGCCAACAGCTATGCTCCAGTTCAAGAGAACTACAGAAAATGAATCACAACTAGAGTTTACTTTTATAGAGAAAAATAACTGTAATCTAATGTTTGCAAATGCATATGCATTTGAACAATCTCTACTCATTTCCTTGTTAAATACAAAAAGAGCTTCTGAACCCTCCTGGTCCACCCAGTCAGCTGTTCCTCCCCATTTTTCTATTTCTAACAGGTCTTAAGAACGTTTTCTATCTCATTTTTACTTCTTAATCTTCAAGACATTTAAAAATGGCCTCTGACCTCAAAACTTTAGCATTTACCTATATTCATGTATTTTTCATAGTAAATGTATGGATGTCATGTGGAAAATTCAAAGATAAAACACAGAAGACCATGTAGTGAGTGGTAGTTACTGCCGTTTAGGGTAGCTGCTCCTATACAGCAGGACCTAGGATTTGAGAGGCTGGGTTGGTGACAAAGAAGCAGATGCCCAGGAAAACTTGCTGGTATAAACCCCTATGACATTTTTCATTACCTTGACAATTTTTTCTCCTCTAGTTCTCAGATAATGGTCCAATCTTATCTTACGCTTGGTGGAGTTACCCCAGTGCTGACAGAGAATACTTGAACTAAAATGCAGCCCCCAAAGTATGACAGGTCTGTCTTTGCTGATATTTAATGCACAGGTAGTTCTCCTGAAAGACAAAACTTTGCTTTATTACTTATTTTTATATCAGGAGGCAGATTGAAAGCAAACAAGGGAGGAAAAGAATGTGGATAGGGTCGAAGGCTGAATTCTCTGAAGAAAGATGTGGGCACACAGCTGAACATCAGACCGGGGTAGAAAATAACAGTAAAGATAAGCTTGATTTCAATACATAGAACATTCCTTTATCCTTCCTAATTTAAATTATAAATCTGCTTCATCTGTTGACGATCTGTGATTCCCAGCAACTTATTCTTATACATTGTGATATATATTTTTGCACATATGAGACAGGAATAATAAGATTAACTCTGGCCCTCTAGTGATATTGGAAAGATAAATCAGATAATATTTCAAAAAGTATAAAAAGCTTCTTTAGAAGAAAATTATTATATCAATCCAAGCTACAAATGTAATTGCAAGACAATATTATTTTTATTAATTGACCTAGGAACAGATTTGTTACCGGAAAGGGGTCCTGATCCAGACCCCAAAAGGGGGTTCTTGATTCTGGCACAAGAAAGAATTTGGGGCAAGTGTATAGAGTAAAGTGAAAGCAAGTTTATTAAGAAAGTAAAGAAAGAAACAAAAGAATGGCTACTCCATAGGCAGAGCAGTCGTGAGGGCTGCTGGTTGGCTATTTTTATGGCTACTTCTTGATTACATACTAAACAGTTGGTGGATTATTCATGAGTTTTCCAGGAAACAGGTGGGAAATTCCCAGAACTGAAGGTTCCTCCCTCTTTTAGACCATATAGGGTAACTTCTGGGCATTGCAGTAACATTTGTAAACTGTCATGGTGCTGATGGGAGCGTCTCTTAGCATGCTAATACATTACAATTAGCATATAATGAGCAGTGAGGATGACCGGATGTAGCTTTCATTGCCATCTTGGTTTTGGTGGGTTTTGGCTGGTTTCGTTACAGCATCCTGATTTATCAGCAAGGTCTTTATGACCTGTAACTTGTGACCTCCTATCTCATCCTGTGACTAAGAATGCCTAACCTCCTGGAAATGCACCCTAGCAGGTCTCATCCTTATTTTACCCAGCCCCTGTTCAAGATGGCGTCACTTTGGTTCACATGCCTCTGATAGTATCTAAGTCTTGTGAAAGGATTTGGCATTGTTGATGTGGGGCTAGTGAAAACCAAGGGAGGAAAGAGCACTTGTCTTATAGTGTTTTATTCATAAACTCACCTTATGTATATGTGTAGATGTAGACACAGCTATAGATACATAGAGAAATAGAGCAACTCTTAGGTATGGCACTATGATAGTTATTAAAGGGTATTTTAAAAATTGTTGCTTACCAGAGTTTAAAATAGTGTTAGCAAAACAAGATAATTATACAGTCTTCTGGATGTTTATTCACACTTTTTGGGTAGTGTGAATATAGAGAACAAGTGTATCATGGTTTAAAACATCAGAATTTGATTTTTTCTCTAAAAATTATATACTAGCAAATACTATCGTTCTTAATTCAACAGATTAAATTTTCATAAACACTGACTATGCTTGAAAATAGGACTTTTCGGCCAGGTGCGGTGATTCATGCCTGTAATCCCAGCACTTGGGGAGGCTGAGGCGGGCGAATCACCTGAGGTCAGAAGTTTGAGACCAGCCTGCCCAACATGGCAAGACTCCGTCTCTACTAAAAAATTTTTTTAAAAATTAGCTTGGCGAGGTGGCAGGTGCCTGTATCACCGCTGCACTCAAACCTGGATGACAAGAGTGAAATTCCGTCTCAAAAAAAAGAAAAAAGAAAAAGAAAATAGGACTTTTCCAAAAATACAAAAGTGGGTTTAAAGAAGTCTGTGCAGCAGCTTTCAGATTGGTTAAACAAATGGATCCATGCAAACAGAAGCAATTAGTATTATAGAGTTTTCATTTTGTAAATTTGCCAGACTAAATATTTTATTAAATTTGTGTCTGCTTTAAAAATTCTTGCTGCTAAAACAGTTTTGTAAATGTAAACCATATTGAGAGGGGGTAGTTCCCTTGACCCCCTTCATGGGCAGGAACTGGAGTGGCTAACTTCACTCAGCCCAGCGCTGGCCACTGTCCTCGTGAGAGGGAGCATGTAAGTGAGTGCGGGAACCAGAGGGAACGAACACTGAAACCGGCCAGTCACTCCTTTCTGGCAGCAGCAGGCTCTATGCAGGCTCCACAGCAGTGTCCAAGCTCCTGCCCTCTTGGCACTCAGGTTCTTGTCTGGCCTCCAGGAAGAATCAGGTCACACAAACAGATTGAAGGGTAGTGTATGCAGAGGATTTTATTGGGTGATAAAAGTGGCTCTCAGAGGGATGGGGAATTGGAAAGGGGATAGGGTGGGAATAAGGTGATCTATCCCTGAAGACATACTGTCTGAAGTTAGCTGCATCTATCTGTAGTCTCTGATGCTAAGTTGCTGCTTCTCTGCTTAGTGCTTAGCAGCTTATATCCCTCTGCTAGCTGAAGTCTTTTAGGTAGTGTGAATAGGCACAAGATAGAGGCATGGCAGGTCAAAAGGCAACATATGGGTGGAAAAATGGGGTCAGCTGTTTTCACTTAGAACCAGGTTCCATGCTTAAGGGCGGAGGTTTAGCCAGGAGCCCAGCTGTTCTGTATCAATATTATTGTCTAATTTCATCACGCCACTTTAAAATGATACAAAAAAATCTCATGACATAAAATTTTATATATATAACTGGGCACAGTGGAATGCATCTGTACTCCCAGCTACTCAAGAGGCTGAGGCAGGAGGGTCTTGAGCCCAGGAGTTTGAAGCTGTAGTGTGCTATGATCATACCTGTGAATAGCCACTGTACTCCAGCCTGGGCAACATAGGAGACCCCAACACTAAAACAAACATATAACAATAAGAAAAAACCCACTTCATATATATGTAATACACACACACACATGAATTTCATGTCAAGGGTGAGGAACAGTAATTGTAAGGAGAATGGACTTGGATGACTGTTGCTGAAAGTAACCTGTGGGAAAAGACAATGAAAGTCTGAGGCTCAAGGTGTAAGTCCAGGGGTTTTGTTAGCAACATTTGAGAACAGAAAAGGATCAGGCCCAGGACTTAATCACAAGAGCAGCAGAAGTGGAGAAAATGTTGGATTCTCAGCTCGGAAGCTCTTCTAGACGAAAGTCAGAACACTGAGTGATTAGGAATGGCAGCATGAAATAAGAGCTGGAGCATGAGTTAATGCACCTGAAAATGTGAATTCTCCGATTTCTCTGAGCCTCTAGGCCTGCAGAATTAGCCAACTGCTTTGGATTTAAGGAGAATGCCACCCCTCCTACCCCCATTTCTTGAAGAAAATGACTGTCTTGCCAGTAAATATATGACCCTTAAGGGCAAACACATATTAAAAATAAGAGGCTTAATTCTGGCTTTTACAATAAGGGAAAAGAGGCCGGGCACGGTGGCTCACGCCTGTAATCCCAGCACTTTGGGAGGCCGAGGCGGGCGGATCACAAGGTCAGGAGATCGAGACCATCCTGGCTAACACAGTGAAACCCCGTCTCTACTAAAAATACAAAAAATTAGCCGGGCGAGGTGGCGGGTGCCTGTAGTCCCAGCTACTCCGGAGGCTGAGGCAGGAGAATGGCGTGGACCCCAGGGGGCGGAGCCTGTAGTGAGCCGAGATCGCCCCAGCGAGACTCCGTCTCAAAAAAAATAAATAAATAAAATAAAATAAGGGAAAAGACTCCCCCACTCCCTTTTTTTAGAGCTTTGACTTTAGAACATGTGCTAAGTTCTCTCTTTGAAATACATGCAAATATTTTAAAAAGCTAAATAAGCCTCTTGCCCACTTTATAACCCAGGAATGTCTTTTTTAAGAACCTGGGAATCATCACTTTGAAATGTGACCATGAGGGAAGACAGCAGCCCTAGCTCCCAGTTTCTAAAGAAGGTAGGAGACCTAACTTCATGGCACCTTGCTCCAAGTTGCAAAACTGTAATACCTCTAGTCAGAAAGATGTGAGACGTTTATGTTTCCTTTGGACAAAGTCAATTAGCAAACACAGATGGCCACCCTAATTACCAGATAAGCTTAGGATGAACTACATGTGACAAATGGTAGTGCCAAGTCCTTTTACTTGAGGGCTAGTTATTATTTATCTTGAAAACTTGTGCAAAATGAGTTGTGTTTGCCTGCTATATCAAAGGGTGAGATTTCTTTCTGGTTTTGCAATCTCTTAGCAGATTTCCTGTAATGCCCATCGCATTGTGGTTTAATGATTATCCAATAATGAAAATGTTTTCTTTATTTTCTATTTTTGTGGACAGGTTTTCTAGGTTCAAAGGAAACTGTGTTTTAATTATATTTCCCCAACAACCCCATCTCCAGGTCAACCCTTCTCTTCTGGCCACCAGATCAATAACGGACAAGAGAACGGCTGGGTGTCCTGAGGAGTAGGTGGGGCCACAGGCCAAAGGACTGTCAGGACAAGGCTAACATGAACCCCAGGAACAGTGTGCAGTTGGAATGAATCCGACGGTGGTGGATCAATAGAAGAAGAACATAGAGATGGATATGAGAATTCTCAATCTGCTAACACTCCCAGAAGATAGGATTTAATCCCCTAGTAGGGGTCCCAGGAAGCCATTCTAATATTACCGCTGGATAACTTTGAAGCTTAGAAAAAGTGATGCTTCATATTAACTGTAGTTAAAATAGAACCATAGTGGCATACTCTACAGGATGACTTCAAATGATTTATGAAAGAGGGTTTGCTAAATTGGTTCTGTATCTGAGATCCAATACCCCTGCCTACTCTGTTTCTCAGGAGGACCTGCCTGAAACTCTACATATCAAAGCAATAAGGAATGCTGATCTCAGTTTATCAGAACAATAAGGAATGTGTATCTTACCAGTATCATTATCGAGTAATAGCTATCTTCTGTAGACCAGGGATGATGGTAGGAGAGGCTCTTACAGAAATGTGCTTGCTGATAGCAATGGGAATAATAGAAACCTCAAATAAGAAAGGAAAGGCAGAGGACCTTCATGGGGGCGGTTATCATAATGAGTAGCCAAAATGGTACCTGAGCACAGGAGTTATGTGAATAGTTAACAGAAGATGACTTTCCCAGGAGCAAGATGTATGGGCAGCAGGTAAGAATATTGTTCTATCTATACAATCAAACTCATTCAAGAATGGATGATTAGGAGCTGACAGCAGTCATCCCCAAGAAAGATCACAAACTTTTGACTAGTTTCAGGACGTAAGACAGTTTTCATGGAGCCCATTTCTTGGAAAGAGAAGCTGGATTGCAAGCAGGTTGGACCCTGAAACACCATGGTAAATGAATAAGGCAATAATTCCCCAAGTTCATCCCCAGAAGACCTATGGCTATTTACTCAGGCAACTATGTATTCTGAACAAGGGGAATACTCATACATTACTCATACAATACTCATACATTGATAACTAGAAACACAAAGCATCGTCACATCCCTCTCTGAAAGAGTGCAGGTTATATGAGGGCCACGTAATAGAATTCTGGCCCAGGACCAACTCACATTGGGTCCTCTGGGGGCCATGGACTCTACTAGTGGATTGAAAATAATTAGTGGTTGGCAGAACCTTCAGGGTCCTTGGTTTGGTGGGGTAAGAATTCTCATTGGAGGACAGACCAGTTGAAAGCCTCTGAAATCACCTTTACCCCTGCAGTCAAGATAGCAGATCAAACATTAATGTTGCATTCTAGAGTCTAGGGTAAAGATTAGAACCAGCGTTTGGACCTAAAGGTTACAGGAGTGGTGGTGCCCATTTTATCTCCATTTAATTCATTGAGGTAGATCAGAGATTGGCAAACTTTTTCTGCAAAGAGATAGATAGTAAATACTTTAGGTTTTGTGGGACATTCAGTCTCTGTCCCAAACATTCAACTCGGCCTTCATAGCACAAGCAGCCATAGACAATACCTAAATAAATTAGTGTAGCTGAGTTTCAATAAAACTTTATTTACAAAATCAGGTAGAGGGACAGATTTAGCCTAGAGACTATAGTTTACTGACTCATGATAGAGACAATATTTAAAAATAATAGCTCATATTTACTGAGAATGTATTATATTTCAGGCATGATCAAGTTTATAAAATATTTGTTAAGCTATGTCTTACTGTAGCCCTATAGCTTATTATCGTCTTCATTTAAAAAATATAGCCCTTTTGGGAGGCTGAGGCAGGCAGATCACGAGGTCAGGAGATCGAGACCATCCTGGCTAACATGGTGAAACCCCATCTCTATTAAAAAATACAAAAAATTAGCTGGGCATGGTGGTGGGCGCCTGTAGTTCCAGCTACTCAGGAGGCTGAGGCAGGAGAATGGCGTGAACCGGTGAGACAAAGCTTGCAGTGAGCCAAGATCGAGCCACTGCACTCTAGCCTGGGTGACAGAGCAAGACTCTGTCTCAAAAAAAAAAAAAAAAAGCCCTTTTTGTTATGCATAAAATGGTAAAAAATATTTTGATCTTCAATAAGGAAAGAAAGCAAACCAATAGAAAAATGGGCAAATGATATTCCTGGGTGATTCACAGAAGACAAAATTCCAGTAGTGCTTAAACATGTAAAAATACACCCAATGAGATATTGCTTCATCCCTGTGAGTATCACAAGAATGATAGATTATATTCCTAGTTAAAATATACACTTTTTATCCCTGAAAGAGGAGCCTACTTCTCTACCGCATTGATATTGGGCTTGGTATGTGACTTTAAATTGTATGTGACTTAAAAATGATATCAAGGAGTATTTCTGCTGATATCAAGCTTGGTTATATGGCTTTTGGGCCCTATCCTGTGGGAGAATTGTGTATGATCAAACTGTTGAATCCATGTGACTTTCTTTGGCTAACAAAATGTAGACAAAACTTATCTGTGTCACTTCTAAGCAGACGCTTTAAGAGCCAGCTTACAGCTATGAAGTCCTTTTCCATCTGACACAAGACTGACAATGTCCTACACAGAGGAGGTTCCATCAGCCTAGGGTGGAATAAACACAGTGTAGAGTAAAGCAGCAGCTTATAGACAATGGGCTTGCAACACGAAGCCTGTGGGAATAAAAGGTTGCTTATGCATTTGCAAGAGCTGTATAAATTGATTGTCGACACGTGGACAGGATTTGAACCTTGTCAGGCTCCTTGTTAGAGACATCACCTTGGCCAAGTTGCTAAGCCTCTCTTTGGCCTTCCTTTCCTAATCCAATGTTGATAATGATCGTGTTTTTAGAAACAAGTTTGTTTTGAAGATTTAATGAATGAGTACCTGTAGAATACACAGAATCGTGCTTAGTGCTTGGCAGAGAGTCAATGCTATCTTCTCCATGATTCATTGTACTTTGGGAAATCAGCGCTAGCTTTGCTGTAAAGCTGATTTGGGCTTATAGTGTTGGCAGCAACTGATAAAACTGTGTTGCCTTTCTTTATTCGTGAACGTTCCCCTGCTGTTATTTGCATCAGGATATTCGTTTTGAATATGAGATCCCAGAGGAGGAAAGAATCACTTGGCAAGCCCAAAGAAAGTTCCATTAGCATTTTCATCAAGTTTGGCATATGGCACCTCAGACAGCACAGGAAGGGGAGACGTTAAGGGCCAGGACACTGGAAAGAGATTCTCTACTAAGTAGAATGTCTATTCAAAAGAAAAAGTAAAAGAAGAACTATGATTGTCCACAGGAAAGAATAAAAGAAATCTGAAAGTCACACTAATTTTGTCTAATCTTTGAATCCTCATGTAGAAAGTATTCATTCCTTGTGATACCCAGTGAAGTTTGCTATTGTAGTCACTGTGATATTTACATATGAAAAGCGTCTAGTTAATTATATTCTGACGGTTCCACCTGTGCAAAAAAGATAATTAAAACAAAGAAGGGTCAGGAAGAACACAACATTCAGAAGCCATCTGAAGGAGCTCAGTCTCCACAGAAAGAATGGGGAATGATGAAATTGAAAGGAGCTCAGTCTCTACAGGAAGAATGGGGAATGATGAAATTGAAAGGAGCTCGGTCTCTACAGAAAGAATGGGGAATGATGAAATTGAAAGGAGCTCGGTCTCTACAGAAAGAATGGGGAATGATAAAATTCAAGTGTCTTGTTATTTATAATATCACAGAGAATTAGGACTTAAAGTGACTTTAGCATTCAGTTTAGTTCAACAGCATTTTTGACACTGCTAATGTGTGCCAGGCTCAGCTGGTTACTGCTTAAAGGAGAATGATGGTGAATGTGGCTGCCTTGGGGAACCACAACCTTCCCAGAGTAGTCAGGACACATAAACATAGTTTCATGAGAAAGAGACATGCCTATATATAAAAGTAAATTCAAAAAAAGATACACAAAGGAGGAAGTGATTCAGTCTATCTTTTCGAGTCAGAGAGAAAACTCTAGAAAAGAGTAAATCCCCATTATTATAAGTTTAAGAGAAGTGAATTATCTAAGGTTAGGTAGTTGGTTCATGTCAGCAGTGGAATTTGAACTACAGACTAACTCTTTGTTTTATAGAAATTTGAAGGGTTTTTTTAAATCTTTTTAAATAGTTTTGTTCATTCTAGTGCCATATCATTCAAAATGTAAATGAGAAATATTCTCATTTTAAAAAAGACCATTAGATCTGAATTTTCATTAGAATAGGGAATTACTCTGTCAATGTAAGGATTAGAATGTTGCTATCAAATTCAAACCTGGGAAATTTAGACTATATTAGCAGGATTAAATTTCCAACACAGAAAATGTGTAGTGCAGAATATTCAGTATCTCACACATATTCAAATATCCTCATCTGTCAGAAAAATGCCAGTATTCAAAAACATTATCTCCTCAAAAGAACACACACACAAAATTAACATGTGAATTCCTTTAAGCACATAGAGCATATTTAAACTATTTTTTAATGTACATAATTATTTGATAATGCTCACTACTCTGGCAGTGCTTGGGACTTGGCCATCTTGTCCATTGCTGTATTCCTAACTTCTAACAACAACAACAACAACAACAACAACAAAAATCTGGTGTAATAGAGTTCTCCAGAGAAAAAGAAACAATAGGATGAATATTGTATTAGTCTGTTCTCACACTGCTAATAAAGACTTACCTGAGACTGGGTAATTTATAAGGAAAAGGACGTTTAACGGACTCACAGTTCCACATGGCTGGAGAGGCCTCACCATCATGGTGGAAGATGAAGGAAGAACAAAGTCATGTCTTATATGGTGGCAGACAAGAGAGTTTCTGCAGGGGAACTCCCGTTTATAAAACCTGAGACTATTCGCTATTACAAGGACAGTACGGTGGAAACTGCCCCCACGATTCCACTATCTCCACCTGGCCCTGCCCTTGACACATGGGGATTATTGCAATTCAAAGTAAGATTAGGTGGGGACACAGGCAAACCACATCAAATATATCATGTGGAAAGAGTTTTATTACAAGGGATTGGCTCACACAATTATGAAGGCTGAGAAGTCCTATTTATCTAAGGCTGACCAATGACAGCAATGATGTGCAGGACAGCCAATAACATAGTTTTAATCTGAGTCTGAAGGCTTAAGAACCAGGGGAGCTAATGTTACTGTTCCAGTCCAAAAACAAACAGGTTCAAAACTCAAGAAGAACTAAAGCTCTGTTCAAGTTCAAAAGCAGGAAACAAAAACAAAAACAATAACAAAATGATGTGTCAGTTCAAGGCATTCAAGTGGGAGAAATCCCCTCTTACTCTCAGGAATCAGCCTTTTGTTTTTATTTAGGCCTTCAACTGATGAGATGAAATGCACCCACACTGGGGAGGGCAATCTGGGTTACTCAGTCTGCCCATTCGAATGCTAATCTCTTTCAGAAACACCTTCACAGACACGCTGAGGGTAATGCTTCACCAAATGTTGAAGCACCCTAGAGCCCAGTCAAGTTGACACACAAGTTAATCATCACGTATGGTAAATAATAAGACCCAATCTATAATGTGTCTATGAATGAAGAAAGCTATGAAAAGTGGCAAGTCAAGAAAATGTGTAAAATCCAGACTTGAATTTAGGTGCTAAATTAGAAAATTGTAATTTCTCCGTAATGGAAGAAAAAGGATCTCTAATCAAAGGAAACTAATGAAAAATACTAATTGAACCTTGATAGCCTGTGCTTTTTGACTCTTCCTACTGATGATGAAGGGACTTGGGAGTTTGACTTTTCCTCTCTGGGCACATCAGTTACACAGCCTTTCCATTTGGTTTGCTTCTATTCCAGGCAGCATGAGGTATCAAACTTGCACTGAAGAACTGAACACAACCAGAACATAATTTACCAGTCTCTTCACATACAACTGGCTGCCTTCCTCAATAACATGTCAGGGAACATTGTAATTAAAACTGCTTTCAATTTATTTCCACTTGAGAGCCTTGCCTCCCTTGGGCTTCTACAATAACCTAGGAATGCCTGAGACTCCCACACACAGTGAGAAACCCAGCTTATTTGCAAAACTTTTAGGTTGTCTTCTAACATCGTGACCCTGTTTCCTGTGTTTTTTTTTTTTTCCTTTTTTTACTTTTTTTTTTTTTTTTGAGACGGAGTCTCGCTTTGTCACCCAGGCTGGAGTGCAATGGCGCGATCTCGGTTCACTGCAACCTCCGCCTCCCTGGTTCAAGCAATTCTCCTGCCTCAGCCTCCCCAGTAGCTGGGACTACAGGCACGCACCACCATGCCCAGCTAATTTTTGTATTTTTAGTAGAGACAGGGTTTCACTGTGTTGGCCAGGCTGGTTTTGAACTCCTGATCTCCTGATCCACCTACCTCAGCCTCCCAAGGTGCTGGGATTACAGGTATGAGCCACCGTGTCTGGCAGTGATCCTGTTTTAACTAAAAGCTCTGTTTACTCCTTCCTGTTCCTGGTTACTGCTTCTTCTTTTTCCAATATTATGTGACTAATTCCTATCTCTGTGTCACATTTTCTACTCATACTCTTGAACCTATTTCATTTTAACTGAAAGATCAAAAGATGCAATTTTCTATGTAACTTTTTGGGTTGTTGTAAATGATAAATGAAATAATGACTTGTAAGGATGTATTATCTCCCAGTTATGCTGTTAGCAGTATTTTCGAATATATATATATGTAGCTTTTAAAATAAAAATAACACGCAGGGCGTGGTGGGTCACGCCTGTAATCCCAACAATTTGAGAGGCCAAGACAGGCGGATCACCTAAGGTCAGGAGTTCGCTATCAGTCTGACCTGCATGGTGAAACCCTGTCTCTACTAAAAATACAAAAATTAGCTGGGCATGGTGGCGGGCGCCTGTAGTCCAAGATACTCGGGAGGCTGAGGCAGGAGAATCACTTAAACCGGGAGGAGTTTATAATTAAATTGGCCACC
Organism: Symphalangus syndactylus; assembly: GCF_028878055.3. Lineage (NCBI taxonomy): Eukaryota > Metazoa > Chordata > Mammalia > Primates > Hylobatidae > Symphalangus > Symphalangus syndactylus. The sequence continues at coordinate 18,211,716 of NC_072423.2, read as the reverse complement.
TTTGGCCTGGTGCAGTGGTTCACACCTGTAATCCCAGCACTCTGGGAGACCAAGGCAGGTGGATCACCTGAACTCAGGAGTTCAAGACCAGCGTGGCCAATATGGTGAAACCCTGTCTCTTCTAAAAATACAAACATTAGCCAGGATGGTGGCATTCACCTATAATCCCAGCTACCCAGGTGGCTAAGGCAGGACAATCGTGAACCCAGGAGGCGGAGGTTGCAGTGAGCCAAGATCGCACCACTGCACTCCAGCCTGGGTGACAGGGTGAGACTCCATCTCAAAAAAAAAAAAAAAAAAAAAAAAAATTGGCACCTTTATGAGTGACTGGTTTCTCACCTCCTTGAGACTTTCTACAAAGCTATAAAGATGTGTTTCTGTTTGTGGGGAGAAGAGAGGAGGAAATGTTCATTCATTGACTCCTGCACCCCAGTTGTTAACGTTTTAAGCCCATGGAGCATTAACTGCCCTATTCTTTGAGGTCGGGGTGCCTGGGTATGGAGCATGCTCCACTGCCATCTCATACCCTGATCTAAGCAGTGAAGCGCTGAGCTGGGAGAAAGAGATAAGCAACTATTCCTTCCCTAAGAGAATAGTGCTGTCGTGAAATAATCTCATTGCTTCATCACACCTCTGATGCCCTATAAGAGTTTTCCCATGTCATTCTACATGGCACTTTCTCATTTCACTGCCTTTGCAGAATGCTAAAGGGCAGTGTTGCACAATGATTAAGAGCACACACTCAGGAGTTAGAGTGCCAGAGTTCGAATCTCAGCCTCGACTTTCTAACATTATATGCCAGCAGTGTCATTGCTCCTTAGTTCCCAACCTTAAATAATAAGAGATAATGAAAGTACCCTACCCTAAAGCCTTTTTATGAGGCTTAAAGAAGTAAAATGCATAGAAGAGTGCCTATCACATAGTCAGCTTTATATATCTGCAATTATTTTGTTTTAAATTTTTGCTTCCTCAGATATTCAAAATTTACCATAAACACAATCTAAATTGAGATGTTTTCTTCTTCCAAACATGAGCTACAAAATGCTGACTGTTGTTTTAATTATTTATCCTGATCAAGTGTCTTTCTGTTTACTTGACCCTGTAGTATCCTTGAATATGAATATTTCATTTTGTATTCCCTCTGCTGCAAACAACATTTCACTTGAAATATGATAATGGAGGAAACTTTAAAGATCGTTACTTAGAAAAATACATGCTTTCTCCCTCCTGTCTCTGTCTCTCTCCATCTCGGTGTTTTTGTGTGTGTCGCTTTTTCTCTCCGTACTCTCACTCTCTTTCTGTCTCTCACACACACACAGATACACACACACCCTTTGATCTTAAAGGAACAGGTTCAAATTCAAGTTGTCATGTGGAAAGTAGAGAGAAGGAACTTTGAATAAAACATGAGACTGAAATTTCTAACTAGACTGGACTAATATTTAATAAACCAAAGTGACTGGAATGTTTTTAAATCCACCCTAAGATTATGTGAAGTAATGGGGAAAAGATGCATCTCTGGAACATAAATGAATTATTTAAAAAAATAAAATCATCATATGGCTGTTTATACTCCCAATGAACTGAGACACCTCAACAAACTTATAACTCATAAATACTTGCAACCTAAGTTTTAAGTTTTAATTACCATATTATCTGCATCTATAATATACGGTTGAATATAATAGGGAACTGAATATTATGATCTACTCTTTTCCCAATGAGAACCTTTCTTGATCAATTTGAATGGATTAAATTCTAGGGATGTGGTTGAAATATAATTCCACTTTATAGTGGTTACTGCATAATAGTAGCAATATGTACCTGCAAGGTAAAATAATACATCAGTCCCCAACTTACAATGGTTCAACTTATAATTTTCCAATTTTACTATGGTACAGAAGTAATATGCATTTGGTACGCTCTTCAACTTACAATGTGGTTTGAGACAATCTACTTGTCGGTCTCTGGGGGAAAAGACTAAGTGAGAGGAGTGGATGCACAGTTTGTAATATACCATGGAAGAGTTAGAAACAAAGGATTAGATGAACCCAGCAATTTGGCCAGATCTTAAAATGATATTAATACAATCCTAATTGAAAACAGTAAGAAACATAATGAGGTCTTTATCACAATCTTATATTTTCATTACAAATACATGCACACCCATCCACATTTTTTTATGAGGAAAACTTTAAAACACACCTAAAGACTAAAAGAAATGTGAACAAATGAAAATATATATCTTGTACTTAGATGGGAAAGCTCAAATTACAAAGAAATATTGAATTCAGTTGGTGTACGATGAATAATGTTGTGGTGGTAATTCTGAAATTATATTTTTATATTGTATTGTTGAACAAATACAAAAATATATTGCTTTCCCTGAGCCCAGGAATTCATGACTGCAGTGAGAAATTATCATGCCACTGTACTCCAGCCTGGGTGACAGGTTGAGATCTCAACTGCAACCATATATATGTGTGTGTATACACACACACACACACATATATATGCACATATACATATGTATGTATTTGTATATATATATAGCTGTTGTTGGGAATGAGAGTTTTGTTGAGGAAGAAAGGAGATACAAATACAGAAGGAAAGAACTAGTACTGAATTTTATTTACAGATATTAGTATCAACTCATATTTTCTAGAATGTGTGTATATCTCAGTTCTGGTCACAGAAACACCCCAGGGGCAATAAAGTCCCAGTGACCACAAACAAACCCAGCAGACAGATCTAAGCACTTGTGTCCATTCCTCACCCAAAATAACCAGCGATCCTTGGCTAAATGACTGATTTCAGGTCTGAGAAAGAGAGTACAAGTGAATACATGAAAGAACAATTTGTTGAACCAGAAATCTAGAAAGTGCCTAAAAAGGTAAGAAGGTCATGCCAAAAGAACATAAGACTCAGCCTGAGGGGATTCCACATGCCAAATTTAGATTACTTTGAACATCAGAAAAGAAAAATGATAGCGAGGGATTGTGATACATTTGATTAAAAAGAAATCAATGGATCAAAAGATGAGGGAGTAGTAAAAGGGTAAGCTCTTTTTACAGATTAAGGTAAGCAGTAAAGTATTTGTAGCTTTATAAATTTTACAAATAAAACAAATTTTTAAAAATAAACACAAAAGGCCATCAAATTTTTCAAGGACACATGCAAATACAAGGACCCAGATCAAATACTTTATAATGGTTGTTTATAATGGGACAAGGGAAATATTAGTAAGGAGGGGGGATAAAAGAGAATAAATAAATGAAACAGGAAAGAAAGGACATATTTTACTGTAATTTGAAAGGACAATAACATGAATACTTCATTTTGCTATTGGAGAACAAAAACAAAAACAACTAAAGAAAAAAAACAGAATCATATTTTAAGATCAACCAATTCCCTAAAATTTTTTGTTTCTCTTTAACTCTTTCTTATTTAGCCCTTTTTTTAAAGGGCTGTAAAGAGATTAATGTATGACTATTTCATGAGTGCTTACTACCTACGAGGTGCTGTTACAGGCCATGTAATGCTACCTTGGAGTTGGGGGGAGTCATCATCCATCCATCCACCCATCCATCCATCCATTCTACCTTCCTCCATTATTCCTCTTTTTCACAACATCTCTCCCTCCCTTCCTTCCCTCTCTTCCTCTCCTCCCTTCCTCTTTCCTTCCTCCTTTTCTTTTTTCCTTCCTTTCTCCTTTCCTATCCAGTGCTTATAACATGTCAAGCATATGTTCTAGCCATTAGGGACATTACAGTAAATAAAGCAAAGTCCTTTCTTGCATTCTGTGACAGACTGAGATAAAATGGGTAATTAACAAACACAACCCCTCCCACTACCCCACCCACATTATCTATTTCTACCATATCAGTTACTGCTCAATCAGGATCCATTTAAGAGACAGAAACCATATAGTAATTTTAACAGGGAAAGTTTAATACTAAGAATTATTAGGCACAACAGGGTATTGGCTACTAACGGATAGAGAATCAGTCCAGGAGTGGGGGCTCACACCTGTAATCCCAGGACTCTAGGAGGATGAGGCGGGAGGATCGCTTGAGCCCAGGAGTTCAAGATCTGCTTGGATAACATAGGGAGACTCTGTCTCTATAAAAATAAAATAAAATAAAAAGTAGTCAGGCATGGTGGAGTACACTGGTGGGCCCAGCTACTGGGCAGGCTGAGACAGGAGGATCGATTGAACTCAGGAGGTTGTGGCCTGTAGTGAGCTATAGTCTCACCACTGAACTCCAGCTTGGGTGTCAGCATGAGTCCCTGTCTTTAAAAAATAAATAAAGAGGCTGGGCGTGATGGCTCACACTTGTAATCCCAGCACTTTGGGAGGCCAGGGTGGGTGGATTATGAGGTCAAGAAATCAAGACCATTCTGCCCAACATGGTGAAGCTTCGTCTGTACTAAAAATGCAAAAATTAGCTGGGCATTGTGGTGCATGCCTGTAGTCCCAGCTACTAGGGAGGCTGAGGCAGGAGAATAGCTTGAATCAGAGAGGTGGAGGTTGCAGTAAGCCAAGATCGTGCCACTGCACTCCAGCCTGGCGACAGAGCAAGACTCCGTCTCAAAAAAATAAATAATAAATAAACAAATAAATGAATAAGTTAAATAAAGAATAAAGAGTAAAGAACTCTAAAGAATCCAGGAATAAAGATTTGGGAGCAGCCAGTACCATGAAGGCTGGGGCAGCGGTCCTAGGGAAGGAACAAATCTAGGATCCCTGCTGGTCAGGACTGGGATCTGAACCAGGTCACCACCCATTGGATGGCAGAGAGGTTCTCACTGAAGCCCCATGAAGGTGAGACTCACTGGGAATAAAACAATGATTTTTAAAAGGCAAAATAGAGCACCGGAGATTACTTTTAGAGGGAAAATGAAGAAAAGGTGATGGTGGACTTATTAGAGAGGGCACAAAGGCTGATGGAAGAGAGATACGGAATTCTGGAGAACACTGGGCTAGAGATAGAGGTGGGATGTAAGTGATGGGTAAAGATCAATCTGTCAAATTAGAATAGAGGTAATTTCACTCATTAATGGAATATAAGAGAAATTCAAATGAAAACCTAGAGAAACACATATGTTTTTGGATGCAAGAAAAAAGAACAGCAAGTGAAACTGACCAAGAAATAGAAAGAAAAGAGGGAAAAGAAGTTACTGAAATGAGTTTAGAAAAATAATTCATTGAGACCAAAGAGAAGCCAAGGATAAGGACACTAAGAAAGAAACTTTGGATTTAGGGATAAGCCCAGCTGGGAAATTTAAGAAAGCAATTTCTATACAGAGGTATGGGTGAAAGTTAATTGCTTAGAGAGTAAGGAAAGGCATAGGACATATGGTAAGGAATTTTGGTAAAGAAATGGAGATAAAACTATTACCCAGTCATAATTTTATTTAATCTCAATGAAATATATTGCAATAATTCTCTGAATTGTCTCACATACTCCGAAATCTTCTCATTTGAATTTGTTCTAAACACTTCATCTTAAGAATCTTTCCAAAGTGAAGATCAAATAGTAGCATTCCCTTGCTCAAAACATCAATAACTTCATTTTAATATTTAAATTGTCCAATGATTTAGACTAGACCTCAAGGTCCTCTAACACTTAAACTAAACATTACTTTGTGTTTGTTCTCTGACTGCTCTGCAATTTATTTTCTATTATAACAAAATTATAAAATTCACTAACCTGCAAGCATATGTGAACTTCCATGCCTCTATACCAGGGTGTCCAACCTTTGGCTTCCTTGGGACGCACTGGAAGAAGAATCATCTTGGGCTACATGTAAAATAACACTAATGATAGCTGATGAGCTTTTAAAAGAATCTCAAAAAAATGTCATAATGTTTTAAGAAAGTTTACGAATTTGCATTGGACCACATCCAAAGCCATCCTGGACCACATGTGGCCTGTGGGCCATGGGTTGGACAAGCTTGCTTTATATATGCATGATCTCCCTTACACTTTATTAAAAATATGACTTCCACCTCAATGTTCTGGGTCCTTACACAGACTTCCATCCCATCCCAAGCGCTTCTTTCTTTATCAAAATTTTCGTGATTGCTGTGGACTGAATTGTGCCTCCTCCATATATCTTTGAAACCCTAATCCCCAATCGATGTGACTGTATTTGGAGACAGGGTCTTTAGGATGTAATTGAGGTTTCATAAGGTCATAAGGGTGAGGCCCTATTCCAATAGAACTGCTGGACTTTTAAAAAGAAACCTCTTTCTCTCTCTGTCTCTCTGTCTCTCTCTCTCTCTCTTTCTCTTGCTTTCTCTCTCTCTCATTCCCTCTTCCTTTTCCTTGCTCAGTCAGAGGAAAGGCCATGTGAGGAGAAAGTGGCCATCTGTTATCCAGGAAAGGAGCCCTTGCCAGAAACCCAATCCTGCCAGAAAATTGATCTTGGACTTTCCAGCCCCTAGGACTGTGCAGTAAATAAATTTCTGTTGTTTAAGCCACTGGGTCTGTGGCATTTTGTGCAGCAGCTGGAGCTGAATAACACGAGGTTTTATCACTTGCTATTTTTTTAACCATCTAAAGAATTCATTTTTGCAAAACTAAACGATAATGATTATATTCTGAAGAGCATTATATCTATTTTGTAGCCAACTTATCATAGATATTTGGATAAAATTCATGGAAAGGAAGAAATATAAAATTTATTTTTATATATCCTGTAAACAACTGACCCATTACAGTATACCCTGCACATTCAACATATAATTATTATATTGAATTGAAATTGTAAAAATTCTAACAAACTCAGATCCTATTAATAGATTTACCATATGCATGTGAGTTTCTCTGTGTGTGTGTGTGTGTGTGTGTGTGTGTGTGTGTGTGTGTGTGTGTGTGAGAGGGAGACAGAGAGAGAGAAAGAATTGGCAAAGTAGTCTCCTCTTTGAAAAATTAAGAGTAAATACTCAAGCCTAACTTTCTAAAAGTCCTGTGTTTTAAACTTTTTTCACTGCATATCACAAACCCATCTGAAAATTTGCACGACTTATTGGATATTAAAAATAAACTGCAAACTACCAGGCAATGTATATGTAAGTATGTGATATAGTTTGTATACATGAATATAGTTTATATATGCAAATATACTTTGTGAATCCTCTCATGGTTTGTATATTTGTTCCTGTTCAAATTTCATGTTGAATTGTAATTCTCAGTATTGAAGGTGGGGCCTGATGGAGGTGATTGTATCATGGGGATGGACTTCTCATGAATGGTTTAGCATCATCTTCTTGGTGCTGTCCTCATGATAGTGAGTGAGTTCTCACAATATCTGGTCATTTAAAAGTATGCAGCGGCACCTCCCCCTTCACTCTCTCTCTTGCTTCTGCTTTCACCGGGTGATATGCCTACACACCCTTTGCCTTCTGCCATAATTGTAAGCTTCTTGAACCCTCCTTAGAAGCAGATACCCATATTATGCTTCCTGTACAGGCTGCAAACTGTGAGCCAATTAAACCTCTTTTCTTATAAATTGCCCAGTCTCAAGTATTTCTTTATGTTATAGCAACTCAAGGACAGCCTAACACAGTATGAAATTGGGAAGTCAATTTCTGGGCCACACTTGCAGATCCAAAAATGAAAGGGTGGAATTTGATCTCTAATATTCTCAGTGATTCTCACCTATTTGTCAATATCTTTGAGATAAACAAATACATACCAGACAATTTATGATGTTTACATTGTAGCTGTGTCTTCAAAGCTATGAGTTCATCAATACAGTATGCAAGGGCACTTAATTTACTAATGTGGTGATTAAAGGTCAAAATTGTTTGTGACACTATATATGAACTGAAAAGAATTAAATATAAGAACCACCAAAATACACTGATTACACTCCTGGTGTTAGTTAATGCATTATATTGGGTGCTCTAATACAGTCTTATAATTTCACAGTGATCCAATTAGGTTGGTACTAGTACCCTACCTTGAGATATAAAGTTCAGAGCATTGTAGCTAAATTTCTCAAGAATATATATTTTATATATAACATATAATCACATATTGTATTATGTATTATATAGTATATAATAATATATATTAATACAACCTAATCTAATATATAATATATATGTATATATACAGGGTTAGTGAAGAAATTAGAACCCTAAAGTCTGTTGCTTTCAACATCCTATATTGACTAAATCTTCAAAATAGCATTTTTTAATTCAGAAAAACATAAAGAAACTAGATACAAATGTGTGTACGTATAACTATGTAAGGTAATAGATATGTTAATAAACCTGAGCTAGTCATTTCATAATCTATACATACCTGTATATCAAAACATTATGTTACAGGCCACAAATATGTACATGTTTATTTGTCAATTTACAAAAGTAAATAATGTCAAAAAAAGAAATTAGAGAAAAAAATCACTTGAAACCATAAGTTATTTGAAACGACAAGCTATTATTATGTTTATAATGAAAAATATAAAAGAAAAATGCAATATTGTTTAAACTGTCTCTTGCTATTCTATGTATAAATGTCAATTATCTTACATTTAATTCTTTTCATTTTGATTTTTTAATACCTGTGGTATATTTCCACACAAAGAATACACTGAATTCCACATATGTTTAATTTAATCTTGAAATACGTTATATTGGTTGGGCGCAGTGGCTCATGCCTGTAATCCCAGCACTTTGGGAGGCCAAGGCAGGCAGATCATGACCATCTTGGCCAACATGGTGAAACCCCGCCTCTACTAAAAATACAAAAATTAGCTGGGCGTGGTGGCACATGCCTGGAGTCCCAGCTACTCAGGAGGCTGAGGCAGGAGAATCGTTAGAACCCAGGAGGCGGAAGTTACAATGAGCTGAGATTGCACCACTGCCCATCAGCCTGGCGACAGAGCGAGACTCTGTCTCAAAAAAAAAAAAAAGAAATACGATATATTATATTGAATTTCATTTGCTTCTAAGTAAAGCACAGTATAAACTTGGTTCACTGAATTATGAAATTCAATATTTTTTTCTTCAAGGTAATGGAAGATTTTTAAATAAATGACATTTTGTTCCACTACATTACATTTGGTGGTATGCCATAGATAAGTGTGGGAAAAAAAGCAAAACTTTAAAGAATTTATATTTTTTAAAAGCCTGCTGTGTAATCTTTGTAACCTTCAAGGTATTTTTTTTTTTACTAAAATAAAAAAAATTCTTAAGTTTGTACTGTGCGTGTTAAGTTAGCTATTTTAAGATGATAAGCATTTCATATATTAGACATTTAGCATAGCTAAAAACCAACACTTTAAAAAATGGACTGAGGTGTTGCCTACCAATTAAAATGTATTATGCTAAAGTTAATGGCAAAAGTTGAGATGTAATTAGCTCAGAGCATAAAGCTGTGAGAGAAACCTGTCAATACACACCCCCTCATTCCTCCTACCTCCACTCTAGTTTAAGCTGTGAATACTCACTCTTAACTCTTTTGCAACTTCCTACGCTTTCCTACTTATTATGCGAGATCCACATCTGTTCAGTTCCTCCATGTATCTTTCCAATGTCTCAATCATTTAATCATTTTTAAATTAATTACTCATTCTGACCAGCTCCTCTTTGTGGGCTACCAGCCACTGGATGGAAAAGATCCCTTGCCTACAACACGTCATGTAAGTATATCCATAAAAATAGACACATTTTTATGATTGCATGGAACTCTTACAATTCTAACATTGCATACATATTACATTTATAAATCTAAATTTCATTCATCACACTCTCTAAAACCTTGGATGCAGAGAGATATGCACAAGGGTACTATTCCAAGGACAGACAGACAACAGTTACTGTCTGTCACCATTGGACAGCTCTCCTTCTCAAGAGAGAAGAATTTCACTTCCCACCCACCTAGTCCAGACTTTCTTATCTCTTGTGCACATTTCTGCATTTTCTGCATTTCTCCATCTCCAAGCTCATCATCCTTCAGTTCATGCCAACACCACTGCCACAGCCTTCTTCCTAAAATACTTCTTTGCATATGCTAATCTTCAGCACCAGAACTCCATGTTTTATCATTACCTATAGAGTACAGTTCTAATTGCTACACTAGATGTTCACGGCTCTCCAATGATCAAGCCCAAAGTTATTTGTTAAACTACTTCTGCTATTCTCCTAAAAGCAATCTCCATACTTCTGAGCTGGTCTGTTTAGCAAACATTGAAACAATGTTATATATTTGTCCAGGCCCTCAAAATGTTAGGCTTAAATTATCTTTCTCCTCATCTACAGGTACCTTTCCTTCAAAGCTCAGACCAGTTCCCACATTGCCACGAAGGTTATGGCCGCACCTTTTAGTGGTATCTTCCTGTTGAACTCCTATATACACTATTCTCTGCCTTGATCACTTGACTTTTGGTAAATGCTGTCTCACAATGCTAATTTTTATATATATGTATTTTCCCTTACTAACTATAAGCTTAGTGAGAGTAGAAACTATACTTAATAAATTTGTTTCAATTTTGATAGAAAAATTAAGATTATATGGCCATATTTGCAATCAAGGACCTTGAGGATTAGGTTCTAAATAATCAATCAATTAACAAACCAGTATTTATGAGTGATTACTTTGTTTATGAAAGACAGTAGATGGCAGGAATTTTAAAAATGAATAAGAAATAGCCTTTGTTCTATACTCAAGGGAATAACAATATATTCTTAATAATATACATGAATATAAATTATTATACTTCAAAAATGCAACTTATAAGATGCTATAGAGAAAGAATTCATAATGTACCTTGTATTTCATGTTAATCTTCAGTTTACATATCAAAATGTCTTTCATTGGTAGATGTCTCCTTGAGATTTGAAGGATCTGGAACAACATTTACATAAAAAAGAACAGAAATTAGAAATCCTTCTGAGACATGTGTTGAATGAACCATCCACACAAACTGTTAGACACTGGCAGGTGCTTAGAACAATTTGAAATCCTGAATCCTGATGTTTTCGTCTTAGATTTTATTTTACTTAATATAATACTATTAGGATCTAGTCTCATAAATATTCCCAAGACCCCTGCTAATTGACAAGGTCCTGCAATTTGGGTGTATAACTTCTATCCTTCCTCACCAGACTATGTAGATCAGGACAATTCTGGAATCCATGGAAAGTAGGGGGTATGGAGAGAGGTTCAGTCCAGTTTCGATTCTTTCATGAAATTACTGTCCAAATGTACCCAATGGGACAGGGGCGGTAGAGGGTGGAAACATTGGTAGCGGAGGGTGGTAGGTGTCTTTGTCTAGTAAGGAAAATTTTGAAAACATGGGAGTTTGGAGTTATTGGTCTTACTTGTGTCTGCCCACTTTCCTCATCTCATAATTGAGATTCTGATTCTTGGCCCACCAAGAGCCTTCATACCCTGGCCTCAGACACCCGGTAATGGTGTGCATGAATTGAAACCGTGGTCAGGTCTGCAGGGGTTTCTGTCAAGCCCTGAGCCTGAGGTTCAAACATAACATATTCGGCTGTGTGCATTATGGAACATTTTTGAAGCTGCCATAAAAGATTTCTGATTTTCCTCTTGTCGTTACATGATTTGGGAAATGTTAAAGTCTCAATTGTCCTTTTCTCAGTGTACTCTTTCTAGGGCAATTAGAAGCAGCCAGCCACTTTACAACCATGATAACATCTTCTTTACCATCACAGAAAAGCACTCTGGCCACGTTATCTCTTCCTGTGTTACCCTTCATTCCATGCCATCAACAGTGACAACTTAAGTAAATGTGACACTACCACAAGACACATGTTAACATTGTATCACTTTTCCTAGCAAGTTATTCACATGCTAATGTTATCAAATATTTGCATAACTCAATTCCAGAATCACACCTTGAGATTCCAGCCCCGCCCACTTATGGCCACTCTTAATACTTATTATTCAAGGTTCCCACAGAAAGTATATGTCAACACAAAATTAGTGATTAACAATAGTTTAGTGATTAACAATAGTGACTCTTAAAAGGATTAAGAGAAACTAGTAAAATGAAGCAACCCAAGGTTAGAGTGTATGAGAATTTTTTCCCTAGGACTGAATGGGCAGCAGCTGAATCTGAGATCCTGCTGTCCACACCCAACCCTCAGCCTCCCTCTTGCCAGGGGATGCAGCAGGCTCTTCATCTACAGATCATTTGCAGACACTGAGCCCTGATGAGCAGGGTGTCTACTGCACATTCCCTGTCTTCGTATTGGTGCCAATGCCCACCCACTTCTAGTTCTCACAGCTCCAGGGTCCCTGTGGCCACAGATAGCTCTTGCTGAAAGTGAGCTGTGGGAATAAGCCAGGCCCCAAGAACAACTGTGATTTGTTTTTTAAGTGTGTTGGCACTTCATACTTGTGCAGTACTGAAGAACAGATTCTGTTGCACTGCCCCAGTGAGATAGTGAACAATCCCCAGGCTTGCAAAGGAACTCCAGACTGACCTTGGGGATAGATACTTGGGAACTGAAAGAAGGCCAAGCCGTTAGGAGAGCATGCCGTGCCCTAACTACTGTTCTTCCCAACCCCCTGCCTCTCAGAACTACCCAATCCTTGCAGCCTCAAAGTTCGCCTTTTCATTTCAAGCGTAAGGCCATAAATGCCTGCAGCAACGGTGGGAGAAAGTAGTTGCTGATCAAAAAGAAAAGGCAGTTTCAAAGCCAATTCATTTGAAGAAAGTACAATTTCCACCTTATGCTTTGAACATTCATGGTCTCCGTATCTGTCTCTGGGCATAAGCTGATCCCCATCTAGTCAGGAAAATAATCTCACTGGGTTTGTAGAGACACAGTGTATATGCCTGTTTGAAGCCTTTTCCTCTTGGGTCCAATGGAGTTACTTGGTTGAGGCAGCAAAACATTGCCTCTTCTGGGTTTGTTCGTTTGTTTGTTTTTTCACTGAGAGTTCTTCCCTGACTTTGGACTTGGGAATGATTCTTATTCATACTTGAAGCTGTCTCCTTGCACCTCACCTCAAAGCAACTCTCATGTCACGGGAAAAGAGATTTTCAAACCGCAGATCAAAAATTACTTCTTAAGGTGGTGGTAATGGGTGCCAGGAGGAAAAGGTACCTGCTGTGTATTCTGGGTCAGTGGTGTTGAAAACAGCCCTTTTCTCGGCTTGCTGTAGAGAAATATGTGCTTGTGTCTTGTCTTTTGTGACACTTGTTTTCTTCCCTGCCCCTGGGGATTGGCTTCAAGCTATTGACATCTGGTATTTGCAGATTTTGCAGTGTGGTTCTACTTCTTTTTTGTCTGTAGGTTATTTCTCCAGGAGCAAAGATAATAAATTCCTAAACCTATGCACATATGAAGAAATGTGGTATATTACTGGTTTTTATTCTTGTTGTTTATAGAACAAAATAGAAATAGAAAAAGGAAAAAAAAGGACTCAACCTTTGAATTCACAGAGCAGGTTGGAGAAAGTTGGACAGTAACAATGCTGTGGCAGATGAGGAAAAAACACACAACAGAACTTCAAGAACACACAAAAAGCAACTCGAATGTCTCCTCGCATTACAACTTTCAATAGTCTTTAAGCTATATAACAGTAGAATATATATATATATATACATATATATATATAACCATAAATGATCACTCTTGTGTCCAGTAAGTGAATAAAAGCATTGCTTTATGTAAAAGGGATCCCTGATGCAGGTAACTTTAATGCTTGAAGAGAAATCTCCAGGGTAAAGAGTAAGTTTCTAAACAATTAAGAAGCAATGAAATAAAATTGTATATAAGACTGCCTTCTACATTTATGATTCATGTAATTTCTGAAGCAAAAGAATTTAGAGTTGTGTTTTTAATATGAACAACAGCCTTGTGAGTCCATAAACCTTGGAGAGTAGATGATGGTAAGGCACTTGAAGTTATTATAGAGCCAGATACAAGTGTGTCAGCACCAGGGAGCTCACGGCAGCAGGTCTGGGGTTGGAGCTGAGAAGGGTTAAGTGATGTAAACAGAAGAGTAAAAACCAGGGACAACTGATTTACTAAGGACTGAACTGATTTCCGCCCTCCTTGTCTTAGGTAGAGGATGCATACCCTAAATTCTTAACCTTTTGGATATTGTGTAATGTAATGATTGCCCTTAGGTGTGTTACAACAATGGGAATTGTAGATTCATTAATGCATATTTAGAGAATCGAGTTCAAAGAAAATGGAAATGGGCCATCAACAATACATCCTAACAGAGGTGCTGGGAAAGAAAGGCATTGATGTCACTACTCTGTAAAAAATTAAAATTCCAAAACAAAAACAAAAGGGAAGAAGATGTGGACCTCCATTTCCACAAATTAGTATGTGTTTTCTGACTATTTTTTAAAATTTCATTTTCACAGTGGCTTATTTCCTAAAGCCTCTCGAGCCAGGCTATGTGGATTTGGGTCTCAGCCCCACCATTGCCCAATGGTATAAACATCAACGATTTCTTTAACATCTCAGTATCTCAACTGGAGTTATAATCATGCCCCCTGAGAGTTTAACTCTGCAAACAATGTGGGTAGAAAACACTTCAGATAGAAGAGAAACAAGCATATAGTGTTTCATGTATTAGCAATTTTTACTATTACATGTAAATACAGTAGAATTAAAAAGCAAACAGGTATGCATCTGTCATTAAAGCTTATATGGGATGAAGCAATGTGAACAGAAGGAAAGAATGAAGCAATAATATATACAAAGGCAATATTACAAAGTATTACAATATTTTAATATTTGTAAGTCTATACTTACTTCTATTGAAAGAAGTCAAAATTTATACATGACACAAAGAACTAGGTAGAAATTAAAGGAAACAGTACATTTTTAAAGTCAATAACTAATAATAAATCTAGTTTCTATCTTGAATATTTAACATAAATTTAAAACATATTATTCATGCTAATGGCCAACAAAACTTACAGATATTAAGAAAAAGTAAAAGAAATAATGTATATTACCATAATTGATCATAGCCAGAAAAGGCTATATTTAAAAGAAATTATATAATCTTGTAATACATAATAAATAACATAATGAATTACAATATTAAATATATAATCTTAGTAAAGAATAAAGATGAAAACTAAGTTCATCTTTAAACTCTATTAGCTTTCATCTTTACAATTGCAAAGAACAGTGTTTTTAAAAAGCAAGGGAAATTAGGTATAGGAAATGAATAAATAAAATGTGTCAACTGAAATATAAAACAAAAACTTGTTGAAAAAATAAATGTCTGAAATCTGATACTTTGAAAGATTGGCAAAATTGAGTAATTCCACCCAAAGCCTTACTAAGGCAAAAAGAGAATGAGCATAAATAACAAGATCAGAAATAAAGCAGAAATCATAGAGTATATACACAAGAAAGTAAGGGAATGGATAGGCAAACGCTAAGTGAACTATATAGTAGCAAATTTTTAAATTTAGAGAAAATTATGTATTAGCAAAATACAAATTACCAATATCAAAACAAGACAATGGGAGAATGTGGATAACAATTTACCATTGAAAAAGTTGGAAATGTCCTTAGAGCTGTAACATTGAAAAGAGCACCCAGGAACAGATTCATCAATTTTTTTTTTTCTATCTGTTGAACAACAGAAAATAATGATATTGTTTACAATATTGCAGGCCATGGAAAAGATTCTAATGTGTTTTATGAGTACTCAAATAACTGACAAACTTCATTCCAAAAACTAGTCTGATAGAAGAGTAGATATGCAGATATAGCAAATAAATATTAGCAAAACGATCCAAGAAGATACAAAAGTATATTATATTATTCAGTATGTTTATCAGGACTGCAAGATTTGTTCAATATAAGATTATTTGCATATTTTACCTCGGTTAAAAAAAAAAACTAAAGAAACACCATATAAAAATATTAATAGATACAGAGAATTACTTGATAAAAATTCCATGACTATTAATAAAATCTCTACATAAAACAGAAAAAATTTCCTTGGGAAATTAATAGAATTCTCACAATATTTTCTGCTAGAGAGAATTGCACTTTATTAGATAATAAATGTTGCTCCTGGAAGTAAAGGATGTGATTACAAAAGACCATTGGAGCTTTTTTTTTTTTTTTTTTTTTTTTTTTTGAGACGGAGTCTCGCTCTGTCACCCAGGCCGGACTGCAGTGGCACAATCTCGGCTCACTGCAAGCTCCGCCTCCCGGGTTCACGCCATTCTCCTGCCTCAGCCTCTCCGAGTAGCTGGGACTACAGGCGCCCGCCACCACGCCCGGCTAATTTTTTTGTATTTCAACATCGCTTCAAATATTAAAGATGAAACATTAATTAAACATAGAGAGATATGGTTTAAATATTAACTTGCAGAAAATGAAGAGTTGTGCTAAAAGGAGAATGAGAGTCATTACCTAGTTACTGCTTGGGGAGAGCTTAATTCTTCTCTGCATTTTACTTCAAGACAATGTCTTTCCCACATAGGTATGTGTTAACTGCAGCTACTTCTGCAAAATACAGTGTGACAGCCAAGGGAATTTCCATTCAAATGTGTAGCTCTGATGTTTTTCACTGTCTCATTTAGCATATTATCCTATAAGATCTAAGGTGGAGCAAATATTTACTCAACGGTTGCCATTTATTTTCAGAGAATGTTCCCCTGAATTGGACTACAGGCATTAAGGTTTAATATGAACCCTGGAGTTTTTTTTTAAAGTTCCTGGAAGTTTTGTTTCAGTTTATTATTGTATATATTCTGCCAATTAAAGAGCAACTGGGTATTACCTTATTCGTGTCTTTGTGCATTCAAAAAAAAAAAGGGAAGGGAAAAATTAGTTGGTCATACCAGCTTAAGATTTTAGAAAATATCTATGAGCACTATCGGTTAAAGTCAACTGAATGTAATGGTGCCTTGATATTATTAATTGCATTCCATTTTAACTGAGGATATTTGCACATCCATTTGCTGTAATATAAGTATGTTAGAACTGTATTTGTAGTCATAAAAAAATTATGAAGTAAATATAAAAAAGTGAACTTGTGCTCTTTAATGAGATAAAAGAAAACATTAACTAAGCTGTTCGGAAGATGCTATATCTAAGACAGACTATTCCAACGAAATGAGGGGGATATCACCCTATCCCATTCAAAAAAAGCCTTATCTTTCTACCAAAATTTAAATTTCCAAGTTGCATATAAACTATTAGCTTTATCTACCTCAGTATAAAATCACTCTCCTAAAAATAATTACTCCTAAATCCCTTTCCTAAAAATAATTACCCAATGATACCAATCATGTATTAATAATGTGAATGAATTAGATGTAAGGTTTTTGATAAAAGCAGTCTTATCCCAACATAACTTACAAGAAGAGACGCAGGGAGTCTTTTTTTTTTTTTTTTTTTTTGAGACGGAATCCCGCTCTGTCGCCCAGGCTGGGGTGCAGTGGCGCGATCTCGGCTCACTGCAAGCTCCGCCTCCCAGGTTCACGCCATTCTCCTGCCTCAGCCTCTCCAAGTAGCTGGGACTACAGGCGCCCGCCACCACGCCCGGCTAATTTTTTGTATTTTTAGTAGAGACAGGGTTTCACCGTGTTAGCCAGGATGGTCTCAATCTCCTGACCTCGTGATCTGCCCTCCTCGGCCTCCCAAAGTGCTGGGATTACAGGCGTGAGCCACTGCTCCCCAAGCAGAGAGTCTTTAGGTTCAGAAATCTTCATTTAACAATGATTTTGTTTCAGGACTTGTCCTCAGCCCTGGAGATGAGGAGTGGAAACCCTCTTCCTGTTTTCGAAAAAGGTCCCAAGGTAGGATAAAAACACATAAATCAAAACCTGTGAGATAAGAGCTGTGGTATAAATTGGAGTGCTATGACTTTATAGAGCAGGGACCTTTCATTCAGTGAGTAACAGGAGACATCCAAGGGGAGAACATTTGGGGTAAGAGGAGAAAGAAAAGATAATTAGCAAAGTAGAAAATGGCATTTCAGGCAGGGAGAAGATCTTATTCAAAGACCCAGCTAATGAGACAGTATGACTATGCAGAAAATAGTTCTGATACCATAGCAACAGTAGAGGAAAGGGATAGTGACAACCCAAGCTAAGCAGCGGCAACTGGTAAAAAGAAAACAGAATAAAATCTAGAGCTATTTCAAAGTATAACTAGTAAGACTTTCTGGCTAGTTGGATGGCAGAAGGAAGTTGGAAAAAGGGTTCATCTAAAATAACTAATCTAAAAATTGATTAAAGAGCAAAGCAAGGCCGGGTGCGGTGGCTCACCACCTGTAATCCCAGCACTTTGGGAGGCCGAGGCGGGCGGATCACGAGGTCAGGAGATCGAGACCATCCTGGCTAACACGGTGAAACCCTGTATCTACTAAAAATACAAAAAAAAAATTAGCCGGGCGAGGTGGCGGGCGCCTGTAGTCCCAGCTTCTGGGGAGGCTGAGGCAGGAGAATGGCGTGAACCCCGGCGGATGGAGCCTGCAGTGAGCTGAGATCGCGCCACTGCACTCCAGCCTGGGTGAAAGAACGAGACTCCTTCTCAAAAAATAAATAAATAAAAGAGCAAAGCAGTGCTACTCACTGAGATATGGAATTCAAGAAGAATATGGATTTGTTGGGAGAAATGATAAGCTCAGTTAGCAATATGTTGAGTTTAAGACTCACTGTCTGGCCAGAGATAATCATAGGGAGAGATAGATAGTTACACCTGGAGAAAATCATTTGGAGACAAAGGAATAATAGCCAAAGCCATGGATGAAATGTCTATAAACTGTGGGAAGAATGAGATATCAGGTTGAAATTATTAAAGGTCACCAAGTCTAACCATCTATATAACACTTTACCCTGCTTTTAAGTATTTACCTGTAACAAAAAAAAAAAAAAAAAAAAGAACATCTTGTCTCCAAAACCAGTCTGTTGAAATTTTTTGTTATGGTTCATTAAAATCACTTTTTAGATTGAATGATTTCTCTGGGCGCGGTGGCTCACGCTTGTAATCCCAGCACTTTGGGAGGCCGAGGCGGGCGGATCAGGAGGTCAGGAGATCGAGACCACGGTGAAACCCCGTCTCTACTAAAAATACAAAAAAATTAGCCGGGCGTGGTGGCGGGCGCCTGTAGTCCCAGCTACTGGGAGAGGCTGAGGCAGGAGAATGGCGTGAACCCGGGAGGCAGAGCTTGCAGTGAGCCGAGATTGCGCCACTGCACTCCAGCCTGGGCGACAGAGCGAGACTCCGCCTCAAGAAAATAAATAAATAAAAATAAACAAACAAACAAAAAAGAACATCTTGTCTCCAAAACCAGTCTGTTGAAACTTTTTGTTATGGTTCATTAAAATCACTTCTTAGATTGAATGATTTTTCCTTGATATTCTCTTTTTATCCCCACCCATTCATTTAAGGACTCTAACTACACATATTTTGTGTGCTTGAAGTTGAAGCACAACTCACTGTTGCTCTCTGTATATTTTTTTGTGTTTTTTTTCTCTGTTTCATTTTGGATAGTTTCTATTGCTATGACCTCAAGTCAACTAATCTTTTCCTATGTAATGTCTATTTTGCAGTTAAACCAACAAATGTGTTTTTATCGCAGAAAGTGCAACGTCTATCTCTAAAAGTTGAATTTGGGTCTTTTTTTTTTAAGCTTTGATGTTCTATACAACATGCTCACTCCTTTAGTTATTTTATATGTAATGTAGTTAAAATAACTGTCTTAATGCTCTTGTCTGCTAATTCTTACATCTGTGTCCATTAGACATTATTTTCAATTAAATAGCTTTTCTCATTATCTTGGTCAATTTTCCTGCTTTTTTTTTTTTTTTTTCAGGGCTAGTAACTTTTAACTGGATACCAGACATTGTATATGTTGCTTTGCCAGGTGTTGGATATTTTTGAGTCCCTGTAGTCATTCTTGAGCTTTCTTCTGGGGAACAGTTAAATTACTTGGAAACAATGTGATCCTCTAGGGTCTTACTTTTCAGATTTGTTAGGTAATACCAATGCAGCACATACTGAAGGGCTAATTTTTCACAGGGTTGCCAAATTTAGCAAATAGAAATATTGCACATACAGTTAAATTTGAATTTAAAATAAATAATATTTTATTATAAGAATATATTTGTGTTGTATCTGGGATGTACTGCACTATAGCAGCCAGCTTGTACTCCAAGTTGCACTGTTTGTAATGGCCATGCAATATTTGGGACATATTTATACTAATTAGTTATTTGCTTTTTATCTGAAATTTAACTGGGTACACTGTAGTTTAACTGGCAATTCAAATTATTCTTTATTACTGAAGCAAGACCTTTCTGAATTATGTCCTGTTTGTTAAAATATTTTTCGCAACCTGGCTGGTGGGGACTGGCTCTATTGTTTTACCCTATGTGAGCACCAGGTACTGTTTCTTCTCATGCTTTTTTGTGGTTCTTTCCCATTTCTCAGGTAATTTTCTCACATGGATGCACTGATCAGTGCTGAATACTTCAGACCCTTTGGATGTCTGCGGCATTCTCTCTATGCTGCTCTGTTCTCTCTGGTACTCTGCCTAAAAGTCTCTAGCCACTTTATGGCTCCAGATTCTCTCCTGAACTCATGGAGTCTTCCAGGTTCTTCTTAGCTTCGCCCTCCCTATAAAAGTTCCTGGAAACTTAAGACAGCGAGCTGTGCACTTGTAGGACTCACATACTTTGTTTCCTATTTCTCAAGAATCACTCTACCTCATTACCTGGTGCCCAGTGTCTTCAAAAGTGTCATATACTTTGGCCAGCATAATTTTGTTGTTCGCCAGAACTACCTACATAGCATAAATACATTAGTAAGATCATGAAAAAAAGAGGTTATAGTGAAGAGCAAGTCATATATAAATAACAAGTGTGCAATATCTAGAATACAAATGAACTCCCACAAATCGAAGACAAAAGCACAGACAACCCAATATTAACAAATGGGTAAAAGACACTTCACCAAACAGATTGTTTAAATGGAAAATAACCATATGAAAAAATTCTGGACCTGATAACTTATCTCAGAAATGAAAATTAAAACCACAGTGTGATTCTATTTACACTACCAGAAAGACTTAATTTTAAAAGATGGCTCATATCAAGTCTCACTAAAACCATGATGCAACTGAAATTCATAGATTGCTGGTGGGAGTATAAGTCACAAAACGATTTGACATTGTCCACTAGAGACTGTGCGGGAAATTTAACTTGTACCTAAACAAATACGAACGCATATGTGCACCAAGAAACAGACAAAGAGTGTTGATAGAAGTATTGTTTGCAATGGCCTAAAACTACAGAAAAATTCAAAATTCACCAACCACAAACTGAAGGAATAAGTTTGCTATTTTTATGCAAAGAATTCTATACGGCAATGCAAATGAGCATATACATTGATATAAAACAACATGGATGAATTTGCCAGATAAGGAAGAGAAGCTAGACAGAATAGAGTAAGAGTCTATGACAGGAAATACTAATCTGGAGTGTTGGTGAGTGCATAATTAGATAGGAAAATTATAAAGAAAATCAAGAAAAAATCAAAATAAAGAAGCAACACAGTGTCAAAAGAAAAAAAAAAAAAGGAAAAAACATCATAGAAAACAGGATAGTGGCCACCTTTGCAAGGGAGAGATGTGTTTGTATTTGAGACATGGAACACCGGGGGTTTCTGACATGCTGGTAATATTGAATTCCTTACTATATTACAATCCGTTAAACTGTCCATTTATGCATTTTTCTCTGTGTTTTTAATTTCACTAATTAAAAAAGTTCAGATAAAAAACAAAAACCTCTTCATCTAGCACAGAAGCCATGAATCAGCTTTTATTACATCGGGTGGGTACTATCATCATTATATAATAATTGCATGTGTTGATTGATAAAAGTCAGTTTTTTTCTATGATACATTCACATTTCTTCTAGAGATACAAATTAAGAAATAAAAATTGTAAAAAATAAATAACGTTTTTCTTGTCTTCCCTCCAGAGTGGACAATCGAACAAGAAATAATAGTACAGGACCCATTGATACCATCATATATGTTATATGTTCCATGTATACAGAAGGAAAATAAATTTTTCAGAGATGTTTCACATCATGGATCTATAAATTTTTCTCATTCCTCTATTTATATTTTAATAAAAAGCAGAAGTTTTGGGTGAGCTCAGTATAGAGAGAAACATTTTGAAGGAAGAAGTAGGCTTTTAATTTGAGCTCCACTGTTCACCAGTTGTGTGATCTTGTGCAAATTATCCAACATCTATGAATCTATTTTATTGTCTGAAAATGGGAATAATGATATCAAGCTTTATGGTTTTCTGAGACTTAAAATGTATATAGCATCCAGCTCCCTGGCCTGGCATTCAGCCTTTCTTCTTCCTCTTCTTCTTCTTTTTTTTTTTTTTTTTTGAGACAGAGTCTCACTCTGTCACCAGGCTGGAGTGCAGTGGCGCAATCTCAGCTCACTGCAACCCCCACCTCCCGGGTTCAAGTGATTCTCCTGCCTCAGCCTCCCTAGTTGCTGGGACTACAGGTGCACGCCACCACGCCCAGCTAACTTTTGTATTTTTAGTAGAGACAGGGCTTCACCATGTTGGCCAGGATGGTCTCAATCTCTTGACCTCGTGATCTGCCTGCCTCAGCCCCCCAAAGTGTTGGGTTTACAGGCATGAGTCACTGAGCCCAGCCTCAGCCTTTCTTCTAAGCCATCTCACATCCAGAACTCAGGTACATGGCCATACCAAGCAGCAAAGGATCTCTCTCCCACACACTCAACTACCCAACTAAAAACTGGAGATCCTATTACACTAGAGAAAGTGAGGAGTGGACCTTTGGAAAAAATTAGCAGTCTCTGCTTTAAAATGTTACTGCTTAATGTTAAAGGGAGAGAAAGACAACAGACTGGTGTAGAGGTTGATAACTGCAGATCAGAAAAATGGCTTTTTTTAAACATTAAGCTTTCATGAAAATTCAATTCATTTATCCTTTTGTTAAACAAGTGTTAATGAATCTCAAATGTTCTGGTAGTGACTTGGGAGATTGGAGAAGTGTATATTGAAGTAGGATATAATCTTTGTTCCATGAGGAATTTATAATGTAGGCGAAAGACACACAAGAAAAAACTAGAAAATAATCTTCCGCAATAGACGAACAGATACTGAAATTATTTTGGAAATTTGGTTCAGTGCCAAAAAAAGGTGAGCAACAAATATCTTTACAAACGTAAACCTATTACTTATAATGCATATTGTTTTAGGGCACATCCCACAGCATATCATTAGAGTTTGACCTGGCTAAAGAACACATACCACAATGCTGTGTACAGTGTGGATTTTTAATGAATTAATAGTGACATTTGCCCCAGGCAACTTGTAAAAGCCCAGTTCTCCACACAAGTGCTTTAGTTGCATGAGAGCCTTTTCCTGAGACTTATTACCATTCTAAGAGTGCAGTGTGCAATAGGATCCACTTATTTCGTTCAGACAGAAGCAGAAATCTCACTAACATAATTACTCCTTCTCATTATTGAGCAAATTTAAGAGCAATAATTTTTTAAAAGATTCATAACTGAATTTCCAAGTATTTTTCCCTCAAGCCGTTGAAATCAAGTAATAATTGAACTGTATATATCTCCTGTTAATTTGGCTTCCTGGACACTTAAATAGTGATGTTGGAAAGGAAGATTATTTATTCAAAATTGTATAGATTAACACAGAAAGAAGAATATGACATGTATTAGTTATACTCCAATGGCTCACTTAACTTTGAATTAATCCCCCAATTTAGGATCAGCTGAAGTTAATTATGGTCCTTTAAATGAAACATAATTACCGAAAAAAAATCTGCAAGTTTAACAGATGTCTTACAGGATAATAACATTTTATAAAACATATATAGATCACGTAAACACATATATGTATGTTTCTATAATCACATAGATGTTTAACTTTATGTGTTTATGTGTTATACGCACAAATACATACACACACACACATTTGGATGTGTGATTGGTTGGGGATTGTGGTTTAATGCAGGATATATCCAAATCTAAAATAATGTGACTTTTAACAGTGGTGCATTCCTCAAGACAATGACCAGTGCTTGAAGCAATTAATCTTTTATATTTCAGGGCAAGATTCATTTCTATTGTAGAAATAAAGGGCTGCCTTCAGTTCAGAAAATTATATTGCACTTATTAGGAAAGATAAAGATTTGGCTTAGAAGAGTTAAATGGTCAAATACTTAGAAAAATATTTTCTTCGTATTGTTACCGGCTAGATTTCTGGTGAGACTGCTATTTACTGCGCAGTAACAAGTAGCACAGAGGAGGAGACGCTCTTGCACTGTGGATATGTACAGTGTCTGAAAGTATATTAGATGGAAATCCACTAGGAGTTTAAGTAAAGACATAAAAATACTTTGAAACATGTGTGGCTTTCTAATGTGTTACATTTTCCAGAAAATACAAACTAAGGGTAAGCCCCGAAAAAGAAATTTTCATTGACATCTGTTTCTTTTACCTACTGAAATCATTGAGTTTGTGATATTTCACAGATATAAATGCCCAGGTTTTAAAATGTGTCTATTACATTTATAAAAAGATGAAAAAAAACATAAAAACAGTGTGCACAAAAGGAATACTTAATATTTCAAATTGTAATTAACATTCCAGATGTAAAGAATATGAATCCAATTATTCTACTCCTTGATATTATTCCTCTATTTACATGAACTGAATGTTATTTTTCTACACATAAATCTTTATATCCTTTATGAAATACCGAATTTTCACATGTCCCTTTGTTATTTTAGACAAAAAAACTTATAAGTGCACAATAATTTCCATAAAAACAAATTCTGCAAGCCTTTAGTTCTATAATTTTTGATACTTAACCCTTGACATAGAATCATCTCACTCAGTATGTTGCCTTCAGCAATAGGGAATAACTCAGTAGTAGTCTTAGAAGATGAAGAGCTCCCAGCAGGGTTGTAAGCTACTGCAATAACACCTAGGGAGGGGTGTGGAGAATTGCTTCCTGATATGATGGTGATTAACCTACACAACAAGAGATTCCTTCATCACATAACCTTAGTCTACCAAACTTCCAAATATTGCAGCACTTGCATAATTGTAAAATATCATTAAAGCATTGTTGGTATACCTTCCTAATTATTGTAAGTTGTACAGGTTTATTTTTTATTTGAATAAAAAAATGCACCCCCTAGTTTTCTCTAAATGCATAGTCTAATGTTTGAGAGAACACATTTTAAAGACAAAATTGATAATTTTTTTTTTTTTTTTTTTTTTTTTTTTTTTTTGAGACGGAGTCTCGCTCTGTCGCCCAGGCTAGAGTGCAGTGGCGCGATCTCGGCTCACTGCAAGCTCCGCCTCCCGGGTTCACGCCATTCTCCTGCCTCAGCCTCTCCGAGTAGCTGGGACTACAGGCGCCCGCCACCGCGCCCGGCTAATTTTTTGTATTTTTAGTAGAGGCGGGGTTTCACCGTGGTCTCGATCTCCTGACCTCGTGATCCGCCCGCCTCGGCCTCCCAAAGTGCTGGGATTACAAGCCTGAGCCACCGCGCCCGGCCCAAAATTGATAATTTAAGCAAATTAATTATCTATGGTGTCTCATATGTCCAATAACTATTAAAGCTTCTTTTCAACAGTTCTTAGAAGGCTAGTTTTTTTTTTTTTTGGTTTAGTTTTGTTTTGTTTTATTTTTTGAGACAGAGTCTCGCTCTTTCACTCAGGCCGGACTGGACTGCAGTGGTGCTATCTCAGCTCACTGCAAGCACCGCCTCCTGGGTTCATGCCATTCTCCTGCCTCAGCCTCCCCAGAAGCTGGGACTACAGGCACCCGCCACCACGCCTGGTTAATTTTTTGTATTTTTAGTAGAGACGGGGGTTTCACCGTGTTAGCCAGGATGGCCTTGATCTCCTGACCTCGTGATCCGCCCGCCTTGGCCTCCCAAAGTGCTGGGATTACAGGCGTGAGCCACCGCGCCCGGCAGAAGGCTAGTTTTATAATCTGCCAACTACCTTTTAGTGTCTTCTATGCATTTGTGTCACTTCACATAGCAAATTACAAATTTAAAACATCCATGATTTACAATGAAAATTACAGGTAAAAATCAATGCTAAAAACATTTTTGATATCCTATTGTTAATAGTGACACATTGCTAAGTTAAAAACAATATAGATAGGGATATACAGACATACACACTTGTATATTCATACAGTAGAATACTAACAGCATTTAAAAAATTTAGGAGTTTTAACATCGTGAAAAAAATGTTGACAACACAATATATAGTAAAAACAAGCACATCTCAAAGTAAATGTAATAATCATTTTATTTAAAGAGGAAAATAACAATTTTATAATAGAGCAGCTGGGAAGACATCACCTTAACCAAGTGTTCTACTATAAAGGGATAAATCAAAATGTGTGCCACTTATAGGGGCAATCAGGAAGCATCTCTTCTTTGACCTCCTTTTCAAACATTCTGCTATGGTTTAAATTTTTGTGTCAACCCAAAATTCCTATGTTGAAATCTTTACCCCTAAAGTGATAGAATTAGGAGGTGGAGCCTTTGGGAAATAATTAGGTAACAAGGGTGGAGCTCTCATGAATGAGATTACTGCCTGTATACAAAGGACGGCCCCTGAGAGCTCTCTGGCCCTTTTTCTTTCATAAAGGAGACAGATAAAGGAGAAGTCAGTCCCTACCACCAGAAAAGGACTCTCACCAGAACCCAACCTGCTGGCACCCTGATCTCAGATTTTAGCTTCCAGCATTGTGAAAAATAAACGTCTGTTGTTTAAGGCCCTCCGTTTATTGTATTCTGCTACTGTAGCCTGAACTAAGACACATGTGTAACTAGGATCTCATTATGATGAAACATTAGTCAAACCCAGATTGAGACACACTTATTGATCTGGTCTGTAATCTTCAAAATGTCAAGGTCATGAAAATCCAGAAAAAAAAATTGAGGAAAATTATAAATTGAAGACAACTAAAGAAAACTGACAAATATAACAGAAGATTCAGGACATGAATTCTTCTGCTATGTAGGACATTATGAAAAAAATTGGCAAAACTTACATGATATCTGAGAACTAGATAGTTAAGAGTGATGTCAATTTCCTTATTTTGATGGCAAAATTGTAGTTATGCAAGAAGATGTTTTTGTTTACAGGAAATAACAGCTTTGGAGCATGATACAACATCATATTGCCATGCATCCTGAAATGATTCTGGGGAAAAAAAGATTCCCTTTACTGTTCTTGCAGCTTTTCTGTAAGCTTTAGTTTGTTGAAATAATAAACAAAATTAATAACCACATGCCACCTTGTTACATGAATGACTGAGGAACAAAATTTGTCTAGTGTTTCCTCCTTGTGTTTGTTCTATTATTTACTCCTCCCATGGAAATTTCAATGAATTCCCAAGCATTGCTTTTTCGTTCTGCAAATCCACCCCTATGATCACAGGTCATTTTTCCAGCCAGTGTCTCTCCAAACCTCTGACCAGCCGGAGCCAGCAGACCCCTCAGGCTCTTCCAGGCTGCAGAGGCTTCCTAGGCACACGTTCCTTCAAGGGTTCTCACCGTTAACTTGATGTGTCAACCTGGCTGGACCACACTGCTCAGATATTTGATCAAACACTCTTCTGGATGTTTCTGTGAGGGTGGTTTTGGATTAGATTTACACTTAAATCTGTGGACTTTAAGTAAAATAGTTTGCCCTCCATAATGAGGGTGAGTCTCATTCAGTGAGTTGAAGGCCTTAATGGAAAACAAGCAATCTTTCCCGAGCAAAACTCTGGCAGTGGATGACCTTCAGACTTGAGCTGCTTGAACATGAACTTGAACTGCTGCATCAGCTTTTCTCTGGGTCACCAGACTGCCAGCCTACCCTGCAAAGCTTAGACTTGCCAGTCTCCATAATCATGTGAGCCAACTCTTCGAAATCTCTCTCTCTCCCTATATGTATACAGATAAATGTGTGTATGTAAATACATATGCGTATACATATGTGTATATACACACACATATACAGACACTCATACATTATATATATATATACAATAGGATTTGTGTGTGTATTTTATATATATATATATATATATATATATATAGAGAGAGAGAGAGAGAGAGAGAGACATAGAGACACAGAGAGAGAGAGGTAGAGAGGGAGATGGAGATGGGCTTGGAGATGGAGAGAGATAGAAAGACGTGGAGATAGAGATGGAAATGGAGAGAGATGGAGATAGAGATGGACTTGGAGATGGAGATGGAAACAGAGATGGAGAGAGATGGAGACGGAGAGAGATGGAGACGGAGAGAGATGGAGACGGAGAGAGATGGAGACGGAGAGAGATGGAGACGGAGAGAGATGGAGACGGAGAGAGATGGAGACGGAGAGAGATGGAGACGGAGAGAGATGGAGACGGAGAGAGATGGAGATGGAGAGAGATGGAGATGGAGAGAGATGGAGATGGAGAGAGATGGAGACGGAGAGAGATGGAGATGGAGAGAGATGGAAATGGAGATGGACTTGGAGATGGAGATGGAAACAGAGATGGAGAGAGATGGAGATGGAGAGAGATGGAGACGGAGAGAGATGGAGACGGAGAGAGATGGAGACGGAGAGAGATGGAGACGGAGAGAGATGGAGATGGAGAGAGATGGAGATGGAGAGAGATGGAGATGGAGAGAGATGGAGACGGAGAGAGATGGAGACGGAGAGAGATGGAGACGGAGAGAGATGGAGACGGAGAGAGATGGAGATGGAGAGAGATGGAGATGGAGAGAGATGGAGATGGAGAGAGATGGAGACGGAGAGAGATGGAGATGGAGAGAGATGGAGATGGAGATGGACTTGGAGATGGAGATAGAGAAAGACGGAGATGGAGAGAGATGGAGATGGACTTGGAAACGGAAATGGAGATGAGGTGGAGATGGAGAGGTGGTGGAAAGATGCACAAACCCTGTGGGCTCTGTTTCTCTGGAAGATCCTGACTAATACAAGTGCTAACAGGGACCCTCCTCTACTTCTGCCTGAATATACTTGAGATGTAACTATTCACAAAACTTATCTTAAAAACAATGAAAATGGTTTACAACTACTTGTGCAAGGACCTACTTTGGGGACCTGAAAAGAGCAAATCCAGGAAGAAGCCCTATGGAGAGGAAGGCAGGCCTCACAGGACGGAGTGCAGTTTCCATGCCTAATGACTCCGTCAGCGAATGTTTGCATCGGGGCTTTCACCTGACAATAAATTTTACTGCAGGGGACAAATGGGGCCTCCCACCCCACAGTTTTAAAGTGTATTGCCTTTTCTATCTGACTGAAAATTAAGCATCTGTGTTCCTTTGAGGAAAATTCCTAGATTTATTCAAAACTGTAATCTAGCCCCTATTTCCCAGAAGGGGTCATCATTTATATATTCTTCTCTAAAATTTTCTGAAGTTTTCAACAATGAGCATGTAGTATATTAGAGTCGTGAAAAAGTTACTTTAAATACATGAGTAATTATGAACCCATTACCCAATAAATGGTGGTGCATAGTTTTGTCACCTTCCCTGCAACACTAATCACATTATAAAATGTGTAACTGCTGCCATGTGCTTGAATTCCTGGCACATGTTATCCAGTATATCTCTGCTGAACCACTTGTACTTTGCTTGTGTCTAATACATCTCGTAATTCAGAATATCCTCTTAGCAGAAAGCCTGCAGCATTTGAGAAATTTCCATTGATTTTTTTTTAAATGCCTGACCAGGCATTTTATTGCCTTATGCTACCATGTAAACTAGAGCCACGTGGAGTCTTTGTCTACATTTTTAATTTTACTTCTCTAAACAAAGGCATCTCATTATGCTGTGATGACCCAAGCAGCTGCATGACACAGGTAGTGATGCTGTGAATCAGAGATGGACCATGGCTGTCACGGTCAGCTGCCCGGAAACAGCTAAGCATGAGTTATGGGTAAGCATCCACAGAGACGCTCTCCCAAATCCAGTCTAAACTCAAGGAAAATGTAGGAGTGTGTGACCTGCCCTGGCCTGGAGAAGATTGTCCATGCTCAAGCCACTCTGGGAACGACTATAGTGTTAGAATTGATCCTATCAATCCACAAACCTTAGCCATCCCTTCAACCCCTGTACTCATTACAGCAAGTGTCAAGGCCCGTATGGTATTCCTGGGGGCAATTAGGCTGTAGCTGTGACTTTCAAGATAACTTTGACTTAAAGTTGCAGGATTAAAATAATTTCTGTAGAAATGTAACAATACCCTTGTATAACCAATTCTATTTTTACCATCTTAATCATTTTTAAATGTATAGTTCACTAGTGTTAAGTATAATCACGTTGCTGTGAACTGAATTTCCATAATTTTCATGTTGCATATTTGAAACTCTGTACCCATTAAACAACAATCTCCCTTTCTTCCCTCTCTCCGGCCACCATTTTCATGGATTTGACTACTTTAGATACCTCACATAAGTAGAATCATGGAATCAGACAGTATTTGTCTTTCTGTGACCGGCTTATTTCACTTAATATAATGCCTTCTAGGTTTATCCATGTTGTTGATGACTGATAGGATTTTCTTCTTTTTGAAAAAAAAGTCTCAATATTATTCCATTGTGAACATATACCACCTTTTTTTTTTTTTTTTTTTTTTTTGAGACAGAGTCTCACTCTGTTGCCCAGGCTAGAGTGCAGTGGGGCTATCTCAGCTCACTGCAACCTCCAACTCCCGGGTTCAAACGATTCTCCCTGCCTCAGCCTCCCAAGTAGCTGGGATAACAGGTGCCCACCACCATGCCTGGCTAGTTTCTGTATTTTTAGTAGAGACAAGTTTTCATTATGTTGGCCAGGCTGGTCTCGAACTCCTGACCTCAGGCGATCTGACCTCCTCAGCCTTCCACAGTGCTGGGATTACAGGCGTGAGCCACGACGTCGGGTCATACCACGTGTTCTTTACCCATTCATTTGCTAATGACACTTAGTTTGTTTCCATATCTTGGCTATCATGAATAATGCTGCAATGCACATGGGAATACAGATATCTCTTTGACATACTGATTTCATTTCCTTTGGACATACATCCATTAGTGGGGTTGCTGAATCATATGGTAGTTTTATTCATAGTTGTTTGAAGAACCTCTAGACTGTTTTCCATAGTAGTTGAACTATTTTACAGTACCACTAACAGTGCACCAGGGTTCCAATTTCTTCATATCTTTATAACACTTGTTATATTCTGTTTATTATTTTTTAATAGTAGGTCTCCTAATATATGTAAGATGATACTTCATTGTAATTTTGATTTGCGTTTCTCTGTTTATTAGTGATATTGAGCATCTCTTCATATGCTTGATGGTCATTTATATATGATATTTTGAGAAATATATATTCAAGCCTTTTGTCCATTTTTAAAATTCAGATTATTCGATTCCTTGTTGTGGAGTTGTAGGATTTCTTTATACATTGTGGATATTGGCCCCTTATCAGATATATAATGTGTAAATATTTTCTCCTATTTTTTAATTGTCTTTTCACTTTGTTGATTATATCTTTTACTGCATAAAAATTTATGTTGTTTATTTTTTAAGTTTGAGGTAGTCCCCCCTTGTCTATCTTTGCTGTTATTCTCTGTGGATTTTGTGTCATAGCCTAGAAATCATTGTCAAGGCCAACGTTATGAAGTTTCCCCCTATGTTTTATTCCAGATGCTTGATAGTTTGGGGTCTTACATTTGGGTCTTCAATCTATTTTGATTTAAATTTTGTGCATGATGTAAGACAAGGCTCAACTTCATTCTTTCGCATGCTGATACCAAGTTTTCCCAAAAGTATTTGTTAAAGAAACTGTCCTTTCCCTACTGAGTGGTCTTGCCACCCTTTTCAAAGATCAGGGATATTAGTTTGTAGTTTTCTTTCTTTTTTTGATAGTGTCTTTGGCTTTAGGATCAGAGTAATGCTGCTCTCATAGAATGAGTTTGAAAGAATTCTCTCCTCTTCAATTTTTTTGGTAAAGTTTGAGAAGAATTGATGTTAATTCATTTTTAAATGTTTGATAGAATAATTCTCCAGCGAAGCTATCTGTTTTTGAGCATTTCTTTGTTGAGAAGTTTTTGATTGCTGATTCAATTTTCTTGTTTGTTATAGTTTTTCAGGCTTTCTATTTCTTAACTTTTCAGTCTTGGTAGGTTGTGTTTTCTAGAAATCTATGCATTTCTTCTAGGTTGTCAAATGTATTGACATATAACAGTTTATAGTCTTCTCTTATAATCATTTTTATTTCTGTGGTATCAGTTGTAATGTCTTATCTTTTATTTCTAATTTAGTTATTTGAGCTTTCTTTCCTTTTTTATTAGTTATTCTAGCTAAAGGCTTGTCCATTTTGTTGATATTTTCAAGAAACCAACTCTTAGCTTCATTGATTTTTTTCCTATTGTTTTTCTATTCACTATTTGATTTATTTCTGCTGTAATCTTTTTTATTTGTTTTTCCCTTCCCCTTTTGTTTTGGTATGTTTCTTTTTTATGTTCTTAAGGTATAAAGTTAGATTGTTTGAGTGTCTTTTTCTTTTTATTACACATTTGTGATATAAATTTCCCTTTTAGCATGCTTTGTGCATCCCATGTTTGGCCGCTTAATATCAGTTGCTTTATAAAGTACATTTATTTCTTCTCTTTTTTTCTACCCTGGATCCTCATCCTTTTATGTGACTATTATTGATTGAGTGCCTTCTCTGAGTCAAGCAACGAGCTGTAACTGGTGAACACCATACATAAGCAAAACAGTGGTTATCATGCTGTGTACTAAGACTTTAAGGAAGGTAGTGTATGCTGAAAAGAGAATATGTATAACGAGTCCTGTATCAATAACAATGTTTTTTCTGCAATCAGAAAATCTAAGCCATTATGACTGAAACAATGAACACATGTACTGCATTGAATAATTAGAAATTCAGAGGAATATCAAGCATTGAGATTGTATTTGTGTGAAAATTCTGTCTCTCTCTCTGAGATTATCCCAGCTCTGCCCTTCTTTGTGTGCTGGGTTCATCTTCCGGCCAATAACAATGAGGCTGCAACAGTGATGGGATGCATATTCAAAAGGAACCATGTCTAAAAGAAGCAGAAAAAATATTGCTGGTAGGAAGGATGAGATTAGCATCCCTGATTAGTGGCTTTCAACAAATGTTACCAGAGACACTACTCACAATTTTGTGTAATGCACTGTTATTTTCTAATCTATCTCATTTTAAAAACATTCTTTCACCACAAACTATTAATAAATTTATTTTATGAATGACCAGTGGAGCACTTGCTACTGGTGAACTATAATTACTTACCTTTATCGGGGGGTCCACCCCTGGGGCTAAGCACAGTCACCAAAACTGTAGGGTGTTGGAGGGTGATGGGAAGATTTCAGGAAGTAGGACATATAATGTCCACCATAGTCTCCTGACCCAGACTCGAATGGTTGTGATGGGAGATGGAGGTGTTGGAAACAAAGTAACATGCAGTGAGGTGAAAAGCAGTTCAACGTGGCCAGGATGTGGAATGTGAGAGAAGAAATGTAAAGATAGATGTTAAAAAAAATTTAAAAAGTTGGGACTTCTTGAAGCCATTAAAGATTTTAAAGTTGGGTGATTATAATAAAAAGATAACTCTAGCTGTGGTGTAAAGACTGTCCTGAAAAGCTGTTACATCTAGCTGAGATTGTGGTGGAATATGAAGGGGATGGGTAAGTGGACGAAGAGAGTAAAAGGATTTTTTAAAAGAGTCTCAGAATCTGTAGAGTATAGCTGGGAAAATATTAGCCATGGGTTAAGAAACACAGGAATACCAGCTGATTTGAAGGAAATAACAGTGAGTTAAAGTTTGGAAATGCTATGTTCTTTCATCTTTGGGACTTCAGGAGATAAATCAGAGCCTAAAAAGGGATTTGACAATTCGCAGCATGCAGAAAGAAATGGGATAAACCTAAAGACTAGGAGATGAACCAGCAATGGAACCCTAAGGCTGCCGACACTTAAGTGGTAAGCAGAAAGTAGCACCCACGAGAACTGGAAAAGGCAGGTGAAGATCTGGAGAACATGGCCACAAAGAAGCTGAGAGAACAGAATGTAAAAGAAAAATTGAGAAATGCTTTAAAGGATGTCAACTAAGATAAGAAGGGAAATTGTCTGTTGTAATCAGGGGGAGAAAGAGTGAGTGAGGGAGGGAGGGAGAGAGAGAGAAAGAGAGAGCATGCAAGTGCTAACCATCTTGGGATCACATTTCCGCTGAAGCACCACGTGACTGGCAAGCAACCTGCCCTGTGTTGAAAGAGTGCATTAGTGAGTGAACAAATTGTCTATTTCCATCCACCAACTTGGGCTGTGAAAGGAAGAAATGAGAGAAACCTAGCTGGACAAAGCCATAGAGTTGAGGGCACACTTTCTTTTTATTAAGATAGAAGTGGCATGCAAATAACTTCAGTGAATATAACAACACTTTGTAGCCAATAAGTAGCTCAGCCTACTGCAGCCAGAAGATATAAAATATGTCCTGAAGAGACATATATTTCAACAGGTCAAAAGGAATTAGTGTTTGGAATATTCCTCCTCCTTGTGTTCTGCACAATGTATGTCACCTACTGCATTTTTACCAAGATAACACTTCTTCTCTATGCTGATTTTTCACTCAGAACAGGTGCTGGCCGGCCAAGGAGAGCTGTCACATTTCCGCAGAGGCCGTGCCACCACATTCTTGCAAGTAAGGTAGAGCAGCAAAGCCTGTGAATGTTAAAGCGGCCCTAAGGTCCAGCACAGTTCCTGTTGGCAGTGAATTGTCCAAAAGCACAAGTGGTTTGATCTCCCTGTCAGTCCTTCTTCAGGAAAAGTGGAATATAAATAACTGCAAGGAATACTTCCTGTTGGTCATAAAGATAACTCTGCATGGTGCAAGGAAACTACTGCCTTTCCTAGTTCATTTGAAGGCATTTGCATTATTTTATGTCTCTGTATTTGTCTTCTAGAGGGTACTGGGCATCTGTATTAATAAAATGCATAGTCAGCATTACTACACTATGTAGACACAGAACATCTAATCAAAGAAGGTCAAAGAAAGAAGCTTTCTCCACAGGCTCTCAATGACTGTTAAGTTCTTATATTCCTTATTTAGTACCAGCCCCACAGTCCTCATCTTTTACAGGATAATGTCAACTCGCGTTGCTTGCTGCTTAAGGATGTGTGAAACTAGGCTGCAGACCACCCTCTGGCACTGTTTTTCTGGCCGTATGTAAGAATTACTCAAGCCAATTGGTCTACCTTCCTAGCACCTTATCTTTTTATTATTTTTTTAAATTCACAGATAAAATTGTATGTATTTACTGTGTGGAATGTGATGTTCTGAAGCATATATACAATGTAGAATACTAAATCTAACTAATCAACCTATGCATCACCTCACATAGTTATTTTTGTGGTGAGAACACTTTACATCCACTCTTCTGGCATTTTTCAAAGAACACATTATTAACTACAGTCATTGCATTGTACAACAGGTCTCAACTTACTCCTCTTACCTAGCTGAAATTCTGAATCCTTTGAATATCTCCCCATCCCCACCACCAGCAACACTCCAACCCCAGGTAACCACCCTTCTCCTCTCTGCTTGTATGAGATCAATGTTTTCAGATGCCATATAGGAGATCACGCAGGTCACCTTTGGATATACAGTTCATAGGGCCAAAAATTCTGTTCCATTCTCTTCTCCATTCAATTCTCCCCAGCTACCAAGTCTCACTCTCTATTTCATACTGCCTTCTCTCAACATTCTACCTGTGGTCATTCTTCTCCCCATCTTCTCTTAATTCCTTATTGTACAAGTTTTTATATCAACTTTATTTAGAGATCATATGTAGCTTCTGATTATCTTCCATGTATGCATTCAACAAATATTTATTGAGAAGTTGGAGGGGGCCATTCTGTGTACTCAAAAAGTTCTTGGCTTCTTGCAGCAAAAGTTACAGTAGGACTTACAAAAGAACAGTTACATAATTGCTTTTCAAGTCTGTATCTTTTGATCCCAATGAAACGAGAACTCTGGAAGATATTATGTTGTATTCAGTAAAGCATGGACTTTGGAGTTAGACGAACCTCGTTTGTGCCTCAACTCTGTGTGAAATAAAGCAAGTGAATTAACTTCTCTGTGTCCCTCAGTTGTATAATGAAGCCATTACTACCTGTTTCATAGGCTTATTGACAGGATTAGCTAACGTAATATGTGTAAAGTTTTCTTACACTAAGTATGTTCTCATTAAACATGTACTAAAAGAATGAATGAATCTTTAGTTCCGTGTGAAATGATGAAGGTGGCATATATAAATAAAAATCAGGCTTAAGAATCAAAAGAAAATAAATAAATTGTGACTTCCCATAACAAAAGGAATGAACATAAACAATAAGTGGATAAAAAATTTTATGTCAAAAAAATCTAAATGGAAAAATAAATAGCTCTGTTCTTGTAATTTATTGAGTGATTATTATGTGCCTAGCACTGGGCTAAGATATTTACTTATATTATCTCATTATGTTAGTCTGTTTTTGCATTGTTATAAAGGAATACCTGAGACTGGGTAACTTATTAAAAAAAGAAGTTTATCTTGGCTCATGGTTCTGCAGGCTGTACAAGCATGAGACCAACATCTCAGCTCCTAGTGAGAGCATCAAGAAGCTTCCAATTATGGCAGAAGGCAAAGTGGGAGCCAGCGTATCACATGGTGAGACAGGGAGTAGGAGAGAAGGAGGAGCTGCCAGGCACTTTTAAACAGCCAGATCTCATGTGAACTCAGTGAGAACTCGCTTATGACCTAGCGATGGCACCAATACATTCATGAAGGCTCTACCCAGTGACCCAAATACACTTCCCACTAGGCCCCACCTCCAACATCGGGATCCCATTTCAACCTGAGATTTGGAGGAGATACACATCCAAACCATATCACGCACTTACTTTTCAAAACCAATCTGTGAATAACCTTACTTTACAGATATCAAGTTGAAGCTTAGAAAGACAAGTAACAGAGCAAATAAATGTCAGATCTGTTTGTGTAAGCTTTACTGCCTAGAATAGTGACCACGACATCACAAGAGATTTATTTGGCATGCATACAAGAATTTTTACAAACATATGAGAATAAACTGCACCAAGGTTGCAACTCTGAATTATTACATTTCTGCATTTTCTATGTTTGATTGACTTGTTAGCATTCATTGACTGCTCAGTAAGTGTTTAATAAAGAAATGAGTAAAGTTTTATGTCTAAATAAATTGAACATTTAGTAGTCCTTTGTAGTTTTAAGGAAGTCATTTGTATATTTCAAGTATTTCAATACTGTTTATTTTTAAACTCTCAATGTACCTTTTCTTTAGAATTTGTGTACTTTTTTTGCATTTGTGAAATTAGTAAATTCTCATCTTCTAAAAATGGATGATTTTTGAAGATGGTCAAAACTTACTGAAGGCCAATGCTGAAAATAGGAGCGTGAGTACCATGAATACTACTAATTTGACATTGCTATAAAGCCACACAACAGAGTCTCATTCTAAGTAGAATTTAGATAAAAGGATTATAAGAAATATCCCTTTTCTACCATGCATTTGTCCTCACCTTGTATTAATTGTTTGATAGATTTGATTGACTCAAAAAAACATGCCATAGAAAGAATGCAATTTACTTCCATCTTTATTGTCTATTCCTTTGGAGGAAGTGTATATTAAGCACCATGTAGAATCACTAACAGAATCTATCTCAGCACACCACCTTCATCTGACATTGTGAGCTGTAACACCGCATTTGCAGAGTAATTTATCATTTCAACCTACCCTGCCGTAAGTTAACTTCACAGTGTCTCTAAGGTACAGTAGTTGATATTTTCACTTCCTTTTTTCTCCTTAAGCATTGTAAGAATGTCTCTTCCACATAAGGCTTCTGCCACATCACTCACATTTTAGAAATTAAGTAATTCTCTTTGTGGGTTTTTTATTTTTTTTATTTTTTTTGCATTTTTTGCAAAGTCTACTTGCTTTTATTCTTCATTTATGTTGTTTTTAACTTGGCTTGAAGTTTTAAATATTACAACATCATGCATGTTCAGAAGAGCTCCTTTCTCCATGCAAAAGTCAGCACACATTATAATATAATTATACCAAAAGCTATAAGAGTAAAGATAGACTAATGTAACTATAAAATTCAAAATTTAAAAATCTTCCCATCACATAAACATCACAGGTGAAGTCAAAAGACAGAAGACAAAACAGTAAAGTCATTTGGCAGCTTTACAAGACATTATGAATTACAGTATGTTGCACTTGTATGATTTGTGGTTTTAACACAACAAGAGTATGTATAAATATATAATTAAAGGTAATCTTTAACATAGCTGTCACAGTTACTTCATAATTTAAGGAATGCTAAATATGTGCCCCTCCTATGACATGACACACAAATATTCTTCCACGATCTTGGTAACATAGCACTGTTGGAGTTAACTAGCAGCCATGATCTGTTACCTCATCTCAAAGCCACAAGGTAGGAACCACGTTGTGTGGCATCTGACCATATGACTAATCCATTTTTAAAAGCATTCACTTTATTTTGAATCAACGAAATTCAATAGACAGATGGGCTAAAGATATGAACCGTTCACAGAAAAATAAGCATTGAAATATGAAAGGATACTCAACCTCACACACACAAAAAAGAAAATAGCAATTAAGACTACACTGCGGTGCCATTTCTCAACTATCAGAGTGGCAAAAATATCCCAGTTTGATAACATGCTTCTGTGGTAAGGCAGTGGAGGAACAGGCTCTCTCACATATTGCTGGTACAGAGACAGATGGTACAAAACTCTATGGGAAGAAATTTGGCAGTGTTCATCAAAATTGCATATTCATTTACCCTTTGATCTAGTAATCCTACTTCTGGAAAAATATTTTAATTATACATTTGCAATTATTCAAAATGATACCCATATAGAGACACTCATCTCAAAATTAATAGTACTAGTAGAAAATCAAAGATCATCCAAATGTCCGTCAGTAGGGATTAAATAAACTTGGTGCATCCAACATATCCTTGAAGAAATGATGATTTCTTAGTTCTGTCAAAAAACCCTAGAAACAAAGACATGTTATGAGCAATAAATAACATCAGATTCTAGAATTGAATTATCTAAATATTATTCTGAATAATAAAAAATAAGTGCTTCTTGAGAAATGGGTGGTACCAGGTCTATAGCAGAAAATGCATAAAATAAACCCAGAACATGTTTTGTGCCAGACAGTAAGGAAGCTACCATCGACTAATGGAATTATGGCAAAAGACCATATGAAACAACATTAAACACTCTAAATTCAAGCATCAGAAAGAACAATGATGACAGGGATGAAAAAAAATCATCAAAGATGTTGAAATACATGAATTATTATTGCTACTGATAATAGTAATGGATAACCAGTGGGTCACTACTGGAGGTTACCAGAGTCTGAAATCACAACTTTGATAATTGTTAAAAGCATCCAGTTGCAATTTCCTTTAGCTATATCAATCAGTGTGACTAAGAGACAATGTTTATTCATGTTCAATTCCTTTCTGAGGAAAAATAACTAGGGACCCATGGTGATATCCCATTAGTACTTTCTCTGTGTTACTTGGAATATAAAGCAAAAGCATCTTCCATTAATGACATTCCAAAAAAAACAAAGTCAGTGTTGATTCCCAAAGGGGATTTTAAGACGCAATTTTTAGGTTTTGTTCGGTGTCAGTGCCTATATGAAATTCTTTTTCACATTATATCACAAGAAGTTAAAATTGTGTTTTTGTTTTATTTCTTTTTAAAGCACAAAGACCATGCCCACCTTGGTTAAGAACTGTGGTTATAATTTAGTAATGCTGCTCTACCAAGAAGAAACATAGAATTCCACGATGGTGTCAGAATTTTCAGGCCCTATTCGAAGATTACCATACAAATCTCCCATAAAAACAGCCTAGCTGGAAATAATGCCCTATTCCATTGAAATTCTTGTTTCAGTAAAATGATGTAAGATTCATAAAGGGAAATTTTCAGTGAGTTTTAGGGGCTTGGGAAATTCTTATGGAGTAGTGGACAGACAGGGATCATGGCAAGCCAACATCAGGGATTATCAGAAACTATGAGTGAACAGAGAAGAACTGGAAAAAAAAGAAGAGGATGAGGAAGAAATCCACAGAGTGTGTGTGTGTGTGTGTATAGATATATATCTATACACACGTATATACGTGTATAAATATATATTTATAATTATTTATTTTATTTTAATATATTTTATTTTAATATATTTTATTTATACACACACACACACACACACACACACACACATAAAATAAGGAAGACAGAACTAATTGGTTTTCTGTTGTCTGTCTCTGGATCTCTGTCCATCTGTGCATTTCTGAGACCTACTTCCTCACATTTCCCGAAGGACATTTGAGAGCTCCCTATACCCTAAAAACAACAACAATGAAAACAAGAAAACACCTTTCTTTAATTTGATTTAGTTTAAGTGGACTTCTGTCACTGTGAATCCAAAGGGACCTAATGTAAAGACTGGATTTTATTCTAAGTACAATGAACAAACAGTGAAAACTTGTAAGTGGGGGAGAAATCCAGCAGAACCGCGTCTGCCAAGAGGGGCATCAAACAGAGGGCTGGAGAGTGAAGACTGGCGGGGAGGGCAGCAGGAATGGCAGAAGCCCAGTCTAGGGTGGAAGATATAGACCCAAGATATATTTTGGAGATTTAGTCAACAAACTTACTGATAAGTTAGATGTGAAGGATTAAGGAAAACAGAGTCATCGAAGAGGATTTCCAAGTTTCTGATTTTAATGTTTGGAGAGTTGGTGGTACCATTTAATGAAACACCCAATTCTGGGGGAGGTTCGTATTGGAAAATTCTATTTTTTGACGAGCTAAATTTGAGATGCCTATGATTCTGCCAAGTGGAACTGTTAGGCATTTAAATACATGGCTTAGGAACTCAGAGAATTCTGGATGAGGAATATAAATTTGGGTGTTGTTACTGTCTAGAGAATATTTAAAACCAAAAGAATGATAGGAGAGCACATCCAGACAGTGAGAGAGAGGGAAAGATGGAGACGCAGAGCTGAGCCTCTAGGAACTGAAAGGTCAGATTGATGGCCAACCCACTCATGGGAAATGGCAAGAGTGGATGTTAAAAAAAAATAATCAAGCCAGGATCTTTACTAAATAAAAGGAAATAAACGAAAATTTGGTAGGCGACAGCAATAAAGAGGGTAAAATGTCTATGCTGCATGCCAGGAAATAATGTGTGAACTGGCCTGACAGACACCATCTTTTTGGTGGAAGATTGTGTGGAAAGTTTTTGACACTGCTGTTAGGGCACTGCATTCTCAGGGAACAACTTCAGTCATAGCCCAGAGGTAGAAATGCTACAAAAGGACTGGGGAAGGAAATATGCTGATCAGTGGAAGGGTTTAAAACAGAATGGTGAAATGGGTCAAAATAAAGGCTATTCAAGGTAGTATGTTTTAAACATAAGAATGGGAATAGCAGACACT
The DNA here is from genome assembly GCF_028878055.3 of Symphalangus syndactylus. Classification (NCBI taxonomy): domain Eukaryota; kingdom Metazoa; phylum Chordata; class Mammalia; order Primates; family Hylobatidae; genus Symphalangus; species Symphalangus syndactylus. The sequence goes on along the minus strand of NC_072423.2, from coordinate 18,170,078 downwards.
GGGGACTACAAGAAGGGGAAAGGAGGGAGGAGAGCATGGATTGAAAAACATCCTATTGCGTTCTATGGTCAATGCCCGGCGACAGGTTCAAATTTACCCCAAACCTCAGCATCACACAATATATCCTTGTAACAAACCTACACATGTACCCCTGAATCTACAATAAAAATTGGAAGAAAAGAAAAAACTGTGTGTTTAAGAGAATCCCAGGTGGTCTCCAGGGACACTTGGATACTTGGCCATCAGTGAGTTACATAGTAGTCTAACAGCGAATAGAATTGATCCAGAAGATGCCTGAGAGGAGAACAGTATCATGCTTCTAACCTTTCATGCCACCTCATGGTTTTCTTCCTATGATTGTATATCATTCCGCATGTGAGGGCTAATAACTTACCATAAAATGTACGTGTCATTTTGTAGAACATGAGCAATGGAGGCCCAGTACAAAGTTCATTAAGCCCTAAACCCCCAAACTCTAAACAAGAGCAGCATACGTGAAAATGCTCAGAATCTGAAGCCAGAAGACCTATTTTGGAAGGCTGAACATCCATGTGCCTTTAGACTTGAGCAAAGTGCCTAACCTCCAGGTCACAAATTCCTCAATAACACCTATCTCATTAAGTTCTTGAGAAGAGAAAATTAGGTAAAATATGTTATTGACATGTATTATGGCCAATGTCGGAGAACTATAATTTTTTTAAAAAATTTCTTTCCAACCCAGAATATCTCTTCACAAATGTAGAAGAGATAAAAAAAAAAATTATTGAATAAGCATGAAACCATGTGGTGTCTATCACAAGCATTCTTCTAAAAGATTGCAAAGACGAGTGGAAATCTCACCATTTTGCATAGCCAAGCAGATTCAACCCATTACATATACGCTTTCAAGATAAATCACTACTAGTTCTCAGGTAAGAGAAATTGATAGCACAATTTGTTGCATATAGCTCAACCTAAATGCATTTGGTAATTGGGGTGAGGATCTGTGTTTGCCAATTGACTTTATACAAAGAAAAATACATTTCTTAAATCTTTATAACCAGAAATCATTTTGAGAGAGGTGTCTGCTGAAGTTAGCCTCCTACCTTTTTACAGAAAATGAGAGATAGAGGCACTGTCTTCCTGAATGGTTACATTTCAAAGAGATGGCTCTAGGGACTTAAGAAAGACAATTCTGAGTCATAAAGAGGAAAGAGGCTGTAAAGAGGCTTATTTAGCTCTAAAAAAAATCTATACATTTCAAAATGGCAGGGAAAGAAGTTATAGTTACACGTTTTCTAAAGTAAATGTTCTAAAATACAGGGTGAAGAAGTCTCTTATCTTTAAAGGAAAAATTTAGCATCTAATTTTTTATTAGTATTTGCCCTTACTAAGATCAGTCTTATTAATAATCACCATCATCACCATTATCACCATCATTGCCATCATCATTGTCTCCATTATCATTACCACCATCATCATCTTCATCACTACCATCATCACTGACTAGACAATATTAAAAACCAAGGGAATGAGAGATTGATAGCACACCAAGAGAGGGAAAGTCCATCAAAATCTAGACTTAGATGATGAGCAACTTTATTCAAAAATATTATTGCAATAGAGAGAACCCTTCTATCTCAGAAATCTGCAAGTGTCTCATTCAAATAGGAAAGGTTTTTAATTTATAAGGAAAGGGAAAAAGACCCTTGCAGGAATTTTTGTTTGTTTGTTTTTTGTTTTGAGACGGAGTCTCGCTCTGTCATCCAGACTGGAGGGCAGTGATGCGATCTTGGCTCACTGCAACCTCCGTCTCCTGGGTTCAAGCGACTTTCATGCCTCAGCCTCTCCAGTAGCTGGGATTACAGGCACGTGCCACATACCCAGCTAATTTCTGTATTTTTAGTAGAGACAGGGTTTCACCATGTTGGCCAGGATGGTCTCCAGCTCCTGACCTCATGATCCACCCATCTCGGCCTCCCAAAGTGCTGGGATTACAGACGTGAGCCACCATGCCTGGCCCTTTGCAGGATTTTTTAAGGGGAAGTTGGGCATACAAGGGGCCATAGCTGTTGGAATCTGATAGGAAATGTGTCTCATCCATGGTCAGTCGATGCGCAGGAGAAGCAAGTCAGGAGATATGTTCTCAATTTTAGTGCTTGATCAAGTTGGTGAGGAGAAAAGCTTGATTAAACTCTGGTCAAGACAAGACAGAGAGTAAGAAATGGGCGATTGTAACCACCCAGGCAATGGTAATCATGATGATAAAAAGAGAAACTGAAAAATGCAAGCATAATATAGTAGTAAATGTATACTCTTTCCCACAGTCAGTTCTTTAGACAGAAGGAAGCTTTGCATTCTGCAGCCATATGTTCTTTTGCTAGTTTGTTCATTCCAAAATCCAGTAGAGTTATTCTAATAGTTTCAATAAATAAGCTATGAATTTTATTTTCAGCAAAGTAGCAAGAAGGCTCTGAGAAGAACCGAGACTGTGAAGAGAAAAGGTCTCTGTTGTTTCTAGCTATTTGGCAGCATCACTTAATCATAATTAGCAATTAATAAACAAAGACACTTTACATGATAAATGCCTTTCAAGTGCCCAAGATACTTTGCAAATGATTACTTTCACAGAGACATTAATTGGCAATTTCCACCTGTGTCTGTCCCTAAAGTACAACAATCACAAACTAGAAGCTTAAGAAACTGACTGTGCAAACAAAAGTAAATATGGTCATACTGGGTCAGATGTAAGTTACAGCTTTATTTCAGGGAAAAAATGAAAAGAATATTCTGTGAAAAATAAGTTAAAAGTGAGAGAAAAAAATTAAAAGAGGTAAGATAAATAAAAATCTGGAATGGATTGCTCTGAAAAAATGCCTCTTCAATTATCTAGAAAAGATTTTTATAGATCCTTCATTACTAAATAAACTCATTTTGTGTATATTATTCAAAATGTTTGGCTACAATAGCAATAGCTAAGACCTATGAAAAGTTTTCTGTGTTCCAGACAATATTTTAAGTCCTTATTTGTATTAATTGGTTTAACTTTCACAGGCCATGGGAAGGTTCTACATTCTGGGGAAAGAGGCATCACAAAGTCTTTCATGTTTATAATGCCATGGGTGGAAATGAACGTTTTATTCCTTTACTAAAATGATTTTGAATTAAAGTCAAAATATTCATGGGAAATGGCATTATTAAGTCCTGATTTTACATTTCAATGTAAAGGAATTCATCTGTCCTTCCGAAGAGTCTATTTTGATGAAGAAAATATGAGAAAACCAGAAAACATTTACTCTGGTGGAAGAAACAGGAGGAAGAAGAAAAAGGAAAAGTACCAGAAAGTGTCACAGTTCACTGAGGCAACCCAGATATGAGGTAATTTACAATAGCTCAAATCTTTTGAGAAGGTTCTTTGAAAAAAATATACTATTCATCATTTTATTTTGCTTTTGTAAAACCAAATGAGAATGTATATGAGAATAATGAGAAAGCAAATTCTTACCTTTAGAAAAAAAGATAAGTTTTAGGGAAAAAACTTGCATTATTTCACTAATGTATAATTTCAAAGGAAACTATGAAAGTACATGCTAGTACCTTATTCTTAACAACCTGCAATTTCTGATATTATATTGCCTTGTGTATCCTGTTGTTTTAAAATACCCTAAAAATGAATGGGGAATAGAACCATGGAAAAACTACCTCTCAGCTTAGATTTTTGTGAGGTATTTGTAAAATGACTTTTAAGGACAGAATTGTGTTCCCCCCTCAAATCCATATGTTGATATTCATATGGTACTGACTGCCAGTACTCTAGAATATGTCTTTATTTGGAGATAGACTCTTTGTAGAGACAATTTAGTTAAAATGAGGTCTTTGGTGTGGGCTGTAACCCAATACAAGTGGTGTTCTAACAGGAGGAGGAAAATGTGGACACAGATACAGACACAGGGAAGACGATGTGAAGTTACAGAAAGAAGATGAGAAGATAGACATCCACAAACCAGAGAGAGAGCTGGGACAAGATCCTTCATGGGCTCTGCCAATACCTTGATCTTGAACTTCCAGCCTCCAGAACTGTGAGACGATAAATTTATTTTGTTTGAACCACCTAGTATGTGGTACTTTCTTCAGGCAGTCCTAGGAAACCAATACAAGGACTGAGCCATATCTTCATTCAAATGGCAATGTTTTAACAGCTATGATTAATGCCTGGAGCTTGTGGGGAGACGGAATCCACATGAAAGACTAAAAGATACAGGAAAATTACAAACTAGATGTAGACAAGAAACAACAGCAGCAACAAAACATTTAGTGACAGGACCACAGGTTATGCATTTTCTCTGGGCATGCAGATGTAGTCTTTCTGAAAACTTTCAAGGACTTTTGCCATCTTCGTATTAGAAAACAAAGTTGGCCGGGTGCATTGGCTCATGCTTGTAATCCCAGCACTTTGAGAGGCCGAAGTGGGTGGATCACCTGAAGTCAGGAATTTCAGACTAGCCTGGCCAACATGACGAACCCTCATCTCTACTAAAAATACAATAATTAGCTGGGTGTGGTGGCAAGCACCTGTAGTTCCAGCTACTTCAGAGGCTTAGGCAGGAGAACAGCTTGAACCTGGGAGTCGCAGTAAGTCAAGATCACACCACTGCACTCCAGCCTGGGAGACAGAGTGAGACTCCATCTCAAAAAAAATAAATAAATAAATAACAGAAAACACAGTTTAGTTTCTGCATGCATCAAAAGGATTCCATTTCATGCCATTTCTAAACAGAAAGCTCAACACATGATTTGTAACTAGAATTAAATGGCACACAAATATATATTGACTCCTGTATTTGCCATTAAATGTACCATTTATTTAAGAAGCCTTAAGTTGAGATTGGAGTGAACTCCCTCAAATATATAATGGAAGAGATAAGAGCCGTGTGCCTTTTCCCCAGCAGCAGAAAATATACTAGGAACAAGCAATTGCTTGATGATGTGTGCGACACAAGCAGATGTATTTGTGTTCTGCCCTTTGAAAATAGTTCTTGTATATACATATTTTTATGCCTTACAGCTCAAGGGCTGGTGATTATCTCGTTTTTAAAAGAGCTGCTAACCATTTCAGGAAATTGTTGAATCTAATATCTGAAAATGATTTCGGAGTGTGAAAATATTTTATGCACTTTGCAAATCAAATGCATCCAACTGGAAGGGACTAGCTTATGTTGCTGACTCTATTTTGCATGTTTTTAATACTTAGGAGTCAGATGGTTTAATCTTTGGTTTCTTTGATAAGATGCAGGTGTAATCATATTGATACACCTCAGTAAGTATCCTCTCTTAATGTTAGTTTTCAAGTTTGCCTCCTGACAGGACACTTTCTGCTAATGATAGAACAGTAAGAAAATTAATGGCTCTTTTTCCTAAAAGTTTTTTTTCCTGCTTCCAGTCACACCTAGAGTTACTGAACATAAAAAGTTCACTTGAAACTGATCCAAAAAGAAGAAATAAACAGTAAAATCAAAAGCAAAAACTTCTTATAAATTTAGGTTTGAAGTCAGTTTTAGAAGAAAACCCTAATTAGTTCACTTTTTCTGACAAAGTGAAACCTGAACAAGGGAAAAACAGACATAGCCACTATCCTAGGGTCCCTGTTTCTTTTAAGGAAAGTAACCTGGTGATTGGGTGGGCCTTATCACATCCCTATGAGATATGACCTTGGGACTACACTGTCTTCTCCTATAAATCACATCTTTTGAAAATACACAATTCTATCCTGTAAAAGACAATTTTTTTTTTTTTTTTTTTTTGGAGACGGAGTCTTGCTCTGTCGCCCAGGCTGGAGTGCAGTGGTGTGATCTTGGCTCACTGCAAGCTCTGCCTCCCGGGTTCACGCCTTTCTCCTGCCTCAGCCTCCCCAGCACCTGGGACTACAGGCGCATGCCACCACGCCCAGCTAATCTTTGTATTTTTAGTAGAGACAGGGTTTCACCGTGTTAGCCAGGATGGTCTTGATCTCCTGACCTTGTGATCTGCCCGCCTTGGCCTCCCAAAGTGCTGGGATTACAGGCGTGAGCCACCGCGCCCGGCCGTAAAAGACAATATTAAGAGAGTGAAAAGACAAGCCACAAACTGGGAGAAAATATTTTCACAACAAATATCAGATAAAGGATTAGCACAAAGAACTCTTAAATCTCAACCATAAGAAGAAAATGAACAACCCAATTTAACAATGCACAAAAGATCTCAACAGACATCCTACCAAAGAAGATAACAGATGGCAAATAAGCATATTAAAAGGTGCTCAGCATCATATATCATCAGTAAATTGCAGATTAAAGCAACAATTAAATACTGCTATATACTTATCAGAGTGGCTAAAATCCAAAACATTGGCAAAATCAAATACTGTTGAGGATAAAGGAGCAATAGGAATTCTTATTCTCTGCTGGTAGGAATGCAAAATGGTATGGACACTTTGGAAAACAGTTTGAAAATTTCTTACAAAATCAAGCATACTCTTGCCCATAGAGTCCAGCAGTCATGATCCTTGGTATTTACCCAAATTAATTGAAAACTTAGGATCACACAACAACCTGCAGTGAAATTTTGTAGCATCTTTATTCGTAATCGCCAAGATTTGGAAGCAAACAGATGTCCTATTGAAGATGTCAGATGTCCTATTGAATCCACCTATTGAAGGTGGATTAATAAATACACTGCAGCATATCCATACAGTAGACTATTATTCAGCACTTGTAAGAAATTAGCCATCAAGCCATGAAAAAGACATGGATGAAATGTACATGAACATTGCTAGATAAAAGAAGCCAATCTGCAAAAGCTACATACTGAGTGATGCCAATTATGTGATTTTTCTGGAAAAGACAAAACTATGGAAACAGTTAGAAAAAAAGAAAAATTAGTTGTTGCCAGGGGTTTGGAGGGAGAAAGTAAGGGATGAATAGGTGGAGCACAAGGGGATTTTAGAGCAGTGAAACAATTCTATATGATACTGTAATTGTGGATACATGTCATTATACATTTGTCAAAAACCCATAAAATGTACCACACACAGAGTGGGCCCTGATACAAACTATGGACATTAGTTGATGCCTCAATATTTGCTCAACAATTGTTACAAAATGTATCACATTAATGGAAAATGTTTATAATAGGGGAAACTGGAGGAGTTTAGGAGTAAATTAGAATTCTGTGCTTTATGTACAATTTTTCTATAAAACTTAAACTACTCATAAAATTAAGTATAATAACTTTTTTTTTTTTGAGACAGTCTTGCCCTGTCACCAGGCTGGAGTGCAGTGGTGCGATCTCAGCTTACTGCAACCTCCACGTCCTGGGTTCAAGCGATTCTCCTGCCTCAGCCTCCTGAGTAGCTGGGACTACAGGCACGTGCCACCACGCCCAGCTAATTTTTGTATTTTTAGTAGAGATGCGGTTTCACCATGTTGGCCAGGATGGTCTCGATCTCTTGACCTTGTGATCCGCCCTTCATGCTAAAAACTCTCAATAAACAAAGTATTGGTGGAACATAGCTCAAAATAATAAGAGCCATTTATGACAAATTCACATCCAATATCACACTGAATGGGAAAAAACTGGAAGCATTCCCCTTGAAAACCAGCACAAGACAGGATGCCCTCTCTCACCACTCCTATTTGACATATTATTGGAAGTTCTGGCCAGGGTAATTGGGCAAGAGAAAGAAAGTATTCAAATAGGAAGAGAGGAAGTCAAACTGTCTCTGTCTGCAGGCAACACGATTCTATATCTAGAAAACCCCATTGTCTCAGCCCAAAAGCTCCTTAAGCTGATGAGCAACTTCAACAAAATCTCAGGATACACAATAAATGTGCAAAAATCACAAGCATTCCTATACACCAACAATAGACAAGCAGACAGCCAAATCATAAATGAACTCCCATTCACAATTGTTACAAAGGGAATAAAATATCTAGGAATACAACTAGCAAGGGATGTGAAGGACCTCTTCAAGGAGAACTACAAACCACTGCTCAAGGAAGTAAGAGAGGACACAAACGAATGGTAAGACATTTCATGCCCATGGATAGGAAGAATCAGTATCATGAAAATGGCCATACTGGACAAAGTAATTTATAGATTCAATACTATTCCCATTCAAGTACCATTGACATTCTTCACAGAATTAAAAAACAAAGCTACTTTAAAATTTATATGGAACCAAAACAGAGCCCATATAGCCAAAAAAAATCCTAAGCAAAATGAAAGAAGCTGAAGGCATTATGCTACATTACTTCAAACTATATTACAAGGCTGCAGTAACAAAAACAGCATGATACTGGTAAAAAGCAGACACATAGACCAGTAGTACAGAAGAGAGATCTCAGAAATAAGTCCACACATCTACGACCATCTGATCTTCAGCAAACCTAACAAAAATAAGCAATGGGGAAAGAATTTCCTATTTAATAAATGGTGCTGGGAAAACTGGCTAGCCATATGCAGAAAATTGAAATTGGAAACCTTCCTTACACCTTATACAAAAATTAACTCAAGAGATGGATTAAAGACTTAAATGTAAACCTGAAGCTATAAAAACCCTAGAAGAAAATCTAGGCAATACCATTCAAGACGTAGGCATGGGCAAAGATTTCATGATGAAATCGCCAAAAGCAATTGCAACAAAAGCAAAAGTTGACAAATGGGATCTAATTAAACTAAAGAGCTTCTCTTCTGCCCAGCAAAAGAAACTATTATCAGAGTGAACAGACAACCTACGGAATGGGAGAAAATTTTTGCAATCTATTCATCTGACAAAGGTTTAATATCCAGAATCTACAAGGAACTTAAATTTACAAGAAAAAAAATCAAAAAGTAGGCAAAGGACATAGACATTTCTTAAAAGAAAACATTTATGTGGCCAATAAACTTACGAAAAAAAGGTCAACATCACTGATTATTAGAGAAATAAAAAATCAAAACCACAATGAGATATCGTCTCATACCAGTCACAATAGTGATTATTAAAAAGTCAAGTAACAACAGATGCTGGTAAGGCTGTGGAGAAATGGAAACACTTTTACACTGTTGGTGGGAATGTAAATTAGTTCAACCATTGTGGAAGACAGTGTGGCAATTCCTCAAAGATTTAGAAACAGAAATACCATTTGACCTACAATCACATTACTGGGTATATACCCAAAGGAATATAAGTCATTCTATTATAAAGATACATGCACCCATATGTTCATTACAGCACTATTCACAATAGCAAAGACATGGAATCAACCCAAATGCCCATTTTTGATAGACTGGATAAAGAAAATGTGGTACATACACACCATGGAATACTATTCAGCCATAAAAAGGAAAAAGATCATGTCCTTTGCAAGAACACGGATGGAGCTGGAAACCATGATCCTCAGCAAACTAACACAGGAACAGAAAAGCAAACACCACGTGTTCTCACTTATAAGTGGAAGCTGAACAATGAGAATACATGGACATAGGGAGGGGAACAATGCACACTGGGACCTGTCAGGGGCTGGAAGGAGGAACAGCATCAGGATAAATAGCTAATGCATGTGAGGTTTAATACCTAGGTGATGGGTTGATAGGTGCAGCAAACCACCACGACACACGTTTGCCTACGTAACAAAGCTGCATGTCCTGTACACGTGTCCCAGAAGTTAAAATTACAATAAAATTAAATTAAAAAAAGAAATTACCGAGCATGTAAAAATCTAGAATTCTAAATATATATATTTAATATGTTAGATGTCGCTAATCATTTTTTTCAAATAACCCTATTTTTAGTTGTCTCTCTTTTCAAGCACTACATTTCTTCCCAACCTCTCCACTCTTAATTATTTTTGCCAAAATTTTTTTTTCAGTGAACCAGGTTTCAGTTTTATTAGGTAAGTTTGCTATTTGCATTTTTAAAATTGTTTATTTTCTATTTTAGTCCTTTCTACTTTTCTTTATATTAATTTTGACATTGTACTTACTTTAATTTTTGTCCTTTTGTTTCTTGAATTGAATACTTAATTACCTTTACCTATTTTCTTTTTAATAAATGTATTTAAAGTGATACGATTTTTTTTTTTTACAGTCTCGCTCTGTCACCCAGGCTGGAGGGCAGTGGCACAATCTCGACTCACTGCAACCTCCACCTCCTAGGTTCAAGTGATTCTTTTGCCTCAGCCTCCTGAGTAGCTGGGATTACAGGCATGCGCCAACACATAAAGCAATACAATTTTTGTCAGTATCGGTATGATTGCTTTCCACAGTTCTTAACTTGTAGTCCTCTTACTATTGTCTATGAATAGCTTGTAGTTTAGAATTTGATAAACTACAAAAAAAGTACTTTTACAAATAAATGTTAAATACAATGCATAGGATTTATTTTGACTTCATAGTAGTCAGAAAAGAGTGATTGTATCATTATTTCTTTGAGGACTTAGAGTAATATTTGTGGCTTAATACAGGGTAAATTTCTGTGACTATTGATCAATGTTTGAAAATAATATGAAATCCCTCTTGGAGGTATGTTTTTATGAATGCTCGGGCTTCTTAATTGCATGACTCAATCCACAGTATTCATACTTATTTCTCTCTATTTGGTCTAACTTTTGCCAAGATAATTTTTAGTGTTTCTTACACTGATCACTCTTTTCATATTCTTGTATTTTCATCAAATTCTATTCCAGATATTTCAAACCTGTAATAAGCATGCACATTCATAACTTTCATGCTTCCTTGTTGGAAGTATATTCTATCAATATGAAATATTTCTCTGAATTATCTTTTAGTCACTTTAATATCAAACTCCATGTTATTAAAGAATACTGTGTAATCTGTGATGTCTAATTTGCCAGGGATTATTATTCTTTCTTCTCTGTTTCTCATGTCTGTTCTTGCTTTTTCACTGTCTTATTTTTCCTTTTCATAAGAAAACCTTGTGGGGAAAACGTCCAGTTGTACTAAGGAAAAATGAAAGAATAAGTTTCCTCTTTTTAGCAAATCAAAATGTCTTATACTTACTTGAAATATTCTTCTAGAAATCTAAACTATGAATCTGTATCATAATATTTTTCATAATTTTAAGCATTGTGATTTTAGAAGAGTTAGAGCTATGACTCAAAGCCTTTTTCTAAAGTAAAGGCCATTTTACAGAAAATTATTTACATTATTCTGTACTTTTTCAGTCTTGATAAAATTTCAAAACTCAAATTTGTCAATTCTCATACCTCTACTCTGTAGAAAACAGGGACATAATTTTTAACATCGCAGATTTGAAAGCAACCACGAATGGCAAGGGAGAAAGTGCACGATTTAAAAAATTTAAACCTTATTTTTAAAAACAAGGAAAGCAGGACAAAATTGTCAGAGAATAAGGGAAGTAAGGGTAACCCCGTAAACGGCTGTCACAAAACACTCACACTTTGCTGCAGGCTTCCTCTTGAGAGGGTTTGCTGCCCCCTCTTGGCCTTTGCAGTGGGATGCAAAAGAAAAACGGAAAAAAACAGGCATCAAAGAGGCTTAACAAAGGGGCTTGAGTCTAAAATATTTCGAAGAACAATTTATGTGCTGTATGAAACAACCTTTGTGGAGGAGTCTGTGACTCTCTAAGGCTGCCCCACTCTCCAGTCCCTTAAAAAGAGAAAGCTGCCTGTAATCCCAGCACTTTGGGAGGCCGAGGCGGGTGGATCACGAGGTCAGGAGATCGAGACCATCCTGGCTAACACCGTGAAACCCCGTCTCTACTAAAAACACAAAAATTAGCCGGGCGTGGTGGGGGGCGCCTGTCCCAGCTACTCGGGAGGCTGAGGCAGGAGAATGGCGTGAACCCGGGAGGCAGAGCTTGCAATTACCTGAGATCGCGCCTCTGCATTCCAGCCTGTGCGACAGAGCGAGACTCCGTCTCAAAAAAAAAAAAAAAAAAAAAAGAAGAGAAAGCTGACACTAAGGATCTTCCTGCCTTGTGAATTGCCCACTGACTGGGCTCCCAGGACAAGGCCACCATCTACATCCTCTGAACAAACTAGTCTGTATGACGTAAACCCCACACAAAACTGAGCAATAAAAGTTCTTCATGTTGAAAGATAAGTAAATCATTTTTCAGAACATACTAAAAGCAGTATAGGAAATAAGAGAAGCAGCAGGTAAAAATTGAAGTACATGAAGCCAGAAGCAGAGATTATTACAAAGAGAGATGAAAACAAGGGAGAGAAAACTAATTAAAAAAAAAAAAAAAAAAGAGTTTGCTAGAACTCAAAACCCAAAAGCTGTGAATATGTTACCCTACATTGTTGCACTTTGCAGATGTGACTACATTCACAAATGAGATGGAGAGAGTATCCTGGATTATCTAAGTGGGCCCAATGTAGTCACATGAGTCCTTCTTAGAAAAAGCAGGAAAGTCGGAATTGAAGAATGATACAATGATGGAAGCAGAGTCAGACAGAAAGAGAAAGAGGGAGAAAAAGCGAGCGAGCGAGCGAGAGAGAGAGAGAGAGATTTAAAGATGGTACACTCCTGATTTCCAAGATGGAGGAATGTTGATGAGCCCAGGAACACTGGTGGCATCTAGAAACCAGAAAGGCAAGCAAATTCTCTCCTAAAGGCTCGAAGAGCATAGCCTTTCTCACCCATTTTGAACTTCTGACCTCCAGAACCAGAATAAATTTTTCTTGTTTTAAACCACTAATGTAGTAGTAATTTGTTATGGCAGCAAGAGGAAACCAATACACATGTTTCTGGATTTCTTAGAGAAACCTCAAATTTGCTGTTTCCCTTCCTGTTCCATTGACATGCTCCTACATTTTACTTATATTCCCTGTTTTCACAATATTATTCAACAGTCCTTATATTCTTCTGTATTTCCTATATAGTCATTCTTTATAACAGCAATATCATAATCCATAAACAGTACATCTAAATTTCCAAACCAAAATAGTGTCTTATTACAAACATGTCTTAAATTCACCTTTTTTTTCTCTATTTTGACTGCTACTTCCTTAGTTCTCTTCTGTCTTATCACATGTTTTAATTATTAGAACAAGAAACTAATGTTTTCTAGTCTCCAAATGCTTCCCAATCAATTCCATACTATGAAATTATCTTTACATGAAAGCCTTTTTTTGGGGGGTGGGTGTGGGGGATGTAGTCTCACTCTGTTGCCCAGGCAGGAGTGCAGTGGTGCCATCTCGGCTCACTGCAACCTCCGCATCCCAGGTTCGTGCCATTCTCCTGCTTCAGCCTCCTGAGTAGCTGGGACTACAGGTGCCCGCCACCACACCTGGCTAATTTTTGTATTTTTGGTAGAGATGGGGTTTCAACATATTGGCCAGGGTGGTCTCGATCTCTTAACCTCGTGATCCGCCCACCTCAGCCTCCTGAAGTGCTGAGATTACAGGTGTGAGTCCCTGCACCCAGCCTATATAACAGTCTTATGCCTTAAAAAAAAAAAAAAAAAAAAACGCTTCTATTGGCCAGGCACAGTGGTTCACACCTGTAATCCCAGCACTTTGAGAGGCCAAGGTGGGCAGATCACGAGGTGAGGAGATCAAGGCCATCCTGGCCAACATGGTGAAACCCCGTCTCTACTAAAAATACAAAAATTAGCCGGGCGTGGTGGCGGGTGCCTGTAGTCCCAGCTACTCGGGAGGCTGAGGTAGGAGAATGGCATGAACCTGGGAGGCGGAGCTTGCAGTGAGCCGAGATCAAGCCACTGCACTCCAGCCTGGGAGACGGAGCGAGACTCCGTCTCAAAAAAGAACAAAACGAAACACACACAAAAAACTTCCATTTTTCTCCACTACCTATAGGACATCAATCACAGTAATTAACTTAGAAGAGCAATTAAGTATAATGCAAAGATGCCCATGAGAATAAATTATAATATTTTATTGAGATATTAAAGACCTGGATCTTGTGGACAGAATAGTATTCCTTTAAAAGTACTCAAAAATATTGAAAATAGAAAAAAAATTAAGGTTATTTGTACTAAAATAAGAATAATTATCAAAAATAAAATATTCTATTAAAATTATGCTATATTTTATATTATGCCATAAAAAGTAAAAATTATCTTTTAAATATTAAAAAATATGTTATACACTGGAAATAATACCTTCAATACATATACTGATCAAAGATTAGTTATACAAGTATAACTAATAACAAAGACATGAATATAAAGAAATATGTATGACTAGTAATACATTTGACTAATAATCATGAATATTAGTGTCAGGAAAATGCAAATCAAGACCACGTTGAAATACCAGTCTATGCCGCAAAATATTATAAAGAAATAAAAACACATTGACTACAATGACTCTCAACATATAGATAATCTTACAAAGACTCCCAAATAGTTATAGGTACCACAGCTTATTTTTGTTTTATATAGCTTTACACAATTAAGAATTTAAAAATACATCTTTTTTTTACTATTTAAATGAAAAGCAATGGAACCATTGATACAGGACTCGTTAATCCAGGAATCATTGAATGGAGAGAGGTAAAGGGATGGGACAGTGGAAGTAAATGATTTTATCTGGGTCACTGTCAAAGTTTTAACTTCTATTTTGGACGGCAGTTTGATGGGTATTTATTGTATCAATAAAAATAACTAAGTAGTAATCATGGAATAATAATGAGAGTACACCTTCAACAAAGAATTAGGATTAATCCAGTTTTGTGTGTCTGCAGTTCAAAGGGTGGAGAAATGGGATGGGATGGGATGGGATGGGCAGGGCAGGGCAGGGCAGGACAGGGCTACTGTCTCTTGAGCACTTATTCTGTGGCAGTCCTTTGCTTGCTGCATTTGCATATGTCCCGATCAGTGCTCGCATATATCTTCTTTGTATAAGAATACTACTACTATTATTATTAATAATAAGTATAACAATAGTATATTAGTATTATTAAGTATAATAGTAGTAGCATTAGCATAATACTATAATAGTATTAATAATATACTATTTTACTTATTAAGTATTATACTTAAGTATAAGACTATAATAATACTATTATTATACTATAATTTTCTTGTTAAGAAATACAGGCTCTGGGAGGCTTAAGAAACCATGCTGAGGTTAATATTTTAGAAGTGAAACTTGTAAACATTTCTGTTATTTAAAAATTCCTATTTAGGAAAGAATATTTAGGAATATATGAAACCCACCAAAAAGAAATGCAAGTGAATAATCAACATAAGGTATAAAATTACAGTTTCTGCAGGTGAAGAGAAGGGCTTGGTTTGACAGAAACCACAAAGTTAAATGTAGGCTATTGGTTTTTGTTTGTTTTGTTTTGTTTTTTCTTTTGAGGTAGAGGGTGATTCTTTGTGTTAATTATATTATAAAAAATAGCCAAATCAATTAATAAGTAATAAAAGGAGACCATACAAGGATCAAGATGAGGAGGTCTTAAGCGTCAAGCTTATTCCGATTATGTGCTCCTGAAATCCAACAGAAAAAAAAGAATTAGAAAAATATATATTCTTATGGAACAGAAGGGTCCATATATACACATAATTGGTGTTCTAGAGAATAAATTTTAAAATGGAAGAGAAAAATTACCTCCTGGTATGTAACAAGAAAAGTAAGTTTTCTGGAACTGTTTTCAATTTTCAAATTAAAATAGGAAAAACTGACAATGACTAATTTCAAACATATACGGCCGGGCGCGGTGGCTCACGCTTGTAATCCCAGCACTTTGGGAGGCCGAGGCGGGCGGATCACGAGGTCAGGAGATCGAGACCACGGTGAAACCCCGTCTCTACCAAAAATACAAAAAAATTAGCCGGGCGTGGTGGCGGGCGCCTGTAGTCCCAGCTACTCGGAGAGGCTGAGGCAGGAGAATGGCGTGAACCCGGGAGGCGGAGCTTGCAGTGAGCCGAGATCGCGCCACTGCACTCCAGCCTGGGTGACAGAGCAAGACTCCGTCTCAAAAAAAAAAAAAAAACAAACAAAAAAACACAACATATACTACCTGATGTTGAAGTGAAGAAAAACACAATTCTTACAAAAGGAAAAATCAGATTTTTGAGAGTTTTCCCTTAAACTTTCAATGTCAGCAAAATTTTGAGGAAAAGAAAGAATAAAAAGATAGTTTTATTTCTGTTTATTTTTTTGAAAAGTACTAAGAAAATATTCATTTTCAAGCCTTGAACCAACCCCCTAAAATAAAGCTATAAATATATAAATAAATGATAAGATAAAAATAAGTAAATAACCAAATAACATTTAAATAAACATTATAAATAAAAATTAAATTTATTAAAAGAAATAATTAAAAATTCAAATATAACTATAAAATATGACTATAGTATATAGTTTCCCAAAATGTCACTCGGAGATATAGGACTCATGAACTTTTCTTGAAAAAATAATCTATTTAAAGGTGAAATCCACTGTACCTGAGTAAATATAAAACAAAGAAACCAGGAAAGTAATCTGTGGTAAAGGGTTCTGGGATGAGCATTGAGCATTAAATCGATTTATATATAAAACCATAATCAAACAACTCTAGGAACCATGGATTTTTGTTGTTGTTGTTGTTGTTGTTTGTTTTGTTTTGTTTTGTTTGTCTAGACAGGGTCTCACTCTGGTTGCCGAAGCTAGAGTGCAGTGGCCAGATCTTAGCTCACTGCAGCCTCAACCTCCCAGGCTCAGGTGATTCTCCCATCTTAGCCTCCTGAGTAGCTGGGATTACAGGCGTGTGCCATCACACTGGCTAATTTTTGTTTTTTAGTAGAGACAGGGTTTCGCCATGTTGTCCAGGGTGATCTCAAACTCCTAGACTCATCTGCCCGCCTTGGCCTCTTAAAGTGCTGGGATTACAGGAGTGAACCACCGCACCTGGCCTGGGAACCATGGTTCTTAAACAGAATGTAAAAATTTAAAACTTCATTAAAAATAAAAACAACAAAATCAGTGGTGTAGAATAATGGATGTGGGAGGAGGTATTTTGTTTCCTCATTTTTCATAGTAAGGGGTCAATAGATACATCTAATTTTAATAGTCATTAACTGATGCTAACCTCCTCCAATATTATTTATAATCCTTCTTCTTGAGAATTTCTCAGCTAAGAATATCTCCTATCATGAAAGCATTTATCTGAATTTCATCCACTTCTATAGATCTACAAGAAGATTCAAGAGAAATATTTGTATACTTAATGCTTAAAATTGTATATATAGAAGTTAGTATCTATTCTAAAAAGGGAAATAACATTATTATAAATTGTAAAGAAAAGCATGAAACAGCAAAGTAAGAACCTTAGGGCTTCTAGAAACTTAATTTTTATAGTGTCCATTTCTGTCAAAAGGCCATAACTGCTGAAATGCATCCTCACCTTTCATGAAACAATGTAACCTGTGGCATTAACCCCCATGGCATGGTACACTGAAGTGTTATTGACATCTGCGTCTGATTTGATACTTATGACAAACATAAATCAATGTCTTTGCAGTGACACTTTGCTGCACAATGCTAATGACAGTGTACCACCCACAGTTTACTATTCAATGATAAAATTTGCTAGAACATAAAACTGCTTGACATTTTTTCCTCTATTGCTCCTGGAGACTAGGACTTTAAAAAATGCCTATATGATTATAACAGTATAATTTTATTGAACACAACCATCTATAGGATTTTTATTTTTTACTAGGAGAAGGCATGACTGTGCCATCTAATTGGCTCTGGAGGACCTCATTTCATCGAGGGCCTGGGAGAAAAGCAACAAATGTCAGGACCTTATTGGGCAATTTGACATACAGAGAGCTTCCTGATAAATGTAAACTATCCCTAGACATATCATCTGCCAAATTTCTCATCTCTTTTTCCTGCTTTAAAAAAATCTTTATCTCGGCCAGGCACGGTGGCTCACGCCTGTAATCCCAGCACTTTGAAAGGCCGAGGAGGGTGGATCACAAGGTCAAGAGATCGAGACCATCCTGGCCAATATGTTGAAACCCCCATCTCTACTAAAAATACAAACATCAACTGGGCGTGGCAGCATGTGCCTATAGTCCCAGCTACTCAGGAGGCTGAGGCAGGAGAATTGCTTGAACCCCAGAGGCGGAGGTTGCAGAGAGGCAAGATCGCGCCACTGTACTCCAGCCTAGCAACAGAGTGAGACTCCGTCTCAAAATAATAATAATAATAATAATAATAATAATAATCTTTATCTCTCACCAATGTTTTATAATTTACTGATTTATCCAATTTATTATCTGTCTTCCCACCTGTATATATATTCAGTGATGGAAGCACTTTGTTTTTATTCGCTACCATACTCCCAGAACTGAGACACGTGACTGCCATATACTTGGAATTCATTAAATATTTGTATAATAAACAAATTGAATGCATCGATGCACAAGCTATAACCATAAATTATCTGCCATAAAAGTATATCTCAGAAGCAAGCTATTATTTTCAGAAGGAGCCATCACTTTAATTTAGCTACATTATATTAAAAATTTCCTCAACTTTTGCAAGAAAGCACTTGCTAAAAGCTAAAGTTGTGGACTTTAATTGATTCTAATATTGAAATAACTGCTAAGAACTATGTTTTATAGCAAGATGTATGCTATAGCTGACCAAAGGAATACACTTTTCATTGGAAGTAACTTTAAAACCTTGGGTAGGTGTAGGGATGATTTGTCAACATAATTCCAGAGCAAGAATGTTGTCATTCTTTTTACTCTCTCAAAATACATAAAAGCATCAGTAGATCCATTTTAAATTCTGCAGTAGAAATCATATTTTTAAAAATTACTTATATTTGTTCCTAAACCCTGTTAAGTATTCACAACCCAAATTAAGATAGACTCACATTAAGATTCCAGTACCTTGATTTACTGGATATGTAGACTGGAAAATTACCTTATCTCACTGAGACTCATTTCTAAAACTGTAGAATAGTATATCTCACTGAGACTCATTTCTAAAACTATAGAATATAGAGACTTCTAGTGCTCATCCATGCCAATTCTCTTCTCATTTTCATATGTAATCAGATTAATTCCTGCCCCCCGACTCCCAAAATACAGTGAGACCATGTAAACTGGTCCTTAGCAATTGGCTGTGAACATAAATTTCTCTTGACTCCAAGGAGACACTTGGTTAAGCTCAGAGTGGCAGAGTTTCCAAAAGTCTGGGTCACTGAGTAATTATGTATATCACTGGAGAATACCTCTACTCTCCAACCTAAGATGGATGTGTTTTGCAGATGTGTACTGTAAGTAGGAGAGACATTTCTAAATACAAATATTTACTGAATAACCTTATGAAGTAAATATTATTATATGTATTTTTCAAAATTTTTATTATATCTCAATAACAATATAAACTTAACTCCCACTAGTTTAATAAATAGAAATGTATGGGGCCTGTAGCCCCTTTGTTTTGGCCAGTTTCTCCCATTTTGAACAGGCGTATTTACTCAGTGTGTATAACCCCACTGTATTTAGGGAGAAACTAATTTGCTATTGATTTTACAGGCTCATAGGTGGAAGGGATTTGCCTTGTTTAGATGAGACTTTGGACTTGGACTTTTGGGTTAATGGTGGAATGAGTTAAGACTTTATTGAGTTTCTTATGGCTTATCATAAGGTCTATCTTGGAGAAAGTTCCATGCGCTGATGAATAGAATGTATGTTCTGCAGTTGTTGGGTAGAATGTTCTGTAAATATATGTTAAGTCCATTTGTTCTAGGGTATAGTATAAATCCATTGTTTCTTTGTTGACTTTTTGTCTTGAACTGTCTCGTGCTATCAGTAGAGTACAGAAGTCCTCCATTATTATTGTGCTTCTATCTCATTTCTTAGGTCTAGTAATTGTTTTATAAATTTGGAAGCTCCAGTGTTACATGCATATATATTTAGCACTGTGATATTTCATGTTGGACAGGATTTTTATCATTATATAATGTCACTCTTTTTCTTTTTTAACTGCTATTGCTTTAAAGTTTGTTTTGTCTGATATAAGAATAGCTATTCCTGCTTGCTTTTGGTGACCATTTGCGTGGAATTTTTTTTTCCACCCCTTTACCTTAAGTGTATATGAGTCCTTATGTGTTACATGAGCCTCTTGTGGGCAGCAGACACTTGGTTGCTGAATTCTTATCCATTCTGAAATTCTGTGTCTTTTAAGTGGAGTATGTAGGCCATTTACATTCAATGTTAGTATTGAGATGTGAGGTATTATTCCATTCATCATGCTATTTGTTGCCTGAATACCTTGTTTTTTAAATTTGTTTTATTTATTGTATTTTGGTTTTACGGGTCCTGTGAAATGTATGCTTTAAGGAAGTTCTGTTTTGATGTGTTTCCAGGATTTAGTTCAAGATTTAGGACTCCTTTTAGCTATTTGTGTAGTGCTGGCTTGGTAGTTCCGGGTTCTCTCAGCATTTGTTTGTCTGGAAAAAAAGTGGTATCTTTTCTTCATTTGTGAAGCTTAGTTTCACTGGATACAAAATTCTTGGCTGATATTTTTTGTTTTTAAGGAGGCTGAAGATAGGGCCCCAATCCCTTCTAGCTTGTAGGGTTTCTGCTGAGAAGTCTGATGTTAATTTGATAGGTTTTCCTTTATTGGCTACCCTGTGCTTTTGCCTCACAGCTCTTAAGGTTATTTCCTTCATCTTGACTTTAGATAACCAGACGACAATGTGCCTAGGTGATGATACTTTTGCCATGAGCTTCCCAGGTGTTCTTTGAGCTTCTAGTATTTGGATGTCTAGGTTTCTAGCAAGGCCAGAGAAGCTTTTCTCAATTATTCCCCCAAATTTGTTTTCCAAACTTTTAGATTTTCTTTCTTCCTCAGGAATGCCAATTATTCTTAGGTATAGTCCCAGACTTCCTGGAGTCTTTGTTCATTTTTTAAAATTGTTTTTTCTTTGTTTTTGTTGCATTGGGTTAATTAGAAAACCTTGTCTTCAAGCTCAGAAGTTCTTTCTTCTGCTTGTTCAATTCTATTGCTGAGACTTTCTAGTATATTTTCCATTTCTCTAAGTGTGCCCTTTATTTCCAGAAGGTGTGATTATTTTATTTATGCTATCTATTTCACTGAAGATTTCTCCCCTCGTATCATTTTTTGTTCGTTTGTTTCCTTAAGTTGGACTTCACCTATCTTTGGTGCCTCCTTGATTAAATTAATAATTGACCTTCTGAATTCTTTTCCAGGTAATTCAGGGATTTATTCTTGGTTTGGATCCATTACTGGTGAGCTAATGTGATTTTGTTGGATCCATTGCTGGTGAGCTAGTGTGATCCATATTACCAGAATTGTTTTCCTGGTTCCTTCTCATTTGGGTAGGCTATGTCAGAGGGAGGATCTGGGGCTCGAGGTTGCTGCTCAGATTCTTTTGTCCCACAGAGTGCTCCCTTGATGTAGTACTCTCCCCCTTTCCCTAGGGATGTGGCTTCCTGAAAGCCAAACTGTAGTGACTGTTATTTTTCTTTTTGATCTAGCTAAACAGCAGTCCTACCTGGCTCTGAGGTGGTAAAGGGGGTGTCTGCACAGAGTCCTGTGATGTGAACAGTCTTCAGGTCTCTCAGCCATGAATACTGGCACTTGCTCTGGTGGAGGTGGCATGGAAGTGAAACAGACTCTTAGTTGGGTCATTAGTTATAGTTCTTTAGTGCACTAGTTTTGTGCTGGTGTGCCTCTTGCCAGGAGGTGACACTTTCAAGAGAGCATCAGCTGTGGTAGTATAGGGAAGATCAGGCAGTGGGAGGGACCCTAGAACTCCCAAGGTAATATGACCTTTGTCTTCAGCTACCAGGGTGGTAGGGAAAGACCATCAGGTGCAGTCAGGGTTAGGCATGTCTGAGCTCAGACTCCCCTTGGGTGGTGCTTGCTGTAGCTGCTGTGGGGGATGGGCATGTGGTTTCCAGGTCAATGCAGTTACGTTCCCAGAAGGATTGTGGCTGTCTCTGCTGTGTCATGTAGGTTGTCGGGGAAGTGGGGGAAAGCCAGCAGTTACAGGCTTCACTCAGCTCCCACGCAACCCAAAAGTCCAGTCTCATTCCCGCCGTTCCCCCACAGCAGCATGGAGTTTGTTTCCAGGCAGTGGGAGAGCAGGGCTGAAAACTTGCCCCAGGCTACCAGCTTCCCAGCCGAGAAGGCAAGCAGGGCTTTCAGGCCTCCCTATCTGTTGAGTCTGCACACTGGATTCATGCCCTCCCCTGAGTTCTGGCCAGGAGACTTTGCATTCGGTTGGAATTATTACAAAGTTCAGTTGGAGGTTTCCTTCTCCCTGTGGTCTTTTCCCAGTTCCTCTGGCAGCCCTCCCCAAGGATTCCTGTGATACAAGTCAGAAATGGCTTCCCTGGGGACCCAGAGAGTCCACAGGGCTTTTCCTACTGTTTCCTCTACCGCTGTATTTCACTCAGCTTTCTAAATTGACTCAGCTCTGGGTAAGATCATATCCTTCTCCTGTGATCTAGGCCTTCAGGTTCCCCAGTGAGTGTAAGTGTTTAGGCACGGACGATCGATCCCTCTTTCCCACTTTCACAGTTTGGGCACACACAGTATTTGGGCTGTCTCCTGGGTCCTACAGGAGGAATCCACTTCCTTCAAAGGGTCTATGGACTCTCTCACCTTTCCTGATATATTCCTGCAGTAGTTCTTGGGGCAAAAGTTCACGATGTGAGTCTCCACACACTGCTCTGTCTGCCCAAGTGGGAGCTGCAGTTTAATCCCGTCTCCTATCTGTCATTTTCCCCACCTCTCATCTCTCTGTTATTACTTACAGCTGCATGCAAGTCTACAATTACCTCAAAATAAAAAGGTTAATGTAAAAATAGATTACTCCAAAGTATAAGAATATTTCCATTTCTTATATAGAAATCTAGGGAAGAAACATTTTTAAGATTCTGAAGGAAACCTGCTAGAATCTAAAATAGTATGTTTGAACTCTCATTGAAATTTGAGGATAAGATGATGACATTCCCAATATAAAAGTACCAAGAAAGACTATTATTTATTCCCTAATTGGATTAAAAACTCAATAACTTGATTTATTTTGGAAAAAAATGAGAAAGGACTCCAAGAGAAAAAAGCATAACATAGGAGAAATAATATAAAAATACATCACAATAGCAATTGCAGCCAGAATTATTATCACAACTGTTAAGAAAGTATTCCTTTGAAAAAAGACATTAGTTTAAAATCCTAGATAGTCTTTGATTTGATACTTAACTGTGGTATGTTTAAATAAATTTTTTAAACATCTGCTAAAATAATTGGAATAGGATGGAGAGTATCCAGATCACCAGAGGAATCAAAAAGAGGGAATTCTAATAATGGAGCAAAAAGCTGAAAAAAAAAGGAAAAACACGAAACAAGAGAAAGTCTTACAAACAGAAAATATCAGGTAAGTATCAATAGTAAGAGCAATGATGACTGACACTAATTTAATAAATGTAAGTATCAAATTATCTCAAATAACATTGACTTGTCAAACAGGGTTAAAATACTAAAATACAAAAGCATTCTCTGCACAAGTATACATCAAATCAGAAGAATATGGTAAGGCTGAAAATAATGAAATTGACACAGGAAAATAGAAAGAAGTAAAAACAAAAATGAACACTTTACCAAAGAAGAAATAGAATGGCTAATTAGCATAATAAGTGATATCTAACCTCATTTGCAAAATCAAACGAGATTTACCTTTCTCTCATTAGATTATACTTTTTAAAAATAATAGGAAAATGAAAATGTGGGGGAAACTAGATCCCTAATAAATTGGTATAAAATAAAATATAAAGAGTGTGTGGGTATACCGTATGTACTTATAATTCACATTAGCATATAAAAGTGACTATGCAATTTAACACACTGGGGCCTGTTGTGGGGTGGGGGGAGGGGGGAGGGATAGCATTAGGAGATATACCTAATGTTAAATAACAAGTCAATGGGTGCAGCACACCAACATGGCACATGTATACATATGTAACTAACCTGCACATTGTGCACATGTACCCTAAAACTTAAAGTATAATTTAAAAAAAGTTTGTAATACGTTTTCCTTTCTTGACTTGTTTGACCACAAGCCCTTTTGTTAAGTAAGATATGTTAATATCCTATAAAGCAATTATGTACACGCTGTTTTCATCAATGAATTAGTTAAAAAATGTGGCTCTATGGGTCTGCCTATACCAGAACAAGTGCCTACTAAGAAGGAATAATAAAAACAAGTCATTTGAAAGAGGGCAAAAGCTTTTTATATAAAGATTCATAGCTCCTGAAACATAATTAGCTTGTCTTTCAGCTGTTTCCCTTGTATCAAAATTCAGCCCTTATTATTTTCAATAATATATAAATTAAGATGCTATGAGATTACATAAGGTAATATATTAGAATTAATTCATATGAAGTTCCCAGTTTCTCTTAAAACCATTGTCATTGGGTTTCCAAATATGAAAATGGTGTGCTCAGTTGCCTTTTAGGATAAGCCCTGATATTTGCTATTTTTACAGGAAATTAGTGGAAATATTTATGTCAGCATTTTAGTTGCCAACTCTCACAGAAAAATAGCTTCTATCTCTGTGTTATTAACCATATTATATTGGAATGTTTAAAAAAATCCTAACTTCTAACTAAGAATTTGTGAATAATAGTAGAAACTGACTTTTAGGTGAAACAATTTTGGAGTTATTTACTAGTTTGATCACAGAATAAATATGCTGTTACAAGATATGTCAGGAGGAGGTGAATTGGCAATGGCCATTTCATGCCTAATAACACTGCCATTTCGAGCTCATCTGCAGAAATAGGGTATATGTAAATTTTATTGTTTCAGAGAGCTGATCTCATCTAAATGCAGAAAACCCTAGTCGTATATCTTGTCTCTTTTTCTAAACTTTAATCAATGTGTTTCAATTCTCCAGACAGAGCTGACTGATTCAGCGGACCTGGTTTATACCTTTACCTCTCCTTGGGATGCTTGGGTGGCAATTCAATGGGGGAACTGCGAAGAGTCTGTGCTATTATATCGTGACTAAAAACCATGCAATTTGTCAACAGTTTCTTCCTGCCTCCAAATACAGATACCCTACTCCTACACACACAACTCTGTTTCACCACAATCCCCAACACAAAATGGCTGCTCAACTTTTTATGGACAGCCTATAGAGTGCTTTCCGGCGATTTTTTTTTAACACTTGCCCCTCGATTTTCATTTTACCAGTTTTCACTTAGCTAACATATGGGGTAATGGGAAGGCAGCACACAGTGGGGTTTGTAACAGAATCTGCTTTAGAAATGGCCTCATTTACCCTGCACGCTTGAATTTAATTGGCTCAGTGGATGCTCAATTCCATAATTCTAAAATATTTGACTCATTATTCTATGCCCCCAGAACTATATAGAGTCCTTTCTATTTTAAGTGTGGTATCAAATTTGGAGCAGTGGGGGCTCCAGAATTTCTATTATGAAGAGGACTAGGGGACATCATCTGGTTAGGAGGAATGGGTTAGACAGATGAAATATCTATAGAATTTACCTGGACTTTTTTATTTTCATAACAACACACTCATTTAAGAGTGGGGATTGAGACTGTGGTAGCCTTTTTTGGGCACCAAGAAGTAAGAAAATCTTCTTACTTCTGCAATTCGTCGTGCACTTGGCATTGTTTACTTTTCTGACCTGAGGTTCAGTTCACAGTTGTTAGGCACCCATATTTCTGTCTTAGGATGTGGTCATCCTATAGTTCCTTAGACAGAATTGAAAGCCGGACCCAGCTAACTCTGCTGGCCTCTTGAGTTCCCAAGACCCTCTTCCACTGTACTGTCTTTAGTTCTTTGATAAAGATGCACAGAACAATATAAAAACTCTATTTTTTTCACCCCTGAAGATACTATCATCCTTCCTTTTTCATCATTCTTTCTTCTTCATGATCCTCTCCTCTTCTGTTGACCTGATGATGCTTGTTTGTCTTATGTTTCATTCTTGAACAGCGTCGATGAGAGCATTGTGAAGAGAAAGAAGAGGAAAGCAGTTGTCTTTCTCATTTCTTTTTTTATATTTCCTTTTTATTTGCAATAGAATGCTCTATTCTGGTTGCAAAGCCCAGAAGGAGTGGATGAGCAGAGGCCATCTCGAGTTTGCTCATTGCCCATAATGAATTTCCAGTCGCAAATGGAGCTTCTTGTCCTTTGGTCAGCAAGCTTTGGCTTCATATTTTTCCTCTGACTCTGTCTACCCTTTAAAAGGATCTGTGCAAAGCTACCATTTGATTTAAGAAATACTGCTCAGCATGGCTTACAGATAATAAACTTTACTAGGGAACCCAGGGGATTGATCTTTCCCTGGAAACCTGCTCTTTAAAAGTTTTGCAGTGTTTTATTGGAGAGCCATAGAGTTTGTACTTGTTCCTCTAGATATAATCTTTCTCTAAATAACCACCCAATAATGTGTGGTTAGAGATGAGTGACAGGATGTAATGAGAACATTTGTTTGCTCCACCACTGGATTTTTTTCCTAAGGAAGAAATATAAAACTCAATAATTCATGTAACATGACTGACTCCCACACTATTGATTATAGTCGTTGTCATCAATTTGCTGCCCCACCAGCCTTCCTACGGGTATTACTTACAGATTGTGGTATTATTTGCTGCCAGGATTCCATTTTTTAAAGTAAGTATAAACAACACAAGAAAAATTTTAGCACATCAGAGAGTCACTCTCCTTGAAAATCACATAAGCTACATCTCGTTTTTAATTAATCGGATGCCAAAAGTTGATCCTAAAATTTCAAACAGGATCAAAATGAGTGGTAAATAAGACTGAAGTAATTGCACAGAGGAAGACAAGAAAGTTATCAGAATAAATTTCTTTCTTTTGTTTTTTTTTTGAGACAGAGTCTCGCTTTGTCGCCCAGGCTGGAGTGCAATGATGTGATCGCAACTCACTTCAGCCTTGACTTCCCAGAATAAAGTGATCCTCCAGCCTTCTGAGTAGCTGGGACCACAGGGACACACCAGCATGCCTGACTCTTTTTTGTCTTTTCTTTTTTTTTTTTGGAAAGGCAAGGTCTTTCCAGACTGTGTCAAACTCCTGGGCTCAAGCTCTCCTCCCAACTCGGCCTCCCAAAGTGTTGGGGTTACAGTCGTGAGCCACTGCACACAGCCAGAATGAATTTCTTTATGATTTAAGACCAATGCCAGAGGAATCAAATTTGATCATTTTTATTTGAAAAATATAAATTAAATTATATATTTATTAATTATAAGATAACAACAATCTGTTTTATTATAAGGCCAGGCTTCTAGATTTAGAAAAAAAAAAGGCAAGCTCTAAAAATTACTTATTAGCAATTAGATCTTTAGTTTAATATTTTGATATTACATTGAAGAGTTTTCTTTTTCTCTTCAGAAGGCTGAGGTAATTATATCTATCCAATTTAAATAGGTAGTATAATAAAAAGTTATGCAATGTGACAATGTACCAATCTGCAGAAAGTATAACTAGAAAAAATGTTTTTAATAATACAGCAAAAAGATCCTCTAAAATACTAACAAAAGGAGTATCAGTGAGTCCCTCCTACTTTAAAAAAATGTTTTGTTTTAATATGCTGTCTACCCTGAGTTACAGAAATAATCAGAATATGCATAATTTATAATTTCTCATTTTCTTAGAGCTGAGTACATGGTTTATAAATGTAAGTTTCTCACAATGTATTCTAATATTTGTGACAAGTTATTTTCTTACCCACAAAATTATCACTAAGGTACAATTTTAGCAATCTCAACTGAAGATGATTTAGGAATTTAAAGAGATGACAAAACCATCACCTCAACAAGAACAACAAACCCAAGCTGTTATTTATTCCCAGCTCTTGCCCTGAGGGTGGTCAAGTTAGGGTAGTAGTACTGGCTTCTGTGCTTCCACAGCTGAAGAATTGTCTTATAGTCTGCCATGGTTTAAATGTGTCTGCCCTAAAGCATGTGTTAGAAACTTAATCCCTACTGCAACGGTGTTGGGAGGTGGGAACTAATGAAAAGTGATTAGGCTCATGAGGGCTCCGCCCTCACCAGTGGATTAATACTATTACCTTGGGAGTTGGTTGATTTCAGGAGTTGGTTAGTTATGAATGGATGAGTTTGGCCCCCTTGTATCTCTTGCCCTCTCTTTGCCCGTCTGCCATGGGATGACCCTGCAAGCAGACATTTGTCAAACACCAGACCCTCAATTTTGGATTTCCCAGCCTCCTGAACTGTAAAAAATAAATTTCCGTTCATGATAAATTACCCAGTCTCAGGTGTTTTGTTATAAGAAGCACAAAACAGACAGTCTTAACACATTCCATAATAATTTTCCATTTATACATTTGTCATCCCCCTCAAGACTGAGAGGGGCCTATGATGTCTAATTTTTTTTTTATTATTTTCGTTACTAAGTATAGTATTTAATGTATATTGGAAGATACCATTTGGCTGTGTCCGCACCCGAATCTCATCTTGACTTTTTCGTTCCCGTAATTCCCATGTGTCGTGGGAGGGACCTGGTGGGAGGTAATTGAATCACGGGGGTGGTTACCTCCATGCTGTTCTCATGATAGTGTGTTCTCACAAGATCTGATGGTTTTATAAGGGGCATTTCCCCCACTTCACTCTGCACTTCTCCTTCCTGCCACCCTGTGAAGAAGGTGCCTTTCTTCCCCTTCGCCTTCCACCACGATTGTGAGTTTCCTGAGGCTTCCCCAGCCATGTGGAACTGGGAGTCAATTAAACCTCTTTCTTTTATAAATTACCCAGTCTCAGGTATTTCCTTATAGCAATGTGAGAACGGACTAATACACTGGACAATGAGTAAATCCTAATTAAATTGAATACAATTAAAACTGCCCACCTTCTATGATATAGACTTTTTAAATAAAATAACTGAAATAGTTTATCTGTTACCCTTCTGTGCATTATCATAGGCATAGCCAAAAACAGACTGTGCACTTTCTCTTCATATTACACTGGTTCATTCTGAATTCCGCCACTGAAATCCAGTTAGTTCTCCCTTAGAGAACAAAATAAATTCTGAATTACTTAAATTATATTTTGCCCACCTGGCAAGCTTCGCCCCATTACTTAGCATTTGTACAGCATTTTTGATTTGCTAATGCTTTAAAATAATTTTTATTCTCTTGGCTATCATACTTTCTGCTGAGTAACCATATTTCAAATGTACTGTATTGCCTTCTGATTGCCTCTTTACATCACTAAGGAGGAGAAATAAGGATGTAGTGGGATATCCTTGCACAATATTAGTTTGAGAGTTTTATTCAGAGTTTTAGTATTTCAACTAAGCGGAAAACTTTGGAATAAATGGTCTCCTGTGAAGTAAATAACCATTACTTTCCTAAAATTTAGATTTATTATTACTCTTGTGAAACTAGTGAGACTTCTCCAGGGTACTCAACTTTCTAAAGCTAACTTTTTGCTGAATCAGACATGTCAATAAGTCACTGATCTATGGATAACTTTTTAGGTTCCGTGCCATTTTTTCTCTTATTTTATATCACATTATGGACTCTGGGTCTCTTGAGATAATTATATTTCATCTTTAACTAAAACAACAACAAAACAAAACAAAACAAAACAAAAAACCTAGGTATATAGAGTCTATGTTTTGATTTTGTTGGGTTCTCTATAAGTACACTATTTCAGAAACATAGCAGCTATGAATCACAATGCCTTTAGCATTTTTTCAGCATCATTTGCTTATATATACTCAGATAACATACTAATATATCTCAAGAATTCAGAAGCAGTAAATGACACAATATTAGAAACTGAAAATGCAAACCAACAACCAGTACAAATTGCTGTTTGTACAATACAGCATTATTCACCATTATGCTTAATCACAAACCCCTCAGGCTGTGCAGAGTATTTCACTTACTAGAAGCAACACATTGATTCATAACCTGCCTCAATTCTATTCTCTTGTCTTCATTTTTTCCCTGTTACCAATGCTCATTTAAATCCCTAAAATCATTTAATATTCAGTACAAGAACTACTCACTTCAGGAACCTACCACAAGGATTGTAATCCCACAGATGTTTCCAGGTGTGTGGGGGAAAAAAAAAAGCTGCAATAAGATTTGGGTTTGAGTCCTGGCTTAACTGTTTCCTACTACTACAGTAGGAGTAGGCACATCATTTATTTCACTTAACCTCAGTTTCTGCATTTGTAAAAGTGCATAAAAAATGTACCTATTGCTCAAGTTTACAATTATCCTAACATAAAATAATTCAAGAAAAAGTAACATCGAAAGTTACAACACGTGAACTGTTTTTAAATTTCCACATGCTACTTCCGCACTTGGAGTCTATATGCATCATCCAGCAGTTAAGTAACATGTTGTATGCTGTTTTTCTTAATTCCTGGAATAGACTGCGTCTTGGTGAAGCTGAAACACGTGTATAGCAATTTTATTGTGTTCTGCATGGTGTAGTACTGTGCTAGTTGTATGCCGGAGCAAATAACACTTAATTATAGATAGGCTTGTTTTTTTTTCTTATTCATTCAGCTAGATTAACAAATGAATTGAACTTGAGGAATCTTATTTGTCACTTCATTGTCTCTTTTCTTCAAAAATGATAAGACATTTATGTTATTTGTTGAAGAGAGTTTCTTTATGGAACAAAATACTAGAGGAGGTAAACAAACAAAACGACCATACCTTTTTATGATGGAAATTAAGTAGTGCTTTAGAATAAAACTCACTGAAGAGAAAATCAGTGAGAAAAACTGAAACTGGGTAGGAGTTTAGCCAAGAAAGAAAATAGGAAAATTTGTAAATGTCCTGCCCAAGACAATTTCAAGTTCCTGCCACACTGAGATGGATTGGGAAGCTGTAGAAAAACTATGGGCTTTGGTGACCATCACACCACATTCTTGCTATGAGACTTTGGCGTAAACTCTCTGATTACAAGTTTTCTCACCTATAAAATAGGGCATAATAACCTCAACAGAGCATAAGAGTAAAGAACAATTTTAGCAGTAATTAATCTTATCAAACAGCAAGCTCTCTGATTGATTGTCTAACTTTGGTGAATCTCCTCTAAAACATTAAATAGTTTTAGAAAGAGTGAACTAGAATGAACACTTTGGAGTAGGTAATTAACTGACATAATTAAGCAGATATCCAGGGTCTTGGCTTTTCCGTCACGATTAACTGAAAACCAAATCTTTATCTCCTACTTACGTAGCATGTCATTAAAAAAAAAGAAAAAGAAAAACAGTTTCCTAATACTAAATGAACCACGCAGCCATCTGTGAAAATTTCATGTAATAGAAATTTTTAAATTTCTATAAAACTATTAGGTTAGATCCTTTATAAAAATTAATTCAAAATAGGCCATAGACCTAAATGTAAAATGCAAAGCTATAAAACTCCTAAAACACAGGATAAATTCTAGATGACCTTGGATTTTGCAATGACTTTTTAGAATATGACACCAAAGGCAGGCACAATCCATGAAAGAAAGAATTGATAAATTGGACTTTATTAAATTTTAAAAGTTCTGCTCTTCCAAAGCCTCTGTCAAGAGACTGGCAAAACAAGCTGTAGACTGGGAGAAAATATTTTCAAAATACAACACATGGTAAAGAACTGATATCCAAAATATACAAAGAATTCTTAAAAAGCTCAATAATAAGAAGACAAAAACCCTGATTTAAAAATGGACAAAAGATCTGAACACTCACCAAAAAAAAAAAAAAGAAATACAGATGGCAAATAAGCATAAGACAACATGCTCCCCATCCTATGTCATCAGGGAACCACAAATTATAACCACAATGAGATATCAGCACTCACCTGTTAGAAGATAGAATCCAGAACACTGACACCACCCAATACTGGGGAGGATGTGGAAAAACAGGAACTCTCATTCATTGCTGGTGGGAATGCAAAATGGTACAGAAAATTTGGAAGACAGTTTGGCAGCTTCCTTCAAAATGTAACATGCTCTCATCATATGACACAACCATCATACTCTTTGGTATTTACACACATGAGTTGAAAACATACATACACCTGCTCATTAAGGTCCACAGTAGCTTTATTCATAATTTCCAAAATTTGGAAGCAACGAAGATGTCCCTCAAGAAGTGCATGGATTAATAAACTGCAGTACATTTAAAATATTATTCGGAACTAAAAAGAAAAGGGCTATCAATGCCCTGAAAAGGCCTGAAGGAAATTGAAATACACATTAATAAGTAAAAGAAGCCAATCAGAAAAGGATACGTACTGTGTGATTTCATCTATGTAACATTCTGGAAAGAACAAAACTATGGAGACAGTAAAAAGTCAGGGGTTACTAGGGGATGAGGGGAAGAGAAAGAGGGTTAGATGGAGGACAGAAGATTTTGGGATAGGGAGACTATTCTGCATGACCCTACAATGATGGATACAGAACATTATATATTTGTCCAAACTCAAAAAATATACAACGCAAAGAGTGAACCCTAATGTACAGTATGGACTTTGGGTTGTAATGTGTCATTGTAGGTTTACCGAGTAGAATGCTTGCACCTTTTTGGTGGGGGATGTTGATAGGGAGGGTGAAGGCAGGGGATATATGGGGACTCTCTGTACTTAACTGATGAATTTTGCTACAAACCTAAAACTGTTCTAAAAAATAAAGTTTATTTTTAAAAAAACAAACAAATTCTGTAGGACATCCACAGAGGCACAAAGAAGCATACATTATTAGTGACTTTTAAGACAATTGTTAAACTAGTGATGCT
This sequence comes from Symphalangus syndactylus, assembly GCF_028878055.3. Classification (NCBI taxonomy): domain Eukaryota; kingdom Metazoa; phylum Chordata; class Mammalia; order Primates; family Hylobatidae; genus Symphalangus; species Symphalangus syndactylus. Next base: position 18,137,323 of record NC_072423.2, on the reverse strand, counting down.
AAAAGTTAACACCTGAGCTTGAGTGTGATGAAGGAGACAAGACCAGATACAGGCAGATTCTTAAGGTTCTGCAAGGCTCTTCCAGTTTCTGTTTGTAAACATGAAACTTTTATTTCCTTAACCTTCCTGTGTCCAACTTTCTTTGTACCTGACCTCCTACCTCTTGGCAGGCATTTGAAACCGGTTTTCAAATTCCTCATTTCCATACTCATCCTAACCATGGATTCCAATCCATGCTATCTCCTTTTTTTGCCATGGTTCTGCTTCCTGACAATAGCTTGTCTCCATTTAACTCAGAGAATACCCTGATAGAAATCTCGCCCACTCCCTTGGCAAAAAACAAATTATGCAACGGTGCACTCAGATGGTGCTGGCCTCTTTTCTCAAAAGGACTAAATTTACAGTATTTCCAGATACTTACAGGTTTAAGTTTTATTTTAAAAAAGAACTGTTTATAGTATATTATAATGTAAAATGGCTCTTTGTAATCTGTCAAAATATACTGCGGAACTGTTGGGAAATTATATATTGTACAGTTTACATTATCTATCTATATGTGTCTAAAATTATAACCAACCGATAGAAACAACAGTAGCTCAATGAGAAATACACACATTCACACATGCATGATGGTTTTTCTTTCTTCTTTCCACTGAGATCTGGGCAAGAGCTCATTTATTTAATACCTAACTTTGGAAAGACAGGTTACAAAAATAATGTTAGACATTTAATAAGTATGCTAGGTATTAGGTTTTCCCTGAAAAGTGACTGGAAGTATTCATATGCATATTAAGAGGACTGCCCCGCTTTGACTCAATTGTCAAGAAATCTAGGCTTGTCAGTTCACCTTAGAAAAATCATAAAGCAGAAATCTGTGAACACCTAGCTCAGTGTCTCATTTGGTGACTGTGACAGTGACTGCTTATACTTTCATGTGAAGCAGTTTCTTTACTGCCCATCCTTATCACAGTAGATTAAGAATAAGAACAGAAAAGCTTTTATTTTCTCAAACATGCCTTGCTTCAAGAACGTGCCCCCTTGCTATTTAAATACAACCATTAGCAAATGGAGAATAAGTGAGAACCAGTTTGTAAAATTTCAAGAAAAGGCATCTTGTTTTTATTTGCTCCTTGCATTAGTCAGGGTTCTCTAGAGGGACAGAACTAATGGAATATATATATATATGTGTGTATATATATATATATATATATATACACATATATACATATATGTATATATGTATATATGTATATATGTGTATATATGTGTATATATGTGTATATGTGTGTGTATATATACACATATATGTATATATGTGTATATATATGTGTATATGTGTGTGTATATATACACATATATACGTATATGTGTGTATATATATACACATATATACGTATATGTGTGTATATATATACACACATATATACGTATATGTGTGTATATATATACACACATATATACGTATATGTGTGTATATATATACACACATATACGTATATATGTGTGTATATATATACACACATATATACGTATATATGTGTGTATATATATATATACACATATATATATATATGTATATATATATATGTTTTCTGCAGGTTAAGGAACAAGGAGAGCCAATCTGAGTTCCAAAACAGAAGAACTTGGAGTCTGATGTTTGAGGGGGCAGGAAGCATCCAGCAAGGGAGGAAGATGTAGGCTGGGAAGCTAGGGCAGTCTTTCTTTTCGAATTTTTCTGCCTGCTTCATATTCTAGATGCACTGGCAGCAAATTAGATTGTCCGCACCCAGATTAAGGGTAGGTCTGCCTTTCCCAGCCCACTGACTCAAATGTTAATCTCCTTTGGCAACACCCTCACAGACACACCCAGGATCTATACTTTGTATCCTTCAGTCCAATCAAGTTGACAGTCACTATTAACCATCACACTCCTGAATGTTCTTCATAAACCTGGTGAAAACGATGGAAAACTTAAGGTGCATCCTGCTGCTAGCAACAGAAAATCACAGCTCAAGCCAGTGTAAACAATGAGAAAATTGCGTTATCTCAGATAACCAGAAGTCCTGAAAAGAGAAGTTCCAGGCTTGATGGGGCAAGTGCTTAAGCTTAAACCCATCATCAAGACCCTGATTTCTCTTCACGCTTCTACACGTCTGCTTGGATCTCAGCTCAGTTTTTCGTGGTCGTGAGTGGGATGCCAGATTTCCAGTGTTCACCTGCCTGCAACACAACAGTTAGGAGAGACAGGCTATCTTCCTGTGTGTCTTTTGTTCTCAGGGAAGTGTTTTGAGGGAGAATTGACAGAAATTATGTTCTTTGACCATTTCTAAATCATTCACTGGCAAGAGAAATGAGATTGCCATGACTAACACAAGAACACATGTGAAGAAGGTGGGTTTCGGAATAAATCAATATCTTTTCCTAGAAATATATCCTGCAGTTGGAACTGAGAAGCAAATTACAATGAAAAATTGAGCTATGTCTCTTAATCGTTCTTTACCAAATTCCATTAATTTTATATATTCTTCTTATGTTTGGTTTCACATACTAAATGCTGAAATCCTTTATTTTGAGGATAATCTTATTTATTTAAAGTATACACAAAGTAGATATGCAATAAACCCTTTGTATAATTCATTACATTGTAATTCAACAACTCATAAATAAAATACTTTATCTAGGGTTTGGTATGAGAATCCTGCCTCCAGTCATGAACTTCAAAATAACAAATATTGTTTTATTTAGGTTAGTGCAATCTACTGTAACAATTAGCTCTTAAGTATATAATGTGAAAGAAACAAATAGCAGTTTATTCTTTGCTCAGTGAATAGCACCCCCATGCCCTCTTCAGTTTGCAAGTTCTCTGTGGAGATTCTCCCTCTTCTAGCCAGCTGAATAGAAACACAGGACAATGGAAACTCATGGGCCAGGCTTGGAAATAGCACGTTTTCCCTGACATCCCATTGGCTACGACTCAATGATAGGGTCATCGTTAACCATAGGGTAGTGGTTGAGGAGAAGACCTGGTTTTGTAACTGTGAGAAGAGAACAATAATATTATGGGCTCTATGACTCAAATGCATTACATCATACATAGATGACCATGTTCAACTCTCATAATAACCACAATGTATAAATACGATGAATACCCCTATATGGCATATGGGAAAAAGAACACACTCAAAGAGGTTAGTCAAAATTTTTTGCAGTAAGCAGTGCAGCCTGGATCAAAATTTCCAAACTGTATCCTTTTTGTTACATCATTTGGTTATTTGAGGAGAAATAAACCTTCGCCATTTGTACCTCAAGATTCAAGATTCTTCGCAAGAAGTTCTCTCAACCTTCATCCAGGTCCCTACAAAGGACATGAACTCATCATTTTTTATGGCTGCATAGCATTCCATGGTGTATATGTGCCACATTTTCTTAATCCAGTCTATCATTGTTGGACATTGGGCTGGTTCTAAGTCTTTCCTATTGTGAATAGTGCCGCAGTAAACATACGTGTGCATGTGTCTTTATAGCAGCTGTATACATAGGTAACTAACCTGCAGGTTGTGCACATGTACCCTAAAACTTAAAGTATAATAAAAAAAAATAAAAAATAAAAATAAAAAAAAGAAGTTCTGTCAACCTTCCAGTGTGCTTTGCTTCAGCCAATTTTTAGCAGCCAGTGTCTTCCCCTCTATGCAGGAGGGCTCATGCCCCAAGCTCAGAACTGCAGCAAGAAGCCATGCCAGAGGTGCGAAGAAATAAGAACCCCCACGTAGCTCCTCCTCACTAGCTCCTCGCGGGAGTGGGAACCCAGCTATCCCGACTCCTTTCCTCTCAGCAGGATGCTTCCAAGGCTCCTCTTTTGCATCATTTCCCGGAACTACCTGGCAGAATTAAGCCTCCGTCACCCACTGTGACTGAAGCCTCCATGTGCACTCTTTCTTGGCTGTCTCCCCTTTCTGTGTCACTCCCACAGTTACCCACCGGCATTCTCAGAACTTTCCACACACAGCTTCTAGGAGAACCAAAGCTAAGACTGTAAGTCTCAGAAACAGAATTTTGAATGAAAAAAAAAAAAAAAAAGCAAGTTACAGAAAAATTCATAAAGTATCATACCATTAGAAAAGGAATGAGGCATGCAGAACTAAATAAAGTATTTTGTAGGGATATACACATATGGGATAAATCTTTCAAAAAAAGAGTCAATGAATAATACACCCACATTTCAGGACAGTAGTGACCTGTGGGAAGGTGAAGCCGTCAGCCTCAGAAGACACAGGGCTTCAGTGGTATTGAGAGTGTTCTAGCTCCTTTACAGGTAGACAGTAAATTGAGTTTATCATTGTGGATTAATTTACAAGTGGACTAGCATATATTCATTCATATAAAGGGAATAAAAATATTTTAAATGAATACATTTAGAAAAGGACATTAAAAATTCCAGTGGGCTAAAGGAAATGAGTAAAATATGGAGGAGTTTAAATCCCTGAATTCTAGGGTGGGCATAGTGACTTCCGGCTGCATCTCTAACTTAACGTGGATGCTGTCAAAGGAGAGACTGATGGCATCAGGAGTGCCTAGACATGCCTGCTTGACTAAGGCTGCCAGAAAAAGTACAGACTCTCCATTGTATTTTAATGTCAGGTAAGCAACAAGTATTTTTGTATAATTATGTCCCTAGTATGTCCCTCTCACTTTAGTCTGGTAATGTCCATTTTAGTCACTTATTTTAGTAAAGTGGGATATGTATGTGTATATGCATGTATATGTGTATATATATATGTGTACATATATGTGTATATATGTGTATATATGTTCTTAATGTATTCAAATATTGTGTGAGATATACTTATGCTAAAATATTATTTTTAATGGCCTGAAATTCAAATGTATCTGGGTCTCCTGTTTCATTTTCCTCAAAGGTATTAATTGCATAGAGATATCATAAAAAACTTATAACACACAGAGATTGAGGGTTTAACTCCAAACACAGCACCCAGAGGATTGAAGTTGCATGCACATTATAAAAATTTTAAAATGATCATCACCATCAAGAATTTATCATTAGAAATTTTATATTTGGCTTCAAAAATATGAAGCTTTGGGTTTTAAAACATATATTAATATTTAAGACAAAAATATAAAACAGTAGTATATGTGGCTGAGTAAAGAAAATGATCATAGTTTATTTCTGGGGTCATGACACCTTAGAGGGGAGCTTCTCCACCACAGAGACCCTGTCTTTTTCATTTAGATTTTTCCAAATCTCTCTCCTTTCCTACATTGTACTTTGATTGCAAACACAAAAGTGGTGTTTAGGGTTAAGATTTCCTAGCCATGTAAGCTTCATTCTTGAGCATATAAATGAATCTGTCTTTACGGCCCAGCTTTGGTTTCTCAGGAACATACTCTCGTTGACAGAAGAGGTATTGGAATTCCAGGAGATAATGCAAGAGAATGTAGGAAACATGGTACATAATGCATAACTACATTATTTCACTTGTTCTCACAATGCCCTTCTTTTGCAGATAATGTGATTACATCCATTTTACAAATGAGAGGATTGAGACCAACAGGAAGATTATGGAATTTGTGCAGAGTCCTACAGTTAGTAAGTGGTGAAGCCAGAATGTGACGGTTGGCCTCCCAAGTCCACACTGCTAGCCACTTCTGCTAGCAGCACCAGCCCAAATGGTGCAACTTTCTGAACATGACCACCTAGATCTATATTGAAATTTGGACAAAGTTCCCCAAAAAAGCCACACACCAATCACTTCCTTAGAGCAGAAACGGGGTATGGTTGAGAGTTGCAAACATGCTATGGTTAAATTCCTTTTTCTCACTTTGGCATATAGAAAGAACAGGAATATTTCAGCCCATCCCTTTAGCCTCACCTCACCATGAGTATAATCACCTGTATCCATTTTCCAGAAACACAGTGCATTGATCTGACTTCTGTTTTCCTCCCCCTACAAACACATACACACTGAACTACATATTAGAGCTATCTCAGACTCTGGGATAAATGACAAAAGTCTCCGGTGAAAATTTACATCATAAGACTTGACCAAATGTATGCTGTCCTATGGTGTATGTTCAGGACATGTGTTATTCTTTTGGGCTGCCCAGAATGTGAATCCCATTCCCATGTTTTGGAACCTGTGTGCTGTGGTAGCCTGGGTGTCCCATGAAGAAGATAAACATCAATTTCCCAGCTATTCCGTCTTTGCAGCTCGTGTACACGTGACCATGTGACCTGGCCCTCCCAAACAGATGTATTTCTGCCAGATTTCACTAGAAGTCAAATCAGAGAATTGGATGCTATGTGGTATCCCCACCAGCGAGGCTTGCAGCAGCAGCCATGTAACTCTACTTTCCATAGGTAACAGTGATTAAAAATCCAGTAACTGCACCCAATATCAAGAATGAGTGTATTAATGGTTGAAGTGGTGTTGCCTGTGGTCTTGATGGCAACAGTTGTGCAGCATGATTTAGAAGCTGCTCTGGTTCTGCAGCACCCAAGGCTGGTCTCCAGTCCTTTCAGGGCACTCTGACAATCCCAATGTCCTTTATAAGTTGGGTTTTGTTTAAATTGGCCAGAGTTGGGCTCAGCTGTTAGCAATTAAGAATACTTACTGGCAGAATATGGGAATCATAAGGCTTGAAATTCATTTAAAACACCTCTCTACACATGAACCTATTGGAACCTTATAAGAAGTAATCTGAAAACCATCCTACAGACACTTTAAAAGTTAGGAATTCAAAATTTAATAGAGGAAAAATTGTCAAATATAATGTCACAGTGAAAAATATTAGATACACAAGAAAATAAAGTACCATGAAGAAAATTCTGTGGAAGCAACCATTAAAGAATTGATGATTCAAGAATAAGAAAAATAGGAGAATATAAAACAGGCCAAAAAGGTAGTTTATAATAATTTAGGAGATTTAAGAAGGAATGGGAATCAGTGAAAAGACATATCCTAATGGAAAAAAGAACAAGCATATTTGAAGAACAATCATATGTAACTTTTACTAAAATAAGTGTTTTAATTTAGAACAGTTTTAGATGTACAGAAAAATCATAAAAATAGTCACATTTCCATAGAACCACACACCCAGTTTCCCATATTATTAATGTATTACATTAATGTGCTACATCGGTTACAATAAATGGACTAATATTGGTATATTATTATTAATTAAAGTTCATATTTTATTCATATTTCCTTCCTTTTTACCTAGCATCCTTTTGCTGTGCCAGGATCTCATCCTAGCTACCACATTACATTTGCTTGTTATGTCTCCTTAGGCTCAGCTGTAATTCTTACCCATGTTAAGTTTTCTTACAACAAAAACAAAAAAATACTTTTGGAGGTGATGGATATATTTATTGCCTTGATTATACCTAGAACTTATGAGTATATCCATATACCCAAACTCATTAAATGTTATACATTAAATATGCTCTGTCTTTTGTATATCAATTATACCTCAATAAAGCTATTTTTTTAAAGGAAGATTTAACTATTTAACTACTTGAGGTAGCTTTGTCAGGTGTTCATTTGGCTAGGCTGAAAAACATTTCCCAGAATTCTCCCTCTTCTATGTTTCCCATTAGCATGGGCCACACATACATTTTTTTTAGTGAGATTTGCAGGGTGGAAGTAAAGCCATAGCATTTGTAGCTCACACACTGTGATACTGGTCTGCTGACTAAGCTCATTGGCCGGAGGCAGAATCTGGGCCTACACATGTCCTTACACAGCTTGACTTTTGCTTCTGTGCTTCCTGGGCCAATGTCTCAATACCTTCAAATGTCCCGACTTCTGAAATGACACTCGTAACACAAGGTGAGCACCAGAAGAACTAACACAGGTGAAAGTCACTCCTGGGGGCTTCAGCTGTGCTTGTGAACTCCATGACCTCCCATTCATGTTTTCTTCCAAAGTGCCTACCCTGTAAATTTCAAGCTCCAACATCAGATGTGGACAACAGCCTTAGAAGGATGGCCTAACTAGCTTACCCAGTTTCAACAAATCCTTATAACAAATCTGTGTGTGTGTGTGTTAGTCTGCTCTCACACGGCTATGAAGTGATATCCAAGACTGGGTAATTTACAAAGGAAAGAGGTTTGACTCACAGTTCTGCATGAGTGGGGAGGCCTCAGGAAACTTACAATCATGACGAAGGCAAAAGAGAAGCAGGCACCTTCTTTACAGGGCGGCAGGACAGCGTGAGTGCAAGCAGGGCCAGACGCTTATAAAACCGTCAGATCTTGTGAGACTCACTCACTCCCGCGAGAATAGCATAGGGAAAACTGGCCCCATGGTTCAATTACCTCCACCTGGTCCTCGCCTTGACACATGGTGATTATGGGGATAACAATTCGAGGTGAGATTTGGGTAGGAACACAGAGCCAAACAATATTAGCGTGTGTTTGTATATACGCATTTAGATACGTATCTCCTGGTGTTTTTACCTTTCTGATTGAACCCTGCTGAAACAGAATTTGCTATTGAGAGTGGTTCCGGAGAAACAGAATATTAAGGATATGTTCTACGCATTGGTTCTGGGATTTCTGGAACCGGTTCTCTGATTTAATTAGATTTAAAGGCACAAATGGTCTAGTTTCCAGTGCAATGGGGCATTAGTAACCCATGCATGCAGTGTCTGAACCGTTTAGATAATCACCCCAGCGTCCGTAAGAGTCAAGGTTCCAGGTGACCAAGTATTTGCTGTCTTAGGATATTTTGGTGAAAATAATAAGTAAAATTGGATGGATTTATTGCTGCTAGAAGTGGAGAACTTGGGAAAAGAAAATCAGATCCTCTTTTACTGAAGTTGGGTTACTGAACTGAGAGTGAATGAAATCCTGAAAACTGGCATGAGAACATGTGGAGAGATTCTGATTAAACTCAGCACCTCGAACACCGAATCCCACCGAGCACCCTTTGTTGATAGAAGCAGCTTTCTCAACTCTGTGAAGAAGTTTGTCCTCTTTGGCCAAAAACACCTGTAGTGACCTTCATGGAGGTAGTTGCCAATAGGCCCCAAATTAAAAAAATTTAAGTGTGACCCATGAAGAGGTGTAAGGCCAACTGAAAGAATGGCATTATTTTGCCCATTCATATTGACTGAAACCCAAGGATTTGTATCAAAATATAAATACCTCCTAAAACCTAATAAGTGAAGGATAATTCAGTTTTTTTAATGGGCAAAGGACCTGAATAGAAACTTATCTAAAGAAGACATACAAGTGGCCAATATACACATAAGAAGATACTCAAATTAAATTATTAGTCACTAAGGAAATGTATATCAAAACCACAGACAACATGTTATACCCTTTAAGATGATTAAAATAAAAGAGACAAGCAATAAGTTTTGACAAGGATTTGAATAAATTGGAACCTTCATACAGAATAGGTTAATGTTTGCCTAGGGCTGGTTGGTGAGGGATGAGGAATATAAAGAAAAGGGAGTGACTGCTAATGGGCACAGGGTTCCTTTTGATGTGATGAAATATCCTAAAATTAGGTAGTGGTTACAGTTACAAAAGTATGTGAATGTGTATAAATAAAACAACAACACTGTGCAATTTAAAAGGTTAAATTTTATGGTATATGAATAAAGCTATCTTTCAAAACAGCTGTCTAAATAAAGGTCTAGGGATATTGGAATGTTAATGTGGATTTATCATGTATGACCTGCTCTGGAAAGACCTAGAAGACATATCTTTCCTCACAGCTGTAAGAAATCAACTCAAGGGGGAAGCTCCAGCATTTTCGAAGAGTTCTCTCCTCTGTAAGTGGGAAATCACAAGGAAACTGCAACATTGAAGTGGGCTCTCTACCCAATAGAAGGAATGGGATTCCAGGATGGCGGAAGCTGTTGGGAGCTGTTGGAGCAAGAGAATTCTTTCTTTCCCCTCGGGAGTTTTAATATTTGAGTCTGACAGATAAACCGACAATAGACCAATTAACAGGAAAAAGGCAGACACATTTATTACGTGCACGGAGGCATCACAGGAAGGTGAGGACTCAATCACAATGGAATTGGGAAGGCCATGTGCCCTTCTTCATAGGGAGAAGGAGAAGAGGATGAGAACAAGTTAAATGGGGAGAAAATAACTTTTAGAGCAGATGAGTGGGCCTGGAAAACACACAACCACCTGGTACAAAGTCATCTGGGCTCTGGGTGTGGTGTCAACTGTAGTCTTCTTTCTGTGATATGCCTGAGTCTCACCCTGTTGATGAGACATCTGGGGAAGGGATTCACAACAATTGACTATGTTCTGGAGGATCTGTTCTTTAGTAGATGGGAACACTTCAGGGAAAGCCCATCCCTGCATTTGCTGTTCCCCAGGAGCTCTCATTTTGAAGAAGACCAAAGCAGCATATTTAAGGGGATTATTAATACTTCCTGAGCTCCAACAGAGCCAAGTGAGGGCACTCAGTCACTGAAGACAAGGTGCATTACTGGAATGGCCAATTGTATAATGTCTGTTAGTCAAACTAGAACTGAAACTGACGGACAGTCCAGTGAAATTTTACTTGACCTGATTAAGCGGAAAAGCCATAGTCTGTTGAACTGAAGTCTGAATTGAATAACCAAAATGACAGTCATGTCCCTCAATTAATTTACATTTCATACACTCAAAGCCTCCGAAATGGCTTCCCTTTGCCCAAATTCTTACCCCTGAGGCAGGGTGAAGAAAGCCTGAAGCCATCCCCTTGAAAAAAAGACAGTGCTGCACAGCAAAACAAAAATAATTTACACCTGCAAATCATCCTCTTTGTGGTCCCACCCAAGGACCCAATCTATTTACCATAATGACAGCTTTGGGTAAGAAAAAATGATCAGATCTTGAGGAATTATAGGGTTTATTTCATGGTTCTAAACTGACAATACTTCCTATGGTCACTGGTCAGAGTAGGAAATTGTGGCTGTCAGATAACCGATGGAGTCTTAGCTGGAGTCTGCCTCGCAGTGGGCCACCTTCTGATTATTTTCCTAGCACCAGAATGGTTAGAGCATCTGCAAAGAACTTGCAGAATTCCCACGTGTACCTGACCATGGAGTGAAAAGAGAGCAAAATGGAAACCACTGGAACGGCCCATGCCTTTGACAATAGTAAACCAAAGGTAGTACACATTCCTGGAGTGCAGAGATTCTTGCCACCATCAAGGACTCGAAAGATGCAGGGGTGGGGATTCCATTCTATTCGTCTATTTTGCCTGTGTAGACAGCAGATGGATATTGGAGAATGAAAGCCGATTATTGAAAATTTAATCAGATGGGGACTCCAATTGCAGCTGTTGTTCCAAATGTGGCTTTGCTAGAGGAAATTCACACATCCCCTTGTATCTGGCATGTGACTATGGACCTGGTGAGTACTTTTTCTCTCTATACCAGGAGAACTTGCAAGCCAAATCCAGCCTGCAGCCTATTTTTGAAGAGCTCTTAAGCTAAGAAAGGTTTTTACATTTTTAAAGAGTTAAAACAAACGAAGACTGTATGACAGAATCTGTGGGACCCAAAGACTAAATTATTTAGTGCCTCTTTATAGAAACAAGTTTGCTGACCCCTTGTGGTGCTTTAGAGAAAATATTTTTGTATCTGAACAAATTTTGCTGAAATGGGACCAGAACTAAATGCAAGCCTCGGAAAAAAATTTTTGACTGCTTATGTAAAACTCCAGAAAACTTTACCTCCTGGAGGTATTTGTCTTCATTTCAGAAGGGTGTGGAGATTTGGGCTGGGAGACACGGGGTTGTAGAGCTGGAGACAGTGGTGTTATCTTCCCCCTGGTGAGCTGGATTTATATTCTAAAGGGTTGGAGATAGGACTCAAGGTCCTCCTGAAGAAGCAAAAGTTCTCTCCCTTCTTTGAGGAAGAAAGCTGGACAGCATGCACAGAAGCACCTGGACTCTTTGTAGGATTTTCACCTAAAATACAAATACCTTATGTGCAGGATGGCTTCAGACTTCCATCACGCTGCCCCAGGGATAGGAATTTGGACACAGGGCAACCATGAAATTGTTTGTTGTAAAGTAAATAATGATTAATCCACTGTAGTCCAGAGACCTTGTGGATGCATTCAGTATAAAATTAATAAATATGACTATTAAAAACCTAAGATTTCTGCTTTATACGTCTTAGTGAAGATCATAAGCAAGTATTTGCTTTAAGCTGAAAAAGTTGGCAATCTGTCCTTCAGGGATATATCAATTCTCAGTTCCATACCAGAATCAAGCCCTAGGGAACTTCACCGTCCTTCAGTGATTTATCGGTTCTTCAGTCCCATACTGTCCCTCACTGTCCTTCAGGGATTTATCAATTCTTCAGTCGCATACCCGAATCTAGCCCAAGGGAAATTTTATGTTTTTTTTTTTTCCTTCTCTGAGTGTCACAGTGTTGTACTGCACTGATATTAAGCTGATCGTATCAGTTTGCTAGGGGTGCCATAACAGAGTATCACAGACTGGCTTAAACAACAGACATTTTGTTTTCTCACAATTCTGGAGGTTAGAATTCCGAGATCAAGGTGTTGACAGGGTTGGTTTCTTCTGTGATCTCTCTCCATGGCTTCTAGATACTACTTTCTTCCAGTATCTTCAAAATGGTATTCCCTCTGGAACAAATTTCTTCTTCCAGCAGGACACTGGTCACATTGGATTAGGGCCCATGCTAATGACTTCATTTTAACTGAATTACTTCTTTTAAGGTTCTATCTCCAAATATAGTCATGTTCTGAAGTACTGGGAATTAGGACTCCAACGCACAAATCTGATGGTTGCGGGGGGGTGGGGGGCCATAATTCAGCCCATAACACAGACTGAACCTGCTGAGCAGGAAGTTGCAACTACCCTAGACACGTTGGTGAGACACTACATGTCAGAGGACAGAAAATGAAAACAAGTCCTCCCAAAATTTAGAGGCCTTTCATCTTGGTGAAGTCACTGATGGTCCAATAGTCTGGGACATATCAACATACTACTTCTAAGGTGAAGGTCAAGTTGTGGAATCTGTTCCCAATCACTAAGAAAGATGTATCGATGTCTAATAAATTTCATCAGATGCTGGAGACAACATGTACCTCATCTGGGCCCATGACTTCAACTAATTTGCTAAGTGACCTAAACACTTGCCAGTTTTGAGTGGGGTCCAGAACAAGGGAAGGCTCTACAGTAGTGCAGGCTCTGCATGGACCGTCAGACCCAGCACATGTGATGTGTTTATCTAGGTGGCAGACTGAGATGCTGGTTGGTGCTTTGGGCAAGTTGATAAGAGAATCACAGTGCAAACACTCAAGATTCTGGAGTAAGACCATATTATGTGCTGTAGGTGTCTATTTACCTTTGGAGAAACAGCTGTTGGCCTTAGCAGCTGAATGCTTGAACTTGGACCACTAACTTGCCATGTGAGCTGAGTTTTTCATCAAAACAAGGTGTTGGCTGATCCAATGAGCCATAAATTTGGACATCTACAGCAGCAGCATTCCATTGTTAAATGGAAGTAATATGTATGGGATTTGGCTTGATTAGGTCTTCAGGGAACAAGTAAATTGCATGAGAAAGTACCCTAGATGCCTCTGACCTGTACTTCTGATACATTACCTTCTCCCTCTCAGTATGGCCTCATGAGGAGGTCTCTATGATGAGTTGTCTTGGGAAGAAAAAATGTGGTCATTTCTGCCTGTGGAATTCATTTCACTTCAACAGCATGCAATTCATTCGTCTCACCATTAGTCTTCCCCATCCTCCTGAAGCAGCTAGCTTGATTGAAGAACAGAATGGCATTTGGAGACTCCAGTATAGTCCCAGCCTAGGCTGCGCCCTATCTACCCAGATGGTAACTGTCTGCAGGGCTTGGACAAAATATGTATTGGGATCTAATATAAAGTACTATTTCTCCCATAATAAGGATTCATGGGTCTGAGAATCAAGGGGTGAAATGAGAGGAAACTCCTTTCATTATTATTCCTAGTAATCCACAAACAAAATTCTTCCTTCCAGTCTCTGCCCCCTTAGGCTCTGCTGGTCTAGATATCTTATTCTGCAGGGAGGAACCCTTCCATCAAGCACCACCTGGCCACTTTGGGTTCCTCATGCCACTAAATCAACAAGCAAAGAAGGGATTGCTGCACTGGCTGGGGCATTTAATCCAGATTACCAAGGAGAAATTGAGTGGCTTCTATATATCGGGGGTGAAGAAAAGTTGTCTGGAATACAGCATGCCCTCTGACTTGCCTCTTAGCTCTCAGATTTTCTGTGATTAAGGTCAATGGAAAATTATAACAACCTGATTCAAACAGAACCTTTCCAAAAAGAAAACTTACATCACCTCATTAGGCAAGGAACAGTGACCAGCTGGGAATTGCTGCAGGCAAAGACAATATGGCATGGGAAATGGAAGGAGGTGGTTATAAATACAGTTACGATCATATGACCAGTGGTAGAAACAAGGATTGTAATAGTCATGAGTATTCTTCTTTAGTTTTGAAATTAATATATATTTATATATGCACATACACACGTTATGCATAGTATAAATATTTTTGTTTTTCTAACCTCTCTTATCCCCTTATTATCTACCGTAAGCTGTGTTAGTAGAACTTTAAGTAGTATTATGCTAAACAGAAGCTTGCCTTAGATACCATCTTTATTTGGTGATCAAGTGTGGTTCAGGATTATAGCACCGTGTGTATGGCTGCCAGTGGCCGCAGGTGGCCTCTTGTGACTTTCTAATGTGTCAGCTTGGCTGTGCAGAATACTTCCGAATTCCTGTCCTGCATTATTCCTCTGAAGATGAACCACATAGGGATCTTATGTGAGAGTGAGGGCAGAAGTCAAGATGCAGACATTTGCAGCTCACACACACGGCTGACCTCGACATCTCCTCAATGGGAGGCATGGCTGGGCCTGAAGATGCTCAAACTTCATCTAGGTCCTCCTGCTGCTTCTCAGTCAGATTTTGGGTTTAGCACCATGAGGAAGGCTTTGGAAGGGCTCTCCAATCACCAAGATCAATGGTAACAAGAACTGAGATGCGTTTCAAGCTCAGGCAGCAGATGCAAAGGTCGGGCAGCAGATGCAAAGACCATAGCCTTACAGAGATGTTCAACCTGCTCCCACCCACTGCGTGAGTTCAAAGTCCCATCGTAAATGCATGTTGGTGGGGTGGGGGACGGGGGAGATTGAGAGGGTACACATCTCCTAGTGTTTCTGCTTCAAAGATACATTATACTTTTTAATTTAGCTGTCTCTGGACATACGACATTTTTGTGTTTTTTTTAATTTTCATGGAAATGTAATGGAAATGTTTACTTTGTCATAATTAATATATGAAAAGTTATGATTTTTTAATTTGTATGTGTGTATAGTCATTCATAAGTAACTGCTAATGAACACAGCAGCCTCTATTTGAATGTTTTTTAAGGGCGGTATTATTTGGGTATTTATGACGTTCTTTTGTTTATTTTTTGAAAATTCTATCTTATCTATCTATCCATTCATTGATTTACTCAATGATTCTTTCATTCAAACTCTTATGGAGCATTGAGCTGAGGCAACACAATTTCAACTCTTAAAAATGTCATCAGACTGAGGGTGGTGGTTTATGCCTATAATCCCAGCACACTGGGAGGCCAAGGGCAGATTTGTTTGAGGCCAAGAGTTTGCGACCAGCCTAGGCAACATAGCAAAACCCTGTCTCTACAAAGAAAAAATGTCATTAGATTTGCAATAGATAAGTTGATTTAACTCATTCATAGTGTAATTCTGTACATTAAGCATCAAACGTAAGTTTATACAATGTCTTGTGTGGCCAAGATGGAGGATGAAATTAACACCTCAAGAAAAGTCAGTGTATGCTTCAAAGACCTCTTAATCCGATTGATTGTGTAAGAACTAGTGATACTCTGATATATTCTAAGCAACAGTAGTCAGATATTATATATTAATAAATACTTTCCTGAAAAAATTGTAAGCTGTCTACATAAACAATTGTTGTTTTCCAAGTTGAATAAAAGGGATAAACTTTTCAGTCTAGGCTCATGGCTTTTCAGCATAATTTATTAATTTACTATTAGTAGCAAACGCCTTTTTAAAATCTCCATTAGCCAATTTTGTCCAAATCTTTCTTATCCATATTTGATATCATGGTTTTCATCTCATATAAAGGCTTTTTTGAGACAGTACTTTCACAGACCCACATACATTGCTGCCGTAGTGCATTTTATCCAAAGGCATAATGTATATTTCTATCACATTTGATAATTTTTAAAAATCTCTGGCTGCAGATTCAAGATTACTCAATTAAAAAATATATTGCTTACTGTATTTGTTTTTTAAATAAAAGTATTTATTTTAAAACTTTTTAAACCTATATAAAAGTTACAAGAAGAGTACAATTGGTGATTCTAGGTAAAGGGTACACAGGTATTATAAACATGTAGCCACAATCACTTTGTCTATTTGTCTCTCCAAATATGCACAATAAGAAGTAGTTACAATTGTTTTAACTACAACATACACAACGACCAAAAGCAGAACAATGGGATCAGAGCCATGGTACATTTCCTCTTCCCTTTCCAACAGGCATCACCCCACTAGGGGCTGGGAATTTTAGCTCCCATTTTGTTTCCTTTTTCTTTTACCATCTGAAGTTATCCAATCCACTTTCCTAGGGAAGAAACTGCTTTTGATCACAAAAGTCCAATAATCTAGAAATGAACTGCACCTGGTTATGAAAACACAGCTGAGTAGACACACCCTCTCACGTGGTTGTGTGTGTGTGTGTGTTTCCTTACATTACTAAGTGGACACCCAGGTAGACATTTCATATTTGGAACCAGTTACTGGTCATATAAAAACTTGTTTTACATTAGATATTGTAGAAGAAAGAAGCAAACTATGACTTTATTTTTGAATTTTAAGTTTTGTTTTCTATACAAATTACTCATGAAGATGAAGCCACAAGGTGTGAAACTTCAACGAATTGCAGCTCCCTAGGGCTGCCTCTACTCCGGACATCCCTAGAAGCAAAGGCTGATTTAAGTCAGTTTGAGCCCTTGCTCATCTCTAGAGGAAGGAGCATAGAAAAAAAAAGAAAAAAAAAAAAAGAGAGAGAAAGAATCCCAGCTGAACGTAACCTACTTTCTTGTTTACAAGAATAAAAATCCCTTTCCTGAAGCTTCCTCAGTGGTGCTAGCAGGCTTCCTCACTGTCCACCGGGGCTGCCTGTCATGAGGAGGCTGTCAAGCACGTCATACTCTTGTACTGGATTTGACCTCTGAATGCTCAGAAGGAAATCTCACAAAATCCAACTTCTTTCAGAGGCACTGGTGCTTTTACTCCTCCTAATAATCATTTCAACCATCAGTTCACAACTTGGAGTATACACCAAAACCCACTGCCAATTTTTTTTCTCTCTGTTCTGGCTTCAAGCGGGAGTTCATCCAAGACCAACCAAAAAGATTTGCTGAGGTTTATGTATGTTTTTGTAAATCATCTGAGGTGACACTCATGTAATTCTGATAGGCACCACTAGTTAAGCATCCCTGATTTAAAATATAGTAATTGTCACCACAAAGGCTAACAATTTTAAACTGGCATTTGCAAAAGAGATAATTACTTTTTCATAGTATTTGAGGGATGGAAATTATTTGGTTACATAAAAGTTTGCACAGTACTTGACATCAAATCTATTCTTATTTTCAATGACTACACAAATTTTAAGATTTTAGATCCCAAGCTAACGAATGAAAGAAGTCATCCATGTTCAAATATGTTCAAAGCTAATGACACTTTTATGTTAATTACTTTTCTTTCTTACTGTGGAATCAGTAAGCACTTAAATGCTTTTGTACCATACATTTAAAATCTTCAATTAAAATTAAATATATGCTTTTGATTTTTTTAATCAGAAAATGTAAACTCTAATACTCTGATGATAAAAACATCATGATGTAAAAACAACAGATTCAACACGCATTTGACAAATATTTATTGAATGCATAGTACATGCCAAGCATGTTTTAAAACTGGGACTATAGCCTTGAAAAAAAACAGATAAAGTCTCTGACTATTTGGAGCTTACAGTTAAAGTGCATTTGGGGATAGAAGTAGTCAGTGAACGAGCAGTTAATATGTATTTTAAAATTTATATAGAACCGGCCTGGTGTGGTTGCTCATGCCTGTAATCCCAGCACTTTGGGAGGCCAAGGCAGGTGGATCACAAGGTCAGGAGATTGAGACAATTCTGGCTAACATGGTGAAACCCTATCTCTACTAAAAATAAAGAAAATTAGCCGGGTGTGGTGGCGGGCACCTGTAGTTCCAGCTACTTGGGAGACTGAAGCAGGAGAATGGTGTGAACCCAGGAGGCAGCACTTGCTGTAAGCTGAGATTGCGCCACTGCACTCCAGCCTGGGCGACAGAGCCAGACTCCATCTCAAAAAAAAAAAAAAAAAAAAAAAAAAAAGAACCCAAATAGCCAAGGCAATCCTAAGCGGAAAGAACAAAGCTGGAGGAATCACATTACCCAACTTCAAACTATACTACAAGTCTACACTAACCAAAACAGCATGGTACTGGTACAAAAACAGGTACATAGACCAATGGAACAGAATAGAGAACCCAGAAATAAGGCTGCACATCTGCAACTATCTGATCTTTGACAAAGCTGACAAAAACAAGCAATGGGGAAAAAAATCATATTCAATAAATGGTGCTGGGATAACTGGCTAACCATATGCAGAAGATTAGATCTGGACACCTTCCTTATACCATATACAAAAATAAACTCAAGATGGATTTAAGACTTAAATGTAAAACCCAAAACCATAAAAACTCTGGAAGACAACTCAGGCTATACCATCATGGACCTAGGAATGGGCAAAGATTTCATGACAAAGACACCAAAAGCAATTGCAACAAAAGCAAAAAATTGACAAATAGGACCTAATTGAACTTAACAGCTTCTGCACAGCAAAAGAAATGATCAACAGAGTAAACAGACAACGTACAGAATGGGAGAAACTATACATCTGACAAAGGTCTAATAACCAGAATCTATAGGGAATTTAAACAAATTTACAAGAGAAAAACAACCCCATTAAAAAGTGGGCAAAGATGTGAACAGACACTTTGCAAAAGAAGGCATACATGCAGACAACAAGCATATGATAAAAGCTCATGATCACTCATCATTAGAGAAATGCAAATCAAAATCACAATGAGATGCCATCCCACACCAGTCAGAATGGCTATTATTAAAAAGTCAAAAAAAAAAAAAAAATAACAAATGCTGGCAAGTTTGCAGAGAAAGGTGAACACTTAAATACTGTTGATGGGAGTGTAAATTAGTTCAACCATTGTGGAAAGCAGTATGGTGATTCCTCAAAGAGCTAAAAGCAGAACTACCATTCAACCCAACAATACCATTACTGGGTATATACCCAGTGCAATATAAAGCATTCTCCCATAAAGACACATGTACATGAATGTTCACTGCAGCACTGTTCACAATAGCAAACACATGGAATCAACCTAAATGCCCATCAATGACAGACTGGATCAAGAAAATGTGGTACATATACACCATGGAATGTTATGCAGCCATAAAAAAGAATAAGATCATGTCTTTTGCAGGAACATGGATGGAACTGGAGGCTAACATCCTTAGCAAATTAACACAGGAACAGAAAACCACATACCATATGTTTTCAATTGTAAGTGGGAGCTAAATGATAAGAGCTTATGAACACAAAGAAGAAAACAGATACTAGGATCTACCTGGGGGGGAGGTTCAGAGGAGGGAGAGGAGGAAAAGATAACTATTGGGTACTGAGCTTAATACCTGGGTGATGTAATAATATGTACAATGAATCCCCATAACATATTAATGTAACAAACCTTCACATGTATCTCCAAACCTTAAGAAAAAAAAAAAGCACAGTGTATGTAAAGGGACGAAGAACTGAAGGTCACGAGGTCTAATTTACAGAGAGTAGGTCATAAAGGCATTAATGATAAGGTGACTAAAGTGATGAAGTCCTGTGGGTATCAAGAAGAATGTTATTCTCATCAGGGGGACCAGTGAGTGCAAAGGAGCATCTGGGTGTGTTCCAGGAACAGCAGAGGTCAGGAAGCTGGAAGGAAATGAGTAAGGAGATAGGTGCACTAGATTTAAATGTGGTAACGGTGGGAGGCAGGGAGACTGTTAGAAAGCATTAGAAGCTATTCGAATTTGCTGGGGCTGCCATAACAAAGTGCCACAAACTGGGTGACTTCAGCAACAGAAACACGGTTTCCCCATTCTGGAGGCTAGAAGTCCAAGGCGTCCACAGGGTCAGTTCTTTTCCAGAGGTGTGAGGAAGAAACAGTTTCTGGCCTCTGCCCTAGCTTCTTGTGATTTGCTGGCCATCTTTGGCGTTCCCTGGCTTGTAGAAGCATCATCACTCCATCTCTGCCTTCATCTTCATGTGGTATTCTCGACGGGTGCCTGTCTGTCTCCAAATTTCCTCTTTATATAAGAACCAAAAAAGAACCTGAATAGCCAAGGCAATCCTAAGCAGAAAGACCAAAGCTGGAGGAATCACATTACCCAACTTCAAACTGTACTACAAGGCCACAGTGAACAAAACAGCATGGTACTGGCACAAAAACAGACACATAGACCAGTGAAACAGAATAGAGAACCCAGAAATAATGCTGCACATCTACAACTATCTGATATGAGGGCCCACCCTACTCCAGTGAAACCTCATCTTAACTAATAACATCTGCAACAACCCTATTTCCAAATAAGGTCACAATCTAAGGTACCTGGGGTTAGGACTTCAATGTATGAATTTTGGGGGACCACAATTCAAGCAGTAACATTGGCTATGGTAAGGATGTTGGCAGTTACACTAAGGAATGTTTTGAGCAGAAAAATGACATAACCTGCCTTATATTGTGTATTAGTCCATTCTCACATTGCTATAAAGAACTACCTGAGACTGGGTAATTTATGAAGAGAAGAGGTAATTTATGAAGAGACTCACAGTTCTACAGGCTATATAGGAAGCATATCTGGGGAAGTCTCAGGAAACTTACAATCATGGCATAAGGTGAAGGAGAAGGAAGCACCTTCTTCCCATGGCGGCCACAGAGGGAGAGCAAAGGGGGAAGTGCCACACACTTTTAAACAACTAGATCTCATGAGAATTCACTCACTATCAAAAGAACAGCCAGGGGGAAATCCATCCCCATCATCCAATCACCTCCCAACAGGCTTCACCTCCAACACTAGGGATTACAATTCAACATGAGATTTGGATGGGGACACACAGCCAAGCCATATCACACTGTAAAAAATATGACTTCATCTCCTCTTTCAACAGTAGACTGCAGTCAGGCTATGACAGAAGCCTTTCCCAGGGTAAAGGGTAATGGTGACCTGAACCCAGATGCTAGTCTTGAAAGTCATGTGAAGTTTGGTTTCTGAATATATTTTAAAGATATAACTGATAGGCGTTTCTCACAGATTAGATACATGGTGTTGAAGGAAATAAGTCACAGACAGATCCCGGGTTTCTGGCCTGTAATCCCAGGACTTTGGGAGACCTAGGTAGGTGGATCACGAGGTCAGGAGATCGAGACCATCCTGGCTAACATGGTGGTCTCTACTAAAAATACAAACATTTAGCCTGGCATGGTGGCTGATGCCTGTAATCCCAGCTACTCAGGAGGCTGAGGCAGAATTGCTTGAACCTGGGAGGCGGAGGTTGCAGTGAGCCGAGATCATGCCATTGCACTCCAGCCTGGGTGACAGAGCAAGACTCAATCTCAAAAAAAAAAAATGAAAAAAGAAAAGAAAAAAAGAGAAAATAATTTAACACAGATTTATTAGTTACACAGATTATTTGTGTGTACAGCCTCAT
Organism: Symphalangus syndactylus; assembly: GCF_028878055.3. Lineage (NCBI taxonomy): Eukaryota > Metazoa > Chordata > Mammalia > Primates > Hylobatidae > Symphalangus > Symphalangus syndactylus. Next base: position 18,115,395 of record NC_072423.2, on the reverse strand, counting down.
AATTTTAACTATTAAATGTTTACTATGTTTTTGACTGCGTTTTCATAATTGGAAATAGAATTTCCAGTGGTTGCATCAAACAGGTTCAGAAACTGGCATGTCAACTTTAATAGAAGAAAGTTATTTTTATATAAATTAGTAAATGACCATGGTCACTTATGAACAAAGACAAGGATGCAAAGATTCATGTCACAAATTTATATGGGTGGAGAAATAATCTTAGTTTCTACCACAAATTCAGCTTCACTGGACTTTTTCATCCACCCAACCAAAACTCGATATATTAGAGTTGGCTAAAAACCTTTTTGGATCTTTTTGTTGTGAAAAGAGGAGACTGTCACACACATGGGCATGGATGGTGGCTTTACTGCTTACATTTATGGACTCACAGAAACTCAGTCTTGAAACCAATACCAAGGAGTTTTCTAGCTTGAAAAACATTTTCACTGTGAGAACTCTGCGCCTCCAACAGCCCATTTTATCTCGAGATATTCTTTTTGTTGTTTCCTTACCTTGAACTGCATTCAATTTCCCTGTTACCTCCATCCATATAACTACCACAGTTGCAGATATGCTGAGTAAATCTGACCCCTTCATATATTTGAAGCAAGCTGCTATGTTCTGTTTTGTCTTGGTCACTAACTCTCTGAGTCCCAGAGATTAATTATCAATGCTCTTATGTTGAACAATAGACTGTGCAAGAAGAGAAACTAAGAAAAACAGAAAAATGGAAAATTTCCAACTGAGCATTTTAAGTAAAAACGGAACAATTACAGTAGCTAAAAACTTTATGAAGACTGAAGCTATGACCATTTTTTTGCTGCTGTATATTCAATAGAATAAAAGACATTTGTTAAACGTTTGTTGAAAGAATAAATCTGGGCAAAGCAGGAAGATTGCTTAAAACCAGGAGTTTGAGACTCACTCCCCCTTACAAAAAATTTAAAAATTAGCTGAACGTGGTGGTGTGTGCCTATAGTCCTAGCTACTTGAGAGGCTGAAGCAGGAGGATCACATGAGCCCAGGAGTTCTAGGCTGCAATGAGCTAGGATTGTGCCACTGCACTCCAGCCTGGGTGACACATTGAGACCCTGCTTCTAAAAATTAATTAATTAAAAAACAGAAAGAATAAATCACACAAAAAATTGCCACTTCTCACTAGCTATCATTTCAGTGTACCAGAGATGAGCTTAGAGAAAAGTTGAGCACTTGACTACAGTAAATGTATGCTAGCAGGAAAATCAGATAATTTTCCCATCTATATTCAATATTCATTATTCTAAATCTCTCACATTTATGTCTATCTATTCACATACATCAACCAACAATCTTACTGGTTTATATCTGCTTATGTTTATTCATTTTCACTAGAAGCACAAAAACCAGAGGATTTTTCCAAGACATCTGAACCTAAATATTTGTAATTAATTTTTATGTCAAAGAATTTTTTTTTCATTTCTATCCAAAATGTTAAAACTTAAATTGCAGAAAGTAGCCAGGCAAACTTAAACATATTAGAATTTCACATTCCTGATGACTTGGCTTTTCTCTGTGGTAAATAATTACATAAATTCTAAATAAAGTGAGAAATCAATTAAATCTAAAAGAATTATGGTTAATATTTGAGCTGTTACTGTATGCCAGTCACTGTTCTAAATACACCTCATGTGCAACTCATTTCTCTTCACAATCCAGCGAGATAGGTGCCATCATCCTCCAATTAGACAACTCGGGAGCAGAATGGTTAAGTGGCTCACTCAACTTTACACGGGTAAATGACAGAAAGAGTTGAACCAGGGAGTGTGACACCGGAGCTTCCACACACGGTGCAATACAGCCACACAACAGAGACGAGAACCTCCATCACACTCCTGTGAAATTGATAAACGGCGGAATGTGCTGTGCTTGGTCACTCGTATCAGAGAGGCCCATCCTAACCAGCCAGTCTGCAAATTCACAGGTTTGTGGGTCCATGTTTTGGGCTGTCATTCCTGTGCCAGTCACTCTCATTAAAAGGTATGTCCTTATTAAAAATAAATAGACATAAAAGAAATTATTTTTAAAATTAACGTTATAAAGCCTTTTTTTCCTAATATACCTGATGCTATTTAAAACATTTTTAAAAACTTGAGGTTTTAAATGTGGTTGTGTGGTGTCAAAGATAACTTAGCAGTTGACTTAAGGATTGATTCTTCTCAAAATAAACTATAAGATATGCTTTTGGAAAAAATACTGTACAATTATCAGGTTTGTCAAATACAAACTATATCAAACCTATGAATCTCAGGTTCTTTACTTGTAATATAGTAGAATTAGACTGCAATCTGATCTCTCTCATCTCTAAAATTCTATATTTCTATAATTATAATTTGTAATTTTAATAAAAGTAAACACCCTCTGGAAGATATGGTCATAGCTGTTGTCTTTGTACACAGAACTATTCATATTGCAAACAACCAGGATACACAGTAAAAATAAGAAACAACTACAGGTTTTCAATTACTTTATTTTAGAAAAACAAAGGTTTACAATTTGTGCCATAGGCAGAATATCATGAATTCAACAAGTTAGTAATGCAGACTTTCAAAAACCTCTATAGATTAGTCCAAAGTAGAAAATTATTTTTTGCCCACTCTTGGACTCAGACACATTCAGAAAAAATATCTATTTATAAAAATAAAATGTCAAGCCTAATCCCACCAATTGATAGTCTTAATATCCCACACTGGTTTATTTGATCATTCAATGCATAAGGAGTGTTGAATGATTTTTCCCTGTCCTAACTCCAGGTCGTATGAAGCAATGATGAAAATATCTGTTACTTTTTGCAGCACCAAAATAAAAAGGTCCCAAAGCAAAACACACAAAAAAAGTCACTAACAATATCCACTAAACAAAAACAATACTGCTAATTTACCTACTCATATAGACCCTTCCTTCAATCCCCTAGATACTTGGCATTTTAGTGTTATTTCTAAATCAGATACCAGGAAGCAACTATGTGAGAAAGAAAATGAAAATTCTAGGTCTAATACATGTTAAACAAGTTTCAGGTAATAGTAGCTGAGAAAAATATTGATGCACATAATGAAACAAAAAGAATTGCCAGATATAATGTGGTGCATAGGGTACTCGATAAAAACATGCACTTTATCTCGCTGAAATGTCCTTAAATATTGTCTGAGCACCAAATTCTGCAAAAGCAAGGACCTAGAATTCTGAATTTTAGAAGTTATAAAGAGAACTTCACTGCAATTAAAAGAGAAGGCAAAAGCTCCAACTTCCTGAAGGACCCCATTATTCATATAGAATCATGACAAAATTCATCATGGAATTAGAATGATACCTATGTTCTTCCACTAGATTCACTTATTAAGAGATCTGTCTTTATATGGAAGTAATTTTTCACGGAATGAAACTAACATTCATAGTAATCTCTGATATCACATTGAAGGGAAACGCATACGAGCAAACAAATTTTAAAATCTGTTTTGTGAATAGTCTGACAATGTAAATAAACATCTCCCAAAGTAGAGAAAAAAGCAAAATTTTAATACAAAAAGAAATAAAAATTATTCACTTACAAACCACCTACACATTTTGTTTTCCCAACAGACACACTTTAAAAGCACAAATAGAATATAAGGCAAACAGTACAAAGCTGTGAAAAGGGTAGCAGAGAACTGAGACATTCACTTATAAAGAACGTCACAGAATATAAAGGAAGATCACTGGATGTTTGCATTCACACTGAGCTTTACTCTTTTTTTCCTATTAAGGTCTTTCATTTACAGGTAATGATCAACAAGACAAAAATATGTAAATGACTAACTATAAATATGAAAAAATTCAGTGACATTTTCTATAACTATTTCCCCATGTCACTGACTGCTAAGTTTTCACTTCCTTACTAGACTGAGTTTTCAAATGAGGCATCCGTACTCATCTAAGCTTTTCACTACTGCAAAACAAGCTTGACTATTGGGAACATTAACATTTATCTTCCCAAGAATCACTCATTACTCTTTGGAGAAGAATCTACTTGCTAAATTAACAGCATTTATCTCTGGCTTCCACTTAATATCATTTCACTCTAGTAGTTCCTGAATTTTGGACTGCATATTTGTTTCATTTCCAAAAAAAAAAGAAATATGGAGTGTCAACACTAAGAATAGGTATTTAATTATTAAATACTAAAACAGTACATGGATAAAATAAAACAATTACTAGTAATTCCTTAGTACTTAAGATAAAAGTGTCCATACAGTCTTGATGAGTATGGCATTAGAAACAACAGAAGGCTGTCCTTGATGACTAAATCCCTAAACAACTTCAGTGTCAAGACCATGAATTACATATTTTTTGACCATGCATTACATATTTTTTAATAAATGTTCAATAAAATTCTTTATAGTGGAAAATTACTCAATGAATAACCACTCAAATCATAGTTGCCTAATATAAATTCTAAACTTAGCTAAAATGAAGGCCTCAAAAATAATTTATCTACAATAAACATACCAAACTTATTTTTTTTAAAAAAAGGGTTTTTAGACATTGCTTTGGATAGAATTCCTGTATTAGTTTATAGTAGATGAGAGGTCACTTGACAAAATGGGTGACAGAACTAAGAAAATGGAGAAGGTAACTGGCTGGTCTCTTTTTTTTACACTGGATGTGACCTGTCACTGGACATGCTAATGTCACTCATTATTCCTTATGAAACAGAAATGGACAGGTCTACAGCATTACATAATAGATGTGTCAATAAACTTTGTGTGTCTGTGGGTATATACATATTCTAGAGTATAAGTTACCATAAAGTTTACACACTATAAACATAAAAATATGATACTACTTTTCAAAAAGCAGAAGATTTTTATCAAAGGAAATGTTAGAAGAAATCTCAATATATAAAATAGAAATAAAATACTAGGCTGTTCTGGCTAAAGCAGAGTAGGAAATAGAGACCCTTCCCAACCTACAATGACAGATGAAATACCTGTTAAGAGTATTCCAAGGAATGGGCTGAAACCTCTACTCTCAGTAAATCCTGTTCATTTTGCGAAAGTCAATCACAAGATTTTTTTCCCCATTATCTAGGCATATATGAAAATTTTATGATAATGCAACTGAGTATAAAGTTAAAAAGTAACATTTCTCCTTTAAAAATAACTAACAAAATAAAACCACTATGTGATATAAAACCACATTATTTTTAACCTCATAATCTTAATTTGATACATGGAAAAAGTTATTAGTTCTTCTTAAAGTGCCTAAATTTTAAAGACTTAATTTTCTCCATATAAATCTTGTCCAAAATATATGAGGGAAATGGATGGCAGCAGGGGAGGCATTATTTTTCTATATCACACATGTATCTTCTACCTGACTGACCAATTTAAATATTCTGCCCAAGAATCTTAACTTTTTGTCACAGAATATTCAGAGAGAGAAACATGCAAATAGAACTGTTCTGTTCTAATCACAAAGATCAGGTAAATTTTGATGGAGTGCTCTGTGTTTGTTTCAGACAAACTGTTCATCTCTTTGCTCCAAACACTTCCCCATGTATGGACTACTTTAATCCATGCAGTTGATATTAGCAAAATACAAATAACATGTTCTTTTCTGTAAAGATCATGATTAAATGTCTAAATTCAATAAATAGACTCTTTAATAATTTGAAGTCCTATCAAATATTTTATAGTCATCAAGTCTCAATCTTTCTTCTTTTCTAATACATCCTTGGGCTCCTGCACTGTAGGCACTACAGATGCTCCACTGCTGGGCTCCTGCTGTTCTTTGCTCTCTTCTATCTGTTCTTGGTTTTCATTTTCACTTTTAGACACTTCATATCGTTCTTCTATATAACCTCCATCTGTGTCAGCTGTGTATATTCCATAGCACATGATACTGATGACACCCAGTGGTAGGCCAAAGAGAAAGCAGCCCATCAGTGGTGAGCTCTTGAATATAGACTGTGGAAAGAGAATTAAAACTCAGTTCCCTTCATATGTAATTCTGATATACAAAGCATGAAATGAACTTGAAACCATTATAGATTTCTCTTGTTGCAGGGTGGAGCCAAGATGGCCGAATAGGAACAGCTCCAGTCTATAGCTCCCAGCGTGAGTGACACAGAAGACGGATGATTTCTGCATTTCCATTTGAGGTACCCGGTTCATTTCACTAGGGAGTGCCAAAGAGTGGGTGCAGGACAGTTGGTGCAGCGCACTGTGTGCGAGCCAAAGCACGGCGAGGCATCGCCTCACTCGGGAAGTGCAAGGGATCAGGGAGTTCCCTTTCCTAGTCAAAGAAAGGAGTAAGAGACGGCACCTGGAAAATCGGGTCAGTCCCACCCTAATACTGCGCTTTTCCAACGGGCTTGGAAAACGGCACACCAGGAGATTGTGTCCTGCACCTGGCTCGGAGGGTCCTATGCCCACAGAGTCTCGCTGATTGCTAGCACAGCAGTCTGAGATCAAACTGCAAGGCGGCAGCGAGGCTGGGGGAGGGGCGCCCGCCATTGCCCAGGCTTGCTTAGGTAAACAAAGCAGCCAGGAAGCTCCAACTGGGTGGAGCCCACCACAGCTCAAGGAGGCCTGCCTGCCTCTGTAGGCTCCACCTCTGGGGGCAGGGCACAGACAAACAAAAAGTCAGCAGGAACCTCTGCAGACTTAAATGTCCCTGTCTGACAGCTTTGAAGAGTAGTGGTTCTCCCAGCACGCAGCTGGAGATCTGAGAACCCGCAGACTGCCTCCTAAAGTGGTTCCCTGACCCCTGAGCAGCCTAACTGGGAGGCACCCCCGAGTAGGGACAGACTGACACCTCACTCGGTGAGGTACTCCCCTGAGACAAAACTTCCAGAGGAACTATCAGACAGCTGAATTTGTGGTCTCACGAAAATTCCGCTGTTCGGCAGCCACCGCTGCTGACACCCAGCCAAATAGGGTCTGGAGTGGACCTCTAGCAAACTCCAACAGATCTGCAGCTGAGGGTCCTGTCTGGTAGAAGGAAAACTAACAAACAGAAAGGATATCCACACCAAAAACCCATCTGTACATCACCATCATCAAAGACCAAAAGTAGATAAAACCACAAAGATGGGGAAGAAACAGAGCAGAAAAACTGGAAACTCTAAAAAGCTGAGCACCTCTCCTCCTCCAAAGGAACGCAGTTCCTCACCAGCAACGGAACAAAGCTGGATGGAGAATGACTTTGACGAGTTGAGAGAAGAAGGCTTCAGACGATCAAACTACTCTGAGCTACGGGAGGAAATTCAAAACAATAGCAAAGAAGTTAAAAACTTTGAAAAAAAATTAGACGAATGGATAACTAGAATAACCAATGAAGACAAGGGCTTAAAGGAGCTGATGGAGATGAAAGCCAAGTTTCGAGAACTACGTGAAGATTGCAGAAGCCTCGGTAGCCGATGCGATCAACTGGAAGAAAGGGTATCAGCGATGGAAGATGAAATGAATGAAATGAAGCAAGAAGGAAAGTTTAGAGAAGAATAAAAACAAACGAACAAAGCCTCCAAGAAATATGGGACTATGTGAAAAGACCAAACCTACGTCTGATTGGTGTACCTGAAAGTGATGGGGAGAATGGAACCAAGTTGGAAAACACTCTGCAAGATATTATCCAGGAGAACTTCCCCAAACTAGCAAGGCAGGCCAACATTCAGATCCAGGAAATACAGAGAACGCCACAAAGATACTCCTCGAGAAGAGCAACTCCAAGACACATAATTGTCAGATTCACCAAAGTTGAAATGAAGGAAAAAATGTTAAGGGCGGCCAGAGAGAAAGGTCGGGTTACCCACAAAGGGAAGCCCATCAGACTAACAGCTGATCTCTCCGCAGAAACTCCACAAGCCAGAAGAGAGTGGGGGCCGATATTCAACATTCTTAAAGAAAAGAATTTTCAACCCAGAATTTCATATCCAGCCAAACTAAGCTTCATAAGTGAAGGAGAAATAAAATACTTTACAGACTAGCAAATGCTGAGTGATTTTGTCACCACCAGGCCTGCCCTAAAACTGCTCCTGAAGGAAGCACTAAACATGGCAAGTAAGAACTGGTACCAGCCACTGCAAAAACATGCCAAATTGTAAACACCATCGAGGCTAGGAAGAAACTGCATCAACTAACGAGCAAAATAACCAACTAACATCATAATGACAGGATCAGATTCACACATAACAATATTAACTTTAAATGTAAATGGGCTAAATGCTCCAATTAAAAGACACAGACTGGCAAACTGGATAAGGAGTCAAGACCCATCAGTGTGCTGTATTCAGGAAACCCATCTCACGTGCAGAGACACACATAGACTCAAAATAAAGGGATGGAGGAAGATCTATCAAGCAAATGGAAAACAAAAAAAGGCAGGGGTTGCAATCCTAGTCTCTGATAAAATAGACTTTATACCAACAAAGATTAAAAGAGACAAAGAAAGCCACTACATAATGGTAAAGGGATCAATTCAACAAGAAGGGCTAACTATCCTAAATATATATGCACCTAACATAGGAGCACCCAGATTCATAAAGCAAGTCCTCAGTGACCTACAAAGGGACTTAAACTTCCACACAATAATAATGGGAGATTTTAACACCCCACTGTCAACATTAGACAGATCAACGAGACAGAAAGTTAACAAGGATATCCAGGAATTCAACTCAGCTCTGCACAAAGTGGACCTAATAGACATCTACAGAACTCTCCACCCCAAATCAACAGAATATACATTTTTTTCAGCACCACACCACACCTATTCCAAAATTGAACACATAGTTGGAAGAGGAGGTAAAGCTCTTCTCAGCAAATGTAAAAGAACAGAAATTATAACAAACTGTCTCTCAGACCACAGTGCAATCAAACTAGAACTCAGGATTAAGAAACTCACTCAAAACTGCTCAACTACATGGAAACTGAACAACCTGCTCCTGAATGACCACTGGGTACATAACGAAATGAAGGCAGAAATAAAGGTGTTCTTTGAAACCAACGAGAACAAAGACACAACATACCAGAATCTCTGGGACACATTCAAAGCAGTGTGTAGAGGGAAATTTATAGCACTAAATGCCCACAAGAGAAAGCAGGAAAGATCCAAAATTGACACCCTAACATCACAATTAAAAGGACTAGAAAAGCAAGAGCAAACACATTCAAAAGCTAGCAGAAGACTAGAAATAACTAAAATCAGAGCAGAACTGAAGGAAATAGAGACACAAAAAACCCTTCAAAAAATTAATGAATCCAGGAGCTGGTTTTTTGAAAAGATCAACAAAATTGATAGACCGCTAGCAAGACTAATAAAGAAGAAAAGAGAAGAATCAAATAGACGCAATAAAAAATGAAAAAGGGGATATCACCACCGATCCCACAGAAATACAATCTACCATCAGAGAATACTACAAACACCTCTATGCAAATAAACTAGAAAATCTAGAAGAAATGGATAAATTCCTCGACAAATACACCCTCCCAAGACTAAACCAGGAAGAAGTTGAATCTCTGAATAGACTAATAACAGGCTCTGAAATTGTGGCAATAATCAATAGCTTACCAACCAAAAAGAGTCCAGGACCTGATGGATTCACAGCCGAATTCTACCAGAGGTACAAGGAGGAACTGGTACCATTCCTTCTGAAACTATTCGAATCAACAGAAAAAGAGGGAATCCTCCCTAACACATTTTATGAGGCCAGCATCATCCTGATACCAAAGCCTGGCAGAGACACAACCAAAAAAGAGAATTTCAGACCAATATCATTGATGAACATTGATGCAAAAATCCTCAATAAAATACTGGCAAACCGAATCCAGAAGCACATCAAAAAGCTTATACACCATGATCAAGTGGGCTTCATCCCTGGGATGCAAGGCTGGTTCAACATACGCAAATCAATAAATGTAATCCAGCATATAAACAGAACCAAAGACAAAAACCACATGATTATCTCAATAGATGCAGAAAAGGCCTTTGACAAAATTCAACAACTCTTCATGCTAAAAACTCTCAATAAATTAGGTACTGATGGGACGTATCTCAAAATAATAAGAGCTATCTATGACAAACCCACAGCCAATATCATACTGAATGGGCAAAAACTGGAAGCATTCCCTTTGAAAACTGGCACAAGACAGCGATGCCCTCTCTCACCACTCCTACTCAACATAGTGTTGGAAGTTCTGGCCAGGGCAATCAGGCAGGAGAAGGAAATAAAGGGTATTCAATTAGGAAAAGAGGAAGTCAAATTGGCCCTGTTTGCAGATGACATGATTGTATATCTACAAAACCCCACTGTCTCGGCCCAAAATCTCCTTAAGCTGATTAGCAACTTCAGCAAAGTCTCAGGATACAAAATCAATGTACAAAAATCACAAGCATTCTTGTACACCAATCACAGACAAACAGAGAGCCAAATCATGAGTGAACTCCCATGCACAACTGCTTCAAAGAGAATAAAATATCTAGGAATCCAACTTACAAGGGATGTGAAGGACCTCTTCAAGGAGAACTACAAACCACTGCTCAATGAAATAACAGAGGATACAAACAAATGGAAGAACATTCCATGCTCATGGATTGTAAGAATCAATATCGTGAAAATGGCCATACTGCCCAAGGTAATTTATAGATTCAATGCCATCCCCATCAAGCTACCAATAACTTTCTTCACAGAATTGGAAAAAACTACTTTAAAGTTCATATGGAACCAAAAAAGAGCCCGCATCACCAAGTCAATCCTAAGCCAAAAGAGCAAAGCTGGAGGCATCACGCTACCTGACTTCAAACTATACTACAAGGCTACAGTAACCAAAACAGCATGGTACTGGTACCACAACAGAGACATAGATCAATGGAACAGAGCAGAGCCCTCAGAAATAATGCCGCATATCTACAACTATCTGATCTTTGACAAACCTGACAAAAAGAAGCAATGGGGAAAGGATTTCCTATTTAATAAATGGTGCTGGGAAAACTGGCTAGCCATATGTAGAAAGCTGAAACTGGATCCCTTCCTTACACCTTATACAAAAATTAATTCAAGATGGATTAAAGACTTACATGTTAGACCTAAAACCATAAAAACCCTAGAAGAAAGCCAAGCAATACCATTCAGGACATAGGCGTGGGCAAGGACTTCATGTCTAAAACACCCAAAGCAATGGCAATAAAAGCCAAAATTGACAAATGGGATCTAACTAAACTAAAGCGCTTCTGCACAGCAAAAGAAACTACCATTAGAGTGAACAGGCAACCTACAGAATGGGAGAAAATTTTTGCAACCTACTCATCTGACAAAGGGCTAATATCCAGAATCTACAATGAACTCCAACAAATTTACAAGAAAAAAACAACCCCATCAAAAAGTGGGCGAAGGACATGAACAGACACTTCTCAAAAGAAGACATTTATGCAGCCAAAAAACACATGAAAAAATGCTCATCATTACTGACCATCAGAGAAATGCAAATCAAAACCACAATGAGATACCATTAGAATGGCCATCATTAAAAAGTCAGGAAACAACAGGTGCTGGAGAGGATGTGGAGAAATAGGAACACTTTTACACTGTTGGTGGGACTGTGAACTAGTTCAACCATTGTGGAAGTCAGTGTGGCGATTCCTCAGGGACTTAGAACTAGAAATACCATTTGACCCAGCCATCCCATTACTGGGTATATACCCAAAGGACTATAAATCATGCTGCTGTAAAGACACATGCACACGTATGTTTATTGCGGCACTATTCACAATAGCAAAGACTTGGAACCAACCCAAATGTCCAACAACGATAGACTGGATTAAGAAAATGTGGCACATATACACTATGGAATACTATGCAACTATAAAAAATGATGAGTTCATGTCCTTTGTAGGGACATGGATGAAACTGGAAACCATCATTCTCAGTAAACTATCGCAAGGACAAAAAACCAAACACTGCATGTTCTCACTCATAGGCGGGAATTGAACAATGAGAACACGTGGACCCAGGAAGGAGAACATCACACTCCGGGGACTGTTGTGGGTGAGGGGAGCGGGGAGGGACAGCATTAGGAGATATACCTAATGCTAAATGATGAGTTAATGGGTGCAGCAAACCAACATGGCACATGGGTACATATGTAACAAACCTGCACATTGTGCACATGTACCCTAAAACCTAAAGTATAATAATAATAAAAAAAAAGATTTATCTTGTTGCTATTCAACTTGTTTTTAGTTCCAATGAATCAAAGTCAATCATTTCAGCAGTAACTACCATGTTAAAGACACTGTTAAGAGATATAATTTCTATACGCACATACATAAGCATGTGTGTGTAGAACCAGCTATTAGCAACAGAAAAAGGCATCAAATATTCTAGAGCCTTTCCTCAAGACACTGATTTTTCTCACATTAACCACAAAGGTCTCTTTAAGATGCTTACTATGTGCGCCCAGCAGCTTTAGAGTTGTTTCCTGAACTACAGGAATCTGCTTATGGAGAAGGCTGGGTTATTTACCACAAAGAAGGTACACACATACTCTTTTCACATGACATTTTTAATATTTTTTACTTATCTGATTAGTAGTAAAACTTCATTGACTTACTAATTTCCCCCAATTTACATACTGCCTTCATAGCTCCCAGAAAAGTAAAAGTAATTTTAATGAATAGGGTTTTCAACTAGAATATACTGCATGAATTGCAACGATAACTCTTGAGAACATAGACAAGCTCAGAGAAGAAAAAGATCACTTTGGATTGAGATAATAAAAGAAAGTTTCACAGAATAAAGGTGTTTTAGGTAGGAATTTAAGGATGAGTGAGAAGGAGGCAGGATATGGGACAAGTGAGCACCAGGCAATTTGCACTAGCAAAAGCTAATATTCAAAAACCAAAGAGGAAAATACTTTTGATGGACAGAGTATTCTGATGTACACCCCTGGAAAAGGGAAGGAATGTGATCAAAATCGATTATTTTAGTAATATTAATTGTGTAGTGGAATACAATATAGATTGGAGACTGGGCAAGTGGAAGTTTGGAAACCAGGTGAAAGAGACCAGCAGCTAGACAGAACGTGATTAGGAACTAATCCATGCTCGTGGCAACAGGAAAATAAAGCAAACTGAAGAATACTATGCAAGGAAAAAAACAAAGATGCCCAGAATTTACTTCTAACCAATAAATGTTAGCTATATTTTTATGATTGCTTTGGGACACAATGAATGAAAATGCCCATGTAACAGCTCAAGAAGGACAACAGGAACTAAGTTTAGGGCTCAAACAAATTTAGGAATTCCTCTGCTGTCAAGTTGATTGACAGTTAAAGCTGGCAGAGGGAGAACAATTTCGTAAGAGTTTCAAGCAAGAAGGTTCAGATCCAAGGACTGCAAAGGGGAAAGGGAGGAAAGGGATGCTGAAAAACACTGACTGGAGAGATGGGGCAGGAGCAGGGGAGTAGTGATACTCACAGCAGCATGGAAAGGAGAATGTCAAGGAAAGGATGCTTCAAAGAAATCCAGGGGAAATACAACAAATCTAATTAGTTTGACAGAGTAAGCATTAGTCTGATAGAGTGAAAGGAAGAGGAAATTAGAATAGCAGAAATAATCAGGTGCTAGGTGACAGTGAAGAAAGTCAAGGAAATCTATTTAGAAAGTATAATTATAAAAACAAGAGAGACGGGTAATTAGGGGCAGACGTGTCAATTCATCTACCACTGTTGATATTCTACTTACATATAACGACTGTGAATAAACACTGGGACAAACAAATGAAAGTAAACACTGTTAGAAAGGATTTGATCCATCACATTTTAATTCCACATTTAAAGCGTTCTATAAAAAGAATAAAAGAAGAAAAAGGAAGGAGAGAAAAAGGGAAGTAGGAAAAACATCTGTAAATGATCTTAGTTATTTACCAACTAGGGAAAAGTACAGAATTAACAGGGATGTTTAAAATTGTAAGATCTAAAATTTTATTTTGACTCCTGCAAAATAAAAAGTGACTTCCCAGCACACATCATTTTCTTTAACAAAAATGACCAATTTACAGAAGACAGCACGTAATGGAACTAAAAGTTTCATATTATCTGCACTTTCAACAAATCATAGAAACTACTAAGTAAAAACTTTACATGGCAGGTTGCAGAAATAAAATCTTTTAAATTATACCATCAAGTTAATTGATTCTGAATTTTAGTTTTAACTCATCAATCATATAAACAATTAGAAACAATTTCCACCTAATGAATATATTTTCTTAAATACTGACTAGTCATATCCTGCAAATTAAAAAGACATATTTTGACCTAATCTTTTCAAATTCAGATTTTTAACACAGCTAGATATAAAGAACCTATATCTTCTTCATTATCAGTGACATGAACTGTCATAACTTACCACAATAGTAGATTTGGCATCAAATACTATTCTTTTCAATCTCTGCAAAATGCTATCACCTCCTTGGGCCTTCCAAAAAGAAAAAGAAAAATAAATTATTTAAGTGCTATTACTTCATTTATTTGGTGTTACACAACCTTACAATTGCAGGCCAAATGGTTGACTCCAAAATATTACATAATCACCTGAAAAGGCCATGTGGTAAACATTTACTGTGTTGTTTTTTGTCTGTGTCATGTCCAGCATTCCTCCTGCCTGCTTGTGTTAATTCACCCTGATTCTACTCTAAAAAATTCCTCCTCCTCTATTCATAACCCACATAGCTTGGCTGAAGCTGACCCACCCCTGAGTACAGCCTAACCAGCTTTTAAGTTTAGCTGGGACCACAGAACCAGAGCTGCTGCAGGATACCTTTGCTACTGTGCAGGGAGAGGCTCCCTGAGGATGAAAGTGCTGAAGGGAAGAGAGTGAAAAATTACTGATGAAAATCAATCAAATCCTGTATTCGGCCATACCTGCAATCTGGCTCATTTTTTAAATTTCCAAGCTCTATGAGACAATAAAATCTTGTTAAACAGTCTGAGTTGCATTCTACTAACTTAAAAATAGAAGGCTGATTTATATTTATATAGGTGAGTTTCATTTTAACAAATTATTTTCAAAAATATTCTTAAGTATTTGATTGTTTTTCAAACTTCTTCACCTTGACCGAAAGTAGTTACGTTTGTTACTCTGTGAGCAAATTTTAAATAAAGTTTGTGTAAAACTGAAACAACTCTCAAAAAATAGTAATTACATTTCACAAAAGCAATGAGGGCGCTTTCTTTCAAATTTTATTCTAGTCTATTGAATTAAGATGCATGCTGGTCACAGCCTGATTGTGACTTGTGGTGGTTTCATGACTTTCTAATATAGGTTGCAATTCACAGTTTGAAAAACACTGCAGTTAAAATTTATAGGAAAAAAACAGAAAATTAAGACTATTCACTTATTTCTGAGAAATATTTTATAGGATTAAGTCTAGAACTCTCCACGGGGGCTTTTACTCTCAATAAATTTCCTCATTTCTTGAGAAATTGTCATCTTATTTGTAGATTTTCTCAGAAAACCAATCCTAACAACTTAACCCAATTGTACTTTTGGACCTAGAAACATACTAAGAGACAGGCAAGTTCACTATTAAGATTACCCCACACAGTGCAGACCTCGTAGCATCCCTAAGCCTCAACCTTAGCCAACAGCACCTCCCCATCACCATGACAACCAAAAATACCCTCCAAATAACCCCTAAAAGGACATTTCCATCTTTTAGCAACCTCTGCCATAGAAAAACCTTCTGTATCTGGGAGAATGTAACTCTACTCTGCCTATAATTGGACAGAAGCAATGTATGGAGGTCCAGCCCTCTACTCCAGGTGATGGCCAACTATTCTTTTCAGAATCAGAAGTAAAGAAATGAACTAGTTTCTCCTCTACCCCCTGTCCATCATCTCTTTGAACCAGAAGTGAACAACTTACTTCTACTGTGCCATCCAAAATGTTATTAATAAACTGGACCATGTCTTCAACATTCTTAATCTGTCTATCTAGCAAGAAATATTGTTGGTTTGAAGTATTCAGTACAACTACAGTTGGCACTGTCAATTCACTGAAAATATAAAAACAAATAAAAATATACATTAAACACAACAATAACAAGTATTCTGATATTCATTTATATCTCAGTAGCCATAATTATAGAAGCTATTTAATAAATTTGTGCATATTTTATGGTAGAAAATGATCAAATAGACCTAGTATTTACGTGTATTTTATGCATTCATGACATAACTTTATAATGTTTTTGATATTTCTAGGATACGTAATTCATCTTTAAGTCTTTTCAAATTATCAAAAATCTCAAAAAAATTTTATAATATATGTATTGAAAAAAATTCCTACGGGTGGATCTGCACAATTCAAACTTATGTTGTTCAAGGGTCAACAGTCCCTTTAATAATTGTATAGATACTTTTTCTTTCTCTTAATTCTTCATTATATCCTACATCTGGTACTTTAATCTTTGGCAAATCCTCTTAAGTTCTTACTGAAATGAGAGGGATAATAAATGAAGTAAGGTGATGCTACATTTCAAGACTTTAGCTGAAAATGATGAATGTTACTTCAGATTTGTTAAGTTCACTCCCTTCTTCGCTCAGTGTTCTTACTTGGAAAACAGAAGACACCAAAATAACCTAATATATTGCAATAACGAATGAAGGCATTTGCTACATCTATGATACTAAGCAAAGCTAGAGAAAACCAAAGCACAGCATCATGTTGTTGAACTTCCACTGGGCCCTCAATGCGGCTAAGAGTTAGTGTGTCTCTAGTGAGATTTCCCCATCTTCATTTAGAGGCTAGCTTATTTCTCTAGCACTCTCCTAAGCCCAGTTTTCCCACTACCTGTCATACTTGCTATTATGTTCTGCCTGAAATACTATCCCTGTATTCTTCATTCAGCTAACTTCTCACTCTTTAGACCTTTTCTTAATTATTGCCTCTTCCAGAAAATGTTTCCTGAGCCCTTCCACCTTACTGTGCACTGGGTGCAGGTGGCGTGGCGGCAGTGAGGATGGGAAAGTGTCTCTATCAGAGCCCTGTCCTACATAGATCTTTTCATACAGTTCTGTAATTAACATCTGTGGTCTTATCCAGTGGACTATACACATTTAAAGAAAGGGACTCTATTCATTTTTCCATCAACAATGTCTAATATAGTGTACAACATACAGTAAATACTCACTAAATGTTCACTGAATAGAGTGGCTTCTTGTTTCAAATTCATTAATTCAGTACAGGGTTTGGTAAATGTTTTCTAATATCAGTCTTGTGAAGTGGCAAATTAAATCTTTACATTATAATTTTAGATTAAAATTATTTTAAAGCTGCATATTTTCCTACAAATTCAGTCTACTCAAATAAATTCTACAACAATTTGTTTTTGAATGCTAAACATTTTCTATTTAATAGTCTTTATATAATTTTAAACAGATAAAAAGTTTAAAATTGCATATTTTCTTACAAAGTTAGTCTATTCAATTCTAGAACAATTAGTTTTTGAATGCTAAACATTTTCTATTTAATAGTTATATTGCCCATTAAAACTGAACTTCTCAAGGTATGTATTAAGCAGAAGCTATGAAATTTACACGTTTTGGAACAATGGCTTTTCAGAATACTAGAAAACATTAAATCAGGAGATAATTTTTTTTTTTTTTTTTTTTTTTTACTATAGACCAGTATTAAAGTCAGTAAGTTCTAAATACAGAATTTGAAAACTAAAGTAAAATATTTAATGGGAGAATATCTGCATCTGAATATGTCAACTGTTTGCTATTTTTCAGCTATTTCATCCTTCTACTTGTATCTCAGAAACAAATTTAAAAATTAATAGATTTGATAGCAAAATCATTCAGCACTTTACTTACTCCATCAGCAAGGTATTTATGTAGTCATTTCCATCCATATGGCCAAACTGAAAATCCCTAACCACCAACAACCAAAAATAAATAAAAGGAGAGGGGGTGGGGAGAGAAAGAGAGAAAGCTCATTAAATATCAAAAAAGTAAATAAAACAATGAACTTAAATTTAGGCCTCAGTAAGCCCAGAAACCGTAAACATTTCACATGTAAATCATATATAATAAATATTGCGAAAAGTGTAAATTCTACTGGCTTCTGAGATACAAATACACGAGTAAAGGAAATTCTAAGACATTTCTACTTGGTTTATGCATATTTAAAATTCAGGGAAATATAAGCTATTCTACCTGAAATATGTTTAAGAAAAATTACCTATTTTCTCTAAAAAAAAAGGACTAATCAGAAGATGCTACACACTATGTAAGAAAACTATACAACGACCCATCATTAGAAGATTCAGAATAGGAAGATATAATAATTCAATAATAAAATACATTTATATCGACTGTCTTTTTTTATGGTAGCAACAATGATTCAGCATAAAGTAAAAATATATGTATTTCTGATGCCATTTTTTATTCAGTTATTCTTTTGAGTTTCTGTTAGAATAATTATCTGCCTATCTCTGACTTCTGATTGCTCATTTATGTCCAATTATAAATACATGTATATATTTTATTTACATAAAATGCATCTCAAATCCTATCAAGAAGCAGGTATGATACAAATTATAGATCAAAGTGTTTCTTTTTTTAACTTGCAGGACACACCATCAACGAATTTCAAGATCCAGACAATTCATGCTGAAATGCAATGTGCTATACAGTAGTACCCCCTTTCCCCTTATCCATAGATTCACTTTCTGTGGTTTCAGCTCCCCATGGTCAACCATGGTCTGAAAATATTAAATGAAAAATTCCAGAAATAAACATATACATAATTTTTATTATAGTGTATTGTTATAATTGTTCTATTTTATTATTAATTACTGTTGATCTCTTACTGTACCTAATGTATAAATTAAACTTTATCATAAGTATGTAGGTACAGACAAAATTATAGTATATGTAGCATTCCATTCTATGCAAAGTTTCAGTCATCCACTGGGGGTCTTAGAATGTATCTCCTGTGGATAAGCGAGGATTACTGTTATTTAACTTCATTTCTTTGATTCACCTCCAAAAGTATGACTACTACTAAGTTTGCTTTACTAAATTACAAAACGGTATTAAACAAAAATAAAGGAATCTCTCAGAATATAAGCACCTACCTATGGAAGAGGTCTCTGTAATCTCTTGCAACTTCCTGAATAATTGACTTCAATCTGTAGAAGAACAAACATATGAATAGTTAATCTCTGCACTTGAAAAACACAGTTTTTCAATGATCGTATCTGCTGTCTTACATCTAATTGCTGCAGGAAAAGTAAGATACTATATCAAATCTATCTAAAGCCATGTAGTCTGAAATGAACATCTGAAGCCTAAAACTGTATCAAGGCATTATACCTGGTATGTTCAACTGATGTATTTTTCTCATCAATAACTGCAAGAGCCACAAGCTTTCCTGAAATAAAGAATGACACATCTGAATTCAATCGCCCTTATTACACAATTCAATTATCACTTTAGTTCTGAGTAGGAAATTAGTAAAGCATTTCTAGAATTTAATTCCAATCACCCTACACGTTATATCAAATTAAATCAACACATTATGGTATATGTTTGTAGAGTGAATCAGTGAATTAGTCAACTCCAGGTGACAAATTCCCTTCCACTTCCCACTCCAAAATATAAATGAGTAAATATGTAAGAATTTATACACTTAAATAGTATTTTTTTATACCAACTTACAAGCTTGAATTGTATTTTTTCCTTAAACTCTATAAATTGACTAAGGTAACCATTTTTTCAAAGGCTAAAAGCATAGGAAATAAGTTGATTAAAAACAAGTTTGCTAAGAATTACTGTAGCTCTAAAACAATGGTCTAGAAGAATAAGAAAATGATTTTAACATGGCCATTCACTTTGGTACCATGGTTCGTACTTGCCAGTTAAAATATGCAGAATTAAACTGACTCACATTTACTTAACCCTAAATACAACACAAAGCATATGTATCCTGATATCTTCTAGAAAGCCGGCATGATGTAATAACCAGAAAAGTGGTGTTAGAATTAGAAAACCAAACACTGCAATCCAGCAGTGTCTATCATGTTCTCAGCACCATACTAAGCCGCGGGGGAACAGGGAGTGCCTCAGTAAACTTCAACTTATTTCCAAAAACTAATATAGATTTCACAGAGTTATTGGGAGAGTTAAGTAAGATTAGATGCACAGAAATATGGGCATAAACCTGGCTCAGAGCAGGTACATACATGTAGGATTAAATCAATAATCTTTTAGTATTATCCCTGCATTTTAATGCTGCTTCTAATTCCATGCTGCTTAAACACCTGTCTAAATTCTACACAATCTTCAATCTTCTCTCTGATGAAAACAGTTCACAATGACATCTACCTTCTTGAAATATCTCGTTTACTCTTCTTTTTTTGTATTACATGCTTCTTTAATTTTCAAATGGCTCGTGAGTTTTTTTCCAAAATGTCTACAACACACAGAGCATTCTCCCATAGACCAACAGGGTTCTGAGAAACACAGACACAGTTTCCTACATATTAATTCAACAATTATTGAGTGTCAAATAATGTACCACACACTGGGCTGGTTCCGAGGACATGGTGATAAGCAAACACAGACAACGCTCTGCGCTTGTGAAAGCACAACACAATAGAACTGGTAGACATTTTCATCAAATAGGTGTCCCATTAAAAATAAGAATATGCTGCTATAAAAAAAATTACAGCATAAATTAATGTAGTTTGACGACGTCAGTGAAGATTTTCCTAAGGAAGCAGTATTTGGTCTGAGTTTGATGGATGAATATGAATTAACTGCGGTTTTCCAAGCAAAGAAAAAAGCATGTAAAATGGTGCTTTGGTGCAATTGGCATAGCCTTTTCAAGAAACTGGTATCACGCAAACTTGGGTAAAAATGATAAAATAATAGTAATAATAATAAAAGAAACTAAAAGGTTAGTGTGGCTCAAGAAGGAAGAGTGTGGGGAGAGGCTAGAGTGAAATGAGGCTGTAGATGTAGGCAAGAGTTAGAACTTCTGAGAAAGACACAAGGTGCCTGAAGCCGCACAGCGTCAGGAGGCTGCTGTGGTGCTAGCATAAGGGGACAGGTGGGGTGAAGAGCAGGGGCACCACCACAGCTGATGCCTAACAGGGGCAATTATGTCAGACACATAAAAGAACACTGCCACAGCACACTTCTGTTTCCAAATTCATCTGGGAAAATATGTGTTCAGTTGAGCCAAAGCCACCTGTTTTAATCACCTCAAGGTCATGCTATCTCCTATGATTACTATACAAAGCAAAACTACTATATTCCTACATTTCCCCCTTTTCCTTTCATGTGAGTCTGAAAGAATCAAAAAGTCTGGGCACAGTGGCTCACGCCTGTAATCACAGCACTTTAGGAGGCCAAGGCATACGGATCGAGACCATCCTGGCCAACATGGTGAAACCCCGTCTCTACTAAGAATACAAAAATTTGCTGGACGTGGTGGCGCACGCCGATTCCCAGCTACTTGGGAAGCTGAGGCAGGAGAATTGCTTGAACTAGGGAGATGGAGGTTGCAGTGAGCCGAGATCACGTCACTGCACTCCAGCCTGGCAACACAGACTCCATCTCAAAAAAAAAGAAAGGAAGAATCAGAAAGTAAAACCACAGTCTTTGACACTGTCCCCAGCAACTTCCAATAATGAGCTAATACACAGTTCCTTCTGTAAAGATAAGCAAAGACAGAAATATCACTGGACACAGAACATTAAAAGCAAGCTCAGGAACAGAACAGAAATTCCCCCAAAACGTTACAAGCAGGAGAACATGTAAGAATGTCTCTAAGTTTTATTAATTAGATTTAAGAGTAGGCGATCATGAAGAGGAAACCCTACGCCTATTACTTACATTAAAAAAAAGTGAGTCTTGAATAACATGTTCTTTGTTTTACTCAAAAGCTATACTTCCATCCTACTTACCATAAAGTTATTAATGGAAACAAATGTGGCACCAATAACCAATATTTCTCATCTATAATTTGCTATAAATTTATAAAACACTTTCTCCTAAAACTTAGTTAGCTTGTTATAATTTTTATAGTTTGCATCTGAGACCACATAATCAGCTTCTTATAGCTTTCATTTTTGTATTTGTGTTTGTATTTGCGTTGCCTGTCATTTCCAACAGCATAACTTTAAGAAACCATGCCAATTTTACCTACATTTTTCCTTTCACAGGTAAAAGCAGGCCTTATAAATAAGTTGTGCTAACTTTTATTTTAACTCCTATTACGAAATCAGTTCTGAGTACAGCTTCTTAGTTGGTTATTTTTCTCACTCTCTTATTACCCAGGCTTTTTGTTTTCCTTGTCACTATCAGTTCTATTAGTAAACCATCTCTTTAATCACTGACCCACATGCAAAGGTATATCTTCTGGTAATATCAGTTTACGTTCTCATAAAGAACTGGCATTCAGATCTAACATAAAAAATTAAGAAATAGAGCTTAAATTCATTTCGTACAAAATGAGATTTTTAAATAATCAATCAAAGAAAAATCATGTAACGTGATGGAGACTTGTACATATGCTTGTTACCTGTGTCTCCAAGTTCATATAAGAGAAAGCCATCCATAGCAAGGTAATTCTGAAACCTTTCCCTGTTGATCCATGATGACAGATCACCATCTTCATACTCTTAAAACCAAGACAAAGTTGACAAATTATAGTATAAATATGAATTTAAGATAGTTATAATAGATTTAATCTGATAATAGGTATAAAACGCCTGACAGAGAATCATACTTCCATAAATATTATTTTTAGGAATTTATTGCAAGCATACAATCAAATGTACAGAAGGATTAATGCATAAAGCAATCTTCATTATAGCATCATTAAAAATAGCATAAAAATAAAGGAAATGATCAAAATATCCTAAATTCAAAATAATTTAAATAAATTTTGATATATGTCGATGAAGATCATTTATAAATTTTCAAAAAAACTTATAATTGAACAGATTACAAAACAATACAGGTTACAATACAATATATAACAGTATAACTGTAACTTTGTAAAAGAAAGTATGAAAAGATAAACTCATAGAATGATAAAATGAAGTCAGTTATTCCTAAATGGTTTCCCTAGATCAATGGTTATACTTGGGTCATGGCACTATAGGTAATTTTTATTACAATTTCTTTGCTCTTCTCTCTTTATGATAGTCTTCCTAGTTTACAACTCTTTCCCAAAGGTACAACTAACACAAACACACATAAAATCATAGTACCTTAGCTTTTTTCCAATATAAAATAATTCCTCTGCTAAGCAGATAGAAAATATAATATTGAAGAGAAATATTATATCCTGATTAGAAATATAATTCTGAAGTAATTGTTCAAAATTATTACAATTGCATAAAAAAGAAGGTGATGTAAAGCAAATGTCTGTAAAAGCCTACCAATACATCTGGTTGAAGACTGGATTTTAATGACCTCTTGAAAGGTATGCTTTTTCTTGCATTGCTAAACAAAACATTTTCAAGTTATCAAACCCATAATATAAGTGATGCAATGCAAATCTCAAATAATTTATTGATTTAAACTTACAAATTAGGAAAATAAACATAAAATTAGAAATTGATTACTGGGCCACAATGTCCACTGCATGCTTAAGCAAATTTTCTACGAGATTGCATATAGTGATCAATTTGAATTTCATTGAAAAATAAACTATCCCAAATACTGCATGTTCTCATTTATAAATGGGCGGTAAACACTGGGTACATATGGACATAAAGATGGGAATAACAGACACTAGGGAGATGGGGAGGAGGACGAGGGCTAAAAAACTACCTATTGGGTACTACGCTTATTACCTGGGTGATGGGATCATTTGTACCCCAAACCTCAGCATCATCAAATACACCCATGTAACAAACCTGCACATGTAGACTCTGAATCTAAAATAAAAGCTGAAATTATATATGTAAGAAAGAAAATATCCTCTCGAGTCCCTATTCCAATGCTTCTAAACATTAGCAACAATTAAATATTTAAATAAGGATTCAAAGTAAAGCCTCTGCTTCGTCTGAATGTTTCAGGCAGGTTCTACATACTACTGCAGGTTAGAAAAATGGGGCCTTTACAATACCTATAGAAACTTAACATATCATATTCCTGTCTTCCTTAAGCGTAGGAGAATGTATCTGAAACATGGAGCTATAACAGGGGGATGCTTTCCTAGGCAGGCTCAAAAACCTGATATATGTTTATATTTAAATATGTTTATATTTCAACAAATATGATCAGTTTTTTTAAAAAAAAAAAAAAACAAGGAAGAAACAAAGCGCCTCTCTGAATTGCTAAGAAACACAAAGTGGAACAAGAATATGAGATTTGAAGACTGAATTTTGATATCATTGATTAAGTATTTTATCCTGGAAAAAAAAAATCTCTTTAATCCTGTTTCTTTATCTGTAAAATGGTAAGAATAGTGATTTTAAGGGATTGTTGTAATGATCAAACATAAGATCATGTACATTAAGCGCTTATTATATGAGGAGTACTGCAAGCAAAGGGCAGGTGAATAGACTAGGTGTGGCTATAAATTATTTTCCTTCTCATATTTTCAAATACACAAGTTTCTCTGCAGTTCTTTTATAAGCCCAATGTCTAATACAGACATTCAATAAACATCCAATTAATAGATGGCTGAATAAGCATATGATAAACCTGCCATTTAATTACACGTCTGTCTCCTTATCTAACATTCTTAGCTATATCCCTTGTAATCCCGGGGTATTAATCTATCTGCCTTATTACCTACCTCACAGATTACTTTGTAAATAAAATGAAAATGTCAAGTTAAGTATGTAGATAGTACCTTTTATATGACAGCATACATGGGTAGTTATTATCTACAGAAACAAAATTCAGCTCTCACATTTATTTAAAGACAATAAAAATCAGAAATGTAGTCTTATAACATAACTGTCAAAACAACTAAAATGCTACTTATAATAAAACCAATTGTTCCTTTTTATTGAAGAGTCTTCTACTCATTTGAATTATTTCAGCAATTCCAGCTCTACTGCTCTCATCTAGTCCTAGTTTCCTTTTTGTCACACAGAATTCAGTAAGAAAAACACACTCTAGAATATTTCTGAATGAATGGGTGTTCCCTGTCTGGCCTCCAACATGGTAACCACAAGCCACAGGAGCCCACCGCGCACTGAAATGCAGTTAGTGACAACAAGAACTTGAACTTTAAATTGTATTGAATTAGAATTTAGAAAGTTAGCAAGAATGCTATCAGCTGAGACTGCATTCACTTTTGCTTTTGAGTGGCTTTGTAGTGGCCTACAGATGTCGAGTTTCACTGTTTCCCTTGAAATTTAAAATACCCGCTGTAGCCCCTGTGAGTTTGCTGCACTGCCCTGGGTCAGAGCACGGTTTAGAAAACACGAAAGTAGGTATTTCAAAATACCAAGCAATGATGTTAGTTGTTGTAGCTGTATGTAGTTTATCTAAAAATAAAAAGTCTACATTTTGTAAAGAGATGCGTAATATAAAGCACATGGTGATGAAATGCCATTACAATTTGCTTTAAAGTACTTCAACAAATTGAAAGTTGAAGTTGGAGCAAATGTCATGATGGGCAAAGATCTTGGTAAGTGTTTAACTTCGGTGATGGGTATGTAGGCCTTTACCGTTCTCTTTACTATGATGTATGTTTGATATTAAAATTACAATATTTTAAAAATAGACCAAGTACTATGCTTCAATGAAGAAATGCTGAATAGCAGGTAAGCAGTTTTTCTAACAGCTAAGGGGAAATGCCGCTAGGGAGGGATACACGAGGGCTTCAACACTATTGAACATGTGTTATTTCTTCAAGTCTTTTTCTGTATCTGAAATGTTACTTCAAAAAAATTAATTCTGAACAGCTTAATGTATAAAAATCACGTAGAATTTATTCCTCAAAAATGCATATAATTTAACAAACAACAACAAGAAATGTTGTGTAGGTAAAGCTCAGAATAAAAATAACAATTAAAAGTTGAAGGGTGAAAAAAAACCCCAAAACATCAGTCATTCAAGTAATGAGAACCTTATTCTCATTAAACACTAGAAGCATTTACATAATCTTTACACCTAAGCTGTATAATAGACATTTTAATTTTAAAATGTTTTACATGAGTTAAAGATTTGGAACTTACCGTCATAAACAAAGTAAGTTTCATCTTTGAAAACAAGCACAGCCGGCATCTCTTTTAGTGTCACATACTGCAAAAAAAATCAGAAGTTTAAATAACTTTTATCACTAAAAAATTCTAATTAGTAACTATAATTTCAAGTCTTGAGATACCAGAAAACTCAAACACACATAAAAATAACAAAAAAGAACGTCACAAACAGTTAAAGAGTACAGTCAATCCCAAACTCATCCAAGAAGTATATTTGATTCTTTTTATATATCCCCTTGTACAATGTCCTGTTTGCTATACAATGTCCTGTTTGTGGATTATTCTTAGCTGATAACAGACTTAAACATCAACCAGCCTATTCAGGTTTAAGTTCTTCTCCACCACTCACTGGCTGTGTGATAATGAGCCACTTTACCTAGGGGAGTCTGCTTCCTGATCTGTGGAATAAAGACACTGAGACTGCCTACCTCACAGAACAATTATGAGAGTTATGTCAGATACCATAACTGAGAGCATTGCTTAAACTGTAAACTGCTTTATAAACCACTTACAGTAGTAATAAGGGATTCATTCAGAAAGTACCAGCTGCTTATAGCTGAGCTGTACTTATTTTGAGAGTAAAATTATACTAGAAAACAAATATCAGAAGACAAATAATTTGAGGAAGCCACAAAGAATTATTACATGGGCATGTTAATACTGAAAATAATGACAAATAAATAAGTAAATGAGTGGATAATGAAGTAAAATAACAATAAAATAAAAATAAAGAGAGTTATCCCGGAAAAATTAAAAAGGGAGGGAGGCACATCTCAGGGGAGAGAAAATAATACAGAATTATTTGGTTATATTACTATCAAAAAATGATACAGCAGTATGAAAATAACAATTTTAAGGGCAGTGCAAGAGCTCTTAGGTAAAGCTCTAATCAAGCATGTTCCATTCACCTGCTCTTGGCAACTCATCCACACAGATGCTTGGGAAGTATTTTTCAACTTTCAGCACCTCCGTCTTTCATCAATATCCCTATAGTTCTTACTAGAACACAATGATACAGTCTCAAATCTTGCAGCCATCAAGTCTCACATATTCTGAAGCTCTCTTCCTCTCCCGTGTGTTTTTTTCAACTATCTTCTATTACTGTTATAGTCTGCAGGTCAATCTCCTTTGTTCATCTGCAAGTATTCTGAAGTCAGAAACTGTCTAAATTCATCCTTGTACCCCCCTTACTGCATCTCCTGGGGTTTTCATATATACCCATTGTAAGCTAATGAAGCTCTGAAGGACAAAACATTAATATTCAAAATATGGGAAGACCACAAAATTATGGGCTTTGCACTTATGTGAGAATCATCTATGGGAGTAAAACTCCTCATATTATTGTGAAGTACCTATTATTTCCCCTAGCAGACTTTTCCAAATACATCCTTAAAACTAAAAAGGAGAGATGAGAAATATTAATATTTTCAGGAATAAAGAATGCCTAAACAAACTAGTTGAGAAGCCCAATTAAAAAAATAATAGAAGTAATAAACAAATACTAAATATGCTCATGTAACAGATGCTACATATATGCCTACCCAGGCCCTCTGGGTTCTAGGGATATAACAATCCCCATTGTTATATGAGGATTAAGATGGTGTCAAATGGAGCCAGCGCCTAGAACACAGCAAACCTTCTGGTGCACTCCAAGTGCCAACTGCTTGCAAAGCTTTGTAGATGAGGGCTTAGCATAAATTCTCATCTCTAATACAAAAATGTGGCTCACTGGACTTGGGAGACAAAAATGTATAAGAAGCTCAGATTCTAGTCCATTTTAAGCCTTTATGTTACATTAAGGCATTCCAGAAAAACCTTTTGGGAACACGGTTGGAGACTCTGATGGCAAGTGTGGCCTCTTTTTCTCATCTTACTCATGGCAGTGGCAGCCCGTCTGGAGCAGCTGCTGTGGGAACGCCAGCTGCAGCAGGGGAGGTGCAGCAGGGGCTGCATGCTCCATGGAGCCAGTGGGGGCCAGGAACAAGCAGGAGAGTCCTACCCGCTACCAAGTTCATGGGGTGGGAGCCCCACGCTCCCGGGTGTAGCCGAAGCTGCTTAGAAGTGGTCCTGGACCCTGGCATACCTGAGCTCTCTGGGGCCCAGAAAGCAGCCACCCCCACCCCCCAACTCCTGCAGGTTCACAAATGCCTGCTCCTGCTCCCTGGCCTCTCCCTGCTCCTGGCGCCTGCTCTGATTTTGAAGCAAAGTTGTGGCCGAGCCTGAGTGTTGTAGCAACTTAGCTGGGCGTGTGTGTGTGCTTGGGGCGGCGCTGACATGCCAGCTCCCGCCAGTGCCTGGGCTTCCTCCAGCCTTTGGACATTGACAAGCATGGGAAGGAGGCTGGCTCCTCGGCATGAACAGCCTGGGTGCCATAGACGGTAGGATGATGACGGCGGGAGTCAGACAGGTTCCTAGGCAGGAAGGGGTGGGTCCCCAGTAAAACCCCAACTTCAGGCCAGGGAGGGCCTGAAGCCTGGGGGCCAGGCTACTAGTTCTGGGTGAAGTCCACGGCCTGGAGTAAGAACTTCACTGATGACCATTCAGCCAAGTGGATCGTGCCTTTTCCAGGCCTGACTGTGGCCACCCATGGACCATTCAGCATGCACTTCCTCAATCCTGAGCACGTGAAAACCCCAGACTAAGCAAGACACAGACTTGTCCGGATGACCCGCCTGTGGAAAGGAGCTACCTACTCGGGTCTCCTAAGAGCTATTCTGTTGCTCAATGAAGCTCCTCTCCGCCTTGCTCATCCTCCAGTAGTCCATGTACCTCATTCTTCCTGGATGTGGGACAAGAAGTTAGAACCCACTGAATGGAGGGACTGAAGTGGCTGTAATGCAAACAGGGCTGAAATATACCCCCCAGTCACCATGTTGCAGGTGACAAGAAGGAAAGAAGAGCTGTGACCCTTCTGGGAGCCCAGACCTTGGGGTTCCCCAAGTCAGGGCTGTGACACACTGTAACACCCTCTTCAGGGCTCTGCAGTTCCTGGTGTTTCTGGGCTTTCAGGCACCATTGTGTTCCCCTTGTCCAGATGCTGGTTCTTGCAGTGGAAGCCACTTGCAGTACATCTGGTCCAGCCGCAGCCTCACATGGAGCAGGTGCCTGGAGCTGCCTTCCCCATGGCAGCCAGCACACCTGGCTGTGCACAGTGGCCAGATTCCACGCTTGCTGACTCACATATCCCTTGCTGCTCCATGCCTGGCTTGTCCTTGGCAGGCACAGGATCTGGGCCGGTAGCATGAGCCAAGGGCAGCCTGCCAGGCTGAGTGGGAAGAATAAGCCCAGTGGGTGCAAGCAAAACCCAAGCAGAGGCACCGCCGGCTACAGAGGTTTCTGGCTGGTGAAGCGACACCCTAAGGATCCCGTGACATTACCTTCCCCTCCAAAAGTAAACACATATGCTTAAAATACTTGGCAAATCAAAATGGGTTTAAGTTGTCCAGAAACTGAGGTTCCTCCAGGAGTTGAAAATCACTGTGGGGTACATAAGATAAACATCTACATACATATTGCAGGAAGCATTAAACACCTACTTAGGCAAGTCTGTAATCTTAAAATCTTTAAACATTAAAACATTTAAAAGAAATGAAATGTTTGACTTACCTTTGTGAAAAGAAAAATAGTTCCCTTTTTTTAATAATTATATTGATTCAAAAGAAAAAAAAAGAAGAACTCCCTTGATTTCTTTCATGTTTCCCCTGAGTTACTGCCAAATTCCTAAGGTCCTCTACTCATTAAGTTTCCTAAAGAGAAGTCTATACTTGTGGTCTCCACTTCCTTACTTGCCATCAGTGTCTCTCAAACACCATTGAGGTTTTTGTCCCCATTACTCCTCTGAAAACCACCAACAACCTCCATGTGGACACATATTGTGGTTATTTTTCTCTCATTATTTTCTTGATCACTCTGCAAAATTCTCAAACTGTTCACTCCTTTTAAAACACTTCATCTTGGCTTCCAACTCATCTCTTTTTCCTAATTTACTATTTCTTCTCATTTCCTTTGCTGACCTCAGGTTCTGGGCCTACTTATTTCCTTAAAAATTTGCTTCCCATGTCTAGGGAAAGTTCTTTACACAGCCTTAACTCTAGACCCCTATGTCCAACTGCTTATTTGATGCTTATATTTAGATTTCTAATATGACATGCTGAATCAAATTAAAATGAGTAATTCAAAGCACTTTTCATTCTCCATATTTTCAACCTCTTCCTTCTCCAATATTCCTCAAGTTCATAAACCACCACCATCTACCCAACTGTTCAAACCAAAACATCTAAGAGTCACCCTTGATTCATCCCTATTCTTCCGTATCAGCAAGTGACAATTCTGTCTTCTAAACACAACAATCCTTTCACTTCTTCCCAACTCTCTCACTAAGCATCAAGCCCAAATTTCTTAGATTACCGCAAAAGTTCAGTTGATATCTGTGGATCTACTTACACCTATATAACGCAGTCTGCACTTGGCACAGAGTAATCTCCTTAAATAAGAACATCAGTCCATGTTCTTCACCAACTTCAACCTCATCACATGCACTGCCATGATTTACAAAGCCTACACTGTCCTCCACCCACTTCCCATCACACTGTAGGCACTACAGTCACATTGGCCTACTGTTTTGTTCCTGTATCATGTCAGGTGTGTTCTCATCTTGGACTTCTGTTATCTGTTCCTTGTTTCTGGTGTATTGTATCCACAGATCTTTGCACGGCTCCTTCATATCATGTAAAAGTATTTTCTTTTGAGACAAACAACTCTTGACCAATCAACCTATAGCACCCATCCCACTCCTATTTGCCCCAACTATTATACTGCTTTTTAATTTTTTTTTTTTTTTTTTTTTTTTTGAGACAGAGTCTCGCTCTGTCGCCCGGGCTGGAGTGCAGTGGCGCAATCTCGGCTCACTGCAAGCTCCGCCTCCCGGGTTCACGCCATTCTCCTGCCTCAGCCTCCGAGTAGCTGGGACTACAGGCGCCCGCCACCGCGCCCGGCTAATTTTTTGTATTTTTTAGTAGAGACGGGGTTTCACCGTGGTCTCGATCTCCTGACCTCGTGATCCGCCCGCCTCGGCCTCCCAAAGTGCTGGGATTACAAGCGTGAGCCACCGCGCCCGGCCTAATTTTTTTAAATTATTATTATTATTATTATTTGAGACAGAGTCTCACTCTGTTGCCCAGGCTGGAGTGTAGTGGCACAATCTCGGTTCATTGCAACCTCTGCCGCCCAGGTTCAAGCAATTCTCCTGCCTCAGCCTCCTGAGTAGCTGGGATTACAGGCATGCGCCACCACACCCAGCTAATTTTTGTATTTTTAGTAGAGATGGGGTTTCAACATGTTGGTCAGGCTGGTCTCAAACTCCTGACCTTGTGATCCGCCCGCCTCAGCCTCCCAAAGTGCTGGGATTACAAGCGTAAGCCACTGGGCCTGGCCTTAATTATTATTACTATTTTTTTGAGACAGAGTCTCACTCTGTCACCCAGACTGGAGTGCAGTGGTGCAATCTCGTCTCACTGCAACCTCCACCTCCCGGGTTCAAGTGATTCTCCTGCCTCAGCCTCCCGAGTAACTAGGACTACAGGCACGTGCCACCATGACTGTCTAATTTTTCTATTTTTAGTAGAGACAGGATTTCACCATGTTGGCCAAGCTGGTCTCGAATTCCTGACCTTGGGTGATCTACCCGTCTAGGCCTCCCAAAGTGCTGGGATTACAGGCATGAGGCACTGCGCCTGGCCTTTAATTTTTTTTTTCATAGCACTTATGATATCCTGTTTATCGATTTGTTTACTGAGGACCACTATCTCAGTTTGAGGACCCAAAAAACACTGTATCTGCAACACACACACACACACACACATACACACAAACACACACACAATAATCCACCACTTGTCAGCCAATTTAGGAGTTTGAGGTATCACTTGTCATCACTACTTTTATTTTAAAAAGCAAAAAGCACTAATGTAAATCCCTGAATGCTATGAATCTGATGGTATTTGTTAATTAATAAAAAGCAATCTAATACCAGTAGTAAAGAATCAGCATGTTTACTCTTTCCACACATATCACAGTAAATAAATCTGATATTAAAATCAATAATTTAATCAAGCAATAAAATCACAATTTTATTTATTAAATCAAGTAATTTAATAAATAAAATTGTGTCATTAAAATCAAATTTTAAATATTACCTCAGGAACCACTTCTTCTGAGGCAGAAAAGAAGTATGTATATACAATCAATTCTGAAGCAGCATCTATATATTTCTCCTATGAAGATACAAACAGAAAAAAGGTCATTGAAAAACATTAAACGCCAAAATTCATTCCTCATTAAACAATGAGAGTCACCTTACGTAGTAAGAGTCATCACTGTAATTTGCTACCTTACATCCCTTTAGGTGAAGAGAAGAAATGTAGGCAAATAAAATTGTTTCCAAGGCAAAGGCCAACGTAATTAAGAGCTTTTATCTTTCTGCAAATAAAGTTCATTAAATATAACACAAGTTCAATTCGTATGTATTCATTTAATTATAAATTAGACAAAATGATGGTGATGATTACAGGAAGATATGTGTGTATACACATATACAAAGTCTGCAGTCTCAAAGACTCAGAATTTGAAAAAGCAACACAAGACATAAATAACCAGGTTAATAATAGAAAAAAATACTAAGGCACGCAACATTTACTCACTTTTTACACACTTGTTTCACATAGGCAAACATGACAGAAGGTATACAAGGAAGTGTTTTTATTATAAGAAATGCTTAGAATGAATGAAAATATTTCTAGTAATGCAGAGTAAGTTCTGCATTTCTAGTGAAGTCTTGATTATAGAGTAAATTAAATTATAATACATCTGTTTTTGTGGATTAAAAAAAAGTCTTACTTTCAAAGGTGATTCTCCACCTATATAAACGAAAAATACACGGTGTCTCTTCTGCATATGTTCAAACATTTGTTGACTTGGAAGTGGCCGAATTAGAGCCCTGTTGCACAACAAAACAAAAAACAAACTTGAATTATAAACTAAAGTACATAATTTACTCCTATTTATACTATAACTAATCATGTCTCCAGTTATTAAGTTTCAATAATATATCAACTGCATTTTAAGTGTATCACAAAATCCACATGAATATAATAAAACTGTGGTCCATGACTACTATTGCACATACATATAAAAGGTTAATATAGTACCCACAATTTAATCTATCAGTTTCAAAATAAGTGTCAAAACATCCATTCAGAGAGTACCATCATTACCAGCATTTTGATGGGCAAAAAGAGAAGTATTGTCCATCTAGAATCCTCAGCCTAAAACAAGACAATTCCCAAGAGAATTATTTTTTCTTCCCTTTCAAAACATCATTCACAAAAACACTGTGAATACCATCCCAGGAATATATAGTACTTCATTAAGAATATTTATATCTTACTCTGTCAATTTAAATGGTATATACTTTTTAAGTACCCTATGGAGGTTAAAATCCAAAAAGTATAAAAAGTATATCATTAATCATTTACAGAAAAAACAAAATGGAAAATGACAGTCATAACACTACATAAGAACCTCATGAAGAGAAAACAAAAATTGTTACACAAGCATTTTTCAAAGTAAATAGACTGAGAAGTGAATTACATAGATTATCATGAAGCACTTCGATTATAAAATATCATTAAAAAACTAAGAAGAGGCAGTCGTCTTTTACATATGGTGTATATATTGTAATACATAATTTTCATTCTATCACATTTATAAAAAGAACAGAACATAGAAAGGCAAATATATTTTCAAAATTCTTTATGATGCATTGCATCATCACTCTACCCTAGCCTCTATTTTAATACTTACTAACTTCTAAGTGATGCAACTCCAGAACTGACTCCTGAAATTTCATCTACAATAGAGTCATCTCCAATTACATCAGGAGAATCCCTTCTTAAGCCTAAACCAAAACTCATTAAAAATTTCTCAAACATAATGACTAATATAAATCCTGGGAGGATTCGGTACCTCCCACTAGCACTCCCCTCATACAACATAAAGTTATTTCAAAATTTATTTATTCACAAAGGAAATAAAATGAAACACAGTCGAAGAGAAAATACAGTGAAAATTACATTAGTAAGCACCACAAACTTTAATATACAAAAATCACTCCTAATCCTCTGAATTTTCTCAAATAATTTGAGACAGTATTGTGCCACCAACAAATTCATTTGATTTTAATTTACCTTAAAGCTATTTAAAGCTATCAGTATAATATATCCTGTTAAACTCATAAGTGCCTATACTTTAAAGCCAGTAAAGATTAACACAGTTTGATGAACATTCTCAAGAACTTTCACATAATCATGTTAAATAATTATAAGCACCGACTTTCTTTATATACCATTAAAATGTAGATTTGAAAAAACGACAGATTCAAACCAACAAAAAATGCTTAGAGGAATTTGTTTCCTTATCAGTAAAACCATAGGGATCAGTAACTTGAAAAGATCTTTGGGTTTTAACTATGTCACATTCTAAGTATAAAATGCACGAACACCTCACAGCTGGCAGGAAGCAGTATGTGATAAATAAGGAAAAATATTTTAGCTGTATCTAAAATACATTTCCAAGTATCAAAGAGTATGGATGAAAGCCCAAGTCTGTCCAGAACAATAATATCCCAAGGCTTTGTTGAAAACTCTGAACCAGGCAGTCCAAAAGCAGAATTATCATAAAATAAAAATTAAGATTCACAGAGTTGTTATATGTAATCATAATCTGGAAAATGTATTAAAAAATAACTGGGGAAAATTCTTCTATAGACAAGATGAATTTAAATGTGAGGTTAAGAAGTATATAACACAAACCATGGTCTCTGTTTCTTTAAAGTATTTCTTTGGATATGCTGTATAATCCTATCTTCTCTCATAAGTAAATAATCAAATAAATTTTACCTAGGTATGTCCTTAAAATATGTTCGTTCAATACTATCTATTAAAATATATTTAATTTTCAAATATTAATAACATACAGTAAAGGCCTTTCCTAATAACTTACCCAGATACCCTGTGAGCAAACTCAATAATATCATCTTTTGTTCGTGGTCCTCTATAATTATATGCCAAGTCCCCTTTTAATCTTAAAAAAAAAAAAAAAAAGATTAAAACCTGGATTAACAGTTTTAATAATTAATGTTAATCATTATCTATTGTTTCATAAAATTATATTATATAAAATGGTAAATGCAGAGAAGTTTTAGAAGTAGCTCTCATGGAAAATATGGTAGGTATTAGGCTGGTCAGAGGACCAGTAACACAAAAGAAAAGAAAAGAGGCTGTATTCTATTAAAATTACATGAAAATATTTTACTCTGCATTTGATAACTGCATTGTATCTACGCCTTCTGAAAAATAATCTACACATTCATGGTCAAGATCTTGGAAAATTAAAGTACTATAATTCTCACTATCTTCCCTGTCAAAAGGTAAACGAAAGGACAGGGAAATAAGAGTATTTTGGAAGAGGCAAAACAAATGTTAAACAATACAACATCACAGTTACTTGATGCTCCAACATTACAGAGTAAAACGATGCATTAAAAACAGCTCTTCTAGAAACTTACATAATTCTTCAAAAGCCAACCAATGAATTAATCTGTGTGCCTAATTAACTAAAATTTTAAAAAGGAAAAATTGGGAAGCACAACAGAAAACCTACAATTAAACAGAAGGAAACGAAAGGATGATTTACTTAACACACAAAGTAAAAGAGGCTAAGCAAACATTTTTAAAAAGTGGGGGAAGGAAACAGGTCAACACAAAACCCAAGATATAAATTGAAATTACTCAAATTTAAAAATTTGAGATGTTAAAATATTTTTAAACTTATTTTATTATAAAAATAACTTTCAGAACAATTCCTCAGCTCCCCATATTACCAAAATAAGATTAATGAAAATCATGAGAAAATTCAATGAAGTCATGATTAAAAAACAAGTCCTTTAGAATTATCACAACCTTTCTTTCAACTTGTACACTTTATTACACTTGATCAACACCTACAGATTAGAGTATCATCAACTTTGATTCTGTTTTTATCTCACAATCCACACTTGAACTCCTTAAGGGTAAAAGACCTGTCATAATTTATGACTGTATACCTTGTCCTGCACAGTGCGTGTCACACAGCAAGCAAAATACGTGAATTAGCCGTAAACATGATTGCTTAAATATGAAGAAAAGCATAAAGAAGCAGTCCCTCTCCTTTAATTACATACTTCACCTATGAAGAATGGCCAAATTCCAATCTTCAATCCTCCAAGGAATCTACTAGACATTAACGTAATAAAACGTAAGTAGAGTGAACTAATAAAAATACACATATAAACATACAACACTCAACTTACAGCTTAATTGTTGGATAACCTCGAACTCCAAACTCTGAAGCAATGCCTTGATAAGAAAAAGAATAAAGCATTCTAAATTTTTTTTAAATATGAAAAACTAGGTAACAAATGAGCCTTTTACTTTAAAAATAGAGATATTTATACAACCCATATAGATATGTTGTTTTTAAGTCTTAAGATTATAAAATCACACAAAAGAAAAAAACATGACATCCTCATACAAAACAATTACTTAATAGTCCAATCTGTGACCTGCACAAAATACTATGACAAAATAAGAAATGCACGTCAAAAGAATAGTTAAAAATTTATAAAATACTTATTTTAAAAGATATACTGGCAAAAAAAATAAAAATAAAAATACATAAGTACTTCTCATTTGACTTCATGTCCAAGACAAATATTTCTTCTAGGTCTCATTTACTCCTCTCAAAAAAAAAAAAAAAGCCCATCTCTTCCTTTAGTGTTTTTTGAGTTTTCAAATAACTACAGCGTATTCTAATTTTAAAAACATAACTTGTGTTTGCAAAATTAATTACTATGGTCAACACAGGATTGAAAAGCAACTTTGTTTTAGGAGTTTCTGCTTTTGTGATAACCGAGAGTAATTTTAATTATCTCAAAGATTATTCTGAAATCCTCACATGAATTAAAATGAGAATAGTTGCTACAATATCATCTTCTGCAGGGAAAGGAGAAATAGTAACAAAAACAAGCAAATATCAAGAGGGAAGTAAGACGTTAAACAGTAGAGAAATCACATACCAAATTAATGCAACACTACTTTACAGACACAATGTCACTAGGACAGTAAAGAAGAAATAAAATATTCTCAGTTAACACATGTTATACCAAAAAGATATTTACAAAACTATACACTAGTATATGAAAAGTCCACTGTATTATTCACATGATCTTTCCCTTCATAATTTTCTTTATTTCCAGGGTATTTTGTTATCACACTTGGGTAAGGAAGCTACTACATCTGAATTCCAGTTTAACAATCACTTTAGTAATCTTCACTAATCTTTGGTTTCTCATCAACTCCCCAATTCAATTCACAAGAATAAGGGCAGCTGATTTGTGACAAAATAATATCCAAAATTTTTCCTTCATTTGTCAACTCTAGTTTCTCCCTTAAACATATGGAGATAGGTAAATAGAGGAACCTGGACAGTGGCTGACATATATTTTCCTAAGAGGTAGCATAAACAGCAGAGGTAACAATTAAGAACTCAAGTTCTGAAGATACAGGTTCTGCTTCTGAACAGACATGCAAACTCAGAGCAAGCACATAATTTATTTGTGCCCGTCTGTAATCTAGGACTTCATTCTGTCAAGTATGTTCTAACTGGAGACTGTGGGTATGGAGAATGCCTTCTTCCCAGCAAAAACACAGAAACTACTTTGGGGAGATTATGTGAATAATGAATATTTTTATTGATCCCTTTCCAAATTAAGAAGACAGGGAAATATCCCAAATTAAGAAGACAGGGAAATAAAATCCCTTATTACCTTCAATTAAAACTCATTTTAAAAAACTGCCAAAACATAAAGACTAATATAATTGATTGGGGGACAAAGTTATATTCCACTAGTAATCCCTTTGTATAACTTAAATTATATCAAAATGTATTTATATACAAATCAAATAAAGAAAATAAAGTATGCAATCAATGAGAAAACACACTGGTCGTGCTTCATAGCCTGATATTGTGGATCTCATGATAAGCCTCAGAGAGAAAAATCCCAGCTCCACACTTAACACTATCACATCATTTCCTTGACCTCTCAGTATTCACATCGAGACAATGGAGATCCATCACCCAACCCACATCCCTTGGCTTCTTGACAATTAACATTAACCTTCGCTTCTGAAGTAATTTTAATTGACAGTAACTTCTATGAAACTTCAGCCTTAGGTTCCTCTAAA
The DNA here is from genome assembly GCF_028878055.3 of Symphalangus syndactylus. Taxonomy (NCBI): domain Eukaryota; kingdom Metazoa; phylum Chordata; class Mammalia; order Primates; family Hylobatidae; genus Symphalangus; species Symphalangus syndactylus. Next base: position 18,076,803 of record NC_072423.2, on the reverse strand, counting down.
GGGGAATGGCAGTATAACATTTTAAAAAAGCCTTCGGGAGGCCGAGGCCGTCGGATCACAAGGTCAGGAGATCGAGACCATCCTGGCTAACACGGTGAAACCCCATCTCTACTAAAACTACAAAAAATTAGCCGGGTGTGGTGGTGGGCACCTGCCGTCCCGGCTACCTGGGAGGCTGAGGCAGAAGAATGGTGTGAACCCAGGAGGCAGAGCTTACAGTGAGCTGAGATCAAGCCACTGCACTCCAGCCTGGGTGACAGAGCGAGACACCATCTCAAAAAAACAAACAAACAAATAAAAATTTAAAAAAAAGCAAACAAAGCGGGAGTTATAAACACATAATGACCCCGGTTAGGATTCTAATTTCATTTATCGCCTATGTAACTCTGGATGTTTTTGTGTACTTCTCTGATTCCCCTTCTGAGAACACTACTCATCTCACACGGCTACAGGTTGGGATTTTAAAATGAAAAAATAGATGGAACACAATCTGAGTCTGGCACATAGAAGATTCTTAAATGCTAGATCCTTTTCCTTTCTAATCTTGATCCTGATTTCATTAATTAGCTGCTGACACATCAATGCACACACAGTATTAATAAAATTAATGTGCAGAATATTTTATAACAGGCGTTAATATTTTAAAATTGCACCTCAAAACAATTTTGTGAGGAGGAAAAAATAGTGGCAACTCAGATTAAGAAACTAAAATAGGAAGATTCGGTAACTTGTTTGAGAGCAAACAATTCTGTAAGGAAGAAAAAAACAGGTAATTCAGATTAAGAAACTAAAACAGGAAGATTTGGTAACTTGTTTGAGAGCAACCATTGATTAGGTAGCAGGGCTGAGATTGAAACTCAGTCTAATTGACTTTAAATTTTTTTATTCTTTACTTTTTCATATTAGAGAGAAAGTTTATATAGAAATCTGAGCTCAATTACTTCATAAATTGAAGAGTCCATTTGCAACAAGAGTTATGGCTTTGAAGTTTTATGATTTTAAATGTTTATAAAACAAGATTCAGCATGAAGTCTACTTCATTTCTATTTTCTTCTTGAAATGGTAACAGTTTGATGCTAGAGGTAAGTAGGAATGTGAATCATGGTAATCTTGGATAGTAGGCCTAATTCTGTTTCTAACTTCGATGTGCGAAATTACTCAGTCATTTCACTTCTAGTTACTTTGTTATTTCATCTACAAAATGGGAAAGGGCGAAAGGAGTGAGGAGTTACTCAACCTCTAAAGTCCTTTTTAGCTCAAAGATACTACCTGTTTTAGTATTTACTGAATGTCACTATGTGTCTAACATGAAAAGGGCATAACATATGGCAATGGTTTACCATCAGCTGAAGACATTTTGTTTACTAAAAACAGTGAGTAAGGGGGTAGGAGGAGATTGGAAGAGAACACAACTGGTATCTAGTGAGTAGAGGTGAGGGATGCTGCTAAGCATCCTGCAATGCACAGGATTTTTCCTCCCATCTGACCCCCAACTAAAACCCCATAGAATTATCTGGTCCAAAATGTCAATAGTGCAAGGCTGATAAACCCTGAAGCATAGTCACTGACTTCCCCTGCACCAAAAACAAAACAAAAAAAACCCACAGAACTATCCAGCCCAAAAACGTTAATAATGCAAGGTTGAGAAGCCCTGAAATAGTCACTGACCAAAAAGAGTTTATAATCTAGAAAGGCAAAATTAATTTTTAACTGCAATCTATGAACAAGATGTCAGAATGTTATTGGCCAAATGTCATTCCAAATTTACACATGAAAGAGAGCTCAAGTATGATCTTTATCATAAAATGATGTCACACTATGGCTGGAGAGTAACAGAATTTCAGTGGTTCCATAATAAAGATCAGCATGCCACTACAGGTAATATTATGTCATATTTTAACTTCCAAATGAGAAATATTTTTAGCACTCATTTTGAAGAGGTATGTACAAAAAGAGAAGCTAAAACACCTATCTGGATTTACGCTGGACATAATTTTTTATATTATTTGGTTATGGTATTAGTAAATCCATGCATCAAGACATTTTGGTACAATTCCAAACACAGAGTAGACTAAGTCATAATAGTTCAAATTTCTCTAGTTCAAAAATTCTGTACACACAGATTTACTGGACTGAGTCTGATTGCATTTGCTTCCAACCACTGCAATGATTTAATACATGATTGAGAAATGAGTTATTATCAAAGACTCCTAGAAATTTTATAAACTTGATCACTTTGAATAGTCTTATCTCACCCCAAACTAAAACACTGTAACTCTCTACCAAAATAGCATTCTACACTTCGTGGTTTTCCAACCTCAGTGTGCAGTGGAATCATCTGAAGTGCTGCTAAAAATACAGACTCTCGGCCGGGCACAGTGACTCATGCCTTGTAATCCCAGCACTTTGGGAGGCCGAGGCAGGCAGATCACCTGAGGAGGAGGGCAGATCACCTGAGGTCAGGAGTTTGGGACCAGCCTGGCTAACATGGTGAGACCCTGTTTCTACTAAAAACACAAAAAATTAGTTGAGTGTGGTGGCACATGCCTGTAATCCCAGCTACTCGAGAGGCTGAGGCAGGAGAATCACTTGAACCCGGGAGGCGGAAGTTGCAGTGAGCCGAGATTGCACCTTTGCACTCCAGCTTGGGCAACAAGAGCAAAATTCTGTCTCAAAAAAATAAAGAAATAAAGAAATAAATTGGCCGGGCGCAGTGGCTCACGCCTGTAATCCCAGCACTTTGGGAGGCCCAGGCGGGCGGATCACAAGGTCAGGAGATCGAGACCATCCTGGCTAACATGGTGAAACCCCGTCTCTACTAAAAATACAAAAATTAGCCGGGCGTGGTGGCGGGCACCTGTAGTCCCAGCTACTCGGGAGGCTGAGGCAGGAGAATGGTGTGAAACCGGGAGGCAGGGCTTGCAGTGAGCCGAGATTGCACCACTGCACTCCAGCCTGGGTGACAGAGTGAGACTCCATCAAAAAAAAAAAAAAAGAAATAAAATAAAAAATACAGACTCTCAAGACCCAATTGCAAAGATTTTCACTTTTCACCAGTAGGACTGGTGTGGGCCTTCAGAATCTGAACTGACAATAAGTACCCAGGTAATTCTATTGCAGGTTGTCTACAGATTACATGCTGAGGAACAGTGACCAGTGACACCGTGACTGTCTGAAAAGCAACCTACTGGCCTGCAAGAGGTATCTATGAAACAGCCATCCCTTTAGTGTTCTATAGGTAGACCTAGAATAACAATGGCAAATGACTTGAAAATAATTCCATTTTTTACCTGTTTGATTCCAAATTCTACTAAAATGTCTGTATTTGAACTGCCTTAAAAATTTAGGCAAACTCTGAAATTCACAAGGCAAAAATCTGTTTGTAATATGTGAACGGTGGTTTTTGAATACTTAACTTCTTTAGTACTAGGAAGATAAGTTTCTTCATCACACATAACACATTCCCTTGGCGTTCATATTTAAATGGATAATGCTTCCATCACTGACATTTAACTCTAATGGTCTAGAAAATAACATTAGACAATTGACTTATGTTCACAAGTTACTGTTTGTCTCTTCCCACAAGAATATAAGTTCCATAAGAGCATAAAGTTTAATCTGTTTTGCTCAATGATGTATCACCAGTACCCTGGTATGTGCCAGGCATATCCTAACATGGTAAGCACATTAAGTATCAATGCTAACTCTACAACTTTTCTACAAAAGGATCTTTTTTTTTTTTTTCAATTAACTATGTTTGGATAATTCAAGTAGGATTTCCAAGCAAGCCCCACTATGCAAGGTCGGGGACAAGTAGTTGAGAGAGGGGGATGGTGGAGGTTTAGCATTCCATATCCAATGAGTAAAAAGTTGCAACCTGTATATGAGGTCTTACTACTGCTTTTTAAAAATAGCATTTAAAACACTTTCGTCTCTAAGTGACTCGGGAAAACAATCTTGGCTATGTTTTTCCCTAATCATAGTGCCACTTAATAAATAGTAGTACATAGGGGCACTTAATACTGAATAATAAACTAATGAATTAGATACAATATAGAATTTGACAATGTAAATTGTTAATTATCATTGAAGTATTACATGAACAGTTTACCACTAAGACTTTTACTGTTTTATATGCACTACTTTTCTCATTGACTATTTTTCTCCATAGTCCCACATTCCTTTATACATGACTCTGTGACTCCACTGACCTATTCAAGTGATCACAACAATTTACCATTTTTGAGACTTTACTGCTCTTGTTGGTTTATTCATCTTTCTCCCTTTATTATGTTGTAAGCACTTCCAGGACAAGGAGGATTTGTCTGGGTCTTTCTTTAATCTCTAGAGATTAGCCAGTGTTTGACAAATAGTACTTGGTAAATATTGATTGAGTGAATAAATGAATAAGCACATCTATGAATAAATATGTGTATGCACATCTAATCAACATATATGTGTATATATATGTTAGGAAACAAGAAATTACTTTCATGAGCAACAGTGGAAAATGATAACTTCTTAGACGTTGTTAAAAGCTTATTTCAAAGAAGTATCAACTCAAACATATTATCCTCCCTAACAATTTCTGCCATTTATCTCTTCTCCTCTCTAAATTTCAACGTTTCATTTGTGTGGCTCAATAATTCCAGCATTAATATCTCACCTACACTGTAGGTCCCTGTTCACAAACATCAGTTAAAATTCAAAATCATTGGTAACTTAGAAATGCTCACAAAATTAAAACTGATATTTTGCATATACCCAGAGGTAGCATAGATCAGCAACTATACTAGGAATCTCACACTATTCTTTTTTATTGTTTTTCTTTATAGTACAAAGCCAACCAATCTGTTACTTCTGTGATTTTAGTATGGAACATGCCTATGAAAATTACTGTTTCCATCGTACTCTACTGTGACCACCCACAACACCTGGCTCCCAGCATCCAACACCAGGATATATACACAAAGCTGACTTAGACGATCTCCCTGTTTCTACGTACTCTTTATTTTCCATCCTAAAAGTTGCTGCCAAAAATATTTTTATCAAGTCATTGCCTTCACAAAAATCTGTATTACCTCCTACTGACAAGTGATAAAATCCAAAACACTGCCTGACTTGGGAAGCTCTTAACAATCTGGCATTATCCTTTAGTGTTATGTATGTGCAGCCATTGTGCTAGGGGGTTTGAAATACAAGATATTAACATGATTTGCACAACCTTGAGGATTGTCACTCTCCTTTGTAGCTACGGAAACTAAAATTGAGAGGTTAAGTGCTACCCAAAGCTACAAAAGTAGGACATGGCAAAGTTGAGATTAAAACATAGCTCTGCCTTGCTCCAAAGTAAAATGCTGATTTCTTAAAAAGAAATATAAATTACATACTTCTACCTTCTTCACTAATGAAAGAGAAACTACATGTATTGAATACAAAAGATTTTATATCTGCTGGATCATTCAAACCTGAAAACCACCAATAAAAGCAGCATTATAATTAAGTATTTATCAATATGGAAACCAAAGATTGGTTTGTTCGGAAATGTTCTCAGCATTACACAGCAAAAGTAGCAGGCAGAGCAAGGATTTGAATCCAAATCTGCTCTCTGAAAGCCATGCTCTTTCCAAATTCTACAATACCTCACACTTCCCTAAATTTAACTTCTTTTTCCCAAATCCTTTAAAACAGGTGTTGGTGTAAAAGGTCAGATAAATATTTAGGCTTTCTGGGGCATACAGCCTCTGTCACAACTATGGAATTCTGCCATGGGGGCACAAAAACAGCCATAAACAGATAATAAATGATTGTGGCTATGTTCCAATATAACTCTATTTATAAAAATGGGTAGTAGGAGAAATTTGGCCTATAGATGAAGGTTTGCTCACCTTCACTTCATTCTATTCTCTGGTACACACTCATTAACCTCTTTTACACTCTTATTATTTTGCTCTAGTATTCTTTCTAATGTGAAAACCTTCTTGATCCTCACTTGTATTTACCCTAACTCAATTCATCCTTCAAGTTCCCATTTTTTCTTTACAGCACATCTCAGGCTACTCAGAAAAAACCTGATTCAGAGCTCAAGTAGCAATACCAACAGTTTAACACTCATCCTTTTATAGCTGCCTCATGTAAACTAAAGTGGGCTCAAAGGAGAAAAGATGGGTTAAACATCTGTTAAGCATAAGATTAACATATACTACATACTATATGTTCAATGGCTAATTCATTTAACTCATAAAGTATACAGTCTTAAATTATTAAGATAATTGAACTTTACATGAGCAAAAAAAGTCTTCCTCCCACCCTGAATACTGCTGCATATAATTGTTTTTGCTGTGAGAAAAGTAAAAAAATAAACTAAGTGAAGGCTTACTAGAATAGGAAGTAGCATCCATCTTTCCAACCTTAACTGGAGAACCAATGCTTTTCATCTCAAGACCAACTTCATTCCAAATCGGTTCCAGCTTTTTACAATGGCCACACCATGGTGCATAAAACTTATTTTAAAAAAACAAAAAGCAAAAAAGATAACCATTAAAATGTTGTGCTACAGTGAATATGAAACTTCATATTTAAAGAATCCCTTTGACTAAATGATCTAATAATGTTTTAGACAAAAAGTTTAAATATAATTTTTAAAGTAGATACATAATGAAAGATCAAAACATACAGACATAAACCCAGATACCTCAAAATCAGTACTATCTTAAGCTCATTTTAATTGACTTATTTAAAACTGATATACATTTTACAATAAAAATGTCTTTACTTCCAAGGAAATGTTCTATATGAAATGTTTTATATAAAATGAATCCACAAAATAAACATATATATACCATACAACATATACACGTAATAGTTAATGACAAATATCAATCTATTTCTATTACAAAAATTTCAACATAGTAGGTGACTTTGCTGACTTCTATCGTAATCACTGGCAAGACGGGGAGGTCATTAAGATGACTGGTTTGGCATATGGACAAGTCAGGTTGATTAAACCAAAGTCTGTCTTTTACTCTTTAGAATTACCAGATGGTGGAAGTGATACTCAGGTTCCCCTAGTTAAGTGGTGTTACAAACTACTTGTTATATTTTCATGAAATGAGATGTTTTAACTTTATACTACGAAAGTGCTGAAAAATACAGAAAAGGAGAAAGAATTAAACAGTGGACCCTCTGTCAACTCTGCCATTCTTTTTCCATCTCTTTTGCTGCTATTCTACTTTTCGCTGACGCATGTTAAATCTCAACTATCATAAGGTTTAAATATATTCCAAACTTTAAAGAAAGGAAGGTGAAAACTTAATTTTGTCCACTGTTAACATGAAAATATGACTTTGACTAAGTGATATTAATATACTCAATTTCTTGGAAACTATCAAGAAAACGAGTGAATTCTGTAATAAAATCATACCCTATATCATGAAGATATACTCCAAAAGTTGACCTCATTGTAAGATAGGGTTCCAGCTTTTCCCCTTAATACCCTCACCCCCAAAATTTCATCAAAAATAGGTTCCCTTGCATGGAACCTTAAAACTCTGAGGTGCTTTTTAATGTAAAATCTCAAATATAGTAATACTTAAGAAAACAAATTGAGTATATACATAAGCACTAGCTGTTTACTGCCATTTTGGGGTAGAGTAGAATAGAAAATAATACTTAAAATGGTAGGGGGGGTAACTAGCACCTAAAATTTACATACTTACATCCACAAGCCAAATGTCATCATTTCGATTTTCTTTAAACCTAAAAAACAAGAAATCTTTGATTGTATGTTTGTGTCCACTTCACAACTGTACAGTATAGGCAGAGATAATATATTGATAAATATAAGGGAAAGACCCAAATTTCTTCAATAAATCTTTACATAAAATTTTACTCAGTGACCTATCCATTAAACATCTCGATGAAAGCAGAGAACTGATCAATGATAGAGTAATTAGAAGGAAAGACTCCAAGAAAAAGAATTAAAGTAGGACTTGGTAGAAACACAAATAGATGCCTAAGCTCCTTGCGCTTCTAGAACATTTTACACCTGTGCAGAAAAGGTACCAAAGGAAGCCTGAGGCTGCTATGCTTAGAAATAACTGTTTGCAAGAATGGTCCTTGGTTGGCATCTGGGAGCTTGGATTTTAGAAGTGCTCTCACCATTTCCTGGTAATGATGGCTCAGTGTTCATAAAATGCTCGTGAAAAATATTGGATTGAGGAATTCCTGTGCTATCCCAGACCACTCCCCTGAGAGGTGTAGTCCAGGTTGGGGTACTGTACCTTACCATCAGCTGGTTAGGCCCAACCTTTAATTGTCTCTTAAAATGCTCAACCATCCCTGTGGATTAGAGTTTATAGCACATGAAGAGCCCATTGTGTCACCCAGAATTGGGCTCCCTGATGTGTAGCTTGGGCCAAAAATCCAGGGTCATTATCAGATGCAGTGTTCTTAAGGTAACTGAACAAGAAACAAAGGTGGTCTTGTAGGGCCTAGACAGTGCGGCCCAAGTCATTGGAACACATAGGAATGGCTAAGCGAAACTCAGAGAAATGTCAGTTGCAATCAGTAGCCACAGGAACATAACAGACAGAATGAGAGGCCCACCATGTTCTACCTGCTGAGAATACCCCGGCCCACTGGCCTTATGAACCTGTCCCTGGACAGTATTGTTAGCCTTGACTGCGGTCTCACAAGCAAGACAGCTTTTTCATGCTGTTATAGGGTCTTCTCACAACCGTCGCAGTCCATGCATTCTTGCCCAATCTAAGATCCTGTCTGAATCTCCATGAGCCATCTCTTGTGGATCCAGGAGGCAACTGGTTGCACATCTGCTTGCTCTGGAGCAAGGAACAATTCATTTTCCACATTTAGCTGACGAACATCGTTTGCTCTTGGTAAAGGTCCCCTTTTTCAGCATAGGGTCCTTTCTGGTGAGCATCCACATGGGTAACAAAATGGTTATCAGGAGCAGAATCCCTTCCCCTCCTCATGAAGAGTTGCCCCTGTTAGGACACTCTGAAGGAGGAAGTCAGTAGTGACACACCCCACAAGGCACTAAGTTTAATAAGATTATCTCCTTGTTAACAATCGTTCTTCTCAGAATCAAAAACTTTCTTAAACAATCAGCGTGCATCCCCCATGACCCAACAGCATGACCAGCGAAGTGTCCCCACGGGACTGTCAGGATTTTTCCTCTTACAGAACAGCACTGTATGATCACCCTCTCACTGCACCCATTTGGTCATGCCATCAGGTGTCCAGGTAGTCAATCAGGACAACAAGCCAAACTGAAACTAACAATCACAGCTTTATTCACTTACCGTGACAATGCAAGTCAAGAGCTTTAAAAAAAAAAAAAAAAAAAAAAGAGGCACCAGCGCCTCAGTGTTCCATCTCTCCCCATGAAACAGCACCAGGTGAGTCAGGTGGATGCCACACAGATGGGAGAATTCATCTCATTTCCTAGGAGCACTGAACAAAAGTCTTCTCTCTCTTTATGGGGGGGTGAGAGACAAAAGGACTAGAGTAGAAAAGTGCCTCTGCTGACACCCTCATTAAGATGTTTCAGCAGAGGTGCTCGGTTAATGCCTTAGGTGAGGCCCCAATAAGGAGGCTGCCAAACAGAGGCCACTGGGTTGGGAGTGTAGACATGTAAATGAGTGTGGCTGGCCTGGGAGGCCAATCCTTGACTACCACTCCCTCCAGGGACTGCAATGCACTGGTTATACACCAAGTTTGGTGTAGGGAGGGCACCTTCCCCTATGCCAGAAAAAGCCTCGCAATTGTCTATGGTCAAGCCTGAAAGATCACATATGGGATTTTGGTCTGAAGTGAACCTCCTCACTTACTACAAGCAAGGCTGATTAACGTTGTGATACTATGAACATAAATACAGTATGGTTACCAAATTCTAACACCCATTCAATATAATTGAAGCAAAAAGACATAAATACAAGGTAAGAGAATGGGGAAAAAAAAGAACATGAAAAAGTTTGCCACAGTTTTTTGATCTCATAACTATTAATAAAAGTCTTCTGGGCACACCCTCATTTTGTATCTATATAGAGCTTACAACAAGTGAAAAAAATGACTAATATATAAAAATTGGTTCCAATCTAAAATATTAGAATCACATGCAAATATTCAGATATCTGAGTTGGGAAGTTAAAATAATATTTTAAATATATATATGTATACTCACGATTCATCTAAATCTTCTACAAATCCTTTACAGACGACCATATCAAGTAAAACAACTGAAAAAAAAAAAGACAAAATGTACACAATAAATGCTGATTATTTGGCTCATACTGTATAAGCTTAGTCATCTTTGAAGTGTTTTTGACCTTTCACAACCTACCAAAAAATTCATCACTGATGCATCTCAGGGTGCAAATGATGCAAAAGCAAAGGTAGTTCATCCATTTAATAAATATTTAGTCTGTATGCAACCATATCGTGACCGGCCAAGTTCTAGGTAAGCCAATAAATCTAATATACACAGTTCCTTTTTCTTCTGTATTTTCACTCTCATCTTACTTCTCTTTTTTACCATCTTATCTTTTTGGAATACAGATAGACAGCATTCTTCTGTATTTCTTTTGCTTTAGTAGCAATTACCTCTTCCGTAAAAACTCCAAATGCCATTCAAAATATTTCCCCTCGTAGAAAGAAAGTCGAGTTGCAACTCATACTTATCACAGGGCAGTGCCTGACACAGAGTGGGCTCTAAAAGGTTAAGTGAGCGGACCCCAGTAAGAAGGAGGGCACTCCATGCTGACGGGTGGCAGCTGAGAACCGCTGACACACACTCAGGTCCTTTTCACACCGCACAATCCCGGCGGCCTGACCCTGATCTGTTCTCGACCACCCTCTCTGAGCAGTGGTGGTAAAAATCCTTAAACGTGACAAGACTCGGAACCTAAAGCCAAGGCAAGATCTGGTCGTTAAGCTGGGACGGCGGCATCCTTCTTGCCCATCAAAGGAGTAAGCTTTATTGAAACTTCCTGCCACAATGAGAAAAACACAAACACAAGGCAGCGCGCCCTTCCCACGTCCAGTATTGGTCCGGCACAGCGGCGGCGGAAGGACCCCAAGGTGTCCGCTCTGCCAGCGCCAGGCAGGGCGGCGCGGCGGGGACGGCAGAACGCTGCCGGGAATGGGTGGGCATCTCCGCGGGCCCCGCAGGCCTCGCCCCAGACCCAGGTCCAATCCTGGCCCCACGGCGGGGCCAGGTCCCACGCGCCCGCCAGCGTCCCGACCAATGCGCCCCCATTACCTGTGGCGCAGAGCCGCAGGGCCGCCCAACTCTTCCACGCTGCCATGCTAGCCCGGGAGAGCTGCAGAAGCTGACTGTGCAAAAGAGGGATAAAGACACTGGGGTCCACCGCCTGCCCGCCCGGAAAGGGAAGCGGAGCCGACCCGGAGCGGAAGAGAAGCACCGCGCTGAATACGGGGGCGGGGCTAGCCGGCCTCCGTTACCCTGCCAGGACCCGGCCGGTCTCCGTTTCTGGCTCTGCGCGGGAGTGCGGCGCATGCGCGGGGAGGGCAGCGCCTGCGCACTCGTGTCTTAAGAATCCTTTGCGCCTTCGGCGCCCCCCCAGCCGAGGAGCGTGGGAACCCTGTGTAAGGGCTTTACTAGGGGAAACGGTGCTAGTTCACTGGGGTGCGTTTCTGGGAAGGTGAATACCGGTGAAAGTTATGCTGAGGGTGAGGTAGGCTCTGACGACGCACTTGCAGGTTGAATATTGGCACATCATTTACTCGTTACTCCCGTGCAATGAGTGCACCTGTGGGTTTTAATGCTGGATCAAATTCCTGGAAAGAGGCGCGCATTAAGACTGCGGATTGTTGAGCTGCGCGACCCTCCGTATTTTTCCAAAACGTATTTGTAATATTCTTTCAACATGTTTGCATAATGGGACATCTCTTAAATGCAGCAAGCTTTAATGCATTTTTGCCAAAGTAAGGATTGCCTCTTTAAAAACTTTCTCTTGAAACTTGAGAACATGAAGTTAAGCGTAGGATATTTTTTGATGACTCTTTTCTGATTATTTTGGAACTAGATAAAATAGTATGAAATATTTATATTGCTACCTGTTTTTTCTATACGACAATGATTTATAAAACCATATACTTTTATAAGACGGTTACTGCAGCAATCACTACTTACGAATTAGATGAAATTTTTATGGGACATAAGGTACCAGAGAATTTAGATCAAACCAAATTTTGAACACCTGTGACAACAACAGAAGGGGGATAGGATGTCAGCCGGTTCACCTTAGGTTCAAAATTCCAACAGGCAGAAATGTCATAAAACGTTGTTATTCCTAGTGACTAGAAGATTAAATTACACTAATTGAGAGCAAGCCCTAAATGTCACACCCTTTGTGCATACAGCATGGTATCCAGCGCAAGCCCTCTACAGATTCAATTTTTCTTTTTCTTTCTCTTTTCCTTTTTTTCTTTTTGTTTTTTTTTTTAAGAAAAAAGTAGACTGAAACGTAAGGGGACTGTTGAAGTGGTGGGAATGTTCTCCCGGTGGTGGTGGAACAGCTTTATAATAGTACCATCGCCTCGATACTCTTATACAGAAGCTTTTCTACTTTCTTGGCAAGGTCTCTGAATGACCCATATTCAATTTTTTTTTCGTTCTCATGTATTTCAAAGTTTTCTGTCTTCCACAGCATGCAAAATGAAATAATTTCTTCTTATATTTGCGCTACAGTTTAAGTTCACATGTGGAGAACAACAAAAGCCAGTTGACCTAGATCTGTGCTCTTCAATAGCGTAGCACTAACCACATGGGGCTGTTGAGCTTTTGAAATGTGCCTAGTGTGATGAAGTAACTGAATATTTTTTTTTTAATTTCAGTAAACTCAAAAACTGACACTTGATTCAGCTATTGGAAAGTTTTTTAATGTGGTTGGAACAACTGAGGTATGTGAATCTATTTTTTCAACTGTAAATTTTATGAAATCTAAATACTGATCAAGTCCCAGGCATGGGTGGCTCATGCCTATTATCCCAGCACTTTGGGAGGCTGAGGCAGGAGGATTGCTTGAGGTAAGGAGTCTGAGACCAGCCTGGTCAACACAGTGAGACCCCATCTGTACAAAAAATTAAAAAATTAGCCAGATGTGGCCTGGCACGGTGGCTCACACCTGTAATCCCAGCACTTTGGGAGGTCGAGACGGGTGGATCATGAGGTCAAGAGATTGAGACCATCCTGGCTAACACGGTGAAACCCTGTCTCTACTAAGAATACAGAGAATTAGCTGGGCGTGGTGGCAGGTGCCTGTGGTCCCAGCTACTTGGGAGGCTGAGGCAGGAGAATGCATGAACCCAAGAGGCCGAGCTTGCAGTGAGCCGAAATCACGCCACTGTACTCCAGCCTGGGCGACAGAGCGAGACTCTGTTTCAAAAAAAAAAAAAAAAATTAGCCAGATGTGGTGGCACACACCTGTGGTCCCAGCTACTCCAGAGGCTGAGGTGGGAGGATAAGTTGGGCCAGGGAAGTTGAGGTTGCAGCGAGCTGTAATCCTGCCACTGCATTCCAGCCTGGCAACAGAGCAAGACCATGTCTCTATAAAATAAATACCAATTAAGTATTTCTGATGAAATTAGAGAGGTTGTAATGAGATGTACTATAAATGTAAAACATACACTGGATCACTGGATTGGGGAGAAAGTATAAAACTGTAAAATATCTCAATATTTTTTACTGATTATATGTTGTGATGATTATAGCTTAGGTATATTGACTGAGTTAATTAAATTATTAAAATTAATCTCACCTGTTTTTATTTTTCAGTGTAGCTACTAGAAAATTTATAATTATATACATGGTTTGCATTATATTTCCGTTGCACATCACTGATCTAGGCAATGTGAAAATGATCAAAATAATGCATTAATCTGAAAATTATTTAATAAACCAATAAACTTTTTAGGCTTTTTGTTCAGAGAACATGCTAAATTTACATATGCTAAAACATATTCCGTGGTGAAAAATTTAAGTGTTTTTTTCTGCATATCTACCTCAAGTGGTGATAATTTCTTTTGAGATTTAAAAGATTCTACTATTTTGACAACGTTTTTTAAAAGACTTTCAGATAAGCTACACTTGTACAGGTATATATATATACCTTGTATATTTTGCATACATATTGCTGTAGTCTAAATGTGTAACCCAAATTTCATATGTTGAAACTTAATTGCCAATATGATAACGTCAAGAGGTGGGGCCATTTGGGCGTGATTTAATCATGAGGTGGAACCCTCATGAATGTGATTAGAGACCTTATAAAAGAGATTGAAGGGATCATCTTAGTCCCTTTTCCCCTTCAACCTTAAGCCATGTGAAAACACAAGAAGGTACCGTCCTGGAAGCAGAGAGCAAACCCTTGTCAGACACCAAACCTTTTGACTCCTTTATGTGCAGCCTCCAGAACTTTAAGAAATAAATTTTTATTATTTATAAATTACCACGTCTGTATTTTTTTGTTATAGAGCACCAACAGGCTAAGACACATGTCCTCACCAAAAGTCATATACAAGAATGTCTTGTCTATAGCAGGACAGTTTGTAATTGTGAAAAGCTAAACAACTCGAATGTCTAATAGTATAATAGAGTAGAATAGACGATAAATTGTGCTTTCCTATAGTAGAGTACTATATAGCAATGAGAGTGAATGAACTTTTGTATGGAGTACTACGTGGTCGCAAATCATAAACGAAATGTTGAACAGAAGAAGCCAGAAACTAAAGAAAGGTACTATATGATTTTATTTACATAAGCTCAAAAGCAGGCAAATTAATCGTGTTAAAAGTTGAGATACAGGTAAACATCATGTTTCTTGACCTGGGTGCTGCTTACAATGATATGTTCACATTGCGAAAATGCATTGAGCTGTATGTACCTTAAGGGGTTCTGTACTTTCCTGTGTTTGGCCCTAATAGGAGCTTAAAAATAAGAATAAATAAATAAAGCTACATACATTTACGTTTTTAATGGGTAGACATTATATAGTTTTAACAGTGCTTCTCAAATTTTAAGCATCAGTTGCCTGGAGAGCTTGATTTAATGCAGATTCTAATCAGTCCCTAGAGAATCTGACCCAGTAGTGGGGCCCATCAATTTACATTTCTCAAGAGTTCCCAGGTAGTGCTGTTGTTTCTGTCCTGCATGTCTCATGTAGTGGTGTTGAGGGAAAATAATTTCAGAAAGTACCATTTCTTTTTAAATCACTTTGTGTAAAATATGCTTTAAAGAATGATGGAAGAAAAATCTGTTGTATATTGATTATAGTCTTTATTTATTCAGTATACTAATTACATTAAAAATACTGGAACCAGAAGAAGAGCATAAATATAGGCAGTAAAACTTAAAGAGATACAGAACAACTTTATGAAAATATATATGAAAACTTAAAGTCATTGTTATTTAAAAAACAAAACAAAACTTGTTCAAAAACTAAAAAGACTTAATAATTAGCAATTAAAGGAATTGAATCAGAAGCTTAAAATTATACCATTAAAAATGAGACCTGATTGATTTTAAAATATGTGCTACCAATCTTTATGAAAACAAAAATTAGTCTGTATTAGGATTCTCCAGAGAAAGAAAACCAAAGGAAGCTTTATTATGTGAATTGGCTAATGCAGCTATGAAGACCAAGAAGTCCTATAATCTTCTGTCTGCAAGCTGGAGAACCGGAAAGCCACTCCAAGTGTTTAATTCAGTCCAAGTCTGAAAACCTGATAATGAGGGGTCCAAAGGCCTGAGAACCACCAGTTAGTGATGTAAGTCCTGGTCTGAGTCCCAAAGCCCAACAACCAGGAGTAGTGATGTTCAAGGTCAAGAAAAAGATGGATGTCTCAGCTCAAACACAGACAGTGAATTCACCCTGCCTCCATCTTTTTGTTCTTTTCAGGCTTTCAATGAATTGGATGATGCCCCACGCTCCCCCCCGCCCAAACTGGGGAGGCCGTCTACGTTACTCAGATACTCATTCAAATGCTAACTTTTCCCAAAAACATCCTCATAGACACGCCTAGAAATAATGTTTTACTAGCTATGTGGACATCTCTTAGCCCAGTCAAGTTGAAACGTAACATTAACCACACTGTTGTTACAAACACGTCCAGACGATCAAAAAATAGGGAACACTCACCAATTTGTTCAGAGGCTAGTATAAACTTGGTACCCAAACCAGAGGAGTCATGTGAGAATGGAAAACAGGCCCATTTCACTTGTGAACAAAAATGGAAAAGTTCTCAATAAAATATCAAACCAAATCTAGCAGTTCACTGAAAAAGATAATAATCATGACCAAATTATTATTATTTTTTTGTCCAGAAATGCAAGCCTTAGTTTAACTTGGGAAAAAAGTTTTAATGAAATTTTCTGCAGTAACACATAAGAGATAAAGAGCATATAATTATTTAAATAAATGGAGTAAAAGGAATTTTATATACTTCAACCTCTCATCAATAGTAAATTAGGAATAGGAAGACAATTCTATGACATGTGCTGTAAAGGTTAATATCCACCAGTTCTAGAATTATCCTGAGATGTTTTGCTAAATTTCTTGCATAACACTAACACTGGTCAGTCACCAAAACGTGCTGCCTAATAATGATGCTTTTGTAACCATGGATCAAGGAATTTTCAGGTGGTTTTTACTTATTTGTTACATTGTTTATTAATTAATGTGAGATTGATTTGCATTTGATCTTAGTGAAATCTCCAGAGGGTTCTAGGATTGAGGCTGATTTTGTAGCAGTAATATACATATATGACTAGGAAAATATATAAAAACTCAGGTGAGACTCCACCTTGTGTTCTTTCATTTTAAAGCGTTCTATGCACATGCACGTGGTTCCGGATCCAAGAGAGAACGTGCACTCCTGACACTTATAGAAAGAAGAAGCTAGAAGCTTTCACATGGAATCTTTTTCCAGACTCCTTGCTGGGAGAGTGACTTTGATCCATATCCTTATTTCAACACTGTTATTACATTGTATCCCTTTCCTGCATAGATTTGTAAGCATTATTACATGAAACCAGGTGAGTCTTTTTTAGCAAGTGAACTCTGTTTTTGTGCAGTTGACGTTGGAAATGGGATTGCTTAGAAGACTCCTGACTCATCTGGGCATAGTGGCTCACACCTTAGTCTCAGCACATTGGAAAGGCTAAGCAGGAGGGTGGCTTGAGTTCAGGAGTTCGAGATCAGCCTGGGCAAACTAGCGAGCCCCCTGTCTCCACAATAATTTAAAAAGTAGCCAGGCGTGTTGGTCTGTCTACCTGTAATCCCAGTTGCTTTGGAGGCTGAGGGGGGAGGATTGCTGGAGGCCAAGAATTTGAGGCTACAGTGAACTATGGTCACACCCCTGCCCTCCAGCCTGTGGGACAGACAGACACAGCCTTTAAATAAAAGACTCCCAGAGACTAGGAGATTGCTGTCTTTCAGCCCAAGTTCCTGCTGTCTCAGAACTCCTGATCAGTCATTTGTTAATAGCAACAATAATTACTAGGCATCTACTTAAACAGCATTTATTGGAGTATAATACATGTGTAAACAAGAACACATATCATTAGGGTGCAGGTTAATGAATTTTTACAAAATGAGCATGCCCATGTAACTGTTTCTTGTGATGATCCAGAAACAGATCATTGAGGCACCCACAAAACCACCCTTGTCCCTACAACCCTTGTCCTTTTCCAGTGCTTCTTTCCACCCTTCCCCTTTACTACCTCTAACAGGGGAACCACTCTCCTGACTTCTGACAGGTCAGATTAGTTTTGAACTTGATATCAATGGAATAATACAGGATGCACTCTTCTGAATCTGGCTTCTTTCACTCAACATGAAGCTTGCGAGCTTCATCCAGAAAAAATAAAAAAATAAGATTCCTGACTCATTTTTTGCTAAAAATATGACTTAAGCATTATTTAGAAATAGAAAGGGAAGAATCTGATAAAACAGGATGAAAATATACTATTGATACAGAGGTGGTTGCCAAGCTATGCTTGATTGGAAGTAGCATAGTGTCTGATATTAGTTATTGATAATAAGACTTTCTGTTGCAATCTGGAAATGATAGCAACTGAATTCCAGAAGCTAGCAAAATTAGAAGAGAAATGCAAACTGAAGGCAAGCTGACTAAAATTCCAGTTCCTAGTTGTTGCTTTTAGCATTAGCAAAAGCGAAAGTAAGTTCTGCAGTTGTGTTTCATCCTCTCTGGCTGTCAAAAGAAACCTCAACCATGGGAACTTGGACACTATAACTTTTGGTGAGCCAGCTAAGCCTGAGGTTATTACCTACTACAACTAAGAAGATAATTCAAGTGGGGGCAAGTGCATGATACAAGGGAGGAAACAACTGAAGTAAGGAATTGTTCTGTGAAGTAAGAGAGTATATTGTACAGGGTTACAAGCCTTGCCCTGATGAAGCTTTGTTCAAATGGCTTCTGAGAATTTTAGATCCATAGCATTGTCTCTGGCTTTGAACACTGTTGAGGGAGGGGAATGTTTGTACTCATCCTGCATCCTTTTTTGGCTGCTATCTTTGTGGGGATTGTTCAAGGAGAAATCCATCCTGACTGGAATGTAGTAAAGAGAGGACAATCATTCCCAGAGAAGGGCAATTTCCCCACTCTTCCCTTGTTGTTAAATGGTCGACTGAAGCTGCAGAAATGCTGATGATACAGACATTACTGGCCTGACTATGTGACAATGAAACAAGCTCCATCTGGGATGCTCCTCATCCAGCTTATGAGTGCTGCTGTTATAAAGACACCCCACCACCATGAACACCATATGTGATTTTGCTTTGGGGACCTAAAAAGGATGTAAAAGAGACAGCTTTGGATTTTTATTCCCAACTTCCTCCTATCAGACTTCAAGAAAATATTATACAAAGGGTAGGGTTTTATACAAGAAAGCAAATTTAAAAAAAGAAAAGGTCAAGAATTCTTTAGATGTTTAAGAATTAGAAGTCTTTAGATGTGTAATCTAAAATGACATGAAAAAGGAACAAATGGGCAGAGTACCCACCAGATCTTTGATGAAATTTTTCAGGAAGCGAGAGAAATACAAACTGCTTCTTCTCAAACTTCCTAAGATATGAAAATACGAAAGCAAATATACTTGACTTGTCTAAGATTAGGGGAATTTCAGATAGAGAAAGGTTCTCATGAGCCTCCAGCACCAGCATTGAATTCCAAAATATCTGCTTTTATTTTTTTTTCTTTTTTCAACTTTTTTTTTTTTTTTAGATTCAGGGAGTACAAGTGCAGGTTTGTTATGTGGGCTGTTTATTAGTCCTTTCTCACACAGCTGTGAAGAAATATGAGAGACTGGGTAATTTATAAAGAAAAGAAGTTTGAATCACAGTTCCTCATGGCTGGGGAGGCCTCAGGAAACTTACAATCATGGTGGAAGGCACCTCTTCACAGGGTGGCAGGACAGAGAATGGGTGCCCAGCAAGGTGGAAAGCCCCTTTTAAAAACATCGGATCTTGTGAGAACTCAATATCGTGAGAAGAGCATGGAGAAAACTGCCCCTATGATTAAACTGTCTCTACCTGGTCCCACCCTTGATACATGGGGATTATTACAATTCAAGATGAGATTTGGGTGGGGACACAGGACCAAACCATATCATTCTGCCCCTTGCCCCTCCCAAATCTCATGTTCTCACCTTTCAAAACACAATCATGCCTTTCCAGCAGCCCCCTAAGTCAGCTCATTCCAGCATTAACCCAAAGTCCAAGTCCAAAGTCTCATCTGAGACAAGGTAAGTCCCTTCCACCTATCAGCCTGCAAAATCAAAAGCAAGGCAGTTACTTCCTAGATACAATGAAGGTGCAAGGATTGGGTAAATACAACTGTTCCAAATGGGAGAAATTGGCCCAAAGGGGATACAGGCCCCATGCAAGTCCGAAATCCAATAGGGCAGTCATTAAACCTAGAGTTCCAAAATGATCTCCTTTGACTCCATGTCTTATATCCAGGGCACACTGATGCAAGACGTGGAGCAGCTTGGACAGCTCCACTCCTGTGGCTTTGCAGGGTACAGCCCCACTCCTGGCTGCTTTCACAGGCTGGCACTGAAAGTCTGTGGCTTTTCCAGCTGCATGGTACATGCTATCAGTGGTTCTACCATTCTAGGGTGTGGAGGATGGAGGCCTTCTTCTCACAGCTCCACTAGTCAGTGCCCCAGTGGGGATGCTGTGGTGGGGGCTGTGATGAAACATTTCCCTTCTGCACTCACCTAGTAGAGGTTCTCCATGAGGACTATACCCCTGCAACAAACTTCCGCCTGGACATCCAGGCATTTCCATATATTCTCTGAAATCTAGGTGCAGGTTCCCAAACCTCAATTATTGACTTGTGTGCACCCACAGGCTCAATACGATGTGGAAGCTGTCAAGGCTTGGGGCTTGCATTGTCAGAAGCAATTTCCCAAGCTATTCCTTGGCCCCTTTTAGTCATGGCTGGAGTTGAAGCAGCTGAAACATAGTTCACCAGGTCCTGAGGCTACACAGAGCTGGGAGGCCCTAAGCTTGGCCCACAGAACCAGTTTTTCCTCCTAGACCTCTGGGCCTGTGATGGAAGGGGCTGTGTGAAGGTTTCTGACATGCCCTGAAGACATTTTCCCCTTTGTTTTGGTGATTAACATTTGGCTTCTCACTACTTATGCAAATTTCTGCAGCTTGAACTTCTCCCCAGAAAATGGGGTTTTCTTTTCTATCCTATCGTCAGGCTGCACGTTTTCCAAGATTTTTTGCTCTGCTTCCTCTTGAATGCTTTGCTGCTTAGCAGTTTCTTCCACCAGGTACCCTAAATTGTCTCTCTCAAGTTCAAAGTTCCACAGATCTCTAGGGCAGGGGCAAAATGCCACCAGTCTCTTTGCTAAAACATAGCAAGAATTACCTTTATTCCAGTTCCCAACAAGTTCCTCTTCTCCATCCGAGACCACCTCAGCCTGGATTTCATTGTCCATATCACTATCAGCATTTTGGTCAAAGCCATTCAACAAATCTCTAGTAAGTTCCAAACTTTCCCACATCTTCCTGTCTTCTAAACCCTTCAAGTCTCTAGGAAGTTCCAAACTTTCTCACATTTTCCTGTCTTCTTTTGAGTCCTCCAAACTGTTCCAACCTCTGCCTGTTACCCAGTTCCAATGTCGCTTCCACATCTTCAGGTATCCTTATAGCAGCACTCCACTCTATTGGTACCAGTTTACTGTATGAGTCTGTTCTCATGCTACTATGAAGAAATGCCCGAGACTGGGTAATTTATAAAGAAAAGAAGTTTAATTGACTCACAATTCCACATGGCTGGGAAGACCTTAGGAAACTTACAGTCATGGCGGAAGGCACCTCTTCACAGGGCAGCAGGAGAGAGACGGGGTGCCCAGTGAAGAGGGAAGCCCCTTATACAACCATCAGATCTCATGAGAACTCACTATCATGAGAACAGCATCAGAGAAACTGCTTTCATGATTCAGTTGTCTCCATCTGGTCCTGCCCTTGACACATGCGGATTATAATTCAGTGTGAAATTTGGGTGAGGACACAGATAACCATATCAAGTAGATTCTGTGTCACTGCAAAATACCTGCTTTTAATAGTAAGGCACTATATTAATTTTCTATTGCTGCAGTTTAAAGCAACACAAATTTATTATGTCCCAGTTCAGTAGATTGGAAATCCAGTACACTAAGCTAGTCTTTCTACTCCAGGTCACAAAAGTCTACAATCGAGGTGTCAGAATGCTGTACTCCTTTTTGGAGGCTCTAGGAAAGGACCCACTTCCAGGCTTCTAAGGTTGCTGTTGGAATTTACTTGTATGTAGTGGTAGGACTGAGGGCTCTGTTTCCTTGACAACTGCTGTCTGGGAATTATTCTCCACCTCCATTTCCTGACTCATGGCCCACTTCAAAGCCAGTGACAGTGGGGCAAGTCTTTCTCCTGCTTCAAATCTCTTTAACTTTCCTTTCTGCTGCACCTGTCCCTCTTCTGCTTTTGAGGGCTTGTGTGGTTATTTTGGGTCTCCCTGAATAATCCAAGATGCTCTCCATATCTTAAAGTCAGCTGGTTAATTTTATCCACAAAATCCCTTCAGAGCAGTAACTGGATTAGTTTTTGATTGAGCAGAGTATGGGAACTTGGAGTGGACACCTTTAGAATTCTGTCTACCACAGGCAATAATGGATGAAGAAGGGTGATGTGAAGGACTGGGCCTCTTGACCAAATTCCTGTGGGGGAACCAAGGCCTTCTACAGATGTGTGGGTGAAATGGCCTAGAGGTGGAGAAGCAGCCCTTTTAGGTCAATTAGGTACAGGAACATTGCCTCGGCTTACTAATGAGTCCATTCAGGGTGATAGAATTAATTTAGGGGAACAGGGAGATGCTTCTGGAAGAAGGATAAACATTAAAATCTCATTAAAAGTTGAAACATATGATTTTCAAAAGTATACCATGGATATGTCTCCCTTACCTGAATGTATAATTGGTATGGATAGAATAATTGGCTGCAAATTCTTCCTCCAACTGAGTGAAATTTTTTACATATGAAATAATTTGTAGATCTGCTCTTCATTCAGTACTAATTGGATATGAAAAATGGGAACTGTTAGAGTTACCTAAGCCTATTCAAATAATAAATTTGAAATGCTAACTAACATATGCCTACAGCAACACAAAATTACTGCCTTAATTAAGGAAATGTTACCTGCAGGCATGTTTGTGTCCATACATTCTCTATATAGTGCCCTGATGTTGCCAGTGAGAGAGGCTGATGGATGATGGAGACTATCAGTGGTTACTGGAAACTCTATTAAACAGTAACTTTAATAGCTTCAGAAGTCCCTGATATAATCCACACTATTCAACTGCTAAATAGACTATTAAACAAGCTAAAGGTGACTGGTTTTCTGTAATTGACCTGGCTAATATTTTTTGCAATATTAGATGTCAGGAAGAGTCAACAACAGTGTGCATTCATGTAGAATGGTTTTCAACATACATTTGCCTCAAGGATACTTGAATTCCTCCCTGCATATTGTCACAATCTGGTGAGACAGATCTAGATGCAATACAGTGTCCTAATGCTCTATCCTGATAATTCTATGATTATCTCTGAAACTGAGAGTCAAGCTAAAAGCAACTTCACCATGATCATGAATCTGATTGGGGATCTGATTGCGGATGGTTCATGAACCCTAAACAAATCTAGGACCCTGTAAAGACTATAAAATGTGGGAAGAGTCCATGGATTGGATTGCCAAATGATACACAAAAGACTACAAGGAAGAAAAGGTTCTTGCTCCTCTCCCCTCAGACTAAATGAGAGAACTAATGCCAAATAGGCCTATTTGGGTTTTGGAAAAATCGTATCATCTACTTTGGTATACAATTGGGTCCATCCCATTAAATCAGCTGGAAAAAGTCCATTTGAAGGGAAGCTTGAACAAAACAACAAGCCTTCTTGGAACTGCAGAGCCTGTAGTTGAAGCTGTCCTGTTTGGACCATATTGTGTTAATGCTGAGATAGTATTCAGAATGTCAGTCACCTGCATTCATACTGACTCCAGTCTCTGGCTAAAGCCCATAACCATGGTCAATAGTGACTTCTGTGTTTTTGGAATAGAAAATTACCTAGTACCATTCTCTGGTATATTTCTTTTAAAGACAGTTACTAGATAGTCACTGGGCATTTATTAATACAGCCCCAATAATTGGAGGACATAAAATTATATGAACTCCTGAACTACCTCTCATGTCATGAGTAATGTCAAGAAAGCATCCCAACATGCAGGGAAATGTTCATAGAAATTCCACCATAACGTGGAAGTAACTGCACAGAAGCACTCTGCTATGATATGCAGTGGGACTCAATGTATTCATGAGCAAGTGGCCTTTTTCCATTAGGACTTCCTAAAAAGCCATCTGAAGACTTGGCTGCTACTGCTACTGGCAGGCCTAACCTTTCTACCAATTGCCTCAAGGATACATGGCAATTGGCCTGGTTTACAGGTGACAATTCCAGAATGGAGTGCCATGGCTCAGTATGGAAAGCAGCTGTCTTGCGTCCAGCAGTTAGTAAATTCTTCATGGGAGAATAGACCAGATTGGCAGCCTACTGGGCAGAATCAGAGGCTCTGTTCCTGCCAGTAATAGAATTGACACAAATAAAGTCCCAATGATTTGGGTGCATATTGACTCTTGGACTGTTGCTAATGGACTTTCAATGTGGTCTGGCAAGTGGACTGTAGATAATTGGACAATAAAGAGACCGCTGTCTCAGATATTGCTCTTTCTATAATTCTGAGTGCGAATCAAAGTAAATCATGCTGTTGTTCATCAGAGAACTTCTAGTTTCTCAAGGTGATTGGAATCAACAAGTTGATGCTTTAGTTCACTCTCTTGAAGTGGCAATATGGGTCTGTGAAATGAGTGGACATTCTGGAGGTCAAGCCATGTAGTGATGGGCTGACTGGCAATGTATACTACTGGACTCTGCTGAAGCTCAAATTTCTTATAAAAATAGATTATTCTGCTTGTCAGCAGGAGAGGCAACATTTGAAGTCCTTTCTGAGAAGTAATCCCATGGAAGAAAGTCTAACATATAACAGGGAAGTAGATTATATTGCCTCATTTTCTATTCATTCAAGGGTATTCGAATAGAGTATACAAGCATAATCGATATTCTTGACTTGGCTTTGCATTTCTTTATATTTGAATCCATGGCTGCTAATACTACCCAAAGATTGAACAACAGAAACAAAATTATGGCACGAGTTTTGTCCTGCTAATTAAATTCCTCATGTCAAGGTGAAGCTTTCAGACTGTGCACCAAGATTATGTTGCAGCTGTGCTCTTGCATTATCTCCTCAGCTTTAGGCACAGCTGGCTGTGACCTGAAGCAGGCAGAATGCTGTAGTCTATTGCTGCTTGCCTTAAGCAGCCTCATGATTTACATCAATGTGCCCGAAAAAATTGTAATTCTTTCTGGGTGTTATCCTGCTCGAAATGTTGAGAAACACCAGGATACACAATAAGGATCAATAATATTCATCAAACATTGTTAAGAGTAAGACAAAAAATAGAAGAATTTCCTTTATTATCTGGAATTGGATGGGAAGTTCAATATTACCACACCTATTAAATATTGTACTGAAAATCCTAGCTTGTGTAGTAAAAGAAAAAAAGAAAGGGGTAGTGTAAGGATGGGACAGGGAAGCAAAATTATTATTAATCGTGGATAAGGCAACATATATTGAATTTTTTTAAAAAGTTCGTGTATTCTGCAGGAGTAAATTAAAAAAAATTCATGCAATTTATAAGCATTAGTAAAGGTTTACAAAAGTAGCTAGGTTTATGGTCATTATGCAATAATACATTGTGTTACTTTAAAATAGCAATCAAGAGAAAACATGAAAAAATCATTAATATTAGTAATAAAATGCTACATTATAATTAATCTAAAGATGTGGCAGCTATATGAAGGAAATTATGACACTGTTTAAAGAAATTAAGCAAGATGCCAATAAATGGAGAGAGAAAGCACTGCAGTGGATAGATAACATCACAAGGTATCCGTTATCCCCAAGATTATGTATCGATTCCATGAAATTTCAACGACAATTTTAAGAAGTCTTTTTCAGGGACCTTGATATGTGGACAAAAATTTATAGAGAAGAGCAAAAGTCCAAGTATATCCAAAAAACTAAGATGGAAGAGCTTATTCTGCTAGATATCAAGATTTTATTGAGGACAATGTAGTATTGACGCAGGGATAGACCAACTGACCAGTGGAATACAATAGCTCAGAAACGAATTCAGGCATTAATGGAAACTTGACACATGGCTTGATACATCACGTTGGAGAAAACTGGAGAAAAGCGTATAATGTACTCAGACAATTTTAATCCCCATAAAGACAAAACAATTAATTTGGGTCCAAACCCTACACCATTGACAAAAAGTAGTTCCAGCAAGAAAAAAGACAAATGAGCAAGCAAAACATTAAAGTCTTGATAAGAATACATAGAACATCTTTGACACTTAGAGATAGGAGAGGATTTCCTGAATACAAATAGGTCAGATTATCTTATCCATTAACAATATAAAAATACAAAAAAATCTAGTGCTGTGTTTTCTTTTTCTTAAAAAGTTCTATATTTATTTCTAAGTCTCCCTAGGGTTCAAAGGTACTAACCCAATTATGAAAGTCAATTAATATTACATTTAATTAGGTTATTCATTTTTATAGACTTAGTCCAAGAGGATCACTTAGATACTTTTCCAGGACTTTGAAGAAATATTTTGAACCTTATTTGTAGTTATCATGCCATTTTTTCATAATTTCAACAGAGTGACCCACTCATGTAATACTTCTGTCTGCCGATAGATGCAGCTTACTCAAGATAAGCAATTGACTAGAACATTTATGATCTGTTATCATCTTTTCCCTGAATTTTAAAAATGTTAAACATTAATGTAATCTCACGCTCATTCATATTCTTAAAGTAAGCAAATCCTACTGATTTAAAAAATAATAGCAGATTGGTTATGGATGTCTCATATATCTTCATCTGACTGAATGTCACACTTAAGAAGTCAATCCCTTGAGTCAGAAAAATGTCTTCTACATGATGTATTTAATACTAAACTGTATTCTGTATCCTGTATCAATATAAGAAAGGTATCAACAATATCAAAAGGACTGAGTAATAAGATTTCAGCAGAAATATTCTGATATCTTGATCTTCTTTGGCACATTTAAATTATTTATTTGGGCGGGTCATTATGGATTTAAGATTTTTATTTTTTTAATTTTATTTATTTATTTTTTTGGAGACAAAGTCTTCGCCAGGCTGGAGTGCAATGGCGCGATTTTGGCTCGCTGCAACTTCTGCCTCCCGGGATCAAGCGATTCTTCTGTCTCAGCTTCCCAAGTAGCTGGGGCTACAGACATGCGCCACCACCCCGGCTAATTTTTGTATTTTTAGTAGAGACGGGGTTTCACCATATTGGCCAGGCTGATCTTGAGCTCCTGACCTCATGATCTGCCCGCCTCGGCCTCCAAAAGTGCTGGGATTACAGGGGTGAGCCACCACGTAGATTTAATGTATTCGAGTTAACCATAAGTATTTTTCTATTTTTGATGCTGATATGATCACAAACCCCTATAATCTAGTTCCTGTGTCGTTTTGATCTGATTCCATTAACCCTTCAATGAAACTTTGGCTTATATGAAAACTTGCACACTCTTTTATACTTTCCTTCCCCAGACTTGGAATCAGTGATCCTTCCAAAATTCCCTGGCTCCTTTTCATGGAAAATTGATTTTGAGGAACTATAATCTGGACTCTATATTTGCATATTAGGTTGGTCCCATCTGAGGTTCCATTGCCTCAAGGTCATTTTAATGACCAGAGGGATAAACAATTTTGCATATGTATGTATACATATATAATATAAACAATTTGGTATATATGTGTATATATAATATAATATCTGTTATATGATCTTCTATACAATAATGCTGATTCAGGTATATATCAGTTGTCAAATTCATTTGGAGCAGAACTCTTCAGACGGACAATAGTGTTGAGACTTTGAAATCTCTGAACACCATTTCTACTTCAGTAAAAGTACAGAAAATTGTATGAATTAGTGCAAGCAAAGCTCTTTTGGAGGAAATAAAACTTTTTATTTATTTTTA
The DNA here is from genome assembly GCF_028878055.3 of Symphalangus syndactylus. NCBI lineage: Eukaryota > Metazoa > Chordata > Mammalia > Primates > Hylobatidae > Symphalangus > Symphalangus syndactylus. The sequence continues at coordinate 18,049,055 of NC_072423.2, read as the reverse complement.
TAAAACTGAACACATATCAAAGGAGAATGGCTTACAGGTATTGAGATTTAAGTTATAGTATCTACTAAATACTTGCTCTTTTTCTCACATCAAAGTCCTTTCTCAGTCCTTTGGCTTTAGTACTCTAAGAGCACTCTGAGGAACTTTATTCATGTTGATATATTTTGAGGTACTCAAACATTAAAGTTCAGAAAGTGGAGAAGTTAATTTCAATGAAATACACTGCTTCAGGGGGGAATCTTCCATCTCTTTCCTGTGGGCCAGTTTTTATGGAAGCACAGGGCTTTTCTTCGCTCACCTGTGTATTTTAAATTATTTCTAGTATTTCTATGGTGGATACCATAAACTGTTTGGTTAATAATAACCATAGCTTGAAGTCTTATTCCTTGAAATGTGTATCTGGCATCTGGCATTTCTTGAAGGCCTTCTTTTTTTTTTTTTTTTGAGGTGGAGTGTCGCTCTGTCGCCCGGGCTGGAGTGCAGTGGCGTGATCTCAGCTCACTGCAACCTCCGCCTCCCGAGTTCGAGCAATTCTCTGCCTCAGCCTCCTGAGTAGCTGGGATTACAGGCACCCACCATCATGCTCAGCTAATTTTTTTTTATTTTTAGTAGAGATGGGGTTTCACCATGTTGGCCAGGCTGATCTTGAACTCCTGACCTCAGGTGATCTGCCCGCCTCAGCCTCCCAAAGTGCTGGGATTACAGGCATGACCCACCGCGCCTGGCCTTCTTGAAGGCTTTCTACAGGAATGTCTCGTAGTGATCCCCTCACCTGCCTGCAGACAACATGACTTCATCTATTTAGAGTTAAGGTTTTCCAGTTTCCTCTTAAAATTTTTAGGATACCATAGTTCCCAGATCTATGTATTAAAAAAAACTATGATTTTGAGTCATCCTTGCTATGCCAGTTACAAGTTTTATAGACCAGGGACCATCATGGCTAAACATCCATTATACAAGTGTGGAGCTCCCTTCCAGATTCTTGGGCTGGGGACTTCCCATAGACTGATTTAGCCTAGGGACATAATAAAGACATCCAATGTATAAGGAGAACTATATGAAAACGAAAGATATGAGAGTTGGTGGGAAAGGTTATGTTAAGGCTAGAGCGATTCAGAGAAAAAGTAGACTCAGTTAATGATCTTTATGTAAATTCGCAAGTCTTTCCAAACTAAAACAGCTCAGAAATGGAGCCAAAGCTAACCACATCAGCCCCAAACAGTGAAGGGGATTTAATGAGGTGGGTCTGAAAGGATAGTACCAAGGACTCATGCCTTTCACACACACTGTCTTTGTCCTGGAGAATAGGACTGCTGATTCAGAATTTAAAACTACTGTTGTTTACTAAGAGCCAATTAAAACATTAAAGAACAGGGGAGAAATGTCATCACATCTTGGTTCCTTAATCTGTCAAAATTACACATGTTCTTGCTTAAGTCTCTTAGCAAATTACCTGGTGGTTGAGGAAGGAGCAAACAGGGATGAGGAGATATTTTAATACTCCACAACGGAGAAGAAAGGTAACCTTAGAGTCACAAGTTACACAACTTTACATATATATATCTATATCTTTTTAACTTAAGCATGCTCTAAGAAGTTAGACAACTTTAGAGATTTCTTTGAAAAGAACACTGAAAATATACATTTCATAGTGTTTTGTTGCAATAAACCCTCACATCAATCAACCTCAAGTGTTACGATTTGCTAATGTCTATAGATAATTAACTTTAGATTTAGGAAATAAACTCACAGTAGCTTACTTAAATTGAGAATTTACCTAAGAGGACTTCCAAATTCCTTTATAACTTCAATGATTAAAAATTTTTTACACTTTATTGCGTGTTTACTCTTTCCACTTCGTGATGCCTCGTAAAAGCTAAGATTATTTTTATCAGCCTGGAAAGACCTTTAGGTTCCTTTACTGATAAAAATGGTGACATCTGCTGGAACTATGTAGTTCCGCATCAAACAGTAAGGTCTGGAAAACTGCCTCGACTCACGTGTTGGCTGCTTTTCTGCGTTTCCAGGAGAGGTCACAGATACACTTGCAAATGGGGAAACAACAGTCTATGCTTTATTTAGAATGAAGATTTATCACGGACAAAGCCAAGCTCTTTAAGACAAGATTTCAAGAGCTGAAAGCTTCTAGAATAATATCTTTGCAAAGAAACCCACATTACTAAGAAGCTTAAAAAGTCAGAAAGCAGTTAGCAGTTGTTGCTATAGAAGCAACTGTAAACCTGTCCTCCGGGAAGAACAGAAGAGAATACTTAGCTTCCCTCAGGGAAGTGGGTTCTAGGACTCCTTAAGAGGCACAGGTGACAGCAGATACCTAGCTCTGAAAAGACAAATAGTTAAGAAGTGCCTGTCTGTAATTTTTTTTTATTACCAGAGGCTTCAGCGTTAGGGGTGTAGAGATTAGCCAGAACAGCAGGGTACAAACATATAAAGTATTGAAAAATCCAGACTGTATTTTGTCATCAGCATTGCAGAATGTTTTGAATGACACAGTATGACAACAACAAGGGATTATAGTCATCATCTTGCTTAAGGAGAGATTTTGTGCGTCATGTATATTTAAACCACAAATACCAAAGATTTTATGTGCAGTGACTCAAATGTCACAATTTTAAGTCTGTTTCAGATTTGAAGCAATGCCTGCTAATTCAACATTCTGAAAATGAGTATCCTTGTTTATTTTTTTCATATTTTTATAAAAGTTGACATTTTTATTTTTTCTCAGGCTAGAAATACTTGATAATTTTTGTTATCATTCTCTAAATCTTATTTTCCAGAACTTGGCAGGATGAAGACAAAGTGTGTGAAAGGTATGAGTAGTTCTTTTAAATTCTCTTTTATCAAACTGCTCATATTTTCTAGGAATTGAGAACTGAGTTTTTTATGGATATTCTGTTTTAAAAAAATTATTTAGCAATTGAATTCTCAGACGACAAAAAACTTTAGGGTTTCATTTGATCCACATTACCATATCTCTTGCAACTCATTTCAGTATTTCCTTCATGAAACTTTATACAGGACTTGTTTAGGGAGAAGAATTTCTGAAACTATATATTGCTGAAATATCTTTTTATTATAGCAACATTTTATTATTTATTTATTTATTTATTTATTTAGAGATGGAGTCTCTCTGTGTCACCCAGGCTGGAGTGCAGTGGTGCATCTCGGCTCAACTGCAACCTCCACCTCCCAGGTTCAAGTGATTCTCCTGCCTCAGCCTCCTGAGTAGCTGAGACTACAGGCGTGCGCCACCACACCTGGCTAATTTTTGTATATTTTTTAGCAGAGATGGGGTTTCACCATGTTGGCCAGGATGGTCTCAAACTCCTGACCTCAGGTGATCTGCCTGCCTTAGCCTCCCAAAGTGCTGGGATTACAGGCGTGAGGCAGCGTGCCAGCCCTATAGCAACAGTTTAAAAGGACATTTGCTTGGGTATATAATTTTATATCCAACATTCTTTTCCTTAAATACTTAAAAATATCCTACTCCTTTTGTTGCATCCATTTTTGCTGCTATGTCTGATATTCTGATCCTTGCTTCTTTGCAGGTGATCTCTGACTCACTGTAAGCTTTGTAAATTTCTCTATGCCTTGCATGTTCTAAAATTTCTCTCTAGCATTTCCAGTCATAGTTTTTCTTTGTATATCCTGTTTGGCCTGAAGGCAAATCTGGCAATGAAAACCCAAGGTCTCACACACCCGTGACTCTGCTGAACTGCTCGCACTTCTTACTAGGCGTCCTTATCACACTGCTTTGCCCATATCCAGGACTCTTTAACCAGAGGTGCATTTTTTGATAAGCAATATGTGAGATCCAATGTAAACTAACCAATTAAAAACACCTCATGTTGTAAGATCTGTGTGCTCTGTTGTTCTAACTGAATGTTTTTATCTGCAAAGCGTGTCTTTTGGCAATTTCTCTTCTAACGGGGTTAATTCCATCCTTAGAACCTGGCATTAGAGGGACATCATGTGGTAGTATAAGGTTATGCAGGCAGGCTTGTCGGCAGCATTCTTTGTGAATCGCTTTTCTCTTGAGAGCTCAACTCTTCATTCACAGGATGCACTTTTGCTAACAATTATCATACGCCAAATATCACATCCTTTATACCAAAACAATGCTTTTTCACTGTATAATGGATTAAATTATTTAGGTGGAGAGGAATTTTCAGGATTTTTTTAAAGTTTTTGAAATAAATATAGGGAATAACAATTCTAAAGGTTGTTTTAGGATACACACTAATCAAGAATATAAAACTACCCAGTGGATGTCACTTTTCAGAATGCCTTAAAGTCATTAACATTTGAATCTTAACCAAATTTTAAAAGAAGTGTGAATGTTGCTTGCTCGTCAAAAGCAGTGATGATAATCTTAAATATAAAGTCCAGGAATGGCATCTGTGAAACACAAACATCTTTCTCCAACTTGATGGTGAATTAACACTGAGTATGAGCTAACATAAGAGCTTTATTATTTAAATTGTGTTTTTTAATAGTATTCTGATCAAAACCGTTATTGATGTTGTTGCCTTGCACCACGCACATCTTTATATCATTGTGTTCTAATATCATGAGATAAGCATATGGTTCTTATATAATTTTTTAATGTAATAGTGTTAGTTATGTTTGTGCTGTGTTTTCTTTACATGTTTTTATTTTGAAGATTTACATCAGATCCAGTTATTTATAGGCCTTTTTACATGGAGGCAGCAAGAGGAATGAGGAAGAAGCAAACTCAGAAACCTGTGATAAACCCATCAGATCTCATGAGACTTACTCCCTATCACGAGAATAGCACGGGAAAGACCGGCCCCCATGATTCAATTACCTCCCCATGGGTCCCTCCCACAACAAGTGGGAATTCTGGGAGATACCATTCAATTTGAGATTTGGGTGGGGACACAGCCAAACCATATCAATATCTTATGTTCTTTTTTATACTAAATCTTTGAAATCTAGTGTGCAAACAACGTATCTCACTTCAGGTGCTCGACAGACATGTGTGGCGAGGGACGACAGTATCCAGTGGCACACACCTCAACCGCACAAGAGTTGGTTACGTCTTGAGCCAAAGGGGTCAATGTTTGTACCCCCAATTCAATTATTGGCTGTACTCTGCCCTCAGAGGATTGGGAGGAGTAGTCTCAAAGGCAAAGTGGTTCCCGTTTGTCTGAGGGCGATTTTTCTTAAGAAGGTGTTCTCTTTGAGTTTTACCGGCAGGGGTTGGGCATGGGGGTAACATGTCTGGGCACCCGAAAACAAAGCATTCTCGACAGTCCCTAGGGGTGCTCATGTACTTGCTTCTCACATTAAGTTCCTTCAGTGCACACAGGGCTTCTCCAGGATTACATTTTTTTCTGAGGAAACTATGAGGAAGGCTAGTGGGACCAATGATAGCTCCCACTGCAGGCTTGGTCCCAACACTCTCTCATACCCAAGATCTCCCTTCTCCACCAGCATTATAGATTCTCATCCCCACTGACTGGCACTTGTGGTGGTGTTGGTGGTGGTGGTAGTGGTGTGTGTATGTGTGTGTGTGATGGGAGGGTTGTGTGTGTGTGTGTGTGTGTGAAGGGAGAGTTGTGTGTGTGTGTGTATGTGAAGGGAGGGTTTTCTCAAACTCTCATTGCTGCAGGATCTGACTCCCTGTTTATTTTGCCCTTATTAATGGCTGTGATTGGCAGTAGAGTTAAATCCAGCAATGCTAGTAACACAAGACATCCTGGTGGATCACCAGAGTGCAAAATATCTTCTGCTCTGTCTCAATTGTGTAGTAGCAGCCCTATTTCTTCATGATTAGAGTCAATTGCTCCTGCTAATACAGCAACTTCTTTCTTAGCTAGTTACTTCACTAGCACAAAGAACATAAACTGAGCAGTAATAACTTTAAATTTAATGCAATCCACATTGTTCCTCTTGGTGGAAGTGATTTCTTCTGGGAATCAGGAATGCTGTACCCACAGAGACTATATTTGTGCACACTGGAAGTACAAATCCCTTGAATGTGGATGGCAGTGAATGGCTACTTCCCCCTTTCTCTACCTAGACACATGTATTTTACATTTTGAGGAACATATAATGACCATTCATTTAATGTGTGTATTGCATAATAAAGGATAGTACCCCATCCCCTTGCAGGGTGTCACACTGAAGCTGGTGACTCCCTGCATCTACAAAGCCTGCTTTATCACAGACCATGGCTCTTGCATGCTGTGGGAGGAGGTAGGACCGGGGTATTCCTTGGTCATATGTCCACTGCTTCACCACCATTGCTATAAAGTGGGTATCTGAGAATGAGTTGATCGTATGCAGGATCCTATGTGAGCAGAGGAGACATTCTTTGCTACAGAAATGTGTAGCAAAGAGTAAGAATAAGATGTCTTATCTAAAGATATCTGTGGATAAGAGTGCTTGCTGAGATATTACAGACAGGAAAGGCAGAGTCTTACCTGGAATACGGGTCTATCCCATCCAAGATTACATATTACTTGGAAGGATGGAAGGGATCTGATATAATCATTTCCAAATAATGTCCAATATAGACCTTCTGAGAGGTGCTCTCAGCATTGGTCCCTGATGGTGGCATGACAGAGCTTCAGCAGCTGCTGTAGCTAATTCACCCTTGACCTAAGGAATCTCTTGCCATTGGACCCATGCATCTCTGCCACGATAGCTGCTTCATCTGAGCCCATTGCATAAGCACCGGGATGACTGAGAATGGAGTTTGACTAACATTTATTTTTTAATTTATCTTGTCTACTTGCTTGATGAGTGTCTTTTTGGCAGTAGCTGCTTCTGTGGGCAGTAACCTGATTTAGAAGGATCTCCACACTTTGTTCCCACTCCATGCCTCCCATGCATCTCATCTGCATGCCTCTCCCCAGACCTCTCTGAATCCAATCTACCAGGCCTGCTCTTCCTAGGCCTCTGACTGCACATTCAGCACTCCCCATGATACACACTTATTTTAGCCATATCTGTTTTCACACAAAGTGGATGGCCAGGCACATTGCCTGAACCTCTGGCCATTGGACTGTAGATAAGCAGCCATTGTTTTTGTTTGTTTGTTTGTTTATTTATTTATCTATTTATATTTTTTAGACCAGGTCTTGCTGTCACCCAGGCTGGAGTAGTGCAGTGGTGCAATTTCAGATCACTGCAACCTCCACCTCCCAGGATCAAGCAATTCTTGTGCCTCAGCCTCCCAAATAGCTGAGATTACAGGCATGTGCCACCATGCCCAGCTAACTTTTTGTATTTTTAGTAGAGACAGGTTTTCGCTATGTTGGCCAGGCTGGTCTCAAACTCCTGGTCTAAAGTGTTCTGCCAAACTTGGCCTCCTAAAGTGCTGAGATTAACAGGCGTGAGCCACTGTGCCATTCAGCCAGCTACCATTCGTTTTTGATTTGCACCGAAATTTCTAGCAGTCTCGCTGTTTCGTGAACAAAGCTTGAGCTTTTTATTCTTTTCCTTTGCTTTTACTCACCCCACCCCCTGCTGCCATGATGCCATAGGTGTGAGCTTAGGACAGATACCTCTTCACTCCTGGCAGGTGACCTGAGAGTCTAGGTCAGCAGTTTATGCAGCTTACTTGTGACCTCCGAACCTGCTCATGCTCGTGTTTGATATTGGGTGTGGTTAGTCCATTGTACTATAGATTATGGCTGGGTCCACCTATAACTTGGTGTTTCTGAGAGTACACAATATAGTATTTTTGTCTGTGAAGTCACTTGATGACTTCTTATCTCTGATTCCGCTATGACCCAGTAGTAAATCAGGGACTGTTTTACAAATGGTGTATGTAGTTATTTTTTGCAGATGACATGCCTTCTTCCAAACCTAGGGATCTAGCCACAGCCTCTTGCTGGGGCTTACCAGAAGCTCCACCTGGCATCTGCCTCTATTAAGACACATCTGGAAATATGAGATGGCCCAGGTAGTAGGATTGCTGCTACACAGCCTGGAACAGCTGCAGAGCTTCCTTGTTCTGTGCTGCCTTCTGAAAAAGCAACTTGTGTCCCAAGATAATTGGATTATGATATCTTTACTAGTATGACATATGTTGAATTAGGTGATATTCTAAAAATAAATAGTTAAATAGTGAAACACAGTCCTGTGTTATCTCTTAAGGAAGGATTTCTCAACCTCAGTACTATTGACATTCTGGGTCAGATAATTCTTTGTTATGGAGAAGCGTCCTGTACAGTTGAGGATGTTTAGCAGCATCTTGGCTTTTACCCACTAGATTCCTGCAGCACATGCCCCAGTTGAGACAACCAAAAATGTCTCCAAATATTGCCCAATGTCCCTCAGGGGATAATCAACCCCAGTTGAGAACCACTTGTTATGTGATTCTCTAGAATTTCTCCTGTATTGATAAAATGAATGTTTGCTGTCATTTTAAAGATCTAGGAAAATGTTTCTCCAACATCAATCTTACTTTCAAAGAGGTTACAAAATCTTTGTTTCCTCGAGTTGTAAGTAAAATAAAAATGATTATAAAACTTAAAATCCCCATTTTAGTTTCCATATGAAACATTTGCAAGTCCAAGAAGGTTTGCTTTGGTTTTGTGGGATTGTTACTCCTATACTATGATCAGATCATTCATGTGATCCCTAACATCGATGTGAGATTGACGTGTGATGGAATAGGGTGTTGGCAAACACTTGCTTTTAATGTGAGGAAAATCCACCAGTGCAGTGGTGAGGAGGGGAGGACCTTGGCCATTGCTGGAATTGGAGGTGGTGGAGTAGATCACATGAGTAACCCAGTGCTGCCTAGGACAGGATGGGTACATCTGTCTACAACTGCCTCAAGCCTTTTTATCCCTCACACTAACCTAAGCCCCATTTTAGCCTGTTTCAATAATAAAGTAATATTTAAATATATATACTATGAGTATGTATATATGAGTACTTATGAAATATTTAAGTATATATACATTACTAAAGTAACACTGAATTCTATTTGCTTTAGAAGTACCTTATTTATCAGTGTGCTCAGCATGGAGAAGGGAAGAAAATCGTTATTTCTTGAATTTTCCTCTCAGACTGCAATGCCTGGCGCTCATGTTGCAAATGTTGAGAAATAAAATCAAAGAGTAAATATTCTGTGGCTAGTTGGAGCAGCTCTGTTAGGGCCAGTCTAGGAGGTGTTCTTGTGGATGGTGGCAGCTTGTGTCATGCATACACTGGACAAGTCCACATGGCATATGGCTCTGTGACTCACAGCGCAAATAGTGTTAACTTTGGCCAGTGATTGGAGCTTATGGCAGCTTTACTTGCAGATGTTTTGCAGTTGCTGTCAAGGCAAGTGTGTACTTACAAATGGCTTCCATCCAATGGTGTCCAGATTGTTTGGGGCAGGGCAAACATTTACAGGCAGGTCAGAGGGTCAAGCCAGTGTTAGCAAACATGTATGGGCTGCACCAATGGCATGCACCTTTCCCAGACAGGCATGATTGAGCGACGGATTACATTTCCTCCTCACAAGAAAACTGGATGCCTCTGTCGCTAAACAGAGCTCACTCTCAGTGCAATTCTGGGATAGCTGAACCATGGGGCTTTAAGTGGGACAGAAATGAAGAAACGGTGAATGTGCTGACGGGGATAGAGTGTGCTACAAGTAAGACTCAGGAATAGATTGCCAATGTTGAAATATTTTCGGCTTTGCAATAAGGCAAATGCCTTCCATATTTGGTTATGCTGGAGAAAAGAAAAGGTCCTTACCCCAAATTTTGTCCAAATGTGAAGACTGGTCACACACACACACACACACACACACACACACACCAAGACAATATAGAAAGGTTTATTGCTCATATAACAAGGCTTTCTTGCGAGAACAGGGTGGCTCCTTAGTGGGTTCAAAAATGGTTTGAGAGAACGGACAAAGTTGTTGGACCTGGGGTTTTTACTGAGGTCAGTGATGGGAAAGGAGTGAGTGTTCCCATAGGTAGTTTGAAATTCCCACTGACACCAAAGGAGGGAGCACCTCAACATGGTTATCAACTTTCCCAGGTACAGAGTAAAAGGCAAACGGAGAGGTGAGGGTTCAAACCTGTGTGTGGTCGAACATCAAAAAATGGAGGCTGACTGTGTGTTAGCTCCCTAGGGCTGCCGGAACAAGTGACTACAAACTGGTGGCTTAAAATGACAGAATATTTGTTGCCTCACAGTTTTGGAGGCTGGAAATCTGATATCAAGATGTCTCCTGGGTTGATTCCTGCTGGAGGCCCTGAGGCAGAATGTGTTTCAGGCTTCTCTTTTAGCTTCTGGTGATGGCTGGCAGTTCCTAGATTTTCTTGGCTCACAGAAGCATCACTGTGATCTCTTGCCTCTGCGTCATCATGGTCTCGTTGTGTATCTGTCTTTGCATCTCTTTTCCTGTTCCTATAAGAGCACTAGTCATATTTGATTAAAGGCCCACCCTACTCCATTGTGACCTTAACTAAATTACATCTTAATTACTTCCAGACCCCATTTCCAAATAAAGTCACATTGATAGGTACCATGGGTTAGGATGTCAACATACATTTTGGGGAGACACAATTCAAACCACAACTGACTATTAAATGTTACGTGCCAGTCTTTGACAGAGGTGATTAATGTTTGTATATAAGGCAAACACAATGGCATACATAACTTCTTGATGGTTAATTTATCCTTACTGTAAATTTAATTGGTCATGGGCCACTGGCATAGATTGGGTGGGTGTCTGCTAGGGCTGAAAGAAATAATTTTCTCCATTTATGCTTCCTCCCTCAGTGCCATTGAGTTTCTGCTATGATTTTTGCCATTACTAACCACTGGGTAATAAGAATAAAATTTTGCTTCATTAACGTCTTTAGGGGCTGCATATTGCTTTGTTTTCTAAATGTGCTGGGTATAGAGACAGTGCAGTAATCATCTTTGAACTCTTTAACTGTAATTAAAGTAATTTATGGCTGGTTTGTAACAGCTGTAGCTGTATTTCTGGGGATGCCTGGATGTCTGGCTTTAACTTTTGGCCAAGATAATGGTAATGGAATTTATAATGTTCTGTTTAAATTCTGACCCTTAGGGCCAATTTTTTAACTTGTGACTTTCAACTGGCATAATGGGTTAGACATCCTAACCTGACTGTGTGTCAGAGGTACATTAAAAATCTTGGGTCGGGCACGGTGGCTTACACCTGTAATCCCAGCACTTTGGGAGGCTGAGGTGGGTGGATCACCTGAGGTCAGGACTTCGAGACCAGCCTGGCCAACATGGTGAAACACCATCTCTACTAAAAAAAAAAAAAAAAAAAAAAAAAAAAAAAATTATACAGGTGTGGTGGCACACGCCTATAGTCCCAGCTACTCAGGAGACTGAGACAGGAGAATCACTTGAACCTGGGTGGTGGAGCCTGCAGTGAGCCGAGATCGTGCCACTGCACTCCAGACTGGGTGAGACAGAGCGATACTCCGTCTCAAAAACCCACCCACCAACCAACCAACCAACCAACCAAACCACAAAAAACTCTCTTGCATCTCTGTCTGCAGCTCTCTGAAGCTTAGATTCATTGCATAGTTCAATTCACAAAGCACATTAGTGTGTGAACAAAGACCCTGAGGAGTTAGCACTGGGATCTCTCAAACACTTAATGCTTGCCTCCACTCCAGTCTCTTTCTCTAAATGGACCTATCAGTTGCCTTTAAACTAAAGCCTCGCAGGAGAATGCTCTGTGGAGTCTTGTCCTTTCAGATACATGAACTCCTGAAATCTTTGGAGAGGTTGAGGGAAGGCTTGGGAGTAAATTAACACAAAGTTTGTGGTCTGAAGACACTTCAGTCATTTCAATGACTGATTGCCTAGCTTGCAGCTGATGAAAGAACTTCAAATCTGTCTGATTATTTAGAAGAAAAAATTTCAAATTTGTCCAGTTATTATTATTATTTTGTTGTTGTTGTCATTGTTTCTGTTTTTTAGTTGAGTGTGAGCAGAAAAAGAAACTGGGGATAAATTAATTTTTTTTGTCCTACAAGGTCAAGACATTTTTATTTTGGATTTAAATTCTTTTGGATTTTGAAGTCTTTGGACTTGAACACTTTTAGAATTTGCATTTAATTTCTTTCTGAAAATATTGTTAATGAGACTATATCCAACATATGGGACATTTTCTGTATTGTTGGAATTTTATTATCAGAACATCTTTAGGCAATTTATTATTTTAATATCTTATTGTTGTAATTCAATTTCACTGGAGGATCTTCTGATATGCTCTGTTGAAATTCTTAACTGGACACAGTTTGGATAGGAAATGAGATAGAGAAATAATTTTCAGCTTTGGTGGCAGACTTGTCTTGGAACTAATTAATTTGTTGTTCTGACTATTTTTAGATCCATATGGGACAAAATCAATACTAACAACTATTGAACTGTGGAGGTTTTAAAATTTTCTGAAAATTTTTTGATGTTCCTTTTATAAGAGTTGGGGGCTTATGTCTTTTCTTGAATCTGGGCCCTTTCAGTGACTAGCTTGTAAACAATATAATACAGAGAAACTGAAATTCCTAACTTCTAGGGCTAGGTAGAAAAAGCCATAATACATCCTCCTGGTTCTCTTGGCACATTTGTTTTGGAGCCATGAGTTGCTACATAAGAAATCCAACCACCTGGTGTAGTAACCTGTAGGTGCTCAGGTTGACAGCATCAGTTGAGGTCTCATACCACGGATTCAACCATGTAGGACCAGTCACCAGCCATGTGCGTGAAGACGCCTCTCAATGATTCCCCGGCTGCGTGGTTATCCCCCGCTGTTAAATTGCTCCAGCCAAGACCCCAAAGATGGTGGAGCATGTGTAAGACATTCACACTGCTTCATTCTGTGAGCACTGAAAAGTTATTGTACATCACTATGTTTTCAGTACTTAGTTATGCAGCAGTTGTAACCAGAGAATGCTCTCCAAAGTCTATCCAAAGGGGTAGTAGTTAGCACTGGGGATGCAATCCAGGCAAGACTGAAGTTGGACATCCTGACTGTTACTGAGTTTCCTTCCTCTAGGAAAATAGCCACAGTCCTGATGGGACCATGGCATTAACCCAGAGAGCTAGGAGAACGAAAAGCTGAGCACGATCAGGGCAGACCTATTCTTCTTCACTCTGGAGTCAGTAGGAGAGACTCTTATTACCTTCCCAGTCACTCCCCACAGAGGTAGGAGAGAAGGCAGTGGAAGTGATGGACTTGTTGTAACTTAAGAAGAAGTGGGGTGTGCTTGGTTCAGCTCACATATTTCTGTTTTCCTCACTGGGGGCCAGCCTGACCACAGAGAACATATGGCCGTGTTTCAGCTGCCCATGTTATACATGTAGGGGGCCTGGCTCACGTAGGGCAAGCATGTGGGGTTGCAGTGTCTTCTGTGACCAGAACTAAGTCTATAAGTCAACTAAGAAGCTTATTCTCTCCTGCCTCCCACACTGTATAGTACCTCCTACAACTCAGTCTGTGAAAACAAAACATTTGTCCTACAATGCCCTCATTTCACTTAAAAAATTAATTTTTTAATGAAGATATAATTGTACATATTTATGAGATACATAGTGATGTTTTGATACATATAATGTATAGTGATCAGATTAGAGTAATGAGCGTATCTGTCACCTCAAATATTTGGTGCTTCTTGTGCTGGGAATATTAAAAATCCTCTCTTCTAGCTATTTTGAAATATACTAGAAATTCTTATTAACTATAATCACCCTACTGTGCTGTCAAACACAAGAACTTATTTCTTCTATCTAATTGTATTTTTGTACCTATTAACCTACCTCCCTTCATGCCTCCCACCCTTTTCCATACTCTAGTAACCACGATTATCCTTTCTACTTCTATGAGATAAACCTTTTAAGCTTCCACATATGAGTGACAACATGTGCTATTTATCTTTCTGTTCCTGGCTTATTTCATTAACATAATGTCGTTCACGCTCATTCATGTTGTGCAATGGCCTAATTTCTTTTTTTTAATTTTTTTATTTTTTTTTTATTATTATACTTTAGGTTTGAGGGTACATGTGCACAATGTGCAGGTTTGTTACATATGTATCCATGTGCCATGTTGTTTTGCTGCACCCATTAACTCGTCATTTAGCATTAGGTATATCTCCTAATGCTGTCCCTCCCCCCTCCCCCACCCCACAACAGTCCCCGGAGTGTGATGTTCCCCTTCCTGTGTCCATGAGTTCTCATTGTTCAGTTCCCACCTATGAGTGAGAACATGCGGTGTTTGGTTTTTTGTCCTTGCAATAGTTTACTGAGAATGATGTTTTCCAGTTTCATCCATGTCCCTACAAAGGACATGAACTCATCATTTTTTTATGGCTGCATAGTATTCCATGGTGTATATGTGCCACATTTTCTTAATCCAGTCTATCATTGTTGGACATTTGGGTTGGTTCCAAGTCTTTGCTATTGTGAATAGTGCCGCAATAAACATACGTGTGCATGTGTCTTTATAGCAGCATGATTTATAGTCCTTTGGGTATATACCCAGTAATGGGATGGCTGGGTCAAATGGTATTTCTAGTTCGAGATCCCTGAGGAATCGCCACACTGACTTCCACAATGGTTGAACTAGTTTACAGTCCCACCAACAGTGTAAAAGTGTTCCTATTTCTCCACATCCTCTCCAGCACCTGTTGTTTCCTGACTTTTTAAAGATGGCCATTCTAACTGGTGTGAGATGGTATCCCACTGTGGTTTTGATTTGCATTTCTCTGATGGCCAGTGATGATGAGCATTTTTTCATGTGTTTGTTGGCTGCATAAATGTCTTCTTTTAAGAAGTGTCTGTTCATGTCCTTCGCCCACTTTTTGATGGGGTTGTTTGTTTTTTTCTTGTAAATTTGTTTGAGTTCATTGTAGATTCTGGATATTAGCCCTTTGTCAGATGAGTAGGTTGCAAAAATTTTCTCCCATTCTGTAGGTTGCCTGTTCACTCTGATGGTAGTTTCTTTTGCTGTGCAGAAGCTCTTGAGTTTAATGAGATCCCATTTGTCAATTTTGGCTTTTGTTGCCATTGCTTTTGGTGTTTTAGACATGAAGTCCTTGCCCATGCCTATGTCCTGAATGGTATTGCCTAGGTTTTCTTGTAGGATTTTAATGGTTTTGGGTCTAACATGTAAGTCTTTAATCCATCTTGAATTAATTTTTGTATAAGGTGTAAGGAAGGGATCCAGTTTCAGCTTTCTACATATGGCTAGCCAGTTTTCCCAGCACCATTTATTAAATAGGGAATCCTTTCCCCATTTCTTGTTTTTGTCAGGTTTGTCAAAGATCAGATAGTTGTAGATATGCGGCATCATTTCTGAGGACTCTGTTCTGTTCCATTGATCTATGTCTCTGTTGTGGTACCAGTACCATGCTGTTTTGGTTACTGTAGCCTTGTAGTATAGTTTGAAGTCAGGTAGCGTGATGCCTCCAGCTTTGTTCTTTCGGCTTAGGATTGACTTGGTGATGCAGGCTCTTTTTTGGTTCCATATGAACTTTAAAGTAGTTTTTTCCAATTCTGTGAAGAAAGTCATTGGTAGCTTGATGGGGATGGCATTGAATCTATAAATTACCTTGAGCAGTATGGCCATTTTCACGATATTGATTCTTCCAACCCATGAGCATGGAATGTTCTTCCATTTGTTTGTATCCTCTTTTATTTCATTGAGCAATGGTTTGTAGTTCTCCTTGAAGAGGTCCTTCACATCCCTTATAAGTTGGATTCCTAGGTATTTTATTCTCTTTGAAGCAATTGTGAATGGGAGTTCACTCATGATTTGGCTCTCTGTTTGTCTGTGATTGGTGTACAAGAATGCTTGGATTTTTGTACATTGATTTTGTATCCTGAGACTTTGCTGAAGTTGCTAATCAGCTTAAGGAGATTTTGGGCTGAGACAATGGGGTTTTCTAGATATACAATCATGTCATCTGCAAACACGGACAATTTGACTTCCTCTTTTCCTAATTGAATACCCTTTATTTCCTTCTGCTGCCTGATTGCCCTGGCCAGAACTTCCAGCACTATGTTGAATAGGAGTGGCAAGAGAGGGCATCCCTGTCTTGTGCCAGTTTTCAAAGGGAATGCTTCCAGTTTTTGCCCATTCAGTGTGATATTGGCTGTGGGTTTGTCATAGATAGCTCTTACCTCATTTCTAATCTCATTTTTATTACATTCAGAACTCAGGTGGGTATGGGGGGTATCATTTATTGGGCTTCTTTAAGATGCCAAGACAATTCTTCTGTATTTATCTCATACACTCAGTCATACTATTTACATGGTCATGTGATTCGTCCAACCACAGACAGAGTAGATCTTTATTGTTATTACAAATTTATAGCAAATTTTAAAAACATATGCAATGCAAGACATCTTGTCCAAATCCTTAGAACCAGACTCCAGATTTATGCTTAGAAACCAGCCTTTCAATATATTACTGCCACATTAAGAGCTTCTTTCAAAAGAGTGAAACTTTGCATAATTTCTGCGCACTTAGAGTTACTTTTACTTTATTTCTGAATGCTATCCATCAGGTGACAAGGTAATAAAACATTTGTACATTACTAAAGAAAACAGTTCAAGTGTTTTCAACTAGGAATCCTTTTCAACCATGATAAACTTCAAAGGGCTGCCAGAAGATTTACCTTTTTCTCAGAAATAAATCTTAAACAGTTTGCTACCCAGTGTGATATGCGTTTTTCATAATCCAAACCATACTGAGATTGCACAAAAAATGACAAAGTCCCTAGTTATAGAATTCCTAAACAGTGAAATTATGGTTTCAGAGGTAGTAATAGCCCAATATTTTTCATTTCAAGAAAAACATAATTTTCTAACTTTTACTTCTACAGGCAAAAAATTTACTTCTAAAATTCTTTTGAGTCTTATACCTCAGTATTTAAATTTTATCCCTAAATTAGTAATTTTTCTTTCTTTTCATCCACACAGATTCTATATCATTACTGGGTTATCATCTTTTTTAAAGACATTGACAGTTTTATTAAAATATAATTGATATATAAAAACTGTACATATTTAATGTATACAATTTCATAATTTTGGACATACAGATATTCCCATAAAAATCATTACCATGATCAAGGTAATAAACACATCACCTTATATACCCCCTTTTTATGGTGAGAACATGTAACATAAGATCTATATTTATTTATTTATGTTTTAATTGACACATCATAAGTATACACATTTATGGGGTATTGAGTGATATTTTGATACATGGATACAATGTGTAATGAGCAATTCAGCATAATGAGAACATCCATCATCTCAACCATTTGTCACTTCTTGGTGTTGGGAATATTCAAAATTCTTCTAGCTATTTGGAGATATACAGGAAGTTACTAGCTATAGTCATCCTACAGTGTTGTAGAACACTAGAACTCATTCCTTCTATCTAGTTGTAATTCTGTATCCATTAATTCTTTTCCTGTTCTCTTTCTCTGCTCCCCTTCCCATCCTGTCATAATCAGTATTCTATTCTCTACTTCTATGAGATATTTTTTTTTTCTCTCCCACATATGAGGGAGAACACAGAGTATTTGTCTTTCTGTGCCTGGCTTATTTTACTTAACATAAGGTTCTGCAGGATCATATCCTGGAAACAAACTTCTAAAGTGCATAATATAGTATTGTTAGCCATAGGCGTGGTGTTGTACAGGTTTCTAAAATTTATTCATCTTGCCTAACCTAAACTTTTTACCCATTAAGCAACAATTTTCTATCTTCCTGTCCCCATCTAGCTCCTAGCAACTGCCATTCTATTCTCTATTTCTATGAGTTTGACTATTATAGACACTTTATGTACGTGGAATCATGCAGTATTTCACCTTCTATGACTGGTTTATTTCACTTAGCATAATGTACTCCAGGTTCATCCAAGTTGTCACATATGGCAGGACCTTCTTTTCAAAGCTGAATACAGTGATACATCATTATATGTACATATCACATTTTTTTTCCATTCATCTTTCAATGGATGTTAGGTTGTTGGGTGTTGGCCATTGTGAATAATGTTGCAACGAACATGGGAGTTCAGATGTCTCTTTGAGATCTCCATTTTAATGCTTTTAGTTATATACCCAGCAATGGGATTGCTGAATTGTGTAGTAGCTCTATTTTTAATTTTTTGAGAAACCTCCCTTCTGTTTTCCCTAGTCATTTCACCATTTTAAATTTCCACCAATACTGTTACAAGGGTTCCAATAGCTCTATATGCTCACAAATGCTTGTTATCTTTTCTGCTTTGATAATAGCCTGACAAATGTGAGATGATATCTCATTGTGGTTTTGATTTTCCTTTCCCTGATAATTAGTGATGTTGAGCACCTTTTCATATACTTGATGGCCATTTATATGTCTTCTTTGGAGAAACATTGATTTAAGTCCTTTCCATTATTAAACTGGTGTGGGGTGTGTTTGTGTGTGTGTGTGTGTTTGCTATTGAGTTATAGAATTCACTTATATAATTTGGATAGTAACCCCTTATCTGACTGCCTGAACTAGAGTTCTAGATACAATTGAGGATTTTCTCATTGAATGCATCCTGATGAGATTAGACCTGAATATAAAATCTACAGCATGAGCAAACAGGCTGAGTGCTAGGCATCCATTTTAGTGACTGGTAGTTTTGTAGTCAGCATGGTGACAGAAATTTCCTAATTTGACAGCTTCATACAGCTCTTTTCCCAATGGAGTAATTTTCAATTCTTTCATCAGCAGTAGGGATAGCAACCTCCTCTATCAGCACCTTCTGGCAGCAATGATAGCACATTACCCAAATTCTTTGTAGGTAATATGTTCTGGAGTCATTCCTGGGAGCATAGCCTAAAGCCGACTGCTTTAGCCCTTCCTGTTTTACAAGCTATTTAATATGTAGTAAGACATCCCTTTTTCAACCTAGCTAAAGCAGATTCCGTTTTCTGCAATGGAACTCTAACGTGTAAATTATTTATGTAGTAAAAGTATAACAACATGCGTAGGATGATAAACTCCAAATAACTCAGAATAGTGGTTTTGACTGGCAATGTGTGGCAGAGAAAAGCATAGGAGGGAAATGGAATAAGAATGGGAAATGCATGGTTTTAGGTCTAACATTTAAGTCTTTAATCCATCTTGAATTAATTTTTGTATAAGGTATAAGGAAGGGATCCAGTTTCAGCTTTCTACATATGGCTAGCCAGTTTTCCCAGCACCATTTATTAAATAGGGAATCCTTTCCCCATTTCTTGTTTTTGTCAGGTTTGTCAAAGATCACATGGTTGTAGATGTGTGGTATTATTTCTGAGGGCTCTGTTCTGTTCTATTGGTCTATATCTCTGTTTTGGTACCAGTATCATGCTGTTTGGGTTACTGTAGACTTGTAGTGTAGTTTGAAGTCAGGTAGCATGATGCCTCCAGCTTTGTTCTTTTGGCTTAGGATTGTCTTGGCAATGTGAGCTCTTTTTTGGTTCCATATGAACTTTAAAGTCGTTTTTTCCAATTCTGTGAAGAAAGTCATTGGTAGCTTGATGGGGATGGCATTGAATCTATAAATTACCTTGGGCAGTATGGCCATTTTCACGATATTGATTCTTCCTATCCATGAGCATGGAATGTTCTTCCATTTGTTTGTGTCCTCTTTTATTTTGTTGAGCAATGGTTTGTAGTTCTCCTTGAAGAGGTCCTTCACATCCCTTGTAAGTTGGATTCTTAGGCATTTTATTCTCTTTGAAGCAATTGTGAATGGGAGTTCACTCATGATTTGGCTCTCTGTTTGTCTGTTATTGGTGTATAAGAATGCTTGTGATTTTTGTACATTGATTTTGTATCCTGAGACTTTGCTGAAGTTGCTAACCAGCTTAAGGGGATTTGGGGCTGAGACGATGGGGTTTTCTAAATATACAATCATGTCATCTGCAAACAGGGACAATTTGACTTCCTCTTTTCCTAGTTGAATACCCTTTATTTCTTTCTCCTGCCTGATTGCCCTGGTCAGAACTTCCTAGACCTAAAACCATAAAAACTCTAGAATAAAACCTAGGCAATACCATTCAGGACATAGGCATGGGCAAGACTTCATGTCTAAAACACCAAAAGCAATGGCAATGAAAGCCAAAATTGACAAGTGGGATCTAATTAAACTAAAGAGCTTCTGCACAGCAAAAGAAACTACCATCAGAGTGAACAGGCAACCTACAGAATGGGAAAAAAATTTTGCAATCTACTCATCTGACAAAGGGCTAATATCCAGAATCTACAATGAACTCAAACAAATTTACAAGAAAAAAACAAACATCTCTATCAAAAAGTGGGCAAAGGATATGAACAGACACTTCTCAAAAGAAGACATTTATGCAGCCAACAGACACATGAAAAAATGGTCATCATCACTGGCCATAGAGAAATGCAAATCAAAACCACAATGAGATACCATCTCACACCAGTTAGAATGGCGATCATTAAAAAGTCAGGAAACAACAGGTACTGGAGAGGATGTAGAGAAATAGGAACACTTTTACACTGTTGGTGGGACTGTGAACTAGTTCAACCATTGTGGGAGACAGTGTGGCGATTCCTCAAGAATCTAGAACTAGAAATACCATTTGACCCAGCCGTCCCATTACTGGGTATATACCCAAAGGATTATAATTCATGCTGCTATAAAGACACATGCACATGCACACATATGTTTATTGCGGCACTATTCACAATAGCAAAGACTTGGAACCAACCCACATGTCCATCAATGATAGACTGGATTAAGAAAATGTGGCACATATACATCATGGAATACCATGCAGCTGTAAAAAAAAGGATGAGTTCATGTCATTTGTAGGGACATGGATGAAGCTGGAAACCATCATTCTCAGCAAACTATCGCAAGGACAAAAAACCAAACACCACATGTTCTCACTCATAGGTGGGAATTGAACAATGAGAACACTTGGACACAGGAAGGGGAACATCACACACTGGGGCCTGTCATGGGGTGGGAGGGGGAGGGGGGAGGGATAGCATTAGGAGATATACCTAATGTAAATGACGAGTTAATGGGTGCAGCACACCAACATGGCACATGTATACATATGTAACAAACCTGCATGTTGTGCACATGTACCCTAGAACTTAAAGTATAATAATAATAATAAAAAAACCAAACAAAAAAACTCAGTACTTCAGTAGTCACATGGTACAGCTAAAGGGCAAATAATGACCTAGAAATTAGGTCAAAATAAATTATCTGTCATGCTGCACAGAGAGAGAAAACAATAGAAAATAAAAAAGAGAAATTGAGATATAGAGAAGACAGAAGATGTTCTCATACAGTCACTTCTCATTATTGGCAAGGTTTATGTTCTATAAAGCCACTGTGAATACTGGATTAGTGAATACTGAACCATTGTTCCTAGGAGAAATAAAAAGTTCCTGTGAGCATCTATTCACATTTTTTTCATTAATTAATCAATATATAATTTTGTTTTATGTGCGTTTTTGTTTAAAGGCACCTCACTTAATATATTCATGGCCAGCAGCACCATAACTCATGCCTGAATGAAGCTTATTTAACACACAGATATTCACAGCCTTCTTGCACCAAGAAACACTAGACAGCACTTCAGCACTATGCTTGGGGGCCACTGTAAACAGAGAAATCGCCAAGAAAAAGCACAAAAATGCAAAAAACAAAACCAGAGCCCTAAAGAGATAGCAAAAAGGACATTTGTTTACAGTATGAGAGCTGAAGCAAGAAGGCAGAGCATCACCTTGTTTGACCTCAGCTAGGACCATGTACATCAGGTGACCCAAATTTTTTGCCACTCTAAGCATGTCCATCAATGACCATGAAAATAAGATTAATTTGGAGATTATAAATAGATTTTAGCAAGTAGGTGAATCTGCAAATATGCAATCCACAAACAATGAGGATTGATTATATTTAGAGTTCCAGAGAGAAAAAGAGGAAAGAAAGATGGGAAAATGCAACATTCAGGAAGATAATGACAGAATTTCTTAGAACCTGTGAAGGACATCAATTGACAGATTAAAGAAAAAGCAGAATAAATGAAAAGAAACCCATTTCTTGATGCATAACAGTGAAAGTACAGAAAGTCAAAAGATGAAATCTTAAAAGCAACCAGAAAAAAAGACAGAAAAGCATCAGGTTCAGGCATGGTAACTCACGCCTACAATCTCAGCACTTTGGGAGGCCAAGGCGGGCAGATCACGAGGTCAGGAGTTTGAGAACAGCCTGACCAACATGATGAAACCCCATCTCTACTAAAAATACAAAAATTAGCCAAGTGTGGTGGTGCATGCCTGTAATCCCAGCTACTCAAGGGGCTGAGGCAGGAGAATTGGTTGAACCCGGGAAGCAGAGGTTGCAGTGAGCCGAGATCGCGCCACTGCACTCCAGCCTGGGCAACAGAGCGAGACTCTGTCTCAAAAAATAAAAATGAAAAAAAAACATCAAGTAACAGTGATAAGACTGACATTTAACTTCTCATCAGCAACAGTGGAAGCCAGGAGAAAGTTAAATCTTAGAGGAAAAGAAAATAACTGCCAAAAGTATTCAAAACCCAGTGAAGGCCAGGGAAAGGGGAAGGGAAAAGGGGAAAAAATAAAAATAAATAAAGAAAAAAAAACAGTGAAAATGTCTGAAAAAAAAAAAAGTACAAACAACATAGGAAATATGGACGATCATTTTGCTTGTGTTTCATTCCTTGTTCACAACCCCTGCCTTCCTCCAATAGGTAAACTCCTTCTAAATTGTTACTTAACTTTAAATATTTTTAAATCTTATATAACTAATTTCATACTAATTTTCACTTAACGTTACGTTTATGAGATTTATTCAGTGTGATTTTTTTCAGTGCCAACAGTATTCCAAATTATGTGTATGTTACAATTTTTCATCCCTTTGGGTTGTTTTGAATTTTGTATGATTACAAGACATACTGCTGTAAACAATCTTATCTTTAGAGGTCTGTAGTTTTATCTTAATATGTCTTAGTGTATATTTCTTATTATTCAACCTTCTTGATATATATTGTGGTTCCTACATCAGTGAATTCAAGTCTTTCATCAATTATAGAAAAATCTCAGCCATTATTTTTTTGAAAATTGCCTCTCCTCCATTTGAAATCCTAACGAGACTAATTTAAAACTGTGTTGTTTTTTTTATGACTTAACTTCTCTTTTATATTTTCCCTCTGCTTGTTCTGTAATATGGGTAACTTATTCAACTCTGATTTCTAAAATAATATTCTCTAATGTGTTTATCTTATATATTGAGTTAAAAAATTTGTAAAGTACAATGATTTCATTTTTTTAAAAAGAATGGGGAATGCAAATAATTCATGGCATTATTTTTCAATTTTTATTTCTTAAGTGATTAGTGAGTGCCTGCATATTTACTATGTCAATTCTTACACTTTTTGTGCATGAGAAATATTTTCTTTAATCTCACCAGGTGTTCTTTGGAATTTTGTGGATGCATTTTCTCAGCTGAAAGAGAGTCTGGATCTTCATTTTCTTCTGATGATCTTTTATGAAAGCTTAGATATCTTCAGTCTTGGGGATATGAGTGATACAAATTAGTTAACAAGCTTATTACAGATGGTCTCAACCACTTCCACTCATATGAACACACACCTCACATACCACACACATTACCACACATGCAAAGATAAGAAACACAGCATTCTCTCTCCTTTCCTCTCTCTCCTCTCCCTCTCTCTTTTTGAGACAGTCTTGCTCTGTCACCCAGGCTGGAGTGCAGGGGTATGATCATGGCAGCCTCGAACTCCTAGTAGTGCAGTGATATGATCATGGCAGCCTTGAACTCCTAGGCTCATGTGATCCTCCCACTTCTACCTCCAGAATAGCTAGGACTAGAGGGTACGCCACTGCATTTGGCTAATTATTATTTTATTAAAAAATGTAGGGATTGGGTCTTGCCTTGCTGCCAAGACTGGTTTCAAACTCCCGGGCTCATGCAATTCTTCCATCTGGGCCTCTCAAAGTGTTGGGATCACAGACACGAGCCACCACACCCAGCCAGTATTATCTTTTTATGTGCTTTATATTAATATATACAAACTAAAGTTTTATAAACATGGAGTGACTTTTTTTCAATAATAAAAATGATTCAAATATTCTATTTTCTTTTTTAAACACTCCGTATGGGTTGTGTACAGACAGGTTAAAACTCAATTCCTCTCTCTCTTCTTCAAAGCCTTTTAATTGTAATCAATCTGTCAATACTGCTGTATAGCAGTTTCCTCCTTTGGAAAACAGAAAAACATATTATTACTTGGGTGTAAATTATTTATTTCACAAAATATTTGAGGAGGTTTACAACCAAAATTATGACCAAAACAATAGCAAGACTTTTGGCAAAATGAAAGGAACACAAATAATTCCCTCTCTTTGTCTTTTAAAATCCCGTTTAAACATCCAGTAGATAAAAAAAAAAGAGAGAAAATTCTGCATGTTCACTGGAAATCAGTCAGAGGTGTGTATATTCCACATTTTAGAGAACTAGAGGAATTGCTGTTAAATTTAGTATGAATGTAACTGAACTGAGCAAGCCTACATAGAAGTGGTATGAGTCTTCTGAGACAAGAATATGCAGACAGTAGTGGTGGCTGAACATTGTAGACAGCACAAACTTTGAGGGGAAGGCTGGGCATGGTGGCTCACAGCTGTAATCCTGGAGATTTGGGAGGCTGAGGTCGGCAGATTGCTTGAGACCAGGAGTTTGATGTTGCAGTGTGTTGTGATTCCACCGCTGTACTCCAGCCTGGGTGACAGAATGAGCCCATGTTTCTACTGAAAACAAAAGAAAAGGAAAGAAAAAAAATTGAGGGGAGAGAGTTGGAAGCAAAAATGACTGGGGAGACTGTTATGGACTGAATGTGTCTCCTCAAATTCCTATGCTGAAATCCTAACTCCCAATGTAATGTTGTTAGAAGGTGGAGCCATTGGTACATGATTAGATAACACAGTGGAGCTCTCATGAATAGGATCAGTACTCTCATAAGAGAAGCTTAAGAGAGATCTCTAGCTCCTTCCACCATGCGAGCATGCAAGGAGAAGATGGAAGTCAATGAAGAGGAAACGAGCCCTTATCAGACACTGATTCTGCTAATATTTGGACTTCCCAGGCTCAGAACTGCGAGAAATAAACTTTTGTTGTTTATAAGCCACCCAGTCTATGGTATTCTGTTATAGCAACCTGAATGGAATAAGATGGAGACCATCAGATAAAACACTTTTAAAGTTTTTCTCTATTCTTTCATCTGGATTTATTGGAAAATGCAAGTAACTTGCATAGTTGGCATTTAGAAAACTATGCAGAGCCTAGAAGCAGAGAAAGCCTTAAACCTGCTCTCCTTCAAAGAGAGAAATAGGCTTATGGGAGGATGTGCTCCCCAGAAAACCTCTCCAAGTCTTTATTGTAGTCACCAAGCTCCTGGCTGTGGTTTGCATGAGGATCTAATTCATCATTATTTAGCTCAGCCTGCTGGACCTCTGGACTTGGAGACAGGCCCTGCTGTGGCTGATGTGGGCAGGCTCAAGCATTGAAAAGTTGTAATAGAAGAGAAAACAACCATGGAATCTATGAAAAATTCCATACTTCAAAAGAAGATTATCCCCATTTCTCTACACATGAAAGAGATTCATTTTCTGCTGTAATAATTTTATTATAAGAAATAGAATAGGGATATCTTATATTTATAAAAGCTGCAATGTAAAGGACAAATATAAAAATCACAAATATTTGTATTTTACTTAACATGGAATGAAATATGTAAAGCAAAATCGGCCACAAAATTGTTAGAAAAGTAATTAAAATGGCAGCTGTCATGTATCCATGTAATTAATCCATAACATATTTAAGACAAAAATAATATTTAAAAAATATTAATTACAAAATTGTATTAATGATCAAATTAAAAATTTGAACTCAATATTTGAGAACTCAATTTTCTTAGCAATAGCCATAGAAAAACTATAAGAATCAATCATGTAGAAGACCAATAAAATAATTTTATAAATTATAAATAATAGAAATAGTATATAGAGTTGCTATATTTAGCAAATAAAAATACACATGCTTGAAACATTTCACATACTGTTCTAAATAAATGTCAAACTGTAGATAAAAGAGCTATTCAATCAACACTATTAAGAAAATAAGAAAATGTGATAATTCTAAGTATAAAAATACATGAAATTTAGCCAAAGATTTAAATAGAGATAAATACAAATTTTAAATAGTCTAATTATTAAACTTTTTTTTTAAAATCAAGCAAAGTTTATATATGGTTCATGGAAGATTTTCAATAAGTATTATTTTGAATCAATAAGTTATTTCAAGCAAAGAAATAACAAATAATATGAGAAATCAAAAATGAAGGGTAAAATTACTTAGGATATTAAAATAGTTAGATTGATATCAATAATCTAATAATATCTGTAGCTTCTACAAGAAATATAACAAAAGACCTTAAACAATAAATAGATGGTTCTCTGAACTATTCTATCAATACAAAAGAAAACACAGCAAATTGAAGTAAGAAAGGCAATATAACAGATAAGGAAGAGATTCAATAACTCTGTAAGAGAAACTTATCTTCTATTTATTCTACTAAATTTGCATACTTCAATAATGTTTTAAAATGCAAATTGCCAACATTGATTATATATGAAAAAATCTTCTGTAGACTAATGACCAGGTCTGCCATGTATAGTAGGCAATGCTAGTTGTAAACTTCTAAAAGGCAAGAGAAGCCATGCCCAATGTAATCTTTATGTCTAAATGGCCCTGCTTGGGGTTTTGCAGTATGGTACAAAATGTGTACAGCTATGCTTGGTACCCCAAACAATGATCAAGGCAGAAATGGAAAAGGTATTGAAGTATTACATCTGAGGAAAACTCAGAAGCCAAGTAAGTCAATTCAGTAATAAAAGGGAATGCAGACGTCCCCAGTATTTTCTAGGCCAAGTTATGTGCCACTACAGGCATGACCTGTTAATGCAATATTGCATAGTGTATTGATGGTTTGGAATGCTGTATCTGGGGTGTGTGTGTGTGCGTGCATGTCTATGCATGTGTGGGTAACCCATCCAATAGAGCATCCTGAGTGCTAATGAGAACTGGGTGGTGGTCAAGCCTCTGCTCCAGTGTTACCTCCTTAAAGTGTCAGTTCCATCACTTTTCTATCTAAAAATGTGCCCCGCATCCATCAGAAAAGCCTTAACTATTACCAGAAAGCCTGCCTACAGCCCCTCAATTGGAATACATTCTGTTATAGTATAATTGCATTGTTTTCTGAACTTTTTTCTCCTTATCCCTGCATTTTAAAGAACATACTGTGCTCGGTTACATAATAAGGATATGGTATTAGCTTGCGTGAAGAAAATGGCCTTTTTGTCTTTAGTGAGATTGTAGTTTCTAGTGAAAGCTATGATTTTATGTATGACTGTTGACATTCTTGCCTCTCCAAGGAATCCTTAGAAGATAAAATGTCTCTTTCCTCTTGGTAATATTATTTCAAAAATAGACTTAATCTAAAACAGCTGTTGAAACTGATCCCAAACTGCAGAGTAGGAAAAGGAGGAATAATTTTATTGGGTAAAACTATACATAACAAACTGGTCAACCAGATGGAATTTTCTCTTAAAGAATAGGTAATGCTATTTAAAAAAATACATACTGGTGTGAAGAAGATTATATAAAATGAGTATAACTGTTTATTGCTTTATATTAATTGTTGCTAGATATTATTTCCCTTTTTTCTATTTTATTTTGCTCTACTTATTTCCTCACACATTAAACATTACATAATATTTAAGATTTTAAAGAAAAAAATAAGAAAAATTATAGCTCTAGTTGGCACTTTATTTTTGCTACATAGCTTCTAATATGCTTTTCTCTTTCAGAAGAATTTGTTATGGTGTAAATTTAATGTTCTGAAGAGGAAGGGCTGTACTTTACCTTACCTCTGTCTCCAAAGTCAGTGCATGAGCAAATCACATGTGCGTGGCCAACTGGAAGCTCCAACTAGGAATTTTAGCCTTTGAACACATATTAGAAAGACATCAAGATGGTTAGAATTAATTTACAAAAACAGCAGTGGTAGCCGTGTCCCACAGACTTTGTATTAAAGATAGCCTTTTCACCTCTTCTCGGCTTTATGGTGGTGTCTTGATTTATGAATATATTACAAGCTATTCTTCTATTTCTCTTAGAGCCCAGAAGTATTAACACAGTAAAAATACATTTTCATTTTATTTAAGGTATACAAAATTGATTTTGATACCTGAAGCTGAAGACATACATGTATATGTATATATTATACATGTAGATATATATGTGTTATATATGTATATATATGTATTACATATGTATATATATATGTATTACATATGTATATATATATGTTATATATATATAAATAATTTGGTTTGGTGTCTATAAACACATTATTTTAACAAATCGAATATGATCTTAAAATTGTCCAAGTTAAACATGCTTGTGCTGCTGTAAGAATCAGTATTATTTAAGGTATTTCTTTGAGAGTAAAGAATTATAATAGATTGTTTAAGACAATCTGTACAGGGATAGCATGCTGGAAAACTCTAGTGCACCATTATCAGTAGGACTCACAGAGAGATAAGACTTCTGTAGCTGTTATAATCTATAATGTAAGCATCACTGTAAATTGGTGGTTATGACCCCCAAAATCCAATGGTGCTGGAGCTTAGGATGCTAAGTGGAGAGGACACTGTGATAAGCTCTGATAAGAGAAAAAAATCATGATATGTATAGTTTTAAAACTAGTCATTCCTTTTATTTTTTGAGAAATAGCTCCTGGCTTCTTGCTGGGACCTGGGAAGATTAAGTGCTTGTTTCATGCATAAATGAGGCAGAGGGGTTATGTGAAAGCCTTTTTAAGACTTGGTGCTTCCTTATATGCCAAATCCTTCCCCACCCCTGTAGTAAGAAATGAGCAAAACAAACTTAACAAATAAAAATACAACAACTTAAAACAAGCAAAATCTATAAAGAGAGAAAAAAAAACTAAAAAAAACCCCAAATGGATGAAATGATCTTTCAAATAAGAAATAACAACAGAATTCCACCCCTACCTAAAACAACAAACAAACAAAAAAACAACCAAGATACACTCAGGCTTGAAAAGAGCTTCTGGAAATTAAAACTATGAGAGCACTATAAAAAGCTCAAGAGAAAGACTGAAAATGATATTTAGGGAAACTCACAGAGTATAACAAAGAAAGAAAAAGTTATGTAAAATATTGGGGAAAAATCAAGGAATTGTATTACCAGTCCAGGATGTTTACCATCTTACAAATCAGACTTGTGGAGCCAGCTAATTGAGATAAGATGAAGAAAATGTTTAACACAATAATCAAGAAAATTTTATAGGAACTTAAAGAAATGAGTTTCCACATTTAAAGGACTCATTGTGTGCTCAGCTCAAAGAATAGACATGAATACATAGCAAGACAACATAATATTTTAGTTTACCTACATTAACAGCTTCTAGTGGTCAAGGGAAGAAGTAGAGGTGAAGGGAACAGGTGACAGTCACATAGAAAAGAACTGAGATTAAGAATCACATCAGACTTCTCAACAGACATATGGGGGGCCAGAAGACAATGGAACAATGTCTTACAATTTTGGGAGATGATGCTAAGTATAGAATTCTATACACATCCAAATTGTCAATCAGGGGTTTGTACAAACTAAAAATGTTTTATATCTGTAAAGTATTCATGTATTTTTATAAGTCCTTTCTATCGAATGTATATTTTTGTCAAAATGAGGGAGTAAACCAAAAGAGAAAACAGGATATCCAATACTCAAGATTTAGGGAAGTCTCGGATGGCAGCTGGATTGTAGACCTACAGAGCATCCATGCTATAGGGGACCACACAGATGCCCACACTTCTGAGAGTTCTGGAGAAACATTCCCCTCAGCCCTCACCCCTCTTTGGGGGTTACATTTGATTAAGAAAACTGCTTTCTTTGGAGTTCCAGGGGCAGCCTGCATCAAAAGACTGATCACTGCAGGGGTATAAAGGCACGGTTATCTCACCCCAACTTGGAAGGGGCCATTTCAATTCCAGAATACTGAGTCTCCCTCTGCCGAATTGTCCTTCCTTCTCCATTCTACAGGTGTGATCCCAAGTGCATTTCCTAATAAACCTCCTGCGCACTAATCTCTATCTCAATTTGCTCCTTCTCATAGCCATTTAGCACGTTTGATTTTAAACTATTTACGTGAATTACCTTTTTAAAATAAAAGTTAACAAAAATACGTAAAGTAGCCTGACACAAATTAAAGTAAAAATAAAATACGTAAGTAATGTTAGTATACAAAATTCACACCCCAACG
Source organism: Symphalangus syndactylus (assembly GCF_028878055.3). Lineage (NCBI taxonomy): Eukaryota > Metazoa > Chordata > Mammalia > Primates > Hylobatidae > Symphalangus > Symphalangus syndactylus. Next base: position 18,018,603 of record NC_072423.2, on the reverse strand, counting down.
ACCTGTAATATAGAGGAGTTTAAATCAGAGTGCAAGCTTTAAATTAGAATACCACCAATGTGAAAGAGATGAACACAGTTAATTACATGACTCACTAGATGTAAGATAAAAATAAACCTGCTCCTAAAGAGAAGGACATTGTATTATTTATTTCAAGAATAAAGAGAAATTTTTCTCGTGAGTTATTAAATAAACACTTTTGTTGTACCAGGTATCATTGATACATTCATTTAGCCAGTCCTTCCAAAGCCTTGTAATTGTACAATAGGAATCTTCAAGGACTACACAGTAAGGTGTAAGAACCAGAAAAGGAAAGACGTAACTATCGCCCAGTGTCACGTCACTATAAAAGCAAATGTGTGGTGCTTTGGGAACCCAAGGACCAATGCTAAAGCTGATTTTAGTGTCAAAACAGGGTATCCAGTGAAAGTGATGTCTAAATTTAGGTCTGAAATATGAATAGGAGTTAAGATGAATAATGAGAAGAAACAGGCAGAAAACCGGTAAAGTGCTTGCAGCAAGAAGGATAACAGCTTGCCTGGGTGAATTGAAAACTTTTCAGGATAGCTAGATGGCAGGGTTTGCCTAACCTAAATTTATCTTCATCCTGGAGTAAGAGCCTCTTAAGTTTATTAAGATACAATGCGCAGGCAAAAGAAAAAAATTCAGCCTCTTTTGCAGCAAAGTAAAGGCATATTACTTATTTCTGACCAATGAATACTAGTAGAGATGCTGTACTTCCCACGGAATCCTCTAAATGGAGGGAGTACACCCTTCTATGGCTTTCCTTGTTCTGTGCCATGGAACACAGCTGAGTTTGAGCATGAAGCTCATCAATTTTCAGCCTTAATTTGTCTTTTTATACAAACATCTAAGGCTACAATTTCCCTCTCAAACAAATTTCATGGCCTCCCACAAGTTACGATATGTATTATTTTTATTTTCTCTAATTATACATTTTTAAACATTCGTCTACAACTTGCTTAGTTGTGAAAAAAGTCTTTATGTAGTACTTCTTTGAAATCCGTTGGAAGTTTTTCAATTTTTATAAATATTCTATATAAGTTCCTGGAGAATTCATTTTTTAAGTTTCTGTGTGAAGCAGTTTCTGTTAACTAGTATATTCTGTTTACGTGGGTAATCAATCAATATTTGAGATATGTTGAAATCTCCTACTCTGAGTGTGAATTTGTCAAATTCTCAATTTTAAAATAATTTTTTATTTAAATATTTGAATCAATATCATTTGCTGTCTACACTTTTAGAAATTTTGTACCTTCCTGATGAGGTGAAGATTTTATCATTTTGTTGCAAACTTCCTTAACGCTAGCATAGCTTTGTGCTTTAACATCTATTTTTGGGTATTATATAACTACACTAGATTCCTTTAAACAATACTTTGTGTTACAGCTTTTTATAAGTGTTTTAAAAGTTTAACCCTTATAGCTGAGTTTAGTTTATATCATGGTTAGTTGTGTATTTAATTTGAGAAGTTTAGTTCATTTACGTTTATGATAATTATTTATATTTTTGACTTATTTTTAAAATCGTTACTTTGTGCTTTCATTTGTTCTGATTTTCCATTGCTTTTTTTATCTTCTTTTTTGATTGACTGAACTTGTATATTTATCTGTTTCCCTTCTTAATTTTAAAAATCTTTCGCTAGTTTGTAAGTAATTCCGGTCTGTTTAAACTTATTTTAGATGGTGTCCCTTGACATTTTACCACCCATGTTTATGTAAACGATGTTTACAATCACAGTAGTCTCCCCTTATTCAAAGTTTCCCTTTCCACAGTTTTCGTTACGCACAGTCAACCATCGTTTGAAAATATTAAATGGAAAACTCCAGAAATAAGCAATCCATAAATTTTAAACTGTGTGCCATCATGGGTAGCATGATGAAATTTTGTGGTGTTGCTCAGCAAAGACTCAAAAAGAAGGCTAACATATCTCTTATAACCACTTTGTCCTCTAAATATTTATGGAGAACATATTTGCCTTAAATGTATTGTTGTTGCCGGGCGCGGTGGCTCACGCTTGTAATCCCAGCACTTTGGGAGGCCGAGGCGGGCAGATCACGAGGTCAGGAGATCGAGACCACGGTGAAACCCCGTCTCTACTAAAAAATACAAAAAAGCCGGGCGTGGTGGCGGGCGCCTGTAGTCCCAGCTACTCGGAGAGGCTGAGGCAGGAGAATGGCGTGAACCCGGGAGGCGGAGCTTGCAGTGAGCCGAGATTGCGCCACTGCACTCCAGCCTGGGTGACAGAGCGAGACTCCGTCTCAAAAAAAAAAAAAAAAAAAAAAAAAAAAAAAAAATGTATTGTTGTTTGGAATTAAATAATTTATTATAACTAAATTTTGAAATATTCCTTGACACTTTTTAGCCTAAAATCTGTTTTTTGTTGTTGTTTGCTTTTGGTTTTTGGTTTTTTTTCCGTCCATTGTCTCCACACTGAATACATTCCCACTCACTAGTCACTTAGTGGCCATGTGGATTATCAGATCGACTGTCATGGTATTCCGGAGCTTGTGTTCAGGTAACCCTTATTTTTCTTAATGATGGCCCTAAAGCTCAAGAGTAAGAGTAGTGATGATGGTAATTTAGATATGCCTAAGAAAAGCCAGAAAGTAAAAAGGTGAAAGTTCTGTACTTAATAAGGAAAGAAAAAAGCATCATGTGTGGATGTTGCAAAGATTACAATAAGAAACAACCTACCTGTGATATTATGAAGAAGGAAAACAGAATTCATGCTACTTTTGCTGATGCACCTCAAACTGTAAACATTACTGCCACAGTACATGATAAATCTTTAGTTAGAATTGAAAAGGCATTAAATTTGTGGGTGGAAAACATGAACAGAAAAGTATTCTGATCGACGGCAATTGGGTTTGGTACTACCTGTGGTTTTAGGCATCCACTGGGGGGGCTTGGAATGTATTCCCTGCAGATAAGGGGGGACTACTGTAATCAATATTTTACCTCAGCCTCACAAACCACACAAAGGCCTTAGGGGGAAAAAACTTCTATCTTCTTGATTTATAAAGCATTGTTTCTGATATTTTAGACATGATTTTATAATTTTACGTGGGTTATATTCTTCAAATTTACTTACCATTTTATATAGTTAAGTTTGGTTTACATTTATTTACTGAACTCCTATGGTCTTTAAAGACCTTTCTTCATGCTTACTACATTGTAAACATGGAGGATGCCTGTTTTTTTAAATGAATCATCTCCTTTCTCACACAACTGTATTGACAGTTGCCATGGCATAACCTCCTTGGAGATTACTTATGTTAGTCACAGGAAAGGGCGCCTGCAGTATTTAGGTGGATTTGTAAAATAAGCTAGGTGGAGTTACCATATGCATGCATGGTTGCCCCTTTCTCTCTTGTATCCTTTTCCTTCCTCCCCAGAGGAAAGGATAAAAGAGTCAAAGCACAACAGCTATATTTAGAATGTTGGCAGAAAGATTCTTTGTATTCTAACAATGTCAAAAAGATGCTTGCTCAATAATAGCATGGCAACCTAATCTGAAGAATTAAAGATTTTCTGTTCTGAGAATACTATGATATGCCAGTGCAGAGGATTTTGAAGTTGATCGCCTCTTTCTGTACTCAATAATGATAAAAATATAAACACTACCAATATTCCTCAATACAGCAGTAGAACCTAGCATTTCTTTCCCTTGTGTTAACCTCTAGGTATTTCTTCCATGTGAGTATAATAATAGAGTAACTGTGGCTTATAAAGTGGCCTTTTCACCCATCATCTTATGATAATTACCCTTTGTTGAATGCCATGTGCCTAAACAATGCATTAGAACCTTGCTCATCATTGCTTTCTATTCTCATAGCTTCGTAAGAACTCCATTACCCTTACTTTTTTTAATCAGGAAATTGAGAGAATTTGCTCAAGATTAGACAGATAATGATGATGACAGCTGGGCTTAGATTCAAAATCTTACATTCAAAAGCCACGGATCTTAAGAACTCTTTGTTTGAAATTTGATTCACTGCACTCTTGCCTCCAACAAGGCAACATTTCTTGCTGTCATTTCCTTTCTGTTATTTCCCTTCTGTATACTTTTTTCCAATGGATTTTATTCCAGCTGCTCCATATAACACTACTATGATTACTAATAATAACATCATGCTGACTCCATAGAAGAGCATTGCATGGCGACTCACAGTTCTTTGAATGTGTTATTCCAATTTATCTGTGCAACAACCCTATGAGGAAAGTTTGCATGACTTCTAGTTTTACAGATAAGTAGCTAAGGCTCAGAGAAAGTAGTTCAGTTTTTCAAGATTACCCAGTTAGTATATGGCAGACTCAAATTGTATTCCAGGTCCTCTGATTTAAATTCTAAAGTTCTTTATTTCACAATAGCCAATTATTGTAAAGATAAAAACATAAAACAAACAATAAACTTCAAACTACTTAGGGATGTAAGGCACCAGGCTAGCAAATTATTGGTTATAGGCAGACTTGAAAAGAATGCCAGTGTATCTTATAATATTTTGACCTCCAAATATTCAAGAAGAAAATGTTAGCATTAAATTTATTATTGTTAGGTTAGCTAATTTACTACAATTAAATTTTAAAATATCCATCAACACTATCTAGCCTAGAATTTATTTGGCAAGTGACATAATAAGAAAATAATGGGAGACCAAGGCAGGCACATGAGTTGAGCCCAGGAGTTCGAGACCAGCCTGGGCAACATAATGAGACCCTGCCTCTAGCCAAATAATAATGATAAAAAAAAAATAGTTGGGTGTGGTGGCACGGATCTGATCTCCAGCTACCCTGGAGGCTGAGGTAGGAAGATCACCTGAGTCCGGGAGTTCGAGGCTGCAGTGAGCAGTAATCGTGTCACTGCACTCCAGCCTGGGTGACAGAGTGAAACCCTCTCTCAGATAAATAAGCTGGGGATGATGGTGCATGTCTGTCATCCCAGCTACTCTGCAGGCTGAAGTGGGGGGGATTGCTTGAGCCCAGGAATTTGAGGCTGCAGTAAGCTACAATAGTGCCAACACACTCCAACCTGGGTGTCAGAGTGAGAATTTGTCAAGAAAGAAAGAAAGAGAGAAAAAGAGCTAAAGAAGGAAGGAAGGAAGGAGAAAGAGAGAGGAAGAAAGAAAAGAAAAGAGAAAGAAAGAAAAGAAAGAAAGAAAGAAAGAAAGAGAAAGAAAGAAAGAGAAAGAAAAAAGGAAGGAAGGAAGGAAGGAAGGAAGGAAGGAAGGAGAAAGGAAGAAATAAAGAGAGAGAAAGAAAGGAAGGAAGGAGAAGAAAGAAGAAAGCAGAAAGAGAAAGAAATAGAAAGAAAGAGAAAATAAGTGGAAGCCAAAGGGACTATAGTAATTTTTAAGTTTACATAGTCTATCTCCTTGTAGCCCCCTTTGGAATCATTCTGTAGATTTGCTAATACCATTATATACATCAGTAACATTTAGCAAGAGCAAAAATTAATTGAAATTGGAAAAAGTGGAAAACATTTGCATCACGGTGATTTGTGATCAGGGTTATTAGCATGGCTTCACAGATATTATCATTCTATTGACCATATTTAATATAACATATGATTCTTAGACTTATTCTGATGTAACTCATACTCTTTCTTTCTTTCTTTCTTTCTTTCTTTCTTTCTTTCTTTCTTTCTTTCTTTCTTTCTTTCTTTCTTTCTTTTTTGAGTTTTCTAGACCCAGCTGATGCCTATGTGTGACTCTCATGATTGCTAGTGAGGTGTTCAAATGTAACCACTATCTGGAATATTATGTCTTTCAAGGACATAGCAGTTTTGACTTGTTAGGAAAGACTGAAAATCCAACTGAACAAAATTTTCCATAAAAAATTTTAAAACATATTAATTCATAAGGGATGAGAATTAACCATAGATACATTTAAGTAGCAACTTAAGGAGCCAATTATTTTGATTCCTATTTTTGCAATGTCTAAGTTTATATTTAAATATCATAATACATGTATCTATCTTTCTCTTTTCTTAGAATCATGCAATAAAATAGAGATGGGTGATTAAATAACTCCTAGGACAAAGAAGAAAGATTAGAAATAAGGCTACTTCTGCTTCTGTGGTCGTTAGCAGAGAAAGTGTTGTATAAAAACAGTAAAACAAGTACTACATTACTGAAATTTTTTTTTTTGAGATGGAGTCTCACTCTGTCACCCAGGTTGTACATTACTGAAATTTGAGGAAAGTAACACATCCTGCATCTGACCCAGTGTTATGTCCATATATGATTCCCTAAAAACAGGTCTTACAGTTTTTAGTTAATCTTTGCAAAAATTCCCGAGAAATGTGCAGGTTTAAGAAGTGGAAATTCTTACCCACATCAAGTGTGGGATGAGGACAATGGGTTGGCAATGGATGGACAGTGCTTAAGTATTCTTTATATCTGGTCGACCAAAATCCATAGACAATCATTCATTTAGTCCTTAATAAGGCACTGTGTTTCAAATCTGAAGTAACTGGCAGCAGATCACACAGCGCAGGAATTTCCAAGTACTGTTCTGAGTTAGAGTAATTCCTGAGTCTGATGGCACCTTTCTTTATCTTTTCATTTTGGATACTTTGTTTTTCCAGCTAAGAAATACCTTTCCAAGGAAATCAAAAGGTATGAGTTTGGCTGGTGTGCCACAGGCCTCATTTGAAACTGACATGTTAGACAGTCAAGAGGTAATTTAGTTCAGAGAAAGCAAAATTATGAGTGTGGGAATTAAAACAAAAGAAAATGATACTGTTTTGAACTTTCATAATTTTTTTGTAAGATCTGGTACATCTTACTTCATTATTTTACATAACACTGATTGAAGAGGCAAAGATAAATGCTGTTTCTCCCCATTTCATGGATAAGAATGTTAAAACAGAGATATTAAACTGAAATATACACTTTGTTAAATGCAAATTATAGAACCAGAAATGTAATATGCTCCTTGAAATAATTTTGAAGGTGGTATTTTCTCTTACTAGCTGGGTAAAATCCGTACTAGGCTAAAATTCACTGTTATGTAGAACTTTGCATTCTGTTTCTGCTTTGCTGTTAACTTACTGAAGTGAGGAAACTCATTTCTTGTAGTGTTATAGACTGAATGTATGTGTCCTCCCAAACCTCATGTGAAGCTCTAACCCTTGGGAGGTAAGGCCTTTGGGAGGTAATTAATCTTAAATGAAGTCATGATGGGGAAGCTCCTATAACGAGGTTAGTGCCATTTTAAGAGGAAAACAGCAGGCCGAGGCGGGCGGATCACGAGGTCAGGAGATCGAGACCACGGTGAAACCCCGTCTCTACTAAAAATACAAAAAATTAGCCGAGCGTGGTGGCGGGCGCCTGTAGTCCCAGCTACTCGGAGAGGCTGAGGCAGGAGAATGGCCTGAACCCGGGAGGCGGAGCTTGCAGTGAGCCAAGATTGCGCCACTGCACTCCAGCCTGGGCGACAGAGCGAGACTCTGTCTCAAAAAAAAAAAAAAAAAAAAAAAAAGAGGAAAACAGCAGAGCCTTCTTTCTGGGCCATGTGAGGATAGAGCCAGCTGGCAGCTGTCTGGAAGCCAGGAAGAGAGCACTCACTAAGAAGGAATCTACTGTCACCTTGTTCTCAGACTTCTAGCCTCCAGAACTGTGAAAAATAAATGCTTGTTGTTTAAGCTCTCCAGTCAATGGTGTTCTGCTATAGCAGCCCAAGCTGATGAAAATGCTTGCGGATCCACATAATACTGACCAAAGTTGCTTCATACATGATAGTAGAACCTCATACAAACAATCTTTACTATGATTTTTAGAAGCAGTAAAAGGTCATAGTATCTCTCTGAAAAGCTCATTCTATCATTATACGTATTTTACAAATAATAGTGTAATAATAGTTGCTTATGGTCATATAAAATTTTACACAAAAATTATCAAGATTTATGTTAAATATATTCAAGTTTTTCTTCCACAAAATACATTTTAGTAAAAGGTAAATCATTTATGACAAAATATGTGCAAGTGTTTTTTAAATTGTTATTTATTTATTTAGGTATATTGAATGAATGAAGAATTAAAATTAGGATTTCAAGTCATTATGATTATACTTATATATAGTTTAAGAATAAAATATAAAAATGATAGTAGTTGAAACATTTATTTTTGGAGGTTGACATTTTTCTAAATCTTTTTGGGGTTTGTCAATCATCAATATGCAATTTAAACAATCAGGCTAATTTATTACAACTGGTAATCACATAATGGATAGCATTACAAATCCATTCACTAATGGAAGTCTATAGCAATTTACAACCAGAGAAGAACTTTAAAGAATAAGGTTAGTGATTCCCTGTTGCATAATAGGAATTATTAAACCAATAATAAACCAAGGTCTTCTCTGAAGGCAGCAAAGACAGATGGATTTTACCATCATAGGGACAGTAGTTATTCCCCTAATGATAGCCTTTTCCAGGGTTTAACTACATATTCTTTCAGAGGATTCTCTTGGTTTCACCATTTACATTCTAATTTTCAGATCAGAAGAGCAGCTGGTAAATATCACTTAGAATAAACTTTCTATACTTAAACATATACAGTCATGACATTATTCTTTGTCTTTTACCAGGGGCCTGAAGCTGAGTGCCTTATTGATCTTATATTCTCTTATTTTGCATTACTGATTACTTTCCTATGAAACAGTGCACAATTTATAAATTATTTAGCATGTAACTACTCAATAGCAAATTATAATATTTAGTTACCAAAGTCAAAATCACAGAAGTTCAATATGGTGAGATTTGATATTTTTGTTTAATGTAAATTAAATATTAGCAAATTATTTTTCTTGCCTCAAAATATCATGAAAGCTATACTTTTAGGTTAAAACAATATAATTAGATAGATCAATATTATTTCTTATTTTATTTAATTAATATTTATTGGATTAGTATGCACTGAACATATGAGATATAGTATTTACTCTGTCAGGTAGCTTTCAGGCTGATTAGGGAAATATGGATAAGAATTTCTTAAACTATTATAACAAGTAATGGAAGTTATTACAAAGGCATAATTTTAACTAGAAGAAAGGGGAGTGAGGTAGTAAGGAAGGTGAAATGTAAAGATGGAACTGATGGCTGAATTCGGTGGCTCACGCCTGTAATCCCAGCACTTTGGGAGGCCGAGGCAGGTGGATCACCTGAGGTCGGGAGTTCAAGACCAGCCTGACCAACATGGAGAAACCCCGTTTCTAGTAAAAATACAAAATTTGCTGGGCATAATGGTTCATGCCTGTAATCCTAGCTACTCAAGAGGCTGAGGCAGGAGAATGGCTTGAACCTGGGAGGCAGAGGCTGTGGTGAGCCGAAATCGTGCCATTACACTCCAGCCTGGGTAACAAGAGCGAAACTCTGTCTCGAAAAAAAAAAAAAAAAGATTGAATCGATGGGTAAATATATTTTTCATAAGCACAGAAGGGGATGAAAGCTATTATAAGGATGCTCTTCCCATCAGGAAGGCTTCACCTACTTGATCTCATCTAACCCTTATTACCTCCCAAAGGCCCCATCTCCAAATAACATCACATTGAGGATTAGAGGTTCAACATATGAGTTTAAAGGGTCCACAATTAGGTCCATAGCACACCTCATCTTCTGCTTCTCTCCTCTCATTTTCTCCAACCCTACAGTTCCTCTTGGAATGATCCCTAGATAACCTCCCTCTGATCAAAGCCTTGGGCTCTGATTTCAACAAGAATCCAGACTAACTAGTTGGCAGTGGAAAACATACTCTCAACACGGGATTGTAAAACTCACTGGCAGCTAGGCAAGAAGACTGTGAGTAGTAATAAGGAAGGCTATGAGTTACAAAAAAAAAAAGCAAGATCTCTTCCAATAATCTGAAAGTAATTCTTCTGGCTAAAATACACAGACTGATGCTAAAATCAAAAACTGAGGCTGTAGAGATAGAATGGGAACAGATTATGCTGATCCTTATAGGACATGTTGAACTGTTTGGCTTTTCTCCTGAAACAAATGAGAAAGCACTGAAGGACTGTAAGCTGTAGAACAATATGGTCATATTTGCATTGAATATATTAGGATGAGGAACAGACTAGAGAGGAATAGGTTGCAGTAAGCGGGTATTCCAGGAGGTGGGTGTAGAGGCTACTTTATTAGTCCAGCTGGAAAAGATGATAGCTTGGACTAGATGTTGGAAGCAGGGACCGTAGGAACTTTTCTAAAACCTTAAAGAAGAGCATCTCCACATTTAATGAAAGATTTGACCAGATGACTATAGTGGCTCCTCCGCATACTCCTTTGAAGGATCATGTGAATATTTCACCAAAAGGTAAGAAATCTCTTGTTAAAGAAATCATGATTTCCTTAAGTTCCTTTTGCTTTTAAATCTCCACTAGTTGATGCAATACAAGAAAAACAAAACACATAGTTGTGTATTCCACATAGTATCAGTCAGCTACTGCTGCCTAACAAACATTTCAAAATTTCAGTGGCATACAACAATAAGCATTTATTTCTTATGTATCCATGTGTCAGTTGATATAGACTAAATACTTAATTTCTCTTAAGACATGGGCTTAGAAATAACAAGGTGCAACTTACCTTATTCCACTGAATAAGACAAGTTTATTGACCTGGGGAAGTGTACTCTGCTTCCATGACGTCAAGGCAAGGTTGTGGATGCATCCTCCTACCACAGGGGAGGGGAGAATTGTGGCTAATAATTCAACCTATGGCAAAAAATTAACTAGATCATATTCTGCTCATTAAAACCTGGAAGATTTTCAGCAACCTTTCACTGCAGTTCTTCCTGTACCATTTAGTCAAAAGTGATTTATTCCTGTGTACATTGTTTTTAATAGGATGGTTGATGCATTTTATTACAAGGAAGCCTGTGTAATTTTGTAAAGCTTTTCTTAAATCTCAAAGTTGCAATATATCTTGATGCATAATAGCCAGGCTTTGTAGAAAGAAGAAAGAAGAAAGAATTTTCTGTGAATTTAACAAGCTGAGTTTTACAAATTTAGAGCGAAGCCCAGAGTACTCAGCATGGTGTTTTAAACCATCAAAGGAAGAATATTTAATATGGTAAAACACCAAATATTGCATCACCCTGAAAGAAACAGAGGTTCAATCAGTAGGTTAAAAGAAATGGTTCTGCAGGGGCCTAGATTGATATTAATGCTATAGAGTAAGGAGACCTTCAACTGAGAAGATAGATTTGGGGAATTCCCAGATTTGGGACCTTGTGCCTGACCTTCCAAAATGCAACAGGCAAAACAATGTCAAATCTGTTTACATTATCAATGGCTGCATGGTGGTGTTTAGGTAAATGAATATCTGCTAACAGAATATCAATTTTCAACTGCAATGTGATTGAGTTGCCTTGAATTGGGAAAAATAAGAGCTTTCTGCCATCAGTGAAAGTAGGGGTTAAAATCAAGGTCAGTTAGAAGCTGAATTTACTTATAAAAAGAGAGAGATTTGCATTTATGTACAAATGAGTTGTTACTCTGCAATACACACACACACATCTGGAAATAAGGATTGTCAAGATACTTATCTGGTCAGAGTCTCTTTAGGTAAATAGGTCTTTCTTGTTTCCAAATATTTTAGAATTATTGTTTCACCATGCACTTTTAAAAATCTTTATAATTTCAGTTCTACACATTTCCAAGGTGAGTGATAAATGTAATAAAATACAAAGTCAAATGTAATGAGGAGCAGAATCAAATTCTTCTCCCATGATGACAAAGATCCAAAAGTCCTCAACCCCAAATTTGAACACCTTGAACTGTCAATCAAAATTAGAAATTGTCAGAGCCTTGTACAAAATCTAGTACCATTTAACATAATGACACTTTTTTTACTGAGTTAATTTTTGTACCGAAATCTTTTTTGTTGCCAGCACAAGGTGAAATGGAAAGTTGGAAATAATATGAAAAGCTGGTAGCATAGGCAGCCAAACCAAATAATTAAAACAAAATCATACTCAGCAACATATTTTTGGAACTTGTAGAGTACAAATTATCTGCAGCTGTGAATAACTTCTAATATTTAAGCAATGAGTGAAATTTTTACTTTTTGACCCAAACTGTCGAGCTTGGCTCTCTTCATAAGATCTATGGCCAACTTTCCGTTTTGCTTTGAACTTTACAGGTTTGGGCAAAATCTGGACTCTTAAGAAACGAGAGAATTTTAGTTCTTTTGTAAAATTAAACTGTCCTATTTAAAATGTTCTTTTATTATTCCTTGATAGATGTTATCTCTTGATAAATTATTTAAATTGATTAAAATGTTAATTTTATGTTTATTTGGAAATTGAAATTTAGAAATAATTTATCTAGCCCAAGGAAAGAAGGAATGTTAACAGAGTATAGCCAGACTTTTCTCCATCACTCTAAACAGACTAATTAAAAGGATGGCTTTAGTATTTTATTTGGGAGAGTTCAGTGAAACACTTTCCTAGAGGTCTCTATAGTTTACCAGAAAAATTTCAGAAAGAAAGAATATAAAAGAGATGAAAACTATGAGAAGAGAGAGAAATAGCAAACCAGTGTGAATCTGTAAAGGGGAGTTAAAGCTTTCTGGTTAAGTGGTAAGAGGGCAAATGAATGTTACGAAGTTTTGATTCCTGAGACATAAACCATAAAAAGCAGAATATAAAATAGAAGTCAGAAAGTTAAGAAAGGATTCAATCAATACCAACATGCACTCAAAAACATGTCATTAGCCATAATAACTTATTCCAAACAAACGTATTTTCATTCTTGGAAATAACATTTTCAAAACTAGAAAAAAAAATGCCAAGTCAAAAGAATCAGATTGAGTTCCTTCTTTTAGAGGATGTCAACAGCTGTAAATAATTTGCACTCCAAATGTTATAAGAATGTGTCTAAGTGAAATAATAGTAACATGGCAGAGGAGCCTGGAAGAAAGGAAAGGTTAATTTGATATGCTCTGAAATATCCAAGAAGTTAGTTTGCTTCATATGCAGTAAAGAGAAGATAAAGTTTATCTAAAATGAAGTTTTTAAAAAGTTAATCATCTCTAACTTATTTTTTCCATAACACAGTTTTATTTACTGTATGTACTGGAATTTATAAAAAATTAAATTGGCTTGTTATATTGTACCCTAATACAAATGTATTTTAATTGTAAATTAGTACTTAAATATGATTGGTTTTGAAGCACTGCTTAAAATAATTTTATTTGTTAAAATTGAATGCAATTTTCCTTTTTTATAAAAGCTATATTTTTCAAGTACATAAAATGCAAAGTATATTATATTACTTATTGGCTATCATTAAGACTAACGGTTTTGGGAGCTATAAAAACATTATTTAATTTTAAAAGATAGTTGTCTGAAATATAAACATGTTGACTGGTCTTAAAATATTTGGGTGGCAAAACACCCAAATGGCATGACTGATTTCTTGAACAATGAAAACAATAATAACACCATAAAATCGTCAAATATTTATATTAATTCAGTCACACATTTTACCCAAAATTGAAATTTTGCTTGTGCTTAAGAGTAAAAACATTTGCAAAAATGTATGCCTTTTCTTTCAATGGTACCTATAATTTGTTGAAGGGTTATGTAAAAAGTGACCATAATACTATTAGTTTAAAAATATGCCATACAAGAAACACACACACACACACACACACACACACACAAATTAAAAATTAGGAAGGTGGTTCACTAACATTCTGCAATAGGCACCTTCGAAGTTATAATTTTTAATTCATACTGAAATTGTTCCTATTTAATCTTAGTATCTTTCAATGGGAAATGATATTTTGAGACAACTTTTTGGGTGTTAGGGGTTGTTTTTGCTACTGGATTTGTCACTATTCCTAATTTTTTTCACTTAACAAAACTAGAGTATATAAATATATATGTATATGTTTATAAATAAGTATAGTTATATATAATAATTATATACATATGTATTTATATACAGTGCAGAATGGATTCACACTGATGCTTCCATTCAAAATCAAGACCAGGGTTTCTATTAAACTCTTCAGTCTCACATCTGTATCTCTTTTCTCCGTGTTGCAAATCCTGGTTCTTGATGACAGCAGGAATGGTAGCATTAGCTTATCACGGTCCACAAAATTTCTCATCTGCTTTATCTGTAATATACACACAACAGTCTCAGAATAACAATATCAACACTACCACCAAGAATATGATTACAGAAAATAACTAAATATTTTTACAGCTATTTTTGTCAAATTATTGTGATTTAAATAACTTGGGATTATTGATCACTGTGTGTCTGTATGCCACTAACTGAATACATGTTTAAACTCAATTGCTTTGTTTTATTTTAGAATTTTAGAGATTGATTTATTTTTAATGTAATTTTACATGGTCTCAAAGTTGAAACTACAAAAGAGGTATAATCAAAATTTAGCTTCTATTCTTTACTCTTCATTTAATAATCCTAATAGTTGTCATTTAAAAATATTATCATTTACTTTTAATTTTAATATATATTAATTACATAATCAGTACCACTTATACTTTTCATTTGAAATATTATAGTTTTTCCATTTATTTTAACATATTATACATAAAAATGTAAAATATGTGCTATATACATATTTTTATATGTATACATAATCATGTGTTGCTTTTCTTCTTTTCTGTTTTTTTTTGTTTTGTCTTTTCACTTTATATTCTAGACATCACTTTATAGTCATATATAGAAATATCCCTCATTCTTTTTTACAACTGGAGATTATGTTGATATGCTACTAGTTATTCATCACTTCTAATATTGACAGATATTTGTGCTATTTCTAATATACACTTTTAAAATTATTTTTGCAATGAATGACCTTCTTATACATTTTTTGTGTTTTCACCAGTTTATCTTTGTTATATATTTTTTAAAGTGGCAATACTGCTGCATGAAAGGTAAATGTATATTTAATTTTGCTAGATAGTGAGAAATTCCTTTTATTATATAAGGTCATTTTAAGTTGTTTAGTGTTTGATTTAGATAAGATCTATACGTTGTGTTTGCTTGATATGTATTTTGTCTCTTTTCCCTTGACATTTATTTATTGTTATAACCAAGTATGGAATTTAATTTTTTCCTCTTCTCTATATTTCTTATAAATGAAATGATAGATTTAGAGGTTTAATCTCATTTAGGTTTTCTTGGCAAGAATACTACACAGGAAATGCTGGTACTTCCATCAGGAAACGTAAAAAATAGATTGCTTTCCTTATGTGATGCTAGCAGACATTGATAACTCTTTCCTGGATTTTTTTTTTTTTTTTGATGGAATCTCCCTCTGTTGCCCAGGCTGGAGTGTGGTGACGTGACCTCGGCACACTGCAACCTCTCCCTCCTGGGTTCAAGTGATTCTCCTGCCTCAGCCTCCTGAGTAGCTGGGACTACAGGCGCCCGCCACCACGCCCGGCTAATTTTTGTATTTTTAGTAGAGATGGGGTTTCACCATGTTGGCCAGGATGGTGTCAATCTCCTGACCTCGTGATCTGCCTGCCTTGGCCTCCCCAAGTGCTGGGATTACAGGCGTGAGCCACAAAGCCCAGCCCCTGGATTCTTTATTAATTCATGATATGCAGAGTGATGATACTCTAATTCTACTGTAATATATCTTTGATTATTTCTTCTCTCTGTTCTCTGTGTCCATTTTTGGGCATTATGATTAGATGACTTGTATATTTCCACATCGTCCTGTACATTTCTTAACCTCTACTTCATAGTTTCCGTCTCTTTTATCTGTGGAGTGTATTCTGGATTTTTCTTTGGCTTATATTTTCAAGTTCACTAATTGTCACGTCGGTTGGGTATAATCTGCTTATTAACCATTTCCAATTAATTTTGAAAATTTCAATCATTTAGTTGTTATATTTAGAATTCCTATTTATTTAAAAACTACTTGGACATTTTTCATAATTTCTTGACTTTGCTATATTTTTAAGAATTACTGTTCTATTATAAAGACACATGCATGTGAGTGTTCCTTGTAGCACTCTTCACAATAACAAAGACACGGAATCAACCTAAATGTCCATGAATAGAAAACGGAATAGAGAAAATGTGGTACATATACACCACGGAATACCATGCAGCCACAAAAAAGAATGAGATCATGTCCTTTGCAAAGACATGGATGCAGCTGGAGGTCATTATCCTTAGCAAACTAACTCAGGAACAAAAAACAAAATCTCACATGTTCTCACATATAAGTGGAGCTAAATGATGAAAACACATGAACACAAGGGAACAACACACACCGTGGCCTGTCGGAGGGTGGAGAGTGGGAGGAGGGAGAGGGTCAGGAAAAATAACTAATAGGTAATAGGCTTAATACCTGGGTAATGAAATAATCTGTACAAAAAACTCTGTGACACAAGTTTACCTATGAAACAAACCTGCATATGTACCCCTGAACTTTAAAGTTAATAAAAGACATTGATACACGTTGAAAATAATTATTTCTGGTTAGTCTCAAATAATTCTAATACATAAACTTTTTGTAGTTTTTATTGTATTACCATTTTTTCCCCACATTTCACTCCTTACATCCTTTGTGATACTTATATATTGTGTCTCTGTGTTTGTTTGGCTGTGCAGATAATTTTCCTTGGAATTTTACCTATCGGAAATATTTGTGATCTTGGTTGAATTTATTTCCATCAGTTCCGTGGGGAAATTTTGAACTCAAAACCACTTAAAAATAATTTTGCTGAGAACTTTTTGATTGAGCAGGTAGCATGAAGTAGAGCTGCAAACTCGTAACGGGTTCAGCTTGTGTTTCCATGTTTTAAAGGACTATTTCTCCCTTCAACACTCAATACAATCTCAAGAAGTACACATATCTTTGCTGTATCTTTCTTCTCAGTAGGTGAATTGATCATTGACTTTTAGTCTCAAGTTATAGTTATTTTGGATTTCCACTTTTATATGAGGGTCTATGCTGTTGGAGTCCCACATTGTCAGTTTCTAGGCTTTCTCTCCTCTCTCTTAGGCCCTGAGAAGTCCTCAAAATGGGAGTCAAAGTTAGCAATTTTAGGCAAATACCTTCACAATGAAAGTTGACTTTAGCACTCTTTTTCTCCTTGCTTTCTAACTTTCACTTCATGTTGGGCCTAATAATTCTTAGTTTCCTTACAGATCAACAAAATGTTATTTCTCCTTTTATTCTAGCTACTTAAAATCCTTTTGTTGGTATGGGTTAAAGGGGATATTTAGATCTCTATGCTTGCAGAAAAAGAAACTATTTTATGGTATATGGAATTTTAAAATTGGTATAAATGATAAGCTATTCAAGTAAAGGAATTACTATGTCATGTGCCTCAAATTAAGCAGATTAAAGAGTAACTCGAACAGAGTCTTGCCTGGAAGTAAATGAACAAATAAACAGAAATAACTAAGAACAGTTTCCTAAATATGTCAGATACAGTGATTCTAGTTGCTTTTCAAGGGAGAGAAGAGATTCAAGGTTGACAAGTATATTGCAATGAATCAAATGGGAAATTTTCTTCGATTTTTAAAGGGAGATTCTCCTTACTTGCTGATAGGTTACAGGTACTAGATTAGAAATTAGTTTAGAAACTGTAGAGCTTGCGTAAGGGTATTCATTAAACCACTGATCCATAAGTTTAACAAGTGAGGTAACACTTTCAGGCAAGGAAATGGGAGACATAACCGAAGACTAGCACCTACAATCTAACAGCAGAACAACTTTATGACCGTCGGATGTACTTGGGACTCTAGAATACAGTCAACGTTTTCCCTCTCCATATTCCAAACTGTCCTAGTATATTTCTTTTAATTAATGGCAAAAGTTACTGGTTACTGAGTTCAAAATCTCTCTTTGCCAGCAAAGGAACTTTCTTAATTTTCCAAAAACAACACCATCCATCTTTTTCTAAGATTTGCCATTTCTTTTTCATCAACTAATTTACTCTTTAGGAATACATATTTGATTTCTACCATTTCTGTACAAGTTTGATTGCCAGAAATCCTTTCTTTTAGCTCTGACACTATTACATTTATAATTGAGTAGCTGCAACACTATTTTATGTGAGATGTACCCGGTTTTAGTTTGCCATCTCAGCAGATATTGCTGATTCAGAGATAAACAGGATTTTGGATGTCATCAGGTCAAATCTTTTTTTTTTTAAATAAGTAGTAAACAAAGAAAGACTAAGTCACAGTGAATTGAGAAACTTTCCCTAAAGTCACTCAGTTAACTGAAATATGTTTATGTTAAAAAATTCCCAAATCCCGCATGTATAACTGATTGAATAAATCATATGCTTATTCAAAGAGCGTTTATTGAAAACCAAATGCTTATCAAGCTAATGTGCTGGGAACTAGGGATAAAAAGGTGAACAGGGCATGGGAACTGCTTTGAAGGAATTCAGACTTGGGGAAGCATAACCATGAAGAAATAGTGATGACTTCTGGTCAAAGTGATTTCTAGTTATAGTCTACAATGATGAAAAGGAAGAAAACCAGAAAAAAAAAAAAAAACTGGGAAAACATAGTACCAGAATTTTGAAGAAGTGAAGACTATTAAAAGGTAAATAGGGTGAGTATATGAAAAATGAACCTGACTTATTCTAAATTTGGATAGAGGTTATTCTAAATAATACTAAGAAGGTTGGTTATGCGTTCCTGTTTAACGACACACACTATCTAGAGAACTGGACAGCCATCCTTTTTTCTATGAGATTGACAGATGTTCCCAAATACCTTGCCCTCATCTCCCAGTAGCTTGATAAACAAAAAATAAAAATGCCCAAAATTTACTCTGGCAGGAAATTGACGTGCATACACACGTGTTTGTGTTTTTATAGGTGTGTGAGCTGACAGAGCAGCAGGAAATTATGAGATGTATAGTCCTCATCAGGAGAGAACTATAAGGAAGTAGGCCAATAGGAAATCTAGTAGCATAGATGCTGGGGATTATATTTTTTCCTTGTACTGTGTTGCTTAAGGCCACATAATCTAAGGATTGCTTAAGTCAAAGATTGCTTAAGCATAGCCCAAGGATTGCTCAGTACAAGATTGCTTAAGGCAATTGAAAAGTATGAAGAAAATAATAAAGATTCATTTATATTTTAAAATCTCACCTTTCTTTTGTATTTTCATAACAATTCAATAATGTACATCACATATTAGCACAACAGTATGTCATATTTATAAATAAATTCAGTACATTTATTTATGTTATGGGTTCTTACGGAATATAATTTGATGATTGTTGCATAATCAAAAATGTTTGGAGACCATTAAAGTAGAGAAGCAGAAAATCATGCAGTGAGGAAGGGAAAAAAACTAAAAATTATAGGTGACTGTAGAGATGAGTTACATTATTGATTCTACAGAGCCTTGCTATTGATTATAAGGAGCTCTGATAGCTTAGGCAAACTTGCTGCCTCACACATGGGTTGATTTTTTAAAAAGAAAACAATTGTATTGAGCTATAATTCACATGCCATACATTCCACCTATTTCAAATGTACAGTTCAATAGTTTTAGTATGTTCACAAAATTGTGCCACCATCATCACAATCAGTTTTAGAACACTTTTATCAACCAAGATAAAATAAAATTAAGAAAGAAACCCTGTGTGCATCAGCAGTCACTCCTGATTTCTCACTGTCCTCAACTGTAGGCAAACAATTACTTACTTTCTATCCTTATTTATTTGCAGATTCTGCACATTCTATATAAATGAATTATACAATATGTTGTTTTTTTCACTGACTTCTTTTACTTATCATAATGTTTCCTAGCTTTCTCAATGTTTTAGCATCCATCAGTACTTTATTGCTTTTTATTGTTGAATTATATTCTATTGAATTTATGTGCCACAATTTCTTTGTCCATTCCTCAGTGAAAGGTTTTTTTCTACTTTTTGGCCATTATGAATAATGTTCTATAAACATTTGTGTACAAGTGTTTGTGTGAATGTAGGTGTTTATTTCAGTACAATTTTAATTTTGGGGAACTGCCAGACTATTTTCCAAAGCAGCTGCACCATTTTCCATTCCTCCCATCAGCATGTAAGGATTTCACCTCCACATTTTCATCAACACTTGTTTTGTTTTTTTTTTGCTTCCATAAAAGTTTATTCACAGACACTGTAATGTGAATTTCATGATTTTCATGTCATGAAATATATTTTTAATTTGTTTTCAATCATTTTAAAAATCATTTGTTATGTTTTGATAATCTTAGCTATCCCAGTGGAAATAAGGTAGTATCTCCTTGTTGCTTTGATTCACATTTCCTAATGACTAATGATGCTGAGGTTTCCGACAGGTGGATTCTGACAGTTTTAACAAGTCTTTCCGTGTTTCTGGGCCCCAGAGTTCCCTACTCTACCATTTTGGCTGATGTTACTTGGATCAGAAACATTTTGCATTCACCCGGAAGGCAGTCTCGTCACAAGTCTGTGTCAACTTTCCTATCCTTCTGTCATAGTACAGTCTGAGGAGAACGAAATCAGTGTCAGAACAATGACATAATTATAATCCCACCAGATAAGCCAGAAGTGAGTAGAACATTGGCGGGCTTATTAAGACACATGGTCTACAAACTCTGATGGAAAAAACACTATCATATCTGTTAAAGCTTTAGGGATACATAAAAACACATTCCAATTAGTTCATCTTGCAACTAATTAAGCATAGATAAGCATAACTTATCTGTTTTTGTATGTATCATCTGTAATAATTGGCTAACAGCATCATGAAAAGTACAAAACAAAATGCCTTCATTACTTAGCTGATTATGGAGACTATGAGTGGCAATCTTCTTTGTGCATATTTATATTTTCTGATTTATTGAAAAGAAAAATCTATGACTTATGTAATATATATTAATTTTAAACAAGAACACATTTAAGTTCTCAGAAAATTAATAAGAGAAGAATGAGTGGGTGGACAGAAAGAAATTTGGATATAGAATTTTTTGGCTGAATTCAAGATTCTTTATCTGTAAAACAATAATTTTATTACATTAGTTATTTTCCAAAGTGCTCCTTAGAGTCTGGGGATTCCATGGATGACCTCCAAGGGCCATTGTTGGAGGAAATTAGATGTAAAGAGAGTTTCCAAGTGGGCAGGTATCCAGGCTGTCCTCCAAGAATTAATGGGAGAAGTTTCACTTTTGACATCCATGACTTCTGTGTAATATATAGTTTAACTCTTAAACAAAAGTTCTCCATTACTTTAAAAACATTTGAAAGCCAATGTGATAAATAATTTCTTAGGTTAGTTTTGATGATATGCCATCAAAATATTATTATTTTGTTATTTAAAAAATTGTCTAGAGCTTATCTGGGTTTGGCTTCTATAATGATTTGTGGAATAAATAGAAGACAGAAAGATTGGGTTATAGGTATTTAAAATTTTTTTTATAATAACATGTATTGCTGAGCCTTTGTAGATTATTTTAAAGTGAGAAAATGTATTAATTTCAGTTTTTAAGATCTAAGAGATATAACTAGAATAACAGTCATTGAGGTATTTTTTGAGGGTTTCTAGAATTAGACAAAGAATGTAAATACTGAAGCTACTTTTATTATAGCTATATTGTGTAAATAGTTTCTATCATTTAACCAGAAAGTGAAATTTTCTGATTTCAATGAATAGGAATGCAATTTCTCTTTGAAGAAGCAATAGTAGTCTTGTTCTTTTACTATCCTATCAAATACATTATCATCATTGAATTTTCTTGGAAAGATGGTTAATAGTGTTTATAGGTCCAAATTTTCATTTTTGTACTTCTAGGATTTGGATTAAATTATGTATTTTTATTCAGCTTATCACCCAAAAGTTTACATTTTTACTTATTTGGTGCATTTTAGAGTTCATGAGGAAAGTCAACATATACACCTCTCTGTCCTTGTTGTGTAGGAATATAATGAAATAAAATCACCTTTCAAATATATATATATATATGTATATACATACACATATATAAATGTAATGATTTATTCCTTTTCCTCTTCTCTCTCAAAGGTTTTTGAAGTCAATACAAGCTATGTCTGTGTATAGGAAAGTATGCTATGGAAATATTAGTGCTTTATTTAATTAGCTAATTGCACTGCATATTTCTTTTTCATCTGAATGGATATTTTTGCATGTCCTCTGCTTTGACATCAGAGTTTTGATATTCTCAGCTTTTTTTGATCTGGATCAGGGGTGTATTACCCTCCTACAGTTCAGAGACACTGTCTTCACTCTCTAATTTCCAGTAGTTGGAAATAAAAGATTTGATTTAATCAGCATTGATTAACCAAAACTAAATGAAATCTTGAGGGAAATTTGCTTGAAAGTGTTTAGAATGAAAATAATATTCATTTTCATGTTTGTGGTGTTGTGCTAATCCTGTTTCATAATACAGTACAAATATTCAACATTGTTTCTAAAAGACAAAGGCCGTATTTTAATCACAGGATTGATTAATTAGCACCAAACAAAAACAAAAATTTAACCGTATGTGAGGCCATTCTTTTTTAGTGTAATTGAATGTATGCCATTATTATTATTATTGTTACTATTGTTATTATACATGCCATTTACATTTGATGAGTGCTTACTATCTACCAGGCTGGAGGTTCTCCTTTGCAGATTCATAATCATCTTTTCAACAACTTACTGGTCTCGTTTTGCAGGTGAGGTAACCAGTACCCAGTGGAGGTTGGTGCGATTGTTTGTTTATTTATCCAGCAGACCTGGCCTGGGAAGGCTCCTGTTTTCAGTCAGGTTTCCCATTGTGATATGTGGGTGGAGAGCAGGTAATCAGGTTGTAGAAGTCCATAAACTAAAAGTAAGAAAGTCTTATTTTTGAGTAGATTCCTTAAGTGCGTTTCAATAGGAGTGAACAGCCTCTTTCCTTTATTTTTTAGAACTTGTTGGAGTCTTGAAGTTTCCTAAAACTTTGTGATGTGTCTCTCCCTGTCCCTTGTGCTCCTGCTAGGAAGCCTCCTCAGAGAGATGATTTACTTCATTTAAATGTCACTTCTTCCAGCATTAGACTGTGTCCTCCAAGCAGCTGCTGTGTGTGTGAGCAGAGAGTTAAGGTCCCAAGCCCTGTGGTCAGGCAGGCAATGCATTGATAATCCTGATGGTTTATACCTCATTGGTTTGGGTTTACGCTGCACTTAGATTTTCTACCAGATACTTTGGGAAGACTGACTTTTACCTTGTTGACAGCCTTCTCTTTCAGATATTGGGTGAGGTAGTTTCCCATGCTTAGATGTCCCTGTCATCAGTTCCCATATATTTTTGGTGTCTAGAAATTCCCAAAAATGTCTTGTCTGATTTACATCAGAAGATGTAAATCACTCTTTCTTGATTTCACCATTGTTAGAGGCTTATTTTTAAAACAAGAGCAATACTTTTATGTTATGGCAAATAGGAGAGGAAACATACTATACGGAGCCTATTATATTAAATTAAAGTCTGCTGATAACATTTATGAGTGTTTTTGAGTATAATTGACTCAGGTTTAACAGTTGATACTCAAGACTAAACTCCATGTTTTACTCTTTCTCAAACGGAAATTGTATAACAATTCTAATGGTGCTTTTTTCAATCATGACATTTTTCTGTTTCATTTATATGAATTTTTTAAATCCTTAAGCTGCACTGGCTTACCTCACATATGCTCTAAATATTCAATATTTGTTAAGAGCCGTTGTATTAGTACATTCTGGCATTGCTGTAAAGAAATGCCTGGGACTGGGTAATTTATAAAGAAAAGAGGTTAATTGGCTCATAGCTCTGCAGGCTGTGCAGGAAGCATGGCAGCTTCTGTTTTGTGGGGGGCAGCGCTCAGAAAAGCTTCCAGTCATGGCAGAAGGCAAAGGGTGAGTGAGGCGTCTCACATGGTGAGAGTAGGAGGAAGAGAGAGGGAAGTGACACACACTTTTAAACAACCAGATCTCATGAGAATTCTTATCGTGAGAACAGCACCAAGGGGGTGGTTGTAAACCATTCATGAAAGATCCACCCCCATGATCCAATCACCTCCCACCAAACCTCACCTCCAACATTGGGGATTACAATTCGACATGAAATTTGAGTGGGGACACAGATTCAAACCATACCAGTCATCAAACCTGGTTAATGTCATGACTAATTAAATACAATACTTTAGAAATTCATACCTTATAATTATAATAAATGCAATATTGTTTTTATTAAAGAATACGTTTTACCACTCAATCATTATTTATATTGATCCTCGTAACATAAGAAAAATAATAATTTTCTTACATACATACATTTTTACTTCCCAAAATCTTCAGTAAAATATGTGGTCTAACATAAGCAACATGTTAGGATCAAGAACAAACCTAGATCTTTTAGGACTTGGTTCAGATTGTCTTTAAAGCCATAGATTATGCTATAAGCATTACTGTTTTGGTAACTTTTATTATGTTTTGTTTGTACTTGCAATTTATGGCCAAAAATGACAATCTCTTATGATATAAGGAAATGACATTTTTTTAATTTCACAGAGTGTAGGTAATGTTTTGTCCTAAGAAATCAAAAGCAGAGATTAGCAAAAAACGGTAAACTTTCAAGAGAGTAAAATAAAACTCAAACTATGTAGAGAAAATTAATCCATATGCCTTAGCAAGTGGTGGTTCTATATTGCTGCCAAGAATATTTATTAACATTATTCAGGACAATTATGCATTGAGGAGGATTAGTTCTGTCTTGAAAGAGATTATTTAGCAAGGGCTGCCCAAATAGTTCGAGTTTACAGATGCAGAAATGAGATATGTTTCCTTAATCAATGTTGTAAAATTAATGTTTTTGTTAAGCTGTAGACACTCTTTCCTTAGTGAGGTCAAGTTGAATTGCAATTTAATATAGTTCCTGATCAGTAAAAGCACTTTTCATCAGTATAGTGCATGTTGAGTTCTTTTGAGAAAAAAAGCAGTGCTTAGCCTTATTGATTTAGATGTATTAAGGTGAAGCATTTGTTCTTTCTGTGTATGTGGTAATCTTGGAGTAGAAGTCACTCAGAAAAATTAATTATAACACTGTAAGACTGCTTCCTGCAAACAAAAATAGGTTTTGTAACAATGTTTTTGTTTTTATTCCTTATGTGTTTGATATCCTAATGCGTACAGACTACATAAATGACTGTTTGAAATGTGTAAATAGAGTGTGTGTATGTGTGTGTGTGTGTATGTGAGAGAGAGAGATTTTAAAGCACCTAATGTTTTATTAAACTAAACTTTCAAATTTATCTAGTCTAATTTCCTGACTATATATATTTTTTCTCTCATATGTTCATATATATATTGATATATGAAAAATAAAAATGAGACTTGGTGTAATGGAGTCAACTTTGCCTAAGACTACACAGCTGACAGCTGGTGAGTAGCAGAGCTAAATCGTAGCCTCATCTTTTCCCTATTCCATCAGTATAAACAGTGTATCTCAACTGATAGGGATTTTGCCTCTCGGAATATTTGGCAATGTCTGGTAACATTTTTGTTTTGCACAACTAGATGTGCTACTGGTAACTAGTAGGTGGCGGCTGCTGCACAGGACAGCCTCACGTAACAAAGCATTATCTGGTCCAAAGGTCCACAGTGCTGAGTTGGAGAAATCATTCCAAGAAGCTGAGTACATCCTACCATTATTAACCAAGGAAAGAACAGTTAACCATTTACTGCTGCTATGAGCTCAATTAAAACCTAATGATTATATTTTAATCCTAATTTTATCAACTATATCTGATTATTTAAAAAGCAAATATTTATTTCTAGGCCACCTTTTAATTATTAGATATTCCCAAGGAAATGTCCTAAAATTTTCAGTCTCACAAATATAATTTCGCAGTTTTTATTGGAAGCTTGAGTAATGTGTCTAACTGCTTTGGTCAGAGCCTAAGTAGTGGATGCCAAAACAAGACCACAACCATAAAGCTACCAGGTTGAGAGGCAGCGACGTAAGTTAAACCATCAGACTGGGACATGCCTGAATTTACTTAATGTTCATATTTACAATATAAAAAATTGATTAGATTATTTTGTAGATGTTGTAGTTAGGTCGACATAACTACTTTTAAAAACAACTATTGCTAATGATAGCTTTAATCCATTCCTTTAATTCATTCAGGTGTTTGTGACGTACTGTTTTAGCACTTTATATCCATTATTTCTTAACTGTCAGAATCTTTCTACAGGTTACATCTTTTTTACACATACATGAACCGAGGCTTAGAGATGTAACTCTTTGAGAACACACAACCAATGCTTGAACTCAGGTCTGTCTGACATCAAGATCTCTTCTTTTTTCTGCATGTTAGATATTGTAGATTAGATTTATTTTTCTTAAATTGTTTTCTTAACTTTTCCTTTAGTTGACAAAATATAAATATAGTTAGTTTTGTGTCATAGCTTACACATTTTCATAAAAGTGCATATTCTGTTTGTAAAGAAAATTTGGACATTGAGAGACAATTATTCCTATTTTTAAAATAGCAGGAGGGAAGAAAATAATATTTTCTATAATGATGCAATAAGATTCAGTTATTGTCATTTGGACTTACGTGACTGGTGTATCTGGGCACACACAGGTGAGTTTAATAAGATCTGCTGGCTGCCCAGCTGGTCTCTCCTGATTAATGAAGAGTGCATTTGGAACATTACAGCTGCACTCTGTGAGTTCATGAATGCACGGTTGTAATCTATGATTTCAAATCACCTAGTACATTTCAATCAAAACCAAAATTGGCTTCCTTACAAAAAATTTTCAGTTGCTGACATTGTAACATGTTGTTTTAGAGTAATTTTACAAATATTGTTAAGTAATTAAAATTGTAGCAGTTAAGATTTTTAAACTACAGCTGAATTCAAATGGTTACTAAGGTCCACAGAAAATTATTTGTCTGACTTCATTGGTATTTCTATTTTTTAAAAAAGTTTGTCAATGGGCCGAGTGCGGTGGCTCAAGCCTGTAATCCTAGTACTTTGAGAGGCCGAGGTGGGCGGATCATGAGATCAGGAGTTTGAGACCATCCTGGCCAACATAGTGAAACCCTGTCTCTACTAAAAATACAAAAAATTTAGCAGGGCGTGGTGGTGGGTGCCTGTAGTCCCAGCTACTCAGGAGGCTGTGGCAGGAGAATGGTGTGAACCCGGGAAGGCGGAGCTTGCAGTGAGCCGAGATGGTGCCACTGCACTCCAGCCTGGGGGACAGAGCCAGACTCTGTCTCAAAAAAAAAAAAAAAAAAAGTTTGTCAATGACAGGCATATATGTATCTAATGTTAGTACTATTAATTCTTTCCATTTATAAAAGTAGAATAAAAAACAATGTTAGAAGAATTTTAAAATCACTATATACTTATTCAATATTTTGATAGTATATCTTTCTAATTTACTTTTTCTATAACATGTCCAATTCTGAGACATTATTTTTATTTTCTTCAGTATGTTCATAGAACATCCATCCATCCATCCATCCATCCATCCATCCATTTATCCATTTACTGTTTCATTAAATGATGAGACCAAGATATGTCTTAGCTCTGCTACCAACCAGCTGTCAGCTTTGTGGTCTTATTCATTAATTTATTTGCTTTGTTTTTTGCAAAATATTAAAATATAAATACAACATTATCTTCTTAAGAAATTCATAGCTTTTTGAGAAAACAGACAGGTAAATAAATCCACCAGTATAGCTTTAGCTGTAGCCTTAACTTTTTCTGTGGGAATCAGGAACTGCCCCACAGAGATGGTGAGAGATAGATGTAACATTGGGTAAAGGTTGCTATAGGAGTTTTCAATTTCATGATTTCTTCTGGACCTCCCAATTAAGTGATAAGAATCTAGAGTAAATCAGTTTTGATTAATATTTATTCCCCATTGTTTCTCCAGCTAGATAATATTACAATTTTCCATTGGCCTCTAGTTCCCAATCTAATAAATAAGGACATAGGAGAAATCTGATGACAGTGGTTTCACCAGATTAAGTTCTCTTTTCCTCCCATCACTGAAATTTCTCATGAGGTTGATTAAAACTCAGAGTTGTTCTGCTGTTCTTAATGTGTGGCTTGCATCTGAATCATGACTTCAAGAGCTTATTATCATTTAAGAATAGCTTCCCCATCTCCAGCCTCGTTGTCTTGTTCAAGGAATGAAAAAGGAGAAAGAAGTCAACAGACTGGCATTGGAAATATAAAAGTTTTCTAAACCCATTAGGTTTCCACTTACGTTTCATTGGCAAAACTGCACCATACAGCCAAATATATTTGTATGGGAGGCTTGGTAACAAAGGCTTCAAAAAAAATTGACCACATTGTTGCTCCAAACAAAAATAAAAAATTGTTTTGTAGGGAGGAAGGGGAGAAAGGATACTGGGTAGGTAAATATCAGAACCCACAGGGTGGATGTAATATATAGAATGAAACTGGAATCCACTAAAAAGAAATAGGCTTCATTGATGTGTGCTGAGTACCTCAAGACATTATAAACTTGCCAACAAATTTTGGAAACCTCACGGCTGACTTTTTCTCATCTCTTTTTCATATGCCCCCAAGTGATTGTTATATGATATGGAGTGTTAGGATAATGGAGGTGTGTGTGCACGGGGGTATTATAACCATGGTGTCGATGTGCCCTTTGAAACTAGGATGGAGACTGTAGATAACTTTGGTTTTGGTTCTGAGAGGTCGCATGCTATCAATGAACAAATAATTTGTGAGCCAGACTTGGCAATAAGGATGAAGTAGGACACCTTCTCCATTTTCTGACCCTAATCGATGTGGCCTGTGTGGGGCAAAAAGAGCCTTCACATGAGAAAGCTGCAAGTAAGACAGTGCCCTCCATAAATAGTCAGATTTTACTGGTCATTAATTTGTAAACTTGCCAGTAAGAAAAAAATGTTGTGGTAAGACAAAAACAAATGCAAAGATACAGAAGGAGATAAAGTGAAGAGAGAGGTTTCAGGTTTTAATGTAAAGATGGGTTATTAAATTTGAGTGGTGAAGAAGAGTAAGAATTTAGGAATAGCAAAGAGGTTTCTAGATTGAGAGACTGGATGGGTGGTAGTGTATTTATTTAAGATTGAGATTACAAGATACAGTAGAGTCTTTGGAAGAAATATAAGAGCTTTGATGATTGGAGATGATTGAAAGATTTAAATGGCTCCTAGTGAATATTTCATTAAACTTTGGAAATACAGATCTGAAGCTTTAGAAACTATTAAGGAAAGGCCATATATATTTCAGAATTATATGTCTATTAGTTTACTAGGGCTGCTGTAACAAATATCACAAGTTTTTGGCTTAAAACAATTGATCTCATAGTTCTGAAGGGCAGAAGTCCAAAATCAAGGTGTCAGTCAGCAATACTCTTTTGAAAGCCCTAGGGAAGAACCCTTTTTTGACTCTTCCTAATTCTGGTGATTGTTGGTAATCCTTGGTTTGTAGACCTATCACTCCAATTGCTGTCTCTGTCTCTCCCACGACATTCTCCCCTGTGCGTTTTGTTTAAATTTCCCTCTTCTTATGAGGATACAAGTCCTTGGAATATGGTTCCCCCTCACCCAGTGTGGCCTCAGTGTAACCTGATTACATCTTCAAAGACGATATTTCTAAATAATCATCTTCATAGGTATGGGGAGTTAGGATTTCAATATATCTTCTTACAGGACACAATTCAACTCGCCAAATATGTGTGGCAAAAGAAGCCTCAAAAACAGATGTGCTCACTTAGACAGAAATGTGAAATAAGAATAGGACCAGTGATGGCCTCTTGAAGGTGTCCCACCGTTGAAAGGAGAGAAAAGTAATAAGAGAGGAGATAAAAATATGACATGGTCAGAAAGATGAAACCATAATCCAGAAAAGTTGTGGTTTAGAAGCCAGGAAAAGCCAGTGTATTACGAAGAAGGGAGTTGACAAAAAGATTAAAAAACCTTCAGGGACTTCAAGTGCATAAGTACCGGAAATAGACTACTGTATCTTTTTAAAGATGGAGCAGAAGAAGGCTGGGAGAAGAGAGACAATTTAAGAGAAGAGAGATACTGCAGTGATCTAGAAAGATCATGATGGTTGTCTGAACCAGAGTAGTGGCAGTGAGAAAAGAAGACTGGGCAAATTATTGAAGTACAATCAAAAGGAACTAGTGCTGGATTTGATATAGAATAGAAGGAGTCAAGGGTGACTTCCAGGATTTTTCTTTGGGAAACTGTAAAACTGGGTTGACATTTATACAGATAACACAGCAGGTCCATAGAGAGATGATGATTTCAGTTTAGACAAGTTGATGCCATATCTGTGTCATTTTCTAGTTGAGGGGTATAGTGTGCTGACAAATATAAGTATTGAAAATTCAGTCATTGGGTCTAAAAGTAGATATTTGGGAATCATCTAAAAAGAAAGATAGTAATTGAAACTATGAGGATGGGTGGCATTATCCAGAGAGAGAATATACACATTTATATGTAGATTTATCTAAGAACATACGTGACACACACCGAAGGATAGATGGAGGATGAGGCATCATCAAAGATGGCAAGGAGAGCCAGCAAAAGAGGTCAAGAGGAAAACCAGGAGAGTGTTATGCCAAGACAAGAGATGTCTTCATGTTGGCAGGGTTGTGAACAGTATGAAAGGCTGTGTAGATGTCAACTAGAAGGATTGAGGTGAGTTGGAAAAATTAAAAATAAATAGAATATTTATGTGCATGCGTGTGTGTGTGTGTGTGTGTGTGTATTGTCACTTTGATGAATTAAAATCAGGTGGATGCAAGACTAAATAAAATTCTTGGCTGGAGAACTTTCAATCATTTGGCCATGACAGAAAGAATGGTACCTAAAAGTGAAAATGACCGAATTGAAAGTAAAGTTTATTGGCATACATGAAATTGACTAAAGAATGTATGGTATTTAACATCAGTGGGGAAAATCCAGACAAGAGGGAAAGTTCAAAGATAGAGGAGAGAGAATCATGATTAAGTTTAGCTCGAATGGGTCAATTGGCTTTATACAGGAAGATGGCCACCTTTTCCATTGCATCAGAAAGTAAGTGGGAAAAGAATGTTAAGTAGAGATAGATGAAAACACCGTAATAAGCCTACAAATTAGGGAAGGGTGAAAAATAAAATAATTTGAAGACATTTATTGCCTAAATTTCAAACGTTGTTTTTTTGCTACTTAGAAGGAGCAAGTCGATCCTGTTACCTTTTGTCTTTTTCTTTTTTACTTCGGACATTTTTTGCTGCTAGTTTCCACCAGAGAAGCTCTCTTTTATGCGGTCTCTCGCCTCCCCCCACAACCCGGATCAGAACACTTCCTGACAGCTGAGTCATGTCACTGGAAAGCTACTTCATATTCTTTTTCCCCAGGGAAAGGGGCCAGGGAGCTTTCACTGGGCACCCCAGGGACTACAGCTCACAATTCCTGCCAGTGTGACCACGATCAAGGGTTCTGACATACAGTTCTTGTTTCATGATTTGTATACTCAAATATTTTATTAAATATGATTTCTTTTGCTTTTGTGCAATCTAATGCAAATCAGATTGGATGAATATTTTATATTATTCCTGTAATCTGCAGTATAATTTCCTTTTAAATATTTTTCAGATAGGTACTTTCTAGGGTTTTTTTTTTTTTTTGCTTTGCTATTTTAGTTTTTTCTATTATTATTACAAGTTATACTGTTGTAATTAAACATTAAGTACACTTGTGGATGAAGGCGTGGGTGTCTTTTTCTTTTTCATCCACAGTACAGGTTTCAAATGGTTGTATGGAAAGCTTTGGATACCCATACTTAGGGAACATTAAAAATGATTTTATTTTGGTTGGCTCAATGGTGATCCAAAGAGGGGGTTGTGGTAGTGGTTTCAATAAAACTTCACAACCAATGGGAATCTTTTTTGAGTTTATGTGGAGTGCCCTTAAAGCTGGAAATAATCCTGTTGGCTAGGACTCCAGAACTGTACAGATGAGAAAAGGATGCAGGAAATTCTGTTGTTTACACATGTGGCTGCAACTGAGACACTGGCGCAGCCCAGCAAGCCCAGAGGGTAAGAGTGTTTAATAACCTTGTGGTTTTCTATTTAATTTTTATATTTTCCTGCTGAGGCAGAGCATATGTTGTTCTCGGAGCAAAGACAGTTGCTTACAAGATGCAGAGCAAAACTACTGTAGAGCTGGGAAGCAGAAGGATTTGGAGTTTCTTTTTAAAGTGATTCCTTCCTTTCCCCTTTCATTTTTCCACTGTGGGTGTTATTATCCTGACAATTTGTCATACATTTCCTGTCTTTAAAAAATAACTGTATACTAAGCAAAACTCAGGTAAGAATTTCAACTCTACATTTAGACAGTAATAATATATGTTGATATTAAAATTTTGTTTCATTGTTCCAAATGAATGTGAATTAGTCATTGTGTTTGAAGTAATCTATATTCTTACAGTAAAAAAGTAAAATTGTTATGGAAACCCTCCTGTCTATGCCTCATGTACCTTGAATTCTTTTCAATTGTTGAGTCTTCATGCTAAATTCTTGTATTCGTTAATGGAAAGTATATTTCAAACTTAGCACGAATATTGATTTCTTTACATGTTACCTGTATAGTGTGGAAGAGACAGGGATACAGAATAAAATAATAAAATCCTGTGCATAATAAAAAATAATGCTTAGCTATATAGAAATAAATTATAAAGCTGAAAAAAATCTCTGGAAACCTTTGGGAAGCATTTGCTTATGTTTTCTGCAAAGATAAATTATCAATGGAATGTCAAGTGAGTACATTTATTAAATATAAATATAAGAAAGATTCTTCAAAAAATATAATTAGAAATATGTCAGTAACATAGGACCAAAATATATAAAATATTTATTGATATTCTTATTTACATCAATACCAGTTTTTCCGTTTTCTAAAATAATGTGAATGTGTTTTTGCTAATCATTTTCGTGGGAAATGGTGTTATCACAACTTTTGAGTAAATATTCTCTTGTTAGTAAAATATGTTATTGTCAATAAATATTTTTATATATCCGGTAAATATTCTTGAATTCTATTTCATATTTTAATGAAAGCAATAAATTAGAAAGAAATATTTATAAGTTAGTGATACAATATCTGTGTAGGTTTGTGTGACCTATTTGAATATATTCAGAAAAATGCTTTATGTGAATTGTTTTATTTTCCAAAATATCGTATGTTCTTATGAAATCATAGATCATTTCATTGTCTCTCTTTTGCATCCTTCATATGTTATCATTGGATTCAATAATTGCTTGATCACTGGGACATTGTTTCTAGGCCTCACTATAGGCTTGGCTTCAAAATAATTTATGAGTGCTTTATCTAATTATTAGAGCCACAAAACAACAGCTGTAATTTTTAAAATACAAGAAATGATCTCAGGTCATCGTATCTCTTATGCTGATATTACAAGACCATTGAATTCTGCCATAATGCCAAAATATTCAGAAATTCCCTTTTTAGTAGGTATGTCAGTCCTAAAGAGATGCCAGAGGCTTTAAAGAAAAGTTCAACTTCTTGAACTGAGTCTTGAAAAACTAGTAGAACTTGGATAGGTGCTGAAAGCAAGAGGAATACTCTACTTTGAAGAAGTAATTGGCAAAAAGGGTTTTGAACACGAATTAGCATATAGCATAAAAGAATGGTGAGTAATTTATCTGATTAGAGCAGAAAAAAAATATACCTTTGTGAGTATCAGACGTTGTACTCAACACATAGAGCAGGAAAAATTGATAGAGCATCTTAACATTGCACACAGAAAAATTTGGCCTTTACATATCATGCAAAAGGGACAATTGCAAGTTTCTGAAAAGAGGTGGAGTATCTATGCCTCTTTTCATCATCTTTACCATCATCATCATCATCATCATTTTGCCAACACAAAATAGCATTTTCTGCATGCAAGATGATTTACATACATATCCACAATTTTGATAGCTCTGCAAGAAAATGAACATTATTTTACACATTATTTTCATTTTGCACTTGAAGAAACCTGATGTTCAGAAATGTTCAATGATTTGCTTAAAGCCACAGATAAAGAAAGTGAGGGAACCAGAATTTCAAATAATGTCTTTCTGGCTCCAGAGCTGTTTCCACTATGTTGTGCTGGTATTAGAGAATGTGAATCTGGCAGAAGTCAAGCAGAATGGTTTGAAGTGGACATTGGGATTTTAGGGTGCAGGGAGGAGATCGTGAGACAACAGTCCAAAGATCCATTCCAATATTCTATAAATCCAGACGAATCACCATTCTATCAGTTGGGCCACCCTTTTCCTTTGGGAATTGAGGGAAGAGACTGACACTGCAAATAAGGGGTAATTTTTACATTTAAATTAGTGGCTCTCAGATTCAACACTTAAGCTTTTCTCTCTCTGACATTTTCTTAAATCTACTTAGAGAAGGTATCTTTTGCATTCTCAGAGAAAATGTCATCACTGATTTGCCTTGAATATTACCTATTCACAAATGAGATGTGTGAGGTGGCCAGGAATAACACTGGGGATACACTGACTTTCCTCTGTTTCTTTTTGCTACGTGGTATCAATGAACACTCAGCGAGCAAATACTCTTAAAACTATGGAATGACCAAGTTATTATCAAATAAAGGCATTGTATAAGTTTCATTTCAATGGGTGAAAAGCATATATAAAATTCACATTGTAATAGATAGTGTAAAATACAGTATATTCACAGTAAAAGAGAATAGAACTTATTTATTAACATGTTTTTCTTCATATATCCAAACCTTAAAGACATTACTTCTTCTCAAAGTAGAACTAGTATCTGGGATAACATTCATTTTCTTCTTTTTTTTCAATGAAATAAAAATTATAGCTTATTTCATAACAATGAGTATTTTTTTCAATGTATACATGATGGTAACTATGCTATCATTTTATAAACATACTGCCTACTAGCTTAGAAGCATACTATCATTAAGTAGGCTTTACTGAAGGAGTATCTTTTTGCCATACATGAAAACAGATGAGGATAGTTGAAATGCAAAGATTTGGTCACTGACCTTGAGATTTTATTTTTGTACAGGTCTAGGTTGCATTCTAAGAATATATTCTATAGAAGGCATTTTGTATAACTAGTACTCCATCCTCAGTGCCCTAACTAATTGTAGGTGCTCAATGGAGATTGAGTGTGAGCTTGAGATCTTGATTGTAAAACGGAAAACTAGATATTGTATTGGAGGTTGTGCTCAAGGCCATTTAATTGTAGTCATAGCTTTGCAAACGATTGTTAACATTATTATATACTTAAATATTATCTGAGTTGATTTATATTTAATGATATTTCCTAAAAGAATTGCTGTTGTGTGTCATAAATATATTAAAATATTTGATGTTAAAATTTTGATAGAAGGATTTTCTTGGTAGCTAAAGAAAAAGGTGTCCTTAATATTGAGGAAAAAAACATATGCTCACTGAAGAATTTATAAATGTATCTTATCATAGTGTCTGTTTCAGATTTGTAGAATTAAAGCTTCCAAAAATAAAAGTGGGATTTTTAGTCACTGACTTGGGAGCATATGTTTCTAAGCTGCAGTAAACGTTTGGAAATATAACACAGGTAAAAAGGCAATAGTTCCATGAAGAAAAACCTGTAGCAACTTTAGACTCATTTTTATTTGGAAATAGTTTTGAGAGTGTTTCATACAATCTTTCCTTTCCTCCCTTAGTGAATTTAGGATTGTGAAGGCATTAGGTGAAAGATTACATTTATGACCTCTGCAAAAGATCAAATAGTCTTATTAGTCAGCCTATATTCATGAATTTTCTATCTTCTTTTGGCATAAAGGGTTTTGAAGAAGGGTTTCTTCTCTGGATGAGAAGAAAATGCATTTCACAATAAAGCAAGAAAATTATAAGGTGCTCAGTGGGATTATAACATTTGGTAGCACAGGAAAAAAGAGAAGGATGTGGAAGTGCCATAATCCATTGGTGTTTCATATAATTCTAGAAGGTTCTGTTTATAACCGGTTCCTAATTTGGAGATAGAATAATCCCAGGGATTGTCTGAGAGTTCAGGTGAGCTTTGTTCTATCTCTGTTTTGAAATCACTTTACAGGTATTGTCAATGGTAGGAATGAGTTGGGTCAAAGCAACTACTTAGAGTCCCTGCCATCCTATTTTTGATACTGCCCAGGCTTCTTCATTCTTTTTGTAATAATGAAGCTTAAGTTTTAGAATTTATGATTGCATGGATTAAAAACATGGATGTCGCAATTATGTCGTGCTACAAATGGCCTCTAAAGGTGTTAATGCTATATGAATTTACATGCTGGCTTTTATGTTTTTGGTATGGGACTAAATAAATTTGACCTGATAATGTAGATTAATGGGAGAAATTCCAGTATTCATGGATTAGAACTAGGAGGACTATCTCAGATACAGGCTTCTCACAGAAGGCCGAGGCCTAAGCATAAGTGCCGAATGCAAAGCTCTGCTCCTGGACCTCACATGGTCCATTCATTGTCTATGGTTGGCTGTCATTGTTTACTCTGTGGCTATAAGTTTCTTCCATATTACTGAGCAGGATGTTTTTCTGAATTAATATAAATGACACATTCAAGAAGCATAGATCTTTATCCAAAACGATATCAGAAGTAGAAATAGTGCAGAAGACAAACTCCACCTCCCATCTGCTGATTCTTTTGATACCCCTTGATTCTCTTATCTCTGAAAGGGATACACGACTTTGTTCTCCCAAATATCCTATCCACTTTCCACGCTGTTTCAAAAGTATTTCTGGCCAAATAAATGTAAATCTTCATCTTTTGTAGATACAGATAATCATCATAGGTGTATTTGTGTATTATTTAAGTACTTGGAAGAATAAAGTTGCTGATAGCAATTAAAGTGGTGTGATTGCGGTTAACCTCATTTAAAACTATTTCTTTATTAATTTTAAAAGCCTATAAGCATTTAATATGCAAAAGCCACCTTCTTTAGAGAAGACTGACTTACTTAGTGGAACTTGTAATGCTTGCCTTTTGGAAGAAAAGGAATAGTTCTAAGTCACTCTGTTTTAGATTTATCCATTTAGTAATAAATGTCTACCATGTCTCAGACACTGTTCTAGCAATGGAAATGGAGATGTGAATAAAAGTAAAACCCTTTTCTTTACATTAAGCATATAGTCTAGCTGGTAAAGCAGTAGAATCCATACATACTATATAAATATATATTAAGTCATGATAAGTACTTTGAAGAAAAAAAGAAAATTCAGGCTAAAAGGGAATAGAATATGCACGCGCTCTTGAAATGACCAGGCTCTGTCCCTTCTGTTAGGGTGAAGGATGTAAGATACCTAACCACGAGGAATCTTGGCAGAAGAGAGGTATAGGCAAAGGAAATCACATGTGCTAAAGTCTTAAGTCAGAAGAATGTTTGTCCCTTCAAGGAATGGCCAGATGGCCGGCAGCTGCTGGGAATGAGCAAGGCAAGGAGGCACAGGCAGAGGCAACTTTGGGAGGCGTAAATCCAGCTTAAGCTTCAAGATATTAGGGTGGTGCAAAAGTAATTGCTTTTTTTGCCATTACTTTCAATGGGAAAATTCACAATTACATGGTCACCAACCTAATATTATTTTACTTTTAAAATGCCTCTTCATACCCCAACTTTAGGAGCCTCAGGTCGGGAAATCATGGGTCCTGATGAAAAGTTCAGAGATGATTTATGTTTAGATCATGAGAACATCATAAACTACAACCACTTTATTCTGAGTTTGATGGGAAGCCATTTGAATGTTGGGATCCTAGAAATATTGTAACATAAGTTGAGTGTTCAAAGCATCCACTCGGCTGTGCTGTGGAGAATATACCGGAGTAGGGAAAAGGTAGAAGTGGGGAGGCCAGATACCATACAATATTCCAGGCAAGAGACAGGGTGGTTTGAAGGAGATATTAGAGATGGAGTTTTTGAAATTCTGCATAGGCTGTATTTCATATTTTCCTGCCGGAACTGATGGAGTTTCCAACAATGATGTGCAGTGTGAAAAGGTAAAGGAATCAAGGATAATCCCTAAGTTTGGTCTGTAAACCTAGAAGAGTGAAATGTGCATTTATTGACACACAGAACACTGTGGAGGAACAGGTGTAGATGTGAGGGAAGTTCAAGTGTTTGTTTTTGAACATGTGAAATCTGAGATGCTGATTAGATATCCTTAGTGATGTTAAGTGGGCAGCTGGACACAGGAGCCCAGAGATAAAGGAACATCTCAGGCCAGAGATATAGATGTTAGGAAATTTCAGAAAATTAATGAATTTGAAGGCAAAGGCTTGGCTGCCTTCGCCCAGAGCAATTGCCCCAGCCTGAAGTCTCACTGTTGGAGCGCTTCCAGTCAGACGTGTGAAGCTGAGACAGAATGTGGGGCAGCTACCAGGGAGTAGGAGGAGAACCATGAGAGAGGATGCTCTCAGAAGCCAAGAAAGTGAATGATGAAATGGACAATCACATACAGGGCTTCTGATTGGTCAAGTAAAGCAGGAATTTCGGGCCTGGAATTGACCATTAGATTTGCAATATAGAAGTCACTGATTTCCTGTTTTTGTGGTGAACTAGAGTTGAAAATGATACTGTGACTTCAAGAGAAAATGAGATAAATGAAAATGTCTTTAAAATAATTTTTATTTTAAAAAATGCCAAAGACACGGAATGGCTGCTGGGTGGGGATCAAAATTTTTTTTTTTTTTTTTATGTTGAGGGTATTATAGCATGTGCATTTGCTAATGGGAATAGTCTAATCTAGAAAGAGGTACAAACTAGTTAAACAGGAGAGGAGTATATTTGAGGAGGCCTTGCCCTCAAGTGGATTAGAGGAAATTAGATAGAGCATACAAATGGGAAGTTTGGTATTAAGTACATGGAGTGATTCCCTATAAAACCAGGCAGAATAACATATGGGTATCCATTAGACACATAGATATGATAGAACCAGTGGATGGCAGTTGTCTTATAATTACATATCTTTTCTAAGTGAAATAGAAAAACCCCTGCAATCTCAACAGATAAGGCAGAGCTGAAGAAGATATGAAAATTTTGAAGATAGAGAATGTATGGGATTATTCAGTAGAATATTTGTGAATTAATCAGGAAAAAATATTAATTTCCCTCTGGTAGAGTTGGCTTGGCTACATTAAAGGCCCATATGAGGTTCAGAGTCAAGAAATTAAAGTGAAACCAGTTAGCAATGGGTGT
Source organism: Symphalangus syndactylus (assembly GCF_028878055.3). Taxonomy (NCBI): domain Eukaryota; kingdom Metazoa; phylum Chordata; class Mammalia; order Primates; family Hylobatidae; genus Symphalangus; species Symphalangus syndactylus. The sequence continues at coordinate 17,979,346 of NC_072423.2, read as the reverse complement.
GTTTTCTCGAAGCCTGATCAAGAGTGTAGGTGCAGACATGGAGCAGGAAGACAGCTGTAATTCACTGACATTAGAGTTCCTAAGCAAGTAGAGTCGAGAGAATGCCAAGCTTGCTCAGAGCAATTTGTATAAACTGGAGCACAGAATACGGAGGAGAGAGTGGATGTGAAGCCGGTGAGGAAGAGAGAAAAAGCAATACGATCCATTGACAGGAGGCCATAGCTGGGTCAAAGAAGAGAGCTATGGGGGCAATAGTAAAGGGTAATCAGAGAGGTGCTTATCATTGATATGGAAAGAAACGCTAGTGTGGTAATGGGATCTAGGTGCATAACCAGCCAGCGGGTGGGTGAGGTCATATTATTGGAATTAATAGGAACTGAGAGGTGAGGATATTGTTAACGACACTATATGCGAAATACTTTGGACATTAAAATTTTTCTTGTCCCTGAAAACGTATTTAACTTCTCCTAATCTATTAACATAATTGGTTTCATTAGATAAATGTTAATACCCATTCCCATGCCAAGACTCTACAGTGTTGTCAGTGATCTCATTTACTTTTCTCTCTGCTTATGTAACATTTTGATCAGTCCTACAGACTGTATTAAAGAAGGATCTTCAGCCAGGGATCAAAGCAAGACAAGGAAGTCTTCAAATACAGCAGATTACAAGCCCATAATTTTTTTATGTTTATCATTTTGCCAAAATTTTGGGTAAAAATAAAATTATATGTATTGATAATGTTAAGAAGACATGAATTAATACTATTTTTAGGTTTTTATTCACAGCTGCTATTTTAACAATGACATACATCTTTAAAATTAATAATTATTTTTTTCCATGTTGTCTAAACAGCTTTAAATATATTTTAATGGGATTTCTCAAAGCTTAGATAAGAATGTTCAGCAAACATGTCCAATTTTTAAAATGATATTCGTTTTATTTTTGTATGACTGTTGCAACATCACCTTTTCTGTATTATGTGGCCATGTGGAAGAGAATGAGAATGTCACATTCACTTACCTTTGAAAGCAGGCATAGCTACTTGGGTGTGCATTTTTATTATCAGTAGAATAGGTTTTTCAAGCATATATTTGCAAGTAATATTATTAGTAATTATCTTAATTTCCTCTATTTAGGAAACCTCTAGGTGTTAGAGACAGCAATATTGCCAAAACGTTCTGAACATGTTTGAAAAATATCAGAACGCAGTTTTCTATTTCTGTAAAATTATCTGTGGAAAAAGAAAAGTTCTTAAAGTCTTTTGGATGCTCTACAGCTATTTTTTCCAATAGAAATAGAATTCAAGGCCGGGTGCGGTGGCTCACGCCTGTAATCCCAGCACTTTGGGAGGCCGAGGCGGGCGGATCACGAGGTCAGGAGATCGAGACCATCCTGGCTAACACGGTGAAACAGCGTCTCTACTAAAAATACAAAAAATTAGCCGGGCAAGATGGCGGGCGCCTGTAGTCCCAGTTATGCGGGAGGCTGAGGCAGGAGAATCATGAACCCCAGGGGATAGAGCCTGCAGTGAGCCAAGATCGCGCCACTGCACTCCAGCCTGGGTGAAAGAGCGAGACTCTGTCTCAAAAAAAAAAAAAAAAAAGAAAAAGAAATAGAATTCAAGCAACAATTGCAATTTAAAGTAGCTACGTTTAAAAAGTTAAAAAATGAACATGTGAAATTAATTTTAATAATATTTTTGATTTAATCCAATTTTTCAGAAATATCACATCAAAATGTAATTAGTGTGAAGTTATTAATGAGATAGTTTACATTTTTACGTTTCATGCTGTGTTTAATTAATACTCACCGAACGTCACAATTTAGGCAACCCTCATTTCAGGTGTTCACTAACTATATCTGATAGGTGACTACCATTTAAGACAGCACAGGTTTAATACTCCAGAATATAAACGGTTCAAAAATATCTTCATAGCAACCATAGAATACATTTCAGGCATTGTATTTATCTCCTTGTTGAAAGGGGGAACACATATGAGTTTGAACGACCTTATCAAGGAAGAGAATTTACCTCACGTTTTCTGAACCAGTGTTCTCTGGGTTCTACTCTAGCTCTCATGTTATCATATTTACATACTTACGTTATTTTGATACTGAGAAGTATGTAAAAGACAGTGGCCTCTAGAAACAACTGGAACCAATATATTATCTGCTTTCTTTTTTTTTTTTTTTTTTTTTTTTTTTTTTTTTTTTTTTTGAGACGGAGTCTCGCTCTGTCGCCCAGGCTGGAGTGCAGTGGCGCGATCTCGGCTCACTGCAAGCTCCGCCTCCCGGGTTCACGCCATTCTCCTGCCTCAGCCTCTCCCAGTAGCTGGGACTACAGGCGCCCGCCACCATGCCTGGCTAATTTTTTGTATTTTTTAGTAGAGACGGGGTTTCGCCGTGGTCTCGATCTCCTGACCTCGTGATCCGCCCGCCTCGGCCTCCCAAAGTGCTGGGATTACAAGCATGAGCCACCGTGCCCGACCATCTGCTTTCTATAATTTAAGAAAATTTACTAATTTAAGAAAATTTAATAGGTGTGAAAATCAGGCAATGATAAAAATGATAAAATTCAATTTAGGAATCCACACAATTCTTAGTACTTTTTCTCTTCTTTTATAAATTAAATGCAATGTATAGATCTGGGAAATCATGAGATATTTAAGAAAAACAAGGAAAAAATAGAGTTTTTGAGGAAGATTCAAGATACGACGTTACAGGAATTACTTGGGAAAGAGTTGAAGAAAATATTTACATGATTGGGAGGCAAAATAAAAACCAAGCAAGCTTTGAGAAATATAAGAGTTTAATCTCGTCTTCCACTCTTTGCAGCTTTCCTTGCACATGGCGTCCATTTTCTGATTTAGGGACTGGAAAGACAGATCTTTTGAGAAACATAAACACTGAGTATTCACTTCCTGTTATTTTGACATTTTTAATCCAATTCCTTTACTTGTCTTTACTAAGACAAACAACTATGCCAAAATGAAAGGAAACAAATGAAAACGGATCCCAGATCAATCAGCAGTTGTGTTAAGGATTCTACTTTCTAGTTAAATTGTTTTTTTCTTTATTGCTACCTTCTCCTATGTCAAAGGATGAAAACCAGAAATATACACACTTAGAAAAAAAGATGATTGCAGAATTGGGGGCCTCTATGTCTGAATAAATTACTAATTTATTTTGGCTAACATGGAGAAAGTATGAGCAGGGATGAACGTTTCACTAGGATTTAAGCAACTAATCTTCAAATCAAAAGCTAACTTTTTTTTTTTTAAGATTCCACGTCTTTTCCTTCTCAAGATTACAAACTCATCTATAAGTTTCATATTATAGATGTAACTTTCCCAGTGAAATCAACATTTTGGATCTCACTATTATAAGAAGTAGCTTACATATTGCACAACCATTCTATTTTGTTTTTCAAGTAACATATATAAAATTGGATTACTTGTTTTATATTATATTAAGAAGGAAATAATTAGAACAAAACATGTGATGGATATTATTTTTATCTTAGAAGAGTTCATATAAATATAATGATTCTATAAACCAAATTACAGTGGCCAGGACAAAGAAGTCAGCATTTTGTCAATATATTACTAGCTGCTGTTCCTAAAATTTTTGGTGATATACTTGCATGTATTAACATTTCTCTTTGTTGCATAATAAAATAACATTTGGTTTTTGAATCATTCCATTGTTATTTCATTGCTTTTACCAAATTTTTTTTTTTTTTTTTTTGAGACAGAGTCTCACTCTTTCGCTCAGGCCGGACTGCAGTGGTGCTATCTCGGCTCACTGCAAGCTCCGCCTCCCGGGTTCACTCCCTTCTCCTGCCTCAGCTGGGACTACAGGCGCCCGCCACCGCGCCAGGCTAATTTTTTTTGTATTTTTAGTAGAGACGGGGTTTCAGCGTATTAGCCAGGATGGTCTCGATCTCCTGACCTCTTGATCCGCCCACCTCAGCCTCCCAAAGTGCCAGGATTACAGGCGTGAGCCACAGCGCCCGGCTTACTACACATTTTTATTTCAGTTTTTCTGAAGATTATGAAGCTCTTTGGCAATAGAAAATGATAGGTTTAATGCCTTTATAGTACAATATACTAACAAATATTGTTTATTTAGATACAAAATGAATTTTACATGGTTTTATTTTTAAAAATTTATGTCATAAGAAGTATATGTTCTGAAATTTATGCTATTTCCATTCAGAAGTAAGTAGCCTTGTGATTTCAAAATAGATTAATCATGTGTTTCAAGAAAAAACATAATTATGAAACTTGGGAAGTTTCGTGTTCACTAATAATTTTGTTTTCTCAATATCCTCTTCAATTACATTAATAAAAGCATATCATTCAAAGACTAAATCCAGCCTGCAGTAATTTGGAGCATTCATAAACGTAATTGAGCTTCTACAATATTGTGCTTTGAACATGTTGCCATGGGTGGGTGAAAGCAGCTGGCTTTGCTGTCTCAAATATTTTGAGAAATTTTAGAAAGTAAAGTTTACTCTCAGCCTAGAATTCCCTCATTTTCCATAAAGGAAGAAAAATTGACCATATAAATATTTGTATTTGAGAGATAATTCAGGAATATTAGAGACCCTCTAAAGACACAGTTTAAGTTTGTGTTATAGTTTGTGTTATAGATTATGGATTTCTATTTTTTCCAGTTTTTGATGTACATAAAAGCCTATTGAAAATTATAATGTTCAGAGCAATTTGTTTTTAATCATTTAACTCAGTTTTTGTTCTATTAAAAATGTTAACATCTAAATAACTTGTAACAAATGAATTTTTGAAAACTTTTAATTTAAATAGCTACATAATTTTTAAAATAAATACATACTCATTTCCATGAGTCAGATTTTACATATAATCAAAGGTAAGCTCCATGAGAGTGGACGTTTACATTTATTGATTCATCTTCAACGCCTAGAATTTCACGGCTCGAAGATACTAGAAATTTGATAAATATTTGTCAAATGAATAAATTAAAGATTCAAAAACTAAGAAATGTTTATTCTTATTCTGCTTTAACAACCTTGAGGAATGAGTAGATATCATTATATACATGTGTGAATATTTATAGTAAAATGGTCATTAAAATACATTGTTTTACCTGCATTTTCTCATTTGTTTGTCTCTTGCTTTGCTTTTGTTTCACATGAGTTACTGAAATGTTTTTAGAACTCAAAATTGGATAACAATAGAAGACAAATGAAAATAAGTATACTTTAAAAATCTTAACATTATTTTACCACTTCTTGTTTTTCATTCTGTGTAATTTAATTTTTATAGATTTTTTAGTCAAATTTATATTTAGAGATAGATTTGAAAGTGTTAATCTTTAAATAGAGTGCATATGTACAACAGATACTGTTTTAAAACCTACAACAAACAAAATCTAATAACACCAAAAAATTTGGAAAGAGGTAGTAAGCAGCTGTCTTACACAAATTCAATTTTCAGATAGATTTTAGTCTTTAGCTAATCTTTTTTTTAACCAAACAAGTAATTTGTAAATCTCACTGAAAAACTTCATATAATGGACAATCATTTGCATATACACACTCAGCAGGTGGTAAGCCCTGTTCAGACATAGCAGATATTGCACATATGATTTATATCTGATTAAAATGGAAATACAACAATAAACCAATGTATTAGTTTACAATATCATTAGAAAAATATTCGGGAAACATCTTCTCCCTATCTGCCTTAATCCAGGAAATAATATCTCTATTATTAGCATATCTTATTCTCCGTCGCTTTTGAATGATTCTTGAATGCTGGTGACTCTTGGGTAATTGTAAACTTAGTGCTTTTTTTCCAGACAGGTTGGGTTCTCTAGGATCATGATTTTTAGAGAGACTGTTTTGAAAAATTTTCTTTTCTTTTCTTTTCTTTTTATTATACTTTTAAGTTCTGGGATACATGTGCAGAACATGCAGGTTTGTTACATAGGTATACACGTGCCATGGTGGTTTGCTGCACCCATCAACACATCATCTACATTAGGTATTTCTCCTAATGCTATCCCTCCCCTTGCTCCCCACCACCCAACAGGCCCCAGTGTGTGATGTTCCCCTCCCTCTGTCCATGTTTTCTCATTGCTCAACTCCCACTCATGAGTGAGAACATGCGGTGTTTGGTTTTCTGTTCCTGTGTTAGTTTGCTGAGAATGATGGTTTCCACCTTCATCCTTGTCACTCTAAAGGACATGAACTCAACCTTTTTTATGGCTTCATAGTATTCCATGGTGTATATGTGCCATATTTTCTTTATCTAGTCTATCATTGATGGGCATTTGGTTTGGTTCCAAGTCTTTGCTATTGTGAATAGTGCTGCAGTAAACATACATGTGCATGTGTCTTTATAGTAGAATGATTTGTAATCCTTTGGGTATATATGCAGTAATGAGATTGCTGGGTCAAATGGTATTTCTAGTTCTACATCCTCATCCTTGAGGTATAAAACAATATAGAGCCTTCATGGAAACTTTGAAAGAAACAGTTTCTTTTCTATGTTGACAAACACATAAGAGGCTGGGTTCGGTGGGTCATGCCTGTAATCTCAGCACTTTGTGAGGTGGGCAGATCACCTGGGATCAGGGGTTTGAGACCAGCCTGGCCAACATGGGGAAACCCCATCTCTACTAAAAATACAAAAATTAGCTGGATGTGGTGGCATGCACCTGTGATTCCAGCTATTCAGGGGGCTGAGGCAGGAGAATCACTTGAACCCGGGAGGCAGAGGTTGCAGTGAGCCAAGTTCTTGTCACTGCACTCCAGCCTGGGCAACAAGAGTGAAATTTCATCTCAAAAACAAACAAAAAACATAAGAAAGTCAACAATTTAGGCGAGCAGAAGAGTCTTTAAGAAAGAGGGAGTTTTCAACAAGATAGACTAAGTAATGAAGAGATTGAAAGGAAGAAGGCTTTCTGGAAGGGGAGCATGGTGAGATGGCAGGAATGACAGGTGAGGATCCTGAGGTCACGTGAAGCACAGAGGACTGCAGGCTGACTCTCAGAGGTAGGGAGAAAAACTGCACCTGGAAGGTAATGTCCGAAGCCAGAAGAGACAAATATTGGGCTGAGGTATAGGATTTAATATGCTGAGAATGTTCACTTAAAGGGGAAAATAACTCAGTCACTGAATGTGGTACCTTTTAAATTATCCATCTGGAAAAAAAGTATAAGATTCTCCTTCCACTGCTGATTGAAATAAAACTGTGTAACAACTAATACACTTGCAGTGTTAGATTTTTACCATTACAAATCAGTGCCTAATCTTTTCTTGTTAAACGTTCTATTGTTAAAATAAAAAGCTTGCTAAAGCTATACATCGTGGTTGGGTTTACAGAAAACAAAAGCAGATTTTCACATTTCCCTTAGGAGGATTAACCATTTCAACAGGAAAATATATTTGAATTATTTATTTTATTTAAAAAATATTCAAAATTCACATTATGTTAAAGTATCCAATAGCTTTCATTCCACTTCATAAAAAGTGATAAAATTTTAAGATGTACTTTGTGATGAAACTTAATTCTCAACTAAAGATTCTTTCAGAAGAAATTTTCCTTTTAATTCCTGGACCATGGTAATCATTTAGAAAGTGTGGCTATATATGATTACTGGATTATGGTCATTATAAAGCAACAGAAAACAACTTTCATGTTGTGGTTCACTTTAAGTAATAGAAAAGTATTTTAAGGAACAAAATAGCATATCTGAATAGCGTTCTCTATAGTTTAGAGGGGCTAAATACCTCTGTAGCAGAAGGTATGTCTTTCAGATGTTGAATATTAATTGGGTAGGTTGATATATTTGAATATATCAAGAGGAGGCAAAATACAAAGAGGCAGTGAAAGAAATCATGACCCCAGTAAGTATTAAGCATTTCCTATGTTAAAAAAGTGAATATACGTATTTTAGTTCAAGCTGGTGCTTCTAGATTTTTTTTTTTTTTGCTGTTGTTGTTGGAAGAAACGTTCCTTCTGAAGAATTAACATGCAGGAGTTGAGTACTGACATCCTAGGGAAGCTGAATAATTTTGGTAATCCAAGGCAAAAAGCCCAGCTAGCCTGAGAAGGGGGATATCCAGGTACCCAGGCAGAGAAAACCTGGAGATGGAGAGAAGATGAGAGGAGAGAAGGGAAGGTGAGGTCAGAAAAGAGGAAGTCAGGGGAGAGAAGGGGAAGGGAGGTGATATGGCTTGGCTCTGTGTCCCCACCCAAATCTCTTATCGAATTCTAATCCCCATGTGTTGGGGGAGTGGTCTGGTGGGAGGTGATTGAATCATGAGAATGGACTTCCCCCTTGCTGTTCTTGTGATAAGAGTATAGAGTTCTCAAGAGATCTGGTTGTTTGATAAATGTATGGCATTTCCCACTTCTCTCTCACTCTCTCTCTCTCTCTCTCCTGCTTCCCCATAATAAGATGGGCTTACATTCCCTTTGCCTTCTGCCATGATTGTACACTTCCTGAGGCCTCCTCAGTCATGTGGAAATGTGAGTCAATTAAACCTATTTTCTTCGTAAATTACCTAGCCTCAGGTAGTTCTTTATAGCAGCATGAGAACCAACTAATACAGGAGGCCAGAGAGATGAGAAGATAGGAGGATAGGGAAAAGGAGAGAAGGGTAGAGGAAGGGATGGGAGGCGAGAATAGGAGGAGTTAGAGGATGAAGAGCAAGGGAAGGGGAGGCCAGGAAAGAGGAGGGGAGAGGAGGCCACTTGTTCCTTCATAGAAACATTATTATAGGACTTTGGACCAGAAATGTAGGTTAGTTAGGGGAGAAGAGGGGAGAGAAGGCCAGCAGAGAAGAGGAGAAAGGAGTCCAGGAGAGTGGAGCCCAGGCGAGGGGAGACCAGGAGGTAAGACTTGGTTACCTGTGAAAAGGACTTTGAACCTAATCCTAAGAATTAATGGAAGAGCAATTGGGAACTTTTCAGCAAAGACGAAGTCAAATTAAAATATAATTATATATATAGATGTATATATATAGATGTATATAATTATATATATAGATGTATATATATAGATGTATATATAGATGTATATATATAGATGTATATATGTGTGTGTATGTGTATATATATATATATATATCTTTAGTTTTTGAGTGTAGAACACTTTTGAAAGGGAGAGAAGTTGGAAATCTATTTCAGTTATTGGAGAACAATGTGATAGTATTTGGACTAAAGTGGATGAGACAGAGAAGCATGAATGTAAATAAAAATTTTTATAAGTTAAAATGAGCAAGACTTCATAATTGACTTGATATAGAAGATGATGAAGAATGGTTAGTAAGAGAAACCTAAATCTTTGGCTTACACAAACTGAAAGGATAGTGGTGCCCTTTATTAGTAAGAAAAAATGAGAAAAAATGGAATTAATTTTCTATAGAGTGAGAAGTATAAAAGGCTTTCTCTAAACTCCTTAAAGCAGCAAAATTTCTGTTTTGCTTTTAGAAAACAGAATGAGTATTTTCTTTACTCCGATTTCTAGGAAAAGGAGGAAAACATTTTTTCAATCTTTTTTTGACATGGAGGAATTTTCTAGCTGTGCAAATTATTGTTTTGCAATTAATCACTTTTTTCTAGGCTTTTTTCTTAATTACAGGCTTTGAGCACTGTTAGCCAGAAATATTTATTCAATTTAGAGCATCTCTATCAATAAATCAGCCACTGAAATAGAAATAAACTGGTTTCATCAAGACACAATATGAATAGAGTTGGGTAATTAACACTTCTTCCTTCATAGAAACATTATTATAGGACTTTGGACCAGAAATGTAGTTTAGTTCTTCATTCAATGGTCAGTTACATTCAGACATTAACTAAAATCTATCATGTATATTCATATTATTTTCAAAGGAAAATTAAAGATTAAAATATAGCAATTTATTTAAACCTTTCTTTTGATTTACTAAACATTTCTAAAGACAGAGCAATAAATGATAAGGTGAATATCATATTACAGAAACTATTTTCTTAATGTTTAGAAATAATATCAATAAGAATACCTGCGTTTTGAAAAATGTAAATAGTCCCAGAAGTGTTTTAAGTACAAATAATAGCAATGAGCATGTTTCCCAAAATATTTCATTTGCAATGAAAACAAGCTGAAAAGAAAAAAAAAAATCTCCAATATGTTTATATTTAAAGGCCAAACACAAACTTTACTAAGGAAAACTAATAATCCAGAAATATTAGAACAGATTTCTTCTTCGGATACACACCTATATCACTGCTAAAGTTTTTGATCCACTAGTATTTGCCAGTACAAATATTTTCAACAGAATATTAACAAACAGACTGCAGATTGTCTTGCCTTGCAACATAAGGAGTTCTTTACTATTCTTTGTTAAAGCAGGATATTTTATATATTTCATGTAAGTTTATATAATCATACAACAATAAACATGATTTTTTATTTGCTGGTTCTGAGGTTTTAAGTCATTAAAAGCTAAATTTTCTTTGAGCACAGTTCTAAAATATTACAAGTAACTGATCACTTTCAAATCATTCTCTTTCTTTTTCCTTCATTTCTTTGATTTACACACATACAAACACGGAGGCACCAAATATATTTTCATCTCCAACAAATCTGTGTATTTCAAATAGAAGGAATAAGATCACTTGTTATGGCCCAATGGACATAGATAAACTGCACGTATATGCATTGGGGCAATTGTAAACTGCATTTTAATTGAATTATAGAATTAGTTCTCTCTAGATTCACTTTTTGAATGTCTTCCATGTCCTAGTCACTGTGAAGACAAGGATAAATAAGATACAAGTTATTTACTAAGAAGCTTATAGACTGGCATGGAAGCACATATATTAAAATTGTTATTCAATGCCATAGATACAGAATAAAGTGATTAACCAGAGCTTGGGAACACAGATGAAAATGGAAGAAACTGACCAGGAAATACGGTATAGATTCATCATTTCTCTCATTCCAGCCACCCTTCGCCTCCATTTACACACACACACACACACACACACACACACACACTGAACTCCAGTTTGGTTTTCAAATAGTTTTGCACTAACTTCTTTTTTTTTCATCTTTTTATAGATATAAGATATATGTATTTTTTAAAAAATCTGGATCGTGTAGTTCATGTACTGTAACTGTAAGCTAAGAGTTGATGACAAGGCTAGGGCTCTGTAAAAATGTGCATTCCATTTGGAGAGCAACCAAGGAAAAATCAGTTTGAGTTGTTTATTTCAATGTATCAATTCATTTTTCTCATAGCTTTAGATAATTTGGAAAAAGGATTGTTCACACTCCCGTATCTCATTCTTTGTTTTATATTTAAGTGTTTTGCTTTCCAAATTTTATTAATCCCACGCCTGATTTCATTGTAGCAGATTTTTTATTGTCCAAAGGAGAAGCAGAAAATAGAATAAATTGTTCAAAGAATTGATTCTTGTGATAATACCCTCTACCTTCACTGAAGATTTGGTACTAGTAATCAGGAATGTGTGAACATTGGTTTTAGACTCTGTATTTTAACTTCAGCCAAAAATTCATCATGTACAGAAAGAGAATTTCACGTAGTAAGAATGATTATGTATTGAATGTCTACATTGTGCCTGGGGTATCTGGGTGTGCATATTGTAGCATATATTCTAACAATAAACTGTAGGTAAAATCACTCCATTTTTATGGTTTAAACTGAGTCTGGGAAAAGTAAGCTTCCCCAAGATCTCACACCTGTTCAAAAGTTAAATCACTTTTCACTATAGTCTTCTTCCTATTTCCTCTTTTTTTTTTTTTTTTTTTTTTAATGAGATGGAGTCTCGCTCTGTCGCCCAGGCTGGAGTGCAATGGCACGATCTCGGCTCACTGCAAGCTTTGCCTCCCGGGTTCACACCATTCTCCTGCCTCAGCCTCCTGAGTAGCTGGGACTACAGGCGCCCGCCACCACGCCCGGCTAAGTTTTTGTATTTTTAGTAAAGACGGGGTTTCACCGTGTTAGCCAGGATGGCCTCGACCTCCTGACCTTGTGATCCGCCCGCCTCGGCCTCCCAAAGTGCTGGGATTACAGGCGTGAGCCCTGCGCCCAGCCTCCTTTTCCCTTTCTAAGGGAACAAAAAGTCTTGCAGAAAATTTCCCTTAAAGAGCTATTGACTATTTTAAGATCAGAAATAATGTCTAAAAGCAGCATTAAATAGGGTAATGATCAGTTTGTCTGCCTTAGTGTATATTACAACAGAAAATAAAATGCTTTTGTATTCAAGCTAACTTCTGCTGTGATTCACACAACATACTCTTGTCTGCTCCATTGTTTCACATTGTGAGAGAAAGAAAACAGTGAGTTGTGTTCAAGCCACAGGAGTCCCAATTTGGTCAGACCAAAAATTATGCTATTTTCCATTTATGTTTTTTTTACTAGTAGGAAAATCCACCATTATAAAATGTTGCATGCATTTTTATATTTTATTTCAATTCATGATGACTTTTATAAAACACTTGATTCATATTACATATGCCTGAGAATTCTTTAGACTTGTTAATAGTACTTATTATCTGAAAGCATAAAATACATTTGAATGTGGGTTTGTTTTCTAGATTTCATACAACAGAACCCAGTGGGACACTTGGGAGTCTGAGGAAAGATTTTTAGGTTGCCAAAGAGTGTTCAAAATTTAAAAGTAAATTTGGCTTTTATAAACATAATGAACAAAAGGAACTCAACATTTGAATTTAGCCTTCTTCCAAAATATGCGGTCATTTTTTGCATTTTCCATTTTAACATTTAAACAGCAAAATAATTATCTTGGTTCTGTTTTTCTGCGTCTCAACTCTTTGCAAATGGAAATATATTCAAAGAAGATGAAGGAAGTGGTTAGGCTTTTTCTGCAAGTTCAATTATCTTTGTGTTATTGCTCATTATTTTGAAGCAGGCCCAGACAATATTGTTGGTTATCTATTTAGATTGAACATTTTTATAAACGCGAGAAAGATAACTGTGAATGAAGATGTTGTTAAGCAAATGTTCTTAGTCATGTGTGTGGGTGTGTAGGGGTAAACATAGGAAAATTGATTACTTGGTCATGAAACTTGCTAAAGGCTTTCCACATCATCTGCTGAGACTCATGTCTCATTTCCATTAAGAGAAGGAATATTTTATGATGAAATTCTCCTTTTCTGAACACAATTGTTTTAATGAGTATTAACTTCATAAGACAAAGAAATATCTGGATAATTTAATTTGGGTGGTAGGATAACTAAAGCATGAATCAACTAGAATTTTGTGATATATTCCTTGTAGTAAAGATACATGCAGAAGAAAAGCTAAAATTTTCATTATATATGTTATATATACACATTTCATTACTATTTTGTATTTTAAGTCCATTCAAAATCTCCATATTAAACTACATTATTTTACAACAATGTATCGAGACTCATTGAGTTTGTGCAAAGTATTTTCTTTTGGAGGAAAATGTCTCCTTTCCAGGATAGCTGATTGAGCTACAACTTGCGGAGAACTCTGAATTTCAGGCTCTGTGCTGCCCCTGTGGTCTGTTTGTACTTCAGTGGGAGAACACGTCACTATATTGTGATAGTATTCTGTTTATCGTGTCTATTCTCCTGCTTAATCTGGAAGCTACTTGACAGCTAGAAATTTGGAAAGACATGGTATTTGTAAGGATAGTGCTTAGCAATTGGCTGCTTTCTGATGATTTAAATGAGGTTCAACGTTGATGGCTTTATGTAAAGTTAATACATTTAAACATACGCAGCTCAATGAATTTTTAAAAAGAATACACCCATATAGCCAATACCCAGATCAAGTAATAGAATATTGTTGGCATTCTAGAAGCCTTCTTCATGCCTTCCTCCTGTCATTACCACTCCAACTAAAGGTAAACACTATTCTGAGTTTTCATGAGTAACTTTTCCTCTTTTTGAACTTGATATAATTGGGATTATGCAGTATGTATTATTTTGTGCCAGCTTCTTTTACTTGGAATTTTGTTTGTGAGATTCCTTCAACTGTAGCAATGTTCATCTGTTTTTATTGTTACACAGTAACTATGGTAAAATTTTTGCATCCATTTTTAGTTTATAGACAAAGATACATTCAATTTTGAGCAATTAGGAATAATGTTGCTATGACAATTCTTAAGGGCTGTTGGTTTCCATTGCTGTTTTAATTTGCACTACCTTGGTACCATATAATGTAAGAACTATCCATGTGATTATTGCCTATGCGCATATTGCCTTTCATGAAGTACATCTTCAAGTTTTTAGCATGTTATTGAAAAATCATATGGTTAACTTTTTCTTGTCAGTGTGTGACTTTATGAGTCCTCAGTGGATATATGCACGCTTAAAGCATTCTTCACGCTATTATTTGCCTTTTCATTCTCTTGACGATGTCTTTCTTCTCATGAACAGAAATGCAGAGGTTTAATAAAGTTCTTTTTATAACTATTTTTACTTTATGGTTAATGCTTGATATACTGTTTAGAAAAGTCTTTGTTAACTGCAATATTATGAATGATTTTTCTTAGATGACTTCTAGGAGGTTTATAGTTTTGTTTTACACTTTTAGTGAGCATTCTGTTGGGAACTGACTTTTTTAAAAGCTGTGATGTAGCTGTTAGCTCCATATGGATATGATTGACCTAGTTCGTTTTGTTGAAAAAGGGAAAAATAATTTCACATACTGAATTGCCATAAATTGGGTCCCCAGAGATGTGGATCCGTGTTCGGACTCTTAATTCTCTTTCATTTGTCTGTTTGTCTCTCTTTGAGCCAATGAGTCATAGTCTTAATTACTGTAGCTTTATATCATATTCATATCCAATAATATAGTTCTCTAAATTTGTTCATTTTCAGAAAAAGTTTTGGCTTTCTTTGACTTTTTCTATTTTCAAATGGGTGTTAGTAGTCAACTTATCAATTTTCACAAAATAAAATTTGTGAGGTTTTGACTGGAATTATTGAATACATAGGTTGATTTATGCATAAATGTCATCCTCACAATTTTGAGCTTTCTAGTCCACAAACAGACATAATATATTCCTTCGCTTATTTATATATTCTTTAGTTTCTCTTACGAGTGTATTGTACTTTATAGGATGTAAGCTTATCTATCTTCTGGTACATCCCTAGCTACCTAATGCATATAATGCTATAATAGAATTGTATTAATTATTACAATTTGATATTTGATGTCTAAATATTGGTTTCTAAAGTGTAGAAATACACATAATTGTGTATATTGACTTTAGATTAGTAACTTGACTAAAAATCACTTATTAGTTTTAATAGTTTGTGAATTATTTTGAATTTCTACTTACACAATCATATTGTACAAAATGAGAGTTTTATTTATTTTCACTTCTATTTAACTTCCTTTCCTCATCACACTAATGGCTAGACCTCTCCTTTTATATAATACTGAACAGTAGTGGCATTAGGAGGCACATCCTTTTCATACTATTTTCAGGGGTAAAGCTGTCAATAATTCAAAATTAAAAGTGATTGCTTTAGGTTTTCTGCAGAAAACTGTTATATCAACTACTTTCCCTTCTATTTTTAGCTGGTTAGTTTTTCAAATTGTAAACTGGTGTTGAATTTTACCAAATGCATTTTATTCATGTATTGGGGTGTTTCCACTTTATTTTGTTAATATGGTTTATTAAGTCAATCACAATGATTGATAATCAAATGCTAAACTAAAATTATATTTCTGGACCATATTCAACTTTGTGATATATTAATTGCTTTAAGCACCAAATTTCTCTTGCTAACATTTCTGTTAGGGCGTTTATGTCAGCTTGAGAGATTTGCCATTAAGTCCTGGTAAGGTCTTGGTATCAGGGTTTTATTGACCTCATAAAATGAGTTGGCATGTGTTAACTCTTTTTGTCTTATCTGGAAAAGTTTGTGAAAATTGGTGTCATTTCTTCCTGGCAAGAAAATTTATTCTTTCTGAATTCTTCATAAATAATCTTTGCCAGATTATTTTCTTTTAAATATCTTTCATTCATTCATTGATTCTTTCATTCATACAATAAATATTTACTTAACGTCCACTCTAAAAGACATTGTGCTAGCCCTGCAGATGGAATGGTGAGCAGAAACAAGCATGGATCTTATCTGCATTGAGCTCACAGCATAGCTGGTATGGAAGATAGAGTAATCAAATAATTTAAAAGCATGGACCAAACTCTATTAAAAATTTATGAAGTGTGGATACCAGTGCTCGGAGATTACAGCAGGGACACCTAACCTATAACATGATTATGAAGTCTTCCTCAGGAAGCTAATAGTCAGAAGTAGATAGACTGCCTCATTTCGTTTTTCTTGTTTGAACTTGTATCTAATTCATGTGGTTAGAATGTTCTAAATGAGGATAACTGGCTTCCCAGTGTGGTTCATTTTCTATGTTATGTAGAGGATGTCCCAAAGTATTGGAGTTTGGTGATCCAAAAGCAAATTCATGTCCTTCACACTACACAAAAATTTGGCACAAATACTACATACTTAAGTCAGCAAAGAAAAAACACTAAAAATAAATTAGCCTCACTGGGCCCTTAATAGCAATGCCTAAAAATAAATACTTGCTGCTTGTCTTCAATTTAGTGCAGTCATTTATTCTCATCATTTTCTACTTGCTGGCAAAATACATAACTTGTATTTTCCAAGATGCTATATTTTATAAACTTTTTAAAATTAATTAATTTTATAAATATAATACCTTTATTAATATTTTACAATAACTTGTTTGGACGCCCTATACAAACTCTTTCCTAATTCTTTAATTAGACTCACATACAATATTTAAATGCCACAGAGAGAAAACAAATTTTGAGTAATCAAAATTCTTCCCTTTAATGAAAAATACAGAGTTTTGTCCTATCTGAAAAGTTAGCTCATGCACTGCAAAACCGTGCCAGATGCACGCAGCAGAATAATAAACCCAATATGTCGCAAAGTTCTTTCTCTTCCTTCTTTTCTTCTTCTTCCTTCCTTCCTTCCAATTGAAATATATAAATAATATGTGTATATATATGTATGTATATACACACATATATATATTTCCTAGGGAGAAAATCAGTAGATGTTAATTAGTAACTGAAACAAGTTTCTTTCAATTTTAAAAATATAATAACCATTTTGAGTAAACTATATATACACCATTTAATATAATTGTAGAGAAAAATAAAATATTCTAAAATGATTTTCAAAACTCACTTAGGAAAGAGCCAAGAGTTTCAATGTCAAAAGAGTTTCAAGATTTGTATTCTTCTCTTTGGAATATGATGAGTATAAAGGATTTACTAAATGTGCTAGGTCAAATATCACTTTGTTCTAGAAGCTTGTAAAATTATAAATTGGAATAGTTTCTAAAAATTATGAAAACTACTGTAGTTTTCTGAGAATTGAGTTTTTTCATTGTTTAAAGCTGAAATATTGGCCGGGCATGGTGGCTCACTCCTTTAATCTTAGCACTTTGGGAACCCAAGGCAGGTGGATCATGAGGTCAGGAGTTCGAGATCAGCCTGGCTAACATAGTGAAACCCTGTCTCTACTAAAAATACAAAAATTAGCTGGTCATAGTGGGGCATGCCTGTAGTCCCAGGTACTCAAGATGCTGAAGCAGGAGAATCACTTGAACCTGGGAGGCATAGGTTGCAGTGAGCTGAGATTACGCTACTGCACTCCAGCCTGGGCAACATAGCAAGACTCCATTTCAAAAAAAAACCCTGAAATTTTGTAGAAACGAATAAATGTTTAACATGTCAATTTGGTGTTTTAATTCGAAATTGGGCCTTTAAAAACTGTGATTATTTAATACTATTATTATTTTTGTTTTTTACAACGCCTATTTTTAGGTACACAGGGTGCATGAGCAGGTTTGTTACATGGGTATGTTGCACCCAGGTAGAGCGTATAGTACCTAATAGGTAGTTTTTCAACTCCCCTCTTCCCAGTAGTCCACAATGTCTATTGTTTCCATTTTTATGTCCATGCATACTCAATGTTTAGCTCCCACTTTAAAGTGAGAACATGCGGTGTTTGGTTTTCTGTTCTTGCATTCATTAGCTTAGGATTATGGCCTCTGGCTCCATCCACGTTGCTGCAAAGGACAATATTTCATTCTTTCTATGGCTGTGTAGTATTTCATGATATATATGTGAGGCAGGAGAATAGGGTCTGGAGACAGGGAGTCTAAGGCCAACCTGAGGCTGACTTCTTGGAACTGAACCAAAAAGAAAACCTCACCTCTCCATGCCTAAGTGACAAGAAACCAGTCACCTCCCTCTACAACCCCCCTCCACTCCCCTATAGCACCAATGGGAAGTACCTCTGATTGGTCTGGGGCCAAGCCTTCACTTCAGCCTTTGATTGGTTGCAGGACCAGGCTCCATTTCAGCCTCTGATTGGTTGTGGGCCAAGCCTCCACTTTAGCCTCTGATGAGTCATGGGCCAATGCTTCATTCGCACAGGTTGTAACCAATTGGAAGCCTCTAAAAGGTACATATAGGTGTTACCAAATTCTTTTAGCTTAGTAAACACTTTAAAGAACATTGCAATTGGCGCTCTTGAGCCGCTTGCTCGAGCCCGCTCCCTGTCTGTAGAGTGTATGTTTGCTTCAGTAAATCTATGCTTTCGTTGCTTTGTTCTTTTGTTGTTTTGTTTGTGCGTCTTAGAATTCCGAATTCCAAGAACCTGGACAACTTGCCGTCAAGACTTTCCATCAGGTAACTTATGTACCACATTTCTTTATCCAGCCCACCATTGATGGATACCTAGGTTGATTCCATGTCTTTGCTATTGTGAAAAGCAGTGATGAGCCTATGAGTGCACACGTCTTTTTGGCTTCATGATCTATTTTCCTTTGGGTATATACCCAGTAATGGGACTGATTGCTGTGTTGAATGGTAGCCCTGTTTTAAGTTCTTTAGCAAATCTCCGAAATGCTTTCCATGGTGGCTGAACTAATTTACACCCCCAGCAATAGTGTATAAGCATTCCTTTAACTCTGCAGCCTCACCAGCATCTGTCGTTTTTGAACTTGTTAATAATGGCCATTCTAACTGGTGTGAGATGGTATCTCATTGTGGTTTCGATTTGTATTTCCCTGATGGTTAGTGATAATGAGCATCTTTTCACATGTTTGTTGGCTTCTTGTGTGTCTTCTTTGTGAAATGTATGTTCATGTCCTTCGCCCACTTTTTAATGGGGTCATTTGTTTTCTGCTTGTTGATTTAAGTTCCTTAAGCATTCTAGATATTAGACCTTTGCGGTATGCGTAGTTTGTGAATAATTTTTTCCCATTCTGCTGGCTATTTACTCTGTTGATAGGTTCTTTTGCTGTGCAAAAGCTCTTTAATTAGGTACCACTTGTCATTTTTCGGGTTTTTCTTTTGCATTGCTTTGGGAGACTCGGCTGAAAATTATTTGCCGAGGCTGATGTCAAGAAGGGTATTTCCTAGGTTTTCTTTTCGGAATTTTATAGTTTGAGGTCTTACATTTAAACCTTTAATCCATCTTGAGTTAGTGTTTATGTATAGTAAAAAGCAAGGGTCCAGTTTCATTCTCTGCATATGGCTAGCCAGTTATCCCAGTAACATGTATTGCATGAGGAGGCCTTTTCCCATTGCTTGTTTTTGTTGGCTTTTTCACAGATTGGATGGTTATAGGTGTGTGGTTATATTTCTGAGTTTTCTATTCCAAGCCTTTTGGCAAAGTCTTTAGGGTTTTCTAAGTATAGAATCATATTGTTAATGAAGAGAGATAGTTTGACTTCTTTTTCAATTTGGATGACTTTTATTTCTTTCTCTTGCCTGATTGTTCTGGCCAGGAATTCCAGTACTATGTTGAAGAGGAGTGGTGAGAGTGGGCATCCTCGTCTTGTTCCAGTTCTCAAGGGGAATGGTTTCAGCTAAAAAACTGTGATTTTCAATTACATTCCTAAAATACATTTCATTGGATAAAATATAGACAGAAAAATAAAAATATTGAAATGTGCACAAGCTGTTATTTGAATAGTACAGAACAGCCAGACTGACATGATATTATAAGTATTCGGAAATGTTTTCTGTTAAGCCAAAGTCTCTGTGAAATTACAATTTAAAAACTTATGTGTAATAATAACAATGATTAAAATAGATCTTTGCTGATCTGAAAAATTTCTTTGTCTATCTTACATATACACACTATCACACACTCACACATGCACTCCATAAATAAAAACTGGAAAGCCATAGAGAGATAAATATATATGTACCTCTTGGTTTCTGGTAAGAAGGGAATAGGTTAATATATGTGAAATACTCAGGTAAATTCCTGATAATTTCTCTGTCTCTTTTTCTTTCTCTTTTATATTTCTCTCTTTCTCACTGTCCACAAGTTTCATTGTTAGATGCCAAACAGTTCAGTTTATCTGTTATTTGATTTACAGAAGTTACTCTTATATAAAGGTAAATATTACAAAATATAATGAGAGGCATTATAATGATTTATTCCCATAGTAAATGAAACTGATGAAACTGACGTGCTTAAAGATTTTAATGCCACTTTATGTGTTCAAAGTAAGCGCTACTGAACTTAAGGTGCTATTTGAATAGAAAGCTTTTCTCATGCTATTGTATTTGGCATTCAAAAAATGGGAAAGGGAAAGCGAAATAATACGTTGGCAGTTCCATTTTTCCAAAGTAAAACAATATTTGGGTTTTCAGTTTAAAAATATTTTTCAGTAAATTAGGCCAGGTGCGGTCTGTAATCCCCACACTTTGGGAGGCCGAGGTAGGCGGATCACTTGAAGCCAGGACTTGGAGACCAGCGTGACCAACATAGCAAAACTCCATCTCTACTAAAAATATAAAAATTAGTCGGGCATGGTCGTGCGTGCCTGTAGCCCCAGCTACTCAGGAAGCTAAGGCAGGAGAATCACTTGAACCAGGGAGACAGAAGTTGCAGTGAGCCGAGATCACTCCACTCTACTCCAGCCTAAGCAACAAAGCGAGACTCAAAAAATAATAATGATAGTAAATAAACATTCAATAAGTTATTAAAACTTCAAGAGGTAAAAATGAACATGTTCATCTTTGCATACCCCTCAGCGGAAAATCATGCAATGAATTAAATGCAGTAATTCTGCTTGTAGCAGAATCCAAGTATTTTGTACTTAGAGGTAGTCATGTACTCTTGAAAAGCACTTTAGGAAAACGAACCTGTACAGTGTTCTCATTTTCTAATTTTAAGTTGTTAAAGGCACCATTTAATGTCAGTTTATATTTCCTGTTACTGTCACCTCTTCAGAGGGTTAATATACACTAATGAAAACCTAGAATATTTCTCTGTTTGTTTTTATTTTCCAAATATCAAGAGATTAAAATGCATTTTTCTGACAATTCACATTCTTTTAATAGACTGCAGACACAGAAACTGTGTGGCAATACATTTAGTGTTCTAAGAAACTAAATTTTGGTGTAATTTGTTATGCAGCAATATGGTTTCTGTGGAATACAGGTGTGGCTTCATCGAATCCTCTGGCCCTGAGTCTCTCTCATAGGCTGCAGGGAAGGTGTCAGCCAGAGCTGCAGTGGATTGAAGATGCAACTGGGGTAGATCTGCTGCCAAGATTCCACAAATGGTTGCAGGCAGGATTTAGTTGCAGGCAGGATTTAGTTTCTGGGAGCTGGTGGCCAGAAGCCTCCCTCAGTTCCTTGCCCCATGGGCCTCTCCGAACAACTGCTTATGACATGGCTCTTCGGTTCATCAGTGACCAAGAGAGAAGGCAATAGAAAGAATGCTAGCAGCATAGAAATCTCATTCTTTCATAACCTAATTTCAGAAGTCACATCTTACCACTTTTATAACATTATATTCATTAAAAGCAGGTCACAGGGCCAGCCCCCACTGAGAGGAAGGGAATTAGACAAGGCTGTGAATACCAAAAGGGGGGATAAGTGAGGGACATTTTAGAAGTGTGTCTGTATTTTTATTTTTAAAAAATGATATACACACTCACTGGGAAAATCGATTTGAATTTTTTTCTTTACCATTTTTACCCAATTATTCTGAGGTTAAGGAAACATTTCAAGAATAAAACAAAATATAATTTACAAGGTTTGAAGTCATGACCATAATCTTTTTATTGGCATTTATTAGCACCTGATTGATCACATTACTTGTTACGTAGCTATAATCTATATTTGAAATTTATGGATAAGAGTTAAAATGAAAGATTTATATGCCATAGTATTTACGTTACTATATAACCAATGCTGAACTTCTAATACAAAATGTCAACGCTAGGAATATCAATTCAAATGATAGTGAATTTCTCACCTGAAGCCACAAAGGCAACAAGGAGTTGGTACATTTTTAAGTGTTGAAAAAAAATCAAGTGATAATTATAGAACTGGTAAAATTATCCTTCAGGGAATGAATGGAAAGTAAAGATACCAGATCAAGGAAAGCTATAAGATGCTATTAATAGCGAGAACTACCCTTAAAAATTGGCTAAAGGAAATTCTGTAAACAGAAACAAAATGATAAAAGAATCCCGTAGCATCAAAAAACAAGAAAGAACAATCAAATAGAAATATGAATCTATAAGATAGAATGTCTTTCTCCTCATTTGTTTTATAAATCATATTTATTGATTGAAATAAAAATTATAAAATCATTTTATACTCAAGAAAGTGATATTTAACGATAGAGAAGGTAAAATGACCTAAAGAGAAGTAAGTTTTCCATACTTCACTTGAAGTGATGAAATGTTGATTTCCAGTAGATAAGGCTGTTACATTTGTGTATTTTAACAAGTATGAAAACTGTACAAAGTGATAAACTAAAAAATACTGTACGTATATCAGCCAGATGGAATCCAAACAAAAATTCAAATAACAAACAAGAAAGCAAAAGAAGAAATGCAGGGATGAGAAAGAGAGGACACAAAGAAAACAAATTATAAAATGGCAGATATAAG
Organism: Symphalangus syndactylus; assembly: GCF_028878055.3. NCBI lineage: Eukaryota > Metazoa > Chordata > Mammalia > Primates > Hylobatidae > Symphalangus > Symphalangus syndactylus. The sequence goes on along the minus strand of NC_072423.2, from coordinate 17,956,353 downwards.
TTCTAACACATCAATAATTACTGTAAATGTAAATGGCCTAAATAGATGAGGTAGGAGTCAGAGATTGGCAGGGTGAATAAAACAAAACAAACAAACAAACAAAAAGCATGAGCAAGTTATATGCTATTAATAAGGAACTTAACAAGAAATTCACTTCCTCAGATCATCAATTAAGATTGCCATCTCTTACAAATGAAATAATGGAAAATAAAAGGATGGAAAAAAATAACTTGGAAATAGTAGTTTTTAAAAAATACCTAAGAGTGGCTACGTTAATATCAGAGATGTCACTTCAGAACAAAACAAAACAAAATAAAATACAGAAACCTACCACAGACAAGGAGGGAAATTTCATAATGATAAAAGGATCAATACATCAGGAAGACATAATGATCCCATATGAGTATTCATAAAACAACACAGCTTCCAAACACATGAAGCAAAAACAGGTAGAGCTGAAAACAGAAATAGAAAAATCAGGAATTATAGTTGAGGATTTCAGAAATCTCTCTCAACAACTAATAAAATGACTACACAGAATATCAGCAAAGGTATAGAGAATCTGAACAATACAATCAACAAATAGGATCTAATTGTCATGTATAGAACATTCAACCATACAATTGCAGATATACATATTTCCAAGTGTCATGTAACATTCACCAAGGTACATATCCTATTAACAAAAAAAAAACACCTTCAACTAATGTAAAAGAATTGAAATTAGGCAGAGTATGTTCTCTTTCTGTAATGAAATCAAACTAAAAATCAACAGCAGAAATACAACAGAAATATCTCTAAAGAAGTAAAAATTAGACAACACATGTTTAAATAATTGATGGTTCAATGAGGAATTCGCTAAGGAAATAAAAAAATACAAAACTGAATAAAATGAAAATACTGTAATGTCAAATATTTGAAAGACAGCTAAAGTAGTGCAGAGAAGAAAGATTATGCCCTAAATTCTTACATTAGAAATAAAGTACTCAAGCCAATAATCTTAAGTTCCTACCACAGGAAACTTGGAAAAAAACTTAGAAAAACAATTCAAATATATTTGAATTGTTATTTCTTTTATTTAAGTTGTTACTTTATTTAAAAATATTTAAATTGTTATTTCTTTTACTTGAATATATTTAAATTATGTGAATATATATTTAAGTATATTCTGTCATGTCGCTTCCAATAAATATGCTGAATAAATAAGTTAATACTGTTATAATTTTAAAATATTGCTTGACTTGATCATCAAGACAGGTATGACAATCTTATACAACTTCTTAGGGGGCATATTTGAAAAGTGGCTTTTCTGGCTTCCTTACTTTTGAAGTCTGGGTAAAAGGTATAGATTTCTTATGTCTGATCTTTCTCTTTTTCTGAAAGAAAAGAACTATCTTGCCCATCTTTTCTACGTGTTCACTACAACATTTGGATTCACCAGAAATTTTGCGATTTGGAGGAGCTGGGCTTTTAAAAAATTTTTTGTTGATTTGATTTATATTTTCAAAGTGTAAATCTTACTCTTTGGTCATGCTATTTACAGTGAAAATTGAATTCCAGATCATACACACAAAGTAAAGTTTAACATACTATATCATGCATGATTTCACATAAATACTTTTTGCTTTAGTAAGAACTGGGGTGACTGAAGTGGAGTATTTGGATATATGCACAGGTATAGCTCATGAAAGTCTTAAATATGTTGTAAAATGTCTGCTTCTGAATCCATTTTTTTTTCTCAGCTTTTTGATGTGGAATACAGTTTAGCCAATTTGGATTATTAATGTAAAGAATGTACTATCGGGAAAATAAAACTGACTTTAAGAATAAATTTTGTTTCAATTGAAAAAAAATTATAAGTACTTTTTGAAAATAGATAGGACAATCTTTGAGCTTCACTCTTCAAATTTCGTGAAGTCTGAGAAAACTTTCCAGTCAGCCAACATAAAGCAGTTGGCAGCTTTGCACACCTATCAAATGGGGGTGAGAAAATATTACCGCATTTTACTGACATAAAGAGCTTTCTCCTGTTCACCACAAAGTGTAAATAGACCTGTGAAGATCTTGTGACTTAGCCACACAGATTCTTTAAGAATAAGTGTGAATATGGTAAACGGTTTAGGAATTTTGCTTAGAAAATATATAGGAAAATTGGGGTCATCTGTGGCTTTGTTTCCTGAAACCTTAAATGCACAAAAATATTTGGAAATCTCAATGAATTCAATATTAAAGAAAATCTATAATTTTGACAAATAAATAGATTTTAAATGTAAAACAACAACAACAAACAGAAAAAATTCCCTGATCTTGGTGATATAACCGTCCTTCTCTTAGTACCACCTAGTTTGTAGTGGAACTGTGATAGGAATTATTTCACAGAGTGATTTGCTCTCACATTAGATATTGATAATAATTATCATTTGAAGTTATTGGTTATGTGCTCTCCTTTTAATTTCCTTTTAACATTTTAGTATTTCTGGAAACAGTTACATTGTCATCTTTGTCATTTAATCGATATGAGGTTCTACAAGATGATGTTTACATAGTAATATAAATTACAGATACAGTCACCTGCCTAAATTTAGAAAGTGGCAGAACCTTTAACAATATCAGGCTTGTGCAGCGTTATTTCCCATAAAATGTGCACCGTGTCTGTTATCCACCTGGAAATAGTGCTAAGCTGCTAAGCACATTCTTATACAGAAATAAGATTAGTTGGGGCTATATAGTTCCAGCAGAGCTAATATTAATTTTATTTTTGGCTTAAGGTCTCAAGAAATATTTTGGCTTTTTTATTTGGCACCATTAAGTTGGATTAGATTGCATAAGAAAATTGGGATAGTTTGTGGCTTTGTTCACTAAAACCTTGGCATGAGTGTAAATATTTTAAGATGCTGATGAATTGAGTGTCAGGTTTCCATACACACAGGTAAAATATGTAGAACAGATTATATATACATATATAGGTATATATAATATTGTATATTATATTTATTCCATATATATTCTATGTAATACAGAAATATACTTAGGTTGCTAAGCTCAAATGTATGACATAATCTCTTTAAGTCTCAAAATTTGTACACTGGTGAGAAATTTCAGCAATATTTTAGAGCAGAGCTTTCTTGAACCTGCTTGGCATCCCAAGTACTTCATAAGAGTAGTTAAATGATGTATCCACCAAGAAAGTCTAAATTGTCTGAAACTAAATTTGTACTTGGCAGGCAAAGCACCATAAAGGCTTCAAGTTGATCAGCCTGCCAGAAAACAGGAATTTTATTTTTCCAAGACTTATTACAAATGATGCATTGACACTTTATAAAACGGATTATGGATTTTGGGTCTCTCTGTATTTCTTTATTCACATTATAAAGAAGTCGGACTGGTCACTTCTTTTTCTCTCTGATCTATGAGGTTATTATTATAATGTAATTTTTAAGCCCCTTAAAGCTTATAGAAAACACAGCAATGACATCAAGATACTATGTGGAGAGACTTTGAAATAGTTTATTTTTAAATAATTGGAGTTTTAAAAATCATTGAACATTATCTTAGAAATGTAATTTTTTATCACTATTTTTTCTCAAATAATTTTACTGAAAACCTAGCCTAAAGGAAAGGCATCACATAGATTTGAACCACTGACACATTGCTTCAATAACACTAGTTAATAGCAATAGCTTGAAAGGGGAGCAATGAAGAGTAAGCTAGCAAAAGGTCATGCTTACTGTATTCCATGCCAATTCTTTAAAATAGAGGTAATTTCTATATGATCAGATAATGCCATTTAAAATTTAAGAACGACTCTTGGCAAACATGACATTATGTTTTAAACTTTGTGTTTATGCTCATTTTTTTTTTTTTTTTTTTTTTTTTTTTTTTTTTTTTTTTTGAGACGGAGTCTCGCTCTGTCGCCCAGGCTGGAGTGCAGTGGCGCAATCTCGGCTCACTGCAAGCTCCGCCTCCCGGGTTCACGCCATTCTCCTGCCTCAGCCTCTCCGAGTAGCTGGGACTACAGGCGCCCGCCACCACGCCCGGCTAATTTTTTGTATTTTTAGTAGAGACGGGGTCTCACTGTGGTCTCGATCTCCTGACCTCGTGATCCGCCCGCCTCGGCCTCCCAAAGTGCTGGGATTACAAGCGTGAGCCACCGCGCCCGGCCGTGTTTATGCTCATTTTATGTTACAATGCTTTTGGAAAGTAAAATATCTAAGCTTTAAATTATTGGCAAGTTATTCAAATTTATTTTATATTATTAAGTTGCCTGCTTTGGCAAATTATTTTCTGTCTCTGTACAATTTAAAAGCCTCTCATTTGCACCAACAAGCATAGATGGAAGCTGTCTGTATAATGTGCTACAGTGTAAGGATTTTTAAAATAGAATATTTAACCATGAGCAAATCTTGAACTACATACATATGATGCCATATGGCCATTTACTTTATGGTTTCATTTATCTCATCATCACAACTATAGTCTTCTATTTAATAGTCTGTGTACTCTTGCAAAAGTTCATATATATATATATGTTTTAGATCTATACAAAATGCATTTTCATACTCATCATTTGTGCATGTTTGACAGGCCACATTTTATAATACAATAAAGTGTTTATTTTCCTGAATATTAAAAACGGATTCTTTTTTCTTTTTATCAGAGTATATGTCATCATATCTATCATAATGATTGTTTCTTAGCATTGTGCTTTGAATCTGTATTGATCTATTTTCTCACTGCAAATGGCTTTTGTTATTTTGTGTGCATTACAGGTCCTATGCTTCTTAGGAAAAAAAAATTCAACAAAGGTTTCATTTTCTATAGATTAAGATAAAGCAATAACGATAAACAATAAGACAAAAATCTTTTTAATGTCTCTTTTATCCTGCCATGGAAGTTTAACTTCTGCCAAAAATGCTTTTCTTTATGCCCTATTGCATTTTTCAGATAATACATAAAATGTCACTTGGGAGAGACTTTGCTAAGTACATAGGGATTTTTTGGATTACAATACACTGTTTGCTCCTTTCAAAGATTTAGTTAAAAGTTGTGATTGTTAGTTTGGTTTACTGTTTACGATTGTTAGAAACATTCAGGATGGCAGAAGTGATGTCTGTTTTGTTCACTTTCAAGGAGCAGGTCAGCGGTGGATATTCAACCCACCTTATTTTGTTGTTGTTGTGTTGTGTTGTGTTTTGTTTTGTTTTAGGCTTTCAGCAGCCAGAAACCTTGGTTTTTAGCTTCTGTTTCTAGTGATAGGTGGAAAAGAGGGATGAGGAAGGAGTTTTACTACCCAGTCAGAAACGGAAACTAAGAACCCGTGACTGTGTCCTCTCCCTTGGACACCCTTAGACAAAGAGCCACTAAAGGATCTAGAATTCTCGGATCACAGGTTTAGTTAGTAGGAAAGTATAACCTGCTACCTGAAGAATGAGAAGCCAGGGGAAAGAGGGTCTGTGGAGAGCGGGGAGCGTGCTCCCGCAGAGCGAACAGGTTGCACCAAGGAGAAGGTGGAGGTGAAGTTGTGCAAGGAATGGACACATCCAGGGTAGCCGACACAGGGGATGTGGAAGATGGAGTGACAAAGAGGAAGCCAGAGGGATGGACAGGCCTGGACCTCGCAGTCCCTTTGAGCTATGATGAGGAGATTGAATGAACTCAAAGAACAGTGTCAGGATGAGAAGACTAATTGTTGTGTAATTTAATAGGAGATATTTTAGCTTAAAAATATCCAAAGTGGAAGTATGCCAAATGTATTCCCGAAATACTCTAAAAGATTTATAGTGAAAACAGTTGATACTTTGAAGCTGTAGAATTTTTATATGAAGAGGTGGTAGCTCAGGATTCAATTTCCTCAGTTTCCAAACTGGGTTGACCCCTTCTAACTGTATGACTTGGCTGGATACATCAGAGCCTAAGCCCTAGTTTCATTATCATTAAGATGGGGATAATAATAGTACTGATTATTCCACTGATTATATCAATATTATATAGAAACTGGAACTGCAACTTTATTACATACAGAGCACTTTTGTAAATTTCATTTTTCCTATGCTTTTCCTGTTTTTTTTTTTTTAAGTACACCATTTCTCTTTCAAAAGACAGAGGGAAAAACACACAGAAAGTAAATGGTACAATTAGTATGTCAAGGTGACATACTAATGACTTGTATAACATTGATAAAAATGTATGCCTTGCCTACAAGATAGCTAGGGCTAACCAATCTGCAGGCATTTTCCCTTTTAATAGTCACAAGAATTCAATGAGGCCCACGCTATTCTTGTCTCCTTTTATACCAAGGATATTTAGTGAAAGGCAGTTTTATGTAATTGGTCCAAGATCATCATCTAAAAAGTGGCAGAGTAAAACTCTACCCAATAGAGGCTGGTGTCCACTGACACATTAAGTTCTTCTTTGGCAACAAATAATATTTTTTAGTGATATTATATATACTTTGTAGACCCTTAACATTTTATTTATGTGGTTATGTACTACATTCAAAAATATTTGCAGGAATCATGGTGGCCTGATTGAGCATTTTTACAGTGCAAAAATCAGTACAAGAAACCAAGTCAACATCGTTAAAATATTTTCCCACGTATCAGTGGCCCTGTCCTACAACCACTGGCAAATACTTTCGTAGTTGTCTGAGCTAAAATACAAAGAGTGCACACATTTGTATAGGGAAATGAAGACTTTAGTGCATGCATATGTGTGTTAACCATCCTCATCTCAAGCAAGTTTTCCTTGCCTGAGAAAACTTTTTAAAACAGGAAATACTCTTCAAGTTCAAGGACTGACTAAGCCCAACTCATTTTTATTTAGTCAGATGTGAAAAAATACACAGTTAATTGGTAGGCAAGATCTCAATGTACCAGAATCCAATTATTGAGTCTTCAAAACACTAGTGAAATAAAAGTTAATGAGACATTTAAAGACATTACAATTTTATGATACTGATTTATTTTGAAAACTAGCAAGGATAAATTTAAGTTTAATATGCTGAATTAAATTCTCTGTCTTCACTTTGGAATTTCAACCAAAAGAAATATAATTAAGTAGTGAATAGTAAATATATATATGTATTTGTATAGGTAAATAAATATATATATATATATATATATTTGCTGTGTTTCTAATTAAGAGTTCCTTTTGTTCTTTTCTTTTTTTATATTGGTGTTGGAATTTGGTCAGTTGTATTCTTATTGCCCTCTGAATTATAGTAAATGAAGGGAACAAAATACTCCACATCAGCAATAATTGAAACATGATTGGACATATACCAATGCTAACAAAAATAATTACAACCATGAGTCTAAATTTTTATAATAAGTATTATAATGAAGAGTGAAGTGGTTTGACATCTCTATATAACACTTGTTAAAATGTTTTTTATCTACAATTAAAAGTTAATGTTAATTAAGTTTAATATTATAAGGTCTCTTAATAAGATAGCCTTAATATTCATCTTTTAAAATATTATATAGTCTTTTTTTCCTGATGATTAAAGGCTTATTTTGTAAGTTAGTTAAAGTAATGAAACCCATTCAGTTGATTAAATAGATGGGTCATAAGGAGGCAATTTATGATCTGTAACTATACAAAAGCAGATGAAAAAAAGTGAGAGGATTTAATGTCATGCACATAAAATATTATATAAGATTATTTACACCAGAAAAGTGTATCTGAGAATAAAAACAGATAATTATATACAGCCATGGAACTTTATTAATTTACAAATTAAGCTGCATGTTTTCAGCACTTTTTTAAAGCAAAAATTCTACTTAGTGTATTCTCAATATACCTATATTACAATATTGAATAAATAACTGGGTATATATATTGTTACATATAGTATGCCTTTACAAATTAATTTGTGTTTTGGTATTTATATGGAAAGTTGATTTTAATTCCTTTACAAAGCTTTGCATTGGGCTAAGACTCTGTGTAGTGTTATCTACGCTGTAAAGTTTCCTCATTTCTAAGCGATACTCATAACTTCATCAGTACCCCTTAGATCACCTTGACCATACCTAAGAATCTAACACTGGCTTGACACATATTACATAATAAACAAAATTATTGAACAAATACATATGTTATAATGTAAATTATGTATCTTTAAAACTTAACTATGCTTCTCTCATCCACCAGACTGTAAAATCTTTGACACACAAGAACCATGTCTTTTCCATAATATTTTATTTTTGACCTTATCACAATATTAGCCACAGTAAGAAATTAATTCATGTTAGATGTGCTTTTGCCTGAAAATAACAGAAAACTCAACCATCATAACTTAAATAAATATAGGTTATCCTGCTCACATAGCAAAGAAATCAGAGGTATGCATTCTACGTGTCATGCCGTAATTCACACCTTAAATCAGGCTCTTATCTTCATGATTCACCATTTTGAATGTTATGAGAAAGCTGTTATACTCACCTTCTTCCAGAACTATGTCCTTATTCAAACACAAGGAAGGCAGAGGAAAGAGAGTTCCTCATTGTGATGTTCTCATATTTTTCTAGATGGGAAATCTTCTCAGTACACTTCATCTCACATCCCAGCAGCCAGAGCCAGGCCATATGGCTGCCTTGAGACTAGTCAATAGTCAACAGATGAAGGGCATCATGTGAAATGTAGACTACGATTTAACCTCTGGGATTGGGATAGAGGCTTGTTTGCCTATAGATCAATAGGTTGTGCATTCGGCCTGAACAAATCGAGGCTTAGCAGGGACAATAAATATTACAATTTGTATTTTGTAGAGGACAATGTTACAATAGATATGACCCAAATAGAACTGGATTTGTCAAAATGAATTATTTATGTCATATGCTATCTTCAATTGCATCTTTATCTTTTTATTTGTATTTGGCAAAATTGGATACAAGCATTTTCTATTTCTTAGTGGATAGTTACAAGTGTTTAAATTCCTCTATATTTTTAGTTACATTGGAAAAATATGCAATATTGAAAAAGCGCGGCTGAGCGCGGTGGCTCACACCTGTAATCCCAGCACTTCGGGAGGCTGAGGCGGGTGGATCATGAGATCAGGAGATGGAAACCATCCTGGCCAACGTGGTGAAACCCCGTCTCTACTAAAATACAAAAAATTAGCTGGGCGTGGTGGTACGTGCCTGTAGTCCCAGCTACTCAGGAGGCTTAGGCAAGGGAATTGCTTGAACCCTGGAGGTGGAGGTTGCAGTGAGCCGAGATCATGCTACTGCACTCCAGCCTGGCGACAGAGCAAGACTCTGTCTCAAAAAAAAAAAAAAGCATTGTTTTCATCAATTAAAAAAAAAAAAAAAAGAGTAGGTCTTGTTCCTGTATTTACAAGGGAAATTTCAGCGTGAAATTGTGTCCTTTATCTTTTCTCAGGTCTTAAAGATAAATATGAATTTAGATTCCATACATCGATTAATTGAGGAAACACAGATCTTCCAGATGCAACAATCATCAATTAAGTCACGCGGTGACATGGTGGCACCTGCCTCACCCCCCAGGGATACCTGTAATACCTGCTTCCCACTTCATGGGCTACAATCTCATGCTGCTCACAATTTCTGTGCGCACTCGTATAACACCAACGAATGGGATATTTGTGAAGAACTTCGCCTGCGGGAGCTTGAAGAAGTCAAGGCCAGAGCTGCTCAGATGGAAAAGACCATGCGGTGGTGGTCGGACTGCACTGCCAACTGGAGAGAAAAATGGAGTAAAGTTCGAGCTGAAAGGAACAGTGCCAGGGAGGAAGGAAGACAACTCAGAATAAAACTAGAGATGGCGATGAAAGAACTGAGTACACTGAAAAAGAAACAGAGTTTGCCACCTCAGAAGGAGGCATTAGAAGCTAAAGTTACCCAGGATCTGAAGCTTCCTGGCTTCGTAGAAGAATCCTGTGAACATAGAGACCAATTTCAATTGAGTTCACAAATGCATGAGTCTATCAGAGAGTATTTGGTAAAAAGACAATTTTCTACAAAGGAGGACACAAATAATAAGGTAAGAAAAAAATCCAGAGATGATGTGAATTTCTGAAGGTCATATATAGTGATGGAGAGGAAGAAGGAAGTGACAAATCCAATGGTGATTATACTAGTCTGCCAGGGCTACCATAACAAAGTACCATAATCATGGTTGTTTAAGCAACAGAAATTCATTTTCTTACAATTGTAGAAGCTAGAAATACAAGATCAATGTGCTAGCAGGGTTAGTTTCTTCTGAGGCCTCTCTCCTTGGCTTATAGAAAGCCGTTTTCTCCTTGTGTCTTCACATGGTCTTTTCTCTGTACACATGTCTGTGTCTTAAGTTCTTCTTGTAAGGACACCATCATTAGGCCCACCCTACTGACCCTAATTTAGCTAAATCACCTCCCTAAAGGGCCTGTCTCTACCAACAGTCACATTCTGAGGTACTGGGGGTTAGGAGACCTAACAAGAAAGATATGCATATGTATCCTTCATCTGACTTCAATACTTTCCGTGAACAGCACATCTTATTGTATTGTTTGTCAAAATATTATAGTATAGATGATTGCAATGCTCATTCTTAAGAGAATTAAGGAATGAGTCATGCTAGGTAACCTGGCATCCACATACTACTTAAAAAATAAAAGTGAAGCATCATCGAGATTTTGCTTGAACTTGACTATTCATTGAGATTTTATTTGAAATTGTCTTTCATTTCAGACTTACAAACCAGGGCAAATTTAAATTATAGGCAAATACCAATAGCATGAGTCCTGTGAAGTTTTTGAGTTACGCTCTAAGAGTATCGTGCAGTTGTTGCTCTAGTACTGATGTCCATGTTTATTAAAGTGCCCCATTAAATTCTATTTAGATGTGACTCATGAATTAAAGCAATAAGGGGAACTAAAATAAAGCAATAAGCAAGCTTTTTAAAATATTCAAGAGCTTCCTGAAAATTCTATCTTGTCTTTCAAAAATGTTAAAAAATAATTACTTTGAAACTGTGTCTTATGACAAAAGAAACTTGAAAGAGGAATTCATCAACTCATTAAAAATTATTTACAGCTGTTCAAGTTTGTGCAGGGTTATTTTTAGCTGTGATTAGAAAAAGAGAATAAACAGAGTTAAAGCAGAACTTTTGAGAAATGTATTTTTTTTTATGAAGAAGTAGAACATAGAAAAAAATAAGCTCAAAGAAGAATGCAAGTAAGTATGGCCACACAACACTTTTAGGGAATGATAGTGAAATAAAAATATGAATTTGTGGTGGTATCATAACATTTATTTCTTTATGAAAATGTATCGTCATCATGATTTTTCTCCAAGAGGTATAAATATGTTTTGTTTTGTTTTGTTTTCAGGAACAAGGTGTGGTTATTGATTCTCTAAAATTAAGTGAGGAGATGAAGCCCAATCTAGATGGTGTCGATTTATTCAACAATGGTGGTTCTGGAAACGGTGAAATGAAAACTGGGCTGAGACTGAAAGCAACAAATCTGCCTTTGGAAAATGGAGTAACTGAAATTTCAGCTTTGCAGGTGCATTTGGATGAATTCCAAAAAATCTTACGGAAGGAAAGAGAGTAAGTGCTAATGATTGTCTCCCTTAACCAAGTCTAAGTTTCAAATCACGTAAAATTGTTAATACAGATAGATTGGTCATTTGATAATGTATTTTATCCATGTTTAGTCATGAAGTTTTAGGATTTAAAGAAATTAGTTTGATATATATTCATATGTTGAATTTTACAATGTAGTTTATAACTTGTTAGTGTTTTCCATTCTTTTAAGTTGACTTTTATCATGACTATGTTTTTATCTTCTCTGGTAGATTCACTTTAATTGTATATGAATTCTTAATATACAAGGTTAAAATATCCAGTGTATTATCTAAGTGTGACAGCATCTTGGATTTGGTCAATAAAAATGAATAAATATGTTAATATTAATAGTGGAAGAATCACAGTTTTGTGAGATATTTATTACAGAAAAAGTAGTCTTATACATGGAACGTTAAGGGCATCAGGCTTGTGCTTAATTGGCCTGGATATTCATCTTTGTTCTGATGTATTCTAGCTATGTGATGTTGGCTGTTGCCCCTTTGTGAAAATAGCTGTAGTGCTGTTATGTTCCAGTTATCTATTATCTCGAAACAGACTTTTCCAAATAATTATCATTAAAACATATCAGCAGCAACCACCATGTCTTCTGTTCAAGAATTGTGAGCATGGCTTGGCATGGACATTGTATCTCTGACTTGTGCCTTCAGTTGCAAGGGCTCAAAGGCTGGCCATGCCTGGAAGGCTGGGGGCTGCAGCCTCTCTCACTCGTATATCTGGCAGTCCATCTCGGTTCTCATCTATGCCTCAGTTGGGACACCTGCACTGGGGCTATTTAAGGGGGTGCTTGGCTTCCTCACAATACTGGGGCTAGGTTGCAAGTGAACATCTTAAGAACACAGAGAGAAGAAAACGCCATTTGAATGATTCTGCCTCAAAAGTCATATAGCATCACTTCAGACCCACTAATCGGTGGTGGGAATCTCAAAGGCTAACTCAGATTAAAGAGAGAGGCACTTTCAATGGAAGGAGTGTGAAAACAATTTTATAATAAGAGTGTGTGGGATGCAGTCATTGTGGCAACGATCTTTGCAAAATACAGTCTGTCATAACCTTTCTCAGTGAATTCTCGTAAAGGTCAAGAACAAATAACGTCTGGGAAAGAGAATAGTAATATGAAATGTTCAATATGGATTTTTGTTTCTTTGCAATCAGCTTACAATTTTATTAGCACAATGTGGAATATCTAATATATAAATGTGGTTCCAAAATCTAAAAATAATTATTTTTTATCTCTTAGTTATAAAAGTCCTAATAGGCGGAACCAGAAAAGCAAGAAGGATATGTATGCATATATACACACAATATATTATATAAGTATACGTTATATAACAGTTTTAATTTTCCTGGTTTGAATGGACTGAAATAGGGATAAATATGCGTACTAGCCATTCACAAATACAGTAAGTTCTTTGCCACTAATTTTCTGCCAGAAGTTTTTCATTAGTCCCTCTGAAATTTACTAGTGCCAGCAATTCCCTTTTTCAGATTATTCTTCTGTATTTCACTAGATTAACAGATCGTGATCATACAAATATCTATGTACAGAATAAATATTTATTACTCTACCAAGTGTAAATTCCTAATAGAGGCAACAAACATTAGTAGAAAAAAGAATAAAAATAAATTTAATTTTCAGGCTTGTACACATAGTGACAATTTTATCTCGACCTATACATTTCAGTCACATTCTAATCTCCGTGCTTTTACTTCTTGAAGCATTTAACTTTTTGGTAATTATAGACTTCTCTCCAGCCCACATACGATATTACTTCCCCAATGCCATCTAATAGGAGCAATGCAGAGCTGTGTTTTTCTAGATGTTAGCTTTTCTATTCTAAGGTGTCAGTTTTAAAGATATGCATGTTCTGTCTTAACACGCTTATCCATATACGTATACACAACATATACTTTTTACTTTCTTGGAATAAATGAACAATTCTCAGAGTAAGTACATTCTGCAGTTCTCAGTGACTTCAGTCTATAATCCATAGACAGGCCAAAGAATAAGAGAAAAAAGGAGGCTTTCCATGGCCTTGTCTTCCTACTCTCCTCTTTTAAGAAACAATCCCACGGACGTGATGAGTCATGGTTCCTGTGTCCGTGAATCAACATTTGCATGCAATCCGCATGAGGCAATCAGTCTTTTTTTCTATCACAAGAGAACATTTTCCAAGAATATAGGACATGCTATTACTTATAAATCCATCTAATCTTTTAAGTTCTTCTTCCTGGAATATCAGTGAGTGGGTGGCTTCAATTGAGATGTGAATGTATTTTTTTCTGCATTCCCATCTAGTGAGAAAATTCTCTTCTTGACTAGTGCACAGAAATCAACTCAGAAAACTCAGGGACTCATTTTTTTCCATTGTCCTTGACTAGAACCTCCTCATCAAATAGATGAAATTTTATAGTTTTATTTGCACTCTGAGTACTGTTCAGTTTTATGAATAATTCTCCAGTGAATAAAAGTTTCTCATATACTGAGTATTTATATATTTCTGATGACTTTCATAAAGACTTCCCAGGTAGAAAATTTGGAGTAAGGCCAGGAAAGCTGATCCTCTTACAGAGCTATGTGTACCTAAACATTTGGGAAGCTGAGGTTTGGCAATACCAAATCTCAAGTAACAGAGACTGAGATAAAATAATTTGAACTGTCCTAACATTCAGAATCAGTTTTCAAATTTCACTGCAGAGACCTCCTTTATCACTTGCAAAATGTTTGTTCTGTGTCCTTTAAGCTGAGCATCAGTCCTCCCTTTCCATTTTATCATTGTATCTTTTTTTTCTTTTCTTTTCTTTTTGAGACAGTCTCACTCTGTTGCCCAGGCTGGAGTGCAGTGGTGCAATCTCAGCTCACTGCAACCTCAGCCTCCTGGGCTCAAGCCATTCTCCCACCTCAGCCTCCCGAGTAGCTGGAATTACAGGCTGTGCCACCACGCCTGGCTAATTTTTTTTTTCTTTTTGTATTTTTAGTAGAGACGGGGTTTTGCCATATTGCCCAGGCTGGTCTCGAACTCCTGGCCTCAAGTGATCTACCCACCTTGGCTTCCCGAAGTGCTGGGATTACAGGCATGAGCCACTGCGCCCAGCCCATTTTATCTTCTTAATTTATTTTCTATATAAGAAAAGTAGTATGCTTCAATTATTTTGTTTTGCTTCATTAAATGTTCAATTTTTTTCTTAATGAGATTTAAAATCCAGGTTAGAAGTTTCAGCAAATTAAAAATGCTTCAAAGGTTATTATTTTTTATATATGTATGAAAGAGACAGATTTCTACTTTACATATATAAGAAATTATATATATATATAAAGTATATATATATATAGTCCTCAAGGAATACATTGACATGCAAATCTGGTTAATTTAATGTAATAGTTGTAAATATTAGAAAGTCAGGCTTATTTTATTTCTTTATTAACTGTCACTCATGGAATATTCAATAAACCTTTACCATTTTTTGAGTCTCCGGTGTCTATTTTGTGTTTTGGCAATTCACTGCCAAATGAAACAGAGTCTACACCTGTGCATAGATTATAAAAAAGCCGGTAAGTCTCTCCCACGGTTCCCTTTGCAATGAGGGTACAGACACTTGACTTAGAAATAGTGCATCAGAGGTGGCCACCTCGACTTTTAAGCCAAGCCAATACCCCAAGGCAGTAGACAGCATCTAGAATCCATACTTGAGCGGGAAGCAGCAGCAGTAAAGATCACTTGTTTCCAGAGGCAGCGGTGGCCTCTGGTACCTAGTGACACCACCCACTGTCCCGTATTGGTGATCTTGAGGTCCCGCTGTGATGTCTCTACCTTAATGGTGGCTGAAATAGTGTGCTTACGGGAAGATTTCTATGGCTTTCTCATCAGTGTTCCTGGCTGCATGTATTCCCCAGAAATATTTTGAGCTATAATATCCTTTTCCGCTCAAATTAGCTAATTTGAATATGTTTGCTTGCCAGACACATAATACCAGGAGGGTGTACAGGCAGCAGACAGAGGAGGTTACAGGCAGTGGGGTCTTCATGGGACTAGTTTTGTGGCATGAGAGTGGGTCTTGGTCCCTGTCCCCTTCATCTGCAAGCCTTGTTCTATAATTCTCCCGGAGATCTGAGCTTAACAATATTCTTTAAACACTTATCTTTTCTAATTAAATTAACTGTATATGGCTTGGCTGTTTGCAACAGCCAAGTGCGAACACCTAGTGCTGAAAGATGTAATTATGAATAGTAGGAAGTGCAGTTGCAAAATGACATATATGTTGCTTAAAGTATATTTGTAAAAACTTGTTAACAGTTTAATACTATCTCTAAATTTTGAACGTTATAAAAATGAATATCTGCATGTTATTACAAGATGATTATTTGAGTGGTTAAGAACATTTTGATATTAATACACCTTTTCAGAAAATAATGATTCAATTTTTTTTCCAGTGAAATTTCACACAGTTCAACAATGATTAATTTTTATTCCTAGATATTAATTTTTAGGACTTTTTATCCGTGAGAAATATTTGAGTAATATTCTTGTCTAGAAATTTAAATTTTATTTCCAATTATTGTGGAATTGTGACAGTAAACAAAGCATCAAAAAATGCATAGAAATAAAATCACATCTTTTCATAAAAATAATTTTGGTTCACATTTTATATTTTAGATTCTACAAGTTTTATATATTTTAGCAGTATTATTTTTAAACTTTATATCATCATATTAAAGATGTGATGTTTTTGCTGAGCTTTGTCTTTTTAATTTCGTTCTCATGAAGAATGTGTTCATAAAATATGCAACACTTTAGAGTAAATATTAGGTGTTTTCCTTTGCCTTCTTGTAGCTCAAATGCTCTGACAATAATATACATCTCAATTATAAATGAAACTGTATTATTCGTCAGTTTTGAAAATCTCTCTGAAACACAATAAAATGATTAGGCTAGAAAATTAAGGATTTATAGAGTGCCCTCTGCTGCATAAATTTAGACATACAATGTCCTTAATGCTGGCACAGAGACACAAAAGTTTATGATGGAGCTATCTAAATACTAAAAAAAATTTAAGTATCCCATTGTCATTAAATAATTTTTAATGAATTGCTTGTTTTCTCACTCCCCTAACCAAATTGTAACCTTTTACATAATAAAAATGCATACTTTTAGGAAACAAATACATATCAGATATTTTCTTTGTGATGTATACTTAAGGAGGTAACTATT
The DNA here is from genome assembly GCF_028878055.3 of Symphalangus syndactylus. Taxonomy (NCBI): domain Eukaryota; kingdom Metazoa; phylum Chordata; class Mammalia; order Primates; family Hylobatidae; genus Symphalangus; species Symphalangus syndactylus. The sequence goes on along the minus strand of NC_072423.2, from coordinate 17,939,557 downwards.
ACTTTCTTTGAAAATTTTTGAATTTGAATTTATTTTGAGTTTCTAAATTATCATGTGATTCATAAAAGTATAATATCAAAAGCAGACATTTGATTTCTCAACATGTATTTTTTTTTTTTTTTTTTTTGAGACAGAGTCTCACTCTTTCGCCCAGGCTGGACTGCAGTGGCGCTATCTTGGCTCACTGCAAGCTCCGCCACCCGGGTTCATGCCATTCTCCGGCCTCAGCCTCCCGAGTAGCTGGGACTACAGGCGCCTGCCACAGTGCCCAGCTAATTTTTTGTATTTTTAGTAGAGACGGGGTTTCACTGTGTTAGCCAGGATGGTCTTGATCTCCTGACCTCGTGATCCGCTCGCCTCGGCCTCCCAAAGTGCTGGGATTACAGGCGTGAGCCACCCTGCCCGGCCAGCATGTGTGATTTTAACTCTAGGTATTTTTCAAGTATGTTTCCATTATTCTATTATAAATAAAATAATTCTCCAAATTAATTTTAAGGAGAAACAAATATATGCTTCATTACACAAATGCAGTTAATTAAAATATTTTATAAAAATATTTTATTAATTTAACATACGCCATTTGCTTTTTCAGTTTTTCAGTTACTGACAAGACATTCCCACATCCTACTCAAGAAAATCTAAAAAATTAAAATTATAAATATGGTGATTCTTATCTTAAACATTCCAATGAAGTTACAAACTTAGTACACTTTTATTATAATTTTCAATGTAAATTCACAGGTCTAAGTCAATACTCAATATCTTTTAAATATTCTATTTTATCACCCAAAACTTATAATGCACTCAAATGTTAGATATGCAATATATTTCACCATATAATGATTTGTACATATACTTTCTAAATCTAACACAAAATACTAATACTTACTGATTTGTTTATTATTTCTATATTTAATTATTTTCCTCTCATCATCTCAGACACAACTACTAAAACAAAAATTATATCATAATAAGCAACTTGGGTGTCCTCAGCTGGCTAGGTTTACTTTTCTATCCGAAATTGTGATCGCTGTGGTTAGTCTGGATTATAAACATTCATATTCAGTGTTCATAAGACCTAAACTTTCAAGTTGAATCTCTTTGTTTGTTAATTTTGTTTAATATATTTGCTATGTTAATAAGGGATTCCAGATCAGAGTCCTATAAGTGGTGCTTTGCACCATTTTTTTTGCAACCTGTGTCTTTTGAGGTTAAGCTAAGCTCTAATTCTTTTATATCCTCTTTCAATTCTATAGCTTGATTTATGTAAATATAATTATATAACTTTTTAATAGGCTGCTTCTCCACTTGATTGAATTAAACTAATGTATTTACAGCCTAACACTATACTTTGAATTATCATAGTATTGTTACCAGGAAGAATCATATTTCTTATAAATATGGAAATGACATTCAATTTTGATTCTGCAAGCATTTTCTAGCTCTGTGAATATGTTCCTAAGATCTTTCTAGTGACATTTAATATCACTGAAATAGATCCGTATATTAGTTAATTATGAATACAGTAAGTATGTAACTAACAATCACAAAATCTCAGTGTTATATAACAGTCAAAGTGTATTTACCTGGATTTCAAACATACAAGCTGTTTTCAAATTTTTGTTTCTGTCATCTCTGCTAATATCTCATTGTCAAATCCTAGAATTGAGGAATGAGGAAAACAACTCTGTCCATTGAAATGGAGGAATATCAATGAGTATTTTTGAATAGTAATCAAATCTACCTTACAGATAAGAGCAGGCCAGCTTCAAAGGTCAATATATGTTCATTACAACCAGAAATAAAACAATTATCAATGACTCTAACAGACATTGTGGGCAAAACAAACAAACAAAAATCCAGTGGTTGGTGTATTAAAGGACTAAATTTTAATCCTAGTTCTGTTGCTAGTTCTACAAATAGAGAAATTAATTTAAGTTATTTAGAATAATTTAAATAAGGATCCCAGTGAAATTTCTTTATTACAATCAAATTTGAAATACTTAAAATTATTTTTAGATCCCCAGTAAATGACTATTTTTTAAGATTGTTAGGTGGCTTGTTGGAATTCTGTGTCATTTCAAATGATTTTTTTCATTCACATACAGCCACAATATGAAGATGGATAGAATTCCATGTTAAAATTAGAAACATATATATCCTCCTATGTAAGAAAATATTATGAGTGAGAGGAATTGAGAGGCAAGCATGAAATATATGGAAGAAAGCAAGCAGAATGTCAATACTGGCAAAGCCAAATTAAATATATGTAATCTACTGTAAAGTTAATTGTCAGAATAATAAATTTAAAAGCTTTTATTCAATATTTGTAATTTTTAATAAGTTGCAAAATGTTTTCTCTCATTAAGATGATCAGATACAAATATCAAAAATTAGAAAAATGGCTATAAAATTGAATGCATCCTTGAAATTATTTTAAAATTGAAGCCAACTTTTTTCTTTTAATTCTTAAATTATTTAGAATGCGCACAGCTTTGGAAAAAGAAATAGAGAGACTGGAGTCAGCTTTGTCTCTGTGGAAGTGGAAGTATGAAGAACTGAAAGAATCGAAGCCAAAAAATGTGAAAGAGGTATGGGGGAATATGATGGAAAGGAAGAAATGAAGCCTAGCTTTTTCTTTCTTTGGATGTGTAAGCAAGTGGGCAGAAAGGCATGACAGACAAGAGGAAGGGAGGTTAAAAATTGGAATTTCCTCTATAAGAGTAATATTTGAAATCACTTGTCAATAGCGGGCTTAGTCAAATTCAGACTATATGACATCTTGTTTTTATTTACACATTTGTGGCAGTTTTATATTGGTCATTATTTATTTTCAAAAATCTTATTCCATATATTTAAGATATAAAAATGATGTTTTGATATACATATTGATAGTTAAATGGTGAATGATCAGCTACATGACACAATTAATATCCATTCTAGGCACATTAGAAGGGATGGTTAAAGATGTCCTCTGATAGCACACCATCTATCATAAATGACTTTATCTTATTCTTTCATGAAGCAGCCTGATAATATCAATTTATCTCAGGCATATTGAGGTTCTTTTCATATCGACATTGTAGTTATTTGGGATCAGCCACTTGCCAGAGTACTTTTCTTTTGCATTTTCATCAATAAAATGACATCATGAACCTTTCCCATTTCGATGATTTATTACCATTTATTATTTGAGTAGTATTGTACATGTTATGTGTATTAAAGCATGACATTACATAAGTGTGTGGGAAAGAATAATGAGTAAAGAAAAGAAAAATAATGGGCAAAATAATGACTATTTTCACATGAGTTAACATTTAGTGGGTGTGTGTGCAATATAAATATAAGATATGCACATGGATATACGGATCCATAGTATTTATATGTACAGGAACCTCTCTCTGAGTATGACATTCACAATACATTGATGTATACTGGAAAAATAGTTCATGACACAAAAACACATTATGTTTAGAATGTGTGTTTATGTGCTCTATAATATAATGGGTTCTAATTTTGACTGAAAAAGCTAATATTTAAGATGCAAAAAAGTAAAAAAAAAAAATGCATTTACTACCTCTTGCCACTAGTGTGCAGCACAGACCTGATAATCTTCCTCATAGTTTCATAAGCCTTTATTTGAGTAACATTTATGTGGCAAATATCCTGAAAAAGTCAAGTTTTTGAGTTGGTTTAAAAAGCAATATGTGTATTTGAAAATGTTTAATGTTTTATGTTCAAATGTGATTTTTGGTAGCAAAGTAAGTGAGAGAAAAAATCAAAGTATGACATTACCCAGTGTAAGGTGGATCTGATGACCATTCAGAAATATTTATTAATACATATATGATGCTTTTGGTAGATAAAATGCTGATAGGGTTTCAGAACAGGAGAAACCTCAAAATTGTGAAAAATTTTTCTTTTGAGTGCATATTTCAGTTAAATGAACCACAAAGTTGAATAATGAATGCAGTGAATATAAAATTTTGTAGACATTGAAAATTTATAAATATAAAGATCATTGTTTGAATTATTTATATGGAAATTTTTAAAAAATATGTCTGTTCATTCCTAAGATACATTTCTGATGTTCTTATGTTTTTTTTGAATAAATGTGTTATATACATGTTTAAATTTTTTTATAAAATAAGGTGAAATTTTTAAAAATGTTTAAAAACTAAACAAACAATACTACTTAGAATGAGTTTAATTATTTATATATTCTTTGTTTAATCATTTCTTATAATGGGCTATAACAGACAAGAATTTTAGGCTATATTTAGAAATAGTATTGTAGCGCAAGTATAAGAGTAAAATATTCAAAGTCTCCATACAGTTGATTGACGATCAGAAGGTGTGTCATGATTCATTCTTTACAATTTCATGTAAATTATTCTTTCTTACTCCCTTTTTCCTCAACAATTTTGATAATGACCTTTACATTTATCGTAGCTCATCATCTCTATGAATGTTTGAATACAAGTGTAATTTCTGTTGTAGATGCCTAAAATGTTAAAAGCAAATAGATGCCTATCTAAGAACTGCTGATGGAAAGATTAGCAATTGTTAAAGTTGGAAACAGATGTGCTTAATAGACCTAGAATTGTAAAAATGCACTTGAAAGTCTGGTGTGCTTTTAGAGGGAAATCATTCTTCAATTACTGACATAGAGAAGAGAAAAGATAAGAATTTAATTGTAAAATCTAAGTGTTTAAAATACAACCAAGACAATGCATAGTAGAGGTAATTATATCCAAAATGCTGTTTCCATGCTGAATTTAGTACTTACTCAGCTTTTCCTTTGCAAGTCTGTCTATATTGATTCAGAATTAAATTATGAATTCTGAGTGTGCGGAAAGGATCATTTATGAAATTTCATGGTCTCGAAGATCAAACATTCATGGAAGTAACATTGATTACTCATAATTCTGGTACCTCATTTTAACAATCAGTGACTCTGATTCTTTCCATAATGGAAGAGATTCTTTGCCATATGTGAGAATACTTGCTAACATTTAAAAATTAGTCTCAAGGTAAAAAATTTTTAAAAAGTAACTTTTAATTTTCTTTGAACGTTGTGAGCATTTGCTTGGAATGTTCTAATATATTTTCTTAATAAGTCTTCTTTTTGTGATCATAACGATGTGCCTAGTAGCTTGTAATTTATAATATTCTTTCAAAAATATTCATAAATACTTATAGAGACGCAGGCATTGTTGGGCCCCTTTATGGCTTACACTGAAGCCTTATTTTAAACACCTCAAAATACCTTTCTGATTTAGGAGAAAATAGAAAATTAGAATTACTAGTTGTATATTGCTAAAATTCTATACTCACACCTTATCTTTTTAAAACATATGGCACACGGGAGCTATTCTGCGTACCTCAAGGCAAGGTCCTTGAAGATAGTTATTAGAAATAGGTGTATGGTGGAATATTAGTGCAGTTCTGAGCTCAATGCTAATTTTGAAACATTGCCTCTTATTGCTATTCCTGTGGCTTAAAGAAATTATCCCATAGAAGTGACTATAAACTTTAATGTATCGTATCAACTCTGCCTCCAAACTGCATCTCACATCATTCTTTCCATCCCTGCTACTTCCCCAGACAGGGCCATTATCATCTCTTTGCCTTTTCCTTCCAGGTCTATTTACCACCACTGTTGGCCTATTTAAATTCATTTTACACCCACCAAGCAGCATGATATTTCTATACATCGGATTGTATTAGCCCATTGTTTGAAACACTTCAGCGAATTATTTGTTACTTAGTGGATAGCTGCCTTCCAAGTAAGTCCGCAGTCCAAGGAAGTCCACATTCACCTGCCTAAACCATCACAGGCTGATGGCTCTGTGGATGCCCACTGACACCACGCTTTCCTACCCTAACTGCTGTAACAAGCAATACCCTAAATTCCAGTAAGTAATACCAAATAGGTGATTACTGTTGACTCACATATAGCCCTACCTATGTTTGGAGGGCAGCCTTCTCCATCTATCCAGTGACTCTGCTGTCCTTCAGGTTCTCAGAGGTTCACTCAGCTGAACACTAGGCCATCTGATCAGAGATTAGAAAAAAGAGAGAAAGGAGGATTATGTAAGGATACTTTATATGGGCCAGGCTTGTGAGTAGCATACATTATTTCCACTTATAACTCACAGATGAGTACTCATTTGTACAGCAATACCTAATTGCAAGGCATGTTGAGCAATGCATTTAAGCTGTATAACCCAAAAGAAAAAGAAAATGGATTTGGCAAGCATCTAACTAGTTTCTGCAGCAAGAGTCAATACATTACATCATATAGCCATACTTACTAATGTCATATCTTATTAATAAGTGCATTAATTAAGATATGCTTTCATTAGTGTTGATAAATATATTTTGAGGACTTTGGCTTATATTTAAGGGAAAGTGGGACTTCTAATCCAAATCTCTCATATTGAGAGTCTGGCTTCCCTCGGGAGAGCTGGGAAGTGGAAGGCTTTTTTTTTCCCCCATGGAACTCTTTCACTCTGTCCTATGTCCTTGAGAAAGACTGCAGAATGAGTGTTTCTCAAGATATATATTTCCCAAAGAAATCGGGAGAGAGGAAAGATTAGAGCTACCTGTGATGAGTTTCGTCTTTTAAACTCACCAACCAGCCAATTCCCTCTCCCTTCTGGGTGGCTGGAGGGAAAGATAGTTGGAGTCTGAAGAGTGTTACGAGAGCAGCTGACCATCCACAGGGATGGATGTTTTGAGTGGAGAAGGTTTTCTCCTTGTACCATTCATCATGGCCTACATGGTTTCACTTCTGCAACACCTCTTTTGTCCTTTCTTTGTCATTTCCCCCTGCCCATGCTTACCTCTAGCTACACTGACTTTCATTCATTTAATCAAAGGAACCAAACTTCTTCCTGCTCAATGGCTGGGTCCATGCTGTTTTCCTTGTTGAAAATATCTTACACCTCACACCTCTTTCCCCTCCTACACCAGCCACACCTTTTGATTAACCTCAATTTATACATCACATCATTAAAAAAAAGTCTCTGTCCAAAGTATGTTTCCTTTCCTATTTTTTTTTCAAAGCAACACGTAATATTTTAAAAGACTTTATCAAACTCTGGTTATTTTTATATTTGTTTACTGTTGCCTTCCCCATTGAACTGTCAGCTTCATGAGGATATAGATCATGTCTGCTTATTCACCCCTCCGTACTCAATGATGAATAAATGTGCTTAATATTTGTGATGAATATTAAATGAATGAAGCACTGTACTAACACTTTTCTTAATAGCTATAAATGCTTACATTTCTAAACAGAGGCTATGGCATAGTGTAAGGTGAGTAGTTGACTTCCTGGACTTGTCTTTTATTAGTAAATGAGTCTACTGCCATCCATCCCTAAGGATTTTAGATTTTCCAGGGTACTGGGATGAAGTCTTATCCGTTATGAAAATCTGTTCAGTTTGTTCTTTGCATGACATAAATTGGCTTATCAGGCCGAAGAGTGAGGCAGATAAAACACCATAGTAGAATTCTGCAAATCAATATAAAAATGAAGCAAGTGGGATACCACTTTGCTGATATAAGTACCTTCAAGACCTTTTAAACAAACATAATTAAGAATAATATAAGCACTGAATTACATAAGTTGGAATTAATTAAACTACTAGAGGATAATTTATAGGCATTGTCAAGGTACCTCTCAGAACACTGAGATGACTTAGTTAACTTTAAGACTATTATAAGAATTACGAAATAAATTTAGGCTTTTCAGAATCTACTTGTAGTAACATGAAGAAAAAGAGAGGTTAAGTTAAGCAACATCCATTTTAAAATTTAAAACACAATGAAAAGAAAACAGCTCATATTTAATTATTCTAGACAGTTAATAGTTTGAGGATAATGATAAAAGTAGACTAAAAATATATAAGGAGTGAAGTCTCTAAGTGAGTTACAAAGGTAATTACCTCATACAATGGCAATGTTTTACACCGTGGGGAGCATTCGGTCTATGAAATATCTTTATTTTATATTTCAGACGATGGGATAGTTTCCAGAGACTAATTTTCATAAATCCAAAGCTTCTGTTTTATTTTTTCTTATCAGAAGTCTTTACAGGGACATTCAATTAAGACAATTCTGTAAAGATCCTCCTCTTATTAAACAGCATTAGTCATTTTACCTAGAAGACCATTCTTCGTGTTGAAAAGGAGATTGGATCAGGTCGCCTGCCTTCTTTTCTTCTCCCGGAAGGTGTGGCCACTTCCCTCTCCCCCACTATGTACAGACATCAAAGGTATTGATTGTATACAAGGGAATGAAAAGTCAGACTGAAAACAAATGTATATTCTCCCATTTAAAAAAAAATCCTCTTTCTATGTTATAAACATATGTGAAACGATAAATTTAAAATTCAACATGGCACACGTATACATATGTAACAAACCTGCACGTTGTGCACATGTACCCTAGAACTTAATAAAAAAATAAAATGGTCCATTCTTTTCATATACATCGTATGTCACTTTTTACTGTATAAAGATCCTCTTTTATTTTATTTATTTACTTGCCTGTTTTTGTTTATGAGACAGGTTCTCATTATATTGCCCAAGCTAGATTGCAGTGGCATAATCATAGCTCACTGTAACCTAGGACTCCTGGGCTCAAGCAAACCTCCTGCCTTGGCCTTCTATAGTGCTGGGATTACAGGTGTCAGCCACAGTGCCTGGCCTTTTTTCTCAAGTATCTAATTTAAAGGCAAGGAACCTAAGGTTAGGATTTGATAATTTGTTGGAGTTTGGCATGTTTATATACAGTGAGATAAAATTGATTATATGGGGAATATGGTTGAAAAATGGAGAGTGTTCTTTTTCCTTGTTAGAACGTCTGAACGAAATACAGTAGAAATTATGATGCACTTCTATAATTCTGCCAGTTTTAACTATCTTAAGTTAAAAGGTAGTTTATTGTGGTTAATGGATGTTAACATTAGTATTTCATAACCACACAAATTCTTTGAAGAATAATAATCAACTTCCCAAAGATATGCTTACAAACTCACCAATAAAAATTATAGATATTTTGTAAAGGACATATGAAATCTAAAATTAAAAAATTTCTATGTGTATGGTTCACTAGTGTATCCTGAACAATATTATTTAGGCGCTAAATAGCATAAACACAGCCATTAAAATGAGCCATGCATCAATGAACAGAGAAATCTTGATTCCTTTCGATGAGACAAGATAATGCTAAAAATATTCAGAGAATTGAAATAAAACAAAACAAACAGCAACCCAAAACAGGAAAAAAAGAAAAAAAAAGACAAAAAAAGGCACAAAAAAAACATGAAGCCACCACCTTTTTGGTCAAACATGGGCCACTGGAGTATTAATATTCATATCAAATCAACATTCCAGCCAACAGATTTTCTTAAGATGCAAGTATCATGTTTCCGATTTTCAGCCACTTTTTAGTTAATCATTGTATCTTGCCAAGCTAAATTCTTGCTTTAGAAAATTTCATGGACTACTGGTCACCTTCTATAGAACAGCACTTGAATGAGGCAGCACCAGGACTGTATCCAGGATAGCAGGTCAAAGTATCACAAGTTACGTGAAATGAACTTGGTTTAGCTGCTCTGATGAGAAGGGACTACGGACTTGGAGAAGACTCACAGCATCGCCATCACCTCTCCCGGGTTGTGGGTGTCCTAGTTAGTAGCTATAGATTTAATGAGAGTTAAGAAATTATAAGGAAGTTTTAGCTATTATTTTTCCAGAGATCATATGGGAGGTTTGAAGACAGTATGATGTCATCCTTGAACTGAAGATATTCTTTGAAATGCGTTTTAGAATGTGTAATTGTCACATGAGGCAATACTTCTTTGTAATGTAGTTCTGAAGTTATGATCAAAGCTAGAGGAAGATATAATTCTTTATCTATATTAAAACATCTAATGTATACAAAATTAGGTGCTCGTGGAATCTCATAAGAGTTCTCATATGGATAATCTGAATGTTATTTAAAACAGTTAAAATTCTTTAATGCAGTTGTACTGAATTAACAGAATCCATTAGATTCACCTGAGAAGCTCTTTGTTGCTGTTTTAAATTCATTTTTGGGCATTTTTTTTCTAATTCATTAGAGACGCTTCTCAGATTTCTTTGCTTTGGAGAAGCTAATTATTTTTACGTATACATTGAGATCCGCTGCTTTCAGATATCAGATTGCAAAGCTAGAGGATATTATGGAAATCCCAAAGACCAACTATGACTGTTAATTTTATGTGACAACTTGACTAGGCCGTGTGATTAACATTTGAATCCATAGGCTGAGTAAAGTTGGTTGCCCTCTCCAGGGCAAGTGGCACCCATCCAGTCAGTCAAAGGTCCGAATAGAACAGAGCCGGAGCCTCCATAATTAAGAGGGAACTCCACCTGCCTGATTGCCTTTGAGCGTGGACGTTGTTTTTTTTTTTTTTTTTTTTTTCTGACTTCAGATTGTAATTACACCATCGACTCTCCTGGATCTCCAGTTTGCTAGTTGCAGATCTTAGATCTGGGTGTATTTATAATCTCTTAACATACAGTTACAGATATAATGTCTCTAAACATATACAACTGTGTTTATATGTCCATATATGAACACACACATATACGTGCACACACACACACACACATCCTATTGGTTCTGTTTCTTTGCAGAAGCTTGACTCATGCACCAATCTTACTGAAAGAGCCACAACTTGACCTAAGTGTACTTGCTACAATGCCAGCTTCTTCCCACTGATTTTTTTTCTTCTTTTACTAGGTTTATTATTGGCAGTGACACAGCTATGTGTGCTTCTAGTTTGCAATTTCAAATTTGAGATGAAACCGTCATCCCTTGGTATCTGTGGGGGACTGTTTCCAGGATCTTCTGCAGATACCAAAATCCACAGATGTTCAAGTCCCTTACATAAAATGCCATAGTGTTTTCATATGACCTATGCACAGCCTCTCATATACTTACATCATATCTAGATTACTTATAATTCCTAATACACCATTTCTAGATTACTTATAATTCCTAATACACCATTTCTAGATTACTTATAATTCCTACACACCATTTCATTCATGTGGAGTCAACAGAGCACTTTGGCACCTGGCAAATTCAAGTTTTGCTTTTCAGAACTCATAGAATTTTTTTTTCTGAATATTTCTGATATTAGATTGATTGAATCCATGGATGCGAAACTCATGGATATGGAAGTATATACTTTATTTAACTTACTGTTTATATTGATTATTAGGTGGACTTAAAATATTTTTGTATGTATTATAGAAAAGATATTGTGCTAACATAACGATACTTGATATTTGGTTGATTTATTTTTAATTTTGTTTTTGAATGAAATAATTTTTGATTATACAAAGGAGAAGAAGTGCAATTCCTTCTCTGTAGAGGTAGGTTCACAGTGAAGCTAAAAAAGTTTGAGTTTCAGGGCCCCTTTCTTACCCAGGCCTCTAACAGGACTATGACAGAAGTCCTAGCAGGATGTAAATATGATCACGTATGTTTTTGTGCAATTTTCATAAGATAATTGAAACACACTTGTTAATATCTCTGTTTCCACTCTGACTTTTCACCCAATATTCTTACTTCCTTCTCTGATTGACATGAAGGAGCTGCGGAAATATTTGTGATCTTGCCAAGTAGAAGTTGAGTTGAGACTACATACAGTTTGTAGATAGTGAAATATATTTTTGATTTGTTTCTTATGTATATGTAGTCAATATGAAAGTTCTCCCATTTCTGAAATGTACTTGATAATGCACCATACATTTAAATGAAAATTACATAAAATATACTTTTTTAAGAATACCTACATTAGTGGGATAGAAACTTCAAAGAGTGAATATTCCAAATAAGAAATAGACCTTTGTGTTAAATTGTGAGCTTACTTCTCTCAATTTCATTGTCAAAAAATGATCAACTTTTGGAAAAAGTCTGGAAAAAAGACTAAATGCTAGCTATGAAAATGATATTACTGTATCACTCTCATACTAAAAGTTGATTAGAATATATAAAGCCAAAAAGCTAGGAAAAAGTTATTTTTAAATTATTACTAGAACTTTTATTATGTTTTCTAGATATTTATTATGTTTTCTGTGATTTTTTAATGGTATTTGTGAGCTTTCCAAGATTTGTGAATTGTTTTCTCATTTCAAATATTTACTTTTATTCCGAATTTTTCTTTATCCCCAAATTGTAAAAGAAAAAAAAAATCTGACTCAATGAAACCTTTATTTATGGTCCTCTGCATTCCTTTAGGTTAACCCCAAGACTCCATTAGGCGGCCCTCTTCTTTATAGTGCTGTGACCCAGTGCACACATTGTGCTATAAGCACACACACTTTTAATAAAGTGTCTGTTTGCACTTCGGCACACGTGTGATCATATTTACATTCTGCTAGGACCTCTGTCAAGGTCCTGTTAGAGAACTAGACAAGAGAGGTGCCCTGAAACATTTTTAGCTTCACTGTGAACCCACCTGTGCAGAGGAGGAATTGTACTTCTCCTTTGTAGAATCAAAAATGGCTTAGTTCAAAAATGAAAATAAAATCAAACAAATATCAGGTGTCTTTATGTTAGCATAATATCTTTTCTTTTTTTTCTTTTTATTTTTGAGACGGAGTTTCGCCCTTGTTGCCCAGGCTGGAGTGCAGTGGCACGATCTCAGCTCACCGGAACCTCCGCCTCCTGGGTTCAAGCGATTCTCCTGCCTCAGCCTCCCGAGTAGCTGGGACTACAGGCGTGCACCACCACGCCAGACTAATTTTGTATTTTTAGTAGAGGCGGAGATTCTCCATGTTGGTTAGGCTGGTCTGGAACTCCCGACCTCAGGTGACCCGTCCGCCTTGGCCTCTCAAGGTGCAGGGATTACATGCGTCAGCCACTGTGCCTGGCAGCATAATACCTTTTCTACAATACATATAAAAATTATTTTTAAGTTAACTTAATAATCAATATTAACAATAAGTTAAATAAGGTATGTATATCCTCCATGAGTCAATCAATTCCATCCATGAAATCAATCAATCTCAGATCAGAAATATAAAAAAAAATTCTGTAAGTTCTAAAAAGCAAAACTTGAATTTGCCTGGTGCAGAAGTGATTATACACACTTGTAATACATGCCGCTTTGCCTATAGGGTGTAATCACCCTGAGGACAGAAACCATCTTTTTTTAATTTTTTATTTTTTATATATTTTTTAAGTCTTTGTGGTCTCCTGCTACCTCGGGGTCTGACTCTTAGTAAGAAGTGATCAGCAGATGCTTGAAGACAGGCTTAATGGGAGTAGATAAAGAACGCTTTAGGACGTGGGGAGGAAAGTTGCTGAGAATTAGCACTGCTTATTTTATCCTATTCGCTATTGCTCTGACTTTTGTTTTTCCTATATAAGTGGCTTTTGCTGCTTCTTTGTGTTTGCATTGTTCACACGACAAGGCACAAAGTCCCTAAAAAGGAAAGTGAAATTTTGTCAGTGATTTGGTTGCGGAAAATATTTGCACAGGTCAGATTCCTATTCCCAAAGATTTCAAGAATGTCATATGTGATGAGAGAGTTAGGGAATGTATTAACACATTTTAAGACACCCCATTAGCGAAAGATTTTATAAGACACAGTGTTTCCAAAGTAATTTATTTGCATAAAAAGTAAGCAGCATCACATGTTCAAGCCCCATTGCAAGATTGATTACACAGAGTTTGAGGTTAGGAAATTCCTCTTTGAACCACATACTCAATGTTAACTTATGAAATATGTAAAGAGGTGAGAGAGCAGGGTTTTTGACTCTTCCTAAGATAGGGGTGTCAATAAGACAAATTAAGAGGTGAAAGCTGTTATGTTTTGGATCATTTGATTAAGAATGCTCCAAGCGGAAGCTCTTTAAGATTTAAAATTTAGTTAGAAGGCATAAATGCTATAATCCTTTTGAATAAAACAACCTTTGCTCTTTACATATTTTAACAGATTTATTGAAATATAATTCTCATACCATACAATTCACCCACTTAAACTACAGTTAAGTGGCTTTTAATATATTTACAGAGTTGTATAACTAATACCATAATCAACTGTAGAATATTTTCAGCAGTCCAGGAAGAACTCAGTATACATTAATAATCACTTCTTATTTGTCTCCAGCCCCAAGAGCCTGAGAATACCATTAACTAATTTTATGCTGTAGATTTGCCTATTCTGGGCATTTCATATAAATGGAATTTTGTGACTTTCACTTTAGGTAGGTTTTCAGAGTTTCTGTAATCTGCTATGATAGCACTTTTTTCTGTCACAACTCAATAAAGAACATATGCACGATTTTCTTTGAAAACCAAATAGCTTATTTAAAAATATATTAAATGGTGTAATTTTCTCTTTCCCATAGGAAAAATGTTAACATTCAGGTGTGTTAGTCATGTCTGAGGCAAGAAACAAAAATTTTTAAATATTATTTTTCTTAAGTGAAAACTTTAGATTTGGCAGGAATACAGGCCACTTTCTTGTGTTTGGTAGAGAAGGAATGAGTGAGGAAAAAAACACATTTTAATTTCCAAGGCTTTGCAGAAATGTAAGAGCTTTCATTGTGACCATAGTTGGCGCTATTTCTTTTTTTACTTGATAAAGTTAAATCACATACTTTAACTTCATAAAATATACCCAAACATGAATATTTTTCTTTAGTTTTATATTGCAGTAATTATTGTACAGCTTTAGGCAATATTTAATTAAGAAATAAATTATGTTAATTCTTTTAAAACTCTATTTTTTCTATAGGAAAAATGTAAAACATGCTTTTCTTCCGAATATCATTTTTTTTCTTCCCTTAAGAGACACAGTCTTGCTCTGTTGCTCACGCTGGAGTGCAGTGGCACAATCCTAGCTCACTGAAGCTTTAAACTCCCTGGCTCGAGTGATCCTCCTGCCTCAGCCTCTAGATTAGCTAGGACTACAGGCATGCACCACCACAACTGGCTAATTTATAATTTTTAAAATTTTTGGAAAAGAGGTTTTCTCACTTTGTTACCCAGGCTGGTCTCCAACTCCTGGCCTCTAGTGATCTTCCCACATTGGCCTCCCAAAATGCTGGGATTAAGCGTGTGAGCCACTGTGCACAGCCCCACTAACTTTCATATCATATTATTTCAACTTCTGTATTAGCCGAAGGACTCAGGGTCATTGGGCAGGAGGAGAGAGGGAGCTTACAGAATAATCTATGAAGTTTAAAAAGTTTATAAGTGATAAATTAAAGTGGTATCATTTTCAAATATATATCTTGAAGATGTTTCTACATGGCATTTTCCTAAAATCACAATAATGATTTATTTATTTTATAGCTGTGATTGATTTAAATATTATGGATGAAAACAAAGAACTTTATATGTGTTTTTTATATATACACATATAGTGTGTATATATACATGCATGAATGCACACATTTATACACACACTTATACAGCATACACACACAGTATATATATACACACATATACAGTATATATAATGATCCATTCTTTGTTTTGTCTATTTTCTTTTAAATAATGACATGTATATATGAACACAAAGCATTTTTTTTATAATTTATACCTGTTATTCTACATTAAAAAATTATTGTAGACTTTATTTTTGCATATACATTTTTGCTTTCTTTCCTGCTCCACTTACCTTGTATCACTCACTGCAGATTCCTTTATCTTCCTAATGCTCAATACAAAACTATATGCCAATATGTATGAATAACTATATACTTATATACTCATAGTATATGTGTACATATAACTAAAGACAAATATGTACAGATACCTATAGTATTTTGTAATTTTCATGTACTGGATCCCATGAATGGTTTTCTTACTCAACATCTCATGGCCAAAACTCCAAGGAAACTAGTGACATTGAATGGCTTCAGAATGTTTCACAACGTGATGATTCCACAATTTATTGAATTATTTTCCTAATGGTGCACATTATCCTTTTTTCCGTCGTTTGTCCCTGTGCACAATTTTTCAGTAAACAGCTTTGTGCATGTATTGTTACACTCTGAAGTTTTTATTTTCAGTCTTTTTTTTTCCTTTACCTCAGTTTAAGGCACGATGAATGCCCTCATGCTAATCTACTTCAGGAAATCTAATCTCAGGTTTTGACTTAATCTATCTGGGATTCTCCCCGCTGTCCTCAGGTAGATGTCTCAATTCTGGAGAGGAACATATTGCCATAGACCTGAAGACATCTAATCACTTTTTTTACCTGTGATGTCTGCACATGGTGTGCCCCACACCAGGCAACCACTGATCTATTTTCTGTCACCATACATTAGTTTGCATTTTCTAGAATTGTATAAAAATGGAATCCTACAGTGTTTACTTTTTTCTTCTATCTTCTCTTACTTAGCATACCTGCATAGAGATTCATCATTGATATGCATATCAAATTGTCTTTTTTTCTCTGGCTGTTAACACTTTTTTCTTGATCACTGGTTTAAGCAATTTGATTGTAATGTACATTGATACGATCTTCCTATTTCTTAAGCTTGGAGCTTGTTGAAATTTTTGGATCTTCAGGTTTCTACTTTTTATTATATTTGGAAAATTTCTGGTCATTATATTTTTCAAATATTTAACTTCCCCTCCTCTTTGCCAGGAACTCTATTTACAGTATAGTAGGTGGTTTGAAGTTGTTCTACCATCTGTCCATTGGCAGTCATTGAGGTCTCACTAGGGTAGGCTATTGGAAAAGTACTGGAGGATGTTAGGGAGTTTTGATCAATGGGTTGTATCCGTCACTTTGAGGTATGCCTCAGTTTTCCAATGTTATTCTCTGTGATTTGGCCATCTATCTTTGCGAACTGGCACCCACTGAAGTAACATTTCTACCTTGCCACAGAGAAAGGGAGAAATAGGATCGCTATCTTTTGTAATATATACATTTTAAGGAGATGGCTTTCAGATCTTTGGAATAACTATTTCTGGGATATAAAACTGTCAAGAAGATGGGAAAATATTTATTCCTTAAAGGGGCAGAGAAATAATTCGCAAGTTTTTGTTTTTCTTTTTAAAAATACATGCTCCAAGAAAGGGGAAGTCAGGGGCTATAGTCACAAGTAAATCTGTCTGAAGTTTTGTCAAGCTAAGAGGAACATTATGGCTTTTTTTGACGACTACCATGCTTATTTTATCACTTGTGCTTTTATTCTGGAGCAGTTTAAATGTTTTTTTTTCTCTGCACTATGTATCATATTTTTCTATTAATTTGCATGACATATAAGTTTTGACTGGATGCTTGTCATTATGAATGTTACCTTGTTGGGTGCTAAATATTTTCATCTTTTTATAATTATTCTTAACCTTTGTTCTGAGTCCTAATTCCATTACTTGGAAACATATCTTCCATGTCTTGAAGCTTTTAAGTCTTGTTAGATGGGACCAGAGTAGCATTTAGCCTTGGGCTATCTTACCTACTGAGTACTGAGAAAAAACCATTTGGATGGAGTACTTTACCTAATGGACTGTGAATTATGAGGTTTTCCACTCTGGCTGTTGAGAACAGGGATGGTTATTACTGGCCTTGTGTGAATCCTAGAGGTTGTTACTTTTAATTCTTTCAGATGTTAGTTTTCTTACAAGTATGCACTGATCACCACCCTGTTGAATACTCTGTGGGCCCCCAGGGTTCTCTCTCTGATGGTGCTCATCTGGGTGAGCACTTTGCTAGATATTTTATTTGAAGACTATGACTAAGAAATAAAATTATTTGTTGTGATTCAGTATCTGAAGCTGTTAGAAATAAATAACTCAAAATGTAAGGGAAAATCAGTCATATTTTTAGATTAAAAATGGAATAATAGAAAGTGATTGATTTCTAAAGGAGCTAGATATTTGCCAGTAATTTTACAGAATAATTTCTTTCTACTGATTAAACAAATTTATATAATCATCTCTCTAAATGTGTATGTTACAGACTGATAAACAATCACATAAAGAACCACACATCATCTTGTATTTCCTTATTAGATATTTTATTTTATCTGAAATATATGCTGATAACTTCTTGATAAAATACAAATTACATTTCTCAGATCAATATTCCATTCAAGTCATAATGAATTATCTATTGACCATGTGATATCCTTTGTAACCTTGTAGATATTTCTGTTAAGAAAAATAAATAATTATTTGGGACTCTAATTGGCTTTTTCCTGGCCTTTCAGTGACTCTGTGGACAAAAATCAGCCATCAGCTAAAATGTGTAACCTTGGATTGTTGAAACAGGCACTGAACACTCACTTTAATGCAATTGAGTTAGGTATTACAAAATGACAATACTGATTTAAAACAACCATTTGAATCATTTATAATAGACACAATAAGGCTGTATTACTTTTCATATTTTTTATTTATAAAAATTTTATGATTCAGTAGTTCAATTCTTAGATGAACTACCATCCATATTCACCTGCACCCCCACAACCATATATAGAAGCAAAAAGTTAGCCTCCTATTACATGTATGTTACAAAGTTCTATGTCAAAGAGTAATAATGTCTTCAAGAGATGACAGGTTCTGTTGGTGAATTACTAACAGGCAAAAAGACTTTACACTAATAGATCTTGCTCTTTAAGATAAACCAGAAATCTTTATGCTGGGCTACTGTCCAAGTATGTCTATAAATAGAGAGTTGGTATAGAGTTTACTTTTTAAAAGGTTTTATTATGGAAAACTTTGACTGTATACAAAAATAGAAAGAATACTATAATGAACCCCAACATTTCCATCAGCCATATTTAATAATTTTAATCTCATGAACAGTACTTTTTGTCCATATTATTCCCATTTGCATTTCTACCTTACATTATTCTGTCTGGAAGTATTACAGCATGTATCTCAAAACATAAAGACTTACTTATCACTAAATATAACAACAACATTTTAAACCTAAAAAAATTAAAAATCATTTGCTAATATTAAATATTTAGTGTTCAAATTTTCAATTTATGAAGAAATATGATTTTTAAATTATTTACTTTATTTGAATCAGAAATCAAATAAAGGGCAGACATCTTGATTAGATATATATTTTAAAGTGTGTTTATATATATATTTCTATTTCTCCTTTTTCTCTTTTAATAATTTATTCATTAAAAAAACTAGATCATTTATCCTGTAGAGTTTTAATTTGCAATACCCTATACTGTAGTATTGTTTGCTATTTTACTCTATCCTCTGTGTCTCCTACAAAATGAAAGTTGGATTTAAAGGGTTTGGTTTGAATTAATTTCAAGACTTTTTCATAGAAATGTGTCAGTGTGTTTCCCTATTAGGAAGCACATGATATATGATTGTGTCTCATTGTGGTATTAGCAGACTGATACTCATTGCCTAGAACCATAGATGAATCAGGAGTTGCAAAGCTATAATTTTCCAGCTCAATTATTTCTGCCCAAGTTATTATTTGGAATATTTAAATAAAGAGAACTTCATCTCATATAATATTTTGTTCATTTAAATAAGTCTGGACACATAATAAATTTACATTCCCTCCAACCCTGCCATTTCTTTAACCAAGTAACAAAATAATGAATTGGATCACTACCATTCTTCAATGTTGATCAAATTTGATAAATTTTTCTTTTTTTAGTATCAATATTAAGACATGGATTTAAACTTATTGGATGTGTTTCAATCTATTACTCTATTATCCTTTCTGATATTCAAAAGTGACCATATTTAGAACTCAGGAACCTCTTTATAGGCTATTGAGTACAACTGACGTATTAGTAATAATACATCCATTTTTTATAGGCTTCTCACTTCACAGACTGACAAGATATACTGGAATCATCCTGTTTCAGACCTGGATAAATCAATTTCTTTAGAGTCCAGGGTTCTGTCAGTGGGAAATATCTTAAGACCACAGTCTGTGCATACATATGTGCATTGCTACTGAGATGGTCATTATTTCTAGGCCATTTCAGTGGAAAGACTGGGAAACATTGTAAATATGTTGAATTATTTTTGCCTCTCTTTATTGGTCATAGTTTCTGAAACCCTTTTTAATCTATCTTCATTACTTTTGGATTTTAGCATTTTATTTATTTTCATCTTTCCTCAAGGAATCATCTGTTGCATTAATTTGCTCTTCTGTTCCTTCTAGTTTATTCTGAAACATTTTTTCTTTTCCTACATTTTCTATTCTTTCAATATAGAAGAGACAGAAAAGTACAAAGAAGAAAACAAGAAAGGTCACCCAGAGAGAAGCATACTGAGATTTTTGTGTACAGTCAGCTCATTTAAAATACTGATATTGGGATCCTACTGCTGCCTGCTTTTTCATTTTTCATGAAAATAAAACCTGACCTGAAGTGTAATCATTTTTTCTTTTATTTCTAATTCTTTCCTGGGTACTGTTACATTTTTCTAATTCCTGGTTTTCCTGCATCACATTATTTATTGTTTTAATAATTTTGTTTCTAATGCATTAAAAATTAATTCTGTTTTTCTTTTTCTATAGTAGGCATATATCTTCCACTACTTCATTGTCAGTAGCATACTTTCACTATCTTTGAAACATTATTTTTATCCTTCTGTCCTTAAAAAGATCATATATTATTCAACTATCATTGTCTTCTGTTGCTCATTATTGCATGAATTAATTTTTGTACTGATAATAAAAAGATATTGAATCTAGAAACATTTTCTGGCTTCACTGCTTGAGAGCTGACTATTCTTAATATTTTCATGAAATGTCCAAAATATTCCTTGTTCTTTCCAAATATTCCTTGTTCTCTCCAAAAATGCCTGGCTCTGCCCCATACTCTACTTTTAGCTGGATTATTTCTTTTCTCTGCTTGTATTGCCACTATTCCCATCCATATGAATTCTATTATCAGTATTCTCCTCTCAGTAGAGGGTGTGTTTTTGAAGGAAGCTTTGTGTTTTCTGTTTTGCTTTGTTTTGTTTATGAGAGTATACAGGATTAAAATTGTCCTAGTTCTTTAGGCTTTACCACAAGCCTCTTCTATTCACTCACAAATCAGGTGGTGTAAAAATGTGTGAACTCTCCTAGTCTTATTTACTGTTTTCACATTGGCCTGACACATTTGTCAAGGCATGACTATTGCCAACTTAAGAGTTCTCATGTTCTCATGACCTGTTCCTTTTCTTATATTTTCACAAATAGATGCTGATCTTCTGCAATTCATGAAGTGTCAGTAGATTTTCTTAACCTATTTGTATCTTAGGGTTCATTGGGATAACTTTTCACCTCATTTTGTTATAGGCATCTACAATTTTGATTTTGTTAAGTTCACTGCTCCGACTGGTTTTATGGAGAGATTTGCAGACTTTAGAATAATTACCATCATCATACCACTGCCATCTCCCTATAGTTCCTCAGAGGAACAGGTACATATTTTTTAATTCCAGATTCACAACTTCCATAAATGGTTATTCATAAATTAATCTGCCTAAGGAAGTACTATGCAAGCAAGTTTTCCTTCCCTATATTACCTTCCATCTACTTTTCAAATGAAGGGCATACTTGTCTCTTTTTCTCAGTATTATTTTAAGCATTTTGCCAGAGTAGAAAAACACTTGGGAGTACTTAACAGAGAGATATGTTGAAATATTGTTGTTGAGAAATAAACTAATCAATGGGTCACAAACCTTTGGCATTTCAGGTGGTTTCTAATTTTCTCTTTTGGCATTTCAGGTGGTTTCTAATTTTCTCTTTATAAGAATATCAGAATATGACCTACCAGACTGGTCAGCTTACAAATAATTACAAATAAATTTTGATATTAGTTAAAAATGTGGCTTTGCCATATATTTAGAAGGATATTTAATAAAACACAACAACTCTAGTAAACTAAAACTTCTTCCATGTCTATCTAACGTGTGATTAATTTTCTTAATGCCTACATTAACAAACAAATGATAATTCTTATCTCATTCTATCAGTAAGTAATTTCATCCATGAACACACAAATTAATTGAAAAAAGTTCATCTATCTCACTAAGAGATGCATTTCTAGTAAATGATTAGTTTATATTTAATAATTGTCAAAATATGTACTATCTTGTTTATTTTTTAAGCAATTGTGTACACATAACAATTATTAGGGTAATTCATTCCGAAAGAAACTTTTAAAAATACTTGGGGGGTTATAGTAATAATAGATACACACATACTTTATACCCATATTTTTATGACATGCTATAGAGTAAAAACTTTCTCAAGTATAAACATTTCACATGTCATGGTATGATAATCTAGAGGCAATGGGATAATAAAAATTGAAGGAATAAAATAACAATATAAAATTGTAAGTAGATGATGGCAAATATCACATTTCTATGTTTTTAACATATCATTGCTTACAGTAAAGTGTGATATAATCATTCTATTTAAAATGTCAACATGTAGACTTTTGTCCAGGCCGGACGCAAGATAGTTGTACTCTTGTGAAGACATGTTGGCTGTCCTTGCCTCTGAGCCCAATTTAGCCCTCTGGTCTGTATCAGAAAAGCTGCTCCTTTGGGAACCTCAGTCAAAAAAGAGACATAGCGGTTCTGGAATAAGAACGTAGATTCAAACCGCCCTTTATCTTCCCATAGCACTGTCTACAGTTGGCCTCCTCCCATGGCGATGTCCATTTGCTACCGTGGCACTGGTATTGCTTTGAGTGCACGGGTCTGTCTTTTTGGTATGTCGGTGCTTTTGCTCCCTGGGAACTTTGAGTCTTATTTGAAACTTATGAAGTCTGGGGCCAGCACTGATCCACCGCAGCTAAGTCTGCACTCCTCTTCCCTCTCATGTATCACATCTGGAGTGGGATCTCACACTTGATTTGGTACCTGGGAATAGCCTTGAAGATTCCCCAGCTACATCAGTCTAGAGTGGTCATCTTGGTTCTTACTGTGTTGTCGTCTGTAGGGCTGGCAGCCATGTGAAGAGCTGAGGTTCCCAGCGTCATCTTTCCACACACTATTAAGGTCACCTATCCTCTCGTTTGTCACTCTTATCCCCAGTCTGGGCAAAGTTCTCCTGATTTATTTAGATCCTTTTGGGCTTTCAGATCCCCTGGAGCTCAGTAGCAGTAGGTCATAGTAGTGGTAAAGGGTCCAGTTTTCCCCTTGTTTCTTTTTTTTTTTTTTGAGACTGAGTCTCGCTCTTGTCACCCTGGCTGGAGTGCAATGGCACCATCTCGGCTCATTGCAACCTCCGCCTCCCGGGTTCATGCCATTCTCCTGCCTCAGCCTCCCGAGTAGCTGGGACTACAGGTGCCCGCCACCACGCCAGGCTAATTTTTTTTGTATTTTTAGTAGAGACGGGGTTTCACCATGTTAGCCAGGATGGTCTCGATCTCCTGAACTTGTGATCCGCCCGTCTCAGCCTCCCAAAGTGCTGGGATTACAGGCGTGAGCCACCACGCCCGGCCTTCCCCTTGTTTCTAAATATGGAGTGGCTGCAAAATCTTCCCTTTTCCTGCCCACAGCTTGCCTACTCTGGGAATAGAAGCACTTACTCTCTCTACATATTGGGCTCTGATTTGTGCTGTGGGTCAGCTTTTGGCTCCTTCTCCCTGAGACAGTGGAAACTGCCAGCTCTGTGGCCTCCGTCCTGGGGGCTAAGACTTTTGGTGCCACTGCCTGTGGGTTGCTGGCCTAAAGGACAATTCTGTTCATTAGCCAGAACCCATGCCTTTAACACCTACACAGCGTTATTGAAAGAAGAGAGAGGAGGGAGTGGAAGGGAATTAATCTATCCCAGCTGGAGGGAGATAAAGAGGGCTAGTTGGCCTGGTGCAGTGGCTCACTCCTGTAATCCCAGCACTTTGGGAGGCCGAGGCGGGCAGATCACAAGGTCAGGAGATCGAGACCATCCTGGCTAACATGGTGAAACCCCATCTCTACTAAAAACACAAAAAAATTAGCCAGGCGTGGTGGCAGGAGCCTGTAGTCCCAGCCACTCTGCAGGCTGAGGCAGGAGAATGACGTGGACCCGGGAGGTGGAGCTTGCAGTGAGCCGAGGTCGTGCCACTGCATTCCATCCTGGGGCGAAAGAGTGAGACTCTGTCTCAAAAAACGGGACTAGTTCATTCTTGGAGCTGCTGTTTTGGGGAGAAAATATATAGCTTCTGACACAAGAGGAAAATCCAGACAATTATCATTGAGCATATTACTTCTCAATGATGTTTCCTCTTATTGCACTTCCAGAAAAACAAACTTCTTAATTTCATGCTTCCAAGTCCATATACCATTTTTTTCTAAAACTGAGTTAAAATACTCATTTTATAAAAAGTAAATATTTAAAAGTCACTAAAAATTTTATTTTTGAGTTTAAATAAATAAACCATTTTAACAAAAACTTTAAAAATTAAAAAATACATCAGCAAGAGAACAAAAGACCACTGAGATAAGTTATTTGACGTCCTTATTTTGACTTGAAGAATGCAGTAAATTTTTTATTTGTTAAAGCTAAACATGGCTGGGTGCGGTGGCTCAGGCTTGTAATCCCAGCACTTTGGGAGGCTGAGGCGGGTGGATCACAAGGTCAGGAGATCGAGACCATGGTGAAACCCCGTCTCTACTAAAAATACAAAAAAATTAGCCGGGCATGGTGGCGGGCGCCTGTAGTCCCAGCTACTCGGAGAGGCTGAGGCAGGAGAATGGCGTGAACCCGGGAGGCAGAGCTTGCAGTGAGCCGAGATTGCGCCACTGCACTCCAGCCTGGGTGACAGAGTGAGACTCCGTCTCAAAAAAAAAAAAAAAAAAAAAAAGCTAAACATAATTCAATGTATTTTCTACCATTCTCTAAGGCTAAGGGAGGGAATTAGGTAAAATCTACTTTAAGGGATTTTGGCTAATTTTTTTGAAGCAATGATCTAAGGCATAAAATGCTTCTCTGTGGCTTATCTGCCCATTTGAAGACTTCTCTGTGCATTGGTGAATAATACATATTAATTGGAATCTTGACCTTACTGTCACATATTTCTGGGCCCACTGCATTTGAGTCTACTCTTTGGACACATTTCTTCTTACGTTCCTCACCTTTGATAAGAATATATTGCTACCAAAACCTGACTAACTGTAAAATACTTGCTCATATACCCTTACGCTAATTGATATTAATACTTATCCCAAGGACCACATTAAAAATGTGTGTATCAACATGAAGGCAATGGGGAGAGCTAATAAAATTTATTGACCAAGCTCAATCTGATCACAATTTCAAAAAATGACTCAAACTTAGTGTGAAGAAGAGATTTGTGGGGTGAGCATGATGAGGAAACTGTTATGAGCCTGTTACAGTAATCTAGGTAGAAATATTCACGTGTCCTGAGCTTGGTGATGGAGGAGGTATGTGGATAGCTGAGAAATATTCAGGTGAAGGAAGTGACAATGATTGGTGATTAAATGGATGTTGCAAATGCATGAAGGCACAGGGGAGGTGACAGAGAAGGAGAAGTTAAAGATTTCTGACCTTATCAGCCAGGCGGCCATTCACCAAGAGAACACAGCAACAAGAAGAAAAATGTGAGGGAAAAAGACAGGGAATTTGGTTCTGAGTATGTTGAGGTTGAGTTGGAAGTGTTTGGTGGGATTTTGGATTTATGAATGTAGAAAGGAAAGTTGAACAATGAGCAGAGAGATGATGGCTTAAGCCATGACAGTAGATGGGATGACTATGGGTTGGGGCATTGAGGATTGACACCAAGCAAGACAGAGAAAAGGGAAAACTGCACAGAAATCCAACCAGGAGGGAAGCAGGAAAACCATTCTTTGCATAAGCCCAAGGAAGAGAGTCTTTGAACAAGGGCATTGTCAACTGTGTATAATTATGCCAAGGAGTCAAGTAAGGGCAGAACTGAATATTGTGTGGTGGAAAGTATGAGGAATGCTGGTAGCAGAAGCAAGTGAGAAAGGTAAGTGCAGCAACTCTTTCAAGGCACTTGATGGTAAGAGGAAACAAAGAACTTGAGTGGAAGCTCCAAGACTGGATAAAAGATCATCCTTTTTGTAAATCTCTTCAAGTTCCTTGTAGATTCTGGATATTAGATGTTTGTCGGATGGATAGATTACAAAAATGTTCTCCCATTCTGGAGGTTGCCTGTTCACTCTGATGATAGTTTCTTTTGCTGTTTAGAAGCTCTTTAGTTTAATTAGATCCCATCTGTCAATTTTGGTTTTCGTTGCAATTGCTTTTGGGGTTTTAGTCATCAAGTCTTTTCCCATGCCTATGTCCTGAATGGTATTGTCTAGGTTTTCTTCTAGGTTTTTTATGGTTTTAGGTTTTATGTTTAAGTCTTTAATCCATCTTGAGCTAATTCTTGTGTAAGGTGTAAGGAAAGGGTCCAGTTTCAGTTTTCTGCATATGGCTAGCCAGTATTCCCAGCACTATTTATTAAATAGGAAATCCTTTCCCAATTGCTGGTTTTTGTCAGGTTTGTCGAAGATCAGATGGTTGTAGATGTGTGGTGTTATTTCTGAGGCCTCTGGAAACCATAGTTCTCAGCAAACTAACACAGGAACAGAAAACCAAACACCGCTTGTTCTCACTCGTAAGTGGGAGTTGAACAATGAAAACTCGTAGACACAGGGAGGGGAACATCACACACCGGAGCCTGTCAGAGGGTGGTCGGGGGGCAAGGGGAGCGAGAGCATTAGGACAAAGGCATGCTGGGCTTAAAACCTAGATGATGGATCAATAGGTGCAGCAAAACACCATGAAACATGTATACCTATGTAACAAACCTGCACATTCTGCCCATGTATCCCAGAACTTAAAGTATAATCATAATAGTAATAAAGAAAAGATTATCCTTCGACCCTTGATCTCCCACACTCCCTCATCCCCAACCTAAATGGAAAGTATTGAGCAATTAAATGTTAATGGGGAGGAAACCAAGAAAATTTCAAGGTACACGAGAGAAACAACTCTTAGAATGAGTTTGCCAAGTACCCTAAAGGTATGAAATTCTTTTTTTTTTTTTTTTTTTTTTTTGAGACGGAGTCTCGCTCTGTCACCTAGGCTGGAGTGCAGTGGCACAATCTTGGCTCAGTGCAAGCTCCGCCTCCCGAGTTCACGCCATTCTCCTGCCTCAGCCTCTCTGAGTAGCTGGGACTACAGGCGCCCGCCACCATGCCCGGCTAATTGTTTGTATTTTTAGTAGAGACGTGGTTTCACCGTGGTCTCGATCTCCTGACCTCGTGATCCGCCCGCCTCGGCCTCCCAAAGTGCTGGGATTACAAGCGTGAGCCACCGCGCCCGGCCTAAAGGTATGAAATTCTAAGTACAACTGAAGTGATCAGACTTTGACTTTAGAAGAGATATTTTGGAATAGATGTCTCTGTAAAGGCATGCAAATTTGTATGTTTCATCACAGGAAGTAGGAGGTCCTTAGCTCCTATTTCTCTATGAAAGAAGTTGAAAGATCATTTGTTGAAAGTTATGGGAGAAATGGTAGATTTGGTGTTTCGGGAGATTGAATAACTCTACATGGTTAATAATATTGACTTAAATATTTGGTGCATGATTTCACAAAGAGCAGAACTTTGGAGTCTGCATTAACTACTTAATCCTTTTAGGTCATTTTGAAGGTTAAAATGTGAGGCAAAATGACAATAGGGTGTGTTACTTTTTTGCCTTTTTGTAATTATTTTTCTTTTTCTACCATATATGAATAAGAAAATACTTTACGTTACACAGCACTTTTGTTTCTTAGACATCATCTTCAGTTTTTTCCATTCCATGCATATCTGAATATAGAATACATATTTATATATAGTACTGATAATTTTGCAGAAGTGAATTATAGCAGATATTTCTGAGATCAAGGATATGGCAAATTGCCTGGTTTAAATTTTCATAAACACTGCAGTACAAACAGAGGATTTTTAAACAGTGATTTTGGAGTTACATTATGGGACAAACACAGGAAAAAAAGAAGGCTTACCAGAGAATATACTAAATAAATATTAAACAAAAGGACAGGAACTTGGAAAATGCTTTGTAATGCTGAGTAATTCACCTTATACAGTATTTTCTATTTCTCTCACTTTCAACTTAAAGAATGTGATATATCAGTTGTGGATGACATTCATAATTCCACTAAATTAATCATTGTTAGCATCTGTAAGTCCACTGCTTTAAATTTTTCAGCTGCTAAATAGATTTTCATTACAAATCCATTAATCTAAACCTAAAGTTGAAGAGGCAAGTGACAAAATTGAGGTTATTTTGAGTCCAAAGTATAATTTTAAAATGTTCAAAGTAATTCTGTTTTTAAAGGAGAAAGTATAGTTGTTTAATCTGTTCATCAATTTTCCCTGCTATATTGTTTTAATGTCTTCAGTTGTATAATATTTTATTTATTACTTATTATTTTTATTTATTTTTTTACTCCTCCATGCCTAGATTATACAAGTAACAGTGAGGAAGCCGGAAGGTCTGGAGTAGGATAAGGACCAGGAATAGGAGATGAGGGCTGAGGAGTTATCGGACCATGTGGATAATAAGGATTTGGATTTATATAATAAGTTGTTTGAGAAGCTACTGAAGAAAATTGAGCAGAAGAGTTTCACGATCTGAATTGCTTTTTAAAAAGCTTTATTTGGTTGCTATCTCGAGAAAGGAAGTATGAGGCTTCATGCAGAAGCAGAAAGAATGGAGGCTATTAAAATAACTGAAGTAATAGATCATGGTGGTTTTTGATCAGAATAATGGTGGAAATGGAGAGAAGTAACTGGATTTATTACCTATTGTGAAGGGAAAGCTGATTTAAGTTAGCTTTAGCTTGGACGTGACATGTGAAAGAAATAAAGAACTTAACATATTCAATAATTTTGGGAAGGATGGCATTGCTATTTACTGAGGTGACAGAGACTGACAGAGAAACAGTTTTGAGGGAGAAGTTCTGAATTTGGCTTTCCAATGTGTTAAGTGTGGGATGCCCTTTAGAGGTGTTGAGTAGGAAGCTGGACATGTGCATTCAAAGTTCAGTGGAGAACTAGAGGCTGGAGACAGACACTTAGAAATTGCCAGCATTGCAATTAGTAAAAATGAGGTAGGTGCATGGGAACCGTCCAATGGAGTAGATCAGAAACACAACAGGCACCGGTACCAAACTTCAGTACACTCCAGTATTAAATTCTACTTCCCAAATAAATTTTTTCTTGACATATTTTAAAAATTTCCTAGAGGATTATATTTTATTATTTAAATTTTTGAATTTGCTGTGTCCTTAATTTATGAGTGTAATATATTCTTATTTTTTTCTTGAAGATAGTGATTACAGTAGTTTTTTTTAAACTAATATTCTCTTTTATATCTTACATTGGATCCCGTTATTTCTCTCCATTTCCACCATTATTTTGATCAAAAACCACCATGATCTCTTACTTCAGTTATTTTAAGAGCCTCCGTCCTTTCTCCTTCTCCATGTGGCCTCCCTTTTCTTGTTTTTTCTTTCCCCTATAGACATTCTGTTCCTTAATCTCAGCCTTGATTATTCCTGTTTTTCTTGTTTTGTTTTTCTGCCACTCTTATGTTCTTCACATGCCCAGAGATCTTTGATTTTTCCACTCACAATGATGAATGATATGGATTTATTTGAGGTATTTGGTGTGGGTTTCCTTTGCTGTTGTTTATAAAAACTTGCTTTCCTGCCTCTTCTCTCTTTTGAGTGGTACAGTTCATTGAGAGTTCTGTTGACAATGGAAGGGTTTATTATTGGATTTAATTCCCTGTAGTTTAATGACAAGATTTCAGAAGTTAAACGGGGACATTCAATTACCGAAATGAATTCGATATTATTTTGGTGAACCTAAACAAAAACTGGTTGCTTTCGTTTTTCTTCTACTAGCCTCTGTTTTGTTTAGCAAAGTAATTTATATTCTTTTGGCCAGGGACTAATGCTACATTGTCTATTTAACTTCCATGATAGTGAGCTGGACTTGCATACTCAGACTTTCAAATAACCCTGTGGTATTATCTCTTGTCCTCATCCTTGCCTTCTGTGTGCTGTCTTTATGTTACCAGCTCTGAACATGGAGTCTCTCTGTAGTGTGTTGGGAAATCAGGCTTCTACCATTATTGTAGTTGATTTCTAGTATACTTGGACTATGACATTTTCTGCTGTTTCCTTTACTACCTCTTGCTATCAGTTTATTGCCTTTTAGACAATTATTTCAATGGCCTTTAGGTTTATAATTATAGATGCAATAATGGTTTAACACTCAGGTAATGCATTTGGCAAGAACTTTCTTAAAATTTGCTTCCTCCAGTTATTATCTTTGTGAATTTAGAAAAGTTACTCAAGTCTCTTAACAACATGGTTCCCTTTTCTGTAGAGGAGGGATAATGATAACAATACCTAACATATAGGATTACTGTTAGCATTAACTAAGGCAATATATATCAAGTTCAGTTCCTGGGGACTAGTACATGCTTAATATTACTATTATTAATAACAACACTATGA
The DNA here is from genome assembly GCF_028878055.3 of Symphalangus syndactylus. NCBI lineage: Eukaryota > Metazoa > Chordata > Mammalia > Primates > Hylobatidae > Symphalangus > Symphalangus syndactylus. Next base: position 17,909,041 of record NC_072423.2, on the reverse strand, counting down.
GTACTACTTTCGTATTTTTAAACAGATAGTATAACATTAGTTTTTGTATTTTGTTATAAGATTGCATACATATTATGGATGATGGAAACATTTACCTACATAGCTTAAAATATATGTCAATACAACAAAACATAGCTTAAAATATGTCAATACAACAAAAACAGCATATATGTGTGCAGCTACACATTTTGTATATTTATCAAATTTCACGGTTCTGCTGAAAATTTTTAATTTCAAGAACAGCTGTGGGAAAATAATCATTATTTGCATTTGTAGGGCTTTTCTCACTTTTCTGTTTTTTTCTGCAGTCATTTTCTCTGGAAATTTATTGGCAGCTTTTATAGATGTTCTTCATATATTTTATCAGCCCAAGCAGTATATATATATACTTGCCCAAGTTTGTCTCTGTTACAATTAATATACTATTAACGCTTTATAGAAAATAGACATAAAAAGGATTACAAAGAATACTGAGGTACTAATATTCAGGATGAAAAGATAAGGGTTAATTGGTTAGTTTAGAAACCAGTTGGTCAATTGTTTCAGAGTTTGTGGAGGTAACTGAGTTCTGCCTATTTTTCAACTGATAAATTGGGATTTATGGAGATTTGCTGATTTTTTTTTACAGGTTAGCATTTTTGAACTACAAGTATAACAATAAACGGTTCAACCACAATCATTACATCATCAGCAACAAGCGTGCCAGAATCCACATAGGAAAAAAGCAGAACAACACTAAAGCTAAATGAAAGACTAATGTGGATTATCCTGTGACCACCCTATAATAGCATCTTGTGATTGTAATTTCAACTTTCTTTTTCAGTTTGACATTCTTCTTGGTCAACATAATGATGAAATGGAAGAACTGTCAGGCAATATAAAGGAAGAAGCCAAATCTCAAAACAGCAAAGACAGAGTGATTTGTGAGTTAAGAGCAGAGGTAAGACATTGGATAAAGAGTACCATATATATTAAAACATAAATGACTGTTGTTAAATGCCATACTATTTTAAGTAGGGTAACAGACGTGCCTTTGGTTACTTTATGAAAGTGAATGCTGCTGCTAATGTGATCAGCTTGTATGTGATTTAAAAGGCTGTGGAATGACATTGGCCCATAACTAGATCTGAATTATTTGAATATTAAAAAGATGAAATATTTGACTATGAAACTATCTTGTAGCCAACACAAGTCTTACTGTGCCTAAATATTTTTTAAAAGTTCAACCAGCTGCTGGATCGTCTGTGTTCATTTATTTTCAGAACCAGTGACACACAAGATATGTGTCATGTAATTTCTGGTGGAATTAACATTGCTATTGGCAGCTAACAACAGTGAGAGATAAAATAAATTCACTTTTGTTATAGTTAATTCATTTCTTAGGTACACCAAGTAGTGAAAACACTTATTTTTCCACTCCTGCCACCACCAACAATAAGTGAATTTTCACAAATGTGTAAAACCTGAGTGTTTTTTACTGTTCTGTAGGTAAAAACAGAATTATTGTCCTTACAGAAAGGAGAAGGGATTGAATTATTTGTACTTCATAGAAAATAGCATGATGGCATTAAAAATGGAAAATCACAAATTACTTGTCTTGGAACAGATAATTCTGGGAAAATATCTTGGAAACAAATGTGTAAGAGCAATTTACAGACTGAAATGAATTTAATGCAACTGTAGGCTGGTAGAAAACTGATTTGTATTAGGTTTTCTTCCTTATATAACTCTTCAAATTCTGAACTGACATCAGAGTATATTTACATCAGATGAATATAGTGCAATGGGGGAAATATACAGATTTTGGAGCTAGAAATATACAGATTTTGGAGCTAGAAATCAGCTCCTGATTACTTTATTCTGGTCAACTCCATAAGCATCTCTGAGTGTCAGTCTCCAGATTAAAATAATAGTAATAATAATATTAATAATAGTCATGAAACAAATTTTGGAAAATGTATATACCGCAAGGGAACAGTTTTCTGAGACAGAGTGCTCTAGTATTGGAACTGACAGCTAAGCCGCTTAGGAGAATTATATCCTCCCTGTGTTCCTCCTCATCATATCAATGCCATCTCTTGACTGCTCTTCTATGAGTCCTAAAAGGGGTGTTGGGGTGAGACGGCATGTATCAAGAGGCCCATTATGAGAAAGGCTGAACTGTTGAATACAAATCTTCCTAAGTCGAAGGGAAAAATTGGTGGCTTTCATAACTTTTGTTTTCTAAGAGGAATCAGACTATCAGAGTAGATACCTCTTTTTTCTTGACCCTCAGCTCTGAGAAGCATCTTTCATTAAACATTGTACAACATGTTGTATAAAAGCTTATTTAATAGTTAACAGCAAATAAAGGAAGAAAGCACATATAGATATTTATTTAATATTTAATCTTTGGTTCTGCAAATATTGTATGGTTTCTGCTGTGCTGTGTTCTGGTAACTGAATGGTGTGGGATGTAGAAATGGACTTGCCTTCAGAGAACAGCCTTCAGTGAGGGGTACAGTATTCACCAGAGATCATACCTTTTAGTGTAAGTTGTCAACAGTTTGGGAGCTGTACAGCAAATGTGAGTGATGCTAGGGGGACTGCCCTAGCCAGAAATTTTAGATGAAATACCAGATATTTTATTTACTGACATAGTTAAATAGCATTATCTTTGACATGAAGGATATTGTATAATTAGAACTCCGGGGTCATCATAATTTAATTTTTAGAGATTGTCACAGTAGGTGTTGATCTGAATTGATTTAAATCTCCTGTATCTCAATTCCTCTTACTGACTTTACATGTTCTAGCAAAGAGATTTCAATTACTGAGAATATGATGAATATATTAGAAATGGTTATATGATTTTGGAGCACGATATTGAGGAATGCAAGCAGGTTACTCCAGAAGACTGTTAGTGATACAGATTTAAACATTCTGGGTTTATATTGACAAAACTCAGGAAACAGAATATATAAAATTAGATTGATATGAATAAACCATTGGAGAAAAATAACAGTCTGGGAAAACAGAATCAAGCTGTCACAGAGAAATATACTTTCTGGTCATCTAGATAACTACAAGTTTAAATACTCCATGTTTTAAGAACAAAAGTATTACTTATTCTGCATTTATAGAAATCTGATAAATAGAAAGTTGAATAACCAATGAAAACCTGTAATCATTTATCCAGGAAATATTAGGTGCCTTGAGTAACAGGTGTTTCTTTCAAAAAATTTAAACTATATAGTTTGAAATAAAATACTGAAAATAATCTTTGATAAACATCAGTAGTAGCTTTTCTTGGTAGCTAGGTCTTCTGAAAAGATTTCTAGCTAACTTAGGTTGATGATTGAATTACAATCTGAGGTTTATTGCCTCCCTTAAGTTTCTTACTGTCTTCTATTAGAGAAGAGCTCAATGACGATTGTGATGTGAGTGGGGAAAGAAGGGACTGTATCAATTAAAACTTTAAATATTAGCTTGTCTTAGGAATAGCCCACCTCCCTTCTTTAGAAAGTCTGCAAATTTTAGTGCCAACTTCAACACAGCTAGTGTTTGACACCTTCAAGCTACTTGAGATCTTTAATATGATGCCGTCCAGCTCTTATCTGCCTTAGGACACAACACATACATTTGAACTTTTCCTGTAAGTTGTGTACAATTCTTCTAAGACCCTGTTTACTGTGTCCCATGAGGTCAGAAGTCAACTTAGCAAGTCTACGCTAATATGCTAATTTCTTTCATGTCAACATAGCAATTTTTACTCTCAATGCTTCCAATCCAAAACTGCTTTACTAACACTCTTATAGTTGTGTTTAACAAGGATTCTCATTTCCAGTGGAGAGAAATTTTCTGTTTTACATTGAAGGTCATTGACTTAGAAACTTTCTATCATTATCATCAAACGTTTTCCCATGAACTGACGCCTTCTGGAAACATATGCCCTAAATCAAACAAACAATTACATTTCTCTTCTGCTAAAATCCCTGGTTAATATGAGTATGGCATAAAAAGGGAAGGAAAGGGCCTGACAGTTTAGGTGGTGGAGTTCTTAGCTTCATTCTGCAATAGTGTGTGGCTCGTAATTGCTCAACAAATGGCCATTAATTGAATGAACGAGGGAAAGTAAGGACAAAGCACATATCAAAAAAGGGAGCCTTCGATTTTAACTTTCTATGAGATCGAAAGAAAAAGTAAAATAAGAATGGAGGAAGGGTAAACTGTCTATATTCATTTGGAATATGATCGGTTCTATATTTGACTCCTTTTTTTGTTTGTTTGTTTTGAGATAGGGTCTCACTCTGTCACCTAAGCTGGACTGCAGTGGCACAATCTTGGCTCACTGCAACCTCTGCCTCCTGGGCTCAGGCAATTCTCTCACCTCAGCCTCCCAAGTAGCTGGGACTACAGGTGCGCACAACTATGCCTAGCTAATTTTTGCATTTTTTTGTAGAGACGGGGGTCTCACCATGTTGGCCAGGCTGGTCCTGAACTCCTAAGCTAAGTGATCCACTCACCTTGGCCTCCCAAAGTGCTGGGATTACAGGTGTGAGCCACCACACCCAGGCTAGATTTGACTACATTTGATGCACTCAAAGCACGTTGGTCACTAGTATGGTCTGAATGTGTGTGTGTTCCCCAAATTTATATACTGACATCCTAACTTCCAAGGTGGTGGTATTAGGAGGTGGGACCTTTAGGAGTTGATTAAGTTATGAGGACAATTAGAATTAGTGCCCTTATAAAAGAGACCCCAGAGAGCTAGCTCATGCCTCTACCATGTGGATACACAGGGAGAAAGCGCTGTCTATGAACCAGAAAGCAGGTCCTCACTAGGTACAAAATCTACTGGCAACTTAATCTTGGATTCCAGGCTCCAGAACTGTGAGAAATAAATTTCTCTTGTTTATAAGCTACCCAGGTTATGATATTTTGTGGCCTGAATGGACTAAGACAGTCACAAGCACAGACTGGCAAGTGTAATTATTTAAAGGACAGAACTATCAAGAAAACTAGTGGCTGGGCAACTAAGTCATGAAGATAAGCCCCATTTCCATATAACAACTCTACTTTCGGGGTGAATTGGAGAAATTCACTGTCCTCTAAACCTTTTGTTGAATTGAGTTACTTCTTTGATGGAGTAAATTGTTTCTCTCAAATACTATTAGAAATTCTCCTACATTTGAATATTTAAGCAGTGGAAAATGTTGTTAATTAAATAGCTTCCATAAATTCATGCATTAGTAAAATATTACTTGATGTACTTTTTAATCCTAGTAGTCACAAGTAGTTATTGGAACAATTATTTCTAACAGTGATGTACTGTATTGGTTTTTATTTTGAGTATTGATCTGTTCAAGTTCAAAACAGCTGTTCTGGAATTGGGTTGTGTAGGTTGAGGCATTTCTTTCTGTGTAGGAAGCAATGATTCAAGTGCCCTGAAAAATAGAAAAATTATCTTCTGTTCATATTTCAGTCTCTGATTTTAGGCTTTCTAGAAATCACCAAGACAATAATTGCTTTACTGAAGAAATAACTCAGACTGGTGATAAATCAAAACAATTATGCTTTGCAATTATTTTATTAACCAATGAGTGGAAGATGTCATTTGGAGGTGAGCAGGAATGAAAACAAAAATAAACAGGCCAAGAAGCTTTCCCCTTCAAAGAAGCAAAACTATTTAATATGTGCATCCTTGTCTTAAATACTGAAAATTAATGAAAGATGCATAAAGATCTATTAAAATACTCTGTTTAGGTTGAGTATCACTAGATATTTAGAGCTAATGTTTATGAATAGTTTGTAGGTTTCATGTGCCTTGTAAGGACGTAAAACATTAGATTTCATTTAATCAACACATCAATTTTATAAGATAATGTGATGGTTAATTTTACGTGTCGACTTGACTAAGTCATAGGGTGCCCAGACATTTGCCCAAATATTATTCTGGGTGTGTCTGTGAGGATGTTTTGGGATGCAATTAACACATGAATGGGTGCATTGAGTAAAGCAGATTGCCTTCCCTAATGTGGGTGGATTTTATCCAAACAATTGAAGACCTAAATAGAACAAACTGAATGTTGACTTTAGCAACATGTTCCTTCTCCTAAGGAAGTCCTTGATATTTCTCATTCACTTCAAGCCCAAAACCTGAAAAAGAAATGAGCAAAGCCAGTGACAACTGATAGTATTAATAAAATATCCCCATGTTTTCCCCTTCACATCAGTCTCTGCGTTTAAAAGGATTGATTAGTTCCTACAGAATCCATTGATTTATTTGTAGAATCTAGAGTGATATATGATCATGTTTGATAGAAATTGGATTAAGTTATTGTAAACATGTAACCAATTTATTCATTTTAGCCCCTAAGTAAACCAAGAATGCAACTATTATTCCAGGTTCATATTTCATTTAAATGCCTTTTCTCACTACCTACTATATAGAATTACTTATCTTTACAAACACAATAAAAGGATTGCCACATTTTCAAGAGAAGCCAAAGAGGAGGATTAAATTTTTACACCTGGAAAATTAAATATAGATACTGTTTCCTACTTTCTCTTCAATCCCAGAGTGTTTGGAATGTAGCTATAAAAAATAATGAGATCATTTCCTTTGCAGGGACATGGATGGGGCTAGAGGCCGTTATCCTTGGCAAACTAATAAAGGAACAGGAAACCAAATACTGCATATTCTCACAAGTGGGAGCTAAATGATGAGAACACATGGACACATAGAGGGGAACAACACACACTGGGGAGACGGTGGAAAGAGGGAGAGGATCAGGAAAAAACAACTAATGGGTATTAGGCTTAATACCTGTGTGATGTAATAATCTGTTTAACAAACCCCCATGACACATGTTTACCTATGTAACAAACCTGCACATGTATGCCCAAACTTAAAAGTATATATAAAATGCTGGGCATGGTGGCTCATGCCTGTAACTCCAGCACTTTGGGAGGCCGAGGCGGGTGGATCACGAGGTCAGGAGTTCGAGACCATCCTGGCCAACATGGTGAAACCCCGTCTCTACTAAAAAAAACACGAAAAAATTGCCAGGCGTGGTGGCATGTGCCTGTAATCCCAGCTGTTCAGGAGGCCGAGGCAAGAGAATTGCTTGAAGCCAGGAGGCGGAGGTTGCAGTGAGCCGAGATCACGCCATTGCACTCCAGCCTAGGTGATAGAGCAAGACTCTATCAAAGGGAAAAAAAAATGTATATGTATAAAAAGAAACAACAGGTAGCTCTGATGATGGGTGAAAGAAGAACAGAAAATAGGAGGGTTGGTTAAAATCATGTGTACGATTTTGTTCAACCCTAGATCTCTCTCTTCTTCTCACATAGCCAGCCAATGCTTACACTTTTCCTACCGCAGAGAAAGACTGGAAGGATTTTTTTCTGGAAAAATTGAGACAGAAGAACTCTAAACTAAACCATAGTGCATGCAACTGAGGGGCTAATATCTTTACTGTCAACAGGGGGATTTAATGACATTGTACATAAAGAACAGGGAAACTCTTCATATGCTTTAGTCGTTTAACCCCAAGAAAATTCATTTCACAAAAGAGTGGAACATTCCTCTCTGAGGACAGTGCCCTTCTCAAAGGAAAATAGGACTGGAAGCTCCATTATCTTTACTTAAGTACATTGGTTAATAAGCCCCTCCTGTTTGTACACTAAACATCCAACTGGCTTTTTAGTAACTCATTCTTAAATATAAATTAACATCTAAAAGTTTCCTGTTATGGAGAAGTTTTAACATCAGGAAGCAAATTTTTTTAAAAATAGAAGAGCATCAGTAGAAAAGAAGACAATACTGGTAGTCTGTGGAGAAAAGGGCACACTCATACACTGTGCGTGGGAATGTAGGTTGGTACAGCCATTATGGAAAACAATACCAAGGTTTCTAAGTAAGTTCAAAATGGAACAATCATGTGAGCCAGCAATTCCTCCTCTGGGAATATACCTAAAGGAATGAAAACACCACCTTTTTAAGATACAACACTCCCACGGTCATTGCACCATTATTCACAATAGTCAAGATATAGAAACCACCCAAGTGTTCACTTATGAAAAAATGGTTAAAGAAACTGATACGTATATACAATGGAGTATGTATTCGGCTCCAATAAAGAAAGGGATCATGGTATTTCCAACAACATGGATGGGCCTGTAGGACATTATACTAACTGAAATAAGCCAAACACAGAAAGAAAAATATTGCATGTTCTCACTTATATGTGAACTCTAAAAATAAAATTCAAATATACAGAGATAGAGAACAAAAAAGTAGGTCCCAGGGACATTGTTGGGGATGTTGAAATGGACAGATGTACGTCAGAGGCTACAAGGCAACAGATATACACACACACACACATATACACACACACATCTCCATCATATATATACATATACATCTCCCCATCATATATATATACATATATATATGCTGCTTTGTATCCTCTGACCTACATCTCCCCATTTCATCATATTATTATATTTACTATACACAAATTCATATATATTTATATACGTATAATGAATCAGTCTGGAGATCTAATGTATAGGATGAGAAATACAGGGTAACAGAACTGTACTGTATGTGAGATTCATGCCAAATGAGTAGATTTTAACAGATCTTGCCAAAAAAATAAATGAACAAAAAATAGATAACTATGTGAGGTGATGGATATGCTAATGTGCTTAACCACAGTTGCCTTGCCACTCTCTATATACATTATAACATCATGTGGCATACCTTAAATATATACAATGCAATTTATTTTTAAAAACTAATTCTGGTAGTAGAAGTAGATTAAAAGCACTATATCTAATATCCGAAGAGCAAAAACATTGATTACCCCCAAAATAACAAAATGTTACATAAAATGTAACACGGAGAAAACAAAAATATTGCTCTTAGGGCATGGATACGTGATAGCACAAATGAAAATTAAAATATATGATTTGGAGTTGAAAGTTGAACGAGTCACCCAGAAAGTAAACCACAAAGACAAGGATGTAATTAAAAAGGAAGTTTCTTAAACATTAATTTAGCGATTAGTCCCCGAAAGTAAGAGTTCCTTTAAAAAGAAGTTTAAAAGTGAGAGAATTAGAAAAACAAAATTCTTCCAAATGAGTGTCATGATGGTTTAGATGAATATATCCATCCAAGTAAGTAGCATAATAATACCAAAAAGACAGAGCAAAGTTCATTTCATTGAAGTTCTTCACACTGGAATACAATAAATAGTCTGAAAGCAAGCAGTGATAAATGAGCACATACAGGTGATCAGAAATCAGAAACATTATCAGACTTCTCAACAAGCAACTCCAGAAATTATAAAACAATGTAGGTAAATGTTTAAAATTCTGAAGAAAGTGATTTACACCTTAGAATTCTACATATACTCAATTTACAATAATAATATAGATTAGAATAATACATTATAAGGCATATCAAATCTCCAAAAATTATCAACTGTTGTAACCTCTTCGTAGTTCACAAAATGACATAAGAAACATGAGTTAGGAAGTAGAACTAAATAGAAAAGACTGCAAGAGTATTTCCAGGATAATGATGAAAGTTGATGCCAGGTAAAAAACGTGTCAAAATAAAATAAAAGTGACACTCATTATGTTCTGAGTTTGTCAGTTTTTCTCGGAAATGTATACTTCTATTGGAATGTTCCAGATTAGTAACTGCATCGAAAACTAAGCAAGAAACTATGAGGCATTTCATAACTTCAGGAAATATAAAATTATAATAGCAAAATAAATGCAAGTATAGTATCCTACATTGGTCACCTGTAAATATATATATACATATATATATTTTAGCTCCTAAATAAACCGAGAATAAATATATATATAAATAAATATATAAATAAATAAATATATAAATATATATAAATAAATACATATAAATATAAATAAATATATAAATATATAAATATATATAAATAAATATATAAATATATATAAATATATATAAATAAATATATATAAATATATATAAATAAATATATATAAATATATATAAATAAATATATATAAATATATATAAATAAATATATATATAGATATATATATATATTTACAATGTTAAGATGGAATACGTGGCTGCGAGCAGTGGCTCACTCCTGTAATCCCAGAACTTTGGGAGAATATATAAAATATAAATAAGGGAGGAGTAAGTGAATTAACAAAGGCAAACAGCTTAGGACTGTGCTTATCTCACTGGATATTCTCAAGAAATAATAGACATTATAATTAGTGAAATGATATATAATAGGACAAATAATACCATATATTTTGTTCAGCCATGGTATGGAGATAATAGGCCTTCACATTAAAATAACGGTGATGATTTGTGAATTATATACAACCATTGAATTTTCAGTAAATGCCACCTATTTATTTGGAATATGAAGTATTTGGATATTAACAGCAACAAAAAAGTGATCTTGAACCTATTGTTGAACTCAATTTTAACATGGAAGAAATCTTCAATTGAACTGCCTTAAGTAGAAACCTAAATTCTTTTATAGGCTTAAAAATATTCTTGATATATTGTGAAGATAATGAATTATTTTATTTCAATGTTTGTTTTTCAAATAAAGTGAATGCCCTTTTTTTCTGAGTCCATTGAAATTTTTGTTCTAGAAAATATTTCATTAAATCTTGCCACTGACTACATAGTAACCATTTTAATTGTCAAAGGAATCCTTCACCATATATTTTCTACTGCCTTGCTTAATAATGCTGGTGTTTATTCCATGCATCTAGTTTGACATTCACTCATTTCAATATACACCAATGCTGGTGTTTATTCCATGCATCTAGTTTGACATTCACTCATTTCAATGGACCCCAGCAAAGTGGTTCTGTACTCCTTTAATAGTCTGCTCTCAGAAGCTAGTCATTTTCTTGATGTTTAGAGTTCAAGGCTTTATTTACTTATTTCAGTACCAATGACTTATAAGGCGATCCCACAATCCTGACCACTGCTTTTTTAGCTTCTAGGTCCTTAAAATTTTCAATACTCTTTCTGAATTTCCTCTTTTTATAGTTAAACATCTTGGCCCCCACAAAGGTTTTTCTTCATCTATCCATTAATCCTGCTCTATCCATTAATCCTGCTCTATCCATTAATCTAGGTTGAGTAGAAACAGTTGTCATTTTAACCTACTCCTTTATTTGACACTATGACTGCTGGCAAGAGAGGGAAGGAAGTTCTTCCTTCTCCCATCAGTTTTACTTTGTGGAGGTGAGAGAATGCGGAGCGCAGCAGTGAGGTGGAGCATTGAGGTAAAAGCAAGCGTAATAGGAAGCTCAAAGGATATACGCCAGGTTCTAGACAAGAGCCACTTAAAATTTTCACTACAAATGATTTTGAGTTCTGGTCATAAATAATTATTGGAAACTAAATTTCAAACAACACTCACGTGTATACTCTGACCTTTATCTAATCGTTTGGGAAATCCTATCCTCTACTATAAATGTTAAGAACCTTTCAGCAAAAAGGTCAGGTGAGCTGAAGAGTCTTATGTAATCGATCCATAGGCATTGACATTTGTTTTTGAATTTGGACAAATGTCCGTGTTGGACTTTGGCTCACTGACATATTTGAGTAATCGATCCTTTCAACTAACTCACACTTGCTAAATATTTTTCCACTCCTAGAAGAGAAAGCATAGGCCACAGATGTAAATCTTCACTAAAGTGTACCTTTGATGTTGCTATCACAACTAACACAATATTTTTGTCCAGCATCCTAAAGTTTTAACCTTATCAAGTAAATAAAAGCTTGATACATCAAAATCAATACATATTTATAGTGTACAGTGGAAAAGCATGTTTTATCTAGAACTTGTCTATCTGTGCCAGAGTATAAATAAAATTCTGGAAGCAGGACACTGGGAATGATGGTGATATCTTGACACCCAAGGCATACGTTCATATTTATGTTTGATAAATGGGTTTACTTTTTACTTATTTAGCACTCAGAGACAGACAACTTTCTTAGGCAATATGCTTTAGTTTATGGCACATAATCACCACTGGTTTCTACAACGCCCTTCTCTTTGTGCTCAATCATTCATTATATATTTTCTGCTTATTTTTCCATACCATTTCCTACATAGGCTACTATTGCAATATGTTGTCTTTATCTATGTTATTTTAAAAAAGTATATTTTTAACTTTAGTAAATGTTAAAATCAACACTATCTTTTATCTTTTAAGGTTATTGTCTGTTGTAGGTATACGATCTCAACACAAGTGGCATTCATCATAATACCTGTCTTAAATGTGTTAACAGGCATCTCCCTAGAAGAATGGGATTGACCTACATAATCATAATGATCAAACTGAATAAGTTAATAAATTATTAATATTATCAATATCTAATTCATAAATTCTCTTTTTCCAAGAATGTCTTTTATAGGCATTATTGTAAAGCAGCCTCCAATCCAGTTTTGTTAATGCATCAGGTGTTACACCTTCCTAACTGCTTTTTAGTTTAGAATAGATTCTCTCATTATTTCCCCGTAAATTGGTGTTTTAAACAATCAGATCAGTTCAGTGGTCAAATATACTATATTCTGTATTGGTCTAATTGATTGTTAATGGTATCCTTTGTTCTTCTATGTTCTGTATTTCCTGCAAACAAGAATTAAGTCTAGAACAGGGTTTCTCCCCCTTGGCGCTATTGACATGTTGTGGGGTGCCACCCTGTACATTGTAGGATGTTTAGCAGTACTCCTGGTTTCTACCCACCGGATGCCAGTGGTACTTCTTCAGATGTGACAACTAAAATCATCTTCAGACTTTGCTAAATGTCTCCTCAGGACAAAATCATTATGGTTGAGAAACACTGATTGACAGACTAGACTCAGGTTAACATATTTTTAGTAAGAATAATATGTAAAATCTCCATGGATTTCCTAATGCTTCCTATCAAAAGAAACAATGCAATGTTGTTCAGCTATTACCCATGCTAAATATGATCACTTGGTTAAGGTGTGGACTGCCAGCTTTCTCCAATATCATACCCGCTTTGAAATTAGTAAGTCATGTGTGGTATAACATTTTGATTCCTGAATGTATTGTTTTCTCCAGAAACCCTTTATCTAATGATTCTGGAACCCACTGATGATCTTTATGTAAATTTATTATAATTGCAAAAGTTATTCTATCAATTTATACTTTTGAGCTACCATTTTCCTGTCCCTCCCAGTAGATTTTCTTAGTTCTTTTTTCTTTGTCTCTTTTTCTCTATTTAACATTATAGATTCATGAATTAATTTTCTTAGGGTGTTATAAATGAATATTGTCTAGTATGGTCTGAACACTTGTGTCCTGCCAAAATTCACATATTGAAAACCTAATCCTAGGGTGATAGTTTTAGGAAGTGGGATGTTTGGAAAGTGATTAGGTCACGAGAGCAGAGTTCTTAGGATTGGATGAGTATCCTTACAAAAGAGGCCCAAGGTGCTAGCTGGCTCCTTCCACCATGTGAAGACACATGGAGAATACAGCTGTGAGTCAGAAATCAGACCTCTACTTGAGGCTAAATTTGCCAGTGCCTTGATCTTGGACTTCCTAGCCTCCAGACCTGTGAGAAATAAATTAGTGGTTTTGTTTTGTTTTGTTTTGTTTTGTTTTGTTTTGAGACGGAGTTTCACTCTTGTTGCCCAGGCTGGAGTGCAATGGCACGATCTCAGCTCACCACAACCTCTACCTCCTGGGTTCAAGCGATTCTCCTGCCTCAGCCTCCCGAGTAGCTGGGACTACAGGCATGCACCACCACGCCCAGCTAAAGATGGGGTTTCTCCATGTTGTTGAGGCTGGTCTCAAACTCCAAATGTCAGGTGATCCGCCCACCTCAGCCTCCCAAAGTGCTGGGATTACAGACGTGAGCCACTGCGCCTAGCCAAATTAGTGTTGTCTTAAGCTACCTAGTCTATAGTAAAATGTTATAGCAACCTGCATGGACTAAAGCATTTTCTCTTTTATTCAGATTCTCAAATTGTCCCAAAGTTAACCAACTGGATCCCTTTTAGGCTAAAACTACTGTTTTTATAGTGTTTTGCGTAAATCAATGAGTGCTTAATTGTTTTCAGGCATGCATATGTTCTGTGTTCAGCTTGTACTTTCCTCGCTGCAGCACTGACATCAAGCATTTCTTCAAATAGCCCTGGCGTGTCTTACTGGAGATATTGGGATGCTGGGCATCTTCACTTTCCTTGCAGTGTAATCGCTTCCATATCCTTTCAGTGGACAGGGTAGAACCAGTCACATTTGTATTGCTAATTCCTCATTTACATTTACCATTAAATGTCCATTGCTTACCTTTTTTTAAGAAACCTGGCTTATAATTTACACACAGTTTAATGCACAGATATTGAATGATAATTTTTTTTTTCTCTGTTTTTGTTTTGTTTTTGAGACAGGGTCTCATGTTTCTGCCCAGGCTGGAGTGCAGTGGTGCAATCATGGCTCACTGCAGCTTCGACCTTCTGGGCTCAAGTGATCCTCTCATCTCAGCCTCTTGAGTAACTGAGACCAAAGGCACATGCCACCACACCTGACTAAATTTTATAAAGACGGAGTCTCACCATGTTACCTAGGCTGCTTAAACTCCTTGGCTCAAGTGATCCACTCGGTTGGGCCTACCAAATTTTGGGGATTACAGACTTGGGCTGCCACACCCTGCCTTGAGTGGTAATAGTTGATGTATCATGAAACACACAAGCAACTGTATAATGCACTCCCTTACCAAGATATGGAAGATTTTTTTCCATCTTGAAAAGTTCTTATGTCCCTTCCTGGTCAGTTCCTTGCTTTAGAGATAGTATATATTAATGCTGTCAGTTCTAGAACTTTATAGGCCATAAATATTCTATTGTGTCGGCCTTGTTTTGTTCATCAAATTGTTTTTGGATTTATTCATAATGTCTCATCTATTGGTAGTTTTTTATCGTTTATTTAGTAACAATAGACTACTACTCCATTGTATGAATATACTGAAATCTATCTCTTCTGTTCATAAACATTTGTTTCATTTTTTTTCTAGATTTTGACTATAATGAATAAAGCTGTTAATATACTCTTATGTAACTATTATGTTTTTGTTAATCATAGGAGTGGGATTTATTTCTTTAGGAATAGAATTACTGATTCATAATGTAGCTGTAAATGTTTTATTTTTAGAAAGCTGGCAAACAATTTTCTAATGTGATTGTCCCTTTTCTTAACAATTTTTTATTTGTATGTCTTTTAAACTGTTTCCTAATAATGTTAATGCATATGGTTATTTGCTTTACTTTAAAATATATATATAACATTCTCACAGACTTATAACAGTATTATTACACGTAATAGCCCTTTTAAGTGATGCTTAAGATTTCTATGCAATCCATTTTGCTCTGAACATCTATCCCACTGGATATTAAATTAGAGCTCTGTGTTCACAGTCACTTAAACGATATTCTGTGGTTATGTAATCAAATTGATATACAGTTACTTCATGTGTATCCAATATTGAGGTTTCCCTTTTCCTTCTTTTCCTAATTTAATTCATGCTGGAGGATATTATTACAGGTTTTCCTTTTCCATGTGGTGATTTTATGCAAAATATTTGTATAGGCTGCCGACCTTTGATTCTCATTTTGTTTTCTACTTCTGGTAGCTTTGTATAGATGTTGCATTCCTTTTTCTGTGACAAAGTGTGTGTTGCTTTGCTCAGGCCATACTGCAGACTGGGAGGCTTAAACAGCAGACATTCTTTTCTCACAGTTCTGGAGGATGGAAGTCCATGATCAAAGTGCTGGCAAGTTCAGTCTCTGGTGAGGTCTCTTTTCTGGGCTTATAGATGGTTGCCTTCTCACTGTGTCCTTACATGGTCTTTCCTCTGTGCTCACTTGGAGAAAGGGATCTCTGGTGCATCTTCCTTTTCGTATAAGGACATCAGTTCCATTGGATTAAGGCCCCACCCTAATGTATCCTCTTAACCTTTATTGCCTATTTATAGGACCTATCTCCAAATATTATCACACTGGGGATGAGACTTCTAAAGACAAATATTGGGGGGAACACAATTCAGTCCATAACAGTTGGGTAGGATTTTCCTGGGATAGCAAGAATAAGTGGTAACAGGGTGGGTTCTATGGGGGAAAGTGGAATAATAAAAATTATGAGTTGTGTACTTAATTTCTTAGTTGTAGTGTGCCCTCTTTTGTCGATATAGTGAAGGGACACTTTTTAAAAATTCAAGCTTTTGGGTAGGGGGATGAAAATCAATTTCTCTTATGATTCTTTGATAATTCCCTTAATATCAATTTCTTGCTTTCCTACTGTCCCTTTCCAGGAAGGTTCTAAATGACACCCCTGCTTTCCAAGATACCCCTTGCAATCTAGAGTGCTACCCATGACCTTGAAAAACCTGAAAACAATTACCCTTGTAGTTTCTAATCTCCTTTATTACATTTCTGATAGTAGCTTGTCTTCTGGCTCTCCGAGTCTGAGATCTGTTCTCAGTTTATTTTCCTGCTTAAGGTGATGCGGCTACCTTTACAGGACACCCACCATGGTGTACATTTTCTCTTCTGCACCATCCCCATCTGACTCTGCTCCCATATGGTCTACAGAGAAGGCTGTCTGCTGCCCTCAGATGTTTATTGCACCTCTTACATATCGGTCAAGTTTCTATAAGTCTAAGCCTCTTTATTGTGTTGACAGGTTTGCAGCTACCAGTGATTTTATTTTTTTCTCATTTTTGATCTTTGGAGGTTAGCTTGAGAGATTGAGATTTAGTCTGTGTTCATGTTCTAAACTATGCAATTTTCAAAGGATACTATTTTATAGCCATAGTCATCTATTTTTGTATTGATTACAAAAAAATACTTTAAGAGACTGATTTATTTGAATATTACAAAACAGACATCTAAATAAGCCTAGCAAATAAATAAATTTAATGTAATTTAAGACTGAAAGATAAAAACATTGAAATCTTGAGGGATACTGCAAAGCTTAAAAATAGGTATAACATTCGTTCACTTGTTGATGGGTTTGTTTGTTTTTTTCTTGTAAATTTGTTTGAGTTCTTTGTAGATTCTGGATATTAGCCCTTTGTCTGATGAGTAGATTGCAAAAATTTTCTCCCATTCTGTAGGTTGCCTGTTCACTCTGATGGTAGTTTCTTTTGCTGTGCAGAAGGTCTTTAGTTTAATTAGATCCCGTTTGTCAACTTTGGCTTTTGTTGCCATTGCTTTTGGTGTTTTAGAGATGAAGTGCTTGCCCATGCCTATGTCCTGAATGGTATTGCCTAGGTTTTCTTGTAGAGTTTTTATGGTTTCAGGTCTAACATTTAAGTCTTTAATCCATCTTGAATTAATTTTCGTATAAGGTCAGTGTGGCGATTCCTCAGGGATCTAGAACTAGAAATACCATTTGACCCAGCCATCCCATTACTGGGTATATACCCAAAGGATTATAAATCATGCTGCTATAAAGACACATGCACATGTATGTTTATTGTGGCACTATTCACAATAGCAAAGACTTGGAACCAACCCAAATGTCCAACAATGATAGACTGGATTAAGAAAATGTGGCATATATATACCATGGAATACTATGCAGCCATAAAAAAGGATGAGTTCATGTCCTTTGTAGGGACATGGATGAAGCTGGAAACCATCATTCTCAGCAAACTATCGCAAGGACAAAAAACCAAACACCACATGTTTTCACTCATAGGTGAGAATTGAACAATGAGAACACATGGACACAGGAAGGGGAACATCACACTCCAGGGACTGTTGTGGGGTGGGGGGAGTGGGGAGGGATAGCATTAGGAGATATACCTAATGTAAATGACGAGTTAATGGGTGCAGCACACCAACATGGCACATGTATACATATGTAACAAACCTGTACGTTGTGCACATGTACCCTATTAAAGTATAATAAAAAATTAATTAATTAATTAATTTTAAAAAATTAAAAAATAGGTATAACATCAATACATATATAAGGAAATAGTTGTGTCTGGCATTAGACAATGCCTCTCGTATCTCAATTACAGGGAGTGTAGTTAATTCAGAACCCAGCTGCTACGTTCTGGAACCAGGAAATGAGATCTTGCTTTCCACAGGCTGCTCCCAGCCTAACACTGGCCTCTCTGTTCCTGGGAAGTGTGATGTTCCTCTGGCTACTGATGTTGACTCAAAAACCCCTTGAGGGCCTTGCATAATTTTGCTTAGACTGCACTGATGTCTCAGAGGCTTCAAAGCATCCTCCCTTCTTTCCTGCTTCTCCCGCACTCAAAGCCAGTCTTGTATCACAGTTTGACTATTCCCCACCTCTCTTGTCTTCCTCTCCATTTTTTCTCATAGGCGTTCTCCCTAATAAATTTATTACATTTTTAATCTCATTGTAGAATTGCTTCTTGGAGTGTCCAGAATAACAAAAATAACAAAGACAAAAAAGCAAATAATCTAACATTCTACTTTAAAAGTTAAAGTGGCAGAAGTGTAAAAAGAGGAGAAGAATGATAATACTAGGAATTGATCAAATATTTTTTTAAAACTTTAATACAGATAGCAAAGCCAGAAGTTAATTCTTTGGAAAAAATAACTAATTAATCAAGAAGCTATAATTAGAAATTACTAGTAATAAAAAGTAGACATAGCTTTAGATAAGGCAGAGTTTTACAAATATAAGGAAACGCCATGAAGAGACACTGCTAATAAAAATAAAACCTTACGTGAAACGAATTATTGACCAGAAAAATATAGCTTACCCAATATGACACTTTTGAAATAGAAAGCCTGAATGGATTTATAACAGCAAGTAATTAAATTAAAATATAATAAACAAAAACTCTTCTTGCAATGAAACTCCAGTATCAGAAAAGTTTACGCATAAGCTGTACTATTTAGGGTATATGATTCCAATTTTTTAGGACATCTTCCAGAGAAGAGAAAAGCAGAAAAACTTTCCAACTTTTTCCAATGTGTTAGTTTAATACTGCATCCAAAGGAAAATAATAGAAGAAAGGAAAATTACAGTTAATTTCACAGATAAATTTAGTAGCAAACATATTCATCAAGTGCAAGTAATTAATTTAAATTTAGTAATTAAAAATTGCTTTGTCACGGTAGTGGAAGACATATTATAGCATTAGAACATCTATTATGCAAATCATCACACTAAACAGACTAAAAGCAAAAATCAATGGCATGGTTATCTCAAATGTTATTTAAAAAGCATTTGCCAAAACTAAATTTATGCTTATAGGGAAAAACACTTTAACCCAGTAGTGATCAAAGTGGACTGTTAAAACCTGATATCAAGTAGCAACATTTTAGAGCAAACGTTTTACTTAATAATGATTGGAAGCATGCTATCAGTTTAATATTTTACTTCAGGTCCCAACCACTTCAACAAAAGAAGACAAATAAATACAATTATAAGAGTTGGAAAGATACAAAATTACAATGATCAAAAATGCTACAATTATCTATTTACAAAACACAAAATAATCTACAAGATATATTTTCTGAGAGTTTAGAGATATTGCTGGATATAAGATCAATTTTGTGCATATACACCCGCAAAAATATGTATACCTATATATCTATATATAATAAACTAATATTTGTGCAATGATAGATAAACTGAATAAATAATATCAGCTTGGAATCAAAGTTACACAATTATGGGCAGTTGATCTATCACCAGAGTTGTCATTATAACTCAGTGCTGAATAGAGAAGCGAACAAAAACTGCTGACTTTAAAGATGAATAAAAAAAGAATCAGCTTGCCCAATTATAATAGTAATCTTTTTGTCTAGGTGATCAAATTTTAACGTCCATGCATGTGTAATTCTGGTTTAACTACAAAAAAACTAATTGTTATTCTTCATTCTTTTTTCAAAGAGTTCATCAATATATCTGTTTTGGCAAATTCAGCTTCCCCCGAAATACCCAGATATTAGAATAGCAACATATATAAAACACAAAATGGTTATGCTAAGTCATTCTTAGCACAGATGTGGGACAAAAGATGATGATTTAAAAGGGGTGCTCATTAATACTTTTGCCACAATTTTATTCTTTCTTTGCGAGTGATTCTCTAGTTCTGATTCATTTTACCATCTCTTCCCCACTATTTTCCTCCTGTAAATTATATATAAACTTTTTTCTTCTTTACAACTCAATGCTAATAATTGAAGCTAACTTGCTATTTTTTTCTGAACCGTCAGAGTGTCTACAAATAACGCTGGTTAATTCCTTAGGGAAAACAAATATATGGATTAACACAAAGCATATTCTCGGTTGAGCAGAAAAGCTTGTTTTAGGCAGTGTCAGCAGGTTTCATGTTTCTCGGATACTAAGATCAATTGAAATCCTTGAGAATACCTGTTTGGCAACTTTGGTGCCAAGATAGTTTGTCTACTTTTAAAATTACTTCTAGGAGAGATTTTGCAAAAATAGCGCTTACCTCCCATGCTTAATTACAATTCCCTTATAATATATTCATTTTTCTAATGCAGATCTTGTTAGGTATTGTGTGTTTGCATATTTCTTCCTAATAATAGAGCACACTTGAGAGTGTAGTTAGTGCCTGGTAAAATTAAGTCCCATTATAGATGCTTTATATAAACCCCTTGTTCCTATTATCACTGGAACAAGATCTACATTTTACCAGCTCTATTGTGTTTCACTTCTCACATTTGGTAAGTACTCATCCTGTAAAGTTTCACGCTTTCTTGATTTTGTAAGAAATCCATGGTAGCATATCAATGTTTGGCATGGGAATGAAAGAAGGGCATCTTTTTCCTGTTTTGGTTTTAGATCAAGGCTTTTCTCTGGTTGGGCTTGAATACATTCATGAAACATTTCTCATTTTGCAGGGATAACAGTAACATGTTTATTTTTATGTTTTGTTTTCATAGTTCCTAAGGTATATATAGATGATTATTACTTCTAATTGAGATGGGGAGAGTATTAATTCTACAAAATCATTAAGAACTTTTGAGGCAGTGCATGGTTTTTGTGAAATCCAGGGCCCAAAGCATCCACTTAAGAGATTTTACTTGTGAGGTTTGTAAGTTTTCCCTACCAGAACATAATCAAATATTTACAAATGTATTTTCACTTGTCATTCTAATATGTACTGACTCATTTACAAATAGATGCATTAAAAAATGCTTACATTGCTTTTGATTCATGTTTAATCTGAAATAGCATTTTGGTCACTCTCTTATTTTATATTTAACTTTGGCACACATTTTGTTTCAAACTAGCGAGGCAATTTTTACTTTTAGAAATTCTCCAAGTATTTTTAATAAAATTGAAGTAACTAAAATATGTATGACATTGCACATCACTAAAATCATGTATTGTACTGTTGACTTTTGGTCAAAAAGAGACTGAGCTATCCCTAGGCTATATTTAACTATGGACAGATTGGAAGTAGACTTTCATTTAGGAAGGGGTTCCTCCGATTCTTATTTGTGATTCTAAGACATAGAGGAAGACCGGTAAAGGATACAAGGGGTGATATTGTTAATATGGACTCATTTAAAATGGAGTTGCCAGACTTTTAAATGTTATTCTACAGAAATTGCCTCTCTTGTGAATTAATTTGCCTTAGAGAGAGACAGAATAAAGAGGTAAAAAAAAAAAAAAAAAAAAAAAAAACTAAATGATATAAAACCAAAACAAAACCATAAATGAAACCTTTGCTATAATGCAATGCATTGGATTGAGAATATGGTAGTTGCTGTTGCAAGTGGCTATGCATCCTGTTTACTGGTGTCTGAACTCAGGAATAGAACTAGAGAGGATCTTTAGGTGAACAATGGCTTGGACTCCTTGCCTCTACTCTTGGAATCCCAGCTCCCTCATGCACAGCACAGACAAATGATTTGTGGAATCATTTTAAGAACAGGAAATAATCTATATGGCTGTTTACCCGGGATACCTTAGGGCCTCAGTAAAGGTTGATAATTTCTTACTGCTAGGAAACAGAAATGCTTTCTGTCTTTTCCTTCTTTCCTCCAAAATCTCAGTGTGTATAATGAGGTTTTATGGCTAACTTGTCTGAAATCAAAATTCTGAATATTTGCAAATCGATTACTGGAACATTCACATTGGTTTTAGGTGACTCTTCACTGGCCTGGCAAGTGGCATATAGTGCATTCTTTTAGGAGTTTTCTCCGTTGAGTAGGTCCATTTAAAAAGTGATTGTCATCTTGATACAACTTGAGGAAAAAGTGAATACACTATTTTGTATTTGAAGTGGCTGTTGATGTTTTCTTCTTTAGGAAATAAATTTATGACTTTAGACATGTTAGAGTTGAATTTGGAAGTTAATAAATATTTTCTCTAAATGATTTCATTTCTCCCTCATAACACTAGGTTGTAGGAAAGAGTTTTCTTACGTTATAAAAAAGAAAAATTGAGGCAATCAGTCTAAAAGGAGAATTGGGACTCATCTGTAGGTTATTTTAGTAAAAATCCTCTCTGCCTCACTGTGTTCACTACTATAAAATGTAAAACAGCTCTGGCAATAGCAGTAAGAGTTCAGAGTCAATGTATGGAGAAATCCTTTTCATGTTAGGTCATGGTAAGTCTAGTAACTGGATTTTTTTAGAGTGCTGTCTTAATTTTGCTTTGTGCTTAATCGTTGTCATTGAAATACAGAAAGGCTTTTTTCCTGGAGACTATCATTATCTGCTTTCTCTTTCACTTAACAGTTATTTACAGAGCACACATACAGTGTGTGTCTGGTGCTGAGCTTATGAGCAAAATGACACAGTCCTGGTTTCATAAAGCTTACATTCCAGTTGTTAATGATTACAATTTTTGGCATCTTTTCAACAATATCAAGCAATGGCAGTTGAAGAATGAGTAAATAGCTATGTTTAGAAAATGATCCAATATTTTATCCTTAGGAGTAATCACAATATTACAGTTTTTACAAGCAACTCAAGCGATTCTGATATTCATACTTATTTTTCAGATCCAGTCCGTGTTTGTCCAATTTCCTTTTATACTATGTTCTCCCCAAATCCTAACATTCCATAACTGGACAGACTCTTCTTGGTTTTGCAGTGTTCAAACATATTTCCTGCTTCCTGTGCTTGGTACACTCTGGGTCTAGCTATGCTTTTCTGCCTTGTTAAACTTCAAGTTGCAGCTTAAATATCATTTCCTCAAACAACCTTCTCCTTTTACCTGATTTATTGCAGGCCTTTCAATGACATTCAATTTCTTTTCCTTTGTAAAAAGATGCCCAATTTTACTCATATTCTATTTGTATTTTTAAAGTCATATATTCGGTTCCTCTTTGTTTCTTGATACATAAATATGTTCAATAAATATTCATTCAGTAAATATAGTGTTGGATATTTATGTACTTTTTCTCAATGTTTAATAAGAAATTGATGTCATTAAGTGAACAAATATTTTAGTGCTTACTGTACAAAGAATGTACTTTTACATTAAAATTTTCAGAAAACAGGTTTCAGTAATTTCTGCATTATCTGAAATTCATTTAACACTAGAACACACTATTGGTTAAAATTCACAGTTGAGTGAGAATTAAAATATTTTAGGAGTTTCTCTTCATCATCAGAAGCAAAGCAGTGGAATTCTATTTCCACTTGATAAAATTATTGTAATTTTTTATGATAAATTCTGAGATCTTAAAATATTATCTGACTTTTTATTTATCATTTTAAGGTACATGCAGTTAAATGCTTTTTAAGTTAGTGGATTTTCATATGATTCTTGGAAAAGAATGATGTGATAAGAAACAGTTTTACAAAATAAAAACTAAAACTTCTTATAATTTTTATGACTTTTACTTTTTAATATATGTTATACACCTGTATTTATCAAATAATTTGTATGTTTTGATAAATCTGCAAATAGTAAAACATCAGAAGGCATTATTTAAGCTTTGTTGTTGCTACTGCTAAAATCACTACTTAAAAAAAAAATCTTAAGAGTTAAAATTTGTTCATTCAGACCATGTATTACTTATTTAAAACCTTGGTTCTACTTGTTATCTGTTATTTAATGTTAAATCAATTTATTTAATTGTAACATTTAAAAGAATCCTACAAGTTTACAAAGACTTGACACAGCATAGTTGTCCTTGCCCAAAAATACATTTGCTCTCCTTATAATAATTTTTCATTACTAAGTTGCTGCCTTCTTGTGGCAACTTCATTATTTTTATTCTGATAAGTGAGGCAATGATAGAAACTTTAAGTATTAATCTTAACAATGAAAGTAATGTCATGTACTAAATTAAATTGTGATATAATATTTTCACCTCATATTCCCAAACAAGCATCCCAAATGTCAAACTACATCATCTAAAATTTGACCTTTAGTTTATTATATATAATTGGTAAATGAGATCTAGTGCCAAGAATGTAATTTTGGTTTCCTACATTTTGGAAGCCAGAGCATCTCTTACATTTGGGAACAGAACATTTTCTGCAATAATGATACAATTATATGTATATGAAAAAGCAGTTTTTAGGCTTTTATATCTTAATTTATTATGATATTATAAAGGATATTGTTGAAATGTAACATTTTTCTAAATGTTGACTAAGTTGATGGGCTTTTAGAATTTAACATGTCATAGCAACAGGTTTTATAACAGTATAATAATTATAAAGTATGTTGCAATCAAGCCATTATAATTAACAATGTAAAAACCATTTAGAATTTTTATCATTTTGAGATATTTTTAAAAGCCTCATACTCTAATCATCCTAAATAGTTTACAAGGAATTTTGAGTAGTTGACGCTCTTCTGTCCCTACAATACCACAAGTATGGTATTTGTGCTATTGTATTTATGGTATTATATGTATGGTATCATACTAATTTTACTAGTAAGAAAACTTAATAAGATAATAAATGTCTTGTCCAGAATTAGACAATGAGTAAGTGGTGGAACCAGGATAAGAGTCTAATAGATTTTCTACTGTAAGGAGTTACTCGGCTGTATAGATTTATGCAATAAATTACATTGATGTCTCAATATCCATATGCCCAAATATATGAGAGAAACATACATTTAAAAAATTTATATTACCACAGTGTTTCTCCTTTAAGTTTTACATTGCTAGACAAAGTGCTTTCTAATTACTTAGATTAATTTCACTTCTCACAAACCTTGTCAGATTAGATAAATTGTCTACATTGTGGTAGATGAAGTTACCTGACTAAGCTTATCCAGAGAATAAATGGTGAAGTCACATTAGAATGCACAGCTCAGGACTATAATTTAGAGCCAAAAAAGCTACTATTCACTTCTACTTACGATGTCCACCAAAAAATCATAGCAGACGAATATAATTGCATCTCGTAATAATGAGCACTTAGATGTAATAAAACTGCAGAAAATAAATACATTTGATATTGCCTCTTTAAAACATAAAAACATAAAATAATAAAAACCAAAGGAGATGTTAAATTTATCATAAATCAGAATTTCTACAGTAGACTTCTGGTCATTGATAGTTATAAAAATCTCCTCATGTTGATATACCATGCAGCCTTGGTTGAGAACCGTGGGAAGAGGGCAGAGGTTGACAAAACTTCAGTGTAAAAGACCACAGAGTAACTATTTGGGGCTTTACTACCTATATGGTCTCTCTCTCAACAGCTTAACCTAGCCATTGTGTGTGAAGGCAGTTATAGGCAAAGTGTGAAGAATGAGCACGGCTGTGTCCCAATACAATTTTATTTGTGGTATTGTTTGAATTTTATATAATGTTATGTTGAAAATATTTTAATGTAAAATTTTAAAATATAAAATTATAAATTACATATATATTTTCAATATAAATTTAAATTACTTTTTGCATTACCTTTTGGCAACTGCAAATGTTTGCATTACCTTTTGGCAACTGCAAATGATAGATAGATAGATAGATGATAGATAGATAGATAGATAGATAGATAGATAGATAGATAGATCCATATAGCATCTATCTATTTCCTAGATAATTGAGTGAATGAATAAATGAAATATATCCAATCAAAATTGCCCACGAAATGGTATTGTATCTTCTCCACTGAGAATGTTCATCAGTTGAGAGTGGAGATTAATGTTCTCAAGAGCAGCAGTTTTTCACTTGACACATATATTTGAAAAATATAGTAAATATGGCTGTAGAGATAGTTACATGAACCAAGAGGAAAAGTATATTTATCTACGGTTTGGCCTGATCTTAGGACTTTTGTATTTTTCTCATGTTTTCAAACAAATAGAATTTTCTTTTTAAAATTATATCAGTGGACATATCCATGAACTTTTCTTAATGGGAGTCTGTTTGTGGGTGGCATTATCTTTTGGCAATTGCAAATGGTGCTTGCTGCTTCTTTGTGTTTTCTGTGTGTAGCTAGAGAGATTGCAAGCTGAAAATACCTTGGAGTGGGACAAGAGGGAAATACTTGAAACAGAAAAGCAGGGACTGGAGAGAGAAAATAGAAGGCTGAAGATCCAGGTGAAAGAAATGGAAGAGCTCTTGGATAAGAAAAATAGATTAAGTGCAAACTCTCAAAGTTCTGAATTCAAGATGTCACAAATTGATCTGCAAGAAAAAAACCAGGTATGGGTGCTCCTTGGAGCAAATTCTCACTGTCTAATCTCACTCTGATGCCTACTCAGAGTCTGTCTTCACTCGTACAGACCTCCACATTTGGATATTTCCTTTTGTGCTAGCTAATACCTGATACTCCTTGCTCTTTTGCTCACTAGGATGTAAAATAATGTTGTTCATACATCTGAAACAAAGTGTGTCAAATGTTAAAATATGACAAATCTTCAGACAGTTTCAGGATTTCCAAAAGGAAGAAGAAAAATGAAGTAAGAAATAGACCTTTCTGGTTTTTCGTTTCTTATTAAAGCTTTGTCTCAGTATTTTCTAAGCTATTGATCTTATTTCCAATAAAGATTTTTTCATTAATTCAAGCAACTATACGATAAGCATTTGCTGGTAGCTATGGTAAGTATCTGCATAAACCTTTAAATTTAGCTGAAACTCCCTGTTTTCTGGTTCTTTTTTGTCAGTGTCAGAACGATTATTTTTGAGCTAATTAAATGCGTAATTTTTCAAATAATTTTTCCAGCCTATAGTATAAATCTTAAAACCAGGATAACATTCAGAATTGGAATTTGGGAAATTTAATTTTGGATGTGTTTTATCCCCAAGCCAGTAGATACAGTTTATGCTATAGATGGACATTTTTTTGATAGTTTACAGATTTTTAAATGTGCTTTTAATGGCAGTCTTACAGTTTTAATGTGGGTTCGTGTCAATATGCTGCAAATTATATTTACCTTGTTTCTATTTTTCAATTATATATAGCATCTTAATGCACAATTCTATTTCTCACTCAATTTCTTTAACAGTTTTAAAAGGTGAATTTGATAAGTTCATAGTTTTGAGATACATAAGTCATTCATACTCATATAAGCTCTAAAAGCTAAATGGCCAGAAAAATTGAATTCCATATTGTTTTGTCATTCTTTCATGAATCTAGGGATTTATTGCAAATGCAAGGTTAAATTGTATTAGTGTTTCATGACCTAGCAATGCAAATATCTAAAGTTAAATGTTATAGTCCGTGACCATAATTTTCTATTATATTGATTCATAAACTATAATAATGTATTTGATTCTGACATATGTACACTGATAAATCTGTAGACATCTTATTTTGGAGATCTCTGCTCTAAAAAGCACAGAATTATCTCAATTATGGACTGTGGTTTGATTATATAAGTACTTTTTATTTGATTTATTTAAACAACACAAACATTTATTCGTATTCTTCTCTGTGTCAGTCACTGTTCTGTAGGCAGGTAATGAGAATATTAATTAATGAATCGTTATCCCCACCCAGCATGGGCTTAGAGTCTATATAGGGTGTCAAACACACAAATTTTTATAAATAAAACATTATAATGATTGCTAAGAACAAAGTGGAAAGGGACACAGATTAAGAAGCAATTGATTATATTTGATTTTGGCACCTTTCTAGTTGTATCAAAATGTGATAATATAAAGTATGTCTTTCAGGACATGTTTGGAGCTCTCATTGGTGTAACCTGTCATCAGGGCACACCGAGTCCAGACCTGGTCTCTTTGACAATGTAGTTATTTGGGCCAGGACTAAGCAGAACTTGGAAACTGGGAGGATCCTCGAAGGTCTAAGTCAGTGGGTATGCTGATCACTTAGAAGACTGTAGGATTTTTTAAGTATATATCATTTTGATGGTGGGGGTGGTGTTGGTGATTTTTACCCTCTTCATTACAAATTCAGACTATCTGCTGGAACTAAAATAATCACTTATTTTGGAACGGTAGCAAGCCAAAATTCTTAGTGCAACAGGAACTTCCCCAGAAGCTCAAAATGTCAAGATTATGATGTCCTCAAATGTCAAATGAATCAGAGCTGTGTACAGAACATGCCAAGGTTTAGGGAATAATGTAGATTTTATCATAACACAAAACCATACTGTAGTTTTAACATTATTTCAATAAGAATTAATTTATATGTATATAAGTACCATAGATGAATACCATGGTGCTATGTGTGTATATATATATGTATATATATACCATGTATGAGTACCATGTCTATATATGTGCAGAAGTTCCATACATAAGTGAGGCAGTGAAAGAAGGTGCTAGCATGTAAGGGACACTAGTGCAAACACTGCACGATTATTAGTCTCTAAAAGAAATATAAGATCTCTTACTACGTGACATTTGCATTTACATCACATTTACCAAAGGTTTGTGGCAGACATAAAGCTATCTGCTACTCATCAAGGACCTCACATAAATTGTAAAAAATATGTTAGGTTTTAATATTCTTATTGTTCAATAAAATTTTTATAAGTCCCTATTAATTCAAAAAGGTAGGACTTTTCACATGGTTTTACATTTGTTTTTTTATTTTAATGGTATAGGGAATGCATTTTTAAAGAAAACGACTTCCAGTTTTAAATCGCACTATTAATTCAAAGACAAATAATTTTCTTTACGTGAGTAATCTCATCACATAAGTCCCCACTGAGTAGTTGCTTTTATATACTATGTTTAAGGATATGTGTACATCATTCTTTTACAACTTAAAAAATGCAATAATACACTTGAACTTTTATAGGATGGACTGGAAAATTACTACTCTGGTAGTAACTATATTTAAAACATAAACCAATGTAATAGACTTTTCTAGAACAACCATTGCATGAAGATCTTTCGATTTGCTGTTGCTCTTGGAAATAGTGGCACTGTTCCATGGTCCCGTGGCATCAGCATAATTGACAAAACGACACCAGACAACAAAACTTCAGTGGCAGTATCGAGTGGTCTTCTCAGCATGAAGTCTGCATTATAAATGATGGCAAAGATGTTTAAGACCTAGATTTGTAAAAACATAAGTAAATCTAAGAGTATGCTTTAAGGAAGAGAAATGCAACTCATTTGAAAGTCTGATTTCACAGACAACAGCAAATTATGTCAGTGATGCTTGATCATTAGAATGTACATTTCCATCCAACATTAAAAAAATCCACCTGTCCTTATTGGACTAACTGATATGACTTAAAGTTTTTTAAAAAACGTCTTCAATAGACTCAGAAAATGTGAATTCAATAATTTGAGCTATTTGTCAGAATTTTTTCTTAGTTTTCTTTCACAAGATCAAGATAGCTAAAACATTTAAGTGTATTAAAAATTATAGTGGCATCGCAAATGGTGTATACATGTCACACTGTGTTCAAGAAGCTCTTGCTTTTTGAATCTCCATGTTTTACAACATATATTAGTAAAATAGCATATCTATATAACATAAATAAGTTAACATATTTAAAGAGTAAAAGTCGGTAAGCTCATAACTTTATAGGAACATAAAAAGAACACATATCAACTATTCTATTTATCCCATTAGTTAATGAAGAAACTAGTAAGTTATTACAGCCAGTTCGAAGGAGAATCTAAGTGTCATACAACTAGGCACCCAATCATACCAAAATGAATGTGCTTAATGGATGCAAGACCGGCTCTTCCATGCGGGTGGGGAAGTAAATTGCACTGTCACCAGATAACGTTGTCCCACACGTTTATGGACAAGAATCAGTTGTATGGCCATGGCTCATCTATAAATTACAGGGTTTTGTGTAAAATAGCTTAATGATATCAACGTTGCAGGACATTATAGAATCAGCAAATCTTACCCAAGGAATGTGTTAGACACAACTTCCAGGAATCTTTGTTGATCATTGCAAAGTCTTTCCCAATATTCCCTGGCAAGATAAGTTACTTGATGTGCGTGTGTGATAAGTCTATATATGAGTACATCAACAAACACATGGGAAGTGTTATTCTAGTCTAGGGATGGACAAACTTTTTTGTAAAGATCAAGATGGTAAACATTTTAAACTATTTAAGTAAGCCACATAAGTCTCTATGGCATATCCTTTTGAAAAATTATAAGCCTTTGAAACCATAGAGAATATTTCATGGGTGGCACACAAACAGGTCTGGAGCCAGATTTGGTTCATAGGTCATGGCTTGTTGCCTCCTGCTGTAGCCCAGGGGTCTCCGGCTTACATGGACAGAAGGGGGGCCAAGAAGGAAAATGTGACAGAGTTAGGTACAGGGTGACCAAAGAAAACAGCACATCTCCCTGCTGATAATTGTTGGTTGGTTAATAGGAAAAAAATATGTGGAAATAGTTGTCCTCCAAAGAAAAGTCTTTCCCCTCAACTGGAATTGCAATTTTCCACATTTGCACATATCCTGTGGATCTACATTTTTATGCAAATTCTCAGAGTTCCCCTATCTTTCCAGTCTCTTATTTTCTTTGCCTTTAATTTATTGGAGAGTAGCTGGAAGTCTTTTCCTGAAACTCATGGGGGTATGTGGCCACCAAAGCTCTGACCCTGAACTGAATAGACACCATTTCTCATAAACAGTTCACTGTCATCATCCTCAGGTGATGAAATAGCCTCTCAGATAATATTTTCTGGAAGTTGATGGAAAACTTCCTACTGTCGATGTAAGATATAAACCTCCTTCATTCTGAAACCTGATCTGCTTCTGTAGGTCTAGGATAAGGTCTGAGATTCTGCACTTCTACGAGCCTTCCAGGTGATGCTGATTCTGCTGGCCCACAGACTGCACTTTGAGTAGCAAGCACTTTGCCTGTGGCAATTATTAATAATTTATCTGCACCCTTGCATCGAATCT
Source organism: Symphalangus syndactylus (assembly GCF_028878055.3). Lineage (NCBI taxonomy): Eukaryota > Metazoa > Chordata > Mammalia > Primates > Hylobatidae > Symphalangus > Symphalangus syndactylus. Next base: position 17,877,741 of record NC_072423.2, on the reverse strand, counting down.
CTCACTTGCAATTCATTTCTACTCTACTACCAGAGTTATTTTTCATCTTTGATTACACGTTTCCACCCATTTTCACCTTTTAGTCATTTGAAGGACTTCATGCTTTCTTCCAGCACAGGATTTTTCCATAGGTTTTTCTTTCTGGAGGAAAAAAATATCATTTCATATATAAATTTATTTTATTACCAGGTTTCTCTGAGATGATCAAGCTCATGTTCCTGTAGGTAAGGCAAACAAGTAACTTAAATGCATGTGCACATTTAGGCAATATCACAGCTGGGCAGAGATAGGAAATCAAAAAGCAGCATGGATTCCCTAGTACCTCTCAGTCCCCAGCATTATATGGGTCAGAGGTTTGAGCTATCACTTCATTTAGCAACCTCTTTATAGATATATAAGACCTTTTCTGAAACACAAAACTGGTAGTTATAGTGACAACATATTCATCTAACCAGTACCTATCTGCAGCATGCTTACTAGTGCGTCATCCACCTGAGCCCAGTGCTCTCCTATTGCTTGTTTACCTGTTAGAGATCTGCTTTTGTTGCAGCTTCTGGCAGCCCTTCTCGTGAAGCCTGCTGCAGTTCCTCTCTGGTCTCATTTGTTTTCTTAAGTCATGGTAATTCTTCTGATATTAACTATGATTTTGCTTTCTTAGAAAAGCCTTTCCTGATCTACCTGAATAGATCATATAGCTGTTGTGGTTTTTGCAATTGTCTAGTTGTTTGTGAGATCATTTGATTAGTATCTATTGTATGTGACTAGGAGATGAATGAAAGATTGCATTACATTTGTTAATTCATATATCCCCACAACCCGTCACACTTTTCTCATACTAGGCCTTCAAAACATTCATGAAAGGGATAAATTTTTTAAAAGAATGAGGGATTTGTAGTTTAAGATAAGCAATAATTTGTGTGCATGAGTCATCGTACTAAAAAATAAAGGTGAATGAGTTTTCATAGATGCATGAAGAGAGGGAAGCTAGGCTCCAGAAGTCAGGATGAATGGATATCTAATATTGACATAATTAAGAGGCATAGACAGAGGGGAGTTTCACACACAGAAAAGCGTAATTCTGGAGTTAAATAGCCTCCCCTGGGCTTGAGAAATCAAAAAAGAACTTTAGATACCTCCCTGATCCTAAACCCTTTTTATGCTCTTACACTCCCCTTCCTCCCTTTGTTCACATTTTTGAAATTTCAGGAGGGCAGAGAAAAGATGTAAGACAAATGAAAGGCAGGGAAATGAAAAGTGGGGTTTGTGCTCACTACAAAAGGATTTTAGACGTAATAACCAGTGAGAGAACAAACACGCAAGTGTAATATTTATCAAGAGAAGTCTTGATATTTCTGTGACAAAAATGTAGAATTGCAGTTTCCAGACATTATTTTTATATGATCTATAGTATAAATAGTATGATCTATAGTATCTATAGTGTAAATGCTGATTTGCTTTATCCAATATATGACACAAAGTCTTCTTTATAATAGCTCAGTTCTTCCACTGATAAGCCGTCTATGTATTCTCTATTGCAAACAATACTTTTGAAAATGAAAAGTTATTGGAAAAAGTGGTCCATATTCTTTTGAGAAAAGCCCCATGTCTCAGGCAAAGTGTTTTGGAAGCTTGTTTACTGAAATCATTCTGGCAACTGAATCCCTTCATTCAGATCACATAATGGGTTGCTTTCAGAAAGTCAATGTGCCCGGGCAGTAATGATGTGTCTTAGGAAACTGATGAATTCATCTAAAAGTTGAAAGGCCATTAAAGTTGATTCCTAATGAATTTGCATTAATGACAGTAGTCAATATTCAAGGAATTACAATGTGTTTATTTTGTTTAGTAACTTTGGCTTCAAAAATAGTTTATTTCATCAGTGGTTTAGCAGGCAAACCTATCAATTTGTTAAATTTTCCTCATATGATATGTTGTTTTTCTTCCAAATCTTACTATTATTTATAAAATCATTCATTTAAGAATACACAATTACAGTTTTTACTGTTATAAAATAGAAATTATTATAGATAACATTATATTGGATCATTTCCTGTTTTTCTTTAACTGTTTACATAGCTTCTATAGCTGAAATACCCTGGAAATTCTATTTTTAAATGTAGCTATTAATAAAAATTTATGTCATTATGGAGAGATTTTGATACATGGAAAAGTTCAAGTTTTTAAAATATAAAATGTGTTATATTTTGGTAATTAAATTGGAAAATCATTTATTTTGAAGAATGTCCTGCTTGCAGCAAGTGCTAAGCTACGTGTAGGTCCTGTGTAAATTCATAATTTAGTTATTGCATGAAACGTAGAAATACATCCATGATTTTGTGTACATTTTAAAGTGTATAGGTGGGATTATTGGGTTGAGTGGAACAATGGTCTTTTGCCAAGTAACTTCTGAAGTTAGCAGAGATAAAGAATCATAGTTTTAAAGTACCATTTCTTAATGCCATGTAGAAAGCATGTACTGAAAGTTCCCTACTAGTTTGAAACGATCAATAAATTGCAAAAGTAGTATGACATTTACCCTAATGTAATATGATTGCTCATGCCTACTCTCAAATGCATGCACACACACACAGAATTGAATTTTACAAATCTAATTCTAAAATAGGAGATTTATTCTTTTCCCTGTTATATGATTCTTTGCTGAAGCAAAGCTAAGTGGTAAGGTTTTGTATACATGAAACATTATTACTAAGAATAAATTAGTGATAGGATAAGTTTTACATCCTTTTACTTTCCTATTCTCTTACTCCAATCACTGCTATGTTTTGCTAAAATCATGAATTTTAAATCTCAGTCCCTACTAAATATAGTGTTTGGCACATCCTCATAACTGTGTGTTAAATGCATGAGTTTAAGTATTGATGCTTCTGTTATCACTATTTGAATTTAATCATGTGTTCTGATTTGTTTTCAACTCTTATACTTACCTTTTATTCTATCATTAAGGCAAATGTAAGCTTATTGGAAGTTTATATTATCCTTTAAAATCTCCTTCATATGTATCAAACAGATGATATGTTAACCCATATCCAATTAAAACAAAGATGCAAAATTTGACAATTTAAATCACTTATATTTAATAAAATATCATAGCAAAAATTGTGACATTTATGAATGTCAGCTGTGAAATTATATGTTTTTTAATGTTTGATGTAACTAGCATACTACTAATAATCCACTATATTATTACAAAATAATTTTGCAGTTCACATCGCGGTTATCAGTTGACATATATTAGCTTGATTTAAAGCAATGATGAGATAAATAATTATTTACCTTACTATTTAAAAGGACATAAAACACTATGGTTACAAAGATTATTTAAAATTAAAACTAAAATGCAAGTTTGAGTTAAAAATCATAAGATTAGTGTAAACTCAGATAACTTTAATAGATCTGAGCCATTCACTATTCTTTTTTCTTCTCTTTTTCATTAAAGTGAAATTATATCACATAAAATTAACCATTTTAAAGTGAACATTTAGTGGCATTTAGTAGATTCACAATGTTATGGGACCACCCTGTCTATTTAATTCCAAAGCACCTTCATCACCGTAAAAGGAAACCCTGTAAGCATTATGCAGTAACTCCTCATTCCTCCCTTCCCTAAGCTCCTAGCAACCTCACTTCTGCTTTCTGTCATTGTAGATTTCTGGATCTTTCATATAAATGGAATCATACAATATATAACCTTTTACGTCTGGCTTTTTTTTTTTTTTTTGAGACGGAGTCTCGCTCCTTCGCCCAGGCTGGACTGCAGTGGCGCGATCTCGGCTCACTGCAAGCTCCGCCTCCCGGGTTCACGCCATTCTCCTGCCTCAGCCTCCCGAGTAGCTGGGACTACAGGTGCCCGCCACCACGCCCGGCTAATTTTTTGTATTTTTAATAGAGACGGAGTTTCACCGTGTTAGCCAGAATGGTCTCGATTTCCTGACCTCGTGATCCGCCCTCCTCGGCCTCCCAAAGTGCTGGGATTACAAGTGTGAGCCACTGTGTCCGGCCTATGTCTGGCTTTTTAAATTTTTCATAATGTTTTCAAGGTTCATGCACATTGTAGCATACATCATTACTTCACACCTTTTTGGGTACTTCATTCCTTTTTGGCCTGTCTGGTATTTGTTCATTTCTACATCTGCTGGTGGATATTGAGTCGTTTCTGCCTCTAGCTCTTTTGAACATTGCTGCCCTAATCATGCATGCACATGTATTATTTGAATACATGTTTTCAGTTATTTGGGGTATATATCTAGGTGTAGAGTTGCTGAGTCGATGGTAATTCTATCTGTAACTTTTGGAGGAACCACCAAATTGTATTCCATAATGGCGGAACCCATTACCTTTCCGCCAGCAATAAGTGAGGGTTTTTATTTCTCCACATCCCTGGCAACACTTGTTATTTTGTGTGTGTTTTTTTTTGTTGCTGTTGTTTTTTTGAATTATACTCATCCCAGTGGGTTTGGTTTCTCATTGTGATTTTCCTTTGCATTTTCCCAATGACTAATAATGTTGAAGATATTTTCATGTGTTATTCGCCATTTGTATATCTTCTTGGCAGTTATGTGTACTCAAACTCTTTGACTAATTTTAAATTGAGTTGTATTTTTGTTGGAGAATTGTAAGAATTCTTTATATATTCTGGATACTCATATGTATGAAATGCAAACATTTTGTCGTATTTTCGCTTTCTTTTGATAACGCAGTTTTACATTTTGACAAATTCTATTTTTTTTGTCGTTTATGCTTCTGTTATCATATCTAAAAACCCATTGTTAAACCCAAGATTTTCCCCTATGTTTATTTCTGATACTTTTATACTTTTACCTGTCATATTTATACCATTGATCTGTTTTGAGTTAATTTTTGTATATGGTGTAAGAAAGAGATCCATATTCATCATTTTCCATGTGAATATCCAGTTGTAACTGCAACATTTTTTGAAGAGACTATTTTTTTCTGCCACTGAATTGTCTTGGCATACTCATCAAAAATCAGTTATCCATATAGGTATGGTTTATTTCTCAACTATTTTGGTGTCAATTCTATTATTTTGGTGTGAATGTTTATGCCAGTGCTATACTGTTTTGATTGCTGTAAGTTTTGACATCAGGAAGTGCGAGTCCTTCAACTTTGCTCTTTTTCAATTATTTCATTTTGGGTATTCAAAGCCTCCTGAAATTCCATATGAATTTGAGAATCAGCTTTTCCATTTTTGCAAAAAAAAAAAGAAAAAACGCCATTGGAATTTTCAGGGACTTCACTGAATCTTTAGATTGCTTTTCAGAGTATTAACATTTTAATGTTATGTATTCTTGTCTGTGCATATATCTTTCCATATATTTGTGTCTTTTTATTTCAGTAATGTATTGTAGTTTTCAGTTGATAAGTCTTTAACCTCCTTGAATTTATTCCTGTGTATTTTATTCTTTCAAGTGTACTTAAAATGAGATTTATTTTCTTAATTTCCTTTTTAGATTGTTGCTCATATATAGAAGCACAATTAATTTTTGTGTGTTCATTTTGTTTCCTGCATCTTTGCTGAAGTTGTATATTAGCTGTAGTAAATTTCTTTTTCTAGATTTGTTGGAGTTTTCTATATATAAGATCATGTTATCTTATACATGGTTTACTTTGTCCTTTGCAATGTGCGTGTCTTTTACTTCTTTTTCTTGCTGAAGTCCTCTTGCTAAAACTGCTAGTACAACGTTAAACAGCAGTAATGGAAGGAGGCACCCTTGTATTGGGGCTCATCTTAGGGGGAAGACTTTCAAACTTTTATCATTAATTATTAGGTTAGCTGCAGGTGTTTCATATATCATTTACTATGTTGAGAAAAATTTTCAACTTTTTTCTAATTTATTATTTTTTTTCCCTGATCTAGTATTGCATTTTATCATATGCTTTTCTGCATCAACTGAGATGATATGATTTTTCCTTCATTTTGTTAATGTGGTGTTTTATATGACTGATTTTATTATGTTGAACTACTCTTTCGTTCTACATTAAACCCCATTTGCTCACAGTGTAAATTTTTCTTAATATTCTGTTGGATTCCCTTTTCCAGTATTGCATATAGGATAGTTACATCTACATTCATAAAGGATATTGGTGTGTAGTTTTCCTTTCTTGTGCTGTCATGTCTGGCTTGGGGTCAGGGTAATGCTAGATGTTAAAGAACAATAAAAACACCACAAAGCTTTCCTGCCATATTTAAGTTGTCTTTTATTGACTCAGCGATTGCTTGGTTCCATGAACCTTTGACTGCTTTCCAGAGTTCTGACAAAGTGGATTGTGCTGTTTTTCCTTGAGTTTTTCAATGTTTCTGTGGCGAGATGGACACTTGAAGCTGCCTACCTTGCCATTTTTGCTGACATCTCGTCACACCCATTATTGATCTTGGGAAATCTAGGCCAATATTATTAAAGCAACTGTATGCATTCTGCTTACTTTCACGATTAAAAAAATGATTTTAACCTAAATGTTAAATGACATTTTTAAATACATTTTCCTCTATTGGACTTCTTAAAAACATAGCATTCAGTATTAGAGTAATCACAACTTATTACTATAAAAAATCAGTGTGATATTGATTTTGGTCTTCAAACTTAAATAATATTAATGGATTTATTAAGAATACTGTAGTAAGTGACAAAATTTAACATTGGATAATATACATGTGTATACATATATATTGGTTACTTACATGTTAGGTTTTATTTAAATTTACAGATTTATATGAGTGTATGAATGTATATTATTATAATCCAAAGTTTTAATTGTGTTTAAGTGGCTCTTCGTGTACTGATCCAGATGAAATTTGTATATACCTTCTTTGGTTTGTTGTCACTAAACATAAGGTAATGATTGGTAATTTAGCTTTCTTATACTAGACTATCCACAGTGATTAGTTTTAACAAATTGTGTTTACTCCATCTATGTGATTCCAAAGACATAGTTTGGCATGGTAAAAAAAAAAAAAAAAGAATGACAGATGAAACACAGAAGGAAGGCAGGAAAGAAGACAGAGAAAAAAAGGAAAACAAGAAGAAAGGGAGGAAGGAAAAAAAAGCAAAGAAAGAAGAGTAAAGGAAAGAAGAACAAAAGAAAAATTAAGGCAATTAGTTGTAGGTAGGAATGCATCGTGGTATGTTTGTGTAAATTAAAAGGAAAAAAATAATGACCTAGTCTACTATTTTTATTTCAAAACAGTTATTTTTGTCAATACATCCCTCCCGTCCCCAAACAACCTATGTTAAAGAAAGTTCTATATTCACTGTGAATTTTCATACACGATTACCAATAAAGACTGGCTGTTACACATTAGGAGATATACCTAATGCTAAATGATGAGTTAATGGGTGCAGCACAACAACATGGCACATGGCACATGGATACATATGTAACAAACCTGCACATTGTGCACATGTACCCTAAAACCTAAAGTATAATAATAAAAAATAAAAAAAAAAAGACTGGCTGTTGCAAAATCAGATTTTACCAATAAGTATTTTCACATTTTCATTCACAAAGTAAAAGCATGCACTTAAGTATGTGTTAGATGTGGAAGCATCTCAAATGATCAGTAAAGAGATGTCATCATCAATTACTTTTTTAAAAATAGGAATAGACCAGGGATGAAAAAACTCTGATATTGAATATACGAAATATAATATTTTTGAGAAGTATAGTTTTTTGAGGTTAATAAATTTAGTTTGGAATCAACCGTGAGAAGTTGAAAGACTGGCTGGCTATGTGCATATGATTTTGATAAACTAATTAAGGTGGTTATCACAATGACAGACTGAAAATGCAGCAGGATCAGATCACACATAGGGAGTAAAATTAGATTTCATGAGATTAAAAAATGCATCTGGACCTTAATAGCTTCTTCTGCTGCTTCATATTTGGAATGTAATTTTTGTTTGTATTTTATTCTAGTTTTAAATAAGACAGAATTACAGAAATGCAAGATAAAAATCCTTTGGTGGGGGAATGCTGGCAAATAGATGACCTTTTATGAAATGGTTTATAAAAGAGATAAGGAATTAGACTGGGAATGGTGGCTCACACCCGTAATCCCAGCACTTTGGGAGGACGAAGAGGAGGATCATTTGAGGCCCAGTCAAATCATTTGACCAGCCTGGCCAACACGGTGGAACACTGTCTCTACTAAAAATATAAAAATTCACTGGGCACAGTGGTACATGCCTGAAATCCTAGCTACTTCAGAGGCTGAGGCATGAGAATCCTTTCAATCTGGGACATGGAGATTGCAGTGAGCTGAGATCACACCACTGCACTCCAGCCTGGGCAAGTATAAATAAATAAATAAGAGGGGGAATTGGATAGATCAACAAAAATCAATTAGGTATGAAAATGGAGAGCAACTCTTTTTAGGATGTTTAGATAGTACAGCAGAATTGGCAGATGTACACTAGAATTAAATATTTTGTGAGGTCTAGTTCATCATGGTAAGAAGACATTTTAAAGCATAGCAGAATGATGTTATTTTATATCAACAACCCCCTCTAAAGTTGCAAGGTTTTAATAATTGATCACAGAAAATATGAGAACTCCCTGGGCCAGGAGGAGTTTCTAGTGTCACAGATGTGGGCAGGGTATAGGCTGAGGACACAGCACATTTAGCTCCTGAGAAAGTAAGTTGCCTTTTACCTCTAAGGAAAACAAGACTAGTTCTACTGTAGATATAGTTCATTCTTTGTTCTAGAATTCTAATTTAAAAAGCAACTCATGAAGTCAACAATTGGCTGTTTATTCACATTATATTGTTTTCAGTGCTGTGTTTGACTTCCTCTGAATTCTTTCTTCTTTAGGCATTACATTCTTTCTCAGCCAGGATGAAAGCTGTGCCACAAGAACCAATGGCTTAAGGCTTCAGAGTTTGAAGATGAAAAATAAAAAATTAGCCCTGGGAATGGCTGTTACTAAAAAGTGAAAAAAAGAAAAGAAATGAAAACAGATGATGGTGAAGTTGAGAAATAAAAGGAATGCTTATACACTGTTGGTGGGAGTGTAAATGAGTTCAACTGTTGTGGAAAGCAGCGTGGTAATTCCTCAAAGACTGAAAAACAGAACTGCCATTCAACCCAGCAGTCCCATTACCAGGTACATACCCAAAGGAATACAAATCATTTTGTCATAAAGACACATGCATACTTCTGTTCATTGCAGCACTATTCCCAATAGCAAAGACATGGAGTCAACCTAAATGCCCATCAACAGTAAACTGGATAAAGAAAATATGGTACATACACATCATGGAATACTATGCAGCCACAAAAAAGAATGGGATTATATACTTTGCAAGCACGTGAATAGTGTGGAGGCTATTATCTTTAGCCAGGTAACACAGGAACAGAAAACCAAATAAAGCATGTTCTCACAAGTGGGTGTTAAATGATGAGAACACACGGACACATACGGAAGAACAACAGACACTGGGGTCTACAGGAGGGTGGTGGGTGGGAGGATGGAGAAGATCAGAAAAAATACCTAATGAGTACTAGGCTTAATACCTGGGTGATGAAATAACTTGTACAGCAAACCCCCATGATATGAATTTACCTACATGTACCCCTGAACATGAAAACAAAAATAAAAGTAAAAAAAAAATTAGCTCCAGGAACCAAAATGTCAGCATACGTTTACTTAGTATATGAATTTAACCAATACCATTTTGGTTTTGTAAAAGCTGTTATTGAACTCAAGAAAACCCAAATCACTACATTTTTTATTTTTCATGCTCAAACTGGTACATTTGTCCAACTTGTTGATATCATCTAGTTACTTGATTAAGGTAAATTTTGAGATTTGATCCTGGAGAGAAGACAATTTTCTACAAAGTTAGTAAGGTCTATATAGTTTCAGTCCTGGGTTAGAAAAGAGCCACAGCCTCCTGATTCTATTAAAAATAACACTTTCTTGATGTATTTTGATAATCAGTAAAACACTACTCTGTAAGTACTGTTTTAGTCAGTTAGATATAAAGAAAAACATACATTAAAACATTCAAACTCTGTTTAATGCTTTTTACTCACACACTAACAGTCCAGCCCAGTGGTTCTCAAAATGTAGTATCTAAACGAGCAACATTAGCAAATGCAAATTATCAGGCCCCATCCCAGGCCATCTGAATCAGAAACTTTAATGTAGTATCTAAAACCAGCAACATTAGCAAATGCAAATTATCAGGCCCCATCGTAGGCCATCTGAATCAGAAACTTTAGGTGTGGGGCCCAGAAATCTGTTTTAACGAGTTAGAACCTGACACAAACTAAAACTTAGAAACTTGGAATCTAGCCTATATATTTGCATTGAGTATAATTATTTATATGATGACAGTGTCTTTAAGGTGAGGATAGTACATACATTTTTAAGTCATTGTATTGGTTATTAAGAGGCAACTAATAAATGTGTGGTCCAACTTATAAGAGAAATGGGACCAGAGGCTGGAAAGGAAAGGAAAAAGAATGAAGCCCTTATCCTAGGTTCATGCTTATTATTTGAGTGATTTTGGCCAAGTAATACTCTTTGTAATACACTTCAGTTTCATAATTTCTAAACGCAGAGTTTGGAATAAATAGTTGAGATCCCCTTTACTCCAAAAGTCCATGATCTCATCACGTTTTTCAAAATTTAGCTATGGAGTTTAAATAAATGTCACAAATTTGGGTTCGTGTATACAACGCAATATTTCCTTGGAATTTCAGTGTATTTTCACTAAAATGGCTATTGGCCTCTGATGTAGCTTATTGTATGCTTTCTAGTTGCTGGGTTTATTTCTTTTTAATTCACACAGTTGAATTTGATATGGTTGTTGACATAATTGAGATATTTTTCATTTCTTATTTCTCTGTGACTGGCCATCACTTTCTGTTTCCCCGTCATTTGATTATGCTTAATTTAATGGCATTTAAATTCCCACAGCATTTGGCAGCCTTTCTAATTCTCTCTAAATTACAGAAAAATAAAGGAGAGAAAGCATCCATACATCAGTTACTAGAAAGAATCATCTCTTTGCTTCTTGATGAACTTTTATTTAATTTTCCATTGCATGGTTAGTGTGTGTGTGTGTGTGTGTGTGTGTGTGTGTGTGTGTGTGTGTGTGTGTGGTCCTACTTTAAGACAAGCCAGCCAGGCGTGGTGGCTGAAGCCTATAATCCCAGCACTTTGGGAGGCCGAGGTGGGCAGATCACTTGAGGTCAGGAGTTCCACACCAGCCTGGTCAACATGGTGAAACCCTGTCTCTACTGAAAACACACAAATTAGCTGGGTGTCGTGGCACATGCCTGTACGCCTGTAATCCCAGCTACCTGGGAGGCTGAGGCAGGAAAATCACTTCAACCAGGGAGACAGAGGTTGCAGTGAGCCAAGCTGGTGCTACTGCACTCCAGCCTGGGCAACAGAGTGACACTCGATCTCAAAAGGGAAAAAAAAAACTAACCAAACAGGAAGTCAATAAAGCTAAAGAAAGTGTAATTTAACAGGAAGTCAATAAAGCTAAAGAAAGTGTAATTTTAGGCCGGGTGCGGTGGCTCACACCTGTAATCCCAGCACTTTGGGAGGCCGAGGTGGGCAGATCACGAGGTCAGGAGATCGAGACCACTGTGAAACCCCGTCTCTACTAAAAATATAAAAAATTAGCCAGGCGCGGTGGCAGGTGTCTGTAGTCCCAGCTACTCCGCAGGCTGAGGCAGGAGAATGGCGTGAACCCGGGAGGCAGAGCTTGCAGTGAGCCGAGATAGCGCCACTGCACTCCAGCCTGGGCGACAAAGCATGACTCTGTCTCAAAAAAAAAAAAAAAAAAAAAAAAAAAAGTGTAATTTTAAATCACTTTCATACTTCACAGGCAGTTCCTATTCTATTACTCTGAAAACACATTCATCCATGTATTTCCAATATATGAATAAATTTACATACAGAGACAGTGCAATTTCATTAGATGTTCTTATCTCCTGCAGCAGTGTTTCTAAAAGTTGGATCATGGTCCTATCTCTGCCAGATAGGGTGGTTTCTGAAGTAAAACTTTGGAATTACTAGGCATGTAACTTGGGACCCAGGAGCACATATATTTTAAAACATAGGTAATTTTTATGTGCACTGTATTTGGAAAATGACAAATCACCACCAATTTTCTCATAATACATTATAATAACCTTTGCAATATGCAAAATATTTTAGGTTACAGTATGTCCTCAAATAATGTCTTTCATCATAACAGTAAGAGAAACAAAATCTGTTCCCTGCTGGAGTCACTATGTCGAGTTTGAGACTCTCCCCATGTCTGCACGGGTTTTTTCCAGTAACTCCTGTTTCCTCCTACATCCCAAAGACGCATCTGCTAGGTGAATTGGCATGTGTAAATGGTCCTAGGCTGAGTGACTGTGAGTGTGTGAGTGGCCCTGCAATGGGATGGTGTCTTGTCCAGGTGGGTTCCCACTTGGTACCCTGAGCTGCTGGGATAGACTCAAGCCACCTGTGACCCTGAACTGGAATAAACAGGTTGAAAAAGGAATGAATACATATTATTGTAAAATAAAAATTTATAAAGCATGCAATCATCCTGTGGATGCATTAAAAGACACCATGCAATACAAAAGTGCTCAGCAAATTCACCTTATATGTGCTTGTTTTTGGATTGCATGGAGGCTGGAGGTGCCCTTGACAATCTTCGGTTTGGAAGTATGTATTCGTTTATTTATCACACCACTGCTAAATCTCTGACCTCACCGATTCACCAGAAATTGGATAAATAATTGTCTTGTTTTTATGAGTCTTTCTTAAATGTGTGTATAGCTCACACTTATTTCAGTGTTTAATATTAGAAGCATTTGCGGATTTTAATTTTTAAATTTCGTGATGTTTTTGTGACCGGAAACAAGCCATAGGAACTCAACTTTCATTTATATCCATTAGCCAGTGGTAAAATTGGTTTGTTATACGTTGTTTCACATAAAATCACAGTTTCCAAGAACCTATGGATGAGGTTAGGTGAGGATTTACTGTGTTTTTGATTTGGGCACTATTGGAGAGAGAGAGAGAGAGAGAGACAGACAGACAGAAAGAGAGAGAGAGAAACGTTAATGAGGGCAGCGATTGAGATAAATATCTTTTGTTATTGGTAATCTCAAGTGATGTGTTTTCAAGGCTATTTTATAGATCTTCTAGTTACATTTAAATAGATATCATAAATAAAGTGTATTTTCCCATCTGCTGCACTGATGCTTGAAGCTCTGTGCTGGAGGCAGGTTGATGGCTGTTTAGTGGCATTGGCCTTGACAGCATGTGCAAGGAGCAGCGATATGTGAGAAGTCTTCCCCGCCAAGGTGAGGCAGGTGTGAGGAGCGGTAGCATATGGACACATGATTAACTGGCTGGGTATGTATTACAAAAATAATTCTACCTGAAGCTAGTTAAAGTTAATTATCCTACCTTGCCTTATGCCAGATAGAATGAATTCATTTTTTTTCTAAATATGTGGTTTATTTGGCACAATTCGGGTGAATGTAGTTGAGATGCTTTTTACCCGTATTAATAAGCATTTCATAATGAATACTTTGTCCTTTGGCTGTATATACAATATAGAAAAAAAGAAAATTTGAATTTACAATATTTTTGAAATCCAGATTTGCCCTTTATTCAATAATTATTTTAGTCATAATGTTTTCTACTTCTTTTATTTGAGTGACTATTCGTTAGCCTAACTTGGATTAGGTTGGTGCAAAAGTCATTGAGGTTTTTGCCATTTTTGCATCCACCTAATACCATATGAGGAATGCCACTCTCATTATTTCTGATAAGATGTGTCTTATCCGCTTTTTGCTTATCAGCACAAAATCAATTTCAGTCAGTTTTTAGTTTTAATAGTTGTAAAGTACAAATGAAGATTTTTTTCCAAACTGAGGTAAAGTGGTTTTCGTTTTTTTTCTATGACATGTAGGCAGAGTGAGTTTGCAAATGTTGCAGTCCCTCTCTTTGTTTAGTTCACGTGGTTTTGAAATATGTAAATAACAGAGACAAAAGATATTAAGACATTTTTATAAAAGGTGCAAGTTATCACATCTTATCTATTGTAGGTATAAAAAAATTCATGTAAATTCAGTTAGCATCTATTCCTTCATTTGTTTATTCATTTAGTCAACAAACATTTTCTTAATATTAGATCAGTTAGTTTGGTTGTAGATAACTATATATATATGTATACACACACACACACACACACACACATATGCATCTATCTATCTATGCTATTACATGTGTAATAGAAGGAATTTGATGATTTGGAAGGACTAGGGGAGCCAGCTCCTCATTGGGCATGCTGACCTAACACCCAGTAGACTACCACAGCATGTGCCTAACTAAAGAATGGGCACCTCTGGGAAGTACCAGAAGATGCAGGGGTCAGGATGCCACTGTCCCATCGGCTCGCTCCATGATCGCTCAACCCTAGCTGAGGGTGAGAAAGTTTCCCACAGAACTGGGCCTGCTAGCTCTGCATCTCCTTGTTGCCTCTTTTCCTGCTTTAATCAGTTCCAAATCCAGATCTCTTTTTTCCAGCATCTAAATCTAATCCGCAGCTCTAGCTTCCGGGAAGTCAGGGAAATGTGGAGGTTTTGTGCTACATGAGGGAAAACTAGAAGGAAGCTGAAAAAGATGTTGAGATGTGTTTCAGGCACACACAGGGTAGATGGGGGATATAAGGTTGGCAAGATACACAATGTGACAGCTGTCCTCATGAGGCTTACAGTCAAGTGGAGAAGACGAAAGTCAATCATCAACAAAAAGTCTCTTGAGGTGACTCTGTTCAATGTTACAAATTAGTACATTCGTTGCATGGCTTTCTCCTGGGAAAGATGACTCAGATTGAAGTCAGAAGGATGAAAAGAAATCGGTACCTGGGTAGACTGAATCAGGGCAAGGGGCCTCCCATGGTTTGCAGAGGGCCCAAGGTCCAGGCAGGAGCCCTGTGTGGCTGGAGAGAGGAGCAAATGCCAATGTGAGCAGAGTGAGCCGGGGAGCACAGAGGTGCAGGCCCCAGCAGGAAATCAGTAGGAAGCAAGGGGATGACACAATCAGACAGGGATTTTGAAATAACGATTTTGCCTGGAATCAGGGCTTCAGGTAGAGAAGTGTGTTTCAACCTCCCATTGTTCATACCTTTGTGCTCCTTTGTTTGGTTAACGTTTGTATCTTTTTGAGAAAACGGAATTTCTTGAAAACCAGCATTTTTTTTTCTTTTTGGAGACAATTTAAGTGTCTTGGGGTGAAGGGAGAGCGGTGGTTTGGAGGGAGAGATGCTTGGAAGGTCAATGAGGTTCTGGGGCTCCCCAGTCTGTGTCGACAGTGCCACAGTACCCTGGGTTGGTCATAGAATTTCCAGGAAGGATCTGATGATGGCTGATGAGCTTGTATGTGCTCAGCACAGCTACACGTACTGTGGAAACTGAGGGGAAGATGCAAAGAAAGGAGTCTTGCGATCTCTGAAATTAAGCTGCTAACTCTTCCTCCGTTACACTTAGCTAGTGTAGCTAAGGGAATTATCATGTTATGACCTTTTCTAGTAGCTTTACCTTACATCCTGTTGTTTCTGCCTGTCCAAATTTACTTGCACTGGGATTAAAGTATCCTTCCTTCTTGCATTAATTGCTACGTCCATCAATTCTGGTTATTTTTGGTGTATCTAATGAAATAACTTAGTTTCTTTAATTTAAAAACCTGCATGTCAATCCCCAGTTATCAATCCCCAATATCAAATAATTATTTCGGATGCTTTTTTTTAGCATCATCTGAAAATTACTTGTTTATTATTTATTTACTAAGAATCGCTATGTTTTGTTCTTTCTATGTCTCTTTTTAGTCGTAATATTTTACATCATAATCAGTGTTTTTCAATTCACCATAGCAACATAAAAAATTTTTATTGGCTATAACCTGGAAATAAACATCATTTTTAAGAAAAAGGACAATGTGATACATAATATACCAAACAATTTTATTTGCCATATGTACACCAAAATAATGCACACATACATATATATGTATATATGATATAGTTTACTCTCTCTTCACACATGCAAACATGCACAGCCACATATACATCAGGTGAGTATGCCAATGTAGTACACCAAATATTTGTTAATCCAAGAGGGTAAAGACAATTAGAAAATTCTTAAGTTTCTATTAGAATAATGATCTGTTCATCTGATATCAGAAGGTATTAAACCTAAAACCTACATATAAATCTCAACTTTATAAAGGCAAAACTTACAAAATTAAATACTTTTGAGAGTCAGCACCCATTTCATCTTATAAATCTTAGATGATTTTTTGTTTTGGGGACCCCTACTATCTATTCCCTGACTTCCACTTTAACATTCACTGATTTTTTTTCTCTAGAATTAACTCCGTCCCCAAATTTTGAGTCACATCCTATGGTTATGGTTGACTCTATGTCCACCTCCAGGTGAGTGATTCATGTTTGACTAATCCAGACATTTAGTGACCACATATACTAGTATGGCCAAGCAACTACATCAGAGACAATTAAATGTAATTATGGTTAGTCTTTTCAGAGAGATGCCTTTTCTTGTCTCTTAAAATTAAACCTGCAAAAGTATAGATTTGGAGCTGTTAAAGATCTGACTGCCACTTGGAATTAAATTAGAAAGATAGAGAGGGAACATGTCAAGCAACCTGAACAGAAGACATGATGAGCTTCTGGATTAAGCATTGTTTGGATTAAGACACGCTTGGGGTTTTCAACTATGTCAACAAATAGTCCTTTTCATTTAAGAAAATTTGAATTCCATTTACAATGCATTGGATTCATAGCAGTTCTAAAATTAATAGCAAATATAATCTTCACAAGCAGTAATTCTTAAAGAAAAATAGTTTATTAAATAAAAAATAAACTTCCTTTTAAGAAAAACCAGGGAATTGATATTTTATTATTCATTATTAGGATAGCAAGTTGCATTCAGTTTTTAGCTATCAAATACGTATTGTATATAAAAGGGAAAGAAGGGAATATACATTATCACATCCATGTGCACATGTGTTGTTAAGACTACAAGTGGAATATGTGGAGGCTTTTTCTGTATCTGTGTTGAAGGAAACTACTCCCCAATACATTTTATAGTCTTATCCATTATATCTATTTTGGAAAGATGTATCCTATGATACATATTATATTTATTATTTATTAATGTCATAATATTAAATAATTTTCCCAACTACTAGTTACCAACACAAAATATTTAAAGTGATAATGAAACTAAGTTATTCACTATATGTGCATGAGTATATATACATATACTCTGAATATATACTCAGAAGGGAAACAATAGAAATGGGATTTTGTTATATTGACCAC
This sequence comes from Symphalangus syndactylus, assembly GCF_028878055.3. Classification (NCBI taxonomy): domain Eukaryota; kingdom Metazoa; phylum Chordata; class Mammalia; order Primates; family Hylobatidae; genus Symphalangus; species Symphalangus syndactylus. The sequence goes on along the minus strand of NC_072423.2, from coordinate 17,860,334 downwards.
ATTTGTAATCTCTAGTAGGAATCCAGGCTCTAACATGGTAATACCCAAGATAAATATCGTTTTTATATTTCTTATATGTTTTTACCCATGCTGAACTAAAAAACACTGGTTTCCTAATCAATGCTAGCAGGTTATTTTAGAGATTAATTACAATTTTTTTGGAAATTCAGAAGCAGAATTTTGGTGTCTAGAAAAAGTATTCATCTTGTTAGAGTCATGATACTACTGGAATTTGAGGCAATTCCGTACCGTACACAGACCTGTGTTCCCCTGAGAGTCCTCTTATTCTTCTAGCCATATACAGTATGAACTTGAACTCTGCTGCAAATTTAGGCTACAGAGAACTTTTCTTTATAAGTTCTGAGTTAGCTATGACAATTTTATTATATTTCTGGAAGTTCAGGTGAGTTAATCAATGTACTTTGTTTACTAAAGATGGTATTGAGATATTGTAGTTTATGTAGATCTCTATTCTAAGGGAGAGAAAGTCTTCAAAAATTGTTGTGGTGAATTTTGAATATATTATTGCATTCTTATTTAATAACCCAGTCATAATTATTAAGATAGATGAATATTTCAAAATTTTAGTTCAGTTTTATCAAGACCTGCGATGATGCCATACCCTGAGGAAAAATATTCTTCTTATTATTTTTATTACTTTTATTTTAAGTTCAGGGGTACATGTGCAGGTTTGTTACAACTTGTGTCATGGGGATTTGTTGTCCAGGTTATTTCATCACCCAGGTATTGTGCCTAGTACCCATTAGTTATTTTTCCTGATCCTCTCCCTCCTCCCACCCTCCACCCTTCGATAGGCCCCAGTGTGTGTTGTTCCCTTCTTTGTGTCCATGTATTCTCATCATTTAGCTATCACTTGTAAGTGAGAACATCCAATGTTTGCTTTTCTTTTCCTGAAAGCTGGAGGCATCACACTACCCAACTTCAAACTGTATTACAGGGCTACAGTAACCAAAACAGCATGGCACTGATACAAAAACAGACCCATAGACCAATGGAACAGAATAGAGATCTCAGAAATAAGATCACACACCTATGGCCATCTGATGTTTGGCAAACTTTGAAAATTATTATTAAAAGATATTAGGTCCACTTTTAGGTACTGTGGTGTGTTAGTCCATTTTCACACTGCTGATAAAGACATACCTGAGACTGGGAAGAAAAAGACATTTAATGGGGCTTATAGTTCCACATGGCTGGGGAGGCCTCAGGATCATGGCGAGAGGCGAAGGGCACTTCTCACACTGCTATGAAGAAATACCTGAGTCTGGGTAATTTATAAAAGAAAAAGATTTAATTGACTCAGTTCTGCATTGCTAGGGAGGCCTCAGGAAGCTTACAGTCATGGAGGAAGGCAAAGGAGAAGCAGGCACCTTTCTCACAGGGCAGCAGGACAGAGTGAATGCTGAGTGAAGGCGGAAACCCCTTATAAAATCATGAACTCACTCAGTATCACAAGGACCACATAGGGGAAACTGACTTCATGATTCAACCTGTTCTCCTTTTTGACACGTGGGGATTATGGGGTTTATGAGGGTTATAATTTAAGATGAGATTCTGGGTGAGGACACAGCCAAACCATATCAGCAGGGCTAGTTTCCTTTTGCCCAAATTTCAAGCAGTGGTATATGGGCCAAAGATGGCTCCACATGCCAAAGGTGGCGTGAGGGCTCCAAATGTTGTCCTCATCCAGAGATGAGAGGTTGTAAAAGTGTCATGCCCTGGTCACCTTCACCTACTTAGTTATGAACAGGACTAGCTACTTCAGAGGTGCCCTCAGCAGTGATACACAGAAACGTTTAAGGCCTCTTCCAATATTCCAGCCTTAGTCCTTGATATGGTTTGGCTGTATCCCCACCCAAATCTCATCTTGAATTCCCACATGTGGTGGGAGGGACCCAGTAGGAGGTAACTGAATCACGGGGGCAAGTCTTTCCTGTGCTGTTCTTATAATAGTGAATAAGTTTCATGAGATCTGATGGTTTTTAAAAAGAGGAGTTCCCTGCACAAGCTCTCTCTCTTTGCCTGATTAACTGTATGTCTATGGTAGGCAGAATAATAGTTTCCAAAGCTATCCAAATTTTAGTCACTGGAACTGTCAGTGTGTTACTTATACGTCAAAAAGAGTTTTGCAGGTGGAAAGAAGGTTGCTAATCAGTTAACATCGCATATATAGATTACCCTACATTATCTCCATGGGGACAGTGTAATCACAAGGGCCCTTAAATATAGAAAATTAAGGCAGTAGAGTTGGCAGTAGAATAAGCAGGACTTGACCTGCCATTGCTGGCTTTGAAGATAGAGAAGCGAGCACAAGCCAAGGATTTCAGGCAGGCTCTAAGAGCAGAGAAAGGCCTCGGCTTGACGGCCAGCAAAGAAATGGGGAGCGTAATCCTACAAACACAAGGGACTAACTCTGCCGACAACTTGAATGATCAAAGAAGCAAATCTCCTGTAGAGCCTCTTAAAATATTACAGTTGTAGCCACATGAGAGCTATGTCAGGCTTCTGACCTCCAGAATTCTAAGATAATAAATTTGTATTGTTTAAACCATTGTTAGTCATAATTTGTTACAGCAACAACTAACACAACGCCACTACTCTTGAGACTTGGATTTGATGCTCTGATAGGGGCTGGGTCCGATTGCATTCAGTTTGTCTCATACAACACTTGATTAGTGCTCTTATCAACAGAATTCTGATCAGCCGTATAAGGCCAATCAGCAATATTGATCTCAGCCATGCACACCAGAATCCTGCACTCAGCCTATTGAATAAGCCCCCAGAAGAAGTAGCGTGTCTTATTTCAGGTAATCATTTATTTTCACTTCTCATCTTATGGTGCATATGCACTGCTCCACCTGAACGCTGTTAATTAAGACAGCAGAAAGTGCTGATGACACATATCCTTCTCCTTGTTGAGCCAAGATGTAGATAATGGGTTATTAATTGCAACTCATACAAGAATTGCTGATATAGGGCTTATGCTGTCTCAGAGGGGATACAGGTTACCCTAGTTTGGAAATTGTTGAGCTTGTTTTGGATCGGTATTATGTTGATTTGGTTAGGCCTCAAGAACAGAATCACCACATATTTGCAGATTCAATAGCCATGCATACATAACCGAAGGCCAGTTGGGAGTCAGAAGCAGCACTTGAATTGTTATCAGTTCAAATGAAACAAGGTTGTCCAGTCTGTGCGTTTGTGCATGCACAAAACAAGTCTGCATTCCTGAGCTGTGGTTGATGATAAAAGGCCTAGCAGGTCCAGCCATGCCTGCTGCTTGACTCAGGTGGATCTCTCTCCCCATGCTTCTGAAGCCTCAGGTGTTCCCTCTTTAGGTGTTGCAATTTCTTCTCTCCCAGGTTGCTACTCTGTTTTTATAAACCCATTCCTCACCTGTACCCAGAGGTTTTGTCCAGGTGAGTCCGGTTTCATGGAGCTGGGACACAAATAAGGTTCCCATGGGGGGGGGGGGAAAGGTTTTTTATTGAGCACCTATTATAAGCCAGCTGCTTATACTTGCTATGTGGGTTTACCTTAACTATAATCTTGGGTATAAATTTTATTATTGATATTTTACAAACATGGAAGTTGTAAGAAAGGCTTAGTGACTTGCTCAAGTCTGACATTACTTAGCCTTCTGATCTCTGTTGCCTTTTTAGATGGCTTGCAATAAAAAAAAATTCAATACATTAAATTGAATGGGTCGATGTGATTCAAAAGCCCCTGTCTCCTCCTTTATAATATACTGCCTTCTACTCCAAAAAAGGATAATGGAGAATCTCTGTTAAATGAAAACATATAAATATAAACATACAGAAACATATACCTACAGTTTTCTTTTTTCTACCATTCTGTCCTGTTTTAATAAAAACAGGGAATCATTTAGCAATTTATGTAACTCCCAAGAAAATTTTTCCAGGCATAAATATAGGTACTTATTGTGTATACAAAACATGTATATGAAATGTACATTTATTGTACACTACAGAAATCAGGCTATACAAAAATGTATATATATTTTTATATATTTGTAATAAAACACCTATGCAAACTATACAAAGCGTGCATGACACCAACATAATTATTTTACTAAAATCAATTTAATAAATAATGTTAAGTTATTTAATACTAAAATAACTGCCACGAATTGAGCACATAGTATGTGCAATGCCTTGTGCTATCTATGGTATAAATATGACATCATAAAAAATTAGCTGACAGGTATTTTATCATCCCCATTTTATAGATGAGACACCTGAAATCCTATGAGGATATGTAACAAGAAGCAAGTATTCAAACACAGGTTCACACTAAAGAGTGAAGAAAAGCATTGTTTGAATAATGTTGCCTTCCTATGAGCCAGAAATTAAAGAGAGTTAGTGGCAACCTTGGTAACAGAATTGCATTAAGCTTGTTGTCTTTATATCACCTAGAAAACAGTATCAGACATGAGTAGTCACCAACACAGATCACATTCCATACTGAGACATGGTTAGCCTGCATTTGCAGCTAAGAGATTCATAATAATGAATATACGGATGCTATGGGAAATGGTTTTAAATTACCAACTATGCAAGGGATCTGTGGCCATCATCAGCAAAACTTGCTGCTTGTCCCACAGCTATTATACCTCCCTGAAGTGCTTGTTTCATTCTATGTTTATGGCTGTAAGTGGCATCATTAGAAACCAAGGAACTCTCCTAGGATTGAAGTTCCTGAACTGCCTATGTTACTACAATATGTCTTAAAACTTCTGATGCTGTGGTACAGTCTCTGCATCTCAGCCCCCTTTTCCCTTCTTCACCCCAAAACTTATCAGATCTCTATTTTTAGGTACCCATTGCTTACATTTTCCTTATACACCTAATATGGTTAGGCTTTGTGTCCCCACCCAAATCTCATCTTGAATTGTAATCCCCATAATCCCATGTGTCAAGGGAGAAACCAGGTGGAGGTAATTGAATCATGGAGGCAGTTTCCCCCATGCTGCTCTTGTGATAGTGGTTGAGTTCTCACGAGATCTGATGGTTTAATAAGGGGCTCTTCCCCCTGCCCCCGCCATACTTCTTCCTGCCACCTTGCGAAGACGGTGTTTTGCTTCCTCTTTGCCTTCTGCCATAATTGCAAGTTTCCTGAGGTCTCCCCAGTTATGCTGAACTGTGAGTCAATTAAACCTCTTTCCTTTATAAATTACCCAGTCTCAGGCAGTTCTTTATAACAGTATGAAAACGGACTAATAAACACCCATATACACCCAGATTTGGTTGGATATATCAACAAAAGTGCAACATTGAAATCCTCTGGGTGCTCAGCTTTTCAGAAGAATTTCCATGTGACGGGGGGAGATAGGTAGTTCAGGGGACTTAAAATAGGCCTGCACAATTGTTCCCTGACATGGACTCCCACCATCTGCACACAAGCCCATGCTGGTCCTCACTTCAAGGCTCTGGTTAAGCACTGAAGAAATAAGTTATCCTCTTGATCCTTTTGAGATTAGCTGAGTTGTACAAACACTTATGCCAAATGCTTCTCAAATTTTAGTGGGTTACCAGAGTCCTGGGGGGCTAGTTAATATACTGTTTACCAGTGCCCACCCCCAGATTTACTGATTGGGCAAGTCTGTGACAGGCCTAAGTATTTACAGCTCTCACAAGTTCCCAGCTGATGCTAATGCTGCTGGCCCACAAACCACACCTTAGGGGCTACTGCTGTCCACTAAGGCACTCAGAAAGGATGCATGGAAGAACCAATGTTCTCAAAAATGACAGCCCTCCAATTATGCTATGGAAAAGCATTCTACCAGGTCTTCCTATCCTACCACCATCTACAACTTCTCTGACAAAATGAGGCTTTCTGTGTTACAAAATATATAGAAATATGTGTAAGACTATTTCTCATTAGTTCTCAAACCTAGCTTCATATTAGTATCAGATGGAGAGATGATTCACAAATGCTCAGATACCACTCCCCAGAGTCTGATAAATCAGTCTGGCTTGCTGTGGTGGTATCAGCACTATTTTTGGTGACTCCTGTTTCCAGGTGATTCAAATATACAGACGGGCTAGAACCACAGCACACCCAAAAGTGGAGGCCCGAGTCTCTTTATTACTTTTCTCTCCTTGTTAGGTCCTCCACTGAGGGGTAGGGGTGACATCAGATTAGAAAAAGGAAGCACCAAATCAGCAAATTAGTTTTGCCTTTCCTTTTCTCAGTTTCTGTTTGTGATGTTTTGGCCACAAAGCCTGCTCCCTTTTATAATGGTAGCAACACCTCTTTATTCTTATTTTATTCTTATTTACTATGGGTCAATGCTTTCTTAAGCTATAACATAAGTTGTTTCATTTTGTACTTATAGGTGGTTACTAATTCAGATGAGCAGTATTAATTTTTTAAAAGTGGAAGATGTTATTTTCAGCCAGTAGATGTCTGGGAAGATATCAGCTGTTTTGTAAGGGTACATGCCAATGATGATTCTGCCTGATGAATCATCAAAAAGCCCCCGATGAACATTCAGTCATTAACACCAATACAATAGACAGTTCTAATAACCAGTTATTTTGAGTATATTATCAATATATATCTCTGAGACATTTTTTAAAGAAAACAAAACATCAACCTCTTATTTGACACTTTTGTTTTTTACAAACAAATCAAGACAAATATTCTGATCAATATTTACACATTTTGGAGTTTTCTCTGCCAGGGATAATAAATTAACAAAACATTAAAAATTGGAATTAGGATGAAAACAAAGGAAGCCAAGATGGATAGATAATGGCTTTTGCTAACATGCAGTAGGAAAGTTAGTAATTGAATATTTCATGATTCTTTCTTAAATATTTGATGTAATAGTGTAACAATAAATATTTTTCAATATGCAAGGACAAGAAAAGTTTTACAGCTTGAAAGTATTTAGAAATATTTATACATTCTATCTATAACTAAGATTTAATCAAATATAGTTTAATCAAATATAATCTCAATATTTATAATTTTTAATGACTAATTCTGCCTTTGAAAAAACTGAATTGTCTATTATGTTTTTGCAGAAGCATTGATGAATCAGTTTATGAAATAAAATACCTATAATGATTTTTAAAAATCCATTAGAGTAAGAGTTGAAATTTTCTATTATCTTTTTTCATTGACTTATTCTTAGTATGTACTCTTATAATTTTATAAAAAGGTATTTTAAAGGAGGCAGAAGCTAAATGGAATATAATTCTCTTTTAGAAACACCTGCAATAGACATAATTGTTCAATTGACTTGAAGTTAAGGGATGTCTGATTGTTATTTCACATATATTAAAATTCATGAATGGCAGTGACATTAAGATGTCTCCAAAGCAACTATTGCCATTGTATCCACAAATGATTTTTATTATTAAACTTCATTATGTAATGAATATCTTTGTGTCACTGCCCTTTTTGTAACCTATCTTTGTGAAGTTAGAATTCACTTTTGAAATGGTTTTCCTTTCAGGATGTGTTCACATTTCATTCATGTTCATCATTATTCTTTATGGAATATATTGATTTAATGAAGCACAGAATAGATTATTTGTTTCTAAATAAAGATTTACAAATATTTACCCTAAGCACTAAATGGGAAAATCAGGTATACATTAATTAGGATAGATAAAAATGTTAGCTGATTCTTCAAGATTTTTGCAAGTCAGATAATATTCTTTAGCCAATGTCTATACAAAGCCTATATGATAAATGAGCCAAAAGTTAGTTTGTTTGAAACTTTGATTGTGAATTCTACCTGGAATGATTTGAGTCTATGGTAAATGGAGTAAGCATGTGTAATGGAAAGTAGTTATGGTTCAGGAGAAAGACTGTGAGCCTCAGAGTCAGATGTAGATGTAGATGGGCTCCATAATCTGGAAGTAATTTTTAACCTCATTAAGTTCCAGAAATTTTTAAATTAAATGTCCTCATAAGAATATTATAAAAATTGAAAAGATCATGCATATAACACATTCATAATGCTCAACATATGAAAGTCATCTTCAATTAAGCATTTATTCAACAAATACCTTGTGAGCAGCTGCAAGGGCAATCTGGTAGACAGAGGATACCATTTTAATCAGATAAATTTAGTTTCTGTCCAGTAGAGTGTAGACCTGACAGTCAATAGTTTTTACCTCCCCTGTTTTCTGTCTTCATACACTGTTCTGTTTTATTCATTAAATGACATTATATCGGGTAGAAATTTCCCTACCTGAGAAGAGGCCAAATAATTCCTAGAAATGACATTGATTGATTTAAATTTCAACAATTATGCATGATATAATATTGATAGTTAATAGCCCATAAGTTAACTGGACTTTTTTGGAAATCAAATAGTAGCTAATACTTTCCCCACTTCTGGGGATATAATACTAACCAAGACAGAAATTACCCAATGCACTGTAAAGTTCATTGGAGAAGAGGGGTCTTACATATTGCAGATAGTTGAATGACCAGTATCTAGGGGGAGAGAGGAGGCAGAGCTGCTTGTGTAACTAGGTGTAAGTGGTGCTTTTTACAGAGGCAAATGAGATTGGTACACTGGAAAAGCAATGGATTTTTTACAGGGAGTGTTTGTTTTGGTGGAAACATCTATTCAGTCATCTTCAGATGGGTCTGATTTGAAGCACACAAAACGTTTAACTTACAGACACTAATTGGGCAGTTAGATGATAGTCAAGCACTTGAAGTTGGGATTTGGTATGAATTTGGACTCCATCTGTTAGAGGTGTGAACTTGAGTTCCTCTCTTTTCTAAGCCTCATTTTCCTCATTTGTAAAGTGGTGATTATATGGTATTCAGAAGGATTAATAGATAAATCAGTGAAAGCTCTTATTCTCAGTATTGGCTCACACTAAGAACTCAACACGTTTCAGTTATTGAGTTATGGTTTCGAGTACTATATGGATCAGGACATCGGAGACATTGCCTGGATTATAAGCATGGATTTCAGAATCCTAGACCCACAGGTGGTAAACAATCTTATGGGAAGGCAAAAGGCTGTTGACAGTGAAGGAAGAACAAATACGAGACTGATCCTTATCCCTAGAAATAATAGTTGATAATTAGAGAAGGCAGAGCTGGCGAACGAAGCTGAGGAGGATCATCAAAAGGAAATGGAGAAAAGCAGAAGAATGGGATAAGGCTTGAAAAACAATGAGTCCAGGAGGAGGACGTGGTTACCTCTGTCAAGCCATGCCAGATGGCAAAATGAAGAATAAAAGGTATGCTTTGGATTTGCAACACAGGAGTTGATGATGATCTTGGTGAGAGCTTGTCAGAGGGGAGGAAATAGGGCAAAGAACCCATACCGGAGTGGAAAGGGAAGAAGTGGAAGAAACTATTACAAACTACTCTTAAGATATTTGGTTGTGATATTTTCAAAAAATGAGAAATTTAACTATTGTTATGTTGAGTAGTATGGTAAATTTTTTAATTAACTGGAGCCTTTTTAATGCTTTTAAGTAGAGGAAAACTGCTGCTTTTCTTGGCAGGTGGATTTTAAAGAGGGAGGGACAATGGATTGTTGTAGGGCAAGAAAGTAGTTGAAATGAGGAGTCGTGGTATCTCGCCTCAATCCTAGAAGAAGCAGGAGAGAATAGGGTAGAAGGGCTGGAGGGCATGACGAAGCGGCAGAACAGGTGTGCCTTTCTGAAGTGGTGATGAGAGGCAGTGCAGCCAGTCAGCTGGAGACCAGGAATATGTGCTCAATGAGCTATTTAGGATTTTCATCAAACACGTTTCAACTCATCATAGCTAAAGGTCAGCAGCTATAAGTTATATATTTTTCCCACCTGTAAAGGACATTGAATGGATGTTGAAAGCTCAAGATCCGTTTCATTAGATTGGAACAGAAGTCTTAATAATTTGAACAGAAAATGTAGCCTAACAGAGGCCTTTTGTCTCTCCCAAATTCCACACAGCAGGGGTGTTGAAGTCAGTAAAGCCTTAATTTCACCCTTCAGTGTCTCACAAGACTAAGAACCTCAATTTTGATGAAAGGGATGGAAAGGTTTTATAAAATTTTCTACCTGAAATGGAACAATTTTTATCCTTCTGAGTTTTCCACTTTACAAAAGCATTGCTTTTACAACAGGCTGCCTTTGCATCCATTTTACTGAGGAAAGACAATGGCTTTTATGGCAGCCCCTGCTGCTGGGCTCTCGAAGCTTCAGTTTTCCCCCTAGCAAGGCAAAAACAGGAGGCCTGAGCCTGGTAACCTTAAAAATGGTATAAAATTTAAATTGGAATTTCAATTTCCTCATTGCTTAAAAATTCCTGGTAGTTAGTGTGTCCAGTCATTTCACTGACTTAATTTCATTCTAAATTTTAAACACTGACCATCTCCAGAGCTTCTAAGTATTTCTTGGATAATGAGTTTTTGATAACTTGGTAAAATTTTCTTGGGTCTTACCTTTGATATACCAGGAAGAAGAAGAATATATGGAGCATAGTTTGGCTATAATTATAATTATATATAAATATATATAAATATATATTTATATTTATATTATATATGTTTAGTATAATATATATTATAATAAATATATATAATATATTTATATATTTAATATATATTTATATTATATATTTATATACTTTAAATATATATATACATTAAATATATATTTACATACTTTAAATATATATTTATATACATTATATATATTTAAATATATATTTATATATAATATATTTAAATATATATATAATGTATATAAATATATATACACACACATATATATGCCTGTATGCATTTTGTAATGTATTTAAAATCACCAACTCTATGTTTAATGTTTATGATGAAATATATTAATGTAAGGAGAAAATACTAAGTTACCACACAATCCTAAAAATAAAAAGAGTAATTGCATTGTCATCTACACTAGCTCAGATTTTTGTTTGTGTGTTTTTTATTTCATTTTCCTCTAACATCAGAATTTCCTAGGACTAAGTTTGATAATTATACGCACCTTGCTGGGAAGATCTACAGGGAAACAAAGGCCAGTGTGCTCTGTGAAGGGCCCAGATACTTGGATTTACAATTATTTGATAAAAGTATTCAAGATGTGTATATAATACACATATGAGTAGATTATACATTATATAATTATATACATTATACATAATATATACAATTATATGCATTATGTATTATACATTATATGCATTTATAATACATATATATACTATGTATTATATAATATGTTTATGGGCTATTTTTAAATCACAGGTGTTCTTGGGATACTGGCAAAGGAAAATTTCAATGACTTAATACTTTAATATTTAAATATATGGTAAAGTAATATAGTAAGTAACACAAGGAAAATCAGTGAACGGCACCTCAGATAATGATGATGTGTGGATGGACACAATCAGGTGTGCTATAGGTGGTTGCACAGCTTGGACAAAAACGACTGCCTCAGGGCAAAATGGAGCTGAAATTAAGGACGTGCTGAATTCCTCATGTCATGGGCTCTGGCCTTCTGTTCTATCTCTGTTGGGGAATAACTACTATACTCTTCACAAAGCCAGCATGTGGTCTACGTGCTATAACTGGGAAATTGTATAAATGTGAGGGTCCAAAATTGTGAGCACTGATTGAAAGATGCCCTTTGAAAATCACCAGGAATCAGAATTTTGTTTGGTTGCTTTAATTTTTCTATATCTTCAATCGGCTCTATGGTTACTTAAGGATATTATAGTAGAAAGACTTGTTGAAAAATAAACAGGAATAAGGTGTAATGTCAAGCAACCTATAGCAAACGCAAGATCACAGTAGCAGTTACACGAACACATACACATTTTTTTCAAATGAGCACATGATTTATTTGAAAAGTCTATTTTAACTGCTAGAGAATACTCTAGGTATTGTGATTTTATTTTTACAACATGTCTCATTCAGAGGCATTATCAGTAAATCTTTTACATTACAATAACATTAGACACCTCAAATTTAAGGAGATTTAACACTTTGAGTAGATAAACTTACAGTGTGATGACATTGTAGCCACATTTTTTTTTCAAGGCAAATATGATCTGTAAGTCAAGTTGTATTGACCAGAGAAATTTTTTTGTTGTTGTTTTATATAATGGAGGCTTTACGTTTGTCAACTGCTGGATTCTCAAGCTAAGATGGAAGGCATTTATTGCACTTGATATGAATACATTTTAAGATACTTGTATTATTTAAGATAAGCTAAACTGCTATGACATTTTGGACCCAAAAGATGTAATGGTAGAACATACTGGAGTTTTTAAGTACATTCATACAGCAATCTAATTTGGACCAATACCTTCCGTGTTGTAGTTTTGATTTCCTGAGGAATGCATTCTCAACGCAGGCCATATCATCTGGGGGTGAAGATTTTCTCGGTTGGGGGGTGTAAGAGGTGAAAACAATGTTACAATAGTCTGTGGCCCTCCAAGGAGCCACAGTTTATAAACATATATAGCATACCCATGTTATTAAAATTTTATGGAGAAGTAGGATTAGGAAAAATGTCTAAAAAGTTCTCTGTGGGAAAATTAAGAATGGGGTCAGGGGAGTGTTGAGAAACTCTAGTGGGGGCCTTGTTCTTGCTTTTTGCTCCCATCTGGCAGAAGATGATAGGGAACACAGGTATGCATCCTTAGGGAAGCCTTATGACAAAGCCTGGAAGTGGCAGGAACCTCTCACCCATATCCATTGGCTAAAACTCAGTCACATGACCGTAGCTAGCTGCAAGGGAGGCTAAGAAATGTAGTCTAGCTGTGTGTCTAGGAACAAGAGGAATATTGGTTGTGGTAGCTGTATAGTGTCTTTTAATTCCAATTCATAGATGTGTATGTATCACAAAGTAGGTGTTCAGTGAATGTTTACTGTTTGTTGAACTGATGTATGGATCTCTGTTTTCTTCTAACATGACTTGTATATCCCAGCTCTGTACATCTTGTCAGATTTTTGACCAATTATAGAGAATTATGAGTCCCATAAGAAGAAGAATTATTTCTTTTTAAGTCCTGACACTAGATAACCTACTAGTATTTCCGTGAATTTAGTCCAGGCTTTTGCTGTTGTCTTCCTTTTTTACTCCATTATTTCAACATTAAATATAAATAACTGTATTATTCTATAAATTTGCTTTTATTGCTAATCTTATCTAGACAGTTTGAATGTTATAAAAATTTCTCTTTGAGCTATTGTTTGTATAGATATAAGTCATTTCTAATGGAGAAGCAGTACTTTTCTTAACAGTAACCAAATGGAAAAATGGCAAAATTTCTAGACCACATCATAGTTTTGGATGAATTATGTTGCTAAAGATTATAGATATTTAGACCACCTTAAAATGCATCCTTGGTGTATACAATTACTTTTAGTATGTTCCTTAGATTAACATTCACTCTCTTTTTCCATTTTACACAAAAATCTTCTGAAAAAGTTCCTAGAGATTAATTATTCTACCTACTTCAAAAATATCTTAGTTTGAGATTATATTTGAGGTAACAGGATTTGGGGAGAAGAGACAAAACAAAACACCATTATGACAGTCAAGAGACTTTGGTGTTCGATCTGTCCTCAGTTTGAAACATACAGATCATTAAACCAATCTGTACCTTAATTTCATTTTCAGTAAATACAGAAGCTTCTTTAGTGCAGCTTTACAATTCCTTCCACTTTATTGACAACTGATACAGAAAGGCTTCTCTCTTTCTAAATCTGCTTTCTGTTCTTGAATAATAACACAAATAAAATGTAATGTCCAGTAGGCATCTTGAGAGCACTTTGTGTTATTTGTTGAAGTGGGTATTCATTAGTATTTTCAACTAAAAATATAGTGCACATTCATGTTTTTAAATCTTGTGTTTCTGCAAAGATAAGTTGAGCGATTACAATTTCCTCTGCTCCAAACACTTAAATAGTGTTATTTTATTTACTCCTCACAAAAAAAATTAGGAAGAGATTATTCTTTTGCCATTTCTATTTTATAAAGGAGAAATTGAAGTGGAGGGAGGACCCAACATTTGTTAGTGGAGAATTGGGTTTAGAACCAGGGCTGGCTAACTCTAACAATGACTCCAGTACAAATCTGAATTGTTTATCCACAACCTTGTAATAAGATTTCACAAAGAAAATGCACATGTTTCTTTTTGCTATTTTTTTCACAACTTGAAATTGAATTTTAAGGAGATAAGTTCATTTTTACCTATCAATTATTTTTATCTCAAGTTTTTGGAGGCCAAATATTCTTAATTTTAAATGTAATAATGGTTCATTTTGATTTTTCTCTATCAAACATTTCCATGCCCTCCACATCACTTAATCTGGTAACATTTGACTTTCTTGGGTATTGACATTGGGAGAGTCATTCATAAGTTAGAAGAAGCCTGTTCAAAATACTTAATGAGTATGTCTATTATTGGTCATTGTGGAGCTATAATTTCCTTAGATTGCTCAATTATATTTTGTGATAATATATTGGAATACAGTGTCAGCTTAAATATTTATTGTTGTATTATACTGTGTCAGGCTTTATTACAATCATATCAGTTCCAAATTGTAGCAGAAGTTTGTGTGTTGTGAGTTCTACAATATGAGCATATAAATGTAATCAGGATGATTGCCATTAGCTGAAACTCTTATGGTCCTCTTAATTTTGAATTTGAAACATAACTAAAGAACATATACAAAAACCAACTAACCAAAGAAAAATCCATGACAACGTGACTTTTAGCTACTATGAGTGTGTATCCCAAAGGAACATTTGACAGGCCGGGAGAGGTATTTATGCATTATAATAACAAAAATTAGGCTGCTTTTTAAATGAGACAGTAAATGCTTTCACATGCCACTAAATAAATATCCTTTCACCTATGAAGAATTAGTACTGATGAAAAATTATGTCACCGAAGCAGTTAATTTCTACTATGTCCACATTCACAGGTAATGAGGCAACTCTCTAGGCTCTGTACTTAAACTAGTAATTTAACTAAATTTATTAGTGTAGCAGCAAATAATTTGGGAAATTCTATAAATTATAAATTTTAAATGAAAATGACTTATCTACCTAAAGCAGTTGTTGGCAAACTCTGTGAAGATTCATTTTGGGGAGTTTCTTTTTTTGACTATCAGAAAATTGAAAATTTAGCTCTCTTTATTACTATAGTGAGCCAAGTGAATATCTCTTTGATAAGATAAATCATCAATATTTTAACCTCTTTTTCAAAAGTAACTTTCTATTGTAGCATGTATGTTTTCTTTAAAGCAGAAAGCTATAATAAAACTGAAATAACACAGATCTACAATTAATTCTACTCATGATTTCTGAGGAAGCTCAATGTTTTTTAACTTCTATGAAGACAGATTTAAGTTTGACCCAGGTATTTAATTGATAATAAATCTTATCCTAAGTCAATTCTAAGAGGAAATAATTTTTACACACATATAAAAACATAAAATATTCAGTAATTATCCATTGAGAGGGAAAAACTAAAAAAAAAAAGTTTAGTAGAAGTCACATGACAATAGCAATTTTAACAGTGCCTTTTCTTTGACTTTTTTTTCAGCAAATACTATATTCAAATGTAGTTATGATTGTGATGTTTATGTATAGCTTTAAATGTCTCTCATATTTTTGTTCATTCAATAAATACTTAGTACCTCCTCTGCTTTACATTGTTCTTAAGATATAGGTACATTTCAATTAAAAAAAATAGACACAAAATCCATGCCTATTTGACGACATAGTATGCTGAGAAAAGACATATAACGAATATCTGGCTACATGTGATATTTGGGTAGGTGCCATTGAGTCCTGTGGAGAAACAGAAAGCAAGGAGGTGGTCAGGATGCCCTCAGTGACGTGGGTCCATGCCCAGACTTGCCACTAAATAGGATGATCAGAAAAGACCACATTTATAAGGTGACGTTGAAACTGATACTTAAAAGCGATGAAGGAATGAGCAAGCCATGGTCATGACTTGGGGAACATTTTGCCAATCAGAGCGAGACAGATTTTTAAGACAAACATGTGCCCAGTGTGTTGGAAGCCACTATGGCTAAAAGGATAGTGCAAGAAACACAGTGGCAGAGGATGGGATTTCGAATCTATTTTGAAGGTAAGGTTGAGAAGATGTGCTGATGGATGAGAGAGACAGTGAGGAGTCAAGAATGACTCCAGGTAACAAGAGGAAGGGAGGAAATGACATTAATGATACAGAAATGAATGTGTATCAGCTGTATTTTGGAGAGAGGATTAAGAGGTGTTTGTTTTGGTTTGGTTTGCCTTTGGATTTAGTTTAGCTTTTTGTTTTGTTTTATCTGTGTTAACTTTGAGATACCCATCAGATAACCATGTGGCGATGTCAAATAGGCTGTAGGTATCTGAATTTCAGGGGATTTGTTAGGTTGGATAATGTAAACTGGGCGTCTTCAGCTTATAATGTTGGTTTAAGCCATGAAACGAGAAGAAATACCCAAATGAACACAAATGGATAGAAAAGCAACCAGGCCAGAGGATTTTGCCTTGAAGTTTTCAAGGTTCAGAAGTCAGGGACAGGCCTCGGAACCATTAGGGATAGTGAGAATGAGTGGCCAGTGTTGGGGAGTAAGATATGCAAGTGCAGCATCCTGGGAGCTGAAGGAAGGAGGGAAGGGAGAAGAGGGAAGGCAAAGAGAGATGGTAGTGGGTTCACCTGCTGATGCCTGAGAACTGTCCATGGTTCCCACTCTCCTCCTCATGTTCATGCCCCTTCTGTTTAGTGCTCCACATCTCATTCTTTACAGATTGAGCATCCCTAATCCAAAAACCTGAAAACCAAAATACTCAAAATATGCAGTGTTTCCAGCAGACATGATGCTACAAGTGGAAAATTCCATGTCTGGCTTCATGCAATGGATGCACAAAATTACTTAATATTTTGTGTGAAATTATCTAAAGACTCTGTGTGTAAGACGTATATGAAACAAAAATGAATTTTGTGTTTAGACTTGGGTCCCATTCCCAAGATATCTCATTGGCAAATATACCAAAATAAAAATAAATCCCAAATCTGAAATACTTCTGGTCCCAAACATGTTGTATAGGGGTTATTCAGCCTGTATTTTCTGTCATATTTTGATAAAAAAAAAAAATCCAAATGATATACCTGTTAAAGGAAGCAAATTGTGCAAAAATAATGCTTGGTGTTTAGATGTAGGTAGAGGTGTTCCTCCTTGTTCACCTCTCCAGTAGTTTTGTATTTCTCATTCATCTTCCAGTAAAGGCAGTAAGATTCCTTCAGCCCCTTGGTATAGAAGGAATAAATTGTTACAGGAGTCTTAGTTTTCTACTTTTAGAAATATGCAACTGTTTTATTTTTCCTTGTATTACCTTTATTACTGCATTTGTTTTTAGAAACGGATGATTCCCTAATGTATACAGCGTGCTTCCTATAAGCATGGTTTCTAAAGACTTCAAATTAGCATACTTCCTAAATACCTTGTGTGACTGGATCAAATAAAGATCTTCATTTTAATGCCTGAAAATGAATTGTCCTTTAGACAGTTCAGAAACTTGTCAGAACAACTTTCATATATATATACACATATATACATATATACATACATATATACGTATATACATATATGCATATATATACATATATATACATATATACATATATGCATATATATACATATATACACACATATATACATATATGCCTATATATACATATATACACACATATATACATATATGCATATATATACATATATACACACATATATACATATATGCATATATATACATATAATATATATACACATATATAATATATATACATATATATAATATATATATACACATATATAATATATATATACACATATATATATACACTCACACACACACACCCAACACACATATACATACATAAGTCAATTATTATTGACAGTTGTGTTCCATAAAGACCCCACAGGAACCAAAGTAGTGAATACTGAATAATTGCTTCTAAGGGAAATACAGGTTTAGGCTTGTGCAAGCCTCTGATCACAACATTTTGCCAACCAGTTAATACATAATCTTGTTTAATATGTGTTTCTGTTTAAAGATGTCTTATTTAATGTGCATTGTTGATTCATTAACATTGACCTTATAACCAACAACACTATCATTCATAGGGAATAAAATTTATCTAACACATGTGTTTTCTCCCTAAGGCACATCACAGCCTTCTAGCACTTAGGGACATTAGACAGCACTTTAGCAAAATGCTTGGTGGTCATATTAAACAGATAAATTACCGAAACAAAGCACAAAAATGTCAAAAACGTGGCACCAGATAAGGCTCAAAAAGATGCTTGTTCACAGAATTAGAGCTGAAACCAGAAGCTGAATGTAGCCTTGTTTGACCTCAGCTGGAAACGTGGGCATCCATCTGGAGACTGAAATTGTTTGTCACTTTGCATATGCTGACAAATGATCCCCAAAGTGCTCTGAGTATTGATTTGGGGATTACAAATACATTTTCATGAGTAGGTGAATTTGCAAAAATGCAATCCACACATAATGAAGATTGACTCCATTTTTAATTGTTCACCAGTCTGGATGTATTCATTTATCGACCACCAATGTAATGGCATCCAGTGCACACTGGATTTTTTTGAAGGTTTTATTTTATTTTATATTTTAAGTTTTGGGATACATGTGCAGAACGTGCAGTTTTGTTACATAGGTATACATGTGCCATGGTGGTTTCCTGCACCCATCAACCCGTCACCTACATTAGGTATTTCTCCTAATACTATCCCTCCCCTAACCCCCTAGCCCCCCAGCCCCCCGACAGGCCCAGGTATGTGATATTCCCCTCCCTGTGTCCATGTGTACTTATTGTTCAACTCCCACTTACGAGTGAGAACATGTGATGTTTGGTTTTCTATTCTTGTGATAGTTTGCTGAGAATGATGGTTTCCAGCTTCATCCATGTCCCTGGAAAGGACATGAACTCATCCTTTTTTTATGGCTGCATAGTATTCCATGGTATATATGTGTCACATTTTCTTTATCCAGTCTATCAATGGTGGACATTTGGGTTGGTTCCAAGCCTTTGCTATTGTGAATAGTGCTGCAATAAACGTGTGTGACTTCAATATTCATGCAGAAAAAAGGTCTCAGACCTTATTAGGTCAAAATTTATACAATTCAGACAATGCTTGGAAGGGAAGTTAACTTTTGGATTGTTAAGCTTTCTCCCAACTAAATACTATAATACAATCTATGAAAAAAGTGTAAGGACATACAAAATGTATCAGATTTCAGAATGAATATTAAACTTCTAAAAGAACATATGATTATGACACATACTCAAATTATATTTTATAACCTGAAAATTTTTAAATTCCCTAAGGAATGAGGCCATGTTTTATACATTTTAGTACTTTTGATAGCACTTCATACAGCATTTTGTGTATGGTAAAGGCTCAGTTAAAATTAGAATTTATACATTTTTGCTAATTACAAATGTCATATCTAGACAATTGTACAACCAAGTAATTGATTTTATATTGACTGTTTTATAATACAAATATCTTATAACTTAAAAATGATCTTTTCTACTTAACTGGAATAATGAGAATTTACCATTTAAGAATTTTAGTATTCATCAATATGAAAATTAGTATCATTTTATACTTAAAATCATTATATAGCTATCACTAGATACAGTATGGTATCATTAATTTTCCCGGATTATTTATATTCTTTGTTATAAATTTAAATATTTTATTTTGGATACATTCCAAATCTATGCACTCTTGAAGTAACGGCCATCAGCAGATACTTTAAAACAAATATAGGAGAATATAGAATCTATATACCTATCTAGATACCTCATATATTTAATTTATATCACACCAATAAATGTTTATTTAGTAAAAGGTTAGGAAATCCAATAAAATATCAATCAAATTTTTGTATATATACTCATCTTTCCCCGAGTACTTCGTTATTAATTTGTGTATTTTACAGAAAATCTTTTGAAATAGATAACCAATATTTTAAAAACAATAGAATCACAACTATTTGGTTTTTCTTACAACTAAACCTTCCTTATGATATTGTGATGTAGAAAATAAGAGACAACCTATCAATTGTATTTTTGGACTTATATGTCACTTTTTCTCCCAAATGACTTGAGTTAGTTAAATATATATGAATACTAAACAGTGTAAGTTATCTCAGTAAGCAACTGAAACTCTTAGGATTATAGTTGTGAGATAACAAAATGTTCTTCCTACCAAATGTTTTGCCTTTCCTTATTCTGGTATCGGGGGCTTTATTTCTGTTCATTAGACTGTTTTTAAATGGGAAATTTTGCATGTTATTAGATTTCTCTCTACATATATTAAATATCATTTATGTTTGAACCACCTACATATATTAAATATCATTTATGTTTGAACCACAATTTCAGAGGTATTTTTTATATATAACTTTTTATAAATTTAGAGAAAAACATCCTTCTATTCCAAACATCATTCTTGATGAAGATAACTGTTAATCCTGATATTTCTAAAAGTCAAGTGTTATTTATAAATATTATATTTAAATTAACCTGCTATCTTGACATATAGTTTCCATTTCATGGCCGAAATAAAGGCTATTCTTCCTGTTATTGGAAAGTAAAGTTACTTTTGTTAAAGAAGATATATCACAAGCTGGAAGTCACTGCTAGATTAGAATATGTTGCAGAAGGTTGCAATAGATTATGCCACAAGCAATTTTTTGCATTGTGTTTTGTTTTTGTATTTAAATAAAATGTCTCCTCATTCTACTTTTTAAATTTTCTTTTCAACAGATGAAAACTTTAATAGAAATTACCACAATCCACTTAACATGCAGATACTTATTATGCTATTGTTACATGGCAATATTAGATAATTCACTCCATTAAGGTACATAAACCTGTAACTAATACCAAATCCTTTGAACATATGGGCTTATCAATTCTGTTAGGTGCTTTTTCCTGCTACAAAATACATCTGTTTATTCGGTGATCATACGGTCAACAGTGTTTCTAACATAATATATGTTTCATTTCCATTTTTTCCAGGTCCAAATTCAAATATCATTTTTTCAGTATTCCATTCTTTTATATATCATGGTATTTCTGGAGATTAGGGCAATACAGAAGAAATATCAGATGATACTAAGGGAATTTAGAAATATTTTCAAAATCAGTTAAATAAGAATTCTACTAAAATGAGTTATAATTCTTTCAGCCTGACTACATTTAATCACAATTTATTCATGATTTATTGAATATTTACTTGCCACATGAAATAGTTTTCAGATATTAGGCAATTATAATACCTATCTCTTAGAAATGTGTATTTTTGAGTCTTGATTTTGAAATTTATTGCAAGTAAAGCAGAAACATGCTTATTTTCTTTTTTCTTTTTCATTTTTTTTTTCAACAGCCAAAATCCCCCACAGATAACTCCATCTTTATGCACAGGCTGTTTCTTTATATTAATGAATCACATTACATATAGGGAAAGTCATCTCATGAAAGCCACATTATTTCACGGTCCATTAAATGAAACGCTTACTCTACGTATAAATCTGCTCTGAAAAATCTTAAAGAAGCTTGTGAGATACAAGTTAATAAACTTTCATTAACAGTGATCACATTTCTCACTACATAAAAATTTTCTTTGTTTATAAAAATGTGCAGAAAAGCTTAACTTATTTCCTTTAGATATATGAAAAAGAGCTTTGTAGGTAAGGTAATTTCAGCAGCAGAGTGTGCATTAATAATTTTAATGGCTATAATTCATATATCTATGCACACTTTTTTAAAAACTAGAGATCTAGAATTAATGTACAGAATGCAATTTTATTACATTTATTTCAAATCAGTTTTGTGGCATATAGTGTTCAATGAAATACCTTTGTCAGAAAATAGAAAGCTCAAGTTACTAAATTCAAAAAAAATAAACTAACCTCAGAGTACAATGTAATTCCCCAGCATGAACCTTACTTCAATTAATGATTGATCTAAGTCAGATGACCTATTAAGAAAATCAACTGTCCTGACTTGAGGTCCTTACAATCATACTAAATTTAACCTAAAAATTCTGAAACATAGGTAGAGGGAGGAAATATCTACTATCTTTTTTTTTTTTTTTTTTTTTTTTTTTGCATAAAACTAAAATCACCATTCCTTATATTCAGCATATGTTGTATTTATTATATTACTATTCTTAATCTCTATTTAGGAAAGTATGTGACTTTTAATGAGATGTTAAAGAAAAGAGGTGGGGAAAATGAAAAAAAATTATAACTATGGTGAGCACAAAAATAAAGAAAACATGTATTTTAGTCAGATAATTAAAAGAATATTTAACAGGTAAATCATAGCACAATTTAGGGTTTATTATTAAGTTGGAGTTTGTCTTATTTATTAAGGATCTGAGGCAACACTTTGAATACAGGGTGAAAGCTAGGTCTAAATTTATTTTTTTCCAAACATTTCTGTATTATAATCAAGGTTATGAGGAAAATAACTTTATAAAATGTACTTGCTAGATATGAAGTATTTCCTCTCATGCTATTTGTTTCTTGCGTTGATTCACAAGGTGGCAAAACTTCACTTTCTTGCTTAAACGTAAATGAACGCCAATGTGATATTAAGAAGTTACTGTTTTACGTTAGTTTTAATTCAAATAAATGCCCAGCATTAACATACTTAGTTGTTGATCATTCAGTAGCGAAGATACATATTTTGTAGCATTATGACTTAGAAGCAAAGAACATCAAAATGCAATGTGATGATATCATAAGGTAAGTTGAAAGTACAGAGGAACAGTTCCATTTTCTCAGAATCCGGTATAACAAAAATAACAGTATTTTATATTCAATATGGTAATTCATAGAAGGAAAATTTTTGTATTTCCTTTATGTAAGATGTCTTAATATTTCAATTATATATGGCATCAAATAGTTTGGTTTCTTTTTTCCCAGTGGTAGGTGATCTCCTTAAGGTAAGGGTAATGTGCTGTTAATTGTCTGCCTCTTGCCAAAGAAGGTTATTGTGCTTGTCAACTCGTACTGAAAAAGCTTATTTAGTATTTGTTAAAATAACATATACAGTCATAGTGGAATAAATTTTATAGGCATGAAATGGTTTTGCAGGCATAAAATTTAAGAGTCAGACATTAATTTCAATTTCTGTTGGAGATGTCTTGATTTTGTAGGGACAGATTTTTCATACCAAACACTATAAAACTCACAAATATTTCAAGAGTCCATGTATTTCTTAATGAATTAGAAAGTTTCCGCTAGGATCAAAGATGAAGGGGTGGCCTGCCCCTCCACACCTGTGGGTGTTTCTTGTCAGGTGGAAAGAGAGACTTGAGAAAGAAACACAAAGTATAGAGAAAGAAAAGCGGGCCCAGGGGACCGGCGCTCAGCATACGGAGGACCTGTGCCAGCCCAGTCTCTGAGTTCCCTCAGTATTTATTGATCATTATCGGGCGTTTCCCGGAGAGGGAGATGTGGCAGGACAATAGGGTAATAGTGGGGAGAGGGTCAGCAGGAAAACAAGTGAACAAATGTCTTTGCATCATAAACAAGGTAAAGAAAAAAGTGCTGTGCTTTTGATGTGTATATACATAAACATCTCAGTGCCTTAAAGAGCAGTACTGCCGCCAGCATGTCTCACCTCCAGCCTAAGGCGGCTTTCTCCTATGTCAGTAGATGGAATATACAATCGGGTTTTACAGCGAGACATTCCATTGCCCAGAAGGAGCAGGAGACAGATGCCTTCCTCTTATCTCAACTGCAAAGAGGCCTTCGTCTTTCACTAATCCGCCTCAGCCCAGACCCTTTACGGGTGTGGGGCTGGGGGGCGGTCAGGTCTTTCCCTTCCCAGGAGGCCATATTTCAGACTATCACATGGGGAGAAACTTTGGACAATACCTGGCTTTCCTAGGCAGAGGTCCCTGTGGCCTTCCCCAGTGTTTTGTGTCCCTGGGTACTTGAGATTAGGGAGTGGTGATGACTTTTAACAAGCATGCTGCCTTCAAGCATTTGTTTAACAAAGCACATCCTGCATAGCCCTAAAGCCATTAAACCTTGAGTTGACACAGCACATGTTTCTGCGAGCACAGGGTTGGGGATAGGGTTACAGATTAACAGCATCTCAAGGCAGAAGAATTTTTCTTAGTACAGAACAAAATGGAGTCTCTTATGTCTACTTCTTTCTACACAGACGCAGTAACAGTCTGATCTCTCTTTTCCCCACGAAAGACAGATATTACTGTTTATTTTTATTTTATTTTTGTTCTTACTCATTTCAAACTCATGAATTAAGTAGACTTTTAATTGAGGGACTTAGCCATTGTATTGCTGGGCAGATATTGTTCGTATCTTTGAGAAAACAATGGTTTCCTTGTCACATTTCAATCTTTTACTGACTGGTCTATTGTGGTACTTTTCTAGGCTTTATACTTTTTCTCCACTCTCAGAGCATATTTTCATGTCTGCGTTATGGCTATTGTAAATAAATAATTAAGTACTTTTTGGAAAATGTTTTGTAGCATGATAATTCACTCAAAAATTTGAACAAAATGGATAGACATTTTGAGTTACGCACATTAAAGATGTCGTTCATCCAACAATATAGAGTACCAGACACTGAATTTGTACTTCATAGAGATTTACACATACAATGCTGATAATATCATAGCACATTTAAGCTTATATAACAAAGTACCATAATCTAGATGGCTCAAAAACAACAGAAATATATTTCTCACATTTCCAGAGGCTGGGAAGTCCAAGATCCACTAGCTAGAAGATTAGGAGTCTGAAGAGGGCCTGCTTCCTGGTTGGCAGATGGATATCTTCTTGAATCCGTACATGTTAGAAGGGGCAAGGTAGCTCTTTGGGGCCTCTTTGATAAGGGCACTAATCCAATTAATAAGAGCAAAGCTCTCATGACCTCATCACCTCCCAAAAGCCTTGCATACTGACACCATCAAACTGGTGATTAGGTTTCAACATATAAATTTTGGCAGGACACAAACATTCAAGTCATAGCAAATAATAATAATAATAAACATGAGATCAGTATTCGCACATTAATAGAACACTAACGAGGTTAGGAAAATTGCCTATAGTCACAGAGCTGGCAGGTTCCAGCCTCATCTTAACAACCATATATGGCTTTAAAACCTGTAGTGCTAACGAGCTCAAGACGCTTTCCTAAAATAGAACCAACGTTCTTGACCTGTCTTCCTCCATGCCCCTTTATAAAAGTCATCAGTTGTGGGCAATCCCTTGTGATTCCAGTTTCACTAAATGTCTCTGGTACTGCCAGAGATACTTGCTTGGCTGCAGAAAGCCTTGATGTTTGCAAATAGTGTGACATGCTACAGATGCCAGCGTGTTATCTTGGTGTGTCTCTGTCTGTCTGTGTGTGTGTGTGTCTCTCTGTCTGTCTCTGTCTCCCTCTCCACACACACACACACACACACACACACACACACACACACACACACACACACATCTAGCTATCACCCCACAGGTACAAGTACTTATTTGTTTATATAATTTGAATAAATAAATGATAATCACTTATTTTACATAACATGGGAAAATGATAAAATTGCTTTCTTAATGAAAAGACACTCAGTAACTACTGAGCTAGTGTCAGTGAATCATCTGCACTGTAAGTTCTCATTAAAAATAAATCCGTCAGTGTAAGCAAATGCAAACTGCAAAATTAATATTGTCAAGGTCATATAAAATGTGATTTGTTTACCATGAGCAACTCAAAAATTTAAAAATATATCTATATTCTCTACCCCTGCCTATGATATAAAAATAGGTTCTTACTGAAAATTTTATTCATGTACAAGTTAGCTACCTAGTTTATTTGGCTGGACTTTGTTGGTTGGCAGGATATTTTATAATGTGCTTATTTCCAGTAGATAATTGGTTAAAACTGTTCTTAATAATGTTGGTTACTGAAACTTGCTGTTACAATGTAAACCTCAAGGCATTCCACATAAATGTTGTGGAAGAATCTCTTGTAGGACAGCAGTAAAGCAATTTGTCCTCGTTTATTCCTAGGAGAGCATATCCGTATGCTTTCTTCCTGTGATAGGATCCTTAAAGAACTGTCCTTTTTAATTGCAATATTGTAATTGTGGCCTGTTGCCTTGCTGATACTACTACGTTTTCTAATCTAATTAATAGATATTAAAACCGTTGACCTTGCACACTACTGGCTTGAGGAAAGGCATTTTTAAAAGCAGCCTTTCTTAAATGGTCACTTTTTTTTTTTTCTAACATACATTATGTGTACTTATTTTCTTATTTTTGTTCTTTTCAAATACTTTTTATCTTATTTGTGGTTTAGTGGTTTAGTTGTTTCTAAGTATCTTTTGCTGCAAAGTACTTTGTAGCTTTTTGTACATTCATTATTTTTCATATTTTAACATATTACAAGAAAAATCAACATACTTAAGTGAAACTGAAATTCACTCATAGTTCTATCAGCTAGACAAAACCACTATTATTCTAGTTTCATATTTATTTAGATCTTTTTCTGTACAAATTATCTCCCATGTACATATGCACATACTCAAATACCTGTAGTTTAGGTTCTGTTTTTTACTTAGCAACACGTATTCATATAAACAACCATCTTCATCATCATGCTTGCTACCTATGTGTGAACACACACATATATAATGCATACTTGCTATCTGCAAACACAGACACATATACATATGATCTAAGTGTGTGAATATTACATACTTAAATATATTTAACAGAACAGTTGAATTATGGCTTGCCAAATGATTTGATCATTATTTCAGTACTATGCAACGTGACTTGATCCTGCATCTTGTTTATATCATTCAAAATAATTTTCTATCTTCTCAATCTATAAATTAGAGACGAACATTATATGGCTAAATGCTTTAGGGCAGTTTTTCAATTTTTTATAAATAATCAAAACCAGATATTACTGGTTATCTGAAGCATGATAAAATTACGTTTTGGGTGTCATGGTGGTAAGATGTTTCCATTTGAGGAACTGTCATTTAGACAAGCCTAAGGACTTCGAAGGTAAAACATTTGTTAAATTTTGTTTCAATATGGTTTCCTCAAAATAATTTAACAAGTAGGATAAAGATTTCATTCCAAATTGGACCAGTTCATGCTACACCATTTACATGGAAATTGTATTATTCTGTGAGGAGAATAATGCTGCAGGCCGTTGGTTTCTATATAGTTAATTATTTCAATAATAATAATCCCCAATGGATGCATCATGGAACAGCAAACATCTTATAATACAAAAGACACAGCATTTTGCGGGAAATGGAGATTTTCACATAAAATTTGTTTCCCAGGATAAAAATCACAGCATTGTATAGTCACAATATGAACAATGCCCTTTACATTGGTTTTAAAAACAATTTTAATTAGAGTAAGTACGGATGTGACACTTTTATGTGGAGTAAAAAATTTATTTCTTCATGACCATAGCAGGATCTGTTTTTCCATCCACCACCAAGAGATAGAGGGGCATCAGTGGCCTACAACTTCTGGAACAACTCTTTCGTTTAATTGATTACCTATCATTTACATTTCTTGGTATACTTGATTAAGTCCTAGAGTAACTGAAGTAAATGAAGATACTTAAAGTTAGAGATTTTGAGTGAAATTTGAAGCTTATATCTGCAATATTCCCAGTACTTACATATATGGCCCAAAATATAATGGCTGCACATACATTATAGTTACCTTAAGAAGTTTCTAGCTCAAACCTTTATGTTAAAAATGAGAAAGTAGAGGGAGAGACATGGCTATATTTCTTTAGTTTGTAATGGATTTAGTGTCACTAGCTAGATCTCTAATTTCCATGCTGTATGTTCATTTCACAGTTAACTATTCATATAAAATTCAGGAAATTAAATGTGATGTATTTTCTGAAATGGTTTTCTCATAAATAGTAGGCAAATTCCAGTGTTCAGGTTTCCCTCTGCAAGTGTCTTAACTCTGAGCATATTTTATTTTTATTCTGCAAGGAGAGCTTGGCATATTTTTTCAGCTTTTTAAAATTAGAATCTTATTAAAATGTATTGAACTATGACAGGGAAATTGTGATTATTGTAAAAATAAAAATTCAAGTATAATTTATCTTCTCATTCTGGTAAGGTGTTCTACCTCAGAGCTACTTATTTTTAATATGAAATGTTTGAAATTTCTATTGAATCTAGAATTCACTTGACAAAAGTGGGAAATGAAAAAATTGTATTTTTTTCTTATGTAGAGGAAGCCATAACCTCAATGGTAATTGTTCTAGCTAGATCAAGTTTGTAATAATCCAAACATTTTTATATTGTGCATCATAATTACAACCATAATTTGAAATGCTTTTGCAATATATATACTTGCTAAAAGGTTTTAACTTATTTTTATTTTTGATTAATTAGTGCCTACATGTGTGTTTATGTGTTTAAGCTAAGTAGAACTTTATAGCTTCTGAAATGTCACATAAGATGAAAGAAATTAGCACCATTTTTCAAGATAACAATTATGAAAATAAATTAGAATTACAGTTAAAGCACATTGTCGATGTACAGGGTAATTTCTGTGAATCTTTTATTTTTCTTTTAGATATAACATACCAATCTTCCTCTATTTTAACTAAAATTCATAACTTTTAAGACTTTAATTTGTACTGACTCTAGCAGGTTTATTGCTAAACGATGTCTTTTTCATTAATCTGCAATCTAACACATGCTATCTTTATTAGTTTCACATGATTTTCTTCAATTTCTGACCTTTTTTTACAATAAGCCAAAATTGAAGTGTATTTGGAAAAATCAGTGAAACATTGAAGATGGCACCACCAGAAATTCATGATCACCAAATCACTAAAAGCCTCAAATGGGTCCACATATTGCCTGGAAGACCAATGATGGATCTCTGGCCATATTGCTCTGGCACCCTGCTAACCTCTCCATTTCAAACTTCTTCAACTCCTCAGAAGCCTCTATTATGCCTGTTCACTCCCTTCTGTCCCATTTCTCCACTACTCCCAGCGGAATCAACAGCTTTTCTTTCATACATACTTAGTGAATACCTGGCCATACACTAGTGGTTCTATGTGCCGAGTGTAACTGTGAATCAAACCACTTATTCTCTCATACACTTGTGGTCTACAAATAATTAACATGCTAGGTGATGATAAGCTAGTATATTAGTCAGAGTATATATATAGGAGTTTATTAAGTATTAATTTACACGATCACAAGGTCCCACAATTGGGTGTCTGCAAGCTTGAGGAGCAAGGAGAGCCAGTCCGAGTCTCAAAACTGAAGAACTTGGAATCTGTGGTTCAAGGGCAGGAAGCATCCAGCAGGGGACAAAGATGTAGCCTGGGAGGCTAGGCCGGTCCCCCCTTTCACATTTGTCTGTTTGCTTTTTATTCTAGGCGAGCTGGCAGTGGATTAGATTGTGCCCACCAGATTACGGGTGGGTCTGCCTTTCCCAGCCCACTGACCCAAATGCTAGTCTCTTTTGGCAACACCTTCACAGACATACCCAGGATGAATACTTTGTATCCTTCAATCCAATCAAGTTGACACTCAGTATTAACCATCACAGCTGGTGAAAGTTAAAATAAGTTTTAAGAGATGGAAAATAACTGCTGTGTCTTTTGGATAGGAGAGTTGGGGAAAGCATCTGACATTTGTATAAAAACACGATAGAAATGAGGCAATGATCTTTGCAAATATCCCGACAAGGGCAGTTTCCTGTAGAAGCACCAGCACAAATTAATACTATGAGGTAGGGATATGCTTGTTTTATTTGAGGCACAAACATGGTATAATGTATATTTCATAGAAGAAACAATCCCTCAGGTGAATATTTAGTCAGCTTTTTGCCACCCCTCTTTATAATATGGTTGCATCATTGCCATCTTTTCTTTCTGCCTCTGCTATAATGAATGACAAAGGAACTCTTTTCCTATATGAAATCAATCTGACCATCAGAAGGATTATCTCCTTCTACTAAGAAATCTTTTCTCTTTCTATCCTATGTGTTTTTTCGTCTTTCGCTACTCCATATTTCCTATTAATGTTGCAGTCCTAAAAATAAGTTAAAAAGCTTCTGCTAGTATTATGTTCCTTTCTAGCTACTGCATGTCCCAGGCAGCACCCATTATGAAATTGTGGCTAATAAATAAAAAAATTGGATAACTACACATGTTTTATATTAAATACTAACTAATTTCTGATTTAAATATAGGAAACATTTCTAGTTATTGCATCTAAGAGATATCACCAACCAGAATACTGGGTCTATAATTCCTAAAATATTTAGATTTTTCTATCAATTAATAATTACATGAATCTGTCTAAACTGACAACCTAAATATTAAGTATTGGATGTCTATTCAAGATACATGAGATGAAGTCTTACAATTCTTAGTTTCAGGATTCAGCAAGGGTTGAACTTGCTTAGGACGCTTGAAGACTCTTGGCAATGCTTTTTTTTCTAGAATCTTTTTATCTGATGTAAACATGAGAAAGTGTTGCAAACCCTAGAAGAACTTCCAAATGTATAGTGGGAATCTGCTGAAACAGTTACGTGTAAACAGTAGTATATTTCAGGGTATCCAGAGCTTAAAGCCTCAGCCTACAGGCATTCAATATTTCGGCATTTATATACTTTGATAGAATTTGAGAAACTGCAAAACTTCTACTTTATACCCAGGAGATTTTATCTTAGTAATTTGACTTATATTAATAGTAAAAAATGAAAATCGGCTAAAAGAAAGTATAATATTATGTAGACCCAATTAAATCCTAGAATTTAAAAAATATGTATTTTTAATACATAATGTTTTTAAAATGTTCTTTAATTTTACCTTTTCTAAAGTGTCTATTATATTTCTAGGTAATGGCATTCTTACCGTCTATTCTCAATCTGTTTCCCCCTTGGTTCATTAGATTATGGGACCATTCGTAATCATTTTGGCATATATGCATAACATATAACTTTTTTTTAAATGTGGCAAAAGTGAGGGAAGAAAGAACTCCCAACTTTCAGCCTGTTTAATTTGGAAAAAGCATTATGCATATGTGTATGAATATAGCAACCAATTCTAGATTGACTGATTTATTTTAGAAATGGTTTGTTAATTGCCTAAGAGAACAAACTTTAAAGTGGTATTTTTTTTGAGAATTAAACGTGACAATGACAAACTGGATGTAAGATATGTTAATTTATGTACTTTCACATAATAAAATGTATCTTAGAAAACATCATCATAAAGTGAAAAGATTCTTGTTATTACTGGAAATGTAAATATATATGAGACAGAGTTAACAATCTCAAGGAATTATTAGTCATATGGAAAATGATTGTGTAGGATTTGAATATTGTGGGGAAAAACTGAGCGTACACAGTGAGCTGCAAGATTTTGCAGAAGAGTTGGCTTTAAGTGAGCCCGGAGCAGGGGAAGGGAAAGTGAAGAATTTAAATAAACACAGATGATGTTAGGGAGTTCCAGAAAAGAAAATTAACAATGAGAGAAAAGCAAAACTAAAACTTCAGAACGGGTGTTCGGGAAGCAGTTCATAGAAAATTTGGTCCTATTTGAAGATGCCAAGTCTATCTCAGACATTGGAGTAGTAAGCAGACTTCAGATTTGCACTTATACATTCAATGAATGCATCACTCGAAAGATACATATTTTACTTGTAATGAATAAAATATTTTAAAACTAGGATGATTGTATTCCTCTTTATTCACCAATTTTGAAAATATTAACTAGTAGAATAAAACATTTAATGTTTTCCCTTTCTACCTCATAAAACTGACAGGTTGGCTGAGCATGGTGCCTCATGCCTGTAATCCCCGCAGTTTGGGAGGCTGAGTCTAGGGGATCACTTGAGGTCAAGGTTTGAGACCATCCTGGCCAAGATGGTGAAACCCCGTCTCTACTAAAAATACAAAAATTAGCTGGGTGTGTGGTGGCACACATCTGTAATCTCAGCTGCTCGGGAGGCTGAGTTAGGAGGACCACCTAAACCTCGGAGGCTGAGTTTGTAGCGGGCTGAGATTATGCCACTACACTCCAGCCTAGGCAACAGAGTGAGACTCTGTTGGGGGAAAAAAAAAAAAAATAGAAAAACTAACAGGTTATTTTTTTTTACTCATGTAGAGCAGCACTAGGTGCCTGCACAAAATTTGTTTAAGCAAATTTACTGGAATTCTGTTTCTTGTTCAGAGAAAGATACTAATTCTTATTATTTTATTTCCTTTCCATTAGTATCCATACATATATTTAAACTTTAAAAATAAATTCTAAAGAATACTAATGAAATAAAATTGCACTGAATTCCAGTGTATAAAGTGACATCAGTTTTGTTTCTCCATTTAAAATGATTTTTAAGTGAATAAACGCAAATGTACCAATGGCCTATAAGATACATTCTATGTTATACTACTTTATAATCATATTGGGAAGCAGAAAAATTGGTTTTCAGTTCTGCCCCTTCACTGGCTCATGCAATATATTTTTTTCAAATTATATAAATTTAAATATGACAAATTTTATACCCCTCTTCAAAATGGGGTTATTCACAACTACCTTAGACTTCGCAAAATCATAATAATCAAATACGTAAAATCATATTGGAAATTGTAAGTTGTTTTGCAAGTACAAAGTATTTTATAGTTTAGCTTTTAGAGACATGTTGAAGCCATTTTACCCAATCATTTTTAATAAGAAATTGGCAAGAATGAGAAGAAATAGGTTAGAGTAGATAACAGTCTAGGATAAAGGAACCAGGAAGGAAAAAGTAAAGTTCTCAAAATGAGCTGCTAAGTGAAGATGATCTGCCCTAGCCCCTATTTTTTAGGTTTTACTCAAACTTGAAAAGTCAAAATTTAAGGGCCTGTGGTAAAGAGAAAGGCTGTATAAAAGTTTGATCAAGCCAAATTTCAGTAAGTGAAGGGCAATATTAATCAATTGGTCAACCCCAAGGAGAGACAGTATTATTACCACTACTTAGCAAAATTTGTAAAGCATAATAATGCCAAATGCCATCAAGAATATGTGCCAACAAAAAATGTTACACATTGTTAGGATGCTAAATTGTTGTAACCATTTTAGAAGAAAATTTATATTGTTTGAATATGCATTGTTTATGAATCAACAATTCAGTACTAGAAAACAAACTCTACAGATACTCTTGTACATGCACACTACATGCTTGGGGGGTACTGTACTGTGTTTCAACAAGTACTTGAAATTAGAAAACAAATGACCATCAAAAATATGAAAAAGATTATGATATAGACACACATTGGGATATTTTAAAGGAATCAGATGAAAAATCTAGAGTGGCATTCAGCAACATAGATAAATTTTAGAAACTTAATACTGAGAAGAGTCTCAGAATACTAAGTCCAGGATGATTATATTTTTACAAATAGTAAAGCCAAATCAAAATCAAAAAACAATACAGCTAGCCATTTATAATATACCTTTGGGACATATTTCTGTTTAGAAATTGTAAAGATGTTCTATTTTTCATATTTAGGAACCTGTGTACTGTTTTTTATAGTTGCTGCACCATTTTGCCTTTTCACCAAAAATATACAAAGATTCCAAATTCTTCACACTCTGCCAATACTTGTCTCTCTTTTTTTTTTTTGACAACAGCGGTCCTTACAAGTATGAGGTGATATGTCATTGTAGTTTTGATTTGTATTTCCCTGATGATTAGAGATGTTGATTATCTTTTGATATACCTGTTGGCCATTTTTATGTTTTCTTTCCAGAAATGTCTGTTCAAGTCCTTTACCCATTTTTTAATTGTTTAGTAGGGTTTTTTTTTTCATTCAGTTGTAAAAAATACTTCTATATTTTGGAAATTAACTCTTTCAATGAGTATAAAGTGTTAATAATGCAAGATAAATAATTTCTAGATATAAGCTTTAACACTTGAAAATTTGAGATCTCGTTACATGTTCTTACCACAACAACAAAAAAATGAAAACAATTTTAAAGATGATAAACATAAATTTCAAGATTATGTTTACCCTGAGGAGAAGGCAAATGGGTCATGGTGCAAGCACACAGGTAGATGTGGCAGTAGTGTAATGTTCCAGGCAAATGGATCATGGTACAAGCACACAGGTTGATGTGGCAGTAGTGTAATGTTCCAGGCAAATGGGTCAAGGTACAAGCACACAGGTAGATGTGGCAGTAGTGTAATGATCCAGGCAAATGGATCATGGTACAAGCACACAGGTAGATGTGCCAGTAGTGTAATGTTCCAGTTCTTAAGTTTGTTGTTGGGTTCATGGGTATTACTTTTATCATGTGCTTTATATCTTTATCTTTTGAATCAACCTAACATTACATTAAAAAATAGGTAAAAAGTTGTATAAACTCAAAGTGAATGTAGTTTTAGTGGAAACAAACAACGTCACTGGAGAGACTATGTTATGTTTATGTATCATTTTATATAGGGGAAGAAAATTTTAATTTACCAGATAATTTTTTTTTTTTTTAAGAATAATAGCTAAATTTAGGAATTAGCATTTGCCTAGATCAATTATCCTGTGTTACAGAAGAAAGTAGCTGGGTACAGTGGCTCATGCCTGTAATCCTAGCACTTTGGGAGGCCAAGGCGGGTGGATCACCTGAGGTCAGGAGTTCGAGACCAGCTTTGCCAACATGGCAAAATCCCATCTCTACTAAAAATACGAAAATTAGCTGGGCGTGGTGGCACACCTGTAATCCCAGCTACTCAGGAGGCTTAGGCAGGAGAATCACTTGAACCAGAGAG
The DNA here is from genome assembly GCF_028878055.3 of Symphalangus syndactylus. Classification (NCBI taxonomy): domain Eukaryota; kingdom Metazoa; phylum Chordata; class Mammalia; order Primates; family Hylobatidae; genus Symphalangus; species Symphalangus syndactylus. The sequence continues at coordinate 17,825,434 of NC_072423.2, read as the reverse complement.
GCAGAGGTTGTAATGAGCAGAGATTGTGCCACTGCACTCCAGCCTGGGCAACAGAGTGAGACACCATCTCAAAAAGAAAAATAATAAGAATGCAACTAGAAGACACATTCTGAGATCTATTACATGATTTTTCTTAACCAACTGGATTCATTATTTTGTTTAAAAGTGGTTTTGTATTCCCTTATTTGATATTGTGGAAATAATTGAATGGATATAAAAATGCTTCCTTAGGAAATCCAGTGATTATATGTGAAGTACCAGGTGACACCTGAAGAAATCTTACTTTCCCGTGAATATCTGCCATCATTACCTCTGAGATTTCACAAAGCTTTAAAGGCAGAATGGACTTTCTGAATTATAACTTCTAGAGCATTATTTCAATCTATTTACATGGCATTTAAATGCTCAAGTGATTTTCATTGAATTGCTTTTTCCTTAATGTCTGAACTATAATTGCATTGCCTCATCATTGGCATTCCTGACTTGAATATTTGCAATTACTTATGTACTTTTCAATATGAAAACATCATAACCCTTGAGTACAATAACATCAGTGACACGAAGTCTGCACAATATGCTGTCTTACAACAGTGACACCACAGCCACAGGAAATGCTGATCTATGGTTGTATCTTGCCAGCTGTTAAAGCATAGAGCTACTATCACAGCTTTATTTTGCTTTTGTCAGTCACTTTTCCTGAAAACTGTCAAATGACAATGATGGCTACAACGCTAAACATGATCAAGTTTATTATTGCTTTGAAGCGATGTATGCATTTATTTTTAAACTGAGTTTAAAAAATAGTTAAAGTACAAATCTTAATTTATTCCTCTTGTAGCCATGAGGGCTATTCCGAAGCCAAATTTACATTATGGTAATGGAGAAATAATGTTAAAATGAAGGAAGGAAAAAACACAATAGGAAAATCATACTTGCCACCATCTATTACTGTCTATATGCATGCTAGACATTTTGCATAGCTACATAATTTATTTATGAATCTATAATTACACTGTACAGCTATTATTTATAGTGTGATTTATAAAGGAAAACCTTGAGATTTAGAGGCATTAAGTATCTTGCACTAACAACACTCACAGAGTGGAAAAATAAGTTAAATATTTCTCATAGTCATTGCACTGTGGGAAGAGTGTGGGTGTAAATAACAATATGGGCCATTTCCATGACCATGATAGATACATTGTTAAAATTCGTTTCTGTTTACAGAATTCAGAAATTTAAATTTCTTCACCTTTTTTTTTTTTTTTTTTTTTTTTGCTTTAATTACCATCTGGCTGACTGTTGGAACAGTTTGGTAAAGCTCAGCGTTTCCAAATGTTGCTGATGAAAGAAAGCCTTCATAATTTATGTATGATAAATTATCTAGTGGTCAAAGTTTTTGTACTTTCTTGTTAATACTTGTGGGTACATAGTAGATGTATTTATGGGGTACGTGAGATATTTTGATACAGGCTAAATATGTAGTAATCACATAAATAAGGTAAAAAGGTACTCATCAGCTCAATTTTATCCTTTCTTTGTGTTACAACCAATCCAATTACACTCTTTAGTTATTTTAAAATGTGCAATAAATTATTGTTGACTGTAGTCACCCTTTTGTGCTATCAAATACTAGATCTTATTCATTTGTTCAGTTGTTTTAATTTTTTAGCTCCCATAAATAATTGAGAACCTGCAAAGTTTGTCTTTCTGTGCCTGGCTTATTTCGCTTAACATAATGACCTCCAGTTCCACCCATGTTGTTGAAAATTATGGGATATCATTCTTCATTACTGAATAGTAGTCCATTGTGTACCACATTTTCTTTATCTGTTTATGTCCATCTGTTTATGGATGTTAAGGTTGCTTCTAAATCTTGGCTATTGTAAATACTGCTAAAATAAACACTGGAGTATAGATATCTCTTTGATATGCTGATTTTCTTTATATATATATATATATATATATATATATATATATATATATATATGTATGTATGTATGTATGTATGTATAAATCACACCACACATATAGCAGTGGGATTTCTGGATCATATGGTAGTTGTATTTATAGTTTTTGAGGAACCTCCAAACTGTTCTCTCCACAGTGGTTGTACTAATTTACATTGCCACCAACAGTGTACAAGGGTTCCCTTTTCTCCACATTCTTGCCAGAATTTACTGCCTGTCTTTTGAATAAAAGCCATTTGAACTGGAGGTAAGGTAGTATCTCGCTGTAATTTTGACTTGCACTTTTGCTGATGGTCCATGATGTTAAGTACCTTTTCAAATATCTGTTTGCCATGTGTATGTCTTCTTTTGAGGAATGTCTATTCAGATAATATGACAATTTTTAAATCAGATTACTATTTTTTTCCTTTTGAGTTGTTTGAGCTCCTTATATTTTCTAGTTATTGCTCCCTTGTCAGATGGATAGTGTGCAAATATTTTCTCTTATTCTGTAGGTTGCCTTTTCACTTTGTTGATTATTTCCTTTACTGTGCAGAAGTTTTTTAACTTGATGTGATCTCATTTCTTTATGTTGGCTTTGGTCACCTGTGCTGCGTATTATTCAAGAAATTTTTGCCAAGTCCAATGTACTAGAGAGTTTCCCCAGGGTTTTCTCTTAATAGTTTCATAGTGTGATGCCTTATATTTACATCTTTAATGTTAGTATTTGGCAATTGATGGGGGTCTAGTTTCATTCTTCTGAATATGGATATCCCGTTTTCCCAGCATCATTTCTTAAAGAAACTATCCTTTCCCCAGTGTATGTTCTTGGTACCTTTGTTGAAAATGAGTTCATTGTAGAGGTATAAATTTATTTCTGGATTATCTAATTTGTTCCATTGGTTTGTTTCTTTTTATGCCAGTACTGTACTGTTTTAGTTACTATATCTCTGTAGTATAATTTGCAGCCAGGTAATGTGATTGCTCCAGTTTTTTTTTTTTTTTTCTCTGAATGGCTTTGTCTGTCATTGGTCTTTTGTGGTTCCATATAAGTTTTAGAATTATGTTTCCTATTTGTGTGGATAACATCATTAGTATTTCAATAGAGATTCCATTGCATTTGTAGATTGCTTTGGGTAGTATGGACAATTTAACAATATTGATTCTTTCAATGCTTGAACATGAAATATCTTTCCATTTTTTGGTATCCTATTTAATTACTTTCATCAGTGTTTTACAATTTTCATCATAAAGATCTTTCACTTCTTTGGTTAAGTTAATTCCTAGATATTTATTTTTATATATGACTGTTGTAAATGACATTACCTTTTACATTTCTTTTTCCATATTTTCACTATTGGCATGTATTTGTCCATTTTCATGCTGCTGATAAAGACATACCCAAGACTGGGCAATTTATGAAAGAGGGGTTTAATGGACTTACAGTTCCACGTGGCTGGGGAGGCCTCACAATCATGGCAGAAGGTGAAAGACATGTCTCACATGCCAGCAGACAAGAAAGCCTAGTGTAGGCAAACTTAACTTTTTAAACTGTCAGGTCTTGTAAGAGTTATTCACTATCACGAGAATAGCATGGGAAAGACCTGCCCTGGTGATTCAGTTACCTCCTGCTGGGTCTCTCCCACAATGCATGGCAATTCAAGATGAGATTTGGGTAGGGGCACAGCCAAACCATATCATGTCATATGGAAATGCTAATGAAGGATGTTGAATTATATCAAATGCTTTTTCAGCATCAATTGAAATGATCATATAATTTGTCTTTCATTCTGTTGATATGATATAGCACCTTGATTGATTTGCATATGTTGCACCTTGATTGATTTGCATATGTTTAACTATTCTTGCTTCCCAGGAATAAATCCCACTTGGTCATAATGAATGTTTTTTTAGGTGTATCATTAACTTCAGATAGCTAGTATTACGGTGAGGAATTTTGCATCAATCGTCATTGATATTGACCTATAGTTTTCTTTTATTACCTCTTTGAATAAAACTACTACCTCTGTCTCTTTCTCTACCTCCTCTTTAAGGCTAGTAACTTATATTTACACTTTTGAGGCTATTTTCTTGATCTTATATGCATGCTTTATTCTTTTTCTTTTTTCTTCTGTCTTCTCTGATTGTGTATTTACACATAGCCTGTCTTTAAGCTCATTAATTCTTCTGTTTGTTCAACTCTGCTGTTAATAGACACTGATCCATTCTTCAGTATGTCAATTGCATTTGTCAGTTCCAGAATTTCTGCTTGATTCTTTTTAGTTATTTTAACCTCTTTGTTAAATTTATCCGATAAGATTCTGAGTTCCTTCTCTGTGTTATCTTTGATTTTTGTCGAGATTCGTCAAAATAACTATTTTGAATTCTCTTTCTAAAAGGTCACACATCTGTCTCTCCAGAACTGGTCACTGGTTCCTTATTTAGTTTGTTTAGTGAGGTCATGTTTTCTTGGATTGTCTTGATGCTGTTGATGTTCATCAGTGTGTGGGCATTTAAGAGTTATTTATTGTAGTTTTCACAGTCTGTACTTTCTTTGTACCCATCCTTTTTGGGAAAGCTGGGTGTTCCTATCTAAGTCTTTGGTCACTACAGTCATATCTGCTTTAGGGGGTATCCCAAATCCAGTAACACTGTGGCTTTTGCAGAGTCATAGAAATAGTGCCTTGGTAGTCTTGGGTAACATCTGGAAGAATTCACTAACTTAGCTGGCAAAGATTCTTGTTCTCTTTCCTTACTTCCACGCAAACAATCTTTCTGTGCTGAGCTGCTTGGAGCTGCAGGTAGGGGTAACACAAGCATCTTTGAGGCCACCATCACTGGAACTAGGCTAGGTCAGACCTGAAGCCAGCACTGCACTGAATCTAGTCCAAATTCCACAGTGACCACTGCCTGGTTATTGCCTACATTCACTCAGGACCTAAGGGCTCGACATTCTGCAGTTTGCAACTCTAGCCAGGCTTGTGTCCTTCATTTCAGGGCAGCGAGCTCCCCTGTGCCTGGGCAAGTCTAGAGATGCTCTCCGGAAGCCAGGGGCAGCCAGTAATCTACCTGGTCCTCTATTCTACTGCAGCTGAGCTGGCACCCAAGCCATAAGACAAAGTCCATCCCACTCTTCCCTCCCTTTTTCTCAAGCAGTAATGTCTCCCTGTGGTTACCACTGTCCCCTGGCTCATGGTGTGTATTACCAGGATACTGCTGATGCTCAATCAAGAACTGAGGGCTCTTCATTCAGCTTTGGTGAATTCTGCCCATCCCGAGTCTCTCTCTTCAGGGTAGTGGGCTCCTCTCTGGCCCAGGACTGGTCCAGCAATGCCGTCCAGGAGCCAAGGCCTGGACTCAGATACCCTAGGCACCTACTTAGTGCTCAACCCCACTGTGGCTGAGCTGGTACCCAAGCTGGAAGACAAAGTCCCCTTCACTCTTTTCTCTTCTTTCCTCAAGCATAAGGGGATTTTCCCCATAGAAATCACAACTGGGAATGTGCTGTGTTACACCTGTAGCCAGTATAGCTCAGAGTCTTACCTAAGGCTCACACTGAGTACTGCCTATCACTCCTGATTATTCAGGGCCCAATGGTTCTTTAGTCAGCATGCAATGAAGCCTGCCAGGACTGTATCCTTCCCTTTAAGGCCTGGGGCCCCTTCTGGTCTTCTGGGTGTGTCAAGAAATTATGAATCCTCACCAGCATTTGTAACTTCCTGTCATCCAGAAGGTAGGGCCTGGATTGGGGGCCTTAGAGCTCTACCTGGTGCCCTATTCTACTATGGCTGAACTGGTATCCACAGTGCAAGACAAAGTCCTCTTTCCTCTCCCCTTTTCAATCTTCAAGAGGGAAGGAGTGTCTCCCACAGATGTTAGCTGCTCTTCCTGGGGTTGGGGAAGGAGTGACACAAGCACTCCCTTAGTTACCCCAATGGCGTTTCACGGGCGGTGTGAACCTCAAGTACACTGGCTCAGAGCTCAGCACAGCCCAGAACTTGCCCAGGATTTGCAATCCTTATGGCCTAGACTGACTTTCAAGTTATTTCAAACCTCAGAGCATTTTAGTCTGTGGTAGCAAGGTTTATCAGAACTCAGGTTTCCGCTGCTGTGATGAGCAAACGCCTCTGCCTTGGGCTGCTCTAAATGATCATTCTATAAGCACCAGGAGAATTTTACTTGTTGTTGCTTTGCACTGTGACAGGAAGGCACTGAGTTCCAATGCAATGGCTCACAATCACTGTACCCTCTCTCAAGTGTGCAGGTTTTCTCAGTGCTGCCAAGGGATGGGGAAGGGTGGTGGTAGCAATTCCAGACTGTCTTTCCTACCTTGTTCAGTGCCTCTTTCCTTAATATGATGTGTTAAGTATTGTTAGTTACCAATCCATTATATACAGTGGGCTACAGTTTCCTTTAGTAAATATATAAATTCCTGTTGGCTTCTTATATAAGTAATTAACTCCTCCTTCCATGTCTTTGCCCCAGAAACCTATGGTTGAATATATTAAATAATAAACATTTTATTTATGTAGATTTGTTTAGTTTTTATTGAAATGAAAACTGTTCCCATAAATTTAAATTCTTAAAACATTTTCAGAGTATTAACTTTAAAGGGATAGGTTAAATAAATTGGCACATAGGCAATTTGATTCCCTGTCAATCACATATGCAATTTTCTATTTTTTTTCAGAAGAACCTGAAAATATGAAAAGTGATTTTTTATACAAAATTGTTTTATTTATATACAAAATTATACACAATACAGAAACAAGAATAAAAAACATATTTGATTTTATATTTTCTTTTTTTTTTTTTTTTTTTTTTTTGAGACAGAGTCTCCCTCTGTTGCCCAGGCTGGAGTGCAGTGGCGCAATCTTGGCTCACTGCAAGCTCTGCCTCCTGGGTTCATGCCATTCTCTTGCCTCAGCCTCAGAAGTAGCTGGGACTACAGGCACCTGCCACCACGCCTGGCTAACTTTTTTGTATTTTTAGTAGAGACGGGGTTTCACCGTGTTAGCCAGGATGGTCTCGATCTCCTGACCTCGTGATCCGCCCGCCTTGGCCTCCCAAAGTGCTGGGATTACAGGCGTGAGCCACTGCGCCCGGCCGATTTTATATTTTCAATCAATACTAGATACAGGATTTTTTTTTTTTTTTTTTTTTTTTTTGAGACGGAGTCTGGCTCTGTCCCCCAGGCTGGAGTGGCACCATCTCGGCTTACTGCAAGCTCCACCTCCTGGGTTCACGCCATTCTCCTGCCTCAGTCTCTCCACGTACCTGTGACTACAGGCGCCCGCCACCACGCCCTGCTAATTTTTTTTGTATTTTTAGTAGAGACAGGGTTTCACTATGTTGGCCAGTATGGTCTCGAACTCCTGACCTCGTGATCCGCCCACCTCGGCCTCCCAAAGTGCTAGGATTACAGGCTTGAGCCACCGCACCCGGCCAAAACTAGATATAGGATTATGACAAAAATTTTTAACTTAGGTACTGTAAAATGTTCACATTCTTTTGTAATAAGACAAGACTATTTCTTTAAAATTGATTTATAATAATACTTTTATAAATATATGCAAATTACTAAAATATTACAAAATATACTAAGAAGTATATGACTAAATTTGTAGGAAATTTTCAGTATATCATTTATTACAAAACTTTAGAATGTACCTATAAAATGTCATGGTATTCTGCCAACAAAATTGTTATTTGAAACGAATAACAAAACTTTGAAATTTATCTTATACTTCCTAATTCTGCAAATTATGTTGTAGCTTTTAAAAATATTGAATATTCTGTGCTTGTGAATTTATGTATTTGCTCATATAAAATAACATTTTGTCAGAAGTGTTATAGAAATACAAGTTCTCCAAAAGGTTTACTTAAATACCAACTAACATAGTAATTCATGGATTTTAATAGAAATGTACCTGCTTTTATATGTTTATTCTCTGTGGGGCTCTGCAAATTTATTTTATTTTTAAATTTCATAGGATGTAGGATCTCTGAACATTTTACTGCAGATATTTTTATATTTTGAACATGTCTTACACAAGTATTTCCTGCACTAGGTGCTTTTTGCTAGTATATCCTGAAGAATTAGTTCTTGCTTTTCCAAAAAGCGGCCAAATTGGTATTTCACAATGTTATCCTCAGAATGATAATATTTTCTAATGTATTGTAGCATATATTCCATATTTTGCTTTAGCTTCCCTTAATTAAGTTACAGCAATATGTTTCCTTAGTTTTGTGGTTTAGTTTTTATTATTTTTTTATTTTTTATTTTTATTTTATTTTATTTTATTTTTTGAGAAGGAGTCTCGCTCTTTCACCCAGGCCGGACTGCAGTGGCGCGATCTCGGCTCACTGCAGGCTCCGCCCCCGGGATTCACGCCATTCTCTTGCCTCAGCCTCCCGCGTAGCTGGGACTACAGGCGCCCGCCACCTCGCCCGGCTAATTTTTTGTATTTTTAATAGAGACAGGGTTTCACCGTGTTAGCCAGGATGGTCTTGATCTCCTGACCTCGTGATCCGCCCCCCTCGGCCTCCCAAAGTGCTGGGATTACAGGCGTGAGCCACCGCGCTCGGCCACTTTTGTGATTTAGTTTTTAAAAGCAAATAGAGCATTGCTTCATTTACTCCTTGGAGTCTCCCTTGGATTTAGTTCTGCACTCCACATGGATACCTTATAAACCCATATTTTGAGTCTGGTTCTCACCTCGACCCTTTATCTGCAACTATCCAAGAAGTAAATGCCCTTGGGTGACTCTCTGACGTGTCAGTACAACCTCTACTCCTCTACTTCTTGTGTATATTTTCAGACAAATCATAATTTTCAGTGCAGTAATATTCTCCTTCGTTCCATACTCAAAACGTATTATTATTGTATCATAATTTTATGTTATTGCTTATATTTGAAAAAATGTTGAAGTTTTGAATGAGAATTATCCCATCCATCCATTATTTCTTTTCATGTTCAAAGATTATATATTAAGCATTTACATTTAGCTCTTGGGTGAGGCATTGCATATGTAGTAGCAACCAAGAAAAGCAGAAAAAAAAAATAAAAAAATAGAAAATCATTATCTTCTAAGAGCTTACAGTAAAGTAAATAGGGAAATAAAATTCAAATCCTATTGTTGTTTTCCTTATGAATATGTCTTATATCCATCACCTAAGCTTCTATTGTATTTCCATCAGTAATTCAGGCCTGTGTACTGTGGCAGTCTTCCCGCTTACTTCCAATGAGTCATATACACTGGCCTCAGCAGGTTTTTAAAATTGTTTTTCCCTGAATCAAATGCATTTCATGACTCCTTCTTTCCTATTACACTTAGGGAATCTAAACAATTCTTCCGATTTTTTAAGGCATTGCTTCATTGATTCACCCTTTTGTTCATGTGTCCATATATTTATTTATTACACGGCATCTTTTTATACTGCATTTCAGTTTAGGTAGAGAAAGAAAACATTCCTTAGATGATGTGGAGAAAAATATGTCTCACTATATATAAAGATAAAATTGAGATGTATAGTGGACCTTGCTATATATGAGTAGCAAGACCATAATAGTTCAAAAATCTAGGAGGAGAATATGTTTACTTTACAATGGGGAAGAACCTCATAAAATTCAGAGCAAAAACCAGACAGAAATGGTTTTATGTCTGAATAAAAATTAAGGATTTCTGGTGGATGAAGGACACTTCAGTAAAAGTTAAAAGGCAATACATGGATTGGGAAAAGGTATTTGTAAATGTAAAGTTAGTAAGAAAAAGTTCCTGTGGAGTATAACAGGGAATTCATATAAATTGGTCAGATAAATCATAGAAAAACATAGACAAAAAAAAGGGAAATATATCCTATATCTATTCTATAAGTGATTACTTTAAATTTAACATATACTTACAGGTGTACTTTTATTACCCCATGTTAATTAAACAGTGTATTCCCCATCCATCAAGACAAGGCCTTTTACATGTGCCCCCCCCGGCTCCATCTGTTCTTCGCTGTTTTCTATATTGGGATAATCTGGCCTCCTACTTAGAGAATATTATAAATATTATCCTTATAATCAACAACTAGCAGATGTTGCAGTAATATCTAACAACTTCCGATGACACTGCAGGTTATCATGGGTTTTTTTGGCTGCTGACTAAAATTTTGTATCCAATGGTTTACTCCTGAATTCTGTACGTATGTATGTATGTATGCATGCATGTACTTATTTTGGAAAATCTTCTAATAATTCTTCTAGATAAAGTTTATGGATGATATCATCGTGTGAGAGAAAATGTTTGTATATAAATGTCTTCTTCTCCCTCAAGCCAAAAACTTTCATGTATTGCTGGATCACTACTTTCTTCCAATGTATTATGGCAGAGATGTCAAATTTGGTACTTGCAATACTCTTTCAGAATAACAAATGGTGTCTGTCTTCAGGTCTGGAAAATTTTCATCTCTAATTGCTTTACTTATTACATAGCCACAAATGTATCTTCTGGAAATCCAATGAGTCAGATATTTAAGGTGTTTGAAATGCTCTCTGTTTCTTTACAATTTTATTTTATTTTGTGCTTTCTATTAAATTATCGTTTGCAGTACATTCTGGGATAGTTCCTTGGCTCAATTTTGATTGAACAAATTTCGTTTGCAGCTGTGATCATTTTGTTACTCAGCTTACCTATTGCATCATTTATTCTCAATAACCAAATTCTAATTTCCAAAATCTCAGTTTAATATTTTATGAATACAAAATTGTCTTCATCTTTCTGAGGTGAACAATAACATCTTAAGTTTAGGGTTTTTTTTCTTTTAGCTGTTTCTTTGGATGAAAAGCTTTTTGCTGAACTTGGTGCTTTACTTACGTGGCTGGCGTTTCTCAAGTGTTGAATCTTGTGAGTTTAGTAATTTTTTGAAGATTTCCAGCTATATTATCTATTGGTTAAATTAATATAGCTAACTCAAGTTTTCTTTTGCTTATTGTTTGCATGACATTCTTTCCCCATCCTTTCTCTTTTAAACTATGTCTTTATATTTAAAGTGAAATAAGTCGATGACATTTATCCACATTTTTACCCTTTCTTTTCTTTGTTCTTGATGTTCTAGGGTTAGTTCTTTCATTTGGAGAACTTCTTTTAGCTCATCTTTTACCTTAGGTCAGGTGACAAATTTTCTTACTTTTGGCACATCTGAGATTGTTTTCCTTTCCTCCTCATTCCTGAAGAGAAATTTTACTTGATATTGAATTCTGAACTGACATTTTTTTTTCCTTAGTTATCTTTTCCTCAGTTATCTTTTCCTCAGTTCTTGAGCCACATCCCTTAGCTTTCTGGTTTCTTATAAGAAATCTGCTGTCTTTTGAATCACTATTTCGCTATAGTAAAGGGCTATTTTCTCTGACTGCTTAAAAGATTTTTGTCTTTGTCCTTATTTTTCAGAAGTTTCACTATGATGTGTCTTGGCATGAATTGCTTTGAGTTTATCTCGTTTGCTGTTTGTTCACCTTTTTAATTCTATAAATTTATGTTAATTTCTTCTAGTACATTTTCACCTACGCCTTCTATTCCTATCCTTCTAGGACTCCAATGAAATGAATATTAGACCTTTTAGGCTAGTCCCACAGATCTCAGAAAGTCTGTTCATTTCTTTTCAATCTCCTCTTTCCTGGATTGTTCATTGGGTAATTTCTGTTCTTTTATCTTCAAGTGAGATATTTTTTCCCCATTCATTCCCCCTATTTTGCTACTGAGCTATTGATTTTTAAAATATGTTTATTATAATTTTACTTCTAAAATTTTGATTTCATTCTTTATAACTTTTACTTTATATTGAGACTTTCTATTTTTTTCTGAGAGTTTGTGTTTTTATTTGTTTCAAGTGTGTTTATAATTGCTTGTTGAAGTGTTTTGTGATGGCTTCTTTAAAAATCCTTGTCAGACCAACATGGCACATGTATACATATGTAACAAACCTGCACGTTGTGCACATGTACCCTAGACCTGAAAGTATAATAAATTATATATATAACCAGTCACTATTTATAAAATTTAAAAAAATCCTTGTCAGATTGTTTTAATACCTGCATCATTCCAATATCAGTATCTCCGATTATCTTTTTCCATTTGAGTTGAAATTTTCTGGGTTCTTGGTGTGATGGGTAATTTTTTTACTAAATCTAATGTGATGAAATCTGGATCATATTTAGAGCTTTCTAAAAGCTGGCTTTCTCTGACACTACTTCAGTGGGTGAAGGAATATACCACCTGTTAATTCCAGGTTTTGGTAAAAGTCCAAATTCTCCATTCAGCTTATGCTATCACCCATAGTTGAGACACTGCTCTCACTGCTGGAGAGGGATGGAATTTCAGGATCCCCACTAGTAATGCAATCTTGCTGAGAGGTCGAGGTAGGTTTATTGTCATTATCACCATGTCGTCTCCATGAACACTGTGGTGTGGTTTTATACTGTTTGATATTCACCCATAGCTCTAAAATATGCTGTTCTCATTTTTTTAAAGATTCTCTTCTCTTACTAGTCAGTTTGGGTAATTTCTAGTGACCCATCTTCAAGTTTATGTTTCTTTTTATGACTATGTTGGGTCTACTGGTGATCCCTGTCTGAGAGTTCCAGTGACTGGGTCATATCTGAGTCTTGTTCTGATGACTGCCTTATCTCCCCAGACTGAGTCTCCTTGCCATTTCAATTAACTCACAATCCTTTGTTAAGAGCTGGGCAAGTCGTATGGCACAGTAGATCCAGAAGTAAATACATATACGACAAGAGATCAGTATGTGAGTTAGTGCTGTTTGAATCGGGAGTTAGGCAGGGGTTTTACTTTGTTATTGCTATGGTTACCCTCTGTGTGTGGGACTCTTCCAATTCCTGGAGTGAGATTTTGTATTCTAGGTGCTGGTTAATATATTAGAGTTTATCTCAATATCTGCCCATCCCTTGGCTTTGGATCAACCTTTTGCACAGTTCCCTGGAGAGAATCTATGTGTTGCCGCATTCCCTGCTGTATCTCATTGTTAGGTTGGTAGTGTGGTGTTGAGGGGCAGGAAGTAGAATATCCCCCAATGTTCTGATTAAGCCTCTGTTGTAGGCAGGTTCCATGAAACTGGGTTTTTAGAGAAGTAGTCTTCTCAAGAGTTTTGCCCTTTCTGCAGATATACTGATGGGCCTAGCATGGATTCCTGCCCCTCCCTCCTCCAGAGAGTTCTATTCTGTTTTACTGAACCCTTCCCCAGCTGTGGTGGAATCTACCAATGCCCATAGGCTACTGCTTTGGTTGCCTTTGGACTGTGGAATAAGACTTTTGTTCAGTAGGAGAGGTAGGAGAGATGGTGATTGTTCAATAGTTGCTGTTCTCTTTCCTTAGACAGAAACACAAGGGAAGTATTTTCAACATACATCCCAATCTTCGCTGTTAACAGCTCCTAGAGTTTATGGAAGAAACACCTGCAAGAGCTGATACCCAAACCAGGTTTACTTCTGACCAGTGGTGAAAGCTAGTTGAGCCTCTTTTGGGTGTGTAGAATACCCCTCTTCCCTCCTGGGTGCCCTCTCCTATCAACCGTCGCAGCATGTAAAGACTCTACCAGTGGTTCCCAATGTTCACAAATCAAACACTGCTATCTTATAAAGTATATTTTGTTATACCCTTTAAAATAAATTGCCTAGTTAATATAACCTCAAAGAATAACTAACTTGGTGCTCAAAATCTGATACAAAGGGGAATTTTTGAAAGTATTTTTAAATAATATGTTTCAAGACATAAAGTCTTTAGCACAAATTCACTAAGATTTAATAAATTGGTAAAATAATCATAATTATAAATGAATAAGATTAGATTTGAACGAAGAAACAAGTTGAAGGACAATTTCATGAAAAGTTTTACATAAATTGCTTGATTACAATACATGTTAGACACTGTGTATTACATACTATCTTAGGTGTTATGGAAATTAAAAACAAAGATATTCCATAATCTCAAGAAGCATATCATGTTGAAAAGATGTATGATTTCTGGTTATGAAAAGTTTATGTATAAATATGACCAAATGCTCTATTTTATTAATTCCTATGTGAATAATAATAAAACCACAAATACCTTTATCTCAAAGTAAAAGCTCATCCTCATGGAAACCATAGCACTGAGTTGGAAATATCTCTAGTTTCAAATACATTATTTTTCTTTTAAGTAACCTCAAATTAGCCATTAAAAGGGGTCATTTTGTGTATAAATTATAATTGAAAATGAGATATTAGCATATAAAAATAGTATCAGAAAAAAACCCGTTACTAATACACTTAAGTATTTCTGTAAAATTTATTATTTCCTACAAAAATGTCAAAATTCATAAGGCAAATGGAAATCTAAGTTAACCCGTAATGATGATGATAGTAATAGTGATTACACTAAGAACTAATTCCAATAATAATACAGTTATATGTTGCCTAATGAGGAAGGACATTCTTAGAATTGTGTTACTAGGCAATTTTGTCCTGTAAACATCAGACCACGCTTACACAAAGCTAGATAGTATAGCCTACTACACATGTAGGCCATATAGTATAGCCTACTGTTCCTGGGTAAAGTCATATTTCTAAATAAAACTTTATGGTCTTACCTTAAAGCAGTGGGTTTTTCCATTCAGTTGTAGGCAACACTGAGCTTCTCTGATGCGGCTCTGAAATCCCCTTATAGTTCAACACTAACTTTGCTTTAAACTTCTTATTTTGAGATAATTGCAGGTGTAAGAAACATTACAAAGAAATCCCAGACACCCTTCACTATTTGGTATTTCCAAAATTCAAAATCAATTTTAAGTCTAAATTTATAGTTCCTCCATAATCCAGATAATGAAGATATTTTTCACCTTCAAAAGGTGTCATGTGCTTCTTTCCATTTTATCTTTGTAGTAAGACCGCTTAACATGAGATTTGCCTACGTAATAAGTTTTTAATTATTAACAAGAGGCATTATCTTATATAGCACGTCTCTGGAACTGATTCATCTTGTATAATTGTAACTTTATACCCACTGAACAACTCCCCATAATCCCTCCCCCTAGCCCCTGGTAACCACAGTTCAGTTGTTTACTTCTATACCTATGACTATTTTATATGCCTCACATAAGAGCACTCATGCAGTAGTTATTCTTCACGATGGACAGATTTTACTTAGCATAATGTCTTCGAGGTCTATACATGTTTTCCCTAATAGTAAGATTTCTTTTTTATTAAAGCTGAATGATATTCCATTCCTGAGTGTATACATATGTCCAAAATCACCAAATTGTATACATTAATTATGTGGAGTTTTTTTTTTGTATACCAATTATACCTTAATAAAGCTGGGAAAAATAAATATTTTTGTTTCTGTTTATTTTTGCATATTTGAAGAGCTCAGACTGTGAGCTCATTGCAGTTCATTGTGATCTGTAGAAAACGCATTAGCCTAAAATTTGGATGGCCAACCCTAGAGAGAGCATGCTTATTTTCCTTAACAAAAACCAGGCCATGCTAACACAATGAACTGGGATAACCCAGCCCCATCCAGGTTCCTGACTGAATCCAGACATCTCATCTTCATTTCTTAGAACAGATGCAGAGCGCAGGCATCGGAGGGGCCCTCGCCTGTGCTGCCAGGGCTCCCACTAGGCTTTCATGCTTCCCCTTACCTGCCTGTGTCTGGAGGTTTTTCCTAATTCCTATGGGCTCTGCAATGTAATGGTACTTATGCAGTTTTCTGGAGGTTTTGCAGTTGAAATTTAATCTGGACTACCGGGTTTAATATACTAACATTTACTTCTTATTTCTTTTTTTTTCCTCTCCTTTTAATTTTTATTTATTTATTTTTTGGTTCCTTGTAGGCAACCATTCGTTCTGTGAGGTCAGTCCCTGCAATTTGCTATAGCAGACGTGGTACACAGTAGTTGCCCAAATAGTACTTGTTGATGGGATAGACAGTGTATTATAATTATCATAATATACACAGTGATAAAACATACACCACAAAATTTACTTTTTAAATTTTTTTGTGTTTTTTTGGTGTTTTTCAGGGTTTTAGTTTTTCTCCAATTTCATAGTTTGGCATAAAATATTCTTAGTATTTTTAACTATGATCATGTTTGTTGTTATATTATCAATTTGTATTTCAGGACTTTTTGATGATGAATTTCTCCTTGTTTTTAACCAATAATTTCAGAAGTATGTAATCAAAAATATTATAGAGCAAATTATCAATGGTTTTAAAATTATTTAGTTGCCCAAAAGTAAAAAATATTTCATACTTACATATATGGATTTATTCTGGTAAGAGAAAATTATATAGCTTTGAAATAACAATTTCATTACATTTCAGCAAATCTTACCTCGTGTAAATCCATCAGCCATGGCTGTTTTCCTTATTGAATTTGAGAATAAGAAATTTAGGTTTTTTTTAAACTGTCAGAATAACAGAATTTCATAAAATATATTAGCAAGTGATAAATATTTAGCAACTGTGCTGTCCAAATCATAGACTGCCTGTATTTCAAATAGTAAACAGAGATAAAATATTAGTAATAAATCTTTAAAGCACACTTATTTCTTTATCTTTCAATTTTTTTAGATATCACGTATTTCCTACGGGAAGAATGTAGCTGAGACTTTTTTATTTTCAATAAATCAAAATATAAAGAATAAGAACTACATTGAATTAGAAGTAGCATAAATATTCATGTTTTATCTTATATAATACTTCATTTAAAATATTTGTCCATGTCTTTTTATAAAAACAACTCATTTTTCTGTTTCACGTCTAACTTGGAGATGTAATATGCTTAGAGAATTATCTATTTTATGTGATTATTTATAAATATCTAAAGTCTTCATCATTTGATTGTATTAATTACTTTTATTTTTTTCTGCCTGGTTTCTAATCTCATCTTTTCCACCTACTTGCAATATACCCTTGGGGAGATTTAACTTATTTCTACCTCAGTTTCCTCAGGATTGTTTAGAGCATTGGATAACTTTATATTTGTTTCTAACTTGGAATGGCCTCTAGCACATAAATTATAAATATACTGACAATATTTTCTGAATGCAATATGCTGTATCAGTCCTTTTCAAATAACACCGTCCATCTAACCTGAAATACTCCAAGAAGTTAAATGTAGTACATGTGGAATCTGTAATAATTGGGAAGTAGGTAACTAAGGTAATGCTTATATCCTAGATTTTAGGTCCTATATTGAAAAATGTTTTACTACAAGCATGAGTTTCATAATTTGACTCAATGGATAAGTTAAATGTGATTTTATTGTGCAGAATATATGTATATATTATATATATATATATGCATATACATGTATACAAACAGATATTTGGCTACAGTCAAGGTAGCCGTGTTCAAGAAGTATGAACCTTATGCAATAAATATTTGCAATACAGAAACTTTACTGCGAGAACAGTGTCTTTAAGAATAGTAGTGAATCATATTAAAATACCGTTTATCAAAATATATTCTTAATTAAACTTTAAATTCATTTTGATTAGCTCTATTTTTTTCATATTTTCATCTGTCCTTAGTATGTAGACTTAAGTGTGCTTGCAAAAATATTTTCAAATTATATATAACCAGTAACACCTCTCCATCTTACTGTCGTTTTATGCAACTGGTAATTATATATTGTTACTTTGCAGACTTCTGTTCGAGTCTACTTTTTACAATTTCCCTCTTTCACACATTTATCAATTATATCTTCCCACTCAGCAATTATCTAGTGAAGTTACGTATACACAAAAATTGTTCTCCAGGAAAATGAAAGTCAATACTTGGAAATTTCACTCACTCCAGTTATTAGACTGCGTGATCACTTGCTGTGTTCATAGATCCCTTTTCTCTGGCAATTATGATTTTTTGAGAATGAAGTGTGCACCAATGACTGATATGCCCATTTAAGTAAGGGGAAAGGAAAATCACAAGATAACATGAAGTTCTTGGTTTTACAAACTATGGGACGTCTTTTAAATGCACAGAGAAAATTGTGTAAGCCACTAAAAGAACAAACAATGTGCTTCTTCTACCTTTTAAAATCCTTCCCCATTTGGAGTGAAGTTTTTCTTTTTGTGCCCTCACAGAAAACCCAGTGCTTATTAATAACATACATCATAGCATGTCAGTTATTAATTTATGTGCTTGAATCTACTGGATTGCACACGTATCTATTAAAATACATATTGTATCAATTGAATCTATCAGAATGAAAAAGGTAGAAACATATGTGATTGTTTTCTTCTCTTCCATTCCTTCCACTTCCTCTCCTCCTCTCTATCCCCTTCAATGTCTACACTTTGACTCCTGTAAATACACCTGGTAAATTAATGCCTAGTATCTCAGCCAAGGCAAGACCACATGCTTGGAAAGGATATCTTTATTCACAAAAAGAAAGTCACTAGAAATATTAGAATAGTAGGTTGGAACATAGACATTTACAAAATCCAAAGCACTAGATTTGGGAAGTGCATCCTGAATTCTTTCCTTCAGAGACAACATGACAATTTGGGTTCTGGGCTACTCTTCGTCCTTGCTTCCTGTTTCCACGTAGGTTTCTTCGACCATAAAAAAAGAGGAGAAAGTTGTCTGGTGGGTGTTGTTAGCAGCAGGAATCAGGCATGTGGAGTCCCTGCCCTTCTTTTCCTTTCTGGTGGGTCTGCATGACTCAGTGCTCTCAGCTGGTCTGCAGAAGGGGTGTGCTTACACTCCTGTCTGACTGCGAGGGAAACCTGTGTCTTCCTAGGTTTCCAGGAATATTAGGGATTTCATTACTGCCCTGGAACTAAACCAGATTGCCTAACAGCATTGTAGGTAACATTCTGATTTCTATCTGTTCAGATTTGTCTATCTCACCTGGTTCAAAATGATGGGGAAAATGTTTGTTATCTAATATGTCTCATAAAATCCCATCAGAGTTGACTTATATCAGGTTCTCAATAAATATTTTCAATAGATTTCAGTAAATTGAATTTTAGTTTTAGAAATCTACACAGGGAGACATTAGGTATGAATAATGTAATATGTATTACTATAAATTTAACTGAACTTGATTAAAATTTTAGGGATTCTTTTTTTAATAATTCTATTCAAATTTAATTAACAAGTAATGTCCAGGTGAGTTTTGCTCTTCATTTTTAAAGTGTTATCTTCCTCCTTCATCTAATCGTTTTAGACCCCTGGTCAAAAATGTTTTATCCTTGTTTAAAGGTTACAGATGACTTCTGAAGATCTGCAATAGTAAAAGAAAAGGAACATATATTTGCAATTTGATTTAGGATATTCATGAATTTAATCATGGGATGCTTTCATTTAGAAAGAACCACATATATAGGCAACAGATTTTTAATGTTATTTTGGTGAGATTTGAATTGCAGATAGTCTAATGGTAATACACTCAAGTCATTGAGTCTATTTATCAATTTTCATATTGCTACAGTATGCATGGGGGTCCTTAATCCTTAAATAGTCTGACTGAATACATAATAGAATATCTTGGTAATTTAAATATTGCATTTTGCTTAATTCCTTGTTTGATGGAGGGAGCTCTTCTAGTGTTTTTCATATAATGGCAATTGAAAACAAACTTGTCATTTATTGAGACCATGTGTAAGTCTATATAAAAAAAACCCCAGAAGATAAGAATCAAATACGATTCAGGGAAATGTATAAATCACATACTCCAAAAATAATAAATCAATTTTGTTTTTGTTGTAATAGTAGTGCCATTACAGTACCTAGCTTACTGAGTTTAACCCACAGCATTCCCAAAGCTGTCATACTTGCTTGTTCAACAGTGTCTCTGGTTTAAACTAAGAAATGAATAATGAATATGTAGCTTAGCAACCATCGACATGGTACACTGATATCAGTCTACGATGCTTAGAAATGGTGGTGGGTACACTTTTTCTTATAAAACATCATTATAAATTTACTATTTAACAAGAGGTTAAATGCTAGCTATCAAAAATGTAGAATGTAGAGATGGTTGTGGATACACTTTTTCTTGTAAAATATCATTACAAATTTATTTAACAAGAGGTTAAATGCTAGTTATTAAAAATGTATAATATTTGTGATCTCAGCCGTTTTATTTTTGTACAGTGTAATTTTTCACAAAGAACATTTTTCAGAACTAGAGACTTCAAAATATGGCAAATATGGTGATTGTCTTGGAACCAAAATTTTAAATACTAATTTTTTAAGTACAAAATGGTGATAGAACTGCTATTCACTGTTCTGCAAAATCCACAAACATCAAATCCATTGCATCTTAACTGCTGCAACGTCAAGTCTTCCCCAAAGCTGTGCCACTCTCTATATAAGTGATATAAAAAATACTGAAGCTGATATAAAGAAAACAAATAGGAACCTTTGGAGACTTTACTAACTTTAGTCAGCAATTGTGATGATTTAATTACTTTCTCTGGTTGAAGTCCTTTATCCCCTCCAGATTTCATAAGGTGAAACTTAATCCCTAATGCAACAGTATTGGGAGCCTTATGGGAGCTATTTAGGTCATGAGAGTTCTGTGCTCGTGAATGGATTAATGCCGCTGTAGATGGAGTTTCTCCGAGTGGGCTTTCTCCCTCTCCTGCCCTTCTGCCATGTGAGGACACAGAGTTCCTCTGCTCAGTGTTCAAGGGACCATCTTAGAAACAAAGACACCCCCTAACCTGCCAGAGCCTTGATCCTGGACTTCTAGGCTCCAGAACTGTGAGATATTAAATTTCTTTTCATTATAAATTATCAGTCTGAGGTATTATTGAAAGCAGCACAAAATGCGCTAAGATATTAATATCTGTCCACTTTTTTTTTCCTATGGTATTTTCCCATTTTATTGGCATTAAAAATGATTCTTGTTGGACACAATTATTTATGTGAAACAAATTCCTTAATCATATAATGCCTGATTTTCTTGAATGCCTTTTCACTTTAATATACCATAATTTTCCCTTAATGACCATGAGATTATACATATAAATACTAAAAGCAATATTTGAAATGTTGAAATAATATTAAATTTTAAAGTGACATTAAATTTGAATATATGTACAAATACTAAAATTGACATTAAATTTAAACTTTAAAAGTTAAGAGGTAGAGTTATGATCCAGGAACAAAGAAAAATAAGATTTTATGATCTACGGGAGCACTGCATGGTGTCTTTACATGTGTTACTGTTTATTTCCATCTTTATTATAAATAAAATTTATAATAATCATTTAAAACATTTACATAGGCCTTTTTTAATATACAGGCAACACATATTAATCTATCAAAATTATTTCTTTCAAAAATACGCTATGTTGAAAGATACTTCTAAATGCTACAAGGAATCCCAAGAATCATAAGACTCGTATCGCCCAACGGGCAAACAAATAGATGGAATGTAAAACATGCCCACATGGAAACATTACAAGCAGCAGCATGCATTGTATAATGGGCAGTGTTGGCATCTACCTGAGGCACCAATGCCAGCTCTATCTATACTTACATACTCTTAATTTTTCAAGATTGATTATTCTGTAAATTTTCCATGCCCTTTTTTGCCTCTTTATGGCTAAATTTTCTATTCACTTTTATGAACATTTCATAGGTCATGAGAAAGCAGAAATTCAATTATTAAATATTCATTATTTTTGTCTTAAGAAAACAGATTATAGAACAGTTTATTATATATGTGAATTCACATTGTATATGTGAACCAAATATTTGAGAAAGGAGGCTGGTACAAGCTATAAAAATGTTTGAAAATTACTGTGAATTAATTTTTCTAATCATGTCTCCAATGATTGTTATAGATACAGTAAAACTGTTTGAGTCTTTTGAGGAATACCATTTTGCATATTTGTCATCTTAACAGGGCATTAATAAATCATAAGTAAAGGCTAAGAACACCCGGTCTGTTTCCAAGTTGAAGCGCGTGGTTTGGCATAATTTTCTGAGGTTGATCTCAGAAAGGCTTTTCTGTGTAGTGTTCATTCACTACCATCATTGTTAACCTAATGATTCTGTAAAGATTTGCCTAGAGTCAGGGGTCATTGCACAAAGGATTTCATTCATTCACTAATTCTTTCTACAAACAGTGTGTTTCTTATGCTCAGAGAGGAAACATTCTACACCCCTGTAGTGCCACTTTCATTTAAAAAAAAAAAAAAAGTGTCTACATGACACCAGTGTAGATCAGTCCTTAAAGGCTCAGACACAGTCACATCAATATTTTTTTTCTTACTCCTGGGGATAATTAGCCTTTATTAGTATAGACAGCAATAATTGGGGTTTTACTTCATAAGAGTCAATAGAAATTCAGATGCCTTTCACAGATGTTTGCTTTGAAGAGATATTGCTTACAGAAAATTCACTTTTCTCAGTTAAATAATATTTTTTCTTGATAGCTAGAATTAAACCAATGTTTTAAAAATATATAAAATATCTCGTGTGTGTTTTAGGTTTCAAGTAATTGGTACATTCGTATTTATGTATACAGCAAACTGCTGGACTAATGTAGCTCAAAATTTCACTAAAATTTTTATGAATTTTCATAAATCTTAAGTGTCAATATTAGAAAATTAAATATGCTTTGAATAGTAACTGGTTATCTTAAAACAGCTCTTAATGTTCTTATTTTGATAATAAAAATGGTGTGAATTCGTGTAGAAATTTTGGAAAGTGTAGAAAATATTACATATATGAAAAGGAATATTTTAAAAACCAGTAAATTTTATTCTGCAAAATATTTTTAATAGATACTTTATGAAGTATATGGAGTAATGCATTTAAATATAGTCCAGTAAGTGGTAGTTAGGTTATCTTTGCACATCCCCGATTATTACTTTTGCAGTCACTATGTCGAATGTTGGCCACATTTTAATTTATACAACTATGTTGCCAAGTTTAAAAAAAATTATATCAATTTACTTTCAGTAGCAATGGACAAATAACTTATACATCCTATGACCTTTTAAACATGTTTTTGGGTTTCTGCCTTATTTAAACCCATCATATGTCTATTTCTCTCATGTTACCACTTTGTCTTAAATATTGTTACTTTAGTGTATTTGAATGCATAGAATTAGGATTGCAGTATATTTATTTTTCAAAATTTCCTTGGCCTTTTTTTACACTTATATTGGCAGGAGACTTTCCACATTATTGTCCTAAGTTACTAAAGAGAATTTCATTATGATCCACATGATTTGGATAATATTATATTTTGCTAATTAATTTAGAGATTGGATTTTTACATCACTGATAATTTATACCACAAGGAATATCCCAACACTATGCATATCATCTTTTAAAAGGCTTTCTTTGTTTTCTTCATATATATCCTATAAATCCTAATCCAATTTATTCTTAGATATTTTGCACAATTTTTTTGCTAACATTAATTGGATCTTATTTTAATTATGGTTTCTGTTAGGTTGGTTCTTGCCTATAAGAAATGCTATTGGGTTGTATGTGTTATTTTGTAACATATATCCAGATTGACCTTGATATGTTTTCTTAAGTTATCAGTTTATAGTCTTGGGGTTAGCTTGTTTACACTTCTATGCAAAGAATGATGATGATTTTTTAAAAAATTATACTTTAAGTTCTGGGATACAACTGCAGAACATGCAGGTTTGTTACATAGGTATACACGTGCTATGGTGGTTTGCTGCACCCATCAACCCACCATCTACATTAAGTATTTCTCCTAACGCTATCCCTCCCCTAGTCCCCCATCCCCTGACAGGCCCCAGAGTGTGATGTTCCTCTCTCTGTGTCCTTGTGATTATTTTATCTCTACATTAATAATATTTGAAGTTTTAAAATAATTTAAAATGTTGAGTAGGTCAACATTTAAACTGTAGCACTAAAAAAAAAAAAAAAAAAGTTGAAAAACAAGCACCTTAAGCTCTTATTCTGATTTTATAGGTTTGTTGCAATGTTTTCACATTAAATGTGATCATGATGATGATGCCAATGACTGTAGGGACTGTCTATGAGCCTGTGGAATATCCTGCTTATTGTGATGTCCTAAATTTCTATTTTTTGAAATGTATTTTTAAGTTGTAATCAAGGATTTTTAAATTTTAATCAAATGCTTTTTGGGCAATTATTGAGATGATTTGGGGTTATATTTCCCCTTCTATTGAGCAATTTATTGGAGGAATTCTACGAATAACCTCTTGATAGCAAAACCACTTCTTCCATTGTAGCATAAGCACTTCTTAGTCATGTATTATTCAACAAATTTACGGCTGAATTCAGTGTTTGACTATTTTCTTGGGATTTATCTATTTATTCTTAATTTGCTTTTATGTAAAGTTGTAAATACTTATTTCCTCTCAAATATTTATTAATTTTGATGGCCTAGAAAATGTTTTTTATCATCACATGGAGAGCCAAATTTACTCTGGATGTGTGTATAGTAAGATGCTATTAATAGTACTTACCCTTCAATGTATTTAGTTACTTTTTGAAAAGGAAAGTTATGATTTGGTCTCATATAAATCAGCGGATTAAGGGAAGATGGCTTTATTTATACCCTATTATTATTAGCTACAGGCCTTTGGATCTTACAACTAATTTGAGTAAAACTATAGGTGCAGATAAACTCCTTGAAATAATGTAAACTTTACATGAGCATGAACATTGGAGGAGTCTTGTTATTTGCATATCTAGGGAAAGCCGATTGTCTTGCACTCTATAAATCTCTGTTTTGGCTAGATCAGCCCATATGGAGATACTGAACGCGATAACCTTGCAGGCGCATACAGATCCACATAGGAGCTGATGAAAACCAAGCCTAGTCATGTAGTGGTCCACTCCCTACTTGTGACGTATTTGAAGTAGTCCGCTGCCAGAGCATAATGTGAAGGTAACAACTCAAGCCTTACAGTCAGACCGTAAGCACGCGATGTGCTACCAACATAGAATTAAGTGTTTAATAAATGTGTGCTCATATTAATACTATTGTTATAATCCTATTCTTCTCGAGTGAGCCCTGGGCACCGGATTGCCTATTGAACTGTCAGGGAGATGATAACCTTTACTGGTGGTTAGTAAATTCTTTCTGAAACTTCTTTTAATAAGACATTAGCCTCACAATTACTATCCCCTCTTTATATTGTCTAGAGAGATAATTATGCTGTTTCTAATAAAACATGAAATACGTCAAACATTGAAATAAATGTAAAAGCCAAGCTTTAAACTGTATTATACAAGTAATTATTCTAATAGTACCTCTAATCCAAGATTAAATTTGTGAAGATCAGAAACATGGAAATGAATGAATGGACAATAAAAGTAGGCTAAGACTTTAGGTTTCAAAATATATTGATTTATACTTAAAATTGATAATTATAACCATGTATCAAAATATTTACACTTCAAACTAAGAACAAAACCATTGAACACAAAAGGAAACAATCATAAACATAAATATTTCCGCCAAATAAAATTTCAATAATTTTCCCAGTCAGAATTTACATAGGCCATAGTGTAACAAAATGTAAACACAAATATTTACACAATAAAACCTTTGAAGTAGACATTAAAATAATTCTTCTAAACAACTGGCAGGAAAGTCATTATTCATCAAGTGATTATTTTAAAAGATACAGAAGTACAAAAGATACCAGCATTTTCCATAATAGCCCCAAACTTGAAACAGCATAAAAATTTATAAACAAAAATGTCATTAATGTATTTGTAATATATGTCTAGGATGGAAAGCTATAGAGAAATGATAGAACAAAACACAAACGTGGCTGCACCTCAGATATATAATATTGGGTGAAAGAAGCAGATATGAAATGTTACATACAGTGTTGTTTTATTTATAGACATTTCAAAAACAAGTGAAACTGACTTGGAATGACAAGAGTCAGACTAGTGACCACTGTGGTGAAGGGAAAGGCTGCAGTATCTTCTGTGCTGGCAACATTCTGTATTCTAAGTGGGAGGTGGGTCCGCAGGGCTGTTCACTTTTTAACAGCTTATTAAGCAGTATAGTTAGTATTTGTGCACTCCATTCTAATTTATAGTTTAAATAGTTTAGACGTTTAGAATATGTTCAACATGCTATTCAGTGGTACTGAATGCATTTTCAAATAGGCAAGCAGGTTAGTATATTTCTGAAGAAAATATCACAGCAATATGTATTGACTTAAAAGTACTCTTTTCCTTCAGTCTAGTAATTCTGGAAAAATACAAACTCCAGGACAAAATAGAAACTCTAGTTCATTTAACAGCATGAAACAAAAGCTTAAGACAATTAGAAAAAAAGAATAAAAAAACAAGTCGGCCAAGCTGGTGCCTTTAGCTCAACTTTATGGGGAACTAAAGAACCCCTAAAGTAGAGTAAAATAAAGAAAATAATATTTATTAGAATTCTTTGTTGGGAGAAGGCTGTGTATGACTGAATGCAGAAAAACATAGGATAAAGATAGGATAAAATGCAGTTTCCTTTGCCAAAGGAATAGTTAATGTCTCAGCTATGAAACGGGCTATCATGCAATCTCTAAGACATTTGCAAAGACCTCTTCACTTTCATGGAGGCATAATTATATTAAGTATAAAAAATAATAGGTGAAATGGATTGTGGTGGCCACTGCAGGTTGGCAGCTTCAACCTCCATTCTGCTCTCCTCCTCTGATGTTTTCATTTATTATAGTGGCTAAAAGGCCTAAAAAGTCATTTTCTGAGCTCCCTTGCAGCATGAGGTCAGGAGGCTGGTTAGGTTCTACCAATTCCCAGCACTCTCCTAAGACTTGGAAGGCAGAAGTGACTCAGAAGCTACCGTTCTGGTTTTTGTTTTGTTTTTTGCTATTGGAGTAGGCACATGAATCTGTTGGTCAAAAATCAGCTGTGGCTAAGGAGTTATTTCATTCCAGAATGTGGTCACCGGACTTCAGAGTGTCCAGGGCAGTTGAAACAGTGGCCACTTTTACCAGGTCCTGGTTCTCTCTTCCCAGTTGTATCTAAACTGCTCCATATTCCTGGTTTGATGTAGGGAGTAGAACCCTCGTGTGTTCTGCAGTGACTGGGACCGTTCTTAGTGGTCCAAGATAGAACCCTCTCCTCCAGAATCATATTAAATCTCTTTTTTTTCAAACATACCTAAAGTTTCCTTTATTGAATACCAAATGATACTGTGATTTAGATAGGTTCATTCATTTATACAACACATATTTACTTAGGGCCTGATATGTCCTGTCACTATTCTAGGTCTTGGTGGGGAAAAAAAAAAAAAAAGATTCTATATACAGAGCAAACTCTTTGCTCTGGAACAGTTTATATTATAGGACATGTAGTCAATCAAGAAAAACCAAATGATACCTAACTATATACTACCTAAGAAAGATTAATTTTTTGTTTTATTTTGCAAAAATAAATAAAACAGAGGCAGCCTTGAGGGCACAGGTGGCATACAGTGCAGTGTAAATAGGATGGTCAGATGAGGTCTCATCAAGGAGGTGATACCTGATCAAAGATTGGTAGGAGGTCAGGTAACATGCCAAGGAGATTTATGTGGTGGAGGGAAGGGCTACCCAAGGCCCAAAAGGCAGAACAGTCCCAGAATGTTTGAGAAATGGCAGGGCAGGCTTTGTGGTTTAAGCAGGAGTGAGACAGGTATGGGAGAGGAGGTCAGAGTTGACAATGAGTCCAGTTATTTGGGAACTTGCAGGACATCGTATGGACACTGGGTTTTACTCTGAGATAAAGGGGGAGCATGGTGAGTTTTGGGCAGAGGATCGATGTTTTAGGAGGAATGAGCTGCTGAGAACACACTGTAGATGAACAACATTATAAGTCCCAATAAGGAGGCTATTGCACCAATTCAGGAAAGAGTGATGGCTCGGAATTCAAGAGGAAATGACAGCTGTGGAGGGAGAGTAGATATCACTGGATGGCTGAGTTTTATTTTCATGTTTTTACTTTATATTATTTTTCAGGTTTTCTATAATATGCATGTTTTAATTAATACTAAAAATATTTTGTGAACTAAAACTTACAGATAGCAAACTACAGAGAACAAAATGACTAAAGGAGATAAATACTCAATACCAAATATAAAACACCCAGAGAGAAGGAAAGGAGAGGAAAGGGAGACAAAGAAAGAGGGGAAAAAGGAAACCCAACCAATAAAGTAAGAGAATTGGGAATAAATCTTGTTTTTGAGGAAGTTTTATTGGACTAATCTGCCCTCATGCTGGTAAAGAAGAGACATGAGGCATAAGGGACAGGAAGATGGTGTGAAAGTCTTGATATTGTCAGATAACTATTGTCTTGGAAAAGCTAGAATAGCTGAACTCAGTCGTTAGGACTCATTGATTAGAGATATTTGGAATTATGATTTATCCTAAGCCCTTGACTCCTTAAAAGGAAAACAAAAAAACAAAGACATGTGTTTAGTGCCAGTTTCTCTTGTAGGTGCCAGATATAGGGCAGTGAAAAAAACACACAAAGTCCTTGGCCTCACAAAACTTGGTGTTTCATTAGTCTATAAAGAAACTAAGACAGAAATTTTTGAAATTGTATCATTATTTATTACTCCTCATAAAGAATGAGAACTTGAGAATTAAGCTGTTGCTGTAGAGTGAGTTGGATCTGGAATTATTTAGAAAGACAAGTAGGTGTTCTCATTGTTCAATTCCCACCGATGAGTGACAATATGCAGTGTTTGGTTTTCTGTCCTGGCAATAGTTTGCTCATGAAACTATTTGCTCATGACAACATGCAGTGTTTGGTTTTCTGTCCTGGCAATAGTTTGCTCATGAAACAAAGGACATGAACTAATCCTTTTTTATGGCTGCATAGTATTCCATGGCGTACTTAAAGTATAGTAAAAAAAAAATAAATAAAAAGGCAGACAAGTAGGGAGATTGGGAGAAGAACTTTTCTTTTCAGACAGAAAGGAGATAGTTTTGAGGATGAGAAATGAAGCCAGGGAGCTAGAGATAATATGGTATGAGACATCAATCCTATCTGTCAATGATTCAATTATAACCTTGTTCTGGAGAAAAATCCATGCAGCATTATCTCTGATTAAAGATTCCAGACATGACACTTAACTGCTGTACTTCATTGCTTTCAAAAGTTTTGTCTTCATTCATTCCTAACAGTGTAAAAAAAAAAATGAAGTATAGTGCATGGATGTTTTAATTTGAGTTGTATTGGAATTAGTATATGAATATATGTGTGGATATATGATAATTTTATACCATTTTTTCATAACCAATAACCATCCCCACTCTACCCTTAACTATCCTTCTACTTTCTATATCCATGAATTTAATTCATTTGATTTTTAGATTCCACAAATATGATAATTTTAAAGATTATATGCACATAGACATGTAGTCACCTAAACATTTTAGTTGTGATATTTTCTTCCCCCACTCTGTAACCAGGCACTCTGATTTGGATTCCATAGCCCTCGTCAAAGATAAAAGACGCTGTCTAATTCTCTTCTCCAATCATATATGCATGCAATTTTAAATTTTTAGTACATTTTATTTTTTAATAAAACTAGGTGCTTATATTTTAATTTTCTATGTATAACTGAAAAATAATTTCAATTTTTTGTTGCTAAGCCAGTTTGCTTTCCTCATTGTATTTTATTCATTAGAATATGTATCTTTTCTTCTGGGCTATAATCTCCTTCTATAAAAATTAAACAGTGTCTCATAGTAGTAGCCAATAAAAATGTATTTGATAAATGACTAAGAATCTAGTAAAATATTATAGTAATATTTTAATAACATACTTATTAATCACATAATGTATCTCACATATTTTTCTTACAAAACTGTACATCACTATTCTGTGAATAGAAAATTTTATGTGCATTCATATATTTTTAAGTTAGCATCACAAACCACAAGGATTTGTACCATACATTAAAATATAGGTTTTAAAATGAGTGCTTTAATTATCTAGTTATTTGTGTTCATATTATTCAATTTCCATTTTCAGAAAGATACTTTTCTTTGCATGATTGGAAGTATATATTAATTGGAGAGGAATCCTCAGGGGTGATTAAAGGGTTTTTTTTTTTAAGTATAATTTATATAATTTGGATGAGTGTATGAACTCTTTCAGACATTAGTAAATTTCAGAAATTTAACAAATTATATTTTCACTCTCATAATCCTTATCCACATGCCAAAGTGAAATGGATATTTGGCAGTTGACCAGTTAATTTGATCAATGCGGATGCCAAACAATATTATGCAGGAAAAAATATAACTTGGCAGCTTAAGTGAGGTCTTAATGGACCAAATAGTTTGATGTAACTGCAGGGAGGGTTTCCCTACCTTGTATGAGCTGACTCTATAAAATTCACAGAACATTTGACTGGTTGGCTATATGAAGTCAAGTAAATGTTTTCAAATTTCATTATTTTACTAGCCAGTGATAAAATATATTGGATTCTTTTTTCCCTCAACCAAGTATGAAACAATGCAGTAACAATCCCCTATGTTCATTCATGGCCTTTAATGATTTGAACTGAAAAGTTTGGAAAAAAAAATATTTATGGAGGTATCCGCTAAACTACTCATTATGATGGGTTTACTAGGAGATTGCATTTATTATTCATAAACTCGGAGGAAACTTTTTCACTGTACTTTTTAGCTTTAAGATTAAATTTATCTCATATTTACAGAATAAAGTTAATTTAATGAAATGTTAGATAATTTGTCTTATCTGATTTTTGAATTGTATGAAGCTGGTCTCATGCAACCAACTAGGGAATGATCAGAGCTGCATGTTTAAAGGAGTGAAAAAATGATTCTGGAGAATAATACAAAAAATATCATCACAATAACAAAACCAATATACCATTTTTTCAAGAAAAAGAATTCCAAAAGAAGTTTAGAAGGAGTTTCTCTGTGCAGGAAAGTTAAGATTTTCTTTACTCTGTTTATCCGTAGCAACCATTTTGATTTCAAAAGTTAGCACTCAACATAAGTATATTTTAATGTACATTATCTCATTTATTTATTCTAGTAGAGTGTGAGCTTCCTAGGGCCAGAACTGTGTTACCTTTGCAACAAAGATGCTCAAAAAAAAAAAAAAAATGTTTAAAATATCCTCTCTCTGAGCTACCACAGGCTGGTTCCAGTACATGAATACACTGTCTTCTCATAGCCCCTACAGTTTCAAAGTTCTGGGAGTCTGGCATTTGCAGATTACTTATGTAAACAGCTAATACAGAAATTCAACTATAGAAATGCCATAAATTGCAGAGTAAATCTATAGAAAGGTGATGTCGATTTGCTGAAGGACAAACCATAAAGGGTTTCTTATCGGAATATGTAGTTCTGGCACTTCTTCCTAAGGGGACTTTGAAACGTGGGAACTATGCCTTTTCTTTTGATGATGCAAGCTTTCTAACTATGTCCTTCTCCCTAGAAACTATTTTTAACCTATGCCATTTCACATCGTTGAATTCATTACTAGCTCTGGAGCAAAACTGGACCCATGTTGTACAACAGGTGACCTTTAGAATTTAGGTACAAAGATAAATTTATTTTAGATAGACTGTCACTTATTATTCCAATTTTATTTTAATTATTCACCTAACTTTGGATTTCAATGCATCTCTTTTAGCAATACCAACACAGAGTGAGGGATAAAACTTAAATATTCCACAGTGAAGGATTTATGTGTCTTATAAATCATCGTATTAAAATGTATCATATTTCCAGATATTGCATGAGAGTAATGTACTAGTTAACGTTGACTTATAGAATAGTTTTGATAAATTCATTATCTAATAGATTTTGATTTATGGATGTAAAGACCATCTAGAGAATTACATTTTAATTAGAGCTATAAGTAGGTGTCTAAGTCCCATGTTTTGGAGATAATCTGAGTTTGTAAATAATAGATACTATTTCTCAGCCTGAGTTATCTTTGTGGTTCTATAGCTAAGTTTTATTTCAATGGAAAAATAAAAGCCTGAGACGTCTACACAATCTGTATACCTGTAATCTCACATCTTGTTCACAAAGCAAATGCTCTGTCAAAAATGATGGTGCATTTTGTTATTCCATGGAAGAATAAAATTTCAAAGGATAATATTTAATAACCAAATATACAATATGCTTAGGAATGTCTGATTTCAGTGTAATAGAAGGAAGCCCTTTCAATATTTTCTATATAAATTAATAGTTTCAGTTTAATATATTTTTGAAGTGCCATCCACAGGTTTAGTATACATTGTTGATACTGAGAGATATGAAAACGAGTAAGAGAAAACCACTACTCATAAAACGTACACTCTGTATTTGTCAGCGTCCATCTAGTAAATAGAAATACTCTAGATCTACGAACAGAGGGTATTTAATAGATGCAGTTGAAGAGCTGAGAAGCTATGCAAACTGCTACTGGGTAACACATAGATTAGTAATGGTAAGAAGGAGCTAAGAGGGTGAAGAGAAACTACAGTATGAACCAGGGTTGCCGGACCCTGTAGCAGGAGCTGTGTGGCAAAAACTGAAACTGCTGTTGGTGCTTCTCTGCTCAGATGAGAGAGCTACCAGAAAGGATTTTGAGCCACAGCGGACAGGCAGCAACAGTAAGAGATGCATCTCTAGACATCAGAGGAGAAATGCTCTGGGTTCTCTCCAATCCTGCCTGCCGGTCTTCTGCCAGAATCTTCCATTGACTGAATCTACCAGGAAGCTACTAGCAAGAGGCCCTGGGAAATTGATTTCTCTGCAATGAAACAGAGTGGAGAAGGGGAAGGAATAGATCTGAGAGCAAATAAGCAGGTGACCCATCAGCACAGGAATTAAGATGGAATTCTAATCACTAGTGTGGTGGAACATGGCAAAGGCCATGAGAAAAGTATAAAATATTGCTCAAGTGATAACAAGTGAAAAACTAAAACTTACATAGTAGATGGCATGTGATGTGTTTCATGTTTAAGGTGAACATATTATTTATCTTCAAAACCAAGAAAATTTAAAAACACTGGTACCATTCCTACTGTATCTATTCCCCAAAATCAGGAAGGATGGGCTCCTTTCTAACTTACTCTATGATGACAGCATCAGCCTGATACCAAAATCTGGTAGAGATACAGTGAAAAAGAAAACTTCGGGTCCAAAACCCCTGGTGAATATTGACCCAAAAATCATCAGTAAAACTGAATCCAGCAGCACATCAAAAAGTTAACACAAAATGATTAAGTAGACTTTATTCCTGGGATGCAAGTCTGGTTCAACACATGCAAATCAATAAATGTGATTTACCACATAAAAAGAATTAAAAGCAAACACCATATGATCATCTCAATTGATGCAGGAAAAGCTTTGATAGAATCCAACATCCTTTCATGATAAAAACCCTCAACAGAATAGGTTGAAGGAACATACTTCAAAGTAGTAAGATCCATCTATGACAAACTTACTGCCTACACCATACTGAATGGGCAAAAGCTGGAACCATTCCCCTTGAGAACTGAAACAAGACAGGCATGCCCCATCCAAATAGGAAAAGAAAAAATCAAATTATCTTCACTGATATGATTCTATGCCCAGAAAACCCTAAAGATACCACAAAAGACTCCTAGAACTGATTGAATTAAAAAAAAAAAGACTTCAAGTTTCAGGATACAAAATCAACATACAAAAGTCAGTGGCATTTCTATACACATTCAGGCTGACAGCCAAATCAAGAACACAATCCTGTTTACAATAGCCCTATCCCAAAACTGAAATACCTATGAAGACATCTTATGAAGGAAGGGAAAGATCTCTGTGAGGGGAACTACAAAACACTGCTGAAAGAAATCAGAGATGATACAAATGAATGGAGAAACATCCCATGCTCATGGATGGGAAGAAGCAATATCATTAAAATGGCCATACTGCACAAAGCAATTTACAGATTCACAGTTATTTGTCAAACTATAAATGTCATTTTTCACAGAATTGGAAAACGTCTATTCTGAAATTCATATGGAACCAAAAAAGAGCCTAAAGAGCCAAACCAACCCTAAGTGAAAAGAACAAAGCTGAAGGCAGCACACTACTAGACTTCAAACTATACTATAAGGCTACAGTAACCAAAGCAGCATGGTACTGGTTAGAAAACAGACACACTGACCAATGGAGAAGGTTGGAGAATCCAGATATAAAGCTATATACCTACAACCATCTGATCTTCGACAAAGCTGACTAAAACAAGCAATGGGGAAAAGACTCCCCATTTCAATAAATGGTGCTTGGATAACTGGCTAGCCATATGCAAAGAATGAAATTGGACCCCTATGCAAAAGTTCACCCAAAATTTATTAAACATTTAAATGTAAGACCCCAAACTATGAAATTCCTAGAAAGAAACCGAGGAAACACCTTTCTCAGCATCAACCTTGGCAGGATTTTTAACTAAGTCCCCAAAAGCAAAAGCAACAAAAACAAAAATTGACAGTGGGATCTAATTAAACTAAAGATCTTCTGCACAGCAAAAGAAACTACCAACAGAGTAAATAGACCACCTACAGAATGGGAGAAAATATTCATGAACTATGCATCTGACAAAAGTCTAACACACAGAATCTACAAGGAACTTAATAAGTAAAAAAAAATTCTAGCAAAAAGTAGGCAAAAGACATGAACAGACACTTCTGAAAAGAAAGCAAACAAATGGTCAAAAAAACATGAACAAAATGCTCCTAGTCACTAATCATCAGAGAAATGCAAATCAGAACCATGATGAGATACCGTCAAACCAGTCAGAATGGCTATTACTAAAAAGCCAAAAAATAACCTGCTCTTGAGGCTGCAGAAAAAAGGGAATGCTTATACACTGTTGGCAGGAATGTAAATTAGTTCAGCCACTGTGGAAAGCAGTTTGGAGATTTCTCAAAGAACTTAGGAGCAGAACTACCATTCCACTCAGTAATCCCATTAATGGGTATATAGCTGAAAGAATATAAACGATTCTATTGTAAAGACACAGGCACGCACATGTTCATTGCAGCACTATTCACAAGAGCAAAGATATGGAATCAACCAAGGTGCCCATCAACAGTGGATTAGAAAAGAAAATGTGGTACGTATACGTCATGGAATACTATGCAGCCGTAAAAAGGAGAAAAAAACCATGTTTTTTGCAGCAACATGGATGTAGCTGGAGGCAATCACCCTAAGCAAATTAACACAGGAATGGACAGCCAAATATTGGATGATCTCACTTATAAGTGGGAGATAAACTTTGAGCACACCTGGAC
This sequence comes from Symphalangus syndactylus, assembly GCF_028878055.3. Taxonomy (NCBI): domain Eukaryota; kingdom Metazoa; phylum Chordata; class Mammalia; order Primates; family Hylobatidae; genus Symphalangus; species Symphalangus syndactylus. The sequence goes on along the minus strand of NC_072423.2, from coordinate 17,790,203 downwards.
ACAAAGATTGGAACAATGGAATCTGTAGACTACTAGAGTGCGGGGGGTGGGAGGTATGGGTTGAGCAAGGACCTGTTGAGTACTATTCTCACTACTTCGGTGGTGGTATCCAGACCCCAAACCTCAGCATTATGCAATATTTCCATGTAACCCAAACATGTACCCACTGAATCTAAAATAAGTGTTGAAATTACAAAAAAAAGGAAAAAAAAAGAATTACTCTGGGTCAACAAGAATGAACTCAGAAATATAATACCTGAAAAAGACAGTACTGGAATTGATATGGTTGAAAGTAAAAACTTCATGATTATGTCATTCAAATGTATTTTGAGGTTAAATGCCACTACTCACTAACATATTTCAGCATTATTGGTGTGCAAGAATCATTGTACCATTATATTGTGTGGACTATGGAGATAGTTTGGGGGAGATTGAAATCAGGTTGGTTTGGACTTGAGTGGCAAGTGTTGGGATATTTTTTGTGAACATTTATCAAAGGTAACTAACGTCGTAATGTAGGTGTGTATTGCATGGACAACCTTTATGCTGTGAGGACCTTTGTTAATTCTTCATCGAGTTATGTCCTCAAACCTTGCATTTTGATTCATTTATTTCTCCTTGGTCAGGCTATTTTCGCTGTTACCTCCTCTCAGATCTGTTCCTGACTGTATATACTGTGCCTCCTAATTATTCTGTTTACTGTTTGGTACTATTTAGTTATTGGAAATCCATATTCCATCCTATTTTGTTACTCTGCAAGTATTCTCTCACAATTCACTAATGAATGCTTATGTGTCAGATATAACCTAAATATTTCAGTTTTTATTCTCCTCTACATTTTTTGATCATTTAAAATATTGGCTCCCTTTGAAAGACGGGCACCTTTGGACAAAAAATATATTGGATTTCTTGCTCTCTTAGAATACTGTGAAAATGAAGATTAACATACCAAGTAAAATAAAAATTACCTAAATTCTAAAACTCATAGGAATAAAACTGGCTGCCTCTTGGAATGTTTGGTTGATTGGACGTGTTGCAAATGGGAAGAGAAACTGTGATATCTTTTTCATATTGCTACCTTGAACAAGTTATTTTTCTTTCATTACTGATTAAAACCTAGGAATAGCATAGAGCTTCGACATTATTATTGGATATTAACAATGGTCCAGTATGCCAGTGCTTAGGAAATCCCATCCCATCAATTATCAGATTCCATCCCTCATCAGCCTCAGGCAGGGGGCCTGCAGGGAGGAAGGGCTGCGTGCATCTGCACTTGTTCCCACACCAAGCTACCACGTCGTCTCTCTTGCCTGTGAGAGTGCCGCACTCTTACTTTTTCAGAGCTGGAAGAGAGGAAAGTGGAAGAATGAGTGTTGTGGACTGGTGCTGTTGTTTCGGTCGTGGGTGCTCTACTCATCATTAGAGGTACAGGCACTGTCTCTCTCTCCCATTTGTTTGTCTCTTCAGATTAGCCACTAACCGCTCTGCTATCAGCTCCAATTCCTCCCACAGTCCCTTCCATACAAAATTATTCTGTTGATAGCACTTCATCCATCCAATTGGTCCTTTTGAGTGGAGTTGGTTATTTTGTTGTTGCAGTTTCTAATGATGCACGTCCAGCTCCTCTCTGTAGGGCCCACTCATGGATCAGCCCACACGCTCATACGTTCGTGTTCCAAAACATTCTGAAATTACAGGCAATTATCAGAGAAGCAGCAGCTCTTTGCTCCATAGCAACAGGTTACTTTTCCTTTTTCCAGTGTCACTGAGGCACCACTCTGTCCCCCAAACTCCTGGTGGCACATGTTAATATCTTCAGGAAGTTCTCTGCAGCCCCTTAGATTTGGCTACATGTGGGGGCCAGTAACCCTACCCTATTTCCAGGGGAAGCAGGGAGGAGCCGAGTAACAGGCTTTTCCAGCATCTCCTTGTGAGTCTTCCCATTATTCATCGTGGAGATGGGAGCACTGAAGAGATACAGGATCCAGCCTTTAATTTTCTCTGGTCATCACTTTATCTGTTTATCGTGACTTCTTGTTTAGAGAGGTGGGGAGACCAAGAATCCATTCTTTTTCGTCTAAGAACTTAGGTAAAGCTGGACAGAATGGAAAGCCTCATCTTTTGTTTATCTTGGGTATCTCGTATATCATGTTATTGTGTGTTTGTGTGTATACAAGGTATATGTAAATAATCAGAATCATGATATACATACAATTGTGCATTGTGCCTTTGTATTCCCCATTATATTACTCTCATTGTTTTTGTTATCAAAATTATTTTCACAGATGTTAAAGCTTTATAATATTCCACTTGAAGAATTATTTATTCAATTAGACCCTAATCATATAGATTATTTCCTGTATTTATTAGAAGTAATGTTGAGTAATTATGAACATAAATCTTTATACATAAGTACTTAGAACAGTTTTCTAGTTATGAAACATAGGGAAAATTTAAGAGCTGTTAATATACTCTGGTAAGTTATCTTCTCTCCCAAAACGTCATGAAAATTCACATGAAATGTGTGCGTATGGCTTTCTTGCCATTCCTTTATCAATATTTTTATTATATTTTCATTTTCTGGGTTACTGTATTCCATCTTCTGTTAATTTCCTTTGTATTTCTTAATCTTGGAATCTGAGTTACTTCCTATTAATTTTTATGAACATTAATATTATTTTACTTTTATTTGTCTTTCTGGCTACTTCCCTGTTGTCACCCATATTGGCCCTTCTGCTTTTTTTTTTTTTTTTTCTTAAATAAAAACAAGTCAGAACTGTTTGGACATTGGGTCTGTAAAACTCAATATACATGTCCATTTATTTTCTTTATTTCTCTAGAATTATGAATAAAACCAATAGCTTTGTCTATCAGGAGAGTTTACGCTGTGCAGAAACACTTTCATATACAAGGGGTTGCCTGGGGAACTTGTAAAAGGCTGATTTATCAAATGAAATTAAGCATTCTCAACAGCAACAAAAAGTATTTTCCCTGAACATTTGTAACTTGTGCAATTACAGCGCACTAAGTGTGGGTAGAGAGAATGCTGGAGACTTTAGTTATAAAGCACTACTTGGCTAAGTGTTCATGGCTTTAAGAAAAACTGTGTGGGAGTAATGCATTTCCCACTGAGTATGAGTCACTTATCTCACTTTCTCTACCCCATGGCGGCCTGTAAAATAGAGAAAGAACTTGTGATTCCATCTAAAATTTTGGTGACTAACCATTAATGCTTTAACTTAATATTTGCAAGCTCTCTAGGGATGCAAAACGCTGCATGAATGCTAAATTGTATTTGTTATAGTTGTGATTTAGCTATAGGATTAATCATATTTACAATTCTTTAGAAGTCTTTAAATATCACAGAGTCAGTATATATAGTAGATGAAAATGTATTTCCTGTTATAGAACTTTATTATTTATAGATTTAATTGATGATTAATGTATGATATTAGGAAACAAGTCTAAACTCACATTTTTATTTAGCCTACATTATAAGAACTATATTTATATATGCACATGATACATATGAGATACCCTCAGGATAACACACATAGAAAGACATACATAAATATGATGTAAAAATAAATATGATCTAGCTTATTAGGCTCTATAATTTTTTCCTGCAATGTTTCAAGGTACACTTAAACACTTATCTAGTGACCTTATTTTTGCCAGTTATTGTATCTTTACTTTTTATCCTTTTTCTTTTCCCTTTCATTTGGTTCTCTGACTCAAAGGAAATAACCAACAATCACTACGTAGGGACTTTTAAGTAATCTAAACAGTTGCTTGGGAAGGGAGTTTGGACCTTTCATTTGGACTCCATTATATAGAATAAGGACCTCAGTACTTTGATTATGCTCATTCATTGTTTCATTCATACAGGTGATGAGTGTTTATCAGCCACCATTTTTATGCCAATCTGAATAGGAAATGCATTGACATTGAGCTCAGTGTGGGTAAGGTGAGAGTCATCTCAGATGATCTCAGTAGCCTCTGGCTGAACCCCACATGGCCATTCCTGCCTCCTCCATTTCTGTTCACTTGGACTTAGTGTTTCTTCACCTTTGCTGCAATGATCAAATCACCTGGAAGATTTTTAATGAACAATGATCCAAGTGTCACCTTCCACACCAGTAGAGCAGAATATCTGGAGATGGAGCCTATTCGATATTTTGAACCTGGGTTGTAACTAGAAGACCACCTTATTTTTTTCCCCCTGACCAAACACAAACTTTATTATTTGGAAGGGGGAAGAAGAGGTCCTTGGCACTAGTAGGAATGGAAGCTCCATGGGCAGTGGTTGGAGAGTTCTGGGGCTCCGCTCTCACTAGGCAGGGTGGGCATGCTGGCCAGGACAGGCAGCAGGTGTGAGTATGTGTCAACCCAGGAGGAACGCAGCCTCATGTAGCCACTTGTCATGGTCATGCAGCAGCACAGGTGTGTGGCTCATGGATGAGAAGCCTAGAGCCAGCACCCCTATGGCACAGAGGAAACAGCTGTCAGTGGCAGCCAGAGTGAGGTTCATGTCCTTGCAGACCTGGCTAAAAGCTGCCCACCAGAGGTCTGAGTCATTAGTAGGTGTCACTCAGAGCTGCGTCCGCTCCTGAGCAAACTCGAATGTGACCCTGTCTCCAGCTGTCTGGCACCATCCCTGCAGCTGCTGCTCTAAAGCTTTCAGGCCCACATCTGGTGCCACAGCAAAGTCTAAGCTGGTGCTTATAGTGGCAGGTGCCCATGTTATAAGCCATGCCACCCTCTAGCTTACTTAGGTTCACGGAGGTCACAGCCCCCCCTTTAGATGGGGGTTTGACTGCAGCCTCTGCCTTTCTATCTCCCAAAGGTTGGGATCCAGCTCACAGCCTTGTACAGCTTTCCTGCAGCTGTGCCCTCGATGAAGCAGAGCCCTGGCCTGGCCTCCGAGTGCTGGTGACACACACCCAAGGAACTCTGCTAACTATCAAACACAATGAAGGCATCAGCTGGCTCATGACAGATTGTCACATATTCTTTAGATGGTTTTAAGAAGGACACATACAGTTATAGTGAAATGCCTGCCTTCCATTTCTTCCCTCTTTTCCTATAATGAAGATGCACAGTGGTGAATGTTCTTTCTGTGTATATTTTTGGTCTTTTACTACATATTGGTATACTCACAACAATATTTCATTACTTTATGCAAAATTTAAATGACCAATTTTTGTCCTATATAATTCTGCAACTTGCTTTTGACACTAAAAATATTTTACAGATGTGTATATATTGATAAATGAAAGTCTAACTAATCTTAAATGTCATAGGAACCACTGTAGGTTTATTTATGAATTCCCCATTGACGGATGTACATATATACTCAGTTACAAACTATGCCATATAAAAATCATTGTAAAGAATGTAGTAAATTTCTCCAGGTTCTATTTCAAGTATATAGAACTGCTGTGTAAGAACCACTTCAGATTTGAATGGGTATCACTAGATTGTTCTCCCAATTGTTTGCGCCAACTTACCTTCCAATAGTGTATGCCTACCCTGTGCTTAGTATCTGTTTAAATAAAACTTGATAGATATTTTATAGCTATATAAATATCAAGACTTATTTATGACTTCTAGTTTAACTTATTTATTTTTAATCCATATTTTACTTAATAAATATATTTAAATCAGCTTCTTGCCACTGGTCTGGCTAAATCCTACACAGTGTATATGTTGGACATTTGTTTGTAATTTTTATTATTTTATTTAACTAATATAAATTTCCAAAGAATCTCAAAAACTTTTTAAATTTGAATTCTACTTTAATTGCTTTGGTGACTACAAAAGTTATCAATAATTTCTTGAATCTGTTGAAATGGAAATTTGTTGAAAATTGTTGAGGCTTCTTTTGTGAAGTATAGAGTGAAGTTTGTAAATATTCATTGCATGTTGGGATGTTCGTTGTATGGTCTCTTGAAAAGGGAGTATGTTCCCTTTTCACTAATTTTATGTCAGGATTGAGGGTACAGGGACACACTCACATACCCATTGAAATTGTTAGGCTTTGGGTCCAAATCTCACCTCGAATTGTAATCCCCATGATCCCTATAATCCTCCCCTCACCCTGACCCCTTCTCCCACCCCACCCCTGGGTAAAGGGAGAGACCAGGTGAAGGTAATTGAATCTTGGGAGTGTTTTCGCCCATGCAGTTCTCATGACAGTGAGTTCTCACCAGATCTGATGGTTTTATAAGGGGTTCTTCCCCCTTCTTCTTTCCTGCTGCCTTGTGAAGAAAGTGCTTTGCTTCCCCTTCATCTTCTGACATGATTGTAAGTTTCCTGAGGCCTCCCCAGCCATGCTGAACTGTGAGCCAATTAAAACTCTTTCCTTTGTAAATTACTCAGCCCAGGTAGTTCTTTTATTTTATTTATTTATTTATTGAGACAGAGTCTCGCTCTGTCACCCAGTCTGGAGTGCAGTGGTGGGATCTTGTCCCCACCCAAATCTCATCTTGAATTGTAATCTCTGTAATCCCCATGTTTCAAAGGAGAAACTAGATGGAGCTAATTGAATTATGGGGGTGGTTTCCCTCATCCTGTTCTTGTGATAGTGAGTTGTCAGGAGATCTGATCCTTTTATAAGGGGCTCCTCCCCCTTCGTTCAGCACTTCCCCTTCCTGCCACCACGTGAAGAAGCTGCCTTGCTTCCCCTTTGCCTTCCACCATGATTGTAAGCTTCCTTAGGTCTCCCCAGCCATGCTGAATTGTGAGTCAATTAAACCTCTTTTCTTCATAAATTATCCAGTCTCAGGAAGTTCTTTATAGGAGTGTGAAAATGGACTAACACACCCACACATACATTTTATAGTAGATAACATTTTTTTCATTCAAATTTTCTATATACTCACAATTCTAATTTGGTTGTTTGGCAGAGAATTGACAAGTACATATTGTATCTATTTCTTCATCTTACTTGGATGGGTCTACATAGGTAAAGTGAATTTCCCAGCCACCCTTTATGTATCAGTAAGCATGTGCCTGAGTTCTGGAGAAGGAGTATCAGTGAAAGCACTGACTGCAACTGACATTAGGGCTGGCCTTTGTGGAGTTATAAAATATACATGTAGAATGTACATGTCAAGTAGACAGCTTGATATGGAATTCCACATTTCAGTGTATGTCTGTTAATCCTTATATCTCATTACAATTTTTTCAGAACATTTTTCTGCATTTCACATTATTTAATTTTGATCTTTTAGATATTTATTCCTCAATAATATCTATTTCATTCATCCATTGTCTTTTTAATTTCTAGAACTTTATGTAGCTTTTTAGAAAGTTCTACTTTTTACCCCAAATCTGTCCTTTATGTTCTCACAGTTTCCTATTAATTTACTTTATTAATTATAATTTATAATTTATCATTTAATAATATGGTTTTTTTTGCATTTTCACATTGCTGTAGTTTAAGCTCTTTGAACGCTATTTTTTCTGCTGTGTTTGTTTACTCCTCCTCACATTGAATCATTACTTCTTAGGATTTGAAACTTTGTGAGCTAGCTTTTCCGTCAGATTGATTTTTCTGTGGGCTTATGTATTCTGAGCTGTTGAGTCATTTGGGGCTTATTTCTACTTTGTATTCCCAGGGTTTCATTTGGCAATTAGGGTGATTTTCCATCTTGGTGATTACTCTAGCTCCTGACCTCCATGTCAGTGTTTGCCATAGTATGACGTTTGATTTTTTTTTTTAATTTAATGAGGGTATTTTGTTTTATACTCTGATGTGGATAGAAACAAGCTTGCATATGCAAGCCTAGAGCTAAATTCTCAATTGAACTATATGCATATATCTATATTATATACATAATTACATATAGACACATATATACGCATATATAGACACATATATATATATGTGTGTATAGTATTAGGGTTCTCTAGAGTGACAGGAGACTAGTAGGATAGATGCATATGAAAGGGAGTATTGACTCACAGCATCACAAGGTGAAGTCCCACAATAGGCTGTGTGCAAGCTCAGGAGCAAGGAAGCCAGTCCAAGTACCAAAACTCCCAAAGTAGGGAAGCCAACAGTTCAGCCTTCAGTCTGTGGCCAAAGGGCCCTAGAGCCCCTGGCAAACCACTAGTGTATGTCCAGGAGTCCAAAAGCTTTCAAGGGCAGGAAGCATCCAGCATGGGAGAAAGATGGAGGCCAGAAGACTCAGCCAGTCTAGTCTTTCCATGCTCCTCTGCCTGCTTTTATCCTGGCTTCACTGGCAGCCGATTAGATGGTGCCCACCCAGATTGAGGGTGGGTCTGCATCACCCAGTTCACTGACTCAAATGTTAATCTCCTTTGGCGACACCCTCACAGACACACCCAGGAACAATGCTTTGCATCCTTCAACCCAATCAAGTTGACACTCAATATTAATCATCACATAATCATCACATATATTTATAGAGAGTCATTATCATAAAATAATGAACATTATTGAGAATTTGAGTTAGTGATGTGGTTGGCTATCCAGAAGCCATTAGTGCTTTTGACATGAGAGGTTTTCCTGGAGTCATGTGAAGGAGCAATCATGGAAAGAGAAAAAAACATTGGAGATGGATAAGTGGATAAAGAAACTACAGAAAGCTATTGTAGAAGGTTTTGCTTTGAGGGGAAGAAGAGATCTGGTCTATAGGTTAAGTGGGGCATGTAATCAAAATAAGTTTCTCTTTTTGTTTTAAGATGTAAGCCTGGCACATTGGCTCACGCCTGTAATCCCAGCACTTTGGGAGGCTGAGGCAGATGGATCACTTGAGGCCAGGAGTTCGAGACCAGCCTGGCCAACACAGTGAAAGCCAGTCTTTACTTAAAATAGTAACGAAAAAATAGCCCAGTATGGTGGTGCATGCCTGTAATCCCAGCTATTCGAGAGGCTGAGTTATGAGAATCCCTTGAACCTGGGAAAAAGAGGTTGCTGTGAGCTGAGATTGTGCCACTGCACTCCAGCCTGGGTGATAGAGCAAGACTGGTGTTTGTTTGTTTGTTTGTTTGTTTTTTAAGCAGCAAAGTTTTGGGGTAAGTTTTATGACTAACGGATATCTAAGACTTCCCAAGTCACTCTTGTCTGTCTTATGTTGCCTTCATATATGCCCCTATTCTACTTACCCTTAGATTCTCCTAACTCTGTTTCTCTTATTTCCAGTCGTCTGCATCTGATACTTGGTCTACAGGATAGAAACAGTGACTATTTTGTTCATTTTTTTTCATACTTATCACTAGAATCAAATATTGTACTATCAGTATGACATAAACTCACATCTGGTTTTGAATGACTACAGCAGGTAGACTTGCTTGAGAGTGGAGAAAAGGCATTCGTTTCTTTCCTATCGATATAGTACAAGTTCTCTGGGAATTGTAGAAAAGAAATGTATCAAAGGAAACTCCATATAATGAACAAAGAACTTTCACATAAGGAATGTCTATTACCTATGTTTCTTTCTGAGTCCCTCCAAGGGCTATGTGCAGCTAAGGATCAAAGAATAAGAGGATAGTTTATTCTTATGGTAATAACAATAATAGTAATTAGCTATGTATAAAACAACAAATGTATGTATAAAAAGCATTATGAACATGCTATTATGTGTTAGTTACTTTATCAGACATTAAAAAATGCATTTACCATGCACAATGGCCCTTTGAGATGGGTGTTATTACATTCTACAATAAATATAGTAAAAATCTTCATAATCATGGATGTCTTGATTTCTTTGTGGGTGAAATGATGAAATGTGTATTGTAAAACTAGATCTGCATTTGTTCTAACCTAGAATAGCCTATTTAACTATTCTTAAGTATTCCATTAGTGATATGACTATATACATATATATACCTATATAGACACATATATATAGACACATATATATACACACATATATATGAATGCCTTAGTCCCAGAGATAAATATTACACACAGACACACATAACAGAGTATGACTCACAGCTCTTGAGCAAACTAGTTAGAGACATCAGTCTAGTCTTACCATTTGTCCTCTCATTTCCATTTGTGATTGTTACAATGAGTAAAGTCCTGTTTTACAGATAAGATGTTAAAGAATTATATGTTATTATATTAGAATTTAAACAAGAGAATGACCCTCAGAGATACTTATTTTTGACATTATTTTTATAGTCTGGGAACCTCCAGCATCAAATTTGGAAATTTGAATTTTACATTTGTGAAAGTTTATTTGTAAGTGAAGTACATTACTTTTTTATATATATAAATAGAATTGCTGTACTTCTGTTTTGATTTTTTTCATACTGTAGGATCTTAATGTCTGGTGAAATATTGCTGATACATACAGATACAGTGATACAGTATTTTATTTGGGTATTAGCTAATACTTTCCACTACATGTAAGTGTTCTACTAATAAATAAGTTCGTGGCCATGTGAGGCAAGCCAGTGCACACACACACTCAGATGCACTGCAGTTCAGGCCCCTCTCAATACATCGTGCTCTTTCTTTCTTTTGGTCTTGGCATGTGCTGCTATTTCTGCCCAGAGAGATTTCCTCTCAATCATTCCTCTTCATATTACAATTTTTACTCATATTTCAAATTTCGGATCCAATGTTCCTTCCTCTAGGAAATATTGTCGTCTTTTCCCATGCTGTTAGCTGCTTTGTGTACCTCTTTTTTAACTTACCTCTAACATAATCCTTTCCAAGTAGAGTACCTACTGATTTGTTGTTGTTGTTGTTGTTGTTTGCTGTTGTTTCTTTCTGCAAACTAGATTATAGGTTGATTTTCTTGTAGGACTTTTCCTTAGTTCAGCTAAAGACAGACTCCTTGTCACATGACCATGAAAAATTAGGCCCATAGACAATTTAAAGGATGAGCAAAATGAGTTTTATTGGACAAAAGGGGGGGGGAGGGGAAAGGAATCAGGGACTCTCTGCAAAGCCAGAATCCTGGTAGTGTGCTTCCCACATCAAAGATTAAATACCAGATTTACCCAGGAAGAGAAGGGGCCAGGCTCCTCCCTGCTGCAAACAGTGTGAACTGCTGTGGCTCCACCACAGGGCACAAGGCTGACTGGAGTTTCTTTGGGGACCCCTTCCCACCTGGCTGTCTCAACTTCCTATCTCTGTCCTTGGTGCTTATCGTTGTTACATCGTTGATTACCAATAAATGTTAGTTGGATGAATGAATGGATGAAATGAGGAAAGGTGTAAGGAAGGAAAGAAAGGAGAAATGATATCTCAGATAACAGACATTCTCAGTTGATTAGTATTCATCCCCTTGTCCAGTTTCCCTGTCTTGATACAAGTCTAATTTTTCATATATTTTCCTCCTATTATGGCCCCCTTGTACTTCATTATTAAAGCCTCCATTCTCAGGCCCAAGACCTAATTATTAAAGTGATTTATTTAGTAGGTATGTTTTCCTGATCACAGATGGGTTTAAACATTAACATGTGACACAGCTTTAGCCATTTAGACATAAAGTGGAGTCCTGGAGAACTAGTAAATTTTTTTCACACTCAGTGAAACAATGAAAACAACACTGAGACCACTGGATCAGCTTGAACAAGCTGGGTTGTGCTATAGCAACAATAGACTTGAAAATCAGGATGGCTTCAAAAAAACAGTTATTTCTTGCCCACCAGACATGTCCTTCCAATGGCACAAAGTGACAGAGGGATGCAAGTGTACATTTTGATACAATTGTAGAGGCAGAAGAAAGAGGGCTTGGTGAAGGGTACTCTTCAGCTGCCTAGAGATGACAAACGTCCTTTCTACTGTATTTCCTTGGTCAAAGATACTCACATGGCCATGCCCGATTTCAACACCAGGGGCTGTATAATCATACTCTCAGGGTGAGTGCCAAATGTTTGTGAAAAATAATGCAGGCAACCACAGTTCTCAACACAGAAATATGAACCCAGTCCTTGGCAAGGTTACTGAACTGCCAAATTAACAACCATGAAGTCACTCTGACCTTGGATTTACCATGTAACGGGAAAACATTTTCTTGGTTTTTGCTTTTTTGTCTTTTTCCTGTTAATCACAGATGAAAATATCTAACTGAATCAACTTCATTGTAATTTTCCCTTCACTAGTTCTCTATTAAGGTCATTACCTCTTTAAGTGAGATGAAAGTGATTTTTTTTTTTTTTTTAAGAAATGATGTATGCTTCACTCTCTCAATGTTTTCCTTTACTTTCCGTGCCTTCTCCAAACCACTGAAACAATTTAGATTCAAACTCTATACCAGGATTTTAAGATCTTTACCCTGTCTGCCCACAACTAAATCATCTGACTCTCTTCCCCCCTTTCCTCAATACATGATGCTTAAAAATCTGTTAGAAGAGTTCTCCCACCTACCTGCAATACCCTTCTCCCTCGAGTAAGTCAACTCCATGTCATCTTGTCATCCAATGCTATCTTCCAGTCTTTCACTTTCTAACAGAAGTCTGTCCATAAAAAGATGGGTAAGGAAGAATATACTTCCCCAGACATCTGTCTCAAAATATTTTTTTCACCCAAAGATAGTGTTTTAGGTCTATCAGATTAACTCCAGAACATGATAAAAATAAATAGCAGTTGTCAAATAACAGGACACAAATAATATTATGGTCTCATAATTTAAAAGAATAAATTAGGATTTTTTCAAATAAATTATCTTAAACCGTGTCTTTTATGTACGTATCATTTAAATGATCGTAACTTTTTCATTCTTATGTGCAATGTTTTTATCATGCTTTCCCCTATATAGTATTAGGAGATTATCTTATCAACAAGCAGACACAAATCTTCTTAGGAGAAACAACTTTTATTTTTTCTGCTTCTCCTCAACTCTCTACCCAGCAAAATTTGGCAGATATTTTGTGATTATAAAATAGCAAGCAAAGGACAAAGTGCACATATGACCTATGGATGACAGAGCAGAAAGGTGAAAAGACCCCTGTCCCTGATTGCATTTGCTGAGATGCTTGGTCTACTCCGGACCTGATACCTATGCTTATGATTGCATCTGATCAAAATGAACAAACAAAACAGTCTCTTCTAGCCAGTCAATCTCCTGCTATACTTAATTCTCGTTTCATGAAGCGATGTACATATACATCACTTAAAAGTACAATTTTGTGAAGTTGCTTTTATATGAGCTTTTACAGATGGGGAAAGTAGAACTTAGAAATAAGATAAAATTTGTTGTCGTTTTTCTGTATTTTCTCCATACTTGAATATAACTGGGAACGTTTACTAACTGACTAGATAAAACATTAGTGGATGCTCAACAAATATTTTTTATCATTTGCCTAGTTATCTGTGGCATTGAATAAATATAAAGACATACTCCAAAATTTGATTTTCAATTTTTTAGGCTTCTAATTACTATACTCACTTTACACATATTCAAGCATTGTTATATATAGAGATCCAAAACTAACTCTAAATTACAGAGTACAATATTGTGGGTTCACACAGTTTTATACTTTACTTTCTCAGTAAAGTTTCCATCATCTATTTCCCATCCATGGACTTTTGCTAGGAAATTTAATTCTGCAGGGTAGATATTCTAAAGTGACAGCCAGGGACACCAGATGCTGAAGTCTGCTACCTGGGAAGCAGATTCTGGAGATATCAACATGCAGGAAGTGTACTAGGTAGTACATTAGCTATGGGAAGAACCGACCAGCCCGGGTCAGAGGGAGAAGTAGGACTGGGAGGGCTGTGATCATGGGACCTCAGCTGATCCTTGGGGTACTTCCGAAGCTGATGGACCTTTGGACCTGTCCCAAGTTAGGCTAGGAACAAGTCCTTTATACTTCTAAAATGATCACCAGGAAGTAGGTGTGGACTTGGTGGGGAGGCTCTTTGCAGCCAAGAGGAAAGAGCTGTTGGTGAAGAGCTGTTGTGAGACACTTCTTCCAGCAGCTAGTGAAATACACCCTTCCATACAGAACGGGGATCTCAGAGGCTCAGGACAGAAACTTCCTGTCACTTGATTTTTCCTGCTTCTCTTCCACCCCTCATTAATTATTCTCTATCTTAAAAAATCATCTGAGTATTTTTTAGTAATTGTCACAATTGACAAATATCCTTCATTGTTTTTTAATCTATTACCTCTACTGGATTCTAAGATTTACAAGGTTAGAGATCGTATCTAACCTGTTCACTTTTATTTGTAAAATGCATAGCACAGTCATTGGCACATGGTAGGCATTTAGTGAAGGCTTGTGGAATGAATGATATTATATCAACACTATAGACAATACTAAATCACAGTATATTTGACACATAAGATGTTAAGTGGACCCACTAAATATGCTAACTAAGACTGATAAAATGCTCTTATTTTAAAGCTATCATCTGTCACCAAGTATAATAAATGTTTATGAATAACATTGAATTTATTCTTGTTGAAGATACATGTTCTTTTGGTTTCTGTATTTTCTGAGGTAAGAATTTGATATAGTGAGAATTATCTTAAAAACAGGCAGGTAGTACAAAAATCATAATGTGTTTAACTTGAGTGGTATTGTGAGTTCTTTACTGTATTTAAGTAGATGCATTTGATTGTGATAACAATCCAATGTATCTGAGTCAACTTTTGAGAAGAGAAAATCTGCCCTTGTTGATAGCATTATTACTTGCAGTTGGTGTATAACAAGGCTTCAACAGACCATGAGCAAGTTATTTCCAATTTTTCATGTTGTTATTTATCTTAAATACAGTTGAACCATATGTTATATGGTAAATTGTATGTTATCTACAGATCAGTATATTATTAATACACATCTTTGATATTATAGATGGAGAAATTTATAAACTTCTATACATTATTAAAAAATTTGAATGGATAGAAATAACATATATAATAGTACTTTTAAATTTCCTGTCTGATGTTTTGTTTTTCCTTCAATTAGATACGTATAAACTGATTTGATTTATATTTACCAGCCTCTCATTATGTCATTTTAAGGTATAAGAAAATATATTTTGTCAGCTTGCTATGACTAAACTCAATCTTCGGTAGTTGATGTATCATATGTACAATTAATTCTAGATACAGAGCAATATCCTTACATATAACAAAATAAACTAATGCCATAACCATATATATAATTTAAAGCATTCCATCAAATATTTCACATCATTGGAAACTTATTCAATCTATTTGAGAAACTAATACTGTATTACTCTATTAAAATATATATATATATATATATATATATATATACAAACACATTTTATGTGCTTTTCTATATCAAGATCTGAAATGATGGAGATCTGCTTATAAAAGAACTGTGAATTATATGTACTGTCAGTTATATAGATTTAGATTTACAGAGTTTTACATGCTGACAAATAATCTTTAGTACCATATATTTTTATACATATTTTCTGTCGATTTTTCTCTTCCAAAATATGATTATATGACATAGTAATTATGTATTTTTTACCATTAAAGCATATTAGAATAAGCTTGCTCTGAAGTACATAGAGATATTTACTATCTACCTAATTCTCTTTTCAAATGCAAACCACTAAATCTTCAGATTAGGATTCATTTTGGATGCTTTCCAATTGTACATCTATATGCAAGTTCTAAAAGATACTGTGATTTTAGATAATAATGGCATCTAACATATTCATTGGATTATAGTGTATGATCCAATATACCTTCACTATTTACTGTAACATGTATGGAAAGAACAAAATGAGTGTGTGAGGAGATTCCCATCACTTTTCTATCACAAAATTAACAGAAATGAATGGATAGTAGCAAAGGCCATAGCTTTGATATTTATTTATTTATTTTGAGACCGAGTCTTGCTCTGTTGCCTTGCTGGAGGGCAGTGGCAGGATCTCGGCTCACTGCAACTTCCGTCTCCTGGGTTCAAGCGATTTCCTGCCTCAGCCTCCAAGGTAGTTGGGACTATAGGCACATGCCACCACACCTGGCTATTTTTTTTTTTTTTTTTTTTGGTATTTTTAGTAGAGACAGGGTTTCACCATGTTGGCCAGGCTGGTCTCAAACTCCTGACCTCAGGTGATCCACCCGCCTCAGCCTCCCAAAGCTCTGGGATTACAGGCGTTAGCCACTGTGCCCAGCCTGCTTTGAGAATTAAAGAAGAAATCAATTGCTTCCCCTGAAAGTAAAATAGAGAGGATATGAATTAATGGATCAAAATGTCAAAATAACTTGTCAAATCTTAAAGATAAGTCCTCCTGATAAGATGAACGCCAGCTCTGTGATATTGTTTTGGTAAAATGAAAGTGTAGGATTAATTTTAGTTAGGTTGGTCATAAGCAATTTGCACAGCTCTCTGATACTAAATAGGAAAAATATTACCTCTAACATAGTTTTGTCATGTGGATTTAGAGAGAGAAGGTATGTGAAGAATTTCTCATAGGGTAGGTACCTGGAAAACATTAATGCCTTTAAACTGATTTTTTAAAAAAATCACTTTAAGCTGATATTATAAAATCACTTTAAACCGATTTTATCAATTTAGAGTGATTTTTAAAACATCTTTGCATTAAGGAAGCAATGTATTTTTCTCCTTAAAGTGAAATCCAGTTCTTACCTTTATTAAGAGGCACTGTATGAACACAATTAGAATATGTTAAGCTATGAGTTTGGCTCTAAATATAATTGGATATAGTTTCTCACATAACAAAAAATACCAAGGGTCTGCCAACCCCAGCCGTAAGCAGGACTGCCCCGAAGCCTCAGATTGTTGTTGTAACTCAAGGCGCATGTATCTTCCTTGCATATTTTTAAGTGATAGACATTTCTAAAAGATTATTTCTCACTCAGGGATACTTTTTCTCTTTTCTCATTGCGCAGCTAAGTTACATCCACTTTCCTAATACAGTCACTGACAAGAGTAAAGCTTGCTAGAATTGGCTTATACCAATGGTTCTCAAACTTTACGGTGAATCAGAAACACCTCGAGGACTTGTTAAACCCACAACTTCTGGGCTCGAGCCCCTGAGTTTCAGATTCAGTAGGTCTTGCATGAAGTTCCCAAGTGATGCCGTTGCTGCTGGCTTGGGTATGACTTATTGAGAATATAGTTTGACAAATACATATGTACCGCCTAGGCCTGAGAACAAGTTGATATTCTCTGAGCAAATGGCCAAGCTGTAGAACATGAATGCCAGGGCTCTGCTTATAACAATGGCATATGGCCGGGGTGGAATTTACATTGACAAACAAAGATGCCTTTCCTTCCTTCCTTTTGTTCATTCCTTCATCTTTCCTCTTTCCTTGTATGAACACTGAAGGCTTTTTGCTTACTCCTTTTAAATCAGTCTAAGTAAATTTTATACACCTAATGACAAAGCATTAATGATAGAAGAAATAATTTTGTTAAAGCGCAAAGTCATATAAGTAATTGTAACTAGGTGCATAATTCCGGAGAGAAAGCCATCAACTTGCAAAGTTATAACTTTCCCATTAAGCTCTGAATTATTTGTGCAGCAAATTCTTTATGTCTGACAGATCAAGAAAGATCTTTTTTTAAATGTTCCATTGTTGTTCCAAATAATAGAATTGTGCTCCCTATTACATGTTTCTTTGTAAAAGAATATGGTATAGAACTTGACATTTGAAAATTGTATTCTGAAGAGAAGAAATGAGAAATCTGTTTGCATTTTAAATGTGATGTGTGGTATAATTCAGCAAACTCAGTGATGGTGCATAAATGACATTGTTACTGTGAAGCAACTGAAGTGACAGGGCAAGCTTACCGAGAAAACGAGTTCGAGTGTCCTGTCTAGCTGCCCAAACCAAATCTGTTTCCAGCTGCCTATTGGCATCATTAAGGTTTAAATATCAATGGCTGTGATTTTGACTCCTATGGAATGAAGGGGCAGGATTTGCAGGACAGAAACTAAAAATGTCCCCTTCATTTAACACTCATGTTTTCAGTGGATACTAGGAGGTGGACATTCTTGAGACAGGCAGTAGTTGATAGGCATGGAGGGCTTTCTCTTTCATTCAAACTCCCTTCTTCCTAAGAGTGAGGACCAGCATTTTCTCTGCCAGGTCCTGCCCTGCACCCACACCCTCACCCCACCTCTTCTGGACTTCGAAATGCTGGGATTCACAGAGGCTAAGAGCCTGCGACTTATCAATTGTGACAGATCAAAAGTCGCTTTACATCATCTTTTTCTTCTCATACCATACACTTCACACAGTTTTGCATTTTGCTTTAACGTTCTGGACATCTCTCCATGTGAATATATAAAAGGCTGCCATATTATATTGAAGGGTTTAGTGGTTTTTCTTAAATGTAATGCTGCGACAAATATTCTCAGAATCACAACATTTCATACAACTGTGCGTGTATCTGTGGAATACATTCCTGGAAATAGAATGGCTGTGTCTGACTTTATGTGCATTTTTAATTAAAAAATATTGCCAGTGTTTCTCCATGAATGAATCCTTATTTCTGCCCATTTTACTGGCAGATTACCTCACCATACTTAGCCTTTGCCAGTCTGAAGACATCTTGATTTTTTTAATTAAGCTTTTTATTTTTGATATTTTTATATTCATATGCAGTTGTATAAAATAATACAAGTCTGAGCATCCCTTATGCCCAGATTGCGATGAGAACATTCTCATAACAGGGTTCCCTTTCAGCTACCCTCACATCTACCTTACCCTCCTCCTACCCTGTCCTTAACCCCTGGCCGCCACTACAATTTTCTACAATATCTATAATTTTGTCAGGTCAAAAATGTTACATAAATTCGAATCGATGTGCCCCTAATTTGAGAGATACTGAATATATTTTGTTTGTTATATGCAAATTATATACTTACTGTGATTGAAGTTATCATTTTGTGATCTCATGATTTGGTATCATACTTAGGAAAACTTCCCCTACTTGAGGATTAAAAGAAAAACACCACATCCACATTTATTTTCCAGTATTTTATGGCTATTTTTTACTTTTGGATCATGAATTCATCATTGGTATTACTAATGATTTGAGATGTGAAAACAATTCCACTTTCAATTTCTACCTAGACGTCCTAAGATAATTACCAATGCATTTTTTTGTGATTGCATTTTTGTGATTTTTTGTATGTAAAGTAATATGACAGTATGTTTTAGGAAACCAAAGAAATATCCTTGGGTTTTCCTAAGTATTATAACATTATGAAGAACCAGAGGCTAACTTTTTCTTTATAGTTTTAATGAAGATTTTTTTTTTTTTTTTTTTTTGAGATGGAGTCTTGCTCTGTCGCCCAGGCTGGAGTGCAGTGGCGCGATCTCGGCTCACTGAAAGCTCCATCTCCCGGGTTCACGCCATTCTCCTGCCTCAGCCTCTCGAGTAGCTGGGACTACAGGCGCCTGCCACCACGCCTGGCTAATTTTTTGTATTTTTTTTTTTTTAGTAGAGACGGAGTTTCACCGTGTTAGCCAGGATGGTCTCGATCTCCTGACCTTGTGATCCACCTGCCTCGGCCTCCCAAAGTGCTGGGATCACAGGCGTGAGCCACCACACCTGGCCCCAATAAAGATGTTTTCTATAATGATAGTACAATTAATTTTACACTGCAAATTTTAACTAAAAGTGAGAAACGATATTAATAATCTGAGGATAATTATTGTAACCTGTTAATTTACATAGTGTATGGTGTTAATTATAACAAGATTGATTTGCTGATTTGCAGTCTAATCACCCTATGGTAGATTAATATATTTCTTTACCCATGATGGGTCCTTACTGCAGGTTTCTGAGCCTGGTTCATGTGGTTTCAGAAGATGTGACAGGTAACAACATGACTACAGCCTCACAAAACCTATTTTCTTCAGAAATAATTAAATCATGTAGTTGTAGTGTGCTAACTTTTAGCATCTGCTGAGTTAGTGGATGATCAGGATGAACAGCTCTTTTTGCATGTATTTATATTATTTTATTTATGGTTATGTGATTTCCTTTTGGGAGACGGTTACATAAAAACTACTTTTGTATTAGGTGCAAAATAGATCATTTACAAAACAACGTAAAGAGTGCATTGTATTTTAGTCACATATCTTTTGTTTATAGTCATATACTAATTATAATATTTGATTACAGAAATGTAGAATTCCAAATGAAGATGATGGCTCATCTAAATTCTTCCTAAAATGTTTTTCTCTTTTGTCAAAAGAAGTTGCCATTCTTCTGATTTTATCAGAGTAGACTATAAATAATGTAATTTCTTCCTTTGAAAGGAATTACTGAACCTTCAACATGCCTACTATAAACTAAGCAGACAAAACCAGGCAAATATTGCAGAACTGACTCATGCAAACAACCGAGTGGATCAAAATGAGGCAGAAGTAAAGAAACTAAGATTACGAGTAGAAGAACTAAAGCAGGGACTCAACCAAAAAGAAGATGAAGTACTACTTTATAAGTGAACATGTACTGGATAGCTTCTAAATAGTATTTTAGAGCACATCTAAAGATTGTCTCCCTTATTAACAGATGGCATTAATAGGAATATAAATATTCATATCTTAATGACTGAAATCAATTTAAAAAGAGTAAGGAAATAAGATCACACAGACGATGTGCACATGTTTGTGGCGGTAATAGTGTATGTTTTACGAGTGCTCTATAGTGGCAATACTTCAGCATGACCTTGTGCGCAGGCGCGTGTGCGTGCGTGTGTGTGTGTGTGTGTGTGTGTGTATTTAAATATAGGCACAGTATGATTAAAGCTTGGGTGTTTTAAGCATCTATATGAAAAAGTGTGACATATATTATTATTTATTATATATTTTCAGTGTTCTTTAGTGTTCAGAAGAATCTAGGTACTTCATTTTGTTTTGTTAGGCCAACTCAATAATGGTTTATAGAATATTTTCGAAGTTCCTAGAAGATAGATATCTCAGTGTAATATCTTCACAGCACACAGTTACAACTGTGGGGGTGATTTCAGCTGCAGTTACAAACAACAAAGCTTTTTTTCGTTTTTTTTTTTTTTTTTTTAAAACACAGTCTCAAATGTCACTGATTGTGGGACTGTCACCCGCAGTAGCATTCTTGCAGATGGTTTTCCAGTCACTGTTTCTGCTCCTGTTGGACAACTATTCAGGCTAAAGCCGTAGTTCCCTGGTTAGAAAGACTGTTTCTATATAATGCAAAACAGTTGGAAATAAAAAAAAAACAGCTGAATTATTTTTCCGTGGAGTAATTTAATAATCAAACATGCTCCACATTTTGAGAATTTGTTTTTGGTAAAAACAATTCCAATCAAGCAAACTGGATTTTCTTCTCTAATAACATTATATGGAAACAGAATCAATCATTCCATAAATGAGGCTCACACACTGTCCTCTGTGCTTGCTAGTGGCTCTTGGCAGGCGTTTCATTCTTGCTATGTCTCTTTTTATGAAGATATATATGTACTTTGTAATGATACTCATGTGTGGTGGGGCTGGATGGTGGAAGAGTAAGTTGGAAGGGGAATATAGTAGGAAGGCTCAAGAACGTGATTTTAGGTTTTTTATTTTATTTTAGCCATTATTTTGTGAATAATTTTAACATGCAAGTATTTGTTGTAGGGGATGGGGTGGTGGTGATGATGGTGAATAAATCTTTATTTTTTTTAATATCGGCTTTAAGAGATCACCTGAGACTAAATTATTGGTAAGGAAATAATTTCTTCTAGGGTTCATGGACTAATGAAGTGCTAGTCCCCGAAGATCTGATTCACAGTGTAATTGTGCAACTTAAATAATGAGCTGCAGTCTTAAGGAGGGTAACATTTGTTCTTCCATGTAGGATTTTATTTCCCACATCATCGATGTCAGGTTTGGTCATGTGATATGTGCTTTACCTGTACCTTATGTGAAGGAGCTGTGCATGCCAGCGCCTTCAGAAGCTTTGAGAGCGAACACAGGGCTCTGGCGTGTTTCTTTTTTCTTATATACATCTTTTCTGTCATGTCTCACGTCCTGAGGCCACCATGTCCAAAATATGCATGATTCTCTCAGCGATCCTGAAATTAAGAGGACATAAAGCTATGCCTTTGCTGACCCAAAATGGAATCTATATGGGTAGAAAGTCGTGTTTATTGTTGGAAGCCACTGAGATTTGGAGTTGTTTGTTGCTACAAAAAACAAAACAAAACAAAAACTTAGTTGAAGCTGACTGGTATGGTCATTAAAATAATTTTAAAAACCCAAATATTAAAATAGATGACATTGCTCCAATACAAGAACAACCTCTAATAAAAACAATATGCAGATTTTTCAAAGAACTGAAAATGGAACTACTATTTTATCCAGCGGTCTTACTCCTGAGTATCTACCTAAAGGAAAAAAAAAATCGTTATATCAAAAAGATACCTGCCCCTGTATGTTTATTACAGCACTATTCACAATAGCAGCCACATAGAATCAACATCAATGGGTTGTGCCCATCAGTGGAGGAGTGGATTAAAAATATGATCTCTTCGCACAATGGAATACTATTCACCTACGAACACGAATGAAGTCATGCCTTTTCCAACAACATAGATGAAGCTGGAGGCCATTTTTTTTTTTTAACAGAAAGCACTCAGATGCAGAAAGACAAATACCACATATTCTCACTTACGAGATGGAGATAAATAATTTGTACACATGGAGATAATGGAATGACAGACAATGGCAACGCGGAAAGGTGGGGAGGAAGGAGGGTAAATGATAAGAAATTACTTGAAGGGTAAAATGTCCATTATTCTGGTGAAGGATACACTGAAAGTCCTGACTTCACCACTGTGCAATATATCCATGTAACAAAATTACACTTGCACCCCATATATTTGTACAAATAAAAAAAGAAATATCTTTGTAAAATAAAAGGTAGGTGGTAAGAAAATATATTGAAGTCTGGAATGATGGAATCTAACATTTGATACATTAGTTTCCTGTAATACACTAGAAAGCCAGCAATTTACAGAATGAGCTTGTGATTTTTAGGTGAAAACATATGAACTAATATTACTTGTTTGCTATTGGTGCATTTTGCAAATGCTTAAAAAAAAGTGAACTCAGAAAAGAATTATCAAGTTTTCAAAGAGGTATATAAGGTAATATAGAAATTTAAGTAGTTCTGTGACTTCCTGATTGTAAGAGTTGTAAGACCACCTGATTTCCATTTCAAAAAGGTAAAATATATAAATGAGGATGCTTTTGAACAATAAATGCCTACTAAAATTGAGCTTTGTGGCAAGGACCAAATCATCAAACCTAATGCTAAAGCTCTGAATCTATTAGTCTCCTGTAAATTATTTATGCTGAACAAAAATAGTGTAGGGATAAGAGAATAAGATTGTGACTCTACCAGAGCATCTTATAATTCAAGGTAACTGTAAGTAGCTCAAAGATAGAGAAATGTTTCTAAAAGTATTACTGATGTGAATATTGACCTATGAAATTTATTGGAATCAAATAGGAAAAAAAAGATTACTAAGTCATTAATGAATATTATACTGGTAAGTGAGCTTCTAGTCTGGGCTAAAATAGACTAATTTCTCAAGATTAACATAATCCTTTGTTCCTCCAAACTTCCATGAGAATGAAGCCAGCTGAGCATGCTCTCAACTCCCTGTGAGAGAATATTCTCCAATGGCAAATTCAGATATGGCCACAGTATCTAATAAAACTAGCAGGACCTTCTAGAGAGTAGAGCTAAGGAACATAGAAACTATAGACCAGGCAGCTATTTTCAGGGAGCAGAACCCAGGCCAAATACAGGAATATTTTCCATGGTCAGTATAGGTGCCCTTGCAACATCTACCAAGTAGATTCCATAAATGCTTTCTATTTCCACTTTTTATGTGGAAGCATTTATAGAAATTTTTCTGTCCTAGTTTCACTATAGTATATTGGGCAAGCATGTGTGTGTGTTGGGGGGGCGGGGTGGTGCTTGCTTTATTTAGTACATAGATCTCTAGAGCAAGAACAGACATATATACTGAGATCTGATGTGGAGATAATCACGAGGTGTTTTTTTTTTTTTTTGGTGTATTCTAAATTTATTTGAAGGAAAAAAATAGCGTGTTGAATCTTCCTATAAGTAATTACATTTTAAAAATATTTGTAGGCATTCCAGAGAACTATAGAGTCATTGAACTTTGAGGCTAATGCCGTGTTTGGAACGTTGCTTGGGTACCTTGGTAAGGGGGTAAAAAATTTCAAGTGAAGAAGGGAGAAACACAGTTTGTGACCAAGTGAGTGGCCTACATTGTACTGTATGTGAGTAAGAAAGAGAGAGAGAGAGAGAGAGAGTGTGTGTGTGTGTGTGTGTGTGTGTGTGTGTGTGTGTGTGTGAAAAAGAGAGAGAGAGAGAGAGAGAAATTTGCTGTTCTTTGCTGTGGGAGGAATATATTTCCCAAGCATGAATGGAGGCATAGTCCAATAACTTGTTTGGCAAATGGAATGTGTGCTGCTTTCCAACAGAATCTTTAGGAATCATAGTATCACAGGGAGAAGTAACTGGGTATATTTCACATTTGAAGTCTAGAGATAGGTGTATTGAAATATATGTTTAACACACAAAACCTTATAATTTTCTGTACCTCTAATCGAATCAATTGATTACCATAGAAGACTGACCCAAAGCACCATTAACTCACATGCGTATTTTAATGTGTATTATTTGATTGCAGTTGTAAGGTAACCAGTTTTTCTCTGATTAAAGGTCATCACTGTTGCGGATAGTAAGGAAAAAAATCTTAATCATGAAAATAAAATTTTACTTTAAATAGCTATCAATCAGCATCTCCTCAATTTGATTTCTCCTCGAAAAGAAAATTATGTCAGTTTTATTGCTGAACTTTTCAATTTAATAGTAGCAAATTCTTCATCTTGCAATTAATGTTTAACTGGAACCGTCAAATAGGAAGTTTTCGACTGCCACAGGTCAATATATTTTAAATAAATGAAAATAAGATTATATTTGTCCTCTCTACTGTAGGGAGACTAGAATAGTATGTACTTGGGGCCCTAGATAAAAATCTGGAGTCTAATTAAATAAATGAACAAAGAATTTCTTTTTTGGATGAGTGGCTTATTTTAAGCAAATTTTTGAAAATATGTAATATATTTGTTAGAAGGTGAACATTCATCCTTCATCATTTTATTAAAGTTCTTTGAATACATATTACATTATATAATGGCAATTTTATTCTATTTATTTTATTTATTTTTTGAGACGGAGTCTCCCTCTGTCACGCAGGCTGGAGTGCAGTGGTGTGATCTTGGCTCACTGCAAGCTCTGCCTCCCGGGTTCACGCCATCAAGTTGCTGGGACTACAGGTGCCCGCCACCATGCCTGGCTAATTTTTTGTATTTTTTTTTTCTTTTTTTAGTAGAGACGGGGTTTCACCGTGTTAGCCAGGATGGTCTTGATCTCCTGACCTCGTGATCTGCCCGCCTCAGCCTTCCAAAGTGCTGGGATTACAGGTGTGAGCCACCGCGCCCGGTCAATTTAATTGTTATTTCATTACCATAGCACAGGTTCATGTATACATCCACATTAAAATATCAAAATAACCAACCACTTTAATAAATGTGTTGCAAAACACCAGCTTGATAAAAAGTATAATAATGCAATAAGCAAAACTTTTAGAAAAAGGAACCTAAACTGAAATCACAAGGTTAAGTCTCTAGTATCTAAGAGGCAATGAGTGCAGCATAAGCAATTACAATGACACTTGACTCTCTACACTACAGAACTAGTGTCAGGAAGGCTAAAGGACAGATGAGATAAAGTTTTCTTAAGAATATTATAAATTTTATTAGGAAATATCATGCAAAAATAGATAAAAATGAAAAATCAAGTCAACTGTCACCCTGCCATGGTAACATGTTACCTTAGTGTATGGATTTCAAATGCGTAGGTAATCTTACACACAATTGTAGTCACTGTTGCAAATAATATTACATTTTGCTTTATGAATCACTATGACCAGTTTTTATATTGTTTCGTAGTATTCATAGTTGGCATTTCAAGAAATGTAATATGTATTTCCTTGGGTGTAAATTTATTTAATCAGTCAGTCTTCTCTTGATGAAGGTCATTGGATTTTTTCCCAATATAACTCTTCCATAACTTATTTTATGTACATACCTTATTTTCTACATTGGGAAAAAAGTTTTCTAAGTGGAATTTCTTAGCTAAATGATATATATGGCTCTTAACATTTACAGTACGTATTAGCAATCTTCTTTGGTTCTCAATGATAGGTCAAATTGTGGAAATACTGACTGTATCTAATGGAGAATATTAACTGCATCTTAACTAATATGAAAGTAAAGTAAACCTCAAAAGATTTATTTATAAAATTAAAAAGGGTTTAATCTCTCAACTTTCTGTGTTATTAATAAGATTTACTTTTAGTTCCAGTTTCTTTTTAAATTATTTATTTGTTTATTTTTGAGACAGGGTCTCACTTTGTCACCCAAGCTGGAGAGCGCAGTGAGGCGATCTTGACTCACTGAAGCCTCAACCTCACAGGCTCAACTAATCCTCGCACCTCAGCCCCCCAAATAGCTGGGATTACAGGTGCACGCCACCATGCCTGGCTAATTTTTGTATTT
The DNA here is from genome assembly GCF_028878055.3 of Symphalangus syndactylus. NCBI lineage: Eukaryota > Metazoa > Chordata > Mammalia > Primates > Hylobatidae > Symphalangus > Symphalangus syndactylus. The sequence goes on along the minus strand of NC_072423.2, from coordinate 17,763,621 downwards.
TTCTGCAGTGATGGGGTTTCTCCATGTTACGCAGGCTGGTCTTGAATTCCTGAGCTCAAGTGAGCCACCAGCCTCGAGCTTCCCAAAGTGCTGGGGATTACAGGCATGAACCGTCTTGCCAGGCCAGTTTCTGTCTTTTGTTGAACTCTTTTTAAAAATTGTAACTTTTAGGAATCGTAATTACATTTATTTTTAAATCTCTTCCTACCTTTAATTTTTGTATTTTAACTTTTTAAATACAAATTATACATATATTTAATGTGTATAATGTGATGACTTGACATAAATAGCAAACTAATCACCAGTCGAATGTATTAGCATAAACTTCTCCACATAGTTACATGTATTTTCATAATGAGAACACCAAAGATCTACTGTAAGCAAATTTATGGTATGCAACACAGTATTCCTAACTATAGTTGCCATGCTGTACATTCAACCTTTAGAACATATTCATCCTACATAAATGAAACTTTGACCAACATGTCTTCATTCCTTCCCTGCCCCCCTGCCCCGGGTAACCACCTTTCTACTCGCTGCTTCTATGAATTTGACATTTTCAGATTCCACATATGAACAGATGACACTGCGTTAGTGTTTCTGTATCTGGCTTATTTCACTTAACATAATGTCCTTTAGGTTCTTCCATGTCACAAATGGCAGAATTTCCTTCTTTTTAAGGCTAAATATTTCTGTGTGTGTGTGTGTGTACATATCTAATAACTTATCCATTTCTTTTTTTTTTTTAATTTTTTATTTATTTTTTATTATACTTTAGGGTTTTAGGGTACATGTGCACAATGTGCAGGTTTGTTACATATGTATCCATGTGCCATGTTGATTTCCTGCACCCATTAACTCGTCATTTAGCATTAGGTGTATCTCCTAATGCTGTCCCTCCCCCCTCCCCCCACCCCACAACAGTCCCCGGAGTGTGATGTTCCCCTTCCTGTGTCCATGCGTTCTCATTGTTCAATTCCCACCTATGAGTGAGAACATGCGGTGTTTGGTTTTTTGTCCTTGCGATAGTTTACTGAGAATGATGTTTTCCAGTTTCATCCATGTCCCTACAAAGGACACGAACTCATCATTTTTTATGGCTGCATAGTATTCCATGGTGTATATGTGCCACATTTTCTTAATCCAGTCTATCGTTGTTGGACATTAGGGTGGGTTCCAACTCTTTGCTATTGTGAATAGTGCCGCAATAAACATACGTGTGCATGTGTCTTTATAGCAGCATGATTTATAGTCCTTTGGGTATATACCCAGTAATGGGATGGCTGGGTCAAGAGCTTCTGCACAGCAAAAGAAACTATCATCAGAGTGAACAGGCAACCTACACAATGGGAGAAAATTTTTGCAACCTACTCATCTGACAAAGGGCTAATATCCAGAATCTACAATGAACTCAAACAAATTTACAAGGAAAAAACAAACAACCCCATCAAAAAGTGGGCAGAGGACATGAACAGACACTTCTCAAAAGAAGACATTTATGCAGCCAAAAAACACATGAAGAAATGCTCCTCATCACTGGCCATCAGAGAAATGCAAATCAAAACCACAGTGAGATACCATCTCACACCAGTTAGAATGGCCATCATTAAAAAAATCAGGAAACAACAGGTGCTGGAGAGGATGTGGAGAAATAGGAACACTTTGACACTGTTGGTGGGACTGTAAACTAGTTCAACCATTGTGGAAGTCAGTGTGGCGATTCCTCAGGGATCTCGAACTATAACTTATCCATTTCTGTGTGTGTATGTGTTTCTCACAATTTATCCATTTCTGTGTGTGAGTGTATCTCACAATTCATCCATTTATCCAACAATGGACACTTAGGTTGTTTTCATATATTAGCCATTGTGAACATGTTGCAATGAACATGGAGTGCAGGTATCTCTTTCAGATACTGATTTCATTTCACATACACGCATATATACACAATGTGTGTATACACATATACACATATATACATGCATCTATATGTATAGCATGTATACAGATGTATACATGCGATCTCCAGACAAGAAATTGCAAGATCATATGGTAGATCTATTTTTTAATTTAATTTTTTTGGGAACCCTCATACTGTTCTCCATAATGGATATACCAATTTAGATTCTCACCAATGGTACAAAAGGGTTTTCTTTTCTCTACATCTTCCCCAGCACTTATTATTTTCTGACTTTTTGATAATAGCCATCTTGAAAAGTGTGAGGTCATGTATCACTGTGATTACAATTTGACTTTCTCTGATGATTAGTGGTGTTGAGCACCTTTTCAAATACCTCTTGACTATTTTTTTATATTAGTTAGATGTCTATTCACATATTCTGCCCATTTTTTTAACCAAGTTATTTTTGGGTATTTTTGCTATTGAGTTGTATGAATTTTAAAATACATTTTAATATGAACCCTTTATAAGTTATATGGCTTGAAAGTTTTTATTTGTATCTTTAGTTTGCCTTTTCATTGCTTTTTCTGTATAGAAGCCTTTTCGTTTTATGTAGTTCCAATTCATTTATTTTTGATTTTGTTCCCTGTGCTTTGGGTATCATATTCAAAAATTTATTACCAAAAATAATGTAAAGGAAATTTTTCCCTAGGTTTTCTTCTAGGAGTTTACAATTTCAGTTCTCATTTCTAAGTCTAATCCATTCTGAAGTTATTTTTGTGTATGGTGCAAGATATGGATATCCAGCTTTCCCAACACTATTTGTTGAAGGAACTATCATTTCCTCATTATGTATTTTTGGTGCTTTTGTCAAAAATTAGATGACCATATATTGATGGGTTTATTTCTGGGTTCTCTATTCCATTCATATATGTGTTTGTTTTTATGCTGGTACCATCTTGTTTTGTTGACTATCAATTTTTAATAAGGAATCAGGAAGTTTGATGCCTCCAAATTTGTTCCTTTTAAGACTACTTTGAGATCTTTTATGGTTCCAAACACACTTTGAGCATTTTTTTTCTATTTCTGTGAAAAATATCATTGGAATTTTCATAGGTATTGTATTGAATCTGCAGATAGCTTTCAGTAGTATGGATATTTAAACAATATTAATTCATTTCATGAACATGAGCTATCTTTCTATTCATTTGTGTCTTGTTCAATTTCTTTTATCAAAATCATAGTTTTCTAAGTCCAAGTCTTCCATCTTTTTGGTTAAATGTGTTCCTAAGTATTTTATTGTTTTTGAATATGGGATTATAATTTTCTTATTGTCAGTGGGATTGTTTTTTATTTAATTTCTTTTTCAGATAGTTTGTTTTTGGTGCTAAAAACACAACTGGTTTTTGCAGGTTGATTTTTGTATCCAGCAACTTTACTGAATTCATTTATTAGTTTCAACAAGTTTTTGGTGGAGTCTGTAGAGATTTTTATGTATTGGATCATGTCATCTAAAAACAGAGATACACTTACTTCTTTTCCAATTTAGACAGCTTTCATTTCTTTCTCTTGCCTCAATTGCTTTTGCTAAAACTTCTAGTGCTCTGTTGAATAGAAATGACAAGAGAATCCTTGTAACAGATCTTGGAAGAAATTTTTTGGGTTTTCACTATTTATCTTGAGGTTTTTCATAAATGGCCCTTATTGTGCTTGGCCATGTTTCTTCTGCACCTATTCTATTTAGACTTATGATCATAAACAGGTGTTGAACTTTGTCAAAGGTGTTTTCTGCATCTATTGAAATTATATATTTTTTACCTTTCGTTCTGTTAATGTGGTATATCACATGGATTAATTCGTGTGTTGAAATTTTTTCCCTGGTGCAAAATTTGTACTTACCCTTGACTTGTTCTATGTAGTTTTTATTAAAAATATATGCTTCTATAAATAAGAGGATGTTCAAAATATCTAGTGAATTATTTTGTGTTAAAATACATATAAATCAGGTTAACTAGCTCTTAGCTGCTCGATGCTTATAATTCACAAACAAAACTGCATAGGATGAGATTTAGCATCTTTTATAATAATTAAAATAAAAGTTCTATTTTGAGTAAGAGGAGGAAGAATCACCTAACTTTAAGATGGCATTCATGCTTTAAGTAATCCATTGTCATCTTCATTGAAGATTTATTGAGCTAGGCACACTGTACTGTTCTAGTGGAGGAATATGGAGATAAATATTCTTGACATAAGGGTTAAAGTCGAATACAAGGATATTAAAATCTGGCTGAACTATAGTATCATTTTGGAAGATTAAAAAATAATAATACTCGGGCCGGGCGCGGTGGCTCACGCTTGTAATCCCAGCACTTTGGGAGGCCGAGGCGGGTGGATCATGAGGTCAGGAGATCGAGACCACGGTGAAACCCCGTCTCTACTAAAAATACAAAAAAATAGCCGGGCGTGGTGGCGGGCGCCTGTAGTCCCAGCTACTCGGAGAGGCTGAGGCAGGAGAATGGCGTGAACCTGGGAGGTGGAGCTTGCAGTGAGCCGAGATTATGCCACTGCACTCCAGCCTGGGCGACAGAGCGAGACTCCGTCTCAAAAAAAAAAAAAAAAAAAAAAAAAATAATAATAATAATAATAATAATACTCAAGTGTCACCTCCAGAAAATTCAGTGCAGTTGTTATGAGTGGGGCTTGTGTGTGGGTGCTTTTAAATAGCCCCAGGAATGATTCTATTAGGTTGGTGTAAAAGTATTTGCGGTTTTTGCTATTACTTTCAATGGCAAAAACCACAATTACTTTTGCACCAACCTGATAATATCTAGCCAAGTGTCAGAACTGACAGTCTAATGAAAGGTTGCCACAGTCAAAATGCAAATTAATAACTGTGCTATCCTTTTATCATGGTTTATATCTGTTAACATTGTTATATGCAAAATTAATTAGTGTAATACATCTAGATTTGAGATAAATTCAAACAATGAAAAATAAACATGGGAAACATAAGATACAAGACAGTATTGAGGCTCTTCAGTTCGCACTCAAAATGTCAGTGTTTTGCTAACCGCATTATTGGTATGGCTTTACACTTAGCAATTATCACCTTACAGTTACAGCTTAGCTAATTCTGGCTTCACGTTTTAATGTCTTTTGGTGTCACAAAGGTGAAATTTTTCAAAACTCTGATATCATCGGCAATGATGAATGTGAGAGACGTTTTGTTTAAACTGACAGAACATTAATTATCTAAGTTAATATCCGGTTTTTAAACAGTTCTTTATTTGGAAGGACACAGCATCCTTTTCTAGCACTAAATCTATTTCTGTTAAATCTCATTAATTTGCACCCTACTGATTTTAAGATTATAAGAATAGTGATAGACTAAAATTCACTTTTATCTAGGAAAAAGATGTAGTAAGTGTTTTAGGTAAGATTAAAAAGAAATCATGAAGAAGCCATCTGCAGGTTCACATGGGGACACAGACAGTGACAGTTTCTAATGAGATCACCACACACCCAGGAACGGAATTGATTTGTAAAAACCAGCCGGTTCATGTAATATTTATTACTTCCTAACCTCTATATTAGATGTTGGAATATACATGATTTCTTCCAAAGGAGAGCTTTTTAACGTTGTAAAGAGATATTCAATCCTAAGTATATACAGTTGAATGTAACAAATGTCAAGATGGCGGTATTCACAGGATGCAGCAGAAACAATTTGTTGTGTTTCTTTTCCTTTAAATGCTCGAGGGCTATTTGGGATTATTCCTTTTAATTATTTATTGTCTGACACCCCAACTGGAGTAAATGGGCAAGGATGGTAGCAGCCTGTGCCTCTAGCACTGCCAGCTCTGTCATGCTGCCCAAAATGAAGACATCACAGACAAAAGTGAACACATGTCCAGCAACCCAGTTGCCATTTATTTTTAATTTTAACAATTCCAATAATTTTATTCTCCCTTGTGTGGATGATTTGTACGTTATTGCTTCCTGCCATTCTTTACCTTGCTCTTGTTCTTTGCCAACCACCTCCATGGTCTAGCAGTTCTGCTTCTCTTCATAACTTGACTTGAAAACCCAAACCCATCAAGCAAGGCTTATTCTCAGCTAAAACTTTTCTGAGTTGTGTATGAGTAGAAAATGTCCTGAGTAAAATAAAGATGCTTTAAGGACAGGTTATATGGAAAGACTTAGACCATATATATATATAGGCCATATATATATATATATATATATATATATGTGTGTGTGTGTGTGTGTGTGTGTATTAGTTATATATTATATGTAAATATATATATATATACACACCATATAAATTTTTTCTTTTGAATAGTGTCGGATAATTTGTTACTTCTCCTCATTCAGTTATATTATTGTTCATTAATTTACAAATATGTATAAAAATTCTGGAAGTTACATGGACCTCATTATATTAGAAAAAATTTGTAACTACTCAGCAAAGAGCAATATATTTTTTTCCTTCTTTTTTTCCTCCTTTTTAGTGCTGTTGGTGACCAGGGTTGAATTAATCTTGGCACAATATCAAGTTATTTCTTGGCACATTCATTGTTCCATGCAAATACATTCTCTTTATGTATTTATGTATTCCCTTTTATCCTCATGCCCCACTCCCATTACCTTCTGTCTATGTGCAGCCATTTAAACGTGGTTTTTGTGTATCTATTTGTACAGACATGTTTTTGCACAATATGTCCTTTGTTTTGTGTGTATGTATTTTATGTTTACCCTGTTGCTGGCCCCATATTGCAGGGAAATTTTCACCCAGATTCATAAGGGGGAAAGGTACAGGGTCTTTGTTTCACTGTTGTCTTTGAGGGTGAGAGATGGCGGGCTCTCCTGTATGGTAGGTTACATCAACAGTTGCAATGCCAAGGATCCTAAAATCCGTGCTTAGTTTAAAAAAAAAAAATAGAAAAGCAGGAGATATTTTAAAAATAATGTCTTTCTGATCCATGACTGCAATTGAATAATGTTAGACAAGGCAAATGAAAAATATAAACTCAGTCTAGCTTTTGAAATTGTGCACAAGGTATCATATACTGGGTAAGATACAGAAATGGAATCAGATCTGGAGGTCAACTCTGACAAATGCATTTCCTAGTTATGTGATCTTGGGATCGTCATTTAGCTTCAGTGGACTACACTTTTCTCATCTGTAAATTGAATAATGATTGTAAGATTACATAATTTTAACTATTGAAATGTGTGCAGTTGAAGTAATGAAAAGTTTAATAAGGTAACTAAAAAAACAGTATCTCTTAAAATATAAAAAATTACACATAATTGAACTAACTAGGATTTGGGTGGAATGTTCAGCATTTTATTAATATACAGTGTTTAGTAACCTTATATTATGTAGCGGTTTTAATATTTCAGAATTAAATAATGTAATAATATAATATTTAATCTAATCTTTATAATATAAATGCTGAGTGCTACTAGTATAATTTATTAGTACAAATAATAATATAATTATGTTCTTATCACAGTTAAACCTTACCACAATCTTGAAATTAGGTACTGTAATACAGGAATTTGAGGCATAAGTAAATGATATGACCATAGTTACAGCTAGGAGAGAAAGAGCTCTGCCATACCAATGCCAGTGTTGCAGTATCTATTAAAAACATATCCCCTATTTTTATATATTATCATATTATTTACACCATGATAATAAAACTGATGATAAATTACTCTTATTTTGAAATTAACATTTAAAGATAAAGCATTTTATTTAGAATATTTTCTTCCTATTTGGATTACCAAGCATAATTGGTAAAACAGTGGTATTACAAATTCCTTACGAACCTTTTTAACATTCAGTGATTTTTCTTCTTCTTTAATCAATTATCTTTATGCCAAAATCATAATAGATTTCAACAGCAACTATTTGAAATAATGTTCCACTTAGAAAAAATAGAAAAAAAATTTTTACTGTGTTTAGAGAAGTAAATATATTTCTCTAAATTTTCCTGTACAAAAAAAATAATGGAAATACTCTTTGGAGGTATTAAAGTTATGTTCAAGGACAGACATGTCTTTAGATTTAAATGTTTTCTAACTTTCAAAAATGAAATTACATTACTAGTTACGCCAGTGATATTTGAAGTCTGTCCTTTTTGAAGGTTTGTCAGGCAAGTCATTTTGTTACAAGACATTTTGGTTACCTAAAGGAGAAGGTGAAATCATTTTTGGAGGCTCCTCCAAAACAAAAGTAATGATTACTTATATTTTAACACTCAGAGTTCTAAGGCTGTGAATTCTTAGATGAGCTATTTTATCTTATATTACAATAAAATGGAGAATTTTTGAAATTTAAAAAGATACATATGCTAGAGCTGTATTTGTGCAGCTCTCCTGTAGTTGAAATATCATACAATAAAATATAAACCATACATAATTAGACATATTTAAAACTTCATAATTTGATGCATTTCACACTTAATGACTCTAAAGGTAAGACTATAATTTATGTTAGCACAAATTATCAAGAAATATTCAAAAAGAAGTTCTGCTTTTATGTGGGATAAAAATGAGTAAATAGCTTTCTTGATTAAAGATGAATAAATATACCTGAATTTGTTCTTTAAAAATATATACAAATTGGGCTAATTATATTTGAATAAAGATAACAGAATAATGATTACATGCATGTTCTCTACAGTAGAAATGTCTAAATATTTGTTTTTTCCCACCATCACTAATTGATAATTTTAAGAAAAGTTCAATTAATATTTTTGTAATATTGTGTAAACATTATATAGTTCTTATATAGGTTCATGTCAGTATTTTAAAATAGAATATATTAGTAAGATTGATATTCTTTTAAACCACTTGCATAATCAGATCACATAGTCATGGAAAAGGTAATTTTGTGGTGTTAATATAATTTCTCAAGGGAATAAAATAAATATAATCATGCTTTAATTTTAAAATGCTATTTAATTCTTTTTTTATTCTACCAATGAAGTAAATAGGTAATCTGGCTTATATAGAAAAGACGTCATGACATATAAAAAAATTCTAATCGTGTGAACAGAGAAAAAGACCCAGTAACTTAGAGGAGATTAATATAGTTACCAAATAGTATATGTACACTAATTTATTTTCTTTAATAAACAGAATATAATTAGACAAGATCGTTGGCAGAAATCTTAAAACTAGAGCAAAAGACTACTTTAAAAAGCAAAAGGATGATGTTGCTCAGTAGGGAGTAGAATTGAGGTAACTCAATGTAGAGCTCAGAGACAAGTTTCAATGACAGACTTTGGCACCTATATTCATGCCAAGAGAGAAAATAGCTTTGGATATAAGTGTTCAGTGCTGCTAAGGTGTGATAGTGTTGAGAACAGGTACACTACTGCATGCGCGTGTAAGCTATTTGCTTTTATAGTCATCTCCTAGAGATCTAAAATTATGTTCTTAGTCTACACATTTTATTGCTCTACCAAGCAAATCATATTTCATTTCTGGTGAAAGTTATAGATCATAAAGCACACCAAAGTTCTAATTTTTTTTTTTGTTTCAAGAGCCTGAATAGCTCCGGAAAGGGAAAAATATGATTCTGTCATTACTTGGTAATAGCGCATTTGGCTGGAGGAAACCACTTTTTAGGAATTGAATTAGTGCATTGAATGTCAGACTTTTATATTTCAGAGGTGATAATCATATTTTAGAGCACAACTAGAAATAATTTATCAACAGCAGAAGGGCAGAGCTGAGTAAGACGGTTGAGATCTGGAACTAGTTCCACATGCTGGGGTGGAGGTAAATCAGAGCCAGTATGCCAAACCTAGACTAAAACCATTTTGGCAAGCAGTCTACAAGGGGTGCCTATGTGGGTGTGCTAAGCGTGATTCCATTGACTCCAGGAGCAGGTAGTTCTTGAAGTTTGTGCACAATCCTTGTCAAGCATCATAAAACCCTCCCTCAGTCATTTAAATGAAGTTCTAAGGCAGAACGCATTCTGCGGGGGGAACATGTGATTCAGCCAGGGGCTCGGGTGAAAAGGAGCTGGAATACTCCGCAGTGTATCAAGAAGGGAATCCAGTCTCGCCAGGCCCGGTGGCTCACGCCTGTAATCCCAGCACTTTGGAAGGCCTTGGCGGGTGGATCACCTGAGGTCAGGAGTTCGAGACCAGCCTGACCAATACGGTGAAACCCCGTCTCTACTAAAAATACAAAAATTAGCCGGCCTGTGGTGGCGGGGGCCTGTAATCCCGGCTACTCAGGAGGCTGAGGCAGGAGAATCACTTGAAGCCTGGAAGTGGAGGTTGCAGTGAGCCAGGATGGCACCACTGCACTCCAGCCTGAACCCTGTCTCAAAACAAACAAACAAACAAACAAAAAAACAGAGAAATCCAGTGTCAAAGCTGGGCGACATCTGGTTACTAGAATGAGGCAGAATATGGCATTCAGAGGCTCGGCACACAGAGAGACGATCAACAAAAACCCAGAGTGCTGAGCTTGGGCTCCTTAAAATCATCCTCCCTGAAGTCAGAGAAAAGCCCAAGAGAATAGACACAAATATGTAGTAGTTCTGGGGTGGGAGAAGAAGGAGGCAGAGACTGAGAATCAGTTAAGTTCTCCCAGGTCACCCCTGTGGACCCAAACAATTATGCCATGTTTACTTTTTCCGTTGGGTATTCGTCTGTTATTTTGTCCCCTTTGTGTTTAGCAGAGAAAATAGATCTATAGTCCCAATTTTCCAAGAACATATGTTCCTGGAAAGGAGAATACATTTATAAAAATAATTAACACACAAGTGTACAATATGCATGAGCACGGGGAAAGGTCTGGAAAAGTGGCCCGGGAGGATAGCACCCAGCCTGTTAAAGTTGGAAAAATGACTCAGTCTTTCTGTTCCTCTGCTTCGTCCATCACGAATTGAGGGAATAGGATTAAATGAGACTTGATTATCACTTCTAGTGCTATTATTTAGTATCATTCGGAGCTAATACAGTTTAAAGCCATTCTGGCTAAGATTTAAAAATGGTCAAGTTTTCGACAGATGTCTGTTTTGAAATGTCTCCTCACAGATGTCAACCTTGGCTCGCAATGTCCTTAAAAATCGTGTACCTTCAGTAGAGGTGAACTACTGGATCCTTTACTGGAGGCAAGGCGATGGTTTAGATGACCTCGGTGGGTGATTTTCATATTCATGATCTTATGGCAACTCTGCTTCTTGACATTATTAAAACAGTTTTTCTGATAAGTCATAAAACTAAAGCACATTTTTCCAACTCTCTTGATTGGCATAAGGTAAGCATATACATATATATATATATATATATATATACACACACACACACATATTTTTGTACTCAGCCAATTTGTATCCTGTCAACCTGTGTACTTTCAGAAATGAAATTTTCCATATGCATCAGGCAAGATTCATTCTGATAGATTTATATGCTATGTCTAGGTGTAAATCATTTAGTGTATTAACATTTTTACTTTAAAGCTCTGAGAGTTTGTTTAAAATCTTGCTTAATGTTGTTTTATGCATTATGACATCAGTGAAACTTTAGACTATTGATACATCGATGGAGAAGGTGATCCTTTTTTTTTTAAGTTTCAGGCAAACCAGAATTAATTTATAGGAAAACAATTTCATAGAAATATATAACTTATTTTTCCTTGAACAGTGCATACGTGTGATATAGCTATGAGTGATGTTAAAAACCACTGGTGTTTAAATAGTGACTGTTAAATAAAATATATGAATTGTGGTAATACATCCTCCATGTGAAATTCTGAATGAAAGAATATGTTGCCCTGATCTCCAGGGACAGATCCAACTGGGGAAAACAAGAATATAACATCCTGAGGCCTTACTGTGTCCCAGGTCTTCAATGAGGCAACCGTGGTATAATAGTAATACAAACATGCCAAGAATGATGTCTGCCACTTAGTAAACATTCAGATATGTGTTGAATGAATGTATGGTCTCTAGTTACACAGAACTTACAATCCATTTGACAAAAAGACAATTTAAAATGAAATTATCCTGAAGTGGGTGTAGAAGCATATGGGGCAACTAAGGGCATCTAGCTTAGTTTAGGGAGAAAGCTGCTTGGAATAAAATTAAGACACTGAGGAAGAAACTGAGAATCTAAGGATAAATAGGCTTTAGCTTTTAGCCAGGGCAAAGGGAAATGAAGGGAGTAGAAAGAGGAGCATCTGTGAAGGCTAAAATATGAATGAAAGGTTGGTAAGTTTCAAGACGGAATGATATTCAGCACAGCTGAAATGTGGCTGAATGTGGAGGTAGTTGGGAGAGAGTGAAAAAAGACCTTAGGCTAGAAGCACAAGGCCTTGAAAGCCATGCTGGGGAATTTAAACATTATTTGGCAGGAATAGTAAACCATGGAAATATTGTAGGAAGGACAGTGGTATGTCTGGTTACCATCACTCATGTAATGACTGTCTTCTTCCCAATGGTCCATTTCCCCTGGGCCTGGAGGTGAGGCAGATATCTTTCCTTACTACTCCTCTGCTCATTGGCACCTACACACTTGTCCTTCTCCCTCGCTCTTCATACATATATAGATGTATATAAACACACACATATATACATATGTATACACACGTAGTTATATCATATACACATGGCATTCACTATCCTTCCTCTTTGCTCTCATTTCCAATCTCTATCACTTCTTAAGATTTTATCATCTAGTAATTGCCACTCCCCTCAACCACCCTGAGTACGTGGTGGTCTCAATATCCAAAAAGATAACACTCAGTATTCTTGGTGTCTCAAACTGTTTTCTTTCAATTATGTGGTCTTCTATTTCACCATAGCAACCCACTTCCAAGGTCATGGTGTAGGTATTGTCTTTACCAATGACTGTATTTTCTCCAGGGTCTCAAATTACGCATCCCACTCTCCAAATAAGACAAGCTTACTCTCTTTAACAAGACAAGCTTACTCTCTTTAGTACCCAAAGTACAACAACACTTCAACCCCCTGGGGTATATAATCTATTAATGCTACCATCTTTCACTGTCATTGATCCACTTCCATTATCTATTTTCAATCCTTATGCATTGTAAAAATTGTAGCTTTAACATTATAATCACTTCATTGCATATTCTTCCATGTCTGGCTCCCATACCCTCTGTAGGTACTTGTAAAGCTCCATCTCTGGTTAAGTGCAGTCCTTGGCTCCAGCTGCAGCTGTAGGGGACAATAGGAAAATGAGCACCGTGGTGGCAGGACTTGCTTACATTCACCACCACTCATTTCAACTGGCTTCTTAGTGCCCCAGCATTAACTCTTCTAAATTATTTCACTTCTTCATACCCCAAACCTGTAATCTCCCCTCATCCCTCCACACTCTCAGCTGTTAATATTTCTCTGATTTTACTGAGAAATAAAAATTTTTAAAAAGCAGAACACAGAGTACAGAATATTCATCACACACTCCCATCATTGCGACTACTAAACTACATAGAACAATTTGAACCATTATATTTTGCCCACATTACTGATAAAATATATGAAATTTCTGATTTTCTACTTGGGCTTGCCTGTCCATGTGGGCAGAGTCCTATCCACTTTTACTAAAATAAATATATGTATATAATATATAATATATATACATATATTTATTTATTTATTTTTTTGGAGTCTTGCTCTGTCGCCCAGGCTGGAGTGCAGTGGCGCGATCTCGGCTCACTGCAAGCTCCGCCCCCCGGGTTCACAGCATTCTCCTGCCTCAGCCTCCCGTGTAGCTGGGACTACAGGTGCCCGCCACCATGCCCGGCTAATTTTTTGTATTTTTAGTAGAGACGGGGTTTCACTGTGTTAGCCAGGATGGTCTGGATCTCCTGACCTCGTGATCCACCTGCCTCGGCCTCCCAAAGTGCTGGGATTGCAAGCGTGAGCCACTGCGCTCGGCCCAGATATATATATTAAAAGAGCTGTATACGTCAAGGAATTATGTGTAATTCACATAATTCACGCCTGTAATCCCAGCACTTTGGGAGGCCGAAGCGAGTGGATTACTTGAGGTCAGGAGGTTGAGACCAGCCTGGCCAACATGGTGAAACCCCATCTCTACAAAAATACAAAAAGTTAGCTTGGCATATTGGTGGGCACCTGTAACCCCAGCTACTTGGGAGGCTGAGGCAGGAAAATCGCTTGAACCTGGGAGGCAGAGGTTGCAGTGAGCCGAGATTGCACCATTGCACTCCAGCCTGGGTGACAAGAGCAAAACTCTGTCTTAAAAAAAAAAAAAATATATATATATATATATATATAATTTGTATAATGTATATTAAATATATAATATATAATTAAATATATAACATAATACATATGATTAAATATATGTGATTAAATATATATTACATGTTATATATAAATATATGTAATATATATATAATTAAACATCTCCAGTGTTATAGCACTTAACTTCAATATTTATACTACCAAACTGCATTTCCTTTTAAGTACTGAGTGGATAAATAAATATAACATGTTGTCTGTTTGCAGAATATGGGCTTCTTTGACACACACACACACACACACACAAAATTCAAAAGGAGAAGTATAATTGCATTTCCATATTTAGGTATATAATAGAGAGGGTTGTCTTATATAAAGTAGAATAACTGGTGACCTACAGTGATGACAATTTTTCACCAAGTTTCCTGAGTAACAGAGAAGAGTGAACAAACAGCCCAGAATATTCTGAATTGTAGTCCTCAGCTAATTCCTTATTGCTCATTTATATCATAATTCCTTGATGTGTACAGCTCTTTTTTTTTTTTTTTAAACTAGAATTTCCTTTCTATTACATAAATTGTTCATGGTCATGTTAAGGTAAAATATTTTAAGATTTTAATTTATATTAGTTTACATTTCCTCAAATTTGGGGAAAATTGGAACTCCAAGTTTATGTGTGATGTTTTTCTCGCTGTATAGATGCATAAATTTTCACATTCGTCTCTCTACATAGAATGTGTTCATTTGATGGTCTAAGTATGGAGAAGGAAATGAATATGTTGTAAAGAAAGAGTAATTGCCCTGTTCAACCCCCAATACCACTCAGTAATTTTTCCAGTTTATTTACCATTTTATTAATTTATGTATGCATTTATAGACATGTATTATCTCTTTCATTAGTCACTATCCAGTTTTTTATCAACAGGTCAAATGTGTCAGAACTTGTCCTCTGTTAGCAGAAGAAATCTCCAAAAATATTTACAGGTAGTATTAGATGACTTGGATGGCAGCAATCCATGCTACCATCTTTTAAAGGACACTTTTTAATGTGGCATTCTAAATACACAAAACCTACCTTCTGCATCAGGTTGGAGGATGTGTTTCCTCATTTATATGTAAACTATATCCCATCAGGCATGTGTCAGACATGTGAGAATTTTTTTTTTACATAGCTTCAAGAGACGTTTGGCTAAATGACCGCTAAACCAACCGTATTATGAGCTCTTCCCAATACTCCACTGGGAAACCATTCTTTAAACAAGCAGTTCTCAACTCCAGAGGTCCCAAAGGATATTTTTGGAGGTTCATAAGGTCAAAACTATTTTAATAACCACTTTAGGATGTTATTCGCCTTTTCATTCTATTGACTCTGTATTGATAGGTTAAAAAGGGCAGGTAAAATTGTTTAAAGTTGGTTCCAGGAATACAAATCACAGGCAATGATTATGTTCAAAGAAGAAGGAAGCAAAGAAGTATGTTGAAATACACAGTACTGAAAGACTGCTTACTATCTTCTCTTCAGTTTCCATATTTATGGAATTGGGATTCTGTCTTAAGGCATGTGCTTTAAATATTAGTTATCTGTTTATTTTATCAGCACTGAGTTTCCTTTGACTTTTCAAAATATCGCTGATTCTATAATTAGAAGTGATGTCTTGAGATTAAACCAAAAGTGTGCCAGCTTTATTCAGTTTATTATTTAGTGGAAAAAATTATTTTTTCTTTATATTTCAATACTGCATATTAGGTACCTTACACTTCTTTGCTGTTATTCAAAATAGCCTAACAGTGATAACAACAAACCTAAATTGATCATAAACTTTTTTCCTTGAAAATGTGTACCACAAAATATTTTTTAAAATTACTGTACATCTATCCTAATTATTTTTAAAAATTACTGTGCTATCTACAAACCTATCCTAATGTGCCAGTTCAAATCTTTTTCCTCTGGTATTTAGCAGTTTGCCTATTGATATAAATCCTGATTATTTCAGATAATAGTCATCAATATTATAAAGGAAATTAAAGTGCCTTGGTGGAGAAATATCTGGAAAGATATGGCAATTGGCCCGGTTACAAAATAATGAAAATTATAGTAGACACATGCAGGAAGATTAGAACTCAGAAGCTTAAATATAATTCAACAAATAATAAGTTGTCCATTTTTATTTTAGGAACATTTTTTGAAACCTTGCACTTTGGGAATCTTTTCTTGTTCTTTGAACTTCCACAAGAATATAGTCAATAATTATGTTTATAGGTTACATATTCAAATGTTAGTATTTATTTTCTCGTTAATAAATGAGTATATGTTCTGTTTTTGTTTTTGGAGACGCTCTGTCGCCCAGGCTGGAGTGCAGTGGCGTAATCTCGGCTCGCTGCAACCTCCACTTTCCTGGGTTCAAGCAATTCTTCTGCCTCAGCCTCCTGGGTAGCTGGGACTACACCACCACACCTGGCTCATTTTTGTATTTTTAGTAGAGATGGGGTTTTAACATATTGGCCAGGCTGGTCTCGAACTCCTGACCTCATGATCTGCCTGCCTCAGCCTCCCAAAGTGCTGGGATTACAAGCATGAGTCACCGTGTCCTGCCCAGTATATGTTTCATTGTAAGATTTTCTGTTTGAATTTAATTCCATGGAATTAAGGTTTTGTTTCTTTTATTTTCTGTCCAAACAGAGAAATCCATATAAATGCATTCAGGTGCTCATGACCTAAAGGGCTTCATTAACAAAGAAGAGGTTGCATGTAAAATAATTTCCCCTATGTCTGTTTGTCATTTTAGAAATTGTAATCTGTCATTTTAGAATTGGAAGGATATTTATATTGTAGAAGAAATCATTTCATCATGTGATATATTATTCTTCTGAGCACTGTAGTCCTTTTTAGAGACTTAGGGGTTCTCTTCTAAATTTAAAAATAATAAATATAATGTGCTCCCTTTCCTTTGTGGGAAATTAAGCATTAGTCATTTGGTTTATAATCCAATCATAAAACTGTTACTTATTTTCTTTTTACATGATTTGTACATCTTTTTGTATTATTCCTTGTGTTCTCCTTACTTACAAGGCACCTTCCTGGAGACCTTTTTTTTTTTTCCATCTGCTTCTTTTCATGAATTTATTTTGATATAGCAGCATTTTTCTTTCAAATTTGGGGTATCTAATTTTTATCTGAATAATAGCTGGAGCCTTAATTTTAATCAATTAAACACAATTATTTACTGGCTTCAAATATTACATTTGTTACTATTTTTTTTTTCCAAACCTTTTTTGGATGAAGATCTTGCGGCTCTTAATAAAATTGCTATTTCTTATGTTCTATGAAGATTTCACTCCCCTTTGTGGAAGAAGATTTCTCTAGCTCACTAGTAGATTATCACCTGTGTAGACAGCCCATGGTGTGGCAGGTGGTGTCTTAATATAATAACTGGGCTGAATTCCCAGAGTACAAAGCCATGCAAAAGAGTTACCAAATCATTTTATAAATAGCAAAATCAAGTAGGTTCATTCTGAATTCTCTTGTTCTTTAAATTCCTAAAAGAAAATTTTATAATTTTGGTCACATTTAATCTTTGCATTTCTGTCACTGATTTTTTTTTACAATTTTTTTTTACATTTTTTTTTTCTTTTGGTTAAAATGGTAAGAAGGAATAACTGGATTTTTATATCAAGATACAGTAATATTTGGAGATTAGGCCAGGTGGCTCATAATATGTGATAACAGATTGAAACTTGGGACAAAAAATGTCAATTCCATTTCTTTCATTGAGTTTTTTGATGCTGGATTTCATCCCAATGTCCAGACAAAGAGGCCCATAGCCCAGTACTCTTAACAAGCTTCCTTCCGAAAGCAGACATCTGTTGTGCATTAATTGTGCAAAAATAAAATAGTGAATGATGGATTGTTATTTCCCTAGGAACTTTATCAGTGCTCTCTGCTATTTATATCCCCAAAGAGGAAAGTGGGAAATAATGCAGATCATGTGGTGATCAGATACAAGTGCTGTTGTCATGAAAATTAATGTTATTTGACAATATTTTGTTTTCCTTTGGTGTTAGAAAATAGTGTTATTCTCTGTACAAATAATTAGCGTATTAGTCAGGTTCATGCAACCCCAAGTGAATTTTAATTATGATCCACATCAAAACCCTTGTGAGGTACTGGTTATAAATATCATGTCCTTAACATTTTATCACACATCTTGATGAGACTATTCTACAATTTAGAAAGAGATTCCCTATGGTTGTCTTTAATTTGGATAACATTGGATAAATGTCCCTCATCAAGGTGGCACACCATAAACACTGGAAATACTGCTACTGCAAGTGATCTCTGGGATGCTGAAGTGTTCTATCAGCTACAGATTTGCCACCTGATATCATAGCTTTGATACTGCAGTTGCTATAGGACTCTGAAAAAATGCTCAGTGTTAGTCCCTCAAGGCATCTATTAAGAAGCACCAGCTTTGTAGGATGTCAAGTGCTTCACTCTCACTGGTCGTGAAGCTGGTTTAGTTTATTTAGCAGACAAGAGAAGAAAAAAAAAAAAAAACCCTGAGCTGCAATAAAGTGTTTACTAGAATGTTTTATATATACATATCAATAATCATACAACATTATCTAGATTAATACATTGTAAAGCAATGTAAATTCTTGTTAGTTTTTTTTTTTTTTTTTTTTTTTTTTTTTTGAGACAGAGTCTCGCTTTGTCGCCCAGGCTGGAGTGCAGTGGCGCAATCTTGGCTCACTGCAAGCTCCGCCTCCCGGGTTCACGCCATTCTCCTGCCTCAGCCTCTCCGAGCAGCTGGGACTACAGGCGCCCGCCACCACGCCCGGCTAATTTTTTTGTATTTTTAGTAGAGACGGGGTTTCACCGTGGTCTCGATCTCCTGACCTCGGGATCCGCCCGCCTCGGCCTCCCAAAGTGCTGGGATTACAAGGGTGAGCCACCGCGCCCGGCCTCTTGCTAGATTTTTTAAGACATCTATGCCTACTTATCAGATCAATTTTTAAAGATTTTAAAAGTTTATCATATAGAGATAAAGCATTATAATGTTATGGATTCAAGTGACACAATTATTTAAGATGATATTCTGAAGAACCTTGGACTTACTGGATATATTCAATTAGCTTAATTCCTTTGTAGAAACCCAAGACTGGATTCTTCAGCTTAATATACAAAAATTATGGCAACTGAAAATGTATGTCATACTTATTTTAAATTATTTTAACAGCTTTATTAAAATATAATTAATACACCATAAATTTTGCCCATTTTAAGAGTTCGGTGCAATTCAATAGTTACTAGTATCATCATCATGTTCTGTAACAATCACTACAATCTAATTTTAAAACAGCGTCATCATCTCAAAAAGGAAAGCCTCTGCACATTAGCAGCCATTCCCATTTTCCTGTTGTCCCAGTTCTTGCCAACTGTGAATCTACTTTCCCTCTTTACAGACTTTCTGATTTTGGACACTTCATATAAATGGATTCATAGAATATGTGACCTTTTGTGACTGGCTTATTTTATTTAACATAATGTTTTCAAAGTTCATCATCTTGTAGCATGGATCAATGCTTCAGTCTTTGTATGGTTCATTCATCAGTTAATGGATATTTGGGTTGTTTCATTTTTTGGCATTATTTTTGTGTAGATGTATGTTTTTTTTTTCCCCTTGGGATTGTGAAATCATATGGTAACTCTATGTTTAACTTTTAAGGAACTGTCAAACTATTTTTCAAAATGGTTCCATCATTTTACATTTTCACATGCAATGTTAGAGGATTTCAATTTCTTCACATTCTTACCAAAATTTATTAGAGTTCATCTTTTTTACTCTGGCCATCCTCCTTTGGTGTGAAGTGGTATCATATGATTTTTATTTGAGATTTCCAAATGCTTAATGATGTTGAGTACATTTATATGTGCTAACTGGCCATTTGCATATTTTCTTTGAAAAAAATTTATTCACATCTTCTGCTCATTTCTAAATTGGTTTGTCTTTTTATAATTGAGTTGCGGTTTTTTAAATTATTAATTTGGATACAAGTGCCTTCTCAGATACACAATTTGGAAATATTTTCCCTTATTTCTCTCCTTCTGTGGATTGGATTTTCTTTCTACTTTCTTGATAGAGTTATTTGAAGCTTACAACTTTTAAATAGTTTCTGATTAAGTCCAGTTTGTTTATTTTTTCTCTATTGTTGCTTGTGCTTTTGATGCTGTGTATGTTGCTCAAATCAAATGTCATAAAGATTTACTCTCATATTTTCTTCTAAGGGTTTTATAGTTTTAGCTCTCACATTTGGGTCTATGATCTCTTCTGAGTTACCTTCGGGGAATGGTATAAAGTGTCGGTTCAACTTCATTATTTTCTTTGTCAATATCTAGATTCCAGAACAATTTGTTAAAAAGATTATGATTTCCTAATTGAAATATCTTGGCACTCATGTCAAAAAGCAATTGACCATAAATGTAAGATTTTCTTTTTGAACTTTGGACACAATTATATTCCATTGATCTATATGTCTATGCTTAAGCCAGTAAAACGTTGTCTTGAGTACTAGAGCTTTTCTGTTGAAAAGTACTGAAATTAACAAATGCGAGTTATCCAAATTTATTCTTTTGTAAAATTGTTCTATACTGTATATGTATATATATAGTATATATATATATATATGTATATATATATAGTATATATATATAGTATATATATATAGTATATATATATATATGTATATATATATATATATATATATATATACTATATATATATATATATACTATAAAGACACCCCACTGTGGATGCTGTGCATGTGTGTATATATATACACACACACAAATATATATACACACATACATATTTATATGTATATGTACCTATACATGGGAAATAATTGGTTTCCTTTTGGAAAATAATTGGTTCAAAATATTGAGAATATAGCTTTTTATCATTTCAGTCACTGTAATGGTCCACTTAGAGGAAAATAACTCCAGCCAGTTTGCAAAAAAGCCATACCCTTAAAATGGAAATCTCTCAAATCTGAACCTTTGTCATTCCATATAGAATTACTCAATTATACTAATTTATTTATAAGCAAGCATTTTATCTTTTGCTCTAAAGAATTTAATTCAAAAATTGAGTATTTCCCCGAGATATCCTCATATTCATTTCATTAACTCTATACATACAATTGCATTACTAGTACACCATATTAGAAACATTATTGTTTATAGATCTCAAAGTTCAATAAATGATTTTAGCAATTCATTTATCCAACAATAGCTTGTATAGTATTTCTTAAACATTTTAACAATCATCCAGTAGGCAAGGATGCTACTTAATTTAAATGGAAAGTACTTGGTAAATATTTACTAAGCAGTTCCATGAAAATGTGAAAATACTGTGAAATTCAATGGTTTTTGTTGGAAAAAATGAAGGTTAGTAGGTACACTACCTAAGTAATTCTTGAAAATCAGAATCATCATCATGGGTTACAAAACTAGAGGACATTATAAGTTTTTGGATGCACAAAATTACAATAATCTAATAGTTTCCATATAGGCAGTAAAATGATGTGATATTGGAGGACCCGGAATTGATTCTCACATTGAAATATATGTAGAATCATGTAACAGATGCTATATACATTGCAAATTCCTCAAAAGACAACTGCTTTCTACCTGAGATCACCAAGAAGTCTTAGTAAAATGTCTTTATTGGTTTTACTGAGGTTTTTTTCCAGATGGAGAGTTCATTGTCATATAGTCCTTAATAAAGTGGACCAGAATATTTCACTTCCAGTTATAAATATCTGGGCAAAATTTACTCTGCATTAATGATTCAAAACTGGCAAATCGCCATGGATGCTTATTTCTTGTAAAGGTTCTGCATTGCATGAGGTGCATTTGGGGAATTTGTGAACAGGAACTTAGCTGAAGTTTTCCCATCATTCCTCATTACCCTAATCAAATTCCAAGCTGGATAGATTATAAGGACACCCCACTGTGGATGCCCCAGAGCAGAATTGGAGCAGATTGGCCAAAAACACTTGCCAGAATCCCCGATGCTCAACTTGTCACTTCAAGTTCCATGGCAGAAGTTGGTCCTGTTCTACTGCTAATGGAAAGATGTATTAAAATTGGTTATCAACTGCTTCCATTGGGATTTAGATGAAGTTTTATAATACCAATAAAAAGAGGTAGAATGTACTTGCTGCAATCTGCCTCATCTAACAGGCTTTTGTAGCCATTTCTATGTGTTATATTTTATTTTTCATGATAGAAATTACTATTTTCTAATAACTGCAATACCTTTTTAGCTGAAATCATTGTCCCCAAATTCTGAAGATTTAGAATATAGCCGAATCCTCATTATATTGTCAGTTTGATGTGATTCTAAGATATGGTTTGAATGTGTTTTACCTGAGATCTAAATTTTTGGGAATCTACCCAGATTTTAGCAAGACGACCTGGGGCCTTAGCAGAGTAGCAATAGGAACAAAGGAATTATTCTGCACACAAAGTAAATATTGGATTAGATTCATCTGGCATACCTAAGCTTTAGGAAATTATTTATATAGAAATTTTCAAATTATAGCCTACTTGCTTGGCAATGACTTTTAACAACAGTGGAAGGGCATCTGTTGCTTTAGCCTATTCAGCATTCATTTGTTCTTTTTTAACAAGCAAACACTATTCCAGGCTCTTGAAATACATGCATGAATAAAATGAATACCCCTGCTGCCTGGGATTTGCATTGTGAAATGCAAAGGAGAGAAACAGAGGCCATTAAAATGTAGATCATATAACTCTTAGAAAATATCAGAATTTCTCCATTGGTTAGAGGTGGCAGTATTAAATATGGTGTTTGGCCTAAGCTTTGAGTAAATACATGAAAGATGATAAATTGAATCATTCAGATATCTGCTAAAGGAAGATTTTGGGAAGAAGGAACAGTCAGTACACATCCTTGATTGAAGTTATCAAATAGAGAAAAACAGGTGATACATGACAGTGCACTGCATATCAATGAAGCTATGTATGTTGTATATTATATATGTATATATATATGTATGTGTGTGGGGGTGTGTATATACACACACACACCCACACACATACATACATACATATATACATGCACATACACATTACTCTTTGCAAAGTTTCTGCATTGCATGAGTTTCATTCAGGGAATTTGTGAACAGATACTTAGCTGAATTTTTGCCATCATTCCTAATTACCATAACCAAATTCCAAGCTGGACAGATTATAAAGACACCCCACTGTGGATGTCGTGGATGTGTATATGCACATACACATCCGTATGTACAAACACATCCATATACACAAACACATCCCATGTATATCACATTTCAAATATATGGTTACAACAACATCGGGGGACTCACAGTCTATGAGGGACAGAAATAGAAAATGCTGATTATAATTTAGCTTTATAAGTTCAAGGATAAAGGTCAACAAGAGGTAGAATAAAGTGTCTAAGGAAAGCGACATCTGTCAGGCCAGGGCAATTGTACTGACTTCTCTTCCAAGTGTGTTCCAAGGACAAGCAGCATCAGTATCACCTGGAGACTGGTTGAAATGCAAAAATTTTGAGCCCCACCTGAGACTCATCGAGTCATTATTTTCATTGTATGAACATCCTAAGGTGATTCATGAGAAGATTAAAAAAAGAAGAAAGAACATGAGCAAAGGCATGAGGGAAGAGAAATAATAAACACCACTGCCAACAACAAATCCGCCTTGTTTTGTATAGAGAAACAGAAAAATTCAGAATATAACAAAACAGATCACCCTGATAGAAAGTGAGAGAAGACAGTAAATTGGATGAGACTTTATGTGTTAATCTGAGTACTGAGTCTAACTTGTAGCACTGGGGGCTATTGAGGGACTTGTTACATGAGACTAAATGGTCACAATAACCCCACCTAGGTCTTTGAGGTAAACCAGATGAGAGATTGTAAAAGCCTTGATTACACCTCAGGTACTTTCCATTGCTTTTAAAACATCCTTCAAATTAAATGTTGATTTTTTATTGTAAATTTTGTAAGAGATTGAAACAGATTTATAAAATATCAGAATGTTTAAACAACAAAATGACTAATAATATCACAGCCACCTCTATCACTATTTTGTGGTATTTTTATTTTTATATATAATAATTTCTTGCAAGAAATGTCATAAATTATGCATAGTATTGTGGGGATTTTTTATCAACTTAAATAGCATAAAATGGCGCTATGAAATCCAAATAAACATTTTAATGTCTGCAGAATGTTCCATTTTAATGTCTGCAGACTATAATTAAACATAATATTTTCAGTAACCATTTAGGTTAATTTGACTTTTTCATGATCATAATGGAGCATATTTGTGCAAAATGTTTTATGTGTTTCTGATATTTTTTCTCATACATTCCAATACATAATGAATAAAACATGAATATTTTAGGGCTTTTGGTATGGCTTTGATTTAGAAATGCCTTCCAAAATGTGCTCCAATTCATATTACCACCATTCTCATAATTTTGGTATTAACATTTTTCTTGACCAAAAATATACATACCTTCTTTAAAAGATGAACTATACAAACATAAAGATAAAAATGTAAGGCACCCATAATCCTACCTGCCAGTGATAATTTCCACTAACTTTTTACAGTATTTCCTTCCAACCATGTCTATTCAGTCACATCTTTCATATCCATCTCTATACAAGTGTGTTTTTGTGTATAAATGCATTTACAAACTGATTACACATTCTCTCTATATATTTATTAATATACACAAGCATTCACACACACACACTCTCCCCCAACATCATCTTTGTATTCCTAACAAATATGCATTAAAGGCATTATATAAAACTTGCTTCAATGGAAAATAGTCAATTATTTCTTCAGATATTTCATAAATGCATATCTATAAATCTTAAACATTATCGAGTGGCTCAATGTTTGATTAGGCTACACTTTTTCATTAAATACTAATCTTTTCCTTTCATCAGTTGCTCTTGTAATTAGCAAAGCCCTCGCATATTTTTATCACCTTTTATCACTGGTTACTAAAGGACGGTTCAGACAGTGCAGCAGGGGTGTTCCTGTGCTTACTATGTTACAACCACGTGTCATCTCCACTGTGAAGATGTCGCTTTCTAGATTTTAGATCTAGACTATCTAATTGAAGATACAAAGCTATCTAGAGTATTCCATTGGAGGTAGAAAAAGGAATGCCATAGGAAAATAACATGTATTTATTTTAATATTAAGATCCTACTCTATGGGCAGTTGCAGAGCTTGCTTTTATTAAATTAACATTTTATATAGTAACATATATTTTTCCAGTTATTTTGTTTCTTGAATATTATTCTAACACAGATATACCAATATTTGTTTTAATTATTTCACTAATTTGGGACATGTCTGCATTATTTTCCTCTTATCATAGGTTACTTACTAAAATAAACATCTAAGTATTCTGCATCTCTGAATATTTTCTATCACTATTCGTACCATGAGATGTTATTATATTGATATTTTAGATTGGTTGACATTTTGATTAGATGATTGTACTCTTATTAATTATATGTGTGGGTTTGGTTAAATTACCTAAAGTTTCTTATACCCTCTTCAATATTTTGATGTGCTACAATGTCTCAGCTGGCCATAAAATGCATGATTATATATTTGCTCTTCCATTTTATTTAATTGAAATTTAGTTGTGCAGTGTTTAATAAACTTATTTTTGCCATTCATTA
This sequence comes from Symphalangus syndactylus, assembly GCF_028878055.3. Classification (NCBI taxonomy): domain Eukaryota; kingdom Metazoa; phylum Chordata; class Mammalia; order Primates; family Hylobatidae; genus Symphalangus; species Symphalangus syndactylus. The sequence goes on along the minus strand of NC_072423.2, from coordinate 17,737,672 downwards.
CTTCCAGTCTCTATTTTGAAGAATTGTTAGCAGTAGAAACAAATCTTTGAGAATTCACATTTTACAAAATTAGAGGAAAATATAGAATGAATCATTACTATATGTTAGTTAATGTAATAGTAAGGATTTTTTCCTACTATCCAATTGTAAAATTGTATAAAATATTTCCTTCAAATACTGATGAGCCACACTTTACTTTTGCAATTAAATTACGTTGCTTAGACTAAATTTTCTTTATTTACTCTATGAGATAAATCCTAGATCTTTTATGAGGGAGGAGAAAGGCTTATAAGGTATCCTGATTTAACGGACCATAAAATGAACTTATTACACGAGGAATGATATATGTACACTGAAGTTTATTTTTCAACTGCAAATCCTATGAAAAGTTAATCCCTAATTTTATAATTCATCCTTTTAGGTGTGCCTGGTGGCATTATCCATTTCACTATTGCTACTAAACCAATATTTTATTTTTATATGAAAGCTCATGAATGAAAGTTATATATATTTACTTCTTATATTTTTATTTTTGAATCCTTGAGGCACATTAAACAAATTATATCTATTTAGATTTAGATTAGATGCAGATTTGTTTTTTTTTGTTTTTGTTTTTGCTTTTTTTAGTGTAATGGCTTCCTCAGTGTTAAATTTGACTCCATGGCTAAGGTTTTGATCAATTTGATGGTATTAAAATGTCAGTTTAGTCAATAACAAGATCAAGCAATAGGATTATTGAGATTTCTCATTAACTATCCTCTAGAGATTTGACAGAAATTCTTGAATCGGTTGATTACTTTAGTAGTATGCATTCTACCTCCAACCATATCTATTGATTTTATCACTCTGTAGTAGAAGTATGTTTGATAAGCAGGGTTTAAAATATGTCAATATTTTGTGACTATGTGGCTATTGAAGTTGTCTTATTTTTACTTAGATGAATGTGACAAAATTAATCTCTGTGTTTTTTAAGATTGGTTGCTATGTTATTAAACTTAAAAAATCTGTTTCTGAGAGGTTAAAGTAAATTAAAGATAAATGGTATCAATATCAGTAGCCTCTCTTACCATTTTGAATCTAATTCTTTAAACCTGGGTGAGGTAAGAGGCATATGAGAGCCCAAAGGTAGGAAGCTCCAAGCTGGACTGCAAAAGAAAGAGGAAAAGCAAATGCCTGAAAAGTTCGTGCCATTACTGTTGCTGTCAGAAAAAGGAGAGAAGTAGGCTAGAGTGTTAGAGCAAAAAGAAATCAAGGCTCAGAGGAATATGCAAATTCGTAAATATGGCATTGGCTATTTAATTATTGAGCCAAAAAATGATTTTAATACATGCAGGTAAGCAGTCAGAAAGTCGAAGTGCATTTTATCTCTTATTACAGAATCAAAGCAGCACTTGCTATATATCATCCTACTTTTAGTACACAGCAGATACTCAATTTGCATTAGTTACATTGAGCTTACTCAGATGTCCTGTTTTTCATAATTCTTTATCAGGTTTATGCTGACATGTTGTTGTTTATAATTTTTACCAGTTCCTCTTATAGTTACCCTTATAGTGTATCTTGCACTTATGGTTAACATGACCTACACTTATTGGATACAGGTTTGCCTGCTATATTACATAACCATTTCATATCACTGTAGATTACTGCTCCCATGATCTTTTCCTATATTTCTACAAAAGTTTACTATTTCATCTTCCTGCTTCCCCTATGGACTCCCTATAAATGATTGGCTGGTTTAATGCCCAAAGCCCTTCCATTCAACTTTGAACAAAACCCTAACTCCTTTATATACCCCCAGGTTGTTACATGCCTGGAGTCTGACCATTAGAATTTCAGCTTACATATCTTTACTTCTCTGTTTTTTTTCTTTTGTAGCCTAGCTAGCAGTCTATCTTATGAATTTTTTCAGATAACCACCTTCTGGATTCATTGAACTTTTGCCTAGTGTTCCATTTCTCAATTGCTCTGATTTTGCTTCTTTCTTGTGTTTTTGCTAGCTTTGGGGTTGGTTTGCTCTTGCTTCACTAGTTCTTCTAGTTGTGATGTTATTCAGCGCTTTCCAAACCAGGTGGTCAGTTCCTGTTACATCATTGTGTTTATTTTTTCCTTGGAGTTTATCACAAAGGTACCCTGTTGAGTTATGGGCTTTTTGTTGTTGCTTTTTTTTCTCTCTCCTTCCTACTACCCCAATTTGAATGTCAGAACTAAGGCAGCAAGGGCCTCCTCTGACTTATTCATAGTTGTATTAATTACCATCAGTCATTTGGTATAGAACATTTTCTAACCAGGTTTGAAAAGAAGATAAGGAAGAAAATAAGGGTGGAACGAATGAAGGAGGAGCAGCATGGAAAAAATGGGAAGTTCTCTTTTTCAAAAATCACATAATAAGGAAATCATAAAATAATATTACAATAAATTATTGAATTACATATTCAACACTCAGATTTACAATATAGGAATGGAAATTGCACCAAACAAAACTGGCAGATGAAAAACTTCAAAGAAAGCAAAATTTAAGGGATAACTTCAGATTTCTAACGGCCAAATCAGCCTGTTTCACACCTCAAAGCTGCCACTAATATGAAATCACAATTGGAGAAGATTTGGCAACAATATTTCCTCAAACCTGCTCATTTGGTCTTATCTACATGGCTACCACTTTAAAGCTACCACCATGTCTCACTGGACCCACAGCGTTTATCTCCTAACAGCTTTACCTCTTCTACTTTTCTCTAACAAAATCATGGTGATCTTTAAAAAGAAATTATATTATCTCAGTACTCAGCACCCTGTACCTCAGTACCCTGAATAGTAAATTCACTTAAGAAGTGTGTAATTATAACCATTTCTGTCACTCTAGGTTACTGTAATAATCTCCACTCCCTTAGACACTGGGCCACAGATCTACTGAATTATTTTCAGGGGTTGAGTGTAGGGAGTTTATTCTGAAAAGAAATATGACGAGTAATATTTATGAAAATAAACTGTTGAAAGAGATTTGAAAAGCATAGCTTGAAAATAATGCGTGTGTGGCAATGATTTGGAAATGCTGTTCCTATCCCTAATTCAGCCTGAAAGAGTTTTCTGGAAAGTTCTACAGTACATCCCCATCGTTTCACATTTCATATAAGCACAGCATCACGTGAACAAAGTGGAAATAAATTGCATGAGAACTGCCCCTGAAATTTTAGTTCAGAATGTCTGCTAAGGGGTCCATGAAAGTGATTTTTTAAAAACATTCCCAGCTATTGCATTTAGTATGTGGCTAGTGTTTTAAAAAGAACAAACGAAACCAAACCAAAACCAAAGCAAAAAATATATTACCAACACTACATTGAAAGAATGATTTAATGGTAAAAATCTCTCTCTATAATTGAATGGAAATCTTTTTACCTGTCGTAAAGCAAGACATCCTACTGACTGTAGGATGGAGGTTAAGAGTTGGAGGTTGTGGAATCTTCCCGGTTCAAACGCTAATGAGCCATGATTCTACTTCTAATGAACATTGCTTCCAAAAACAATTAACACAATATTCTCATTTTGCCACAATAACTTTGGTTCTTAACCACAGGACCATTGTGCAGATTAAATGAAAGCATTGAAAACTGTGCCAAAGGCATAGTATGCTCTCAATATTTATTGTCTTCTAAAATGACAAATGCATGTAATAGTTCTCCTGGGAAACCCTGTACATTTGCCAAATTCAATAAGTATTTTCCCTCTAGAGAAGGCAATATAAAATATTTGAAATGAATAACTCTGAGAAAGACTGATTGAAGGAAGACAGCTATGCTGAGGACCATTATTTCTGTGTTTTGATATTTATAGAAAGCTTCCTTAAGATTTTCATAGTTAATTTATCTCCGCTGTGTGAAATAGTTTAACATTATTATTTCCGTTTTAAAATGAGGAAACTGAAGCTCACATGACTTCGTGACTGTTTACATATACAAACCAAAGGAACAGTAACAGTTGGGAACCATGTTTGGGATCTCTTCCTTAAGTGCCAATGAATCTCTCTAAATTATTCTGTTTTACCTTGTATATATTGTATTAGGCAGCATGGACTGCCATAATGAAATACAACAAATTGAGTAGCTTAAACAACAGGAATTTATTTTTTCACATTTCTGGAGGCTGTACGTTCAGAATCTCAAAGTATCAGCCAGGTGGGTTTCTCATGAGACCCCTCTTGGTTTGCAGATGGCCGCCTTCTTGCTGAGAACTTGCACCACCTTTTCTTGTTCTGTGTGCGCTCCTGTAATCTCTTTCTCTTCTTATTTGAATACCCTACTGGAGTAGGGCCCCACTCTTACAACTTCATTTAGCCTTAATTACCTTCTTACTCTACTTCCAGATACAGTCACATTGGGGTTTAATGCTTCAATATATGAATTTGGTTTGGAGGGAACACAATTCAGTTCCTAAAACGTATCAACAGTAAATTATTCATGAAGCATTCAATATATCAAAACATGACAGATGACAACAAAAATATAATGATTATGATAAAATGAATACAAACGAACTTTTCTAGTGAATAAAACATGTAATAAATTATTAACATGTTAATCATTTCCTTCTGTGATAAAATGCTCTCAAAATTATGGTTTTAAATGTATTATAACTAGGTTCTTTACTAAATAATCATTAGGCTGTTCATAAATACACATCTTAATACAAAAACAGAAATACTGAGGAATCATTTTTAATTAACTTTACATTTTAAAAATAAATTTTACTTAAAGTATGCTGTATTCAAACCCCAATGTCTTTAATAGTTGGACCAAAATATTTCCTTTTTATTTTTTACTTTTATTTTAGGTTCAATGGTACATGTGCATGTTTCTTACGTAGGTAAACTGCATGTCACAGGGGCATGGTGTACAGATTTACTTCATCACCCAGATAATAAGCATAGCACCCAATAGGTATTTTTTCTGATCCTCTCCCTCCTCCCACCCTCTACCCTCTAGTAGGTCCCAGTGTCTGTTGTTCTCCTCTTTGTGTCCATGTGCTCTTGTTGTTTAGCTCCCACTTATATGTGAGAACATGTGGATTTGGTTTTCTGTTCCCGTGTTATTTTGCTTAGAATAATGACCTCTAGCACAATCTGTGTTGCTGCAAAGAACATAAACCTATTCTTTTTTATAGCTGCATAGTGTCCCATGGTGTACATGTACCACATTTTCTTTAGTCTACTGTTGATGGGCATATAAGTTGATTGTCTTTGCTATTTTGAATAGTGCTGCAATGAACATATGCATGCTTATGTCTTTGTGGTAGAATGATTTATACTTGAGTATATACCCAACAATGGGATTGCTGGGTCAAATGGTAATTCTGCTTTAAGTATTTGGAGGAATCACCACACTGCTTTCCCAGAATGGCTGAACTAATTTACACTCCCACCCAAAATGCATAAGCATTCCCTGTCCTCTGCAGCCTCGCCAGCATCTATTATTTTTTGACTCATAAATAATAGCCATTCTGACTGGTATAAGATGGTATCTCATTGGTATTTTATTTGCATTTCTCTAATAATTAGGCTGAGCATTTTATAATATGCTTATTGAATACATGAATGTCTTCTTTTGAGAACTGTCTGTTCATGTCCTCGGCCCACTTTTTAATGGTGTTTGTTTTCCTTTTGTAAATTTTTTAAGGTCCTTATGCATTCTGGATATTAGACCTTTGTCAGATGGATGGTTTGCAAAAACTTTCTCTCATTCTGTAGGTTGTCTGTTTACCCTTGTGATACTTTATTTTGCTGTTCAGAAGGTCTTCAATTAGATCCCATTTGTCAATTTTTGCTTTTGTTGCAATTGCTTTTGGCATCTTTGTCATGAAACATTTGTCAGGTCCTATGTACAGAATGGTATGTCCTAGGTTATATTCCAGGGCTTTTATAGTTTTAGGTTTTACATTTAAGTCTTTATAATCCATCTTGAGTTGATTTTTGTATATGGTATAAGAAAGGGGTCCAGTTTCAATCTTCCACATATGGCTAGCCAGTTATCCCAGCACCATTTATTCAATAGGGAGTCCTTTTTCCATTGCTTGTTTTGGTCAGCTTTGTTGAAGATCAGTGTGAAGATCACATGAAGATGCATGTGTCATTGTTTCTGAGATCTCTATTCTGTTTCATTGGTCTATGTGTCTATTTTTGTATCAGTACCATGCTGTTTTGGTTACCGTAACCTTGTGGTACAGCTTGAAGTTGGGTAATATGATGCCTCCAGCTTTGTTATTTTTGCTTAGAATTGCCTTGGCTATTTGGGCTCTTTTTGCAGAGACACAACAACAGCAAACAAAAACTTCAGGCCAATATGCTCAATGAACATAGATGCAAAAAGTCCTCAACAAAATACTGGCAAACTGAATCTGCCATCACATCAAAAAGCTAATGCACCATGATCAAGTAGGCTTTATCCCTGGGATGGCAATCAATAAATGTGATTCATCATGTAAAGACAGGTGAAGACAAAAACCACATGATTATCTCAATAGATACAGAAAACACTTTCAATAAAATCCAATATCCTTTCATCTTAAAAACCCTCAATAAATTAGGCATTGAAGGACCATATTTCAAAATAATAAAAGCCATCTAAGACAAACCCACAACCAACATTATACTGAATGGGCAAAAGTCGGAAGCATTCCTTGTGAAAACCAGTACAAGACAAAGACGCCTTGTCTCACCACTCCTATTCAACATAGTATGAGAAGTCCTGACTAGAATTATCAGGCAAGAGAGAAATAAAAGTCATCCAAATTGGAAGTGAGAATGTCAAACTATCCCTGTTTGCAGATGACATGATTCTATATCTAAAAAAAAAAACTCATTGTCTGTTCCCAAAAGCTCCTTGATCTGATAAACAACTTCAGCAAAGTTTCAGGATACAAAACCAATGTACAATAATCAGTAGCATTCTTACACACCAACCTCTAAGCCTAGAGTCATTTAAGGAATGTAGTCCCATTCACAAGAGTCCCCAAAAGAATAGAATACCTAGGAATACAGCTAACCAGGGAGGTAAAATATCTCTACAGTGAGACTTATACTGCTCAAAGAAATCAGATATGATACAAACAAATGGAAAATAATTCCATGTTCATGGATAGGAAGAATCAATATTGTATAAATGGCCATACTGCCCAAAGCAACTTACAGATTAAATACTATTCTTATCAAACTACTAAAATGTTTCTTAAATATCTAATAATACCTGTAAGTTAACTTCCTAAATGTCATAGCCCACATTGATATTCAAATACTAAAATCTAGAATAATAGAGCAGAAGTTAAAAATTTATGAATCAAAGAAAAAGTTTAAAAGAAACATTTCTCATTCATCTATTAAATTATTTAGGAACTGTCCTAAGTACTGGCAGTGTAATGCCAAATAAGTGTTTTGTTTTTTTCCAAGTAGGTATGCAGGTGAGAAGATGAAAATGTAAAATAAGTTGAGGGTCCAGAATAATATTAGTCAAACATTGTTATTAGCCTATTACATTATTGTATTTTTAATCTTGAACCTATATAACCGAATGAAAATCTTTCTAAAAATACATTTTTAACGAGGCATGAATGTTGAACATTCTGGTTTCTCCATAAAAAATGGAAACTAAGAAAAGTGAAATCAACAAATATGTGTGAGTTTGATACAAGGGGAAACTTCTATGGTTAGAAAGTAAACTTGTGCCATCTCTATGAATTAGGAATTATAGATAGCAACAAAATGTGGGTATTAGCGAAAAATGTCTAAATGTTTGAAATTCAGAAATAAGACTAAATATTTGGGAGTTCATTATGATATATATTAACAAAATGTTCATTCTGTAAGCATAAATACTTGATGAGAGTTTACAGAATAGCATTTCTCCATCAGGGTAGTTAAAAAAAAAGCTCCCCTCCCCCACACCCTTTGGGAAGAGGAACAACTTAAATCTATATAATTCTTTCTAACATTTAAATTGATTTCACTTTAATAATGCTGGTATAGGGATCAATCAGTTGGGATCTTGTTCATCTTTAGCAGTGGTTTGACTTTGCATAGAGAAGGATTGGTATTTCTTGTAATTTTATTTTTAATTTATTTTTTTATTTTTTTAAACTCTTGGTTTACTCATTGAATTATATTTTTCATCGTAAATATTAGGTAAAAATGTAACATTAAAAAAATCTGAAATTACTGTATGTTACAATCATCAAAGGTTTTAAGATTTTCTTTTTTTTTTTTTATTATACTTTAAGTTCTGTGATACATGTGCAGAATGTGTAGGTTTGTTACATAGGTATACACGCACCATGGTGGTTTGCTGCACCCATCAACCTGTCATCTACATTAGGTATTTCTCCTAATGGTATCCCTCTCGTAGTCCCCTACCCCCTGACAGGCCCTGCTGTGTGATGTTCCCCTCTCTGTGTCCATGTGTTCTCATTGTTCAACTCCAACTTATGAGTGAGAACGTGCGGTATTTGGTTTTCTGCTCCTGTGTTAGTTTGCTGAGGATGATGGTTTCCAGCTTCACCCATGTCCCTGCAAAGGACATGAATTCATCCTTTTTTTTTTTAACATGCAATTTTAATAAATACTGAAATTATTGGTTTATTCTCTAGTGCTAAGGGCCAGCAATCTACTTCAAGGGAAAAGCAAGATTTTTGTCTGGAAGCTGAACATGTGTGGAAAATTCCCCAACACTAAAATATTCAGTTGGAAGAATAAAGGTGCTAAAAATTACTGTGTGGAAGGGAGGAGAATAAAACCACACAGACTCACTCCATGGAAGCCCCAATAAGGCCAAGAAGAAAACAACCAATCTAGCCACTTAGCAAACAAAACACTTCTTAAAATATTTTAATGGTTAACCTAGAAAAACACAATTAATAGTACTCAAGTAAGATACTTTTTGTTGTGGATTTTTTTCCTAAAAAGAGCAGTTCAAAGCCAAGACCTCTCAGCTTGTTCAGCGTATGTCAGGGTCCATTGCTTAAATTTGCATTGCATTTTTTTTTTTTTTTTTTTGAGACGGAGTCTCACACTGTTGCCCAGGCTAGAGTGCAGTGGCTCAATCTCAGCTCACTGTAACCTCCACCTCCCTGGTTCAAGCAATTCTCCTGCCTCAGCCTCCTGAGTAGCTGGGATTACAGGTGCCCGCCACCATGCCCGGCTAATTTTTGTATTTTTAGTAAAGGCAAGGTTTCACTATGTTGCCTAGGCTGGTCGGGAACTCCTCACTCAAGTGATCCATCTGCCTTGGCCTCCGAAAGTGTTAGTATTACAGGCATAAGCCACCGCGCACGACCTTAAATCTGCATTTCAAAAACCTTGATATTGTCTATGAGCCAAGTGTTGAAGGAGCAAATTACAGACAGATTCATTGTAATTCAACTCACAATGTTTGCATATAATTTCAATTTGTTAGTATACAGGACAAAATAGCACTTCTATAAGATGAGATGCTCGCACGTATCACCCTTGTGGAAAACTTCTAAAACCCTCTGAATCTATCATTTCTGCTTCATTTTAGTCATCACCTTGGATTAAGTGTTGCTCTTTCTATTTTTGCCTTGTGGGATATTCTGCCTTTAAGATGACTTTCGCACTTTAGATATTAAGTGCTCATTTTACTGCATTAACTTTCCTAGTCATGATAGTGCCTTCACTGTGTAGCCAAGAATCACTTACGATAGCAGTACCCATAATTACATTTCACATCAATTTCCATTGTCCTTCTAATAAAACAAGTTTAGGTTAGATAACGTATGCTAAATGCTTCATATCCAGTACTGCATAATGCAATCTATAAATGTTATCTTATTTCATCTTCATAACAAGACTATAAGTACAACCATTTTAAAGATGGAGAGTATTACACTCTCTGTGGATATGAAACTTGCTCTAAGACACACATGGGAAAACTGTAATATGAACCCTAATTGATTTCAAAGCTTAAAGATATATTTCAAAATAAAATGGAGTTTATTTTAAAATACCTTATTTCAATCAGGAAAAAAAAGGCTAAGTTTTAGAAAACCAAGGAATGTTTACCTAGGTGTTTCAGTAAAACAAATGTTCCATTAATAAGACTATTTATTTTAGAGACAGGGTCTTGCTCTGTCATTCAGGCTGGTGTACAGTGGTAAAATCATAGCTCACCATAATCCTGAACTCCTGGGCCCAAGCCATCTTCCTGCCCCAGCTTACCAAGTAGCTGAGACTACAGGCATGTGCCACCAGGCCTGGCTATTTTTATTTTTTCTTTAAGAAATGAGGTCCCACTACGTTGTCCAGGCAGGTCTTGAACTTCTGGCCTCAAGTAATCCTTCTGCCTCAGCCTCCCAAAGTGCTGAGATTATAGATGTGATCCCCTTTTCCTGGCCTAATAAGGCAATTTACTTACTATACACATACAACAAAACTTATAAAATACATTTTATTTTATTTTTTGGAAAAATAACTTTAAAATATTACTTTTAATGTCATAAGATATAAAATTCCTCAAACTAAATTTAATAAAATTAAACCTCCTAAGAAGAAAGTTTGCAAAGCTTTTAAGGAGAAAATTATAATATTTAGTTGAGAGGCTTTAAGGATGAACTAAGTAAAATTTAAAATACACTGTGTTTGGGGCAAAAACATTAAATACTGAAATAATGTCAAATATACTTAAATTATCCCACAGAGTTAATGAAACTCCAGGTTAAATACAAATATAGTTCTTCATGAAATTTGCTATGCTGTTTTTGAAATTTATAAAGAATCAAGAATAATCAAGGTATTTCTGAGGAAAAAGAACTGGGAAAAGGGATCTTTTACTATTGTATGTAAAAATTTATAATGAAAGCTGTAGTAATTCAGACAATGTGCAGGACCAAATGAATTATCCAAAAAAGGGTCTGCTATCAGACTTTATAAAAGAAACTTTTTACATCATATATACATAATTTTGACATATGACAGATTTGATATGTCAGATCAATTGACAAAAGTGCAAATATTCAATATTTGCGCTTATGTACCTTTCAAAATGTGTTTGTATAGGTAAAAAATAAAATTGGATTTCTACCTCATGTCATGTGTAAAATTAACTCCTGCTTAAGAACATAAATGACAAGTGTAAAACATGAAAAAAAATAGTGAAAATACAGAATAACATTTTTCTATAGCTGAAATACAAGTCCCAACAGTAAGAGAAAATATTGATATATTTCATAATTTAATAAAAATAACTATGATTAAACCAAAGATCTCTTAAATGAAAAAAAAAATGATAAACCTGCCAGAAATGCTTGGGACTCTTATGACCGACAAAGGAATAGTATTAACATTATAACATGAATATATACAGAAAAAAGAAATGGAAAAATGCCAAAATAGAGTAATGAGCAAAAGGCCTGAATAAACACGCATGAGAAAAATGTTAATCTAATAAAAATATAAAGAGACATTATACATAATTATTGATCACGGATTGACAAAAGTTTTCAAAAGACACATCAAGAGTTGACGAAAATGTGATTTAACTGGATCCCTTCTAATTATTGATTTAAATTAGTAAACAATTTTGGGGAGAGATTTTGGTATTACTTTGTGAAATTTAGTACTATAACAAGTATAATCTGGTGATTCTACTCCTAGGCATGTCTCAAGAGAAAATTTTTCACAGATGAATCACATCTATATCTATCATCTGTTATACACACACCCACATACATAGTGTGTGTGTGTGCATGTGTATCAACAATAGGGATATAATCTGAAAAGATCATCATTAGGTAATTTTATCTTTGTGTGAAGGTCATAGATTTAGATGGTATAGCCTACTCCATTATATTGCTCCATTATAATCTTATGGGACCACTACCTTATATGCATCCATTATTAACCAGAAAGTCATTATGCAGTACATTACTATATATCTATCCAGCTGGCCCTCCATATCCATGGATTCCACATTATTGGAATCAACCAATCAACCACTAATCAAAAATATTTTTTAAAAATGCATCTGTACTGAACATGTACAGATTTTTGTCATTATTCCCTAAACAATACAACTATATACCATTTATATATATATATTATATACTGTATTAGGTATTATAAGTAATCTAGAGATAATTAAAATATAGAGGAGGATATGCATAGATTATTGGCAAATACTATCCCATTTTATATTAGCGACTTGAGCATATGTGGATTTTGAAATCTGCAGAAGGTCTTGGAACCAATCTCCCGTAGTTACCAAGGGACCCAGTATATATGAATGTTCAGAGCATCACAGGGCTGGAGACAATATAAATACTCATGGAAAGGAGGGTAGGTGTATATGTCATGGCATAGTAATGCAGCGCTATAATATAGAGAGGACAAAGAGACCACAGATGAAACATTACTGTAGATGAGTCTTAGCTGTTGGATTTAAAAAGCAAGAATATTACATATAGCATGAAATACCTCTTTTAATTAAAACAATTAAAATGATACATTTTCAATAATATATATATTTTGCATATATATATATACACACTTAGACATGTATATGTGAATATATATACACACACGTGTATTTTGTTCAAAGCCATGGGAATAAAAAACACAAGTTATAGTTCAGCGACTTATAGCTAGGGGAGGCAAGAGTGGAAATGGGGGAAGAGTGGCTCCATAGAAAGGATTTTGTCAAATATTTCAGAGATCATTTTGAGGTTTATTACTGAATATGTACATTAACTCTATTAAAATAAATGAATATTTTCATTTATTCATGCACATATACAAAAGAAACTCACACATACACTACTGGTAAGTCACTGTCATACAAAAATATACCTTGTTTTTAAAGGGTTATTTCAACTATTTTTTTTTCATTAAGGGCTTTTCTTATTAAGATGGAGATAGAAAACTGTGTCTTATATCCTCATGTTTTTAAATTTAAATTTTATTTTTAAATTGACAAGTAAAATTTGTACATATTTATGATATACAACATGATGTTTTGCTAGATGTGTACATTGTAGAATAGCCAATCAAGCTACTTAATATATGTACTATCTCAAATACTTATAGTTTTGTGGTGAGAATACTTACAATCTATTCTCTTAGCAATTTTTAAGAATATAAGATGTTATTTACTATAGCCACCATGATATACTGTAGAACACTTGAGCCTAACTAAAGCATTTTCTACTTCGCTTTCAGCTTGATGATTCCCTGAATCAGATCCGTAAGCTCCAGAGGTCTCTGGATGAAGAGAAAGAAAGAAATGAAAACTTAGAGACTGAACTCAGGCACCTGCAAAACTGGTAATTTTTTCACAAAATATGCTGAATTAAAGATTAGGGCCTTAAAGACATTTCCATATCCTTTTCTTAAATATCAGTAAAATTGTTTTTATTAGCTAGAAATATTAATGAAAAAATCTTAGACAATATGCAAATTAATGGGCTTCTTCACTTCTTCTAATTTTTGCCGAACAGATACTGCATATTCTCAAAGACAATTTAAATGTCATTTAAAAACAACTTTAATTCTAAGATGTGTAAATATTTTGAAAGTCAAAAAGAGCTTTCAGAATACTTTTTACATAAAATCTGAAAGAGTTATAATATTGGCAAGAAAAAGTAAGTTGAAAACCATACAGGTTGCTGGGTCATTAACAAGAAAACCATTGACTTTAAGTAAAAGTACTGGTTTGTTTAAGTAATTGGTAAACTTTTATGTATGTGTTTTTTGTCTATGTGGTGGGGATGGCAGATTGTATTAACAAAAATGAATCATTCTAGAGATGTAACAATACATTTCTTATATAATTTTATAAATCATTTCTAATTCTTTGTATAAAACAGAAGTGAGCAGATGAATCAGAAAAAAGTGTTTTGTATTTTAAAGTAACAGATAACCCGTGACTGAATCTAAGACAGGCTGTAAGCATCGCTGAGAAACTAAAAGGACTTTTGACTTTTATCTGGATAGACATTTCTACAGTAAAATCATGGAAAGGCATCAGCATTGCAAAGTAGTATCTAGGTAGAAATCAGGCCAAAATTAAGCTGTGGTTTCCCTTTGAGTAGTGGGAATAGAGAAAATTGGGAAATTGTGGTTATGTGAATATTTCTTTAAAACTTTTATATACATTACAGTTTATTGCTTCATATTTAAGTTTAGTTTTTAAGGTAAAATGTTATTTTGAACAAAAAGACACTTATAATTTTCCATACCTATTTTCAACTGAAGGCAACTTGTAAGATTTAACTCAGTCAATAACATACTGGTTTTACTCATCTCCCCCTCCATTGATTAGCCAAAAAAAAAAAAAAAAATGAAATCTTACTAATTGATTACTGAATAAAGACCACTTTTATCAGAGTCTCTCATTGTAAAAGGCTTTGTCATTCACTGAGTCTTCACTTTTTCCCTGTTTCTCTCCCAAACATGGGGGATTGTATGACTAATAGGAACTCAGCACTGGGGGGCAAAGAGGCCCGACCTTCAAGTGCGCCCTGGTATGTGTTTGCTAGGCTGTGTATTAATGAAGTCCATTTTGTCACTGGGTACTCTTGCTGGGTTCTGATGCTTAAATGTGAACTTCCTTCTCTTTGCTTAACACTCCTCCTGTTGAACTGGATCCATCTCAGTGCTTTCTCTCATGACCTCCTCTATCCCATCATATCCCCTATCAACCAACTGACTGAGCAATTCACCCAGATGGAGCCTTCAGGATGGGCCCCAGGTCAAGGTCTCATCTCAGTCACAATCCCATATGAGAACCAAATACAGTTTGGAGAAGCTAAATATTAGGGTTTCCCTTGCCTGACCATGTTTCTCTGCTTTTCTGTGGCTGTGCCCCAAGTGGGTGTGGGGCAACTGGCAAGGCATCTTCCTCTCAAGATCCTAAACGCAAGTGGAAAACAAATCTCCCTGCCACCATCCCTCAGCATTAGACTTCTATACTTTCTTGCACACAACACAATCTCTAGATAAAAACACATAAAGGGGAAAATGCGGCTCTTTTCTGAAAGGTTTGCTCATCTGACAATCTCAGAACCCAAGAGGAATGGGTTTTTATACTCTCACATTATATCATGTTCTCTTTTCTATTCTAGAGTTCCACTATTGTGATAGACCAATGAGGCAGCTCCTCAATGATCTCAGTACAGACTCGTATTGATAACTACCCCTTCCAGGGCTGCTATAAACAAAGCATTATCTAGATTTATCAGTCGTACTAACTCATTTAATCTTCATAAGACATATATAATGGAGACTATTATTACCCTCATAAACCAGATGAGGAAGTTGAGATGTGAGAGTTAAGTGGACAGGATTATGAAAGAACATACTGGAAGAAGACTAATCTTGATTCAAGGTTGAAGTTGCACAGCAAACATTTGGTTTGTACAGATAATGGCTTAAGAAAGATATTTGCTTCAATGATTTTCCTTCAAAATATTGGGAACTAAATATTGTTTCACGTATATCTTGGTGTCCAACAATCAATGCCAAAACTTAAAACAACAATCATTTTCTGTAATTCAAGATTCTGTGAGTTGGCTGTGGTCAAAATGGTGGTTCTTTTGCTGTATGTGATACTGGCTGGAGTCACTCGAGGTTGCATTTTATGCTAGTTAAATGGCTGCTGGTTCCCAAGAGGGTAGATGTGAATTTGAGCTTTACCCTGTAGGTTTCTGCTTGTCTCCTACTCATCCTTTTTGCAGAATAAATGACACTTTTGCCTTCTGAGTCGCTCTCTTCTTAGACATCCTGCCTACAATGGAGTGCTGGGGAAATAGAGTCCTGTTAATTTAGATAGATAGATGATAGATAGATGATTGATTGATAGATAGGCAGGCAGATAGGATAGAGATTGATAGATAGATATAGAGACAGACAGATGATCAATAGAGATTTTAGAAAAATTGTAATTGTGCTGAAAAACGCGTAAGTTTACCACCTTATGCTTTCTAAGTGTACAGCTCAGTAGTGTTAAGTATAGTCCGTGTTACGCTACCATTACCCAGAAATGTTTTATCTCATAAAGCTGAAAATTCTATGCCCATTAAACAACTCCCCATCTTTCCTCTTCTTAGCCCCTTTCTAGGAATATGTCTCCTTTAGATACCTCATATGAATGGAATCATATAGTATTTTATTTTTGTTACTGGCTTATTTCACCTGGCATAATGTCCTCAAGGTTTATTCATGTTGCATGTGTCAGAATTTCCTATATTTGTCCAGCCTCCAGTAATAATTTATCTGTGACTTTTACAGCGTTCATGAATCCCCTCACTGCCTTTTCAGTGTCCACTTGTCCATGGTTTGTAAACCAATACTACATATTTTATGTTTTTGTTATGGCAGCACTGCATTTCCTGGTACCAATTTCTGTTTCAAATATCTACTGCTACAAAACAAATTACCTTGAAACTTGGTAGTTTAAAACATGTTTGTATTGCTTACCACTGTTCTGTTGGTTTTCTGGGTTTAGCCAGGTAGTGCTTCCACTCAACCCATGGGGTGATTCTTGCAGCTGCATTTTACTAGGAGATCTCCTGGGTCCTGGGTGTCCAAGATGACTTCAATCTCTTATCTGATACCTCCTCTGGGGTGAGGAATACAGCTGCTTGCTGGGCCCCTCCCTTGTCCCAAGTAACCTCTCAATACTCAGGAGTCAGCCTTGAGCTTTTTCATGTGGATATTGGCTTTCAGGAGGATTGCCAGGGAGTCAGACAGCTACTTCCCTCAGATTCGATTGGTTAGAGCAGGTTATAGGGATATTCCAGATTCAAGACAAGAGGACATTAATGCTATGGCTTTATGGAAGTAGCCAAATGCATATACAGGGACAGCTAGGAGTTGCTGGCACCCATTATTGCAGACCAGTTATCACAAATGACAAAATGCAGCAATTCCTGGTTCGAAGAAGACCTCAGTCCTCATACCCATTGCTACCCATGCCCATCTTGCAGATAAGCAATTCAAATTTAATGGAAAGTTATTTTTTTCCCCAGCTTTTCTTTTAGGTTCAGGGGGTACATGTACACATTTATTACATGGGTAAGGTGTGTATTGCTGAAGTTTGCTGTATGAATGATCTCATCACCCAATTCATGAGCATAGCAGCTAAAGGTCGTTTTCCAACCCTCACCTAACTCCCACCCTTCCTGCTCTAATAGTCCCCAGTGGCTATTATTTTCATCTTTATATTCACATGTACTCAGTATTTAGTTCGCACTCATAAGTGAGAACAGATGGTATTTGGTTTTCTGTTCCTGCATTAACTTGCTTAGTTTAGTGGCCTCCAGCTGCATCCATATTGCTGCAAAGGACATGTTTTTGTTCTGTTTTTATGGCTGTGTAGTATTCCGTGGTGTGTATGTACCACATTTTCTTTATCCAATCTACCATTGATAGGCACCTGAGTTGATTCCATGCTTTTGCTGTTGCAAATAGTACTTCAATTAACATGCGGGTGCATGTGTGTTTTTTGGTGTGATGATGTATTTTCCTTTGGTTATATAACCCAAAAATGAGATTGCTGGATTGAATAGTGGCTCTGTTATAAGTTTTGTGAGAAGTCTCCAAACCGCTTTCTCCAGCAGCTGAACTAATTTACATTCCCACCAGCAATGTATAAGTGTTCCCTCTGCTCTACAACCTTGCCAACACCACCTGTTTTTTATTCTTTTTTTTCTTTTCAGTGTTTTTAGTAATAGCCATTCTAACTTGTGTGAGATAGTATCTCATTGAGGTTGTGATTTGCATTTATCTAATGATCACTGATGTTGATCATTTTTTATACATATTTGTTGGCTATGTGTATATCTTATTTTGAGGAGTCTACTCAGGTAATTTGCTCATTTAATTGAGCAAATTTTAATTTGCTCAATTTTAATGTTATTTGGTTTGTGCTGGTTTTATATAATTTTGTTTCTTATAGATTCTGGATATAAGACCTTTGTTGGTTGCATAGATTGTGAATATTTTCTCCCATTTTGTAGGTTATCTGTTTACTGTCTTGATAGTTTCTTTTACTTTACAGAATTTTCTTAGTTAATTAGGTCCCCATTGTCAGTTTCAGTTTTGTTGCACTTGCTTTTGAGGACTTAGTAATATTATTATTTTTTTTTTTTGCAAGATCAATGTCCAGAATGGCATTTCTTAGGTTTTCTTCTAGGGTTCTTATATTTGAGGTCTTACATGTAAGTCTATAATTCGACTTGGTTTAATTTTTTTATATAGTAAAACGTAGGGATCCAGGTTTATTCTTTTGCATATGGCTAGCCAGTTATCCCAGCATCATTTGTTGAATGGGGATTACTTCCCCCATTGCTTGTTATTGTTGACTTTATCAAAGATGAGATGATTGTATATTTGTGGCTTATTTTTGGGTTCTCTAATCTGTTGAAGTGACCCATGAGTCTGTTTTTGTATTAGTACCATACTGTTTTGGTTACTCTAGCTTTATAGTATAGCTTGAAGTCCAGTAATGTGATGCTTTCAGCTTTGTTCTTTTTACTTATGATTGCTTTGGCTATTTGGGCTCTTTTTTGTTTCCATATGAATTTTAGAAGTTTTTTCTTCTATTTATGTGAATAATGATATTGGTACTTTGACGGTCATAGTTTTGAATCCATAAATTGCGCTGGGCAATATGGACATTTTAACAATATTGATATGCCAATCCATGAGCATGGAACGTTTTTTCATTTGTGTAATCTGTGATTTCTTTCTTTGGTGTTTTGTAGTCCTCCTTGTAGAGATCTTTCACCTAATTGTTTAGATGGATTCTTAACTATTTCCTTTTTTTGTTCCTATTTTAAATGGATTGAATTCTTGATTTGGCTCTCAGGTAGGATATTATTGGTATATAGAAATGTTACTAATTTTTGTACATTGATTTTGTATCTTGAAATTTTACTGAAGTTATTTATCAGCTCTAGAACCTTTGGCAGTCTTTAGGACTTTCCAGGTATAGTGACATATCACCAGTAAAGAGAGAGAATTCGACTTCTTTTCCTATTTGAATGCTTTTTATTTCTTTCTCTTTTCTGATGACTCTGGCTAGAACTTGCAGTGCTATGTTGCAAAATCTCACTATGGTGAGAGTGGCCATCTTTGTCTCATTTCAGTTTTTAAGTGGAATGCTTCCAGATCTTGCTTGTTCCATATGATGTTAGCTGTGGGTTTTTCATAGATAGGTCTTAGTATTTTGAGGTATGTTCCTTTAATGCAGAGTGTGTTGTGGGTTTTTTATCATGAAAGAATGTTGGATTTTATCAAAAGCTTCTTCTGCATCTATTGAGAAGCTCATATGATTTTTGATTTTGATTCTATTTACATGGTGAATTACATTTATTGATTTAAGTATGTTGAACCAGTCCTGCAACCAATAAATAAAGCCTACTTTATGTGGCTAATTAATTTTTTGATGTGTTACTGGATTTGTTTTGCTAGTATTTTGTTGAGGATTTTGTGTCTGTGTTCATCAGGGATATTGCTCTGTAGTTTTCTTTCTTTATTGTATCTTATGTCAGATTTTGGTATCAGAGTATTGCGGCTTTGTAGAATGAGTTAGGGAAAAGTCCTTCCTCCTTAGAGTTTTGGAATCATTTATATAGGATTGGTAACAGCGCTTCTTTATATGTCTGGAAGACTTTGGCTGTGAATCCATCTGGTCCAGGGCTCTTTTTTGTTGATAAGTTTTTAAATACTGATTCCATTTTGGAGCTCAATATTGGCCTATTCAGGGTTTTGATTTGTGGCCACAGCACCCTGAACATGCCTGGTCTCCTTGGGAAAGCTATTCTTAATATAAAATAGGGGCCATGAGATGTATGTTTGTGTGTTGTCTCTTTTTCATTTTTTAGCAACTTGTATTGATTTTTAATGTAATGAGATCATGTGAATTGTTTAGTAAGGTTTTTGATATTCTTTTGCTTCTGCACATATTCCTCCAGCTAAATCAGAAGATAGGTTTTGCTATTTATTATCTCTGTGATCTTGAGTGTGTTATTTGTAATGAAACTATGTAAAACTGCCTCAAAGATTGAATGAAATAATGGATGTGAAACCCTTGATAATAGCATCTGGCATTAATAAACATTCAACAAATATTGGTTTATTTGTATTCTAATTTTCAAGAGAGTATTTCCTTCAAAACAGCTAAATTTAGAAAGTAAAATTTATGTGCGAAAGGAAAATATACTTTTAAATAAATCTTGGAAATACTTTACATAAACTGGAAAATTGTAATGATGCTTGACTTCAACTGCTTTAACCTCTAAACATTGAGTATATTTTCTTTTGCTGAAATATCTTGAAAAATTATTTGCATCCTGTAAAGCATCATTTATAGTAACAATAACAATACTGACTTCACACACTTGACATTTATATATTAGACTTTGAAAGTGTCAGCTATACAACATTGTTATATAAAACTATAGTCATTAACTGGTAATCTCAACAGTTAAATTTTTATCTTTAAATTTCTAATTTGTTATTTAAGGAAAATCGTTAGAATTACATACATCAGAAAACTCCAGCATAAGAGGAAATCGGAATCTAAATATTATCTTTAACTTAGATTGAATATTCATAATCCCATAAAAGAAGAAATCCTCAATATTCTTTTCAAAAACCACTTTGTGTAAAATATTTAATTGTTATATCAAGAAACTCCCAAATATATACATTTCAAAATAGAACTACAGTAAATTAAGCATAGTTTGTATTGCTCAACTTAAAGAAAAACATATATTGCAACTGGAAACATTTAATTAATTTTTATTGCAAAGTACCATAGGTTACTGTAAAAAGTGAAGCAATATATATAGAAACTGCCTTGTGTATTCTCTTGTTTTCAATAATGCCTATCTCATTACACAGCTCCTACAAAGGCTAATAAAATATGAATGAAAGGAGGTGTTAGTTGATTTTAAATCAAAATATTGAAAATACTATATTATCTGCATACCCAAGAGAAACAGGTACCCAGACTTCAAAGATTAGTGTTGAACTAATATATATATTATAATATATATATGCACATTTTCCTCCAAAATGCAAAGGCCTTCAGTGTCTTGGCCTGGCCTGGCCTGTGCCATATTCTTAGGGATAAAAAGATACTCTGTGATTGGTGCGGGAAATGAGATAATCTCCACAGAATTCTTGTCTTGGTAATTGTGCAACTTTCCTTGCTGTGACTCAACTCTGGATTCATCACACCAATTGGAGTGGAGCGCATGGAAATCAATTATTTCTGATTTTAATACATGTTTATCTTGCTAACATGATTTGTTTCTAAAGAACGTGTATTATTTTTCTTTTACTTTGATTCAGTTGTGCAGGTTTGTTATATGGGTATATTGTGTGATGCTGAAGTTCGGGGTAGGGATAATCCCATTACCCAAGTAATAAGCATAGAACTCAATAAGTAGTCTTTCAGCACACCCGCCTTGACTAGTACACAGTTTCTATTGCTTCCATCTTTGTGTCCATGCATACTCAGTGTTTAGCTGTCACCTATAAGTGAGAGCATGAAGTATTTGGTTTTCTGTTCCTGCATAAATTCACTTAGGATAATTGGCCTCCAGCTCCATCCATGTTGCTGCAAGGAACATGATTTTGTTCTTTTTATGGCTGTGTAGTATTCCATGGTATATATGTGCCACATTTTCTTTATCCAACCCACTGCTGATGGGCACCTTGGTTTATTACATGTCTTTGTTATTTGAAATGGTGCTTTGATGAACATACGGATGCACTTGTCTTTTTGGTAGAATTAATTCTTAGCAAAGTACTAGCAAACCGAATCCAGCAGCACATTAGAAAGTTAATTTACCACAATAAAGTAGGCTTTATTCCTGGGATACAGGGTTGGTTCAATGTATGCAAATCAATAAATGTGATTCAACACATAAACAGAATCAAAAACAAAACTCATAGATGATCACCTCAACAGAGGCAGAAAAAGAGGCATCAAAGGAATATACTTCAAAATAATAAGAGCCACCTGTGACAAACCCACAGCCAACATCATACTGAATTGACCAAAGCTGGAGCCATTCTGCTTGAGAACCAGAACAAAACAGCGATGCCCACTCTCATCACTCCTATTCAGCATCGTACTGGAAGTCCTACCCAGAGGAATCAGGCAAGACAAAGAAACAAAAGACATCCATATACGGAAAGATCAAGTCAAGTTATCTGTCTTTGCTGATTATATAATTCTATACCTAGAAAACCCTAAAGACTTCAACGAAAGAATTCTAGAACTGATAAATGACTTAGGTAAAGTTTTAGGATACAAAATCAATGTACAAATTCAGTAGAATTTCTATACACCAATAGGTTCTAGCTGAGAATCAGTTCAAGAACACAATCCCATTTAAAAGCCACACAGGAAAAAAAGGAACTACCTAGGAATCCATGAAAATAAGGAGTTAAAAGACTTCTATGAGGAGAACTACAAAAAAACTGCTGAGAAAAAATCAGAAATGACACAAATAAATGCAAAAACATCCCATTTTTCTCCCCATTATATATTGTTGCAAAGTTAGTACTATTTTCTGAAATCACATCTAAATATATGGTTTCTATATCTTTAAATGAAGGCAAAATTTTATGTTTATTTATGGACATAACTAATGCAGAAACATTTAAAAATTTCTAATTTCAATGAATACAGTTCTGTTGGTTATAAAAGAGTAATTTTCTGTGATGTACTTAATACTTTTATGTACGATATTTATCAAAGAAACTAATAAACAATAAAGAGACTTGTTTCAAAAGCAAACTCTACCAGACCCATATAATTATTTTTGACAATCATAGCTTGGAAAGTTTAAATAGGAAAACAATTTCTTATTTGGACCTATAAAATAATAATATAATATTGTTCTTATTTGGACCTATAAAAATCTATTTAAGAGAGGAACATAGCTCATAGTTGAATGTACTCTATTAGGAAAAAATAATACTAAGTCCAACTTGAACCATAATTATCAGAGTGAGGCACCAATCTATGGAAACAAGTAATGCTGGAAAGAGATTTGTCCTAAATAAGCTATTCAGTAACCACATTGATGACCTGGAGAAAGAAACAGAGAAATAGAAAATCTATAATTCTAAGTTATTTTGTGTCAGAAGACAAGGAGAAATTAAAATTGGTCCTAAAGGAAGAGAATATAATGTATTAGAAACAATTTGAAGAATAACTCATATAATAAAAGCTAATGGTATAAGGAAAGACTGCTGAAGCACAAGTATATTAACAGTGAATCTCGTTTTCCTGTATGACCCACACCATCCTACCTGCTTTATGAGGTAGAAAATGGTATCTCCGTTTTACAAGTGACAAACCGTGCCTTCAGTGAATATATTATTTTCTTAAGTATCACATG
Organism: Symphalangus syndactylus; assembly: GCF_028878055.3. NCBI lineage: Eukaryota > Metazoa > Chordata > Mammalia > Primates > Hylobatidae > Symphalangus > Symphalangus syndactylus. The sequence continues at coordinate 17,714,257 of NC_072423.2, read as the reverse complement.
CTTATCTAGAGATTAGAAAAGACCTTCTACTTGATTAACCTGACAGAATTATAGATGAGAGTGTTTGGAAGCCATCAGATATATATAAGATATTTAAGCAAACCATTTAATATTTTGAAGTCTCAATCTTCTCAACTGTAAAATGGAGACAGCAATACCTGTTATAAGCTTGCAGCCATAATTTAGCATATGCTAATTGTACCATTTTGAAGAAGACCAGCATGTTTCATGATTATGTCATGAGGTTTAAATGAAGAATCAATTAAAGATAAAAAATACACGAATATAAAATTTTCTAATGGCTGTAGATATATTAATATTTTAAAAAATTATTCACTAAATTTGATATGTAATTATCTAATAAAATTTGGCCATACTTTCTGGTTCTGCTCACCACAAACAAAAATAAGATCTCGAGAGGAATGACATGACTCATAGGTTTGAAAATATTTCCCATAAAGAGATGTTAGAAGGAATTAAGGTTCTTTTGCATTTAACATGTCTGCAATTTGTTAAAATAAAATCAAATTTTGATTAGAGAAAGATGTTGGGCTGGGCTGTCCTCTTTGGAAGAAATGACTAAGTGGAAGCATATAGCTTAAAATTTAGAAGTAAAAATTATTTTAACCTTAAGCTGTAACTTGGGGTAAATAGTGAGATAATAGTACTCAGCTCTATAAATAATAATCTTGTGAATGAACACAATGCTATTCCCTTAGGCATATTATTCAGTTGCACAATAGCAGATTTCATCACTTCCCCTTCTCTTGCTTATTTAATCTGTGAATGGATAAAAACTCAGAGAATACTACACTTGAATGAGAATATAGCTTTTTTATATACCTTTAATTAACTTAATTTCCCTGTATTAAATATATTTTGGAGGATATTCTCTCATCTTAAGTGTGGTATTTAAGATGTAACTGCTTTAGTTATACTGTTGAGTGAAACTTAGTACTCTGATACTTTATTTTAATGGTGAGTCCTGTGATCAGGTGATGGTATTAATGTTTCTATTATTTGACTTATTATTTAGAAAATGAATTTTTAACACATTTATTTGGATGCTGCAATCTACACACACACACACACAGACATGCACACACCATCATCCTCGCATGCTGAGCCTACATATCATACAGTTGTTAGTAACTAAACGTGAGATAAATAAGAAAGTATAAAAATGACATTATTTATTTCACATAAATAGTAGAAGTGAAAACAATTTCAGGGGCTCTAATAATTCAGGATTCATATTGTAAGTTGGTGCTTTATCTCAATAACAACCCCAAAAGTGGCAATAATTACTACAAATATTTGGAAACTGGAAGATACTTCAACAAATTTCTTGATTAATGCCGAGGTAACTTTGTGTTTCTTTTTTCAGCGATTTTTAAGGGCATTTTAAAGTGTAAATTAATGTTTAAGAACAGGAATTTCAGAATTGAAAAGCACAAATGCATTCATAATAGCAATGTACATTTCCTTCATTGAAGATAGAATTGCTCTTGGTATACCTGTTTCCCTCAGATATCTATAACTGAGATTCCCATGGTTTGGCAATGTTGTCAAATGCCCCAATCTCAAATATTGGAAGAGGCCTGGAGAGAAAGTGCAAATAAAACTAATTTCTATTAAATTACATTATTCTACTGACACTTGGTTAATGCAAGACATTTGTATAGTATAGTAGTCTCCTGAGAACTCTAAGCCTTTATTTTAGAAAGAATTACTAATTCCTCTTCTATGGAATTCCCTTTATGTTTTTAAAATTCAAAGTTTATGAAAACGACAGAAAGTAGAAAAGACAGTGTAGAATATGTGCTGAATTTATCTCAATTCTATTTAGGTATGATGATGGCATTCATGATATTTAAGACACCAAAAACGGTGTTTAAGACATGATATATTAAATATTTCGTTTCCTCATTACAACATAATGGAATTTACTTAAAATTTTGAACAGAATACATGAGTCTGAGTCCTCTACTTAAGTTTACTTAAATTGGTAACATTAGAAATAAGTACATCTGTGACATTAGATATAATCAAATAACATTTTTTTAAAAGTCCATACTAAACCATACAAAATTAAACCCCAAGTAGAATAAAGAGATAATTTTATAAACAAAAGTAAACTAGGAAAGTATTATAAGAAAATGAGATTATTTTTGTAATCATTTCAGAAAAGGACTTTTTAAGCAAACACAAATCTCAGAAACTATGAACTATGAGGTATCTGACCTCATAGAATTTTATAATGTATTTCATTTTAATCAGAGTGTCATTTCCCAAGGACACTACTCTTGTATACATTAAATCTTTCTCCTGCTGCTACTTATCCTCAAGTTCTATATATGCTTTTCCTACTATCCTTGCTCTATTATCTCGAGAACTCAATACATCTGATGAACTCTTACACCAACCCAACTTTCACCACTCTTCTATCTCATCATGCCAATATAGTTTATACTAAAGTTTTAGTTAAATACAGTTACATTTTCCTGAGAATGTTAAGACTGTTTATGGCAGAGCCTCGTAGTGTACTATAATTAAATGTTCTGACAGTTACCTTTTAAATTATTATTTTCTTTTTGAACTTAATCATTGCCTATATTGCATAATTTTTTGTGTATGTGTATTTTTTTTCCTTCAAAATACTTTTATTAATAAATTCTAAATGAACAGTTTTTCCTAAAAATCTGTTATAATCAGGAGTAATTTCTGTTCGGACAGCTCTATTATCTTGGGATCTCCACTTGCCAATATTTCTAAACTCTTTATATTTTGTGCTGAATGACCTCTTTGTTACAGTATATTATCAGCAATTTAAGAAAAATGATGTCATGCTAGATAAATCTCTTAGGTTTTTTTTTTTTATTTCAATTTGAGCCCTTTCTAGTTCTGTCTTTATAATAGCATATTCTTGTTTTATGACTCCAGTGTCCTTTATAGCCTCTTCAAAGATAAGTAAATGTTACTTTTATGTTATTTTCTGTGTTTTCTATTTCCTCCCAATCATAATTTTCTTGCTTCTTGGTTTTAAACTTTATGATTCTCAAGCTTTTGATTTACCCTTGGATGAATCTCAGCTTTCTCTGTTGCTCTCATCTCTTGCTTGCTTTATTTCTAGGCCTTTTTTGTCGGCCTTTTTTCCTTAAATACTTCGGGATTATTGGATACTTCTTTCTTTCTTGGCAGAAGTTTTTATCTTAACTCTTTATCCTCTCTAACAACCTCAGAATTCTGCAAGTAACTCATGAGGAAAGCTGGCCCTCAAGCCTCCGTTTATCATTCCAGCCCACCGTGGCCTCGTTTCTACAGATTATAAGTGGGTTTAGTGTAAAGTTAATCTAAGCATTTATCTTTTATAAAAAGTGTTTAGAATATTAACAGTAGTGTCATACATATAAAATAAATATATGCTTTATTTTATGGCTTTAAATTTCTTGATATTTTCCTTGCATTCTGTGTGTTATATAGGGATTGTGTTATGCAGTACTGCTTTTATATATTACCCTCTACTCTTGGTTTGGGATTTATACATTTTGATTTATACATCTTGATTTTTTCTAAGAGTCATTTAAGTTACTTTTAAAATCTTTAATCTCTTAATTAGAGCTTTGTAATTAAGGTCAGGAATGAGATTACATTTTAAATATTCCCCTACATGAAGAATTTATCTTACTCTTTGCCTTTGTTTTTCTTGCCCTTCTAAATTTACATGGATTAAAATGTAGAACTGAAGATAAAAGCTCATAGTGTTATTAAATACATTTTATTTGTTTACCCTGATTTTCAGTTTGTAACTATTATGCTTTATTTTTAAATTAATAAATATTTTTGACATTCATGAATAGTCAATCTATACCATGATTTCCATATTCTTAAGTCCTCAGATTATGTCATTTCTCAGGTTATGGAAGCCTATTTGTGTGTGTATGTGTTTAACCGTTTAGTAAAAATCATATTCCCAACTCGTTTATTAACTTATTTAGTGGGGATTAGGCCTAGATTAGCATCTTTCCTTTTTGACCATACATATGTGTTTGATAGTAACAATTTTTAAATGAAAGCATAAATATTTTTATTTAGCTCTTAATATATTTTAAAAATTTATTGACATTTAAATCTATCTCTTCCTATAACTGACCTCTTTATTTTGGTCTTTTATCAGTAATCTGGTACAATATATTAGTAATTTTCACCCAGAATGATAAGCAGTTACCATTCCTTTCACAAGTGAAGAACTGCTTGGATTGCGTGGAATTCTAGATTCACAAAATATTACCATCAATGAACATCATTCCACTATCTCAGTGTTACAGAAGAAATATCTGCCATCAGTTTTTCCCATTGAAAGTATCCTCTTTTTTCTGCCAAATTACTAAAAATTGTTTTATTCTTATGTTTGAATGTGAACAGAATATGTCTTAATATAAATATTGGCTAATAAATTTAATTGTGAAAAGCACATTCGATTTCTATGTTCAAATCTTTCCATTTTTCTGAGGAAGATTTTTAAATGCAATGTAATGTCTTATGTATTTTTGTTTTTCTATGTTTTCCTTCTACCGTTTGATCATCAATTATTCCTTCAGAAGGGCTAAATATAGCTGCCGTCACTTTTTGTTTGGTATATCAATTGTATTCTTCTTAAGCATTTTAAACTCAGGTTGTTTTTTCCCTCTGAGTTCTGGGAAAACTTTTAAAGTTTGTTAAATCTTTATTGTTGCTAGTATTCTGCACTCAAGAAAAATTTAAAATATGTTTTATGGGTTTCGTTGTATCTTTTTTCTAATATTAGACAATTCTTTTCTTTCGTTTTCATCATTAACTAAACACACCCTCTCCCTACCACATCCCATGCCTCCCTTATAAATGTCATTTTACATTGCATCTTAGGTGATGCCTAACAGAATTAAACACACATACACACACAAGTTCCAAATTCAAATTTTCTCCAAATATTTACTTTATGCTGAACCCTAACAATATTGTATCCTTTCTGTTTCTAATATATCATTTCTCTTTGAGCAAATGTTCTTGCTTTTTTTAAAAAAAAATTCTGTTAACTATTTGTCTTTTTTCCCCTCCTTGTACAAGGAGATATTTATTCAGGTCAAATGGACTACGTTATAATGCATCAGTTTAATTTTTTTTAGTTCTCATCATCTGTGATTCAAATGGAATAGAGAAAATATGATAAGCTTAAACTTATAGCAAAAATGAGAGTTTCCTTGACAATTTAGACAATGAGTCACAGAAATCGGGGATGAGAATAAAATTGTTCCAGCTGTTGGCATTAAAGTGTAGCGATTTGGTTGCACCATTTTAGCCATCTTTGAATGGTTTCTTGCATTCTTCTTTTAAAGTTCCATCTCAACTTTGCAGAAGCTGAAAGCACCTCAGCAGCACTGGAAACTATCAGGGTACTATGGTTTTGGTGTGAATAGAGCACAGGGTTGCTATCAGAAAGTGGCAGAACCCACATGCCCAGCTCAGCACCATGAGGGTCTCTGGTTTTCTCCTCTCTCAGTCTATTCCACAGATGTCCCTACTTTGTCTGCTTTCTGTCCTACTTTTAGTTTTTCTTTGCCCTGCAATTCAGAAGAGTGTACTTCATTTGGTTGACAGCTTTTATGTCACCACATGAATGGTTTCCATTTTCCACCTTTGCTCTCTGTCCCTTTCTGCCAAAGCAATTCTCTCCTCCTGTTCTGACAGGAACTCTTGGCAAGGAAGAAAAAGAATATGAACTACTTCAGCATATACAGCATACATAGTTGACTTCAGACCCAACGTGTTAAAGGTTTTCTACTTGGCTTTGATTGTGATATGCTTTGTGCCAAAATTTCTATATTACTTTATAATCATTGAAGTTCAGTATTTTGAGTATTTTATGGCCATAAATGTATAAATATTATGCAAAGACAGTCAGGTGCTAACTGGCTTTTTTAATGGTTTATGGTCTAGAATTGTGCTGTGGTTGTTATAGATCGATTAATTGTTACTTGGGATTTGATGTTCTGCCTTTCCACTACAGAGTACTTGATAATAAAAGCATAGTACTTTATTCTTAAAAAAATACAGAACAATTTTTCGATGTGCAGAATATGTTCTTATTTCTAAGGCTTTCCCCATGGCTTCAACAGTGGATTAGATCAGCAGATTTGCAGTAGTGAAGAATATTCAGAAATATCTGAGAAGGAGCTGACAAGAAAAAATATTCATGATCTTTTCTATTCAATTTGCAGCATTGAAAATTAAAGTTTTGAACAGCACTGTGCAATAGAAATAGTTGAGCTACAGATATGAGCCACATTTAAAAAGAACAAAAGAACTGATAAAATCAACATTGATGATATCCTTTATTTAGCCCAACATATGCAACCTATTACCATGATCCACATGCCATTAATACTGTAAATGAGACGTTTTTATTTTTTATTTTTGTATTTATTTTACAATTAGGGCAGCTCATCTCTATTTGTACTAGCTGCATTGTAGTTGCTCAATTGCCCTGAGTGGCTAGGGGCTATTATATTGGAAAGTGCGGAAGTAAACTAAGGTAAAGAATACCTAAGTTCTTTTTTAAAAAAACAGTAATAAACACTTGAGGAATAAAATAAAGTTCAATTTTAATTCTAGTATTTACAATGATTTGATTTTGGACAAATTACCTGACAACTTTTTATGAAAAGTTTCCATTTGATTTTTTATAGACATTATATTTTTTGTTGAAATATACTCCATTTGTTTATCCAGCATGATTATGTTTTTCTATATATTCCACAATGTATAAATATTGTCTATTGTGAAATCTTTCTCTAAAACTCCAACATCTGTATTTTCTCTACATCTGCTTGCATTGATAGGTTTGTTATGATTATCAGTAATTTATGCATAAATTTTTCGCATTATAATTTTTAAGTTTTTGCTGGACATTATATGTCATAGTAGAGCAACTCTGCAATATGTTTTCATCCTCCTAGAACATTAGATTCTGTTCTATTAAGCTATTAAATTAAGAGAGGATCACCCTTTTTCTGTTGATGCTTGGGTTTTGAGCCATTTTAGCACAGGTCTCCTTTAACTCTTTAACTTATCCCCATATCGAAAGAGAGCACTTACCATTAAAACATGCTTTTACTTGTAGGAATGGTGGTTCTGGCATCTCAACTGAAGCCTAATGTGTGCACCAACTCTCTCTACTATGATTGGGAAGGAACTTAACATTTCCTCAGTGAGACCTCTGGAAACTCAGCTCATAGGTTCTCTGCATCTGTTTACTACTTGACCTCTTAGCATCATGTCCTGCACATGGTCAGCTGAGAAATTGTCACAGGTCCTCAGCAACATTTTATGCAGATGCTCGGAGGACTTCTTGGCACTTTCCTCCTCTCTGATATTTTGCCATCCAAATCCCAACCACTTTCACAGCCCCAGACCCTGACCTCTGATTTCTCCTCCCACTCTTATTGAGAACTTTGCTCTCTGTCTGGCTCTCTTTTTCTGCGCAGCAATTTGAAAAATTCCCCTAGTGAAAAATCCAGGGTTAATGTAAGTCTTACTTCATGTTCTTCCTTTTTCTTAAATATCATAGTGTGGGCTGATGCATTCAAACATGTTTTTATACCTCTTAAAATACATTTTGCTCCAAATTTATAATTGTTTACAGCTGTTGGATAAGTTTGATATCAGCTACTTTGTTTTATTCAGAAACTATTAAGTTCTTGACATCTATTTCTGCCACTCCCTAATAAATCCGAAAATTTGATTAAATCTCCTTCTAAGTTTAAACTTTCTTTCTGCCTTTTTGTTATTTCTTTGGTCTAAATTATTATCTCTTCCCTAGATTCCTACAATAGCTTTTAATTCATATCTCCACTTCCAGGACATACTCTACATTAAACAGTTGTCTTTTAGAAACACAATTTCTTTCTCTCTCTCTCTCTCTTTCTTTCTTCCTTTCTCTTTCTCTCTCTTTCCTTCTCTCTCTTTTTCTCTCTTTCATCTGTATTCTTAGTAGAGATGGGCTTTCTACAAGGTCTGTATTTTTTTAGTAGAGATGGGGTCTCACCATGTTGGCCAGGCTGGCCTCAAGTTATCCACTTGCCTCAGCCTCCCAAAGCGCTGGGATTACAGGTGTGAGCCACCACAACTGGCCACAATTTTGTCACTCTCCAAGTGAAAACTATTCAATCGCTTCTCTTTAAACTTAGAATAAATCTTTGAACTCCTTGCATTGACCTATAAAATTTAGGATGATGTAAGCTTTCTAAATGCTTTTCTATGCACTCTGTGTCCCTGCTCTATGCTTTAGTAGCATTGATTTTTTTTTTTCATTTCCTGAACCTGCAAAGCTTTGCCCATAGCAGTGTTTTTGTACAGTCTGTTTTTTATGACCATGGCATTGTGTTCGTCATTTTTCCCGACTTCCTTCTCTTGCTTTATGTGACAACTTAAATGTTCTTTCAATGAGCATTTCCTGATCACATAGAACTTTACCCTTAATCTCATAGCATCCTGATCTTTTGATTCACATCACACCAAAGCGTGACTTCCCAATTGTGCAAAGGTATATGCTCTTATATAACACCTTTATTTTCTGCTAGATATAAACATCATGAGAAGAAGGATCATATCTTTATTTTTTGCCATATTATGCCCAGTGCTGCTTCTTGAAATGTAGTGTATTACTTATTGGTGTATAAGTGTTAAACAATTATATTTGAGTTAATGAAAAACATTAAATAATATTAACTTCAGAAAGAAAGTGTTTTAGAAATCAGCATTTGAAACTTAATGGAGAATCAATATTTTCAAAGAATTTTAGAGAATTGGAACTGGAAGAAACCACAATCATCATTTTCATGTAACAATCCTTCTGATAACATTGTCTGCACTTAAATCACTCCAGTGTCAAGGAACTCACAATTTCACAAGGAAGCATATTTTATTCTATTCCTATTATTTAAAAAATGTCTTTCTCATGTTTAATATAGTCTAAGCACTATACTGAATTGTTTTACTTATAATCCTATGCAATAGTTATCTCAAGTTTACAAAAAAAATGAAAAAAATTGTACATATATTAGGTTGGTGCAAACGTAATTGTTTTTTTTTCCCCATTACTTTTAATGCAAAAACCACAATTAGGTTTGCACCAACATCCTATTTTGTTTGTCATTTCTTCTGAAACCTAAACACTCAAAATATATAATTAAAAATTATTATTTTATTTCCTTGAATGTTGAAAAATGATACTTCATTTCAGGATCCTTTATTATAATTGGATTTATGCTATATATTGGATTTATGTCTTTATCCCTGTGTGCTTTTAATGACCCACGTTTGCATGCACTGCAAATAAGAAATTTTGAGTATTAGCCGAAGTTTAAAAAATATAAAATAGATTTTAAAGAACCAAACTTATGAAAGAAGTATGTTAGTTAACATTAAGAAAGATGTGTTAAACATTTTTGTCTTTATAGTGTTCACATTTTCTCATTAGTTATATTATCATAAAAGAAATGAAAATATATGGATGGATGCATTCAAGTAAATAAAATACCATATTTTGAAGAAGACTCATATGCAATGTGCAAAATTCAATTTAGTATGTGTATATATAATCATTTAAATATATGAGTTGGAAATATATTTATATCAATTGAAATTATGATCAAATGAGAAAATGTGTTTGAAATCTTTTTTTAATTTTAATTTTTTTTTTCTGTTTCTGAATCATTTTTATTATCACTATTATTTAGGACATAGAGGTTTGCCTACAGAGTGACCCACTTTTTCCTAGCTATTTTGGGGTACTATATTAGACTTTCTAAAATTGTAATACCTTTTATGGGTCACTTAGAAACCATTAAATGAGTTACTATTTCAGTACAATAAGTTACATTTGCAATATTGCTGCCTACGGACCATTATTAATCTTGGAAAATGAAATAGGTGGTCTAATTACCTGTCTAATTCTTTTCAGATTCTGGCTGAATAAAAATATAAACTAAATGATATAAAATGGTGTTTCAAACATTATGTTAAAATTGAATAGGACAAATATTGTTTAAATTTTCATATATAAAGTGATTGCTGACATAAAAATATGTAAGCAATCCTTGTTAAGATGGTACTATAAGATTATTCATTGGTCTTCCTTCCTCTGCTGTAAACTCAGCTAGAGATAAAATCTAGTCTTTGTGCTTGTTTTTAGAGAGAAGTTCTCCTTCTGTTGCCCAGGCACAATGCAGTGGCACAATCACAGGTTAATGTAACACTGAACTCCTAAGCTCAAGGAATCCTTCCACCCCAAGCCTCCTGTGAAGCTAGGACTATAAACTTGTGTCACCACAACTGGCTAATTTTTTAAAAGAATTTTTGTAGGAACAGGGTGTTGCTACATTGCCCAGGCTGGTCTAGAAATCCTGGACTCAAGCAATCCTCCAGCCTCAGCCTTCCAAAGTGCTGAGAATACAGGTGTGAACCCCCATGTCTGGCCCTAAATTCTATTCTGATAAGCTTAATAAGAAACATAGACATGTTCGGTGATACAAAGAGAAGTCTCCATTGACCAGAAACAAGATAGAAACGCACAACAGCAGTAGAGTTGTAGCTGGGGGACTGCCTATCTCTGGATCCAAATATGGACAGTGGGAACTGGGAATACGACTCCTTGAGGGCGAAGAGGATCAAAGTCATCCCTTACAAAGCGGAGTGGAGAGAGGAAGAAAAAACATTAAAGGCAATCACAAGATTTCCAAAACTTTTCATCAAATCAAAAGCATGTTGCCGAATTCATCACATAAAAAGAGGGAATGCACCCAAATAAATAACTTTTTAAAATTTTAAACAGAATATAACTAAAATTTTAGTTGACATTTATAAAACATATGACGATTATGAAAAAGTTTAGGCCACTAAAATCACAAATTTAAGTGATATTAAAATTTCCTAGAGAACAATTTCTAGTATTTTACAAAAAAGAATCATAATAGAATTATTATTAAATATTTTGCTCATTAATTAAATTCCTTATGCCTCCTTGAAACAAATAAGTCATGTTATAGAGCTGTGTTCTGTTGGTGAATTTTGCCAGAAATTTAAGGAACAGATTTAAAAAAATATTTTGGAGAAGCTCAAAAAAACAGTTTTGTAACATTTTTATTAGACAGTAAATTATTGACAGTTAATTAGAATCATATAACAAAAGAGAATTATAGGCTGAGCATGGTGGCTCACACCTGTAATCCTAGTACTTCGGGAGGCCTAGGTGGGTGGAGCAGCTGAGCTCAGGAGTTCAAGACCAGCCTGGGCAACATGGCAAAACCCCATCTCAACTAAAAAATACAAAAAATCAGCTGGGTGTGGTGGTGCATGCCTGAGGTCCCAGCAGCTTGGGAGGCTAAGGCGGGAGGATCACTTGAGCATAGGAGGTCTAGGCTGCAGTGATGCGTGGTTTGTGCCACTGCACTGCAGCCTGGGTGACAGGGTAAGACCCTGTCTCAATTTTTTTTTTTATAAGAAAGACAAGAGAATTAGATTAATCTATAATTATGGGCACAAAAATCCTAAGTGATGACCCAGGAATATGGGATCCAGAAATGCTATACAATAGTCATCGAATCATACGGTGTTTAGTCTCAGAATTCAAAGAAGTTTCTGTAGCAGAAAATTTAAGAATTTACTTCACCACTCCAATTAACTGAGAAAGTTATATGATTATTACTATATGATTACTATAATAAAGTTACATGATTATTATATGATTTTAAAGTGATATTATTAAAAATAATACCGTTTAAAAATAGCAACATGTATTTATGTCAAAAGCTAGGAACATAAAAGGATTTCCTTAACCTAGTTTAAATTTCTACTTGAAATGTATAGCAAATGTGATTCTTCACAGTGAAGCACAGAAGCACAAAACCTCTCAGTGAATTCAGAAACCAACAAAAACAACAGAAAACATTACTACTGTCTCTCCTAATCTGTATTATACCTTAGTAATGCAAAATTGTATAGTAATAAAGCAAGAAAAAAGGTATAAATGTTGGAAAAAAAGAAACAATTTTACTATTATGTAGTGGTAAAATACATATCCAAGACAATGTATAGAAAAGTTACACAAATGAAAATAATGTGCATTTTTTTTTTTTGGTAAAAGTTCCACAGACAAGCTAAAAACATAACACCAGTGAGCAACGTGAAGCCTCCCCACTAAGATCCAGAGCAAGGAAAGGAGGTCCCCTCTCACCACTGCTGTTCAACAACATTCTGTAAGCCCTAATGCAATGCAGTAGAATTAGAAAAGTAACTAAAAGGTATATAGATTGGAAAAGATGTAGTAAAATTATCTTTGTTAACAGATGAGATTATTGTCTCTGTAGAAAATCCAAAAGAATTGAAAAAAAAAAAAAAAACAAAAACACTTGCGACTAATGAGCAAGATAGTTTGTAGGATGCAAGGTTAATAAAAAAAAATCACATTTCTATGTATCAGCAATGAATAAATGAGTTTTGAAATTAGAAACAGAATACCAGTTACATTACCACCCCAAAAAGAAGCACGTAGGTAAAATGTAAACAAAGGTATTCAAGGTCGATAATGAGGAAAACTACAAAACTCTGATGAAAGACACCAAAGAAGAACTAAATAAATGGAGAGAGATTCCATGTTCATTGATAGGAAGACATAGTTATCAATATGTCAGCTCAGTCTATAGGTTCAATGTAATCCCATTCAAAATTCCAGCAAGTTATTTTGTATTTTGTAGATACTGACAAACTAACGATCAAGTTTATATAAAAGGGAAACAGACCTAGAAGAGCCAACACATTATTAAAGGAGAAGAACAAAGTCGGAGGATTGACACTGTCTGACTTCAAGACATACTACGAAATACAGTAAACAAGACAGTGTAGTATTAGTGAAAGTAAAGAAAAACAGATCAATGGAACAGAATACACATCCCAGAAGGAGGTTCACATAAATATAGGTAATTGATCTTTGACAAACAAAGACACAAACAATGGAGAACAACAACAAAATATTTTCCACAAATGATGATCCTGGAACAACTGGATGGCCACATGCAAGGAAAAAAAAAAAAGGAATCTTGATACAGACCTTCCAAGCTTCACAAAAATTAACTCAAAATGGATCACAACTGTCAAACACAAAACCCATAAAAGATAATATAGAAGAAAGTCTAGGTGAGCTTGGGTTTGGCTATGACTTTTTAGATGTGATACCGAAAGCACAATTCATGAAAGACATAACTGATAAGATGGACTTCATTAAAATTAAAAACTTTTGCTCTGTGAAAGACTATGTCAAGGGATGAGAAAGGAAGCCACAGACTGGGAGAAAATATTTACAGAAGACATATTAACTGCTATTAAAAATATACAAAGAACTCTTAATACTTAATAAGAACACAATCCAATGAGTCAAAGACCTGAACAGACACATCACCAAAGAAGACATGAAAATGGCAAACAAATATACAAGAAGATGCTTTACATCATATATCATCAAGGAATTACAAAATAAAACAAGAATGAAATACCACTAAATACATATTAAAATGGCCAAAATCAAATCAAAAACACCAAATGCTGGCAATGATGTGGAGCAACAAGAACTCTCATTCATTGCTGGTGGGAATGCAAAATGGTACCGCCAATTTGGAAGAAAGTTTGCCAGTTTTTATAAAACTAGATGTATCCTTACCGTATGACCCATTCATTGTACTCTTTTTGCATTAACCCAAAGGAGTTGAAAATGTATGTCCATACACATCTGCACATGTATTTATAGCAGTTTTATTCATAATTGCCAAAACTTGAAAGCAACCAAGATGTCATTCCGTCGGTGAATGGATAAGCCAATTGTGGTACATCCAGATAGTGGAATAGGATTCATCGTTAAAAATGAACTATCAAGCCATGAAAACACAAGGAAAAAATAAACACATGTAACTAAGTGAAAGAAGCCATCTGAAAAGCATATTCTGGAAAAGGAAAACCTGTGGAGACACTAAAAGGATCAGTAGTTGCCAGGGGTTGAGCCAAAGGGAGAGATGAATAGGAAGAGCACAGAGGACCTTTAGGGCAGTTCAACTGCTCTCTATAATACTATCATGGGGGATACATGTTACTTATATTTGTCCAAACCCATGCAACACCAAGAGTGAACCCTCATATAGACTATGAACTCTGGATGAAAATGATCTCTCAGTGTAGGTTTATCAGTTGTAACAAATGTATAATGCCATCTGGTGGGAGATGTTGATAATCGGGGAATCTATGCATGTGTGGGGCCAGAGGCTAGAGAAGATATTACTGTACTTTCCTTTCAATTTTGCCGTGAACCTAAAATTCTTCTGAAAAATATCAATTGAAAAAAAAATCTAAAACCTATGAACAAAAAATTTAGATGTATTTCAATAATTCAGACATATATGTGAAATTCTTTTTGAGAAGATTACAAAATTTTTGTAGGTCTTGAAAGAAGCCTTAAATAAACGAGGAGCTTACATTTATGGATAATACATTATAATAAGAATGTCATTTCTCCCTAATCTTTAAGTTTACCCAGAATACCAACAGAGACCTACACAGAATATGTCAAATTGTACTGAAATTAACATCAAAGACAGCAAAGAGAATAAATTTCAAGAAAGGCTTATGTCTTTTCTGAAATAAGTTTTAAGCTGGTGAGAACAGATACTACACTTGATCTTAGCCAAAAGGCTGAGAAGCAATGAAAAATATTTTAAAAAAGAAGGGTACTTCCATATCATCAGATGTCAATAGGCCTTTAAATCTATAATAATTAAGATAATGTATATTGTTGCATAGATAATATGCCATGTTTGCTGATATTGTGAAACATTTTATGTCAAATAGCATGTGTTCAACTAAATTCATGAAGAAATAACTTTTGAATTGTAATTCCTATTAATTAACATCAAATACATCATTAAATGCCCCTAACATTTTTCTAGGAACTTTTTCCTTCAGATATTTTTGTCTGAAGAATTAACATGTTTAAAAACATGGTCAGATGCTGTATTTATGTCTGGTAATTTACATTACTTCTAAAATGAACTAACAACAATATGCAAACCCAAGTACCGATGGTCTCCTTTTTACTTATTTTTTGAGATTGCAGTATTTTCACTGTATTTGTAGAATAATAGTTGTACATGCACACATATGGGGTATATGTGTATCTGTTATAATATTGTGAGTGCAATGAGATCAAGGATGTTATTTGTCTTGCTCTTTGCTTTATAACTAACACCTAGATCAATTGCTGGAATATATCATGTGTATAAGAAATAAACATGGGAAGGGCAACAATTTTCTTGAATGAAAAATATTTTCCATTAGTAAAAAGTAAAGCAGTTTCTTTTCTTTATTTCATTTTTTTAAAAACATTATATCATGGCAGGTGGGAAAGGAATTTTGTGTTGAAAATGTGAAACGTAAGTCATTTGGTATATTTCAACTTTTTAAAAGATATTTTTGGGGAGAAACTGAGTACCAGAAAAAATTTATAGAGTAAAAGCAAGGCAATGTTAACCAAGTGTCAGCTTGCCAATTTTTCTATAGTTGTAAGTCAATAATTCTTTCAGAAATACATCTTGAGATTGAATATGTAATATTAACAAAATCTGCAGAAATAGAGCCATTATCTTTGTTTTTTTTTTCCTAAGTCATGAATCAAAATGCTGATGTAGTACAAAAACATATTTAAGAGGCAAGGTGAATAAAGCAATGGGAAAGCTCTGACATTTTAAAGGATAAAATTGCAAGACGGTAAACATTTTAATTTTGAGGGGTGTGTGTGTGTCTGTGTGTATTTGCATTTATTGGAAAATAAATGGTTGACCACTTTTCATATATGTATTTGAATTTAATATTTTGATTTATATTGTTCCTCAATGAACTTTCATAGTCTTTATCTTATTTTGGTTTGGAGAAGAAAAATTTCAATATGAATGGGCAAATTTTCTTCTAAGTAATCTATGTATTTCTAAATATTTTTCTTATTTTAATGAATAAGAAGATTGTAAAATAGAAAACATTCTATGATTATTTAATTCTTCATGATACAGAGAAAAAGGAAATTAAAACCAAATTAATCAACTTCCTAAATGAGTAATCACATTGTATATTAAATATTATTTAATTGCCATTTTATATTATAACAAAATAACTCACAATCACCATTATTATGGTGGCTGTACTTTTAGTAGAATTTCCTGTACAGGTGCCTAGAGCATTTTTATATGCTCTTTTATCAGACAAACAGAAATACCAACATACATACATTATTTTAACATATAAAGTTGTCTAATTTGGTGATAAGAATTGAGGTGTAGGAGGAGGTAAAAGAAAGAGATCTAATGGTTTTTACCCACAGAAATAGATATGTGAAATATATTCAATTAATTTAATATGATAAATATATAGATGGACTAATACAGTTTATTCAAATCAATCATATATGCCCTATTTATGATCTTTAATTATTACTATATTATCATTTTTCATAATATCTTGGCTCAGTGCTAGATTTTTACATAGAATGAAAGAAAGGAGGGCATTTGATCTATTTTAAGCAATGTATTTCCATTGTTGTACCCACAGTTATTTCTAAAATAAAAGAAATGGCTTAATTCTAAGATGTGTTTCTAGCTCTGCACAATTACCAGATTATGCTAAGTAAAAATTATGCAGAGTAATGGAACATTTAAATTTTATATTTGTTTTCCATTCTAATATAAAATAAATCATTTACACCTAAATATATTATTTTCAAGGAAACTAGAACGTAAATAATTTGTAATCTAATGTATTACATAATATTTGTGAACATTTCTTCATTACGTTTTGCTAGCTTAAAATTAAGCTATGATTATATAAATTTTTATTTCATCTTCCTGATAAATTTACCACATTCTCTGCACTTTGAAAATGCCTTTTATGTGTAGATTTTCATTTCTTCTCACCTTATTTTAATATTTTATATATTTTCCTGCTACCATATCTATGACTGTTCCATAACTCCAATTATAATTTAGATATTTCTTTTAAAATTGACTTGCTTAGGAGAAAATGCAGATCATGTCAACGAACTAAAGTATTTCTCTTCATGGTTTTTATATCTTAAATTATCTTTATTTTTGTTGTATTTTCATGATTAAAATTAAACTTAGTCATTCGTATGACATGGGTTTATATTTCTTAGTTTATGTAATCCATAGGCACATAGGAGTCACTGCTTAAGAAACCTGTGATTAGAATATTCATGCAGCTCTTTACTTTTGCAATATTATATTAACATTATTATTGCCACGTCTGTCAAGAACACTATAGAACTCTTGCTGTGAAACTTGCTTCCACAGTCAGATGTGAGGACAAAAATATTGATTCAATCACGGATGATTTTCTAGTACCACAGCTGATGCTCCGTGTTTACTTATGGTTATCAAATTTTATTGATTAATCATTTTATGACATATGCAATTGACACACTCAAATAGCAAAATATATAGTGACAGGTATTCAAATTTAAGAAGTGTCTTCCACTTTCAGAAATGCCCATTTTGAAAAATGCTGCTATTAAGTAAAAAGAAAGTGGTCTGAGTTATTTAGGTAAATTTGCATGTGTATAAGCAGAAAGTTGACAGAGTTTGCATTTTTAACTATAAACATAATAGAAACATCTCAGTGACCCATACAAAATCTAAATTTCCCCTTTCATTGAAAATAATGTAAGAACATAAATGCCAATAATTTGTACTATAACTTTTACAAAAGTACACTTTATTTGTATCTTTTCATGGTAAATAAAAATAGCTAATGTATTATAATATTCAGTATTTTATTATATTATTTATTTACTGATATTATTTACTGATATTTATTAACTCATTTTATTATATATTTTATATTAAATATATATTATATATATTTATTTTATTATTTACTGATATTTACTGATAATATTCAGTATTTTATTATATTATTTACTGATATTATTATAATATCAGTATTATATTCAGTATAATATTCAGTAACTCATTTATGTATTATAGAATTTCTGGCTCAGAAACAAAGAATGAAATGTGCTTATGGGAGGGAGAGAGAAAGGGGGAAGGAAGGGAAGAAGGGAGGGAGGAAGGAGGGAGAAAGGAAAAGAAAAGAAGTTGCTGAGTTGCTTCTTTAACTTCTTTAAGACATTAAGTGCAGAATTGGAATCTACCTACCCTGCTGAATCTTCTGCTTACATTATATATTTCACTGCATTAAATTTGCTTGAGCTCTGCTCTTCACATTTTAGCAATGTTAGCTTTATTTATTAACTTGATTTTTAAAAGTCTATCACCTCTTGGTACATAAAAATAAGTGCCTTCATTTATTTAAGCTATATTGTCAAATATTTCTGGTCATGGAATAAAAAATTTAGAGTTTTTCTGCAAAATCTAAGATTTAGTATGCATGTTTTTTATTAAAAATATTAAATTTTTTAAAAGACATCAGAAATGTTGACTCAGCAGTAATAAAATTTACAGGCATAATTTCACAAGCCAAAAAACGCCCACAAATATTTTCAATGAGGGGCTAGCGTCTGATGGGTTTTATTTGCACTAATTTGCAAATCTAACTTACAGTGGTTAGAACACTAAGGGACTTTATCAAATTAGAATATTAAAACTTTAGATGGTCAATTGATGTTTCTACTTAATTTCCTAAGTTATTTAATAATTGGTCATATATTGGAGAAACTTACCTATACAGGGATTAAATATAAGCTGCATATGATGGTGTTTTGCTTGTTATTAAAATATTATACTCCATTGTTAATATCAAAAATTAGAATCACATTCATCATTTAAGAGATTTCCAAACTTTGTTGTATTTTAATTTAACCGTGGGATGAGATATTTTGGATACTGAAAGCAGTTATTCACTGAGCTACAGAATGGTTATATTAGGAAAGTCTGAAAATGGGTGATCAAGTGTTTCTGAATGATCCACCCTGCAAAATTCCAATATTACCTTTGTCTTTTGTTCTCCTATATACCTGCTAATGCTCACTTCCAAAGTGTATCTATTTCAACTGACACCGGCACTTGGACCTAATGGTAGACGAGGTCTTTGCCACTATTTAGCCCATTACCAAGGTGGTTATGTGGAGCCGCCAGCCTTCTCTGCTGGACCGCCCTTTCTAAGTGGCCATCTTCATACACTTTATGTCTGATTCTGCAGAGAGAATAGAGAATTTCTTGACTTGGTATGCTTTTTGCATTTACAAATCAAATATCTATTATTTGCATGCAGCCCTACCTTCCTTATACCAGAATTATATAAAAGTTCCTCTTTAAAACAAATTTATCCTATTTTGTTCTTGATCTTATTTTCTTCAGCTCATCTGAAGTCTGAACTTTGTCATAAAAATTATTGTCTCTCTTCATACATTCTCCAACTTTTTCTTTATACTGGTCCCTTCAATGTAGGCAATTGCATATACTCAAGTCTTTGAAAGAATTACAAACCCAAATATTGCTAGGCCAGTACTGCCTGCTCTTACAATTCTAATTTTTGTGTTTAACTATTTTTCTTTCAAATTCCTCGGGCTTCATATTCTCAAGTTTCTCATTGCTATGTCCAATTCCTCAATTGTCATTTATTTTAACTTAATAAACACTCATAAAATGAATACTATACGCTCAGCACTATTCTAAGCATTGTGTACATATGTATTATATGTGTATATGTTATCTCAGTCCACCTGTTTTTTAATATCTTGCAAATACTTTATTTCTAATTATTAAAGCAATATTTACTTATTCCAGACAAAATTTTAGACCACGTAAAGTAAAACACAAAAGTTATCCACAATCTCAGAAACAAATACTATTCACTGATAATATTTTGCTCTATTTTGCATATTTTTGTGATTGCATGTGTGTATACATGTTTATTTTTGTACATATGTTGTGTGTGTATTTATTTTTCCTTTTTTTTTTTTAATTATACTTTAGGTTTTAGGGTACATGTGCATAATGTGCAGGTTTGTTACATATGTATCCATGTGCCATGTTGATTTCCTGCACCCATTAACTCGTCATTTAGCATTAGGTATATCTCCTAATGCTGTTCCCCCCTCCTCCCCCAACCCCACAACAGTCCCCGGAGTGTGATGTTCCCCTTCCTGTGTCCATGAGTTGTCATTGTTCAATGCCCACCTATGAGTGAGAACATGCGGTGTTTGGTTTTTTGTCCTTGCGATAGTTTACTGAGAATGATGTTTTCCAGTTTCATCCATGTCCCTACAAAGGACATGAACTCATCATTCTTTATGGATGCATAGTATTCCATGGTGTATATGTGCCACATTTTCTTAATCCAGTCTATCGTTGTTGGACATTTGGGTTGGTTCCAACTCTTTGCTATTGTGAATAGTGCCGCAATAAACATACGTGTGGATGTATGCAGCCAAAAAACACATGAAGAAATGCTCATCATCACTGGCCATCAGAGAAATGCAAATCAAAACCACAGTGAGATACCATCTCACACCAATTAGAATGGCCATCATTAAAAAATCAGGAAACAACAGGTGCTGGAGAGGATGTGGAGAAATAGGAACACTTTTACACTGTTGGTGGGACTGTAAACTAGTTCAACCATTGTGGAAGTCAGTGTGGCGATTCCTCAGGGATCTAGAACTAGAAATACCATTTGACTGGGTATATACCCAAAGGACTATAAATCATGCTGCTATAAAGACACATGCACACGTATGTTGTGTGTGTATTTAAATGATAACAAAGACTTGTGTAATACTGTGTTATACATTCTTTCTAAGCAAAAACTAACTCATCTAATTTCACCATCAACTTTATACATTTCACAAAGGAGGAATCTGAAGAAAAAGAGAGATTTAGGTAACTTGCTAAGTGACGGAACTAATATTGGCATTTCAGTAGTCTGTCTCCAGAGTTCATGATGTCTACAATGTATCTTACACAACTTTGTTTTGAACACACACACACACACCCCCGTGGTCTCATAAGTATGCTAAATAGTATATACTTATATACTAAATATATGCCGATGTATATTATATAGTTACAATTTTGATGTCTATGCAGATTTCAGCATTTTTCACCAAAAATGTATTTTTAATATTTTAAAACACATTTAATAGATTCATAATGTTAATATATGAATATACTATTTGAAAAAATTACTTTCCTTTTGTTGAACATTTAGTTTTACCCTTTCAAATTTTAAAATATTATAAGTATTATTGTAATAAACAACCATATTTATATAATTCTGTTCTCATTTCTCATTAACGTAAGAGAAATTCTTAGAAAATGGAAACTGAATTGAAGGTTGGACATGCTAACAAGTCATGGCAGATATTACCAATTACCAATATTCTCTCAAGAAAAGATAATTTCCTCTGCTTTATGTTAGACTTAGGTCTATCATTTGGCATTCATTAAATAAACAAGTATGTGGTTCTTTTTTCTATTTCAAACATGGTGCAATTTCTGAAGACACAGTAGACGTGACAGAAATGGCCACTGAAATTTGGGTGTGATTGTGTCTACTGGGGAGGGTAGTGAAACAAAAATTAAATGAAAATATAAATAAAATTACATAGTTTTGAGTTCTCAACAGGAAATGTACTGATACAGTGCAGAAAACGAGGGGAGTCAAAGGCCGGGCCCGGTGACTCACACCTTTAATCTCAGCACTTTGGAAGGCCATGGTGGGCAGATCACTTGAGTTAAGGAGTTCAACACTGGGCGGGCCAACATGGTGAAACCCTGTCTCTACTAAAAATACAAAAATCAGCCAGACATGGTGGTGCCACCTGTAGTCCCAGCTACTGAGGAGGCTGAGGCAGGAGAATCACTTGAGTGCAGGAGGTGGAGGTTGCAGTGAGCCGAGATTGCACCACTACACTCCAGCCTGGGTGACAGAGCGAGACTCTGTGTCAAAAAAGAAGTAATTGAGGGGACTTGAGTCTACTTGATGGTTAGTATTAATTGTAATAATCTAAAGAATCTCATGGCTGAGAACCATAGTTTGACTAGGAAATCCAAATGGCTTCGAAAAACCCTCCCCATGGATCTTGGCTTTGAAAGGAGAAATTTCCAAACATATGAATAATTTGATAAGTACAGACTACACATTTAGTCTAGCATCCTAGTGTCACTACTACTCACTACGAATTTTATTTTCCTCTATAAATCACTTAGCTTCACCAAAGACGAAGCTTAAATTTGTTAGGTACTTTCCAATCTCTCTTGCTTTTAATGTAGTGTATTTCTTCCCCCTCCTTTTCTTACTCTGCTTGGGTTCTTGCTGCAATAGTCTACTGCTCTTTATTTTTATGCCTTTTCAACACCATGGATGCTTCATGTCCTTGTGATATTACTCCAAATGATCACTTAAGTTCGACTGCAGAAGACAGGCAGAGCTTGAGACGAGCTTTTGCGGCATGCTGCGTGCTCCCTCTTCCAGGCACTGCCTTAGGGCCAGCTGGATTTGCAGCGATATACTTACATAATTCTGATTTAATTTTTCTTGTGGGAAATTATGCGAGTTCAAGAGCTCTACATTCTTTTACTGAAATAATTATTTTCAAATCCCTGAAAGCATTTACATAATTCAACGGAGGTAAAACATTCATTGCAGGAGTAGTAAGATGTCCACCACTAAATTTTTTTAAAGTGAGGTTTAATTTTTTTTCTTAATGTTTCTTCTTCTCTAAGGGGAATTGGTGCTTATATTTAGAATCATGAAGTAAGAAACTATTCCCAATACTTATATGTGCAGCTGGAAAAGAACTAGAAATATATGCTTTGGCTGTTTTCTTAGGTGTATTATTACAGTTAGACTTCTGATAGTTTTTTTTTTTTTTATTATGGTTGAAAGTCTGCAATGTGTTTAATTTCTTTAGAAGACAAGCTCCCATCTGCAAGGAAATTATATTGTGTCATGACTGAGCATGCAGAAATTATTTTTCAGAAAAGGGAGGAAAGCAGGGGAGGGGAAGAGAGAGAACTATAAAAAGTAAAGAATCCAAATCTCCAGTATCAAAACAAGGACAGGAATAGTTTGTGGACATCCCGTTAGAACACGGTATACTATTCATAAGTTTTATAAACTCACTTACTTTGCCTTCCAGAATCAATCATGTTAGTTCCTACTCAAGCCTTTCTTAGTCTTATTTTCCTTTCCTAAATTATATAGTCTGATCAGAAGGACGAAAGCACTTTGTTTCAAAAGATGCTATTTACTTAGTTATTTTTAAATCCTTGGGACATCTGAATAAATTTTTCTTCCATTGAAAGTGAAAACATTTACTGTTTGCCCATAGATAAAAATGGGCAAAATACCGGCATTATTAAATTATATTATTTTTTCTTTTCATTGTTTTTTATTGGTTTCTATCCTAGAGAAACAAAACAAAAAAACTGGCTGTAACAAATTATATCCCAATCCCTATTCTTTTTCATTCTTGAAGATCTTTGAGTCCCACATCTGTATCCTTCCTAAATCCCCGATTTCCTTTTTCTTCTTGGACTTTCAGATTATAGTATTAGCATGTAAGAATGATATCAAAAAGACTGCACAATGTCAGTGAAGGCTTAGGTGAAATCAAATTGGTACGTCATTTGACATCTAAAATAAAGATGCCAAATGTGTAGCTTAGTAATTGTGTTTGCGTTCCTTCTAGCAAAGTGGCTCCATTTTAATCTACCATAAATTTGCTGGAGGGCCCCAGGCCCCACTTCTGACTAATAACTTTACTCCTGTCTTCATGATGCATTTGAAAGTTCAAGTAATCAGTTTGTATATGCAAGAAGATTATGTATTGATCTGATATATGATTATAGAAAGAGCTAAAATCAAAGGTTAGGCATATTAATCTACAAAATATATTATTATGAATTAATATATTTAGCAATATCCTCAGGGTTATTTGTGCAAGATTCCATCTGAGAATACTTTCTACCTGGGAACAATATTTTTTTTTTTTTCTGTGAGCACATACATGCTAAAGCTACAGTAAAATTACATTACCTTGATTTATGATGTCCATAAAGAAAAGCATGATATTTCTGTCTACCTAATTACTAATATTGTTGGCTTCTTAAACTAGTTAATAATCATTTTTTATGTTTCTTACTTTAGATGATACCTTCAGCTATACAACTGACCCTTCAAAGTTTGAAAGTGGAATAGAAAAACTTAAAAGACTGCATTTTCTGATTGTCACCTGGCTCTGCTATTCTCTGTTCTATGGCATTGCTAGCCTCTCAGCTTAACTACTTGTAGATTATGAGTGTCAAGTAATGTTGCTCTTCTATGCAAATATTTTCCTCATTTTAGATAACCTAAGCATCTAGATAAAGTTATAATCAATTATTGAGTTTTTCTATCTGTATGTTTAATGATTTATATTATTGTTTCAATAATTAACTTTATTGTTATGATTTTATCATGTTCTAGCCTACGTTATATAGGGTACCATGGTTCTTTTATTTTTAAATTATTATAGCCTTTTTATCAGTTTGGAAATGCAGATATCCTATACAATTTCATATGGCATATCATGTTTATACAAGATTTGAATGATTTTAAATGTGTTTATATTTTGCTTTAAAAGAGGAATACAGTTGAATGTGTTTGGTTGCCTATATGTATAACGTTTAACCAGTATGTAAATGTGGCTTTCATTCCTCTACTTTTCTATGGGATAGCAGGATGCTGAGCTTGGCCAACCCACAGCTGATTTTGGAAGTTATGTCCATGTGTACTGCCAAATATGACATAAAACTCACTATATACTTATAAAATTCTCCTAGAAACAATATCTATATAGCAAGGCTTAAAAAATGAGTTTCATGCTAAGAATTAAGCCTGGTGACCAAGTTAGTCTTTGGTATGCATTTGATACCTGCCATAGGTAGGAGGTGCGCGTACAGCAAGATGGCTCAACATGTAACATTGCATCAATGTTCATCAAGGATATTGGTCTAAAATTCTCTTTTTTTGGTTGTGTCTCTGCCAGGCTTTGGTATCAGGATGATGCTGGCCTCATAAAATGAGTTAGGGAGGATTCCCTCCTTTTCTATTGATTGGAATAGTTTCAGAAGGAATGGTACCAGTTCCTCCTTGTACCTCTGGTAGAATTCGGCTGTGAATCCATCAGGTCCTGGACTCTTTTTGGTTGGTAAGCTGTTGATTATTGCCACAATTTCAGAGCCTGTTACTGTTCTATTCAGAGCTTCAACTTCTTCCTGGTTTAGTCTTGGGAGGGTGTATGTGTCAAGGAATTTATCCATTTCTTCTAGATTTTCTAGTTTATTTGCGTAGAGGTGTTTGTAGTATTCTCTGATGGTAGATTGTATTTCTGTGGGATCGGTGGTGATAACCCCTTTATCATTTTTTATTGCGTCTATTTGATTCTTCTCTCTTTTCTTCTTTATTAGTCTTGCTAGCGGTCCATCAATTTTGTTGATCTTTTCAAAAAACCAGCTCCTGGATTCATTAATTTTTTGAAGGGTTTTTTGTGTCTCTATTTCCTTCAGTTCTGCTCTGATTTTAGTTATTTCTTGCCTTCTGCTAGCTTTTGAATGTGTTTGCTCTTGCTTTTCTAGTTCTTTTAATTGTGATGTTAGGGTGTCAATTTTGGATCTTTCCTGCTTTCTCTTGTGGGCATTTAGTGCTATAAATTTCCCTCTACACACTGCTTTGAATGTGTCGCAGAGATTCTGGTATGTTGTGTCTTTGTTCTCGTTGGTTTCAAAGAACATCTTTATTTCTGCCTTCATTTCATGATGTACCCAGTAGTCATTCAGGAGCAGGTTGTTCAGTTTCCATGTAGTTGAGTGGTTTTGAGTGAGTTTCTTAATCCTGAGTTCTAGTTTGATTGCACTGTGGTCTGAAAGACACTTTGTTATAATTTCTGTTCTCTTACACTTGGCTGAGGAGAGCTTTACTTCCAACTATGTGGTCAATTTTGGAATAGGTGTGGTGTGGTGCTGAAAAAAATGTATATTCTGTTGATTTGGAGTGGAGAGTTCTGTAGATGTCTATTAGGTCTACTTTGTGCAGAGCTGAGTTCAATTCCTGGGTATCCTTGTTAACTTTCTGTCTCATTGATCTGTCTAATGTTGACAGTGGGGTGTTAAAGTCTCCCATTATTATTGTGTGGGAGTCTAAGTCTCTTGGTAGGTCACTCAGAACTTGCTTTATGAATCTGGGTGCTCCTGTATTGGGTGCATATATATTTAGGATAGTTAGCTCTTCTTGTTGAATTGATCCCTTTACCATTATGTAATGGCCTTCTTTGTCTCTTTTGATCTTTGTTGGTTTAAATTCTGTTTCATCAGAGACTAGAATTGCAACCCCTTTTTTTGTTTTCCGTTTGCTTGGTAGATCTTCCTCCATCCCTTTATTTTGAGCCTATGTTTGTCTCTGCACGTGAGATGGGTTTCCTGAATTCAGCACACTGATGGGTCTTGACTCTTTATCCAATATTAAATTGTGAATACTATAATAAAGTGTAATGATATAGACTCATTAGAGCAATAGTCTCTGGAGAGTGAAGATGGGAGAAGATATTGGGAGTGTTAATTCAAAAGGAGATTGGTTTACTACATAATGATTTACTTTTCTAAAATTTCTAGAAGTGAGATGATAAAATGTTAATCCCAGGTTGTGGAATTTGGTTGGTTGCCTCTATAGTTTTTTCATATTTCATAGGTTTCAAATTGCTTTTATCAAGTTGAAATACAAAGCAAGAAATTCTGTTTAAATACATCATTCTTTTGAACCCCTATCCACCTAAAAACAAACTAGTAAGTATTGCCTATGATTGATTGATCATGGGAATTCTGGAAGAAAAGTCAGTGAAAGGTGACTGAGATTTCTTACATGAGTTTCCTCGAAGAATAGCAGTATTATTTATGGGAATAACAAATATTTAGGCAACTCAAATTATATATATGACAAATTGTTGAATTGATTAAATATGAAGTCATTAGAAATTCAGGTGTCAGATTATGTCAAATTTAGGGAAGCTATTTTAAAACTATACACACAAACACATATTTCAAATTATATCTAGTTTATAAGCATATGTTTCATATAAATAATATACGCCTTTAAATCATAGATATATAGTTTGCCATAGATTAAAACATGCATAGTTTTAGAACCCACATGTGCACAGTATTTGAGATTATTTATATTTTTCTTTCAAAATCTAATTTATGAAACCTAGGTTTCTGAAAATGGAAATATTGGAAACTGAAGTACTTACAAACTAATAAATCCTTATAGAAAATTTTAGAATTATTATTTTTTTCAATAGAATCCCTTTACCCCTTTTATTTTGCGTATTGACCTTCATGAATAACATCATGCTGGAGAAGCAGTGACCAGGAAAAGTTATCTCCTACGAAGCATAGCAACAGAGGACGATGTTATACAATGTTTTCATTTTCATTTTTCTACTGAGCTTTAAGATTTGCATGCAATTTTCTTCAATAAGCTGAAGAGTCTTTCTTTAACATAAGATTCTTAAGTAATTTATTTTCAACAAAACATTAGAAATAATATTGAAGTGAAATCAATTACTTAATATGGTAGAATTTAATTATTTACATTTTACCTAGGAAGTAATAATATGATCTCTTATATCAATTGTGTAAAACCTCTTAAAGGTTTTTATGTGGTGTTTCATTATTATATTTTAGCCTTCTTTATTGCTGTCATTGTTTGCATAAAAATATAAATATTGGCAATAAAACACACGGAACTTCATTGATACTAACTTTTGAAGATATTTATTAAGTACTTGAGACAAATCCAGAGGTTAGATTTTCTAATAATTTTATTTAAAAAAGCTCTTCACGTTTGTAGGTTATTGTTGAACAATGTGAATAGTTTGTTACTTCCTCTAGAAGAAAGATAAGGGAACAAAAACTATGACTGTGAAACTTTAATTACTTCATGTATTACTGTAGTTTAATTGCTATTGAGAAAACTGAGCACACATTTATAAAACCTTTCTATTTTCACTTAATTTTAAAAAGCAATCACATTTATTACATGAATGCTGATTCATTTTACTTTTTCTCTTGAATTTCTAAACTAAATTAATAAATTAAAAAAATTAAAAACCCTTAATATTGTACATAGGAAATTTCCATTATTTTGAAAATTCTTAAAACGACAATCCTTCAACACTAATATTTTAAAATGAAAAAGACTTAAATGTAAGACCTAAAACCATAAAACCCTAGAAAAAAACCTGGGCAATACCATTCAGGACATAGGCATGGGCAAGGACTTCATGTCTAAAACATCTAAAGCAACGGCAACAAAAGTCAAAATTGACAAATGGGATCTAATTAAACTAAAGAGTTTCTGCACAGCAAAAGAAACTACCATCAGAGTGAAGAGGCAACCTACAGAATGGGAGAAAAATTTTGCAATCTTTCCACCTGACAAAGGGCTAAAATCCATAATCTACAAAGAACTTAAACAAATTTACAAGAAAATAAACACCACCATCAAAAAGTGGTAAAAGGATATGAATAGACACTTCTCAAAAGAAGACACTTACGCAGCCAACAAACCTATCAAAAACTCATCATCACTGGTCATTAGAGAAATGCAAAGCAAAACAACGAGATACCATCTCACGCCAGTTAGAATGGTGATCATTAAAAAGTCAGGAAACAGCAGATGCTGGAGAGGATGTGGAGAAACAGGAATGCTTTTACACTGTTGGTGACAGTGTAAATTAGTTCAACCATTGTGGAAGACAGTGTGGCGATTCCTCAAGGATCTAGAACTAGAAATACCATTTGACCCAGTAGTCCCATTACTGGGTATATACCCAAAAGATTATAAATCATTCTACTATAAAGACACATGCACATGTATGTTTATTGCAGCACTATTCACAATAGCAAAGACTTGGAACCAACTCAAATGCCCATCAATGATAGACTGGATAAAGAAAATGTGGCATATATACACCATGGAATACTATGCAGCCATAAAAAGGATGAGTTCATGTCCTTTGCAGGGACATGGATGAAGCTGGAAACCATTGTTCTCATCAAACTAACACAGGAACAGAAAACCAAACACTGCATGTTCTCACTCATAAGTGGGGGTTGAACAATGAGAACACATGGACACAGGGAGGGGAACATCAAACACTGGGGCCTGTTGGGGGGGTAGGGGACTAGGGGAGGGATAGCATTAGGAGAAATACCTAATATAAGTGACTAGATGTAAAGTTTGTACTTTACATCATTGGAAACATACATTTAATATAAGTGAATTGTAGTTTTTAGAGGATAGAATAAAATGTAAATTTCTGCTTTTGATTGTTATGTTGAAGGTAGTAGACACTTTTTCTAATAGGCAGGGAAAGAAAGATTAATTACAAAAGTCTAACTTTTAAAAAAAAAAAGACATAAGGAATTGTCCTAGGTCAATGTAGATCAGATATGACTGTTTTCCTCTTGGGCATACAGCATCAGTCTTGCTACAGTCTTAAGGAATCCACTAAAGAAAGCAATCATTATAGCTTCTGACTGTCATGTGGGATGGTGTGGCTTACTGGACTCCATGGGAGCTCAAGAAGGACAGCCATTTTCTTCATAAAATATTAATATTTGCTGAGTAATGCATTTGACGGGAGTTTGGAGACCTGGGCTGAAAAAGATGATGGAATTTTATCCATTCCCAATTGAAGCCACAGTCTTTCTTGAAATAAACCCACATTTTTAAAATTTCAATAGCTTTTTGAGGGAATCAGAGGTATTTGATTACATGAACATGTTTTTTAGTGGTGATTTCTGAGATTTTGGTGTACCCATCACCTGAGCAGTGTACATTGTACCCAGTGTGTAGTCTTTTATCCCTCACCCCCTCCCACACTTTCCCCAGAGTCCCCAAAGTCCACTGTGTCATTCTTATGACTTTTTGTCCTCATAACTTAGCTCTAATTTATGAGTAGATGTTTGATTTTCCATTCCCGAGTTACTTCACTTAGAATAATGGTCTTCAATTCCATCCAGATTGGTGCAAATGCTACTATTTCATGGTTATTCTGACAAAGATAACTTCTTATGAGAGCTACTGTTTTCTGTTGAATATTTTACTCATTAGTTTTTACAGGCCAGGAAAATGTGCTAATGTCCAACTCTAAAGTTGCTTTATGATTTTTAAATACAGTTTTTACTTCAGCCTCCACAACATCTTGAAATTCATAGCAGTTTTAACTTCTGGACTGCGGTATTTCAGACAATGGACCAAAAGAAGGGACTTGAGAATTTAAGGGATATTTTATTCCCAATTTATTTTATTATTGACTATTCTGAAACAAGGTCTTATGTTTCAATTGCGTACTAAATAGATAGCACAAATATACAGTGTTATGGGTTATGTCTTGCAAAAAGATAAGCTGAAGCTCTAATCTCTGATACATGTAAATGTGATCCCATTTAGAAATAGGGTCTTTGTAGATGTACTCAGGATTAGATGAGGTCATACTGAATTAGACAGGCTCTAATCCAATATGACTGCTGTCCTCATAAGAAAAGAAGAAAAGACAGACACAGAGGGAAGACAGCCATGTGAAAACAGAATTTGCGGTTAACACCTGAAGTTACCAGAAGATTCAAGAGGCAGGCAAAGACCTTCCCCCTAAGAGGTTTCAGAAGGAGCATAATCTTGACATCTTGATTTTGGACTTTTAGGATCCAGAATTTTGAAAGAATAAATGTCCATTGTTATAAGCCACTGAGTTTATTGAACTTTGTTATAGGAAACCTAAGAAAAGAATATAAACAGAAAATATCAAAATATAGGACTGATGGCTTAGATGCATGAGGGGATGACCTTGGATGTGAGGGCTCCCAGTTACCTTCACTAGTATGCTCCTAAAATCGGCATCTTTACTCTGATGTGCTCAGATTCATTGCAAATACACTTCTTTGCCAAAAGGTTGCTCATGCTATTCTAATTTTTTTAAATTCCAGTTCCTATTTGGTAACACCTAATTACCTGTCAGGAAATAAATTTCGTATCACCTCTTTCTACTAATCTGTAGGTTGGAAGTCAAATGGGCAGAGTTATAGGCAAAATTCCACCCACTTGAATATTGCATGCTTTCCATACAGAAATCCTTATTCAGAGAGAGGCAATGAACAAGGAAACTCAAGATCATACAACTGTCTGAACTCAGGACTAGATTCTATATATGTTTCTCCTTTTGCTATTTTCAAATAAAGATAGCATGGACTTTTCAATAGATGGTCATCGTGGTGGATAGCTGGGATAGCTGTGGACACTTCAGTGGTGAGTTAGTTGCTGTCTGCTTTGTGGTAGAATTATAGCATAAGAAATTGAAAGGGGCTACAGCAGTTACGCAATGTCTTTCAAACTGAATTGCAATGTCCTTTACAGATCATGGATATTTATTCAGCCAATTCGTCATCTCTCTGGGAGATGATCTCTCTATACGCTACAAGTAGTCACCAGGGGCCACCTTCTAACTGCACTGAAAACTGTCTTACTCCTTACCACAAACTAGGTCAGGTAAGCTATTTAGTAAAGGTGGCAGAGAATAACACCACTTCTAATTTAAAAGCAGATGGATTAGAAGTGGGAAGGATAACCCCACATACCTGTAACTATCTTTTATTAGGCTTCTGCATTTCTATGACTAACTGTAAGCCTATATGATTTTATGGAGAATTTTCCTAAATCTATTTTTCTACATCCTTACCTCCCAATGTCCAATAAAAGTCACTCTCCATGCCAGTCCCTTCATACACACATCCCCGACAAGATATTCACAGGTATCAGGTATAAATTTAATATTTTTTAAAAGATGAAAATCACATTATAGATACCATTAATACATAAAAATAAGGTATCTACTTCTAGATGAATTGGGAAAGAGAGAGGTAAGAAAGGATAGAGGATGGTAAGGAGGGGGAGTGGGGAAGAAAGGGTGATCTATATAAACCTGTAAATAGAATGTGTCATTCTTCCTTCTGGCTTCTCTTTAGAATCTTCTCAAAAGGTTTTCTTCCTGTTTGGTTTGGTTTTAAAGACTTTTTTTTGTTTTTTTTTTTGTTGTTGTTGTTTGTTGTTTTTTTTTTTTTTACAGAAGTTTAGATTCATGGCAAAACTGAAGTACAGAGGAAGGTACAGAGATTTGCTGTATATCCTCCACCTTCACAAATGTACAGCCTCTCCACTATCAGTGTCCTTCACCAGAGTGGTACAGTTCCTGCATTTGATGAACCTATACTGACACATCATAATCACCCAAAATCCACTGTTTACCTTAGGGTTCATTCTTGGTGGTGTATATTCTATGGATCTGGACAAATGTATAATAACATGTATCCTCCATTATAGTATCATAGAGAGTAGTCTCATTGCCCTTAAAATCGTCTGTGCTCCACCTACACGTCTCTATCCCTAACCTCAAGGCTTGGCAACCACTGATCCTTTTCCTGTTTTCATAATTTTGCCTTTTCCAGAATGTCATATAGTTGATTTTATATACTGTGTAATCTTTTCACATTGGCTTCTTTCAATTAGTAATATGTATTTAAATATCCTCCACGTCTTTTTGTAGCTTGTTAAGTCACTTCTCTTGAATGCTGATAATATTCCATTGTCTGGATGTAACAACTTATCCATTCATCCACTGAAGGACATCTTGGTTGCTTTAAGGTTTTGGCCATTATAAAGAAAGCTGTTATAAACATCCATGCACAGGTTTTTGTGTGGACACACATTTTCAACTCTTTTCAGTAAATAGAAATAAGTGAGATTTTTGGATCACATGATGTGGTGGTTAATATTAGATGTCAACTCATTTAATGTCAGGATGCCTAAATAGCTGGTAAAACATTGTTTCTGGGTGTGCCTGTGAGAGTGTTTTCAGAACACGGCCTTATATTTTCACTTGCAATGCTAGAGGAGTTATAAAACTTGATGAGGTAGGCCTGGGAGAAGTTGGAAAAGTTACTGATCTTTGATTAGTACTATTTAATCCAGGAGTCTACTTGCTGAAAAACAAACAAACAAACAACTTCTCTTTAACACTTGTTGCACTTGCAAATATATACTTCTTTCTGTGGTAATGTCTTCCTTCTCTAGTGAATATCAACATACAGCCTGGAATCATATAAAAAAGTGAAAATGTGTTGTTTATGATAAAAGGTATAAATGGAAACAATAAAGACAGACAAATTCTGAGTCCCTCAAAAGAGATAAAAGCAGCAAAGAGATTAAAAAAAGACTCAGAAATTTGCTTTGAGACATGAGGCAATGTGGAATTTTTTAAAAATACACCATTTTAAACACGCACATAGCACCTGATCTACAAATATTCACACCCCTCACTCAATTTACCTTTAATTATAAATCCATTATAAGGAGGGAGCAGGACTGGCTGCAACAATTTTTAGGAAACAGTACAAAATTCTGGACCCTTGTTCAAAAACCGTGAAGGATTTCAAGATGGCAACAACATAGCATTAAACTCAAGTGGGATCCTAATTGCAGGACCCTCTGTGACTGACTGAAGAGGCTGCACACCCACAAAGCTGGAACAGTGGGAGGAAGTGAGGGTAAATATAACAACTGTTCCTATTTCACATAAGGATCAGAAGTGATGAAAGTTTGAAGACTTGAGTCTGATTTATATGTAGTGTAATTCACTGCCATATCACAAGCTCCTTAAGCTATTTCAATGGTTGACTAAATCATTACTTTTTGAATAAATGACTTATTGGCGATTCTAGAGTGGAGCTTTGGATATATTTTCCAATACTTATAGTCTTCCATAGTACACTTATTTGATGTATAGATTTTATAATTCTCCGAGAACATACAATCTTAAAATATGAGAAAGGAAAAGATTTAGCTAGTGTATTGGAATATTTCCACTTATGATTTGGCAAAGAGAGGTAGAAACCATAGTGACAAATCAGTATGATTTGTTTTTAAATAAACAATAAATCATAGATAAAATCTGGCCTCATCAGCAAAACCAGCTAACTTGAGGTTTTTATTTCGTTTTGTTTTGCTTTAAGGTGAACCCGCCAAATGTAAGATTAATTAGTAGACTATACAATGATTACAGTCTCTTCTAAAGAGGTTTTAGGAGTAGCTGAGCCAAAGAGAAATTTGCACATACTAACCTAAATGTAAGAACCTCTTGAAGAATGGTGAGAAGAAGCCTCTGTCTTGAGGAATAGAAGCTATTTGTGTGGTGATGGTGATGGTGATGGTGATGGTGATGGTGATGGTATGATGTGGGCTGTAGTGAGAAGACACAGACAAACAGAATTGCAAGAAGGGAAGCTGTCGGAGGCATTGGAATTGTTATCCACACAGAGTGGACCCTTGAGACTGCCTTTAGAGTTACACATGAGGCCAGATAATCCCATTCATGGCATATTCTATAACCCATGACCCTTACTGTGGAAGAACTGAATCATAACTGGGTGGAAAAATAAAAAAAAAAATCTGGGGCTTCCTTTTTTTGGTCATCACATGAAAAATAGGACTATATTTGTCTTTTAAAAAGCCTTGTTTATTGTCTGCCTACTTAAAAGAAGTAGAACAGAAAGAGAAGTAGAAATGAAAGAGATCATCTGTTAAACGAGCTCAGAAATTATTAATTTTTTAATGACCATTTGAAGTCTGAGATACTACAAAACATTTAATGTGTAGTATTATAAAGAACATTCATTACGTCTAAATAGAATTATCAAGAGATGAGAACATTTATGGTAGAATATTATTTATATGTATCATTTTTAATAAATTACATGATTGAGCACTGGGTTAACTACCATAATTCGGAAGTAGGAACGACTAAAAAATATTTTATGATATCTGAGACAACTGTATTGTCATGAAATTATTTACCACATCTATTGATAATAATTTCGTAGATACTGCCAATAGTATTGTAGCGCTGAAACAATTTTTAAACTTTTTTGTGTTTTAAACTTTTTAAAAACTCAATTAACATAAAATCCATCAGCAAATTATTTGCATTCCTTTTTTTTTGTTTGTTTGTGTTTTTTTGGTTTTTGTTTTTTGGTTTTTTTTGAGACGGAGTCTCGCTCTGTTGCCCAGGCTGGAGTGCAGTGGCGCCATCTCGGCTCACTGCAAGCTCCGCGTCCCGGGTTCACGCCATTCTCCTGCCTCAGACTCCCGAGTAGCTGGGACTACAGGCGCCCGCCACTGCGCCCGGCTAATTTTTGTGTTTTTAGTAGAGACCGGGTTTCACCGTGTTAGCCAGGATGGTCTCGATTTCCTGACCTCGTGTTCCGCCTGCCTCGGCCTCCCAAAGTGCTGGGATTACAGGCGTGAGCCACCGTGCCCGGCCATTTGCATTCTTAATCATCAGCACTTCTATTTGACTATGATTGTATCTTTTCTTTTTTTTTTTTTTTTTTTTTCGAGACGGAGTCTCGCTCTGTCGCCCAGGCTGGAGTGCAGTGTCGTGATCTCGGCTCACTGCAAGCTCCGCCTCCCGGGTTCACGCCATTCTCCTGCCTCAGCCTCTCCGAGTAGCTGGGACTACAGGCGCCCGCCACCATGCCCGGCTAATTTTTTTTTTATTTTTAGTAGAGACGGGGTTTCACCATGTTAGCCAGGATAGTCTCGATCTCCTGACCTCGTGATCCGCACGCCTCCGCCTCCCAAAGTGCTGGGATTACAAGCGTGAGCCACCGCGCCCGGCCGATTGTATCTTTTCTTAACCTCATTCCCTAAAAATAAAAAATAAAATCTTATAACATATCCTTAAAATTTGCACGTATCATAGGTGTGAAACTTAAAGAATTTTCATTGAGTAAAGACACTCATAAACATAGCAAGGGAATAAAAAATGATATTGTTAGTAAAGTCTTTTTTTATTATTAATCTTTAGGTTTTAGGGTACATGTGCACAATGTGCAGGTTTGTTACATATGTATCCATGTGCCGTGTGGGTTTGCTGCACCCAGGTAAAGCCTTCTAACTTTCTCTCTGCCCCTTTCTAGTCATCAACCCCTCAATAGCAAATACCTGACTTTAAGTGTCATCGATCATTTTGACCATTTTTGAACTTACCTAATGGAATGTTACAATGTATACTCTGGCTTTTTTTTTTTTTTTTAAGACTATTGTTATAAGGCAATGCTGCATGTAGGCATACTTGTATATTTTATATTCTTATTACAGTATAAAATTTCATTGTATATTATTTATCAGCTGATTTTTCCCATGATCAACATTTGAATTATATGTGGCTTTTGATAGATTTCTTTTCGTTTGGCTATATATCTAGGAGTCATTTTACAGAATCATAGGAAATGAGCATTTTGTGCTTTAGAAAATGACTAAATCATTTTAACAACGTGTATTAGTCCATTCTCATGCTGCTAATAAAGACATACCCGAGACCGGGTAATTTATAAAGGAAAGAGGTGTAACTGACTCACAAATTAGCATTGCAGGGGATGCCTCAGGAAGCTTACAATCATGGCGGAAGCGGAAGCAGACACGTTCTTCACATGACGGCAACAAGCGAAAATGCAGTGCAAAGTGGGGGTCAGGGGAAGCGCCTTATAAAACCAGCAGATCTCGTGAGAACTTACTATCATGAGAACAGCGTGGAGGTAAGCGCCCCCATGATTCAACCACCTCCGACCCGGTCCTTTCCGCCACACGTGGGGATTATGGGAACTACAGTTCAAAATAGATTTGGGTGAGGACACAGCCAAACCATATCACACTTTTCTTATGGTATCAGAAATGTGAGTATCTTCTTTTATGAAATGTTTATATATTTTCCAGTGTTATCTTGCTTGATGTTTACTTACTGATTTCTGACAGTTCATTATGAGTCTTCTATTACACCTGTGTATTGAAAATATGTTCACCTCATCTGTAGTGTGTCCTTTCAATCTTTTAGTGATGCCTCTTGATAAGAAGTTATTATTTTTAATGCCGTTCAATTTACCATTTCCCCTTGTGATTAGTAGTATTTGCATCTTGTTTATGACATCTTTTTCTAACTTCACTCCCAAGATTTCTGTAATCATAGGCATCACCTCATACCATGGAATTTAGCCTGCTGCTGGGGTTCTTCCCCCGAAACCTGCTCCCACTTCTAATTACCTACAGTATGGTACAATTTGTAGAAACCTTCTAAAATAATGTATGTGCTACTTTTATTCATCTGACACTTTACTTTTAGCCTACTTCTTTTGGGGAGGAGGATTATGATTATCATTAATATTCTAAAACATTGGGAAAAATTGAGACAAGTAGAGAGTGAGAAAAGTTTGACATTATTGGCTGCTTCAAAAATAAGCTCCTTTAGGAAAGATTGGTGGTTATTCAGTCTTTTAGTAGCTAAAGACTCAAGGTCTCTAAGTTAAATCAGGTACAACAATTTTAATATTGAGATGCAAACTGTCTCAGTCATCAGAAACAAATCTTAAACATGCTTTTATGTGGTGTTATGGTTTGGCTGATGATGTCCCCTCCAAAATCACCAATTAGTGTTAAAAGGTGGGATTTTTGGGAGGTGATTAAGTCATGTGAACAGAGCCCTTGTGGATGGCATTAGGGCCCTTATAGAAGGGCTAGAAGGAGTGGGTTTGCTCTCTTCTGCTCTGCTATGTGAGGGGACAGAAGGTTTGTCCCCTCTTGCTCTTCCATTCTTTCCACCACCATGAGGACACAGCATTCTTTTTCTTGGAAGGATGCAGCAGTAAAATGCCATCTTGGAAGCAGAAAGTGTAGACCTCACAAACATTGAAACTGCTGGCACTTTGATCTTGGACTCTCAGCCTCCAGAACTGTGAGAGATAAATTTCTGCTTTTTATAGATTATCTACTCCCAGATATTTTGTTACAACAGCAAAAAACAGACTAAGACACAAGAATTCCTGATAAAGTTATTTAAAATATGCCTTATTTTTAGTGTCAATTTCTTATAACTATGGGAATTTTGTCTTGGTACTAGTTTTTGCTGTGTTTGAATACTGTTTTTTGCTTGTTTATGTTTTAACTGTATTTTTAGTGGGAAATTTCTTCCCTATTTTCTTTAATACTAACTACTTCTGTCCCTAAAGACCTATGTATAATAGTTCAAAGCCTGTGGCATATTGTGTGTGTGTGTGTTTGTGTGTATTGTTAGAACAGATTCCTGATAAGTCGTCTAATAGATGATTATGTGAGTTGCACAGATGATGTGAAAATCCAGTTGCATAACCTTAGGAAATACCATAGAGAAATTTAAGCATCACTTCAATCAAGGTAATTTAGTGAACAAAAATTTGGGGAGAGGTTAGCGAACTGGAAAAAAGTATAATTGATAAATGCAGTGAAGATATAAAATTTATGTAGCTTTTGATTGAATAAGCTGCATTAATATCAACAAAGAAATGCACATGTTAGAGCCAATGCTAATTTAAAAAATCTAAAATAAATTAACCCACTTTCATATATTTGTATTTTGTCATGGAATTGAAACACTC
Organism: Symphalangus syndactylus; assembly: GCF_028878055.3. NCBI lineage: Eukaryota > Metazoa > Chordata > Mammalia > Primates > Hylobatidae > Symphalangus > Symphalangus syndactylus. The sequence goes on along the minus strand of NC_072423.2, from coordinate 17,675,594 downwards.
AGCCAAGAAGGTTAACATAGAAGTTTGTTCCCTTTTTTAATTTTTAAAGCATATGGGGAGGTAAAAGATGATTAAAATGAATTATGTTTTATTTATGTTCTTTCTCAGAAGATGAAATTAATAATACAACCCTGTGGCTAATTCATTGTAAGATGGATATTAAGATTCTAATTTAGGTAATAATATAAAACAAAGCAAAAATCAGTTTATGTTATTGGCCAATATTTACTTTTTATTTTCCAGTCTTTGGTATCCTATACAGATCATAAACCCCATATATCTTGATGACTTTCTATTTAAAAATATGACAGTTATAAAATCTGAGTATTATATATGTCTAAGTACTTTTCTATATTTATTTTAATGTATTTTCTCTAAATATAGTTTTCGAATTCTAAATCAAAGTTAAAATTCATTGTATAAATGGTTTGAAACAAGCTTTGGTTTGAATATAAACTTTGTCATTTTGAAGTTGTTTGGATTTGAAATTTAGTTGAAATTTTAAAAAGTGCATTCAAGGGAAAAGTGAAACATCTAAGGGAAATTAAAGAGGGTCGATATTATTTGTTTGAAATGTGCCATGGATAAAAGTTCATTTCTTCTAAGTTAATTTTTAGAGTAAATCTTTACTAATTGAGCTTCTGAGCCAGTGCTGTGAGAACCTCGGATGTGTTACCTCTCTCTGGGAGATCAAAATAGGCTTTTTAAAAACCAAATTCTGATCCACAAGAGCTGCTTGTCTTTTCAAAATATTATGCACATCCTACGAAATACTTGATTTTGATGCCTTCTTGGTCAATTGCATTGAGACCACTCTTTAGGCACAGTCGAAATAGATTCAGAATCAACTTCTTCAGAAAATTCTCCCATAAGCCTGCTTGAGCTTGTTCCTTAGAAACTTTTGAAGGCAATGCAGATGCAAGAATGTTTTTTGTTGGCTATTATCCCAAACACAATCCCCCAGAGAGACAGACTATCATATTCTTACCATTCACTGGCCTGTGCTTTCTTCCCCCTGAAACTAAATTCTGTCTAATGCTCTTCCTTCCAACTTTTGTCCTTGGCTTTTTAAATACCGTTTGCATGCTAAACAACCGCAGTGGTGTTCCTTTTGCTCTCCTCTATGGACACTGCCTCTGTAGATTTGCTCCATTTTCTGAAGATGTTATTGTCTCATGAAGCAATTTCAAGTGGAGCATAATCACTTTGTCATATTCTATAAACTTTGATGCTGAAAGCTAAGTGAATCTGGAGCATGTAGAAGCTGAGGAAACCGTTAAAGTTTATTCCAAGTGCAGTGGAGTCAATTTTTATAGTTTGATAAGAGACAAAAAGCTAACTACCCTAGAAACATTGTTTTAGCCCCTTCTTAAAGGACCTGTTTATTTTCATTTAGCTCATATTCTGTTTATTATTATTGAAATAATCAAAATAAAAAGTATAATAAACAAAACCCATGCTGATGAAAACAAATTCATATTTTGTTATATTCTCAAATAATAAACTTATAGCTCTTTTGAGAAGCTAGTTTACAAAGTATTGACCAGAAAATAAATTTAGAAATGGTGGAGACAGATGATAGCAGTACTCACTAATCACCTCATTGCAACAATCCAAGACACATCTTAGCTCCCTGGGGGATTTAAAAACAATTGTTTTTCTACAGTGGTATGCGGCACACCATATCAAAGAACGTAACTCGGTAACAGAGGGGATAGTTTAATTTCAGTGTGTTTATGAATCACCTGTAGTAGCTTTTAAAGGGTAAATTCCTAGGTCCTACTTTCTGATAATCTCTTTTAAACCCACAAATCTCTAAAACATATTTTGGAAGAATCTGAGGCCAATTGTCCGCGACTTCACATGGAGAATCATTAGCCTGAGCTTTCTGCATCGCCTGTGAGAACATCCATTGTGCAATATTAGAGCAGCTTAGGATCATTGTAAATAATGGATTATCAGGGATGTACTGGTTGTATGTTCTCACGATGTATTTTATATTAAAATATAGTCATTAAGTATAAATTAATTTATATTTATAAGTATAAAATTAAGTATAAAATTAATTTATATTTAACCAGGAAATCTACTTTACAAACCTCAATATATTCGAATTGAGGTGCCTAGGAGTTTAAGGAGAGGCAGAAAAACATCATTAAATGTGTAGATTTTTGAATCATCGTAACTTGTTTTTCACATGCTGTTCTACCACTTATTAGCTCTAAGACTATGGGCAAATCACCTAACTTCCCTAGGGTACCTTTTCCTTATATTTTCAATGGCAATATTAATAAACTTGGTTTCACAGATTTGTTATGATGATTATAAGATGGCATATTCATCACAGCCCTCCATTCATATTAACTGCCATTTCATTAAGAATGCAACTGCAAAAAGTCAGAATTATTGATATGCATAAAATAAAGTTGGGATTCGTTGAATTTTGACAGTTGTAAAACCACCACCACCTTTCCAACATTCCAAATAACTTTTCTTGTGCCACCCTGAAGTTGAGGAAATTTTAAAGGTGAAAAACTATTAACAATGTCTGCTCCTATAATTCTGGATTTTCAAATTTATTTACTCAGGGTCACTTACTTTGGGTATATATTCACTTAAAGCATTTTACAGATAAATCATGTTAATATGAAACTTTTTTTTTTTTTTTTTTTTTTTTTTTTTTGAGACGGAGTCTTGCTCTATCACCCAGGCTGGAGTGCCGTGGCCCGATCTCGGCTCACTGCAAGCTCCGCCTCCCGGGTTCACGCCATTCTCCTGCCTCAGCCTCTCCGAGTAGCTGGGATTACAGGCGCCCGCCACCACGCCCGGCTAATTTTTTTGTATTTTTAGTAGAGACGGGGTTTCAGTGGTCTCGATCTCCTGACCTCGTGATCCGCCCGCCTCGGCCTCCCAAAGTGCTGGGATTACAAGCGTGAGCCACCGCGCCCGGCAATATGAAACTTTTAAAATATAAACGGACAAACCAGTTAATCAGTGTTAAAACAAGAAGTGAAACTAATTGAAAAAAAAAACTCATCTCTGTATCTCAGGAGCGCAGGCTTTTTTCTTTTTAAATGACAGGATTACGTTCTGTAGCTTTCTGAACACAATGTTTATAAGGGATGGCAGCAAATACAACATTTGATATCAAGCTGTTAGAAATGTGTATATCATATTGGGCTAAATCTAGAAACATAATGAACATATGAATATTTGTCTGAAAAAGTACACAAGTTCTTTCAAATTGGATGCTTTTTAAAATATGTTTTTGTTCCTAACATTATAAATAATATTCTAGGAAATGTTTTCCAAAATGGTGGCATGTGGAGTTCCTCAGACCAGAAGAATATAAACTGAATCAGGAGGTGCACATCCAACTATATCAATAATAATGTTAAATGGGAATTGATTTAACAATCAGATCAAAGGCAGATTTTGTTAGTGTAGATAAAACAATATCTGACTATATGCTGTCTGTAGGAGATACACTTTATATTCAAAGATAAAAATAAAGTTTAAACCCAAATTGATATCTTCTCAATTCTTATGTAGATTAAGCTGATTTAGGGTTACTAGAGTCTCTGGCATCTAATATGGAGTGTGATGTCACTTAGGACCTCAATTTTGTTTTCTGACAGTTTTTCTTAAGCAATACCTGTAAATCAGTTAAAAAGTCATGCATACAAGAAGACAAGGGAACAAGAATGCACCCTAGAGAAACGATAGAGAAAGATAAATAGAAACTAAAAATGTGACAATAGAAAATGAGACACAAACTTTAAAGTAACTATGCTGAATTATTTAGTAAATAGAGAAGATGGGGAATTTAGGCAGAGAACTAGGAAGGTTTTTTAAAGTACCAAGTAGAAATTCTGCCACACCATAATATAATAACCAAGCATTCAAGACACAATAATGAATCTAAATAGAAAACAATTGTAAATAGAAAATTAGTGAACTAGAAGATAGTTCAGAGAATCTGTCTACATTCCACCACAAAGAGCCAAAAGAAAACATAGAAAATAATTTGAAGCCCAGGAGATGTGATGGAAAGGTTTAATATGAATGCAAATGGAGTCCCAGGAAGAAAGAGACGAAAGAGTAGATTTGAAACAATATTTGAAAACATAATGGTGGAGAATTTCCAGAGACTGTTGAAATACAAAATGAAGCTAAATATTAACTAAGTAATAAATATAAAGTAAACCAAAACTGGATGAAATATTTAAACCTTCTAAAATATAATATTAAAACCATCCATAGAAAAATAAATTTTATCTTCATAAGAGCAATACTGGGTTTAAGAGCTATTTTCATAATGAAACCAGAAAACTGGAAAATAATTTCAAATAAAAATAGTTTTTATAATAAAGGTGAACTGAAGGCTGTTTGAGAGAAAATTAGAAAGTTCACCATCAGTATTTTTATATTAGGGAAATACTAAAAAATATTTTGGACATATAGAAAATTATACTACATGGAATCTAAGACACACGGAGGGAATGAAGAGCAACTGAATTGGTATGCCAAATTACCATTGATTAGAGAAAACAATAATAACAGTTATATGCAGCAATATAATTGAAATGAAGATGATGGATATAAATTGTTCTAATATCATTGTATCATCCTTAAAGTGGTAAAATAATAAATCCTTTGCATATTTTCATTTAGTCCAAAATGTATATATTAAGCTTATAGTAATTACTAAAAATAGGAATGGATTTATAACTATCAAGATAGTAGAAAGGGGAAATGTAAAAACAAATGGAATCATTCAAAAGTATTTAGAAATTATTTATATACTAGGTCATATTTAAAATACATTTCAAAACTTACAAAATATAGCTAAAAGTATACTTAAAGGGAAATTTACAGACTTTCATGCTTTTATTAAGAAAAAAGAAAATCTGCAAATAATCATCCATCATGAAAAATTTGAAAATATGACAAATTAATATACAAATGTTATAAAGAAATAATTTAAGAGCAGAAATTATTGAAACATAAGACAATATAACATACCTAATTCTATGGAAAGAATGACTACTCCTCGACCCACAATTTAAAAAATATTTTATTCTCTAAATCTAGTTTTTATGTGAATTTCTTTGGTTTTGTCAACTTAATAACTGGAAACTAACATGACTTTGCAAAAATTGATGAGATTCTGTGGTTTTAAAAAATTTATGGTACAAGACAGGGATGCCCTCTCTCACCACTCCTATTCAACATAGTGCTGGAAGTTCTGGCCAGAGCAATTAGGCAGGAGAAGGAAATAAAGGGTATTCACTTAGGAAAAGAGGAAGTCAAATTGTCCCTGTTTGCAGATGACATGATTGTATATCTAGAAAACCCCATTGTCTCAGCCCAAAATCTCCTTAAGCTGATTAGCAACTTCAGCAAAGTCTCAGGATACAAAATCAATGTACAAAAATCACAAGCATTCCTGTACACCAATCACAGACAAACAGAGAGCCAAATCATGAGTGAACTCCCATTCACAATTGCTTCAAAGAGAATAAAATACCTAGGAATCCAACTTACAAGGGATGTGAAGGACCTCTTCAAGGAGAACTACAAACCACTGTTCAATGAAATAAAAGAGGATACAAACAAATGGAAGAATATTCCATGCTCATGGGTTGGAAGAATCAATATCGTGAAAATGGCCATACTCCCCAAGGTAATTTATAGATTCAATGCCATCCCCATCAAGCTACCAATGACTTTCTTCACAGAATTGGAAAAAACTACTTTAAAGTTCATATGGAACCAAAAAAGAGCCCGCATCGCCAAGTCAATCCTAAGCCAAAAGAACAAAGCTGGAGGCATCACGCTACCTGACTTCAAACTATACTACAAGGCTACAGTAACCAAAACAGCATGGTACTGGTACCACAACAGAGACATAGATCAATGGAACAGAACAGAGTCCTCAGAAATGATGCCGCATATCTACAACTATCTGATCTTTGACAAACCTGACAAAAACAAGAAATGGGGAAAGGATTCCCTATTTAATAAATGGTGCTGGGAAAACTGGCTAGCCATATGTAGAAAGTTGAAACTGGATCCCTTCCTTACACCTTATACAAAAATTAATTCAAGATGGATTAAAGACTTAAATGTTAGACCTAAAACCATTAAAATCCTACAAGAAAACCTAGGCAATACCATTCAGGACATAGGCGTGGGCAAGGACTTCATGTCTAAAACACCAAAAGCAATGGCAACAAAAGCTAAAATTGACAAATGGGATTTAATTAAACTCAAGAGCTTCTGCACAGCAAAAGAAACTACCATCAGAGTGAACAGGCAACCTACAGAATGGGAGAAAATTTTTGCAACCTACTCATCTGACAAAGGGCTAATATCCAGAATCTACAATGAACTCAAACAAATTTACAAGAAAAAACAAACAACCCCATCAAAAAGTGGGCGAAGGACATGAACAGACACTTCTCAAAAGAAGACATTTATGCAGCCAAAAAACACATGAAAAAATGCTTATCATCACAATGCAAATCAAAACCACAATGAGATACCATCTCACACCAGTTAGAATGGCCATCATTAAAAAGTCAGGAAACAACAGGTGCTGGAGAGGATGTGGAGAAATAGGAACACTGTTACACTGTTAGTGGGACTGTAAACTAGTTCAACTATTGTGGGAGTCAGTGTGGCGATTCCTCAGGGATCTAGAACTAGAAATACCATTTGACCCAGCCATCCCATTGCTGGGTATATACCCAAAGGACTATAAATCATGCTGCTATAAAGACACATGCACAAGTATGTTTATTGTGGCACTATTCACAATAGCAAAGACTTGGAACCAACCCAAATGTCCAACAACGATAGACTGGATTAAGAAAATGTGGCACATATACACCATGGAATACTATGCAGCCATAAAAAATGATGAGTTCATATCCTTTGTAGGGACATGAATGAAACTGGAAAACATTGTTCTTAGTAAACTATCGCAAGGACAAAAAACCAAACACCGCATGTTCTCACTCATATGTGGGAATTGAACAATGAGAACTCATGGACACAGGAAGGGGAATATCACACTCCGGGGACTGTTGTGGGGTGGGGGGAGGGGGGAGGGACGGCATTAGGAGATATACCTAATGCTAAATGACGAGTTAATGGGTGCAGCAAAACAACATGGCACATGGATACATATGTAACAAACCTGCACATTGTGCACATGTACCCTAAAACCTAAAGTATAATAATAAAAAAAAAAATTTAATACAGATGAGACCGAGAGCATATGTGTATAATTACACAAGTCATGTATGTTTTACATGAGCATAGAAATGTAAAAAGGCATGCACAAAATTGACTTTTTAATATACTCTTCTGTTACTTGGCTTTGAATAAATGATGTTCTCATTTTTGAATTTTAAAAGAAGACTCCAATAAAATGTGTATATATTTAAAAAATTAATACAGATTTTGTATGTCTACCTGGAAGACAGATCATTAATTAAATATTAATATTTAAAATGTTGCAAGGAGCACCATTGAGAGCTAAAACATGGTTTAAATTTTAAACAAGTATTTTCATATCTAATCTTAAGACAAAGAAATATTTCTCAACTTATTTTTCCTACCTACAAGGAAAATGAAGTGACCTTGACAAATCACCATGTACTGTTTATTTATGTGATATTATTTACTAAGAATTGTTATAATTACTGGTAGAGATAAATTCAAATATATTTTGGATTCTTAATTTCTGAAATTGCCTCGAATTGGGTGCAAAATGCCAGATGAAGTTCATATAACATGTTGCTATTAATTAGATAAGAAAATTCCTGCTGAGCAGCTTATTGTAGGCAAAATAAATGGTTTTCATTAACTCGTCATTAACCCAGCTACATTATGAAGGTCAAAATTTGTCCGAGGCATACAACATCTTACCTGTGGTTTCAATAGATAAATTTATCAATATAAGTAGGCTCCTGATAATATAAACAATGACCAAGGCAGAATCACAGTAGGTGAATAAACAACAAAATTCCAAATGAAAGGGAGTTACATGTTATACACACTCAGAAGACAATAAACTTTTTGACCTCTCATTGTGTTTCTTGTATTATCACTTACATTATCTTATTTAATTTTCTTCCCAACAGTTAAATATGATTTTACTGTTGCAAGTTAAAGAAATTGGAAAGAAAATAATAATTAGTAAGGAAAATAGGTGCAAAGACTGGTATATGAGTACTTAAATAATAGACTGACCAATGAATAAATTAGTGAAAAAAATGATGTATATATTAATGGACAAGTATACAAATTACATTTTCACAAGCAATTTGAATGTTAATTCTCTATATAAAATTGTATACAGTGAAAGTTACAGTGACAAGAAAAAGCAGGATAATAATATAATAGAAGGAGTCAATGCAATTACATTGTAACTAACATGACAAAAGTAAATATTTGACGACTGTTTTTAGGATATAAGTAAAAGTGCTGACTATAAATATCCTTTAGGTCTATTTGCTTGTTAGGACTATTGGAAACATGCATATCTACTAGCTTGAAGTAGGATTTTTTCATGAAGTTCAATAAAAATACTATTTTTTTTTAAGTTCAAAACTTTCATTTTTTTGTGTAGGGGATACAAGTGCAAATTTCCTACATGCAGATATGGTGTAGTTGTGAAGCCTGGACTTTCAATGTACCCATTACCTGAATAGTGAACACTGTACTCAATAGGTAGTTTTTGGACCCTCACCCTTTCCCACCTTCCCAACTTTTGGAGTCTCCAGTGTCTATTATTGGAGACTACACTCTGTCCACATGTACCCATTGTTTACCTCTCCCTTATAAGTGAGAACATGCAGTTGAAAATACCTCTTTCATTTTTCTTTAAAGTTGTTCTTTTTGGGGAAGAACTGAGAATGGAGGAAGAGAAGGAGAGCTTATTTTCTCTAGGGTGAAGATGAATGGGTGGTATGTCCACTGACAAGGAAAGACTTTAATTCTGGCACTATGAGTAAGCTCTCTGGGTCTGGGTTTGTGTTGCCTATGCCTGTAGATGGTGTAGCAGCCATAAACACAGTGAGCAGAACAGCAAATCGTCGGTTTTTGGAACAGTCATCCTCTGGGCTCATGGTAATGAAGTTATTTAGCATCAGCAGGGTCAACTTGGCAGGACATGAATGGTTGGACATACTAGCACACAGCAATGGAGACCGGGATAGAAAGAAAGCAGCAATTCCTCCATGAGAAGTAGTGAGACTATACAGAGGCAAATAAAGTATCCATGCTGGGCACAACATTTTAGAGGATGTTCTTCAAGTAAAAATAAGATAAGCAAATACATTTAAAAATTATTACTGATTTGTTTCCATTAAATATGGGAAGCTAAAATTTATGATATATTCTATTTGTAGAACCGCTACTCTCTGTATGTATTAATCACCACACAATGAAGGTTATTCACATATCAATATTTCAGTATATTGTCAATTTTTAAAACTTTTTTTAAACATCTTCAATGTTCTGGAAAAAAAATACCCATTTAAAAATATGGTTTAGTACAACAGCTTGAGGAACTTCACAGACACCCTGGAAAAATGGCTGAAAATTCTTTTTAAAAAGCTAACCACTTAGAGTCTCTGGAAGTGTCCATAAAGGCCCACAGCAAATTAAGAATATTTGCACAAGAAAATCTGCTAAAACTCAGTAAGAAACGGAAAAGTCTGTAGTATTTGAACCCAGATCTGTGCTCTGTCTTCTCTCACAGGTCATGAAACGGAAACTTCCCTCTAGTTTGGTATAACCAAGAATTCAGTGGGAGTGCCATTATCCCAGGATGAGCAAGACACCCGTATTTATCTTTATACTTCAGCTCCCTATTGCTCAGGCTAAGCTTCTGGTGATTGTGGATCAAAGGTGCTGGCTCCCTTTTTCAGCTCAAACCCTTTGCGGGATAGAGGCTCAGTCTTGGGCATATTACTTTTGAGAACACTCTGGCCTACAATCTTTTTGTCCTGGCTTGTGGGATGGGTATTCTGTGCTGAGATAATCAAACCTGAAGCTGCTGCTTCCCCATCCACTATCTTTAGCTCCTAAAGTGAAAATGTCACTCAGAGAGAAGCAGGTCAGTGCCCCACATCACCAGAGCCATGGTTCAGAGATTTTGCCCAGGGGGAAAGCAAGCTTCAGAACACATTGAAAAGGTATGACCTCATTTGCAAGTATTTACAAAAGTTCAAGCCTAAGGGTACTCTTAAAAAAATTATGGGAGTTGTGAGGGAAAGGCAAGTGAAAGCAGATTGATAGATTCTTTGCAGATAGACACCAAACTGTATGTAGGCCAACAAGTTTGCCAGAGAAAAACAGAAAAAAAGGACAGCTAGAAACAGCCCCCATGTAGTGAAGACAAGTTTCAAATGCCGACCTTAGAAACTATCTCTTCAAAATAGACTGGATTTGACTGGATTAGTTTGTAACCTATGGCATGGTTGAAATCAATAGACATATCAGCTGGGACTGGCGGATCATAACAGGTGGGTGTTGCCAGAAAAAGAGAGTCAAAGAAAGCTCTGTCAAAACAACTGTCATCCTAAGTGCCTGGGGGCATAACCGAGGCTGCCCCCTGCAACCCAAGGAGCAACATGGGAAGCTGCACTCTATGGAAAGTGGAAGAGGGGGCATAGACTTTACTAAAGTAATTCAGCCAGTTACTAAAACAGTAATAAAGCAAATAACAGTAATATGCCCTGGATGTGAGGTAGCCAGTACTTAGAATTGCTACAATGTAATATCTAAAACAAGCATTTTCCAACAATAGCAACAACAAATAAGAGACATGAAAAGAAACAAAATTATGGCCTATACACTGAGGGGAAAAAGCAGGCAAGAGAAATTGCCTTGGAAAGCAACCAGATGTCAGATTTAACAGAGTTCAAAGTAGTCATTATAAATACATTCAAAGATATAAAGGAATCTATAAGTGAAGAAATAAGGGAATGTATGATAATGTCACATCAAATAGAAAGAACCAAATGGAATTTCTGGCATTGGAAAGTATAATACCTGCAATAAAAACTCACTGGAAGATTTAACAGTAGATTTGACCTGGCAGAATAAAGAATAAGCCAATCTGAACATAGGTAAATAGACATTATGCAATATGAAGAACAAAAATAAAGAAGAACAATGAAAAATTAACATCATCTTAGAAAAATGTGGGGCTCCATTAAGTGCACCAACATTAACGGGAATAGTAGAAGGAAAAGTGAGAGAAAGAAGCGGACAGAAAAATGAAATAATGCCTGGAAACTTCCCAAACTATTGTAAAACCATCTACAAATTAGGAATCTCAGCGAATTACTAAAGTATAAATGCAAAAATCCAAAAATAGACGTATCATAGTAAAGCTGAAAGCCAAAGAGAAAATATTCAAAATAGCAAGAGAAAAATAACCCACCACTTACAAAGGAACCACATATGATTAGCAGCTCACCTCTCATCAGAAATAATGAAGGCCAGAAGAGTGTGGAATAACATTCTATGCACTCAAAGGAACAAAAACCTAGCAACCAACAATTTTGTATCCAGCAAACTATCTTTCAAAAATAAAGGTGAAATTAGACATCCCTATATAAAGAAAAAATTGAGAGAATTTGTTTCTAGATTTTTTTACAAGGAGCTCTAAAGGACACTGTCAGGAAAATGAAAACTCACAGGAGAGAACATATTTGCAAATCATATATCTGATAAGAGACACATATAAAGGATATGTAAAGAAATCTTCCCAGTGAATAATACAAAGACAAAATGAAAGCAAAAACAAACCCAGTGGCTCAGGGTATGAAAAGAGATTTCTCCAAAGAAGCTACATAAATACCCATTAAGCACTTTAAAAGATGCTTGACCTCATTAGTCATCAGGAAAATACAAAACTAAAACCAGAATGTAATATCACTTTCCATTTACTAGGATAATTATTATAATTTTTAAAAGTACGGCATTAACAGCTGTTGACAAGAATGTGAAGAAATTAAAACAGTCATACACTGCTGGTGGGAATATAAAATTATACCACTTCATAGAAGTTTGTATTTTCTCCATTGGTTAATCAGAGTTTCCATGTGACCCGGCAATTAATTCAACACTAAACCTAAAAGAAATGAAAACATCTGTCCACAGAAACAAAAAAACCATTTACATTAATATTTACAGCCGCAGTATTTATAATAGCCAAAAGGTGGAACCAACCCAAATGCCCATCAAGTGATGAATGAACAAAATATGATATACCTATATGATGGAACATTTCTTGGCTTAAAAAGGAACAAAGTGCTGATTCATGCTACGATAAGTATTTATTTTGAAAATATTGTGCTAACTGAAAGATGCTCACCACAAATGATTGTATATTATATAATCCCATTTATATGAAAGGTCCGTAGTAGGATATCTAGAGAGACAGCAAGCAGGTTCATGGTTGCTTTGGACTGTGGGAAATAGGGGGATTAGAGGATGCTAGCTAAAAGGTGTGAGGTTTCTTTGGAACATATTTTAAAATTGACCGAGGGGATGGCCACACATATCTGCAAATTGAATTGTACACTTTAAATGGGTAAATTGCATGATATGTGAATTATATCTCAAAAAGCCATTATAAAAACTTAAAAAAAAAAGATATGTAAAACCTGCAATAGGAATATACATTTTTCCTTTTGCCCCAAGCTACAATAAGGCGCAGCCTGGCACTGTGAATGATCTTTTCTTTATATATATTTATAACATTTGTTTATCAATGATCTTTGTATTAATTTTAATATATTTTTAAAATGTGGTAGTAACATCTTATTTACATAGATACTGAGATTTGGGCTCATTCTTAAATTCTATAACTGAAGCAAATACTTCAGTTGCTTTTCCCTAGTTCCAGGCCTTTCTCTGAGGCTGAAGGAGTTGTTTTAGTCAGCTCAGACCATCATAACAAAATACCATAAACCGGGTAACTTAAACAACAGGAATTTGTTTCGCAGAGTTTGTGTGAGGAGTCCAACACCGGTGAGCTCACTGATTCAGGTCCCCAGTGAGGGCCGTGTTCCTGACTTAGAGATGCCTGCCTTCTTGCTATATCCTCCCATGGCAGAAAGTGGTGGGGGGTGAGAGGAGAGAGAGAGGAGAGAGAGAAGATAAAGAGAATGAGAATGAATGACCTAGTGTCCCTTCTTATAAGAGCAACAATGACATTATTAGGACCTCACAATCATGACCTCATCTAAATAGAATTACCTCCCAAAGTTTCGTCTCCAAATACCATCCCATGGGGAATGCATGAATTTTCATTATATTACATGAATTTTGGAGAAACACAAACATTCAGTTCCTAGTAGGAGCTATCAGCAGAAAAGAGAGCTGCAATTACATTAGAGTCACAACCTGAAAAGCAGCACAGCATCCAGAAGAAATCCTAGGAACCCAGGCGATGCAGTGTTCTAGAAACCTCTGAAATTACTCGGGGATATTTAAGGGAGCTAATTTTTAAAAAGTACGTGTCTGTTGGAACTTATAAAATCAAGTTAAAAATCATTTACTTTTATTCTATAATTATAAATTGATGAGCCTAAGTTCATATGGCTGATTAAGAGATGTTATGTGGGATTTGATATAACTTTATGAGAAAGATAAAATAAAATGGTGAGCAAAATGCTTGCAGTCTTCACCTGAGGAGAAGTGATTCTTGCTTGCTGGTTAGCAACCAGATTTTCTTTTGATTTGCAAAACTTAGTAACATAAGAGTAGGAAAACTAGAAGAAGCAAGAAAGGCTAAAATAATCTGCATCATAAAGAGCTTCGGCTAGATTTCCAGTAATAGTGGAATGCCTCATAAAGAACTAACTCTTTTGCAGATAACAACTAGATATTTAGGTTGATGCAAAAGTAATTGCGGTGTTCGCCATTAAAAGTAACGGTGCAGTTACGTTTGCACCAAACTAATACTCTGAATAAAATGAAATGCAAACACACACACACACACACACACACACACACACACACACACACACACACACCAGCTATCAAAGGCAACGGAGAGTGATCAAAGTTGGGCAGAAAGTGAAGGGTCCACAAATGGAAAATGTGACACTGAGATCTTTTACAGTTGTTAAGACTTTCCACCTGACGGCAGGCCCATGGCAGCACTGTGAAGGACTGAAATCTGATGGAAACCAGTCATTTTGCAGGCTGAGAAATACAAAGGACAGGGTTTGTCATGAACACAGCAGCTTAGAATATTCTGGAAATCATTTTGCTGGCTGAGAAACACAAAGGACAGGGTTTGTCATGAGCAAAACAGCTTAGAATATTCTGGAAAGCAGCCAATAAGTGGGTGCTCAAATTCTGTACATAAGATCTGCCCAATTCTCTGGCTGACCCTTGAACTGCACATGTGCTGATTAGAATGAGGCCAAAGAAAACGTGAAGAGACTTCAGGTGCTACTTTCTGAAGGCCTAGAAATTTAAAACTGTGTTACAGGAAGTTAACTTCTGGCTAAAATTTAAGCAGTGCTTTGATAAGCCTTTCCTTCAGAATAAAAGAACTTTATTCAGAGTTTCTATAATGTGTCATTCACAATGTTCACAATAGAATTCAAAATCACTAATCATAAGAGCACCAGTAATAGATGACTTATACTCAAGAGAACAAACAATCAAACAAGACCAACCATAAGAGGATGCTGATAGTGGAATTAGCAGACACAAGTTTCTATAACGTGGTCAGATTGTAACTATACTTAGGAGTGTAAAGAAAAAGATGCATAAAGTGCATGAAAATATAGGAAAACTCAGAAGTGAAATGGGAAGTATTAAAATGAAATATATTTTATAATAGAACTGAAAAATTATGTATCAAAAAAACTGCTAAACAGCAGTTTTGAAATCACAAAAGAAACAGTTGAAAACTGAAAGCTATATTGTCATGATCATCATCACCATCCAACTGAAAACAGATTGAAAAATGAACAGAGAGTCACAGACTTGCGGAGCAATATCCATAGATCTAACACGTATGTAAACTAGTCACATACTAAAGAAAGTTAATCAGAAAAAAAAATTGACAGAATATGAGCAGAGATTTCCAAAATTTGGTGAATGAAAAACACATATATTCAAGAAGCTCAGCAGAACTCAAGTGGAATAACTCTAGTGTCTCCCGCCCCGCAACACAAACTCACATCTAGCAACATTTCGGTCAAACTACTGAACACCAGCGATACTGGTCTTTGTAATAGTAGAGAAAAACATAGAGGGCAGGCATAGAAATTGTTGCAAACTTATTATGAGAATAAATGGAAGCCAATAGGCAACGTAGCTACATTTTTTAACATACTGAAAGAAAAATAAAGAGGATTGTCAACATGGGATTCTATATGTGCTGAAAATATTCTTTAAATGAAGGTGAAATTAAGACATTGCCAGATACACAAATATGACAAATCATTGTCAAGAAAAGCAAAATAAAGCATTTATTCTGTAGCTGTCTTAGTCTGTTTTCCATGGCTCTGAGTCCCTGAGGCTGGGTAATTTATAAAGAAAATAAATTTGTATTTTATAGTTCTGGAGGCTGGGCTTGAGGGGCTGTGTCTGGTGGGCCCCTGGGGAGGGCCTTGTGCTGTGTCATAACATGGCAGAGGGCATCACAGGCTAGGAGGGGTACACTGAGAGCCAAAATGGCTTTTATAATGAACCACTCTCGTGATAATTAACCCACTCCCGTGATAACCCATTAGTCCATTAATCTATGAAATGTGTTAATCCATTCATGAGAGCAGAGCCGTAATGACCCATCATCTCTTAAAGGCCTGACCTCTAAATACTGTTACATTGGAGATTAAGTTTTAGCATGAGGTTCAGAGGGAACAAACATTCATAAAATAGCCATAGCTAAACAATAAACTTGGACATTCAGGTATGCTCAAAATGGCAAATATGTGATTATATATATATTATATATATAAAATGTTTTTAAGTCTCTTAGTTTAGCCTATATAGACAGTTTAAAGAAAAATTATGGCATTGTATTATGGGGCTTTGGCACATGCAGATGTATCATATATGAGAACCATAGCATAAAGACATAAATAGAACGTCATAGTTGCAAAGTTCTTGCATCTCTTAGAAAGTGATACAATGTTAACTCTACGTAGAATGTGAAAAGTTAAGGATACATATTGTAATCCCTAGATGAGCATTAATTCATGTGCAAATCTGGGTATTTTAATTTTATTTTTAAAGATATCTAGGAACGGGATTGATTTAGTAAATTGAAATGCAGTTGCTGAAGTACCAGATGTGTCAGCACAGTTAAAATATGGATAATAAATTGAAACTTCTGGCTAGGTTTGTTGCCTAATCAAAACAATCTATGCTACTAAATAATATTATAAAAATAATTTTTATTATTTTAGATTCCTGGAATATATAAACAGGTTTGTTGCATGGATATACTGCATGATGCTGCATGGTCCTACAATCCAGGTAGTGAGAATAGTACCTGATAGGTCATTTTTCAACCCTCCCCTCTCTCCCCTCTTACCCTTCTATTAGTCCTCAGAGTCTATTGTTTCCATCTTCATGTCTATATGTACCCAATGATTAGCTCCCACTTATAAGTGAGAACATGAAGTATTTGATTTTCTGTTCCTGCTAATTTGCTTAGGGTAATAACCTTCAGCTGCATCCATATTTATGCAAAGGGCATGATTTCATTTATTTTTATGGCTGCATAGTGTTCTATGGTGGACATGTACCACATTTTATTTATCCAATCCACTGTTAGTGGGTACCTAGTTTTAATTCCATGCCTTTGCTATTGTGAATAGTGCAGCGATGACTCTACAAGTGCATGTGTCCTTTGGTATAATGATCTATTTTCCTTTGGGTGTATACCTAGTAATGGGATTGCTAGGTCAAATGGTAGTTCTGTTTTAAGTTCTTTGAGAAAATGCTGAACTGCTTTCCACAGTGGCTGAACAAATGTAAATTCCAAACGAAAGTGTATAAGTGTTCCCTTTTCTCTGCAGCCTCACCAACATCTGTTAGTTATTTTTTGTCTTTTTAATAATAGCCATTCTGATTGGTGTGAGATGGTATCTCATTGTGGTTATGATTTGCATTTCTCTGATCATTAGAGACGTTGAACATTTTTTCATATGTCTGCTGGCCACCTTCTATCTGCTCTTGAGAAATGTCTGTTCATGTCTTTTGCCCACTTTTTAATGGGGTTATATGTTTTTTTGCTTGTTAAGTTCCTTATAGATTCTGAATATTAGACATTTGTCAGATGCATAGTTTGCAAATATTTTCCCCCATTCTGTGCATTGTCTATTTACTCTGTGATGGTGTTTTGTTTTTGTTTTTTTGTTTTTTGTTTTTTTTTTTGCTGTGCAAAATCTCTTTAGTTTAATTAGGCCCCACTTATTAATTTTTGTTTTTGTTATACTAGCTTTTGAGGACTTAGTCAAAAATTCTTTGCCAGGGTTGATCTCCAGAATAGTATTTCCTAGGTTATATTCTAAGATTCTTATAGTTTGAGGTCTTAGATTTAAATAGTTAATCCATCATTTGTAAATTTTTGTATATGGTGTAAGGTAGGGGTCCAGTTTCATTCTTCTGCGTATGGCTAGCCAGTTATCCCAGCATCATTTAGTGACTGCAGAGTCTTTCCCCATTGCTTACTTTTGTCAGCTTCATTGAAGATCAGATGGTTGAAGATGCGTGGCTTTCTTTCCAGGTTTTCTGTTATGTTCTATTGGCCTATTTTTGTATGTGTCTGTTTCTGTAACAGTACCATGTTCTTTGTGTGCACACACACAAATATATATGAAGAGAGAGAAGGACAGAAATTTTAAAGGAATTTTCTCATTGAGCATGCAGACCAACATACTGGAAATTCAGGAAAGAGTTGATGTTACAATCCTGTCATAAATCCACAGGCTGAAAGCTTGGGCAGGGTTTCTATGCTGTAGTCTTGAGGCAGAATTGATTCTTGCTCAGGAAACTTCCGTTTTTACCTCTTACATTTTTTAACTGACTGAATGAGGCTCACCCACATTTTGGAGGGTAGTTTGCTTTGTTCAAAGTCTACTGATTTATATGCTAATTGTGTCTAAAAAAAAAAAAAAAAAAAAATACCTTTTCAGCAACAGCTGAACCGTGTTTGACCAAATGGCCTAGTCATGCTGACACATAAAATTAACCATCTCAAATGCTTGTCTTTTTCTTTTAATTGTTAGGCTTAAATATAAGCTATATGTGACAATGGAATGGGCAAATAAATAACTGTTATGAACACTATTCTGGCATTCTTTACTACCATGATATTTATTGAGACCGAAAATACGTAAAACATAATTTGGTAAAAGTGATGTTATTGATCATGTATTCAATGTCTTTTCAGGATTTTAATCATCAAAAACATTTAATTTTCAAATCAGTTATTTATATCTTATACTTTTAAATGTTATAGCTCAAAACATCATTTATTGAAGATGTTAGGCATAATTTAGACAGGTCTAACTCTCACATGTCAAACTTGCTCACATATTCAGGTAAAGGGTTCAAACAATTTTTGGTAGATGAAACCCGAATCTTAGAAAAAGCTGTTTCTGTTTTCTCCTCTTTGTATTTTTTTTTTTTTTTTTTTATCTTTTACCCATGTAGGGTAAGCACAGTAAAGCAACTGCTTGTAAAAGTCATGTCAGAAAGAAGCATTAGGAGCATTGCAATATTAAAAAGAGCAACAAAATTCTCATTAGTTAGATTGCAGGTCGGGTCCATTACACTTCAACAAACCTAACTAGTTTTTATTCATTTATGAGTCAAGAGGAAAGGAAATTTTTAAAGGAGAAATAGCCTTCACTGCAGTCACAGAATGGAACAATTTATAATTTACCTGAAAAAAGTTATAATCTTTCTACTAGGAGGTTTTTAGGAATTCACTATTCATTTATTTATTTGTTAATGGCACAGAAGAGACTATACTATGAAGTTGAAAGTTGCATACCTCTTTTTCCTTATCATAAGACTTAGAAGCTTTAGTAGCAGAAAGTGATAAGTTTATAACCCAGGAATTTCAGAATTAGAAAAAAACTTACCCCTTGAGCAACATGGTGAAATCTCATCTCTACAAAAAAAATACAAAAGTCAGCCATGTGTAGTAGTACGTGCCTGTAGTCCCAGCTACTAGGGAGGCTGAGTGGGAAGGATTTCTTGGGCCCAGGAGGTTGAGGCTGCTTAAGCCATGGTTGTGCCTTTGCACTCCAGCCTGGGTGACAGAGTGAGAATTTGTCTCAAAAAACAAAACAAAAAACAAAAAAGAGAAAAGAAAAAACATACCCTTGAGAAAATGGCTTAGCCTGTTTTAAGCTGCACAAATAACTTCAACCAGCATTGTTTTTAGTAGCAAAAATGTAGGGACAATTCAGACATTCATCAATGGAAGAATAGATAAATACATTTGGTGTGGTCAAACAATGGATTAAACAAAAAGAAAGAAAAAGTGCACTTATCTAAATCAGTTAACTTCAAATATTCAATTTTAAGTGAATGCCAATATGTTGCAAAAATTGGGCAGTGCCTGTTTGCTAGTGCCTATATAAGTACCAGTAACAATATGTATTTTTTTAGGAAAGCACGTTTGTAAAATATGTATAAAATCCCAAATGGAGAGAAACATATTCACTCAGCATCTCAGGCAAAAGATAGAAGACATAAGATGGAAATCAAAATAATTGGGTGGGAATCTCTGCAGTACATCTGCAAAGCTTTTCTGTTTTCTTTCATTTTTTTGTTTGTTTGTTTTTGTTTTTCTTGAGATGGAGTCTCATTCTGCCACCCAGGTTGGAGTGCAGTGACACGATCTTGGCAAACTTTTCCTAATAGATGAAAATATATGAAAGTATACATTATAGTGGTTAAATTAGGGTTGTCATTATATGGCTGTCTGCTATATTAGTCTCTATGTGTTTTTTTCTGTGCAATCACAATTAAAAAAGACGATATTAAGACATTATCATAACAGAAGCAGAGATTTATAGCTACTAATTAGGGATATTTACGTCCAATTGTACCTTCTACAAAGTAAAGCAGCAACAACCAGTTGTATTTTATTTTAAATCAGCTCTGACTTTGCTCATCTTTGAAAAAACTATGTTTGTTATCTATCAAAATTCCTTACACTTTCTAAAAGATCTATGAATGGTACAGGGTCAATAAAATTCTTTGAAAATCTCAAAATCAAACCAATACACCTTTAGACACAAGCTGAGTATGTTACACCGAATAATAGTGACAAATTAGTGATCAATGCGTGTCTAATAATACATTCAAATGCATGCTAACACTTAATCCAATGCATATCCTTATCTTAAAATCAAATAATCCTGTGCATATTCAGAGGCAAGGTTATGTTATTCTCTTAAACAGTACTGTTTCAAGAATTATAAAAAGCATGCTTCTAACCTAGCAGAAAAAAAAAAAAGATCCATGGAAAATGTTTCTAATAAAGGAGAGCTCTCGGATTTATTATGTATGACTATAACACAGTGCAATTCTATAAACTGGAAAAAAAACCACAGTGATAAAACTGATACAATCTATCTGCTTGCCTATGTAGAGTTGGCCTATAGAGAGAGAGCACTGAAGTCTTATTTCCCTGCAAACATATACTTTAAAATAAGATGGCTCAATAGCTCCCTGCTGCTTTTATCAGAAGGGCAGTTAGAAATCATACAAGCTCCACTTTATATTTCATCTCCCATGCTACATTTAATAATATAATCTCAAATAAGGCCACATGGTGAGGCATAATTCTGCTGTTCAAAATTTAAAAAAAAAAAAAAAAAAAGTCATTTTCAGAAGACATGCAAGGAGAAATTATTCACATATTCCCAAAGTTGGCTTTATGTATATTTTTGTCACTCTTATAGAGTAAACAAAGCTCAAATTTTCATCAAAAAGGTGAAAACATTGGAAAAAAGATAAGGACTTTTCTCTGTAGTCAAGGTAAATTAATTAGAAATGCAATCAAAGAACTATTTTACTAATATAAATTAATTGTAACAATTTAGTTGCATTTTTGCCTAAACAAAATAATTTACCCGATTAGAGTAATATGTGTTAGTCTGTTCTTGCATTGCTATAAAGAAATAACCTGAGATTGAATAGTTTATAAAAAGAAGAGGTTTAATTTGCTTATGGTTCTGCAGGCTGTGCAGAAAGCATAGCAGCTTCTGCTTCTGGGAAGGCCTCAGGAAACTTACAATCATGGCAGGGAGGCAAAGGAGAAACAGCAAGTCTTACATTGCCAAAGCAGGAGGAAGAATGAGCGGGGAGGTGCCACAGGCTTTTAAACAACCAGATCTGGTGAGAACTCCAGCACGAGAACAGCAATAGAAAGAGCATGGTCTTTATAAGGAAGAATATCTGAATTTGAATTTTAACTCTTTTACTTATTAAATATAGCTGTGGACCAGTGTGTTTATACTTTTACAGCAATTAGAATAGTGACTAACAGAAAAAGTTCAAATAATTTTAGCTATTAGGATTACTTTTAAACATTTATTCATATCTATTTTTATGTACATCCTTTAAAATAATTTCATTGTAATGGTCAGTAATGAAATAAGTAATAATGGATTCATTATAATACTGAAAGTTTACTTAAACAATAAATCCATATTTAGACATACATAAAAGTGGCAATAAAAGTTTATTTAGCTACAAGAACATTGAGATGCACAGTGAGCCAGGAAGTGTACCATATGCCATGTTACACCTGGATGCTGTGTGGTGGCACCTTAATCAGTCTTCTAATGTCATTATAGTTCCTGAGTATTGGAAGACATATGGGATTTTGCCTCCTTAGTGGTGCATTTTCATCCTCGCTTGGTTGACAATTATTTACTATTAATCTTCTGCCAGCTGTAAATATGATGTTAAAAATAAAACTTGTCCCTACAGAAGAACTTCCTCTTGGGTGTTTTAAGTGCTCTCCCTTTATTGGCATCAACTCTTGTCAAGAATTCCATTATCTGTGCTTTTCATCTCGTCCTAAGCAATTCTTAATAAAAATAACAATCAGCTCTTCGGTATGAATGCAATATAAAAATTTTTTAAAAATAAAACTAGTTTATTAACTAAAGGATAAGTCCATGCAACATTACAATTTATAAAGTCCTCTCTCCAGTCTATTGATTCCAAGATGTAAAACTCTAAAAGAAGTTCTTAAGTAGAACTAACCTGAACAAATATCTTTTCACAATGCATGAATTAATGGGGCTCAAAAAACATCATCATTTTATTTGAAAAAGAGTTCTAAGAAGGTTCTAGCCAATGTCAGAATCTGCCTGAGCCTCAGTCTTCACCTCATTTGATATCAGGGCGTGTGGAGAAAAGGAATGAAGTGAGCATGCTATGTTTTGTTGGGTGGGCTCAGGATTTACAAGTGACACTGCCTTTTTCTTAATCTACTACACGAAAAAAAAAATATAAAAAAACCTGCCACTTCTAACATACAGTTTGGAAGTCTAGTGACAATGAGATTGAGAGTGAAGTTTTAAAAAATCAGAAATGGTTCTAAAAAGAGCTCCCGGGAACTGGATTCACCAAAAGTTACTGTCGCACATCGTGTCTCCCCTGCACACTGCTTCTTTCCTGCATGCCGCTTCTCCCCTGCACACTGCTTCTCCCCTGCAAGCTGCTTCTCCTCTACCTGCACAGAGCCTGGTAAGAGGTAGTTATCTAATAAAAGAGGGAAAGGGAAACTGTGGAAATTTATGGCCACTTTCACAGCTGTGGGAAGCATGAACAAGAAAGATGCTGGGAAAATTAGAGGAAGGCCCACAAGGTGACTTAGATGTCTAAATGTCCTAAATTAAAAGGTGGTGTGGCTACAGCGAGAGCACATCATCCATTGCTCAGGTATTGAAACAACAGGCTGGGGGGTCCCCATGACCTGCCGCCCACCCACCCTCACCACCACCACCATGCAGCCCAGAGACGCAGGGAACATGAGAGAGCGGCAGCACTCAACAACTCCAAGAAAAAATAGACACAGAAAACAGCCTAGAAGTGTGCATGGAATTCACCCTGGGGGGTTACATTAAGTCAAGATTAGCCTGACATGGAAGAGAATGGGATATCCTTTGCCACCACCAAAAGTACAGGTGGTGGACTTGTTTCTGATCCCTGAAGCAGGAGTTCTTAACTCTTCCTACTGATAAATTTTTGAAGCATACTGGTTAAATACTAGCATCACATTGATACAGAACTTTATGTCACACATACAGTGGATTAGACGTATTTTTGTGGATTGTTATACACACCTATCAATTAACCACAACAGGTTTCTAGAGAATAAGGTGAATTCTGAGTGACATGTCACTGTTCTATAACTGACCATTGAAACCCAACTTATGTATGAGACTGATAAGTTTGATCAAGTAAGATCATAGAAAACAAATGAAGGAAGGTTTTTTTTGTTTGTTTGTTTTTTTTTTTTTTGGTGAGAGTTTGAGTAAAAACGTGCAAGAGAAACACTATTTAATAAGAAATAGCTATACGAGTTAGCTAACAAACCTTATCTCCACTTAATCCAATCTTGAAAACCATCGTTTTTGAGGAAAAATCTTCATTACCCACCTGTATCAGTCAGTGTACAGGCAGGAGATAGAAAGCAGACAAGGAGTTTGAACAATTCACTACAAACAAGGTGAGAATTGCTGCAAATGCTTTCCAGGCAGACAGAATGTACACAAAGTTCAGATGGAAACATATAAAGTGGTTTGAAAAACAACAGCCACCTGGAGGGTAAGTTTTAGTTGTGGCATATTGATAGAGCCTTACGTAACTGTTGAATCCTGTGTCCTAGTTACTGGGAAGTGGTGAGAAGAAAAAGATAAACCAAGACTATGCCCTTAAAAGCCTCATTCTAATAAATAAAGTAATGTCTGATGGTGGTACATACTATAAAGAAAGGGATGTAGGTAACAGGCTAGAAAGGAAGGTAGTCAGAGGACAGGTAAGTTGTAATGAGATTTGAAAAGGTCTTAAATCCAGAATAACAATGTTTGGATTTTAGTCAGTGCATGAAAGAAATAAATAAGATTTTTTTAACATAGATAAATTAAAATGTATCTTTAGGAAGGCTAGCTATGTGTATGCCTTCAGCAAGGCCTGGGGAGATGGTGTGAAGAGATGCTTGGCATCCAGAAGCTGATTGTTCTGTAGTTTCAGCAAAAACAGAGAAATCATAGATTATCTCCATCACACAGTCTTGCTCACCAGATTGTAAACTCCTCAGAAGCAGAGAACCTCTCTGTCTGTTGAGTAATTACAATAATCACTGGCCTGGAATTAGCATGTAATAAGTATTTTTGAATAAATAAGTAAATGTATCATATGCACATTGTGCGTATATGTCAACCTCTCTCTGAAAGAGTTGAGGGTTTTTTCACATGAGTATTTTTTAAGACATTAGCCATGTTTCATATTATTAAATAGAACAGATATTTGACTAATGCATATAAAATGCACTATACTATTACTGCCCCAGAAAAAGAAAAAGATGGCTCACAGAATTATTCTTCAACACAATTTCTAATATTTTATTTATCCATCTTCAAATATTGAATCCAAAAATTCAATTACCTAGAACTGCTACACATTTCAAGAATTATTATTTTCCAAGTGCAGAATATGCATTTCCATGAACTTAAAAGATCCATACGGATAACTGATTAAGATTAATTTGTGTCTCCATTAATTGAGGTCGCAAAATATATTTTTCACAACCACCTTATTCTGTGAGAGCACATTCACTATAATAACTGGCATTTCAAAAGAGAATGACATAACTGTTAAAAATGCCAGGTGTTAGCATTCAAATATGATTGTTGTTACCAAAAAAAAAAAAAAAAAAAAAAAAAACAAAAAAAAAAAAAACAAAAGAAAAACAAAAAAAAACCCCAAAAGACTCTTTTAATGCTTTGAAAGATACGGATTATATTTACCCCAAGGAAAACATGAGCCAGGATTTTGTGTGTATTATTTCTATGCACTATTTCCAGTTGGCTCTTCTTGTAATTCCCTCATTTCCTACATCCCCTGGGACACAGAAAACACAGGATAGTTAGTGTTCAGCATTTGGGGTTTTGTTGGTTTGGAGTTGAGCTCTGAATTCTTAAAATAAATTTTCATCCCAGCACCTGCAATTGATTTGTGCCAGTTAAAATATTAATGAAAATGCAAACTAAAGCTTTCATGAAGGTGTCTAGGATAGTATTTGATGACTCTACAAGATGTTTTAATTAAATACTATTAACTATGATGTGTATTGAATATAGCAAACATGAAGTGATGTCTAGTCTTTTAGAGAAAATACTGTGTAATTTACGCTGAAACTCAGCTCTAATCATTTGTAAAACTTTATTTCTATAAAACATATAAATTCTAATAAACCTACTCAAATTTTTTAAATTTAATGATTTTTAGCCTACCACTTGTCTACCTTTTCCAATTAAAGTGAGTTTATATATTTAAATTATTAACAAAGTAAAGTTATTATTTTCCCAGGTATTTTCTGGGCCATTACATGCTAGTCATAAAAAGTAGGTGCTCTGGAATAGCTCACAGCCTAGAAAAATAAACAAACTTACAAAAACGTAGGTACATGTCATTTGCACACATACATACACATGACAAGGCAAAGGAAGAAGTGAGGGGTAGTTAAGGGACAGCTTTAGAGAAATATAGTTTTGTGGGTCTAAAATGTTCAACATGTCTACTCTGGCATGTCAGAATAAACAAGGTTTCAGTTTAGAATTCATCTAAGTTACATGAGAGAGCCATTCAGTGTGTAATAGAGCACCTGGAACATTCTGAATGTGTATTTTTGTAATGAAACCAACAACTGCCACAACAAAAACCAGGTTGCAGTCAGAGGTTGCCAGCTCAACTCAATTTGCATTTCATGGAGAATCTTGGGAATTGATTGGATTACCCTTTAAACAGGTGAATGCTTTCATAAACTACACCAGAAAATATGCAGTGGCAATTTTGTAAAATGAACTCAAGAATCTGAGGGCTGTGAGGGGAAACAGTCCTTGAAAAGCATCCTAAGTCTAAGCCATTTGAAAAAGCAGGCAGTTGGATGTATAACAGTTCTAGAAAACTTAAATACTTTAAACCACAAAACTCTCTTATGAGTTAAATATGCCAATCTTTAGTGATCTGCCACTTCTACAAAATGATATTAGTGAGGAAAATGTATAAGGGCCAAGAGATGAAATGACAATCAATCTATGTTAAGTAAAACATAACTGTTTTTCATTATACATAATCAAAATGTTCTCAACAAGAAGAAAATTTTCATGGGTCAAATAATCCAATGATGTACATGATTGGAAGTTTTGCCTGAAATATAATTCTCATTCAAATAGTATTAAACTCTCTATGAGAAAAGTGTTCTTATTTATTTGGGTTACTTCAGATCTTTTTAAGGTCATTATAGGTAGTGGTCATTTAGTCTCTTAATCATATTTTTCCTCCTTTTCAGATTGCAAAAACGACCAAGAACTCTGAAGTTAACTACCAAAAGCACCTGTAAGAATTCCATAGGGAGGCCAAGGCAGGTGGATCACAAGGTTAGGATATCGAGACCATCCTGGCTAACACGGTGAAACCCCGTCTCTACTAAAAAATACAAAAAATTAGCCGGGCATGGTGGTGGGCGCCTGTAGTCCCAGCTACTTGGGAGGCTGAGGCAGGAGAATGGTGTGAACTCGGGAGGCGGAGCTTGCAGTGAGCCGAGATCGTGCCACTGCACTCCAGCCTGGGCGACAGAGCGAGACTCCGTCTCAAAAAAAAAAAAAAAAAAGAATTCCACAGAAGTGGAAAAAAAGAGAAGGCCACATACAAAATTGGTCTGTAGAGCATGTGTGGAATAGTGCTCTACACTAGGCACTCCGAGCTGCTTGCAAGAAAGCAAAGTTCCTTGCTCATCTTTGCAGTCCTGTTGAGGCAATGCTTTGCCCCAGTCCTGACGGGAGCTCCGTTATAATGAAAGTGCCTGAGAAAAGCAACATTGAATAACTAAAGTATACCTCAGGTTTAAGCCGAGTGTAAACAAAAGAAAAAAAAAAAAAAGAAAAGGTAAGAAAAGAAAAAGAAGAGGGGAGGGGAGGGGAAGGAGAGGAGGGCAGGGGAAGGAGAGGAGGGGAGGGGAGGGGAAGGAGAGGAGGGGAAGGGAGGGGAAGGAAGGGAGGGGAAGGAGGGGAGGGGAAGGAGGGGAGGGGAAGGGAGGGGAGGGGAAGGGAGGGGAAGGAGGGGAGGGGAAAGGAGGGGAAGGGAGGGGAAGGGAGGGGAAGGGAGGGGAAGGGAGGGGAAGGAGAGGAGGGGAAGGGAGGGGAAGGAGAGGAGGGGAGGGGAGGGGAAGGAGAGGAGGGGAGGGGAGGGGAAGGAGAGGAGGGGAGGGGAAGGAGGGGAGAGGAGGGAGGGGAGGGGAAGGAGGGGAGAGGAGGGAGGGGAGGGGAAGGAGGGGAGGGGAGGGGAGGGGAAGGAGAGGAGGGGAGGGGAGGGGAACGAGAGGAGGGGAGGGGAGGGGAAGGAGAGGAGGGGAGGGGAGGGGAACGAGAGGAGGGGAGGGGACGGAGGGGAGGGGAGGGGACGGAGGGGAGGGGAGGGGAAGGAGGGGAGAGGAGGGAGGGGAGGGGAAGGAGGGGAGAGGAGGGAGGGGAGGGGAAGGAGGGGAGAGGAGGGAGGGGAGGGGAAGGAGGGGAGGGGAAGGAGGGGAGGGAGGGGAGGGGAAGGAGGGGAGGGGAAGGAGGGGAGGGGAAGGAGGGGAGGGGAGGGGAGGGGAGGGGAAGGAGGGGAGGGGAGGGGAGGGGAAGGAGGGGAGGGCAGGGGAGGGCAGGGGAGGGGAAGGAGAGGAGGGGAAGGAGGGGAGGGGAGGGGAAGGAGGGGAGGGGAGGGGAAGGAGGGGAGGGGAGGGGAAGGAGGGGAGGGGAGGGGAGGGGAGGGGAAGGAGGGGAGGGCAGGGGAGGGAGGGGAGGGCAGGGGAGGGAGGGGGGGAGGGGAGGGGAAGGAGGGGAGGGCAGGGGAGGGAGGGGAGGGGAGGGCAGGGGAGGGAGGGGAGGGAGGGGAGGGGAGGGCAGGGGAAGGAGGGGAGGGGAGGGGAGGGCAGGGGAAGGAGGGGAGGGGAGGGGAGGGGAGGGGAGGGGAGGGGAGGGAAGGGGAGGGGAGGGGAGGGGAGGGAACGGAAGGAATTCTTGGGACATTCACAATGAATTTTCATGCTGAGTTGTTTCTGATAATTTGTTTGATCTTCCATGTGTGAAACACAGTTTATGTAAATGTTACTTTATTTTAAAATATCTTAATTTTAACCTTACACTCCACTTTCATTTTCTTAAAGTAGAGCTGCAAAAACTGAATGTGTCATTTAAGATGTAAATAACTGAAGTTTTAAGAGTGCCTAAGGTGAAAGCAACACTTCTGTTGGCTTGGAACCCCTCTCACACTGTTCGTGTGATACGAAAGATGTTTCTATAAACATCTACTATGCCACACAATTTCTAACAGTAAAGTATGGGCAACTATGTTTTAACCATGGAAATAAAATGAACTTTTAAGTTATCCTAAAAAAATGTGTAAATGTAAGCAGTACTAAATGCTGTTAAATGGCATCTTTTGAGATGGTCGTGTCACAAAGGATTTTGCGCTGGTACAGAAGATAGATGACCCTTCAATTGGCTTATACTGAAACTGGCATTGTTTTCATCCTTCTTTTTCATTCAACGTGTGGGTTTTTCTAGTTGCCTTGTACTTAAGGTTCTAATAATTTAAAATCTCTGTTTAATTATTTAAATAATAATTTAAAATTTAAATTTAATAATTTAAATAATACAGCTGCCATTTTTGCCACTGCATCTGTATGGTTCACTATTTTCCTAACTAATATGCCTGCCACACAATATTAGAGAGATAAATATTCACAAATTTCATTCCATTGCAGATGATTTATTAAATCAGCAGCTTTTGCAAGCACACAATATTTTTTAAAGTACAGATGTACTTACGAGACTTTAAGGCTAATTAATTTTTCCTCTCATTTATTGAATTCAATTAAATGTTATCTCCATTCATTTAGCAAAAAATCAAGTGAATATCTACTTTTCATTTGGTGTAGAAAATAAAACAAGCATAGTATGGCATAGCCAAAGGATCAGCTGTATTACTTATAAGGGCTCTGTGAGAGACTGCAGTTCAGCGAGATGTCCAAAGGGCAGGCACTGAATAGTCAAATGAGCCAGTCATTCACTGATGAGTGACACAGGAGGTTCTACCACCACAGCGGAATGTCCACTTCCTGTGTACACCTTGCTCCCTGGCAGACACGGAAGGCAGGCCCTGGGTGGAATGCATTTAGTCTTTCTCTTCCAGTGGCCCCTGAACAAAGGAGTAGACTGACAGAAGGTTTTGTGATAACGGAGCTCCCGTCAGGACTGGGGCAAAGCATTGCCTCAACACTAGGTTTCAGGACTGCAAAGATGAGCAAGGAACTTTGCTTTCTTGCAAGCAGCTCGGAGTGCCTGCAAGGAATGCAGCCAGAAAGAGAAGACACTGCTTTTGCTGAGAAAGTGGGCTGGAATTGCCTGAGAAGATGATATTGTGGTTGTGTGGTTCTATTTTTAGTGATTCTATGTTTATTCAGAAATGGTGAAGGAATCTGGCTAGGGAGAGAATATTTTCGGCAAGCAAATATTCTCCAGTAATGACAATACATGTTTAATCTTCATACAGAGATACCTTCCTTTATCTGTGTGATTACGAATGCCCTCTAATTTCTTTTTTTTTTTTTAATTACCCAGTCTCAGGTATGTCTTTATTAGCAGCATGAGAATGGACTAATACAGTATATAAGCCCCAAATTCTAACCACCTCCTTGAGTCACATTTCCTTGTGAATTTCCATGCCAACCAACATAATTAAATGTTGCTTTCTCTTGTGAATCTGTCTTTTAATGCCCTCTAATTTCTTCTGTCTGCATGGGTCACCCTGCAAAACATTGATCCTATCAAGAGTTTACATTTGTTGAGTGATATGTACTAAGCATTTTACTTAGGTAATATAAGATGATCTCTTTTATTCTTCCAACAGCCCAAGGAAGCAGTTACTATTATTTTCAAAGGAAGCAGTTATTGTTACTATTTGCAAAGTACAGATGGAAACACTGTTGTGTTGATGTAGGCTAATTAACTTGCATAATATTACAGAGATATTAAATGTCAGACATCAGAAGATGATCATGCCACCTAGAGAATAACATAAAAATCTTTCAGAGAGCCTTGGACACCAACTGTGATCGGGTCTCTGTCTACCTTTCTAGTTTGCCTCTCATAACCCAGCCTCATTGGCTTTCTTTCCCTTATTCAAATGCTCCATAATCTTTCCTATTAAAGCCTTGAAAGAGTACCTTAAAAAGGAAAACATCTAAATTATTATGTTTTATTTAATATTAAGTATTATATTAGTTATGTAGTTAATTCTAAGGGTCATTTAAAATAAAAGTCATTTAATTTTTTATAACATTTAAATTCATACCTTCACATTAAAATTCTGGCCCAATATATTTTCTAAACTTAAATTTCATCTAGTGTATCTACAAACTAAAAGTTCTCTTCTGAAATGATGTCAGATTTATTGTTTATCGCATTTTTAAAACAAACATGCTCCTACTTTAATTTGAATTAATTTGCAAAGAAATCTCTGGCATACTACATCAGTTTAGCGTCAGTATTGGACTAGATCACATTTAATTCCAAAACTGTGATATATATCAGTCATATACTTAGTATTGAGATTCTGTTGTAAAAAGATACATTCTCATGGCTTACTCAAGAAAATCTTTACCTGAACAGATTTAGAATTAAAGTGAGCATTTGCCTAACAATTAGACCAAACCGAGATCTATTTATTCATTTTTTCCTAACTCATATTCTTTGTTTTCCACAAATACTGCTAAGCACTTGTTATACTTGAGTCGCCACACTACGTTCTAGAATTTAAAACGATAAATGATGAGAACAGCATGAAGGCATTTCTACAGTAAGTGACAGAAGTTTAGAAAAAGAACTAGGAACATGAGAAATTAAATGAAAAAAATGTAGATATAAACTGGCTTTTGAAGAAACCAAAGAGAAAAGCAAAAAGGAAAAGGCAGGTCTTTCCGGGCAAGACAATCTTCAGATTTAGGGGTGCAAATGATGAGGACAAACCATCTAATTTTATGAGAATAGAGAGGAAGACAGAATTATTCCCCAAGACCGCATGAGACATTGAAGGTTCGAGAAGACAAGATAGTGACATTTCCAAAGAATCCTAAAATCAAGGACATTTCTTAGTAGAAGTAATGGAGTCAGTAACCCTGTTTATCTCTTCTCCAACATTTAGCATCTTTTTGCCATTTGGAAACTATTTTAAGTCCTTTCTCAAATTTTCTTGGAGAAGGAAAGCAATGGTTTTCCCTTCAAACAAGGAGGATGATTTTGTTTGTTTATTTTTTTTCTTTGCTTGTGTTTGTTTGTTTTTAGGGGAAGGAGGAGGGTGCGACAGAAGAGGTCAGCATTTCCTGCATCCAGTCATAGACAGACTTCCTGGATATCTTGGAACTATTTTAAAAAGAAATTCTCAGTCTGAGAACTGAGTTCCTAATGATCCTCTGCTTAGAAAATCAACCCCCTTCAATTCACCCTCATCAGAACACATCAGCTCATCAGAACCAAATCAGCTTTCGAAAACTCAAAACGTGTCAAGCAGTTACCCAGCTCAGAATCCTTCAACCTTTCTCTCCATGACAAGATAAATTTCCTTCTTTAATATGGCAGGCAACACTAAAACGGTGAGGAGGCCTTGCCGTCCTTTATTCTGCTGTGTGCCAGATGTGGGGAGCAGGGCTGGAAATTAGCTTGCTCTCTGCTGGGTACTGATTTCCCATGGCCTAGCCACTCCCCTGTGCTGCTTTCCATACCACTCCTCTTGCATTGCCAGGGTCACAGACCCTCTCATCTCTCACCCGTGCTCTCCTCTCTTTTCCGAGAAGCCTCTTCCATTTTCCATCTCTGCACGCCCCCTCACCTCCCCTCCAGCATTTTCACACCTGGCTGACCCTACCCATTTTCAAGACTCTGCTAAAGGTCACTTACTCTGTGAAGTTTACCTTGATCTCCTATGTAATAAAATATTTCCATAGCAATTTCTACACACTTTAATTATTGCACTTTTCGTATTGCCCTTAATATAGCTTTACATAGAATTCTCTCCCACAAAAGCCTTGGGGAGCCTTAAAAGTAGAACTGAGTTATTCATCTTTGTATTCTCAACAAAAGCATAATTCTTGGCATAAAACTATTTTGTTTACATGAAAGCTTTTATAAATTGTTATTAAACACGACTGAAGAGCACTCTTTTCAAGATTCTATTCTGTGATTGTTTCTGACTGCTAAAATCTTCTTATATTAATAATTCTCTTCGAATATAATGATTCGATGTGAGAACTTTTGTGCCCTTGCTCAATAACAATTACACTCATTAGTAATTGTTTGGTTCTAATGGAGTTTCATAGTTGGCTTAATCCATTGGTTTATCTGTATTTTGTGTTTCTTAAGAAGATAACCTGTCTGGAATGAACATAACCCTGGGGTACATGAAATACACTAATTTTCTATTATCTATTTCTAGTCATCAAAATAAGAACTGAATGGAAGATAACATACCTTGGTGATGGTTTTTAAGACACCAGTCAGTTTTTGACGGTGCTCCTATCAAGAGATGGAACTTAATTTTGGTGTACTTAATGTGGGCTGGACTTAGTGACTTTTATTAAATCTAAGTTCAGACACGATCATATGCCCTTCTAAGATCGTGTCATAAATAGACTATGGCTTCCATCTTAAGTGCGCGCTCTCAGCCTCGTGCTTGGATCACTGATGCTGAGGAATCAATGCCATCTGCAGCCTATCAGGAGACCCACATGGCAGGGAACTGAAACCTCTTGCCAACAGTCATGTGACTGAGCTTGGAAGCCGAACTTCACTAAGCAGAACTCTGGCGTGTTCAGAATCTGAAGCGCAGACCTTTAGTTTGACTGCCATCTCATACGAGCTCGTGATTCAGACCCATGCAGATAATCTGCATCAGCTTTTTAAACTGGGGAAAATAATACACTTTTGTTTTTATAAGCTGCTAAATTTTGAGGCAATTGATATACAACAGTGCTAAATTATGTACACTCTATAGAATTTAAAATTCACCTTAATAAAAATAAGTAAAGGATTGAATGAAAATAAATGAGTAAATGACAGATGAGGTCATTAAAGAGTTAGCCTTTATTTTCTTATGGTATTTAATTATTTATCTATTTTTAAAATTTTAGATATAGAGTCTCACTATGTTTCCCAAGCTGGAATATATGGGCTATTAACAGGCACTGTAGCCTTGAACTCTGAGGCTCAAACAGTCCTCCTGCCTCAGCCTCCCAACTAGCTGGGATTACAGGCACTCCATCATGCCTGGCAAAAGATAGCTTTTAAATTACTAGTATACACAATGCATTCTTTTTACAAGAACACTAAACCATTCATATATGTGTGTGTGTATATATATATATATATAAATGTTTTAAAGTACATTTATATATACAATTCATACAGCAAATGCATTTAAAATCTCTCTGTATATAATGAACTCAAAATAAATAATATATTCTTGTAAATATAATAAATATGTCACATTATCCCAAAAGTCTAGAGTGCTTCTTAGCTTGATGTATGTTATCATGTGCATTGAAAATAATACAATTGAATATCTTCAAAGATTTTTAAAAATTCTGTTAACAGACAGCATTTGTTGATTTGTCACAGACACCAGTTATATTTTATACTTCAGAAGACAAGAAGGGATTTGGAAAACTTTTGTTCTGTATTTTTTAGTTTGACTAATGAGGATAAACTTCTTGATGATATGAAACAGTAAATACTTATTGATGATATAAAACAATAAAAATGTGATTCTTTAATCACAATTATTGGCACAGAGTAGTTTAAGTGACATTAGTCATTGTCGTTGTTCTAACCAGTATTAGTATCGCTTGTATTCGTAGTAGTAGCATTGATGCATTTATAGATCATTTCTTCACTAATAGAGTAAATTAGGCAGAAACATAGATGTCAAATAAGTTATAGGTCTCTCTCAGCTTTATTCCAAGTGTCACAACTCTGTGACATACATATTTCCACAACCTAGAAAGCTATACTGGTACCATTCTTTTTTCTCATGGCACATACTAGTTGTTTAAGCATCGTTACATCCTCATCTGCTTCCATACACTTATATAGAAAAATATGATTCTGAAGTTGCCATTCTTTATTTCAAAAACCTTGCCTTCACTGTTCTTTGAAATTGTGCTATTCAAAATGAGTCTATCTCTATTTCCCACCCTGACTTCTCACATTTTGCCCAACATAGCATATATTCTAACTTCATAAAACAATAATTTAACATATGGTGCTGCTTATGCTTCTATGACTTAGAAAATACTGTGATAGAATGCTCCTATCTTCTCAATTTGTTTTTAATTATTTTTCAAGACCTTTTATGACACCACATCTATGGTCTCTCGGCAAAGGTACTTGCCCTTTATCTCCAGAGTACTTACTAGGTTGGTGCAAGAGTAAATGTGGGTTTTGCCATCACTTTTAAAGGCAAAAACAGTAATTACTTTTGCACCAACCTAATAGTATCCTTTTTTTTTTTTTTTTTTTACAGCTGATTGTTTGCACATTTATTTTCTGTGCGCTAAATTATGGTTTTAAACGGAAGAACATGCTCTAAGTCATATTTACCCTCAAGACCTAGGATGAAACTCAGCTAGTAATTCCATTATAACACTTAAAATATGCATTGCAGATTACATTTCATTCTAATTTTTCAGCCCCCATAATGAAAAGCTCATATAAACAAATTTTTATAAAGTCTAGTTAAGAAAAACTATTTTAGAAAAGGTGCACCTAGTGGCTTGTGCAAAACACCTTCCACAGTTTGACATCAATTAATTCTCCTTGGTTCTTGTTTAACTAGCTTTAATTCTTCCATCTTGATCATATGAATACCATATAAGAAATATCAAATTTTTTTTGCACTAAAATACACATGTTGCAATTGCTATAGTCCGAGTGTCTGTGTCCCACCAACATTTTTATGTTGAAACCTAATCCTCAAAGTAATTGCAGTAAGAGGTGGGGCCTTTGAGAGGTGATTACATATCGTAAGGGCTTTGCTCTTATGAATAGCATTGGTGCCCTTATATATAAAAGATGCCCAAGTGAGCTTGTTCACTCCTTCTGCCATGTGAAGACATACAGCAGATGTCATCTGTGAGGCACGGGGGCCCTCAGCAGATACTGCATCTGCTGGAGCCTTGGACTTACACTTTCCAGCCTCCAGAACTGTGTGAACAATAAATTTCTGTTGTTTATAAACTACCTCATCTAAGGTGTTTTGTTATAACAGCTCAAACTAAGACAGAGAATGCCTACTGAATTTCTGTGATATTTCAAAAACATAAGTTACCTCTGCCAGCCTTTTGAAAAATAAATTATTGAAATAAAAAAGAAAATAATGCATTATATCTGGTTTATTATTACTATATTAAAACAACAAATAGGTGGCAAACATAGTATGTCTTCATGTTTTAAAATTGTTTTTCTTAGCTCCTTGAATTCTAAAGACTTATGTAAACTAGTAATCTATTTTTTGTACTTCAAGAGTAGTATCATTTTGTCACATGCTTTAAAGATCCACGTTTACTCCCAAATTTGTTTCTCAAATTTTGAAAGTGTATATCAAACTGCATATTCAGTATCCTACCTTTTCACTCAACATCTCAAAATTAAAATGTCCAAAAAAATGTATCTTGATTCCCTATGACCTAAAACTTTTATTTAATAGTATTCTTCACCTCAGGAAATTCAGACCTTTAGTTGTTCAGGTCAGAAAATGTGGATATATCCTATAACATTGTCTTCACCTCACTCAAGTTAAATGTCACAGCAAATACTTTCAGCTTTACTTTCAAAAGGCTTCCAGAACTTTCCACATTTCATCACTTTCACTTCTACCCTTCTGGTCCAAATTACCAAGGTTTCTAGTAGTTTACTGTTCCCTGGTTTCTCTGATTTGATCCTTGCTACCTTTCTGTTTAGTCCTCGAAGAAAAAAAAATCAACATTTTAAAACATGTTTCAATTCTTACTAATGGTTCTCATCTCAGAGGAAAAAACAACGAAATATTTTATGTTAATCTAAAAAACCTTCAGTGACCTACTTGATCTCATTTTCTACCATTTTCCTCCTCTTTTCTGAAATACGTCAACACAGAGCACTTTTCCTCTCTTTTAATGCACAAAGATGGCAGGACTTTTGAACGTTGCATTTATTTATCTTCTTCTAGAGTGCCTTTCCTTATACACCCATGTGACTTGTTCCTCCCTTCCTTCTAGTCTTTGTTTATATATATTATTATCACAGAGGGCTGGGAAAGAAAACACCCACTGCTGCGCCCCACACTCATCCACCTGCCCTGTACCACTTACTTTGTTTTTCTCTGTAGAATTCATGAAATTCTATTCAAAATAATATTCTATTCAAAATAATATTTTGAAATTTTTTTTAATGTGTACATAGTTTATGCTTTCTCTCATTCATATGTAAAGTCTGGAAGACACAGACTTTTTTTTTTTTTGTTCACTGTTGATGCTTCAGTCCCTAAAATATGCGTAGCATGAATTGCCACTTTTTAAATTAATAAATCTGGAACATCTTTAAAATTCAAAATAATCTAGATGGACTTTCCTTTTTAATGGCTATATAGTTTTGATTTTATGGATGTTTTTTCATTTATTTGCTTATTTCCACTTGGTGGTTATTTATTTAGATTCCCAACTAAATGTTTTTATTATTTGAATTTTTGTGTAGATATTTAAATGCTCTCCTCTGCCTCAGCCTCTGCACTTCCAAGTCTCTTTCTAGAAACAACCATTTTAATTTCTTAGCTTTTTCATTTAGTGTTTATGTCCATGTTGTCAAATAAGTTGCTTAGACTGATATTTTGTTTTCCCTTTCATTTTCAATATTGTCATGAAAAACTGTGCCCAGAGGCACAAACACATACAGACACACACCTTTATATCTATTTTGCAATTGGTTCTCGCAATTTATGGGTAGGGGTAAGCAGAATTCTTGTACTATTCTCATATCAAAAAGATACATATCCGTGTAGAAATATTTTAAGGAACTTTTTGTCTCTTCTCCCATTGGTAAGAAGACAATTAAATGTTAATCCTTCTAAATCTAATGGTAGAGGAAACATCCAAATTTGACATTATAGAACATATCTCCATTTATGAGAGACAAGCTCTACAGACACAAATTATGATTTATAATGTGTTTTGAAGTACCTAGTCCTGACATTATTTTTGTTTTGTTTTGAAACAGGGTCTTGTTCATCACCCAGGCTGGAGAGTAGTGGAATGATCATAGCCCACTATAATCTAGAATTCCTATGATCAAGCAGTCCTCCCTCCTCAGCCTCCTCAGTAGCTGGTACTATACATGTGCATCACCATACCTGGCTAATTTTTTTATTTTTATTTTTTAGTAGAGACGAGGCCTTGCTGTGTTGCCTAGGCTGGTCTTGGACTCCTGGGCTCATGATCCTCTCTGCCCAGCTTCCCAAACTGTTGGGATTATAGGCATGAACCACCCTACCTAGCCCCTGGACATGATTCAAAAGAATATTAAATATCAAATTCTCCATCCACATGTCACACAATAAGGCTCCAAGAAGAATTATATCTAAGGGCTTGAGGGAAAGATGATAGAACAGTGCTGCTTTATCTACACAATCAATCAAATGAGCATGTGTTTATAAAATGTAAGAAAAAACAATGTGCTCATATTTTTTATTACGTATGTGCAGCCTTGAGTATAGACGTGTGTTGCCATGCACATTTTTTTTCTTGTACATGAATGCGTGATTTCAATATTCATGAAAACTACAAATGCTATTGTCTTCCTTAATTTTTCATCATTTGGTAAGGTTGAAGAAGGCTCAGATGCTACCCAGCAAAAAGAAAGAGGACTTCCAAAGAGAACATCTGTCTTACTGGCAATGCCTTTCCTACTTATGATTTTAGCTTTGAAATTACCTTTGTGTTTTGGCACTTCTGAGATAGACTGAATTGGTGATTTTTTTTTGATTTGAAGAAACAACTGACTTCTATGTCATATTCTGACAAATATAATTATGTAATTTTAGAAAGGCAAACAGGCTTTCTTAACATTCTTTTGCATCCCACCATAGAGGCAGCCATTTATTTGATATATAGTAATTGGAACAAGACAGACAGCAGTTGCCATATTCCTTTAGAAATGTGCTGTGTGGGCCTGGTGCCACCCGCCCTCCCGCCTGGCTTAGCTATCACTCCTGTTCACATGCTTTCTTTTTTAATTAGAACTCAGATATGCTGACAATTTTTCTTGCTGTAAAATTGCCTCTCTCTCTTCTTCATGTGGGCATCTGTATGTTATTTTATTATGAAGAAAATCTTGGATTTCTTACAGAAATAGAGTTTCTGTGACAAGGAAATTGTATACCTATCTAGCAACATATTATCTCATCATCTCAGGTATCTTACCTAACCATAGACCCCGGTGATTATCTATTTCTATTGAAAATTGAAGTATTTCTTTTTTTGTAATGACAAAATCAAATGAAAGAACAGATCTTTTATTCATCTTAATTTACTCAAATATAGATTTCATAAACTTGGAATGAATAAGATGCTAGAATAGAAAAAAAGCAGTGACAACATGTAGTTTCAGTTTTCTTAAATCTTTTGATTTAAGGTACATGTAATTTTAAGAGGACGATGGTTACGAACAAAAGAGTAGATAAGCATATTTTAGCATCAGCATTTGGTGAAAACATCTAAGAAATGGTATTGTAGTTCTAAAAATCTAAAATTTTGGTTTCAGCAAGGAACATTAATAAAAAGACTGTGTAGCTCAAAAGCGAAGTAGAAACCATGTAAGTGAATAGCTTGCTTGGGACTAGAGCACTTTCACTCTAAAGGCAATTCCATAAGGACATGAAAATATGAAGCTCATATGTGACATGCAAATGTGCATGTGGATCAAAGGATTCTTTGGATAAATTCTTAGTATATAGGTACCTTAATATTAGGTTACCTGTTTTCTCAAGATCAGAATATGTCACCTTCCACTAAGATTAGTAAGAAAAGTGATCCTAAACAGAATTGGAAGTCCACAAGCTTAAGAAAAGGCATTAACTTTGGCAAACATATCTTTG
The DNA here is from genome assembly GCF_028878055.3 of Symphalangus syndactylus. Taxonomy (NCBI): domain Eukaryota; kingdom Metazoa; phylum Chordata; class Mammalia; order Primates; family Hylobatidae; genus Symphalangus; species Symphalangus syndactylus. The sequence continues at coordinate 17,636,114 of NC_072423.2, read as the reverse complement.
CTCCATTTTTAAAACCAACTCCAACAGAGAGTATATTGTTTTCATCAATTCTGAGAAGAGATGACTATAATATTGACTGTTGCCTCATGTGTTTCTGGGCACAGATAATTATTCAGGAAGCTTCAGCACACTTTTTCTGAACTAGTTTTAAAGAGCACAGATCTATAAGGTTCATTTCAAACCATAAGCAGAGCAAGGTATTCAATATAATGAGATCTCCATCAATGCCTCACTTGATAGTTAAGTAAGAACAGCTTTATCCAGACAATATCTTCATGGCCTTGATCAGCTAGGAATATCAGAATAGAATTCACCAAAGCTAATTTTCAGTCCTAAGAACAATTGAGTAATACCTTTGAAAAAGAAAAGCAACCAACTTAGGATAGCTTTGCAGAAATGCTAGTGATCAATACATATTTAAAGTACTTAATGCAGACAAGCATACTGAAATATCACTGTTCCTAAAAGATTTATAATAATTATCTTCCTATAGTCATGGAAATTAGGCACCAAATTGATCTATTTTCATTGGTTCCCTAAGGGACTTGAGACATTCTAAGTTTCCTGAGACTTCACAGAGATGAAACCCCTGAAGGGTTATCCCACATCATTAAATTAATAAAACTATATAAGCAAGTCTGTTTTTTAAAACTTCAAGTTATCCTTCTATATTAGCGCATTTTCACACTGATAGAACTATCTGAGACTAGGTAATTTACAAAGAAAAGGAGGTTTATTCACCATTTTTGTAATTTAACAGGAAGCCTCAGGAAACTTACAGTCATAGCGGAAGGCAAAGGGGAAGCAAGGACCTTCTTCTCATCGTGGCAAGAGAGAGAGCTAGAGAGAAAGGGAAGGTAGCACACACGTTTAAAAAACCAGATCTCATGAGAACTCTATCATGAGACAGCACCAAGGGGATGGTATTACACCATTAGAAATCACCCCCATGATCCAATTACCTTCCTCCAGGCTCTTCCTTCAACATATGGTGATTACAATGTCACATACAATTTGGGTGGAAACATAGAGCCAAGCCACATCACCTCCTCATTCTATTTTTCAGTTCTGACTATATCAACTTACTGCTCACACGTCTGATCTAATGAAATTGTTTCCTATTAAGTGTGTGGTGACAGCTTGAGAGTCATTGAGAGTCACTGTACTGTGATGCAGAAAATGACCCACTTTAAAATGGGTTAATGATCAAACAACAACATTGAAAGCAAATGAGTTTTCAATGGGAAAACTCATTGAAAAAAAGACAACTTTTATTGGTAGTATCGACTGCACAATGGTCAATTGACCCCTTCCTACTTTCTAAAATAGAATTATTCTTTTAACATTTAATTCTAAAAGTTGTGTTTTCTAGACTACTGTCCACTCCACCCCTGTTTTGAATATTAATTCTTCTAGATTTTCAAATCAACCCACTTGTGCTCTTCACTCTACATTACACATCTACTTGTTGGTGTCCTATTCACCACCATCTTGAACAGATCATTCTCTTCACTTAAATCTTTCTGATTTCTCTCCTCTTTACTTTTGCACATATTCTTCTTAGCATCGTTGGCATACCTAAGTAACAGTATCAGATTTTGACTGCTCGACTATTATTCTGCCACTGGACTTAGCCATTTGGCCACACATTTAAAACCCCAGAGAAGAAGCTTACACTGCTTTGGTATGACTAGTGTTGATGACTCTAATTGTAGATACGTTTCTCATTTGCCTTAAAAATATAAACATACAAATGAAGTTACTTTATTCAAACTTAACAAATTTGACATGTTTTATAGTTTCAAACATGGTATTTCACTATCTACCTCTGCTCCCTTTTTCACCACCTTCTTTAAAAAGACTTTATTTTAGACTGAGAGATCCACTACAGTGAGGAACTGGAGTCCTTGGTTCATGTGCTAATGAGTACAGGCTCAGTCAACTTTTGGCTCATGTGCTAATGAGTACAGGCTCAGTCAACTTATGGAAACATTTATGGGGCATGGGGTGGAAACAAAAAGAAACAAGCAAACAACTGTTTAAAATAGCAATTAAATAGTAAGGGTACCTTTCTATGATTTTCTCTAACACAATATTTAAAATTGCTATTCAGTTTGCATGTCATCCATCACCAAGAGAATTTCTTATGCTGCACTTACACTCTGCTCAAAAAAAATCAGTATTAGCAGTGTCTCCATTCTCCCGGCTGTCTAACATATAGCAATCTGACTTTCAAATGGAGTTATTTTTATTAATTCATTTCATTGTTAGATATAAAAATCAAACCAGCATACTTACTTTCCTTTAATGCACCATGATACCAAGGGTTTTAATATCTGGACTCATGTTTTACTTTAAAAAGAATCATACATACATAAGCTCTAACTTACAAGCTATTTTTTTTTCCTTTCACAATATTTATAGATTTGGGGGCTACAAGTGCATTTCTGTTATATGAATAGATTGTGTAGTGGTGAGGTCTGGACTTTTAGTGTAATCATCACCTGAATCGGTTAAGTTGTACCCAATGGGTAATTTCTCATCTATCACCTCCATCCTACTCTCCTAAATTTGACAGTCTCCAGTGTCCATCATTCCACTCTGTACATCCATGTGTACCCATCGTTTAGCTCCTACAAATAAGTGAGAACATGAGGCATTTGAAACAGTTATTATTAAATTCTCTCTGTAACATAATTCCCTTACCAGATTTTTGGTGATTAAAATAACAAAATACATACTCAAGGCAGATTAAAATATCAGTAGATCCAAGTTTTTTTATTAGTTTCTGCTAAATCATTTATTTCCTTGAGTTTGGGGACAAGAAGACACAGGCTCAGACATGCATTCTTGTTTGTAAATAGCAGTTCCTTATTCTGGCTTGTGTAGTCAGAGATGCAATTTATTTAAGGATATCAGGTGGCTCTTAGAATCAACAGTGTAGAGAACGAACCTCAAACACACACACACACACACACACACACACGGGATACTGGGCTGTAGGACCCACATTCAGGTCATGATGCAGAAATTATCTGAGGGCACTGATACATTACCAGTGAACTGGACAACAGGCATTTGTCATGGGCACATTAGACTGGCAGAGTGTAGATTATATGGCCATAATCTGGCTGCCAGGGAGTAGAGAGGGGGACTTACAGTCTATAAGGAAAGGTGGGAAAGTCTTCATCATGGTCTTTCATCAATAGTCTTCATGATCACAAATACCTACATACGTGAAAGGAATTCACACCATGGGAGGCAAGCAAAAGACATCACCACCAGGGAATATACACTAAAGAATAAAAACCTGAATGGCCTTTTCTTCCTGCTAAGTAATAACACCACTTCAGTGTTGTTTTGTTCATTATACATGAAGTTTGACTGGTCATGTTCTTTGAACAACTTGATGCCCTAGATACTGCCTTCAAATGAGTATTTTAAAAATTTGCATAATTAATGTGTTCCTTCATCTTCAAAGGAACCCCAATACTTAAATAACACATTAAAACGCTTTCTTATTGTGATACAGAGTAATGTCCCCCCACTCCTAAAGATGTCTACATCCTAATCTTTATACCCAATGAATATGTTACCTGAAACATATTCTTACCTGAAAAAACATATTCTTACATGAAGTATCTTACTTGAAAAAGAGGCTTTGCAGATAGGATTAAGGTTAAGAACCTACATAGGGGAGATTATCCTGGATTAACTAGGTGGGCTCAATCTAATGACATGAATTCTTGAAAAGTAGAGAGCCTTTCCAGCTCTAGTCAGAGAGATTTGATAATAGAAATGGGATTAGACAGATGCAGAATTATTGTCTTTGGAGGTGAAGGAAGGAAGCCATGAGCCTGGGAATGTAGATAGCCTCTAGAAGTCAGAAAAAGGCAAAGTAAAGGATCCTCCTTATATATTCCAGAAAGGAGTCCGCCCTGCCAACATCTTAAGTGAAGCCCAGGAACAGCCATTGAAATTCTCACCTCCAAAACTGTGAGATAATAAAATTTTGTTTTAAGATGCTAAATTTGGAGTAATTTGTTACTGTCGTAATTTGTTATTGCACCAATAGAAAATAACGGTTTCTCTAAGTAGCAAGTCTTCTGCTCCTTGTATTACGTTATATTACCTTGTATTGTGCACCAGGTGAAATTCAAGAAGAGTAAAGGATTTATCACAAAATGAAATTCAGGTGTTAAACAGCTAAAACGACCTAGCTCTTCTAATTTTCTGTAACAAAGTTGCATGGGTGAAGTAATAACACTCTTCTACCCACATGGCTCACTGAGAAATTGTCAGTTTTGAGAATTACTTTACACATAATTTACCATTTACCTGATACACATTGTTAGGAATATTTTCAGAAAAATAAATTTCAAGCTGCTTATTTAAATCTATAGTTTAAAAAATGAATATAAGTGTTTGTACCAAGAGAAAGGCTAGATTTTATTATCTGATCTTGTAAAACTTATGCCATTATCTCTTCTGTAAGAATTTTCCAGCATACAAAATGGGAGAGGAATCTTCATCTCAGGGCTAGTTTATGTTGCATGTTGCATGCTCTGTAAGACAGTGCTATTCCAATAGAAGTAATGCCCAAAACCAAAAGATGAGGAAGAAGAAGAGGGGGAGGAAGAAGAAGAGGGGGAGGAAGAAGAAGAGGGGGAGGAAGAGGAGGTAGAGGGGGAGAAGAGGATGCACACTCTAATGAAAGAATCTTAGATTTGGAAGAAAGTTTAACAAAAGCTGTGTTTAGCACTTCCCCATAGTAAAATTATATTATAAATTAGTAAATTCAGTGTCCAAGGGAAATAATACATGGACAATTATTATTCCATGATTGTCAGTCCTTGATAATGGAAAATATTGTGGATGGATTCAATTTCATATAGTTATCCATGGTGACATTGTTTAATATTTGAAATATCCATGATTTTCCATTCTGTTTTATGTTAGTTTTTGAGCTTGTAGTAATATACCCATTTTGCAGACATGAAAAATACACATACTGAAATTATAGACTTTGTCTCATCAAAGAGTGGGAAACATATGGATGAAATAATGACAAATCAACTTCATCTTTAATATAAAAAATAGTGTACTAAAAAATCAAATTCCATTTAACAAAAATTTCGCTTCATTACAACTGAAAATAAATCCTTAGACATTTAGGAAGATATGCTGAAAGAGAATTGCCTACATTATTTTCCTAGTGTAGCAACTGTACTGTTTGATGTTTCAAACCATTTCCGCAACATTTAAATAAATAATACTTTTGAACATATAGAGGTCTTCATCCAGTACAACAGCAGCTACAACAACTCTTTTTCCTCAATATATTTGCCTTAATTATACCTCAGTTAGACTGTCCTTTCAGTTAATTACTTAAAATACTTTTAAAAGATTACTTGTATTTAAATCCTGAAAACCAATCCTATATTTCTCTGAGATGCAGAATGCCAAGGACTTCATATCTTCATATTTTAATAATTTTTGGAAGTATGACATATATAAACACAAAAGCAGACATAGCTGTATAGCTCAAAGAATTTTTGTTTGTTTTGAGATGGAGTCTTGCTCTGTGGCCAGCCTGGAGTGCAGTGGCGTGATCTCGGCTCACTGCAACCTCTGCCTCCCGGGTTCAAGAGATTCTCCTGCTTCAGCCTCCCGAGTAGATGGGACTACCACACCACCACTCCCAGCTAATTTTTGTATTTTTAGTAGAGACGAGGTTTCACCATGTTGGCCAGGATGGTCTCGATCTCTTGACCTCGTGATCTGCCTGCCTCTGCCTCCCAAAGTGCTGGGATTACAGGCGTGAGCCATTGCGCCTGGCCCAGCTCAAAGACTTTTAACCACATAAACACCATCTGGACCACGAAATAGAATATTTTCAGCACCACAGGTCATGCTTCCTATGCTTCCTACCTTCTCCTAGGTGGCTCTTTCCTCTTTCTCTTCCATGAGGGAACCACCACCATGATTTTTAACACTAGATATAAATTTTGCTGATTTTTGAACCTTGTTTATATGTCATACACCTGTCTGCTTTCACATCTCTCAAGTAGAGTACTACTCAAGACTCATCATGTTGCATGTAAAAGACTTTCTATATTTTAATTATTATTCCATTATATGAAGAAACCAAAATGTATTCACCATTCTATCTTTATAAGCCTTAGGGGGTGTGTTCTGTTCTTAGCATTTGCTGTTATAATCTTCTCATTCATATATGTCTTTTGATACGTAAATATGTATTTTTGTGCATATGTAACCAGAAGTACAATTGCTGGGTCTTAGGCTCTGTGTTAGTTCAGATTTAATAGCTCAGATTTAATATTGCTGACAGACATCTAAAATGGATATACGAATTTACATTTCAACAGCAGTGCATAAGATTTACAGTGACTCTATGATGACATGTATGTTCTTTTACATTTAGTCATTTTTGGTTGCATTTTTGTTGTATTTTTCTTAATGAATTTAACTTACCTAATGGCTGAGTTTCAGTGTCGTTTCATATGTTTACTGGTCATTTGAAGACATTCAATATGTTCTCTTTTGAAGTGCCTCCTTATTTTTTAGCCAGTTTATCTATTGAGTTATATTTCTTTTCTTAAATTGTTTTTCTTACTAATCTGTAGAAATCTAATATATAGGTAAGTAGATAAAGGTAGATAGGCAAATAAGTTTATGTATGGTTACATGTATATGGTTATATGCATTATATAATTACATGTAACATGTATCTATATATAATCATTTTATATTTTACATATATATCAAATTATTTGTTGGCTATATATACAACAAATACCTGTGCCACTGCCTTGATTTTTTACTTAAAAAAAAATTTTATTCTCTTAATGGGGTCCCTTGATGAACAGAATTTCTTAATTTTGAAGATCAAATTTATTGATTTTTCCTTTAATCTTAGTACATTTAATCTCCTGTTGAAGAAAATTCTTGAAACTACAAATAGAGAAAAATACTCCCTCATGTTTCATGTAGAAGCTTTTATTTGTTTAATATCCCTCCAACTGAAATCAACGATCCATCTGGAATGTTAGGTATATTGAAGAAAATAGGAGACAAGATATATTTTTATTCTGATGTACATCCAAATGCACTGGCAACATTTATTGAGAAGTCTGTCCTTTACCTGCTGACTGATCTTCACCTTTCTTTTTTCATAAATCAAGTGTTTAGATCAGTGTGTAACTCTCTTTATACTTGCCACTATGTTCCATTGCTTTGTCTATCTTATTGCCAATACTACACTGCCTTAGTTACTTTAACTATAAATGTATCTTGACATTTGGTAACATTAGTTCTGCATATCAGGTAAACTAGATGCATCATTACTATTCTTCAGTTTCCTTTGGTAGTTTTATATATTTTTAAATTTCTAAATATATTTTGAAATAATTTAAAAGATATCTATTTTAAAATATGCTGAGCTTTTAATTAAGATTGCATTGCATCTACAGACAAAATTTGTCCCATCCAGAAGTCTTTTCATTTTAATCGATTTAATATTCTCTTAATAATATTTTATATTTTTAATGTAGACTTCTGCATATATTTTATTTATTCCTGAGTATTAAAGTTAATGTTATTTTTCCATTAATTTGGTGAAAATTCAATATAATTTTTATTACTACTTTGAAAGGCAATATGTCTTTTTCTCTCATTTTAAAAATATTTATATTTGTCATAAATATTCAGCATTTTCACTGTGTGATTTTCTTTGTGTACCTGTTTGGGATTCATGCCTTATTGAATCTATGACTTGAAGTTTTTTGGTAAATATCTCTTCAAACATTGATTCAAATTATTTGTCTCTCTCTTTTGTGCACCAATTAACTTTTCAGACATTTGCAACATGTCTTATTTGTCTCATTATAAAATTAACCTTTTCTGTCCTGTTTTTAATGTGCTATTCTTAGTCATATGCTTGACCTCTCTTCTGTTTCTCTAATACTCACTTCTGTTGTTTATAATCTGTTGTTAAAGCCATATAGGAGTTATTTATTTCAGTTGTTAACTCTTTATTCTATCATTTCCACTGCATTTTAAGTATATACTGATTCCCTGATAACATTATCTATCATGTAATCTTACCGAACATATTAATCCATTCCAAAGACTACTAGAATTATCATATTGTAGTTTGTTATATGCCAGAATTCTGCCCTCCTGAGTCTTGGGTACCTTGGCAGCCCTTCCACACTTTTAAAAGGATGTGTTTGTATTTGCCCATATGTTCAAGTTTTTATCAGTGGGAGAATTGGTCTTCAACAAGACACTCCATGATCACCAAAAGCAGAACTACCATATTTCACAAATTAAGATGGAATGCATGCATAATATTTAGGAAATATATGTAGACATAGATCTCAATTAAATTATACATTTTATTAATCTAATTTTAGAGAAAAAATTAGATGAATAAAATAACAAAATAAAAATAATAAAAATGATAAAATAAAATAAAAATAAAAAATGATGAAAATAAGAATGTCAGGGTTTAAAAACTCTGCTCAGACTTCCCCTAGAGTTTACTATGATTTTATTTTCTTGTAAATGCTAGAAATCTTTGGCGGTACATGGAATCATAGGCACACACCTGCATTGTTTAGTATATTCGCAAATATCAACGTCTAGGTCACAGGATTTTCACTCACAGTTGTCTACACGTACTTCAGTTCACCACATTTATTTTCTTCCTAACCACCGGCATATGTGCCAAGAATGCAAAGTGGGAAGGACCTGATGGTGAAGACCAGGACCTACCTAGCTAACAACATCTATTGCAACAAATGTTAGGAGAGAAGAAATGGGCAAGCCTCCTAGAAGCTCTGAGCAAAGAATATTCGATTCAAGAACAAGAGAGCATCATGGAAGTTTGAAGAAAGTGCTGTAAGGAAGGACTGCATATTTCAGTTGGACTTGAAAAAATAAACATAGCAATTTACCAGATAGCATTTACAACACTGAAGTGGAAGGAAAAGGAGAGATTTAGAGATCAAGGGGCTTATTGTAGTGATAACTGCCAGAAAAAGAATCGTTGGTCAGTAAAGACATTAAATATATAAGGTGTATTGATGAGTTCAAATTACCTACAGCATCAAACAAATGGATGACAGTGATGAAAGAAAAGACTGTGGAAGAAGATTAAGACTAGATTGGAGAAGGGATTTGAACATCCTCAGTAAAAAGACAGAGCTTTATTATTTAAGGAATAAACACACGGACTTTGCTATAATGTAAATAAAAATGATTATAAAAATAATCATAATCATTGAAACCTGCCATATTTTCTAAAGAATAAAGAACACATTGCAATTTCCTGAAATACTTGATTTCACTTATCTTTGCTGCCTGGAACATTTTTGCCTTGTAGAAATCTGTGTGTGCCCATAAAGTAGACAGAGTTAAATCCTATTAATAATTAACATTGTTTCAAAATTGAAATCCATGGTTCATTGTTTATACAGAAGAGAGCTCTGATATCATGAATGAATAATACAAAATATTACACAAAGGAATTCAGACTCATTCTGTGAATAGAATGGCAGACAGCTTTTGGATAAGCTGCACAATTATTTTACTAAGAAATTAGTATGTATAAAAAAAGAAAACAAAATAAGCTTAGGGTACATAGATTAATATTATGAAAATGGCGGAATTTTATACTTTGGTAAGAATATTTTTGAATAAGCCTGCTTGCAGAAAAAACGTTATCTCTTCAATTATCACAAACCTATCGTTAGAACATAGATTCAGTTCTAAATAATCATTTATAGGTCTGTGACCTTTAAAATGTTATTTAAATAATATGAGCTTCATTAGTCCTATCTGTAATACAGGAATATATTCAGGTTGCAGAATTTTTTAAAAGAAGAAATGTTTGGCACAAAATAATATCTCAGTTCATGGATGCAGTTTTCAATTCTCACTTATTTTTTTTCCTCTCTTGAGGCCATCTCATTTTCACATCCAAATATTTGGGGATTCATGTTTGAAAGGAGAATGATGGGACCACTCCTGCTTACTATTCCACAATGTCAGCAACAAGTGTACATGTTGAAATTTTAGGACTTCATATACAGTTCTGTGATAAAAATGTTTTCAATGTACCATGGACATACTGTAAAAAAAGCATATCTGTTGATGCTTGCTAGAACTTAAAAGATTCATAAAAGTTCTATGCAACTAATTACTTTTTATTACATTAAAATTTTTGACTAATAAATAGCTGATGCTTATCTTCATACATTTATAAAGTGAATTTATTTAATGCTTTATCTTAAATTGTCAGTGATAGAGTTCATTATTTTAAAACAGTGTCATTATGTGATTCTCCTTTTGTAAAACCACTGGGTTGTGTCAGCCTTACCTTAGGATCACATAGATTTTATTTTATTTTTTATCAGATAAATAATGTAATAAGCAAAAGTGAGTTCTGGTGACTCAAGGTAATATCTATTGCTTCCTCATGGTAGAAACACCTCCTTGGGTTCTTTCTTTCCAATTTTCTAGCATGTCTCCTCAGTGTTATTTTTCTGCTTCTCAATTTGCCTCCTCAGGACTTCCACAGAGAATATCTTCTCTTTTCACTCTAAACTATGCAATCTCTTAAGCCACAAATACATTTGCTGAATATATGCTGATGACCCTAAAAATACACCTAAGCCAGTCCTTTCTCCTGAGACCCAGCCTTTAACTGCCTTTTTCACATTTCCACGTAGGTAGAAGTGAGTCAAACCTAACCAGATTGGATATGTTTACCACAGAGATCATGACATTTGTCCTTATTCATGAACATCTTGACTCCATGTGCATGGTTTCCATGCTTAATAAAGGACATGGGTGTCCATCATGTGATTCAACATAGAAACCTATGAGATACCCTTGACTTTCCACTGTTTCTCACTATTCTGCCCATCCCCCTTCTTCTTCTCTTGCTCCATCCCTAGGGCACTCCTTAATCCATCCATGTCTCTTATACCCCACTGTACTTAACTTTGTCTAAATGACCTGATTCTGCATCAAGACATTAGCAAGAGTACTGATATGGTTTGTCTGTGTCCACATCCAAATATCGTCTTGAATTGTAGCTCCCATAATTCCTACATGTCGTGAGAGGGATCCAGTGGGAGGTAATTTAATCTTGGGAGCTATCTTTCTCATGCTGTTCTTGTGATAGTGAGTAAGTCTCAGAAGATCTGATAGTTTTATAAAGTGGAGTTCTCCTGCGGAAGCTCTCTTGCCTGCCGCCATGTAAAACGTGACTTTGCTCCTCATTCGCCTTCCGCCACGATTCTGAAGCCTCCCCAGCCATGTGGAACTGTGAGTTAATTAAACTCCTTTATAAACTACCCAGGATTGGATATGTGTTTATTAGGAACATGATAATAGAGTAATACAAGTACCCTACCCATTTTATGTATACATTCTTGATATTTCACCATGGATTCTTGCCTTAGTAGCCAGAGTGATGGTTTTACATGAACAATCTTTTAGCCACAATCTCATTTAGAATCTCAACATTAAAAAAATTACTGTGAAATATAACTAATATACAAAAGTGTATAAAAGATGTTAATAATGTAAAGAGCAACAATAAAATAGATAGCTGTGCACTTACCACCAAGCTAAGACACAGACCATTAAGTGCAGCTTCCACTGACCACCTCTTTTTTTTCTCTATGCCCAGAATTAACCACCATCCTCAAACTTGTGCCAATTACTCCCCACAATTTCTGTCTTCCTAATTGTCCAATTATCTATTCCACATTATTTTTTTTTTTTTTGAGACAGAGTCTCCCTCTGTCACCAGGCTGGAGTGCAGTGGTGCGATCTCAGCTCACTGCAACCTCCAATTCCCGGGTTCAAGAGATTCTCCTGCCTCAGCCTCCTGAGTAGCTGGGATTACAGGCATGTGCCACCACGCTCAGCTCATTTTTGTATTTTTAGTAGAGACGGGGTTTCACCATGTTGTCCAGGATGGTCTCGATCTCCTGACCCAGTGATGCGCCCGTGGCCTTCCAAAGTGCTGGCACAGGCATGAGCCACAAGGCCTGGCCTCCACATTAAAACTCTATCCAGTTTGTTGTATTTTAGACACCATATAAGCGGGAAACATGTTGTGTTTATCTTCTAAGACAATGTTCTTTCACTCAATGTTATGCTTCTGAGTGAGAACCAATGCTATTAATGCATAAAGTTGTATTATTTGTTTTCCCCTTCAATTCTTAATGTAGCTTAGCATTATCTTTAACTATTCATGACTTACATAAATAAGCCCTCTGTGTCCAAGCCATATTACTATTTTAAAGCACAGCTAGATGAAATTTGGTTGCACTGTATCTATTATTTACACCTATTTTATGCATCTCTGTATCTGTTCTGTATCTGTTACTTGCATCTATTACATTTGCCTCTATTATACTGAAATGATATTTGTCTATACTTTTCTTTGTGTTTGTGGGTATTATTTTTGTGCACATTTGTTTTAACATGTACTTTATTTATTTTTAGTCCTAAAAGATTTTCTTCTATATTTTAAGAAAATAATCTATTTTTCATTGGGGAATACTTTGTTTTAAGGCAGTTAAGTCAAGCAGTTAATTCTACATTATAAGAAACATCCTGGCTGGGCGCAGTGGCTCATGCCTGTAATTCCAGGATTCTGGGAGTCCCAAGCGGGTGAATCACCTGAGGTCAGGAGTTCAAGACCAGCCTGGGCAACATGGGGAAACCCCGTCCCTACTAAAAATACAAAAAATTAGCCGGGCGTGTTGCACACCTGTAGTTCCAGCCACTCTGGAGGCTGAGGTAGGAGAATCTCTTGAACTCAGGAGGCGGTGGTTGCAGTGAGTCGAGATCGTGCCATTGCACTCCAGCCTGAGCAACAAGAGCGATACCCCGTCTCAAACAAAACAAAACAAAACAGCACACACACACACAAAAACAAAACAAACAAAAAACCAAAAACCAAAAAGCATCCTAACTCACTAAATACAAATCCTGGCTTTGCTATTTGTTATTTGTGAGCTATGTAACCTTCAATAATTAATATACTAGCCAGTCGTGTGTGTGTGTGTGTGTGTGTGTGTGTGTGTGTGTGTGTGTGTTCTGATAACAAAACAAGAAAAAACTAGTTAAAATCCTTCACTGTAATCCTATTTTATTGGCTCAATCTTAAAGGAGCAAGCAAAGATATAACCTGACACATTTACCAATTGACTCTGTAGAACTGACACAGCAAAGTGAGATGGTAGATGGTAAAGCCATAGTTCCTGATTTCAAATCTTACGTCTGCTACTTACTGGCTGTGTCATCTTGGGAAGCCTATAACTCTGTGCCTAAGTGTTCTCATCTGCAAAATATGCTGGATAATATTATTAGCAGGCTCATATCTTTGTTATACAGGTTAAATGAGTTCATTATTATAAAGCACAGTAGTTATCAGAAGATTTTTAAGTACTATATGTACATGGGTTTGCTAAATAAATAAATAAGATGAATGGGTTGATTTTCATCTCCCTTGCCTCCCTCCCCACCAGACATGTCTAAAATCCTAACTGAAAGACAAGTTCAAATCTCTGGTCTTTATTTACATGTCAAGACTGTTGGCATATACCTAGTATAGAATTTTGTTTTATTTTTGTACCAAGATGAATTACTCTCTGACTTTGCTTTTTTGATCTTTTTAGTACTAGAAAAGCTGCTTATCCAATTCTCTCAGTCTGATCCTAGGATAAGACTTGTATAAAGCATCTTGTGACATGCTCAATACGTAGGAAGTGCACAAATGTATACGCCAAAACTAGTTAAAGGTATATAAAATATTAATTTTTATTTAAGTATGCAAGTTTCTCTTTAAAGATGCCTAAGTTTAATTACCCATGGGGATGAAATGTCTAGATATATATGAAAAAATAGATACTTATATCCTAGTCACTAATTTTCATGTTAAAGTTGAATATGCAATTTTGTTGTCAATCAAAACAATATTCCTTTGTATCTGATATAAGACCTATAAAGAATGATATAGATTTTCTGTCTCCCATCATTTTGTCCCTGTAACTTACATTTTTTAATAAACTTATCCTAAAGTATCTCTACATATAGTTCATCCCATGAATATAAATTTATCACATGAAAAATACCTTGCTACATTAGGCATTTTCAGAGTAAGGTATAATTATCTTCCATTGTCTCTTTTATAAATTAAAAATAGTTTCAGCTTATCTATAAAAACTCCAGAAATTTCCACTTAATGGTAAAGATCAGTGAAACAACTGACAGAAAGGTACTTGGAATAAATATAAAAACCTCTTTCACATAAGAAAATAATTATAACTTTCAATGATATGAGAACAATTGTAGAAAAAACTATGTTGGAAATAAGAAAAGCTTCATCATTTCAATTCTTATGTGGTACATCATATTATCAAGTCTTTTTTGATGTGTTTCATCAAATTCATGTTAATCTGTCGTCTAGATTTCAGTGATATTTCCGTAGCTCTGGAAGAATGGGAACTTTTTTTTTCCTTCTCAGCCTTATAAAAATAGTTGTCAGAACTGCAAAACCATCAAATTTGACAGACAAGCAGGAACGTCATTAACCTGCTCAATCATATATTAACCGAAACATTTTCTTTAGCTATAAAATTATGCATAGAATCCCCTGTAGTGCAACTCTCTTCAGTCTGGACAGGAATGTTACTCTGTCTGGGGATTCACCTGCTTTTGGAGATATTATTTGTCTTTAGATGTCTATTGGAAAGAAAATAAGTGATTTTTTTTTACTTAAGATATCCTAACACTTAAAAAATGCTACTTTTTTCAGTTCATGAACTCTAAATTTTCTCTTTTTACAGATACACAAATAGCTTTTGTTTTAACTGCTCCAAGAGCTAAACATAGTGACATTACTGAAGCTGTTCTTAGACTCTTAATTTTAGAAATCAGTGACTTTCTTGGTTGCCCTAAATAAGGATGCAAGGCAGTCATATAAATTCTGACCTTCTCAACACACAGCTGTAGGTTCTTTCAAACTTGTCAGCAAGACTGCACCCCAGTGGGCTGCCAGAAAAAGTGTATGCTATAGGGGAGAAGCATTGGTCTAGGCCTTCTAGACTAGTCCTTCTAGACTGTGGGCTTACCTCTTATGATAAGGCACAGTGTATATGGATTAAGTTAGCAAATTTGGTAGAATAACTGTTCTTTAGTTCTACTATAATGCCTAAAGGGTGTATCAGAATATAATTCTGGAATATAAGACACAAATGTATTTTTGTATCATAGTCAAATTAGAATATTTCTAATTCCTTCTACAAAAAAGGCTAAAAATGAATTAGAGATTTTTAAAACAGCACAGATAATATCTTCTTTTTCTGATATTCTAAGCTGAAGGAGAAACAACTCACAAGTTTAATCTTGGTAAAATTTTAAACAAAGTTAAAAGTTCAGCCCAGTAAAAGAGTGAAATTGAAATGTCCTTAACACAAAGAAATGATAAATGCTTGAGGTGATGAATACTCCAATTGCTATAATTTGATCATTACACATTTTATTCCTGTATCAAAATTTCACATGTACCCCATAAATATATAGAATTATTATGTACCCATAATAATTAAAAATAAAAATATTTAAAATATTTTTTAAATGACTAGCTTGTGTAAACATCAAAATTCTATGATGCCTTCCAATTGTTCTTTTGATTGAATGAGATGCAAGCAAAATGTTTGAATTCTGTTTGCTGTAAGTTTTCAAATAAATTTCAGAAATAGGAACACTTTTACACTGTGGATGGGAATGTAAATTAGTTCAACCATTGTGGAAGACGGTGTGGCGATTCCTTAAAGATCGGGAACCAGAAATACCACTTGACCCAGCAATCCCATTATTGGGTATATACCCAAAGGAATGTAAATCATTCTAGTACAAAGACGCACATCTATGTTCATTGCAAAACTACTCACAATAGCAAAGACATGGAATCAACCTAAATGCCCATCAATGATAGACTGGATAAAGAAAATATGGTACATATACACCATGAAATACTATGTGGCCATAAAAAGGAATGAGATAATGTCCTTTGCAGGGACATGGATGGAGCTGGAAGCCATTATCCTTAGCAAGCTAACACAGGAACAGAAAACCGAACACTACATGTTCTCACTTATAAGTGGGAGCTGAACAATGAGAACACATGGACACAGGGAGGGGAACAGCACACACTGGGCCTGTCAAGGGGTGAGGAGAAGGGGGAGAACATTAGGAAAAATAGCTAATGCATGCTGGACTTGATACCTAGGTGATGGGTGGATGGGTGCAGCAAACCACCATGGCACACATTTACCTATGTAACAAACCTGCACATCCTGCACCTGTACCCCAGAACTTTAAAAAAAAATTAAATTAATTAAAAAAATAAAAATTTATTTGACCCCCAATGTGATGTGCCAATATCTTTGACATCGTGGTGTTTCCAGTAATATAAATGTATATAGACAAAAAACCCATAGCATTTCTTCCATTTTTCTGGAAAGTGTAAAAGGATGAGGGCACATTGGCTCAAGCCTGTAATCTCAGCACTTTGGGAGACTGAGGTGGGTGGGTTGCTTGAGCCCAGAAGTTTGAGACCAGCCTAGGCAACATGACAAAACCCTGTCCATATAAAATAAAATGAAATAAAATAAAATAAAATAAACCGATAAGCTGGGCATGGTGTTGCGTGCCTGTAGTCCCAGCTACTTGGGAGCTGAGGTACGAGGATCCTTTGAGCCCAGCAGGCAGATGTTTCAGCGAATAGCTGAGATTAATCCACTGCAGTCAAACCTGAGCAAAAGAGCAAGACAAATAAAGTGTAAAAGAAGAACTAAATGAGGTAATTCTTGCCTTGTCAATAAAATAGCTCAGAAAACATTCTGAAGGAGAAGTAAACATGATTGTAAGCCTCAAATTGTTTCTAGAATTTTTATATAAATTGCTCAAAGAAGGACACATAAACAATAAGTAAATGATAAAAATTTAAAAAAATAAGAAGGCACACAACGGACAAATAAAATAGATTTGCAAGGATTCAGATAGTAGAGGTTTCACCATACAACAACCTTACAAACTGCAAAACGACTGAGAGTTACAAATTTCAACAAAAATATGGAAACCATTAAGACGTTACAGAATGGCAAATGCATTAACTGGAAATATTAGAACTGAAAATTACAATACTCACAATTAACAAACTAATGGGCAAGTATAATAGCAGATATAACCATCTCATGAGATATTACTTTTCCAGCACTAGAAGGGCTAAAATGAGTAAAAGAATCATAATATCACATTTTAGTAAGAATGTTCAGCAACTGAAGCTGCCATACATTGCTGGAGGAAGTACAAAATTGTACAGCCATTTCAGAAAATAATTTTTCAGTCTTTAAGATAAAAATGACTTTATGCCCTCCATGGGGAGAAAATAAAAAAAATCCTTAGAGTGCCAATGAATAATATAGTATAGAAGGAGTGATAGAATTAGAAAATAATTACTGAATAATTACACTAATAGCTAAAATTTTGATGAGAAACAGAATACTTACATAGATTGAAACTATCTCCCTAGATATTATTTATTAAAATGAAAAAATAATAATTTAAAAGAGAAGAAACCCAGTTTACAACATCTTAACAAATGATCAAATCTATCATTACCAAGACTGGGACAAATGGACATCATATACCTCCTGATATCATGTACCAAGGACACACTATCATTTGAGTTGTATCCCTGCCAAAAATATGTAACTTGAATTTAATAATGATTCAAATTCTGGAGCACTTTATAAATAACCCTCCTAGAATACTGAAACTGCTTTTTGAGAATTATGATGGTGAGAAAAATCTGACATCGAAATATTATTAAAGTGAAAGAGATCACATCTAACAGATTCTATCTTGCTTTTAACCTCCAAGCTGCTGTTTTTCACTCCTGGAGTAGGCTAAACTAACTATGGGGGGAAATTAGTTTCCAGTTTAACTGTTTTTGTTTGTTCGCTTTTTTTTTTTTTTTTTTTTTTTGTGAGAGAGAGCGCGTCTCACTCCATCACCCAGGCTGAATGCAGTTGTGCGATCTCGGCTCACTGCAACCTCCACCTCCCAGGTTCAGACAATTCTCATGCCTCAGTCTCCTGAGTAGCTAGGACTACAGGTGTGTGCCACCACACCCAGCTAATTTTTGTACTTTTTGTAGAGATGGGGTCTCACTATGTTGGCCAGGCTGGTCTTGAATTCCTGACCTCAAGTGATGCACCTGCCTCGGCATCCCAAAGTGCTAGGATTACAGGTATGAGCCACTCTGCCCAGATGAGTTTAACTATTTTTATAAATATGATAATAGCCCCTTCCCAAAACTAACCCCCCCTTGCTCAGGGACAGTAATTGCCTTTGTAAAACTAACAAATTAGCCACAGAGTTAAAATTACAGGTCGGGAGTTATGTAATTAAAGGTTACAAGACTTGTAACTTCCCCAGTTTCTGCTATAGATAATATCACTATTGTAAAAACTAAGATTGTGTTTGAGTTACTTTCCAGAGCCTTCATTCTGATGAGTCAGCTGAGATCATTTGGACAAGTAATCCAATCCAAATAACTGGTTCATTTGTTCTTGTGACCCCACTCAGGAAGTGACTTAGTGCAAGAAGACAGTTTTTACCCACTATGAGTTTACCCCCAACCCAACCGCCAACATTTCCCATTCTCTACAACCCTGCCTGCCCACCAAACTATTCTTGTAAAAGCTGATCCTCTGAGCTTCTGGGGAGGCTGATTTGAATAATTACTCCCATCTTTCTGCGCAGCTAGCTCTGAGATTATGAAATTATTTATCTGTCACAAAATCACTGTATAAGTGACTTGGTTTTATCTGTGCAGCAGACAAGAACCTGTGGAGCAATTACAATATTTAAAAAAGTAATAATGGGAGACTTTAACACCCCACTGTCAACATTAGACAGATCAACGAGACAGAAAGTTAACAAGGGTACCCAGGAATTGAAGTCATCTCTGTACCAAGCGGACCTAATAGACATCTACAGAACTCTCCACCCGAAATCAACAGAATATACATTTTTTTCAGCACCACACCACACCTATTCCAAAATTGACCACATAGTTGGAAGTAAAGCACTCCTCAGCAAATGTAAAAGAACAGAAATTATAACAAACTGCCTCTCAGACCACAGTGCAATCAAACTAGAACTTAGGAGTAAGAAACTCACTCAAAACCGCAAAACTACATGGAAACTGAAAAACCTGCTCCTGAATGACTACTGGGTACATAATGAAATGAAGGCAGAAATAAAGATGTTCTTTGAAACCAATGAGAACAAAGACACAACATACCAGAATCTCTGGGACACATTCAAAGCAGTGTGTAGAGGGAAATTTATAGCACTAAATGCCCACAAGAGAAAGCAGGAAAGATACAAAACTGACACCCTAACATCACAATTAAAAGAACTAGAAAAGCAAGAGCAAACACAGTCAAAAGCTAGCTGAAGGCAAGAAATAACTAAAATCAGAGCAGAACTGAAGGAAATAGAGACACAAAAGAATCCTTCAAAAAATTAATGAATCCAGGAGCTGGTTTTTTGAAAAGATCAACAAAATTGATAGACTGTTAACAAGACTAATAAAGAAGAAAAGAGAGAAGAATCAAATAGATGCAATAAAAAATGATAAAGGGGATATCAACACCAATCCCAAAGAAATACAAACTACCATCAGAGAACACTACAAACACCTCTACGCAAATAAACTAGAAAATCTAGAAGAAATGGATAAATTCCTTGACACATACACCCTCCCAAGACTAAACCAGGAAGAAGTTGAATCTCTGAATAGAGCAATAACAGGGTCTGAAATTGTGGCAATAATCAATAGCTTACCAACCAAAAAGAGTGCAGGAGCAGATGGATTCACAGCCGAATTCTACCAGGGGTACAAAGAGGAAATGGTACCATTCCTTCTGAAACTATTCCAATCAATAGAAAAAGAGGGAATCTTCCCTAACTCATTTTATGAGGCCAGCATCATCCTGATACCAAAGCCGGGCAGAGACACAACCAAAAAAGAGAATTTTAGACCAATATCCTAGATGAACATTGATGCAAAAATCCTCAATAAAATACTGGCAAACCGAATCCAGCAGCACATCAAAAAGCTTATCCACCATGATCAAGTGGGCTTCATCCCTGGGACGCAACGCTGGTTCAACATACGCAAATCAGTAAATGTAATCCAGCATATAAACAGAACCAAAGACAAAAACCACATGATAATCTCAATAGATGCAGAAAAGGCCTTTGACAAAATTCAACAACCCTTCATGCTAAAAACTCTCAATAAATTACATATTGATGGGACGTATCTCAAAATAATAAGAGCTACCTATGACAAACCCACAGCCAATATCATACTGAATGGCCAAAAACTGGAAGCATTCCCTTTGAATACTGGCACAAGACAAGGATGCCCTCTCTCACCACTCCTATTCAACATAGTGTTGGAAGTTCTGGCCAGGGCAATCAGGCAGGAGAAGGAAATAAAAGGTATTCAATTAGGAAAAGAGGAAGTCAAATTGTCCCTGTTTGCAGATGACATGATTGTATATCTAGAAAACCCCATTGTCTCAGCCCAAAATCTCCTTAAGCTGATAAGCAACTTCAGCAAGGTCTCAGGATACAAAATCAATGTACGAAAATCACAAGCATTCTTATACACCAATAACAGACAAACAGAGAGCCAAATCATGAGTGAACTCCCATTCACAATTGCTTCAGAGAGAATAAAATACCTAGGAATCCAACTTACAAGGGACGTGAAGGACCTCTTCAAAGAGAACTACAAACCACTGCTCAATGAAATAAAAGAGGACACAAACAAATGGAAGAACATTCCATGCTCATTGGTTGGAAGAATCAATATCATGAAAATGGCCATACTGCCCAAGGTAATTTATAGATTCAATGCCATCTCCATCAAGCTACCAATGACTTTCTTCACAGAATTGGAAAAAACTACTTTAAAGTTCAGATGGAACCAAAAAGTAGCTCGCATCACCAAGTCAATCCTAAGCCAAAAGAACAAAGCTGGAGGCATCACACTACCTGACTTCAAACTATACTACAAGGCTACAGTAAGCAAAACAGCATGGTACTGGTACCAAAACAGAGATATAGATCAATGGAACAGAACAGAGCCCTCAGAAATAATGGCACATATCTACAACTATCTGATCTTTGACAAACCTGACAAAAACAAGCAATGGGAAAAGGATTCCCTATTTAATAAATGGTGCTGGGAAAACTGGCTAGCCATATGTAGAAAGCTGAAACTGGATCCCTTCCTTACACCTTATACAAAAATAAATTCAAGATGGATTAAAGACTTACATGTTAGACCTAAAACCATAAAAACCATAGAAGAAAACCTAGGCATTACCATTCAGGACATAGGCATGGGCAAGGACTTCATGTCTAAAACACCAAAAGCAATGGCAACAAAAGCCAAAATTGACAAATGGGATCTAATTAAACTAAAGAGCTTCTGCACAGCAAAAGAAACTACCATCAGAGTGAACAGGCAACCTACAGAATGGGAGAAAATTTTCGCAACCTACTTATCTGACAAAGGGCTAATATCCAGAATCTACAATGAACTCAAACAAAAAACAACCCCATCAAAAAGTGCGCAAAGGACATGAACAGACACTTCTCAAAAGAAGACATTTATGCAGCCAAAAAACATGAAAAAATGCTCATCATCACTGGCCATCAGAGAAATGCAAATCAAAACCACAATGAGATACCATCTCACACCAGTTAGAATGGCCATCATTAAAAATCAGGAAACAACAGCTGCTGGAGAGGATGTGGAGAAATAGGAACACTTTTAAACTGTTGGTGGGACTGTAAACTAGTTCAACCATTGTGGAAGTCAGTGTGGTGATTCCTCAAGGATCTAGAACTAGAAATACTATTTGACCCAGCCATCCCATTACTGGGTGTATACCCAAAGGACTATAAATCATGCTGCTATAAAGACACATGCACACGTATGTTTATTGTGGCACTATTCACAATAGCAAAGACTTGGAACCAACCCAAATGTCCAACAACGATAGACTGGATTAAGAAAATGTGGCACATATACACCACGGAATACTATGCAGCCATAAAAAATGATGAGTTCATGTCCTTTGTAGGGACATGGATGAAACTGGAAACCATCATTCTCAGTAAACTATCTCAAGGACAAAAAACCAAACACCGCATGCTCTCACTCATAGGTGGGAATTGAACAATGAGAACACATGGACACAAAAAGGGGAACATCACACTCTGGGGACTGTTGTGGGGTGTGGGGAGGGTGGAGGGATAGCATTAGGACGTATACCTAATGCTAAATGATGAGTTAATGGGTGCAGCACACCAACATGGCACATGGATATATATGTAACAAACCTGCACATTGTGCACATGTACCCTAAAACTTAAAGTACAATTAAAAAAAAAAAAAGTCAAGATGATCAAGCAAAATTCTAGAGTAAAGGTGACTATGTAGACATGCCCATTAAATATTAGATGTGTTGAATTCAGAGTCAGGACACAAGTTTTCAATAAAAGATATTATTGGGACAATAAATGATATTTAAATATGGATGAGGAATTACATAATATTTTCATCAACGTTAAATTTACTGAAACTGATGTAAAACACTGTGGTGTTGGCAGACAATGTCCTTTTTTCATCTGACATATCTATAGCTAGATACAGATATATTATAGAGACACACATGTACACTAAAATGTTCATGAGTGAAGATGCATAATGACTGTAACTTACTCTCATTAAAGAGCATTAAAATTCAAGCTACAGAGTGGGAGGAAATGTTTACAATTAAACTCAATTAAAAAACCAAAAGCAAAACAACAAAACTCCTACATATTAATAAGAAAGTGATGTGAGACATTAGAAAAATAGAAGACTTAAAATGATTTTTTTTTTTTTTTTTTTTTTTCCGAGACGGAGTCTCACTTTGTCACCAAGCTGGAGTGCAATGGCACGATCTGGGCTCACTGCAATCTCTGCCTCCTGGGTTCAAGCGATTCTTGTGCCTCAGCCTTTGGAGTAACTGGGATTACAGGCATGCACCACCACACTCAGCTAATTTTTGTATTTTTAGTAGAGACGGGGGAGTTTCACCATGTTGGCCAGGCTGCTCTCGAACTCCTGACCTCGTTATCCGCCCACCTTGGCCTCCCAAAGTATTAGGATTACAGGCATAAGCCACTGCACCAAGCCCAAAATGACATTTTAAAAAATATAATGAAATGCCCAATAAATGTATCAAATATTTAAAAATTTCATCAACCTCTTTACAAAATTGGGAAATTGTTATAAATCACAATGAGAGAGCATCACAAAAACACCAGAATGGCTAATTTTAAGTATTAATAAAATGATTGGTGATAGCAAGAGTATGTGCGAATGTGGCATAATGGTAGCTCTCATGCCTTGAGTTGGAGAACTGTTTAACTCTGTTTACCAGTGTTAAATATTTCCACACAAATGACCTCTTAGTTTGCCTTGTTGGTGTATATCCAACAGAAATTCATGCATATGTGAGTAAAGAGACATGTATGGGAACACTCATAACATTATTTCTGTAAGCCCCAAATCTGAGCAAATCAAATAGCATCAACTGTAGCATAAATTTATGTGATATAATCATTTGTGGGGATGCTACATAGCAAAATAAATGAAAGAATTATAGTTGCATACAGCAAAGATTGCATCTCTAAACAATACTGAACGGAAGGAATACCTAATATATCCAGTTTCATTAATATTTGTATAAAGTTTAAAACAAAAATAGTTATGGATATATACTAATATAAATATAAAGATAATATTGTAAGAAGCAGCAAGGAATTGATCACTCTAGAATTAAGAGCCCCACAGAAATTTAGGTGCTGCGTTCGGTGGGGCTGGGCTGTGCTCTCCTGGAGAAAGAGCTTATTCTACTTGTTGATCTGGGTGGTGTGATTAAGGTGTTGTCTATTTGCTAATCTGTTAAACTGAATATTTTTATTTTATGTTTTTCCCTGTGTACTCTCCCATTTAAAATTCTTAATATTAACGAAACAGCACCTAAGCAGCAAAAAAAGTAATAAAAGCCAAAGTGAAATTACAATTAAAATTTTGATTGAACTATTAAAACTTTTATTAATTAAAAATTAAAATAAATATTGAGATAAAATACTCAGCTATATTTACTCTTAGAGAATAGGAAAAGTTAATTCTGGCTGACCCTTAAATTGGATTTGAAAGTCAAACTGATAAAGAATTGATGATCATTATTTTTGTTGAACCTCAGCTGTATATGTATGTAAGAGATTTGGTGTGCCAGGACTGGAATTATGGGCGTTAATAGAAATGGTTTTTTATAAGATAAGCATCTCTTATTGTAGTTTAAATCTGAAGTAAAAATTAAGAAGTTTATACAAGTTTTGATCAATATTTATAAAAGTTTGTTGATTTAATATCAATTTTCTAGGAGATAAGCTGGGATTCCTCAAACTTTTAAGTTGTTGTTTTTAGAAAATGATTTTTCATAACTATACTTTAACAGACAGCATACAAAATCAAGTGATCACATGACTTATAAAAACACCTTTATTAATCAATTAAATCAATCTTCCTTTAAAAACACTATCAAACATTTTCAAATGTAAATATCCTTTAAAGATAGAATTTAGAATGGAAGTCTCTGATTCATTTGAACTAGTTCTTTGGATTGACATTTGTATTGTATGTGCTATAAAATAGTAATATTTATATTAAAATGGCACAACATTAAAAATAAATGGTTAAAGTAATGATTTGTAATGCTTTAGACATTTAATATTTTAAATATTAATTATTACCTTATATTTATAATGGAAAAGTTGTTCTGATTGTGGTTGATGCCATTGTCCCATGATTGAAAGCCGTAATTAATTCCTACAAGATTTTGCAAACAAAATTGAGACAAACACAGTTTACACTTAAACATTTTAGATTGCTCATCCAGGCTCTATACTGTGTAATTTACTCATTTAGCTGGGACTTTCTAGTAAGGATTTTTTTAAGTGAATTGAAGATTCTAAATTCAAAATGTTATTTTAACTTTAAAAAGTAATTATATTGTTGGCATGAACATTAAAAAAAACACAGGTTAATGACTAAATACAAGCTAATTAAGTTTGTTTGGCTGTAGCAACAACTGTCAAAATAAAAATGAACTCTGCACACATTTTGATAAAGATCCACACGAGATGCTCGAGTTTCATTCCACAAACATAAGAAGCAAAAAAATTGTCAGGAATAAATTATTATGGAGAGAGAATGTGGAGAAAGATGGCTGAATAGAAGCCTTCAGTTGTACCCCCTAGACAACTAATCACCTTCATAGGAACCAAAATCAGGTGAGCAATCAAAGTACCTAGTTTTAACTTCAAATAATTGAAAGAGGCACTGAAGAGGGTAGAAAAGACAGTTTTGAATTCCTTACACCCCCCCATCCTTTTCCCTGGTAATGGCCACATAGCATGGAGGGAGAATCTGTGCACTCAGGGGAAGGAAGCACAGTGATTGTGGGACTTTGGATTGGAACTCAGTGCAGCTCTGTCATAGCAGAAAGCCACACTGGGGATAACTCAGCCAGAGCCCACAGAGGGAGAATGTAGATGGGCCAAAGCCAGAAGGGGATGGTCCCTCCTAGCAATCAAAACCTGAGTTCCAGCAAGCCCTGCCTCCGTGAAGTAAAGGGCCTTGGGGACTTAAAAGGTAGTCTGTTAAATGGACTGCAATTATTGGGCAAGTCCTGGTGCTGTGTTGGGCTTAAACCTGAAGATCTGAGGTGCACACGACCTAGTGAGACACCAGCTGGGGTGGCCACAGAAGTACTTGCACTGTCATCTCCCAAACCCAGCACAGCTTGCAGAAAAGACTGGAGGGGAGAGGCTCCTTCCCTCCCCTTGAAGAGAAAAAAAGGGAAGAGTAAAGAGGACTTCACTGTTGAACTGTGAGACAATACATTCTGTTGTTTTATGCCATTTATTATTTTGATATTTTCACTATTTCCCTCATTTTGTTTCATTAGAAATTAACCCAGAACTGACACAACAGCTGTAGGAAACTAATACAACATGCATGGAAGAATCATCACAGTGAGTAAAAAAAGCCCAAGAGAATTATGGTGGATGTCTCCTTTCAGTGTCTGGATGGGGCAGTGAATATATGTAGAGATTTTTTTTTTTTGTCCCTTCAGCCTCAAATTGAATGTTTGTGATGATTCTAGGCTCATCGCATTACGAACAGTGTTATGAGAATATGCTTTCTTATTAAGTAGATTCTCTGACATTTGCAGCAAGTTGTTCTAGTTCTGAGTTTTGGAGCCAAATAGTAAAATTTACTATCATCTATTAAAATTGCATCTCTTGAAATATTTGTGGCGGCACATTCCCTGTGCCTTAAATCTTTTCTTTTTCTCAGAATACCTGGAATGTAATAAGGGATGTAACTTACTTTGTCATTATTGCAAACACACACACCCACACACACACACACACAAACACACACACCTATAACTATCTGCTTTGTAAAGTATAAATTTTAACACAAATCTATTCAATTCTGAGAAGAAATATGATAAAGTCTAAAGGGATAGAATGAAGAGGCTTAAATCATACCATAAATTCTTCAAGGGTGGCTTGAGTTCCAAGAAATTGTTGCTAAACTGTAAGCTGCATGGGGCTAAAGATTAAGACAAGCATGGGAATCGTTTATAGTGAGTGGTTTGGCTTGAACTGGGCACAGTCTGCTTAAACACTAGCTCAAATTGACTTACAATTTTGGTCCTAGTTGGGAAAAAAGAAATGCAAATAGGCATTTACCCTCTGTTGCATGATTATTTGTTAGAATCTATACATAATTTGAAAAGGATTTTTAAAAAATCACAACACCTAAAATACACAGATGTGAAAGCGCTTTAAAACAAGTCAGAAACACATGACTTCCCACTGCCCTTGTGCAAACATCTGGCACTCCACCACTTGGCAGGTCCAGATGCAGAAACACAAAGTGTTAATGTGCATATCTGTTAACCGCCAGATGTTGTTCCTTCACATCCTTTCTCATTCAGTCTGAGACTCATATGTTTTTTCTTATTACATTAGTCTAAGAGATCTTCAATTTTAAAGTAAAGAGAAACTGCATGGATGTGGATGGGTGGATGAGTTTTTGTTTACATGATGAATAGTCTTTTTGTCACAAGTCCTTCTTTGTAGGCTTATTTTAGGACTCTCTGACCTGGAAACACTCCCTGGATGAATCGGTAGTGTATCATTTGATCTACTAGTCTTACAGTCTATCTTGGCTTGCCTCCACATGGATGATCTTTAATTCATTCTTATAATAAGTATTTTGACACTTTGGTGTTAAAAGCCTTCAGAGATCTCAATGGAACAGCCCATGCTTTTTTGTTTGTTTGTTTGTTTACAGCTACAGGTTTTGAATAATCTGTGTCTTTTCTCCAAACACCCTTCATCATAATGGTAGAAACTCTTCAGTAATAATATATAATAATGAATCTTTATACACAGAATGAACTGCAACCCAGTCTATAGTGGTAAACAGCTGTTACCAAACTGCCTTGGAGTTTGTGAAGAAGCATATAAACCCAGGGGCCTTGATGGTGGCAGTCAACTAGGGATACGCCATTATATTTATCCCAAAGGTTCGTATTTATGGTATAATGGATCATTGTTTCAAAAAAATGCTAGATATTTATGAATTGCTCAAACAACATTGGTTTTCTAATCAATCTTTACTCCCGGGCTGGAATTGTACAGATCTCAGCTTAGGTTGAGTTGCTGATAAACACACAAGGTAAACCTGTCTTTCATGTTCTTTGCCTCCGTTTTTATTAGTATATCGAAATGAATTGTAGGTATTTGTGCTCAGAATATTCACAAGATTTTTTAAAATTCTTTAATTTTTAATTTTTAAGATGCATTGGCCAGCTATTCAATTTTATAAGTTGTAACTTTAGAATATCTTATAACATTTATTAAGAAGCATTTATTTAGCTCCTTCTTACCCTTATCATCTTTCCATTGAATTAACTGTTACATTAAACTATGATTGCAATATTTTTTATGGAAACATTATCATGATTTTAATAAATAGCTTACAAAATGTCACATGTAACTTATTTTCCTTAAAAAATCAAACAAGCAATTTCTGGAAGTGCCCTCATTAAATTTGAGATGAATAAAATAAGTTCATTTTTAAATATGTGTTTTAGCCATTTATCAAATAAAATGCTACATGAGCTTTCTCATAGTTTGGATATTTTTCTATATGGACATTAATAAGTAGTTATCAAAGATCAAGTATATTTTTCAAGTAAGAAAATCTTTTTATTTTTCGTGATTACAAAATGTAGCTTCAGAAATACAAATCATATAAAAGAAAAATAGTCTTGAATAGTACCACTCACTGACAACTTCAGTTACTCTTTTAGAACAATATTTTAAATGTATATGTGTATGTATACATGTATGTATAAACACACATATGTATATGCCTATAAATTTATGTCTATATCTAACTAAATACTTATCTATATAAGTGTATG
Organism: Symphalangus syndactylus; assembly: GCF_028878055.3. NCBI lineage: Eukaryota > Metazoa > Chordata > Mammalia > Primates > Hylobatidae > Symphalangus > Symphalangus syndactylus. Next base: position 17,607,345 of record NC_072423.2, on the reverse strand, counting down.
AAATTCAATACTCTTCTGATTGCTTAAAAAGTTAATAGATGTAATAGCAGAATTTAGTCATCAAAGCATAAGACTAGAGATTTTGGGCTCTATCAACCATTAACAAGTATGTGTCTTTAAATCTTTGAATTTCTTAATTTCTCTCAATGTCCCTCCTGGGACTTCCAGAAGGGACTTTTCAGAAAAATAACTTTTGTAGTTAAACATTTTTAGTGGGTGAATACACACACACACACACACACACACACACACACACACACAGAGCAACTTTGATCATCAGTAGTTGAAATCAATTGAAGTCATCCCTTGATTATTTTACTACTTAATGGTAACTTTTTAAAAAAATATTTTAAATATTTATAGTTATGTTTTATATATATATATATATATATGACATACATGTGATGTTTTGATACAGATATACAATGTGTAATAATCACCTCAGGGTAATTGGGATTTTCATCATCTCAAGCATTTATCATTTCTTTGTGTGAACAGCATTCCGAATAAGTCCACTCTTTTATTTTAAAAGATGAAATAAATTATTGACTATAGTCAATCTTTTGCACTATCAAATATTAGATTGTATTTATTCCATCTAATTATGTATATTGCATCCACTAACTATCCCCATTTCATTCCCTCCTCCCAGATATACTTCCCAGCCTCTGGTAATCATTGTTCCACTCTCTATCTCTATGAGTTCAATTGTTTTAGTTTTTTCCTCCCACATAAGAGTGAGAACATGCAAAATTTGTCTTTCTGTGCCTGGCTTATTTCACTTAATATAATGTCTTCCAGTTCCATTCATGCTGTTGCAGATGACAGGATTTCATTACTTTTATGGCTGAATAATATTCCATTGTGCATATGTGCCACATTTTCTTTATCCATTCATCTGTTGATGGACACTTAGGTTGAATCCACATACTGGCTATTGTGAATAGTGCTGCAATACACATGGGAGTGCAGAATGCTTCCATTCCTATAACCACACAAATCGTGAGGAGCTGATATGAAACTGAAGTAAGTACTCGAACAGCACTCCTTAAACATTAATAAGCACCATCTGGTGATTTTGTTAAAATGCAGATTTTGACTGAGTGAATCTTGAGTGAAGAATGCATTTCTAACAAGCTCACAGGTGCTACAGAAGCTACCACTTTGAGAATCATACTTTAAATGATGAGGTGATAGAGCCAAGAGAAGTCCTGCCGTGTAGACCCTGTGTAGGCGTGCCCTGCTTAGCTCTTCTGAGGTTCACAGATGATTGAATAAAAGTGTCTACAGTCATAATTATAAGATGCAATATGAATGCACAAGTACAGGTAACAGTATAATACTTCCTTATTATAAGCTACAACAATGTAGTCAATTTGTACATATGTCATAAATATGAAACATGGCTATTTGACCTATGTTTTATGACACACAAAAAGAGGTCTTTGCACTTGCAAAAAGTAATTTTACTGAATTTTCAAGGTGGGCAGTTGGGGACCCAGCAAAATCCTGTAGATAACATTTATTTATTTAGGAGGACTTTATGGTAAATAGATAATACATCCCTGAGATCAATATCAGCCTGCCTCCTGTAAAGAACTAGGGATACCTGAGAAGTTTGGCTTAATTAGCATCTTACATTCTAATGGCATTTGGAAAAATGAATTCTTCGAGCTTATCATCAGAGTCAAGTATAACTTCTGTAGGTTTATATGGCAGATGCTCAATTTTGGCAAGCCTCAAATCCAATTATACATGGCACATCTTCACTAGAAAATAAAAACTATTCTCTTGGTTTAAGCACTAACAGACCACAAATAAAGAAGTGGCCACATTTTTTTTTTTTTTTTTTTTGAAGTGCACACCAGTGTGAGACCCCTAATAGCTGAAGAGCTTAGGGCCTTATTGGCACCATCTAGTGTAAGACTCAAGGTATATAGTTTATTAATTCTATAGATTCAATGTGGTGCTTTTTAACAAGGATATTCTCATTTAATATTGATAACAGACATATGGGGTAGATTCTTTTGCTGTTGCTTTCTTTTCAGATGGGGAGACCAGAATATCACTGAAATTAAGTTACTTTTTCCAAACATTAGCGCCAGGAATAAGGAGAGCTAGAACTTGACTTTAAATTCTCTAAATGTTTCACATCACAGAACATTGTGCGTCTATAGATAAATTTATATATATATATATATATATATATACACACATATATATATTCATTCAGTTATTTATTGGTTGGTTTGCTTATTTTTTCATTTATTCATTTGTTGGTCTTTATTAAGCTTTGATGCATCTTTCAGTGTGACAATTGAATAGTATTTGATGATATGAGCTATTTACCAGGGTAGTAGTTTGGTAGTTGGTTGCATTTAGAGGAACAACTCAGCCTGTAGATCCTAAAAGTTCTCTTTTCCAAACTTATACACATATTATAGAACCATTGTCTAAATAGAGTGGCACATTGCCCAATTAGGGGTGTTCAGATAATCCTAGAGAAAATTTCCATCCATACCTAAAATATCTAGAAATACGGGAAGAAATCATCATGGAGCTTGTTGTAATACCTTGGACACGCATTGGACTGCAATGTGTTACATGCTGAGAAAGAACAGAAAGCTGTCTTTATAATGCCACTTCTATAAAACTCTACCATATTCTGAGGCAAGTAAACTGAGAAATAGTGCTGCTGTAACTGAGGGACCGTGAAATCATGCTAGGAGGAAGTTGTGAAGCAAAAGGCTATATGTGGGTGCCTCACAAATCATCTGGTGGGTGCCTTATAACACCCACACATAGTCTTTTGCTTCACAACTTCCTCTTAGCATGATTTCAAAGAGCAACACAACCCTTTTTGTACTAGCTTCTTTTATAAAATTTAATGGTGTAGTAATTACAATGCATTTAGTGAAACTTTTACCATGGAGTTGTATACACGATGTTAAACAGATAATATAAAGAAGTGCATTGGATACAAGTGTAAGAAAACGGACTGAACTCATTTTTCATAAATGAGTTATAGTGTTTTCATTCACTTCAAAGACTACAACTTAATTTTCTCTACAAGAATATAAATGCAAAAGTGTGACAAATGATTGGGAATACTTGAGAAGTGGTAAGGTTTAAAGGCATCATTTGGCAGGGAATTGAAATATTTATTAGCTATATAATGTTGAAGTAAAGACTAATAACCTTGAAAGAAAAGTAATCTTCATGTTTTGATAGAATTAAAGAAGCAAATAATATATAACAAATAAACATCCAAGGTAAAATTTAAAAAAAAAAAAATTGAGACAGGGTCTCGTTCCCATTGCCCAGGAATGGAGTACAGTGGCACGGACAAGGCTCACTGCAGCCTCAACCTCCTGGGCTCATGTGGTCCTCCTGCATCAGCCTCCTGAGAGGCTGGGACTACAGGTGTGGATCAATATGCCTGGCTAATTTTTTGTAGAGATGGGGTTTTGCTATGTTGCAGAGGATGGTCTCGAACTCCTGGGCGCAAGAGATCCACCCCCCTTGACCTCCCACATTGCTGAGATTACAGGTGTGAGGCACTGCACCCAACTCGTAAAATTCTTAATAAGGAAAATGGTACTATTAAACACAGAATTATTCTTATACATAGAATATCTCAAGTTTCTTATGTGTAATCCATTTTGTGTTTGGAATAGTCAAAATGTTATTTACTAAGAGGTTTGTCATGTGCTTCATCAGTTTTGTAAGACCTTTCCTTCCAAGTTTCCTCCATTAGTCACTTCCTGCTACAGCCCATGACCACTGTGGGGTCCAGGAGACAAAGGCTATGGAAACACATACCCAGAAGAAATAGCAGACAAATTCAAATTCATCCATTTTGTTACGCATTTGCGCTCTTTGATTAAATATCTAGTCATGAAGAAGATGGTTGACAAAATGTATTTTCAGATGTTTTGTGACTATCAATTTGAAATTAGTGAAAGATAATTACATTTAAAATTAATTTAGAAAATAATATTATATAATAAACTATGTAAAATGTATTCATATTTATCACCAGTGGTGCTAAAAATTTAATGAAAATGAAATGTTCCTACCTGTGGTTTGAGTCTGCAGAGAGGAATTTAGTTATCTGTTGTTTACAGTCAAGACATTTTTACTCAGAGGATATTAACAAAGTCAGTACTTTAAATAAATAAATTAGCACAAATGGTGACTATTTTATACTGCTATATCATGTTTATCTTTCTCAATAGCAAAAAAACTGTCATAAATGATTTCTAAAAATTTTCATTTTTTTCCTACTGCATGGAAATAATTGCTTAAACAAAGAAGACTTTCAAATTTTGGCATTCATTCTAATAAACAAATGAACATATTTGTTTAAAAATTTGAAAAGTAATATGTTAGCAAGTAAGCACTTTATTAAATGAGAGACTGAAAGTTCTTCAACATATCAAGTAATATTATCTACTTTAAGGGATATATCTAAGAACCTTGTGACATTGGTTGTATAGCAAAGTCCTCTGTCATGTAACAAACTTTCCTCCATCTACAAACGGTGGATTTGTCAATTGTCACTAATATGTGGTATCATGGCCTGGGCTAGCCTGTTGTCTTCCCATGGCTACAAAATAATGGACCATAAATTAATGACATAAAAAAAACATTAATTTTTCTCAGATTCCCTAAGTCAAAAATTAAAGGTGGGTGCAGAAGTGTTAAGAGTCTCTGCTCCAGCACGTCTGATGCCTCCATTAGAAGGTGTGGAGACTGAGGGTTGCAATTGTCTAAAGCTCAGTCCCTCAGGTGTTTCTCACTTGCTCAGGAATTTGATGTCTGGCAGCAGATGGTGAGGAGCCGGTATCTATAGCTGAGTAGCTAGGCTGCTTGGGCCTCTCTGTCTTCAGAGGATTTGGTCTCATGATTTCTCCAACAACATGGCTTCCAACTAGCTGGACACCTTACTTGGTGACTAAGAGCCCCGAAGTTGTATGTCCCAAAAGAGAGTGAGTCAGGTGAAACGTTACCATCCCTTTTAATCTAGCCTCACAAGCCTCACAAGAATACATGTCCAAGCTATTCTCTCTCTTAGGAATAAGGCATTAAGTCCAGTCCACATATAAGGAGGGGAAAATCAGACTCCATCCCTTTATGAAAGGTCAGGAATTTTGTGGCATGTTTTCAAGCTATCATATATTGGTAAGAGAAAATTCATATATAATTACAATAAAAGTGGGAACAAAGAAATGAGATGTTTTTCAGTCTTTATAACTTGTGCTCTTTTTCACTCCACTGAAAAAGAAAAAGCAATTGCATGACATCACCAACAATCTTAAGATAAAAGAGAGAGGCAAGTTATTTTGAGAGCAGAAAGCTGTGATTAGATCAGGCACAGGGAGAATGATCCATTTCTGTCTCTCCCTCTTAACATGACTTGGTGGGAGGATGGGAATGTCTCAGTTCTGCTAAAAATTAAAAACTATGTGTGTGTGTATATATATATATATTTCAAGAATGCATACATACACAGACATACACACACATATATGTTTTAAGAAAAAGAGGCCTATGAAGTCAGGTGAATGTGTGTGTGACAGGTATATGACCCTCACTTTCTGTCACACACACAGCAGGCACAGGCAATTTATTCTTTCACAGGTAACTCTCTTGGTTTCCCGATTCTTTCATTCATTGTTTTAAAAATAACCTAGCAATTAATTTGCAATATGCAAACTAGGATGGAGTTTCTCCGCATCTTTCGTGATAAATTTCCTGAAAACGTGAGGGAAACTGGCTAACATATTTATCAAGAATTTATCTTGAAAGCCAGAGATTATTGAGTCATTTTTAAATGTTTCAGACTTCACCTTGGCCTTCTTTGCTGTGCAACAGATAATCATCATAACTACAGGTAACTTAAAAAAAATCTGTCTTGGTCACTTCTAAATGTGTATATGCTAAAATTATTTTGTTAATTTGTATCTCAAACAAAATACATAGAAATATCTGGGGAAAAGCTACAAGAGCAGCTTTTTGAGGTTTTTTTAAAAACCACAAAAACTGCAAAGGCATTGCCTGTAAAAAAAAAAAAAAAAAAAAAAAAAGCCAAATCAGAAATGAAATCCCATTTGCAATTGCCACAAAAAGAATAAAATATCTAGGAATATAGCTAACTAGGAGGTGAAAGAATCCTGCAAGGAAAACTACAAAATACTGCTCAAAGAAATCAGATACGACACAAACAAATATGAAAATATAACAGGCTAATGAATAGGAAGAATCAATATTGTGAAAATGGCCATACTGCCCAAAGGAATTTATAAAGTAAATGGAATTCCTATTAAACTACCATTAATATTCTTCACAAAACTAGAAAAAATTATTTTAAAATTCATATGGAAGCAAAAAAGAGCCCGAATAGCCAAGATAATCCTAAGCAAAAAGAACAAAGCTGGAGACATCATGTTTCAAACTATACTACAGGGCTACGGTAACCAAAACAACATAGTACTGGTACAAAAACAGGCATACAGAACATTGGAACAGAATAGAGAACCTAGAAATAAAGCCACACACCTACAGCTATCTGATCTTTGACAAACCTGACAAAAATAAATGATGCAGAAATAAATTTCCTATTCAATAAATTCTGCTGGGCTAACTGGCTAGCCATATGCAGAAGATTGAAACTGAACCCTTTCCTTACACCATATACAAAAATCCCCTCAAGATTAATTAAAGACTTAAATGTAAAACCCCAAACTATAAAAATCCTAGAAGAACACCTAGGCATTATCATTTAAGACATAGGCAAGGGCAAAGATTTCATGATGAAGATGCCAAAAGCAATCGCAACAGAAGCAAGAATTGACAAATGGGATCTAATTAAACTGAAGAGCTTCTGCACACAAAAGGAAATTATCAAGTGACCTACAGAATGGGAGAAAATTTTAGCAAACTATCCATCTGACAAAGGTCTAATATTCAGCATGTATAAAGAACTTAAATTTACCAGAAAAGAAAAAAACATTACAAAGTGGGCCAAGGGCATGAACAGACACTTTTCAAAAGAAGTTGTACATGCAGCCAACAAACGTATGAAAAAAGATCAACATTACTGATCATTAGAGAAATGCAAATCAAAACCACAATGAGAAACCATCTCATACCAGTCATATGGCTATTAAAATGTTGAAAAAATAGCAAATGGTTGTGAATTTGTGGAGAAAAAGGAATGTTTATACACTATTGGTGGGAGTGTAAGTTAGTTCAACTATTGTGAAAGAACGACAGTGTGGTCATTCCTCAAAGACCTAAAATCAGAAATACCATTCAATCCAGCAATCCCATTACTGGGTATAATTCAAAGGAATATAAATCGTTCTATTATAAAGACACATGCATGTGTCTGTTTATTGCAGCACTCTTCACAACAGCAAAGACACGGACTCAACCTAAATGCCCATGAGTATTAGACTGGATAAAGAAAATGTGATACATATACACCACAGAATACTATGTAGCCATAAAAAATGAGATATTTCCCTTTGCAGGGACATGGATGGACCTGGAGGCCTTTATCCTTAGCAAACTAATGTAGCAACAGAAAACCAAATGCTGCACGTTCTCACTTAAAAGTGGGAGATAAATGACAAGAATACATGGACAAATGGGGGGAGTAACGCACTCCGGGGCCTACAGGAGGGTGGATAGTGAGAGAAGGGAGAGGATCAGGAAAAATAACTAACGGATACTGGGTTTAATAGCTGGGTGGTGAAATAATCTGCACAGCAAACCTCCATGACATAAGTTTACTTATGTAACAAACCTACACATGTACCCTGAACTTAAAATTTATGAAGTTTAAAAACAAAATGTATGGGGTTTATAAAATTTATAAAGTTTAAAAACAGAAAAGAAATTGAGGTCATAATTACAACTTTTCTAAATGTTCAGATGGCTTCATTGGTAACTTCTGAAATGAAAATAAACGAATAATATCAAATATATACAAATGTTTTCAGGCATATAAAGGAGAGAATACTTCATAACTTGTTTCAAGAGGCCAAGTTAACCCTCAAGACAAAACCTGACGAGTCCATGACACACACACACAAGCAAAATTACAAACATTGCTAAGGAACATGATGTGTGTGTGTCTCAAGCCTCACCTATATTTCATATTATGAGTTTTTCCTAACAATAAATTTTACTTGTCTCATCACTATGCAGAACATAGAATTCACCTCAGAGGATTCAAACAGACTGTTTCTAGGATTCAAATAGAAACAAAACAGACAAAATCATTTTAAACCATTGAGTAAAGTGCCTTACCACAGCTAAAATACATGTGATACTTATGATAATAACACATTTTGTCTGAATTTTTAGAGCTCGAAGTGTATTTTCTGAAGAAATAAGCAAGCAAACAAAACACTGAATAAAACAGATGCCTAGGGAAAACTGTCTTTCATATGTCATCTCTGATGGGTGTCATTCGGAAATAATGCAAAACTTCTTTAGATATGGAGAGTGATGGTCACATGTAATTAAAAGGCAGAGATTCTTGCCGGCAATAAAAAGTTTGGATAGCTTCATTTTTGGTTTAAGTGTGGCATTGTTTTAAATATGAATGCATCCACTTTATATTTGTATTAATTTTCATTTTATTAATCATAATTCCAAAGTAAAAATCACCTTTATACATCATTAATATATTCTGGAAATACTTGCGTTAGACACAGGCAATTCCTCATCTATCTTTTACCAAGTTATGAAGCACACTGCTAAATCACCAGACGTCTCCTATACAGAATAATATATGAAGATCAATTATATGTGTGATCTCTTTACAGATATTAACTAATATTTAGTGGGAAAATGTATCTCAGACTTATCTAATCATAGTTATTATATGAAAGGCAAACGTGTTAAAGGGCCTCAAGTTCCTTCTGACAGGCATCTTAAATGATGAAAGTAGGTTAACTGTTATGGGTGGGCTTGACATAATACCATTTTAGCTTTCTCAGCTAGAAATACCTCTTTGTTCCCTGTTGACGAAAAGTTCCTTTAAGGAGAGAGAAAGCAGTACATTCCTTGATTATAGGGCAAGACTTGACAAATATATGCAAAAGAGAATCCACATATTGTATGAATACACTGCATAAATAATTCCATAAGTGTCCTGTTGTCATGGCACTATTTCATGGTGGGGAAAAATAAATGGGCCATGAAGAAGGGGAATAATAGACAAAAACCACATGATTATCTCAATAGATGCAGAATAGGCCTTTGACAAAATTCAACAACACTTCATGCTAAAAACTCTCAATAAATTAGGTATTGATGGGATGTATCTCAAAATAATAAGAGCTATCTATGACAAACCCACAACCAATATCATACTGAATGGCCCAAAACTGGAAGCATTCCCTTTGAAAACTGGCACAAGACAGGGATGCCCTCTCTCACCACTCCTATTCAACATAGTGTTGGAAGTTCTGGCCAGGGCAATCAGGCAGGAGAAGGAAATAAAGGGTATTCAATTAGGAAAAGAGGAAGTCAAATTGTTCCTGTTTGCAGATGACATGATTGTATATCTAGAAAACCCCATTGTCTCAGCCCAAAATCTCCTTAAGCTGATAAGCAACTTCAGCCAAGTCTCAGGATACAAAATCAATGTACAAAAATCACAAGCATTCTTATACACCGATAACAGACAAACAGAGAGCCAAATCATGAGTGAATTACCATTCACAATTGCTTCAAAGAGAATAAAATACCTAGGAATCCAACTTACAAGGGACGTGAAGGACCTCTTCAAGGAAAACTACAAACGACTGCTCAATGAAATAAAAGAGGATACAAACAAATGGAAGAACATTCCATGCTCATGGGTTGGAAGAATCAATATCATGAAAATGGCCATACTGCCCAAGGTAATTTATAGATTCAATGCCATCCCCATCAAGCTACCAATGACTTTCTTCACAGAATTGGAAAATACTACTTTAAAGTTCATATGGAACCTAAAAAGAGCCCGCATTGCCAAGTCAATCCTAAGCCAAAGAACAAAGCTGGAGGCATCACACTACCTGACTTCAAAGTGTACTACAAGGCTACAGTAACCAAAACAGCATGGTACTGGTACCAAAACAGAGACATAGATCAATGGAACAGAGCAGAGCCCTCAGAAATAACGGCACATATCTACAACTATCTGATCTTTGACAAACCTGACAAAAACAAGCAATGGGAAAAGGATTCCCTATTTAATAAATGGTGCTGGGAAAACTGGCTAGCCATATGTAGAAAGCTGAAACTGAATCCCTTTCTTACACTTTATACAAAAATTAATTCAAGATGGATTAAAGACTTACATGTTAGACCTATAACCATAAAAACCCTAGAAGAAAACCTAGGCAATACCATTCAGGACATAGGCATGGGCAAGGACTTCATGTCTAAAACACCAAAAGCAATGGCAACAAAAGCCAAAATTGACAAATGGGATCTAAGTAAACTAAAGAGCTTCTGCACAGCAAAAGAAACTACCATCAGAGTGAACAGGCAACCTGCAAAATGGGAGAAAATTTTTGCAACCTACTCATCTGACAAAGGGCTAATATCCAGAATCTACAATGAACTCAAACAAATTTACAAGAAAAAAACAAACAACCCCATCAAAAAGTGGGCAAAGGACATGAACAGACACTTCTCAAAAGAAGACATTTATGCAGCCAAAGAACACATGAAAAAATGCTCATCATCACTGGCCATCAGAGAAATGCAAATCAAAACCACAATGAGATACCATCTCACACCAGTTAGAATGGCCATCATTAAAAAGTCAGGAAACAACAGGTGCTGGAGAGGATGTGGAGAAATAGGAACACTTTGACACTGTTGGTGGGACTGTAAACTAGTTCAACCATTGTGGAAGTCAGTGTGGTGATTCCTCAGGGATCTAGAACTAGAAATACCATTTGACCCAGCCATCCCATTACTGGGTATATACCCAAAGGACTATAAATCATCCTGCTATAAAGACACGTGCACACGTATGTTTATTGCAGCACTGTTCACAATAGCAAAGAGTTGGAACCAACCCAAATGTCCAATAACCACAGACTGGATTAAGAAAATGTGGCACATATACACCATGGAATACTATGCAGCCATAAAAAATGATGAGTTCATGTCCTTTGTAGGGACATGGATGAAACTGGAAACCATCATTCTCAGTAAACTATCACAAGGACAAAAAACCAAACACCACATGTTCTCACTCATAGGTGGGAATTGAACAATGAGAACACAGGGACACAGGAAGGGGAACATCACACTCCGGGGACTGTTGTGGGGTTGGGGGAGGAGGGAGGGACAGCATTAGGAGATATACCTAATGCTAAATGACAAGTTAATGGGTGCAGCACACCAACATGGCACATAGATACGTATGTAACAAACCTGCACATGGTACACATGTACCCTAAAAAAGTATAAATTAAAAAAAGGGAATAATAATAAATATTATTTCATAATCTATCAGTACTTTCAGTCCTTATCAACAAATACATGAATGTAATCTTCTTAAGATTACAAACAAAATTCACATATTTCATGATGACTTTTTCAAACTCTCTACTGGAAAGTCAAATATACCTCTTAAATCATCAAGTCCATTTCCAAAGCTGACCTCCTGGTCTGTCTATCCATAACTGACTCTCTCTACTGCCTTTCCCATCTTATCCCTTCAGGAGCTGAGGACAAAGACTTGGAGTCAGTGTAACTCATTTATTTCTCTCACCACACATCTACCTGCTAAATATTTAAAACGGCTCAACGGCCCATGTCTGATTAGTTCCCAGTCGCTACAGTGCTACTGCACATGCTCTTTCCTGCTTAGTACATGACCTCCTGACTAGTATTTCTGCTTCCACATCTGTTCCCCATCTTCTGTCTCAGATACACTGGTCCTTATAAAATATGCCAGGTTACACTGCTACCCTAGCTATTCACTTCACTCTGAGTAAAAGTAAAATTTTGGCATTTTCCACGTTTTCACCTACGTTAATTTTGGCAATAATATAGACAGGTTTGTTAAAAGAACTTCACTGAAAGATGTAAGGATCTTAGAAAGTTGAATAGCTTAGTATCCATTCATTTGATGAGATTGATAATTTTGCACTTTTCAGGTGCACTGAAACAAAGCAGGAACATAATTTAACAGCTTTCAGATAATTCTCATACACTGCCCCTGGAAGAATGGAAAAGTTCATTATGCAAATTAATTCACTTTAAATTCATAGGAAGTCTTTTTTTTTTTGGTTTTTTTTTTTATTTTTTTTTTTATTATACTTTAAGGTTTTAGGGTACATGTGCACAATGTGCAGGTTTGTTACATATGTATCCATGTGCCATGTTGATTTCCTGCACCCATTAACTCGTCATTTAGCATTAGGTGTATCTCCTAATGCTGTGCCTCCCCCCTCTCCCCACCCCACAACAGTCCCCGGAGCGTGATGTTCCCCTTCCTGTGTCCATGAGTTCTCATTGTTCAATTCCCACCTATGAGTGAGAACATGCAGTGTTTGGTTTTTTGTCCTTGCGATAGTTTACTGAGAATGATGTTTTCCAGTTTCATCCATGTCCCTACAAAGGACACGAACTCATCACTATTTATGGCTGCATAGTATTCCATGGTGTATATGTGCCACATTTTCTTAATCCAGTCTATCGTTGTTGGACATTTGGGTTGGTTCCAACTCTTTGCTATTGTGAATAGTGCCGCAATAAACATACGTGTGCATGTGTCTTCATAGCAGCATGATTTATAGTCCTTTGGGTATATACCCAGTAATGGGATGGCTGGGTCAAATGGTATTTCTAGTTCTAGATCCCTGAGGAATCGCCACACTGACTTCCACAACGGTTGAACTAGTTTACAGTCTCACCAACAGTGTAAAAGTGTTCCTATTTCTCCACATCCTCTCCAGCACCTGTTGTTTCCTGATTTTTTAATGATGGCCATTCTAACTGGTGTGAGATGGTATCTCACTGTGGTTTTGATTTGCATTTCTCTGATGGCCAGTGATGAGGAGCATTTCTTCATGTGTTTTTTGGCTCCATAAATGTCTTCTTTTGAGAAGTGTCTGTTCATGTCCTCTGCCCACTTTTTGATGGGGTTGTTTGTTTTTTTCTTGTAAATTTGTTTGAGTTCATTGTAGATTCTGGATATTAGCCCTTTGTCAGATGTGTAGGTTGCAAAAGTTTTCTCCCATTGTGTAGGTTGCCTGTTCACTCTGATGATAGTTTCTTTTGCTGTGCAGAAGCTCTTTAGTTTAATGAGATCCCATTTGTCGATTTTGGCTTTTGTTGCCATTGCTTTTGGTGTTTTAGACATGAAGTCCTTGCCCACGCCTCATAGGAAGTCTTTTATCCACTTGCAGTGCTTCGAAAGCTGTCAATGGTGACCTGGTTCTAATAATATTCCCAAGAAAATGTTGCATCATCAGTGATGTGTTGAGAGAACACAAGAATGAAATCAGCACCCTAGAATTAATGTAGGCTTTACCGATGCTGCTTTCTTGTCTTATAAGTTGCTCAGGGAGTGGAGTCTACATGTGTATCCTGGTTAGTACATAAACACGGAGGTAAAAAGACAACACTGAAATGTAAATATCGAGTTAAGACACAAAACATTTAAGGTGACTTTTAGGTTTGTTTACCTTTCATGCATTATACACCTACGTTTCCAGGGCTGAGAAAAATACCAGCTTATAGGTGAAAAGTGAAATCTATTTTCCCCAATTTGCATTTATTTACCTCTGAACACACACGTGCACAAATACACACATCGGTTCATATTCACATGTGCAAGTACGTGCAGACTGAAATGGCAACCTTAAACTTTTCCTCAATAAGTTCAATTTCATCAGGTCACAATTTTTTTTTTTTAATTTGTGGAATCATGGGTGATGTTACATTTTATTTTGGCTCTTGTGTCTTTTTTCAAATACAATTATAAATAGCCATCACCTAATTCTGCTACTGGTTTATATCACTTTCTGCGGTGCTTAGTTTCCTAAGTCTTCGAGAGGTGAGCTATTTTTTATTCAGGACAACATTTCTCTATGAAAGTCTATTTATGTTATAGAATAGACATGTCACGGCAAAGGGTCACTTGTACAAAAATCCTGTTTCATTTGCTTTTGTTTTTAATGAGAAGTTAAGTGACTTCTAAAATCAGTAATTAAAAGACAAAGAGAGTGAGGAAACCCGAGAGCAATACTACAAAATGCTTCTCTGTTGCACAGGCCGTTTAATGTCTCGGGGCCTTTGTTTTGTTATTGATAAACCATAAATGGTGAGGAACAAATAGCCGCTGAGGTCCATTTCAGCCAGAATACATGGAAGTCTCCAATTCTGCTGAGGGTGACCATTACCATTAATACCGGCTGTGATGTGTCTTCTCTGAACCTTAGCCTGTCGGCTGCAGTGAAAGTTCTCTGAGATTTTTGGGTCCTCTTCTTTTTTGTGTGACCTTTCTGAATAGGCTCAGGACACTTCAATAATAATTCTTGAAGAGACCCAGGCTGCCTTTTCTACTGCTTTCAAGAAGACTGCTTGGTATTGTAGATAATAGGGGAAGAGAGTTGATAAAACAATGCAATTTTTAAAATGAAAGAACATTTTGAGAAACTCTCATTTTACAAAGAAGCAAACTTTCACTCATCAGTGTAAGATTTAAAGATGAAAAAGTACATTGCCCTTAAAATTGGTAAAAGTACCTCACTAATCCCTGAATAATCTAATGCATACTTATTTTATCAAGTACCTACTGTGAAGTAATCTTGAAGTCATAGGACAATCCTGATGGAGTGATATAAATGAGATGATTAAGCATTTTTATGTAGCTACTGTTTCACAGGTGTATTACCGCCACAATATTATCCATGTTGGGCAGTTCTTAGTGTTGCTTTGCAGGTTACATGAAGGTGGGAGTACACTTTGGTGGCTTCATCCCCATTTCTTTTTGTCTTCACATGAGGGAGAGTAGGCCATGGCGAGAGTCCCTGTGTACCTACTTAAGCATCACTGGAGTGATTAAACTACCCTTAAACAAGAAATAGATATAGCTTTGTTCCTCAACCAAATGACACCTCTTGGCTACGAAAAACTTCTCCAGGATTTGGCTTAGCCTGTTCTATTATCATCCTTCCATTCACACAGGAAGAGGGTGCACTTCTAATTACAAAATAATACATGCTATACTCCCAATAGCACTCACAATCTCAGATTTTAGAAAAGCAATCTCTACAGAGTCTTGATTTTAACTAAAATACACTAGAAGGTCATTATAGAGTTTGTCTTCACGTTTGCTTTTTCACTTCTCATCTAGCAAGAGACAATATCCTTTTAAAATTATTGAAGAATTACATTCATTATCCATTAGAAATACCAGAAGAAAGTAGGGCATAAATATGGCTTAGAATTTGGTATCATTGTGAATTGGATGGCATCTGTTCTGTTCTATATAGAAGTAAAGATTGTCCTGAGTTAGGATAAGCAACACATAAACTAATTCATATTCGTTATTCAAATGTCTTCACACAAATGTTTTCTACAAGTCTTCACATTTGACTACACAAATTTACGACAATACACATTCCATATTGTGTCAATGTCATTGTTTGAAAAAAATCTTATAATATTTGCTCATCTTTTTCAAGGACCTGCTATATGGAAGAGTCAAAGAAGTATAAAACCGATCCTCCAAAAAAGATGTATAATTAAGTTTCAAAAATTTTATACATTAATACATTGTATCTGCAGGAATAAAGAAATGACAAGAATGAATTTTTGTTTAATTAAAATGAAGAACAATTCCAGAGTTGATAAATCCTCAGAGGAGGTAGGTGCTCAGTGTGCTATAATTCCATCTAGTTATGCTAAGTTGCAAATGTAAAGTAACTTAGTCTGCATCCAAATGTGCAGCGTGAAGACACACTATATGAGCAAGTATAGGGAGTTCTCAATTAAGATCCTAGGCGCACTCAGCCTGTGAGTTAGAATAACATTATTTATGGATGGCTATCTCTAGACATCATTATGTCCAACAATGATTCAGAAATGACATATTTCTTTGTTTTTCTTCTGTATGATGATGCCATTTCTTAAAGGCCACAAACACTTCAAAGAAGAAAAACATTTACAATTTATCCAAGGAAGCCAATCCTTTCATTTTGTAGACTAGCAAACTGAGGCTCCAAGACATAATTTAGTTAACTGACTTAAAAAACTTCTTCCTGGAGTATGGGCTAGAGACCAAACCCAGTCCGGAGACTTTGCCAGCACAGATGTGGATACACACACACATGCACACACACACACACACACCTACAAATATTCATACACCCACAAATGGTCATGTGCATTTGCTAGGCTCTGTGGGTATTTTTCCATATGTTTCATCTGCTTAAACATATTTTATGCTATATAATGCTATGGTTATGTTACTTATCTATCAAATATGTACATATTGATAGCATATATTAATTATATAATGCTTACAAAATTATGTATTTACTTCTAAATATTTACCAACTTACCTATTTTCTAAATGATGCATTGACTTATATATTTATTTGGCCACAAGCAGTATCCTTAACAGAAACTTCTAGGCTATCTGCAAATATAGGCTCACATAATATACCCTTAGGATTAATACATATTAAATATACACTATATATTATATGAATTTATATACACACAAATGCATTCACAATTATGAAGCAAGTATAAAAGACATTTGATTATGTAAAAAAACTGCATATGTCAAGGTACATATGCTTAAATTTAATTCAGACGGGTATTTATAAAATCTGTTTTCTGTTAACATCCACTATAGGAGCACTGCAAATCTACACAAGATCATAGGTTTTGCTTAGGTTTACTTTACCTGTTTGGACATTACACAGACCCTGGGGGTGGTGTCTTATCCACAAAAGAGAAGACACACATTGGATTCATTGGTCTTTCGTGCTGAGAAATGATAATGAAACAAGGGTTAACCCCTGTTTAAACTTTTCATTTTATTCTATTAAAACTGAGCAAGGAATGCAAAATACACTCTGTTCTATTCCCGAGTTAAAGGCAAAGATGGTAAAACAAACTGGAAAGAGGCTTTGAATAAATCAGGAAACCCATTCTCTGCTGTACAAACAGATGGGCAAGATTGTTCAGAATACATTAATTTTCAGAGGAAAGGGCAAGAAAATGGCAGTCTTTTGGGATGTAGGCTCTGATATTTCCCCCAAACAGACCACACTGTCTTATTCTCAAAACATCAGAGAGAGAAATAAACCTAGAAAAGCATGTAGTTCATATGCCTGAGGGAGAAAGTCACAGAGGTCTGTGAGGAAAAGAGAGATGGCATTTCCTTCTTGAGAAGAAGGTGGGAAAGTTATTATTTAGGTGTGGGTATTGAGATTTTATGTTAATAGCAAAATAGAAAATGTCTTTTTATGTATATGGTAAAGTTAGGAACAGTCTCAGATTATAGTTGTGTTCATGGAATTTTAAAGTAATATTTATTTTAAATATGCCAAAATGGAAGAAGTATCTTTTGGGAGTTAGATAAATATAAATGCTATAATAAAAACATTGATTGCATCAGAAAGTGCTGTTGCCTCTAAATATTCATTTTCACTTTCTTCATTAGTAGTAATATCCCAGTTTTTATTCCTGTACATTGCTACCTATAACAGAGAATAGAATTTCCAGTCTACCTTGCTGCTACATGTGGCCTTGTGAAAAAAAAAAATTCTGGCCAATGAGAAGGCTGCAGTGTTGTCACTTCCAGAAAGTTGTCTTAGAAAAATAGGGCATGTTTTTCCACTTTTAACTTCCTTCTCTATGAAATGTACACATGGCAGACAGTGCAGTCTCTAGCAGTTATCAAGGAATATAAATTGGTTTAAGCCATGTGCTCAAGATGCAGAAATTTGGAAGTCTCTGTTTCTGCCAACGGCATGAAACTGAGTTACCCAGGGTGGCTTTTATTTTTTTGTTTGTTTTTTGTTGTTGTTGTTTTGGTCATGCAAATTAATCTAATGATTAGGTATTATTGTGGATACCAGAAAAAATACAACAAAAGTTACTCAGATGATAATGATCTAAACTTCATCGAAGCATAATGATAATATGACAATATATTTTATGGAAATTCAGAATTTTGAAATTAGGATGTCTCATATCTTTAAATTCCAAATTCAGTCACTGTGAGGAATTGGTGAATGGATAAATTTATAGAAATGTGATAAAATTTTACAGGCTCTTGTTTTCAGTCCCTAGCAAAAAAACATTCATCAGAAGGGGAATTCAACTTAAATCTTAATAATTCCTTCTGTATACTGCCAAATAAATTCACTGTGGTAGATAAACTCCACTTTTCACAGCTAAGACTCCTTCTCATTGAATGTGCCACAGATACCCTGTTTCCATAGACTTGATAATACCATTTAATTGTCAGTATGGTTGCAATTCCCTACAGGTACAGTGACTGTCATTCCCTATCAGTTCAGATAAAATATTTTTGCCCTCATGTAGAACAAAATACTATTTGTTTATATAACCGGGCTAACAAAACAGATGCTTGAATTTTGTGAGAAAACCCAAGGCACCATGATATTTACTGGTAAAAATTTAAAATGATCATGAAGCATAAGATATAATGTAAAAACTAGTTTGATACAAATGGCATTGGTAGAATGCTGTACATAGTTGCCTTATATGCACATTGCCTGTGATACTGCAGAAGTGTTTTGCTTGTGATTTGTCTGAATTCAATGCAAAGATATAAGGGGATTTGGAGGTATGGTTAATCTTAACATTCCTTACATCACAGTATATTTGCATCATTATTAACATGTTTTTTAATTCTTAGAGTAGAAAAATCCCATCTTGCTTCTCTAGGAGGTGGCCAATATCATGGGTGTAGATTTAAATTTAAATTGACACTGTAGAAGGCAGTACCAATTTATCACCACTCAAGTTATTCTTTTTTGTGAAAATTCTTGTTATCTCCTTTTAATTACCATGATTCTTTTGCTATTAGGAAAGCAGTGCAGTGAATTAATTAGTCATTTCAATAAAATGCGACTTTTTTAAAGATAATTATTAAAGGGAAAATTATAGCTTATCAGCAAAATATTAGCTTTTCCTCTTGAAATTAATTTGAATGTTGATTTGTCTTAATAAAGGATGTTGAACACTTTTATGTTCATATTAATAGTTTTATTGTAATTCCCTTTCCAAAATAGATTGTTAACTTTTAATTCCTTCCTAATACCACATTCAAAGGATGTAAGATTACTTAACCACACGCACTCAGATACACACACACACACGCACGCGCACACACACAATCTCCCACATCTTTATTTTATTGAAAAATATGCTTACTAGTTGTACTAAAGTAAGCTTCTGAGAAAAACAAATGACAGGTTAATAGGCATGCAATTTTGTTCTGTGGCCTTGAAAATAATGTAAATTTTTCCATTTTGTCAAGTAAATATCTCAGTTTCTTGACATTCAAAGATGTATTTCTGGCCATTCCAGTGATTACTTATGTATATCTCTATGTAGAGAAAAAAAGTTTGTATATACAATTAAATAATGATTTTCCAAACCCATAAGGAAAATCCAGTAGTAAACTATCCAACTATGTTTGTCTGTTTCTTCACTTTTTAAAACAATTTAACTATGGTATTGTTTACATACCATAAATTATCTTAATAGTAGCAGTAAATGATGTTTAGCAAATACTGAGAGTCATGCAACCATTACCACACTTTAGTTCTATCCACCAAAAATATAGAAGTCATAAGCCCTAAAGGAACCAGTTGGCAGAAAGCCCAGGTGTCCTGTAGAAAGGGGAACAATTCTCACTTGGTTAGTCAACATATTTAAATAATTGGAAGCTTTATTTCAGTTAGTGATGCTCACAAAAATTTTTCCATTATGAAAGAATTCAGGGACCAAATTTTGTTTTAAAATAAAAATTAAAAATCAAATAGTGACATTGTATATTTTTAACCTACAATTATTACTTGCTTGTACAAATCCAACTGAATCATCCTGATTTCCATTGTTTGACTGGATGGGTCTGAGAATTTCCATCTAATAAGCTCCTGGGTGATACCTATGGGGCTGGTACTTGGACCATCTATTATGTAGCTTTCTTAAACAATTTCACAAATGCCAAAGCATAATGAACTCACGTAGACAAAAGAGGAAAATACTAATTTTCCATGTGTTTAATATTCAAATTTATATTCCATAAAGGCAAATTTAATTTTATACAGGAAAGACTAAAAATCATAAAATATGCAATCATAGTATAATTTAATTATGACAGTGATGATAAATTCTCACATTAAAATAGAGATGGACAAGTATCTTTAATGAAGTGTTTATTTTGATTTTTTGTTTTAGTGAGACTCCACGGATGTTGATAAATTGAACAGCATTCATGCACTTTTAATTAATTGCACTTGAGAGGGCTTTGTGCACCTGGAAAAATATTAAGCAACATTTAAATGGTGTGGATCTTCAAGAATGTAAATTGACAAGCAGCTGTCTCCAAGTGCTAGAAATTAAACAAGCTAAAATCACAAAATTCTAACACCTTCATTCCTGCCCAAGTTTTCTGCTTGTCATTTATTCTCTTTATAATAAAGGAAATAAAAATAAATTAGCATTTCATATTCTAAATTTGAATTTATAGACTTCTGTCCATGTGTATCATGAATTATTTATACACCTGTATTTTAACATGGTTCATAAAATAGTAACTGAATAAGTGTATAATGAACTTAAATATTATTTTAAATAGCCTTTTTAAATAGCTTGAGAATTTCCATCTAATAAGCTTCTGGGTGATACCTATGGGGCTGGTACTTGGACCATCTATTATATAGCTTCTTAAACAATTTCACAAATGCCAAAGCATAATGAACTCACATAGACAAAAAGAGGAAACTACTAATTTTCCATGTGTTTAATATCCAAATATGTATGGACACATACAATTGTACCTGTATACTTATTTAAGAATTAAGATGTTAATTCTTAGACATTATAAATGCAACAGAGACTGGTATTTATAGCATCTGTTTTCCATTTGTTTGAATTATTATTCAAACAATGTATGTTTGTTTGTACTGTGATTCAGAAATGGAATAGGAAGATATTTATGTGCCATCCTGGCTAGATTAGGGTGGGAAATCTCAGTGATCAGAGAATTATAAGTGTGAGTAAACATAGGAAAAGCAAAATCAAACCAAACCACAAAATTGCTTTGATATTGACTGAATCACAGAGAAAATCCTAAGAAGCAAGACTGGGTATAATATTGATAGGAAAAAATAAACTTCAGACAATTGACCTAAGACTGTAAATTGTAAATTCACTATAAAAGCTATAAATTGACCTATCCTGTAAAAAAGGATGTCACAGCATAAGGAAAGGGTGGAAAGGCAAGCAGCGGGGAGTGTTGGCTGCCTCATAGTTGAGATATGTAACAACCATAAAGGTCCGCGTATTCCCAAGAATGAAAAGATGCACTAATTTGACTGAAAGCCAAGGCAGATAGATAACTTCAAAGAAATCGTCTTTATCAGCTGCACCTAACCAAGCAGGTTTCTATGACTATAAAAGTGTATTTGTATGGTTCATAGCACAGTTATACACCAAAGAAAGCGAAGACGAAAATGCCTCTTTCATGCTGTAAACAGAGCATTGCATGAAAGATAAAAATGAACATACACATTTTAAATCTGAATTTATAAGTTTTTGTCAATATGTAAAATTGATCAATTCAGACACCTTTCTATGGAAATGGTAACTGAATAAACATAAGAACTGAGGTAAAGTTTTCATTTCTTAAGCTTTCATTTTTCCAGTGGTGACTGTAGAGACAGCTCTGTGTTTTTATGTTTGTAAACATGAGGGAATCAGTTCTACTTGATTGTTCATGAAGCTGACATTGTTTACCGATTTCGAGGGCTTTAGCAGTGAATTAACACAGGTATATAAATGAAGAAAATATAGGTGTATTGCTTGATAGCTTCATAGCTTGATAACCATTATGGGATGCTCTGATACATCATTCAGTAAAATGATAGAAAAAGCAGTCAAGTTCAGAAATGATCTATTATGACCCCATGAGACGAACAGATGGCAGGTACTGTGGGAATTAACACTGATGCTTCTGCAAGTTGACAATGACTGCTTAGTTTAGGGTTTTGAAGTAAACAATAATCCAATTGCCAGAAATGCTTGCCCATTGCAATGGGAGGATAAAGTGCAATGGGACAGAGCAACTTCATTTTCACAAACAGCTGCAGACACTAATCAAACCAAACAGGGCCAATTAAAATTGGGAAAGAATAGAACAATGACAAAGCAAACAAACAAAACAAAACAAAAACAGATTTAGCCAGGTAACGGCTGATGAAACAATGGCCTCCATCCGAGGTAAAGATAGGCAAAGATGCCACATACATCAGGAGAATGGGAGATGAGACACTACTTTTATCATTACTAAGCGAAATATATTAAGCAGTTGTCTAAAATTGGAAATGTCTTTCACAAAAGGCATTATAGTCATTGCAGAATAAATTTCGAGGATTCGAAAATAATTACAATTAGTTAAAGCTGGAATTCTATGAGTATTAATTTAATGATGTTTTCAGAAGGCTTTATAATGATGGAAGGGAAAACTTTCAGAAGAATCATACAGATAAGTCTAAAATCTTCAACCAGATACTAGAATAAATTCTCCATTCTTGGATTCCCTGGAACTGTGCTGTTCCAAATATGGTCTGCAGACTGATGCTGGTCCTTCAACAACATAAGGATTTTATGCCAGAATATAAAGAAACCACATATAATGCAACTAAATACAGTGTTTACTTCAGCTTTTGTTTTTTTAACATGGAAATACTTTATTGATGAAGTGTGTTAAATTACATTTAGAAGATTCATATCTTGCAGCAGAAAAAAATCACAGAATTTAGAAACACCTCTAAAATGTATCCGCCGATAGTAATAAGTAATACTAATGTATAACGTTCATAATAAAATATAGCCTTTCTCTTGAAATAGATTAATACTTTAGATACTACAGTTTTCCTTATTAGGAGGACTCATTTCAAGGACCTTGTTTTATGTTATAAGCAAACAAACTAATTATTTGTTGGGCCCAGCGCGGTGATTCTTGTCTGTAATCCCAGCACTTTGGGAGGCTGAGGCGGGTGGATGACTGGAGGTCAGCAATTCGAGACCAGCCTGGCCAACAAGGTGAAACCCCTTCCCACAAAATATGCAAAAATTAGCTGGGTGTGGTCGCGCATACCTGTAATCCCAGCTACTTGGGAAGCTGAGGTGAGAGAACTGCCTGAACCTGGGAGGCGGAGGTTGCAGTGCCACTGCACTCCAGTGCCACTGCACTTCAGCCTGGGCGACATAGTGAGTGAGATGCCATCAAAAAAAAAAAAAAAAAAAAAATTAGTAGTTGGAGATAATATTTATTGAGTGTATCAGGCAAGGTCAAGTCAAAGACAAAACACCCTAGTATCTAAACAGATAATTCAAAAATTCTAAACTTTTATGCAATATAGAAATAAAAATAACAGATTTTTAGGCAGTAAAAGAGCTAATGAAATAAAATCCTGATATCTAATGCATTTAAACTTATAGGAAAATTCACTATATAGTTTCATAATTACCTGTGTTTCAGATGTTTTTAATTCCAAAGGTAAGCATCATTGTAAAATAAATATTTAATTCATCAGAGAAAACCAAGCTGGCACTATTTTAAGTACTGCCTTGAGGATAAAACTTAGTAGTTACCTTATTCACAATTTTTGAGATATTCTATTTACCATACATTCAGCTTCACATTTAATACATGTCAGCTCCCATCCTTTCAATTATTCTTCCGTATGCACTTTGCTTAGTTGAAAAATCCTAATAAGTAAATGATTACAGCAGATCTTTCTGGATTTCACAATGAAAGTCATTGTATGAATAACTCCCCATATATTCAAAAATAATCCATGACATTTTATCTCAGTCCTTATACTTTTTAGTCACCCTAAATTTTACACTGGAGCAGACTATTTATTTCTAAATAGATAAATTTTTATATATGTACTAAAATAAAACTACTATCCAGCCATATAAGATGGGTTTTCTATGATAAGATTCTTGACAGAAATATCCATCATGTTTAATTGATCCTTTCAGATTAGAAATTACCAAGTAAAACTTCTATATATTAATGAAGCAGAAAACTACCATTTAAATTAAGCAGTCATCAATTAATACCACGTAGATGTAATATCTACCCCTTAACTCATAAATGTGTTGAATTAAAATCAGTTACTAATTAATACACAACGTGGAATTCATTCCCATGGTCTCATTTAAACCACACCTGAGAATGGTAATCACAGTTTCGTAGTAAAAATGAGAACATGTGGGATATCTTTCTTGCTACAAACCACATGCCCAAGGCTCAGCCTTTGTTCAAGCCTCAGTTAAATTATTTACTGCTCCTGATCCCTGTCAGAGTATAGCAGTTTCGACAATTTACCATTCCCCTAATGCTTCATATGTGTTATTTAAAACTTCTTCAAAGTGTGTAGGTTCTTGCCATGAGACTAGATTGTAAGCTTTTTAAGGCTAGGGATAATGTTTAAAATCTCATTGTCCCTCAAGGACCTATGGCCGGCCAGTTCAGTTCATGCATAGTAAGCATCAAGAGCAAAGGCTTGGACCATCCATCATACAGCTAAGCTGCAAGCTCAGGACCAACAGACCTTTTGATTTTGTCATACTAACGTTGAGAGACATTGCATGATGGGAAACACTATAATGATCATAAACAAATGGATACTTTTCAGTCTACACCCATAGTAATCGAAATGTAGCCACAGTCATTATAATAAATGCACTACAAAAGGAGGGAACATGCTGTCACCAGTCATGATTATTACATGCTATTTGAAGAAGAGCAGTAGAAAAGCGGAGTTAATTATCTCTGTATAACCAAGGCAAAGAGCTTCTGTGTTAAGTAATGAACTCTGAGCATCTGACAATTTCCAGAAACATTCTCACGGTGTAAAGATTCCATCAAAGCATTGCTTTATGCAAGAATCTGTTTTCTTTTCTAAACACAACAGAACTTAGAGGAACATTTTGAACTGTGTTTTGATGTAGGTGCTATATAAACAAGAAGATGAAAGCAATGTGTTATTTTTATTTTTTACGAAAAAAAAAACCACATAAGAACAAATATGCTTATGCTAGATATTGAAAATCTAAACTGAACAAAAAACAAAATACATCTAAAACATGAATTGGCACCCTCCATAGCATGAATAGTGCTTTACCAAGAAATGTTCTGGTATCAGTGCACTGTGGTTTACTTGTAGCCATGGCAGTGACTGAGTTTCCTAGCACATCTTGAGCCTTCTGTTCCAAGTTTAGAAACTTGGAAAATATTGTATCAACTTATGGTTTTAGATATTTTCAGATAAAATATTTGGGGATCGGAAAACAGGGGACCTCTTCAGTTTATGCCATGCAGCTTCAGTCTTTGCACTATATATGGTGACAACACCCATCAAGTGCAGTCTTACTTAAAAAAAAAAAAAAAAAAACACATAAAAAAACAAACCTGATACCTCTCTCAGGTGCGTGTGGCATGCCTGTGGAAGGCATGTGGTTCATAAAATGAACTGTATCTCCTCGCCAAATACTCTGGCCTCTATTCTTGGCTCCTATACTTCCATCTGAATGTTGGAAATACTACAGATATTGCCATTGCCATGTCTAACAATAAAGTCATTATATATGTTACCATTCCCCAAATACAACGTGTTCCAGTTTTAATGTCTATGTCTATAGCTAGACACTCACACAGGCACACACACAAGTAGTGTAATTGTAAAGCAGGTGGATTATCTGTAATGCAGCCTTCTCCCTCACTGTTTCCCCCACTGTCTGTCAATTCAGTATTAATAGAGTTCAGGGGATTTTAAGTCCTAAATATCTTCTGAATCCAATTTCCAGAAACCAGCCATCTCTTACCTAGGATCTTGTCATTGTCTTGTGAGTGGCATCCTGATTTAAGTTCCTCCTACTTTAATTGAGCCCTCACACTGCTGCTACTTCTGATCTCACCCAGCACAAGTCTGATTGTGTTAACCCTATGCTCATAAACCATCACTGTATCTGTCGGAATCCAAGCAAAAAAACAGTGATGACACAGAAAGGCTTAACTGAAAACAATTCAGTAAACGTATTATTGATTGAGAGAACCAAGAAGAAATGAGTAAGTAAGGATCTAGCATTATTTGAAAGCCACCCACAGACTTCAAAGGCTACGGGAGGAATTGGCTTTAGTGGAGTCTGCCAAAGTGGGGTTTCGGCAGATGACCTCTTGGCAGGAGCAGTAGAAAACATTCTCCCACCATCAGAAGAATCAAAGCTAGACAGGAAGAGAGAAGAGGGATCAGTACCTTAGTCTTTCTCTCTTCTACCCTCTGATCTACTACTGATGTCTCCCTTTGTTCAAACCTGACAACTATTCAGAATATAAGAGGACAAGTGTTGTATAGTCCACAGAGGTGAGCCTTACAGCCCAACAGTCATAGCAGAAAAGGGCAGAAAACTTATTTCAAGTCTGATGTAGAATATCCAGCCTACACCTGTAACAGTATTCCCCACATCTTGTTCTGGGGTTTGACGGCATCAAGGTACAATTATTTGGAAAACTTTTAAAAATAAAATAAATTCCCAGTTTGCTGTGGAGTCTAGTAACCAAATTTTAAATTGCTCCTTAAGTGAACATGTTTCAAAGCCTGGTTTAGAGACCACTCACCTTGTAGGTAAACTACAACCTTTAATATAGCACCTTGAAAATGGCCTTGGCCTTTCTCTTCAATCCCATGGGTCACATGTCTTAAGTCTGATTTAAATTCCTCCTTGCATAATTGGCAGCACCCAACATAATTGGCATTGATCGTGGCCACATACCCTGGATGGTTCATGCTTTACTGTGTCATCATGTGTTTACCTAAGCTATGTCTTTCTCTAAAATGCTGTCCTATTTTTTCCTTGTTTTTAGTCTTTAGACCTTTTACTTCGTCCTTTTCTGTGTTGCTCTGTGCCCCAGGAGACTGACGTCTGTGAAATGCATCAAAATCATTTGCCTTCTATTTCTGGATGTATTTGGTCCTCGTTGGTATAAATATACATATTTGTTCTTTTAGCCATGAACTATTCTTTAGTTTGAAGCATTTCCTATATTTCCTATAGTCCTGCACTTCACGTATTCACTTTCTCACACTGAAGATTGATTTTTGTTTTCATATTTATCTCCAAAATAAATTGTTAAGTTCTCTAAAACTAGCATTTATGCCATATTATTCATTGTATCTCTTGTAAATATCACAGTACCTAGCATGTAGGACAGCTTAGTGCAAGAAGAGTGTGGGAATGGAGAGCACATAAGCTATATGAGCTGTGGTTTCCTGAAGTCAGGTGAAAGATAATAAATCATAAAACTGCAATTTATGATATTAAAAGCCTTTTCTTTTTCCCTTCCAGATATGTGCAGGTTAAACAAAAGCCAAGAGTGATTTTTAAGGGCTTGGAGTGTCTGGTTATTTCTGGAGTCAAGGAATATTACTTGAGCTGACTTTTCCTTTCAAATACTGGAACTTAAACAAAATATCTTTCATCATATGGAAAAACATATACCACGATTAATTACAAATACCACTATGAATAACAAAATGATGATGTATTAGTCTATTCTCATGCTGCTATGAAGAACTACATGAGACTGGGTAGTTTATAAGGAAAGAAGTTTAGTTGACTCAGAGTTATGCATGGCTGGGGAGGCCTCGGGAGACTTACAATCATGGTGGAGGGGGAAGCAAACACATCCTCCTTCACGTGGCAGCAGGAGAGAGAAGTGCTGAGCAAAAGGAGGAAAGCCTCTTACAAAACCATCAGCTCTCCAGAGAACTCACTCACTATCATGAGAACAGCACGAGGGAACTGCCCCCATGTTTGCATTACTTACCACTGGGTTCTTCCCATGACATGAGGGGAATATGAGAACTACAATTCAAGATGAGATTTGGGTGGGGACACACCCAAACCATATCAGATGATGATTGATATTAATTTTCCCAGTTGTGCTAACCAAGCTTTAGTTTAATTCTAATATTATAAAAGACATTAAAGAACTTTTCATGTAATATTTGTGTCACTCTGTATTACTTTCTGTATGAATTGATCTCATGAAATCTGACTCCCAATGATAGTTGTCAAAAGTAAAAAAGCAACAGGTCAATTTCTTATTTTGTCAAACTGTTCACCATTTTACTTGGTAAATCAGCTCTTAATTGTCAGTGTATTTCAGAGAGTGACAATTTTTGTCATTCCTATAAATTCTTGAAATAATTTGGTCCTTAGATGAATTAGAAATACAACAAAACTATATGTTACAAAATTTGAGACTGTGGTGGGCAGAATATCAAGCTGGCCGCTGTGGTCTCCATTCTCTTGTTTGCAAATGTAATTAAGTACCAATCATTGACTTTGAATTAATCAAAAGAGAGATTATCCACGTGTGCCCAACCTAGTTGCACAAGCCTTTTAAAAGCAGGGGGTTTTCCTTGGCTGGTGGCAGATTTCAGCACCTGGACACATAAAAATTATTCAGTGCATCACTGCTGGCTTAAATATGGCGTTGAGGAAAAAAAAAATAAAGCAACAACTGGGGACTTGTCTGAAGATCAGAGACAGAATTCTGCCAACAACAAAAATGAGCTTCAAAGAAAATTTCCCCCATCTGCATAAATCAGCCTGGTTGGCCCTTTGATTTCAGTGTTGTGATATCCTGAGCCATGCTGTGTCCAGCCTTCTGCCCTATACCATGTGAGCTAAAAATAGAGCATTATTTTAAGATGCTAAATTTGTGGTAATTTGTTACACAGCAATAGAAGTCTAATATGCAAACCCCTCAATTATACAAACATGACACAATGTTAATAACTGATAATTTAGTCTTTTCTGTGTCTTAGGGATGAGATCAAGCCTTTTGTTGCATATTCTCAAATTTAATCTTCACAACAATTCCATGAATTAGATATTTGAACAATTGAAAATAAAATACTGAATTAATCACATCTTCATAGAAAAATCCATTCGCATAAAGATTCAACTGAAAAAACACAAAAAGCTAGACAAAATTGTACCGAAAATGTGTAGACAAACATGAATTTTATGTATTACATATTGTCAATACCAGTAATGTGTAACAAAACAGAATATTATTGAACATGATCCTACAATATTTTTAAATTTTCTGAAAATAATTTGCATGAGATACTATAATAAATATGTGACTTTAAACACTAAATTCTAATCTTGAGCTGCTCAGTCTCAAAATCTTATTATTGCATGTTGAATCAACAATAGATAACACCAGAAGTGATACTTTTCCAAGATTAGCAACTTTTATTATTTATGCTCTCTTGAAGGACCTCAATTACACTGAAACTATTTTTTCTCAATCATAAACCTAGTACATCCTAAGACAGCATATATTTTTATATTTTTAGGGTACAATAAAAAGTTAAAGAAATGTGTTAGATGTTTAATTCGCCTAAAATATAGGTAAATAAGTTTGATATATTGTTTGATTTTTGTCATGCTAAACATTTCTGAAATCATTTGAGCCAGACGTTATTGATAAAGGAAGCAAACATCAAAAATAATATTTTTGTTCCACTAAGTAAGCTAAAATTAAATGTAGCAGGGAAGACATCAGCCCACATAAGAATTATCTTCCATTTTTTCTTCCATGATCTTTATCTTGTCCTCATGGGACCAAAGCCTTGAAACTGAATAACATTTTGTAAACAAATCACGTCGACTATGTGAGGACAAATTTTTTGTCAATATTAAAGATATAAAAGAGCTATATGGAAAAATGTTTACTTAAAAACTCTCATAGTCTATTTTTTGTTGTTAGCAGAACCCCAGAGACTGGGTAATTTATAAAGAAAATACATTGATTTCTTAGCATTCTGAATGTTATAAAGTCCAGGATCAAGGGGCTGGCATCTACGGAGGGCCATCTTGCTGTGCCATGACATGGTAGAGGGTATCACATGGTGAGAGAGCAAAAGCGTGCACGTCCACTCAAGTCCCCCTTCCTCCTCTTACAAAGCCACCAGTCCCATCACGGGAGCTCCACTCTGATGAGCTTATCTAGCACTAGTTACTATGCAAAGGCCCCACTTCCAAACACTGTCAATATATGAACTTAGGGATTACATTTTTAATGTAAGAAACAAATCACAGGAGGAATATTACATACATTTCAAATCAGAGTCGCAAATCTGTGCTTAATGGGTACTGTAATTTTCTGGGCTTGATAAGATATATAATGTAGAAACTATAAAGAACTGGCAAAAATATCTTTTCCTACTTTGGGATGTGTGGAAACATGATAATAAATTCAAAAAATTGAATATTTGCAATATTTCTCCATCCCTTCATATGTATAGTTTTATTCCAAAAAGAATTTAATGTGAATTCATATAGTTCATCTTTAGATACAAATATTAGTTTCTATTATATTCAGCATGGTTTGTTTGTCAAAAATTATGCTTGCTATATTAACTGTGAAAATAATATTAAGCTATAATTAAAATTTGAGCAATGTGATTTAATTTCATAGAAATATAAACATAGTATTATTCTACATGCAACAAAGTACTGAACTTTAAAGGATCTAGCAGCTCTTAGTATAAGAAAAATAAGAAAACATCTTTAAAAATATAAGGCATCATTAATATTGAAATTATTGCTACTTTTTTCTCATTATTAAAAAAATAAAAATCTAAGAAAAATAACCCTCAAATCATTAATTACATCTTCTGCCACATACACCGATATGTGTAATATTTTGTGAACTCCTATTGACTTCTGCTCCTTAGATTTAGTTTTTTATGCTTCTGTAAGAGATGATATTTAAATATAAACAATAAAATTCCTTAACGTTATACTTCACTTGTTTATTTAAATTTTGTCCAAATATTAATTATAAATCCCATATTATATTGTCTCATATTAATTATAAATCATACAGTGTATGATGATTCTTACATCGTGCTTCTTACAAACTGAAAGTGATTTTGTTTAATTAAGACTCCAGGAAGGAGCATTCTCTGTAGCTGAGCAGCTTGTACAGTCATGGGCAAGGAGAGAGAGAATGGGAATGGAAAAGCTGTGGTATTGGCTTTGGTCCTTGGTCCAACAAGTAGATCATGATAGTGTGTCTGCTCCCCCAGGAAATCTGCACACTGACAGATAATGTTACCCTACAGCCTCATCCCACTGACCAGCTTTGGACACCCAGGACACATCACTTCTGTCACCCAAAAGCAAGAAAGTAGGAAAATCAGCTTTTTTTCCGCTTATTTTCTTCCTTGTCATTCCTCATTCTTATCTCTCCCTCTTTACTTATTATCTGTTCACTTCCTTTCTCTCTCTTTCTAAGAAAGCTAAAGAATCTGATCAATGTTGACTAGAGTCATATGATCTTTCTTCTTCATCTTCAACACCATCATTGTCTTTCCCTTCATACACTGTTCTCAAACTTGTACTTAAATTAGGCCATGCAAGATATTGTCAAAACACAAATACTAAGCTCCACCTCCAGAGTTTCTGATTCAGTCAGTCTAGGGTGGAGCCTAAGAATTTGCATTTCTAATAAGTTACAAGGTGATAATGCACATGCTGATGCAGCTCATCAGAGGACAACTCTTTGGAAAGCACTACCTGTGTGTGTGTGTGTGTGTATATATATATATATATATATATATATACACACATATATATATGTAGTACAGATAGTGTAGCAGCCAATGCTTACACAAAAGTTTCTTTATGCCAGGTATTCCTCCACACACTATACATTTATGAACTCGTTCAGTCCTCACAACATAGGAATGATTAGTATCCCTATTTACATATGGAGGAACTAAGTCACAGAAAAATCAACTAAGTTGTCCAGGTGATTAAGCTAACCTGTGGCAGGGCAGTCTGCCTCCAATCTGGTTGGTAGCCACTCAATTCCACTGTCTCCACAATCTTTAATGAAAAATGTTGAGCCATGAAGCAAATTTGAATTGCTATAATAGGCTCCCATGGAAAAATTGGAAATTTCACCCTTTTATGTGAAATATATTAGACAAGGAATTCAGAAGAGACCACTGAATGGGTAATATACTTCATGTAGTAAGCCTGTAAAAATATTAAATTGGTTTCAATATTAAGAAATTTTCACCTTAATTTTATGTATTTTCATATATTGACCTAACTTTTCTGATACCCTAAAACAACTATAGTTACAATATAAATTCTAAGTATGAAATAGCTGTGTTGTCGATTAACTAGGTTTTGGAACGTATTTTCTTGTTTGATGTTATTGTTTTTATTGTTACCACTATATATTATTTTATATAAGTATTACTATGTATTTACTATTTTATCCTATATCATTGTTATTTAGAATAGTTTAATATTATCCTTTATTTACTGAGTTCCTTACATTTGCAATTTCTTATTTCTGAAAATATTTTTGTTAAAATTGCAATGATTTGTAATAACTTTGGAATTTTTTCTGAATTGCTTAAAGGCATAAAAAATTATATAAATATCATTTTAAGATGTGATTTCTGATAAATAACTGAATTTAAACACTTGTATTTCTTCCTTTTTAAGAAAATTATCATTTCAGTCATGGAAAAGGACTTTTTACAAAATGTTTATCAAATTATCAAAAGATACATGCAATGGTTGAATCTTTAAAATTATTTGCTTGAAATTCAATCACCACTGTTGGAAGTACTTTTGGTGTAATTGTGTTGAATAGAAAGTTATATCACATCCAAATGTGACAGAAAACAAAATGTTATTTTTTGTCATCAAAAAAATCAAAACTATGATTCCGTTTTCCTAATAGTGCTGTTCTAGATACTAATACAGATTGTATTCACAAACATCCTGTGTGCAACCAAAACCAAAAAATTTTAGGCCCTTACTATTCTCTGAATACCTTTATTACATTTTACTCAAAGTTTAAGGTTACATATCTTCTTCCACTGGAATGTAAGCTTCAAAAAGTTTAAACTGAAACGAATTGTGATTTATTCACAATATCAATGTTCCTTGCAGAGTAAGTGTCCAATAATTTTTTTTTAACTGACTTGCATTTTTTATCCAAACTGCAGAGTCTCATGTTAATTACAAAATATTGAGGACATCAAAATACAGATTTTATTATTTAATTACTTGTTAATTTGTATTTAATGGGGTAATTTTGCTGTATATAATGTGTACTGTCTAATAGGAGTAAATTATAAGAGATGCTGGAGTGAGTTATTTATTTTCTTAGTGCCATAAATCTGTCCATTTTAATCTCTAAATGGAAATGAATGATTGACTCTATTGAAATCAACATTTAGGGGGGTGGAGCCAAGATGGCCAAATAGGAACAGCTCCAGTCTACAGCTCTCAGCATGAGCGACGCAGAAGACAGGTGATTTCTGCATTTCCATCTGAGGTACTGGGTTCATCTCACTAGGGAGTGCCAGAGAGTGGGTGCAGCGCACCATGTGCAAGCTGAAGCAGGGCGAGGCATTGCCTCACTCAGGAAGCGCAAGGAATCAGGGAGTTCCCTTTCCTGGTCAAAGACAGGGGTGACAGACGGCACCCGGAAAATCGGGTCACTCCCACCCTAATATTGCGCTTTTCCAACGGGCTTAAAAAACGGCACACCAGGAGATTATATCCCACACTTGGCTCAGAGGGTCCTACGCCCATGGAGTCTCGCTGATTGCCAGCACAGTAGTCTGAGATCAAACTGCAAGGCAGCAGGGAGGCTGGGGGAGGGGTACCCACCATTGCCCAGGCTTGCTTAGGTAAATAAAGCAGTCAGGAAGCTCGAAACTCGGTGGAGCCCACCACAGCTCAAGGAGGCCTGACTGCCTCTGCAGGCTACACCTCTGGGGAAAGGGCACAGACAATTAAAAAGACAGCAGTAACCTCTGCAGACTTAAATGTCCCTGTCTGATAGCTTTGAAGAGAGTAGTGGTTCTCGCAGCACACAGCTGGAGATCTGAGAACGGGCAGACGGCCTCCTCCAGTGGGTCCCTGACCCCTGAGCAGCCTAACTGGGAGGCACCCTCCAGTAGGGGCAGACTGACAACTCACACAGCTGGGTACTTCCAGAGGAACGATCAGGCAGCAGCAATATCCGCTGTTCTGCAGCCACCACTGCTGATACCCAGGCAAACAGCATCTGGAGTGGAACTCTAACAAACTCCAACAGACCTGCAGCTGAGGGTCCCATCTGTTAGAAGGAAAACTAACAAACAGAAAGGACATCCACACCAAAAACCCATCTGTACATCACCATCATTAAAGACCAAAAGTAGATAAATCCACAAAGATGGGGAAAAAAAAGAGAAGAAAAACTAGAAACTCTAAAAAGCAGAGCACCTCTCCTCCTCCAAAGGAACGCAGTTCCTCACCAGCAACGGAACAAAGCTGGACGGAGAATGACTTTGACGAGTTGAGAGAAGAAGGATTCAGACGATCAGACAACTCAGAGCTACAGGAGGAAATTCAAGCCAAAGGCAAAGAAGTTAAAAACTTTGAAAAAGAAATAGACGAATGGATAACTAGAATAACCAATACAGAGAAGTGCTTAAAGGAGCTGATGGAGCGAAAGCCAAGGCTCGAGGACTACATGAAGAATGCAGAAGACTCAGGAGCTGATGCGATCAACTGGAAGAAAGGGTATCAGTGATGGAAAATGAAATGAATGAAATGAAGCGAGAAGGGAAGTCTAGAGAAAAAAGAATAAAAAGAAACGAACAAAGCCTCCAAGAAATATGGGACTATGTAAAAAGACCAAATCTACGTCTGATTGGTGTACCTGAAAGTGACGGGGAGAATGGAAACAAGTTGGAAAACACTCTGCAGGATATTATCCAGGAGAACTTCCCCAACCTAGCAAGGCAGGGCAACATTCAGATTCAAGAAATGCAGAGAATGCCACAAAGATACTCCTCGAGAAGAGCAACTCCAAGACACATAATTGTCAGATTCACCAAAGTTGAAATGAAGGAAAAAATCTTAAGAGCAGCCAGAAAGAAAGGTCGGGTTACCCACAAAGGGAAGCCCATCAGACTAACAGCGGATCTCTCGACAGAAACTCTACAAGCCAGAAGAGAGTGGGGGCCGATATTCAACATTCTTAAAGAAAAGAATTTTCAACCCAGAATTTCATATCCCGCCAAACTAAGCTTCATAAGTGAAGGAGAAATACAATACTTTACAGACAAGCAAATGCTGAGAGATTTTGTCACCACCAGGCCTGCCCTAAAAGAGCTCCTGAAGGAAGCACTAAACATGGAAAGGAACAACCGGTACCAGCCACTGCAAAATCATGCCAAATTGTAAAGATCATGGAGGCTAGGAAGCAACTGCATCAACTAACGAGCAAAATAACCAGCTAACATCATAATAACAGGATCAAATTCCCACATAACAGTATTAACATTAAATGTAAATGGACTAAATGCTCCAATTAAAAGACCCAGACTGGCAAATTGGATAGAGTCAAGACCCATCAGTGTGCTGTATTCAGGAAACCCATCTCACGCACAGAGACACACATAGGTTCAAAATAAAAGGATGGAGGAAGATCTACCAAGCAAATGGAAAACAAAAAAAGGCAGGGGTTGCAATCCTAGTCTCTGATAAAACAGACATTAAACCAACAAAGATGAAAAGAGACAAAAAGGCCATTACATAATGGTAAAGGGATCAATTCAACAAGAAGAGCTAACTATCATAAATATACATGCACCCAATACAGGAGCACCCAGATTCATAAAGCAAGTCCTGAGTGACCTACAAAGAGACTTAGACTCCCACACAATAATAATGGGAGACTTTAACACCCCACTGTCAACATTAGACAGATCAATGAGACAGAAAGTTAACAAGGATATCCAGGAATTAAAGTCAGCTCTGCACCAAGCTGACCTAATAGACATCTACGGAACTCTCCACCCCAAGTCAACAGAATATACTTTTTTTTCAGCACCACACCACACCTATTCCAAAATGGACCACATAGTTGCAAGTAAAGCTCTCCTCAGCAAATGTAAAAGAACAGAAATTATAACAAACTGTCTCTCAGACCACAATCAATCTAGCGCAATCAAACTAGAACTCAGGATTAAGAAACTCACTCAAAACCACTCAACTACATGGAAACTGAACAACCTGCTCCTGAATCACTACTGGGTGCATCACGAAATGAAGGCAGAAATAAAGATGTTCTTTGAAATCAATGAGAACAAAGACACAACATGCCAGAATCTCGGGGACACATTCAAAGCAGTGTGTAGAGGGAAATTTATAGCACTAAATGCCCACAAGAGAAAGCAGGAAAGATGCAAAATTGACACCCTAACATCACAATTAAAAGAACTAGAAAAGCAAGAGTAAACACATTCAAAAGCTAGCAGAAGGCAAGAAATAACTAAAATCAGAGCAGAACTGAAGGAAATAGAGACACAAAAAACCCTTCAAAAAATTAATGAATCCAGCAGCTGGTTTTTTGGAAAGATCAACAAAATTGACACGCCACTAGCAAGACAAACAAAGAAGAAAAGAGAGGAGAATCAAATACATGCAATAAAAAATGATACAGGGGATATCACCACCGATCCCACAGAAATACAAACTACCATCAGAGAATACTATAAACACCTCTATGCAAATAAACTAGAAAATCTAGAAGAAATAGATAAATTCCTCAACACATACACCATCCCAAGATCAAACCAGGAAGAAGTTGAATCTCTGAATAGACCAATAAGAGGCCCTGAAATTGTGGCAACAATCAATAGCTTACCAACCAAAAAGAGTCCAGGACCAGATGGATTCACAGCCGAATTCTACCAGAGGTACAAGGAGGAAATGGTACCATTCCTTCTGAAACTATTCCAATCAATAGAAAAAGAGGGAATCCTCCCTAACTCATTTTATGAGGCCAGCATCATCCTGATACCAAAGCCCGGCAGAGACACAACCAAAAAAGAGAATTTTAGACCAATATCCTTGATGAACATTGATGCAAAAATCTTCAATAAAATACTGGCAAACTGAATCCAGCAGCACATCAAAAAAGCTTATCCACCATGATCAAGTGGGCTTCATCCCTGGGATGCAAGGCTGATTCAACATACGCAAATCAATAAATGTAATCCAGCATATAAACAGAACCAAAGACAAAAACCACACGATTATCTCAATAGATGCAGAAAAGGCCTTTGACAAAATTCAACAACACTTCATGCTAAAAACTCTCAATAAATTAGGTATTGATGGGACATATCTCAAAATAATAAGAGCTATCTATGACAAACCCACAGCCAATATCATACTGAATGGCCAAAAACTGGAAGCATTCCCTTTGAAAACTGGCACAAGACAGGGATGCCCTCTCTCACCACTCCTATTCAACATGGTGTTGGAAGTTCTGGCCAGGGCAATCAGGCAGGAGAAGGAAATAAGGGGCATTCAATTAGGAAAAGAGGAAGTCAAATTGTCCCTGTTTGCAGATGACATGATTGTATATCTAGAAACCCCACTGTCTCAGCCCAAAATCTCCTTAAGCTGATTAGCAACTTCGGCAAAGTCTCAGGATGCAAAATTAATGTACAAAAATCACAAGCATTCTTGTACACCAATAACAAACAAATAGAGAGCCAAATCATGAGTGAACTCCCATTCACAATTGCTTCAAAGAGAATAAAAAACCTAGGAATCCAACTTACAAGGGACGTGAAGGAACTCTTCAAGGAGAACTACAAATCACTGCTCAATGAAATAAAAGAGGATACAAACAAATGGGAGAACATTCCATGCTCATGGGTTGGAAGAATCAATATCGTGAAAATGGCCATACTGCCCAAGGTAATTTATAGATTCAATGCCATCTCCATCAAGCTACCAATGACTTTCTTCACAGA
Organism: Symphalangus syndactylus; assembly: GCF_028878055.3. NCBI lineage: Eukaryota > Metazoa > Chordata > Mammalia > Primates > Hylobatidae > Symphalangus > Symphalangus syndactylus. The sequence continues at coordinate 17,569,147 of NC_072423.2, read as the reverse complement.
ATTGGAAAAAACTAGTTTAAAGTTCAGATGGAACCAAAAAAGAGCCCACATCGCCAAGTCAATCCTAAGCCAAAAGAACAAAGCTGGAGGCATCACGCTACCTGACTTCAAACTATACTACAAGGCTACAGTAACCAAAACAGCATGGTACTGGTACCACAACAGAGACATAGATCAATGGAACAGAACAGAGCCCTCAGAAATAACGCTGCATATCTACAACTATCTGATCTTTGACAAACCTGACAAAAGCAATGGGGAAAGGATTCCCTATTTAATAGATGGTGCTGGGAAAACTGGCTAGCCATATGTAGAAAGCTGAAACTGGATCCCTTCCTTATACCTTATACAAAAATTAATTCAAGATGGATTAAAGACTTACATGTTAAACCTAAAACCATAAAAACCCTAGAAGAAAACCTAGGCAATACCATTCAGGACATATACATGGGCAAGGACTTCATGTCTAAAACACCAAAAGCAATGGCAACAAAAGCCAAAATTGACAAATGGGATTTAATTAAAATAAAGAGCTTTTGCACAGCAAGAGAAACTACCATCAGAGTGAAGAGGCAACCTACAGAATGGGAGAAAATTTTCGCAACCTACTTATCTGACAAAGGGCTAATATCCAGAATCTACAATGAACTCAAACAAATTTACAAGAAAAAAAACCCATCAAAAAGTGGGCGAAGGACATGAACAGACACTTCTCAAAAGAAGACATTTATGCAGCCAAAAAACACATGAAAAAATGCTCATCATCACTGGCCATCAGAGAAATGCAAATCAAAACCACAATGAGATACCATCTCACACCAGTTAGAATGGCCATCATTAAAAAGTCAGGAAACAACAGGTGCTGAAGAGGATGTGGAGAAATAGGAACACTTTTACACTGTTGGTGGGACTGTAAACTAGTTCAAACAAGTCAGTGTGGCGATTCCTCAGGGATCTAGAACTAGAAATACCATTTGACCCAGCCATCCCATTACTGGGTGTATACCCAAAGGACTATAAATCATGCTGCTATAAAGACACATGCACACGTATGTTTATGGTGGCACTACTCACAATAGCAAAGTCTTGGAACCAACCCAAATGTCCAATAACAATAGACTGGATTAAGAAAATGTGGCACATATACACCATGGAATACTATGCAGCCATAAAAAATGATGAGTTCATGTCCTTTGTAGGGACATGGATGAAACCGGAAATCATCATTCTCAGTGAAGTATCGCAAGGACAAAAAACCAAACACTGCATGTTGTGACTCATAGGTGGGAATTGAACAATGAGAACACATGGACACAGGAAGGGGAACATCACACTCTGGGGACTGTTGTGGGGTGGGGGGAGGGGGGAGGGATAGCATTAGGAGATACACCTAATGCTAAATGACGAGTTAATGGGTGTGGTACACCAACATGGCACATGGATACATATGTAACAAAACTGCACATTGTGCACCTGTACCCTAAAACTTAAAGTATAATAAAATTAAAAAATATAAATTTAATTAAAAAAATTAAAAGAAGAGATTATATTCATTTGTAAATGTATAAACAGATATCCTGGATTCAGTTTTAGCAATTACCCAGCAGTATGTTAATATAAATGAAATAAGGTACTCAACTATGTTTAATCTGTACAGTTAAATTTTAAAATGCCAAAATAAATAAGTAAAAATAGAAAAATGAACAATAACTTGAGTTCACAAGCCAGAAAATTAAGATTCATCTGTGGTCTTTTCTCTTCCTCGCTTCTCCTATGTAATTTATTACCATACTTTCTCTACTTCAAACTCACACATCTCCCCATTTCTTTTCATTTCTAGCACCACTTTCCTAGTACAAGGAAGTTAGATACTGGTTATATGCAAATATAATTCTTTTGAAAAAATGTATGGATTTCTTGTGAATATTATTTCAGTTCATTAGACAAAAGTCAGGCCCTCTACTACCTATCTTGTGGAGAAGACCAGCTCCCTCATTTATTTCTTCAATCCACTCAATGCTCTCCATCCAGGAAGCATTTCTCCATCACTTACTTGAGCTATTGCAATGGTTAACCAGAGTCAGCTGTGAATTTCCTTCTCCCTCCCTATGTTTTCCACACCTTGATTTTTGGTAGCCTTGGTGCCTAAAATAAAAAGTTGTTCTTATACTTTTTTTTCTAATTGCTTAAAATTTTTTTCATATCCACTTCATAAATCATTTGCTTTTATGTTTTAAAGGATGGTATGAGGTAAGGTTCTAAATTTACCATTTTTCACTTCCATATCCAATTCTCTCCATCGATTTGGAATTCATTCTCATTCTGGGGTCTGCTTTTTGTCCTATTTTTCTATCATTCTGTTCTCATATAGGCACTGCAATTTTTAAAAATGTTGGTCTACAATATAATTATAGAATGCATGGATACCAGGTGGGGCGATTGCTCCTTCATGGAGAAAGTTGTGGCCCAGGACGTTGTCTGAAAAACAAATTACTTCTTCTGCATTTTAGAGGTTTAGAAAGAAAACTCAGTGGGTTTTTAAAAGCTGTTAAAATGATACAGCTTCAGCTCATACAGAAAGATTTACTAATTAAATTTAAACTGCCTTGAAACTATAAAAGATTTACTAGAAACCATTAAATTCCCAAGACATCCAAATTTTAACTTTTATCCTTAGGTAATTGTGGAAACAGGGCTTTCATTCATTATTCCAAAATATTTTCAGCAATATTTGCAAACTAGCAAATAAATATATGTAGACATACTTACAGAGGGCTTGAAACTATTTTATGATATCATTACCTGCAATTCCTTCCTATTTCTACTGGTGAACTAATTAGCATTCTCACATAGATACTCATCAAATCTTGATTTGGAGAGAGAGATAAGCATATAAAAAACAGAAGATAAATATTTGCATGTAAAACTTCTGCTTTGTCAGCACTAGGATCCTGGCTGTATTAATTTACCAATAACATGGTAGCCTACAGAGGCTTTATCAGGATGGTTTGTATATTGAGGTTAATACCTTTGCAAATGAGTTTACATTTACACCTTCTACATAGTGGGAGCCTTTAAACCATTCTTTTGTAAAGTATTCGGTAATAGGTATTATATTTCTCAAAATAGCTATGAGAAAGGATTTGGATGTTCCCACTACAAAGAAAGGGTAAATGTTTGAGGTGATGAATATGTTAATTACCCTGACTTGAGCATTATACAATACATACGTGTATCTAAACATCACCTGTACTGCATAAATATTTGTAATTACTATGTGTCAATTTAAAATATAGAATAAAAATGTTTAAATATTAGGCAATAGCTAGCATGATTTTATAACATTTGAATTGAAATTACATGAAGTGATATATCAATTGTTATGCTTAATTTGTATTTAATCACAGTAGCGTGATGAGTTAAAGGCTGGGTAATAGAAGTATAACAAATTGTACCTAGCCAGAATTTATTTTTATTTAGACAGAATTCAGTAAAGGCTTATCTGTTCTTATTCATGCTGGACATGGGAAACTTGGCTATACTGTTAAAATAAATTCTATCACCATTTTCCTTCATCCGTTTTCAAAACTATAGAAGTATGATTTATTTAACTTGTCCTGTATAATGATTACAAGATGTTTTCTCGATAACTCAAGCCAAAGTTTAGAAATGCTATATACAAGTTAATTTTACATTAGGCCTAAATATAAATGAATATAATCAATAGTTTCACAGAAGAATTCTGATAAGCACTTCCATGTAATCATCCCCACATAGCTGCTGTTACTATTGTTGATTGTGATTAAGACAATCATTATTTTATGGTCCTAGCTGTACTGTGCAAATATTCCTGGTCTGCTAACCCCTGATATTTTCTGTACTGAAGGGTTTATTCTTGCTTCAAGTCCTTTAAGATTCATCACATAATAATTTTTGTTTGTCAATAGACTTATTCAAAGAAAAGTCATGTCATGTTGCATTTCTTTTCTGTTGAAGGCTTTCCTTCCCTCCAAAGTTCTCTGCTAAATGTCCACTGTTGGTTTTCAACAGAAACAGTTAACAAACGTGAGAGTTTGTGCCGGCAATCTCTCTGTTATGTCTTTCTCAGTAGCTTAATGTTGCTTTTTCTTCTACACTGTCATGATGATAATTTACAGAATTTATTTTCTTCACAGAAAGTCTTTTTCTCACTGAAATGACACTTGAAAAAAAAAAAAGCAGGTATTTTGTTTGGCACAGTTCCACATCCCTGCCTCTATGTGACAAGTCTTTTGTCTTCATGCTAGGTGCCCACTAGAAGCCACATGCTGTTCCTGAGGACACAGCAACAAAGAAAGAGCAAAGCCCCTGCCCTCAGCGCACTTACAATCTGGAAGCAATTAAACGTTCCTCTGGCGGCAATATTTCTGGAGCATTCTTATCTAGATATTTTGGTAACATATCAGCATAATTGAAGAAATGTCTTCAAATGGACACACCAAGATCTTAAATCATGGAATTAGATTGTATACTCTAAATTCATGCTTGGAACTTATGAACATACAAATGGATTCAATCAAAGAGAATCAAGTTTTTGATTCATTGACAAATATTTCTAAATACTTTTAAAGAACACATAATATAGAATTTTGTTTTTATCAATATTTTTATAGTATATTCTTCTAGTGTTCACCAAATATTCTACATATTCATTCTTCCTCTAGTAGTTGTTCACATAGATAAGATTTCTCTAGCATTTTTTCTTTGTGCTATTGTTGACCACTCTAGAGAACTGCTATAGTCATTTATTTCATTATATTTGCCCAAGGAATCTCAAAAAGAGTTTCACATTTGTTTTCTCTGAATATATCAAATAATTTGGTCTGAATTGATATCTCCAAAGTCTAGGATGAAAACCACTAGTTTCAGGCAATGCAGAAATGATCTGCAAAGTAAAAACAGTTTTCTCTGTGCTTTTTTATTTTCTACTATAAGAATATTTTCTTTTATTTGTTGACTCATGCAACTTGACCTTTCTTGCTTACTATTTATAATTACAAAAACTCTGATATTACATTGGCAAATGTTGGCTGACACTTTTACATTAATTTAAAAAGCTCACTTGTCCTTTTATTTTTAATCCTTTTCTCCAGAAGCTCTGTGTATGGCTAAATCTGATGGTGTTGACTGGAGTGTGAAAGAGGTTAAAATAAGTCATCCAAAGTAAACTACTGTTCTTAAAATAAGATTATCCCTTTTCTACATACCATTCCTTTATTCTTTCTTGTAAGAGGCTGCAAAGATTTTACTTTGATTTTAATAAACAAGTGGACGCCACTGAAAAAGCTTGAACAATCCAAAGCAATAGCTATATGGCAACTTCAAGTATTTTGTCAATTTCAAACAAACAGCAATTTGGGGAACTTCTATATTCAATAGTAGAAAAGATGCAATGTTTATTTTGCACCTTCGAGTTCATATTAATATCCGCTGATAAGAGAAGAGATAGCTTTTGCTGAGATAACATGGCTATATGAAGTAAGAGTTAATGCTGAAGGTCTCATATGCAAACATGTTGATAACAAAGCAAATATTCAATACATAGTAGAAATGAAGAATTCAAGATGACTCAGAATCACAAATTCAAAACCAGTTAGGAAGGTTATACGTCATTGTTTAGCACCAAATGTGCTCTACTGCATAAAAATTGAGGGAAAAATGCCTAGTTTCATAGCCTAAACTATAATCTTTCCAAGAATTAGAAAATAAATATTTATCTTACTTATAGACATCAACAGTAATGGAGTAGTTATTTATTTTTATCAAATACTACAAAAACATGCAAACAAACCACCTAAAATATGTTCTCTGTTGCTTCTTCTCTTTGGTAAGTATTTGAATAGGTCAGATATAAAACATGACAAGGGAAAAGTCATTTATCAAATAAAATTGAGTGATAGATATTTCCAAAAATATTAGAAAGCATAGAGTATGTTTTCAGGAAACTACTAATCGAATAAACCAATGTACAGATATAATTGGGCAGATATAGAGCTACAAGTGAATAAGTTCAGCAATAGATATGAAATACTATGACAGAGTGTGGGGCATTTTACGTGCTGGAGATTACAGAAAGCTTACAAAGAGGAGTCCAATAACCTTGGATGATAAAATAATTTGGTGTGCAAAAATGGGACAGGCTTATGGAACTCCGAACAGTACGGCCCCTACAGGGGAGAGCATGGGAGTGTTACAGAACACTGAGTACAAATTGGCTGAAATAGATTATTTGTAAAGAGGAATAATAAGACAAAAAGTTGAAGTTGAGAAGTTGAACATTACAGACAAAGCGTGGAATGTTACACTAACTGCCAGGTTTAAAAGTTTATATTTTATTTTTAAGGAAAATTGAGAATACTTGAATTTTTCAACTGAGAATCTTCTGACAGCACAGCATAAAGTTCATTGAAACGGGGGCCTGTCCTGGAATAGTTATATGAAGGCGATTTGAAAGATGCGTGCTTGCTTAGTTTTGAAGTATTTGCCTTTTAAAAATGTGTCTACATTCTGTTTACTGAATGTAACAGAAAAGATAAAGGAAGCATGGAATTAGCTATAGTTTTCAAATGTAAAGAAGAGTATTTTAAAGTCAGTGTCACTTATTTCAAGCTGGATGGCAAACTTCAAACCTCTATTTTTTCAAATACAAACTAATATGCAAAAGAAGGGTGTGTAGTCTGAGTGAATGCACGCATTCTACTAATCACCTTTTTCTAATTAAGGTATTGGGAAAATGGAAAAGTATTCAGTATTTAAAGACTAAACGTATGTTTAAATTAACTATAACACACTGAGATTCTTCATTTTAGGAGACTGGAGTCTTAGGTGATAATAAAACCACTATTATTAAATAATAATATTTTATTTGCCTACTTAATAATTTTGAGAAAGGAAAGATTTGAGAGGAATTAGCAGATGCACGTTTCATGAAAGCTTAGGAATTTGTAAAGTTTGGGCAAAAAGTCAATAATATATGATAGATTCCAGCAACAGCAACCTTTATTAAATATGAAGCTAGATCATTTTTGTTTTAACATTCCTTCCAAAACTAGAGCGAGTATCTAGGCAAGTTCAAATCTCTGAATTATACTTAATTATTCTTAATATCCAAAAAGCTTAAAACAAATGTCATCTATTAACTCACTAAATGAGTGACAAAAGTAAATATTGGGCATTTTTGTTGTATTTGGAACACATACAAAAGTGGCTAAATAATTGGCATAGGTCAGATAAATATTTATATTGATAATTATTTATAGCTAATGGAAAATCTCTTCAGAAATCTGTAACTATTGGGAACATGTAAGTATCCTATCTAGATTGAAATCAGCTGACACCATCAAAAGACCATATGCTTCTGTGTTCACACAGTATTTAAAACTTTACAAAGCCAGCTGGCTTTATTTCATAATCTAATTACAAATGAAAATGTTCAGCTAAATATTGCAATGCTTGCCAAAACTTACTTTAAATATCTTCATCTTCCTTAAGCTCCTTGTTATTGAATTTTCATGTTTCATTTCTCCTATCCTTATACTTCTTTGTTTTTCAATATTAATTTTTAATAAAATATTATTTACTTCACCTAAAGTATTTTGTTCTGCCTAATAAATTACTGTGAATGTTATGCAGGTGATCCTGTGAAGTAATATTATGAAAGTAGGTTATTTATGTATAAGAAGCAAGGAAAGAGAGGAAGTTCCCCATTCTAACATATGTCATTACAATGTAAAAACATAATATTCATTGAGTAATATAACAAAAACTCATTTGACAATAAATAAATGTATACAATAGAACTTTTATACTATTAATGCATATTCTCTTCACAATACTCACAAAGCAATACTAACCCTTGGATAAACGTCGAGCCTCTTGTTTGACAGATGTACCTGTTATCCAAAACTTTCTGTATAGTTACATTTATTTTGGGTTTGAATATTATGCACTGCTTTTTAAAATTTGTAAAATTCAACATTTTCTGCCCATATGTTATAATTCGTGAGTTTCTTTAAAAATTATCTTTGGCTATGGGGGGGAAAGGTATTTGATTAATATTAAAATAAGTGGGTTTTTGTTGGTTTTATTCTTTTTAATATTTGAAAACATCTCCTTTTTTCACACACACAAAAAATTCTATTTTGAAATGATCCTGGATCCTTAATATATTCACACCATAGGAAGAAAAATGCTTGTATGCACTAAAGTCATGCATAATTGATTTATGTAAAGAAAAGGACCATGTGGGTGCAGCAAATTACCATGGCACGTGGATACCTATGTAACAAAGCTGCACGTTCTGCACATGTATCCCAGAATTTAAAGTATAATAACAAAAATACATAAATATAAAAGCCCAGAATGTGGTTTAAAAAAGGATCATGAACAGCATTTATGCAATAAATGAACATGTTTTAATGGGATATGAAAATGTTTACTTTATAAAATACAAAATTACACTTTCGTGCCTTTAGAATTGCTTAAGTTATTCAATTACAGAGCCTTGAATAGGGAACTCTTTGGAGCTATTGTACATAATTTTTAAAATCTGAAATTCTTTGCTGTAATTTATGGGAGGAGTTTTCACATTTTCAGAATTAGAGAAAAGTGCCCACTCTGCCTTTTTAGAACATTTTTTTTTTCCTAAAGTCCTTCTTCTACTTTTATTTTATCTTCTGATACTCAAAACCAAAATATATTCTAGATTACCAAAAGCACTGTTTTATGGTCAGCCAGTGATGATAGACACATAGCTCCGAAACTGGCTTAAACTGCCTCTTAAACATCTCTTCAGTTACTCAACTTTCCCAATTCCCAGGTAAGACCCAAATGGGCCATTCACCATTCTTATCACATTCCTTGCACTTCCACAGCTACACTTATTTTTAGACCTGGGATACTTTGTCATTATTCCAAAAGGCTGCACATCCATTTATACCTCATTCAAAATATTTCTTTTTCATAAAGCATTTTCTATGTTACTCATTTCACCTCCAATAATCTCTCATTTCTCTGAATCCAGCTCTTTTGTCTATACAACTCACTTTTGAATTTGTTTTACTCTATTTGTTATCATCTGAACTGTATCTTATTTGCCTGAATACACATCCATGAACTGGGGATTCATATTTAATATTGTCTTCTATCTTCCTTTTTCTTCCAATATAATGCTTTACACTGTAAAATTCTGTTACTTAATTGCACAGTCTAAATTTTGGTGATAAGCTTTACTGTTCCAAATATACTTATGTGTATATCCCCCTCCCTACATTTCAGGGTCGTTAGATATAGGAGGAGTGGTTTATCTTTTCCATTTTACCTGAGAATGCAACGTTTGTGAGGGTGTCTCTTAGTATCTAGGCACCATTCACAAAAACTTTTGGCCTTATTTCCCATAACCCATTTCTAAAAAAGATTAATTATATAAAATGATTATTTGATAATTGAGACATATTACGAACACATATTTTACCTATGCATGTAAAATACATAAATATCATTATATAATTACATATATACTATTATATAATATCAAATATGTATGTAAAATTATTTATATAAAAACATAAGATTATTCTGGATAGAAAATAGGCTTAGACAGGAAAACAAACTAATTTGGTGAGGTCTCAAATCCCTTTCCAGAAAATGTTTTATAATTTTCTGAATTTTAATTTAAGAAGCATTGATCCTGGAAATATCTTAAACCCAAACAAAAACTCAAATAACTTTAACTAGAGTACAATATGTAATGACATTTAAACTATAAACTATTGCAAGCTACGAAAATATTACAAACTATAAAAGTGTGGGTTAGTATTATATCCTACTTATCTTTTGCTTAAGCCTTAAATTAAATAGGAGGATAATATTACCATTATGGTAGGAAAACTGTGTTCTGTAACAAATTAGGACTCAAAATATTCATGGCGTCTATTTTCTTCTTCCAAATCACTTTATACTTGAATGATTCAGTTATGAATGAGAGGTTAAGGTAGACAATCTTAGGATCAGAGAAAATGAGTCTTTGTTTCCAATTCTAATTTTGCCACTTAAGTTTAATAATCAGTCTGAGCCTCCTTTTGTTCATCTGGAAAATGGAAGTAAAACCACCTGGCATGGTTTCAGTGAAGACTAAAGACATGTAAAACACCAAGCTCTATGCTTGCTTCATAAGAGACGTTTAACAACTGGAAACTCTTAATACCATTTGCATTCTTTTGAGGGTAAATACAATGGATTTCCACCTCTATTTTTTAGCATGCTAAATATTATCTACTATATAATTTTTTCTTATCTGGTGTGATACTCTTGATGAAATCTAATTCATCAGCATGTCAATTTGATCTCTTGAGGTCTTTAACATTGTGGTATTTCCAGCTTTATATTCTGCAAACTGCAAGCTTCCAAATCAAATGCACTTTGTTCTGATTTAGCATATTGAAATTTTCTGTAGAATGGCTAGATCCAAATAGTCTATTTGGGCCTCAGCATCACATAATATACTCATGTAATAAACCCACACATGTACCCCCTGAATCCAAAAAGTAGTTGAACTTATAAAAATAAAAAATTATTTTAGGGTATATTAGTCTGTTTTCACACTGCTATAAAGATACTATCTGAGACTGGGTAATTTATAAAGAAAGGAGGTATTATTGACTCACAGTTCCACGTGGCTGGGGAAGGCTCAGGAAACTTACAGTCATGGCAGAAGTCAAAGGGGTAGCTAGCGTCTTCTGCACAGGGCAGCAGGAGAGAGCGAGCAATCAAAGGAGCGTCGCCACACTTTAAAACCAGCCGCTCTCTCGAGAATTCACTCACTCTCGTGAGAACAACGTGGGGGAAATCGCCCCCATGATCTAACATCTACCAAGTCCCTCCCCTGACATGTGGGGATTACAATTAGAAACGAGATTTCGGTGGAGACACAGAGCCAAACCATATCATAGGGTCATGACTGATCTAAAGGTTTTATTCAGCTTCCAAATGCCAATACCTTTATACATCAGGCATTATGCTAAGCAGTGGGGACAGGTATGAAAACCGGTAAACTGTCACCTTGCAAAGACTGAATCTTTCAGTATTCTTTGCAAGAAAGGCAAAAAAGAGTATGTGTGTGCCTGTGTGTGTGTATTTATATATAGAAAGTATGAAAAACATATCATAAGGACAAAAAATGAAAAGAGACACATAGCACTATATACCATGGTTCTGGTGAAGGAGGGAATAAAGAAGTTGATACCCAAAGGCCATAGATTGGGCAAGAAGGATTAGAGACTTCCTCAGCAGTTAGTTCTGAACCAGTAATAGTAGGATTTTCAACCAGATGCTGTAGCAACGAAACTTAAATGACAACCTAAAAGATAATCTAAAAATAATAAAACAATCTGGAAATAACATTAACTTTCTCATCTAGCATCTAAATCCAGAGTAATTATGCCTTAGATTGCAGAAGAGTTTAAATTAATTTAGTGCAATGAAGTGAAATGGGCTGTCTTTTATTTCCCCAATTTGATATAAGAAAAGAGTATGAATCTATAGTGAATCCTTTTACAACTGTGACAAGTACACTCATTTATGTAGTTTCAGTACTTGATAAGTAATCAAAACATTGTTTGCTAAGAAATAAAGTCTTACAATATTTGTATGGTATGTAATTATATAAACATATTTTTATACTTGTATTTTAAATAAAGCAATTTTTAAATCAATTTTTTTTTTTTTTTTTTTTTTTTTGAGACAGGGTCTTGCTTTGTTACTTAGGCTGAAGTGCAGTGACGTGATCATGGCTCACTGCAGCCACTCCCTCCCAGCTCAAGTGATCCTCCCACCTCAGCCTCTCGAGTAGCTGGGACTACAGCCACATGCCATCACACTCAGCTAATTTTTGTATTATTTTGTAGAGACGGGGTTTCGACATGTTGCCCGGGCTGGTCTCAAACAACTGGGCTCAAGCAATCTGCCCTCCTTGGCTTCCCAAAGTGCTGGGATTACAGGTCACCACACCAGGCCTTAAAGCAACCTTTCTATATTCAGATTTATCTACACAGAAGGAAGTCCCCCCAACACACATACACACACGCGCAAACATATTCAATTTGTTTCTTCTATCTGGTCTTGGTTGTCGTCAAATCATACATTCTCTCATCTGGATGTGCACCTCTTAGCATTTTCCTTCTTCAATTCTATTAACATAGCCAACCACTTTCACTATTTTACATCCATTCACCAAATATTTATGTTTATCAATCACCTACAGAGTTAGATGCTGCAGGAGGAAGTCATAGATGACATGACAGGTTAGAGGAGTTGCCTAGAAATTATGTAGCAATGTTGAAAGCTATAAGTAGAATAAAGGAAGTCAAGATGGGTTTAGACAAGGGCAGTGTCACTGGAAGCAAAGAGGTATTTTTGCCTGATCTTTTCACTGTCATTGTGCAGATTTTATCTACATAAACAAAAACATGAAGATAAAATTACTTTTAATCTGATGTCCCCTCCCACCCCATCCATCATTCTGCAAAATATGATTCAGTGAGGGAATGGACCTTTAGTCGCTACACTTTGTAACAACAAACACTGTGCATGTTTGAATGGCAGGCCTGGTTTTTATTCCATCCTATCAGGAATGTGGAGATCAGACAGGTGTACACAGTTTTCTTTTCTTTGTACTGGCAGGTGGTGTCATCAAAGTGAGAGGTGCCCTTCCAATATGTTCAACCAAAAACTTTTGTCAGCTAAGCAGATGGCAAAGCTCATCTACTATGCTGACAGTTTGCAGATAAATGGAAGTCTTACTTGGCTAATCCATGAACTGCTGAAAAAGCAGGAGTAAAAATAAAAAAAAAATCCATGGGTCACAAAAGAATTAGGGCAATTCTTATTTAGAAATAGCTTAAGACCTTGTCTATCAGTGTTGACAAGGCTTAAACTTAGGAAGGCCTCAATTAATTAAACTAAAGAAATCAAACACAAAAGCAAGGTTACTAGTAACAAAATTAATGGCCTATTTTCAGTAAAGCAAAATTTAAAATCAAAACAGATTCAGCTAAATAGGAGAGTTTAGAAATGTAAATCCCTAGAAGAAAATATTTAAAGTTAAAAATAAAAAACGGAGGGCCAACATAGCTCCTAGTATGTTGAAATTTGCATTAGCATTATTTTAAAAGCCATAATTTTGCTTTTGCAATTTTATAGTGTTGAAAATATTTCAAGTCCATATACATGATGCAACTATATTTTTTTACCTTATTTATTATTTTGAGATTTTTTTGAATAAAGGTTTTCAATTACCCTAATGCCTTTCATTTTCTTTTTTATGCCTTAATTTTAAATGTGTATCCACTGTTTATTTTCAACATCTCATTTTCTTTTCAAATACGCAAATTCCCTAATAGCATCAAGCATCTAATTTTCTTCTAATTCCACCTTGAATAAAAATGTAGACTCCTGGGAGCAGGGACACCTCCTTTGTTTCCTTTTTTCTAGCTCCTGGTAGTGTCTTTCAGGTGTAGACATTTTTCCCTCCCCTTCCTTCTTATTGAAATGAAAAAAGTATTAATATCAAGCTATGGCTAGTGTTTGTTAATGGCTTCTGAATTTTACATTAAAAGCAAGTGTATAATTCCAGATTTCACTGCATACGTTTACCTATAAAGCACCCATGTGGAACTCTTGTGCTTCTCTTATCTTTAAATCTTTTAGGCAGAAAAAGATTAATGAACCTAACATTTCTCTCTCCCACGGGGTGAAATGGACTGTTGTAAAATCTTCATGGGAGCCTGTCTGATTTATGAGAAGAAGGAAAATCCACTCCGTTAAAGGCACAAGGCTTCGGAGTGTTCTGTCCAAAACCATTTAACCTCTGGGTTATCCCTGCCAAGCAGACCCGGGAGGAGCACCAAACCACTGCCCACAAGCAGACACTACTCGGAGATAACTGAAAGGGGCACTTACTGGTTTCTTTTCCCCTGGCCTTGTTTTGAATAGAAAAAGACAGCTGCTGTCAACGTAGTGCAAGGTGAAGAGGGCCAAAATGTCTTCTTAACCAAAAATAACTATAAAAGTACTGCTTCGTTTTCACAGATTCCAACCTCATTAGCTCTCTTAGTCTCCTTCAGTGCTCTTTCGCTAGCTTAATATGTTCTTTAAGTTTAAAAGGATAATGCATTTTCTACCAAATTAGCTGAGATGGGTTTAACCAAGTATTCATATCTATTACTACCAACTGCAAAAGAACCTTGGAGAACTAAGATAAATAATAGTTTGGCATATAGAATAAGATAAGAAGTTTCCAAGAGTACTGAACTTTATTGGGGCAAATGTTCTGATTTCTAATCCAGGAAAACTTGAGGTGAGAGAATAAGGTTAGAAGTACTTAATAGAGACGGAGTACTGAATTTTGAGGAGAGAGCTGGGTGTTCCCATTATTTAGTGACAATTTAGGTTGTTGCATCCTCTTTAAAAAGAGGTGAGTGAATATCATCATAGGCTCTAATTCTCTTCGGAAAAAGAAGGAAGAAGATTTTACATGTGCTTAAAGTGAAAAAAAAACTTAAATTATTTCTGCTTCTCCCCTGTATTAGTCTGTTCTCATGCTGCTAATAAAGACATACCCAAAACTGGGTGATATATAAAGGAAACAGATTTAACAAACTTACAGTTCCACATGGCTGAGGAGGCCTCACAATCACGGCAGAAGGCAAAGGAAAAACAAGGCACGTCTTACAGGCTGGCAGGCAAGCGAGCTTGTGCAGGAGAACTCACATTTATAAAACCAGCAGATCTTGTGAGACTTACTCCCTACCCCGAGAACGGCATGGAAAAAACCCACCCCCATGATTCAATTAACTTCACCTGGCCCTGCCCTTCCACACGTGGGGATTATTACAATTCAAGATGAGATTTGGCTGGGAACACAGCCAAACCATATCAACCCCTTTCAACATACCCATATTAAATATCACGTGTTTATGGCAATGGGCAATTGTAATCCCCATTGCAACTAGACTTTACTAAACTAACAGATATGAGAATGCAGAGAGGGTAGGGACACAGAGGAGGTGCTGAGCAAGGAGTTGGGGTAGAGGGAGCCAGAAGATTCACTAACCCTCAGCAAACACATGGAAAGGTCTCCTTTTTTGACCCATAGCATCTACGGCGAAATTACCTCCTAGAAGAATTACATCCCACTCTTTACTCTGCGTGTAGTGATTGTTTATTTAGCGTTAAATCATGCAAGGTAGCTCAAGAATACATTAACTTTAGTGAGAACTGAAAGGAATTACTTGTTCAACCAAGGGAATTATTTCTGGGGAAAAAAACGGATAGCTTTCTTAAATTAAATTTTCTATTTGCTGAGAACTTTAATTATGTTTTAGTCAATTGTCAGCATTCTTTCATCCAGATTTTTAAGCACAGTTTAAAGACAGCAGAATACTTACCTCATAGCACTGACATTTTGAGAAGCTTAGTTTTATGCACAGAGATTTTAGGCTAGATTTAAGTGTAAGGCAGTTTTCAGTAGAAAACATGACCATTCATAGTTCATCTTGAATCATAGGGGCTTTGGCCATGCATGGAATTGTTACACTGACCTGAAGACTCTGTATTAAACTCTCCTTTCTGACTGAGATACTCAGGAAATATGTAGCTATACATGCAAAGAGTTATACCTGCTTTATTATTATTATATTTTAAATTTTAACTAACATCCATTCCTCTAGGCATTGTCCTAGGAGTTAGATAGATAAAAATAAACAAAAAAGCCTCCGTCCATGAGTAGCCTCACATTCTAAAAGACAAGCTGAGCATGTTAAGATATAATTTTAAACCAATAATGTAAAGGACTTATCTGCAAAATGATAGAATTGCTAAGAAAATGAAAAGGCTAATTGTGCCAAAGAGGAGTAACATGAAAGGCAAGTAATCTCTATTTTCTAAGTAATCTCTATTTTCTGTGCTTATTCGAGAAAAGGTTCTTGGACACGGTTGGAATACAGACAAAGAGTTAAAAGTGTTACTATTTATTCAACAAGATGCTTATGGCTAAATTAGAAAAATAACTACTTGGTGAAACGGAGACTGTAATAGTGTGACAAATAACTGCAACAGTTACCTCCAGGACACAGGTGGAGAAAGACACAATAGCAGATGCACCCTGGAATTTAGAGAAAGAAGACTGTAAAAGGTTTAAAGAGAAACACACTCTGCACAAAGTCCTCAGCCAAATCTTATTGGATGGGTAGGGGCTGGGTTGTGAAATGAGTGAAGGCCATTGCTTCACCTGGCCCTGCCCTTCGACACTCAGGGGATCAGGCGGGAAATGGGAAAGAGCAGAGCCTGTGCTGAGCCTGCTGCAAAGCTAAGTACGTCAGGAAACAAGCCTGAAAATGTAGGAGGGGCTTGGTTGAGAGGTCATCAAATACCTTCAGGTGTACCAGGCCCTGGAACTTTCACACCATCTAATAGGCAGCCAAGAGCTGTAGAGCAGATTTAAGCAGGCTGTGGCCAGTCAGGTGCATCCAATGTTGATCACACCACAGAAAGTGTGCTTTCAAATGCGGAATGATGCAAAGCAGCACTCCCAGAGGAAAGATCTGTGCTGACGTCTAATTTTTTTATTTTATTATTATTATTATTATTATTATTTTGACGGAGTCTTGCTCTGTCGCCCAGGCTGGAGTGCAGTGGTGCTATCTCAGCTCAATGCAACATCCGCCTCCCCGGTACAAGCAATTCTCCTGCCTCAGCCTCCCCAGCAGCTGGGACTACAGGCACACACCACCATGCCTGGCTCTTTTTTGTATTTTTAACAGAGATGTGGTTTCACCTTGTTGGCCAGAATGGTCTCAAACTCCTGGCCTCAAGTGATCCACAGGCCTCGGCCTCCCGAAGTGATGGGATTACAGGTGTGAGTCACCCCCACCATCCTGAAGTCTGATTTTTAAAACACTGTTAAAAGCTTTTGTCAGGGAAAAGCTTTACCCTAAAGAATGTTCACCTTAAGAGTGGCTCACTGCTCATGGTACTTGTTTTTCCTATTGGTGGCATTTTAATAGTTTGAATCATACATTGTCTTAGGCTTAAGCATAAAGTCGAAAGTGTTCATCAAACAGTCTTATGGATTAATACACCCTGCCTTAGTGTGTCCTTTAAGGAAAATATATCTAAAGATCCCATACTGGCCCAAAGTGACAGGATTATATGCATGTATATTAGAGAAAAACTCATCATCGTAATAAAAAAATTAATTCAGAAAAGGGGCATTTGTAAACTAACACATTCTTATGGGTAACCAGAGGTTGATGAAGAAAAAGCAAAAGTTTCTGTTTATGTCCAGGTTTCAACTAGAATAAATCATTAAATAACAGTTTTATTAATATTAACAATTGTATTAATATTAATGTTATTAATAATATAAATAATACTAACAATTTTATTTATTGAACTTGTGGGTAAGGTACTGTACAGCCCTATTCATAGAATGTTCATTTCAAACTTCTAGTATTCAATGAAGTGGGTACTTTTATTTATACCCATTTTACAAATGAGATTTTAAAGCCCCAAGAAGTTAAATAACTCATCTGTAATCAGTCAAATAGAAGTGGCTGAGCCTGCTCTTCCGACTCGCCAACCTATATTTTAATCATGATGGTGGTGGTATCAATAAAGATGGAAATAGAGAAGGAAGAGCAACTTTAGGGATGACAATGACTTCTGCTGGACAGGGAACATAGAGTTTTCAGTGCTGTACGAGGAGATGTGGCACCATATGGCTATGTGGTAGAGAAACTTGACTGTAAGAGAATGAGGCCCAGGGCAAAATGTCTACCTGTGACTTCCTGTCCTAGCCCCTTGGAAGGGCTTGTTCAGGTCTAGAGTCTTTGTGCTGCTGATCTGTCTGCACCTTTGTTCATGTTGCACCCTCTAAATTCCTCTCTCTCTATATCTCTCTCCTTCACCTGCCTCACTGTGGCTCCTCTATGACTCTCCAGAGACCTCACTTCTTCGTGAAGGCTTCACGATTAGTCAGGACCAGTGGCGTCCGGATTCTACGGAGTCACTACGCACCGCCACTTCATTTAGCACAGTCTTTCCCACACAGTAATCTGAGCTGTTCGCTTCTGTGTCTGTCTGCCTTTCCTAGTGGATCATTAACCCCTGGAGGGCAGGAACTCTGACTTGAGTATTTCTGACGGTCCCATATTAGCCTGTTTTCAGCATCTACACGAGTTCAAATAAGCTTTTCTTGAAAAGATGCAAGTTACAATGATAAAGCCTGGTCACCTATGTTAGAGAGATGATTTGGGACAGAGGCTACACTAAGATCTCATTTGTATGAGTTCAAATTACTGAAAGTTAGACTTCAATTTAAGAAAAGCATTCTGCTATTAGGGTGAATTTATATATATATATATATATATATATATATATATATATATAAAATAGTGAGATATTATTAGACATTTTTAAGGAGAGGCCTAATGACCAAAGTTTACAGATATTAATAAAAGAAATACTTCAATGGGTAGAAAATAGATTATATTACCTCTAATGTACTCTCACTCAAAAATATCCAGTAATATTGGTTTGAAAAAGTGGAGTTGAGAGCAGATCCTTTGAGAGTTGCATTTCTAAGACTATCCTTACACAATTCCACAAAGAGGTGGCCTTCTGTGCCAGATGAATGAAACCACGGAGTTTGGCATAACACAAGGATTTATGGTCAGTCATATGCTGGCCTGGCTCTGTGGGTGGTGATGACGGCCAAATACAAGGCAGAAATTGGAGGAGAGAGGACACTTTTATCTTAATCAAGACAGAAAAGGTCCTCCCCTGAAAATGGCAGGTAAAACCAGTGGTAATCTATAGCACATCAACAAGACAGGACAGATTCAAGAGATTCTTGGCAAACAAAAAGCTTTTCATGAAAGAACGTTTTCCCAAAACACTTCAGTGGAAGAATTGATCACTGACACAATGGAAAGGTTAGTTCCCTAGAAATCCTTCAAATCCCAGGCAGCATTGTCACGGTGGATAGCAGCAATAATCTGGATGGGTTAAAGGGTCTAAAGACATAGCCCAAGAAATAACCTGCGAGAAACCCCAGACATAGAACCTTCGTGCACACAGAAGGGATTTTGTTAGTGCCGAATGCTAATATACACTCCTGACCTTGCCTGCATGTTACACTTGGGCAAAACCATGGGTACTGGCTGGGTAGTGCCAGAGCCCCTTCACACAGTATATGAAGTCCTCAGAAATATTAGCAATAGTCATGCTGCCAAGTCAACAACAACAAGAACTTAGCCCATACTATACCCCCTCCAGTACCTCTGCTCATCACTTCATATGATTATCACATTCACTCCTTCCAAAAATACATAATAATATTCCCATATTACGAGTGAAGAATGTGAGAATTTAAAAAGCTAAGTAACCAGACTGAAGATGTACAGCTACAGTTAGCAAATCTAAATTAGAAACAGAAAATCTGACTCCAAGCTAGCACTCTTAGTTACAATAGTCAAATACTTCTCTGCGATATGATCGAGAATGGTATATTTAAGTTACTGTTACAGCAGACACAACAGGAATTGTACTGAAAATACTTAACAACAGGTAATGATGATCTTTTGCTCAGCGAGCTTCCACCAGCCCTGCCAAGGGCCTTGGCTCTGCCAGTGAAGTCTTTTCAGGACTACAAGGGGCCTGGTGGGTGGGCAGTGATGGGGGCTGTTCCACAGGAGCCCTGTTAGTATCTTGGTAAGTTTCACGGCGGTCCATGGAAGTGCACATGAGGGGCTGCCAGGCTGAATGGGGGAGAAAGGGAGAAAGGTGGAGAACAGACAGGTGTCCCTCCAAAGTCCCCAAGGAAAGCCAATGGTAGAAATGCTGGGCAGGGAATTTTTGTTTTGTTTTGTTTTGTTGATTTTGTTTTTTGTTTTTTGTTTGAGAAGGAGTCTCTCTCCGTCACCAGGCTGGAGTGCAGTGGCATGAATTCAGCTCAATGCAACCTCTGCTTCCTGGGTTCAAGCAATTCTCCTGCCTCAGCCTCCTGAGTAGCTGGGATTACAGGCGTGTGCCACTCTGCCCAGCTACTTTTTGTATTTTTAGTAGAGACGGGTTTTCACCATGTTGGTCAGGCTGGTCTTGATCTCGTGACCTTGTGATCTGCCCGCCTTGGCCTCCCAAAGTGCTGAGATTACAGGCGTGAGCCACCGCGCCCAGCCAGGAGATTTTTTTTTTTAATGAGTTTGACTGAGATAGAAAATGACAAATTAGAACCGGAACCAGCTACAAGTTGGTACAGGAGAAGGGATTGGTGCAGCAAGGGAAGCTGGTGGTACTAGGTGGGTCAGGACAACAGCTATTCACCAACCAGTATATATTTTAGCAACCAGTGCAGCTATCCTGCTGGGGTATTGGATGCCTCTCAAATATGCAGGCTACATAGGGGAGCTCTGATGTGAATGTCTAGCTCTTCCTCGCAGAGGAACATGTGAAATCTCATAGCTAGTCTCTCTTCTGATAGGGTCACGACTGACTTTCTTCTCAGTTTGTCTAAAGTTCTGCTTTCTAGACTCTGGATTGGCTGACACCTGATTCTTCTGGTGCTCTTACTCCTGAGTTCACCTTTTGTGCTTAGTCCACATATCACAGTATAGCTAAGAGTGCTTATCTGTAAGTGAGCTGTACTAACCACTGGCTTCTTTCTGTATTTATTGATGTAGTTACAACTCTACTCTTTTCAGGTTGGACATGTAACTTTGTATTTATACATGCATAGCTGGCAGTCTTCTTGGCTGCAGATATAGGGAGCCAAGCACCAATCTGCTCTTTCTGCAGTTGAGGTGGAATTACCTTGGGGAAGGGTCGTTTCTTATTTACAGTACAATCTAAAGACAGATTCTCTCATTACACAGAAACACGACAGCTCAAAACTTCCTGTATTGCAACTTTAACACACCACCTGCCCCCATATCTGCAGCAGCTCAGAGGTTTTTCAATTTGAATTTATCACTATACTCGCTTTCTACTGCATGCCACAATAGCAGATCATTATTAGCACTGAATCCCCCTCTGGCACAGCAGTTGGGGAGTATCTAAGTGCTTCTTCGGAGCCATCCACCACACTTGTACGGTTTGTCTCAGCATTGAACAATTTTTAATCTTCATTCCAGTGCTTGGATTGATGTAACTTAACGTTCTTGCTTTAATAATAAATGCTCGTTCTGGTCTTGACACGAATAGCCATCTTGTTTTGGCTTTGTCCGTTCTTCGGCCAGTTTGCTCTCTCCTTTTGTTTTATTTTCTTTTGCTATCAGTGGTTTCTAACCATCAGTCTTTCCTCTCACTTTCTTCACCTTGGATTTTCTAATTAGGACTCTCATTTTACTCCTTTCTCTGTTTTTCTTTGTCTTTTTTTTTCATTTTTGTTTTTAATATTTCTCTTTAAAGATCTGTGCCTGCTGATATTCTATTGCAAGTCTCACTTCCGGGAATCCACAGTACTGAATTTTTAAAATTCTTTCTTACTTAAGAATATATTTAAGATTCTCTGTTGATACTTTAACACAGAGATAACCAGGCTTTTAATCTGACAGTAGGTTGCACAAGTCATCATCTTGTTTTGGAGTGGATGTATTTTTATCAAGGCCTGATTGAACAGGGATTTGGCCCACCTTCAAGGTACCAGGAAAAGCAGAATGAAGGTGTCCCTCACTGTAATTCCCCCACCCCTCAACCACGAACCCAGAACCAGCCATATTCTGTTCACTTCAGAAGGATGTGTGTACTTTATGCCATAGGCAAAATTTTAGGAGGTGTTTAGGAACTGTTTATAGACAAGGTCTCCATGTCTTTCGATTCTTAGAAGCCAGTTTATTTATTCCCAATAACTACTGGCTATTAAGAGAACCACTTGGAGACAGCTGTGTGAACGCGCTGCCTCCACCTTCTTCAGTGTGCCTCCCACACGGCCTCCCACGTGACCAAGTCTACACGTTGGAGAATAAATCCACATGCTTTGCCATCAGGGATTCTATGGCTGAACCCTCAACATAGCCACACTCCAAAAAAAAGTTAGACCTTCACATGTGAAAAAGATTTCTGCAAGTTTTAGAGGCATTTGTGTTTTATAGAACACTCACAGAGTCAGCAAGTTATAAAACACTTATTGTGACATGTGGCCTTAAATTTGACCAAAGAGAGAAGAATAAGACAGGTTGCTCTCCAAGAGACAATTCTTTGGCCAGCAGGACAAAAACCTTCTTCCCACTTCTGTTTGGTGACTATCATTAATGATATATTAGTTTGCAACCTCCCAAATGGCTGCATGACAGATGAGAAACTAGGCAGCAGGAAAGAGAATGAGGGCTCCCCGTACACCTGCCACTGCTCCAATGAGTCATGTGGGATGCCCATTTTCAGCCAGAGTCGACGAATCACGATTTATTCCAATGGTGGTGCAGTTAAATGAGGTAAACTAAATTATATATTTGGCTTTCAGCTTTTGAATCCTAGCCTGTGTCTCCCTAAGACACTGGGGTTTATTTCAATAACAGAGCATGACAGTAGTTTATAATGAGGTCATTCTCACCTGGGGACTGTGTACTCCCAGGAGTAACACCCAGGAGATGGCTATTGTGATCATTATTATTCAAAGTACTACAGATCTCTGAATAAATTAGAGCCCCCATTAGCCATTGACACAAAATCCTGGGCACTGAACACATTTCCAGAATATATTTTCCTGTATTAGTACAGACCTCTTGAGACTGTAGTTCACAACTCCCAGGAAGATCTCAGCCCCTCTAAAAAGCCAGAAGATCAAACACTACTTAGAGGTTACGATTCATTCTGGCCGAGTATGGTGGCTCACACTTGTAATCCCAACACTTTGGGAGGCCTGAGGGATCACCTGAGGTCAGGAGTTTGAGATCAGCCTGGCCAGCATGGTGAACCCTGTCTCTAATAAAAATGCAAAAATTATCTGGACATAGTGGGGCTCACCTGTAACCCCAGCTATTCGGGAGTCTGTGGCAGGAGAATCACCTGGATGACAGAGCAAAACTGTGTCTCAAAAAAAAGAAAAAAAGGTTACAGTTCATTCATTTTAGTCTGATGCAACTAACTTGGGATAATTTAATAGAATAACAATAAAAAAAAAACTAAGCAAATTATGACTCTAATAAATCGAATTTCCATGTAATTCTTCAGTCAGGACCCCAAAATTTTATGAAGGGTAATTTATTCTGACTTCAAAAGGAAATGTATAATACAAACTAAAAAAAAAGTAACATGTTCTTAATTCAGGGTTCCCCTTTGGTTTTTTAACCTTATGAACACTGGAACATTCTAGGTATTAAAATCTTTCATGAAAATTGAGCAGGAATGTATTAGCTTTAATAAAGTAATAGCCAATCAAAAAAATTTAATTTTGATTTTAGTAGAGACGGTGTTTCACCATGTTGGCCAGGTTGGTCTCGAACTCCTGACCTCAAGTGATCCCCCGCCTTGGCCTCCCAAAGTGCTGGGATTACAGGCATGAGCCACCGTGCCTGGCCTAAATATAATTATAACCATATTAATTTTTAAGCATACTTTATTAAACATGATTATAAAAATAACAATTTTACAGACTTTAAGGAAATTTTATAGTATGTAGGGTAAAATGATTCAGTTGATCTGTATAAGCAAGATCTTTGAGAAATCATAAAAGTTAACATAAGACTTCCTGTAAGATTGGTAATTTATAATCTTGACAAATGCATTTCTGAGTGACTATCCATGAATTTTGGCTCAAGTTATAAGCTTCTGTCAGGTATTTATAGAATAAAAGTCATTCCTAATTTCATATCAAACACAAACCTTTGCAGCCACTGGAAGATTGGTGATGGACATTTAACTGAAAAGAGACACTTGTAAGTGTCTTTTTATAAATCATTCCTCTTTGCTGCTTTTTGACATGTGCTACAAACAATTGTAAAAGAAAAAAATTCTATTTTTTCTTTAAGATAATTGAAATCCTTTGTCATCTAATTACATTGTTAAACATCTTTTCATGCTCTTATTACCTTTATCTAATGTTTAGCACAGAATATTAAAATGTTTAGATGCTATCTTTTGTATATTTTTTCTCATCAATTTTAATTATAATGACTGTGATTAGAATTAAATAATAATTACTTGAACAAAAAGACTGAGCATTTTATGGTGTGGTTGTGAGGGGGAGTTATTTTATATCATAACTAACACTGAAAAAAGTCCCAGAATCACGATTCCTAAAAAGATATCAACTCTTTGGAGGATGATTTGTATAGAACTGAATATTCTATGAGCCATTCTTGAGAAAATCTGTCCTCCCTGCTTCACTGTAGGTGGAATGTAATTTTATAGTAAGATATATCTGCCAATGTTATTTTGTCCCTGGCTCAATTCTCTTGCAAGATTTCTCCATTGATTTCTTTAAAAAGCATTCTCTGTGATAACAAACATGCCTTTGTATGTGCAGACCTTGATCCTGCAAGCTCTCTTAATACTCTCGTAATTTTGGTGATTATAGCAAAGGTCAATTCCAGTTCAGCAAGCATTAATTAATAGTCCTTTACATGCCAGACACTACAGAAGTTGTGAGGATAGAAAGGAGAAAACCAGATCACCTTTCCCTGGAGATTCTCTCAGTCTACTTACAACTTGCCAAACAGATCACTTCGGTGTGATATGAAAAATACCATGACAAAGTTTACCCAAGAAAGTGTAGGTGGAGAATAGAATAGTTCATCAAGCATGAGAGACTTTAGGGGAGGCTTTTTGAAATAGCAAATACCTGATATATGTTCTTCAGGAATGGAAAGGATTCCATCGGAAAGTTAACTGAGCATCTTATTGACAGCAAAAGGAAAAAATTAGTAAATACATAAGTGATATGGTTTGGATCTATGTCCCCACACAAAGTTCATGTCACACTGTTATTCCCAGTGCTGGAGACGGGGCCTGATGGGGGGTGATTGGATCATGGAGGTGGCTTTTCCCTTTGGTGCTGTTCTCGTGATACTGAGTGAGTTATCGTGAGATCTGGTTTAAAAGTGTGAGGCACCTCCCGCCTCTCTATCTTCCTTTGCTCTGGCCATGTGAAGACATGCCTGCTTCCCCTTTGCTTTCCACCATGATTGTAAGTTTCCTGAGGCCTCCCCAGCTGTGCTTCCTGTACATCCTGCAGAACCTTGAGCCAATTAAAACTCTTTTCTTTATTTAAACTCAGTCTCAGGTATGCAGGTATCTCCTTATAGCAATGCAAGAATGGACTACTACCATAAGCATACATTTTAGCAAAGAATGTTTAATGAAATAAATAAATGGCATATGAAATATTAAGTTATTAAGTCTGTAAAATATCTCTGGGTGTTTTATCTATCATTAGCAGATGATATCATTTCAAGCAGAGATCAGTATTTTATTTACTTAGAGAATAACATAAATTGGTCAACATTTAAAAGGGAGTGCCAAGATATTTAGCAGTATTTTATGAAGAGTACCTCATTAAATGGCACTTTACCTCTATAAGGCAGATTTTATTATTATGCTTATTTATAGGTAAGGTAACTAAGGGATACGGAGTCTAATTTGTCAATAAATTTAAGTTGCATAACTAATATGTGTTAGGGAATTGATTCAAATGCAGGTGATCTGTCTTCAGGTTCTCTTATCAAAATATGCCATCCTGTCACTCAAGATCCTGACTATCTTCTACCTACTGAGAAGCTGTTCCATGATAGAGTAGATAGATGAACTGGGGAGTAGGGCTGAGAACCTGTTTGGTGCTGCACA
The DNA here is from genome assembly GCF_028878055.3 of Symphalangus syndactylus. NCBI lineage: Eukaryota > Metazoa > Chordata > Mammalia > Primates > Hylobatidae > Symphalangus > Symphalangus syndactylus. The sequence goes on along the minus strand of NC_072423.2, from coordinate 17,543,275 downwards.
TCAGTTCCTGAGATAGGATATGACTCTCACAGGCTGGAAGGAGCTGAGCATGATAAAAACAGCTAGCCCATGTGCCAAAGAAAATTAATCAGAATTTCAAATGCAGACAAATACGTTGACCTAGATATTAGCAGGGAGTAGAATTTAATAGACAAGTAGTGCCAATTTATGACCATAAATGGCTAAGAAGTTTTTTTCATCTTTTCTGTGGCCTCTTCAAAGCAAAGCCCAATATATTCACAGGTATTTCCTCGACACCCGGAAACATCTTTTTCTGAAGCTATGTTGAATCTATTTTGTATATTATGTTTGCCTTGCACAAATTAACTACAAGATATTTTGTAATCTTTGTTCCTTACTTTATGTTTATATACATTTTTCTCTCCAAAAAGCAAAGACTGCATCCTAAATTTCTTTATTTTTCCTCACAGATTTTTTAAATAGTGCTATCCATGTTGTTTATGCAGTGAAATTATTATATTATGTGCATGTTCAACTGAGGTAAATGTAGTTACATGTGCAAGAGAGAAAGAAGGGTAGAAATTTAAAGTATTAAGACTTTTCCCACCTTCGCATCCATGAGCACCCACTCAGAGTGACCATGAAAGGGTAACTGAATCATATTGACCTCAGCCATACTCAGCTTCCTCAGATTATTTGTAATATGAGCACTTCAAGCATTGAATATGATCCTTTGGAATCAAAGTTACAGAGTTTTCATTCAGCATGTCCCCTAAATAAGAGGTAACTAATTATTCTGGTGTTCCACTGAAAGGCACAGTGATCTCTTTCAATCTTGGAGAAAAAAACTGAATGTTAAAATTATTGTTAAATCATATGTCAGTCTCCAATATATAGATTTCCTGAGTGACTTTTACAGGAAATGTTAACATAGTCATCACTCTAGGAGTCACCCATGGAATCTAACTAATGTCAGTTGGGACTGTCATATATTCAGTAAAAATCTTTTAAATAAGCTAATAGAATTGGCAAGTGTTAGGGCTCATGGTGGGACCAGGGACATAGTTAGAGATATTTGCTAGGGAATGTCTAAATATGGTTTAACTCCATACTCCTTCAACTCTCCAATACAAGACTTGTAAAGAAGAAAATAGGGCCCCCAAATGACTTCCCTTCAAGTTACCCTGAGTTATGCTACCCCACATTCACACTTTTGGTCCAGCTGGGTCGAAGCATACAACTTACAGTTTTGATAAGAGTAAGAATCTTGAGTTTAATGTGAAACATATCATAACGAATTTCATCCAGGAAAAGTGTGGGTGGAGAATAGAATAGTTTACCAAGCGCTCTATAGCTCTAGTGAGTTCTCCACTTTATCTAAGCCCAAACTCAATATCAGCAATCTGCATGAGATATAAAACCTAGGGAATTTCAAAAATAATCACACTGTGTGTTAGAGAAAGAGAAGTCCAAGATGATTGACCCTATAATAAGATCATAATTTTATTTTCCAATCACTTCTGATGAACACCAAAGGGAAGATAAAATGGAGAAAAACTCAGATGCAATATTTTTTAATAAATAGTAAATCTTTCCACAAGCAAAAGGCCCAATCATATTTTTAGGCAATCTGAAACTATCAGATTTCTGGTTGCAGAGCTGGAAAGGTGATATAATAGAGATCTTTCTCTTCTCTCTGAAACATCTGTCTTGATTTATTACCTGTGTTATAGCAGATTAGTAGAATGTTGAGAACAGGCTACTTTAAAAACAATTCTTCCTTTTTAAATTTGGAACTGAACTGTGTCATTGTCTGGGGTAAATACCTGAGATTCGTTGTCTCATGGCCACGGAAAACTAGGATGCAGACACACAAAGAGTAAGCTTAAGAGCAGAAGTTTAACAGGCGAAAGAAAGAGAATAGCTCTCTCTGTAGGGGTTTCTGCTTCCACGGTAAAATTCAGGGGGATTTGTAGATGAGCTTGAGGAGGTGGTGCCTAATTTACACAGGGCACGAAAGATTGGTCAGACCAGGTGTGTCATTTGCATAAGGTGCGAAAAACTGGTTAGGACTAGGTGTGTGCCATTTGCATAGGGCGCAAAAAGCTGGCTGCCCCCATCCTAATCTTTTATTATGGAGATGGGTTCTCTACCTGGCCTGTACCATGTTGCCTGTTTCTTTACCGTACACGTGGTAAAAAACAAGAGAGAAGATGGAGCCTCCATGTTGGATATGCCTGGACCCCAGGTAGCCTTTTTCTATTGGCACAGCTGCCGGCATTCACCCATGCAGACTTCCAGCTCGCTTATCTATGTTTGCAGCTCGATTTTTCAGGCTGCTCTTTGTTAGAAAAAATAATTTCTTGGGCTGCTTTTTGTTAGAAAGGAAGCTTTGCCGAGGACTCTTTTACCCTCACTATCTGTCTAAATAATTTCTATCTCCTGTATCAGAACTTACTGCAACTTCTATTTCTTATATTTTGTATATCTTAAAACAACATTATGAACTATTACCACATATTTGATGTCGGTACTGGTTTGGAATTCCATAACTATAAAGCCAAACAGAGAAATTGAAAAGGTTTGTGAAATATGATAGAATGAAAGTATTGAAGAATAAAAGCACCTAATAAATGGAAAAATACATCAGTCATAACTAAGGATAGCATACACTTCTTCATCACCTAAGTTTGCATATGAATAGGAGCTCAATTGGCCAACACTGAGTAGTCAACTTGTTCAATTTTTCCAATTCCCCAAATAGTAAGTACATTGGCTTAGGTCATCCTTTTTATAAAGACCAGAAATCATGGGTTACTGCCTTTGAATTAGGAGTGCAGTTTGTGGCTGGGACTGGAGGAGTCATCCTGGGTGCAACATGACAGCATAGGTAGAAGGGTCCATGGGTGAATGGACACAATAGATAAAGCTACCATTAACCAGGTCCAGCAGATTTCACTTTATCACTTACATGTTCGTCAGCCTGACACTAACTATGAAACTGAAACACTAACCAACACCAGGTGGTCAAATTTTTATGAAGGGGGTTTAGTGTTTGGAATCATCTACTTCCTAAGCTTTTGTTTTCATATATTTTCTAACTATATGTCTTTTCAAGGTTCCGTAGCTTTGGCAGATCTGTGCATATGCTATCTGACTTTGTCTAACATTTTTAGCGCACCCCTTCCTGATGGCTAATGTTATCTTGGAGTTGCCCAGGTATACAAGTTCCTAATGGATTAGCAGATCTCACTTGCTGGTAAGCTCCAAGCTTATTTCGTAAGATTCTGTCACTCGGGGGATAAAGTTGAGTCCAATGCTCTACTTATTTGCTGTCATCCTGACTGCCCCACAATTGATTTTATGCCTTTTGATGGCCCTTTGTAGTTATGATAATGCTGCCTTATGTCTCTAAATATGCAGAAAGCCAGAAACTTAAATGTAAAATCAGTAGCATGAAATACTGCTAAATTACAAGAACTAAAGTTATTTTATTTCTGTCTTTCATCTTAAGCCTAATTCCCAAAGTAAAAGAGTTGCATTATTCCCTTTTAAAAAATTGATTTGATAATTAAATCCTAAAACAGACATGTTATAGCTTGTCCTTCTGTCCTGTGAACCAACCAAATCCAGTCTCACTGTACTGTCAAAATAATCCTACCCTAATAAGTAAAATACTATCTTACTAGAAAGATAGGTTTTCAGTTTTATCCTGGTCCCCAGCTGCCACTCTGTAAAAAGCAATTTGGGTCACTCCTTAGAGCACAAATGTACTTTCTAAGGAGCATTTTTGGCTGTGCGTGAGAATTAATAAACACAGAAAGATTCTTCCATTTAGATTGGATAGCAATGCATTTGAATTTATAGAGCTGCTTTGTCATTTTTTAAATGGAGAGGTTGGTACAGCTTATATTTAATTTCCCTTCCAGAATTAAAATGTTGTTATTATATGATTCTACAATACAGTTAAGTACTCCTTTTTGAAACAAAAGGATCAGAACGCAAGCAAAATTCGAATTAGGTAAAAAAAAAAAAAAAAAAAAGGTTTTTTATTCTCAATGGCCTATCAAATTTTCTCCTATATTCTCTTGAATTCTAGTTTAGTGTCAGAGTTACTGTTTGTGGTCATTTTCTAACTGCTTTAAATTATTGCTTCCTTCAGAGCTAACATTTGAAAGAAAGCTTGAAAACAGGAAAGCCTTCAAGATAGCAAGTGATCAGTTACCAAAAGTGGAATTTCAGGAAATTACAGGTGGCCCTTCAGTTGATATAGCGTAACTTATCTACTCACTTCTTCTGGAGTAAGCATGAAGTTCTGGAGAATTACACTGGCCCTGTTCTTATAATTGATTATCAGTTGAGTAAAACAGTCAAACAACTATTTCATTTATTGGTCAAAATACAGCTATTTCATACTTGTTTTGAAGGCAGGCTAGACAAAATAACAATAACAATAATAATAATAATAAGCACAAAAGGCGGGATGCAGTGGCTCACGCCTGTAATCCTAGCATTTTGGGACGCCGAGGTGGGCGGATCACCTGAGGTCAGGAGTTCAAGACCAGCCTGGTCAATATGGTGAAACTCCATCTCTACTAAAAATACAAAAAAAAAAAAAAAATAGCTGGGCATGGTGGCACACGCCTGTAATCCCAGCTACTTGGGAGGCTGAGGCAGAAGAATTGCTTGAACCTGGGAGGCGGAGGTTGTAGTGAGCCAAGATCATGCCACTGCACTCCAGCCTGGGCAAAGGAGCAAGACTCTGTTAAAAAAAAAAAAAAAGCACAAAAATATACTGAGTTCTTATTATGAAATGTGCATAGAGTAGAGTTTGAGAAACAATTCGTTTGACAGACAATTCGTTTGGCCAACTGTACTTGGTTCTGTTTTATGAATAAAGTTTTATTGAAACACAGTGATGCCTACTTGTTTTTGTATCTTCTAACGATGCATCTGTACTGCAGTGGAAGAGCAGAGTAGTTGCAAGAAACCACGTGGCCACAATGCCAAAAATATTTACTATCTGCTCCTTACAAAATCGGTTTGCTGACACCAGAATGAGAATGAAAATAATTTTAATTTCAAAAATATTTGAATATATGTGCAGTTAGAGAGAAAAGGAATTCAACTCAAGTAAAATATATCATTTGAAAGAAATGATACATCAAGCATGTTTTGTCTACTGCTCACATGTTGGGCAGTAGACTGTGAACCTGCTGCCAGACATAGCTGGTGACTGAGGAAGATTACATGTGAACCAAACCTCTTATTTCAGATGACAAGGTTTCCTCATGGTGACCACGAGAAGACAGAGGCGCCGTTCTTCGTATTGCTACTCACCTTTTCCCTCATACTTCTTACGGCAGTACCCCATAATGCTTAACACAGTACTGAAATCAGAAATTCTACTTGGGACTGTTCGACACCAAGGGCAGCCAAACCACTGCCAGATAGCACTTTTTCAAATTAAATTCTCAGCTGTCTCTCTCACAGTCAGGTCAAAGCCCTGCCTATCTTGCTTGCCTAAGAGCAGTGTGTTATTTTAGGCAACTGTAGATAGTAAACAAAACTGAAGACTTTTGCCAGGGGCATATCACAGACATTTCACCAGAAGACGACTTTTGCTATCCGTTCCTAGAGATCATAGGATATAAAATGCTAAGTACAAAATAGATTTCATGGGTTAATATTTGACCTTTCATTGATTTTCTTATTAATCAAAGAAAAATATGATAGCCAGTCAAGACAATCATTTATAATAAATTGTGTTGATATAAATAAAATAAAGTATCAAAAATATGACTGTACTTATGATTCATATTTAATTTTGCTTAAGATTAAAATATATGGCCAGGTGTGGTGGCTCACGCCTGTAATCCCAGCATTTTGGGAGGCCAAGGTGGGCGGATCGCAAGGTCAGGAGTTTGAGGCCAGCCTGCCCAACATGGCAAAACCCCATATCTACTAAAAATACAAAAAATCAGTCGGGCGTGGTGGCAGGTGCCTGTAATCCCAGCTACTCAGGAGGCTGAGGCAGGAGAATCACTTGAGGCGGAGGTTGCAGTTAGCCAGGATTGCACCACTGCACTCCAGCCTGGGTAATAAAAGCAAAACTCCATCTCAAAAAAAAAAAATTAAAATTAAAATATATTTACAGGATCATCTCTGGCACTGTTTGAATATGTTTTTAAGTTGGAAAGTCATATTGGAATGAATGTGCTTTTTATTTTTTGGAGAATGTAATAGTAGATTCTATAGAAGGATAGGGCAAAATTATGCTATCATATGGTGATTAAGATAATACCAAATGTCTGATTGTCAAGTCATATTCAAAGGAATTGCTGATACTTAAAGAATACAGGCAATTACAAGACCTAAACAATGTATGCAGAAGTCCGAGACCATCTCTGCCGCTCACATGGTCCTTCCTTATTACATTAGGATGCACTGTCGTTCAGATTTAGTATCTGAAATTCTAAGCTTGCTTGCTTAAAAAAAAAAAAAGCCATTTTGGTTATAAAATATCTCCAATGTATGCCTCCATTAATTAAAAGAAAAAGATGACATTTTTCCAAGAAACCATACCCTAACACATTGATAAATTCGTTTTGTTTACAATAAGCCTCCTAGATACATCACGTTATGTGACTACATGCATTTTTTAGATAGATACTCTGTATTTTCTGATAGTGAATATCATTAGCGTGTTTGCCACAAGGTTTTATTAACTTGTGCACAAGACAATTTGATCCGATCTCTCTTTTTTTTTCCTCCCAGGAAAGAGGTTAACATTCTACTGTTAATATATTCCTTCACAGTGATGATACATGAGTTGCCCCAACTGGTACATTGTTGAGAATAAAATTTATATTTTTAATTACTATATAATTTCAACCAGTAAAAACCAGTATTGTCTGGAACAAACAAAGGCATGGTCAAACTAGACACTGTAACCATGTAGCACTAAGGTTACCTTGTAGACATACCAGAAAACAGACATGGGAAATTATTAAAAACAATATTACAAGCTAGTAATAAATGTTAACCTATAATGCTTGACAAAAATAATGTATTTTGTTTTGCCTTAGCATGTGGGGTTGAGAATCATTGTCAAGATGATGCTTTGAGGGAGGACCCAAAACTCTGGGTCTTTTGTTGTTGTTGCTGTTGCTTTCTTTTTTTAAAAAAAAAAAATATATTTTTTTCTGTTCTTTTTTCTGTGTACCATACATATCTCTAAGGCTCGGGGAATTAAACAGCTTCCTTTTGCATGACCTGAATACAATTTTCTGTATATTACTCCAAAATTTCAAGAGTTCTAAATTTTAGGGACAAAATAGAAAACATATGCAGTCTTTTTTGAAGGTGGCTTAGAAAAAGGCTTTCTTTCTAAATTATGAGTGTAAGATGTAAGCAAGTCTCCAAGATTTACATTAGTGAACACACAAAGTTCCAGAATAAAGGCTAGGGATAGACCATTCACAGCAGGTTCCAAGACAGATTCTAAAGGATGCCAACATGGCCCATCATTTGCCAAGCTCTATATGCATGGGGTAGCTTCTTGGCCCTGGGCAGCTACCCAATCTTATAACTTTTATATCTGGAGGCACACATTCAGCCCTAGTTAGTATCACCTTCTCCATGTTGTTAAGTTAAATTGCCTTTGGCTGCAGTAACAAAATGCTTGATTAAAACTGGCTTAAACAATAATAACGTTTATTATCTTACTTAAAAATTTCCACTGGCAAATCAATTACAGAAGGCTCTACAAGTTTATCTTTGCAAAAACTAGGATATTTTTTATCTTTCTTGAAACTCCAGGATCTTGACTTTCATCCTCAAACTTGCTCCCAGAGAAATCAAAAATAATTAATCATCACAGTCTACAGAATTTATCCAAAGGCAGACAGAAAGACAACATTTTCCTCATGGGCCTTACTTTTATTACAGAAAAATTATTTACCAGTAGACCAAGAGCAGACTTATATTTTATGAGTCAAAACTGGGTCCACAGTCATCCTAAATCATTTAACATCAAAAAGAATTACACTACTGCAATTGGGTATCTCAATCATGATTAATGACCAGAGACATATATTGCCACTCCAAATATATGGAAAAATTTAAGTTTCTGCTATAAAGGATGATGGTGAGGATAGCTGTTGGGGATGTAGCTTAGCTTGAGTCCGCCTGCCATTTTTTGAGTGTTTCTTACATTCGAGAGAGTTTGAAGTGCTTAATGTAGTTTCTATTTCTGAATCCCCACAACAACTCCATTAGGTATGTTTATAATGCTCATTTAGTGGAATTTTAAGATATATGTTTATAAAATCTGCTATTATACCTCAAAATGCTGATGTATAACAAACATTTCACAATTATCAACTTTCTAGTTTTCTCCATGAAATAGAAGTTGTAGTACAACTTAAAACAATCAATTAGTGAGTCCTACTAGGAGCAATAGTTGCAGAGGTGCAACTTTGAATGCAAGGTACACTGCATGAGTTTCTGTTTAAAAGAGAGGGTAATTTTATCCTGAAGTCAATTGACTGGTTATTCCAGAATTAGAAAGAAGAAACCGTACAACAAACACTAAATGAACACAGAAAGTTCATTTCAGAACTCAGAAAAGGGAATTTTGTCATGCTTAAAGTTGAATGTGATGGACTTATTTCTAAGACTTTCAAAAATAGCTTTTGCATGAAATGATATACTAATGACAATTACAATTTGTTTTTCATCATATTTTTATCATATTTTGAGTAATCTGACTAGAAAGCAAATATTGTGTATCTCGGAACAATTTTCTTTGGTTTATGTTGAATTTATCATGTCCTTGATTATTGAAGAGAACAAAGTTTCTCACATATTGGAGAACTTATGTTCTTTGAAATCATAACTCCTACATTTATTTTTAAAATATTTTATTCCCACTTGGCTAAATGAGTTGTCAGTTTGTTTCTCAGCAGCCCATGATCTTATCTTAATCTAGGCCGGGCACAGTGGCTCATGCTTGTAATCCTAGCACTTTGGGAGGCCGAGGTGGGCGGATCACGAGGTCAGGAGATCGAAACCACGGTGAAACCCCGTCTCTACTAAAAATACAAAAAAATTAGCCAGGCTTGGTGGCGGGCGCCTGTAGTCCCAGCTACTCGGAGAGGCTGAGGCAGGAGAATGGCGTGAACCCGGGAGGCGGAGCTTGCAGTGAGCCGAGATTGCGCCACTGCACTCCAGCCTGGGCGACAGAGCGAGACTCCGTCTCAAAAAAAAAAAAAAAAAAAAAATCATAACTCCTACATTTATTTTTAAAATATTTTATTTCCACTTGGCTAAATGAGTTGTCAGTTTGTTTCTCAGCAGCCCATGATCTTATCTTAATCTAGTGTTCAAATATCCTTTTAATTTTTTGATATTTTATCTCCCCCAAAATCTAATTCCAAATGATAATTCCAAGTGACAAAGAACTAAGCCTGAGATGAATCTAGAGCTTTCAGGTGAGAGAGAAGTCTGACAAAAAGCTGTCCTGCTCTGACCTCAGAAGAGGATAAGATTCAAGTTGGTCTCTAAAGCCTTCCACTGCCTCACATACTCAGTTTTCTGTGTCTCCTTTCTTCAGCATTCAACTCTATCACTCTCTTGACATGACTTTCATCGAGGTGAGTGGCTGTTCTCTACAGCCAAGGAACCCCTCTCTTGTTTGATCTTCCTCTTGTATTTGATATTTTTGTAACACTTTTATTTATAACACAATCTTCTTAACTTCTTTGATGTCAGCCTCTTCCTTTTTGGAATCTTCCACAATTTTATCTCATTGTCTGCTTAAATTATTCCTCTTGTAAGTACCACATGAATGCAGATGCTCAGAAGGTCCTGTACTCTATTTTTTCCTAGATATTCATACCCAAACTCAAGTTAATGTGATGTTTCCAAATTACAAGTCTAATCTTGTTATTCTCTGGCTGAAAGTCCTGAATGAGCTGCCCACAACTTTCAAAATACACAAAATCCTTCTTCATTCTAGGTGTGCCACATACTCCTACATGAACCCTCCTCCAGTTCTACTGAACTGATTGTAATTATCAAATGCTCCTTGCTGTTTACCCTCAGTGCTTTTGTTCATTCTAATTTTCTTCGTCGAACATTTTTTCCTTACCACACTTTCTGGTTAAATTGTGAAAATCTGTTAGGGAACTTTCCTTGGGTCTTCTACCTAGTAAACATCCTAAGACCCTTCTCAAGTCCATATAAATGTTTCCCAGCTTATCCATTCCACCATGGCCTAGGAAGACAAAATGCTTCTCCAAACCAGGAGGTGTGTATTAGTCCATTTTCATACTGCTATAAAGAACAGCCCGAGGCTGGATGACTTACAAAGGAAAGAGGTTTAATCGACTCACAATTCAGCCTGGCTGGGGAGGGCTCAGGAAACTTATAATCTGGCAGAAAACGAAGGAGATGTGAGGCACCTTCTTCACAAGGCAGCAGGAAGGAGAAGTGTTGAGCAAAGGTGCAAGAACCCCTCATAAAACCATCAAATCTCGTGAGAACTCACTCACTATCATGAGAACAGCATGGGGAAAACCACGCCCATGTTTCAATTACCTCCACCTGGTCTCTACCTTGACATGTGGGGTTACATTATGGGGGTTACAATTCAAGATGAAATTCGGGTGGGAACACAAACCATATCAACCTGTGAGCATCTACTATTGAGCCTGTGCTCAGCACTGGGCAAAAGATTAAAAGAAAATGCCTTGCCTTTGGGTCACTTGCAATCGGGGGGCTATGCACACCACCAGTCCGCTTAATACATATATCTGTATAGTAAATCAAGATATAGGTGTATATTTGTTTGTTTGTAGAAAAAACAAATTTTGCCTAGTCATGGAGCATCAGAGAAAGAAAATAATACCTAATCTGATACTTATAGGAGAAGTAATTATTGTTAAGTTCACAAATGTGATGAAAGCATTCCAAACAGATGGTACATCAGGAACAAAGACCTAAAGGCATCACACAATCAACTGTAAGTGAAGTATTTTAAGTAAATCCGCATTTACTCAAACCATGAAAATCAAAGTTGTGAGTAGTAAGAAGTCAGTCTGGGGAGGAGGGCAGGCTTCAGTGCAGAGCATGAATTTCAGATGTTGCTGAGTGGGAGGCAGTTATAATAACCTATGCAAGCATTTATCAAGACAGGACCTGAGGATATATATTATCAGGGATTGTTGGGAGTTTCAAATACGTAATTTGTAGTTTTCATTTTGATTATACATTGGAATCATCCTGATGACCACCTTATACTCAACTACTGACATATAATTTCAGCAGCTGCAGTTGGGATCATGATTAAAATGACAAAAATCCCCAAGTAGTATTACTTTAATTGCCACAAACTATAGAGAAAATAAAAGAGGCACAAAAACAGGCAAAATAATATATTTGCAGTAAGTGAAGGTCACATGGTAAGGTACAAGTGAAAGTTTCAAAGAAAGTTCAGTAAAACAAAACAACTAGGAGAAAAATGATGTCACCCCTTTGCATGTTGCAGAATGGATATAGTGAATTGTAGATAATCAGTGGACAGCAGAAAAATACAAACCTGAGAAGGATAATTTAATTTCAGCAAAATGTCATTCATCAACTAAAAATAATACATTGAAAATTGTTTAATTCATATATAATTATATCTCCATTTAATTTTTAATTAAATTTGCATTTTTTGTCTGATAGAAGTCATATCCATGAAGAGTTTATACCTAGATTTTATGCTTTATATATTTATGGAACATGCTGAAAGTATGTGTATTCAATCTTTTAGGTCCTGAATATTTATTTTCCTTCAAAGAGGATTTGGAGCTTATTGCTTTCCAACTAGAAGGTTAACATTCTGATTTCACATTAGAAGGTCATCATTCCAGTTACCAGAAAAGGAAGGAGAACAGCATGAAGGAAAGGTCTGCAGAGACAACTCTCGCCTTAGGAGACTTCAAAGGGATTGGGGAAAATAAATGCCCTCATCTCACTCTCCTGCCTTTCTCTGACCATCTGCTGGGATTTCAGTGGCCAATAGGAGGGAGAGGAAAATCCCTGTTGATGTGGCAGGAAATCAGCATCCTGGAGTGAGACAAGGTGAAGAAGGGCAGAACCAATATGGAATGCCAAACTGGAGATCCCCAGCACAGCTGCTTCCCAAAACAGTTTTTAAAAAATGAAAAACAAGACATTCTGTTGGTAAAAATATGAAGACTTCTGTTTACATTCTTTGCTTAAATGTATGTGATTCTAGCTTAAAAAAAGAGTGTCTGTGAATCATTTTTATGAAGTGAAAATTATGAGTATTGAACTTGTTAATCTAAAAATTCTCTCTCTTTTTAAACGTACAGTCTTATATTTAGAAAGAAATTTAACTAATGGGGTGATAAGGGCAGGCCGCAAGCCAAGAAAGTGATAAAAGGATTAACTAATCCAAGGCAAAAAGGCCTTTATTTTTTTAAAGAGTCAGTTGTAAATCTTCCAATAGCAAAAGTTCAGATTTAAAAAGGTGGGAGGCTGATGCACATCCTGCACATGTACCCCGGAACTTAATAATAATAATGATAATAATAATAAATAATTACTAAAAAATTTTTAAAAAGAAAAGAAAGGTGGGAGGGATGAATGTCTTCCCCAGTCCCCTATCCATTGGTTAAAGAATAATTTACAAATCTCTTTGTTTTCTAAAACACTTTTTTTCTAATTTTAAAGATAAATGTTAAATTCAATTTCAATTTAAAATGTGTTTAAAAAGCATACATTGTATAACAAAACTGAAAAGTTTATTATTTTACCTTAATTGCTTTAGAAGAATATTTTGTTTTTCTTTGTGGAAATGAAAAGTTACTAGTAATACAAATTTGGAAATTTGGGACATATCAAATCTGCAAGTATTTGCATTTCTTAACTAAACGTAGACAAAATCTTAAATAAATGAAACAGGAATTTAGAATTGTCATTGAAAGGCTTTAGGATTTAAGTAAAAATTTTGTAAACTAGGGGGTGGAGCCAAGATGGCCAAATAGGAACAGCCCTGGTCTACAGCTCCCAGCGTGAGCGACGCAGAAGACGGGTGATTTCTGCATTTCCATCTGAGGTACCGGGTTCATCTCACTAGGGAGTGCGAGACAGTGGGTGCAGGACTGTGGGTGCAGCGCACCGTGCACAAGCCGAAGCAGGGCAAGGCATTGCCTCACTCGGGAAGCGCAAGGGGTCAGGGAGTTCCCTTCCCTAGTCAAAGACAGGGGTGACAGATGGCACCTGGAAAATCGGGTCACTCCCACTCTAATACTGCGCTTTTCCGATGGGCTTAAAAAACGTCACACGAGGAGATTATATCCTGCATCTGGCTTGGAGGGTCCTACGCCCACGGAGTCTCACTGATTGCTAGCACAGCAGTGTGAGATTAAACTGCAAGGTGTCAGAGAGGCTGGGGGAGGGGCGTCCACCATTGCCCAGGTTTGATTAGGTAAACATAGCAGCTGGGAAGCTCGAATGGGGTAGAGCCCACCACAGCTCAAGGAGGCCTGCCTGCCTCTGCAGGCTCCACTTCTGGGGGCAGGGCACAGACAAACAAAAATTCAGCAGGAACCTCTGCAGACTTAAATGTCCCTGTCTGACAGTTTGAAGAGAGTAGTGGTTCTCCCAGCATGCAGCTGGAGATCTGAGAACGGGCAGACTGCCTCCTCAAGTGGGTCCCTGACACCCAAGCAGCCTAACTGGGAGGCACCCCCCCAGTAGGGGCAGACTGACACCTCACATGGCCAGGTACTCTTCTGAGACAAAACTTCCAGAGGAACGATCAGGCAGTAGCATTCACGGTTCACGAAAATCCGCTGTTCTGCAGCCACCACTGCTGATACCCAGGCAAACAGCGTCTGGAGTGGAAGTCTAGCAAACTCCAACAGACCTGCAGCTGAGGGTCCTGTCTGTTAGAAGGAAAACTAACAAACAGAAAGGATATCCACACCAAAAACCCATCTGTACATCACCATCGTCAAAGACCAAAAGTAGATAAAACCACAAAGATGGGGAAAAAACAGAGCAGAAAAACTGGAAACTCTAAAAAGCAGAGCACCTCTCCTCCTCCAAAGGAATGCAGTTCCTCACCAGCAACGGAACAAAGCTGGACGCAGAATGACTTTGACGAGTTGAGAGAAGAAGGCTTCAGACAATCAAACTACTCCGAGCTACAGGAGGAAATTCAAGCCAAAGGCAAAGAAGTTAAAAACTTTGAAAAAGAAATAGACGAATGTATAACTAGAATAACCAATACAGAGAAGTGCTTAAAGGAGCTGAAGGAGCTGAAAGCCAAGGCTCGAGAACTATGTGAAGAATGCAGAAGCCTCAGGAGCCCATGTGATCAACTGGAAGAAAGGGTATCAGCGATGGAAGATGAAATAATGAAACGAAGCGAGAAGGGAAGTCTAGACAAAAAAGAATAAAAAGAAACGAACAAAGCCTCCAAGAAATATGGGACTATGTGAAAAGACCAAATCTACGTCTGATTGGTGTACCTGAAAGTGACGGGGAGAATGGAAACAAGTTGGAAAACACTCTGCAGGATATTATCCAGGAGAACTTCCCCAATCTAGCAAGGCAGGACAACATTCAGATTCAGGATACACAGAGAATGCCACAAAGATACTCCTCGAGAAAAGCAACTCCAAGACACATAATTGTCAGATTCACCAAAGTTGAAATGAAGGAAAAAATGTTAAGAGCGGCCAGAAAGAAGGGTCAGGTTACCCACAAAGGGAAGCCCATCAGACTAACAGCAGATCTCTCAACAGAAACTCTACAAGCCAGAAGAGAGTGGGGGCCAATATTCAACATTCTTAAAGAATAGAATTTTCAACTCAGAATTTCATATCCAGCCAAACTAATCTTCATAAGTGAAGGAGAAATAAAATACTTTACAGAAAGCAAATGCTGAGAGATTTTGTCACCACCAGGCCTGCCCTAAAAGAGCTCCTGAAGGAAACACTAAACATGGAAAGGAAAAACCGGTACCAGCCACTGTAAAATCATGCCAAATTGTAAAGATCATCAAGGCTAGGAAGAAACTGCATCAACCAATGAAAAAAATAAGCAGCTAACATCATAATGACAGTATCAAATTCACACTTAACAATATTAACTTTAAATGTAAATTGACTAAATGCTCCAATTAAAAGACACAGACTGGCAAATTGGATAAAGAGTCAAGACCCATCAGTGTGCGGTATTCAGGAAACCCATATCATGTGGAGAGACACACATAGGCTCAAAACAAAAGGATGGAGGAAGATCTACCAAGCAAATGGAAAACAAAAAAAGGCAGGGGTTGCAATCCTAGTCTCTGATAAAACAGACTTTAAACCAACAAAGATCAAAAGAGACAAAGAAGGCCATTACATAATGTAAAGAGATCAATTCAACAAGAAGAGCTAACTATCATAAATATATATGCACCCAATACAGGAGCACCCAGATTCATAAAGCAAGTCCTTACTGACCTACAAAGAGATGTAGACTCCCACACAATAATAATGGGAGACTTTAACACCCCACTGTCAACATTAGACAGATCAACGAGACAGAAAGTTAACAAGGATACCCAGGAATTGAACTCAGCTCTGCACAAAGTGGGCCTAATAGACATCTACAGAACTCTCCACCCCAAACCAACAGAATATACATTCTTTTCAGCACCACATCACACCTATTCCAAAACTGACCACATAGTTGGAAATAAAGCTCTCCTCAGCAAATGTAAAAGAACAGAAATTATAACAAACTGCCTCTCAGACCACAGTGCAATCAAACTAGAACTCAGGATTAAGAAACTCACTCAAAACCACTCAACTACATGGAAACTGAACAACCTGCTCCTGAATGACTACTGGGTACATCACAAAATGAAGGCAGAAATAAAGATGTTCTTTGAAACCAACGAGAACAAAGACACAACATACCAGAATCTCTGGGACACATTCAAGGCAATGTGTAGAGGGAAATTTATAGCACTAAATGCCCACAAGAGAAAGCAGGAAGATACAAAATTGACACCCTAACATCACAATTAAAAGATCTAGAAAAGCAAGAACAAATACACTCAAAAGCTAGCAGAAGGCAAGAAATAACTAAAATCAGAGTAGAACTGAAGGAAATAGAGACACAAAAAACCCTTCAAAAAATTAATGAATCCAGGAGCTGGTTTTTTGAAAAGATCAACAAAATTGATAGACTGCTAGCAAGACTAATAAAGAAGAAAAGACAGAAGAATCAAATAGATGCAATAAAAAATGATAAAGGGGATATCACCACCGATCTCACAGAAATACAAACTACCATCAGAGAATACTACAAACACCTCTACGCAAATAAACTAGAAAATCTAGAAGAAATGGATAAATTCCTCGACACATACACCCTCCCAAGACCAAACCAGGAAGAAGTTGAATCTATGAATAGACCAATAACAGGCTCTGAAATTGTGGCATAATCAATAGCTTACCAACCAAAGAGTCCAGGACCAGTTGGATTCACAGCCGAATTCTACCAGAGGTACAAAGAGGAAATGGTACCATTCCTTCTGAAACTATTCTAATCAGTAGAAAGAGAAGGAATCCTCCCTAACTCATTTTATGAGGCCAGCATCATCCTGATACCAAAGCCGGGCAGAGACACAACCAAAAAAGAGAATTTTAGACCAATATCCTTGATGAACATTGATGCAAAAATCCTCAGTAAAATACTGGCAAACCAAATCCAGCAGCACATCAAAAAGCTTATACACCATGATCAAGTGGGCTTAATCCCTGGGATGCAAGGCTGGTTCAACATATGCAAATCAATAAATGTAATCCAGCATATAAACAGAACCAAAGACAAAAACCACATGATTATCTCAACAGATGCAGAAAAGGCCTTTGACAAAATTCCACAATCCTTCATGCTAAAAACTCTCAATAAATTAGGTATTGATAGGACGTACCTCAAAATAATAAGAGCTACCTATGATAAACACACAGCCAATATCATACTGAATGGGCAAAAACTGTAAGCATTCCCTTTGAAAACTGGCACAAGACAGGGATGCCCTCTCTCACCACTCCTATTCAACATGGTATTGGAAGCTCTGGCCAGGGCAATTAGGCAGGAGAAGGAAATAAAGGATATTCAATTAGGAAAAGAGGAAGTCAAATTGTCCCTGTTTGCAGATGACATGATTGTGTACCTAGAAAACCCCATTGTCTCAGCCCAAATTCTCCTTAAGCTGATAAGCAACTTCAGCCAAGTCTCAGGATACAAAATCAACGTACGAAAATCACAAGCATTCTTATACACCAATAACAGACAAACAGAGAGCCAAATCATGAGTGAACTACCATTCACAATTGCTTCAAAGAGAATAAAATACCTAGGAATCCAACTTACAAGGGACATGAAGGAACTCTTCAAGGAGAACTACAAACCATTGCTCAATGAAATAAAAGAGGATAGAAACAAATGGAAGAACATTCCATGCTCATGGGTTGGAAGAATCAATATTGTGAAAATGGCCATACTGCCCAAGGTAATTTATAGATTCAATGCCATCTCCATCAAGCTACCAATGACTTTCTTCACAGAATTGGAAAAAACTACTTTAAAGTTCATATGGAACCAAAAAAGAGCCCGCATCGCCAAGTCAATCCTAAGCCAAAAGAACAAAGCTGGAGGCATCATGCTACCTGACTTCAAACTGTACTACAAAGCTACAGTAACCAAGATGGCATGGTACTGGTACCAAAATAGAGATATAGATCAATGGAACAGAACAGAGCCCTCAGAAATGATGCCGCATATCTACAACTATCTGATCTTTGACAAACCTGACAGAAAAAAGCAATGGGGAAAGGATTCCCTATTTAATAAATGGTGCTGGGAAAACTGGCTAGCCATATGTAGAAAGCTGAAACTGGATCCCTTCCTTACACCTTATACAAAAATTAATTCAAGATGGATTAAAGACTTACATGTTAGACCTAAAACCACAAAAACCCTAGAAGAAAACCTAGGCATTACAATTCAGGACATAGGCATGGGCAAGGACTTCATGTCTAAAACACCAAAAGCAATGGCAACAAAAGCCAAAATTGACAAATGGGATCTAATTAAACTATAGAGCCTCTGCACAGCAAAAGAAACTACCATCAGAGTGAACAGGCAACCTACAAAATGGGAGAAAATTTTTGCAACCTACTCATCTGACAAAGGGCTAGTATCCGGAATCTACGATGAACCCAACCAAATTTACAAGAAAAAAACAAACAACCCCATCAAAAAGTGGGCGAAGGACATGAACAGACACTTCTCAAAAGAAGACATTTATGCAGCCAAAAAACACATGAAAAAATGCTCATCATCACTGGCCATCAGAGAAATGCAAATCAAAACCACAGTGAGATACCATCTCACACCAGTTAGAATGGCCATCATTAAAATGTCAGGAAACAACAGGTGCTGGAGAGGATGTGGAGAAACAGGAACACTTTTACACTGTTGGTGGGACTGTAAACTAGTTCAAACAAGTCAGTGTGGCGACTCCTCAGGGATCTAGAACTAGAAATACCATTTGACCCAGCCATCCCATTACTGGGTATATACCCAAAGGACTATAAATCATGCTGCTATAAAGACACATGCACACATATGTTTGTTGCGGCACTGTTCACAATAGCAAAGACTTGGAACCAACCCAAATGTCCAATAACCATAGACTGGATTAAGAAAATGTGGCACATATACACCATGGAATACTATGCAGCCATAAAAAATGATGAGTTCATGTCCTTTGTAGGGACATGGATGAAACTGGAAACCATCATTCTCAGTAAACTATCACAAGGACAAAAAACTAAACACCGCATGTTCTGACTCATAGGTGGGAATTGAACAATGAGAACACATGGACACAGGAAGGAGAACATCACATTCCGGGGACAGTTGTGGGGTGGAGGGAGGGGGGAGGGATAGCATTAGGAGATACACCTAATGCTAAATGACGAGTTAATGGGTGCAGCACACCAACATTGCAGATGGATACATATGTAACAAACCTCCACATTGTGCACATGTACCCTAAAACTTAAAGTACAATAATAAAAGAAAGAAAAAAAAATTTTGTAAACTAACACAACTCTAAAAATTTGAATTTATAAACAGAATTTATAGAATCTATAAAATAATATTACATTTAGTATTTATTTATACCTTGTAAACCTTTTCTAAAATTGTTCAGTATTTTTTGGAAGTCAAAATTTGTCATGGAAATAGATTTATAATTTCCAATAGCCTCTGAAATTTTGGATTTCACAAGAGGGATTCATGTGGTTAAAATTAGAATGCTTAAAAAACAGACCTGTGAAGTAAGGTTGGATTTGTCGCATTAGTCAAAAGGAGATTTTTGACCAAACCTCTACAGCATATATTTGCATATACTGTTCTGGGCTAATCATGAGAAATTCCCAGAGAGACATCGTCTCCTGAATTTTCCTACAGGAAATCTGAAGATTTTGACTGCTATTGGGTCCAAACAAGACCACATGAGAGAACCAATTGGAGTGATACATAGCAACCATTGGTACAATATAAATACTGTAACATGATAATGAATAGTATAACACATTAAATGTGAAAGAACTTTTTTTTTGAGACAGTGTCTTGCTCTCCTCCCACTTCAGCCTCCCGAGTACCTGGGACTATAAGTGTATGCCACCACACCTGGCTAATTTTTGTATTTTTTGTAGAGGCAAGGTCTCACTATGTTGTCCAGACTTGTCTCAAACTCCTGAGTGCAAGTGATCAGCCCACTCCCCTCCCAAAGTGCTGGGATTACAGGTGTGTGCCACTGTGTCCGGCCAAGAAAGATATTTCATATCATAATGTAAGAACAAGTTTGTGGTAATTCCATATCTCTAAGCTGAAACATGCTCTGGTGCCACAAAGCAGAATGTGTCCAAGGTTAATGGAATCATATCAAAAGTGCACGTAAAGGAATTCCCATGGAATGAGCTGTTGACAGTTTGAGCATCCAAAGATGAATAAACACTTCAGTTAACTGAAAAACATCCAATCCATAAAGAATTGAGTTCATAATGATACTTCAAAGAAAAGATAATTTAAAGGTATTTTAAATTATAAAATGTATAGTTGTTGAGTCTTTTACTTCTTCATATACCTTAAAATATTATAATAAAATATTGTAAGAGAACAGAAGAAACATGTGGAAGACTTTTAATCTGTATAAATGTATGTGTTTAAATGCCTAAATTACATAAAGCAAAAAGAATTTGGCCTTTTAAAGTAACAGCATTGTTACTATAATATAATAGTTGAATCGAGTAACTGATTTATTTAGACAGGAAATTATGATGAACGTTCTCAATTTATAAAGAGTGTTGCAGCATCTAAGAGAACTGAGGTTTACTGCATCTGTATGAATTTATTACATTCTAAAAATTATTTAGCATCTAGAAAAACTTGTTTAAAAAGCAGAGAATTGAAGTACTTTAAAAGGAAACAGAATTTTTAAAATATAGATTAATGTATGTAAAGATAGTTAATTCAGTTTGTGAATGAGATCAAAGATACCCTAAAAGTGATAGACATTTAGTAGACATATATTAAATGATAATTTGTACAAGGGAAACTAAAATTATCAAAGAGAACATCTAGATTTTCGCCATCCTATGGTACTTTTCCTTATCAAGGGAAAAGGCTGACCAAGTCCATGAATAAAGACTCAAAACCCCAGAGCCGGCTCTAAAGAACCCACAGCAACCTTGGGACCAGGGTGTGACGTGGAGCCCCTTGTGGATCTTCCTCCCCATCACTTTTCATGTCCTGCTCCCTCAACTCTTTTCCTGAGGTGGTTGATGACAAAAACCAATAGACTCATGATTACATAGGCGTAAACATGTGGCTATATCACCACAAAATGAAGAAAATAAGAGAAAAAGTTTCTTTTCAATTATAAAGATATCTACAAGTCACGTAGAGCCAGTTAGAGAAAAAGCAAAGTTAAGTTCTTTACACAATCTTTGTCTGAGCAGAACTGAGAAGGCTGCCGTGTGTACATTATCAGCATCCCCACTTGTAAATACTAAGTGTATTTTCAAGTAAATACTAAGTGTAATTACCAAGTGTAATACTTGATCACTTGTAAATACTAAGTGTATTGGTCCATTCTCACACTGCTAATAAAGACATACCTGAGACTGGGTAATTTATAATGGAGAGAGGTTTGATTGATTCACAGTTCCACATGGCTGGGAGGCCTCAGGAAACTTACAGTCATGGTGGAAAGCACCTCTTCACCTGCCAGCAGGGGAGAGAATGAGTACCCAGCAAAGGAGGAAGCCCTATAAAACTGCCAGATCTTACAAGAACTCACTCACTATCATGAGAACAACATGGGGGAAACCACCCCCATGATTCAGTTATCTCCACCTAGTCCCCCTGGACACATGGGGATGATTACAATTCAAGGTGAGATCTGGGTGGGGACACAGAGTGAAACCATATCACTTAAAGGATATTAAGAAACCAGAGGATGATGTTCGCTTTGATACTGGCTGGAGAACATTCCCTCCATTTCCTTTCCAGTGTGTCATTCAAAGTGAACAACAGTCTTAAGTGCACTTATGAACCTAGATGGAAAAAAAACTAGTAATCAAATCCAACAGTGTGAAAAAAAAATAGAAAAAACACCAATGCAGAGATGGCTCAAAATCTTAAAATCCATTGATGTAATATACAAGAGTATCAGTTTAAAAGTAAAATAGATAAGTAAATAAATAAATAAATGAAGTATAAAGCAAAGAGAAATAATCTCAAGTGCATTTAATCCAAATTATCTATTATTTTTGTTGCTGTATTGTCCAGTTTCAATATCAAGATTCTACCAGTCTGCTTTTATTGTTTGATAAACCTAGGTGTCTGTAAATGCTTCACTTGACTAAAAGAATGTGGAGAGGTGTGTTCTGATGCCTTTCAGAGGTTTCACATCTTCTTTTCTATTCAATAAAGTAGATATTTTAAGAACAATAAAATAAAATAAAAGCAAACAACAGTCTCATTATTAATTCTCAATCCATAGTCCTTTTTTTCTCTTAACAAGAGTTTGCAGTCACTCTGTGCATCTCTGACACTGTATTCACACAGGACCATAAATTCCAAAATGTGCTCTGTCACCTAGAAGCTCTATGTCAACTGGAACATTTGTTTATTTCTCTAAATAACCGTTCTTATCTGATAAGTGCTGCTAATATTAGTTACAGTTTCATAAAGTCAACAGAGATAATACATGAGAAGCATTTGAATACTGTATGAATATAATAAGCTGTTGACTATAAAACTATTAGGAAGTTTTATTAGAATTATTACAATATATTGTATTTTTTTAAACTTGCTGCCTCCTTACTGATAGTTAAGATCACTACGGGATGGAATAGTCTGTTTTTATTTCTGAAAGTCCAATATTAATATGGAGTACTTAATACTATGTATAAGTGAATAAATTCTTAAATTAATTAAATAATTAGCTGGTATAATTATCCTCCAAATACCTTCTAGTTATGGAATTATATACTCCAGTGGTAAGAGGAATACTTTAACTTGGATAAAGAGATGTCATTGCAGTCAAAAATCTCAGAACACTTTAAATCCAAAGTAGCTTGTAGTTTTCAGCCTTTCTAAAGAGAAAATATTCAAGATAATTTAGTTCTAGATTTAAAATAGAATCAGCTGTATTAAATTTAGGAAAACAAAATTGTTTTGTGATTGAGATAATTTAAGTAGAAAAAAAACTGGAATAAAGATGTAGGACATTATCCCATTATCCATATCTATCTCTCTATCTCTCTACCTACCTACCTACCTACCTACCTACCTAGTGTGCTCTAAACAATAAATATAAGGATGGTATAAAAATCAAATGTTTCTTATTAGTTTTGAAAACAATTTGATAAGTTTAAAAGTATATACACAGGGAGAGATAGAGAAAGAAAAAGACAGGATATAGATGGTAGAGATACAGATACAGATGGACACAGAGACAGGAATAAAGACACAGATTTTGAAGAATGCTTAAGTGAAACAATGGTCTTCAGCTGATAAGTATGTCATCGTCCAGGCGGTGGGGATTCCACTTGGGACATGCTACAATCATGAGGAACAATGTCTCATGTCAGTGCGTGTACAGCAACTCAAAGTTACCTTAGGCTGAAACAGACATCGGCAAAGCAGTGGTTAAGGTAAATGAATGGAATCTGAATTTGGGTGGTTCATGGATTTAGTTTCATTGCTGAGGGATCTCAGAGCCATGGCGTTTTGATTTTTCTCACCTTTCCTCATAGCTCCTGTGTGGCCACAAAATCACTGCTTTTCCTGTCGCATCAAATACTCATTTTAGCCATGAAGAAGAGGCAGATTGAAGGCCAGAAAAATAAAAACACCAGACAAAACAAAAAGCATGAGTCTGGAGGTGCTCACTTTTGAGGAGCTTTCCTAAAAATTCTACCCAGCAAGTTCCACTTACCACAGCCTTGGAGCCAGCCAAAGTTGGGAATGCCACTGGGAAATGTAGCTTTTTTAGCTGTCTGGATTTTCACTTCCAACAAAATCCCAGTTCTGTTAACAAGAAAAAGGTGGTGAATGGATATTGGATCAGCATTTTGCAATCTCTGCAACCATTCTTTTTCTTTGACATTGTTATGTTTTACTAAATTATCTACCAAAACGTCAAATAAAACATATCTATTATTTAAATACCAACCCTGGTAAGGTCACCAATTTTTTTTAAAATTAATAAACTTTTTTAGACTAGCTTTAGGTTTAGCATAAAATTGAGCAGAAAGTACAGAGTTACCAAACACCACTCCCCATCCCACTCACAAACAGCCTTCCCCACTATCAACACCTCTCATTAGTTTGGTGCCTTTGTTAACCACCAACGAGTCAATATATAGGCAGGTCATTATCAGCCAGAGTTTATAGTTTTCTTGAACTTTCATTCTGTGTTGTACATTCTATTGGTTTTGATAGAAGTGTAATTATGTGTGTCGACTATTGGAGTGTGAAACAGAATGGTTTCAACGCCCTAAAAATCCCCTGTGTTCCACCTATTCATATCTCACTTCCCTAAAACCTCTGGCATCCACCAAACCTTTCACTGCCTCTGTAGCTTTCCTTTTTCCAGAATGTAATATACTCAGAGTAATACAGTTATGTAGTCTTTTCGTATTGACATCTTCACTTAGTAATATGCATTTACGGTTCCTGTGTGTTTCTGTGACTTGATAGCTTATTTCTTTTTAGTATTGAACAATATTCTATTGTATGGAAGTACCACAGTTTATTTGTTCACCTGCTGAAGGGCATTTTAATTGCTTCCAGGTTTTGACGATTATGAATAAAGCTGATATAAACATTTATGTGCAGGTTTTTTTGTGGACATATGTTTGACTACCATTTAATTTTAGTCACATTGCCTAACAAGTATTTGCAGAAGTGTCAGATGTTCAAACTCCTCTGGTACTGAAGAATAACTGAATTACAATATTTAACAATTTAAATTCATTTTTCATTAATAAAAAGTACAGTACTATTACCTATATCAAACATAATCCTCCACAGTAAAAGTGTGTATGGAATTACTGATTCAATAAAACATAAACATAACATTACTTTTTATATTGAAAGTAGTTTCATGGTATCTAGATTCACTTCCTACATTGATATTAACATAAACACTTTGAAATATACTTGTGGCATGTCTTTTGATGTCAAGCTATATATTGCTGTAATAACAAACACTGCTTTGAATTCCATTTCTAAGAGTTTACTGTTAATCTTATTTGCTTATTTCAGGTAAAAATCAGAAACCTTTTCTCTGAGTAAGTCTTCTCCCAAACATGTCTATGTTTCAGACTAATCCTTTTTTTTCACATGCCATTGGTTCCAAGTTTCTAATTTACTTCTATTATTTCTTATTTCATTTAAACCAAATCCAGATGCTTCATCCCACTGTTTGAGGTCCACCAAGCCCTACAATCCCTTAGTCAACTTCTTATTTAATTGCATACAACTCCAAACTACTTTCTAATTGACTTATGCTATTTTTAGTGGCTTTGCATATTATTTCATTTTCCAGCTCATATGGTTCTTTCTCTCTGTTCCTTTTTCCCAGTCTAAATTTTTCAAATTCTTTAAGTACAAAAGAACCCCCCTATTGCCATTTCTCTAGGTATCCAATAAACTCTGCCCTAATACGTCATAAAACACCAGATGCTCTATTCAAACATCTACATTTTGGGCTATATCACACACTTAAACACTTAATATCCTATTTTACATTATTTTTAAGCTCTTTTCTGTATGTTTGTCTTCTCACCTTATCTAGACTAAGCTCCCCATGGCACCTAACACATTGTTGATCACGTGGTAGGTTTTTAATCAATACTTGCTAAGTTTTTAAATTAATTCACTGT
Source organism: Symphalangus syndactylus (assembly GCF_028878055.3). Classification (NCBI taxonomy): domain Eukaryota; kingdom Metazoa; phylum Chordata; class Mammalia; order Primates; family Hylobatidae; genus Symphalangus; species Symphalangus syndactylus. Next base: position 17,517,761 of record NC_072423.2, on the reverse strand, counting down.
TATTGCTTGTATATATGCCAATACAACTATTGTCTTTGTCATCTGCATTGTTTTATCTAGACGTCATACTCTGCCTCTAATCCACTTAATTCATACTTGTAGGTTCAACCTCATTGTAAATTCTGTAAACAATCTTCTTTTATTAGCAGGATGAATAAAAAGAATCCTAGGTCAATAATTTTCTCATGTAATGACTGTCTTTTGCTTTGACATTCATAGATTCACTTCTAATAGTCCTCCAGTAGCCAGGCTTTTGGAATATTCTCTCTCTCTTCCTCCTCAGATATGCTGCTGACTTGATATCCAAGCGTTTCAGAGGTAAACTGCACTTTTTTTCTGATGTTTCACTTTCCATGTGATGGGTTTATTTCTCCTGAGCAAGTCAGCTTCATGAGAGAATGAACTGTATTCCTGTTAATACTGTTCTTCACGTTACCTAGCAAAACTACAAGACACTAAATAAATGTTCATTAAATGAGTTAAAGCTTACCCAGTATTTGCATTGGGGCTTCACTATTGCTGTTATGACTTGCACTAATTACAGTCTTCATTTCTTTCTTTGATAGAACTGGATTTTGATTTGATTTGGTTTGGGAATTTATTAAAAGTAATTGCCTTTAACTTTTCTTTCCTATAATAAATATCTTAGAATTGACTTTTTTCAGTATTTGGAGCTTCAGCCTTCAGTGAGCACTTAGCTGATCTCATTGCCAGCTGAGTCCTAATTCAGATACCCACCTCTGTTAGAGCAAATAAATGCAGTTTAGCATGGAGTCAAAATTAAGCTAGGGCAATTTTAGCACATTTTCTCTCTAAATATCACATTCCAAACTCAATCTTTATTGGGTTAGTGTATTAGTCTATTTTCACATTGCTCTAAAGAACAACCTGAGACTAGGTAATTTATAGAGGAAAGAGGTTTAATTGACTCAAACACAGTTCGTATGGCTTGGGAGGCCTCAGGAGACTTAGAATTATGGCAGAAGGTGAAGGAGAAGCAAGCACCTTCTTCACAAGGTGGCAGAAGAGAGAGGCAGAGAGGAAGTGCCACACTTCTGAACCATCAGATCTGCTGAGGACTCACTCACTATCATGAGAATCACATGGGAGAAACCACCCCCATGATACAATCACCTCCCACCAGATTCCTCCCTATCATGTGGGGATTACAATTCAAGATGAGATTTGGGTGGGGACACACAGCCAAACCACATCAGTTAATCTTTTAGCAAAATTGAACTGACATGTGTATTTCATAGCATCTCATTCCAGCAAGAGCCTATATATCATAAATTTCTTCATAGTAAAATTTGCTTAACAGTAACAGAGAATTTCTGCTCTCAGATATGTCTCAGCTCCACCCTGATCATGAAGTAACTCAGAATTTCAGATACGTTCTCAGACCTTTAAGTTTATTTCGTATATTCAATATTGCTTTTATTTAATCCTATTATATGATTTTAGCATGATTTTATACCTAAGATTTTGACAAAATGTTCTATTTCCCTTTTTCATTTCTGTCTTCTTAAAATGAAGATGGCATTTATCCAAAATATGTTTACTTCTAAAAAGATATCCTACTTGAGATTTTTAATTCAAAATGGGAAAAAGATCACATTTTCCAAAAATTTATTTGAAAGGTGAAGAATAAATTAAACAATGGTATTTTATTTTACTTCTTGAATCTTCTAAGTCTAAGGCATACCCAAAAGTAGATTCAGGATTTTAAAGTGTTCTTATTTTGTGTAAAATGTTAATTTACTTTTTTTTGGTTTTTGCTTTATCTTGGACCACAAAAGATATTTCTAAAATGGTTTATGTTCTAAGGCATGCATTTCATGCCACTATGACAGGCTTTGCATTACAGATGACATGAATGGAAAGAAAGCAGAACAAGCCAAAACAAATACAACATGAAGAATTTTAAATGCTAGGGGAAAATAAAGTATATATAACCTCTGTATTTCTTTCAGAAGGACTATAAGCTGAAAATACTGCTTTCAAAAGAAAAACAATGATCAAAATAATAACTTTAAATTGTATTACAATTATCTTATCCTCAAACCTTTTTGTTTCTTTCTTGGCATAAAATAAAAGATTAAATGAAGATTTAAATCATTCACCTAGCATTAAAACCTCAAGAGTCTAACACTACCATTTTTAGGTGTTTGCACATTTTAAAATAATGTATTTGTATATATTGTAACAACCTTATAAAACTGTCAGAAAATAGGCCTATTGTGTTCCTTCTTTTTAAATAGTAAGACAAATGATTTCAAAGAAAAATTCCCAAGTATAACATTCAATAGCACAAGTTCTGCGAGCCAATTCAGTGTGTTCACATATACTGATATATCTTTAGAGTAAAGCTTTATGAATATCATTATAGATTTTTTAGCCTAATGTACACAGTCTTTCAAAGCATGCAAAATGCTTTTTAATTAATATGAAATTATCTATAACATGAGAAGAAAATACAGCTTAAATTTCCTTTTCAGTTTATAAATTAAAAAAAAAACAGTAAAAACATACAAAGTCTGTTATGTTCTTATTCCTTAATGGAATTATTATTTTCTTTAGATCCTGACTCATTTAGAATTTGATCCATGATGGCACTTATAAAGAATAATTAGTAATTTCTTTCATTTAATTGTCCCCATGAGGAAAAGAAATAAAAAATTGCTTTTTCTATTGGTATAAGTGGTAATTGCAAATGTATTTGGACTCAGTGATTACTGTTTTTTACTCATTCAACCATTTCTATTAATTGAGTGACAACCCATTCTGCAGTTGAAAGAGCTTTAATTATTTGAAGGTTGAACACCAAACAATTGTGTGTGTGTTGGGTGTGTATGTGTGTGTGTGTGCAAAAGCACTGGTTTTATATGTTTTTATGTTGGTCTTTACCAAACTGAGAAGTGTGGAGATATTGTTAAGGTTTTTGTCTTTTACGCAATGTTATTGAAATGTAATTTACATGGCATGAAATTCACCCTTTTAAAGTGTAAAATTTCATGTTTTTCAGTATATTCAAAGAGTTGTGCAACTATCATCTAATCTAATTTTAGAACAATTTTTGCATTCCTAAAATAAAAGAAGAAACCAAGCAGCAGGTTTGCCAACTTGTCTGATTCTGTTGAGACAGAACACCCACACACACAACAAGTTACATAAGGCAGCTTTGTTACTTACAGATAGGCAGCGAGGGACAACAGATGTCTAGGATCCAGGATGAGCAGGTCCCCAAGGCTCAGGAAAGATGCCTGGGGTGGAGAGAGTGCTGTCTGCACATGCCCCACTTACAGTGCAGCTGAGGGACCCCAGAAAGCATCCCATCCTGGTTTTATATCTTAGGGGTTACTGGGCTAGAACACTGATGGATACACTGGGTTATAGTGTGTCCACTGGGCTAAAGCATACAAGGAAATCCTGTTTCTCGGAGGGCCTGGAACACAGCCCGACTGTTCCAGGTGGCTCCTGTTTAATCTCAGGATGTTGCATTCCCACCACATTCTGTAGTTACTCTTAAGAGCTACAAGCAAGAAAGAGGGAGTACTGGGGGGCTGTCTGAGGCAGACCCAGGTGATTATAAGATTCAAAGGCTCAGGTGATTATAGTAGGCGTAATCTGATTATCCAGTCTAATATCTTCATTTTAAGGCCCTTAATTTAATTAGATCTGCAAAGTCCCTTTTGTCAGGCAACATATTTGCAGGCTTTGGGGATTCAAGCGTAGGCATCTTTTGGGGGCCATCCTACCTCTTACAAGTCAACAGTTTTCCTTGTCATTTATAGGAAGGTGACATACAGCATTGACCACAAACATTTAAAATTAATGAGATGGCTATACAATAATTGTTGGTTGTTAACTGTCAAAAAATTGGTTTAAATGCAATATATATGATTATTTAACTGATGTTATTTTTGTGCCTGTTGTCTCTACCTGTCTTTTTACAATTAATATAAATTTTTGGACAGGTTCCAGAGGACTGATCTGATAAACTCTCCGCTTCCTTCTCTGTGTTCCTGGTCACACTGCCCAACTTCCACATACAGGTTCTATTTCCAGAAGAAATTTACACAAGCTCATTTGGAAATGGACCCCAGGTTTGACGTACACTTTCTGAGTGTACTTTTCCCCTTATTCTTCCCCTTGCCTCAGCTACTCCTGTCTTCGTAGTTGTTGGCTTCTGGGTGGAAGCTGCTAGCACACTTGCTTCGAATTCAACAACCTGGAGCATGTGATCCCATGGCTGCTGATCTCTCAGGTCTGGTAGGAGTTCCAAAAGATAGCCACGTGGGCTGTCAGCTCAGTTACCCAGTTGATTTCTACACTTTCCACGGTACCCGTGTAAAATGCACAGGATCCATTCTTTGCCAGTGCAGGATTTCAGGAAGTCAGGTTGTCTGTGAGCTCCTGAAAAGAGATCATTTCTTTCCAACCCCTAAAGACTCCAAACTTTGTGAGGCTTCCTGTCTTGTTTCTTTCCTCATTTTCTCAGGATGTACCCTGCCGAGGGCAGAAGAACCACAGTGACAGATAGCTTCTCAACCTTCTGTTCTGTGTCTCACCCTCGTCCTGAGCCTAGCATTTTCACGTGGTGGGAGAGATATACAATAGAAGCTCTCAGTCCTTACCAGGTCACCAAATCCAACAAGGCTCACAGCAGGGGCAGTGCCCTTTGAATTGAGTTCAGTGATGGCCTATTGCCTCCCTAACATGTGAACAAGGGCAGAGTGAAGTATGGTGAGGGGAGTGGTATCTGCCGCCTACCTGGCAGGGAGAAAAGGCTCACTCATTTATATTCTGAAATATTGTCATCCCAACTACATATAACATATTTAAATTTAGATGCTTGTCTTATCTTTTTTTCATTGGAATAATAAACCCATTCAAAAATGTATGTTATTTACGAATTCATAACTATTCTTTCTTTGAAATTAGCAAATCAATAATGATACACACAATGAATGGTAGTTGTAACTTAAACCAATGTATTTTCATGGTAGTTTTTAAAGTGTGGCTTTTAATTGAAAATAAATGTCTATTGTACTCACTTGTAATTGGGACCTATATAATATGTACACATGGACGTAAGGGTGTGAAATAATAGACACTGGAGACTCAGAAGAGTGGGAGACAGGTGGGGAAATGATGGATGAGAAATTAATTAATGAGTTCAATGCACATTATTTAGGTAATGGTTATACTAAAGCCTTGACTTCACTACACAGTCTATCCATGTAACAAAACTGCACTTGGATCCTTAAATTTATACAAATAAAAACTTTAAAAATAAATGCATGCATGACTTTGTTTTCTTAAATCTTTATTTTCCAAAAGTTTAGCCTTCACAATTCACTTTAAGAAAACTATTCCAGCAAAATATGACCTGAACTTATTCAGTAAAGTTAACATTAGATTCTCTATTATCTCAATTCCTGTTGCTAATTAAAATTCTCATTACACTCTTCTCCAGATACTTCCGAAATTAATCTAAATAATTGATTTAGGAACTCCTCCAGTCATTCATTTCTGTGAAATCAATGACTCTAAAACTGGGTGGCATAAAAAGCAAACTCTTTTATTAAACTCATAATTTTGTGGGCCAGAAGTTCGGGCAGGGCACAGAAGGAACTGATTATTTTTGCTGCATAGTGTCTGGTCTGAGTTGCACACAAAGCTGGAAAGGCTGGAGGGACTGTGTAGGAGGAATATGCCTGACACCTGAGTCTTCTCCACTAGCATCTGCCGGGGCAGCTCCACACACAGTGTGTAGCCTGGCTGGACGTCTGCAGCAGCCGATATGCTCCCTTTCCGTGATTCCTTTCCACGTGGCTAGCTTGGGCTTCATCACAATTCTCAGTTTTCTTACTCGGTATTTGCCTTCTCAAAGAGAGAATGTTCCAGAAATGCCAGGCCATATATGCTAAACATTATCACTTCTGCCATGTGTCATAGGTTACACAATGCTGGCCGAGATTCAATATGGAAAGGGATTATGCAAGAGTATGCATACCAGGAAGCGTGGTTCGTTTGAGCCTGGCTATCCTAGAATCTAACAGATGGTGCTAATTTCTTCTCATTCTTCTAATTTAATGTTTCAGTTTTATCCGGAATGTTGGATATTCTCACCACGCTATTTTGTGTTCTTTGCTTTGTGATTAAAAATACAGAAAAGGAAGTAAAATAGTCTAATTCTTAGAGGTAGCATTGAAACCAACAAATGAATAATATTCTATTACATTAATGTTACATAATGCTAGGTATTAAAGTATATACATAATATATAGTCCAAATGTGTAATCTATTCTAAAATTCCTCCATGGTAGAGTTGCAAAAACTAAAATGAAAATGAAAAATCCAAACACAATAAAGTATTTGGGCTAATACAGGTAGGTTTGATTTTGTTGGTGCTGCTGATAAAAGATTGCAGAGAAGAGAAAGATTAGAAGCAATACTCACACACTTGGACACATTCATTCATTCTGTAGTTTCCCAAAGAGTATTGTAAAAATTCTAGATTTTGTAGTGAAATGGTTGTGATTATGACAGGTTCAGATTGAGATTGAAGATCGCTCTGTCATACAATCTCTTTTATTCTTCTCTAAAAATCATAACCTTGAAGAACGTGGTTATGCCAAAGGTGTATGAAGCAGTGCAGGGTGTGGGGAAGAAGAAATCTGTTCTAATTGCAGGTATCATTCTTTGCTCAGAAACAATTCCCTCTTAAATTTGATTTTTAGACACCCATTAACTGCAGATATTTTTCATTGCCATCCTCTCTAGCTGGCCTAGATGTGGCTCACTGTGAACGTAGCTTCTTTCCTACTCACATATTTATCATATAATTAAATATTTCTAATGTATCACTACAGGAAACATACATATTTAACAATCCACCATATAAATTGTGTTGAGAGGAACTATGCTAACCTTTCCCTGAATTCTTATCTAGTCCCAAAGCCTTCTTCAAAACCATTGAGTCTTATCATTGGAAAATTTTGCACTCCTAGATTACATGTTCTTATTCAAAGGATCCATTTGACCTCATGCCTGTAGTTCAATAAGTCTACTGTGTTCTGCAAAGTTACCAGATAAGTGGTTTGCCACTCTCATAATTCAGAAAACAGCATATGGAACACACTTGGGAAGTGTGTGGCACACTATAGGGAGGCTCTTTCCACTGAGTATGCTGCCAACAGCAATAGTGTTGGAACATTGTTAAGAAAATATTGATTCACCATTGTACAAATACAATAAAATTCCAATTCTGCACACGGTTCCCAAACTATGGCTGAAGACGTTTCACCTCATTCTTCATCCTATCAATATACTTTATATTCTAGACTTGTCCAATTACATTATATTCTGAATGCACCATATACTTTTCCTTTTTTAATAACTCGGTTTAAACTATTCCCTCACACGTAAATGTCTAGAATACATATTGCCTTATCTTCAATTATCCAAAGCTTACAGCATTAAAATGAAATTCCCCCTTCTATAATTTCCATATTCCTTATTAGAACTATTTTTTTTTCCTCTAGGACGCCTTTATGACTCTTGGTATCTCTGTTGCTTTCAATTTATTTTAATTTAATGTAGTCTATTATAGTTGCCTACTCTACTATTCTTTCTATTTCTTGATATCAACCCAAGGCCTAGACCCCAGTACCCCTAATACTGACACTGTGAAAATATTAGGTGTTTAATTACTTTTACCATATGAATAAATGAATGAAGATAGCTAATGATCAGAAGTAATGGTATATTCACCATTGATTTTGAGTAAATAGAAATATTCCTGACCCTAAAACAGGGCATCCATAAAGCAGCAAGCAATTAGACCACCAGTAAGAAGCTTCAGGGAATCTATCAAATAGCTCACAGAGTGGTGATTTTTTACACTTTTCCATGTAGAATCTGCAAATATACTAAATCTGAATTGTCCTGTTTGATAAGTATTTTGTTATAATTTTAACTAAATATGCATAGCTTAAATAAAAATAAGTTTCAAAAATGAATTTAGTTATCATTTTTCTTTCATTGCCATTTTACCCGTTCTTTTCAAATAACCATGAACTGGGATGAGAAGAAATGAGAAAATAGAAAAATTTGATGTCAAAATGATTTATTGTAGAACATATTTTCAACGGAAAAGCATAAAAGAATAATGAGCTTCAAAATGCACATATTCTATGAAAGTGAAAAACAATAATACTCAAAATTAAAATGCTTTGTAAAATACAGAAGTCACTAGCTGAGGGTTTTGTGAAGTTTTGTTTATATTGTTTTCAGTTGGGTTTAGGACAAGTAGGACAAACACAACTTTCCCATTTCTATGGTTCCATATTATATCACCTGTACCAATAAAAAAGCTTTTATTCACCAGAAAGACTGCCATTGTGTGCCAGTTGAACAAATATGCATGATTCATATAATAGCCCCTTTTAAATTTAATTTGCCTGTAACTATTTTAAATGGTATTTACCTTATCTGCTATTAGAATACACTTCAAACAAGATATATGAAAATATATAAACATATAATAAAAAATGTATTTTCTGTTTTTAAGTCATTTCAAAACCCATGTTTAAAAATACAAAATATCTTTTACCCAGCTATAATTAGAACTTTTCGAAGCCTTTCATTATTGAAAAGAAAAATGAAAAGCTCAAAACAATTTTCATACAAAAACTGAAAACTGTAATGAGTGTTTGCTCATATATATTTTTTATTGTTTTCTTAACTTAAAAAAATTATATTTTCTTCGTCCTTCCTTCCTTCTTTCCTTCCTTCCTTCCTTTCTTCCTTTCTTCCTTCTTTCCTTCCTCTTTCTCTTTCTTCCTTCTTTCCTAATTAATGGAAAAATGACTTGGTCTAAATGAAGGAAGTAGATCTTAGAAGTTATCAGTCTTTTGAAACTCATGCATGTAATTCATGTTGTGAGAAAACTGAGAAGTCCCTGGTTCTAACCTATCCTTTGGTCATCACAATCATATTCACCTGTCTTATTTCCATGTGGATATTTAAGAGATGTCTCAAATTAACATGTTCACACCATGTCTAAAACAAAACTTTTTCTTTACAACTCTTCCCACCTACTGTTTCCTTACTGATTTCTAAATGATATCCCTGTAATTGCTCAAAACAAAAAACCTGACATCACCACTAACTCTCCTATGGATGACCCTATGTATTAACAACCATGGCCTTTGACCGATTTCCTTTTCTTTGCTCCTTCTTCACTTCTTTGTCTAGAAAACAAGATACCCACATTCCCATTCCCACATGCAGCCAGAGGTTGCCATGTGACCAACTTCTAGACAATGAAAAACAGAACTAGAGATTTTTAAAAGGCTTCTACTGTGGCTTTTGTGGTCCAGATCAAAGGGATAGTTGTGGGTCAGGTGCAGTGGGTGGTTCATGGCTGTAATCCCAGTACTTTGGAAGGCCGAGGTGGGAGGAACACTTGAGCTCAGGAGTTCGAGACCAACCTGAGCAACATGGCAAAACCCTGTCTCTACAAATAAATAAATAAATAAATACCAAAAAATTTTTAAAGGGATAGATGTGACTCATACCATCAAATCTCACCTTTTCCTTCTTTTAATAGGTGAATATGATGTCTAGAGCTGTGATTGCTTTCATATGACAAAGAGGCAAGAAATATATCAGTAAAACGTCCTCCAGTGAAAGATTCAAGAACAGAAAAATAGCTTGGATCTTTGATGGCATTAGTAAACAACAGAACCATTGCCAGCAAGTGCTCACTGCCAGACTTCTTAAGTGGAGAAGATAACCACCATTTGTTAAGCCACTAAATTTAGGCATTTTATTACTTGCCGCTGAAAGCATTCCTAACTGAAGTATCTCTCCTTCATTAATGCCCCCCTCCCATCTTCAACATCAGTCCACCACTAAATCTTGTCCATTTGATCTTCAAAATATAAGCACCATAACCATAATTCAAAACTCCATTATCTCTGTCCAAGATTACTGGGTTAGCTTCCTAACTGGTCTTTTCACTCGAATTCTACATATCTCTTCTCTATACAACTTAAAGAATATTTTTCAGAGCTTTTGTACACTCCACTTTCTATTCCTACTACATAGAATATTCTTTCATGGATTTTCATCTGGTTGGAACCTTCTAATTTTTCTGTTACAATAATGCTGGTTAATAGTAGCCATTTAATATGTATTTAGTGGAAAAATACATTTGTAAATGGAAATATAAAAATATCCGCAACACCCAAATATTTTACTACCTGAAGTCTTCTTAATATATTAATCCATTAAGTTTCCAACATTAAGTTTCTGCCTTTTGGTAAATGTATGCTGAAATGTATACATTAGTTAGAATTAATTGTTACCCTCTTTTTGATAGATTCCTGAAGATAAGTCATATATATATATATATATAGAGAGAGAGAGAGAGAGAGAGAAATATATATATGTGTGTGTGCATGTATATATATGTGTGTGTGTGTATATATATATATGGCAAGGGAGAATATTGTGTAATTATATATTGCTAATATTTGTCAGGACTAAATTAGCACTTTGCAGTAAGAAATTCACACTGAAAAAATATGAAAAGGGACTGTTTTGGGACAGTAAACACACATACTCTACTTCACAGTCTTTTCCAAGGTTGATTTTGTAGGATATGGCATCACAAAAAAGAGGCTCTAACTGCGTGATTTTTAATTCCCAGTGGGTGATATTCTATGAAACGGTGATTAACAAATAGTGGATCATTACTGCAAGAACATAATCTAGTTATTCTTGCATTTCTTCAGTGTCAGCTTCATCTTTTCTATTTATCTTAGGCCTGGCCCTAAGAAATAGAACTACTTATTTTAGTTTTTAATATAACTCAGAAAAGTTGCGCTTTTTTAATGATTGTACTATCAAATTGAAAGAATGAAGCAATAGTTGCTAAGACAGATGATTGTGAATAATTTACCTTCTATGGTTAAGACATCCAACCAAAATGTAAAACCTGGTTCAATTGGCTAATAAGGAATTACTTCACTTTTGGTTCTTTTCATTTTGTTTGAATAATATTGCAACAGATTCTAAGTTTAAAATGAGAATACTTTTAGTACAAGGAGTTGGTAGAGTTAATATCAGTTTCATCTCTGATGGGAAGCTTCACTCTTCCCGGAATCTACTTCTAAGTCTTATCTGATGCCATTATTTTATTTTATTTTATTTTATTTATTTTATTTTATTTTATTTTATTATTTTATTTTATTTTTGGCTAAATACTACATTGCATATCTACTTTGCCGTTGACCTGAATGCTCCAGCCTCTCCCTAAGGCCCTGAGTTCCAGAGCTCTCAGTTAGAAATGGCCAACACCGTGTGACATTCTTTAGTCCCTAACATATATATCACTTCTACAACCATCAGAGACTTTACTCTTAATACAACTGGAATAATGCATTAAAGACATCACATTGACATTTCTACTCTATGCTGCTTCATCCCAAAGGAGGAGGAGATTTCTCTCCAAGACCTACCTCCCCCCACCTATATATGCTCTGGAACATACAGCACTGGTTGTGCCACTCTTAGATTCCTCAACTTTCAAGGTTCACATCACTGTATCTCTTCATTCAAGACTCATCTCAAGGGGTTGAGCACAAAGTTTACACAAACATCTCTTGGGTCAACGTACAATTCCATTTCCCCCTACTTTCCAAGCACTAGTCTGGAAATCGAAAAAAAAACTTACATATTTCAAAATATATATTTATTAGGCAGTTAGTTGCTAAGAATGTGTTACCATAATTGCTGATACATCTGACAACTCTCCCGGGGCAATGACAGCCCCCTCTTTTGCAAATGTAACAGCTGTGTTCGCAGGGTCTGAGAAAGTAACATATGTGATAATATCTAAAAATCTTTTTTCTACTTTATCTGTACAAGTTAGATTTTTTTGTGTTGAAAGGAAGTGACATACTCATTTTGTCTTTACTGTTACATATTTATTATAAGGATACTGTAAAAAGTATGAAATAGTAAGATAAGATACCACTTTATGATCTATAAAATTCACAGGCCAACCAACAAGGGCTGGCTGGAATGACCACTTGATGTCATTGGGAAGTTACTTTTCCCCAAGCATTTAGGGGAAAAAAATGCCTTTCATTGTGAACTGACTGTAAATCTTTCAGGACTGGGTTATCCCTTAACTCGTCAACAGCCATGGGACCCAGTGATTGCACCACCCCTTAGAGGCAGGCGTCTACTGTTTGCCAGGCCCTGTTCCTCTGTCTACTCTTTCTAACTCTCTTCCACACCACTCACCCTTTATGATCTTCCTGGTTGTCATTATAATTTTTGACTGCATACTAACTTACCTTCCAGGCAGAATGGACCATCAACATTCTGCTTGACCCCATGTTCAGGATGTCTTTTCCCTGGCACACCTGTGAACCCTGTGAATGTGCGGTATACTAAAATCTTTCTTTGCAAAACATCTAAAAAAGAGGAAAGTCTTATTATTTTATGTCAAATACTCGTAGGAAACTTTCTTTGAAACTACAGAATATACCTGGTTGATGGACAGGTTCTCAGAATCATAGGTATGTTATAAGGAGTGTTTAAGGAACCATATAAATAAGTGCTAATTTAAGGAACTTGTGTTTTCAATAATCCTGGGCATGTGATGTTGTTATACTGTTTCCATTTAATAAGAAGATGCTTTGAAAGACATAAGTTACTTTATGGGGCCAAATCAACTTTGTTGCAAGACAGATAATTTATTTGCCAGTTTAATATGTGGCCTGCATTGCAAAATCTCCTGGAAATCAGTGGTCAAGCATTTAGACTCCACTAGATTCCTACAGCAAAGAAATTCTGTTTCAAAATGATAATTATTTATGTAGCAAAGAAAACATGGCTTTGCTCTAAATCCTCCAAGAGATCTTTCTTGAAATTCTCCTGCTAATTTTGTTACAGGTCTCAATTTGTACCCACCTCTGCTTCAGACACTTCAAGCCCTGTTGAAACTATAAAGATTTCTCTTTATTGGAGTAAGCAACTCTTCTGGCTATATGATAAATGAGTTGCAGAAGGTCATTCATGTGGTGTTTATAAGTTGTTAAAATCCAAAAAGTTACACTGATCCTTCTACCACCTTCCAAGGGGTATGATGGTTAAGTAACAGGACTATGTTCTTCACATTAATGAGAATATATCCCTGTGTGCCTTACATCACTGCAGGCCCAGAAATTTAAAAATGTAATGGGTCTTCGTAAGGTTTAGTTTCCGTCTTCTTCCATGCATAAAGGACTTGACTTGTCACTTTCTACCTGACATTATAAATTTAGCAGACAAGGACAATGTCCTAGGACAGAGCAAATCCATCAAGTTGACAGTGGACAACTTTGGAGTACAAGACTAGGAACTTTATATAACCTTAGGGCAGAATCCTAAACTGCATTGCTGCTATTTTAGGTAAAAATGAAACAGTTTGGTTGTTTATGTGAAAAAATGATAAGAAATGGCTTCAATGTAACAATAGCCCTGTGCCAAGTGTCAGTGAAGATATGTTGCAATAACATCACATTCAATGTAGTATCTGTAAGCAGAGCTGCTCTCTGCTAGGTTTTGACATACATAGATATCCTTCAATGGCCAAGCTGGGAAACTAAACAAAAGCTTAGAGAAATTACCGTATTTGCACATCTTTCGTTGTGTGTTTACAGAGGTGAATTTAAGAAAGAGTTTCCTTAGTAAGTTAGCTTGAGTGCCAGATGATTTTTTTGGTTAGAGTGGTTGCTTGTTTGTTTTTCCTCTCTTAAAATTACATGGGGCCAGGCACAGTGGCTCAAGCCTGTAATCCCAGCACTTTGGGAGGCTAAGCGGGGTGGATCACCTGAGGTCAGAAGTTCAAGGCCAGCCTGGAAAGTATTATAAATTCCATATTTACTGAAAAAAAATTAGCCAGGAATGATGGTGGGCACCTGTAGTCCCAGCTACTCCAGAGGCTGAGGCAGGAGAATCCTTTGATCCCAGGAGGCAGAGGTTGCAGTGAGCTGAGATTGTGCTATTGCACTCCAGCCTGGGTAACAAGGGCAAGACTTCATCTCAAGAAAAAAAAAAAAATTACATGGAACTAGAGTTTTCTGAAAAGATAAATTTTCAAAGATATTTAAAGAAAAAGAAAAGAATCACCCATGAATACATACACCCCCAAATGTATCTACTCGGAATAGAAGTCACTATTCTGGTGAGATGGGTTATTTATGGCAATGGGTTGTAGTGGAATGAGATGATGAGAGAACTAACTATAATACTATGAGGAGTTCCTCCATAAATATGTTGGTACATTCTTTTTCTCAAGTTAAACATGGCATGATATAAGTAAATGAATCACAGAAACCAATGGGAAAAACATAAATTAGTCCAAAATGGTCAAGTTAAATTGCTTATTATTCTGGAAAACCATAATCTGGTTAGACTTAGCTCAATTGAGAGACTAAAATAAATTCCAGATGAACTAAAGAATTAAATGTAATAATTTAAATACTAACAATTTGTCACTCATTTGGTGCCTTTTAAACTGCCTTGTGACATTAACATTTTAAAACACAATAATATTTTATTTTATATCAGATTTATACAATTCTCAATCCATACTATACCTTGCCTACTCCCAAGTTCAGGTTACAGAAGTTGCAACCTACATTAAAAAAAAAGGCCTTAGCTTCAGACTAGTTTCCTGTAAATAGAAATAGTCATAACCTAATCAATCTTGCCCCATTTAAGATTATCTTTTTCTAAGTACACAGAATACAGAATGAAACAAATAAACAAGACCCATCATTTTTAAAAGGACTTTATCTCAGTATTGAATTCCTAAAGAATTCCATTTTAAAGTGTAATACATAAACCTGTAATTAGGTAATTTCTGATTCTCATTCTCAAGAAGTTTTCCAAAGAAAAGAGACAATTCATGTCTAGCAACATACATTAGAAAGGTGTAACTGAAAGACTGGTGGTGAAGGAAACAGGAAGGTCTAGAAGTGTCTTAGCCGGAATTGTATTGATCTTAAAGCACTGATGCTGCCAAATGTGAGCAGCCATTGAAATGACATGACAGATGCACTGTTGACTCCTGCATTTCTCCTGCAGAAGCCTTGTCCTAGTCAAGAAGTACTCGGTTCCTACCTAGGGATGGACAATGTAACATTTGGTTGACTAAATAAAGCCTTTTTTTCTCTCTTTCCCTGTGAGAAGAGCAAGCATTTGCTTTTAAAATTTATGTAGTGTGTTTTTCTTCTGACTTTAAAAAAGTGTATAATTTGTTTTCCAATTGCAACTTTTAATGGCTAACACTAACTATGACATTCTTTTGGAGAATAGAGAGAAGCAGAAGAGTGTGTGGGAAATAAAAAAAAAATTACTTTAAAAAGTAACTTGTATAATTTATGCATTTATTTTCAAAACAAGTTTTCTATGTGTGTTCCTACTAGGTGCTTGATGCTCTGATAGGTGCAGGGAAAGGTACCACGCTCATAAAATTTGCACTCTAGTGAGATTTAGTTAATAATTCTCTACACTTGTATATGATACATACATCTTCAATTTTCTATAAACAATTGGATATTTTGCTTATATTTTCCTAAACTGTGATACAATTTCACATAAAAATATATTGTGATCTCTTCCTTTAATATTTTTCTGGGCATTAAAATGAATGGAGGGCTGGCTATCAACTTGAACATACTTGCAATGAACCATTCTGTACGAAAGAAAGCCTCCAACCCATGTTGAAACTGAAACATATTACTAAACCACTCTCTAATCTTATGACACTGGAGCAACATTTCCTATCATGACTTACATAAAAATAGCAATACAAAATCGTCTAGAGCTACTCTTTACTAGTAAAATTCTTCTAATCATTTCTGAGAGAAAAGAACTCACCATCCCATGTTTGAACGTCTTGTCACTAGGTTAGATGCCCATTTTTCTATCTATTTACTGTCTGTGCCTATCCTGTGATACCTCACCTTAACAATTAAACTCTCTGATATAGAACACAACTAAAATTCATTTTAGAAAATCGAAGTGCAGCTTCATCACTTGAATTTTCCTTATTTATTATGACAGTAATATCTTTAAAGACTTTTGTAAGGCTGGGTAAGCTTCACCTCTATGCAGCCTGAAGTTCTGCAGTTGGCCTTTATCAAAATGTTCTTACAGTTGTTTTCTCACTCTCCCCTTAACTATTTCATTATTGACTGAGAGATTTGATCTCCCTATATCATGCCAAATGTCTCTGCACTCTATAATTCTTCGACAACATAATTTTAAACTATCACTTAAGTTTTCCAGAGCAGTTTGGCTAGACTGTAAGTCCTCAATTTTATGTATTTCTCATCTCTTGCAACTCTTCAGGGCATGGCTGCCTGGCTGGATTTTCCAATAACAATCTGCAATGATGAAATTAGAGAAAGTAACATCTGAAAATAAAGGATGTTGCACAAAAGCCAAGTGTTTACAATAAAAAAGATTTATAAGCCAAGATAAAATATTGCTTTGTATATTTATTAAGGTTTTCTTGGTTACTTTCTGATAACTGGAGATAACTACTTTCAGCCGCCTTATTTTAAACAGTCATTTTCAAGCCTGGTGTTTCTTCGGTGTCTATGTGGCAGGTAAATCAGACAGCTGTAGACATCATTTTGGCCATTGCAACACCCAAATTAACTCTGCTTAGATGGCCAAGCTGATTAAAAACCTGACTGCAGTCTTTTCATACCAACAACATAGACATTGCATGTGACACAATATGAGCCTGAGCATGAAAGACCACATAATTTTTAAAAATTATATTATATATAATAATATATAATAAAATTATATATGTACACACACACACACAAACCAAGCAGGATTCGCCAGAGACCACCCCCAAAAATGAATACAATCTCTAAAAAGTAAACTTAACTCTATTGAAAATGTATTAAATAAAAATGCTGAAAGGGATAAATAAAGAAAGAAATGACCTATTTAACGTTTTGAAACAGGACCTTGACTAGATACTGTAAGGCTAAAGACAACAGGAGCTTTGCATAAATGCTGAAAGCTAATTAGTAAGTATATTTTATGTGTATATAAGGATTCAAAATATAATTTATTGGTGGGAGAAAGAAGTTACAAATAAGCAAAGAGGAAAACCAAAAAGATATCTGTGATATTACATTGAAATAAGATGCATCAATATGAATTCATAGTGATAGATGACAGATAGATAGATATTAATAGAATGGATAGATTGATAGATATATAATACACACACATGTAAATTAGCTCACACTCACATATTTCCTTGCTTACTCTACTGAAATGCCTAGAAGCAACAATACCTGGATAGTAAATTGCTGGATGTCTAGGACAGGCATTGACCTTTAGCTCAAGTACCTTTTCTGACCACAGTAGTATGGAATTAGAAATCAATAAACTAGAATTTTAGAGAATTCAAAAATACATGCAAATTTAACTGCATTCTCCTAAGCAACCAGTGGTTCAAACCAGGAAATTCAAAGGGAAATTTAAAAATATATTGAGACAAATGAAAATGACACACAACATACAAAAAACCTTTGGGATGCAGCAAAAGCAATTATAAAAGGGAATTTTATAGCAATAAACAGCTACATCAAAAAAGTAAAAAAATCTCAAATAACCTAGTATTATACCTCAAGAAATTAGAAAAAAAAAAACCAAATATCATAGAAAAAAAGTAAATAAAGATCAGAGCAGAAATAAATTAATAGAGACTAGAACAAAAATAGAAAAGATCAGCAGAATTAGAATAGGGTTTCTGAAAAGATAATCAAGATTGACAAACCTTAAGCTAGACTAAGCAAAAAACATAGAAGACTCAAATAAATAGAATCAGAAATGAAAGAGGAGACATCGCAAATGACACTGCAGAAATACAAAGGATCGTTAGAGACTACTATGAAGAATTACGCAACAACAAATTGGATAATCTAGAAGAAATAGAAAAATTTCTAGAAACATACAACCTATCAAATTGAATTATGAAGAAATAGAGAATCTGAACACACTAATAACAAGTAAGGAGATTGAATATACAATAAAAAGTCTCCCAACAAAGAAAAGCCTGGGACCTGATCCCTTCACCGTGACACTATACCAAGCATTAAAGAAGAACTAGGCCAGGCGCGGTGGCTCATGCATGTAATCCCAGCACTTTAGGAGGCTGAGGTGGTGGATCACAAGGCCAAGAGTTCAAGACCAGCCTGGCCAAGATGGTGAAATCTCGTCTTTATTAAAAATATAAAATAATTAGCCAGGTGTGGTGGCGGGCACCTGTAATCCTGGCTACTCAGGAGGCCAAGGCAAAGAATTGCTTGAACATGGGAGGTGGAGGTTGCAGTGAGCTGAGATCATGCCACCGCACTCTAGCCTAGGTGACAGAGCGAGACTCCATCTAAGAAAAAATGAATAAATAAAAATTTAAAAAAGGAAGAACTATTCCCAATCCAAATATTGAAGAGGCAACACTTCCAAACTTATTTTATGAGGCTGGCATTACCCTGATACCAAAGCCAGGAAAGTATATATAAGAAAAGAAAATTATGGGCCAATATCCCTGATTAACACAGATGGAAAAGTCCCACACAAAATACTAGCAAACCACGTTCAATAGCACATTAAAGAATCATTCACCATTATCAAGTAGAATTTATTCCAAAGATGTGTTGATTGTTCAATACAAACAAATTTTAAAATTTGATATACCACATTAACTGAATTCAGGACAAAAACCGTATAATCATTTCATAGATGTGGAAAAAGCAGTTGTAAAAATTCCATGTCCTTTTATGATAAAAACTCCCAACAAATTAAATATAGGAGGAATTTAACACAATAAAGGCTATATATGACAAATCTACAGTTAACGTCATAGTCAATGTGTAAAAGTTATATATTTCTCTCTCTCTCTCTCTCTCTATGATCAGGAACAAGACAAGAATGCCTACTCTTACCACTTTTATTCAACATAGTACTGAAGTCCTAGCCACACCAAGTAGGCAAGAGAAATAAAAGGCATCCAAATTGGAAAGGAAGAAGTTAAGTTGTCCTTGTTTGTAAACAGTATAACCTTATATAGAGAAAACTTTAAAGACACCACCAAAATACTGTTAGAACTAATAAACAATTTCAGCAAAGTTGTAGGATACAAAATCAACATAAAAACAATTAGTAGCATTTTTATAAAATAACAACAAAGTACATGCCCTCCCACCCCAAAAAAATCAAGAAAATAATACCATTTACAATCGCTACACAAAATACATAGGAATAAATATAAATAAGGAGGTGAAAGACATGAACTCTGAAACAATAAAATATTGATGAAAGAAATTGAATATGCAAAATATTCTATGATCATCAATTGAAAAAAAGTTATTTAAATGTTCAGACTTCCCAATGCAATCTACAGATTCAATATAATCCCTATCAAAATACCAATGACATTTTTCACAAAAATGGAAAAAAAATCCTAAAACTGGCATAGAACCAGAAAAGACCCTGAATATCCAAAACAATCTTAAGCAAAAAGAACTAAGCTGGATGTATCAGATTATCTGACATCTAAATATACTGCAAATCTACAGTAATCAAAACAGTATGGTACTAGCATAAAACCAGACATATAGATCAATGGAACAGAATAGAGAGCCCAGAGATAAAGCCACACATTTACAGTCAATTGATTTTTGACAAAGGTGCCAAGAACATACAATGGGGAAAGGACGGTGTCTCTAATAAACAGTGTTGACACAACCGAATTTCCACATACAGAAAAATAAAATTATACCTTATTTCACACCATATACAAAAATCAACCCATAATGGATTAAAGACTTAAATGTATGACCTGAAACTGTAAAAACTACTCTAAGAATACAGGAAACAAAGCTCTACAGCATTGGTCTGGGCAATGAATTTTTTGACATAATAACAAAAGCACAGGCAGAAAAAGAAAGATAAATGGGATTATATCAACCTAAAAAGCTTACGCACAGCCAAGAAAATAACCAACAGGGTGTATAGGCAACCTAAAGAATAGGAGAAAATATTTACAAACTGTATATCTGAAGTTAGTATCTGAAATATATTAGAAATTTAAACAACTCAATAGTAAGAATGCAAATAACCTGATTAAAAACAGGCAAAGGAACTGAATAGACATTTTTCACAAAAAGTGATACAAATAAGCAAGAGGAGAAAAAATGCTTAATATACATTAATTATCAGAGAAATGCAAATAAAAACCACATTGAGATATCACCTCAAACCTACTAGAATGTTTACTATCCAAAAGACAAAACAGCAAGTGTTGGAGAGATATGGAGAAGAGGGAACCCTTGCTCACAGTTGTTGGGAATGTACGTTAGTACAGACATTATGGAAAACAGTACGGAGGTTACAAAAAAAGTTAAAAATTGGACTGCTGTGTGATCCAGCAATCCCACTACTGGGTATATATTAAAGGAAAAGGAAATTAGTATGTTAAAGAGATATTAATATCTGCACTCCTATCTTCACTGCTGCATTATTTACAATAGCCAAGATATAGAATAAACCTGTGTCTGCCAACAGAAAATGAATTTTTAAAAATGTGGTATATATAAACAACAGAATACTCTTCAACTTGTAAAAGAATAACAACACAATCATGTATTTTAAAATAAATAATGTAACTGGGTTGTTTGTAACTCAAAGGATAAATGCTTGAGGGGATAGATACCCCATTCTCCATGACATGCTCTATTTTACATTGCATGCCTGTATAAAAACATCTCATGTACACCATAAATATATACACCTACCAAGTACCCACACATTTTTTAAAAATAATTTTTATAAAACTATGGAAAAAGAATGAAATCTTGTTATTTGTGGCAAGATGTATGAATCTGGAGGACATTATGTTATGTGAAATAAGCCCCACACAGAAAGACAAATACCATTTGATCTCACTTATATGTGCAATCTAAAAAAGATGAAATCATAGAAGTAGATAATATAATGGTACCAGGATCTGGAAGGTGTGAGGAGGGAGATATTGGTCAAATTATACAAAACTTTAATTCTATAAGAGGAATAATTCAAGAGAAATGTATTATATTCTTGAACATTGCTAAGTTGCTAAGTGAATAGATTTTAAGTCTTTTCACCACAAAAAATGATAAGTATGTGAGGTGATGCATCTGTTAATTAGGTTAATTTAGCCATTCCATGAAGTATACATTTCAAAATATCACGTTGTACACAATAAATATGTACAATTTTAATTTGCCAATTAAAAATATACAAATGTATAAAGAGAAACATTTCCAGACAGGAAATAAAAGGAAACTGGTGATCCCAATGGAAAATGTGTACAGCGTATGACTGACTTCGCAGAATTATCTGTCTACTATTGCGAGAAATTTTATTTACTTCACACATATTTTGTTTACTTGTATGGAGGTGACACTCAATTTAGCTGTGTGTGTGTGTGTGTGTGTGTGTGTGTGTATACTTTAAAACTTCGTTGTCATATAAAGTAAATATAAATTTGAGTAATATAATCAGATAAAATTCAAGTGATTTTTAGTAAAACAATTTTCAACATGTGATTTCTCACAGAATTTTGTGTCACGTACATTTTATCTATAACTATAAATAGTTTATATGTCTCATAATAAAGAAACTTTAGAGGCATAAATGACGGTCATGACAACCTTATATTGAGGATGGGCATCTGAATGGATGAAAAGCCGTATGAAACCATAGACATTTTAATCTTCATAAGTTTCTTCTAAATACAGAATTTGATAGTATTTAGATGCATTTTTTTTTACTAAAATAAGAAACAGTCCCCAGAGTCAAGACATTTTCAGTAGAATGACATGTAAAGTAATAATTTTGGAAAATGGGTTATAATTGAGAGGTAACTATGAAGACGTAGAGAGTCTAGGAGAAAGGGAAACTATACAACTAACATGTCTATTGGTGTCCTAGATGCAGAAGAAGTGCTTTTTGTTTGTTTTATTGACACTCATTTTCTGTTAATGTGCTAATTCTTTCATTTTGTTCACCTCTGAATGTGCTTCATTAGGTTAAAGAAAAAGTCCTCATAGAGTAAAATAGTTCTCTGTGATTCCTCAAGCTCCTTTTGAGGCAGGAGAATAGGCCCTGTAGACAGGGAACCTAAGGCCAATTCAGGCTAACTTCCTAGAACTAAGTCAGAAGGAAAACCTCAACTTCCCATGCCCAGGTAATAAAAGGACCAGAGGCTACTTCATCTGCAATCCCCCATGACTTTTTCTGCTGTGGCAGATGAAAAATGGAAAGATCCTCTGATTGGTCCCCTCCCACAACCAATCAGGCTGGTCGTGGGCCAAGTCTTCATTTGCATAGGGGTATAATTTTGTAACTTCACTTCAGCCTCTGATTGGTCACTTTCCACAACCAATCAGACTGATCGCAGGCCACTACTTCATTTACATAGGGTATACACCAAGTAACCAATGGGAAACCTCTAGGGGTGTATTTAAACACCAGAAAATTCTGTAACCAGCACTCTTGAGCCTCTTGCTCAAGCTGGCTCCCACTCCGTGGAGTGTACTTTCGTTTCAATAAATCTGTGCTTTTCTTTTGTTGCTTTGTTTGTGTGTTTTGTCTTATTTGTTCTTCAAAATGCCAAGAACCTGGACTCCCTCCCAGTAACACTTTCAGATAAGAAGGCCTTCAGTTGTTTCTAGTCACAGAAACCGACTCAGGTAAATATTTCCGATTCCAGTTATTCATAAATCTTCCAACTCCATTCAAAGTTAACCACACTCCAGTCCTGTTTTGCTATGAGCTAATCATGGTAAAGGCCTGAGGCTGTTCTCCTCTCTCTTTCCCCACCTGATGCTTCCATTCTGCCTCACTGACTGTGGTTTCTGAACCCTCTGGATTTCAGGTCGTAAGGAATGAGAGCAGTACTCTTGCTTATTCCCTTCTTGTGCTTGGCAGTTCTTTACAGCTGCCCCTTTCTCTGCTGAGCCTGTTTGCTGGGGGCCTGGAAATCTGCACACTTCTTCCCTCTGTCACTCCTCTGTGGTGGAGGATGGAAGCTTCTGGCAGCACATGTTCAGGTGCTGCTGCTTCCCCTTCTCTTTCTCATGTCTATTGCGTCTCTCATCGCTCTCTCAGACGCCATCCTAGACAGGATCTATGGCAGCTCCACGCTGGCTTCCCCTCCCTCAACGCCCATGGGAGGCACTCATAGGACCTTCAACTTGACACAGTCAGAAACTGCACACCTCTAATGTCTCTCGTTTTCCTGTGATCACATTAGTCAGCCAACATATGTGTTTGTTTCTCAGGTGTGAGTTGAATATTGGTTGATTACGTTTTGGAAACTCCAGGAAACAAACTATGTAGGTTGTCCTATTGAAGCTCATTCCATGGTTAGCCTTTCCATCCTCTTTGGTAAGTTGACACATTTGTAAGTTTTACTAAGACTTACAAGAGGTCTTGAATCTCCCTTTGAAATGTAGAATCTATATTCTGGGTTTCATTTGAAAATGAAGACTAAAATAACTTCAGTTTTAATTGCTTTCCAGATGAAAATATATTTAAGTTATATATTAAGAAGTTGTTTTTTTTTTTTTTTTTCCTCCTCTGGCAGTGTTTCTTGAGCACTTGAGTACCCTGAAATTAACAAATTGAAGAAAGAGACTATATCCTGTGTTGTAGAATTTGTAAAGGTAAGTGATCAGGCAAAAATTGACCCTATCATCGAAATTCTGTAAGAAAATATGGTAGCTAAAAACGTCAAATATTGTAAAGTTTTCTATTTCTGTCCTAAAAGGATGATGATTTGTTTAATCTTTATGACTCATACTAGCCAACTATAATTAATGAAGCACTTGGACATAACTAAATTGTAAACAACTTTTTCCTTCTCTCTCTACAGTCTCAAGGCTATAAATGACTCTTTTGGCTTTTAGAATCCGTTTTCACAACTTTACTTCAGATAGTGCATAGATTTTTTTTTTTTTTTTGCATAGTGGAAACTGCAATTAATATTAAATAGAAATAACCTCTAATATAACAGTAAATTTATAAAAGACCCCAAAAGTAAGTTTATATTAAAGTTTGTAGGGAATGGAAAATAACAAAGAGAAATATTAAGTAATATAAGGATTTAGGGGATATAATATCACATATTCCGGCACTTTTTCTAGGCAGTGAATCATTGCTGCCAACGAGCACTATAGAAATTGAAAATTTGAAAAATGGCAAAACATTATAGAAGAGAATCATGAGGTTAAGTGAACTGGCAAATCTAAAGTGAAATCACCTCAATCTAAATGACAGACACAACTTTGCAAAAATGTGAACATTAATTCTGAACAAGTACTGTTCATCAAGGGCAGTTTTTATGACTTGCATTGTAAAACTGCTGCTTTCATGAATTAATTTTGAATATTTGCATTATTCTATCATAAAGCACTTAGCATTCCCCCCCATGTACTTTTCCCTTCAAATATCAAAAGATACATTTTTCTAGTTTATAATACGATAGAAGGTGACAAGTAATGGAAAACTTTTTTATTGGTTGAGTGCCATTTTTAAAATATCTCAACATGCTCTAAAAATACACTGATTAAATCTTACAGTAACATAGATATTGAACTGCTACAACAAGGAATTTCATTATAAACTTCATATTTTTGCAAAGGTATGATACTTCGAAACTGCTTGTTTTCCCAGGGTCAAGGACATTTCAAGTCCTGAAAATGATGTGCTGAGTAATAGGAACAACAGAGCTGGACTCAGAAGGGCACAGAATATGCTGCTGCCTAGGTGATGGGATTTCAGAAAATTAGATCCATGCTTCTAAAATATGCCTTCCTGACTTGCTCAATGATCGCTGAAATTCTTTCCAACATAGCTAAATCCTTTCATCCCAGAGTTAATTGAAAATCTTAAACGGCAGGTAACTCGGGTAGTTTAAAGAAGTGGTATTGCATTTTTCCTTTGGTTCAGATTTCAGCACAGGAGGAAGCCAGTGAGAGCATGAGCATCCTGAACACTTTGATAGAAAATGGAGTTTTCATAGTAAAGTAAAATAATTCGGAAAGAGACTCTGGGGTAATGATCTGGGATATTTTGCATATTTGTAGTGGAACTTTCCTTTCTGTTGTCATAAGTGATTGAAGAATGGCTAAAAGCATGATATGGAGTTGGGACATTAGACCACAGAGACTATTAATGGCAGTAGTGGGTATGGTAAGTCAAGCACAAACATATATTCTTACTTGTAGAAGTTAGACAATTCATAGAATTATGTCATTATCATCATCAGTGTTATTATATAGCATTTATCCATCTGTTAGGAGGTGCCATGAATGGCATTAGGGACACTAAGGACAAAAAATGAACAATATTCTTAGAGTAATCTCAGAAATGAGAATTTTAAAAGTGATATTTAGGATCACAATGACACTTTTTTTCTCCTTGATTACCTCTTCTTTGTCTAAACCCATCCTTACTACATTTAACTAAATTTCAATATGTAGCTATTTTTTGAGCAATTAATAAGTAAATCTCTATATAGTACATGCTGCAGAAAAGATGCAAATGAGTGAGTTAAACCGATCTCTACTGTCGGCAATTCCCAGACTATTTGGGCAAGTGGTTGTCACAAACAGATGGCTAACTTCTTACCTACTACAATTGCAAAGGAGAAAGTAGAGACAGAAGAAGTGCTTGTAAAAAGGTTCACATTGATTATTCCTGAAATATGATTAGAAACAAAGTTCTATGGGTGTTCTGAAGAGGAAGAGATCAACCAGCATATTAATATGTTGATGTGATGAAACAGCAATGTATTGCAATGGACGTGCCCTCCCTGAAAGTAAATCTACACACATTCTTTCAACTCTCCAGGCTATACAAGGCAGAAAATGTTTATTACTTACCAATGAGAAAGCTAAAAAATAATCTGAAGACACATGCTTCTGAGTTTAAAAAACATATTTAAATTGAACAAGAAGCACATAACACAAATTTGAAACCTTGCAGGATGTTTTGTAGCAACTCGTCAGTAAATAAAGTTTTCTCTTTATTTTGTAATTCATGGATGTTTGAATTAGTGTTTTCATCCCGAGAAATCAGGAAGCTCAAAATTATTATCAGTTGAAAACAAAAAACAAATACATGACACTGAAAGTTTGATTTCATGAATTATGTGATTTTTCTTTAGATATTTTAGTGGTATCAATCTCAATAATAGAGATAAATTTTCCAAAGATATTGAATTTATTTGGGAGTCACAAGGGTTAGCAAATCTAGGGTATGTAGGCTATAGGGACCACACACATATTCAAAAAGGTTGCAGAAAGGGAAAAGATGATCTCGCCCCTCCACTGCAGCCTGGGTGACACAGCAAGACTGCCTCTAAAAATAAAATAAAATAAAAATTAAAAAAGCCAAAGGAGAAGTGCACATAAGTTGTTTTGTGACAAAAAGAACATGGGTTACGAGGGCTTATCACAGGAGGTGATGCCAGTTCATTAGTAGAGACAATGTCAAGCAATGGCTCTTAAGCATCCAGCTAGCTGTCCTTGTGACTCCTGAAGCAAGCTACAGTTTGAAAAGTGCTTGGCAAAAGTTGTTGTCACAGGCACATAGGCATAAGGGCTCTTCAGAGAGTCTACCATAGGCATGTGTGTGACAGCCCTCCCTTCTTAACCTTCTGGATTTATTTATTTATTTATTTATTTATTTATTTATTTATTTATTATTTTGGGGTCTAACACAAGTGATTCCGTTTTGCTTCTGACAACTTTCACATTTCCCCCTCTTTTCATCAGCGTCTTTTTCCAAAAGTATCGCTGATCAGTCATCCTGCAGTTAGGTTGTAATCATACCTCAGTGCCAAGATGGACCTGTCCCAGCTGTTGGTTAGAGGGAAGTGCTTGGAGACTAGCAGTCAGTGTCAAAATCCCTTTAGCCACATTGGAGCAATAAGGAGGTTTGGAAGGAGTGGCTTTCATGCTAAGTCTGCCTGGAGTCCATTAAGTTCAATTTTGTTTGTACTGCAGGTGTTGACTAGCATCTCAAAGTCCTGAGCTAACATTATTCTGTAAGGAGCATTGTTTTTGCAGAGATTGTACAGGCAACTGGTACAAAGTTTCAAGAGAATAATGTAAAAGAAAACCAACAGGATCGTAACAAATCCAATTTGCACAATGGTTCTGCATCAAGAGCCCAAGCCTAAAGGCAACCAACTAAACAAATTAGAAGGCCATGGGGAACTGATTGAGACTTGTGGTCATTGAGCCTGTTCTGTAATGCAACTGCGTTAGCAATCTTATCATTTAGTATTCCATAAGTGGGTTAAATTAAAGCAGACAGTGTTATACAAAGAGAGTATTAGTACAATTTGAACAGAAAGTTGCATTGGGGGTGTTGCCTGCCAAAGTTACCCACTAGTTGTACTAAAGGATTTATTAAATCAGGTGTTGTCAAGTTATCCACAGTAGCTGCTGACTGAAATTTTACTATACCTACATCTACGTCTGTGAAATTTTACTACTACCTTTTGTCAGGTGAAAATGTAGGCATTAAGAAAGGTAATAGTTTTATTAGAATATGGAGTCTGTTTTTTTCTTTTTTAACTCATTTTAGGTTCAGGGGTACATGTGAAGGTTTGTTACATAGATAAACATGTGTCAAGGGTGTTTGTTTACAAATTTCTTCATCACCTAGGTATTAAGCTCAGTACCTAATAGTTCTTTTCTGCTTCTCTCCCTTCTCCCACCCTCCACCCTCAAGTAGACCCCAGTGTCTGTTGTTTCCTTCGTTGTGTTCATATGTTCTTACCATTTAGCTCCCACTTATAAGTAAGACTATGTGGTATTTGGTTTTCTGTTTCTGCATTAGTTTGTTAAGAATGATAGCCTCCAGCTCCATCCATGTTCCCGCAAAAGACATGATCTCATTCTTTTCTATGGCTGCATAGTATTCCATGGTGTATATACACCAAATTTTCTTTATCCACTTTGTTATGATTGGCTTATTCATGATATGCAGTCTTGTTCCAACATCTTGGAGAACGTTGCCCACAGCATGAAGTTCTGAACGCCTTGTCCTGGTTTGCAGTCAAAAAGTCCCTGATGTGGTATCAGGTGATCTGTTGAACTTTCTGTGTGGCCCCTACATCAGACACAAGATGTGTTCCTTAAAATTCACTCCGTTTCTGCTTATGAGGTCTCAGGAAGAGAGCAGTTATTTTTCTTAGTTGGAGAGTTGCAGCCAGACAGTGGAGGAAACTACGATAATTCATGATCTAGTCCAGTCTACAGGCAGATAGTAAAAACCAGAAACAATACACAAGGTTACAATCTAATAACAGCTCTTTTATGGCTTTTCCTTAGAAACATCATTTTTTTTTTCTCCACAGTCAGCCTGATTTCTACCAGAGATAATCAAAGAAAGACAGATTTTTTGTAAAGTAAATAGAGTTTTATTAGAAATGACCTGATTATTTACATAAGTTCAGTGAGACTAGTAACTGACCACATAAGAATCTCAGATTGAACTTTCAAAAATCTGCAGGGCAAGAAATCCAAATCAAGGTAGACTTCAGACTTTGTGGGCAGTACCTATAAACAATTTAAAATATGGCATCCCATTCAAAGCCTTGGTAATACAACTAATGTTTCCAATTGTATCCTACTATAAAGAGAACAAATTCTTATTGAACTTACAGCTTAAGATAAAAATTTTTTTGTAAATCTGAAAAACAAAACATTTAAGAACCATTAATGTTACCATAAAAGTTATATAAACATTATCAGATATTAAATCTCACATAAGTTTTGGTTAACTTGATTTGATTAGCAGTTTCATGAATTCATTAGTTTCTTCATCAGAGTTTTGAAAATGTTTACTTAGTTCATTAATATCTTAATTTGTGCCAAGTCAAGTGTTCAAATGATTTTTAAAAATTTGATGTGTATGAAATTTTAAAAATATATATATTTTAAATTGTCTTTAATTGTATACCAGTTTGAGATTTACAGAAAAATCAAATGGATAGTGCACTCAGTTTCCTATTATTAACATCTTCTTGGTTAGTATGGTACATCTGTTACAATTAACCAAGTAATACTGATGCATTTTTCTTAACTAAAGTCCATGTTTTATTCAGATGTCTTTCATTTTTACCCAATGATCTTCTTCTGTTCCAGTATTTCATCCAGTTTGCATTACATTTAGTCCTCTTGGCTCCTTAGGCTCCTCTCGGCTGTGACAGTTTCTCAGGTTTCCTTGGTTGTGATCATTTTGACAGCTATGAGGAGTACTGATCAGGTGTTGTGTAGGATGCCCTTTTATTGGAACTTGTCTGAGATTTTGCTCAGGATTAGACAAGGGTTATCTATTTTGGGAGGAAAACCACATGGATAAAATGCCATTTTCATCACATCATATCAAGGGTACATACTATTCTCATGATTTATCATTGTTGATGTTGATCTTGACCACATGGTTGAGGCAGTGTTTGTCAGATTTCTGCACTGTAAAGTTACTCTTCCCCTGGCCTTGCCTTGCTGAACTCTCTGGAAGGAAGTCACTATTCCCAGAGGGTACTTAAGAAATGAGAAGTCATGCTCCTTCTTAAGGGATTAGAGTATCTACATAAAGTATTTGAAATTCTTCTAAATGGGAAATTAATAACCTCCTTTTTTAATTTATGTATTCAACAGTTTATATTAATATGGCTTATGGATACATATTTTGTATTTCATGGTATAAGCTAATAATATTTTATTTTGTCACTCCAACTGTTCAAATAACTTTCATTAGAAGGGGATAATATTATTTAACATATTTTAATTAAATTATCAGTAATGATGTGATACAAAGCTACATCTGTGAGAGTCAGGTGTTATATAAAATTATTTTAATTCGATAAATTAGATTAGATATTCTGGAGGTATAAGCCCATCTTTAGTTATAATCATATTATTTATAATGACAAATGTACTATTTTAAAGTCATAGAAAAATGCACTTCACAAACAACGGCATTGATAGAATATTTCTTCAGGGTCACCTATGTGAGTAATAACATACCAATTTCTATATCCCTTATAATTTGACAGCTAAATTGATTTAACTAAAGAAGCATTCTTATACTGAAACTAAAACAAAGAATACTGAACAAAATAATAACAGAATAATTGCTTTTAGAACTCAAAATTCTCTATAGGCATATTTTGCAGGATTCGAATGACATAAAATGAAATTATTCTTATCAAGGTGATATCCAGGGTCTATGCCCTTGTCCAGGAATAGTTTCAGTATATACATACATGGGTTATTGTTAGCAGGAATGCATTTCTCTCTTTGCCTTATCTCATTGGTCAAATATATGATTTAACATTCAGGACAGCTGTGTAAAGAGGGATTAAATTCTCAATGCTTAATTACTTTAGCTACTTTCCATCTGTTAGTTGATTTCAGGCCTTTTCTCCAACATTAGACTACAAAGAAATTCTGCAAGCAATCCTTTTGCATGACAGACATTTTTTGCTAACAATTCAACAGATTTAACATTCACCTTCAAATTCAGGGAATGGGAACTCTGGCTGCTATGGTTTGACCAAGCATGTCTCTCGTAAGTTATTGTGTTAGAAACTTAGTCTCCAAACTCATATGTTTATGGTATTTGGAGGTGAGGCCTTTGAAATACAATTACGATTAAATGAGGTTATACGGGTGGGGCCTCTCCCATGATGGCATTAGTGACTTTATAAGAAGAGACAGAGAGTTTAGCTCTCTGGCTTGTTTGTCTCATCACGTGATGCCCTCAGCCATGTTATGATGCAGCAAAAAGATCCTCACTAAATGCCTGTACCATGATCTTGGATTTCCCAGCCTCCATTACTGTGAGATAAATCAATCTCTATTCTATATAAATTACTCAATCTCTGGCATTCAGTTATAGTAACAGAAAACAAACCAAGATATTGGCCTTATGTGACCTCCAATAATATGAAAGTGGCTTGATTTCTGTACTCTTCATATCCTTTCCACAATTGCAAACTTAACATTTAAGATTGTAATGTTAAATTAATTTTTATGTCACACCATTGTACAAGCAAAATAGAATTTTCATGAACAGTTTATTCAAAACAGAAGCAAATTGAGGTCTGACAAAACCCACATTGTGAAAATCTAACACCAATTTTATGAAATGGCACATATGTACTTGCTGCCTGCCCCTCTGCAAAGGACAACTAGAGCGATGGAAATGAGTTGGAGGAAAAAGCCACTGGAAATACAAAAATGTACATCAAGTGGGCAAAAATCTTGATATTTTTAACAGCCTGAGTCAAAGCCCAAATCCAATAGGTGATAAGATTAATTAAAAGAAAATATTTCCGTGAAATTTAAGGCTAGCTCAGCAGTATAAATTTTTACATTGAATAAGTTAGAGAGCAAATCAAATAGGACATTTCATTTATCTCATTACTTTCAATTAGGAATGCTTATGGCTTCAGTTAATCTTTTCAAAAGACATGGAGAATATTGAAGTGTTCCCTTCAAAGAGATTGCTCACTGCTTCTCAATGACCTATTCCAGTGTTTAACAATTCTTAGGCAAGTAAGAATTTTATTGGTATTGGGCAAAGATCACTGAACAAACTGAAAGCAAACAGTAGATACAATATAATCTTTCAAAACAATTATAAGGCTAAGAACCAAAAAACAGAGAGAATGCTTTTCTTGTTATAGAAGTAACCATTTCTCCAAGCTAATCAGTTCCTGGTATATAAGGTGTCATTCACTCAAAATTACAGTCCCTGTGGTTTTGTACCCCTTCACCAGTTCCCATCCTTCCACCCACACTAAACACATATGCACTTTCACCATATTCATGGGATCCCTGTTGGTGGTTACAAACCCATTTGCTGCTAATGAATGCTGTCACTTCAACATCAAATCTGACACTTTCCATCCGTTTCTACTGCTAGTCCAGAGGGTGTGTGACCTGTCATCCAGTCCCTCACAGCTGGCTGTGTGTGACCTGCCAGACAAGGCAGGTATTGACACCTAATTCTGCCTCTACTATGTGGACCCTGCTGCAACAGCATCACCTCAGATGCCCAGAGATGGCCTAAAGAGGCTCTGGTATCCGCCATTTTGCCCAAGGCTCCTCAGCCCCATGATTGTATTAAACATGTTTCATACCCAGGTAAGTCTGAATCAAACTGAAAAGCTAAATAAGATTGTGTGTAAGATTTTAATGTAAATGTTATAAAGGAAATAAAAGACCAATATCTATGTACTTCAGAAAGGCTACTGATAAGTATTGAAATAATCTAAAGTATTTGTGAACTAAATTCTATAGCCAGATGTAGAGCTTACAGAATACAATTTTGTGAAAAACAGATAGTTACTTTATGCTTTTTTGTTACTATGATTAGGTGAATGTGGGTTTCAACCGAGGGAGAGAAACATCCTAATTTAAGTTTTATCTACCAGTATTCTACACAAAAATGTTTGTGTATATAGATGTGTTTAAAACTGTACATATAAATAGAAATTTACAACCAGGCAATATCTTCCTTTGCTCTATTGCCAACCACATTTAATTCAAGCTTTCATTCTTTAGGATTATTTTGCTTATTTTTATTTTTGTTTTTGTAGAGACAGAGTCTTACTATGTTGCTCAGGCTGGTCTCAGATACCTGGCTTCAAGCAATCCTCCCAACTCTGCCTCCCAAGGTTCTGGGATTACAGGCATAAGCCACTGTGCCCAGCCAGCAATCATTCTTTACTAACTAAATTATTACACAGCTGCCCGTATGTCTCCCTTCTTCTAATCTCCTTGCACTTTGTGTCCGCGTGCTTTTATAAGGTTATTTTCAGCTATTTATTTTCTTTAGTGACTAACCACAAACTTCTTAGCATGACAAGAAGACCTTTGTAGATATAGTGCTCACCCTTTCTGCTGTTCTAGACACACCAAACAATTCGCTGTTTCTATGATGTGACAACCTTTTCTACATATTGTTCTCTACCCTTTTCTGTTCTACCAATTCTTTCCTGCCTTTGTCTGACCTCTGTATGTTATTCTAAATGTATAAGCTGTCACCTTTCTGTGCAGTTTCCTGACTCTTCTAATAATATGTATGTCCCTCCCTGCCATGCCATCCTGTCATTGCTCTGATGGCAACATTTGCAAATTATTATAGAACATTTATTTACTTGATTTTCTGTATTTGGGGATTAGAAGATCTCTGATAGCTGGCATATGACATTGCTCATAAATACATTATGGAAATGTTAAATTAATTTGAAATTTGTTATCTATTGTTTCTTTGCAACTTCCGGCTTCAATTACATGATGATTATGGGTCAACTACATGAAAATATATGAGGGCTGAAAAATTTAAGTACAATTTACAACGGGACAATTTCAGTATAGATTCTATCATTTTGTTTCCTTTTGCTTTTATCCTGCTGGTATAGAAAAATTATTAGATTTTTTCCCTCAGTTCTCATAATGTTTCTCTCTGTGCTGTCACCAAAAAAAAAAAAAAACTTCACCAGTGTATTTTGAATAGAAAGTCTTCTATTGCTGAAGCTTTCTTGAATCTTTCTTCTCTAAGTTTTTCAAATTAAACTTTATTTTTCTCCTTACTGAGAATTATTATTTTTTTCCCATTGAAAACTACAGAGGTTTGAAACCATGAAGAATCTATGACAGTATTGACTTTACATCCTCAATAAATATGGACAAAGGAACATAATTATTAGTGGAACTCATGCCTAAAGATCTCTCAAAGAGTCATTAATTTGTCAATTTTAAATAACAGGAGTAAACTATTTTCAATAAATGTTTTTAAATTTTTTTCCTCATTATAATATTGTCTATAATGTTTTAAGAACATTATGAGTTCTTTACTGACACTTCTTTGGAAAACATAAAATTTGTTTATAGATAAAAATTAATAGATTTTTGAGCTCTTTAAAGGAGAAACATTAAACACACATTTGCACATGGCACAAAATATGATGAACATGCCTAGTAAATGCATTTCCAAAACAGCATAAAAAGTTTCATCATTCTGGTGAAATGAAATTCACATCAGTACCTAAGCATTTGGGGTCTCCTGTCACTTAAAACATTTTTAAGCTATTCATTGTAAGATGCATTCTTTGTTGAAGAACCAATCCAAGTGGGGAGAAAAACTAAAAATCTAGTATAATACCCTGATTCAAAATGTGACAGTGATATTAAAGGGACTGTACATCATTTCATCTCATGAAATCCTCAATATTTTGAAGAGATGTGAAATAAAATATTTGCCTTAATTCAAGGGGCCTTTATGTGCATGAGCTGTCATACTTATCAGAGATTACTACAGAGTAATGAAATTCAGCTCCAAAACCCATCTAGAAAAAGATAATTTTGAGTTAATAAAAACTCTTGTTTTGAGCCAGATATGACAATTAAAGAATGAGAGTATATTCTGGTACACTTTATCTGTTTTCTCAGATGAACAGGGCATGTGTATATCAGGAATCTCAGAGCCTCCCCCAGCAGCTTCCTTATCCCAGCAGGGTCAGCCAGATCCTTAGAGGGCCATTGCCTTGATCTTAGCAGGAACATTCCTTCTTTAATCCAAGCAGCCGCCAACTCTACCAAGGGAATACTATTCCTTTTGAGGCCGCAGACCACACCCATTCTTATCTGTAGATGCAACTGAAGATGTCTCTACAGCTAGTGATTGTGCTAAGAGCTCCCAGTGAAAGGCAATCCATTTGGTGCAGGGATCTGCTCCCATAATACCAGGGGCTGTATCTTACATTAGTAATTCATAGGCCTGGCTCTTGTAAAGTTGACATCCATGCATTGTGACAGCCTTACCTTGAAAATTTATATTTATTGATTTAAGAAAGAGTCCCTGGGATGATTTTTTATCACCTGAGCAAAAGGTAAGAACTCATTTTCCCTTTATAGTTTTTAAGGCACTGGGCATATACTGCCCACAGCTTATGCTTTGGGGGGCAATAATCACTTCCTGTATCTTAACTTTTGTTTGAGTGCAGCATCTCACTCACATAACATTGAAAATATTTTGTAATATTCATGTATAATTTTTATTCTGATTTTCACCTGAATAAACTACTCAGACATCGTAGATTATCATTTCAATATTTAGGAATTAAAACTTTCCTATTGTGCAGCTATTGTATATGTGTAAAGTTCATATTAGATGTTATGGAAATGAAGTCAAACAACACAAAACACTGGTTATAAGGATTTTATAATCTTTATATAAGATTCAATTATGTCAAAACTACTATGAAATGTAATATATCCTAATAGATAAGAGGAACGAGGGCAGCATTTACTTGAGTAGGACTTCACTAAGGAAAAAGTACTTGAGCTGCATGGGATGTTCATAATGAATCTTAAAGAAATTACATGAATTCAGTAGGTAAAAAGAAAGAAGAAAAGATGTCATCTGGTGTAAAAGTCATGCACAAAGACATGAAGGTTTGACAGCATGTCATGATCTGGTGGCATAAAGAAGAGAACATCAGCTGGCTTTGCAAAGGTGTTGAGCATTATTTTAATTTGGTCATTTGGACTTTCTGAAACTCAGCTTTTATCATTTGTAAAGGGGAGAGGATAAATATTGATAATTGATCACTGAAATGATAATTGATAAACATGAATTTAGTGAAAATTAATGATAATGGCCATGAATAGCTATGCTGTTGGTAGCTACATTACTGACAGTATTAGAAGTCCAGTATGTTTGGAGGAGAGGATACTAAAATATGAGTATATTTAGCAGAATTTAAGAGATTTAGTTTCAACTAGATTTATGTTTTATGATGATCCCTGCAAGTGATAGAGTGAAAATGTCTACTCATAAATGCACATTTCAGCAATTATGTCATGTCCTCATTTTCCTCATCAAATTATTAATATGGCCTTAATCCTGAGAAATGACTTGAATTTCTTCTCTGCCAGCTATCCCTGAAAAAAAAATAACCTTGAATTATCCCTAAGGCAAAAGAAGGGAAACCCTATACTCTGAAACAATTTCTTTATTTTCCCACTTCCCCCAAACTGCTTTGCAAGTTAACATAACACCTGCTAATAATCTTTCTTATGTTTATAGAACTGAGTTTTCAGCAACAGCTAAAGTTAAGATATTTAAACATCATGTCTCAGAAATGCATTCAAAATCATAAGTTTTATCTGAGTAAGAAATGAGAATATATCTAAAATCAGTCTTTATGATCCATTATGTTAACCTTTCAAAATTTGAAATATAATAAACTAATCTCTGAGCTGAAACATTCTAGTGAAATTAAATGAGTTAAACATTTGTTCTATATTTAATTGACAGAAAATTTGAAGGCTGAATTAAGGCCAAAATCAATGGAGTACAAATATGAATAGCACATTTATAACACACGAAGCCAGAGTATTGTGAATATTTATTTTGGAACAGAGAGGCTGAAGAAAAAAGATAAATAGAATTTTATAGCATTTATATATTTGGAAGAAATTCATTGATGAAGAACCAGCAGTGATATTGAATGTGTGTGTGTATGTGTGTGTGCACATTCACGTGTGATTTTTTTCTTGATTAGTAAAACTCTACTTTTCTTCCAGTCAAAATCATGATATAGGAAATAAAACCCCATCTGTCTATTGTATTCTTATAAGTCGTATATCACTGCTACTGCTGTTAAGAAACCAGGAAATAACATTTTGGCAAAAGTTATTTCAGCAAAATTATGATAAAAAATGTATATAGTATATGTAAGTGAAAGTTTTTAGGATCCTATCAGACACAGAATTATAAAACAAAGAAAAAAGCTACCGAGCTCTTTGCAAGAATAGATAATCAAATAACTGCATTTTAGGGCAGAATTTTTAATGAAATACAGGTTTCAGTCATATTTTTAGTTAGAATGAGTATAAATATGCTAGACACCAAAATGGTATTAACTAATCTTTTAAGATTCACATAACTCTAAATCTTGGAAAGTAGTTTTGTATAAAATATTTCATTGATTTGACTAATATTTTTTGTTATTTTCTCACTAAAAAAAGTAGTAACATTTTCCATTTTTATAGTTATCCTTTGTAAAAGCGCAGATAAGAGTTTACTTAAAATTATTTTAAAATGTTTTCTGCAGCTAAGAAATTATTGACAAAACAAGTCTTAACTTTTTTATGTTTATATCTATTTTATATAAAATAATTTATAATGGATAAAATTATTTTTAAAATTATATTTTGTAAAGATATGTTTAGTCTTTCAACATTTATGTGTGTTTATCAAAGAAAATGTACGTTTTTATTTTTACTGTTTTTAAATACAAGAATATATAATATTTCATTTATTCTAATATATACAGAGAATACTTTATTCTCTAAAACATGGAAGGCTAAAATTACCTACTAAAAGATAAAATGATTCAAATAATTTTCAAGAAATTTTATTTCATGATCCTTATTTTTAAAATAGTAATTTAGAGCATATCTATTTATTTTCATGATATAAAATTACAGTCACATATGTCATTTTTTTAATTTAATTAAAATATTTATGTACAGTGTCTTCAACTATGCTTGGTCATTTCTGTGATTCTTGCTTTTTGCCTTTTATTTCCATCATGAATAGTGTAGAGAACCTGCACTAAATTAAGATCTTACAAATTGGGTGGTGTCGAGTAATTTTTCAAAAAGTGTAGTAGGTTTCATTCATTCGAGCTCCCTGAATCAGTTATGTTTTCCACATTTTAAATTTCTCAATGTGTAAATAATTAAATACCCTTTTTTTATTCCCCACAAAGGACTTCTTTACATATAAAACAAAATTTCTCCTCAACAGTTTCATGTAACATAAGTTAGTTTAAGTAAAAATAGAATAAGGGCTGTTATACATAACTGGAGCTGAGAAAACTGATTTTGCAGAGGGATTCCAATGGGGAAAACCAGATACGTAGAAATCGGTAGCTGACTCTTGAACAGAAATCCTGGAAAGTCATGACGAGTCAACAAAAAGACATCTTTAAAATGTCTGAAGAAAAAAACTATATTTTTAAATATGTTGAACATATTAAAATATGAAAGAAAAATAAAAGTGATTTAAAGTCAAATAAAAGCTGAGATAATTCTTTATTTGAAAACCAGCAAGAAAAAATAAATAGCTAACACTAAAAGTAAGATGTTTAGGCTACAGGAAAATGATACTAGATGTAAGAACAAAGTTGAAGAGAGAAAGGAAGATCACCAGAAGAGTGAGTGTATAAATACTGATGACAAATCCACAAGAACAGTGTCTATTTGAGGTAAAAATGGTAATCATAAAAATAATGATAAATATCTACCGACTTTAAAACATGTAAATTATTTTATAACAATAGCGAAAAGAGGATTAGAGTTCAAATATATAATTGCCTTAGTCCATTTTGTGTTGCTATAACAGATAAGACTGTGTAATTTATAAAGAAAAGGTATGTATTTGGCTTACAATTCTGGTGGTTGAAAAGTGTAATATTGGCCATAGGCATCTGGTGAGGGCCTAAAGCTGCTTAACTCGTGATGGAAAGCAGAAGCGTAGCCAGCATGTGCAAAGATATCAAAGGGCTATAAAGGAAGGAAGAAGAGAAACCAGGGAAGCTGGATTCTTTTTAACAACCCACTCTTGCAGAAACTAACCCATTCCTATGAGAGGGAGAGCTCATTCAACCCTATAGAAAGCATTAATTTATTAATGACAGATCCACCCCTATGACCCAAATACTTCCCACAAGGCTCCCCCTCCCAGCACTGCCATATTGGA
Organism: Symphalangus syndactylus; assembly: GCF_028878055.3. Taxonomy (NCBI): domain Eukaryota; kingdom Metazoa; phylum Chordata; class Mammalia; order Primates; family Hylobatidae; genus Symphalangus; species Symphalangus syndactylus. The sequence goes on along the minus strand of NC_072423.2, from coordinate 17,478,812 downwards.
GATGAAATTTTAACACAAGTTTTGGCCAGAACAAAGCAAACCACAGCAATGTTTATTTGAATCCTTAAGTTAAATTATTGAGAAAAGCATTTAACAGTATATAAGTAAAATGAAAGGCTAAGGATGATAAAATGGAATAATAAAAAAGATGATAAATAAAAAATCAGGTAGGAAAGTTGAAATAAAGGCAAAAAGGAAGCACACAGAACAAATCTTAAAAGAAAGCAAATAGCAAGATACAACCCAACTCTATCAATAATTACATTAGATGTAAATGTGCTAAAATCTCCAACTACAATGCAAATATTTTATACCGAGTTTTTAGTGTCAGTTATATGTTGTTTACAAGAAACACACATTAAATAAATGGAAAGAAGTAAGTTGAAAGTTAAAAGATGAAAATGATGTACTGTGTAAGCACTAAAAGAAAGCTGATATTGTTATATTAATATCAGACAAAATAAAACCTAAGACAAGAATTTTTACAAGGGGTAAAGAGGGATGTTTTATAATAATAAAATGCTTAATTCAGATAGGGTATGTTGCAATCTTAAATTTGTGTGCATTTAAAACGTGTGTGTGTGTGTGTGTGTGTATTAAGTAGAGAACTAAAAAGTAAAGTAGAAAAATCCACAATAATAGTTGGACATTTTAACATAGCTCCTTAAACATAACGAAACAAGAAGACAACGTAATTAACAAGTATATAGAAGATTTGAATATTACATTTAAAAACTTGACCTAATTGGCATATATAGAACATTGCAGCAACAACTATAGAATACTCTCTGACTTTCAGATACTCTCTTACTTTGAGATACTCTTACTTTCAGTGTACCCTAAAGAGTTACCAAAAGACAGGCAATGACAATATCCTCAAATATTTGAAAAATAAACACCACATTTCTAATAACACATGGGTACACAAAAGTAACAATGAGAAATATCCTTAACAGATCAATGATGAAAACACAGTATATCACAACTCACATTGTGCGGTTGAAACAACGTTTTGGAGAAAATACCTTTAAATAAATATTTATCAAAAAGAAGAATGGTTAAAAATAAATATTAGGCTTCTTAGTAGTTATAAAGAAATCCAAGAAATTACTAGCATTTTTCAGTGAGTATAATTAAATTTTGCAAGACTTTCTGTAAGTCACCAGTGTACATAAATTTTTCGTGATGTCTCATCCCTTTATATTAAAAAATGCAATAGTAAAATAAGCTCTAAACTGAAAACTAAAAACGGAGAATTAGAAAGGATATTTGATTTATTAGCCGTAAGAAAAATTAGCTGTTTGAAACTCCAAAAGCCACATTTAGTTCATGTTTTGGTTCTGACAATTATAGGTAGAATGTCATGAAGAATGAATTTTAAATTTGTTGTTTAAATTTTTTTGATCCTCAATTGGACACCAATGGCTCTATGTAATCCTGAATAATAGCGATCTGGACATCCAGACCAGTAGGTAGTATTTGGCAGGTTAGATCGGCTAGCAAAGTCTAAAAGGTTTAATCTGGGATTGGGAGAGTCCTTTGGGGGAGCCAGGAGCTCAGGTTTTTCCCAGAGAATAAACTATAACCTAGTACCATTACCTCTGCCTTGCATAATCCTGAAGGGGGTTGAGGGGATACACCTGCGGAGTCAGAGGTTAAAGGGGCAGTTGAGAGGGAGCTGGGCATTTGGGAGGAGAATGGAGGGTGCCCCAGGGGCTGTAGAAGAGGGTGGAGTAGAGATGGAAAGAGGAGCAAAAGGGGAGACAGGACAGGGGAGGAAAAGAAAGAAAAAGAGTCAACTGTAAATTTGCAAACATGCATGTTACATATGTCCCATGTTCATGTTAAGGTAGAGACTTAACACTTAAATGCATTAAAATTAGACCCTACGTGTCAAAAAATGAAATGGAGAACACAGAGGCATCTTGTATGCAGCCTCTGTAAACCAGCCAGAGATAGTCCATGGTCAGCTGTCAATTATCAGGAAGAAATGCTGGTCAGGTGCTGTGTGGAAAATGCCAAAAGGGAGGAAAGTCCAGGAAGTCTTTCAGAAGGGGCTGGTTTCTGCTTAACCCTTAGGAAAGAAAGTCTAATGGTGGTTAGGGAGGATGTATAAAGAAGCATGTGTGATCTCCCGTCTCGTCATGGCTGGGATCTCAGTTTCTAAGGTTACCCTGGAGTCCCTTTGGCCAAGATGGGTCCGTTCAGTCAGTTGAGGGGCTTAGGATTTTATTTTTATTTCTCAACAGCTACATCCAAGGAAGCCGTCTCAAGTACATGCAATGCACTGAAAACTTGGTCCTAGTGCTTATATGGGTGTCCTTTGTATCCTGTGACACTCTCACACCTTTCATCAATTCATAACAAAGAACGTAAAAAAAAAAAAAAAAAAAAAAAAGGTTTCTCTGCTTCCAAATAGTAGAGAAGGAAGGAAAGAGAGGGAAAAAGGTAACTTTACAATGAAGACCACTACAAACTGCCTCAGCCAGGTGATCAAGATTAATGATAAATCTTATTTATAATATGAACCCACGTTATTATGTGAAGAGAATGGCCCTTTACCCCTTGTGCTCTTTTTTCCCCCCAAAACACATAACCTGTATTTGACCATGAGAAAAACACTAAACAAACCCAAATTGAGCGTCATTGTACAAAATTCCTGACCACTACTTGTCAAAATTGCTAAGGCTAACAAAAGCAAGAAAAATCTGAGAAACTCTCACAGACTAGAGGAGAGCAAGGAGACGTGACAACTAAATGAAGTGTGGTCTTTGGAAGGGATTCTGAACAGAAAATAGACTTTAGGTACAAACTTGAGGAAATCTGAATACAGTATCAAATATGGCTAAAAATAATGTACCAGTGTTGGCTCTTTAATTGTGGTAGATGTACCATGCGTAATAGAATGTGTTACCAGTAAGGAACACTTGGGTTATGGGGTATACTGGGACTCTCTGTAGTATTTTTGCAACTTTGTAAATCTAAATTTATTCTAAAATAAATTTTAATTATGCTTAAAAGCATTTAGCCCTTTTGATTGGAGTAGCAATATTTTCTCCAGAGAGAAATGTGTTTTTTAAGACATGTTTTATTCTTTGACATTTATGAGGGAAATAGTGCTCTGAAATGTCTCCTTGACTAACATTTCTTTAAAAACTTGTCTGAAATTGTTTGTATTTCATAGTTTTGGAAGAGTAGAAAAAAGTAGCCTTCCCTATTATTTCTTCATCTTCCTATTGCTTTTATCAATAGGTGTATTTTCAGAATCACATCTGCCGTTGTCATGGAAAATGCATTGCTCGTTGGCTTCTCGACAATGTTTGAGTAATTGCCTCATGTTTTCCAGCAAGTTGTGAGACCAACTCTGAGTACGGACATATATCAAAAACAGAACATAGCAAATGCATTTTAGTAAGGTAACCTGAATAAATGGAGAGAAGTCAGAAGAAGTAAATAGTGATCCCCTTATCTGTGACACTTTAGCAAAAGTTATCTTAATATTCTGCCCAGTAACATCTGTGACTGATTCTAGTGCCATGGTTATAAATTTAAAGAGTGTGCTAGTAAAGAGTACAACACAAGAACACAAATGATTTCTTGAAACTGGATGTCTTGATTTCTTAGAATGCATTAGAAATTTTGCTTACTTTTACAAATGGCATCTTCATTATGTGAATTTTGCTAAATATAGAAAGAAAAAATAATCATCTACATTTGTCAATTTCACATGATCTAATTCCATATATAATATTCAGTGGTAGTTATAAAACTTTTAAAAATATGCGTTCAAACAGGACCAAAATGTGAACAATAAAAAAAAAAAGATGGTGTAATTTAATCAACCAGCATTCACAAGGCTGAGGATTTGAATTGGTCACTTTCACTTATTAACTGTGTGACCTATGCCTGTGACTTCTATCTCTCAGTCATTGTCTTGTCACCTAAAACTTGATGGTGATACTATGTTCTATGTATACCCCAGTGCTTCTGTTAGAGTCAAATACTATGTAATGATTTTTATGAGATAGGAGGAGCTATTCAGCTCTGTCTTGTCTTCTTCCCCCTTAATACCTCTACAGTTCTTCTGGTTCTCATAATCTTTACATCATTGAAATGCCTCCTTGTTGCTCCCTAAGCCACCAGACACCAAATTCCTACCTAGGGCGAGTCAACTCTCTGAAATATTATCAAGCTGATCATCTAACAAAAACACCTCACTGGTTGGCCAGCAGAAAAAATCCAGCCACCTCGTAAGTTGCTGTGTGATCACCCCTCTGTCTATTCACCAAACTCTCTCACATATTACCCCCAATTCCTCACTAATAGAAATAAAAAGTGCTTATAGTACCGCTAGTTCCTGTGTCTCTATCTTTGCTCATGATTTATTCAATTACCAAGAATGAGTCTTTTAAGTGTTATGACTGCCTCACCCTAGCCCCAAGACAGGGTAGGGGCTCATGAGTTATGCTTGCATAATGCATTTTTATATCTTTATAATTTCACATATTTGATAGACGTTTATCCTACTGAACTCACGGTCTTAGGGAATTTTGTTGTTGTTGTTGTTTGAGCCACTAATACAATATTAAGCAGAGGGTCATATTCGATAAAGGTTGTGCACTAGAGTTAACATTTAGGATTATAAAATTATTATACAGTTGGCACTTGAACGATGTAGAGGTTAGGGTCACTGATCCCTGTCCAGTCAAAAATCCCCCATATAATTTTTGATTTCCAAAATCTTTATTACTAAATCATAAGGAATAGAAATATAAGTATTGTGCTGTATTTATCAATATGGAAATTTTTCACCATCTGTTTCCAAGATAAATCATCTGTCTGAAGTGGTGAGCAGCCACAGCCGCAGCCTCAATCTGCAGTACATATCAAGCAATTCACCTTTTTCTTGTAATGTCACGACTTTTCTTTGCTTTTCAGGAGCACTTCCAGCATCACTGGTGGTACTTCCTATGAGCCCCATGGTGTTATTCAAAGTTTACAGTATTGCCCTAAACACAATTAAAAATAGCTGAGAACCATGAACAATCACTTTGTACTGACCATGAGAGGTAACTTTTTGCTGTGATACAATTTGCTAGTCAGATGAAATGATCACAAGGAGATGACTAGTGTCACGTAGCATTTTAAGAAGATACTAGCAACATTTGAGTTCACCCAGAGCAATAAGTGGTGGCTATTAAATTATTACAGTTGTACAGTGTCCACTACAGTTAATTTCATGCAGTTATAATTTAATCCTGCAGTTTTATGCTTGTTTACATTGCTCTGCGAATGTGTATGGTTTCATGTATGGTCTGTGTGTATTTATTGAAAACAATTCACGTATAAGTGAACCCACACAGTTCAAAACCATGCTGTTCAAGGGTCAACTGTATTTTCCATTTGGTGGAAAAATTATCTTGTATCTTACAGCCTATATTATAGGCTATGTTTCTGAGAAAACTGTGTACTTAGAATGTGTTATGGATAGAATATATACTCCCAAAAAAGATATGTTGAAATTCTAACTTCAGTTACTCAGAAAAATGCCCTTATTTGGAATTTGAGTCATATGTTTCAGATATAATTATTATAGAAATAAATATTAAGTAACAAAAATTTAATATATTACCACTCAATAAGTCAACAATTATAAATAAAGTGAAGGTACTCATCCAAGAGGATGCATATATACATTAATCTTTTTTTAGTTTTCTGATTGAATTAAGGATACACACATGTTCTAAGGCTGGGTTCCAATAGATACATTCTTGGGGTTAAAATATGAAACACGGACCACATATAAGTTAAATAACTGTCATAGTTATGTAATCAAAACACCTATCACCATATTCATTATTATTCTAAAGCTAACACCCTCTTTATGTTCTTAATCCCACCTGCAATAGGCTCATGTTTTACATGTAAACACATTGTCAATTGTTGGAGAAACATGATTAAAATGAAATCTCCCAACCCGGAAATCCTCTCCACAAAGGTAAGTAGAGGCAGAAACATTTGTATTATTGAATAAGCATTAAATTAGAATTTGATGCCTATCACAGACAATCCACTAAGAGATGGGAAAGACAGAAGGAAATCTCATCCTTGTATATAGCCAAGCAAATATGACCCATTACATAGATATTTTCAAGGTACAGAATAAGTAGTCCTCAAATAAGAGGACTTGACAGCACCACTAGCCAAATATAGTTCATCCTAAACTTACCAGAGTCCAATTAGTGTTAGCTAATTGGCTTTATCCAAAGGAGAAAAAAAACTTGTCATATCCTTATTCCATGAAGCGATTTTGCAGTTTGGATAAAAGGATTCGCTGAAGTTAGAGTCTTAACTTATCATAGAAACTGGGATATAGGGGCACTATCTTTCTGCTGTTTACATTTCAAAAAGATGGCTCCCAGGTCCTTGAGAAATATATTTTCGGGCCATAAAGCGGACAAAAAGCCCCTCTAGTTTTCAAAAGCATTTTTATATACACTTCAAACAGAGAAAGAAGCACCTACAATTACAACTTTTCTAAAGTAATGTCCTAAGAAAAAAGGAAGGGGAATAAGTCTCTTCTCTTAATTTCAAAAAGGAGAATCAAAATCTCTTATTTTTATTTGTCCCGCTACATTTTATTTTTAAACTCTTTCTCCAGTTTGAGTCTTTACTCAAAACATATTTAAATCCTTATTTTGTAAAAAAAAATACTTTCTATTATAGGAATCAAAATAATATTTTATTAATTAAAACTAAAACATTTAAATTATCTTTATTGTGTAAAATTACAAACGAATTGTATCATATTGAAAAATAGACTGAAGTTCTTAATTCAATAATCTTTGTCAAATTATTTTGTTAGGACAATTTTTTGAGACGTTAATGTGTCTGTTATTTTAATTAAGTATTTATCTCCCCCATTGAGTCAGTATCCAATCTTTGGCAGTTCCTTACGAGAGGGTCATTTCAGTTACAGGGCCAAAAACAGAAATTATTTGAATAAAATTATTTTTCTTGATTTCTGTTGGCTCATTAAGAGGCTTAGTCTAGGTTTTCTGAGGGAAGATGATGTGAAGGAGATTTTCTGAGTGAGGATGCTCTAAAGGAAGCAAAACATGGCACTGGTTGTGCTCTTCCTCCTTGTGTGATTCCTTTCCTCACATAAGAGGGACTGGCACTCTGCTCCCTTTGCCTACCTTGGAAGCCCTGGTGGTGTATACCTAGGGAGATGGGTAATGGATATCTAAGATCCCGGCCTAGGCTAGCATGGGCAAATGCTACAGCAGCTCTCACCTTCAGGGGAATGAAATGCCACAAGGTTAGTGTCGAGGCTTATGGAGACCAGAGGATAAATGGAGAACAGCCCTCAAGTGGGTCCAGTAAGTCCATAGGATCATGTGTTTACTCATCCATCTCCAAATACATAATCACTACAAACCTATTAGCTGATAGAAGAACTTCCACATTGGTTTCTTGACCTTTAATGCCATTATGGTGCGAAGGGCCAAGTAGAAATCCTTGAAAATGTTCATTTTAACCCTCCCCTGTCATGACAGAAATAAGAAGAAATGCTTAATTTTAGGAAAGTTTCCATAGACAAGTAGCATGATCAAAGATGTAAACATAAACCATGCTGGAGAGGTGGCTTCCCTCATAGTTTTTGTATCAGCAATACAAGAAGCACTTACTGGCTGGTCAGTATAGAGTTAACCACAGAAATCCAAGGGCATAGCCTGGACAGTACGTAGGAGGCTACTACAAAGTCAAGACACATCAGCGCGGCGGTTTGGATTAGGGTGGTAGCAGAAGTATGATAGTATTTGGAAGCAGTGTGAATTAGGATATATTTTGAAAGCAAAACTCACAGGACCTCATGCACATGTGTATGTTCAGTGTAAAGAAAACAAAGCAGCTAAGGATGACAAGGTTTTTGATCTCAGAAGTTTGATAAATGTTAGTGCTACTTCCTAAAATGGGAACCATGGTAAGCAGCAGGATTCAGACAAGGGGAGAATAAGGAGTTCCATATTGGACTTAGTCCATTCAGGCTGTTATAACACAACACCACAGATGAGGAGCTGGGAAATCCAAGATCGGTATGCCAGCAAAATTGGAGTCCATTGAAGGCCATCTTTCTGGCTCATAGATGGCATTTTTTTGGCTGTGTCCTCACATATTGGAAGGGGTGAACAAGCCCCCTGGGCCTAGTTTACTAACCCCACTCCTGAGAGGTCTTTCCTCTTGACCTACTCACCTCCCAAAAAGCCATAAGACTTCATAATGTCACCTTTGGAGTAAGAATTTCAACATACGAATTTTAAGACAACACAAGTATTCAGAATGTTAGCAACTTCTTAATATAGAAGTTTCTAAAAGCACCCTAAAAGGGATATTAGATAGAATTGAACATATTGGTCTGAAACTCACAGACAAGGTAGGGCCTTGGATATCTACTTGGGAATCATCAGCAAAGAGACTGTATTTAGAAAATACGTATAGAGAAGTTGCAATGATTGATCCCTGGTTCTGTCTATCTTTAAAATCAGAAGGAAGAGAAGGAGCAAGGAAAACAGATGAAGAAGAAACATTTAGTGAGGTAGGCATGTGTTGTCCCCAGCAGCAGAATGAAAAAGATTGCAAGTATACTAAACACTGCTGAGAAATGAAGAAAGGTGAGGATTGAGAAAAGATTGTGGTTCTGACTATATGGAAGTTCTGAAGATTTTTACAGATTCCTGTTCAATGAAAAACTGAGAGAGTAGTTCAAAAACAGAACGTGAAATTAATGTGCCAAGTATACAAAACTATTTTGAATTGTGTCGGAAAGACAGCAAGAGAGAAGAGATGGCAGTTAGTGGGGGTAATGAGGTCTCCACAGTTATATTACAGTATCATATACAGCATGACATATCTATACCACACATAAATCTATCTATATTTGTCAATATTTATTTTTATAATTATACATGGAAGATAAAGAGAGAAGCTGATAATATAGGAAAAATAAGGAAAATCTTAAAAGTAAATCTATTAATTAAGCAAGAAGGGAGAGGATGTAGTGGAGATCTTGGTCTTACATGGGAATGGGTAAAGTGTATTTTATTAATTTTCCTTTAAAATATTTATTTATGGTTTATTTTATTTCCATCACCTCAAGCATTTGTCCTTTCTTTATGTTACAGATAATCCAATTATAATTCTTTTAATTATTTTTAAATGTGCAATAAATTATTGTTGATGTAGTCACCTGTTATGCTATCAAATACTAGATCTTATTCAAACTATAAATTTGTACCTATTAACCATCCCCACTTCCCCCCCATCCCCACTACCCTTCCACAATTCTAATATCTCTAAATTTAAATTGACAAATAATAATTGAATATATTTATGGATACAATGTGATGTTCTGATTTATGTTTACAATGTAAAATGATTAAATCATGCTAAATAAATTCATCACCCCATATCATTAGCATTTTTGTGGTGGAACATTTAAAATACACTAGTTTTGCAATGTTGAATTATCCAATGCGTTATTTATTATAGTCACCACCCTCCAATACATTATTGAATCTTCTATCTTTTGTCTAACCAAAACTTTGTACTCTTAGATCAATCTCTCTCCATTCCCCATCCACATCCCCTCCTCTAGTAATCATCAATTTTGTATTGCTGCTACAAATATCTACAAATTGCTACAAATTTTGTGACTTAAAACCACACATATTTACCTTACAAGTCTGTTGGTCAGAAGTCTGACAACCATCTCACTGAGTTAAAATGAAGGTGTCAGCCAGGTGCCTTTCCTTGCTGGAAGCTCTGGAGGGAGTCTGTTTCCATGACCTTACCAGCGTTTAGAGACCACTAACATTCTTTGGCTGTGGCATTCTTCCTCTCTTTTTAAAGTGAGCAACACATCACATGGCACTGGTCATGCTGCCGTAGTCACGTTGCCCTCTGACTCTGCTGCCTCTGCCTTACACTTCTAAGAACTATTGTTGTTACTTTGGCCCCAGTGAGATAATCTTAGGTAATCGCCCCATCTCAGATTCCATGATTTAATCACATCCACAAAGTCCATTTTACCATGTAACGAAGTATATTCCTGGATATTCCTGAGGGCAATTATTCTGACTATTCCATTCATTTATTATCTAAACAGGAAGGAAGATGTTGCAAACACAGATAAGATGGTAAATGTATTGCTGAGGAAATGTAGTTCTCAGTTTACTGCCTGTAATTTATCATTGAATTAGTAAGAATAAATATTTGAAGTTTGCTGAAAGGAAGAATCAGTATTTTGGCATATGGGAGAATGAATTAACTAAGCTAGTATTAGACTTTTTAAATCTTACTTTAACTTTAAGATGACTATTCAACATAGTTGTATATTTTCTCTGTTGGATTTCATATGTTAGTATCTTGTAGATGGATATTTGGGTTAACCACGTGAGCAAGGGGAGAAACAAGGCACTTGAGGATGTATACAGAAGAATGTTTATCACCATGAACAATTATACCTCGCCTATGCAATAGGACATGAAAATACATGGGCAATAATGGGCACTAACATGGTAGATTAGAGACCCTAATGTGTAAGAGTTTTGAAAATGATCAGTTCTAGGAGTAGAGATAAGAAAGAATCAGCCAGTGTGATAATTAATATTTTTTAAATGGAACTGGTATAATTATTATTAAAGGCCAAGTAAAAGATATGACCTTGGGAGTAGGCCTGAAATCTTGGTAGAGAAAATATGGTCAGAAGTTCAAAAGTTAAAAAAAAAAACAAGAAGCTGCCATTCCCCACATCTGTGTGTCTGTGAGAACATGCATGTGCCTTCCTTTCATTCATGCTTTTGTTTTCTTCCGTCCTTCCTTTTTTTCTTCATTATTTTTTATTTTTAGTTGACAAATAATAATTGTACATATTTATGGGGTACAATGGGATGTAATACATATATTCATTGTCTAATGACTAAATTAGGGTAATTAGCACATCTATCGCCTCAAGCATTTATCATATCTTTATGGTGGGAATATTCAAAATCCTCTCTTCTAGCTATTTTGAAATATAATGTATTGTTGAGTTTACTGTGCAGCAGAACTCCAGAACTTATTCTTCCTTTCTAATTGTAACTTTATATCCTTTGACAAGCCTCCCCTATTCTTCCTTTCCCTCTCCCTTTCCCCATCTCTCCGCTTCCCCATCTCTAGAAACTACTATTTTATTCACTACTTCTATGAGATCAACTTCTTTAGATTTCACATATGAGTAACATCACTTGGCATTTGTCTTTCTGGGTCTGGCTCATCTCACTTAACATAATGACCTCCAGTTCCAAGCATTTGTTGCAAATGAAAGGATTTCATTCTTTTTTATGTAGGAATAACATTCCATTGTGTATATATACCATATTTTCTTTATCTATTCACCCTCTGATGGACACTAGGTTGACTCCATATCTTTGCTATTGTGAATAGTGCTGCAATAAACGTGGAAGGAGGGTAGGAGGCACGACTGGACTCAGGAATAGATTTTAAACTGGCAGAAATAGGGAAGAGGTATCAAAAGCACTTCTCACCCCAGCGCAGTGGCACACGGTGGCTCACGCTTATAATCCCAGAACTTTGGGAGGCTGAGGCAGGTGAATTGCTTGAGGTCAGGAGTTCAAGATCAGCCTGACCAACATGGTGAAAACCCATCTCTACTAAAAATATAAAAATTAGCTAGGCATGGTGGTGGGCGCCTGTAATCCCAGCTACTCAGGAGGCTGAGGCAGGAGAATCACTTGAACCCAGGAGGCAGAGGTTGCAGTGAGCAGAGATCATGCCACTGCACTCCAGCCTGGGTGACAGAGGTACACTGGGTCTCAAGAAAGGAAAAAAAAAAAAAAAAAAAGCACCTCTTCATAAGACACACCCACCAACATCACCAACATCATGACAGTTTACCATTGTCATGACAACGCCTGGAAGTTACTCCCGTTTCCATGGCAAAGACCCAGAAATTACCACTCCTGTTCCAGAAATTTCTGAATAACTCGTCCATTAATTTGCATGTAATTAAAAGCGGCTATTTGCATGTAATTAAAAGCACTACAGAAGTGCCCCTGAGCTGCTACTCTGGGCACACTGCCTATGGGGTAGCCTGCTCTGCAGGAGCAGTCATGGGGCTGTAACACTGTCACCTCAATAAACCTGCTTTCTTCTCCCACTGCTGGCTCTTGAATTCTTTCCTGAGTAAAGCCACAATTTTTCCTGGGCTAAGGCCCAATTTGGGGGCTCATCTGTCCTGTAACAGAAGTACAGATATCTCTTTGACATAGTGACTTCATTGTATTTGAATATATACCCAGTGGTGGAATTGCTGGATCATATGGTAGTTTTGTTAACATTTTAATTTTTTGAAGAAACTCTATAATGTTTTCCATAATGACTGTACTAATCTATATCCCCACCAAAAGCGTGTAAGGGTTCCCTTTTCTCCACATCCTTACCAACACTTGTTATCTTTTAACTTTCCGATATCGCTACTCTAACTGGAGTGAGGTAGTATCTCATGGCTATGATTTGTATTTTCCTGATGGTTAGTGATGTTGAGCATTTTTATATACCTGTTGACCATTTGTATGTCTTATTTTGAGAAGTGTCTAACCAGGTTCTTGCCAATTCTTAAATCAGATTATTTGTTTTTTGTTTGTTTGTTTTTTGTTTGTTTTTCTACTGAGTTTTTTTGAGTTTCTTGTGTATTCTGGATATTAACTCCTTGTCAGATGTACAGTTTGCAAATATTTCCTCCCATTCTGTTGGTTGTCTATTCACTCTGTTGATGATTTCCTTTTCTGTGCAGAAGATTTTTAGTTTGATGTGATATTTTACCTTCCTTCCTTACTTTTTTTCATTGTTTTCAGTCTCGAGAGAGAAAGTTTTAATGAAGTTTGCAATATTCTCTAAATTGAGCTATTAATATCTATAATGCTTGAGGAATGGTCTTTAGAATTTGATTTTCAACAGTCCCCTCAGTTAACCTTAATGAAAGGATTTCACAATGGGATAGGTATAGAAATCATGAAACAGAAAAGTTCTGGTGAATATACTCATACAAACAGTACACCAGTCCAGAGAGCTGCAAGTTGATGCAAGGCCTTTCCTCTGGCTTGCTACATTTGCTAAATCTTGTCTCTGATAAAGACCAAAAGGCTTTTGCTGTAAGTAAATCACATATAAGGATTTTATTCCAGAATGAGGCAATAAATAAGTATAAAATTAACTATTGATTGACCAAGCCAGCTGATGCCAGTTGCAGGAAAAAGTGAAGATGCTTAACCTTTTCTATAAGCTCAAAGCACCCTGCTGAACAGCCGGAAGCCATGTATATAACTGGGTAAAATAATAGGGCTCCTGAAGACGAAGGACAGCCTGGGGACGGTGAGTCCTCGCATAAGACATGACTCATTTCTCCAGTCCCATATCTCTTAAATGACTTAGTAATTAACAGCAAGACTATCATATATCATGATACAACAAGCATCTAGGGACCAGAGCACTATTATAAAGAGAGATGGTTTCTTAGTTCTTATGGAGACATTAATTTCTTTATATTACTTTTTCTTAAATAAAGACATTACTGATATCATGCAGAATGATATTTTAAAGTTGCACTCTACTATGAGATTAGGCTCTAACCCTAAGGGATAAATTCCATAATTCTCTAAAATTAATTTATTTTCCAAACTATAATTAACAGTTCACTAAAATCTCCAGCACCATTATAGCAATACAAGAGCTCCTAAAGTCCCAACTACATGCTCATAAAATTTTGATTACTTCTTGTAATCGTGCCATCTGGTAGCTTGGTTACAGCTGCATCTTAAAACTTATTGGAGATTGGCTGATTTTTGAAATTTTTTACAGTATTTTGATAATTCAACATTTGGAAATAAAAAATATAGTTTTTTTAATCTTTTAAAATAGTACAAATTAGTTGTTCTTGTATAAAAATAATAATTTGTCTGTTTCTGTTAATATCAAGTACTACTATTAGTACTGCACATAACATTTATTAAATCACTATTAGGCTAAACATAAGGAAATCATGCATCTAAAGTGTACAAATAAGGGCATTTGGAATACTACAGTATCATCTTCTATCAAGTAATGTAACTGTAAATAAACTTAAATCTAAATGTCTTATTTTTAGTTTCATACAAGCTTAAAAATTTTATACAGTCTAACATGCCTTAAAATAACAATAGAGGAAAGAAAGACTGCCTTTCTTTCTTTTTTAAGAGACAGGGTCTTGTTCTGTTGCCCAGGCTGGAGTGCAGTGGCACAATCATGGTTTACTATAGCCTCAAACTCCTAGGTTCAAGCGATCCTTCCACCTCAGCCTACCTAGGAGTAGCTAGGACTGCAGGCATGTACCACCATGCCCAGCTAATAGTGAGATGAGAAGTCTCCCTATTTTGCTCAGGTTGGTCTCAAACTCCTGAGCTCAAGCAATCCTCCTACCTCGACCTCCCGAAGTGCTGGATTACACATGTGAGCTACAAGTCTGGCCAAGACTGCCTGGAATTTATTTACTTTTCTCAAGTCAGGCTATTGGAGCTACTAAGCAGACAGGGCAAGATGAATAACACTCCAGCTACCTCTGAGAGGACAGTTGCAGATCTTTAGATCATCTGAGAATCTAGGAAGTGGCATTTGTGGAAAGAAATGAACTGTGAAGCCTGGTGAGATTGGTCCCCAGGGATCCATAGACACCATGACCACCTCAACCCTGGGAGGAGTCTGACATTGCCTAGCCTTTTTGGCCTCTGTCTGCTGGTGGGAGTCAAGACCTGCCTCTCACCTGCTCCTGAGCAGCACAAAAACTGCCTCATGGTGTTCCAACCTTGAGTAGCTCAGGGAAGACCACATCCTAGTCCTATGTGTAGTTCTGACTCTACACAAGGTATTCTTGCAGCTGGACCACAGCCCCAAGGAGCATAGAGAGGAAAATAACCCATTTATGGGCCTATCCTAAGAGAATACAAGGTGAATACTTAAATCAAGTCTTTCACAAGGCAGAGATAAAAGAGGAGCAAAGCAACAACTACGATAAAATATTTTGACCTTTAGAATTTTTTAAACATCACAAAATTTTAAAACTCCATTAGGTATTTTGGAGTACAGGATGGTGACTAAACTAAAACAAAGCTTAGAGTAGTAAGTGGGGAAATGCCTCAAATCATAGGAAAGATGTAAAGGTAAAGTAGAAGAGGAAATAAATACACCTAGAAATAGACAGGCATGATCTGCTTAGCATCATTATCAAGATATTTGGGAGATTGTAAAAAAAATAAGATAAGAAAATAAAATAACAACTATAGATATAAATTAGTTTATCTTATATGATTTCTACTTAAAATTCAAGAGATAAAAATTTATTGGATTTAAATATTTTGTCAAATGACTGGTTTTAAAATAGAAAAGAGAAAAATGTACTTCAACACAGTGACAGTGTCAGTTATGACATAATAATACCATTAACAGAGTCCCGTACCTGCATAAAAGTTAAAACTACCATTAACAAAAAAGATATAAACAAATGAAAAACATCCCACGGATGCAGAAACCTAAAATCATATCAATGTAAATTATCCCAAAACTCTATAATTAAATCCAATGTAATTTCAGTTACAATTCTGATAGCTCTTTTCAATATAAAATAATATTCATTTTTTTCTATAAGTATTTGTTGAAAGTCAACACCATGCGTGGCATTATTTGTGTCATTAAGGACGCAAACACGAACGAAATAGGCATGATTCTTCCCTCATGCTATTTATAGTATACCAGGGAGAAATTCATTTCAAAATTGCATAGCATAATGTCGGGTTGGGAAAAGTGCTATGAGGAAAAAGCAAGAACATTTGCTAAATGAATTAAAGAGATTTTGTTTCAGATATGGTGGTCAGGAAACCACTTTCCTAAGAGGTACATTTAAATTGAGAGGTGAATGCAGTGTGTTAAGCTATCAATCTCTGTAAATACATGGAGGAAAAGAATTATACCCAGTAAGTACCAATGCCCGAGTTAAAAAGGTAGTGTGTTTGAAAAACAGCAAAGCGAAATGAGGAGAAGAATGTCAGGAACAGAGGTCCAAAATACAGCCAGATGCCACACTTTGCAAGGCCTGTGTAAACTGAGGAGGACTTTGACTTTTATTCCACATGCAATAGGAAGGAATTTGATGGCGAGGGCAGGGGCAAGAGACTGGCTTGGTGTGTTATACATATGAAGCCATATTATGTATTAGGGTTGGGAATGAACGGCTGAAGGGCAACAGTGAAAGGAGAGAAGCAATGAGAAGGTCCTTGAACAATTCAAGCGAGAGATGATTGTGACTTAGAGTTTTGGTAATAGTGAGAGTAGTTTAATAAGATATTTTCAGGGTAAAGCCAACAGGTGCAGTTTATGGAAGGTATGTTGATTGTAAGCAAAAGGGAGAAGTCAGGGATGACTATGTTTTGTGTTGTTTGGTTTTTATAAACTGAGCAACTCGATCATCATACGTTGTACTGAAAGGTGTGAAAATCAAGGAATATCCAGGAGAAAAATGAATTCAAAGATGTTGTGGGGACATTTTTTGCCAACCTAGATATCAGAACCTATTGAAATATTAATATTGTAAAATAAACGTTACACCAGCATGCCAGTAGACAAATAGGCTGATGAATCATAATACAGAGTCCAAAAATAACACTCATGATATATGAAAATTTATTGTATGACAAATGTGGTATTGCAAGTGTGAAAAGCATGAGGCATTTAAGAAAATATGTTGGCACAATTAGATATCCATCTGGATAAGTATAATTTGAACTCTGTCTCACACATTATTAAAAATAAATTCCAGATGGTTTAACGATTTAATTAGGTGTGGAGATGATCATCTTTACTAATAATAAAACTTATAAATTATATGCGAGAAGATATATATCACATATATCTAATACTGTCTACAAAAGTAATTGGAGAAAATAATAAGAAAACTTTATTTTCAACTCACATGATCAAAAAATGTGGTTATTATTTACATACTATTTCATCAAATTAATGTAAAAATACCAATACCTTAATAAATCCATGGACAAAGTATATAAATAAGCAATTCATAGAAGGCTTTTGTTAATTTAAAAATATATATATAATCTCATACTTTAACACAGAAATTTTACTATTTATAATTTGTTCCATAGAGAAAAAAATTGGATTGTATGCTATGTATATATAAATACACATAAATATGTATAAATCTAAATGATATAAGGATATCATATATAAGTATGTATATATCATATGTAATATAAATATATCATATATAATATGTCTACGATATATAAAATATATGTATATCATGTATTTATCTTATACATAAAATTATATTTAGTACAACATTGTCTGTAGTGGGAAAATCTGAAAATTATTGGATAGTTATTGCTTTAATTTGGTGGAATGTTATACAACCAGTAAAAATAATGATTTGGCATTACCAGACAGATTATATGATAACTATACACTGTATTTAATATATAAGAAATAAAATGCCAACCTTAAAATATGAGCATTAATTGGAACCTATAAATAATGAATAGCTGCAAGTAATATTTTTTAAAATCAAAATTGGAGATGGTAAGATGGGCCAAAAATAATCAACAAATTTGGAAGTATTTAAAGTACAGAGAGTATACATATAATTACAATTCAATTAGGTTGACAATCAATAGGAAAAATCACACATGAACCAACAAAACTTGGGAAAAAACATTTATGTTTGAAATGCAATGCAAGAAACACAATTCTGAATTACTAATATATGAGAGAAAAAATAATAGCCATGCAAATACCAACATATCCTTACTTTATGCTGGGCACTGTAATTAGCATGGAGGATGATGAACCAAAAAATCAAAACTTCCTGCTTTATAAGGCTTTTTTTTTTTTAAAGGATTTTGTCCCAAGCCCTTTATATTTAACCCTCATAAGACCCCAAAGTGGGATCTTTGGGGTTCCCTCCTCACTTTGCAGTCAAGGCAACAGGAGCCAGAAAAGATGAAAGACTTGGTCAAAGGTGCAGCTCGTTTTGGGCAGACCAGGAATACTTTGAACTGAATGATAAAGACAAGGAATGGCATAAGAAAATTAGATGGAATAAAAGCTTATTAGAAACATTCTTGTGCAAGTGCAACAAGAGACATGTAAATAACAGGATGTAAATAACAGCAGTGCTCAAAACAACAAGCAGACAGGAAACACAGCAAATATCCATCAATAATAGATTCGATAATTTCTGGAAGAATTATAAAATGGCTCACTCTACATCAATTAAAATGATTAAACTACATGTACATTCAGTATCAAATAATCCTTTTTTTTTTTTTTTTTTTTTTTTTGAGATAGAGTCTCACTCTGTCGCCCAGGCTGGAATGCAGTGTTGCAATCTCAGCTCACTGCAACTTCCACCTCTCAGGTTCAAGTGATTCTCCTGCCTCAACTTTCTGAGTAGCTGGGACTACAGGTGTGCACCACAACACTGGGCTAATTTTTGTATTTTTTTCTAGAAAAAGGGTTTCTCCATTTTGGCCAGGCCGGTCTCGCACTCCTGACATCAAGTGATCCACCGGCCTTGGCCTCCCAAAGTGCTGGGATTACAGGCGTGAGCCACTGCACCCGGCCAGAATCAAAGAATCTTGTAAGGATTATGTGGAGAAGAAAAAAAAAATCAAAGAAAGATAGATTATAATTACGTTTCTGTAGAATTCAAGGATAGGCTCAATAAATATTGATTAATATACATAATTCTTAAGTTACGTGCTTATTACCAAGCAATAAAAATAAAACGTGAAGAAAAGAAAGAAAATGATTACCAAAAAAAGACAAGAAAATGGTTACCTATAGGGTGGAGGGAAGGTAATGTGACTAGGAAGAGACACATGGTTAGGAAGGGGACTTGAAAGTACTGACCATGTTGTATTTCTTAAGCTGTGTGGTTAAGTGTGCGATGTATAAATATTGTTGTACTGCACTTAGAAGTTTATTCGTATGCTATGTTTTCCATGGTATCTAATTTTAAAAAGAAAAATTTGAAGAGAATGTATTGGGCATCTAATCTTTATAACAAATTTACCCTACAACTTAGTGGCTTAAAACATAAAGATACGTTGTCCTCACAGTTTCGGTACATTTGAAACCCTGGATCAGTTCCACTGTGCCATTCTGGCCCAGGGTTTTCCATGAGGTTGCAGTTAAGATGTTGTCGGGGACATCAGTCATCTGAACACTTAAGTGTGGCTGAAGATTCTGCTTCCAAGGAGGCTCACTCACATGAGTAACAGACAGTGCTAGTTGTTGCCTGGCTTCAGCTTCTCCCATGATAGGCCTCTCCATGGGTTTCGTTCCTGTCCTCATGACATGGTGGCTCGCTTTCCCCAGAGGAGGCACTGCAAGTGAGCAAGGTAGCTGTAGCAAAACCTCTGACCAGCTCGGCAACACTGGCTGCATTCTACTGGTTAGAAGTGATTCACTAAATCTGTTCCATATTGAAGGGAAGGAGGATTACATTCCACTTTTTAAAAGAAAGAGTGTCCATCAATGATAGACTGGATTAATAAAAATGTGGCACATATACACCATGGACTACTATGCAGCCATTAAAAAGAATGAGTTCATGTCTTTTGCAGGGACATGGATGAAGCTCGAAGCCATCATTCTCAGAAAACCAAACATTGCGTGTTCTCACTGACAAGTGGGAGTAGAACAATGGGAACACATGGACACAGGGAGGGGAACATCACACACAAAGGCCTGTCTGGAAGTGGGGGGCATGGGGAGGGAGAGCATTAGGACAAATACCTAATGAATGCTGGGCTTAAAACCTAGATGATGGGTTGATAGGTGCAGCAAACAATCATGGCACATGTATACCTGTGTAACAAACCTGCACGTTCTGCACGTGTACCCCTGAACTTAAAGTACAATTTAAAAAAAAAAGAAAGAGTGCCAAAGAATTTGCAGACGTATTTTAAATCTACCCCAAGGAGGTATACCAGATTTGATGTTGGGAGAGGAACAGTAAAATGTTCAGCTACCTCCATAGACTGGCATTCTTTTTGCATAAAAGTTAAGTGCATCTACTTCAAAAATATTCCGTGGCAGATGCTGACTTATCCTTATGAGTCACAACTCCGGAAAAAAAGCTTCTAAATTCTTATGATAAGACCAGTCACGGTGGCTCATACCTGTAATCCCAGCACTTTGGAAAGCTGAGGCGGCTGGATCATGAGGTCAGGAGTTCAAGACCAGCCTGATGAACATAGTGAAACCCCGTCTCTATGAAAAAAACTTAGCCAGGCGTGGTGGCGGGCACCTGTAATCTCAGCTACTCAGGAGGCCAAGGCAGGAGAATTGCTTGAACTCGGGAGGCGGAGGTTGCAGTGAGCTGAGACTGTGCCACTGCACTCCAGCCTGTGCAACAGTGTGAGACTCAGTCTCAAAAAAAAAATAATCACATATATATATATTCTTATGGTGAAATAACATAAATCTTATATATGTAACATATTTATTAAAACTACTAATATATGTCATTGATTACTAGTTAGATAATGTGATGGAAGACTTTAATAAATACTTTTTGTTGCAGATAGGAAACATTTTCAAATTTATCCTTTTTATGGAGATAGATTTCATGGAGTAGTTTTCAGTGAGAGTTTTAAGATTAATCTGGGGTTGTGTATTCTGTCTGTGATAAACTACATCACACCCCTCTCACCCAGATTTGCACCAGGTGGGAAAATAATTCACATCTAACTCCCTTGTTTCCATTTATTTTTAATGCTTTTAATACTACCTAATATTTTCAAAATGTTGTATGTGAATGAAAACTAAACTCTTACTTGCCTCACTCTATCTTCTCAATTTATATTTTTAAAGTGTATTGAAAATAATAAATTTATACCAAATTATGGTAATTTTGCAAATTTGCACCTGGTTGCAAAAAAGCACAAGAAAAAAAACACACAAAGACACAAATAGAGGATAATAATTAAATTCCTACCACGTATGATGTTCTTGTAGAGAAGCCACTATACTTCATAAAATTTTACATTTGCATATATTATAAATGCACAATATATTGTTATAATTTTAGCCTTAAATAATAATACCTTATTAAGAAAGTTGAGAGGAAAAACATATATGTACTTATTTATGAATAGTTATATATGTATAAAAATGGCACATGTATGTGTACACATATATGCACACGGAGTTATGTTTATTTTAGGCACTTTTCATTCATTTTTGTAAATCTGAATTTTCTTTTGGTGTCTATTCACTTCAGTAAAGGATAAACGTCTTCAGTGTTTCTTGTATTTCAGTTCTGCACTGATGAATTCTGTCAATTATTTGTCTTAAAATGTCTTTGTCTAAAAATCTCATTTTTAGATTATTATTTTCCCACCTGGTGTGAATCTCATTTATTTATCTAAAAACCTCATTTACTATTTTGTACAATAGTTTTGCTGAGTAAAGAATTCTGGGCTGACTGTTTTTAGTTTCAGCACTTTAAAGTTGATTCATTGTCTTTGGCCTTGTATAAGATGATAAGTCAGCAATTATTTGTATCATTGCTTCCATATATATGATATATTTCTCCCCTCTGACTGTTTTTAAGACTTTTTTTTAATCTATGCTTTTCAGCACTTATGCTGTGCTTAGGTGTGGTTATCTTTATAAATCATCCACCTTTGCATTTACTGAGGGTCTTGGATCTGTAAATTCATGCTTTTCACCAAATTCATAATATTTTCAGACAACATTTCTTCACATCCATATTTTTTACTCATTCTTTCTCTCTCCCGTGTTCTCATAGGCCTTGACATGCCTCAGATAGCTTGTCATTCTGTAACTTAGTTACCAAGTCTCTGTTCATCTGTTAGTCTTCGTTCTAGTTCACTAGTATCTAGTGATCTATCTTTAAATTCACCAGGCCTTTCATTTTCCATCTGTAATCTTCTGGATTAGGCAACTGACATAATTTGCATTTCAGATACTGAAATTTTCCATTTGAATCTTTTTTTGTAGGTTTTGTTGGTCTTCTGAAATCTTCATTCTTTATTATGTATAGTCATATTTTCTTTTATGTCTTAAATCTACTTATAAGTTATTTATAATCTTTTACTGCTAATTCCAATATCTAGATTATCTTGTTGTTGGTTTCTATTAGTCATCCCTTCCCCAACAATTATAAGTACTTATTCACTAATTAGTATAAGTACTTCCCCTTATAAGTTAAAAGTTTTGAAGATATGTTATATCCGTATGAAAAGAAGTTACACTTCTGTATAAGTCTAGTAATTTTTTTTTTTTTATGAAGTCTCACTTCATTGCTCAGGCTGGAGTGCAGTGGCATGATCTTGGCTCACTGCAACCTCTGCCTCCTGGGTTCAAGCAATTCTCCTGCCTCAGCCTCCTGAGTAGCTGGGATTACAGGCACCCACCACCATGCCTGGCTAACTTTTGTATTTTTAGTAGAGGCAGGGTTTCACCATGTTGGTCAGGCTGGTCTTGAACTGCTGACCTCGTGATCTGCTCACCTTGGCCTCCCAAAGTGCTGGGATTATAGGTGTGAGCCACCACACCTGGCCAAGTTTAGAAATTTCTATTGCATTGTAGACATTGTAGATACTACATTTGGGGGGATTTAGATTTTGTTGTCTTTTTTTATATTAGTACTGTATTTTACTTGTTGCTTTTGGCAGGCAGTTAGTTTATTGTTATGTCAGATTTATCCCTTCAATTTTCATTTTAAAGATTTTTAGGGCTGAACTCAAGTAGTCATTATTCTAGATGGTGTTTTCTATCTGAGTTAATTGAGTTCCTGTGGCTGGCTTGTTGGAACTCCTACTTTTTAGGTATTGTGTGACCTCCAACATCTTCATTCACCTCATAACTTCCAAGAAGTTATTCGATGCTAGGTGTCAGGTTCTGTGCAAACAGATCACTGGGGACTCAATGAAAGTTTCTTAAAAATTGTGGCTGTATTTTCTTTCTCTCTGTTATTCTTTCCTGCCAATTCCGACTCTTAACTTATCATCTCTTAACTTAGACTCCACATTCTAATTTCAGTGAGCATTTTGTGCTTAATTGTGCTCCACTTTTGCAGGCAATTGTGGAGAACGTGCCCACTCGGCAGTATTTTCAATGATGAGAGGCTCACTCTGTATGTTTTCCTTCCTCCAGGAATAACAGCCCTGTATTGTCTATTGTTCATTACCTGAAAATATTCTCCCACATATTTTATCTAATTCTTAAATTGTCAATTATGGGAAGGTTCCTGTGGTGTTAGTTACTTCACCATGGCTGGAACCTAAAGTCATCAAGACATTTCTGATGATACCATTTTTCTCTCATCTTTGAGTCGACCTCCATAAATGGTAGTTGTATAAGAACAAACATTAACATACCCAGGGTATTAAAATAATGTTCAGTGAATTACTCTTTCAGCATTTTTTTTTTTAGGAAGTCAGGTACTTTGGGATACACATCAATAATATATAGTGCCCCAATAGCCCAAGAAAATGTGAAATGTTTCCCGATAGATAGAATTAAAATTTAAAAGAGGTATAGGTACTGGAGCAAATGCAGCTCACACCATTTTTAAATTTTTTTTTCCTTTTGTCCTATCAAAGACACCCAAAAAGAACATCAGACATAGTTCATGTAAGTTAAAAATTATCTTCACAATGTTAAATCATGAGGTAATTCACCTATTAGAATAAGTATAGGACCTCAGCCACGAATGGTGGCTCACGCCTGTAATCCCAGCACTTTGGGAGGCCGAGGCAGGTGGATCAGTTCAGGAGTTCAAGAATAGCCTGGCCAACATGGTGAAACCCCATCTCTACTAAAAATACAAAAATTAGCTGGGCGTGTTGGCGCATGCCTGTAATCCAGCTACTCGGGAGCCTGAGTCAGGAGAATCGCTTGAACCCGGGAGGCAGAGGTTGCAGTGACCTGTGATGGGGCCACTGCACTCCAGCCTGGGAGACAGAATGACCCTGTCACCAAAAAAAAAAAAAAAAGGGTAAGTGTAGGATCTCTATTCTAATTTTAGAAGACATTTTATGTAAAATAAAAAGGAGTACACCAATAATTTTACAGTAAGAATTCCTGTATATATGCAGAAAACTAGTTAATAAACACTTTTTATTTCTTACTGGGATCTAAAGTTAAGTATGCCTGTTATATCTCTGTAAAAGAGAAGAAAAATGGGATGGTTCAATGGATGATAATTCCACCAAAGAAACAACATGGTCATTTTTTGTAGCCCACAACGTGTACTTAATTTTAAAATGATTCTTTCCTCCTTTGAAAATGATGACAACTTTTTGTCCAAAAGTTATGTATTTTTAGGTAAAGTATATTGATGTAAAGATGAGATAAATCATGATGATAAAGGACTATCATTATAGAGCACCCCAATCATTTCAAAAAGATTTTTTAATCATTTACTTAAATCAGAATGCCCAAGTAATCATAATTTATTATAAGAACTCAGATGAAAAATAAATAACAAAGTAGGCTGCATTTGTAGGACAATACAGACCAGATTCATACTGACCAAGTGTTAAGCCTCGTTCAAATCCTCATGGTAATAACATGGACATAGTCCAAACCATATAATGTATGTATTTCAAGTAAATGTTACATAATTAAATTTTGCAACATAACTTGGAATATTCTACAGAAAGAATATATAAACAATGCATGCCACCAAAATTTTACAGTGTGGCTAAATATTCTAGGATAAATTCACCTTGTTACAATTTTCCGACTTCATTTGCTAGAGTTCTGGTTCCAGCTGCCATACAGCATGTGAAAAGAGAAATAGGCCTTCTGGTCTCTTCAGTAAATTCAATTCTATTTTTAAATTTTAATATATAGCACAGTTTCATGTGAGATGGTTTTTTAAAAAATGTTTTAAAAAAAGATTTTGGCTGTAAAATAAATGAAACGATGTAAATTTTAGTAAACATAAATTTAAACATGCGTATGTTAAAGTAACTGATTAAAGAAAGATTATTTAAGTAGGGTTTTTATTCTTGAATGACTACCTCTCCTCTGTAAGCTACTAGGAATGTAAGTTTAAAAAAAATAGTGTGAGTAATGTGAAATAGGATTAAGGAGATTAATGCTTCTTGGAAGAGGTAATTAGACTCTAGATGGAAACAAATGATAAGCAACTAGAAAAGTATATTTAAGCCAATGCAAGACAGGAAAAAATATAGAATATATTGTTGTTAACTAATATTACAAACAAGGTTTACACAGGTGATCACTTTGACACACAAATGTACTCATCCCATTTCTAATTAAGTAAAATTCAAAATTATGTCCAGCTACTTCCACTAGAGGTATAATAATGGTTGTTGTGCTCAAATTTTAGACTTTCTGGGTAGATAAGACCTAATCTTCCTTTATTTATTAATTTTTTTTTAATTTTTGAAGAGACGGAGTCTTGCTCTGTCACCCAGACTGGAATGCAGTGGCATGATCCTAGCTGACGGCAGCCTCCAGTTCCTGGGCTTACGTGATCCTCCTGCCTCAGCCTCCCTGGGTCCACAGCTATGACTACCAGCTGATTTTTATTTTTATTTTTTTGTGGAAATGGGGCCACGCCCAGCCTCTATTATTCCCTTAACTCAGGTCTGCTAGATAGAAATATAGTAGATCAAATAATATATTTCATTATCCCTCATATCAATAAAATAAAGAGAGTATGTAATGAAAAATAATACCTGTTTGATAAGGGAGAAATGATTTCAGCAGTCACTTACTTAGAATCCAAGCCATATCTACTGTTATACAGGAAGAAAAAGATACAAGGAAAGATGTTCTCATAGGCATTCATCTTCATATAATCTGGTTTGCCAATATTCTGCAAATCAGTTCTGCATCTATGTATTTCAAGTTCATAAACGTCAATGAATGCCACATTGCTACTACTTGAGTCAAGTGACATCCATGTACCTATTAACCTCGCCAAAGTGTTGAGATCAGATAAAAACATGTCTCACCATGGCCAGGCACCGTGGCTCACTC
The DNA here is from genome assembly GCF_028878055.3 of Symphalangus syndactylus. NCBI lineage: Eukaryota > Metazoa > Chordata > Mammalia > Primates > Hylobatidae > Symphalangus > Symphalangus syndactylus. Next base: position 17,452,658 of record NC_072423.2, on the reverse strand, counting down.
TTGTAATCTCAACACTTTGAGAGACTGAGGCAGGAGGAGTTCTTGAGGCCTGGAGTTTACGACAAGCCAGGACAACACAATGAGATCCCATCAGTTAAAAAAAAAAAAAAAAATTAACCAGCATGGTGGCTAGTGTCCATATTCCTAGCTACTTAGGATGCTGAAACAGGAAGATTGCTTGAGCCTAGGAGTTTGAGGTTACAGTGAGCTATGATTGTGCCACTGCACTCCAGTCTGGATGACAAAGAGAGACCTCATCTCTAAAAAAAAGAAAATAGCAGATCTTACCGTTAATGAAATCTATAAACAATGGCAGGTGAAGGTTGATTCTCAGAAGATTACACAAAGGAAGAAAAACAAAGACAAAACAATAATAAAAAATAAAACAACAAAAAACTCAATAATCTGAAAAATTTGTCTGCAAATTGTGTTTTTGGTATGGCATTAGTATGTGCTATGAAATGTCATTTTGGTAGTGATGAGAGAAATGGAAGAAGCTGATTTGTGGAAATTCATTTTCACTTCCATAAAGTCTTACAAATGATACATACCTTTAAACAGCAGACAGTATAGATTTGGAAAATAGGTAAATTTGCTTGCCACATTAATAGCATGTTGCACATTGATTCCACAGATTTCTAGTTCCATATAGTTTTCTGGTATATGAGTTTTCTGATTCTTAAAAACAAATGACTAATAGTCATTTTATTATTTACCTTAACATTATGTATTAATTATATTACTAAATTCTGAAGCAATTCATTATTATTTTTATGTAATAGAATTTCATTTTAATATGTATGTCCAGTAATATCAGTGGGTATTTTACAATCTGCTGGTAAGTATATAAACCCAGATAATTAAATCAGTTGACAAAACTAACTAGTTTATGACATTTAATCTTCCTATCAACGTTATAAGGTAGAATGTACATGCATGTACCCACTTAAACTAAACAATATGATGTTTTAATAAATGTATATCCCCAAGAAACTATTACCTCAATCAAGTTATAGACTATTTCCATTAACTCAAAATATTCCATTTTGATCTTCCCATCTCTGTCATGGAATGTGGATCTGGAGGTTTCTCTGTGGAAAGGCTTTTACTTATGCAATTACTATAATAAATACAGGGTCATGAATGTGATGGTTAGTTTCAGGTACCAACTTGTCTGTATTAGGGAACACCTGTGGGTAAAACATTATTTAATCTAGTTTTCACTAGGTCTCAGCTCATATATCTCAGAGATATACAATATGACAGTCTAAAATTTAGAACTTTCCTCATATCTACCAGGTAATTTTTGGTGTGAGGAGGTACTAGCATATTTTGTAGAAGACCAAATACGGCTCTTCCCTCATGATAGACTCCTGTATACTAAATGCATTTCCACCCAGCCTCCTGATGTGTAGGAACATGCACCACAAAACCATGAGGTGTCTGATAACCTGTTCTGTCATCACTCAAAGAATGAGGTTAAATATTTTAAAACTTATGATTTAAAAAATATTTAGGAGTATACCCATTGAAGACTTTGGTGAACCTAAATGTCTAATCTGAAGTTCAGCATCACTTTGCCCAGAAAAAAAAAACAAACCTTTTTAAATTTATAGGTTGGCTAATGTCTTTATTCATAGAAGAAACTGGACTTCTAGCTGGGCGAGGTGGCTCACACCTGTAATCCCAGCACTTTGGGAGGCCGAGATGTGTGGATCACGAGGTCAGGAGTTCAAGACCAGCCTGGCCAATATGGTGGAACCCGATCTCTCCTAAAAATATAAAAATTAGCCACATATGGTGGTGCACGCCTGTAGTCTCAGCTACTTGGGAGGCTGAGGCAGAAGAATCACTTGAACCTGGGAAGTGGAGATTGCAGTGAGCCGAGATCATGCCACTGCACTCCAGGCTGGGTGACAGAGCAAGACTCCATCTCAAAAAAAAAAAAAATTGACTTCTAAATTTTATGTGCATGATTTATAATGGGGAAGAAATATTGCTCACTTTTAAAAGAATTTTTTAATAGCATACATAATAGACAATAATTTAGACTAATTTTCTTAAATGGGAATCTTCTTCAGATGTTTATTTAATTCTTGCCATGTAATAATTGTTTTAAGGTTAAGATGGCTTTTTTCTTTTCCAAGATTATCACAATTTCACATAACAGTTTAATTAAGAATGGGTTGGGGTACATGAGTCTGCACTTAATCAAATTTGATCCATTATGAGAAGAAAGGTCATAAACTTGAGGGCACCATTCACACATGAATAAGTTATCAGGGGCCCTTGTACATATAAAACTCTTCTATAATGCGGTTGTGTGGTGATTACAGTGGTGGTGGTAGTGAATATGTGCCTTTATGTTTATGCGGGATTTGCTTCTGCCAGTGGATGAGCCAATCTATTTTGTGCTTGCTTCAGTTTTATTTGCATGCTATGTTCATGTTTATTTCATGCTATGTTCAGATAGAGCCCATTATAATAGTGGAGTCTGGACAGGATAGACGTGTGGAACATGGAGGATCATTTGTTATCTTGACAGCAAGAGTAGTCCTATGGCCAGCTGCAACAGGGGACATGTATTCCAGGTTACTGAGCTGACTTGGAATCTGCTATGATTATAGGGCTCATATTTTCATCCAGTGCCTCCCATATCTTGATGTTCTTAAGGAACTGCTTGCTGTTAATGTGGGGTTCTACTATGTTCCACGGTCAGGTGGGGTGGTAAAGTGAAATCTTTTGGAACTTTTTTGGTATCTTGCATATGATTTACTCTCCTGTTAGAAAAATAAAGCAATGCTATGACTATAAATTGCATGGGTTTTCTTTTTTAAAATAAGTAATCTAGAAAAACACAGTAGTTTGATGATTAGCTATTAACTTGTATTCTAATGGAGTTTAAACCAAGTAAGGTACACACACACACACCCTTTATAAAATATGTTGTAGAGTAACATGAATGTATGTGACATTAGTCCAAGGCGTTGCCATCTTTTAGACTGTATCCCCTACAGTGGTTTTACTATTTTCTAAAGCACACTTATATCACTTTCCAGCTCAAAAGCCAGCTGATACTCTGTTCCTTCTTGAGTCAAGTTCAAGTCTCTAGGAAACCTATAAGATCAAGTACTTCCACAATCTGGCTCCTGCCTAGATTTCCAAAGCTATAGTCTTTATTCCTTTTAATGCATTTTGGGGATAGGTATTAAATAATCCACTGGCTGGTATCTACGTATTTCTTGGCTTATTTTTTACTTTTCCCATTTTGACATAGTTCTTGGAGTATGTTTCTACAATCTAGCATACTGCCTCATTACCATCGTGAAGAAATGTAAGCATCTCCCTAAAGTCTTCCTTACTTACTCACCATTGGACCTTACTTACTTTTCCAATTTTATAGTACGTTCTTTTTTCTAATATTCTTAATATTCCTTTCGTGAACTTTATTACTTTACAGCTTACACCATTTTACAATCTGAATTCTTTTTGAAAACAGAACCCATAACTGTTTTTCTGTATATATTTTCCATAACCTGATGCTGAAAACAGAATAAGTTGCAAAGAAATGTTGGAAAATTTTGCTGTTACTTTTTAGTCATAAGTCTTCATGGTAAGCACACTGGAGATTTTTATTTTTAAATTTCATACTCTGTAGTTACATACAATATTCCCTATTGTTGTTATACAATTTGGCTTTTCCTAGGTTTGATTAAACTAAATCATCTAATATGTTTTTATTGAGAATTTTTAATAATATGTTCCATCAGAGTATCTTTCAAAAAATGTATATTAAAGGCAAATATAACTTTTCTTTTTTCTTTTTTGAGATAGAGTCTCACTCTGTCACCCATTCAGGAGTGCAGTGGCATGATCTCTGCTCACTGCAACCTCCGCCTCCCAGTTTCAAGGATTTCTCCTGTCTCAGCCTCCTGAGTAGCTGGGATTATAGTCGTCTGCCACCACACCTGGCTAACTTTTTGTATTTTTAGTACAGACGGGGTTTCACTATGTTGGAAAGGCTGGTCTCAAACTCCTGATCTAAAATGATCCACCCACCTTGGCCTGCCAAAGTGCAGGGATTACAGGCACTAGTCATAATTCCCAGCACCAAATTTACTTTGAACTAATTTCAATAATTTCTTCTTGGTTCCCTACTCCCTTTAGAATCCTTTAAGATAAATATTTCTGAACACCAAAATACTCAATGTGAGGATATAATGAAATAAAAATGGAAACTTTACATGCATATTATGGAAAATAATAATTGACTAACTCTCTAATAACAAAAATAATTATTTTTTATCAATTAAAAATGTTGATAGGTACATATTAGGTATATGTATATATGGGGCACATTAAGACATTTTGAGAATGGCATACAATGCTTAATAATCATGTCAGGTTAAACAGAGGTATCCTTCACCTCAAGCATTTATCATGTCTTTGTGTTATAAATATTCTATTATACTCTTTCAGTTATTTAAAAATGTACAATAAATTATTGTAGAGTGCAATCACCCTGTCACCCTATAGGATTTTTCCTATAGAGTTGTTTGTGCTCCTTATATATTCTGTATTAATCTCTTGTCAGATCGATAGTTTGCACATATTTTCTCCCATTCTGTGGGTTGTCTCTTCACTTCATTGCTTGTTTCCTTTGCTCTGCAGAAGCTTTCTAACTTGATGTGATCCCGTTTCTCCATTTTTCCTTTGGTTGTCTGTGCTCATGGGGTATTACTCAAAAAAATTTTGCCAATGCCCTGGAGAGCTTCCCCAGTGTTTTCTTGAAGTAGTTTCATAGATTTAGATCTTAGATTTAAGTCTTTAACCCATTTGATTTCATTTTGTTATATGGCAATAGATAGAGGTCTAGTTTTGTTCTTTTGTACATGGATATCCAGTTTTCCCAGCACCATTTATTGAGGAGACTGTCGTTTCCCCAGTGTATGTTCTCGGCACATTTGTAAAAAATGAGTTCACTGTGGGTGTGTGCATTGGCCTCTGTGTTCTCTATTCTGTTCCATTAATCGGTGTGTCTGTTTTTATGGCAGTACTATGCTGTTTTGGTTACTATAGCTCTATAATATAATCTGAATTAAGATAATGTGATTCACCAGTTTTGTTCTTTTTTTTCAGGATAGGTTTGGCTATTCTGGTTCTTTGGTGCTTCCATATAAATTTTAGGATTGTTTGTTCTATTTCTATAAAGAATGTCATTGATATTTTGATAGAGATTGCATTGAAACTGTAGATTGCTTTGGGTATTCAGACATTTTCACAATATTGATTCTTCCAATCCATGAACGTGGAATATCTTTTCATTTATTGGTGTCCTCTTCAATTTCTTTTATCAGTGATTTGCAATTTTTACAATAGAGATCTTTCACCTCTTTAAGTTAATTCATAGATATTTACATTTTTGTGTTGTTATTGTAAATGAGATTGTTTCTTGTTTTCTGTTTCAGATTGTTCATTGTTGGCATATAGAAATGCTAGTGATTTTGTGTGTTGATTTTGTATCCTGCAACTTTACTGAATTTGATAATTCATTTTAATAGTTTTTTTGGTGGAGTCTTTAGGTTTTTTTCAATTATAAGATCGTATCATCTGCAAACAAGGATAATTTGGCTTCTTCTTTTTTAATTTGGATGTCTTTATATCTTTCTATAGTCTGACTGTTCTAGCTAAGACTACCAGTAATATGTTGAATAACAGCGGTGAAAGTTGTCATCCTTGTCATGGTCAAGATCTTACAGGAAAAGCGTTCAGTTTTTCCTCATTCAGTATGATACTAGATGTGGGTCTATCGTATATGGCTTTTGTTGTATTGAGGTATATACCTTCTATACCCAGTTTTTTGAGGGCTTTTTTTTGGAAGGAATGCTGAATTTTATCAAATGCTTTTTCAGCCTCAATTAAAATGATCACATAACTTTTGTCCTTCATTCTGTTGCTATAATGTATTACATCGTTTATTTGCATATGTTGAACCAGCCCACTTGGTTATGATAAACCATTTTTTAAATAAAAATTGATAAATCATTTTTTAAATAAAAATTTAATTATGATAAATCCCACTTGGTTATGATAAACCATTTTTTTAATATTTTGGTAAATTTGGTTTGCTACTATTTTGTTGAGGATTTTTGCATCAATGTTCGTCAGGGATGTGTGCCTGTAGTTTTCTTTTCTTTCTCTTTCTCTCTCTCTCTCTCTTTCTCTCATCTCCCTCTTTCTCTCTTTCTTTCTTTCTCTTTTTAATGTGTCTTTGTCTGGTTTTGGTATCAGAGTAATACTGGACTTGTGGAATGGTTTTGAAAATACTCCTTCCTCCTCTATTTTTTCAAATAGTTTGAGTAGGATTGGCATTAGTTCTTTTTAAATGTTTGGTAAAATTCGTCAGTGGAGCCATTTGGGTCCTGAGCTTTTCTTTGGTGGGAGAGTTTTTTTTACAGCTTATAGCCCATTACTTTGTATTGGTCTATTCAGGTTTGGATTGCTTTATGGTTCAATATTGGTAGGTTGCATGTGTCTAGGAACTTTTCCATTTCTTCTAGGTTTTCCAATTTATTGTCATATAGTTGTTCATAATAGTCTCTAATGATCCTTCAAATTTCTTCAGTATCCATGGGAATTTGTCCTTTTTCTTCTCAGATTTTATTTATTTGGGTCTTTGCTCTTTTTTTCTTAGTTGATCTGGCTGAAGGCTCATAACAAATTTATCTTTTCAAACACCAACATTTTGTTTCATTGACCTTTTATTTTTTTATTTTAATTTCTTTTATTTCTGCTCTGATCTCTCTTTTTTTTCTGCTAATTTGGATTTGGTCTGCTGTTGCTTTTCTAGTCCTTTAAAACGCATCAATAGGTTGTTTCTTTGATGTTTTCTTTTGTTTTTTTTTTAAATGTAAGCACTATTGCTACAAACTTTCCTCTTGGTATTTCTTTTGCTGTATCCCATATATTTTGTTATGTTGTATTTTGATTTTTATGTGTTTAAAGAATTTTTCAATTTTCTTTCTTAATTTCTTCATTGACCCGCTGGTCATTTACGAATATATTGTTCAATCTGTATGTGTTTGTATAGCTTCCAAGTTTGCTCTTGTTACTGATTTCTAGTTTTATTCCATTGTGTTCAGAGAAGATACTTGATATGATTTCTTTTTCAAAAAAACTTTAAAGTCTTGTTTTGTGAACTAACACATGGTATATTCTTGATAATAATCCATGTGCTGAAAAGAAGAACTTGTGTTCTGAAGCCTTTGCATGAAATGTTTTGTATATATGTATTAGATCTATTTGATCTATAGTGTAGATTAAATCCAATGTTTCTTTGTTAATTTTCTGTCTGGAACATCTATCCAATACTGAAAGTGGTGTGTTGATGTCTCCAGCTATTATTATATTGGGGTCTATCTCTCCCTTTAGCTCTAATAGTATCTGCCTTATATATATCTAGGTTCCCCAGGGTTAGGTGCATATATATTTATAATTGTTATATTCTCTTGCTGAATTGACTCCTTTATCATTATATAGTGACCTACTTTGTCTCTTCCTATCGTTTTTGTCTTGAAATCTATTTTGTCAGATATAAGTATAGTGACTCCTATTTTTGGGGTTTTATTGGCATGGAATATAGTTCTTCATCCCTTTAGATGTATCTTTATAACAGATGTGTGCAGCTGGGATCTTTTAAAAAATACATTCAGTCATTCTATGTCTTTTGTTTGGAGAGCTTAGTCAATTTACATTCCATGTTATTATTGATAAATAAGAACTTACTCCAAACATTTTGTTATTTGTTTTCTGATTGTCTAGTAGTCTTCTCTTCTTTCTTTCCTTCCTTCCTATATTCCTTTCAGGGAAGGTGATTTTCTCTGGTGGTATGCTTTAATTTCTTGTTTATTATCTTTTCTGTATCTGTTGTAGCTCTTTTTTAAATTATTATTTGAGGTGACCATGAGGTGTGTAAATTACATCTTATAACTCATTATTTTAAAGTGATGACAGGTTAACACTAGCTTAAAAAACAAATAAAAAAGCCAAGAGAAAACTAATAGAAACTCTGCACTTCAGCTTTATTCCCCCAATTTTTAAACTTTTGGTTTTGTCTATTTATACCTTATTATACTATGTTTTGAAAAGTTGTTGTAGTTAGTATTTTTGATAGATTTATCTTTTAGTCTTTCTATTCAAGATATGAGTAGTTTACATACCACAGTTACAGTGCTACAATATTCTGTGTTTCTCTGTGGACTTAGAATTACCAGTGAGTATTGTACCTTCACATGAGTTCTTATTGCTCATCAACATCTTTTGCTTTCAGACTGAAGAACTCCCTTTAGCATTTCTTGTAGGACAGGTCAGGTATTGACTAAATCCTTCGGCTTTTGTTTGGCTGGGAAAGTCTTTGTTTCTCCTTCATGTGTAAAGGATATTTTTTGCCAGATATACTATTCTAGGATAAAAGGTTTTTTTTTTTTTTTTTTTTTTCTTCAGCACTTTAAATATCTCATGCCAATCTCTACTGGCCTGTGAGAGTTTTCCACTGTGAAGGTTGCTGCCGGATATATTGGAACCCCTTTGTATGCTATTTGTGTCTTTTCTCGTGCTTTTTTAGGATCTTTTTTTTTTTCTTTTTCTTTAGATGAGGTCTTGCTCTTTTACGCAGGCTGGAGTGCGGTGGCACAGTCATGGCTCACTACAGCCTCTACCTCCTGGGCTGAAGCAGTCTTTCCTCGGCCCAAGTATCTGGCGCTACAGGGACATGCCATCACACCCAGCTGTTTTTTTCTTTTTTTTTTTGAGATGGGGTTTTGACACCTTGCCAAGACTGCACTCAAACTCCTGGACTCAAGTGATCTGTCTGCCGTGGCTTCCCAAAGTGCTGGGATTACAAGCGTGAGCCACTGTGTCCAACTCCACTAAATCTGGCCCTGAGAGTAGATTAAAATTGGAGGTATTATGACATAATATTTAAAGTTGTATTTTTTGTTGTTCATAGAAGTAAATATAACGGCCGAAAATATGTGCTAGCTCTCTATAAATATTTATATCTGACAGAAGGCCTTGTATCTAGAATGTGTAATTTTTTTTCAAATAAAAAGACAAAACAACAAAGGGGGAAATATGCAAACACATAATTTTAAAAATAAGATACATGAATAACCTAAGACACATAGAATGCTGCTCAACATCATTAGAATTTAGAGAAATACAAATTAAAATCAAAATAAAATACCACTTTACCACCACTAGAAGGCTGAAATTAAAAAGCCTGACAACCCCAGGCATTGGCTAGATGTGAAGTATCTTGAAGTTTTGTACATTTCTCATAGGAATATAAAAAGATTAATCACTTACAAATTTAAATATATATTCCCATGACCTCACAAAAAAGACTTGTACATCATATCTCAATTCTGTAAATGACCAAAATGTTCATTAACATGGCCATAAATAAACAAATGCTTGTATATTTATACAATAATGTAAATAAAAAGAACGAACTACTGGCACACACAATATTGACAAATCGTGACATGCTATGCTGAGTGAAAGAACACATAAAAGACATACAATATAATTTTATTGTTTTTCTTTCTAATTCAAGGCCAGATAAAACTAATCTATCAAGATAGAAATCAAAACAGTAGATACCTGTGAAAAGGTGGGAATTAACTGCAAGGGACCATGAGGGAACCTTCTGGAGGGATGGAAATATTCTATATCCTAAGTGAGTGGTTGTTATGCAAATATATATGCTATGGTCTCAATGTGTCCACGAAAATTTATGTTTTGAAAACTTAATCCAAATTTCAATGGTGTTTGAAGGTGGGGTCTTTGGGAGATGTTTAGGTCATAAAGGTTCTGCCTTCATGAGTGCATTAATGCTGCTATAAAAAAGGCTTTCAGGATTGGGTGTGTACTCTCTTGCCTTTCTTCCACGTAAAAACACAGCAAGAAGAACCTCACAAGATAGATACCAGTGCCCTGATTTTGGACTTACCAGCCACCAGAACTGTGAGAAATACATTTCTATTATTTACACATTACTCAGTCTCAAACATTCTGTTATAGCCGCACAGAACAGACTAAGACAGTACACGTTTGTAAAATCCCATTGAATTGTGTGCTTATGAATTATTCATTTACCATATGTAAATTTTACCTTCATTAAGAGAAAATACAATGAAATCTCCCTTTTTATATTAGTTGTAAATCTACTATGAATAAGGCTTTAGAATATTTTTATATTCTAATAAATTTAATGAATTTTCAGGGCAACAAAAACAGTAAAATTGCTATTACTATATTTCTCTAGAACTTAAAGAAATTTAAAGAAAATGTATTATTATTAAATAAACATTCTTATTCTCTAATATAGATTTGAGTCTTGAAATTGGAAGTAAAACTCTACACACTGTGGAACATAGCAATCTAATCTGAAGCTATTAAATCTGCATATCAATTAAAAGTCACATTGAAATAACTTCATTATCAATTTACAGATTAAACTATAGTCACTATTAAAAATTAATCATTATTTCTACAAGCTTAAAAGAATTTAGTCATCAATTTAGTAATTTTTTGGAATACAAAGGTGACAGTATTAATTTTCACATCACTGATAAAAGCAATTTTAATTACACTAGCATTGAAATTTCAGTTTTAAGTTTAATGTTAGTGATTATTAATCATAATCAATGTAAATTTGTTAATGCTAATTGAGTAGATTGATGACGATGCTCTTTTATGAATGATATAGAATACTTTTCAGTTGTAATATATTAAGTTTTTTTTACTTTCATGGTTTTTAAACAATATGAATTATTTTTCAAGCTTTTATTAGGCTCAATATGCTATGATATATAATCATCGATATGACCAAGATTTGCTGATAAATAATTCCAAATTAATATTTCATTTTAATGCCTATTTCTTAGGCCTTAACTCCAGGTTCTAAATTTAGTACTAAGTAACAATAAGCTAGGAAATATGCATTCATCAAAACCGTTTTAAAATATCCAGTTCCTCAATATATTAGAAAGGGAGTATTCTTTAGCCTGCAGAAAGTTAAGTAGAAAAATTGGGTTTTGAATTTTTATATATGAACTTAATTTCAGCAGATACTTTTAAGGACCCCTCAGTGCACTATATGTAACTACCAGTAGTCCAATTGTCATTGTGGTTTAAATAATCAGTAGTAAAGACAAGAAGTCTAACTAGTCATCTGGAGACGGAATGCAGAAGAGAATTGGATTATATTCTCTTTCCTCAGCCCAGTAATGGCCAGGCAAGTGGCAACAGTAGTCGTGTATCATTGCTATAGGCAGGGGAATAATTTTTTTCTTCCTACGAATCCATTCCACGCTAAGCCTTATGACTGGGCTACACTGAGGAGGAGAAGAGGGAACAAGGTCCTTGCGCTTAGCTGCCATTCCTTGTTATGGAAGATACCTTCTTTCCAGGTTTAACCCTCAACAGCAACAAGCTAGTAATGTAATCTTCACCAATTCTGCACGGATAAAAATTTTCTTAAATAATTTTTCATTCTCAGGACATCTGGTTCAAATGCTTGACTTTGCGACAGCGCTTCCCAATATTCCCACCTTCCCGAGATGGTTGGAACGAGGATTGTTGTAGATTATACTAACAAGAATCAGCAATAAAATATCTGTGGAAAATATGCAAAAAATCTTCTTACAAAGGCTTAGAAATAGACATAAGAAGGTGTATATTTGCATTACAAATGTATCAGAGATTTTCTAGTTAACTTTGTTATGTAATAGAACCAATGTCACTTTTTGAGGAAACTTGACAACGTACTATTTTAAAGATCGTCTGAAATAATAATAAGAGGCAAAGAAAAAGAAAAGCCAAAACAAATAGGAAGATATAAAATTAAGGGTATGTGGTAGGGGTTAGACCAAGCAGAGATTATAAAATATTATACAACAAAAATAGCCAATTTACCCGTCAATAATACATCAAACTTAAAAATGGCATTTGTTACACAGGGAAATTTAATATATTAAAAATAAGTCATTTCAAATTAATTGGAAAAGAGAGGTTGTTTAATTATTGTTACACAAGTAATTTGGTTGTTATATAGGAAAAAAATCAATTGAGTTTATCTTATAGGTGAATTAAAGAGTGAAATATGTAAATGTATACATTAAACAAATACCCAAACTCTTTTCACTGCAGTCTCTCCGCCTATGACCATGTTGGCTGTTCCCAGCAACCCTCATGCTGGTTATTTCCTCCTGTAGCAACTGGAACTTGTAATAGCACAATTCTAAGATGGTCCCCAAGATTACTGCACCTTTGTTAGGGAAATAGGAGCATAGAGCCAGAGAGGCACCATTTTAAAAATCAGCTCCATCTTAAAACTAGCAAGGCACATTCTTTGCCAGTCACATGGTCATAAGATGTCTATGGCTAAGGAAGCAGCTTAGTAATGCCTGCAAAGACAAACTCCTGAACAACCAAGTGTTCAAATGCCCTGATACGGAATAACAATACATACTTTAAAGATAATTACAGTCATGCTTCGATGTACTTAGGCACCCAAATGCCAAGGATAACTTTCTGTAAATCAACAAAGTAATTAATTTGGACACACTGTGAGCCCACCCACACGTAGACATAACTTAACTTAGCTTTTATATCAGTAAGACCCTTATGTAACAAGAGTTTAAAACAAAGACAGAACATTCCTCCTCTTGCTTTCTGGGGATGCCCTACTCTAGCTGAAACCTTAGGAAGTTTCTCTTAACAGTCCTCGTACTGAAATGGGTCCAATTAAACTTGCTCTGTCAGCCAAGGACCTGCCTCTATTTTATTATTGTAGCCATCTTTTACAGAAATTCCATGTCTATGGAGCTGACTTGTAGTTGGGTGAATTATCGAAGCATTTTCCCCTAAGACTACTTATTTACTTGTCAACTGGATCTTTTCCAACCTTGCCTAACCTATAAATTGCCCTCTCTCTCTTGCATAATCCTTGTTTTCCTTTTTAATTAAACTATTCCCATTACCTCTTGAACATACTGAAATTGCTCCCATCTAAAAAAAAAAAAAAAGAAAAACCTGTTCACTGAACTCGCACCTCCTCTCAGTTACCACTCCAAATCTCAATTCTTCTCACTTCCTGCTGCCCTTTTTCTCTTTTGCACACTGCAATCAGGCTTTTATCCCAGACAATTGATTACAATTGCTCTTGTGAAGGTCTCAAATGATTTCCACATCACCAAATCCAAGTCAGACTTTATCTCACTCCACCTATCAGCAATGAAGAACACAGGTCACACTATCCTTATTAAAACACTTTCTTCATTTGGCCTCCCAGAAACACTATCTCTTGATTATCCTCTGACCATACTGGCCTTTACTTTTCAGTCTTCTTTGATGAATTCTCATCTTGTGGACCTCTAAATGCTGGGGCGCCTTAGAGCTCTGTCTTTGTACTAGTCCTTTTCTCTGTCTGTTCTCTCTTAATAGATAATATCATGTAACCCCTCACCTTACATTTCAGATATAAATGAAATATATACTGAATAAGCCATGGGAATGAAAGGATTTTCAGCAAGGCTATAACCTATTCCTTCACTACTTAGAAATCTGAGAAACAATAAGAACTCAATAAAAAATCTTTCTAAATCTACTAAGAAAGAGCTCTTGGCAAGTAAATATAGTAATGGTATTCACTAGAGGAGCTATAACGGTAAGTCGCTATCTGCAAGAAAATTTTTGCATGATATAACTGGTCTGAAAATGTTGCTTATTGTATTAAAAAGTTGGACTATGTGCATTTATAGTAAAATTCCTGGATGAAGAATGGCAAGTAAATGATATAATTAACAGGTGTAAGATGATGAGTTTAAGATGAAAATATCCATGATAATTGCTTTGTCTATGAAAGATAACTTTATAGCCATTGCTCAAACACCTTGTCTATGAACTTGAAATTAAATTGCATCCTAATACAGAAAACTTAGAAAATGATTTTACGAAGGGTCCAGCAGAAGCCAACCGTGTCAGTGTGATAAAACTGATGCTTACTGTTTTGCTAAAAACAAGAAGACCTATAAAAAAAATAAAAAGTACCTAGGAGTTGGCAAGACGGTCAACTAGATACAGCCAGGAGGAACATCTGTCACTAAGGGACTGGACCATAGAGAAGACTGGTGTACTCCAAGCAGATCTTCAGAGGAAAGGCATTGAGAACAGACAGATGGAAGATGCTGGGCTGAAGGGAGAGGAAGATGGGAACCCTGCACAAGGCTACTAGGCTCCAGGACTCATTCCTGGGCCCAAAGGGCTCCTGGGGAAGGGGATGAGTTGAATAGGCAAGAAGCAACTTACTCTCGCCATGGTCCTCTGGAATCCCAGCGGGAGGAGACTCCACGACCATCACGGACACTTGAATTGGCAGGGAGAGCTGCTTGGGGAAATGGTAGGTGCAGAATTCCAGCCAGTGTGGAGCCCAGAGGGTTTGGTGTTCGACTGTCAGTAGTGGAACACAGTATGGACATAAAGTCCATAACCCTAGCCTTGACTTGTTCCCATAGGAGACTTTAGCCCTATGGGAGCTGTGGGATCTGAACTTTGCAAGGCAGTTCTCCCTATGAGACGAGGTAGGTCCGACCTGAGCACTCCTCGGTCTACTGGCCTCTCTTAGCACCCCAGCCTGGCTGTGCCTGCTTGGAGTGCAGCCCCTCACCCCCACCCCAGGTAACTCCTGGGGGCGAATATCATAGCTCCTGTGCTGGCAGACAGTGGAAAGTGGAGAGGAGTGGAGTGGCACCTACAGACACACATCAGCCCCCTGGCATTCTCCCCCCACTGCAGCCTCTCGCATGCCACTTTGCCTGCAGGCACTTGCCCACAGCCATGCCGCACATCACTTTGCTGGCGCATGTGTGTCTGGGAGAACTTTGCCTCCCCTTCCCCACCACACGCAGGTGTGCATGCCCTCTGCCGTGCCACTGCTGCAGGTGTGAGTCCACCCCTCCTCACTACCCGCAGTGCAGGATCATTGCCGTTGGAGCATTGGTGGGCACTGATCTCGCCTGCTCAACCTCCTCCAGCACCCTGCCCCTGCGCCCAACATATAGAAAACATAACTGACTTGATGTAGCTTAAAATACACTATATGAATTTCATAATCAATCGCAAGTATTAACAACAGAATAGACCAAGCCGAGAAAAGAATCCCAGAGCTTGAAGACTGGCTTTCTGAAATAAGACAGTCGGACAAGAATAAAAAAAATAGAAAAGGAAAGAACGAAACCACCAAGAAATATGGAATCATGTAGAAATATGGAATTCATGTAAAGAGACCAAATGTATGACTCATTGGCGTCTCTGAGGAGGTGAGAAGAATGGAAGCAACCTGGAAAACATGTTTCAGGATATCATCCATGAGAACTTCCCCCAATGCAAAGACATGGAATCCACCGAAATGCCTACTAATGACAGATTCAACAAAGAAAATGTAGTACTTATACACTGTGGAATACTATGCAGCCATAAAAAAGAATGAGATCATGTCCCTTACAGGAACGTGGATGAATCTGGAGGCTATTATCGTTAGCAAACTAATGCAGGGACAGAAAACCAAATGGAGCATCTTCTCACCTATAAGAAGGAGCTAAATAATGGGAACACATGGACACAAAGAGGGGAACAACAGACACCGGGGCCCACCTGAGGGTGGAAGATGGGAGGCGGGAGAGGATCAGAAAAAATAATTATTGGGTACTAGGCTTAGTACCTATCTGACAAAATAATCTGTATAACAAACTCCAATGACACAAGTTTACCTAAGTAACAAACCTGCACGTGTACCCCTGAACCTAAATAAAACTTTAAAAATAAGCTAATAATAATTGAAAAGAAAATTATTTTACTGGAACTGGTATCAGATGGTTTTAGACTTCTCCAAGTAAAATGTTAACTTTTGCCTGGTGTTCTGCTGTGATCCTTTTACTATAAGGTTGGTGCAAAAGTAATTGCGGTATTTGCCATTACTTTTAATGGGCTGGCTTCTGGGAGAGAGAAAGACTATAAACACACACACACATTTACGTAGTTAAGTTTGATATTGGGCAATTTATATGAATTTTCTGAGTCTGACTTTAACATTTGGTGCTTGCGTATCATTCCCAAAATTATTTTTCAGCTCAAACACCTTCATGGAACTACAGAATCAATTGCCTAATTCATTTAACTATCTAATGGCCTCGCTCAATTTAGCATTTAAAAAGAATATTCTATTGGAGAACAGGTCTTATTAGAGTCTTTCTCATTTCAATAAATGCCCATTTCATTTATCCGTTGCTTGTGCAAAAATTTTGAAGTCCAGAATTCGATCACTATGTAATGTAAGTTCTCGAATGATCTAGTTTGAAGCATTGAGGTTGCTTTCTACCTCATCTCCCTTCGGTTTCCCACCCCCAGTAAGGTATTCTGCACACAGCAGCCATCATCTTTTTTCGCTTAGGTTCAGATCCCCCCATAGCTTCCCAGTTCAGTCAGAATAATCCCGGGATCTATTCAGGCATCATGTCCTACAGGATGTACTTGATATGATCGCCTGCTTCCTCCATTACCTGCTCCCCTACTACTTATTCATGGGATAACTTGGCTCTTGAAACACTGACCTCCTGAAGCTCCTTCAACTCACTTAGATTGCTCACACCTCAGTGACTTTGTACTTGATACTTCCTATGCATGTAACATTCCTCTCCCAGGTACGACGTGGTACACTCCCTTCCTTCCCTCAGATGTCTGCTAAGATATCCCTGCATTAGCAAGGCCTTACTTGATCATCGTTACAAAATAGCACAGACTGAAAGATCATGCATTTGTTATTTATTTGCTTCTTTTTATCTCAACAACTGGAAGCTCCTTAAAAACAAAGACTGTCTCTTTATTTCACTGTCAAATCCTCAGCTACTTGAACAGCTGTTTCATGAGTAATTATTTTATACGACTTGCCATGAAAATTCATGGTCACAAGAAATTAGGCTCAGCTCAGTGAGGCCATCCATTCTGGGGTACCCTCACTTTTTACACTCAGCTAGTATGTAAAGTATACACAGCCTGCTCAGACCTCTGTGACTAGCCCTCATTCTCCAAGGCAGGGGCATCTTATCAAAACTGGCTACTCATTAACTGACAACAGCTGCTGGTCTAGATACTGATTTATCATGGATCTGGTATAGTAAATCCTTAACGATTCCTTGAGTTAATGCTGGAATGCAAATCTGTTCCTCAGCAAATCCTCGGATACACCTCAAATTGGAGTAATGGCCTTACAGCCAGCTTTTTGCTTTTTCCTTCCATGTCTATTTGTTTATGGAGGAAGTAAAGATGCTTGCTTGAAATTATCACATGTTTCAGGATGATTTAACCATGCCAACCAGAATATATATATATGTATGTTTATTTATAGCCTTTCTCTCTCCTAGTACCCAAGAGTAAGTCTACACTGCCGCTCATGCACGGATTTCAGTGACAGTCATCATACTATAGGCTTATTGATTGCATCCCTCTGATATCCTGCTGGGTTAAGTTAATCAGGCATCTTTCTCCTCATTAATTTATGTAAATATAAAAAACATGCGCGGTGCAGATGACTCTTGGACAGTTATACATTTAATTATAACATTGCTATGTATTTCTAATTGCAGTCTTTTAGCATTAATTTTTTTTCTGGATATTAGAAAACCTTTTTGAACTACGTTTTTATATATTTTTAATCTTAGCAAAATGTCTTACAATGTAAATTGTATCCTTGCTTTCAGCTGCTATTGCTTCCATCATTCTTATATGTAATTTTCTTTTGTGTCTGTATAATATCATTTTTCTTGCTTTTTCCTATATTTGTCCCGTTCCTGTATATTCTAAAATATTTCAACTTGTTCTTTCACATTTTACATTTTAAATAACAGTTTTGTTAAAATATAATTTACCCCTTCAGAGTCTATAATCCAGTGGTTTTGATTATATTTACACAATTGTGCAACCATCACCACTATTTTATCTTAGAAGATTTTTGTCACCCTCAAATAGAAACCCTGTACCAATTACCAGCCACTTACCATTCCCCATGCTTCCCCCAGACCTCTGACAAGAAAAAGCACACTTCCCTTTTCTGTAATTTGCCCATACTGAATATTTCATATAAATGGACAGTGTGTGTGACCTTTATGAATAGTTTATTTCATTTAGCATAATGTTTCAAGGGTCTATCCTTGTAGCATATATCAGCACTTCCTTCATTTCCGTTATAGAATAATATTCATTTGAATGGGTATACCACTTTTTACTTATTCATCAGTTGATGAACACTTGGGTTATTTCCACTTTTTTGCTGTTATGAATAAAGCTGCTATGAACATTTTTATAGGTTTTTATGAACAAATGCTTTGAATTCTTTTGAATATATAACCAGAAAAGGAATTTGGGGGCCTTAATGAAATTGCTTGTTTATGGAACTGCCAAAATATTTTCAAAAGTGAGTGTACCATTTTATAATCCTCCCAGCAACTTATGGGGACTCCACTTTCCCCTTATCCTCATCAATACTTGTTACTGTCTGTCTTTTTCATGTTAGCCATCCTGGGGTATCTGAAGTAGTATTTTATTGTAGGCTTGATTTGCATTATCACAACAATTAATGATGTTCAACATCTTTAAATGTGCTTATCATCCATTTGCATATCCTCATGTTTCTAAATAAAGAAACATTTATTTAAATCACTTGCTCCTGTTATTTGTCCATTTGTTATTGAGTTTATGAATTCATAAAAAATGCAAAGATAGTGAATCTTAAGCGTTCTCAGCACAAAAATGATAAATATGTGAGGTAATACATTTGTTAATTAGCTAGATTTAACTACTCCACACTATATAGGTACTTTAAAGCATCATGTTGCACATGATAACTATATACAATTTTATCTGCAAAAATAAATAAGTAAATGAATTAATTAATTAATTTTAAAAATAAAAATTGCTCAGGCCAGGCACAGTGGCTCATGCCTGTAATCCCAGCACTTTGGGAGGCTGAGGCAGAAGGACTGCTTGAACCCAGGAGTCTGAGACCAGCTTAGGCAAGGAATATACATCGTGCATTCTTGCTTGACCCCATGAATAATGTACCAGTGAGACCCTGTCTCTACAAAACGCTTTATAAATTAGCCAGGTGTGGTGGTATGCACCTGTAGTCCTAGCTACTCGGGAGGCTGAGGCAGGAGAACTGCTTGAGCCCAGGAGGTAGAGGCTACAGTGAGCTGTGATTGTGCCACTAAACTCCAACCCAGATGACAAAGCAAGAAGACCCTGCCTCAAAGAAAATAAAAAGAAAAATTGTTCAGTTAAAAAATGAGTTCTTTGGATATTCTGGGTACCAGGCTTTTTATCAAATATATGATTTACAAATATCTCCTTGCATTCTGTCATTTTTCTACTTTCTTGATGGTCCTTAGAAGTAAAAGTAATTTTATGATTTATCCCTTTTTCCTTTAGATGCATGTGTTGTTGGGATTATATCTAAAAAGTCACAGGCCAATAATTATTCCTCTGTTTCCTCCAAAAAGTTATATATTTTACATTAAGAACTTTGATCCAGTTCAAGCTGAGTTTTGTGTATGGGGTGAGGAAGGGCTCCAAATTCATTTTTTGTAGATGAATATGCAGTTGTCTCATCACCGTTTGTTAAAAAGACTACTTGACAATTAATTTTCTTGGTACTCATGTTGAATCAATTGATGATAAAGGTAGGAGGTGATTTCTGGATTCTCTGTATTATTCTATATATCTATATGTTTATCCTTTTGCCAGTATCATGCTGTCCTGATTGCTGTGGCTTGTAGTAAGTTGTTTGTTTGTTTGTTTGTGACAGGTTGTCAGAAAGACAGGTGTTCTCTTTTTAGGATGCAAGCCTAGTAATTCTTTTATGTATGCTCACATATTTGGGATATAGTTTTCATGCTAGGGAAAGTTGATACGTGGTTTTCTGATTTGTTTTGGCCATGAGTCCTCAGAAAGTGCTTTGAAAGTATGGTTGGATCATCATATTTTTTATATTTTTTTCTAGTTTTTCTTAATCTGCTGTTTCATGGAGGAGAAGATGTAGAACACAAATATGTTGCTTGTCCCGATCCCATCAGGACTGGTTTTAGTCAGATTGCATTATACTTGTACGAAGGCTGAGTATTCCTTACTGAAAAGGCTTGGGACCAGAAGTGTTGCAAATTTGGGGGTTTTGTCAGATTTTAGAACGTCTGCATATACATAATCACATGAGGTCAGATATGAAATTTTCTACTTATGGTATCAGGTTAGTGCTCCAAAAGTTTTGGATTTTGGAACATTTTACATTTCAGATTTTCAGGTTAGAAATGCTCCACCTGTACCACAATTTCTTTACACATTCATTTATAGATCATAAATTAGGTTGGTGTTTGGTTACTGCGAATGGTGCTGCTGTAAACATGCATGTACATGTACCAGTTTGAGTAACTGTTTTCAACTCTTTGGGGTATATATCTAAAAGTGGAATTTAAAGATCATATGGAAACTTCATGTTTCCCCTTTTGAAGATGTGCTTAACTTTTTTCCACAGCGGCCGATCCATTTTGCATTTCCATTTACAGTGTCGGAGTGTTCCAATTTCTCTGAATTCTGGCCAACATTTAGCCATCCTAAATGGTGATCATTCATTGTGGTTTTAATTTGCATTTGCATTACCTGCTTACCAATGATTTTGAGTACTTTTTATGTGTTTATTGGCTGTTGTATATCTTCTTTGTAGAAATACTTATTCATGTTATTTATTCATTATGTACTTAGATAGGTTTTTTGTTCCTGAGTTGTAAAAGTTATTTTTATATTCTGGATCTTAGATCTGTTATCAGATACATAATTCTCAAATATTTTCTTCTATTCTGCAGGTTGTCTTTTCACTTGCTGACAAATGACATTTGATGCAAAAAGAAATTGAAATTTTGAAAAGGTGAAACTTTATGTAGTTTTACCTTGCTTTTAGAGTCATATCTGAAAATCTAGCTGAAGTGTCCTTCAATTTTATGGTGCCATTTGTCTTACAACACACAAATTTTCCTCTTTTAATTTTTTTCTTTCATCACCCTATTGACAAAGAGTGTCTCTCCCTTTCCTCCATTCGTTAAGAATTTTTTTTTTTTTTTTTTTTTTTGACACAGGGTCTTGCTCTGTCACCCAGGCTGGAATGCAATGGTGCAGTCATGGCTCACTGAAACCTCAACCTCCCAGGCTCTAGGGATCCTCCTGCCTCAGCTCCCCAAAGTGCCGAGATTATAGACATGAGCCACTGCACTCACCCTATCTCAGATTCCTGAAGCTGGCTTGTCACTTAATGTCCTTAATGTAAGAAAAGAACAGGAGTTAAAGTAGAATGTACTTGCAAGTGTTACATAGTGTTAGCCTAATACACGGCAGTATTTAAAATTTTTATTCAAAATACAGACAAAAATATATCAATGGATGTCCAACATGGCACCCAAAAGACAAAGAAGCTTCTTAAGTGTGGGCAGACTACATTCCACTTCTGGACTTAAGAAAGTATGAGAACAATTTGTGAAATAATACAGTTTTATCCTGTGTCTCCTCACCCATGCTAGGGACTCTTGATCACCCAGCTGGCCTTGAAGGGGCATTGGTGAAAATCTGCTGCTTATTCTAAAAACTCTGATAATGGTAACAAGACAGGATATTCGAATAATGACACCTAATTATCAGGATAAAGCTAAGAAAAATAATGACCTGTAGTCATAGAAAGGAAGGTCAGTCAGAAAGAAGTAGAACATATACCACCCAAAATAGACATACTGGTTGATTGTAAAAAGGAGTTAAATTAGAAAATTATCTATAGCACTATATATACTAGTTTAGCCTGCATCCATACACATATGCACACACACACACACACACACATACACACACAAAGATAAATTTTTAGAAAGTAAAACATAACTTACTGAGCCAAGAATTGAGCATATACCATGCTGAATACAAGAAGAGAATTGTCCTTTTTGACCCCAAAATTATTGAAGGAAACATCTGAATATACCAAGTAAAACTATAATGAGAGTAAAAATTTGGGGATGAAAAATATACATGTTGAATAAACGTTGGAAATATATTATCCCAAAAAATAAAAGTTAAAAAATTAAAAGATGGAAATTGGTGAAAGACAGGATGTAAATAAACAAAAACAATTGTTTGAGATAAACAAAGCCTGCAAATTAAAAGGGTTTCCCAAATTCTGGCTGGGAAAATGGAAAAAGACACAGGCTAGCCTATACTCATAAAAAAAAGAAATCAGCATAGCATTACCCCTCTCATCTGACACTGATAATTGGAAGATAATGGAATACCACCTACAGGCTACTGAAGGAAGAGGGAAAAATGAAACTCAATAGTTCTATATTTAGAGAAGATATTATTTCTCCAGGAGGAAAAGAGATAATTTAGAGTTATAGATAATTAAGATATTATTACATTCATGTAATTCAAATGAGGACAATCTTGGAAAATGTCAAACTTAATACTAAAAATCATAATAAAAATATCAATACAATAATGGAGAAAAATAAAGATACGATTGTAATTAATATGAATTATTAGGTACAACTGGATAATGACAGCATACAGCATTATTCTTACACAATGGCACAAGAACAAGAGAAATACTGCAAAGCACATTTGAATAATGGCCTAGAACCTAAAATACTAATAATCATTTAATAATATGAATGAAATGTAGACAGTATGTCAATCATTGCATGAATGTGAATGGATTGAATTTTCCAATTAGAATATGTGTATTAAGGAAGCAACACTCAGTTATATACAGTTTACAACAAACACACTTAAGGTTATAAAAAGAGTTGATAGTAAAGAAAAGGGTAAGGGGATATAAAGCAACTGTAAACAAAAATGAAGCAGAAATGATAATGTTATTATCTTGTAAGTGAAATATATGATTAAAAAGCACTAATCAAAGAAAGAGGACAGATTTCCTTTTTTTCTGATATACACTGTAAGGTGAAGATGTAACCATTATAAATTAAAAACACACATATCAGAAATTATATTAAATGTAAAAGGACTAAATAATTGATTTAAAACACTAAGGTCATCAAACCACATTGCATATTGCTTACAAAAGACAGACATTAAATATAATGACACAAAAGGTAGAAAGGTAGAAAGTAAAAGGAATAAAATGTAATATCATGCAAACATTCACAAAAGAAAGCTAGAGAAGCTATACTAACTTCAGAATAAATCATATTGAGCAATAAGTTCATAATAATAAAAGAACCAATCAAACAGGAAAATAAATCTACATTTACATGCCCCTAATAACAAAGTCATCCTGCACTTTACATCAGATGTAAAGCGGCTGTTATGCCAGTAATTAAGGTTTTGTGTTACTACTGCTACTGATATGCACTTGACTTGGCAGAAACCAGAACTGAAATGCTGTTATAACATTATTCTCTGCAGGGAAAGCAGCCATTTGGTGACAATGTGATTACATGGGGCTTCTCCTATTGTGGAGAGGTAAAAAATTACACCCCTGGATAAGACATGTACCCTGGATATGGATTATCTTTTCTGTAAGTAATGCCCATGCCATCATCTCTAAACTTAGGAGCTTTTTATTTACCATAATGGTATTCCACATAGCATTGCTTCTGAAGAAAAAACTCATCTCATAGCAAAAGAAGAATTATAGTGGATATCACTGGTTTTACCATATACCTCATAACAGAGAAAGAACTAGACCCATAAAAACGGAGTAAGGGTTAACTAAAGACTGAGTTACAGTGCCAGTTGTCAAGGGAAATATGATGTTACATCTTAAAAGGTAAATATATGTTTTGAATCAGTAAGCAAGTTATAGTATATTCTTCCCAAAATCAAAATACACCTGTCTGAGGACCAAGGAGTAAATGTGGAGCTAGATCATCTCGGTATTGTACAGCATAATCCACCCAAGTACCTTTTTTTCTTCTACTTTCTCTAACTTTGAATTCTATTGATTCAGAGATCTTGGTTCCCAAAGAAGAAATGTTTTCACCTACGTTAACAATGATTTTATTGAATTGAAAGCTAAGACTTTCTGCTGGCTATTTTAGATTCCTCATGTCAAACAAACGAACAAGCAAAGAAAGGAGTTAGTCTACTAGATGGGGTGATTAATACCAATTACTAAGTAGAAATTAATGGGGAGAGGAAAGAGTAGGTCTGTTATGAAAGTGAATCCAAAACTACCACAACCAGTAGCTGAAGGCAGAAACCTTTCAGGAATGAAGATTTGGGTCACTCTACCGGTAATGTCTTGGCTTAAAGCAAAGAAAATGTGGAAGTGTAGTGGGAATAAACAAGCTAAAAATACCCATTACAGTCTCATCATAAGTTACAGAAATGAGTGCTACAGCAGCTATGCTTATTCTCCCTACATCATTATGTATGTGTGGGTCAACTATTTCCTTCTCTCTCTTCCTTCCTGTTATTGTCTTATACTAATCTTGTTGAATGTGACCTAAAAAAATTTGGCTTTTTTTTTTTTTTTTAGTAAACAGAATATTAAGCTGGGACTGTGAGTGAATTTTAAGGCAATAAAGATAACTCAGAAAAGATAGTGCAACTCTGTTTCAGAGATGTACGAAATGATGATAGTTATTTGCACCTACTCATTTCAATAAGAGAAAGAGAACATCTTAATTTGCACAAAAGTTTGTTTCATATTGTTGGATGCAAACACAGAAATGTTTTTCTTGTCTTAGATGTGAGATCTTTAGATACAGGGTTCACATATGTGGAAGGGTGTAGGGGTGCTTAACAGCCACAAGTGCACCATGCCACTTAGGGAGTTATCATTATCTGCTTCAAACCAGCTTCTCTAAGATATTTTACTATTTTTATGCTATTTTGCAATTTCTATTCTCTTTATTACTATGTTGCTTCATTATTTTTTTAATGCAATTAAGACCAAAGTGTGACTGGATTAGGCCAAGGACAGTGTAAAAGATTATTAGAAGCAAGGTCACTGGGATACTATGGAGCCAGATCCTATAAGGTCTTATGTATAAGTTTTGCAAATCTGCTGTAAAGCATCTGTATTTTATTAAAGATGAGAATAATGTTAATGATTACATAGGCTTCTATTATGGAGGGTAAAATATTACACCCCTGGAAAAGACACGCATCCTGGATATAGATTATGTTTTCTGAAAGTAGTGCCCACACCATCATCCCTAAACTTAGGAGATTTTGGTTTACTATAGTGCTATTCCACATAGTAATTTTTTAAATTATATTTAAATATAATTTTTTGAATATCTGCACTAGAAAGTAGAATTTCTGTCGCAATGAATGTTGTAAAATGTAAACTTTTATAAACATAGAGAAATAAAAAGTGTGAATTCTCTTTAAAATCTTAGTAGAACGGTGCTTTCTGATAGCTTTGCTGTCCCATAGTAAAAGGATTAATCAGACTGAAAACAAAATTTATCCTAAAAGCCAGAGAAAGAACGGTCCTGTTAGGCTGCCTTTAAGAGCATGGAATCTAATTCCACCACTTACCAGCTAAGTTAGCACAAAAGTTCAAATTGCCCAATCAGACTCACACATGCAAGAGATTTTACCCACTATTAAGCTTTTCTAATAAATTCAAAGATACAAATAATCAAGACACATGCATGAAATGGAGGGTTCTGGGACGTCAAGGTATTTTTCCTGGTCGTTTTTTTCTCACATTTGACAAGAATCTTTAGCCCAGATTAGAAGATGAGACCTTTAAGAGAGATGTTACCTCTTGCACCAGGACACATTTCGCATTTGGGATATCAAGCACATTTGTTATATACAGATTGATGTTTAAGTGATGTGACATTTTCCAGGGAACCATGCCTCATGAATCTATAATTTATAGTATTGTTTGTCATGATCAAACCTACACTGGAGACATCCTGATAAAGGATTACCCAACTAGAGGCTTGATAGAAGCATGACAAAACCACGGGCTTTCCTTCTGATTTTCAAGGACATTTCACTATCACTGGATTCACAAAAAAATAAGATTGAGTTAACTGATGTCTTTCCTTCCCTAGGAGCACTCCAAGCCCTGGTAATCGGGAGAGAAAGGGATCCAAAGCCAACTACTTCAACTTTTTTTTTTTCCTCACTAGCTATGCAAGTGTGGGCAATTTATTTAGCCTAGATATATATCTGTTTTATTGTCTTTCACATGGAAATAAAGGGACTCTATGCAAGTATTTTTATTATTAAGTGGAAAGCAACATGCAACTTGCTGAGCACAATGCCTGGCACTTAGTAAGTACTCAATGAATATTAGCTATCACTGATAGTATTGTTTTTTATGGGTTTTCTGTATGAAAGGAGATATTCCCCCTTTATCAGAAAAAAAAAATCAAATAAGAGAAGAAAAGTCAGAGACATAGTGAGTCTTCGATGATATTGAATACATAAGGCACTTTATATGCATTTGCTTAACTGTTCTAGCAAGAAATAACAATATGTCACACTCAGCTACTCAGGTGTCCCAAAACATTTCCATTTCGGTAACAGGAGCTTGAAGATTCATACACTAATGCAACATCTCTGAATAATATGTTTTTAAGTTCGTTGCTGAGAAAATCCAGAAATATAGCTCAGTATCTAGTAACATTAGGGACTAGTGAAGTAAAATAAATAAAAATAAATTTGCGTCTTCTTTTGAGACTTCTGTCTTGGAGAACAATAAATGAAATGAGGGACTCATTTCAAAGGTGAGGCATTTAACGAAGCAGTATTTTTTTTTCTTCCACTTTGTACTAACTTCCCTTCTATTGGGACAATTTAGTGAGTCACTATGTTGGCTAGAGAGGCGATTAGTAAATTCATCCTTTACTTTAAATTACCCTAGTAGGGAATTTAAGAGAAAGATCTAATAATTACCATAAAAAACTTGAAAGAAAGTTGAAGTGAGATGTCAACCAGGCTTAGTCATACCAGCCCATTTTCCCATGAATGGATCATTCATTCTCTCAGAAAAAAAAATAAAAATAAAAATTATATATATGTATATATATATCTGTTGAGTGCACATCGATGATCAGAGACTGTTGATTGGGCTGCTGGGGATGCTTTGCCATGAATCAGACAATCTCAGGCTTCATGGAGCTTGCATTTTAGTGAATGAGAGGAAAAGATTAGAAGTGAGGGTGTAAAGTGTTTGTAGGGAGTGATGTATACAGAGTACAAGGATGAACTAAAGTGGCCTGAAGTATAAGGAGTGACAAATTTTTAATAACCTACAAGAGAGTTGACACGCCCACTGTGTCGAGGATTTATTTTCCTTTTATTTATGTTCATTTTGGGTGGAGGGGAGTTGTTTTGGGTTGTTTTGTTAATATACTATCTTCCGCACTACATAGGACAATGCTTCATATATACCATCAAGGTTTGTTGAACGAATTCTTAGAGCATTAAAAATGGGTAAGAGGAAGGATATAATGGTTATAGTTATAAATCCAAGAATAGATATTAAACACTAGATGGCTGAGGAAAGACATAAAATTGGAGGAAATAGTGAAAGCCAAGGAGTTGTAAAATATAGAATTCACTATATATTCTAAAGATTCTCTTAGCAATTTCTTATTCCTTGAATAGAAAAGTATCTCATCAAGCATCACTTTGTTTATTTGTTTTGTTTTGTTGTATTTATCTTCATGATCACTACACAATTTTGGCAAGTCAGTTTGATTTTCAATTTGTGGTGTAAAATAAATTTTCCTTTTAAATGAAAAGTTTTATTTTTCATTTATGGAAGTAGATTTTTGATTTTGAAGAACTATATTAATAAATATAAGTACAATACATACTTGTTTGGGGAAAAATAATACAGGAAGTACACAAATAACTGAGGTTTGTGAAACCATGTTTGGAAACACTAGCAGTAATAACAGTGTTTGTATTATTTATTCATTTAAACTATAAATTGTCATTTCGGTTTGTTTTGTGTTCTCCAGAAGTATTCATCTATTTGGGTTCTGTTGCAAAGAATACAGATATTTGAGTTAACAGTGTTAGAGAGATTTGCCATCTAAGTACAGAAGGGAAGGGAGTTGCGGTTTTCCACAAGGAATACTAACAATCATAAACCATGAAGTCTTAAGAGTGATAAACAGAAAAGGAAAGGGATCCAGGAAATATGTGGATAGGAATAACCTATGCAATTCTTGTCAAGGTTAGCAGCTTCACAAAACACCTTAGAAGGCTTTCTGTCTTTTTCTACACTTTGCAACTATTTAAATAAGTATAATGTTCTTGAAGATGTGTATGAATTTAACCTGTTAAAACTATTGGTCTGCTGCTCCTTGGAGAATAGAACTTTCCTTTTCAAATTTATCTTTATTGTTGTCCTATTGCTCCAATAAGTTGCCTTCTCCTTAATCTGTTTACTAATCTTTACTTTTCCTAGTTAATCATCCTCTTTCATCTATAATTTCTTTTGATTTTATATAAATTTGTTCAAAGTGATCCATAGATTTATTTTTGGTCTTATTTGTTTCTGCAGTTTTGTTGTTTTTTTATTCCTCTGATTTGCTCATGTTTTTCACTTGAATTTCCCCCTAGTTAACACCTGCTAAAATCAGTCTTTTCCCAGGACTCTTTGTAATCGCGTGCTACAGTTTTATCATATCTGTTATTTTATTTTTATTTAACTTCTATTTTGTATTAATTCTTCATTATTGTGTATTTTTAAATTATTTTGTTATTGTTCTTCTAATACCTTAATGTGAAAGTGTTTTTGGTTACCTTGAGTTTGGTTTTTGTTTCTATTTTTAATTGACACATGATTGTACATATGTGTGAAATATAGTGTGATGTTTTGATACGTGTATACATTGTATAAAAATCAAGTCAGGGCATTTGGTATGTCCATCACCTCATACATTTATCATTTCTTTGTGGTGAGAATATTCAAAATCCTCTCTTCTAGCTATTTTGAAATATACAATGTTGTTAACCACAGTCACTCTACTGTGCAATAGAACACCTAGTTACGATATTTAGGTTTTTAATTCTCTAGGCCTCATAGTTATGATATTTAATACTTTCATTTCATTTACTTTTAATAGAAGTTAACCTGATTTTTTAAAATGTAACTTGAAATATTTAGACAATTTTATTTAACTCCAAGATTTAAAGACTGGAGGGCAGCTTGTACTATTAATTTTTCATAAATGTTATATCATATTCAAAGAGTAAGAGCTGTGTGATTTCTTAGCTTTAGACTTCATCATGGTTTTTCTATGTGTTCTAGTAAACGGTCAATTATTTTTAATGTTTTATGAATAATACCTTGTTTCTTATTTAAAGCTCCTTTGTTTTAAGTTAAAATGCTGATTTTCAACAATAATTTGGGTTTAATAATATATTTTTCCAATTTTTGTTTACATCCTGTAACTTCCTCGTTCTTGGATTTAATTTTCCATGTTAATGGAATACATTGTCTGTTGTTGTTTTTCTCCAGAAATAGTACGTGATGAAAAACGACTTGGCTTTACACATGTGAATAACTCTTTTTCCCTCATCATCAAATGCTTACTTGGATGGTCACAGAATGTTAGATCACACATTATCGTCTCTCAGAATTCCACTATTTTCGTCTAGAGTTCTGTATTACTAAGAGTATCAATGATATTTAGCTAACTCTTATTTCCTAGTAGCAACCTGCATGTTCACTTTGATTCTTTTCTTACTTGAATACATATATATCTAGGTGTGCATCTTTCTTTTGCTCAGGGAATGCGTTTCTCTTCTGATTTCCTCCCCTAGATTTTTTCAGAAATCTGTTATGCATGTGGGAAACGTAGATCTCTCCTGTCTAAATTTATTCCGCTCTTTTATTAATGATTATCAGCAAGTATTACCTTTTATTCTTAACAGGTTTGTTGTGGTGATAGTATCAGGGGTGTTGGCCTATCTACACAATCATCAAACTGTCTTACATTTTTAGAAATAAGATGTGTCCTTTTTCGCTATATTTTTAAGAGATTCCCTCAGCTCATTCAGTGCAGGTGTGTTTGCTGTGCTTATCAAGCCCATTCTATGGAATATTTTTTTCAGTGATCATCAATCATGCTTCTAATTTATAAGAATGCAGGATATTTTTCACAACCCATATTGTTTTCTCCAAGATCATGTTCTCTCAGCTGCTTTGAAAGGTATTTACTATACTTACTTAGAAACTTTCTCCTTTTTCTAAAAATTAACTATATTTCCACTGGTGTAATTTTAGTTAAAAAAATAGATGCCTCTCCTTTGTGCATCTGGATTCCTCCAAATTCTTATGGTTATTGTCTCTTCTCTATTGATGAGGTTTTGGTTGAAAGGGTCCGTGGACTTATAACTGGGTTTCACATGAAGATTTCCTGTAAAGTCCACAGCAATCTTTACTGAGAGTTGGAGAATGAAGCTTGAGGCTTCCAATCACTTATAAAGCTTGTCAGAAACAGCTCAGTTATCAAGCCATTAGTTTTCTAGGGGTGACAAAACAATTGGTGCTTTGTTTTATTAGCCCTTTCACAAGTAGCTATACTGGCTATTTTTAGGATGATTCTGTCTATTGCCTACTGGCTCTGATTTTGCGATTATCCCAAGGTGAGCTGCATGTAGGATTGTGAGCTATTTCCTTTCTGTTACATGATGCCCATCTGATTCTTTATGCTTTATATGGATCCAAATGTTCTCATTTATAAGTCCACTTCTGGCATTCTCCTGGCTTTCTAGAGCAAATATTCTTGTTTTTATTTCATTTTCTATTTTAATAGAATTATGGAAATAGAGATTAATAATGATATAAAGGCATGTTGAATTAGAAGCCAAAGTGCAAATTCAGAGAATTTTGTTAGATCTCAAGAAGCTAAAAGCATGACTGATGTAAAGTATAGTCTTTAAGAGTATTATGAGGTAATTCAGAAACATTTATAACATGCTGCCAGTACTCGGGGCTTTGATATTTGCATGACATCCCATAGTTTTTAAGATCTTGGAAATAAGTTTTCTTGTAGGTGTTAAATTAGAAAATAAATAAAATGTAAAAGAGAAGAAAAACTTGGATAAATATAAAATAGTGGCCCACGGAGTCAATTAACTTTCTTACTGACATCAAGGCAACGTTATCTTCTTTATGAACTTCAAAACCAGTAGACACTGAGACTAGCAGCACAACCTTTACAAACACGGGGACCAGTGAAAGGCATTATTCTGCATATGTCAAACACAGAGCAGAAATGAGAAAAGTTTGGTTAATAAAACAACCCCATCGAAAAGTGGGTGAAGGATATGAACAGACACTTCTCAAAAGAAGACATTTGTGCGACCAACAAACATATGAAAAAAGCTCATCATCACTTGTTGTTACAGAAATGAAAATCAAAACCACTATGAGACACCATCTCATGCCAGTTAGAATGGTGATCATTAAAAAGTCAGGAAACAACAGATGCTGGAGAGGATGTGGAGAAATAGGAATGCTTTTACACTGCTGGTGAGAGTGTAAATTAGTTCAACCATTGTGGAAGACAGTGTGGCAATTCCTCAAGGATCTAAACCAGAAATACCATTTGACCCAGCCATCCCACTACCGGGTATATACCCAAAGGATTATAAATCATTCTACTATAAAGACATATGCATATGTATGTTTATTGCAGCACTATTCACAATAGCAAAGACTTGGAACCAACCCAAATGCTCATCAATGATAGATGGATTTTCTTTATCCATAAAGAAAATGTGGCATATATACACCATGGAATACTATGCAGCCATAAAAAAAGAATGAGTTCATGTCCTTTGCAGGGACATGGATGAAGCTGGAAACTATCATTCTCAGCAAATTAACACAGAAACAGAAAACCAAACACCACATATTCTCACTTATAAGTGGGAGTTGAACAATGAGAACACATGGACACAGGGAAGAGAACATCACACACCTGGGCCTGTCAGGGGATGGGGGGCAAGGGGAGGGAGAGCATTAGGAGAAATACGTAATGTAAATGACGGGTTGATGGGTGCAGCAAACCACCATGTCACATGTATACCTGTGTAACGAACCTGCATGTTCTGTACATGTATCCCAGAACTTAAGGTATAATTTTAAAAAGATTTCAAGTATTTCAGTTGCATTTTCCAAACCAGTGAAAGCATGTCTCAATGGCTCGATTCCTCAGAAATTATTGTAATAACATTTAAATCTGTTTGAATCTATATGTCAACACAACAGTTTTTACTGTAACTTGTCTTGTGAAGTAGACTGATCATAAGGAAATAGTATTTTTTAAATTGTGAACAGGCTTTGTAAATTAATATGTTGGCATTATTTGTGATCATTATAATTTGAATGTAGGGGAGAGTCATTTAAAATTATATAAAGAATTTAGAAAATTAACAGGTACGTAGTGATTTTGGCGGGGTGGTAAATGTTAAACATTACCATTAATCTTTTCTTATTTTGTCAAATTATATTCCTTTTTGATGCTTACTGACCACGTTACCCTACAACTTGTCATTTTCTCTAGGACTAAAGAGATAAAAGAAACTTGCAAGAAAAATATTATGTAAACCATCTTGTACTTTTTATGTAAATTCTTGGAGCAATTGGGAAAAACAGCTATATATTACTGCTCTGTAAATGAAGCTATTTCATTTCAAGCATCAAATAGAAGAGCGTTTCATTTGTTTCCTTTCGGTATTTAAAATGCAAATAATATATGCAGTGAAAAGAAAAAAAGTACGTGCATATATAAAAATCATTTTGATTCATGAGAATTTAGTGATTTGACCCTGAATTTCAGATAGTAGTAGAAATAATTTACTTAGAAACAAATCAATTTCTATGCAAATTCACAGAAAGGTTTTGTTTTACAGCTCTAATTAGAAGTATAATGGAATAATCAAGCACCCTTCAGAATTTGAAATTATTTTAAAATATTCTGCTCATGAAAATTTTATTGTGAAATCAGGCCATTTTATTTATAAAATGACATATTGTCAATGCATATTCTCTGTAAAATATTCTATTTCTTTAAATTAATTACAACAGTCTACAAGATACTTGCAACGTGACTTTATAGTTATTCCTTTCACTGTTATCATATACTGGGCTAGACAGAAGTGGCTTTTCTCAACCTCATCTCATAATTAATCACTAAGAATTTAAACAATGAAGAGTTCAAAATACGTATATTTGGGACAAGTTAGGGATTATAGTAATGGATCACGGGTGAATTATTTGCTGAAGAGTAAATGCACACACACACACTTACTTTACCCTTGATAAACATAATGCAATGAATGACAGCTGTAAAATACATGAGTAAATTGTTTACATAAAGTTGCATAAGCTTTCTTCAACACCTCTTGAAGATCCTGCTTTCACACAACTGAAGACAGAAACAACTAATATTATTACTGCAGAGACGATAATACTGCAGTGGTTAAACATACATACACACACAAACACACACACACACACACACACACACACACACACAGCTTCCAGAGCCAGCCAAGGTTTAAATCCCAGCTCAGTCACTTACAGCTGTGTGAACCCATGTGAGAATGATTGTCAATCTCTGACTCAATTTCTTCTACCTCTGCAAAATGAAGATAATATTGCCACTGCTATTGTTACTAGCATTAATCAAAGCTCGCATTTATTGCTTACTTATTTAATCTTAGGTACTGTGCAGAGTACTTTATATATCTCATTGAATCCTCATAATAGCCCTGGGAAATATGTGCAACTTTCATCCTTATTTTCACAGAGAGGACATGGACAGGTTAAGTAACCTGAACAAGACCACACATTTAGTAAGTGTCGGAGGCAGGAAACGTATGAAGGAGATACTGAAGAAGGGTTTGTGAAATTGAGTTCACATGCAACCCTGCTACAGCCTTTCTCAACCTGGGCTTCCATTCTTACATAACACATATCTACCAACTCATATTTTATCCAAACTTCTTAGGGGATTGCAACATGGAGCAATTATCAAAACTAAAACCCAGTCGGGGATAACATGGTATGTACATCTTAGCTGCCAACAGCATGGACGTTTGCCACCCTAACGACATATTGTTTTGTAAAACACCTGGGCCCTAAATCCCACCCTGGAGACAATGTTGAATTGATCAATACTATTGTTTGAAAACAACACTCCTGTCACATTTGCCATAATTTCTAACAATAACACAAATAATATATTTATTTGTTGATAGCGTCAGTGTCCCCTAACAAACTATAAACTTCGTAAGACAGTGACTATAATTATGATTATTTTTTAATGTTTTATGTCCCTGGAAAGTAGTGGGTGCTCAAAAACATTGATTGGCTGTAATTGAATATATTGAATTGAACGTATTATGAATGATTTACTCGAGGCAGACACAATGGCCCTCAAGAAGCAGGATTCTCTCCATCAGGCAAAAAAAGAAAAAATCCCCTTCAGCCAATGACTGTACAAAATGTAATTGTTAGAAATGTGTTTTCATCAGATCCATTACTTGTTCTATATCAGAACAGGCTATGTAATGTGTGGTTTAAAAAAAATTGAAAAAAATAAGGCTGGGCTCAGTGGCTCATGCCTGTAATCCCAGGAGTATTGCTTGAGCTCGGGAGTTCAAGACCAACCTGGGCAACATTACCAGACCCTGTCTCTACAAAAATATTAAAAAATTATCTGAGTGTGCTGGCGTATACCTGTGGGCTCAACTACTCGGGAGGCTGAGGAAGGAGGATTGCTTGAGCCCAGCATGATTTCACCACTGTATTCCAGCCTGGACATCAGAGTAAGACCCTGTCTCGAAAAAAAATCAATCCCAAATGTCAACAGCTTGAAACAATTGTGGTTTATTTTTCATTCACTACTCCTGTCCAACACTAGTTATCTGAGGAATCTGCTCTGTATGAGTCCATTTTCATGCTGCTGATAAAGACATACCCGAGACTGGGTAATTTTATAAAGAAAAATAGGTTTAATTGACTCACAGTTCCACATGACTAGGGAGGCCTCACGATCATGGCGGAAGGCAACAGGCACATCTTACGTGGCAGCAGACAAGAGAGAGTGAACCAAGTGAAAAGGGAAACGCCTTATAAAACCAT
This sequence comes from Symphalangus syndactylus, assembly GCF_028878055.3. Taxonomy (NCBI): domain Eukaryota; kingdom Metazoa; phylum Chordata; class Mammalia; order Primates; family Hylobatidae; genus Symphalangus; species Symphalangus syndactylus. The sequence continues at coordinate 17,417,407 of NC_072423.2, read as the reverse complement.
CAGATTTCATGAAACGTAGTCACTACCAATGAGAACAGTATGGGGGAAACCGCCCCCAGGATTCAATTACCTCCCAGCAGGTCCCTCCCACAACAGGTGGGAATTATGTGAGCTACAATTCAAAATGAGATTCAGGTGGGGACACAGCCAAACGATATCATAGTCCAATAAATCTCCACTAGAACCAGGGCTGATGGGGCAAACCCTGTCTGCATTCCTTTGCTAGGGCTGCTGTAACCAAGTAGCACAACCTGGGTGGCTCAAAACAACAGAAATTTATTCTCTCACAGTTCTGGAGGCTACAAATCTTAAACCAAGGTGCCGGCAGGGTCATGCACCCTCCAAAACCTGTAGAAGAGAATGCGTCTTTGCTTCTTTTAGTTTCTGGTGTTTGCTGTCAGTGCTTGATGTTCTTTGGCTTGTGGCAGCATTGCTCCCAATAATGTCTCCCTTGTCACTATATGTTCTCCCTGATGTGTCTCTCTTCTCTTCTTCTGAGGACATCAGTCATAGAGGGTTAGGGGCCCTCCCTACTCCACTATAACCTCATCTTAACTAATTACATCTATGACTACCCTACTTCAATATCAGGTCACATTATGAGGTGCTGGAGGTTCACACTTCAATATATTTTTCTTCTTAATAGAGAAAGGGTCTCTTTCTGTCACCCAGGCTGAAGTGCATTGGCATGATCAATACTCACTGCAGCCTCAAACTCCTAGGCTCAAATGATCCTGTCACCTCAGCCTCCCAAGTAGCTGGGACTACAGGCATGCACCAACATGTCTAGCTAATTTTTAAATTAATTTTTAACATCTCACCCATGCAGTAATCCAACTCCTGGGCTCATGCAATCCCCCTGCCTTGGCCTCCCAAAGTGTTAGGATTACAGGCGTGTGCCACCACTCTTTGCCAAAACTTCAGCATATCTTTTTTGGGAAACACAATTCAATTCATAACACCATCAGAATGTTGATAGTTACTGTGATGGACTGGATGTTTGTGTCCCTCCAGAATCCATATGTTGATGTCCTAACCCCCAATGTTACGGTATTTGGAGGCAGGGTCTTTGGGAGATAAGTAGGTTTGGATGAGGTCACAAGGGCGGTGTCCTCATGTGGGATTGTAGAAGAGGCAGGAGAGCTCGCTGTCACCACGAGCATACACCGAGGAACAACTGTGGGAGGACACAGTGAAGAGGCCACTGACTGCCAGCTAGAAAGCAGGCCCTCACCAGACACCAAGCCTACTAGTACCTTAATCCTTGACTTCCCAGCATCCAGAACTTTACAAAATAAATTTCTGTTGTGTAAGCCACCCAGACTATGGTATTTTGTTATAGGAACCCAAGCTGACTAACATAGTTACACAGGCAAAAGGACAATGTAATGAACTGTGCACTATCTGTTAATTGTTTAACCCAGAAGGGATACACAGGACTTCCACTAGGGTTGCATTGCTAGAGCAAATGCCATCATTGTCCAGTCAAATGTTCTCAACACTAACCATTTCCATTAGTGCTGGTTCTACTACAACCAATTCTGTCTCTTCGTCTGAGGGCTTTCTCTGGCAAATGGCTTCTGTTCTGCTTCAGCAAAACAGACGTTAATGGAATTCATGCTCCCAGGATAGGCTCTCAAAGAATAACTGATCAAAGTTGGTGAGTAATTTAATGAGTTAGTTGACTTGCTATTTTGTTACGATAACTGTGAGATGCACGTGCTATGCTGCATCCCAAAGCTCCCCAGTGGAATGAAGCCAAACAGTATGAGGGAAACCACCCGCATGATTCAATCATTCCCGCCAGGTCCTCCCACAACATGCGGGAATTATGGGAGCTACAACTCAAGATGAGATTTGGGTGGGGAAACAGCCAAAACACATCAGGATCCTTTCCTTTTTCTGTGTTTCAGAAATTATTCTAATGATTAACAATTATGGCCGGGCACAGTGGCTCATGTCAGTAATGCCAGCACTTTGGCAGGCCAAGGTGGGAGGATCACCTGAGGTCGGGAGTTTGAGCCCAGCCTGATCAACATGGTGAAACCCCATCTCTACTAAAAATACAAAAATTAGCTGGGCATGATGGCGGGTGCCTATAATCCCAGCTACTCTGGAGGCTGAGGCAGGAGAATCACTGGAACCCGGGAGGCGGAGGTTGCAGTGAGCCAAGACCATGCCACTGCACTCCAGCCTGGGAAACAAGAGCGAAACTCTGTCTCAAAAAAAAAAAAAAAAAGAAAGAAAAGAAAACAAACAAACAAGCAAACAAACAAAAACCAATTATGGTTTTTCTGTTAGATATGCTTTATCAAAGTAAATAATTTTTGTCTAAACCCATTTTACATAGCTTTGATTCCACTCTATTCAACACTGTCCTTCTCTTTTCCATTCCTGTCTTAGCTTTGATACCATAGAAAAAGGAAACTTGGGGCAAAGTATATATATTAATACTTTATGGATGAATAAAATACCTGTGCAAGCACACTGAGGAAAAAAGACAAGTGAAGCAGGCAAAAGAGAAAAAAAAATGTGTGTGTGTGTGTGTGTGTTACAGAACCAGCTACAACCTCAAAAGAAACAAGCTAGTCACTTGATCATGTTGGACATCTCTCTAGAAGCTTTATGGAAACATTCAACTGCAAAGAGCTGGAGAGGGGGAAGGGGGAGGATTTGTCCTCCAAGCCTGTGCACCTACTTCCCAACGTTCCAGCCGGTGGGTAAGTCAGAGCCTCTCTGGATTCATTTGGAAGTGACCGGGTCAATGGACCTGCCCCAGATTCCCTGATGAGGCTTGTGGGAGACTGTGCTGAGCACAGCCCCTAAGCCCTTGGGGAGCTGAGAAAATCACGTTTGAAGATGAAGCTGTATCTACAGCTAGACCCTGGAGAGGCATCGATTCGATCTGGAACACTCCTCCTTACTCTCATCTTCTCCTTTCATCCATTCCCACATTTTGAAACATAGAGCTATATTTTCTTTGTCCTCTATTAGAGTAATATTATAGTAATTTATTATAAATGAAACTGATAGAATATTGCAATTTATTAAGTAGTTATTGTCAGCCAAGTACTCAGCAAGGCACTTTTTAAATGTTATTAAATTAATTTTATATTTAAAGGACTTTTATGCTATAGAGAGATAATTCTTTGCATGGGTTCACATAAATTATTTTATATCAATTCAATAGTATAATTATGCCACATATATAACTTGAGGAGGGCTGAATAATATTTTTCTTTTCATTGTTTTAGCTTCTTTCACTCATTGATTTTAAACTTTAACCACTGCATACACAGAAAACAAGGCACCATATTCAGCTAAGTCAAGCTGTGTGTCCCTTTATTTTGTTTTTTTGTGTATTTTAATGTTTTTATCCAAGTTATATAATCAGAAACAGTCAGTTCTCTGTATATTTAACATCAACTCACTAATAGTTGTACCATTTTTATTTTTCAGACAAAATAGTCTTTAGAAAACTTCTTTTTATATCACTTTCCTTTCTCAATACTACTTCTTGGAAATACCTCTTTTTGGCTGGTTTAGCTTTAATTATATTTAATGCCTTTATATTCTTGAGTGTATTGTAATTCATATGAACATCGTAGGATTGATGGGTATTTATTTGGTTTCTTGCTAGGGATTAGTATGAACAAATCAGATACAATGTATTTTATTTATACCTACTCCTGTATTGATTATAGTATTTCTAAGGGATAGAACCCTAATAGTGGGATTGCAGTGTTGAAAGATATCCATATATTTAATTTCAGTGAAGTTGCCAGAATCAAATTTGAGTAAATACTCAATCTAAAGGCAAACAGATTGTCATGTAGCTGATTAATAAGGTTGAAGCAAGTCCTCGTGACAAAGCTTGGCCAAACTTGGGTCATGTTTCTGAACCTTCTCCTAGGCCCATCTGTGCATTTCCTCGTAAAATTCTGTTTTAGCAAAGATCCTTGCTAAGTCAGTTTAGCAAGAACACCTCCATTTTTGACCCCTAATTATTCTCCATATCTGATCAAGTTCCCCATCCTCCAGTATTCTCCACATGATGTCTTATTTTTTTTTATTTTTTTATTTTTTTTTTGAGACGGAGTCTCGCTCTGTCGCCCAGGCTGGAGTGCAGTGGCGCAATCTCAGCTCACTGAAAGCTCTGCCTCCCAGGTTCACGCCATTCTCCTGCCTCAGCCTCTCCGAGTAGCTGGGACTACAGGCGCCCGCCACCACGCCCGGCTAATTTTTTGTATTTTTGGTAGAGACAGGCCTTCACCGTGGTCTCGATCTCCTGACCTCGTGATGTCTTATAAGCCTGGCCTGTCTGTAACTGCAATCCCCCTCACTCCGATGAGTTTTCTCTTCATTTCCTATCCATTGACCCCCACACTGCTTCTAGGCTGTAAATTCCCACTTGCCTATATATGAATGAAGTTGATCCCAATCTCTCTCCCACTGAAAGATCCCATTGCAGTGGCCCTTGAACCTATAGTATGGTCCTGAGTAAAGTCTTCCTTACGGTGCATTAACAAGTATCACTGAATGCTTTCTCTTTCACACCGGCAAGACTCAAACATATTGGGCAGTGTAGTGTTCGTATGGACTCCGGAAGCCAGCTGCCTGGGGCCGTGATTATGATCCCCCAACTCTTGGGGTGTGACCTTGGGCAAGGTACACATACTTACTTGTCTTCCTTCTACCCCAGTTTGCTCATCTGTAAAATGAGGATAATACAACTACTATTTCATACGATTGTTGAAGGAGCTATATCAGTGTATATGTAAAATGCTCAGAAGAGTACATGACACAACAAAAATGCCATATAAGTATTTACCTACTGTAATGGTCATCATTATCATTACTATCAATATCGTTGTCATCATTTTGGACCCAAATGTCAGACTTCTTTTTTATGATTTATTTCCATTCAATGTGAAAAGATAATAACTTTTTTTTTTTTTTTTGAGACAGAGTCTCGCTCTGTTGCCCAGCCTGGAGTGCAGTGGTGCGATCCTAGCTCACTGCAACCTCCGCCTCCCAGGTCCAAGCGATTCTCCTGCCTCAGCCTCCCGAGTAGCTGGGACCACAGATGCGTGCCACCACGCTGGCCAATTTTTTGTATTTTTAGTAGATACAGGATTTCACCGTGTTAGCCAGGATGGTCTTGATCTTTTGACCTCTTGATCTGCCTGCCTCGGCCTCCCAAACTGCTGGGATTACAGGCATGAGCCACCGTGCCCGGCCAGATAATAACTTTTATCTCAAATCTGAGTTTGTTTTAAGCACCTTCAGTGTTACCATCAATATTTCCCCAGACACAGTTAATGTCCTGTTATGTGTCCCAGAAATCTCCCACAGACTTTGCCTATAGCCATGGGAAACTCACAAGTTCCCACCCCAGTTACCAGCATCCTTATGCTTCTCTTGAGCTTAATCAGCCCAAGCTCAGGGAGTCCCAGAACTGCAGGGAATTTGCTGTCTCCTCAAGAGTAACCCTTCACCAGTGAGATGTAACACATAGGCCCCAGATTCTTTGGTCCAGGAGGAATAATTCTGAGACCCATTTTCCATGGTTCTTAAGAGAGTTCCCCAGGATTGCATTCAAATTGCCCACAAGAGTAACCATCTCCATAACATACTCTTGGTTGGTTCCCCAGACTCCCCGCCCTCTTCTCACGTTCTCTCCTCCCACACCTGAGCTTCCTGGGATCACCTCCCAAGTAAGCTGCCTAACCCTAAGTCTTTGACTGAGGTCAACTTAAAGAGTGCCTGAGGTAAGAAAACCTCAATGCTTGAGATAAAACTTTTTATTTTTTGCCAGAAAGTACATGCTAGATTACCTAACTCTTTTTTTCTGTGGGTTTCTTTGTTCTATTGATTTTAAATGTGTGTGTATATATAGATAGATAGGTGGATAGGTAGATATAGATATAGATATGTATATTTGTATACATACATATTTGTGTGTGTTTCAATCTCTTCGATATTTTTGCCTGTGCTTTAGGATTTTTGTTGTTCTTGTTTGAGACAAAGCCTTGCTCTGTCACCCAGGCTGGAGTGTGTTGGTGCCATCTCGGCTCACTGAAACCTCTGCCTCCTGGGTTCAAGTGATTTTCATGCCTCAGCTTCCCAAGCAGTTGGTATTACAGGCGTGCACCACCATGCCCAGCTACTTTTTCTATTTATAGTGGAGATGAGGTTTTGCCATGTTTCTCGGGCCAGTCTCGAACTCCTGAGCTCAAGCAATCCTCCCCCCTCAGCCTCCCAAAGTGCTGGGATTTCAAGCATGTGCCACTGAGCGTGACCTTGCCTCCGCTTTAAATAATGTTTGCGTTTAATCTACCAAACACTTTCCACATAAGAAAACAGTGACCATACTTGAACTTATCAGCCACTTATTTAGTTAGAAATTATTTGTTTTTTTACTCTCTAGAAATTATGTTTGTGTGTATGTGGGTTCCTTTTAAATCTCTTTAGGCATTCTCACTATTTTTCTCACGCTGCTTACTTCTTCCAGCAGCTTTAATCTGCTCTGTGTGGTTTCCTTGTGTTCTACCCTCAGGCTATCTGAGAGAATTTATATTTCTGTGGAAATCCATTAATGATGAAGTCCAGAGAGTACCCTAAGTGCGATAGTTCCTCAGTGGTAGGAGTCCACACAAGATTCTGGGCAGGGGCTGTAAGCTAGGGGTTATCAGACTATCTATCCAGATTTTGAAGCCCTTCTTATTCTCAGGCTGTTTATATTTTCCCAGGCTCAGTTCCCACAAGCTCCGTCTTCTCAGTGTCCTCACGACCAGAACGATCAGACACACATACGGTGGCTTGAACTCGACCTTCCTTTTTTTGATGACACAGATCACTGTGGATAAAACTCTTCCCAAGATTTCTAACTTCCTATTCCCTTCCCAGTGTCTTCCAATACTAGTCTCCAGAGGTTTGTTTATCCTGCAGAGAGAGGAACAAAAGGATGATACTGGCTTTTTCCAAGCAAACCACAGAAAGGATCTCAAAGCTTCACTTCCACTTAGCAACCCCTAAGCCTTGACCAAAGATTAGCCAGAAGATGAGAGAGATCAGAGTTGTCATGAAAGGGAAGGAAGCCTCAGCCAGTTCAACATAGTTCCCTTGTGCCCCCCTTGAGGACACTGGGCTTTTATTCCTTTTTTGTTTGTTTTTGGTAACATTATCACAAAGCAAACTTTCCACCAGGGCAATAGAACATAGTTGTTAAGAATTCAGTCTCTAGAGGAGGATTACATGGATTCAAGTCACAGTTCATCTACTTACCATCTGTGAGATCTACACTTCATAATTTAAACTCTGTGTTTCTGTTTCTTCTTTAGAATGTGAATAGCAAAACTCACTGCTCACAGCCTTCCATAAAAGATCCTAGAATAAAGATCACACCTCTGTAGCAGATTCTAAACAGTTTGAGAATAAATTACCACTATGTATGTCAAAACATCAACTTATAACTGAAGGTCAATTGAAGTGTGTATCTTGGTAAGAAACAGATGTCAAGTAAACCTCAGAATTAAACACATTAAACAGCCATTTTCCAGCAAAAGAAAATATGGCATCACTGTGGGCAGCTGATGCTCTAAAGGACAAAAGGGTGGTATTGAATGATGCACACCTAATTATGTTTCCCAAGTTTCCCAGTTAATTTTCTCCACCTCTCTGTGGGTGGAAAGAATATGTGCAGTAGCTTTAAGTCATTTAGTGAAAACCTCTCCTCATGACCACAAGAGAAAGCAAAGAAAATATGGCATCACTGTGGGCAGCTGATGTTCTAAAGGACAAAAGGGTGGTATTGAATGATGCACACCTAATTATGTTTCCCAAGTTTCCCAGTTAATTTTCTCCACCTCTCTGTGGGTGGAAAGAATATGTGCAGTAGCTTTAAGTCATTTAATGAAAACCTCTCCTCATGACCACAAGAGAAAGCAAGAAAAAGCGTTTCTGCTGTTACACTGAGGTTAGCATATATCTGAGACTATTTCTGTTCTGGAAATTCTTTGTGCCTAATCTTATCCCTGTTGTGAAAAGCGGCGTGGCTCTTCCTGAGGTTGGAAGAGAGCATGGCCTCCATCTTCCATTCACTAAGTTAAACTCAGCCCTGGTCCTGTGGATGCCTTTTTGGGACTTGTTCTGGGGAGATTAGATTTAGCCCCTGATATGGTTTGGCTGTGTCCCCACCTAAATCTCATCTTGAATTATAACCCCCACAATTCCCACATGTCATGGGAGGAATCCGATGGGAGGTGACTGAATTATGGAGGTGAGTCTTTCCTGCACTGTTCTTGTGATAGTAAATGAGTCTCACAAGATCTGATGGTTGTAAAAATGGGAGTTTTTCTACACAAGCTCTCTCTTTGCCTGCCGCCATCCATGTAAGATGTGATTTGCTCCTCCTTGCCTTCTGCCATGATTGTGAGACCTCCCCAGCCATATGGAACTGTAAGTCCATTAAACCACTTTTTCTTCCCATTCTCAGGTATGTCTTTATCAGCAGCTTGAAAACAACTAATATAGTAAATTGGTACTAAGAGTGGGGTGTTGCTGAAAAGATACCCAAAAATGTGGAAGCCACTTTGGAACTGCGTAACAGGCAGAAGTTGGAACAGTTTAGAGGGCTCAGAAGGAGACAGGAAAATGTAGGAAAGTTTGGAATACCCTAGAGACTTGTTGAATGGCTTTGACCAAAATGCTAATAGCGAAATGGACAATAAAATCCAGGCAGCGGTGGTCTCAGATGGAAATGAAGAACTTATTGGAAATTGGGGCAAATACGACTTTTGTTATGTTTTAACAAAGAGACTGGCAGCATTTTGCCCCTGCCCTAGAGATTTGTTTTGAACTTGAGAAGGGTGAATTAGGGTATTTGGCGGAAGAAATTTCTAAGCAGCAAAGTATTCAAGATGTGACTTGGATGTTGTTAAAGGCATTCAGTTTTATGAGGGAAGCAGAGCATAAAAGGTTAGAAAATTTGTGGCCTGAAAATGCCATAGAAAAGAAAATCCCATTTTCTGAGGAGAAATTTAAGCTGGCCACAGAAATTTGTGTAAGTAATGAGGAGCTGAATGTCAGTCTCAAAGACAGTGGGGAAAATGTCTCCAGGGCATGTTAGACACCTTCACAGCAAGCCCTCCCATCACAGGCCCAGAGGCCTAGGAGGAAAACATAGTCTCCTGGGCCAAGGCCAGCGTCCCCGTGCTGTGTGCAGTCTAGGGACTTGGTGCCCTGCATCCCAGAAGCTCCACACATGGCTAAAAGGGGCCAAGGTACAGCCTGGGCTGTGGTTTCAAAGGGTGCAAGCCCCATGCCTTGGCAGCTGCCATGTGGTGTTGAGCCTGTGGGTACACGGAAGTAAAGAATTGAGGTTTGGGAACCTCCGCCTAGATTTCAGAGGATGTATAGAAATGCCTGGATGCCCAGGCAGAAGTTTGCTGCAGGGGCAGGGCTCTCATGGAAGAACCTCTGCTAGAGCGGTGTCGAAGAGAAATGGGAGGTTGGTGTCCCCACACAGAGTCCCTACTGGGACACTGCCTAGTGGAGCTGTGAAAAGAGACCATCATCCTCCAGACCCCAGAATGGTAGATCCACCTACAGCTTGCACTGTGGACCTGGAAAAGCTGCAGACACTCAATGCCAGCCCACGAAAGCAGCCAGGGAGGCTCTACTCTGCAGAGCCACAGGGGCAGAGCTGCCCAATACCATGGAAACACATCTCTTGCAACAGTGTGACCCAGATGCAAGACATGGAGTCAAAGGAGATCATTTTGGAGCTTTTAAGATTTGACTGCCCTGATCATGAGGTCAAGAGATCGAGACCATCCTGACCAACGTTGTGAAACCCTGTCTTTACCAAGAATACAAAAATTAGCTGGGCGTGGTGGTACACACCTGTAGTCCCAGGTACTCAGGAAGCTGAGGCAAGAGAATTGCTTGAAGCCAGGAGGTGGAGGTTATAGTGAGCTGAGATCACGCCGCTGCACTCCAGCCTGGTATCAGAGCAAGACTCCATCTCAAAAAAAAAAAAAAAATTTGACTGCCCTGCTGGATTTCAGACTTGCATGGGGCCTGTAGCCCATTCGTTATGGCCAATTTCTCCCATTCGGAATGGATGTATTTCCCCAATGCCTGTACCCCCGTTGTATCTAGGAAGTAACTAACTTACTTTTGATTTCACAGGTTCATAGGCAGAATGAACTTGCCTTGTTTTAGATAAGACATTGGATTGTGGACTTTTGATTTAATGCTGAAATGAGTTAAGACTTTGGGGGATTCTTGGGAAATCATGATTGGTTTTGAAATGTGAAAACATGAAATTTTGGGGGGGGTCAGGGGTGGAATGATATGGTTTGCCTGTGTCCCCACCCAAATTTCATCTTGAATTGTAACTCCCACAATTCCCATGTGCTGTGGGAGGAACCTGATGAGAGGTGATTGAATTATGGAGATGAGTCTTTCCTGCCCGGTTCCCATGATAGTGAATGAGTCTCATGAGATATGATGGTTTTAAAAACGGGAGTTTTCCTACACAAGCTCTCCCTTTGCCTGCTGTCATCCACATAAGATGTGACTTGCTCTTCGTTGCCTTCTGCCATGACTGTGAGGCCTCCCCAACCATGTGGAACTGTAAGTCCATTAAACCACTTTCTTTTTCCAGTCTCAGGTATGTATTTATTGGCAGCTTAAAAATGGACTGATACAGCCCCTCTCAGGTCTTTACTGTGAATCAGAAAAATACATTCTGAAAATCAACTCCTCAGGCATCTCATTTCCATTCTATTCCTTCTCGTATTAAAACTCACGTCCAGCCACAAAGTACTGTGAGCTTACAAGTAAGCAGTAAGATAAGATGCATAAACACAATACATAAATTCTAATAAATAATGTCGGCTGAGATATTTCTCCAGTTTTAATCCCAGGCAGTTTTCAAATTTCCTGGAAGAAATTAAAGGTTAAATATTTAAATCTTTTTCAAGTTAAAATCTAAAGATAGAAAGTTTGAAGCAATTAAAATCAATTATCTTGTTTTTAGAAGTTTAAAATTTACAATTTAAAATTCTTATGTCATAATTAAGTCACAATATTATCCTCCCAAATTTCTTACTCAATTTCATCTCACTAACAGGCATTCTTGATGACTGCCTAAAAGTGTGTTCCTTGCAGCAGCTAGAGACAGCTTTCGCATCTCTCATGCTAATGGGTATGCATCCTTCAAGGCCTGAGAGCATACCCATTAGAGATACAACAAACCTCTCAAGAGTTTAAATTTTCTTGTTTTGTTTTTTACTTGATTGATTGATTGATTGATTTTTGTAGAGATGGGGTCTTACTATATTGCTTAAGCTGGTCTTGAACTCCTGGCCTCAAGCATTCCTCCCACCTCGGCCTCCCAAAGTGCTGGGGTTACAGGTGTGAACCACTGTGCCTGGCCAAGTTTCACGTTTATTGACTTAAAAAGCATCCACAAAGCACATAAAATTATTAATTTACCATATCAATTACTATACATTTTTAAAAAACATATCATTAGCTTTGATAACAATATTCCTATAACCTAGTATTTAGTTTTGCCGAAGTCCATAGCAGAAACTGAAGGAAAGGGGGGTCTGCAGAGATAATCTTCATGGAGTTATCCTGACCAAAATGAAAATCAGTTCATTCCTGTTACTCAGAATCCATGCCCTGTAAATTTGCATTTGTTTGGAAGCAATAACCCTGCAAAGCAGTATTTTTCCCACTATGCAATCATTAAATCTGAAGGAAGGTTCATTTTATGCATCTATGCCCTGTCTTATACACTGGCATTGAAATGCTTCTCGTTTCTTGGAAGTCAAGGAAATTCCAAAGAAACGGGCATCAGTCAACGGGTAATATTTGTGGTGCTTTTTATTTTATAATCAAAAGTGGTAATTGCTATTTATCCCAACTCCCCTATTTCTGCCCAAATGTTATACCAAGGTTATCATCTATCTGAGACAGCATCCACTATTTTCTCGAGCAGCCTTTTTCATTCCTGGGCTACAGTGGCTCATTCTACTGTCTCTTATTATGGGATAAGTTGAAGCCTGTGAAACCTGCCTGTTAGTAATTGGCTCTCTTTCATCCCTTTACTTGTGTCAGTTGGAAAACCTCCTTCAGACTTCTGATCTGGAGCTGCTATTTGATGCTTTTGAAACCTGGGCCAAAACGAACCTAACAGGAACTGATACCCCTGCTTGTTTCCTTTAAGACATGGCTCTTTTCATCCACTTTTTCAATATTCCAAGCCTTAAAGCACATTATTTTATATTGCTACTTCTTTTCCTCTACAGTCCTGAAATGTGCTTCTCATGTTTAATTTCTCTGCCATTTCCTTATTCTTTTCAGGAGGGTTCAGCTGGATTCCCATGAATGCAAACATTTCTAACTGAGTAACCTTCCCTCTCTAATAAATGCAGATTGTTTAAATTTTAATTGTCTATGTCTGTGGGATGCAATGTGATTTATTAATACATTGTGGGACGATTTGTTTTTCCAGAATGGAGACTTTGTTTTCCTTTAACTTTTTGTGTATTTTGTGCCCCATAAGTTTGTTTTCTCAAAATATTCTGTCATATTTTGTCCAGATAGTAAAATGGTTCCAGATCTTTCTAATGCTTGTGGGTGGTGAACCCTTGTTCAAACCAATCTTGTTTTCATCATTTCTCTGGGCTAGGTAATGCCCTTGTGCCATCATCTATCCTAGTCAGAACACAATTTGCCATTGCCTGCCTTCTCCCCTTTTCACCTTGTGGGTACTTTAGAGTATTAGTTCCATAAGCATATTAGGCAATTTGCTGAGGGCAGAACTATGTGCCTACCTTCAGTGGCTATACTCTCTTGAAATTAGCTAAGAAGACCTTGACTCTTTTTCACTGGTATTTCTAGACTTTTCGCTCATACCTGCACAGATAATTTTTGGTCATCACTTGGTAAAGCTGTCACAATCTTTGAGGGGTAATTCCTTGTTTGGTTTTCTTATGGAATCCCTGTTGTAAAGCCCCTTTTCAATGATGTCCTGAATTATTTGGGGAAGAGCCACTCCCATGTATCTTCTTTGAGGGCAAATAAGCCTTAGGTTTATGTGGGTCATAGGTAAAGTTTTTGTCTTCTAATAAATAAAACACATATTTTACTAAAGTTCTCCGAAAGAGCGATTGGTTATGGGGGCTTTTTCCCCATATTTATATCATCTCCTCTGGCCTTCGATATCACATCAGGTTTTTCTCTTCAAATCTGCTGTCTTTATTTTAGGATCTCTACCTATTTGCACTGGAATTTCTCTCTCTTAAATATATTTTCCATTGTTTCTATTGCTCACATTATGTCCCTCCACTTGTTCTGATAGTAAGCATATTTCTCAAACAACTTGTACCCACAATTTGCATAATTTTTGCAGATTGTTTCTCTAATACCAAAATGAAATATTGCAAGGGCCCTTATTCCTTTCTATTTATGTATTAATAAAATCTATTATCTTTGTATCAGTGATCATAGTTGAAATCTTGAAAACCTGAGGGATTGGAACTGCTGTAATTAACAAATCCCCAGACACTTCACTGTGATATGTATGCCTGTGTGTCTGTGTTGTGCAGGGGTGGCTACCACATAAATAAGACTGAGCATAGATCAAAACAGGATATAATGGGCTCTGCCCTGGGGTCATTCCTTTGCTAATAATATTCTGACATGTGCACAGTGTTTGCTGGTTGGGTCAGCAGACACCAAGCTTCTGATAGGTACAGACAAGACTCCTGGGAAGCCCAACCCTAGCACCTCTCTGGTGGCCTGTCCCCTTTGGGAGGACATAGTGTGTTGTCCTGAAAAATAGGCCACCCCTCACCCCATGGAAAACAAAACAAAGCAAAACAACGTGGTAAACTGCAATCACAGGTCCAGGTCAAGAAGCAAATGGCTGACTCAGACCATTTCATCTAGGACACAGCAGTTGAAAGACCACTTCTCAATGCCAAATACTCACTTGACCTAATATAAACCTCTACAGATTATTTGGGTCAAAATACCCTGCCTTACTCTGAAATTCAAGATTGCAGCCTCAGAGCTCAACTCCTGGCCATACCCAAAGCCACCCACATGACTACCATGGCCCTCTAGATGTTTCGAATTTTGCAATGTTCTAGCCAATGTGAGTAATGCGGGGAGTCTCCAAAATGCTCCTCCAAAAGAACACCCTTCTTCTTTATCCCTATCCTGAACAAACTTAAAAATGACATAAATGTAAAAGAAAATCTCATTTTTTTCCTAAAAGACGCTAAGTCAAAGAAGGTTGTCTGAGAGTACGAATCAGGTTGCACGGCCTCTCACTTGCAGACTTCTCGGGAGCACAGCAAGCAGCTCCTGGCGGAGGAGAAGGAGGCTGCTGCCCCAAATCCGCATTCAAGTTCTCTCCCTCTGTTAATGATCAGGTGAGTAAGAGGGCAGAGAGAAGCCCTCTGCGTCTAGGGAGAAGCTCCTGCTCCCGGAAGCCTGCTCTCCATCTGACTCCACCTCAGATGTGAGGAGCAAATGGATTAAAAGTTACAGTAGATATATTTAGACAAGTTCCAGACAAATAATAGGCACTGTATAAAATCAAACCGTTACTTGTGTTTGTTTCTATGTTCTGCAGCATTAGATAGAAACTACCGCTTCTTGAAATGATAAAGTCAAGGTTAAAATGCTTTGGCTTGCTGTAGCTTTCAGGTCTGCCTTTGATTACCTTCTAATTCCATTAACAGATATGGCCTCTTTGAAATTTTGTCTTTTTAGCCTTATGCAAGAAGGAAATCCTACCATTTGTGACAATTTGGGTGACCCGGAAGATACTACACTGAATGAAATAAGTCAGTCACAGAAGAACAAATACTGCATGATTCCACTTATGTGAAGTGTCTAAAATAGCCACACTCATGCACGCAGAGAATAGCATCGTTGTTGCCAAGGGATGGGGCAAAAGGAAATGGTGAGTTGCTCAATAGGTACAAAGTTTCAGTTATGCAAAATGAATGAGTTCGAAAGATCTGCTGTAAAACATACGGCCTCTAGTTAACAATAAGAGATGGTGCACTTAAAATTTTGTTAAGAGGGCAGATCTCATGTTAAGTGTTCTCACCATACACACAAACACACACACAGAGGGACACAAAGAAACTTTTGGAGGTAATGGATATGTTTATTAAGTAGATTGTGGTTGGATTTTATGGGTACATTGCACATGTCCAAACTCATCAAATTATATACCTTAAACATGTGCACTTTTTTTTGGTATGTGAATTATACCTCAATAATGCTGCTAAGAGACAAAATAACAGAAAAAGATTATGTCTTTTCTTGGAGCAAATTAGTAGTTTCCTAGACAATTAACTACATTGTACTATACTTAGACTTTCAGAGGCTTGACATTCCTTGTGGGGAGGAACTTTGCAAGAATTTGCCTTTGGTCTATCAATTTTGTTTTTCTGTTGTTAATTTTACTTTTTTAAAATTGATATCTGTGCTTGTCTCTATTAATTTCCCCATTTGACTTCTTTAGGTATTTATTTTGTTACTCTATTTCAAACTTATTGAGCTAAATTCTCATTTGTATTTTGTTTTCTAAAAGTTTGCAATTAATGCAATCTGTTTTCCTCTATGTATTGCTTCTATCACATAGCAATTTATAAAACAATGTACTCTCATTTTATAATTTATATTGAAAGAGTGAAAACCAGTCCAAAACTAAAAGATTGAAGATTAGCTTGGATTGAAAAAGAAAAATGCAGTCCCGCCATTAACTAGCCTTGGAGACAGACACAGACAAAGCCAGAGGCAAAGTCCACAGGCAGCTATGTACCTCCCAAGATCACTCAGCAGCTATGAAATGGTGTAACAGCCTGGGGTGAATATACTTTTATATCAGTGGTGCCCCCAGACACACTCTGCTGTTCCTATTTAGTGAAAGGAAGTCTCAACTGGTTGGAATTCTCTAAAATGTGCTATATTTATTATTGCTTTGTTTTCACCATATCAATGCAATTGTCTTCCAAGTATTTCCACTTTAAGAAGCATAAGTCCTAAATCAAAGTATTGAGTGAAAAAAAGCTCATTTCAGAATGGAAGTTAGTGCTTGCTGTAAAAAAAATGGGGACACGATTATGGTTGGGTTATTCTATTATGTGCCTAGAATTCATTGTTTAAAACTTATTAGTGTATGCTATATTTTTTATTAAAAAGAAACTTGTGATCCCTCATCTTGAAGTTCTGGAAAACAGCCCTGGACAGAATGGCTATTTCTTTACAATTGCATCGAACCCACTTATGGAATATAGAGGTAGAACTGTAAGCAGAGATGAGGATGACGTTTGAAAAGTCTAGAGAGAGTTGAACTTTTCAGCTTAAAAACCAGCTGTAGCCTTAGAAAATTGCCAGAACAAATATTGCCAGAGGCTTCCTGTAGCCTCCACAGCAAGCTGATGAAGAATTCTCTCACAGAAGTCGATATCTGAGTCACAATTCTGATCTGACTTCCTATATTGAACCCACAAAAAATAAGGCGCTACCACACGCCCCCACACCCTTTATTTTTCTTCAGAGTTGCTATGGCAATCTTCCAAACTCTAATTTTAATCCTAGTACATAGACTGTCATTATATACATTATCAAATTTGAAGCTGTAAATCCTTCAATCAGAATCACTAGCTGGATGCCCAAAATGAAAGTTTGTAACAGATATTCAAATTTTTTGAAGAAATGAGCAAGTCTACTGGTAACACAGTTAATATCTGGGCTAACTACAGACCTGTACACAATCTACTCCCATCCACACTTCCTCCAAACCAGGGGTACCCAGTCTTTTGGCTTCCTTGGGCCATATTGGAAGAATTGTCTTGGGCCAGACATAAAATTCACTACCGCTAATGATAGCTGATGAACTAAAGAAAAATGGCAAAAAGTCTCATAATGTTTTAAGAAAGTTTATGAATTTGTGTTGAGCTGTATTCAAAACTATCCCGGGCCGCACATGGCCCATGGGCCACAGGTTTGACAAGCTTGCTCTGAACTATAATCCTGCTTCATTTGGTTGTATGTGAATTACCACATAAAGAATTGTAAACTGGCCGGGCGCGGTGGCTCACGCTTGTAATCCCAGCACTTTGGGAGGCCGAGGTGGGCGGATCATGAGGTCAGGAGATCGAGACCACGGTGAAACCCCGTCTCTACTAAAAATACAAAAAATTAGCCGGGCGTGGTGGCGGGCGCCTGTAGTCCCAGCTACTCGGAGAGGCTGAGGCAGGAGAATGGTTTGAACCCGGGAGGCGGAGCTTGCAGTGAGCGGAGATCGCGCCACTGCACTCCAGCCTGGGCGACAGAGCGAGACTCCGTCTCAGAAAAAAAAAAAAAAAAAAAAAAAAAAAAAAAAAAAAGAATTGTAAACCATATCTTATTTTCTTCTCTTTTTGAGCTTCTTAATAAGCAGTATATTTTAAAACTACTTTGTTCCTCATAAGCATGTCTTTTTTACTCAATGGACATTGTTTTGCTGACTCAAGTTTTTTCTTATGATTTCTCTCTTCTTTTACCCTTCTTCCTCTCCACGTCTTTTCTTCTTCTTTGCTTCCTTTTCCCTTCTGGTCTTGGACCTCAGTAGCAGCTAGCATTGCTTTATCCATAACGAATCTGGAGTATGCTCACTGACATTTTAGTGGAATAGTATGAATACTACTGTCTCAACTTGCTCAAACTCAGGCTGGCTAGCAGGAAAGCCCATAGGAAATGGGGAGAAAACTATGTTTCTAGTTGATGCAGATCAGCTGGAAAGACATTCTCTCACCTCCAGTGTGACAGTCCCAGTATGCTGCTCAGCGTTAGACCTTTGACTGGACAAGTACATTCCCAGATACCTATACAAATGCATTCTGAAATCAATATCCAATATGTTGTAATAGCTGGTAATAATGGTCTTCTTAGAATAATTCTCTACCATCTTCCACAAACTAATGAACATTTTATTGTTTTCAGGATTTCTTCTGTTATATTAATTTATTTTCACTACAACAAAGAACTTTAGCATTAAACATCTTTGCACATAGCCTTTATTACCAGTTCTGTTATTTCTTCATTTTCCTACATAAAATAATGGGTCAAAGTGACTGTGTGTTTTCAGTTTTGTCACATGCAGCCAGATTGTTCTCTTCAAGTGTTAGAGTTAATCTCATTTCCTCTGGCAGGGTATCAGAGGAAACAGGGGAGGGGAGGTATAATTAGAGGGAGATAAACCCAAATCATGTAAGAGATTTTGTAGGCCCACAAGAGGAATTCAGGTGGATTATAAGTTCAATATAAAACCATTGAAAGATTTTAAACCGAGGAGTGAGATAATTTTAAAAATATTACAAAAGCACTCTGACGTAAATTGTAGGGGATGGTTTTGGGAAGGCAAAGGTAGCAGTAGGATAATATAAGTTTTGTCAGTCATCTGGATCATGAAAATATTTTGAAATGAGTTCATAATATTACAAGAGTCCTCTGACATTTTTATTTAAAGTAGATACACCAAAACTGCTGATTTTACCTGCATAATATACCATATGTTTGTTTTTAATAAATGGATTACAAAATAAATGTCTATAAAATATAAAATGTTAAGTTACACTAAACAAACAAAATGAAATGCATTTCCCAGGGCTTTCCTGGAGGAATCTGTTCATGATAACTCAGTCTGAAATAAATCTTTCTCTGTTATGTTCTCATGTCAAGCATCCTGCTTTTATTTTACATCATGGCACTTCTCTGATTTTCCTTTGTCTTTATATTTTCTTTTCAGTCATTTCTGGGTCCGTCCTCCTGTCAGACCCAACCTCCAAGGCTGTCTGTTCCCAGCGTATACACAGGATAGAGCCCAGTGTGAGTGCAGGATGCACAATACACACAGCTAAGCATTTGTTAAATTAATAAATCAATATTGGTATCTAAGAGATTAAAGAGAAAATCCTATTTGTCTTCATTTCCATAGCTCTTAGAGAAAGACATTGGTGGACACTTTTCAGATCTAAATGAAAGAAATTACAGAATCCATTGATTTAGAAATATATTTTAGGGAAATGAATGCATCATTCTTCTATCTATAAGCTAATATATCAGCCTTGGAAAATGGCTAATGCAGATGTATTTTAAGCTGACAACATGTTTATAGTATATAGTCATTCCCTTGTTATTATTTGACTATAGTTTGTCTATCAAAAAATAATTTATTTTGTAAACGACTTTTGCCTCCAGTCAGCATTCTTCTAAACAGCTTGTCCAAATGGTTATAGGGAGACAGGAAATTATTATGGCCTTCGAGAAGTAAATAGAAATTAAAATATGTTGGACATTTATATGATTGAATATGAGGACAAGGGAAGAGTTCCAATGAATTTCTGATATAGTTAAAATTAAAATAGAGAACTGGGGAGTAAATACTTTGCCTAATAAGTCTTTTGCTAAAATGTCGGAAAAGTTAGAATATTCATGTCTGTTGGCTGCTTCCTGATGCTTTTAATGAGACACCATGAGATGAGCTGAGGAGAGACTTGGCCAGTTACCGAGAAAGATGAAAGGAAATACTTTTGCTAAAAAAGGCTCTCTCTTTTCTAAGGAGCCATTTAAAGTGACTGAGAAGCCAGTAATTTGCAGTGTCACAAAATTGGAAAAACCAACTGTATGTTTAACCCAAGGAACAGGAGATATGATTCTAAAAGCCATCCCAATTGTACCAATCTAATTAAGAGTGTCTCCTTCTTGCCCTAGCCTCTTATTTCATATGACCTCAAGATGCATACCATTAAATTGAGAGGAAGAGGGTGGGCAAACACAAAACCCAGTAAATAAGAGATGGGATTCATCAGGTTTAAGAACTACATATATGATTAACCTGATGTAGAGTTTGCTAAAATAAAATAGACATTGGCCTGCAAAAACTTAAAATTTTATTGCCACAAAATTACAAACTTTTATAAATATTGATTGTTCAATTAGTAACATTAACCTCTGCCCTATTTCTGTATGAGCACCCATGCAGCATCTCTGTCATGAACTTCAGATTAGACCACTGAGGATCATGGATAAGGAAGAGGCTCTCAGAGTCTAAGGAAGACAACAGACAAGTGAGTTATTCATACACGGCAAAAAAAGAGGAAGCTAGGGGAAATTCAACAAGGAGGCAGTGTTCGCTAACTGCCAGAGATTGTGCACTCTTTCTCATTCTTCCTTTTTCTAAAAAGATGTGTGCTTGTTCCTATTCCATCATCATGTAACCAAGGCCATGTTCAGTTCTGACACACTGGTGTAAAACTTAGAGTTCATGCTTCCTACTGATGAGAACTAAATGCAATGAACAAAATATGAAAAATTCCAACTAACTATAGAGTCTGAAAAGTGAGCAAAAACCGATTGTGATGAGGAGTCAGAATTTGGAGAACCGACTGCATGACTGTTAACTTTCTTGTTAGTTTTTTTTGGTTTTGTTTTTGTTTTTACCCAACAGTTTTCTCCACAGGTGGGTCCCATTAACATAGTGGCAGGCTGGTGGTGATGTCTAGAACTTCAGGAGAAGTCTGATGTCTGGTCAGAGAAGCCAAAGAAAGACCTTGCCTTCCAGAGAGTACGGGAGAATCCAGAGCACAGAGAAACAAAGAAGGGCAACTCAAATTTTGAATATGAACATTCTCCAGTCTCAGTCTCACCCTTAAGCTACACATATGTAAGACAGACACAAATCAACACAACAAAGGCTTTGAGAAGTGATGATTACTTGAACCTCAGGGCAAGTATTAAATTAACACATGAATTATGCATGTACAGAACAGCACGAGCCAAAATAGCAAAAGTTAGTAGAAGTGAGATTTAAACCACTCATAAGGTCTCACGTTTTTTTTTTGAATGTGCTAAACAGCAAACATTTTGAGAACTGACCAGAGATTTCAACTACCACCCACAAAATGCAAGACAGAAATTATGGTCTAAATCTGACCAGATTGGTTTCTGGCTAAAACTGAAATATCAACATTCCCAGAGGATTCTAACAGGATGCAACATCTTAACATAATATTCAAATGTGTAGGATACAACCAAAAATTACAGAACGTACCAAAAACCAGAAAAACACAACCAAATCCCAAGGAAAAAGACAATCAACAGATTTCAAACATGAATAATAAAGATGTTGAAATTGTAACAGCAAGATTAAAGAGCTTATCAAACTATGCCACATTTGGCTGGGCATGGTGGCTCAACCCTGTAATCCCAGCACTTTGGGAGGCTGAGGTGGGAAAATCTTGTGAGCCCAGAAGTTCAAGACCAGCCTGGGCAACATGGCAAAACTCCATGTCTACAAAAAATAAAAAATAAAAAAAAAAATAGCCAAGCATGGTGGCATGTGCCTGTAGTCCCAGTTACTTGGGAGGCTGAGGCAGGAAGATTTCTTGAGCCTAGGCAGTGGAGGTTTCAGTGAGCTGTGATTGCACCACTGAACTGCAGCCTAGGTGACAGAGAACCCCCTAAAACTGTCACATTTAAAATTAAAAATAAAATAAGACTTTTCAGCAGAAAAATTGAAACTACAACAAACAAAATAATTTAAAAACTAAAAAATACAATACTTAAAATTTTTTAAGTCTCTAGTAGATCTCAATAGGACAACAGAACTAGCAGAGAAAATAATCAATGAACTTGAAGACAGAGCAGTAGAAATTATGCAAACTGCATGACACAGAAAATGAAGAGACTCAGGGGCCTGTTGGACAATATCAAAAGATGTAAATGTGTCATCATTAACAAAGAAGCAAAATAGAAAGAAATTGGGGCAAAAATCTTATTTAAAGAAATAATAGCCAAAGTTTAACAAATGTAGTGAAACATATACATGTACTGATCCAAGTAGCTCAGTGAATCTCAAAAAACAAAAGTTAAAAAACCCTGCATATGTTATAATCACATTTCCCAAAACTAAAAATAAAGGGAAAAAATATTGAAAGCAGCCACAGAAAAATGGGACTTTCTAAACTGAGTGACCGCAGTAAGAATCATCACAAATTTTTCATAAAAAGCACGGAGGCCAGGAGACAGTAGCTTTAAGGGAAGGGGGGGAGAAACACTTTTAACCCAGATTTCTGGATCTCATGAAAATATACTTCAGGAATTAAGGCAAAATAAAGACATTTTTAGATGAAGGTAAACAAAAAGAATTTGAAACCAACTGACCCACTCACAAGAAATTCTAAAGACCTGCAGACTGAAGGGAAGCTATACCAGAGGTCTAAGGAGATCTTTAGCAATGGAGGAAAAGGAACAGCATTGATAAATATCTGCTCAAGTAAGGAAGCCTACTTTTTTCTTGTAAGTCCTTAAAAATACATGAGCTTTGATAACAAAAATTATAGCATTGTCCGTGGGGGCTTCCCATGTGTGTAGATGTGATATTCATAAAAGCTATATGTAGAGGTCAGTGGGAGGGGTGATAAGAGACTATATGGTTATAATTTGTTACATTTTAATAAACTGATAAATTATTAATTCTAAATTTAACTGTGAAAGGTTACTACGCAAGCTGTAATCCCTAAAGCAACTGCACAAATATAACATGAAGAGTTCTCAACAAAAGAAACAACAAATAAATCAGAATGAATCACTAAAAAAATTCAAATAATGTAAAGGATGGCAGGAAAGGCAGAATAAGTTTTGAAAAACAGAAAGTGGTTAATCAAATGGTAAAACTAAATCCAACCATATTAGTACTTACAGAAATGTTAATGATACAATGAATAAAAAGAGCCTGGTATATGCTGCCTACAAAACAAACTTGAATAAAATGAGACAGACAGATTGAAAGCAAGTATCTGGAAAAAAAAGTGTCTTATGCAAACCAGAAGTGTAAGAAGGCCAGAGTGGTTGGAGGAGCTATATTCATATCACATAAAATGGACTTCAAGATAAAGTGTATTACCTGAGATAAAGAATTTCATAATGACAGAATGGACACGTTACTAAAGTATTATAACTATTTATAAATATATGTGCACCTACTAATAGAACTGCAGAATAGATTAAGCAAAAAACAACAGAATTTTGAAAGGAAGAAAACAGGAAGTTTTAACGCCCCTCTCTCAATAGTTGATAGAACAATCAGATTAAGAAAATCAGAAAAGACAAAGAAGAACTGACCACAACTATTGAGTACCTTAATCTTAATAGAAATGTATAAAAGATTTATACCTAACAATTGCAGAATACACATTCTTTTCATGGGCACAAGTTTTATTTGCCTGACAGTAGATTGGTCATTGTCTGGGGATGAGGATAAGGGGAGAAACTGATTCCAGAGGTGTGTATGGAAATCTTTGTGAGTGATCAAGATGTTTGCTTTCTTCATTGCAGTGATAATTTCCTGGGGGTATACATATGTCAAACCTACTCAAATAATACTAAAAATGTATGTCTGTTTAATATATCTCAATTACATCTCATGAAAGTTCTAAAAAATTTCCATCATTGCATTTTAAATGTTGATTAAAATATTTAAAAGGTTTTTAAAGTTGTCTTATTAGTTAGCAATACATTTGTTTTAAACCTTTCCTTATTTTTTAATTGTGATGATAGGATGCATACATATCCACTTTAAATTCCACGGTTTCCACTCAAATACTCCAAATGTCTATACACTGATTGTACTAATGGTAGCCCACTTCCAAGCATAAAATTATGGTGAATTAGATCAGGGTGTTGGCTATCAAGGAGGTGAGAAAATACCATTTCCTTGATAAAAATTGAGGGTATACATAACAAAATAAGATTTTGGCTTGCATTTAAAGTGCAAGGGATAGAGAGGAGGCAGAATTTTTTTTGTCTGAACAATGGGAAGAGTGAGTTTGCCATTTAATTTATTTTTTTTTGAGAAACCCGGGAAAAACAGGTATGAGGAGCTCAGTGATTAACTTTGAGATGGTTATTAGACACTTAAGTAAAGTTTAGAAGTATTTCCAGGCTGGAGTTGTTTGGGAAATACTCAATGTCATAAAATAAGATAACCAGGGAACTGCATTTACATAAACAAGAGTTCCGAAATCCAAGCCCTAGGGCCTCCAACCATTGAAAAGTTGGGAAGATAGTAACAACTGAAAACATTTCTAGAAATAACAAACAGTTCCAGTGTTCCTGGTTACACACACACACACACACACACACACACCAGTCTTACAATGGGTATTATTGTCATCCTGATACATTTATATATTGATGAAAAAAACTCATGGTACACTATCATCTATAGTAGATAGTACCCTATAATCTCTTCATGGTACCCTATCAACTCTTATGATAGCTATGGTACCCTATCATCTCTTTATGAGAAAACGCTGGCCAAGATTTCTAGGAAAGAACCTTCCATGAAGACAGAGAAAAAGCAAGAGAAAGTGGGGTCATGGAAGCCACACGCATGTCTGCTGGGGGAAGGAGGGATTGGGTAGGTCAAAAGTTGCTGATGGATCAACCGAGCGATGATGAGACCTGAGCATTAAATTAGCCAAGGGGAGTCACTAGTGATTTGACGCAAGCATTTTCTTAAAATAAATAAATAAAGGCGGTGGGGTGATAAGGAATGAGCTTAGAAGAGATTGTGAAGAAAGATGGTAAAAGCAGAATGTGGAGCTCAGTTTCAAGAGCAGAGAAAGAAAATGGCAGCTTGAGGGGGATATGAGTTCAAGAAAAGGTGTTTGAAAGATGAAGTATATTTCTGTCAGTTTTTGTGTTGATCAAAATTATATAACATAAAGGGAAAAAAGTAACAATGCTAGGAGAGAGTTCCATTGTTAGGAATTACTTTCCTAAGTGAAAGAGAATGAGACCTATTGCCCAAAAGAGTAGTTTGGTCTCAGATGGGAAGAAGGACAGCTCCTTCTCAGTTAAAGGAAGGAGGGTGGAGCCAATTAGCTGGATTTCAGAAAGGTCGGTGCTGTAAGAGGGAGCTTTTCCCAGTTCTCTTCTGAATGCTTCTCTTTTCACAGTGTTATAGAAAATGAGATTATGGGATGAATATGAAGATGAGAGAGAATCTGTGGAATTTTGAGAAGAGAGAATCCAACAAATTGCCCCTGGTGAGTGTTAAAGTAATTTGAGTAGTATAATATAGTAGGATTCCTGGGACATCACTTAAAACTCAATTAGTAGTTATAAATTTACAGTCAATCCAGATTCCTATTGCTGCCATAACAAATTAGGACGATTGTTGTGATTTAATGCAACGTAAATTTATTATTTTCCAATTCTGTAGGTCAGAAGACTAAAGTCTGATCAAATTCTAGGTGTCAGCAGGACTGCACTTCGTTCTATAAGCTCTAGGGGAGTATCTGTTTCCTAATTAGTGAAATTATTGGCAGAATTCAGTTAGTCGCAGCTGTAGGACTGAGCTCCTTGTTTTCTTGCTGGCTGCAATTTGACAACCATTCCCAGTTTCTACAAGTCGACCATCTTCGGCTGGTACCTTTTCCCTCCATCTTCAAAACAAGCAAATGGTCAAGTCCTATTTACATCCTTGCATCTCCCTAACCACAACTGGGAGGGTTCTCTGCTTTTATACATTCACATGGCTAGATTAGGCCCACCCAGATAAACCAGAATAATCTCTCCATCTCAAGGTCCCTAACTTTAACTACACCTACAAATTACCTTTGCCATGGCTCATATTCACAGATTCCTACAACTAGGAACGAACATCTTTGAGGGCCAATTATTTAGTCTGCCACATCCAGTCAAGATAACTGTATGTTTTTGCAAGCTGCATTCATCTGCAGCGGTAGAGCCTGCAAAGGTAGGATTGTATACAATGATTTACGTTCAGATTACTGCTGGGTAGGTGTGTGGCAAGCAGAGTGAGTCCTGACAGAAAATAGATATGTTCAGCATTTTCTGGGAAAGCTTTATTATTGAAGGGGCTATTTGAAAATATGTAGGTACAGAGAAGAAAATCTCAAAGTACGCTGTAACTGGTGGCAGTAGAATAATTCTACCTCTAACCCTGGAAAATGAAGAAGAAAAGATTAGCAGAATCTATGTTCCAGTAGAGTTGGAGCCCTTGAGAGAAACAGGGACCTTTGCCCAAGGGGTCTAAACAGTTGAGCATGACATCCCAGGAAGTGAACTGGGAGATAAATACCTGACTTCACTCTCCTCTCTTGCGTTCTGCTGGGATTACCATTGGCTAAGCCCAACCATAAGCTAGAGAGTAGTAGAGGTTAACCTCCCTGTAGAGATTGACCTCCCTGGCAAAAGCGGAAGAGGAAAAGGTAGAAAATGGGTCAACGTGGACAGAAGGTGCGTGTCCAAAGGGGAGATGAGAATATGAGTGGGATTAGGAGGGTGGGGTGAGGGACACTGACAGGGCAATAGATACAAAATGTGGGTCCTGGTAGGGCTAAGAGATTATTGGAATAAACCGGAAAGAGAGGCAGTGGCTGTTAGATAATAGGATGCTTGAAGTGACCCTGTGTTTAACATAATCATATTTGTATTACACAATCAGAGTGCCATTTGCTTTTAACAATGGAAAATAATGTTCCATTCAAAATACATTCTGCATGTTTTTACATGCTAATATAATGTTTCAAAATTAATTCAGATTTTCTATGTATTTATACTCATACAACTACAAGAGATTATTCTTGAATGAACCTTTACATTTTCAAGTATTACATAAAATCTCACCCAAAATACTTAAAAGCATTATGATTATAAATTTCCAAATGCAACAAGTGCAGCACTTTCAAACTGTATCTCTTCAGTTGCCCTGTTTCTGTGCTCAGTTCCAATTCCAAGACTCCTGTATCAGCTCATCTCTCCCTCCAGAATGCCTCAGGTCTTGTCTTCCCTAGATTCCATTTCTTATTTCTAATACTTCGACCTTTCGTAGCTCTACAGGTGTATCTAGTAATGTGGTGCTATAATACCCTTCCCTCTCTTGCCATTAATTATTTTTATAATAAATTTACAATTATGCTTTATTTGCCTGTACTTCTCTTTTATAATATTTCCAGATTTTCTTCAGCTTAATTTTCTCCTTTAGTCTTTGAAAGCACTCAAAATAGCTTATTCTAAAAACATAAATCATTTGGTTGATAATATACATCTCAAAGGCTCAAGATGATGTGGAATGCAGAGTTAGTTCAGTTTTCCCCTTGAATCTTGGTCTCAGGACTTTAACACATATGCCCACTCTTTGAAAACAAATGTTTTTATATGTGCTTATAGTAAACATAAATGAATACATTTAGGAAATAATGCTTGCCATTCAATATGTCAACCCCATAATCTAAAGGCTATTTATGAGGAATTTCCTATACCTACATATTTTCCCATGGTGAATGCCTTGGCTTTGGTCCACTGCCTCTAGTGAAGAGGTGGGGCATTTTCTCTGGTGGATTCTTGATGTGAGAAGCTTTAGATAAATTTGGGATGGCTTCAGGGACAATTGGAAATATGATTAGGAAAGGACACATAATTTGAATACTGTTGCGAGTATGAACACCTACTTCATCATTTTGCTGAAAGATCTGACCTTTTTTTCATGATCTTTCCTGAATCCTCAGCTCAATAACTGTAACATCCCACCACTCCATCCCCTCATACTGATACCTATAGTCATTCTCTCTCTCCTTTTTTTTTTTTTTTTTTTTTTTTTTTACAGATGGAGTCTCACTCTGTCACCAGGCCGGAGTGCAGTGGCGCCATCTTGGCTCACTGCAACCTCTGCCTCCAGGGTTCAAGCAATTCTCCTGCCTCAGCCTCCTGAGTAGCTGGGATTACAGGCGTGTGCCACCACGCCCAGCTAATTTCTATATATTAGTAGAGATGGGATTTTACTGTGTTACCCAGGCTGTTCTCGAACTCTTGAGCTCAGTCACACTGCCCGCCTCAGCCTCCCAAAGTGGTATTATTTATCTTAACAGAAATCTTCCATTTATTATGGAGCCAGAGTTGCATAAGAAAGTATATTGTGGAAACTTTCTTTAAATCAAGGTGGCATTTCGTATTTATTTTTTATATTGACTCTAGCCAAAAGACATATATTGATTTTCATTATAATACCAAAAGCTGGAATGCCTTCCTCCTTTTTATCATGTTTTCTTTTGGAAGAACAACAAGGCTAAATGTATTCACAATTTACTGCTCTCTTAAAGAAAGCAGTAATGAGCTTTCAGAAACAACCTTCAGAGCACACTTAAATATTTAGCAACATTAAAGCACTCTGTTTTTTTCCACTATAATTTAATGTCCCTACTATAAGAATTATCCATATACAAATGTTTAAATGTTGAGTACCTCTACATTAGTCATTGAATAAAGTTCAATTAAATAAATGTTTATGGAACCCTTATTATGTGACAGAGTATTCCAGGTGCCAATTAAAAGGCATATAATTCATTTAAAAATATTAAAATTCAAGAAAGAACATGAAAACTATAATAAGAAAGTATGTATACTCCCCTTCACCATCACCACTATCACTACTAGTCTTACTGTCCTAGGGGTCCTGACAGCAGTGATGAATATTATGTGTGGTACGCTTTCTCCAAAAGACCAGATGTGATGGCACAGTGGTTCCCCAAACCACTGCAATTGACAAACAGGGTTTCAATCTTTAACCTATTTAATGAGGCTTACAAGAAGATCCAAGGCTATTAGAAGTCATTTAAAAGCCACTTTTGTGACACTTAGCCTTTACTCAGCTTAAAATTTAACTGGGAAAGGATTATAAATTACCTTTTTGTTTCCAAAGTGAATATTTTTCAGTTTTTCCTGATCACCATTCATGCCCCGTTTATAATAGCAAGCCAGTTTTTAGTGATGGAATTAACTGTCTCCTATCATATGCAAATCAAAGTGCTTCTCTTCATAGATGTTGAAGGGGTCAAATCTTAAAACTGGGCAAAACAGGCTGTAGCGTAATAGCTATCTCAATGTCTAGCAAAACATCGACTCTTGAAATAATGTTGCTCAAACCACAGGAAAGGTGAATACCTTTTCTCTGAGGAGCAGAGACTTATGAGTGCTAGAACAGTGCTGTTCTTCATACTCCCTGCACACCTCGGTTTCTAACCAACACCAGGACCCCCAGCATTCCATGAGCTCCCCAGATTTTTCCAGTAGACTATATTATTCTTGAGTTACCAAGAAAGAGTTCATGATGCTTGCCTTTAGTGCCTTTAGTGCTCCTCATGTGATGCATCCCGCAGCACGGACGGTGGGGAGAACCCTTCCTGGAAGCAGACACGTTGAGGAACAGCACTTGTGCACATGACCGGGAAAACCAGTGACTAAAACGTCACTGCTTCATGATGCAACCACTTCTATGTCTGGATTTAACTAATTTTTAAAAAATCTCTTCTCAATATTATACTGAATCTTCTTCCCTGCCACGTCTTAATCACTAACAGATTATAATACTGAAAGCTATAAGTCATTTATGACTTAGGAAAAATAGATTTCATTGAACTCCTGGGTCAGAAATCAAATTGCAAAGGGCTGGAGTGAGAGAGAGGTGTGGGTTTGGGAGGAAGTGAAGGTCGCTGATGAAGTAGGAGAGAGACATGACATGCTAATGAAGATAGCAACCAATCACAGGATATATCTTCCAAGGCAGTGAAAGCTAGTGCATTTTGAGGTGAATTAGATGGAGTTGATAGGAATCAGTTGAAGAACAGCAGGGGGATGAAGGGGATGAAGAGGTTACAGAGAGAAAAGAAAGCTCTTATGAGAAGAAAGCACCTTTGCTCATGAGGATACATGAGGGATAAGACAAATGAAGATACAAGATCATCAAAGAGATTTGAGAAACCTGTGTGAAATGTCTTTGATTCTTGTAAGGTTATTCATAAATGCATGGGTCTGAAAGCATCTTAAAGGCATCTAAAATAACCTCCTGACAAATGTATGCATTTCTTCCTCAACATTCAGCAGAAAGAGTCAGAAAGTTTTCTCCTGAAACTTTTAGAGGTAGAGAAATACCATCTTATGAGATATTACTGGCTGTTTCTGAGTAGCTCAAACTGTACACTAGTAAATTGGGAAAAAATCCTCCCATTTTACTTCTATCGATCTATCTCAATTTAATCCTCTGAGACCACAAAAATTATAAATCTTTCTACATGAAGACACATGCACACATATGTTTATTGCAGCACTATCCCCAATAGCAAAGACTTGGAACCAACCCAAATGCCCTTCAATGATAGACTGGATAAAGAAAATGTGGCACATACACACCATGGAATACTCTGCAGCCATAAAAAAGGATGAGTTCATGTCCTTTGCAGGGACATGGATGAAGCTGGAAACCATCATTCTCAGCAAACTAACTCATCTGTTTTTCAGATATTCACTCCAAATACTTGACTTACTTGAAGATAATTATAATTCTTACTTTGGTAAAGAAACTCATCCAAACATATCTTTTAAAATATAGCCTGCCACATCCAATCTGTTAACAGAGATGCATCATCTGTTCATGTCATCTATTGTTTTCCACTGGACTGGAATAGCTTTAGAGTCTCTCTCTCCCTCCTACTCCCCCTTTCTCTCTCCCCCTGTCTCTCTGTGTCTGTATCTCGTTCTGACTCCTCATCTGTCTCTTCATTTCTCTCTTCTTCTTCTAGTGCATTCTGCCATACCTATATTTTTAAGTATGTGAACGTGTGTATAGTTAGATGCTTTTCTTCATAGGGGAATCAGTAACGACCACATTTTTGGTCAGGCCTGTTCCTTTCGAACAATGTGCATATCTACATGCCAATATTTTAGATCTCAGGATTTAGTAATGTCTATGATTGTGTTTTTATACTTAGATTTGAATCTCAAGTTCACATTATCTCTGACCTAAATATTGTACGATCCAAAGTCATGAACATGATATCTAATACACTTTACATTAGTTTCTCCCAGAAACTGCTGAAACTTCCTTCTATTGATTTTCTTTGTCCCTTAACAGGCAAGATGTCCTGGATTCTACCAATATTACAGATATATCAGATCTGTTTTTCTCTCCCTCCTTTTAAACTTATATTTCTTGTCATGAAATCAATAAAACTCAAGGAAAATAGATATATTTATTAAAATCTTCATAACAGTCATCTGGTCTCAAAGTAGAATCCATGTGTTTTACATTAAACTGTATACCAGAAAGCCAAATCCTGCTATTCACATTATACTTCAAACTTTGTCAAATCCCAGCTTCACATGAAAATAATAAAGTTTAATATTTAACCTGAGAACATTTTGGCTGTTATCAGGATTTCATAGACATATTTGATATTTCTTTTTTATTGCTTGTTCTCCTTTCTATAAAATGTTGCCACATCGATTTTTTCTATAAATTTTGTTAAGTACTTATCATATTCAAGTCACTATGGTAAATTGTATGTGAAAAGGCAAATAAAACACTGTGGTTATTCTAATAGGGTGCCCAGTATACTGCATTGTATATGTAAGTCAGTGATTATATTAGAAATACATCTATGCAATCATAACAATTATTTAATTATACAAAATAAGAAATTGCTGATTTTTGTCTGAAGACATAGCGATGTCAAAAACAGCCTCAGGTATATATATATGTCATTTTAGTTGAGATCCCAAGAAGAGATGATAGTTAGATTTTTTTGTAATATTGTTTGGATTTGCCATCTGGAAAGAATGAATATCTTTGGATTGTATCGTGTTAATACACAGCTACTTTCCATATCTTCAATAATGATTCTTCAGCCATCACAAAAGAAAGTATTTCATGAACCTATAGGAATAAGCAAAATGCTCTTTCCCTAATTATGTACCTTAGATTTAATATATTATGGCATAAATGAAGAATATTCCTAAATGATCAGACACTTTCTTAAACATTTTCCAATTATTCTATTTTCCTTTCCTTGCCTAAATTACATGTTAAACACCTGATATTTCCCTGACTTCTGATAAAAATCTGTTCCAACTGATATTTAAATTTAGAAAACATGAGCAAGATAACCTCTGACAACTTTTCTGGCTCTCTTTTTAGTTATTTGAATTGCTGTGGTATTGAGAGAGGATTGAAGAAGGAAGACACTGCCGAATCACTGGGGTTTGTGAAAACTTAGTGAGAAATTTCTTCCTTGAGTCACGGCAGACCCAGGGTCTTCTCTGGACACCATGGAATTGCCTAAAAATCTTCTCTGATGCATTAAGCCAGCCAGCCTGTCAGCGAGCCTTAGTGTATTTTGGGTTATCCTCAGAGGAAAACAAAGATCCTACCAGTGTCTTTTTAAAGCTCAAGTATAAACTTCCCATAGCTCTTCTCTTTCTTTAAAATCAATATTCCTTTCATTTTAAAGACAAAGGTGCTTTTGCATACTTCTATCCAATAACTATTTTCATTTCTTTATACAGCTATCTGTGTTCAGGACTCCATACTGGATGTGTTAAAATGTTTCTCCACATGAACGAGAAGATATCAGTGATATGTATCTGAGTCTGTTGTTAGAGAGTTAAGTGCAGAGTTTGGCAAAGTGAATGTTCTTTTTCTGTATCTTCTAAATATTTTTAAAATCCTTTGTAATAATTGAGGTTATAGGTAATGCATTTTATATTTATAATGTGCTTTAGGGTTATACTGATTTCATTCAACTGGCATTTGATCCTCATACCAATTATATGGAACATTTTATTTGTATTGAATACCAACTTCAATTTTACCAAAGAAACCTAAGATTAAAAAAGATAAATGACTTTCCAAATCTTCCCAGTTTACAGAGCTTGTAGGTTCCAGAAACAAAATTCTAAATGAGAGCATGCGATTGCAAATCCTAGAGCCTTTATTCAGTTTCAAGCTGATTCCTAATTGTATACATGGTCATTTTAAGCATAATGGAGCTCCATAATGAGCTATGATATTAAAAGCTGCATTTATTCCACTAGCACCAAATATATACATATATATCTATGTATATATATTTGAGAAGCTGTTAGAGACAGAACAGGAGTGTTAAAAATTGTATCATGGACAAGACAGGTGTACAAATGTACAAAGTCCTAATGTGAAGTCAGCCCTCAGGGGTTGTGGGACTCCAAGATAGAAGCTTCCCCCATCTATCATTCTCTGTCCATGTTTTCTGTTCTAAGAGATCCTGTGCATCTGCTTTCTAACTGAAAAAGAACTTTCCCTTATTTTGGTTCTCTTATATCTGCTATACCTCAAAATATCATCTCACATGGACAAATCACTGGATTAAAATAAAAACTACTAGAGGGTTGAACACGAACTACTGGTTTTATGAAATTAGATATCTCTAGCTAAAAAGAAAGAAATTTCTGCAATCCCATTTGACTAATTCTATTTCTCTTAAATTACATGTCTTATAAGTATGTCAATCAATATTACATATTACATATCAATAAGGATGCCAATTTATTAACATAGATTTTCAATTCCAAATTATTTTTTCATAATTAAACATCACTTTTTAATACCTTGAACCTATTTGCTTGCTTTAATGGGAAATAGAAATAAGAGATACAAATATTTTCTTCCATGATAAGTAAAGACAAAAATTATTATATTTAAATAATAATAATAAATCAGATCATAAATTTGAATAAAATGTCAAATATAACTTTGACAGGAAAAAATATGTTGGAAATAACCAATTTACCACAAGTTATATTTTAAACCTTATTTAGATGGAGAGGGCAAGGAAAAGTTTGCTAAACACTATCTTAAGTAGGAGAAAAATCGAAGATAGTGTTTCAGTTTATCTCCTTCAATTATTAAAACACACACCAAAATGCTTTTGAAATATTTGAAACAATAAGTTATAATATTTATATATATTTATATCTTTGGAAGATACATATATCTTTATGTATTGTGTATAGTTATATATTTCTATATATTATATATATTTCTATATATAATATATATATCTTTCTATACATAATATATAATATATATCTTTCTATACATAATATATATTATATATCTTTCTATACATAATATATATATTATATATATCTTTCTATACATAATATATATTATATATATCTTTCTATACATAATATATATTATATATATCTTTATATACATAATATATATTATATATATCTTTATATACATATATTATATATCTTTATATACATATATTATATATATCTTTATATATTATATATATTATATATCTTTATATATATAATATTCCTCAATATTTTGGAAGATGCTGTATTTTCTAAAATACTGATGAAGATAAAAGGAACACGTATCTAACCATCTAACAAAGCATTAAAAATAACCACGAAAATAATATGAAAGTAAGAAAACAAAATATTGATGCAGAAAATAAGAGTAAAAATAGTTATATTAGTCATAAAAACAAAGGATTCTAGGATTAAATTAATAAGAAAAACCCAACAACGCAAAAATCAAATTTAACAAGTGCACCAAAAACAATGTGATCCACAAACATAAAAATAAAACAGAATAGATTAATTTAGACCTCTTTATAAGTATGAATGGGAAAAAAGTCTTAAAAAAAATCAAGCAAAGGAGAACTCAAGGCAAAATATGTTACCACAGTAACTTTGTTAACAAGTGTCTGTTTTAAAGGATAAAACAGACCCAATTTTATGCACTGAATTTCATTGCATCAAAATGTATATGACAAAACAAAATTTAAAAAACATAAAAATATATCTGGCATTTATTGAGTAAATATTATATATGATGGTCTTGGAAATATCATATAGCACTCATAGACAACTGTGAAATACTAATACCACTTATATTAAATACAAATATGTGAGGCTCAACAAAGTTATATAATCTCAAACGCCGATGTTTGTGTCCTCTTCCTCATGAAAAATCTTAGAGATAAATTTGTGTGGCAATACACACAAAAAATTGTCAGAAACAATAGTTGAAGTTAATACATTCAACTTTTTTTTGCCAAGGTAGACAATATTTGATGATATAAAGGGTTGAATAATGTAATTAAGATCAATTTGCAGCATGTGCACATATTGAGAATTTGTTTTCTCAAAGTAAATAAACCCATGGGAATATTTTGAAAAGTTAATTATATTTTCCTAAGAGAAAATATCAATCAGTATTCGTTTTATAGGATTATAACAATATAGTTTAGCTTAATCAAATAGAATTCATTCTCTGACAAAAATGCAATAAAAATTGAAATTAACAGCAAAGTGTCATCTAAGACTGAAGTTTTTAGGTTTATTAAATGGCTCTCAAATCAAACAATGAATCAAAATCTTAACATCTGTTTCTCAATGACTGTAATCATGAGAACAGTACAATACAGCAAATACGCACTAAATTGATCTTAGAAGAAAGTGCATAGCTTTAAATGGTTTCATCATGTAAAAACAAACAAACATGCCAAGCAAGGTAGCTCATGCTTGTAATTCCCATAATTTAGGAGGCCAAGGTGGGTGGATCGCTTGAGCCCAGGAGTTCGAGACCAGACTAGGCTAAATGGCAAAACCCCATTGCTACAAATAATACAACAATTAGCCAGGTGTGGTGATGAGAGGCTATAGTCCCAGATACTGGGAAGGCTGAGGTGAGAGGATCACTTGAGCCTGGGAAGTGGAGGCTGCAGTGAGCCATGCTCACAATACTGCACAGCAGCCTGGATGACAGTGAGACCATGTTTCAAAACATAAACTAAAAAATAAAAATAGGTAGTTAAATAAATAAATAAACGTGTTATTTAAGCATCTAATTTAAAAGGCAACAATAGTAAAAACAATAAATTTAAAGAAATTTAGGAAAGACAAATAGAAAAAACACTCCTTTTCGAAATGATGAGCTATTGTGTCATCTCCATCCTTTTTCTTCTAAAATGAGAATAAAGAAAAACATTTTAGAGGTAGATATTCACAATAGTGAAGACAGCTGGAGGGGAGCCATCAAGAGATGTTATTTGAGCACCTCTAGAATAAAGAAAGTGGATGGAAAAGAGCTGATGAGTGAAGGAGTGCAGAGAAAGTTGCAGTAAAAAAAAAAAAAAAAAAGATTAAATAAATAAGGAAGTCATTGCATTGGAGAAGAAAGTCAGTCAGCTTGGCACCATTCCTAAGAGGCTCAAGTTAGAGGCTAGAGCAGAATCTATAGTAGAAAAAGGAAATAGAATAGAAAATAATTGAAAGATTACATAGGGCAGTCATCACCTCACCCACCTACTGACCTATTCCACTGAGATATGGCAATCTGGCGTTTTTCTCAGGGGCAAAAATGCAGAGGGCTCATCTCTAAAGAAATTGAACTAACTCAGAGGAACAAAGCCAACCAGTGTGAGTGCTCCTGACTGAGTAAAGCTCTCCTCATTTGTCACTGGGAATGTTGCCAACATAAAGGATGGCTCCCCATACTCTAATCTTAAAGGTAAGTGCTGCTCACACATGCACATCTACCAGTCTGCCTTCCTATTCCATATATATATATATATATATATATATATATATATATATATATTCATTCATTCTCTGACAAAAATGCAACAACTATATATATATTTAAAATTGTGACTAATTCGCTGAAAATTATATGAATCATGAACTAGAAAGGCAAAATTTAAACAACAACAAAAATCAGAATCAGATGAAGCAGATAATGCAAACAGCAGAAGAGAACTTTAAAATGTAGTGAACGTCCCCAGAGAATAAGGAAAAAGTTGCATCTAAAAGACTAGGCAGACTGCTTCTTGGAGGAAAAATCAGAACAACAAAAGCTCTGATTGATAAGAAGTATCATGGCCAAAGTAAAAGTAAAATTATTACACAATGGAATGGATTGAATATAACAGTCCAGAAAATATCCCAAATTAGAAAGCAAAACGCAATAGATTAAAAAAAGAGACAAAATTGAATCAAAAAGTATAACTTCTGAGTAGCAGGATTAAAAAAAAATACTAAGATAACAGAAGAAAATTTCTCAAGGTTGCAGAGATTCTGGTCTTCAAATTCAATGTGCTCTAAAGTTCCTGTAGAGAAAAATGGGGAAAACAAAAGGAAAAACTAGAAGATTGGGGCTCTCTTTTGCTGCTTACTGCCCCACCTCATATTTTCTGAGTCAAATGGCTAAGAGCTAAGAGCCGGGTGCAAGTGGGGAAATTTTCTCCTATTATAGTCTAAAAAGATTAACTGGTTGTCACACTCTCCTCTGAGGTCTGAAAAACAGCAAAAAGGTAAGACTGGAAAGCCACTGATCAAGAAAGGTTGTGGTGCAGAGAGATCTACAGACCTCAAAGGGAAAGGCAAGGTTCTGACAATTTATTAATCTGCAACATCTAGACAGGAGCCAGTCAAAATAAGAAGAGTCCGGAAGCCAGTGAAATATGGCAGAGCAATCAGAATAAACCACATGAAGCACAACTGATGGAGGAGATGAATGAGTATCAATAAAATAATACAAAGAACACCTGAGAACATCAAAATGACAACTTAATGGAGATAAAAGACTTTCAAGATACATATACATAATTTCCCAATTATATGTTTAGAATATGAGTTAAGGGAGCAGAATTACTGTTGACATCTGAGTGTATGATCTGAAAGATCAAGTGCAAGAAATGTCTCAGGGAAGAGAGACAAAAGCATAAGGAGACAGAAAAAATAATAAGGGGAAACAACAAAAAGTGTTCTGGATATAATAAAAAATCCAGAAAAAGAAATAGGATAATATATGTATGAGCAGCAAAAATTGAAGAAATAATACAAACAATAGAAAATATTTCTATAATCTTAGTAATAGAACAAAAGTGTTAAGTTCCAGAGTGTCTTAATTAGAAAGCACACAGGGCTCTGTTGGTATATTTCTGAAGTTAAAGGATGAAGGAAAAATTTACAAGATACAAAGCAGAAAGAAATAAGTTACATACTAAAGAAAAGTCAGTCAACATTGCATTTTTTACCTGCACACTGTAGATTGAGGACAATGAAATAACATATACAAATCACCGAGATACAGGACTGAAACCCAGGAATGTACACTGTAATTAACAAGTTATTCAATTTTCAGGGAGAAAGATGTTTAAAGAGGATGCAAAAATCCAAAGTCTGTCAATCACATACCCACTTCAGTACAGACTGTGTTCAAAAATAGAGACAGAAGACCACAAGAAACACCCAAATACCTACAATAGAGGAATATAAAACTTAGAGAAAAATGTGTTGAGTACTTAAAATATGTACGTATATGTGTATGTGCGTGTGTGTGTGTATATATATGTGTATCTATTAATATATAATATTTAATATGATATATATCATATTAAGATGTAGGAAAAGCACTTGGAAATTTGTCATACAGTGTTAGTTAAGGGACAAATTATGAAAAATTCATCTCAGAAAAAAATAACATAGTTGGAGGAAAGGAATAGAGCAGAGAAATAACCACATTCTAAATCTCTATTGGGGGTAGGAAAAAAGAGAAGGTGAAAATAAAACTATTCTAAAATTGTTTCTTTGGGACTTAAGGAAAAATAGAATATCTTGGTGGGGGAAATGGTTTTGCCTGGGGAGTTAATTAGTGCATCCAGTAGCTTAATCATATATGTCTGCCTAAGAGGCAAGAAAAAAGATTCATTTCTAGAACAGAAAATTACATTTGACATTCTAAATTAATGAAGAAAAATGAATAACTAAAAAACATGTCAATGCAACAAACACAGAAAAAAGTGAAAAACAGTTCAATCAATAATAAAAAAATATAGGAAAGGAATAAAACCTAGCATAGCCATTATTATAAGTGTGAATTAAATAAATTATGTGAATTAAATAAATTATCTCATAAGTCAAAAAATGTCAAGTTGGGTTAAAGTGTAAAACTTGTTTGAAAGAAACACACAAATTAAAATAATGAAAATAAAATGTTTGGAAAAGAGACATGACAAACATAATAAAGGAGCAGGAAGAGTACTTATCTGAAGGGTAAGAGTACTAAAAGGTATAAAGGATATTAAATGACTTTAAAAGGCGTAATATGTGATGAAGCTGTAACATTCATAAATCTGGATGCACTAAACAACAATGCAGTTAAATACATATGCAAAATCTATTGAAATCTAAGAAAAATAAATGAAATTAAGTTTTAAAGGGTACAATTTAACTTTCTTGTAACAAGACAGACATAAGAAAAATATAAACTCAATTTAAAAAATTAATTGTTGAACCTTTACCACTTAAGTACTTGTCCACGTACGAAAACTTTATTTTTTAAAAATAGAGATTTTTATTGGTTGCATTTTCACAGTATAGGCCAAAAAATCTATTGTGAATTTACCAATTACTTTAGTATAGGTTAAGTTCCAGGAAAAGCATAACATCTCTAGAAAACAATGGAAAGGAAGACTCTTTTATACTATATATATATATATTTCTTTTCTTTTTGAGACAGGGTCTCTGTCACCTAGGCTGGAGTGCAGGGCTGGGATCCTGGCTCACTGCAGCCTCGACTTGGTGAGCTCAAGAGATTTTCCCACCTCAGCCTCCTGAGTAGCTGAGATTACAGGCGCATGCCACTATGCCTAGCTAATTTTGTACATTTTTGTGGAGACTGGATTTCACCATGTTGCCTAGGCTGGTCTTGAACTTCTGTGCTCCGGCCATCCACCTGCTTTGGCCTCCCAAACTGCTGGACTATAGGCGTGAGCCACCACACCCGGCCTACAGTAACGTATTTCTAAAAAACCGTAAAATAAATCTTAAGAAAGATTCTCAGATACTGACAAAATTGGACATGTGAAGGGTCTCAAACAATTTCCCCTCTAAAGAAATGTGTTGAATTCTGAAGTTATGCAGTATGGTTTAAAAGGTGAAGTCAAAAATTTCTGAAAAGTAGCATGCAACTTCCTCATAGTCTTATTGTTTTTTAGGAGTCAAAGATCCATCAGGCCTTTGAAAACACAACAGATGAGTAAGTGTTTAAAGCCATAGAGAAAGTGGTGACATCATGTGTAAGCAGTCATTTCTATTCTAAGAACATTTGGCTATATTGCTCTAACTGGAGACAGAGTTTTTAGGTTGCTCCCATTGGTGGCCCATAGGTACGGAAACGAGAAACCAAGTGGAATTTCTGGAATGACATGGGGCCTAAGTAACCAGCTGGAGACTTGCAAGTGCTTTGAACAGTCTCCTCCTCAAAACATTTGCCATTTAATAAAATTCAACCTCTATTCATATAAAACCTACCAGAAAACCAGCAATAGAAATTTCTGCATAACAAAAGCTATTTATGAAGTTAATATCTTAATTAATATAATATTAGATTTCCTCAAAGTAAGTGAACAGGCGAGGACATCCAATCTTACCAATTCCATTAAACTTTAAATAGACCCTAACCAGAGCAGAAAGAAGTAAAACTATTTTTATTCAGAGATGACATCATTGTATATGTAGAAAACTCAAAATAATTTGCAAATCTACTACTAGATCTAATAGGTGAATGTATCAAGGTCAATATATAAAATCAACTGTATTTCTATATAGTAAAATGAAAATGGTATTTCAAAAACATTACTTATATTGGCAGTAAAACATCACATTTAAATATCAAGAAATAAATTTAAAGAAATATGTGAAGGCCTCCGTAGCCATAAAATATTTAAGGTAGCATAGTGTAGTAGTCTGCTAGGGCCACCATATAAAAGTACCAAAGACTGGGTGGCTCAAACAACAGAAATTTATTTTCTCACACCCTAAACACTAGAAGTCTTGGGAGCAAAGGATCAGCAGGGTTGGGTTTTTCTGAGGCCTCTCTCCACAGCTGGTAGATGGACATCTTCTCCCCGTATCTTCTCATCATCTTCTCCCTCTACCTGTCTATCTCCAAACTTCCTCTTCTTCTGAGGACAGCAGACATATTCAATTAGATCTCCTCTCCCCAGCAATAACCTAATTTTAACTTGACTGCCTGTTTAAATACAGTCACATTTTATGGTGCCATGAATTAGGGCTTCAATATATAAATTTTGAGTAAATACAATTAAGGCTATAATATGCAGTGAAACAATAGTGGAAATAAAGAGAGTGAAAGAAATAATATTTGAAGGAGGTAGGAGAGAGATGTTCTGTGTGTGATGTCCATGGCCCAGGGGTTGGGGACCTCTTTGTTAACATGTGTTTGACTCTAGGAAGTGGGGCTGTATCTAAGTAAAGACATAGCAGGAAACTAGTTACACATTTTATAAAAGATTTTGGACAGCTATGCGTATATGTAAAAGAGAAATGAAAAATGCAATTAAATAATAAAAATATGAGTTGATTAATGAGAAAAAGTAAACCTACTCCTGGTAAACATAATCAAAAGAAAGAAAGAAAGAAGAAAAGGAAGGCCGGGCGCGGTGGCTCACGCTTGTAATCCCAGCACTTTGGGAGGCCGAGGCAGGCGGATCCCGAGGTCAGGAGATCGAGACCACGGTGAAACCCCATCTCTACTAAAAATACAAAAAATTAGCCGG
The DNA here is from genome assembly GCF_028878055.3 of Symphalangus syndactylus. Lineage (NCBI taxonomy): Eukaryota > Metazoa > Chordata > Mammalia > Primates > Hylobatidae > Symphalangus > Symphalangus syndactylus. Next base: position 17,375,873 of record NC_072423.2, on the reverse strand, counting down.
GCGTGGTGGCGGGCGCCTGTAGTCCCAGCTACTCGGAGAGGCTGAGGCAGGAGACTGGCGTGAACCCGGGAGGCAGAGCTTGCAGTGAGCCGAGATCGCGCCACTGCACTCCAGCCTGGGCGACAGAGCGAGACTCTGTCTCAAAAAAAAAAAAAAAAAAGGAATACAAAATTTTAGAAACAAGATACTACTACTGTAAACATGAGAGATTTTTAAAATTCTGTATACAACATGAAATATTAATTTTAAAATCCTAAAGATACTTGTGATTCTGTATTACGTAAATCACTAAAATTAGCAGAGAAAAATTTTTGTACACCTGGAAGACTCATTGAATTCAGATGAGTTTAAAGCAATAAAAGAATTAACTCGTCAAATATATGGGGCCAAAAATTTTGTCAAACTTCTATAGACCAAATCAGTTTTTATTTAAAATGTTTCTGAATAGAGAAAAAGGAATATAATTTGCTATTTTCTTTTTTAAAAAATACACAGAACACTGCATGGCAACTATAAAATAATTACATTAATCACAGGTAACTTATCCCATCAAATTGAATACATTAGATTATTAATCTTGATTAACCAAACTGTACTTTAGGAAATTGAAGATGGTCAACACAAATAAATACACTAATGTACTTAGTTTATCAAACTTAAGATACAAATTATCGTATGATTTTCACAGATACAAAAGACACATCTAGTAAAAGTTTTTTTTTTTTTTTTTTTTTTTTTGGAGACGGAGTCTTGCTCTGTCGCCCAGGCTGGAGTGCAGTGGCGCGATGTCGGCTCACTGCAAGCTTTGCCTCCTGGGTTCACGCCATTCTCCTGCCTCAGCCTCCCGAGTAGCTGGGACTACAGGTGCCCACCACCAGGCCTGGCTAATTTTTTTGTATTTTTTTAGTAGAGATGGGGTTACACTGTGTTAACCAGGATGGTCTTGATCTCCTGACCTCGTGATCCCCCTGCCTTGGCTTCCCAAAGTGCTGGGATTACAGGCGTGAGCCACCACGCCTCGCCCACATTTAGTAAAATTTAATAAATATTTTGATTAACAAGTACTTTATAAAATAAGATTTGAGAAGACTTATTTTATCTGAATAGTTAACATTTTAATCCTTAATCCCTCCTCAAATTGTTATTTAGCAAAAATGTTATTGAATGACAGCATTAGCAGTTGTTACTTCACATTGTTCCAGAAGTTATACCTATTGCAAATAAAAACATAAAAAATATTATAGTAAAAATACTGAACAGGAGATAATTTTATTTTTATTTGAACAAAAAATGCAAGAAAATCAATTTAAAATCAATTCTAAATAGTAGGAGCTTTCCATGAGACTTCTATAAAAGCATTTCCAATAATCTAATATTATCATCAGTGATAAAATTTAATGAAGGAAACAATATTATTTATGACAGCAAAAAATGTGCCAAAGAATAAGTTTAAAAGAAATATGTAAACATGGTGTATATTTTAAAATACTGCAATATGTTGTCAAATAGTATGATTTATGGAAAGAGGAAGCAGACTCATAATCTAAATAGGAAAATTCAAAATTTGAAATATATGCATTTACTCAAACTTTAATGAAAAATAATCATATAATTGCAAGCAAATCCAATGAGAAATAGAGGGAGTGTGGGGAGGGTATGGGAGGGATTTATAGAATAAAACTTCAGTATCACAAGTTTTGAAAAGAACAATTATAATACATACATTGGGATGGGAAATGAACTTGCATTGACAGATGTTAACCACCATTATAAGCATATGAAATCCACAATGTAATTATTATAAATGACTAAAATAAGTGGTTCTATAATAAAAACGGACTATTCTATTCAGCTGAATAGAAGGTACAAAAACAAAAGCAAATACATATTTATTATCAGCAGATAATATATGGGCTATTCATATTAAATAAAGATCTATTCAAGAAATGTATATTAAACATTAACAGAAATGTAGTCATGTCGGTTTTCCCTCAAATAAGTTTAAATAAGTGGATTAAATATTTATGTAAAAATCTTCAATCATAAACACAGTATCTTGTAAAGATAGAAGTGGGTGCTCTGTAAGATGGTGTTGGTATGGGTAGCAAAGTAATTTGAATATCTTAAATCCTGTCAAATAAACAAAGACAGCAACTGGGATAGAAAAGGAAAAACATTGATAGAACTTAATTTAACTAAGTGACAAGATACCACAGAAGCTAAAATCAGGGTGGGTATGGCTAATCACCAACAGCAACAAGGATGTCGGGGGAAAAGTGGTTGTATAGGAGAAGCAAGAAGAAAAGAACAATCTATTACTGACCTAAGAATAAAATATGTATCTATATCTCCAATGATACACTTTCTAGAGGAAGATTTCCTACTTAGACTAAAGGAGTAAGTAGACCAATCTGATAACAATTAATTTAAAAAATAGTTTAAAAGATTGGGCTTCAGATGTCCCAGACTTCCAGTGGTTGTGTGGAGACTATAGATAGAGGTGCAAGTGTATGGGAGTTGCTTGAGGATTAGCACTTTGAGATATGAAGTCCCACATTGAGGAGGAAACTATTAGACATTAGAATAAAAATGAACCTGAACAGGAATCTGTCATTATGAGAAGAAGATCGAGATATCTGTGGGTGAGTGACCTGAGTAGGTTCATCTCAGGGAGTCTCAAAAGGTATACTCAGAAGCCATATCTTTCGCTATCTCATGGTACAAGTGAAAACGGATGCCAAGGGTATCCTAACTCAGTCTCTCGCCCAGTAAACTAAACATCCTTAAAATACATTTTCAAAAAACATAATTCCCTAAAAATGAGTGCCAGGACAGATCTAGAGTGTATTTTTAGATTTCCAATATTTTGAATTAGAAACATGAACTAAATAATACTTTTAGATGACATTCATAGAGAAGGAGTATATTCATTTTGCAAATGAAAGGAAAAAAGGAGAGAGCGAGAGATACCTAGGAAATACACCCGCATTCTTTTGATAACCTATTCTCGAAAATGACATTCTATCACTTCTGCCAGACTGAGAATTTATTCAGTAGTCCAAGCCACACACAAAGAGGGGATTGTAAGGAGGTGGGAGGTTGTAGACCCATCTTAAAAGCTGCCTCCCACAGGCTGCCCCGACCCTCAATGCTTCATGTCCCTCGTGTGCAAAATATGCCAACCCCTTTTAAGACCTTCAAATTCTCACTCACTACAGTCTGAACTCAAAGTACAAAATTTTGTTATATGAAACAGAAATGAGGCTTCTCAAGTGTAATGCCTTGGGCACAGTTTTTCAACTGTAGATCTTTTCTTTCAAACCTTTGAAACTAAAGAGACAAGTTATCTGCCTACTATATATCCAACAATGGTGGGACAAGCATAATACAACCACTATACACATTCCTATTTGAAAAGCGAGAAAATAGAAGGCAAGCAATTACTGGTCCATGATAATTCCGAAATCCAGGTGGGAAAATGTTGGAAGTTCCTGGACTAGTTCTCAGGGTGAGGGTATAATCCTCCAAGGTTCTTTGCTCTCCCTTCTAGGCTCGTGGTTCCTCCCTCTGAGTAATATTTATTTATTTAATGTAGCATGTTTCTGCACCTGACCTGTTCTCTCTGCCTACTTCCTGTCAGTAGAATATTGGGAATCCACGTGCCTCTCCTCATTGTAGACTATCTTTGTCTGGCAATGCTTCAGCACATATAAATCTTTCAAGAATGTTGTGGGTTTCCTGTGAATCTCTTCATTAGATCAAATCAAGAGCAGTGCCACGACAATGTGGTGTAAAGATAAAGCCAAGAGTGTGACCATAAAATCATTGATTTTCTGAAATCTTAAAAAATATATTTTGTTTTCATTCCTTTGACATTATTTTAACACTAAATAGTCATGGCAGTCAGTGCCCAGGATGAAATCTTTGTTCAGCTGTCATTTATTTATTTGAGCATCCTAGTCTGGAGAAGGTGAGAATATTGGAAACCATCAGTTCTTGGCTCTCTTCTGTTTAACAGTCCTTCCCTCAGTGTATCTCTGTCCTCTCAAATTGTACTAAGTGGGGCCAGGCACAGTGGCTCATGCCTGTAATCTCAGCACTTTGGGAGGCTAGGGAGGCTGACATGGACAGATCACCTGAGGCCAGGAGTTCCAGAACAGCCTGGCCAACGTGGTGAAACTCTGTCTCTACTAAAAATACAAAAATTAGCCGGGTTTGGTGGCACATGCCTGTAGTCCCAGCTACTCGGCAGGCTGAGACAGGAGAATCACTTGAGCCTGTGAGGTGGAGGTTGCATCGAGCCAGGACCTTGCCACTGCATTCTCCAGCCTGGATGACAGAGTGAGATTCCGTCTGAAACAAACAAACAAACAAACAAACAAACAAAAATTTACTAAATGGAAAGAAGAAACAGTTGCACTTCAAATACTTTGGTTGGAGATTTTCTTATCTAGATCAGGGAGTTTATTACATACATTTTCTAGTTTCCACATAGCTGCAAGGAACATTGCTACTAAATTTCCTGCCACTAAATAACCAGAATACTCCTCCTTCCAATTTTCAATCATATTTTCTTCACTTTGTTGTGTGAGCTTACTCAGTGCCCTCAAAGTCCAAAATGCTACAAACAACACATTGAAGACACTTTCAGCCTTTACTAATACTCTTCTCAAGTTCTTCATAAGTTCCAAAATCATTCTCAAATTTTAGGGTTTTTTGTTGTTGTTGTTAAGACAACACCCTACTTCCACATACCAAAGTCTATTTTAGTTATTAATTTGCAAATAAATAAAGTTTCCTTTGTTGAAAAACAACTAGGAGCAGCATAGCTGGCTGGTCTTGGCTCAGGCTCTCTCAGTGACTGCCAGGGTGTGGTCACCTAAAGCCACTGGGCGGATCTATTTCTGAGTTTACTCGCATGGCTTTTGGAAAGCCTCAGATGGTCACCCTACAGGCTCATTTGCATGGGCCTCTCCATAGGATTGCTCACATTGTGGTAGCTGGCTTCCTCCAGGGCAAGCAATCCAATAGAGATGACTCAGCACATAAGAAGCCACAGTCTTTTTATAACTTAATTCAGGAAGAACACTCCATCACTTCTGCTGTATTCATTAGAAGTTGTGGGGGGGTGGGGGTGGGGGACGGGAAAGTCCATCCCACACTGAGAAGGAGGAATTACACAGGACCCAATATCAAGTCTTAGGGCCCAATTTAGGGGCTGCCTACTGGAGTAATAAAACGTTGAATAGTATGCTTTTCTTTTTTTCTGTAAGAAAGACAAAAATAGGTACCCATATATGTCTTTCCTTATATTGTCAAAAAAAAAAAAGCAGTGAAAGGGCAAACCAAAAACTAATAAAAATTGTTTCTTACGAAGAGAGGAAGGGAAAGAAATGAGAGCTGTATCTCTCTCAATGTGCCTTATTTGATACGTCTGACTTTGGAAACTTGTAAATATTTCACATAGTGAGTATCTCAAAGGAAAAGAAGCAATCCTTAAATATGGAATATGTCAACATTAATTTGAATTGAAAATATCCTTTGAAAGTGAGAAGTTTTCTTTTAATATATATTTCTGAAATTAAAAAAAAAGTCCCTTGCTTTATAACTGAAAAGCATAAAACTAGTAGCCAAAAACACCACTAGCAAACAAATTATGGTAAATGAATTTCATTTCTCATTAAAACAAATGAAGTTTCCAAAAGAAATAATGAATTCCAGGTGTGCAGTTGGAAATGTATAGATAAGCATGGGATACCTTGTTATTGATCACAGCCAGGCCAGTAAAGTTCATGGCTACCTGTTCAAAATGCAAAAATGTCTATGGAAGCAGCTCGTTCTCGCCTAAGATGGGGTAGTTCAGACATCAAAAAGAATAATGACTGTGATGCCCTGAAATACATCAAATATGCAAAACTACATCTTTGAAAATGATATTCCAAAGGGAGCAGGGATTCATTTTGAGTTTGCTAGAACCCATTCAAGATTTCTAAAACATGGATGATAATGGTTAAGAATCAAGCCTGCCTTTCTTATAGGGTGTCTATTTCAGGGGAATTCTCTAATTTGTGAGGGAACGAACTTTTGTTTATTTGTTTCTTTTTTAGAAGAGGGTATATACTCATAAACTCAAGAATAAAGATAAATTAGAAAATCACAACTTTGCAATCCCTAATGAAATAATGTATCTACGCAATGATCATCAGTGGCTGCAAAAACCACTAGCTGGAAGGTTGGTGGAGAATTTTATAATTCTACAATTTCATATAATTTATATTTTATAATTTTATAATGTACAGATGAGTGTTGACAACACTTTAACCTTCTAATCAATTGGACAGCTACATATTTTTTTCCTTTGGTATGATTCAGTAGAATATACACAGCATCTTTTACTAATTATTTTGAAAAAAAGGAGAATGCAGGTTAAGTTTCTAAGTCACATTAGTAGGAAATGTGGGATTTGGGTGAACATATTTAATTGATGCTATGTAACCAAATCCAGAATTGGGAAAATTTACATGACAGATCACCTAGTGCTTTCAAGAAGCAAATAAAGATCATAGAAAGAGGGACACACATATATAAAAATTGCTGCATCACAAATTTAAAAATAAAAGATAAATGAGAATATTGAAATCATGCTAGGGTGTTACAAAGACATTGAAAAACATGAATGTAGGCACAGTAATCACATACATAATCATTAAAAGCTACGATTATTGATCACACCTGACTGTTATTTATGTAAGCACTAAGATTGTTGCTGAGACCAGACTAATCCCTGACTTCAACGAACTGATAATTGACTTGTGAAACAGATGATTATATAAATAGGAGAAGGAGTCATTGGTCATATAAATCACTATAGACCTCAAATCAATCTTGAAACGTGTGGCTCTGCAGCCGAACGTCTCTGCGCCTCAATTTCATCTAGTAACTGGCAACCACATTTAACATATGTGGTTGCAAAGAGGGCTGAATGAAATCACTTATTTAAAGCATTTACAAACCTAAAGCAGTCTTTACATTTCTAAAAAATATGGCCATGCAGTGTATGAAATAGTAAAAAGTGGGTGGAATAGACAAGCTGTGCCAGGTATTTAGAGAAAAGAATTACAAGGAGTTATCAGAGAGTTTATGCAAATTTTCTGAGAAGGTCAGAGTTTGGGCCCATTCCAGAATGACAGCGGAAAGGATTTTGCCATGTTATTCTTAGTATCTGATCTGCCCCAGCATCTGGTACTTTGCACGGTGGAAGGTTTTTTTATTTAAAAAAAAAAAAAGCTAGCCCACATTAATGAATGAATAGGAATAGTGTGCTGTTAAAGCAAGTAAGAATTTCCATTGATTTACATGATGGAGATTTCTGCTAAGGATGAGACAAAAATCTCCCTTGGATGCTCATCTGGTTGGAGTGAGGGACATGCTACCTTGCTCTTCAAGTTTTTACATTTCCTCCCCCCCAACCCCATTCAAGTTCAGTTTCATTTCTTTCTATTATTGTGTTTCAAACAGGGGTAGGAAATTTTAAATGAGACCCTGGAAAAATACTGCTCACTGTAATAAACAAACATCATCTTTTGAACTTTTATTAAATATAACTCTTGCAGGAGTCACCTTAAAAGTTGTCAATCTTTATACATTTTACTAATTAGAAACATTCTTAGAAGTAAGTACTAAATGTCCTAGCCTATAGTAAAAACCCATATATTGCCTCGGGCCCAAACTCAATGTCCCTCTTTTTCCTCGAATGTTTCACAAAAATATAATCATAAAAATTAAAATGTCTTTATAATAATGAAAAACCTACTTTTAAAATACCACATGTTTCTACATTAAGGGGAGAAAGTTCTTTTTTATTTGTACAAGTTGAGCATTTCAAGAAGTCATTGGTATCCGTTGATAACAACCACGTTCTCCATTTTCCCAGAAGAGCCAGGAGCCACTTTTAGTCCTAGTTAAGGAAAACGCATGCATAAATCAACCACTCGGGTCGGTCTTCTCCACTCCTTCAGCAGAGGACGTCGGCGCCCGGCTGCCTCGCCCGCCTGCCTGTCTCTAGGCTGCGGGAGGATTAGACACATGCGCACGATTGGTCTCTTTGTGTGCACCAGGCAGGGTTTGGCGTCGATTTACACTTCCTAACGGGGCAAAGACCTGGAACGGCCGCGTGTGCTTGGGAATAAAAATGTACTGTAAACAAGGCCAATGAAATAAACAAGTGTCTCGCTCCCGCTGGCCTTCCGCGTTGGAAGTGTCCCTACCGCCCTTTCCCCGGTGCCCAGCTTGCGAGTGGAGATTTAGAGCCCCGGAATGAGGCGCCGTGTCCTTAGGAATCTCGCGCCCGGGGAGCGCTGCGGGACCGGGGAGCCGGGTGGGGAGCGGGCCTCGGGGCGCGCGGCGGCGGAGGCGCTCCCGCCCGCGCGGAGAGGGATGGAGCGCGTCTTGCGAGCGTCTCCGAGCCCAGCCACCCCACGGGCCAGGGGGAGGGAGCGGGGCCGGCGCATCAGCCCGCCCCCCCGGCCCGCCCCCTCCCCCCGCGCCGGGAAGCCGCGGTGGTGCGCTCCGGCCAGCTGTGCGCCGCCGAGCGAGGCGCCAGCCCGTGGGTGCTGCCGGGGGCGGCGGCGCGGTGGGGGCGCCCGCAGCTGGCGGCGGCGCGGGCCGCGGCGCGGGGCTCGCGGCGGGGAGCGAAGGTGAGCGCCGGAACGCGGAGGGCTGGCGCGGCTCGCGGCGCCGGGCCCCGTTCCCCGTCCGCGGCGGCCCTGCAGGCAACCCCGCGTCCCCACCGGCCGGAGCTCGGGGAGGAGCGGGCGGCGGCGCTGCTGCTGGCGGCGGCCGGCTGGATGCGAGACCCGCGCAGACCCGGCGGCGGACGGCGGCTCTCGACTCCGGAGAGCGGATCGCGGGGCGCAGGAGCCCGATCGCGCTGGCCATGGCCTCCAACTTTAACGACATAGTCAAGCAGGGCTACGTGAAAATCCGCAGCAGGAAGCTTGGGGTGAGTGGCTCGCTCGGCTTGCTCCTTCCCCGGCGCTCGTTCGGCCCGGCTGGCTGCCTGGGGGGGCAGGGAGAGGTGACCCGTGCGGGTACAGGGCAGAGAGGGACCCGGCCCTTAGGCGGATGGCCCGCTTGTTGCTTGGCCAGGTCGGGGCCCACACCTGCCGGGGTCCTCTGCAGACGGACCTGGGGGTTCCAGGAGCGCCTGAGTCCCCATCCTCGAGTGCACCGGGCTGTCTTCGACCGTGCAGGGAAGTCAGTAGACGAAAGGGGTTGTCAGTTCCAACGAGGAACGTGCCTTGGAGGAGGTTTCTTTGCGGTGCTGTCCACGATGGTCTGTTCTCCAAAGTGTGCGCCCTTCGGGTGGAACTGCTCTGTGTGGCGACGCTCGCGTGTGTTTAGAATCACCATTTTCTGGTCTCCGCTTCCCAAGCTCAATTCGAAATTCCCGTTTGATGCCCTCCTAGCGCCGCGCGTCCCTGCTAGCTGTAGTTTAGGGCGCCTTCGCAGTGGCCGAGGGCGGCTCCCGCGCCCCGCAAGTGCTCCCCGACCCGGGGACCAGCGCCCGCGTGCATGCAGGTGTGTGCCCCGCGCTCGCCCGCGGACACTGCTCCGGGACGGCAAAGTTGATGGAGACCTTTCCCTACTTCTTGAGAGATGCGCTGCCTGGCTTGGGAGGGAAACAGTGTAGAACTCAAGGGTTCAAAACTATTCTAGTGACCAGACGAGGCGGTAGGAGGGACTCACGGGAGGCAGCGGGACAGGAGGGGCGGTCACCTGGGCGGGAGCAGCCTGGACTTGGGACCCGAGGGGGAGGATGGAGGGACGGGCAGGAGGTCCCTGGGGAGCGCGCGATGTAGGGTGGCCTGGGAGGCTGACCCGGGCTGGCTGATTCAGAAAAGCGAGGGGAAACTCATCTGGGAAAGAAAGGGCCCCTGTTCCAGACTCTGGTTGTGTCTACCTCACTGTTCTCCAAGTTCCAGTTCTACCAGGCTCCTGCATCCCGGGGCAAAGGGTCCTTGAGCTAGAACCTTTCCTGTGTTCCCTGATGACTGGATGCATCCTCCGACTTGGAGAAGGGGAAAAAGAGGGGAGGACTTTGCTAATTTTTGTGTGAAAAAGAAAGCAAAAGAAGGGTAGTGTTAGAGGGTAGAAGAAAGGTACGGTAGAATCCCCGAAAGAGGGCAGATCACCAAGCACCAGGAGTCGCTTTGTCGGGAGTTGGCGGCGCCAGGTGTTAGGGACAGGAGGACGGGAAAGGCAGACTTGACTCTTGGTGCTGCCTCTGCTGGGTTTCGCATTAAAGGTGCAGACTGTATCCCAAGGACAACAGGGGCCCCTTCTGGAACTTCAGCAGCTCTGTAGTAGGCTGGAAGGCTCCAAGAGCGAGTGCGGAGCTGGGTGACAGCAACGCCCCCATTCCTCCAGCCTGGAGCTAACGTGCGCTGCCGTGAGCCCCACCAAGGCGAGAGAGAGCAGGCGCCAGAGTCAGATCCTCGGCCAGGTTTCAAGGGCTTTTCTTGGGTAGAAGAAAGCGCCTCATTCTTTTCCAGGGATATAAGGACGAACCCGCCGGAAAAGCTGCGGTTCTCCAGGAGTCTGGTTGTTCCTCGCAGCCGGGACACAATGCTCAAGTCTGTCACCACACAGCTGTCAGCCAAGGGAGGTGCAGAGCTGGAGGTGGAAGGGAGTCGTCTTCTTAGCATGACCTTTGAAGCCGTTTGCTTTACGACTGGATGCTTGATCATTTTTCTCGGCCTTTGATCTTCTTGAAATCACAATTGTATCTGATGCTTCAGACTGTATAAACTAATGGATGAGTTAAGTCCCAGACAAGATGTATGTCTGCGATCACAGAGTCACCTGCATATGAAAATGAGACTGAAGAATGTAGCCTGAGCATCCCCTTCCTGTGCACTTGGCCCTGGAGTCTCTACGATTCCCCTCCACCCCATCCAAGCATTCCAGGATTTCACACAATAAAAACTGAGTATGTAACCCAATTATAACATAGGGGGCCCAAGGAAAGTGCATTGAATGCTTCTTGGGAAACTGTGGCATTCACAGCGTTTGAAATGTCATCTTGAACACCATTTCTGCCTAACGATGTGTGCAAATGTATATTTACACTTACAAAGCCTCTTTTGCTATGTTCACTGTTTAGAGCTTTGCCTTTGTAAAGTGCAGCCTTCATAGAAAACAATAAAATTGTGTTCATATAAAAGTTAATTGCTTTTGTCCTCCATTTCTACCTGAGAAATGTAAACTTCAAAGTTAGATATTGAAACAGTTTTGTTTTAAATTAAATCAAAATATTAAATTCACCTTGACTATTTTGGGAACTTTTTTTTAAGTCAGATACTTTTCTATTCAGAATATTCTAATATGCAGAGGAGTGAATTTAAATGGCAAAACTTCACACAGCTGATTCTGTGAAGCTTACTAAGTTAAGTGAGTCCCATAACATAGTAAAACTCTAAGCAAATATTGTGTGCCTTAGTCACACCCCAAATCATAAAAATTGAAATTATCCAAACATTAATATTTCCTTTGCATAGTTAATAATACATATTCCTAATTTTATGGACTCAAAACTATGAACTTTTCCAAATAACGTATTTTTTAACTCCAAGGACAGGATGAGTTTTGTATGATTTACGTCCAAAACTAAATTTCAAAATATAAATAATTATAATTGAACGTGCACAGATATTTGATTTATTATGGACAGTACTCACGCTTTCAAAAACAAAAGTCTGTGATATTCTAATGGAGAAAAAAAGGCCTGGATATGAGGCCGATTGCATCAGAGATAATTATTGACATGAAACATAATTTATGATGAAATGTTCTAATGTGCCCTTTGCTCTTCACAGGTAAGTGCAATTTTGAATGAGGGCAGGAAGGCATTTCTTGTTCTCTAGGTAGCAAGTCAGCCCTTTCAGAGGGGCTTCCAGGTTTAAGAGGTCAAAAAGACCCTTGCCCTGTGTCTCACTGGGGAAGCTAGCAACCTGTTGAGTACAGTCCCTTACCCACTGTTTGGGCAAAGAAGTAAAATTTAGTAAGCAAGGCATATATAGCAAAATATCCAGTCAGTTTTTGGTTTGCAGCCAAACTAAGAACTCAATCACTGAAAGCATTAATAATGTAACACTTTGTGTATTGACCCTAAATTTATCAAAAATAGATGCAGCGTTGTGGAGTGATCATCATCATCATCATCACTATCATCACAGTCATTGTCATCAACATCACGGTACCAATTTTAGACTGCTATACCTTGACTTATTCTAGACACAGACCTCACATCATTTTTTTCAGGGAATTCATTCAAATACATCAACATGACTATTCACAGACACATTGTATGCAGACAAAATACTGTCTTCTGCAGACATTTTATATTTCTTACTCAAACTCAGGTGAGAGATTGGTATTGATATGTGTGGGTTCTGAAGGTGTATCTCAGGATAGGGTGGTGTGTATGTGTGTGTGTGTGTGTGTGTGTGTATTCAGGTACACACTCAACAAGCGATCAAATTATCTTGGAGTGCCCACAGTTTAAGAGGCAGTGTACACTGGTGTTTGTGTGTGTATTACAGAATCATATTGTGTTAAGCCTGAATTATTTATAATAAAGAACCCCTGCATCATTGCTACTCAGAGTACATCGGGCCAGCCATTGTCACTTTGCACCAACTTTGCTGTAGGGGAAACAGGGAAATGTGAAGGGACAGATTTGGAGTTTTGAAGAGCACTAACTTTATGAGCTGAACAGCTATTGAGAATTTCACTTTTTGCATATTTTTGTTTTAACAACTTATTGTGGATTCACCTACCTCTTGCCCTTTCTCCCTTCTTGATTAAAACCTTAAGACACCTCCATTCCTGGCTTAAGGATAATTGATCTCCTTTCTGTAAACACTGTGAGTTTTCCTTTCCTCTCGCAACAGCTTTCCTCGGAGTATTTGTTCATGAGAGATATTTATGAAAATTTACCCTTTTATAGAAGCTCACTGATTAAAATAAAGAGAAATAGCTGGACATGGTGGCTCACGCCTGTAATCCTAGCATTTTGGGAGGCTGAGGCAACGTAGTGAAACTCCATCTCTACTAAAAATTACAAAAAGTCAGCGGGGTCTGGTCATGTGTGCCTATAGTCCTAGCTACTCAGGAGGCTGAGGTGCGAGAATTGCTTGAACTCGGGAGGTGGAAGTTGCCGTGAGCCGAGATCACGCCTCTGCATTCTAGCCTGGGTGACAAAGCGAAACTCTGTCTCAAAATAACAAATAAAATTAAAATTAAAATTAAATTAAATTAAATAAAAATAGAAATGTGCATATGTGCATTTGTATATTTTGTCCTTTAGACCATTTTACAATTTCTTTGGTCTCCAAGTCTGTAAAAACTAGTTTGTAAAGAGAGATTGTATCTTGCATGGCATGCATTACCAATTTGCCAAGAATTAGATGCAATAAATATATTTAAGATAAAACATAAAAATAACTTAGTCATTCTGACCATTTAAAAGTTCTAAAGAAATTTCAGAATCATTACTTTGTATATGAATTTCCAATATATGGATTTATGGTGCAGAAGTTATAATGAGTGTGTTTCAGTCTTTACTTGTCTAGAATATTGTGAATCCTGGACATTGTTTTCTGAAATGAATCTGTGGTATCTATGTTTATTTATCATTTGTATATTTATCATTTCTCATTAAATACTAATTTAGCAGATGACTATTTCAATTATTTGAACTCTATTTGATTCTAGATTTTTATTCATGGTGACAATTATGCATATTCTTTATGCTGTGTGTACATTTGCCACTTACTTCTGTATCTATACATATTCCTGCAAATAATGCTAGTTCTTAGAATTTCCAGTAAGCAAAAATCTTATGTATCTTCTACCCAATCCCTATATTTTGCATTATCTTCAACTGCATTTTCGTGTATATGACATCTGATGTATGCTTAGAAACTTTATCTCTATTGGCAATTTTTTTCCTTTTAAAAACATCTCTCTGTCTGCATATGAACATGTCTGATGTTCTTTGAATTTCAAAAATTAAGCCAAAGACAATGAAAATTAAGGTAATTTTTACAGTAAAAACCAAATACAGACATTGTGGCTGGATTTTGCTATTAAATTATTATGCCTATGTAAGACCTGGGAGAGGCTGGTAAATCAGAGAGAGTTATCAAGATTCACATCTCAGTTTTTATCTTGATAGATTTACAGATGACTGCTGGCAAGGTGAACTTTAAAAATGGCATTCCTTTTCTTAGAAAACAAAGATAATACTCAGTACTTAAAGAGATCTTTCAAATGACTGAAATTAATAGATAGTGATCAGGGAAGTGCTCTAGTGGTCAAATATCTTCGTACGATCTACATTCCCAGTTTCCTTAAATGTCTTTCAAACACACACAGTAATGGTGAATATTTTGGATCAGTATAAAATAGAATACGGAATAAAAAATTAGTTTAGGCTGGGTGCAGTGGCTGACGCCCGTAATCTCAACATTTTGGGAGGCCAAGGCTGGCGGATCACCTGAGGTCAAGAGTTCGACAGCAGCCTGGCCAACATTGTGAAACCTCGTCTCTACTAAAAATACAAAAATTAGTGGGGTGTGGAGGCCGGCGCCTGTAATTCCAGCCACTCAGGAGGCTGAGGCAGGAGAATCGCTTGAACTCCAGAGGTGGAGGTTGCAGTGCACTGAGATCGTGCCACTGCACTCCAGTCTCGGCAACAAGAGCGAAACTCCATCTAAAAAAAAAAAAAAAGTTTACTATGAAGCATATATATTTGACATAAATGTCATCTTTTTGAAGTATTTTTATTAGTTAGCATTGCCCTCTTTGGATCATAAACCATGTAGAAACTGTTGAGTAGGACAATTAAGTATTTGTATCTTTGGACTGTTTCTATTTACATCAATTTCAGAAGCTGTAGAAGATAAAAGGCATGCAATACAAACAAAATGGAAATTATCTGCAGTCCCAGCATTTAAAGATAATCTCTAGGTTCGCATATTTTGAAATGCAGTGCTGGTTTTCAGGAAGACATAATTTCTATCAAATAAGATAAAATAATTAAAAGGGAGCAAACTATAATTTCTTTAGCCTCAGTTTTATTACTTGTGCCTCACTTTAGTCACAGTATTTTCTGTTTTTCTTCAAGGTCTTGTAACTGTGTCCACAGAGCCCACAAATTCTAGGTAGGGAACATTTTCATTAACTTTCTGTATAAATCCTCTTTAGACTTACTTTAAGATACAGAGCAGTATTATCCTCTAAGTAATTCATTTTTATATTGTTACACTATTACTCAATGAGAATATTGCACCTGTCAGTCAAAGTGGATAGAATAAGAAATGATATTTTGCTATAAGCAAGAGCAGAAATTAATAAAGAAAACTATTGTTTACATGGTACTTGCAATGATTGGTGATGGTTGTAACCTTTCAACATGTGCAAAATATTTTGTCTGCCATTTTCCTGAATTATTTGCAACAATTCTTGGTTAATTTTTACTTTTGGCTTAACAGTAAAATTACTGGGAACAAAGACCTATTAATGCTTAGTTTGAGACTTCATAATGGTAACATAGTCTCACTACATTTTGTGTGTATCGTGCATGTCACAGCTTGTAAAGACTTACCACACATATAAGTTTTATGGTAGGATTTTAAACGTGTATTCAATTTTTAACCCCCATTCTGTACATAAACTAGAATCCAAAAGAAGTAAGGCAAATCAGCTGGAGTTATTGAGACACAGCTTGGGTTTGTGTGTTTGTGTCTACAAACCTAGGTTTATAACTTCAAGTTCAGTGTAATAGCTACTGTAGAACAGCTACCACTTTGGAGTATATATAGACAAGTTCAGCACAGTCATGTGTACCCTTCAAAGTCAAGGTGCTTTCTTTGGGATCTTGGTGTAAAGCTGATACAATCATTCACTTTACTCAATGCTAAGTTATTTAGATTGCAGACAAAAATGCTACTTAGTGAAAGAATTTATGTCACAATAAGGAAGTACTATGCAGATACTTGTCCAGGCCACACTGAATTGACACAATTTCATTTTCATTGATACCAAACACAAATTCACTAACCTCTCCTTTCAAAAAAAAAAAAAAAATAGAGCACCTTTCAAAATTTACATGACAGTGTCTGGGTAGAATTTTACAAGTTATTTAAACCGTTAAATATCTTTAGTTTAGCATTACCTTTATTTATGGAAGATGATATTTTATTTAACAAGGCTTTATAAAAGACTATGTTTAAATCAACTTAATGAAGGTGAGTTCATTTAAAGAAAACCTAAATATAAAAACTATACAGATTAATGGGGATCCGACAAATCAAAAGGCAGTATGTGGTGACATAGTCATGCCCACGTAGTGTGACAGTGTTAGCTAAATGCCCAAGCATTGACAGTACTCAACCACAGCATGATCTCAACTCAAGAGGCTGGATTCTTTTGTTTGTTTCTTATTTTTGTTGCTTGCTGCTTTAAAGGGGCTTAAATCAAAATAGATGTATTTAAATTATGTTCCTTTATTAGAGAACTATTAATTTTTTAAGTTGCCTGTATGCTAATCTCTTGTTCAAATGTGTACATTTATACATAAAATATATTACATGTTGTTGTGGTTTGGCTGTGTCCCCACCGAAATCTCATTTGAATTGTAGCTCCCATAATCCCCACGTGTCATGGGAGGGACCTGGTGGGAGGTAATTGCATCATGGGAGTGGTTTCTCCCGTGCTGTTCTCCAGATAGTGAGTTCTCACAAGATCTGATGATTTTATAAGGGGCTTCCCCCTTCACTGGGTACTCATTCTCTCTCCTGCCACCCTGTGAAGAGGTGCCTTCCACCATGATTGTAAGTTCCCTGAGGCCTCCCTAGCCATGCAGAACTGTGAGTCAATTAAACCTCTTTCCTTCATAAATTACCCAGTCTCTGGTGTGTTCTTACAGCAGCATGAGAATGGACTAATACACATGTAGAAATGTGTGTAGTAAGTTTTTCCTAATGATTTTTCCATTGTAAATATGGAATTGCTTTTTTCTGATTACTCACTACCCTTTAGCGTGTTTATGTGTGTATGTATATACGTGTACACACATATACATATATAATGTGTTATATATTGAATATGTATATATTCAATAGAATATGTATGTATTTCCAAATGGCATGTTACTACCCATACACATGGAATTGCTATCTTTCCTGAGTGGATAGCAGAATGCACTCCCCACCTCTGCACCAGAAGAAGATGTTCATAAAATGCTTTTGTAGAACACAAGGAAAGTTTTTAATTGTATAAACCATTTTATGTCTACATTACTCTTTACTTGGAAAAATAGATGCAATATTTGTCTAAAATTGGAAAGTTAGTATTTTTTCCCCAAAACTATAAAAACTATAACTTTAACACCATGGCAACCAGTAAATTTTATACTTATTTTTGTTTACATAATTCTAGTAAATTTTCTCACATGCTATGCAAAAATAAGAATAAAATCATACTTCTCACATATTTCTCCTTGCTTTGAAAAATATTCCTTTTTGTTTAAACTTACTAGCAAATAGGAATACATTTTCCAGAGTGTTTTAAAGACCCTAGGGTAGTCCTGTAGAAAGCATCCATGTCATTTTACTGATGCTCTCATAGACTTCACCACATATTTGGAATCCTTAGGTTTTAGCTATATAAGTCTTCTAAACCAAAGTACATCTAGTAAGTACCAAGTCATGATACTGAATTTACTTAGAAGCTACCAATTGTATGTATAAGTATGAAATATACTATTGTAGACATTTAAAACCGGAAGATTATTTAGCACTGTGAAGGCCACTCAACACATTCTGTTGTTTTCTGATATTTTGAATAACTATCTATATTACCTATCCCTTTATTAAAAAGCAATCACTCTCAACCACGTCTGCGTATAGGAGGGACCTGCAGAACTTGATCCTTCAGCCTGGGCTTTTCTCACTGAATTGACCTGCCTGGAGTTGAGTGTAGGTTTGCTTTAAAGTTCCCTCAAGTGTTTTTAATGTGACACCAGAGTTGACAATTGTTTCCATAAAATGATAATTTTTTTAGGAAACAGAGAAAATATGTAACATGTTAGACTCCTCTAAACGGCTGATTACACTGTTGTTAGTTTAGTGTGAAGTCCTCTGAAATATAAAGTTAATTATCCATTAAATCCTTTATGTAACACTAATTTCCTGACAGTCTATAATGCTTTATAATGTGAACACAGAAGGAATACAACAAAAAATTTCTTCGACGTACAGAAATTAACTTCCTAAACAATGTAATGAACGTGAGTAAATCCTTTCTGAGGACTTCCCAGGCTCTCTTGATACATGACTGATGCTTCTACCAGCAATGTGGATGCTCTTGAAAGATTTCAATTGTCTAATTTGTGTATTCTCATCTAAGCAATTAAGATACCACGGCTATTTAAATTGTACTTAATTTAAATTGACTCACTGAGTTCTGAACAATGCAATCATGATTTTCCCAATGGGAGATTCAGTGCATGAGACTATATTTTAAATAAACAGTAGCTCTGAGTCAGTTTTGCATTCTTCATAAACCTGGGCTCATGGCTGTGAAAACAGTTGCTACCCTGCAACACCTTGCTCCTGATATCTATGAGGTTTGTGTTTTATGTTCTTTTCTTTGTTCTTTGTTTCCTACTTGAAGAGATAGGGCATAGATGGATGGATGGGGGGAGAGAAAATTGAAGCAATATATAGCACATACCTCTCGAGTTCATGCAGATAGTAGGTACCCTTGTGGTTTTTAGAGGAAGTGACCATCAAGCTGACAAGTTGTGAATTAAGAAGGGTTTGTTAAAAAGTTCTATGCATAAGATACAACATATCCAGGTAACAGTATGTGTCGAGATAAGTGTGGAGTAATGAGAAAAGATCCAGAATAAGGGTGCCTGTAGTGTTCTAAGAAGCTAGGAAGTTACTGATGTGTTTTACAAGAGGGGTTAAATGTTCATTGTCAAATTAACAAAAGTCCTGAGCCTGGGGTGTAGAATACACTGTAGTGAAATAGGACTGTTGGCAAGGAGCCAGTAAGAAGTGAGTTCCGGTATCTAGGAAAGGTACTGGGTGATTGTACAGGCTAGCCAGGAGGGAGAACCATTGCCACAGAAGTATTTTGTTTTTCTAGCTCTTGGGAAAAATGAGTCTTTCACCTACTATTGTTTGCATTGAGAATCCATCTAGTAGTCTTATTTTTGCCGTTTGAAAATGATTAGTCTCTTTTCTTCTGTCTGCTTTTAACATGTTCTTTATCTTTGGTTTTCAGGAGTTTTTTATCTCCTGTATCGGCCATTTGGCATTTCTTTATTTCAGCCAGAATTTGAGTCTCTTTCCCATATTTGGAAAGTACTCCCACATTATGGATGCTGAAGGTAGCAAATAAGGTCTTGCATTATAAAAGATGAAATGCCCAAAATGCTTATCTCCCTTGCAGCTAGAGCACAAGAACACGAGCTGGCTTTTACAAATTCCAGGAACCTAGGACCCACTTTGAGTTAGGGACAAAAGAGGCAATTCAGTGGAGGAATCTTCACAGGGGAGGAGAGAGTAGTCATTTCTACTGGATCAATGTAATGACACAAAAGTAGAAACAATGCAAATTGCTGCATCTATCGTCTCAAGTGAATACACTCATTAAGCCACTTTAATAACTTTAGAGAATATTTATGGTTGCTTAGTCTTGAACCTGGTTCTCCAGTCCTCTATTCCTATTTTGAAATAATAAAAACTTTAATAAATTCCTTTCTGTCTAAATCAGCAAGTGTCAGCTTCTGTTGCTTGCAAGTAATACTTATAATTGATAAAACAGCATTATTGGAAGTGACTCAATTAAGTTTTAAAAATCTTAAAATCATCAATGTTTTAGAGTAGTGAATATTAAATAGTTGTCTTTAGCAACAAGGAGATAGAATTAATTTCTCTTTTGTTTACTCCTAGCTTGGACATTAAAGCATCATTAGTGATTTATTCTGTTCAAACATGGGGATTTGTAGGAGCTTTGATATAAGGATACATCCAGATCATATAATTAAGAAAAAAGTTTGTTTTAAATAGGGACCCACACAAATACACATAACATATTTTAGGCAAAGGTGGAAAACTAATTTGATAAAGAGGAATGCCTTTTCAGCAAATGTTACTGGAGTAATTGAACATCCATGAGCAAACTTCACATAAACTTCACACCTTGTAAATCAAAACAGATCACAGACTTAAATGTAAAACATAAAGCTATAAAAATTTTTTGGAAAAACATTAGAAGAAAATCTAGGACTAGGCAGAATTCTTAGACTTGACAACAAAATCATGATCCATAAAAGGAAAGATTGACAATTTCATTTTATTGAAATTAAAAGCTTTTGCTCTGTGAAAGACCCTATTAAGAGGATGAAAAGACAAGCTATTTACTGGCAGAAAATACTTAAGGACTATAAATCTCTGACAAAAAAAACTAGTATAAAACTCTCTAAAAACTGTACAGTAAATTTTTTAAAAAAACATAATTCAACCAGAAGATGGGCAAAGGACACTAACATACATTTCACCAAAGTTGACATATATACAAATAAGCACATAAACAGGTGTCTGCCATCATTAACCATTGGGAAGATGCAAATTAAAACTACCAAGAGATATCATTACACACCTATTGGAAAGGCTAAGAAAAAGTAACAACACTAAATGCTGACACGAATCCAGAGAAGCTGGATAGCTGGATCACTCATTACTGGCGGGAATATAAAATGGTTCAGACACTCTGGAAAACAATTTGTCAATTTCTTAACAACCTACATATGCAAAAATGAGACCTGGCAATTGCACTCCTGGACATTGATGTCAGAGGAATGAAAACTTCTCACATACAAACCTATTCATGAATGTTCATGGCTGCTTCATTTAAAATAGTAATAAACTGAAGATAAACCAGATGTCCATCGTTAGGTGAATGATTAAACAGGCTCTAGTTCACCAAATTATGCAATACTACACAGCAGTAACAAAGGACCAAACTAATAATAAATCTCAGAAAATTATGGTGGGTGTCTGTAAAAACACCAATCATCAAATGTTACATACTGTGCAATTTCATTCTATTAACATTCTTAAAATAATAAATTATAGAAAGTAAGAACAGGTTAGTAGTACCCAGAGGCTATGGACAGGAAAGAGGGAATGGGGTTTGTGTGTGAGGTAGAAGTGGCTACAAAAGCACAGAATGGGGAATCCTTTTAATGGTTGAAATGTTCTGTATCTTGACTGTAGTAATGTCAGTATTTTGGTTATGAAATGAGATGGTAATTTTACAAGAAGTTACTGTGGGGAAAATTGGATAAAGAGCATGCGGGGTTGTTCTGTACTGTTTCTCACAACTGCATGTGTAACAACAGTTATCTTAAAATTAAAAGTCTAATTAGAAAATGTAAGAGGGAACATCAAAACCAAGCCTCATTTTACAAACATGATAAGCCATCCGGTGGGGCACAATTATAGTGGAAGTAGCTTAGAAACCATTAAAATCCTACAAGAAAACCTAGGCAATACCACTCAGAACATAGGCGTGGGCAAGGACTTCATGTCTAAAACACCAAAAGCAATGGCAACAAAAGCCAAAATTGACAAATGGGATCTAATTAAACTAAAGAGCTTCTGCACAGCAAAAGAAACTACCATCAGAGTGAACAGGCGACCTACAGAATGGGAGAAAATTTTTGCAACCTACTCATTTGACAAAGGGCTAATATCCAGAATCTACAATGAACTCAAACAAATTTACAAGAAAAAAACAAACAACCCCATGAAAAAGTGGGCAAAGGACATGAACAGACACTTGTCAAAAGAAGACATTTATGCTGCCAAAAAACACATGAAGAAATGCTCATCATCACTGGCCATCAGAGAAATGCAAATCAAAACCACAGTGAGATACCATCTCACACCAGTTAGAATGACCATCATTAAAAAATCAGGAAACAACAGGTGCTGAAGAGGATGTGGAGAAATAGGAACACTTTTACACTGTTGGTGGGACTGTAAACTAGTTCAACCATTGTGGAAGTCAGTGTGGCGATTCCTCAGGGATCTAGAACTAGAAATACCATTTGACCCAGCCATCCCATTACTGGGTATATACCCAAAGGACTATAAATCATGCTGCTATAAAGACACATGCACACGTATGTTTATCGCGGCACTATTCACAATAGCAAAGAGTTGGAACCAACCCAAATGTCCAACAACGATAGACTGGATTAAGAAAATGTGGCACATATACACCATGGAATACTATGCAGCCATAAAAAATGATGAGTTCATGTCCTTTGTAGGGACATGGATGAAACTGGAAAACATCATTCTCAGTAAACTATCGCAAGGACAAAAAACCAAACACCGCATGTTCTCACTCATAGGTGGGAATTGAACAATGAGAACTCATGGACACAGGAAGGGGAACATCACACTCCGGGGACTGTTGTGGGGTGGGGGGAGTGGGGAGGGACAGCATTAGGAGATATACCTAATGCTAAATGATGAGTTAATGGGTGCAGGAAATCAACATGGCACATGGATACATATGTAGCAAACCTGCACATTGTGCACATGTACCCTAAAACCTAAAGTATTAAAAAAAAAAAAAAAATCTACCAAGAAAAAAAAAAAAAGAAAAATGGAAAGAGTATACTCTTTTAGAATCAATTGAGGGATTTAATTAATAACTTGTTAATTATGAATTGTGTAACCTATAGTAAGTTTCAAATATATTCAAGTCTCACTTTTCTTAATTATGAATTGGGTAGAAGAACACCAACCTCATTGTTGAGTAAAATAATACTTTACAAGATCTAAAACAGTGCTTAGTCTATGATGCTTCAATGATTGAATGGTAGAATTGATTGACAGATACCAAAAGCCTCCTGGGACAGACCTTTGAAAAGGAACCTATTTCTTGGCAGCCCTTCTGAACTGGGGTTCCATAGGAGAAGAAATTCTTAATTCCTTGAGTCTTCCAATGTATGTAATGAGTTAACTTCCTTCCTGTATGGAAAATGGTAGCAACTGTTCAATACTTGTGAATTGAGGAAAATAATGACTCAAATCATTTTTTTTAAGTCTTAATTCTCTCATGAAACTCAGGTTGAGAAAGGCCAAATTTTGATCGATGGGCTGTCAATTTCTGCATATCATCAAGAAAACAGATAAAGGGGAAAGGTGTCATTCTGTGATGGTTTGAATCATGAGACCCCCCCCCCAACCTTCCAATATGAATTTTAAATGATTATTACTTTCTTAAAGATAGGCACCAGATATTTATTTTACCACAGTTTTACCATGGTAGCTAAACTCAAAGTCTGATACAGTGAGTTCATGTAGATAGCTGTATTGATATATTATGTAACATTTTGGCTTACTTTTTGCAAACATCTGTACAAGGATGCATTATGTCATTTTCAGCACCTAAAGGTCAATGCATTCATGAGATAAATTCTGATTTTGGAAGAAAAATCTTAAAAAAAGAAAGCCATATTTTGAGGGTCACAATAGAGAGGTCAAAAATATTTACCTAAACCTTATGATTCATATATTAAATCCCAAGGTTACTAAACATATAAAAGATTAATTTATGGCTTATAGAATTTTAAGGGATTTTAGGTTGACTGTATATTCATATAAACATTTCCAGTGAATACACTCAATCATTTACAAATGCATCATGTCGTTAGCTTATTTAACTCATAATTAAAGGCACATTTAACAATACCGTCTTCTGTAGCCACTCCATTTTCTTCTGCTTTCCAGATCTCTAGACAAATTTTTTGGAAGGAATGAAGGAAAGGAGGGAGGAAAGGAGAGAGGGAGGGACGGAGGAAGGGAGGGAGGGAGGGAAGGAAGGAAGGAAGAAAGGAAGGGAGGGAGGGAGGGAGGGAGGAAGGAAACAAAGGGTGGGAGTGAGGAACAAACATGTCCTTAAAATGAATGAATGTGTTTTTGCTGAACAGTCTTAATAGGACAACAGTTATTCTGAAACTCAAGCCACCATGGCATAGAAAAGCTAAATTTGTGTTTTTGCATACAATTTAACCAACTGTATAAATACATGAATACACAAGTATGATTTAATGGAATAACTCTCCACCTTGTCACCTGTGAAAACATAAAAATGTCTTTTCTTTTGGAGACAGTGAGAATTATTCCCTTCAAAGTGAGGACTTTACATCCTCACCCACTGTTCTTCCTAGAAATGCAGCAGAAAATGGGAGAAACATCTGCCTTCTGTTCTTGATAATTTATAGACCCCAGTATGCCCCATTTAGAAATTTCACCTATTTAAGAACATGCTCAAATCCTACTCCCTCTAGATTGTATCACCTATCATCCTCAACCTGGAAGTTTTCTACTGGCTCTGAGCTGATGGAGTTATTATTTGTAACCTAGGCCCACCTCATAGGGCTGCAAGGGCTGTGCTCAGCACAAATCCAAGGGACTGCATTTATATAGACTATGATATGATCACTTTGGAGTTGTACATATAATCCTGGCACTGTTTGAATGTACTGTTTTCATTCTTGCATGTTTGTCTTTGGTCTCCTAAACCATTGTAGGTTGTTGGAATGTTATGGCGATTATGCTATTTTTAATTTTTAATTTTTTTATGTTTATGGATACATAATAGTTGCCTATATTTATGGAATACATGTAATATTTTGATACAATAATGCAATGTATAATGATCAAATCTTGATTACTGGGATATTCATCACCTCAAACAGTTTTCATTTATTTGTGTTGAGAACATCCAACTCTACTCTTCTAGTTCTTTTGAAATATACAATAAATTATTAACTTTACTGTAGTCACCCTATTGAACTATCAAACACTAGATCTTACCCTTCTATCTAACTGCATTTTTGTGCCCATTAACCAGCCTCCCCTCCCTACTACTTTTCCTAGCCTCTGGTACCCACCATTCTATCCACTATGTCCATGAGATCAATACTTTTAGCTCCCACATGTTGTGAGACACGTGACATTTGTCTTCCTGTGCCTGGCTTATTTCATTTAACATAATGACCTCCATTTTCACCTGTGTTGCTGCAAATGACAGGAGTTCATTCTTTTTATGGAGGAAGAACATTGCGTTGTGAATATATACCACATTTTCTTTTTCATTCATCCATTGATGAATACTTAGATTGATACCATATCTTGGTTATTGTGAATACCGCTGCAATAAATATGGCAGTCATGTATCTTTTTGATATACTGATTTCCTTTCTTTTGTATATATACCCAGAGATGGGATTGCTGGATCATATGGCAATTCTATGTTCAAATTTTGAGAACCTCCGTACTGTATTTTAGATGGAAATAATTTTTATTTCCATCAACAGTGTGCAAATATTCTCTTTCCTTTGCATCCTCGCCAGCATTTATTATTTTCTGTCTTCTTAATAGTAGCCATTCTAACTGGGGTGAGATAATATCTCATTGTGGTTTCTATTTGCATTTCCCAAATGATTAGTGATGTTGAACATTTTTTTCATATACCTTTGACTATTTGGCTTCTTTTGAGAAATGTCTATTTAAAACTTTTGCCCATTTTTAATCAGATTGTTTGTTTATATTGCTGTTGAGTTCTTTGGGTTATTTATGTATCCCAGTTATTAACCCCCTGTCAGTTGAATAGTTTCACGTATAATTTTTCCTATTGTGTAGGTTTTCTCTTCACTTGGCTGTGGTTTCCTTTGCTGTGCAGAAGCTTTTAAACTTGATGTGATCCCATTTGCCCATTTTTGCTTTGGTTGTCTGCTTTTGAGGCCTTACTCAAGAAACCTTTGCTCAAGCCAGTGTCCTGGAGCATTTCCCTCATGTTTTCTTTTAGTAGTTTCATGATTTTAGGTCTTATTTAAGTTACAGTCCATTTTGATTTGATTTATGTATATATTGAAAGACAGGGGTCCAGTTTCATTCTTCCGCATATGGTCTAGATAGTTTTTGGTGTTTGTTTGGGGCTTTTGGGATTATTTCACTTCATTTTATGTCAAATGCAAATGGATGATCTTTTATTATAATATCTGATAAATTTGATATTTTCATCTAAGCCTGATGAATAACAGCCTTTCTCAGTGAATTCTGAGAAATATGTAAAGTGGAATTTATATTTAAATACTAAACATATTTCCTTTTTTTAGAGACAGGGCCTTGCTGTGTCATCCAGGCTGGAGTGCAGTGAGAGGGATCATGGGTCACTGTAACCTTGAATTCCTGGGCTCAGGTGACCCTCCTGACTCAGCCTCCCCAGTAGCTGGGACTACAGGCACGTGCCACTTTGCCCAGCTAATTTCATTTCTTTTTTTTTTTTTGGAGATGGGGTCTTGCTGTGTTGCCCATGTTGGTCTTGAACTCCTAGCCTTAAGCAGTCCTCCTGCATCAGCCTCCCAAAGTGCTGGGATTACAAGCATAAGCCATTATGCCTAGCCTGAGAGCTTTAAAATAAACATAAAGGGAATATTTATTTAATGCTAGTTAAGAAATGGCTGCTTCTTAAATTTCATATAAGATAAATAGTAAACTAAGAAATAATAGTGAGGAAAAAACTTTTTTGCCTAAGTACATATATTTCAATTATTAGCTGGGACTTTTTCATTTTATGGTTCTCGCTTTTGAATTGGGGAAAATATAAATGTTAATCATTTTGCATTTGCAGTTTAGTGTTCTCTGTGAAATGAGGTTTATATAAGCTACATTTGCGCATAGAATACCTTAATTACTAGGACCCAAGTGGTTTGAATACTCCATTGACTTTAAAAACAAACAGAAGTGCAAAACTTCTGTGTCTTTGATGTTGAGCTCTAGAGCCATCTTGACTAAATTTTAGAAGCCTTCATTACTTAGAAGATAAAGTTCAATGCCTTTTCAATGAAATTCTATTTTGTAACTGCAGTAAAAGAGAGATCACTGAGCTGCATTCCCATCCAAAATGCGCACATAGCTATCTTGATACTCATGATTTTAACTAGTCACAACTCCCTTTTAAATGACAATAAAAGTGTGCAGAATACAAAATAAATAAAGTCCCAAATAAAGCATCCAAGAAGTTTAAGTCATTCTGCTTTCTGCTGACAGCTTAATGTCAGTATCTGACTAGAATGTAAAGGGGAAACAGTAAAATTACTTTTCAAAAGAAAAGTAATAGCACCTAAAGAAATAGCACCTAACGCATTTGGATATTCATGATTTACCAAGGATTCGGGATCAAAGGTGAAGTAAATAATTGTTTTGCTCTGCAGTTAGAATCTGTAATGTATCTGGTAGGTTTTTCTTCAATTACAAATATTAAGGATGTGTTAGTATATGTTTAATATGTGTTAATTAAGGATATGCTAATAGGAAATACACCAAGGATGAAGAAGTAAAAAGATGGTGTTAATAACAACCCCAGCATTTACTATACACACGAGGATACACTGATATGTAAGACCCTTTCTGGCACAAAAGAGGGCAGTCAATAAACATTAGTTAAATTATTAAATAAGTTTACATTCAGAACTGCACCATTATGGTTTTGATTGATATGTACAAGAATATTGGCACCACCTTCATAGAGGCACTTTGTAATATCCACCTTTGTAATTAGCTTCAGCAATATCAATCGATCGCAATGTAAAGCTTGTAATTGGAAATATGCCAGCGATAATATATTTTATATCTTGCCTAAGAGGTGTTATTTGATGCTTAATTTTTGCAAACTACATTTTATAACTTCAACTAAATTTATTTTTGACCGCTTTTTGTGAACATACTAAAATTTAGCTTTTTAACCAATAAAACATACAAAAAACACAGCAAAGTACACTGCTGTTTTGGAGGGAAGAGATTTTGTTTTAAAGGCTATCTAAATAAAAAAAAATAGTCCTGCATTGTCTTTAGATATATTGTTATATTGTGATTTTTTTCAGTTACTATTTTGACTATTCTTTATGTATATATTTGTCTTTAATATTTAATGCGAAATTTCAAATAGTATATACAATAAAATTGTGCAGCAACTTTTACAGCAAGTGAAATGCTGTATTAGGAATCATCCCAACAACATGAATTCTTACTGTTTTTTACACACAGTTCACCTTTGACACAGCTATACTGTTCAGTGGGCAGGTCAGATATCAGTTTCATTTTATACAGGAAGACCATGAAGTTAAGGAAGCTGAGATAAATACAAGAAGGCTCAGATCTGTTACACTGATTTCTAGCGCCTTCTCAGAACACCTGTTTCAACCACTGCACACAATTTCATGACAGTGTATTCCACCCTCACCCCAGAGGAGGTTGGCGTATCTCTGAGGATACCAATTGGTGTGCCACCCTAGGCTAGGACATGATATGCTTTTTCTATATAATCTACAGTAATTCTAAGGCTCCTATTTTATATAGTTTTCCCCCAATTTAATTGGAAATATTAGCTGTGTCTGTTTCAATTCACAGTCCCTGATAAGTGCCTCAACTAATCTCAAAGATAATGTCACTAATGATTCCTCAGATCTCTTTATCACTTTCCCTGTTATGTGTGCAGTCTACCATCTTTGAAACCCTAAGATGCATGCATCACTTTAAATGTGCTCAAAAGATTAAGACCGGTTCTCAATTGTACTTATTTTAAAAAGTTATTTGAAAAACCTTTACAAAGACATTCTATATGCAGCAGTATGATTCTGAAATGGCTTTTCTTCCATCTCATTGATGTTGGTTTTTATAAAATGATTTTTTGACTTAGCTGGAGCTTATCAAAGACTACATTGTTTTTGTCTCTGAAACAACTCTCCACAGACTTCTACTTCAGGAAAACCCAGTACTTCAGATTATTAACATTATTTAAGCCCCAGCTCAAGAGTACCAAGTTCTGAATATCACCAGAGTGTAATGCCGACAAAGAACTTTGGAAATAGAGACATTTGGTTGAGGCCGTTGACTTTCCATCTCCATACCTCATCTGTAAAGTGGGCGTGAAGTGTCAAATGGCCAACTCCCATAGGGTAATTGCAAGGTGTAAATAAGACAAAATTTGTAAAATGCCAGGTGCACGGTAAGCCCCATACCGTTTTACCTATTGATATTAGTATCTCTAAACAAGAAATATGGATTTGACTTGCCACAATGAAGGAGTATTTTTACATTTGATTTCACCTCTTTGGGGACGACTTCTTTTTTGCCACAAGGAAAACAGTTTTATATTTGATACAGTCAAAGTGGAAAGGCATGATGTTTTAATCCAGAGAAATTACTTGATTACATGTGGTTTTAAACACATTCATTGGACAAAATTGTGTGCATGGATTGATGCATGGGAAAGACAAAGAAACTGGTGTGGGGTTACCAGGCTGATGGTGTCTTGACCACATTCTGCATTGAGGCATCCCAGCTTCCTCACCTGGAGAACTGGGCTTCCTCACCTTCACCTGACTAGCTCTTCCCTGCCATTAAAACAAAGCAAAACAAAACAAAAACAACTTCCAGTTTCCCTTAAGTTTTTACCATCCACCAGAAGTCCAGCTAGAATCACTTAGAAAGCCCTCAATTTCTGAACCGTCCATCATGTGTACCCTAACAGTTTCCCGCCCTTCCTCTGCTTCTAATACCTGACTGTCCCATCTGTCTGGAAGGCCAGGGATCCACACATGTGTGTCTCCTGCTGCCTGGCCCACTGGACCGCCTTCCCTGTCTTCTCCTCCTCCTAATGCCCTCTCTCCACCCACCACTACGAGAGTTCTGCTTTTAAAAAAATCTTATCTTCTTTCCCAAAGAATTCCTCAAGTCCTAGGCCCTACAGTTTTATTACTGCTTCTCAAAAGACTTCCCTGAAATATACATTTTATACTTTAATCTCACTTTCAGTGTCCAGATTGGCATACTCAAATTTTTATAAAATATTTTCTGCTTCCTACTCATATTTTACTCCAGGCCCATGAGTCTAAATAGAATATATTCTGTTCCCTCCTGAACCAGCTACTCTGTCATGTAGAAACATATATTAAGTAGATATTTCTATTAACACTGCCACTCTTTTCGAAGTTATTCAATATTAGACCTCAAAGGTAAAACTGTCTTGTCTTTATCTCAATGAGAACATCCAACTGAGTGCTGTATCTTATTGGTGCTGCCTCAGAATGTCTCTGCCTTCTGTGGTCTCTTTCCAGTTGATATATTCTGTTTGTCTAACTTAAGGCAAGTGTTGGTGTGACTTTCTAATGGTTCTTTTTACTGCTCGCTCAATTATCCTTGTACTTCCTGCTAGATTAATTTTTCGGAATTTTGGTTTGAAACATAATTATTCCTCTTAAAATTTCCCATGCTTTTTCATTACCTAGACTAATAATTTAAACTTAAACTTGCAATTCAGAACTGTTTGCAACATCTACCATTGTTACATTTAGATTTTTTAGATATAATATTTCAAGCATGATGGAAATTGCAGAGTCACATTACAAACCTCCAAGCGCACACTACTATATTTTAGAAAATTCTTTTTTTCCTTTAAAATTTTTAACATAGAAAAATGTGGCCAGGCGCAGTGGCTCACGGATATAAACCCAGGACTTTGGGAGACTGAAGTGGGAAGATCGCTTGATACCAGGAGTTTGAGACCAGCTTGGGTACGTGGTGAAACCCCATCTCTACTAAGACTACAAAAATTAGCCAGGCATGGTGGTGAACACCTGTAGCCCAGCCACTCGAGAGGCTGGGGTGCAAGGATCACTTGAGTCTGGGAGATCTAAGCTGTAGTGAACTGAGATCATGCCACTGCACTCCAGCATGGACAACAGAGTGAGACCCTGTCTGAACAAACAAACAAACAAACAAACAAACAACAACAAAAAATGGGAGTTGAAGACCCATTTGAACCTTTTGCTATCTTGCCATTTTCACACTGAAGAGTTGCCTTTGGTATTTATCTGTGTTACTAACTAAGACTAGTCTGTGCACTTCAACCATTGTATTGTCCTCTACTGCATAAATTAATCACTCTTCCTCTATTAAAGGACAATATCAGGTATTGCTGATTTTGCTATTACAAACCATGCTTCAGCAAACATATAATTATCCTTGATTGCATATATATACATATTTCTCCAGGGTATGTGGATAGAAGTAGAAATACTGGTTTTTAAAATGTGTATATGTTCACTTTACTAGATGTTTTCAGATTGTTCATAATTGTTTTAATTTATAAGCCTAGAACCAGTGAAATGAAAACTTCTTTTATCCTGAGCAGCAACTACTATTGCCAGATTTTTTCAGTTATGAAATATTTCAAACATACAAAGAGCACAAACTTTTCTTAAAACATAATTTGCTGTGTGTGTTTCAGATTTTAAAAAAGAAATAAAATGAATATAATTGAAGCCTGGTGTATATCCCAATATAGTTATTTCAGAAGAAAACTCATGTTTATAATTCTATGTACAGTTTTTCTACATTTATTAGATTTTTGTGTTTCTTTAAATAATATTTGCTATTGAATTACGTAGTTTCAACTTTATATAATCAGAATCGTACAGAATGCGATTTCCTGTTTTTGCTCAAGATTATGTTTTTGAAATGTAATAGTTTTGATATATAGAGTTGTGGCTCATTCATTTTTACCTCTGTATACTATTGCTTTGTATAAATACCTACAATTTGTATTTTAATGCAAATATGCAAGAGTTTGGTTAGGTTATACGCTTAGAGGTGGATTTGCTGGTCATAGGTTGGCCACATACTTACCATCTGCTGCAAGTTTGCCAGATGGTGTATCTAAATGCAGCCAAGTAAATTCCAGAACCTTTTGCTCTACCTTCTCAGCAACCCATGACAGTGTGAGACTTTTGCCCCTTGGATAAATGAGTGGGTAGAAGTTGCATTTCTCTGCACTTTGAACGTGTTTTCATACGTTTCTTCACCAATTGATTTTCTTAGTTTTGAATTATTTCTTCACATCTATTGATTAGTTTTCTATGTGACATCTTTTCTTAATGGTGTACAAGAATGCCATCTATATTTTAAATATTAGTTATTTACAGTTATACACAATACAATTGTCTTGTTATAGCTTGCCTTTAAACTTGCTTATAATCTTCTATGTCTTACTAACATTTTACATTTTAATAAAATCAAATTTATTCTCTTTGTGACTTGTAATTTTTTGTCGTACTCAAGAAGGCTCTCTTTACAACAACATAAAGCTACTATCTTCTAGTCTAATGACAGAGTGTTCTGTTCTAATTAAACCACATGTAGATCTTTAATCAATGTCTAATTAATCCTTATTTCAGGGTTTGAGTTTGGGATTTATTTGTTCCCATATAGGTAGTCTGTTTTTCTCCTCCATTTATTACAATTCTTGTGCCTGAGCTTGTTAAACATGCACAACTTTTCATGTTTTCATACATGTATTTTCAATATTGTGCTGGATTTACTCAGGCAAATAGAGCAACATGGGCAGGACAAAGGCGTAGGGGTCTCAGAATACTTGCCATCATGCTTCAGTGCCACTTGCGTGTAAAGTGTGCCAGATTAGGTCAAATTAGTTAGGTCAGAGTAACACAATAATATTTGTACATGTGCAGTCTAGATTATTGTGAGCAGGACTGGAAGCAGGAGTACTATATAGATGCCAGGCAAAAAGTGCAAGGAAGGGTCGGCGTGAGCAGCAAAAATAGAGAAGAATTTTGCTGTCGTAGTCAGAGTAGAGCCTTATGTGCATTTTATCATTATGTAAATATGGACCGATAATTTGCCCACTTCCAGTTTTTTGATTATATATTTATGTTTATATAATAATTTTTTCTTTTCCCACTATCACAGCTTGTCACAGTGCTACCTGCCACTTAAGAACATTTAAAAAGCCACCTTGTTTACAAGCTTTTTCTTGATGTCCTAAACACTATGTGGTTTCTGCTCCTGCCCCTTTCAATTATTTATGGCGCTCTGCTTGTGCCCTTAATATACCCTTTTTCCCTGCTTTTCATTATATTTATATGTTCATGAAATTAATTTGTTCTCAATTATCCCACAATGATATATTTACTTTTTAAGATCTCACTAAAATGTATTAACTGGAAATTTGAATGTATTATAAAATATTTTATTTTATTCATGTTTTTAATTTTTAGAAAATAATTTAAAATAAAAATACAAGTTTAAAACAACCTTTAATCAGATATTTGCAATTTTAAATCAGAGTATTCTGATTTAAAGTGTTGAAAAAATGTTGCATTAAAATTTAAAAAATCATATAAACTGGTAAACATATACTTAATCTCCTGATTGCTTATATTGCTTGAGTTTATTTCACTATCTGTATATTGAGTTGAAATATTTCTCTAAATATTAAGGAGTGGGCAAAACTGTCTTAAAGATTATTTTAACATTAGCATAATAGAGCTAGATATATGTATACATATTATTTTTATTTCTGGAGAAATTTTTCACTGCCCTAAAATCATAAAGATATTCTCTTACATTTTATTCTAATTGTTTTACATTTTAATTTTTACATGTAAGTGATCCATTCACCTGGATTGTTATTGGTTGGTGAGAGATTATGATCAGGTTAATTTTTTCATATGTTTAGCTGATTTTCTCATCACAATTTGTTAGATAATCTGTCCTTTTCCATTCATGTTCAATGCTACTTCTTCATATACCACGTTTCTGCATATGTGTAGGTAATAGATGGGCGCCCTTATTCTGCCCGACTTGTTCATTTATGTATAACGAACACTGCTATTCCTCCCCATATCCAAACACATTTTCCTTCCTCTCCAAAGCTGTCCAGGATCTTCCTAATCCTTTACGTTGTCGTTTGCATTGTAGGATTTGTTTATTAACTTGCATCAAATACTTTGCTAAGATTTGAATAAAAAATTCATTGACTTTTAAAATTAGAAATGTAATTATAAATGCATTTCAGGCATTACATGGTTCAACTTAATTTACAAATGTTGAAATGGGATCTCAAAACGGTAAACTCAGATCACGTGTGAAAGTCATTTTGGTTCTAATTTTCTAGGGGAAGATATAAATGACTAAACTTTGGGCCATATTACTAAACACTGCAGATCATGAGTATGCCATTAAAAATAATAAATTGATAAACACAAGAAAATCTATAAAATTAGATATTCAATCAATACGGTGAAGTGATTTTAAAAGTGTCAAAAATGATTGTTTTAATACACATTCATACCCATTTTTTCACTTTGTAGAATATGATATGTGTCACATTTTTACTATTTTCTCCAGCTAGTCATTCTTGATCCCTACTAGTGTGATGTTATGCTACCTTTTATCCAGTTGTTTGATTTTTTGTACTCTCCTTTATTTCTTTTTAAATTTTATTTTAAGTTCAGGGGTAAAAGTGCAGGTTTGTAACATAGGTAAACTTGTGTAATGGGGGTTTCTTGTACAGCTAATTTCCTCACCCAAGTATTAAGCCTAGTGTCCATCAGTTATTTTTCCTGATCCTCTCTCTCCTTCCATCCTCCACCCTCCAAAAGGTGCTAGTGTGTGTCGTTTCCCTCTATGTGTCTGTGTGTTCTTGTTATTTACCTCCAGTTTATAAGCAAGAACATGTGGTATTTGGTTATATGTTCCTGTGTTAGTTTGCTAAGGATAATGGCCTCCAGCTTCATCCACGTCCCTGCAAAAGACATGTGTTCTCTCTCTCCTCCCCCCTCCCTTTTTATGGCTGCATAGCACTCCAACAAAGGTCTAATATCCAGCATCTATAAGGAACTTAAACAAAATTACAAGGAAAAAACAAACTACCCCATAAAAACGTGGGCAAAGGACAGGAACAGATACTTCTCAAAAGAAGACATACATGTGCCAACAATCCTATGAAAAAAAGCATAACATCACTGATCATTAGAGAAATGCAAATCAAAACCACAATGAAATGCCATCTGACACCAGTCAGACTGGCTACAGATGCTGGCAAGGTGGTGGAGAAAAAGGAAAGCTTATCACCATTAGTGGGAGTGTAAATTATTCCAGCCATGTGGAAGACAGTGTGGTGATTCCTCAAAGACCTAAAGACAGAAATACTATTCGACCCAGCAATCCCATTACTGGGTATATGCCCAAAGGAATATAAATCATTCTATCTTGAAGACACATGCACACATATGTTCGTTGCGCCACTATTCACAACAGCAAAAACATGGAATCAGCCTAAATGCTCATCAATGATAGACTGATTAAAGAAAATAAAGGAAATGTGGGACATATATACCATGGAATACCCTACCTTTTTTTTTTTTTGAGATGGAATTTCACTCTTGTCACCCAGGCTGGAGTGCAATGGCGTGATCTTGGCTCACGGCAACCTCAGCCTCCTGGGTTCAAGCAATTCTCCTGCCTCAGCCTCCTGAGTAGCTGGGATTACAAATGCCCACCACCACACCCAGCTAATTTTTGTATTTTTAGTAAAGATAGGGTTTTAATATGTTGGCCAGGCTGGTCTCGAACTCCTGTCCCCAGGTGATCCGCCTGCCTCAGCCTCCCAAAGTGTTGGGATCACAGGCGTGAGCCACCCCACCTGGCCTGGAATACCCTACTTTTAAAGCGACTTTACTTTCTTTGTAGTTCCTCATGATGTTAACTTTGTCTTTATTGTACTGTACTAATAATTAAATTATAAAATATAGAGAATATGGTTTTTATATATAGAGAAAATAGATTATAAAATATAGAGCATATAGATTATTTCTATAGTAATCTGTACTTCTTTGTTTTGTGCCCACACAACGTGGGCTCTGTATACAAATTTGATAAATTAAAGGAAGTGTATTTAAAATCCTATAGTTTATGTCTTCATTCATTCATTCCATGATACAGATTTAGCATTTACTTGGTGCCAGATATGATTCTAACCATTCTCAGATATTTAAATTTTTACTACAGTTGCCCTTTCAAGAAAGATTTCTTCTTTATTATCTGAAATTTGAGTTTCAAACAGAAATTAAATAATTAATATAAAAACATAAATTTTGGGCCCCAATAAGGATTAATTCTTAATCCTTAAGAGGATAACTCTAGAGCTTCCTCATGAAAAATTATTGGGTTATATAGGTCAAAGAGAAAGTGATTTAGAATATAAGCCTCTGATAGCTCACTTGCTGGATAAAATACCAAAAATAATAAAATCCAAATAGCTTGCCTAGGATTGTCTAACACGTTCAAAAACAAATCAGCTTTTTCCAACAACCTGTCTATTCTCCTCTTATAAACTCTAATAAATTTTTAAAAAGTAAAAATAAAAGGACTTGCTCAAACTCCTAGAGTGTCAGTGTGGTGCTATATTTTACATCAATGATGAATAATCTTCAGAATCATTGCCTTTAATTGTGGAATCATCATTCATGTTTATTAGTGTTTCCTTATAGGCAGCTACAGTGATATGTAGAAAAGAAATCTGCAAAATCAAAGTGTAGCTTTAGTGTCTGTTGCTTTTCACAAATGAATGTACTCATGATGAAAGGTCTAACATTGCTTGAACTACTTCAATCTGGAATAGGAAGAAATACTGCCTGTTCAGAACAGCCACAGGAAAAGTAATTAATTGAGGGCTTTGGAATCAGTGTTTTATAGGAAATGATTTAATTAGTTGTTCTATCCATTTGCTTCAAAAATTTTGTTGTACTATATGCTTAAATTTACCCCTGTGACTCTGATGATTTCCTTATGTATATAAGGAAATTATAAGAGAATTTTAGTAGCGTGGACCTATTCCTGTGAATTGAAGATGTGATGAAAACTTCTAATTTAAGAATCTTTATTCTTTGGAGAACATGTGGTTCTGCCCTGTTTAACTGCACACTAAAATGATTTAATTTACTAAATTTTAAGATGATCTAAAATTCCAAAATTTAAAAATGATTGGCTTTTCCTTATTTACTACACATGGATATTTTATATTTCTATCAAAAATGTATTGGAAATAGTTTCTTAGATTCCTGTTTGTACTTGAGACTTTATGCTTAAATATTTGTTGAAAACCACCGTGTATTCAATCAAAGTTACATTTAATACAAACAACATCTATATTTATGTTGATTTTTCTATAAGGAAAACATTGACGGATATATATATATCTTATTAATACAACTCAAGGTCTTCCTTTTCTTCCATACCACCTCTAATGAAGTGTCTGTAATTTGTGATGATTTTTGCATTCTCACAGTTGTAATTTCTAAGCCTAGTATAACAATTTAAACCTGTTAAAAAGAGAGAAACTATTGTTTTCATTTAGATGCAAAGTATAAGATTCATTGCTCTTATCTCTGGAATTTTTCCAAAGATAAATTGGTTAAACTATTCATTATCATTATGAAACATTGATTATTATTGATTATGAAACGCTGATAAATTAGCTGTTTTTATCTAATGAAATTTCCTTTTTATGAAAGTGAACCATAAAAACAATCTCAGTGCATAGAGGGTTATGCAGCTGCTTCTGAAATAAATTTCTAAGTGGGCATTTTACATCATTGATCTTCAAAACTCTTAATTATCAAAAAGCTTTTACTCTGTAGAGGGACAATTATAACTATTAGATCTACCTGTGTTGGAAGGTCTAGGATTGACTGATTACAAAGGAGAAGAAAAAGCCATCATTTCCAAAAAGTCTTAGGTTGTCTAAATCAATACTGTCATCTTTTTAACATCCAATTTTAGAATATTTGTTATGCCTTTATCTTCAGTCTAAGCATTCAGAAAGGGACTGTAGTTAATGACAAGGAAAGTAGGTCATTTTTGGCTTATTCAGATTTAAGGTACAGGTTATTTCTTTTTACTTTCGCTTTTTTATTATTCTTTTGAGAGCAAGGGACTATTCTCTTCAAAATATAAAAAAGTCTTTCATCATAAAAATGAATTGCTCATTATTAAAACAGCAATCACACAACGTAGAAAACGATAAAGAAGTTAGTTGGACTTACCCAAAATCTCCCCCGCTTCCTCATTAGGATTAGTATCGTTATTCATTCTTTGAATGAATCTTCCTAGATTTTTTTCTTTCCCTAAGTGGAATACATACATAATTTTATTTTGCAAAAATAGCAGAGAGTATATGCAATGCTTTATAGGAATTTTTTTTCCCGCTTGAAGATAGATTATTGGCCAGGTGCAGTGGCTCATGCCTATAATCCCAGCACTTTGGAAGGCCGAGGCTGGTGGATCACCTGAGGTCAAGAGTGTGAGACCAGCCTGATTAACATGGTGAAACCCCGTCTCTACTAAAAATACAAAATTAGCCAGGCATGGTGGCGGGCGCCTGTAGTCCCAGCTACTAGGGAGGCTGAGGCAGGAGGATCACTTGAACCCGGGAGACGGAGGTTGCAGTGAGCCGAGATTGCGCCACTGCACTCTAGCCTGGCGACAGACTGAGACTCCGTTTCAAATAAAAGAAGATTACTAATGTTTTCCCGTGTCAATTTTCCTAGCTCGGTCAACATAAGACCACCATTGACAGCCTCTACTGTGACAAAATCAGGTTTCTTACCTCAGTTTAATGAAGGAGACTGCACAGCAGAGAAACTTGAGGAGTTCTCACCAAACTAAGGAAGAGAGATAGTTATTGCAGTGTCTAGGGAGTGATGGAGCTTAGGGGAAATGTAAATAAAACAGTACTTTCAGCAGGCACAAAGCAGGACTATTTAAAGGGATTAACATCAGTTCCGGACTGCAGTGTAAACTGAGAGTCCTTTTTCTTTGGAAACTACAGAGTTAAGATAATTACAGAGAGCTGTGTCCAGATACCCCCTTATCTGAATCTCTGCACCTGAGTTGTCAGGTGCTGTAGCTTCTCTGAGTCAAAGTAACTTAGCAACTCTAGGCAAGAGTGGGAGGTTTCATTCTTATTTACATAACTTCAAACATCAAAGTTTCTGACAGCAAACAAGGTTTCTCAGTGAGTAGAAAAACAGCAGTCATTCATAAAAGAGTATCCTTATGCTGCCCTTGGTTTTATAATAGCTTATCTTTGGGAGAAAGGGTGACTCCTGTTAACTTTGCCTCTGGCGCTACCTGTCTCATTCCAGCCCAAGAATGGCAGGGCTGATTTTTACAGTCCCAATTAATTTTTAATTTCTCACCATAAATACAGGTGTACACAATTTTCAATGAGTATGATTTACAGATAATGCATAATTTGTTTAATTACTGCCTACTGTTGAAATCTCCCCACCCCATGGATAAAGTCTTATAAGTAGAATTGTTGGGTCAAAGTTATATATTTTGTAACTTTTTAATTTGAGATAGTTTAAGGCTTATATAAAAGTTACAAAGATAGTACAGAGAATTCTACATACCCTTCATCTGGCATTCCCTTATGTTAATATCTTACATAGCACAGAATAATTATCTATCTTAATTTTTTGTTTTGCAGGTATTAAAAATAGCATCCTACATTTAAACATTATACTTTAAAAAAATTGCAGCTTAACCATAGGAACTGATGTTAAGTTTTAATAACCAAAAATAAAAAGAAAATTGGAAAAGAAATTACAATTAAACATTGATATTTCACAATATAGTATACAATTAGTGAGTTTTTTCC
Organism: Symphalangus syndactylus; assembly: GCF_028878055.3. NCBI lineage: Eukaryota > Metazoa > Chordata > Mammalia > Primates > Hylobatidae > Symphalangus > Symphalangus syndactylus. The sequence goes on along the minus strand of NC_072423.2, from coordinate 17,336,183 downwards.
CCTAAAAATTATTAAACTAAAGAAGTTTATCATTTTGGCTGGGCATGGTGGCCCATGCCTGTATTCCCAGCACTTTAAAAGACCAATGCATGAGGATTACTTGAGCCCATGGGTTTGAGACCAGCCTGGGCAACATGGCAAGAACGTGTCTTTACAAAAAATTAAAAACCTTAGCCAGGAGTAGTGGTATGCATCTGTAGTCCCAGCTATTTGGGAGGCTGCGGTGGGAGGATTGCTTGAACCCAGGAGGTCAAGGCTGCAGTGAGCTGAGATCATGCCATTGCATTCCAGGCTGGGAAACAGAGAGAGACCCTGTCTCAAAAAAAAAAAAAAAGAAAAAAGTTTGCCATTCTAATTATTTTGAAATGTGTAAAAAATGTGAAAGCCACCCATAAACTGAGTGAAAAGTGAACCTTTAATCTGATTGCTAATAACATAATGCTATTTTGAGAGAAGACAGGGAGTGAATATGCATATTTCTGTATTTCAACAAGGTTTCAATATGTAAAATTAATCTTTTTCACAGTTTGAGTAATTATATAATGACTACTGGCAACAGTGATACATTTGGTGGTGTTACCGCATAGGAATTTGTTTCCCAAGTTTCCAAGTTTAAATTCTCCCCTTCAAAAAAAAGAAAAAGTGATTAATGAAAGAAAATATAATTTTATTTAAAATAATTTCATACAATTTTTAGAAAGATTTCATTAGGAATCATTTATTTGTGTTGTGCTTGACACAAAATTAATGAATTAAGCTAAGGAGTCGCCCCCTAGGATTTCATTATTAAAGATAAAGTGTGTGTGCATTATATTTTCTGGCACATTCCATGTCCATGTGTGCTTGACCTCAAAGCACAGTGATTTATTTGTTTTGATGGTTTTGATTACTGCAAAGTCATAGAAGTGGCAGTTTGTGAAAACTGTGGTATAGCTAAAAACAGAAGCTCTCTTCTACCTTATTTAATCTTATTTAAAAAGCCTGATTCTGTGTGTTCTAATGTCTTTGAATCTAGTTTAAGTCTATATTAATAAAGTTATAATTAAATTTTAAATTGAACTAGAACACATCCACAATTTTTAGGAGATCTGTTAACATTTTATTTATTAGTGCTAATTGAACACTGCTTTTGCTGTAGTAAAACACTCTTAGAAAGCAAGTTTCAATTTTCTTCCTGAATTTTTTTCTGAGAATCAGTGTAATATGTTAAAATATCCAATTGTTAAGTTGAATGGCAAAAGCATAATAGTTTTGACTGCACATGACAATAGAAATGGCAGGAAAATTAAGGATTTCTTTTAAGTGAGCTACATTTTTAAAAATTGTATCAAATTTTGTGAGTAAACTATAATGTAATAAAAATGCATTTAACCAAAATAGCAGCCAAAAATTATTCCAGATATAGATAAAGCTCATATACATCTAAGTCTCATGCTGTACTTGAAAATGTAATCCATTGAGCCACATTGCAGGGAAGAATTCAGGACAGTGAGACTCAGTGTGCACACAGTTTTAGAGGCTCTGCTCTGTGTCATCTGTATATATTGCAAAAAAGAAAAAAAACCAGTTATTCTTCCCTTCTAAAAACCTGGATATAAGTAGTTTGGAAAGAAATGTGGACTGTTTCCTCTGAGAAACTGGTTAAATATATAGTCACTCTTTATGACATGAAGTTCAATAGCACAAATCTAGAAAGAACAATATGCATTTCAGATTTTGAATTTTGTCACATATATTCCTATGTACTTTTTCACTACAGATTTTCTATATACTATACAAAGTTTTCCCAATGCATGGCTAATGTAAAAAGAAAACTACGTGTACTAACTTTATAGCCCCAACTACAGCAAAATTTCCTGATCACACATGATTTTTTCCACTAGAAATAATCAGTTCCGTCTGTTATAATACATTGTAACTGTTTCTTACTGATTTTTAACTTCTCTTCCAAGCATGATTATGTCAGGTCAGGTTCAGTTTGGTGTGGAAGCAGTAAAAGGGTCTGAGAATCCTCGTGGAGCCAGTAGAAGCAAGGCTGACAGTCAGAGTGATGTTTGAGACGTGGTTTTCAATTTTTCTATCATTCCACAAATACCTATTGATTTCTGGCTCTGATGGCATTTTTCTTGATTAACGTTTCTACCACATGCTCTCCATGTGATCTTGGACAAGTTAATTAAACACTTTGCACTTTAAACTTCTCATTGAAAAAAATGGGGAAAATAATTCTTCTCCTTCAGACTGCGATGAGTCTCAAAAAATAAAGAAGTAACATGTGCCTTACATATAGGATGCACATGGAGATTTGCATGTGGCCTGTGTACCGGATTGTTCCTGGGAGATATAGACATAAGCAAATGGAAAAGGTGGCCGGGCACAGTGGCTCACGCCTGTAATCCCAGCGCTCAGGGAGGCCGAGGCGGGCGGATCACGAGGTCAGAGCATAGAGACCATCCTGGCCGACATGGTGAAACCCTGTCTCTACTAAAAATACAAAAATTAACTAGGCGTTGTGGCATGCACCTGTAATCCCAGCTACTCGGGAGGCTGAGGCAGGAGAATCCCTTGAACCAGGGAGGCGGAGGTTGCAGTGAGCCAAGATCACGCCACTGCACTCCAGTCTGGCAACAGAGTGAGATCCTGTCTCAAAAAAAATAAAAAATAAAAAAAAAGAAAGAAAGAAAATGGAAAAGGTAAAAAGGTAAGATTAGTGTAGGGGATCCTGATCCACAATGAGGTTGCAGCTGCTGTCTTAGCCTGCTCCACAGTTGAGCTCTGGAACTGGGATGGACCTTGAGAGTTGTCACAGATTGAGGCCAATGAAATAGTCTTTGTGCTTGCACATTGGCCAGTCACTAGGCTCAGGTTTTCTCCCTCTCCTCTCAATATCCCAACTTTTAAGTTTATTAAGCATCCCTCTGGCCGGGCGCGGTGGCTCACGCTTGTAATCCCAGCACTTTGGGAGGCCGAGGCGGGCGGATCACAAGATCAGGAGATCGAGACCACGGTGAAACCCCGTCTCTACTAAAAATACAAAAAAATTAGCCGGGCGTGGTGGCGGGCGCCTGTAGTCCCAGCTACTCGGAGAGGCTGAGTCAGGAGAATGGCGTGAACCCGGGAGGCGGAGCTTGCAGTGAGCCGAGATTGCGCCACTGCACTCCAGCCTGGGCGACAGAGCGAGACTCCGTCTCAAAAAAAAAAAAAAAAAAAAAAAATCATCCCTTTATCACATATTTATTTAAGCTGTGTACTCTACTGGAAATGTAAATACAGATAAAATATGGGTCTTTCCATTAAGAATGCATTGAACTGGTGGGTTGATTTAGTAAACGGGCAAATGTGTGGAATCTTGTAGAGCCATAATAAAAATAGAGATAAATGCTGTGCTTCTGAGGGGAGACAGAAAGCGGCCTTTTCATTAGATTGTCGACACAAAGTGGGAAAGGATTCCTTAAACGTTTCTTAATTATGTGGATCTTGAAGTAGAACTTTGGAACAATAAAGTCAGGATGGATACTGAAGTGGTAAGAAGTTCCTGTTGTAGAATAGCATTAAATATCATTTTTCACCTTAATGGAATATATTTTTAAAATCTTTTTATTTGCTTACTTTTTTGGCCTAAAGTATTTCCAATTTATTATTGTTTTTATTTTCAAATAATCCATTTACATGCTACAAGGAAAATACATAAATATATATTTCAGTGATATTTCCCCCTCCCTCTTTCGTTTTTATCCCTTTAAAATGTATCCAGTGTTTCTCTTGGCTCATATGTGCTTTGCTTTAGATATATAAAGATACTATTTAATATAATTTAAGATAATATCCCCTTATTCCCTGATATAAAAACTGATAAAGTTAATATACTTTTAATCCTTCTTTTCTTTCTAATTTTTGTGTACTATTTTAACTGAAGGTTTTTAATATTTATGTCCTGTTTTATAATTACAGTTCTTACACCTTAGTTCTCTATTTAAAACCTTAGTTCTATATTAAAATCTATGTGATTCATCACTGCAGCCTCTCTATTCTTGAGTTCTTTATCTTGATACATATACAAATTATCTGGATTTTTTTTTTTTTACTTTAAATTCTGGGATACATGTACAGAACATGCAGGTTTGTTACCAGGTATACATGTGCCATGGTGGTTTGCTGCACCCATCAACCCGTCATCTACATTAGGTATTTCTCCTAATGCTATCCCTCCCCTAGCCCCCTAGCCCCTGAGAGGCCCCAGTGTATTATGTTCCCCTCCCTGTGTCCATGGGTTCATTGTTCAACTCCCATTTATGAGTGAGAACATGCGGTGTTTGCTTTTCCCTTCCTGTTGCTGAGAATGATGGTTTCCAGCTTCATCCATGTCCCTGCAAAGGACATGAACTCATCCTTTTTTATGGCTGCAGGGTATTCCATGGTGCATATGTGCACATTTTCTTTCTCCAGTCTATCATTGATGGGCATTTGGGTTGGTTCCAAGTCTTTGCTATTGTGAACAGTGCTGCAATAAACATATGTATGCATGTGTCTTTATAGTAGAATGATTTATAATCCCTCGGGTATATACCCAGTTGCTGGGTCAAATGGCATTTCTGGTTCTAGATCCTTGAGCAATTGCCACACTGTCTTCCACAATGGTTGAACTAATTTACACTCCCACCAACAGTGTAAAAGCGTTCCTATTTCTCCGCATCCTCTCCAGCATCTGTTGTTTCCTGACTTTTTAATTATCACCATTCTAACTGGCGTGAGATGGTATCTCATTGTGGTTTTGCTTTGCATTTCTCTAATGACCAGTGATGATGAGCTTTTTTTCTGTTTGTTGCCTGCATAAATGTCTTCTTTTGAGAAGTGTCTATTCATATTCTTCACCCACTTTTTGATGGGGTTGTATGTTTTTTCTTGTAAATTTGTTCAAGTTCTTTGTAGATTCTGGATATTAGCCCTTTGTCATATGGATAGATTGCAATAATTTTCTCCCATTCTGTAGGTTGCCTGTTCACTCTGAAGATAGTTTCTTTTGCTGTGCAGAAGCTCTTTAGTTTAATTAGGTCCCATTTGTCAATTTTGGTTTTTGTTGTCATTGCTTTTGGTGTTACAGTCATGACATCTTTGCCCATGCCTATGTCCTGAATGGTATTGCCTACGTTTTCTTCTAGGGTATTTATGGTTTTAGGTCTTAACGTTTAAGTTTTTAATCCATTTTGAGTTAATTTTTGTATAAGATGTAAGAAAGGGGTACAGTTTCAGTCTTCTGCATATGGCTAGCCAGTTTTCCCAAGACCATTTATTAAATAGGGAATCCTTTCACCATTACCGGTTTTTTGTCAGGTTTTCCAAAGATCAGATGGTGTAAATGTGCAGCATTATTTGTGAGTCCTCTGTTGTGTTCAATTGGTCTCTGTATCTGTTTTGGTACCAGTACCAGTACCAGGCTGTTTTAGTTACTGTAGCCTTGTAGTATAGTTTGAAGTCAGGTAGTGTGATGCCTCCAGCTTTGTTCTTTTTGCTTAGGATTGTCTTGGCTATACAGGCTCTTTTTATGTTCCATATGAAATTTAAAGTAATTTTTTCTAATTCTGTGAAGAAAGTCAATGGTAGCTTGATGGGGATAATCCAAAGGAATTATCTGGATTTTATCATATCTTGGAAATACTGTTCATTCAGGCATATCTTAAAAATGTTATTGGTTCAGTTCTATACCACCACAGTAAAGCAAATATCAAAATAAAAAGAATCAAACAAATTTGGAGGTTTTCTGGTGCATATAAAAGTCATGTTCACACTCTACTGTAGTCTATTAAGTGTCAATATCATTGTATCTGAAAAACAATGTAATTCCTTCATTAAAAAGTAATTTAATGCTAAAAATGCCAATGATCATCTGAGACTTCAGTGTGTAGTAATATTCTGCTGGTGAAGGGTCTTGCCTCAATGTTGATGGCTGCTGACAGATCAAGGTGGTAGTTGCTGAAAGTTGGGGTGGGTGTGGCAACTTTTAAAAACAACACAACAGTGAGTTTGCCACATCTATTGAGTCTTCCTTTCATGAAAGATTTCTCTGTAGCAAGTGATGCTATTTGATAGCATTTTATCCATAGTAGAACTTTGCTCACAATTGGAATAAACAAAGTTTACGTAATATTATAAATCCTTTGTTGTCATGCCATGTTCGCAGCATCTTCATCATGAGTAGATTCCATGTTAAGAAACCACTTTATTTGCTTATGCGTAAAAAGAAACTTCTTATTTGTTGTTTGTTAAAGTTTTATCTTGAGATTTCAGCAATTCAGTCACATCTTTAGGTTCCACTTCTAATTCTAGTTATCTTGCTATTTCTACCATGTCTGCAATTCCTTCCTCTGCTGAAGTCTTGAACTCCTTGAAGTCATCCATAAGAGTTGAAATCAACTTCTTTCAAACTCCCTGTTAATGTGGATATTTTGACCTCCTCCAATGAATCAGAAATGTTCTTCATCTAAAATGCTGAATCCTTTCCAGAAGGTTCTCAACTTACTTTGCCCAGTTCCATCAGAGGAATCACCATTTGTGGCAGCTACAAACTTATGAAATGTATTTCTTAAATAATAAGATTTGAAAGTCAAAATGACTCTTTGACTCATGGGTGGCAGAATGGATGTTGTGTTAGCAGGCATAAAAATGACAATTATCACCAGGTATAATGGTCACGCCTATAATGCCAGCACTTTGGGAGGCCAAGGTAGGTGGATCGCATGAGCCCAGGTATTCAAGACCAGCCTGGGCAACATGGTGAAACCTTGTTTCTACAAAAAATACAAAGAAATAGCTGGGTGTTGTAGCACACGCCTATAGTTCCAGCTACTCAGGAGGCTGAGGTGGGAGAATTTCTGGAGCCTGGGAGATGGAGGCTGCAGTGAGCTATGATCATACCACTGCACTCCAGCCTGGGCAAAGAGTAAGACCTGGTCTCAAAAAAACAAAACAAAAACAACAATCACCTCCTTGCACATTTCCATCAGAGCTCTTGGGTAACCAGGTATATTGTCAATGATCTGTAATATTTCAAAAGGAATCTCTTTTTCTAAGCAGTTGGTCTCAACATTAGGCTTAAAATATTCTGTAAACCATGCTGTAAACAGATATGCTGTCATCCAGGCTTTGTTTTCCTCTTTATAGAGTACTAGCAGAGTAGATTTAGCATAATCTTTAAGGGCCTTATGATTTTTGGAATGGTAAATGAGCATTGGCTGCAACTTAAAGTCACCAGTTGCATTAACCTCTAACAGGAGAGCCAGCCAATCCTTTGAAGCTTTGAAGCCATGCATTGACTTCTCCTTTCTAGCTATGAAAGTCCTGAATGGCATCTTCTTCCAACAGAAGGCTGTTTTATCTAAATTGAAAATATGTTTTTACTACAGCCACCTTCATCAATGATCTTAGCTAGATCTTCCGGATAACTTGCTGCAGCTCCTACATCAGCACTTGCTGCTTCACCTTTCGCTTTTATGTTATGGAGATGGCTTCTTTCCTCAAACCTCATGAACCAACCTATGCTAGTTTCAAACTTCTCTTCTGTAGCTTCCTCACCTCTCTCAGCCTTCATGAAATTAGAGTGAGGGCCTTGTTCTGGATTAGGCTTTGGCTTAAGGGAATGTTATGGCCGGTTTGATCTTTTATCCAGACCACTCAAACTTTCTCCATATCAGCAACCCAGGCTATTTCACTTTCTTATGATTCATATGTTTACTGTAGTAGCACTTTACATTTCCTTCAAAAACTTTCCTTTTGCATTCTCAATTTGGATAACTGTTTGGCACAAGAGCTCTTGCTTTTGGGCTATCTCTACTTTCAGCATGCCTTCCTCACTGAGTTTATTTTTAGCTTAATGATTTATTAATCATTTGTAGCTTTTGATTTGATGCAAGAGATGTGCCACTCTTTGTTTCACTTGAACACTTAGAGGCCATTGTAGGGGTATTCATTGGCCTAATTTCAATACTGTTGTCTCAGGGAAGCTGGAGGTCTGAGAAGAGGGAGAGAAGTGGGAAATGGCTGGTCAGTGACATCAGAACACACACAACATATTTGTCAATTAAGTTTAGCATCTTATATGGGCATGGTTTATGGTGCCAAAAACAATTACAATAGTGATATCAAAGATCATTGATCACCGATCACCATGGCAGATATAATAATAATGAAATGGTTTAAAATATTATGAGAATTACCAAAATGTGACAAAGAGACAGGAAGTGAGCACACGCTGTTGGAAAAATGGAGGTGATAGATTTGCTTAACACAGGGTTGTCACAGAATTTCAATTTGTAAAAATTGCGATATCTGCAAAGCACAATAAATTTCACTACAATGAAACAAGTTATGTTTGTAGTTGTTTTCAAGAAGGCATTCAGAGTAGCCATGAGTCTGTTCTCTGTTTTACCATATATTTGGGAATGTCGGCCTGGTGCTTTATTACTTGCAGGATAACTTGAGCTCAAGTATATTTCTTGGGTTATAGTCATTTTCACTGAGACCCTTGTAGACTTTTTTCCACTGTCCTCTAGCATTTACTGTGTCTGTGAACAATTTCAGTCTCTCCAGTATCTCACTTTTCTACACAAATTGCTTTTTCTTCTCTGATTTTTGTTCTTTTATACACACACAAACACACACACACACATTTCTTTGTCTATGAGATACATTGAACGTGAAACAAAAAAATAATGGTCGATTTATGTAGAACTGTGATCCTGGGAGAGAAAAACAACTTGACATTGTCTGGTTGAAGGTTTAATACAAGTACTGAGTGAGTAGGTAGTGATTTCATGAGCTTCTTGAAATTTCAAATCCTGCTATTTGATTTTCAATAGGCTAATTTAAAAAAATTAGTTGACTATTTTAAGCGTTTGAAATTACAAAGGCAGAAAGATATTAAAATTAAACTTTTCAAATTAATTCTCTATTCCCTATACCACTTAATTTCCAGTAAATTGTGCGTGTGTGTGTGTGTGTGTGTGTGTGTGTATGGTTTTGTATTCAGATTAAATCTGTCCTTACAGCCAACAACCACAAAAATACTCCTTACATGAATACCAGATGAAGTTAAAGTAACATTTTATTACAGTTTTAATCATTATACTGTTACTGTCAAAAACAGTATAAAAGGATGATAAATATTATGAGTACTTAATTTTTGAAATTCAATAATTATTTGTTTCTTTTCTGTCCATCTTTCTTACAAAGGTTGTGTATATTTTTAGCTAGGCACTTTCCTTTGAGGATCTCAATTATTTTATACTTTCTGAAATATTTTTGCAATTTAAAACATTAGGAAACTAGAGAAGATAAATTTAATACAATAAACTTTGTACATAACATCTGTTGTTACTCAACTTAATATGAATTACTTATTTTGAAGTATATTTTTTGTAAAGAAGAACTTTCAAGTCTATACTGGACCTACCTCCAATGATTCATTCAAACATGAGTGGCATAAATAACTTACATTTACAAGGTATTTCCGAATTAGATAATTATGTTCTTTGAGCCCACCAGAACATGCACTGGATAATATAGCAATAAACGTAGCTGAAAATGTATTCTTCTTTTTTATAATATAAATATCAACAGCCAGGGGATGCACAGAATAACTGTTCATTCAACAGCTGTTGCATTGTGAAAAGCACAATAGGTGTTTTATGATATAAAGAGATGGCCCAGTGGTACAGGTAGAACACCAATGTGCATAATGTTACACAGAATGTGATGAATGCCTTAAGGAAGAGACAGTAAGGCATTTTGGATATTGACAGAAAAGAAAAAATTGTTCAGGCTGGAAGGCAGGCAGACTTCAGAAACATACTTTAAGAAAGGAGATAACATTTAAGCTGGGGATTAAAATGTGGTTACCCCGGAACATGCAGAGATAGAGGTAAGAGAACAAGGTAGTCAGAGGATTTGGATAATTCTAAATTGTGTACCAATCCTGCATAATTAATCAGTCTGTCTTTTACCTTGTGTTTTTTTAAATTCACCATAATGTTGTTTTTGACTTGCTTAATTCTCTCTTCTAAAAATAGGATCATTTATTCATTTTATGAATATTAACAGTATTTGAAAGCATATCTTATGTTCTTTTTATTTTTAAAGATCTTCAAAGACTCTTAATATGCTTTGTATATTAGTCCATCTCACGCTGCTATAAGGACATACCCAAGACTGAGAAATTTATAAAGGAAAGAGGTTTAATTGTCTCACAGTTCTGCATGGCTGGGGAGGCTTCAGGTAACTTACAATCATGGTGGAAGGGGAAGCAAACACATCCTTCTCCACATGGCAGCAGGAAAGAGAAATGCAGAGCAAAGGGGAAAAAGCGCCTTATAAAACCATCAGACATGGTGAGAACTCACTATCAGGAGAACAGCATGGGGGAACTGCCGGCATGATCTAATCACCTCCCACGAGGCCCCTCCCCCAACATGTGGGGATTACAATTTGGATTACAATTCAAGATGAGATTTGGGTGGGGACACAGAGCCAAACCAGATTATTTTGCAAATTATTTTTCAGCAATAGACATGGAATTTCTGCTTGCTACTTTATACATGTTGTTTATTGTCTTATACTATACTTATACATGTTGCTTATTGTCTTGAAGACACTTCATTGCACATCTTTCATTGTATATCTGTGTGAATATTTTGTTAGTGTTTCTCTACGTTACTGGGAGGTGCGTAAGATTAGGAATCATTTATTCCTCACTGCATACTAATAGCACAAAGCAGACCCTTAGCAGATGCTCAATAAATGTTTGTTTAATTTCTTTACAAATAATGGAGGGAAATGAATGTTGCTTCACACTCATTTTATCTAAAATAATGAAGATCACTAATTTTTTTTTCATTTGGTATACCAAAGATACGAATACGCCTATTTACCTTACAACAAATGCATCAGTAGACTCAGAGCTTGAATTAATTTCTTTCAGAGTAAAAAGTTACATTTACATAGGATCTATAGATTTCTGAACATGATGTTCCAGGTTGTTAATTTGAAAATAGCTCTGTATGAGTAGAACGATTTTAGTGTTTGAATATGACATTTGACTACCTGATGAAGACATAGCTCCTCTCTCAGCAAAAAACTAGAGGCAGATTCAAGAGAACTTGCGAGAACACCAGAGCACAGTGGTCACGTGTGTGGAGCAAGACCATCTCAGGTTGAAACCCAGCTCCAGCACTTCTGGCAATGTGACCTCAGCAAATTTATCTTCTCTTTGTTCTGCAGTTTTCTGTTCTGCAAAGTGCTACTAGGTGATGATTCAATGAGTTAAATCATGTAAATAACTTACATGGGAAAACCTGAACCCATATCTTTTTCTTGTAGCCTGTAAGAGAGTAGCAAACTGTCATCTTTGTTCTGTTTGTTTCCAAATTCTGTTTTCTGATATGATTGTGCTAGAGACAGTCTAAACTCCTTAGTGTGACTTCAAGACCATTCAGGAGCCGTTTCTTACTTGTATCTCCAGCATTTTCCTGTGTTACTTTCTATCCCTTGTACTAAATGCTCTTTCCACAAAGAATTACATGCCCTTGACTCTGGCTTCTTTGAAGGAGTTGCTGATAGTAGTATTTAGACATAGACCTATAGTATTCTCGCTCCTGAATTTTGTTAGGATAGATCCTCAGATACCACCTCCTGTAGTCATCGTAGTCCTCGGGTTCAGAGTGGAGGTCAAGTCTGTGTGCTCCCTTAACCTGCTGTGTACACTCTATACTTGTACTTACCACATTCCATAAACATAAACATATGTACACACACATAATCATATATATACACACACAATACACATATACATACATTAATACATATACAGATATATGCGTGTGTGTATATATATGTATATGCATGTACATTATAAATAATTTGTCTCTACTTTTAAAGCAATCAGGGAAGGTTATAAGACAGGATATTAAAATATGTAAGTTTTAAGATGGCTTTAAATGACTTCAAGGAAATGGCTGAGCTCATGGAGGATCAAGTGCAGTAGGCAGTTTAGAATGTTTAAAACCCTTTGATGTTTTGGAGAGCACGGCACTCATCATTGCAGCCTGGGCTGATTCACTTGCAATGTAGCTAAAGAAACTATTGTAGCATTGTCTCATGGTGGCTGAATATTTGAAGAGAACTAAAGAAAAGTTGTGGATGTATAACTCCAGGAACTCATTGCCTTAGTGACTGCACAAAAAGGGCACCATATGGAGTTGATTCAATTTGTGGTTGTTCTCCAAGAATGCATTTCCCAACCACCGAATCCCACACATGAGCTATGCCTGTTTTGTAAATGTTCCTCTGAGGTTTACTTGGATGAAAACTTTAGTGGGAAGAATTTGCCGTCTTTATTGCTGTCTCCTTAGTGCCGAATACCATATTGATTTTTATTTTTATTTTTAATTTATATAAGTTATTATTGAGGCAAAGTTAACATAATATAAAATCAACCTTTTTTTTTTTTTTTTTTTTTTTGAGACAGAGTCTCACTCTGTCCCCCAGGCTGGAGTACAATGGCACGATCTCAGCTCACTGCAACCTCCGCCTCCTGGATTCAAGAAATTCTCCTGCCTCAGCCTCCCAAGTAGCTCTTGAAATTGAGAAATATGAGTCCTCCAAATTTGCTTTAATTTATTTTTTACTATTATGGCTACTTACAATTCCATATGAATTTTGGATCAGGTTTTCCCTTTTTAATGGAAATTACATTGATTCTGTAGATCACTTGTGGCAGTGGGGTGTTGTCATCTAAACACTATGAAGTCTTTGAGTTGATGAACATATAATGCCTTTCTATTTATTTCTGCCTGCTTTAATTTATTTTGGCAACTTTTTTAGTTTCAGTATACAAGTCTTGCATATTCTTGGTTAAGTGTATTGCTAAGTATTATATTCTTTTTGATCCATTATTTTCTTATTTCATTTTCATATTATTAATTGCTACTGCATGGAAATGCAACTGATTTTTTGTGTGTTGATCTTGTATTCTGCCACTTTGTTAAATTTGCTTTTTAGTTTAATAGATTTGTGTGTATGTGTGTGCGTTTTTAAAGATTACCGATGTATATTATTAGGTTTACCTATAGATATAACCAGTTTGAGTACCAGTGATTTATTTTTCTTGACCAGTACTGCTAGTACAACGTTGAATAGTCCTGGCTAAAGTGTTTATCCTTATCTTGTTCCTAGTCTTAGAGGGAAGGTTTTCAGTCTTTCACTGTTTTGTATAATGCTAGTTATGAACTTTTCATAAATGCCTTTTATCAGGTTGAGGAAATTCCCTTCTCTTCCCAGATTATTAAGTGTTCTTATCATGAAACGGTTTATTTGTGACTTTGTCAGATGCTTTTCTTTTGGCATTAATCGAGGTCATCATATAGATTTTTTTCCTTCAGTCTATTGTGGCATATTACTTTAATTGACTTTAATATGTTGACCCACTCTTTCATTTCTAAAATAAATCTCACTTGGTTATTGTGTATATATATTTTTTAAATATGCTGCTAGATACAGCTTAGTAGTATTTTTTGGAGAATATCGAAAATCTGTTTTCTTGGCCAGGCATAGTGGCTCATGTCTGTAATCCCAGTGCTCTGAGAGGCTGACATGGGAGGATCACTTGAGCCGAGTACTCCAAGGTTACAGTGAGCTATGACTGCATCACTGCACTCTAGCCTTGGTGACACAGCAAGGTCATGTCTCTTAGGAAATGTTTTTGGTAATATCTTTTCTATTCCTTATTTATATAAGATCTGTAGTAATGTCTCTACTTTCATTCCTGATTTTAGTAATTTGAGTCCTCTCTTTTTTTCGTGGTCTATCTGAAAGTTTGTTGATATTATTTATATTTCTTTCTTTTTTTATTTCCTATTTATTTATTTATTATACTTTAAGTTCTAGGGTACATGTGCACATCCTGCAGGTTTGTTACATATGTATACATGTGCCATGTTGGTGTGCTGCACTCATTAACTCGTCATTTACCTTAGGTATATCTCCTAATGCTATCCCTCCCCACTCCCCCCACCCCACAACAGGCCCCGGTGTGTGATATTCCCCTTCCTGTGTCCATGTGTTCTCATTGTTCAATTCCCACCTATGAATGAGAACATGCGGTGTTTGGTTTTTTGTCCCTGCGATAGTTTGCTGAGAATGATGGTTTCCAGATTCATCCATGTCCCTACAAAGGACATGAACTCATCCTTTTTATGGCTGCATAGTATTCCATGGTGTATATGTGCCACATTTTCTTAATCCAGTCTATCATTGATGGACATTTGGGTTGGCTCCAAGTCTTTGCTATTGTGAATAGTGCCGCAATAAACATACGTGTGCATGTGTCTTTATAGCAGCATGATTTATAATCCTTTGGGTATATACCCAGTAATGAGATGGCTGGGTCAAATGGTATTTCTAGTTCTAGATCCTTAAGGAATCGCCACACTGTCTTCCACAATGGTTGAACTAGTTTACAGTCCCACCAACAGTGTAAAATTGTTCCTATTTCTCCACATCCTCTCCAGCACCTGTTGTGTCCTGACTTTTTAATGATCACCATTTTAACTGGTGTGAGATGGTATCTCATTGTGGTTTTGATTTGCATTTCTCTGATGGCCAGTGATGATGAGCATTTTTGCATGTGTTTGTTGGCTGCATAAATGTCTTCTTTTGAAAAGTGTCTGTTCATATCCTTTGCCCACTTTTTGATGGGGTTGTATGTTTTTTTCTTGTAAATTTGTTTAAGTTCTTTGTAGATTCTGGATATTAGCCGTTTGTCAGATGGGTAGATTGCAAAAATTTTCTCCTATTCTGTAGGTTGCCTGTTCACTCTGATGGTAGTTTCTTTTGCTGTGCAGAAGCTCTTTAGTTTAATTAGATCCCATTTGTCAATTTTGGCTTTTGTTGCCATTGCTTTTGGTGTTTTAGACATGAAGTCCTTGTCCATGCCTATGTCCTGAATGGTATTGCCTAGGTTTTCTTCTAGGGTTTTTATGGTTTTAGGTCTAACGTTTAAGTCTTTAATCCATCTTGAATTAATTTTTGTATAAGATGTAAGGAAGGGATCCAGTTTCAGCTTTCTACATATGGCTAGCCAGTTTTCTCAGTACCATTTATTAAATAGGGAATCCTTTCCCCATTTCTTGTTTTTGTCAGGTTTGTCAAAGATCAGATGGTTGTAGATGTGTGGTATTATTTCTGAGGGCTCTGTTCTGTTCTGTTGGTCTATATCTCTGTTTTGGTACCAGTACCATGCTGTTTGGGTTACTGTAGCCTTGTAGTGTAGTTTGAAGTCAGGTAGCGAGATGCCTCCAGCTTTGTTCTTTTGGCTTAGGATTGTCTTGGCAATGTGGCTTCAAAGAGCCAACTTTAGGTTTTGTTGATTCTCTCTATTCTTTATTTCATTCATCTCCACTGTAATCTTCATAAGTTTCTTTCTTCTATATTCCTTCAGTGCTCAGCCAGGCCATTTACAGCCCTGCCTTAGCTTTCACCTCCTATTTTCATGGAGTCAGAAGGTGAGCCAGTGATGAAAGCTGAGGTTATTTTCTGCTTTTATCAGAGTATGTGTATGGCCCTGAGCACATAATTAGTCTTCTTGATATTCTGGTGTAAACAGATCTTTTAAAAGTCAGCATATCTCTTTTCCTAACCTCTTCTTCCCTGGAGTTTTGTTATATTGCTTGTTATATTCCTGATCTCAGGCTTCCAGTGACCTTTAAATACTTTTGGCAAATGTTATCCCAGCCCCGAGAGTGTACTGGTTCAGACAAATTAACTGTAGCCCTCATGCTAGTCATTCAGGGAGCTTTGAAAGACAGGTCAAAACACAGCCACAATTCTTTGATAATACCAATTGCATTGCTCATTTTGGCACTAGCAGCCTGAACAAGGAATGTGGTCTGCTGCTGTCTTCATCGCCATCACTCATCTGGAAAGTGGGAGATGGTAGGCAGACAGCTTAAAATGCCACAGTGATTTCTTACACTGATGCAGCAAATTCTTTCTTCATTAAACTTTCACCAGATTGTTTTAAGTGTTTAACTAGATTTTAGAATTCTGAAAAAGTTGACTGTGAGACTTTTTGCTGGCGTTGTAGTTGCTTTTGTGCAAGGAGGATTGGGCTGGCATTTCTTACTCTGCCATTTGGGTGATGCCATCCCAAATTGATTTTTTTTTATTTTTATTTTTATTTTTAGTTTTATTTTTGAGACAGAGTTTCACTCTTGTTGCCCAGGCTGGAGTCCAATGGCGCATTCTCAGCTCACTGCAACCTCTGCGTCTCAGGTTCAAATGATTCTCCTGCCTCAGCCTTCTGAGTAGCTGAGATTACAGGCGTGCGCCATCATGCCCGGCTAATGTTTTTGTATTTTTAGTAGAGATGGGGTTTTACCATGTTGGTCAGGCTGGTCTCAAACTCCTAACCTCAGGTGATCCACCTGCCTCAGCCTCCCAAAATGCTGGGATTACAGGTATGAACCACTGTGCCCAGCCCCGAAATGATTTTTAATAGTTAATTATACCATGCTTGGTCCTTAATGAGAGATTATTAATTTTTGGAGCATTGAATAATAAGAAATATTGTTATATTTTTAAATAAATGTTAGTTCCAATAAAAGTGACATATTTAGTATGCATTCTACCAATACTAAGTGCCACGTATAGATTTGAAAAATATGGCAATTTTCTATTTCAAATGTGGCAACATATTTCAATTGCCACATTTTTCAGAAGTAGAATATATCAAAATGCATATTATATAGAGAGTCGCCAAATAATTTGTCACCCAAATCTGGATACTTTGAAAGTACAAAGAAGAGCTGAAAAGACAGGAAACTAGGGTTAAGGTATAACCAGGACTGTATTAGACTAATTTGTACATAGGTTCATTCTAGAGATCTTTCGCTCTCTTTAGTAATTGATAATCCTGACTTCTGGTCTAGTTAGTTGTGGTCTTTAATTACTAGTTTTTGTAATTCTTGTATATTTATGCAAAGAGTTTATTGCTAACAAGTTGAGTGCAAGATAAGTCTACTTTTGATATAATACATATATGAACAGTAGTTCCCATTATCACTTAAGAATAATTAATTTTATGGCAGATACAACATGAGAAACTTTCGCTTCAGTGTTGTAGAAATGTGATCTAATATGCAGAATTGAGGAATTAAGAGCTTTTCTCTTAGTTATAAACTTTGACATAAATCTGTAAATAAGACCAAAGAAAGAAAATAGCTAGATAAGAAGTTAATATCTTAACAGCATACATTATCAAAATACCTTAGCATTTGAAGTAAGGAATTTTTCATTAACTACTAATTTAATGGGTACCTAGACTGAGTCCATGTCTTTGCTATCATGAATAGTGCTGCTGTGAACATACGAGTACATGTGTCTTTATGGTAGAATGATTTATATTCTTTGGGTATATACCCATGAATGGGATTGCTGGGTCAAATGGTAGCTCCGTTTTAAGTTCTTTGAGAAATCTCCAAACAGCTTTCCACAGTGGCTGAACTAATTTTCTTTCCCACGAAACCTTTCCCTCAAACCTTTATTGGGTCTTAAATAATATATAACCATGTATGAAAATAGCTGTGGAACATTTTCAACTTTCTTTAGAATTCGCCTTTAGGTACTTTTGCTGAATAGCTATAGCAAAAAAAAAAAAGAAAGAAAAAGAAAAAAAAAAAGAAAAGCCAAGCTGAAATTCATTAACGTGTAAAGGCACAGAACGTCATGAAAGATAGAATAGTAACTAGTAGGTATGCTTCTAGCAGTAATTGTAGTGCCACGCAGGATTGCAGAATAACACTGAAAGGCATTCTTGCAAGGTCAAAAGCCACTTGACCTACTTTATTTTTTAAGTCTGAAGAAAGCTTTTGATACACGGAGAGTCTGTAAGTTTATTTTGCATGTGTGTGTTTGTTTTTAACACATAAAGTGAACATTGACTCAACTATTTTTAACAGAAATATATGTGAATAATTCATTCTGTAAAATACCTCACTTTTTTGTTTCTCTGTCTTTCACTCTCTCTCTGATATTACATGTGGCATATGCATTGGAATTGTGTGGAGTCAAAATTGTATATTGGGAGATATTTTATCAATGTATCAGTTTGTTTTTACATAGGGATGGGAAGTAAGATACATAGAGGCTTAGGATTTTAACTGATGGCAGATGAGAAGAATGTAACATTTTAGGGGTAAATGCCACAGCATAAAATGTAAAATATTGGCAGTCCTTCTCCTTCAGTAAAATTACCTACAGCTGTATTGGCAAATAGCTTGTCATTTATATTCAAAAAGCTAAATGATGGGCAATTTGGACTCATTTATCTTTTTAAAATCCATACAAATAATGACAACATTAATCTTATTTCCCCCCAAAAAGTATAAACTAGTTTGAAATGCCAATTCTCTAAAAAGACTTACACTGACTATAGTGTATCCAAATTAAAAATCATAATTTAAAAGAGGGATTAAAGACTTCAAATTTGTTTGAAATATACATGATATGAGATTACAAATCTCTTTCTGCCATATAAAAATAAACATTTAGCATTCACCCATTGTAGTCAAGAACCATATCTACTACCTCAAAACACCCCTCTTTTTTCATGATATCAAAACATTGTTTTTATTCTAGGAATTATGTCAAAAATTAAGCCTTTTTTTTCTAAATTTCAAGTTCTATTTTCTATACAAGGGGTACCTGGGCAGGTTTGTTACATGAGTATATTGCATCCCGGTAGTGAGCATAGTACCCAATAGGTAATTTTTCAACCCATGCCTCACTCCCTTTCCCCTCTAGTAGTCTGCAGTGTCTGTTGTTTCCATATTTATGTTCATATGTGGTCAATGTTTAGCTCCTACTTATAAGTGAGAACTTGTGGTATTTGGCTTCCTGTGCCTCCATTAATTCTCTTAGGATAATGGCCTCCGGTTGCATCCACGTTGCTGCAAAGGACATGATTTCATTCTTTTTTATGGCTATGCAGTATTCCATGGTGTATATGTATCATATTTTCTTTATCCACCTTACTGCTGATGGGTACCTAGATGGAGTCCATGTCTTTGCTATCATGAATAGTGCTGCTGTGAACATATGAGTACATGCGTCTTTATGGTAGAATGATTTATATTCTTTTGGGTATATACCCATGAATGGGATTGCTGGATAAAATGGTAGCTCCGTTTTAAGTTCTTTGAGAAATCTCCAAACTGCTTTCCACAGTGGCTGAACTAATTTTCTTTCCCACGAAAAGTGTATAAGTGTTCCCTTTTCTTCGAAGTCTTGCCAGTATCCGTTGTTTTTTGACTTCTTAATAATAGCCATTCTGACTGGTGTGAAATGATATCTCACTGTGGTTTTGATTTGCATTTCTCTGATGATTAATGATGATGAGCATTTTTCATGTCTGTTGGCCACTCGTATGTCTTTTTTTGAGAAGTGTCTGTTCATGTCCTTTGCCCATTTTTAACGGGGTTATTTGATTTTTGCTTGTTGATTTGTTTAAGTTCCTTACAGATTCTGGATATTAGACCTTTGTTGGATGCATAGTATGTGAATAATTTTCTCCCATTCTGTAGGTTATCTGTTTACTATGTTGATAGTTTCTTTCACTGTGTGAATGTTCTTTATTTTAATTAGGTCCTACTTACCAATTTTTGGTTTTCTTGCAATTGCTTTTGGGGACTTAGCCAAAAATTCTTTGCCAAGACCAACATTAAGAAGGCTATTTGCTATGTTTTCTTCTAGGATTTTTAGACATTCAGATGCTACATTTAAATCTCTAACTTATTTTGAGTTAATTTTTGTATATTGTGAAAGATAAGGTTCTAGTTTCATTCTTCTGCATATGGCTAGCCAGTTATCCCAGCACAATTAATTGAATAGAGAGTCCTTTCTCCATTGCTTGTTTTTGTTGGCCTTGCTATAGCTGTGCAGCTTTATTTCTGAGTTTTCTATTATGGTCCACTGGTCGATGTGTCTGTTTTTGTACCAGTGGTATGCTGTTTTGGTTACTGTAGTCCTATAGTATAGTTTGAAGTCAGGTGATGTGATGCCTCAAGTCTGGTTCTTTTTTGCTTAGGGTTGCTTTGCCTATTTGGGCTCTCTTTTCATTCATTATGCATTTTAGAATAGTTTATTCCTAATTCTGTGAGGAAAGTCATTGGTAGTTTGATAGGAATAGCGTTGAATCTGTAAATTTATTTGGATAGTATGGCCATTTTAATGATATTGATTCTTTCAGTCCATGAGCATGGAATGTTTTTCAATTTGTTTGTGTCATCTCAGATTTATTTGAACAGCATTTGGTAGGTCTCCAGCAGCACATCAAAAAGTTAATTCACATGCCAGGCACGGTGGCTCACGCCTGTAATTTCAGCACTTTGGGAGGCCAGGGCAGGTAGATCACCTTAGGTCAAGAGTTTGAGACCAGCCTGGCCAACATGGTGAAAGCTGTCTCTACTAAAAATACAAGAATTTGCTGGGCATGGTGGCGCATGCCTGTAATCCCAGCTACTTGGGAGGCTGAGGCAGAAGAATTGCTTGAACCCATAAGGCAGAAGTTATAGCAAGCCAAGATCATGCCATTGCACTCCAGCCTGGGCAACGAGAGCAAACCTCCATGTTACAAAAAAAAAAAAAAAAACTTTTTCACCACAATCAAGTAGGCTTTATTCCTGGGATGTAAGGCCGGTTCAACATATGCAAATCAACAAATGTGATTCACCACATAAAAAGAATTAAAAGCAAAAACATATATCATCGCAACAGACACAGAAAAAGCATTTGATAAAATCCAGCATCCTTTCATGATAATAGTCCTCGAAAGACTAGGCATCAAATGAACATACCTCAAAATAATAACAGCCTTGTATGACAAACCCAAAGCCAATATCATACTGAATGGGTAAAAGCTAGAAGTATTCTCTTCGAGGATACAAAGTAAGGATGCCCACTCTCGCCACTCCTACTCAACATAGTACTGGAAGTCCTAGCCAGAGCAGTCAGGCAAGGGAAAGGAATAAAAGGAATCCAAATATGGAATGAAGTCAAACTATTTATTTCTCTTCCCTATCAATATCTGCACTTAGAAAACCCTAAAGATTCTGTCAAAATGCTACTAAATCTGATAAGCAATTTTAGCAAAGTTTCAGGATACAAAATCAGTGTACAAAAATCAGTAGCATTTCTATACACCAATAATGCCCAGACTGAGAATCAAATCAAGAACACAATCCCACTTACAGCAGCCAAAAAGAAAGTGAAATACTGGCTGGAAGCTATGGCTCATGCCTGTAATCCCAGCACTTTGGGTGGCCAGGGAGGGTGGATAACCTGAGGTCAGGAGTTCAAGAACAGCTTGTCCAACGTGGTGAAACCCAGTCTTTACTAAAAATACAAAAAAATTAGCTGAGTGTGGTGGCAGGTGCCTGCAATCCCAGCTACCTGGGAGGCTGAGGCAGGAGAAGTGCTTGAACCCGGCAGATGGAGGTTGCAGTGAGCTGAGATCACGCCACTGCACTCCTGCCTGGGTGACAGAGCGAGACTCCCCCCAACAACCCCCCAGAAAAAAAGAAGGAAGGAAGGAAGGAAGGAAGGAAGGAAGGAAGGATGAAGGAAGGAAGGAAGGAGAAATACTTAGAAATACCTAACCAAGGAGGTGAGAAATCTCAAAAAAGTATTGTGTGTGTGTGTGTGTGTGTGTGTGTGTGTGTGTGAAGGTGCCATGTAATGTATTGTATTCCAAACTCAATAAATTAAATTTTAGTAACCCCTAAAATTAGACTTTTATGCTTTCTAGGGCTCATACATTTCTGTTAATATTATGTGCTTGTTTCTTATTTAAAATCTATTCTCCAAGTTTTTCTGGCCCTATTTGTTGGTCCTCATGTTATGGAGTTGATAACATCAGTAATAATTATCGACCAATCTTTATCAAGTTTTTAAACTGTGTCAGTGTTCTTGGCATTTAAATTTGAAAATAATTCAATGTTCACTTGTTATTACAATTGAGGAATATCACATTTTAAAGCAAGAGCAAATCCCAATCAGCATTGTTTCCAGGACTTGTGCTCAGAACGATGAAACTCACTGTCATGGTCATTGTTGTAGAAAGTACTGCCTTCTGTTTCTGTATTTATATTCACCATCACTAAGCTTTCATCACTGTACTCAGAACTTTACTATTTTTAGCACAATAAATAATATTTCATAATTCTCACTTAAGGAAAAACTCAAAAGAAATGTGAAAGCAATATATTGGTTACCTTTGGTGCTTGGCTTGAATATGCAGAGTTTATTAAAAAATACACATTTCAGATGATATTTGCTAAATAACACAACCCAATTTTGGTGTTATATGTGTGGGTAAAAGTTGTTGGAGAAACTACCTTCTTATTATGTTATTTGTGTTTAAATATTACTTTTCCTATTTCTTTAATAGCATTTAGGAACTCTTTTATAAAATTTAATTCATAACCAGTTTATCTCATTAGTCCTTTTAATACTTAAATTGTTCCAAATGTAGCCAATGAGAGCTTATTTAAGCTGACTTCTGGGCCCTTTTGCCGTTTCCTTGTCAGTTTTTAAGCACTTCTGTACTTTCTGGCACAATATATAAGGGATATAAGGGAGAGGAGAAAATTCCTCATTACTAAGGAATGACAAGTGAAAATGCAAAATGATTGATATAAATAAAAAGACATATTTTTCACAATTACTAAAGCAGTCATTGAATCACTCAAACATCATCAGTCATTGGGTGAAAAGCAGAAAACAGGATATTCACAACTTAAGTAATAAAACTTATCACCAATGATAGGCCAGATGTAATTATTGTACACTGACATGATGCAATAACAAGGAGATATATATGTTAATACATTAATCATATATCAATAAAATATTATACATATATTCAGGTATATTAATATCAATAAGTTTTACGCAGGTGTAGCAAAATAGTCAGTTTATGCTTTATATAAAACTGTTAGATGAACTCGATGTATTCGTACATGAATATATTAATGTTTCTATATCTATATAACATCCCAAAACAGTAATTAAATAGTAAGTCATGCATACCCTTCATGAACACTGAAGAAATTGTAACAAATTGTTGATATCTGGCAAACTCATTGGTATGATAAATTTATATAATCACTTATGTGTTTTATTATTTTGCAACTAAACCACTGAATCTACTACTTTTCAACTCATAAAGCCGTGTTAAAATGGTGGCTTCTTGCCTTATGATTCTATTGCCCTCTTTCATTTTTCATAAGCGTCATTTAAAAGCCCACCTCTGCCTTTCCTGCAGTCTCATCTTAACTTAGATCATGCCCACTTTTTGACTGTCAGAGCAGCAACACTTTCTGCTTCATACTTGGTCTTTTGAACCTGTCTTGTTTCTCTGTGTGTGTGTGTGCACGTGCAAAATAATATAGTACCATGTTTGAGGAGGGCACAGAAAAGCCTTAAATTGAGTTACATTTCCCAAAGTGCCTTTCCCGTAGCCTTGCTCTTAGGAAGTTCTGAATATTTGTGGAATGGCACTGACATCTTTGTCATTATTAGTAGTTATTTTTAATAGTAGTATTGGTATTGTAAAGCAAGCACATTCTTTTTTGGTTCTGATGAACACATACACTTCAGAAACACACACACATTGTCTCTCTCTCAGAAACACACTCACAAATTTATAAATGTATTTTATTAGAAGCACTTGCAATCTTATATGGAACTCAGAAATGCTTCCCAGAATTACTTTTATGTTTTATGAGTTTATTTTTGCTTATTTTCAAGCCTCTTCTATTTCCTTTAGTTTCTGACCTGCCGTATTCCTCATCACTCAAAGCAAATCACCTCACCTCCCACTCCACCATGAGAACAGCTGGCGGGGGCTCCTCAGTTCCTGATAAACGCCTGGCAGTCTTACTGGCATCTATTAAATAAATTCCCCTTTATTCATCTCATCCGGTTACAGTGGAGCACAGATCCCTATTTGGTCCAAATTCCTCCCAGCTTTTCTCTGAATCATAACCCCTCTTGGGGACCCTATTTAATCTATTAATGTTATGCTTTCCTCCAATCTTTATATTATTTATCTCACCCCACTTTTATTCCGGCTGTTATAAACATCTTTTCAAAACCCTCTTTAAACCTAAAATTAAAAGCATTTTTGATCTCATATCCCCCTCCAGTCATAGTCCTATTGTTGTTTGCTAAGCAAATTTTTGAAATGACTTCACATGTCCCTGTGTATGTGTACATGTGTCTTAAGAATTTGAAATAGAAATGGAGGTGCGGTTCATCATCTTCTTTGATCCTCTCTGACCATCTTGTGGATTAAGTCATCTTGTAAAACTCCAGTTTGTCTTGTCTCTTAAAACTTCCCACACAGCTCAAAAGCCTTAATCCTTGTTGTGGCCTATAGGATCTTTCTTGGTGCTGACGCCTGTTCTTCCTTTTGTCCAGACTACTTTCCTTTGCATTTTCAAAAGGAAGACAAATTCCCTTGAAATTTCTCATCCTCTTGTCTGGTTAGTTGCTAATAATTTTTCAAGTATATAGGGTATCTCTTTTTGGATATCTTCCTTGAAATTCCAAAGCGTGTTACATTTCCCCATGTGCTTTCATGCCATTGATTAGATCATACAATAATTGTCTATTTATTTGTCTGTATTTCCCTCTATCATAAGGTTTATGAAACCAAGCGCCCTGTGTATTTTTTTAACCATGTGCTTTCAAAATCTTGTAGGAGGCCTGTCAGATGGAAGCTATTCACTAACCACTGATTAAATGAAATCTTAGCTATTGGCCTTCTTGCACAGGCTATTAAGTGTAGTATATTTCTGTGTGTATGTGTGTGTCTGTGTGTATGTGTGTGTCTTCAAACTATTCCTTGTGCTATGAAGGTTAAGAATATTTGCAAAAGTATCCTCAGACATCTGCTTTTCATGAATATTTTGATTACATTATTGCTTCTTTCAATTTTGGTATTAAAAATTCTAAATGTCATGGGTATTTAAAGGCATATTTATTCAGCACATTGTTGTAAATGATAGAAAGCCCCTTTCCTGTTTGTGCTAGATTTTGGTCTTTATTTTTATTAAAAGCTTCAGTGAATTGCTTTGGCTTTAAAAAATGTTTTTATACAGCATTCATGTACGGTATTAACTGATTAATCCTTCTGCTAGAAGATTATGAAACTCTCAAATCTGAACAGAATTCAACAAATCCAGATTAATAGCATTTAAGCATTGGAAAGGTAGCTTCTCTTGGGAGCTTGGGCAATTATTTTAAACTCTGTACCCAAGTAACTCAAGCCATTAAGAAATGTCCTGCCTTTTAAATTCTTTGAGCCCAAAGAGATGACTGACAACTTTGCCTGCTTTTCATTACCCTTCATCAGATCAGCCTGTATTAACAGACTAAAAGGAAATTGGAATTTAGTCTATGGCTAAGCATTTTGAAATATATTTAGTGACTTAGTCCATTTGGATGGCTGTAACAAAATAACATCAATTGGGTTGCGTATGTACAACAGAAATGTGTTTCTCATGGTGCTGGAGGCTGGGATGTCCAAGACTGGTGTCTAGTGAGGGCCTGCTTCCCGGTTCATAGATGGCACCTTAGCTGTGTCCTCGCCATGGTGGAAGGGATGAGGGGTCTCTCTCAGGCCTCTCCTATAAGGGCACCAAGCCTAATCATGAAGGTTCTGCCCTCTGTACCTAATAACCTCCCCAGGGCCTCTCCTCTCCCCAGCATCACCGTGGCGATTAGGATTTGCACACATCAAATCTTGGGAGAACACCAAAATTCTACCACAGCAGTTTCTCCCTCTCCCTTCAGAGGGAGCCCTTGGGAGTGCTCGTCAGCAGCCCTTGGCATTTGGAGATGAACAGCAACATCTGTTATATTGCTGTTTACTGTTGGCTTCTCCTGCTCCCTCTTCCACATCACCTCCCCTTAGGAATGTTTTCTTTTATGTAAAACACTAGTTTTGCCATCAAACTAACTGAAACATTAAGCTAACTCATTTCTGAGTAAGACACTCGAGAGAGAACTCCACAGAGCACTTCCAGTTCTATTGGCTACAAGACTGTTTCATTGACTTTTGTTGTGTGTGTGTGTGCATATGTGTATCTGCATGTAAATATGTGTGCATGTGTGGGTGTCTCTGTGTGTGTGTGTCTGTATGTGTATGTATATGCATATGTATGTAAATGCATGTTTGTATGTGTGTGTCTCTGTGCATGTGTGTGTGTGTGCGCAAATGTGTGTGTGCATGCGTGTCCCTGTGTGTGTGTGTTAATCTCAATTGTGACCTATTATTTAGATTTTATGGCACTATGTCTGTTTGTCAGGCTAATGCTTAGCATTCCATTGACACCAAATAAACTGTAATCACTGTAATTACTGCTACTTTTATTTGAAAATGATATTTACTATTGACTTTTGTCAATATTTTGTTACTTAAATTGCTCCCTCCTGGGTTTCCAGCATTCTGAACTCTGGATCTGACAGAATAAAGATCTGGACCGTCTAAAGATTTGGTAGTTTTTAAAGTGCACAGTTTATCCTGGGCTTTAAACATAATTGTAGCACACTTAATGAGTATAATAACCTAACAGCATGAGTGTTGTTTTCATAGACATGTCTGCATAATGATAGACTCACTTCTAAGAAGAAATCATCTAATCAATGTGAACTCCAGTTATTTGTCACATACCCTGATGTGGGATTGACATCCTGATGTGAGATTTTCTAAAAACCTTTCTTGGCAAAAGCTTGTCTCGGGAGATTGTAAACAATGGAGTGGATATGTTTGTTTTTCTGTTTAAATTTCAGTTATTAGGGACCACTTTCCTCTTCTCTAGGTAGTGGCCTATCCCCAATGTTCTTTGTATCTTCAGCTTCAGATATACTGAAAATTTGGTGACAGCAGTTTGATAGTTATTTAATTGGACTTTATATTAGATTATGAGAAGAGGAAGCTATACACAATGGCATTTTTATTTCACTATCTTCAGTCTAGGACAGAGTTGTTCAGTGAAGATTTTTGCCCTGCAAAATTAATGAGGGAAAATAATCTATAAAATATTGTGTTGACATCATCTATAAAGTTCTGTAGCTAAAACACTGTGGATATTTTGTATTTTTCAATGAAATGTTTGCAATTTGCACTAATTGTGAAGAAAGTCTTAATTATGAACAATGTAAACTACAGAATGTATTTAAAGATCTAGAATATTATTACATAAAATTAATCAGGGCACTTCAAATTAGTCTAGGAAAGTATTGTCAGTTGAAATGCTTGGAGGATCTGTTTCCAAGAACAACGATAAAGACAAAACCTCCATTTTAAAATTTCAGATCACACTTTTCAAAGTAAATGCTCTTTAAAGGTAATCCAGATTAACTTTTATTTAAAATTATTTATCTCTCCTTGTAGCATCTTTACATATTGTAATTGGTTATTTAGTACTAATAAACAAAAGAAGTTAGACCTTCATCCAATTTAGTTCCATGTTCTTCACACCTAAAGTTTGTTTAACCCAATAATAGGGGGAAAGATTGTACATACATACACAACTGGAAGTCAGTTCACTAATTTTCTTGTATGGCATGTTTGATTTCTATCCATAATTGAAGGAGCTTTAGTTTTCTTAGAATATAAAATAATGGAAGTCAGATACGGATAAACCTGTATTTTCATTTACATAAGAAGATATTGAATTCTTTTTGTATTTATGTGATAGAACTATATAAAATAAAATTTCTAATAAAATTATTCTATTGTCTTAAATTTTTAAAGGTATAGTTGATACCTTAGACACTTATAGTTGATAAATAAAAATTATATATAGTATATGACATGATGCTTTATACATTGTGAAATAGTTAAATTAAGCTTACTAAACTATCACCCGACATACTTATCATGTTTTGTTGTGAGAACATCTAAGATCCACACTCTTAGCATTTGGTAAGTATACATTATTATTAACTATAGTTACCATGCTGTACGGTAGATTTTGTGAACTTATTCATCCTGTCTAGCTGAAATTTTGAACCCTTTGACAAACATTATTCTATTCCTCCACCTCTCCCTCCAGCCCTTGGCAACCACCATCCTACACTGAGAATTTATGAGTTTGATTTTTGTAGATTCCACATATGAGTGAGATCATGCAGCATTTGTCCTTCTGTGCCTGACTTATTTCGCTTAACATAATGTTTTCCAGATTCATTCATGATGTCACAAATGTCAGGATTTCCTTCCTTTTTTAAGGCTCGATAATATTCCACTGTACATCTATACTGCATTTTCATTACCCGTTCTTTCATCGATGAACACAAAAATTGATTGTATATCTTGGCTATTGTCAATAATGCTGCAGTGCACATGGGAGTGCAGAGTTATCCCGCAGATAGTGTTTGTATTTCCTCTGAATATATATCTAGAATTGCGATTGCTGGATCTTATGGTAGTTCTAGTCTTAATTTTTTGAGGAACATTCAAACTATTAAACTTACTGTAAAATTTTACGTATTTTTTGTCTTTGAAAAATTTTTCAAAGACAAAAAAGAAAGCTGTATGAGATCATAAGGGAGAATCTGACTTATTCAATGATCAGTTAACGATGTGTGTGATATGATCTGAAAAACTCCCAAAGACTTAAGGGGAAAAAAAGAAGGAAAAGTAAGAGGGAGGGAAGGTGGGAAGGTGGAAAGAAGGAAGGAAAAAAGAAAGGAAAGAAGGAGAGAAGGCCCCCTCTTCTGTGTCCGTAATGAAATATTCTTTTCTGGTGAATTATCCAAGTTACTTTTATATTGATACTGGGAGAAATAGTAACTTTCTTTCATTTTTTGTTTTCACTTTTCCTTTTTTCTTAAATAAGAAGGAGGAAAGACCATGAAGGCATTCAGCGCCTAGGAAGTAATAAATAAGTAGCAACGTCAAAGAGATCAGAATGATGCATTTTAACCTTAGCAAAATTTTTGTAAGGATCAATTCTGTCTGCATAATATGATACAGGCAAACTATTAGCCACTGCCTTATTTAATAATGTTATAAAGTAAAGAGGAGGATAAGATTAAGAAATGACTGAATAAGTTATGAAAACACACCATATTCTATTATAGCTGCCTAAAGAGAAAAGTTCATATGGCAAACACAGTACTTCCTGGAGTTATTGACAATTCATATATAAGATCATAGACCATTTCTAAATGATAAAGATGAATGGAATAAAAAACAAGTGCTTCCTGTAACACAAATAAAAAATTCAACAGTGAACTAAATAAGAATTTATTTTGAATCAGGAATATGAGATGATTCATTTTGAATTATTTCAAATCAGGAATATAGTCCTATACTATAGGAAGTATAATATATGAAAATATGAGTGGCTTTAGGTTTATGTGAAACATAGTTTATGTGGTTCATTTCATAGTCATCCAAGGAAATACAACTTACTTTCCTCATCTGTATTTGACTAATTTATATTTGGCTCATAATGTTGCAAAAAATAATAATTTAGCATATGTTTTCTATAAAATCATCTAGATATTATCCAATCATGATTTCTTATCTCTTGTGTAATAAAAAAAAATCGGTGCTTTTTAGGAAACCTATCCTTTTGTGTGCCACCAGATAGTTACTTACTGTTAACATAATTACCTGAGGAGTTTGTGTAAATATGCAGTTTCTTGTATCATTTATTACTATGAAGTATGCATTAGCTGTTAGTCTTGCTATTTATAATTATTATTATTGTTGTGATATCTGTATTAGAAGTGACAGACAACACAGTTGCCAAAGGGACTTGCAGGGATTATGATAGCCCCTGAATTGTATTGTAAATAATAGCATGGAGAGACAGTTGGCAGTTTTGAAAAGCACTGTGCCATGCAATAGGCAATGATTTAATTTTGAAGTTATTATATTTTCAAATGAAATGCAAATTCCCCTGTTTCTTACTGTGTTTCTCATTATTAATTCATCTTTTATCCTCCTTAGGTGATTATCATGGTTCATGTATCATTCTTTGGCTTATATAATATACATAGCTACATTATATATGGTGACAATTTGATATTTCTCATAATGGAATTATTTTCTTTGTTTATTGTAAAGGAGGTTCCTGTATTTCAGGAAACAAATAATGAATACTTATTTAACAAATAGAAACATGTCACTGAGCAGATTTTGCCATTAAATTCTGCCACACTTACAATTTGAAACACCTGGAAGTAGCCCAGTTACCTTAATTTGATCATTACATGTTATATGCTTGTATCAAAATGTCATATATGCCCCATAAATATGTGTAACTATTATGTACCCCTATAAATTAAAAGTAAAATTCAGTTAAGCTTAACGCAATAACACACACTATAAATTCAACTGCCTACTATACACCAGGTCCTCTGTGAGGTAATTGGCAGTGTCTGTACCCTTGAGGAGTGTATGGCTTGGTATATAGATTTCCCACATAGTCTGTCAGTTTATCTGTGCTCTATTTTCTGAGATCTGAGAAGCAGGGATGTGGCTGCATAGAGAAATAGAAGTTGAAAGATCTTAAAAATATTTCACATCTCATATGATACACAATCTCATATGATATACAGTCTCATAAGATATATACAATGTAGGGCAATTTTAGATTTCAAACTTAGATTAGATGTGGTGATAGTCATAGATTTGAAAAATTTATTGAGGCTGCATGCAAGATGGACCAGAGCAGAAAGAATTTAGAATATAAAGACACAAACTTGAATACTATTAGAGAGATACAGCTCTGGATAAAAATTGAGATTTTTAAAAATTAAAGCAAAGGAGGAAACTGTGACACACTTCAGAGTAAGCTGCACCCGGATTTTCTGACTACTTAGATATTTGGGACAAAGGAGGTGTGCGAGGAATTACTTTGGAAAATGATATCCTCTCTATCTGATAGGTCAGGGGAGAGGATGAAGATGGTGCTACTGAAGGAACTGCGGGTTTGCTTAGGAAGTGAATGACTTTGATATTGCTGATAGTGACTTCAAAGTAACATAAAGAGGAAGAGTGACACGGAATGGCAACCAGCAATTGTGGGGCAAGGGCCCAAGGAGTCAGAACTAGAAATACAGAGTTTTAAATATTTAGTGTGTGCTGAGTACTGATAATTTCATAAAATAAGGAGATTTTACCTTATTTTATTTATTACTAGTAATTATTAGATTTATACAAGTTTAAATAAGAATGCTTTTTATTCTCACCCTCCACTTAAATAATAAACTATATCAAATGCAAGTCATTTTAACTTTGTGTGTTTGCTTTGCAGGATAGGGAAAGGTAATTTAAAAATTCATAGAGATGATAATTACGGTTTGTTTTTTTTTTGGTGGTTTTTATTTGAAAACTCGTATGATCTATAACCTTCGCCGGGGGTGATCCGCCGCCACTAGGGTGGCGCAGCAGATAGCCCAGGGGAGACTGACGTCATCTACTTGCTCATCATCCGCCGGAAATCACAAACATCATGGTTCCCTGCGTGCTCATCTCGGGCTTGGTGCTGCTAGCCTACTTCCTGCCGGCTGCCTCGCCAGAGCCTGGGCGCTGCCGCCCCGGAGATCCGCTGCGTGGGGATGCCGTGAGCTTCGTGGCCGAGAACACAAGACGGCAGCACACGAAAGGCCAGGACGCCAGGACACGAGAGGCATGGAGCCAGAGGCGGGTAGAGCGCGGCAGAGGCGCCCCCACTGTCTCCCGTGCCACTGGCTCCTGCAGCTGCCCCTTTAAGGACTGTTTGTGCCGACCCTTCCCCAGGAAGTGACGGCATCTGCTTCTGGGTCGCTCGGGTGCTCTTCAGCCTGGGCTCCACCCTTATCTCATCGTGGCCTACTTGAACCGAGTGTCCGATCTCCCCTACCCGCTGGGTATCCAGCCTTAGCGCGCACCGACTACAACTTCAACTTTCCACCCATCTCCAGGGGAAATTGATTTTGAAAAAACAGGCTGCTGCCACCACAGCATTATGATCCTTTCCCACTGCTGACCAGTCTGTATTTTGTGAACTTCACAAGAGGAATGGTGTGTGCCCGTTCCTTGGCGTGTGTAGGTCTGGCCCCAGTCCAGGGGTCAGCAGGAGGGAAAACGGTTCAAGCAGGCTCTGAGGTGCTAGTCTTCCAGAAAGCAAGGACTGCCCTTCATTCACCCTTGCTGACCTCCCAGCTTTTCTCAGGCCCAGCCCCACGTGACTCTGGAAGCTGGGAGCTTCTGAGCTATCTTTGTTCATCTCATAGCCAAACAGGAGACCCCTTTACAGAACTTGCACATAGGGAGGCTGGAGCCGGGAAACCCTCTCCTTCTCTGGCCTGGCCGTGCTGGAGTGGGTGGGAACGAAACACCTTCAGTGCGGGTGGCCCCCAGGCGCACCTGTTTAGAGCTGCGGATGCCCTGGCCCTCCTTCAGTCATTTATTCTAGGTCTTGTTGGTCCAGCACTGCCCATCCCACCCCATGAGACTCACTCATTGCGGATCCCACCCCACCCTGCCCCTTTCTTCCCCACCTTGCCCCTTTCTTCCCCACCCTGCCCCTTTCTTTCCCACCCTGCCCCTTTCTTCCCCACCCTGCCCCTTTCTTTCCCACCCTGCCCCTTTCTTCCCTACCCTGCCCCTTTCTTCCCTACCCTGCCCCTTTCTTCCCTACCCTGCCCCTTTCTTCCCTACCCTGCCCCTTTCTTCCCTACCCTGCCCCTTTCTTCCCCACCCTGCCCCTTTCCTTCCCACCATGCCCCTTTCTTTCCCACCCTGCCCCTTTCTTCCCCACCCTGGAGACTCTCTGCTTAGTATCCAGGACTGTGAGAGAAAGCAATAACATGGGGCGTGAATGGTGGGGTGGGGGGGGGGTGGGGGAATACATACATACGTATATATAGCTTTCTCCAGAAAGTTGTGTGGAAAAGATGCTGGTAAATGAGCAGAGAACAAAGCGTAAGAAATTTTCATTCACTCAACATGTGGTCTTTGACTTTGACTTAGGTGCTGGGGATAAAACAGTCAGGTCCTGTTAAAGTTTTCATTTTAGAGGAGGGGGCTCAGAGTAAATACTTAACAGTAAACAAAAAATAGATGAAGATAAATGCTGTAGAAGGATTTTTTAAAGTGTGATGCAGCCGGGCTCGGTGGCTTGGCGGATCACCTGAGGTCGGGAGTTTGAGACCAGCCTGACCAACATAGAGAAACCCTGACTCTACTAAAAATACAAAATTACCCGGGCGTGGTGGCATATGCCTGTAATCCCAGCTACTCGGGAAGCTGGAGGCAGGAGAATCGCTTGAACCTGGGAGGCAGAGGTTGCGGTGAACTGAGATCGCGCCATTGCACTCCAGCCTGGGCAACAAAAGCAAAACTCCCATCTCAAAAAAATAAATAAATAAATAAAAGGGTGATTTCAGAGATGAAGGGCAGCGAGGAGGCCGCCTGCTGGCTCCAGGCGAGAAGCCACCGGTGGATCAGGGAAGTGCCTTTCGGAGGTTAGGGAAACACTTGGTGCACTTGAGGAACAAAAATGAGGTGAATGTGGTGGTAGAATTGAATAACATGTTTGGAAAGGTCAGTGGGAGACTTAACTGAGTAGAGCATTGTAAGCCGTGGCACGCTGCTTGGACTTTACCTGCAGTTCTCTGAGAAGACACTGGAAAGTTTTAAGCAGGGATTTGTCCTTCTCTGATTTATGAGTTTTTTTTTTTTTTTTTTTTTTTTTTTTAGAGAACACTGGCTGCTGTGTTACAACTGGGTGGGGGGTTGCAGAGAGAAGAGAGAAAAGGATCAGGGAGACTATTTAAGATGCTCTGGTGATATTACAGCTGAAAGAGACGTCTAATCAATAAATATCGAATGAGCGAGTGAGTGCATTGCCATTTGCTTCAGGAAAACTGTCACTTGCTCTGTTCAAATAGAGAATTGTTCTCGGTTGAGCCTGAAATATAGAGAAACTTTCAAATCACCTGATACAATTTGCCTCTACTCTCAATGATGAATTCTGTTTTGCCCTATTTTTTATTTCAAGTTTCAAGCAATCTGGTTTCTTATCCCCTAGCACAGTTACTTACTTTACAGTGTTGGTTATGGAATAATTATAAGTAGTAGCATTACTGTTCTAGTTTACATTTATTTCCTCAGCAGGGATTGTGGTCAGGGCTTTACATGCATTATCTCATATGATTTTCCCCAGCAACTCTTTAGTTAGGTAACATAAATATTCCCATTTTACTTATGAGAAAACTGAGACATAACCTCACCTAGGAAATAGTTCCTTTGATTCTTATTTACAAAAACCCAGAAAACTACTTAAAATACCTGTTTCACTTGAGGTTAAAGAGATATAATAGAAACAGGAGGGCCTACTAACGTATTTCAGGCCAGATTCTGAGTGTGAGCGCCCGGGCAATGTAAGGTTTCTGCGCATACGATGAGGTTCCCTTCTTCCTTGCACTGTACCACTGTCCTGAGTGTCTTTGTAATGAGAATACCCCCAGGGACCTGCAGACCTTAAAAGAAAAGGTGGCACATCATATTCTTGCCCTAGGGTCTCAGATTTCTGTGCTAAGTCCACTACCTGGGCTCTCCTAGATTGCATGTGCCTTGGAATTGTTATCTGTTCATTGTCACAATAACAAAAGGCGGCTTCCTCCTCCTGCCAGGTCTCCCCTAGTGCTCACTGATGCCCACAGGAAAGGAAGTTCTCCAACTATTTCGAGAATCTTTTTCTTTGCCTTTTTTCCCAATCCCTCATCAGGAGTATTGAAAACACACACACATACACACATACACATACATGTACGGGTAGACACACACACACACGGGATCTCATTATTTCTTTAAAGAAACATTTATTTTTCTTTTCATTTGACCTCAGTCACAAACTCTGGTCTAGAGGCAGACAAGGTATTCAATTCAAAAACTTCTTTATAAGAAACAAAGAATTTCAAACGTAGGTCATTCGTATCATGTTGTTGTATGTTTCGTTCTTATCCATGTTGAAAAATCTCATACTATTTGAAACCTCTTCAAAGACAGTTGCTGGCATTTGCTTCCCTTGTTTCATAGCAGTGCTAATATGTAAGTTAGCGAGAAAAACATATTTTATGTTTAGCTCATATGATAAAATACAGATGTTACAAGTATCAACTTGGTTGGGAAAAAAATTAATTTTTTTTTACTTTATGTAACTGATATAACCCTGCTTTCCAAAGATGAGAGAGAAGTTCATACTTGCTATTTCATTATAAATAGGCTTACCAAGTAAAATATAGGAATACTGTTAAATTTGAATGTCAGGTAAACAATGAGTAATTTTTGAAAATATGTCCAATGAATAATTTTTGAAAATATTGAAAAATACAAATAAAAGTTATTTGTATTTTTATTTGTTAAATATGGCAACCCTAATTTTTAAACAATTTTAAGTGAAAACTTAAATATCAAAAAGATGTTAAAAGGCCCCATCAACTTATATAATCACAATGGTGACATCATGTTCCCTCATATTCCCCCAGTAGCTAGAGTGGTTCCTGTCGTGGTTGAGGCTTAGTGGTCCCTGTTTACCCAGACTCACCTGATTTCTTTCAGCCATTGAAGATCCCTACATATCAGCTGTATTTTCTATCTGGAGTCTGTCAGTCGATGCTCTGGGGACAACTAGACCCTCACCATAGTGGCTCGCTGGCAGACCAGTCCCATGTCCTTCTAGGTCATATGCAGGGATTTTTGAATCCCTTCCATGTCACAGTGTTGCTGAAGGAAAGAGACTCTAAACCACTATTTCATGTTCTTTCTCAACCAAATAATCTATGTAATGATTTTAAATGGCTTTGACCCCATGTCTTGCTATGGAATCCACTGTCTCCTACGATTACAAATAGAAGCAGGATACGTTCCTTCTGTGCTGTCCCTCTTGCTTTTAGCTTCCCATCCACCCTATCTGGGTTTTTCTATCGCAGCCCTACTGGAAGTGCACACCTTTCCCCCATGTACCCAGGCTTTTAAGACTCAGTGAAAATTCAAGAAAGTCAGCTTTCAGACTCAATCACACATTTATTTCCTTCTGTGGAAGCCAAAAGTCATGGAAAGAAGCTTCATTAAAATAGAATTTTTAGGAAATGAAAATATATTGCAAAATAGTTTTAAATCCCTCATATGTTAATAGAGATTTTATTATATGTGTCCTTGGTGAGGGGGAGCCTCCTTTCCTTCTTTCCTCCCTCTCCCCTCCTCTCACACACTCTCTCTGGTTTTTGCTCTGTCTTCTTTCCTCTCCTTTCTCCTCCCTTCTTCTCCATCTCCCTTCCATTCTTCCTTTCTCTCTTTCATTTTCCTTTTTTACTTTCTTTCTTGAAATCATGTGTGAACAATTATAAAAGCAACATGGCCCCCTGAATATTGGAGAATCAGAAAAGCTTTGAAAGATTGAATGACTCTGATGCTGAATTTTTCAGTTATAAGGCAAACTCTCACCTCATTTATTCTAATATCAATAAGAATTGTTCATTTTAGACTCATCAGAAAATATGTGCTTAGATATTTAAAATAAAAATTTTACCTATAAGCAATTTGCATTTGACTTTTGATATGGTTTGTACATGGTTTAATGTATTCCAAAGGCCCATTCTTTGGAAAATGTGTTGAAACTTCTTATAATGCCATTTTTCGATTTTGAACCAACTTATATAGCACTCCTTGGGGAACTGCCAGTGCCTTCTTTGGCAAGAAAATCTTTGGCCACAGGATAACTAAAATAGTTCAAAAGCTTTCCCAGTGCAAAATTTAACAATCAGTGTATTCAGAGCTAGAATAATTCTTGTCAAAACAAAAATGAATTCAGTTTTGTAATTCTTGTTAACAAATGGACATAACCCCTTTAGAAATCCTACAGCCTGTGATTTTAATTACCTATAGCAAAAACTTGCACTAAATTAAACAATGTAACAGAATGTAATGTTTTAACAACAATGTATCCATTCTACATACTTAAAAATGATTCATATTAAAAATTTATGTTCTTATATCACAAAAATATAAAACCTGAACCAAATAATTATTTCACTTCCAAGTTCCAGAAGGGTACATTTTGCACAGACTTTAACATATCGAGAAAAAAACTCACTAAATCACTCCTGAAGGGATGATGTAGCTAATAAATACCAGTTACATATTTTAGGAATTTAATCAACTTTAGCACAACAGAATAAGCATTCGTATAACATATTCCACCATATTGGAAAAAAGAAAATGTGGTTAGGTAGAGGAGAATGTGGGAATCTTACTTTCACAGAGTGAAGTTGGAAAAACAAACGTATTGATCTTATCAGGAACAAGTAGTTTCCAAGGGCATGCAGTAACACTGAGCATTAGGATTCGACCCAGTGGAAATGCACTAATATTAATTACAAATTCCCACTTAGTATTTAGAAATGTTCCCTTAATGAGACTGCAGAAAATCAAGTAATTTGACATTAGAAGTATGAAACAAAGAAAAAATAGGAAAGCATTATCACAGAATTGGCAAATAGTTTAACTTCTGCAGAGAGAAATTCAGCATTTTCTGTGCTGCCAAACATTGCTGGCCATACTTTCCTATGTGAATCCTCATTTAGATGGCCCCGCCTTTACCTCAAATTGTGTTCCTGGAAATAAGAAAGCTCTATTTTTACTACCATCATCCCAAGCTATGTATCTTGAAAATTTCATTGTTCACTTTATATGTTGTTCATAGATATCTTGAAAAGTCATTGTTCACTGTAGATATTATCAGCTCTTCTCGTAAATATACAACTATTCCTACTTGCTTTCACTAGAAAAAAAAATTTCATTCTATTAGACACAAGTTAACTTTCCAGTTTTACTGAACACACATTAAACAATATGAGCCACTTATCATAGCTATCTAATGTTTATTTTTTATTCTTTTATTGTTTTAACTTTTATTTTAGATTTAAGGGGTACATGTGTAAGTTTGTTACCTGGGTATACTGTGTGATGCTGAAGTTTGGAGTATCGTTGGTCCCATCACCCAGACAGTAAGCATAGTACCCAATCATTTTTCAACCCTTGCCGCTCTCCTTCCCACCCCTCTTACCTCCAGTAGTCCCCAGTGTCTACTGTTGCCATCTTTACATACATGAGGCCTGGGGGTGGTGGAGGTTCCACTTACTTCCAAGTAAGAACATGGGATATTTGGTTTTCTGTTTCTGCATTAATTCACTTGCTGCCCAACATTTTAAATGCAAGTCTTCACAGGCAGTTTTTTTGTGAGTTTATCATATATTATTTTTCCCTAGGATATAAGAATGGGTTTTGTTTTCTGGAAATATGGATATATGTGAATTTTTTCTACCTGAAGAATATAGATAAGAGTAAAACATTTTCTAGGTATTCCTAAACTCTTTGTCTAATATTGAATGTAAGTACCTGAGAACTCAGGAATTTTGTTTCTGTGTTCTCAAGAGCGGAAGAGAAATCAGAGGAATTCTTGAAAGGCAGGCGTAATCGTCACTTCGTCAGTCAGAGTTCCCGGAGGAAATCGATGGCACTCTCAGAAGGAAGGATTAGAGAAGCCTTATTCTGGACAAGGCAGTTAATAGACAGGTTAGGGAAACCAAAAAGAAGAGAAAGCAGGAGGTAGCCTCTGCCACCCCCAGGCCCACAGGAGGAGAGAAGGGATTGGTGACCCTCATTGGAGTTGACCTTGAGAAAGGGGCCACCCATCAGGAACTGGGCTTGAGGAGAAGAGGTAGCAGGAAGCAGGAAGCAGGTAGCAGGGCCGACTGCGGCCTGCAGAGAGGGAGTGAGAGAACAAGCAGCGCTCCTCCTCGCTTCCTCCCATCTCTTGCTGGAACTTTCCTTTGTCAGAACCCCATTGGAAGCATGGAACATTCTCATGCAATCCATGAAGACCAGCCTTCAGGACAGCAGGACAGAGAACAGTGAGACTGAAGGAATCTAAAGAGGTCAGCGG
This sequence comes from Symphalangus syndactylus, assembly GCF_028878055.3. Classification (NCBI taxonomy): domain Eukaryota; kingdom Metazoa; phylum Chordata; class Mammalia; order Primates; family Hylobatidae; genus Symphalangus; species Symphalangus syndactylus. Next base: position 17,297,124 of record NC_072423.2, on the reverse strand, counting down.
AAATTATAGTTCCCATGGTTAGGTACACAGGAAAAGGTTACTTGGATTAGTCAGGTGATACATGCTTTACCTGAAGTCTTAATTCTGTGAGTGCTGTGCACAACCCCATCACTGAATTTATTTATAAAACAGGCTACTTGTAGCATAAAAATAGTATTGTTTTTAAAGATAGATTTGGTATATGGATGACTATGTATTGTTGTATGCTTTATATGACAATCCCATGGTGACAATGCTGTTTGAAATATGTATTTGAAGTTTGAAATAAACTTTAGAACAACATTTATCTTTTGGGGGATCCTATCAGCCCACAAGTGTGGAAGCAGGTTTCGAGATCCATTCTAAGCCCAAAGCATCAGTTCCACAGATTGTTGAGACGAGTTTGTCCCATTGGAGGCTACAGTGGTAGGTAGTAGGGTGTACCTGGGAGCAAGTGGTCCTTAACTTTCATCAAGATCAAAAAGTGTATGTTTTATATTTTTGATCAAATAAAGCTATGTCTCTAATTGTATTTCTTTGTTTGCCATAGCAATGGAAAGCTTAAAGCAAGAGGGAGTCTAACTGTACCATTCATTTTTTTTAACAGCTATGACTTGAGCTTCTATACCCCCAAAAATATGAAGTCCTGAAGATGCAAATAAACAGTATTTATTCCTCCATTTCTCTAAAACATTATTCATTTTATATTTGAATAGAAGCTAATGTATATTTAGTACAGGCTACTCTATGCATGTTTTAAAATTCAAAGATGACCCAATTCTTGTTTTTGGTTAGGTATACTGTGACTGTATAGAAATGTCAAAGAAAAATTTTTGAACATTGATAACTTTTAAAATGATTTCCTCCATGATCAATATTCATTTATCAGTTCAACAGCCAAGAAGATAACCTTACATATTAGCATGAATTTGACTTAAAATAAGGTTTTCGTATCTGTTATCTTCCTTCTACATTTGGTTTATTTAAACCTAACTGTGAAAAGAACACTACTGTAGTATTTGAGCCTTTAGCTTTGATCTCATTTAGGCCGAATCTGTCACAGAATTTTTCAGTGGTGAATGAAATTTAAAAAAGTATTATCATTAACAAATGGTAAGGAAAACTTATATTCTTTCTTTTAAGCTACAGAAAATTACACCAATATTACCATAAATTGAGTGTTCAAGTATTAATGTTCATTGCATTGACAAATTAATCTATACTTCACAAAATACTTGAATATGTGTGTGTTTATTCTATACTTCCATTAGCTCAGTGTGGTGGAAGAGAAAAGAGGATTTCTGAATCATGCTGTTTTGGGCACTAGACTTAGTATTTCGTGCATAGTTTAAAAATCAGATTAGCAGTCTTATTTTAGCATAGGGCATTTGCTTGTTAAATTATATCAGCCATCATTTATTCTAAGGAATTTTCTTGCACGTTGAACATAAATCCATGTTTTAGGGCTTGAATTTCTAACCTGACACCTATCTGATTTGGTTCTTCCTCCCCTCCCCTTCCTTCTCCTCCCTCTTCTCCTTTGTTTTCTTTAAATCACTATTAGAAAGTAGTCACTTTAAACTTACTGTTTTATTTCCTATTCTAAAAAAAAGGGAAAAAATAATTAACGCTCTAGTTCCCTAACTACAGCCTCCTCAGTCAATTTGATCATTTTCTTTGAGAACAAATTCAATATATGCCATTGTAAGATTAGTGTTATTTTCTGATTCTGATAATACACATTTCATGATTTTTTATTGGAATAATTTTAATTTACAGAAAATTCACAAAGATTGTACAGAGAGTTTACTATTTATCCAGTATCCTCTAAAGTTAACATCTTCCATTACCATGATACATTTATTAAAACTAAGAAACCAATATTGGTACATTACTATTAACTAAACCCCACAATTTATTTGGATATCATAAAGCCACTGATGTTTTTTTCTCTGTACCAGGATCCAATTTATGATACAAAAATTGCACTTAATAGTTCTTAAATTTAGTACAGGTTTTCAGTTATAGAAAAAGACTACCAGATTATAGTATAGATTTCAATTAAGATAAATTAAGACATAAATTAAGGCATTTTCAGTATACATCCAATTTAGATATTTTGTCAGTTTCATTTTTGCTAAACTGTTTCTCAAGTGCTCACCACACTGAAGGATGCTTGCATTGGGAGGTAAGGAAGCATGTAACTAAGAGATAAATGCATGTTGCCTGTTCTCGGGAACTAGTGGTTATTATAAACTAAAATAGAATAAACCAGGAAATAGGGTATTTGCCAGAGGGAGGAGAGGAATGGAGATATTAAGTTTGTAGTAAACAAGTTTAGTCCTGAAGGATTCCAGTGAAAAGTTAAAAATATGAGAATAAAAATCAAGGAAGGGTTCTTAGGTGACTCAGAGATGATATAGTAACATGAGTTGGTATACAAGCTAGCAACATGTGATACATTTCACAGTATGGGCTAGAGTAAGGGAAGAATGTGATTCCCATACCTAGCCCTCAGTATAAAAGGGATGTCGAGCCAGTTAATATATGAGATGAAATGTAGGAGCATGTTTTGCAGGGTTCTGGGATTACAGGAATACAACCTTTTCCTCAGCTTTTACTTTGCTGCAGATGCGTTTTCGGTAATATGGTCATAATAATACACTTTTATAGAATTAATTCTGAGCTCTTGGAAGGAATCAATTCATTAATAGAAGTTAATATTATGTAACTTAAAATATTCTTCTCCAAGTAATCATTAACTTTGGCAAATTTTCACACAAGAAAAGAAATGCTCCTTATCACCTGTGGTATCAGTTGGAATGGCATTATAATTTCTTACCATGAGCAGAAAAAAGGTATTTAACACTCTTAAGTTGAGATATAAAAATAATTGAGCAAATTGCTTAGAATTTCATAAAGGGCTTTGAATGAAGGATGCCACTAATATGATTAAACGTTTCTTTTGCATCTGTTTAGTCTCTTTTGAGTGTGTGGTAGGGACGATTTTAATTTAATTATCAGAAGCATTGATACATTTAGACACAAATCAAGACGGAACAAGACAATTTCAAAACTTATTAGTAAATTGGGACACTCAAAACTCATTTATTTCTCCAGCATCTAAACTAATGAGGTGTTACAGTCTATTTGTTGACATATTAATAAAACTGAATGCCTTTTTATTAATCAAATACGTACTCCCTGAAATGGTAAAATAAATACAAGTTAGTAGCAGGATAACTCAAAATAAGTTTAAGATGAATGATGAATTTTAGTTTTTAAAAAATATCTTATGGACTCTGTATCATTTTAAATATCCTTACTGGTATATAATTTAAAAGATTAAAGCTAATAAATGATACATGTGGGAAACTGTTTCTTTTTATTTCCCAAATGTCATCTAACTTTTGAGATGAAAAGTTTACCACTCATTTTGATAGGTTAAAATGAGTGTCAAAAATATGAATCTTGACTATAATATTGACAAGAACCAAACAGATTTTTTATTTGCTAGTTACATATCTGTGAGTAAATTAATCTATAGAAATGAGGTGTCTAATGTATCTAAAATATTTCTAAAATATACCTAAAATATTTTAAGATCTTTTAAAATATTTCTGTAGTCTCTTCTGTAATTAATATTCTCTGAATTTACATAAAACTACCTACCCCTAGTGACGCATCTAATCTCTTTGAATTAAGATCTATTTGTCAGTTGAACAAAATGATATTGCATAATCCCTCTGCATTCTGCTATTCGAAGGCATCTTGGTGTAGTGAGAAATGTCTTACACATGTGGGGAAGGAGATATGGAGATATGACTTTGATATGACTGAAGTCACAATACAGTGTGACAATTTTAAAATAGGCACAGAATTATAGGCTGAGGGACAACAATAATCCACGTATGTGATATTGGTTAGGGCAGGTTTTACTTTTCAGGCAATGGAGATTGGTGGATGTCCCAAGTCAGGGAACTGTACATGAGAAAGGCTCTGGAGGACCCTGTGAAGAACTCACACATGATCCTGAGATGACTGGATGGCCAGGGAAGCCCAATCTATCTACCTCCAAAGTGAGAAGTGAAGGAAAGAGATGTTGGCCCTTCTCACACATTCTCTTTAAAGTCAGCGCCAGAGGAGTAAAGCTTTGGTAGGGGATTGGGAGACCCATCCAAAACCAGCACACACATTCTGCCATCAGGCACTTGGAAGAGAGGGACAGAAATGGCCAAGCCTTTTCTCATTCACATCCCTTGACATTCATATCTGAGAGTGGAGAGGAGCTGAGATATCAGTCACATGTGTGATGGGGATTTTATTTTATTTTTTATTATTATACTTTAAGTTCTAGGGTACATGTGCACAACGTGCAGGTTTGTTACATATGTATACATACGCCATGTTGGTGTGCTGCGCTCATTAACTTGTCATTTACATTAGGTATATCTCCTAATGCTATCCCTCCCCCCTCGCCCCACCCCGTGACAGGCCCCTGTGTGTGATGTTCCCCTTCCTGCGTCCAAGTGTTCTCATTGTTCAATTCCCACCTATGAATGAGAACATGCGGTGTTTGGTTTTTTGTCCTTGCAATAGTTTGCTGTGAATGATGGTTTCCAGCTTCATCCATGTCCCTACAAAGGACATGAACTCATCCTTTTTTATGGCTGCATAGTATTCCATGGTGTATATGTGCCACATTTTCTTAATCCAGTCTATCATTGATGGACATTTGGGTTGGTTCCAAGTCTTTGCTATTGTGAATAGTGCTGCCGTAAACATACATGTGCATGTGTCTTTATAGCAGCATGATTTATAATCCTCTGGGTATATACCCAGCAATGGGATGGCTGGGTCAAATGGCATTTCTAGATCTAGATCCTTGAGGAATCGCCACACTGTCTTCCACAGTGGTTGAACTAGTTTACAGTCCCACCAACAGTGTAAAAGTGTTCCTATTTCTCCACATCCTCTCCAGCACCTGTTGTTTCCTGACTTTTTAATGATCGCCATTCTAACTGGTGTGAGATGGTATCTCATTGTGGTTTTGATTTGCATTTCTCTGATGGCCAGTGATGCTGAGCATTTTTTCATGCATCTGTTGGCTGCATAAATGTCTTCTTTTGAGAAGTGTCTGTTCATATCCTTCACCCACTTTGTGATGGGGTTGTTTGTTTTATTCTTGTAAGTTTGTTTGTGTTCGTTATACATTCTGGATATTAGCCCTTTGTCACATGAGTAGATTGCAAAGATTTTCTCCCATTCTGTAGGTTGCCTGTTCACTCTGATGGTAGTTTCTTTTGCTCTGCAGAAGCTCTTTAGTTTAATTAGATCCCATTTGTCAATTTTGGCTTTTGTTGCCATTGCTTTTGGTGTTTTAGACATGAAGTCCTTGCCCATGCCTATGTCCTGAATGGTATTGCACATGCAGTGATGGGGATTTTAAACTGGGCTTCGCACGAGTCTTCCAAATGGAAAATTATCAGAAAACTAGAGAGGGGTTCATCCAAGTGTTATAAATAGAACGGGACTGACAATTTTCTTACAGCACATTTTGGGGAAAGAACTGAAGAAAAATTAACTTCATGTATGTTTGTATCCCATGGAATTTAGAACATTAAGTGCCCTCATGACATATATGCTGGAAAAACAATTCTGTTCTAGACTGAAGCTGCCCATTACCAAAGTGAGAATATATAGTAAAATTGGAAATGACAAAACAAATTAATATTTCATAGCAGCATAAATATGATCCATTTTAGAAGTTTTAGTTTGTGTATCTTATGTATATCTCTGCTATGCCTCCTTTTGTATATCTCTGCTAGCTAGGAGCTTCTGTTATAAAAATTATTCTACAAAATAAGAAACTATATGAAAAAGGATGAAATAAAAAACGTGATATAAGAAATATGAGTTCTGTAATTTGAAAGAACCTCTACAGTAATTTACTAAATGCTGTTCTTTTAAAAATTATTTATTACTCTTTTTATTTTTTTAACTTTTAAGTTCAAGGGTACAAATGCAGGTTTGCTACATAGGTAGACTCGTGTCATGGGGGTTTGTGGTACACAGATTATTTCGTCACCCAGGTATTAAGCCTAGTAGCCATTAGGTATATTTTCTGATACTCTCCCTCCTCCCGCCTTCCACCCTCCGACAGGCCCCAGTGTGTATTGTTCTCTGTGTGTTCATGTGTTCTCATCATTTAGCTCCTACTTATAAGTGAGAAAATTTACTATTTTGTTTTCTGTTCCTGTGTTAGTTTGCTAAGGATAATGGCCTCCAGCTCCACCCATGTCCCTGCATGAACCTATATCTGGAAAACCCCCATAGCCTCAGCCCAAAAGCTTCTTAAGCTAATAAACTTCAGCAAAGTCTCTGGATACAAAAAATCAGTGTGCAAAAATTACTAGTATTCCTATACACCAACAACAGTCAAGCTGAGAGCCAAATCAGGAATGAACTCTCATTCACAATTGCCATAAAAGGAATCATTGCTGTTCTTTAATGATACAGTGATGTTATTTGATGAAAGAGTTTTGAGGCCCCATCTATCTTAGAAGACTCATTCTCTTTACTCTCTTGAAAGCTGTTTCAGCCTCTTTGGAAGGAATAGGCATCTATCTTTCCATAGCATTGAGACAGACTATGAAGTACTCACTTGTCTGCCAATTTCCTCTCTAGTCTTTGCTTTTCTTGGCTGCTGCTTTCTTCTGATCCCTTGTAACACGGAGTCCTTGTAACTCCATTCTGCTTAGTGAACTGCAGGTGCCATTCAAAGCTCAAGAAAGTCTTCCCTCCAGATTGTGACAGTAAGTTTGCAGGATAGACTTGCTTAATTACAACAGTGCCTTAGCAGGCATGCAGGCTTTCCTCATGCTTGCTTAAACAAAATTTAGAAATGAAAAGGGTTAGAGATGCATTAGTCTTTGTGGTTTTTTCATACTGGTTGTGGCATCTCCGCTGTTAATTGCTTTCCTTTAGTGATTAATATAATTTTTCCATCCATTAATCTATATGCCAAACTGGGTTTGTTCACTTGATTAACTTAAATATCTACATGTTTTTATTTTTAAATTAGCAAAGATGTTTAACAGTTTAACAATTAATCCTAGTGTTTTATTTATCTGTTGTGTTAGAAAGCAAGAAGTTGAGGGATCCTGCTCTTAGTGGATATCATTGTGACCCTAATACATATTGAATTATTGTTCACTTAATTTATAAATCCTAAGGCCTGAGCCTTTCCAAAAAATAAATGTTCAATAGGTCTCTAAAATCCGAGACTGGCTGAAATGTTATTCTTATAAAGCATTTTGATCAACTGGTTTCTATGTAATATGTATATGTCTTTAAAAGACTCAATGCTTTCTTTGCTTTAAGTAACTGAGATATTTATTTTATAGAAGGAATCCAAATAAGTGTTTCAGCTTCGTATGCCTGCATAGAGATACTCAGTTGATTTATTTTTGCTGATGGGAACAAAGCCTAAATTTAGAAGCTATCTTTCTTTTATAACACTGTCCTAAAATACTTTCAGATGTTTTCGAGTTTTATATTTTGTATTTGTTCAATGAATCAAATAACTAATATGGCAAAATCTAGAAGGGTTTTAAGCTTTGTCTGTCATCAAGTAATACTGAACCATTGCTCCTAGAGGAAATACAGAGTTGGGTTCTCAGAGCCTCAGGTCACAACATTTTTACCCACAGATCAATACAGAAACTTGTTTTGATTGTGTTTCTATTGAAAAACATCTCATGTAATACATATTCTTGATTCATTAACATTGAACTCACAGCCAGCAGCACTGTAACTCATGCCTGAGCTAAGCTTGTCTAATCATATTTTCTCCTTCAGGTGCACCACAGCCTTCTGCTTAGGAGCCCTGGACCGCACTTCAGCACTGTGCTTAGGAGTTATTTAAATGGTGACATTGCCAACAAAAACTGCAAAAATGTGGAAATCGTGACTAATAAATAGACCTCTGGAAAAGACACTTGTTTATAGTTAGGAGAGCTGGAACAGGAAGGAAGAGCGTCACCTACTGGGCTTGGGCTTCAGCTGGGAAACTTGTGCGTTGGGTGACTCAGATTTCTCCCTTTCTCTTTCCGAGAAAGTGCAGTGAATATTGATTGGGGGGTTACAAGTGCATTGTAATGAGTAGGAGAATTTGCAAATACAGAGTCCACTAATAGTGAGGGTCACTTGTCTCTTCACAGTAGATCGTTTGCACATCCCTTTGGGATTTGGTCTGGGATTTGAGGAATCAACTGTTCAGCAGATGATGCAACAGCAACGCTCCTGGATTCCCAGTGGTTCCGTGATGAGCAAGGGCAGCAAGTGAGAGGACATGCTGAAAGCCTTGCTAGAAATTTGTCATGATTTTAGATCTGTTGGATCTAATTATATATTTTTAGTGCTGTCTATATCATATATATGTATTTTTCTTAGAAATCTATTTTAATGTGCTTTATGAAGTCTCTTAACAGATCGGAGACTAAAAAAGAAGAAAAGATCCTTTACCCCAGACTATTGAAGGCATTGCCTCATTCAGTTGGCCATTTCACTCTGTCCCATGGATGCAGAATAAAGGCAAGAGGGCATAGGATATCCTGCATTTGAATCCCCTAATTGTTCCCTGATCCCAAGTCTGTGTCTGAGAAATGAAGGTTTAATCCTTTTTTGTGCCATTTTGTCCTAAGATTCTTCAGAGGAGTGAAGAAAGTCCTGGTTGACTATTGGCTCATTTGCTTTGTCTGTCTTAGGAAGACAGAAATCGGTAATGTTCTAGGAATGAAAAAAATTATCTGGTCAGATTTAAATGACTAGACAGGATGTTCTCTGGCTTCACTGAAAAATTTAAAGTAAAATATACAACATATCTTGCCTTCAACATAGTGAGGATGAGATCCATTAAATTTTTCTCTTTCTTCACCTCCTCTACCACTATAAAGTAAAATAAATTTAATAATATAACCTTTGGAAATATTTTAATGAACAGTCTCCAACTTGCTTTTTTCTTAATCTCTAGAGTGAAATGATGACAAAAATGAAAAGTATATGTGTATGTGTGTGCATATATATATATATATAAACATATTTCCACAAGCTCAAGCTCATCTCACAAGTACTATTACTCATTAATTTACAGTAAACATTTAGTGACCACATTCCATGTTTTAGACATGGTTCAATAAGTATCTCCATAATGATTTTGTTGATCAATGATTGTTCAAAGCTGCTTTATAATTTTTTTAATTATTCATTTTCTATCAAGGGCTATCGTCATTATGTATCTATCTAAATCTATCAATCATCTATCTAGCTATCATCCATTTATCTATCTAAATGGTAGAGAATTTGTGCAGCACTTGCAGGAAGAGATAAATGATTCAAATAAATTAGTACATCAGTACATGCTTGAAAAGTTATACAAGGTAGATGGGTGATTATCAATCTATGTGTCATATTGTCCACAAGTGGTCAAAGAATAGAAAAATGTAGTTAGACGAGAAGACCACTCCTCTGTTTGAAGAGTTAAAGGAACTTTGTAACATGAACATCTTGAGTTGGCTGCGGGTCCTTTCCCTTTTGTTTACCTGAGACCCAGCTGGTCAAAGTCCCACCATGTTGAGACCAAACCATTTGAAGGCTCTTGTTTGCCATCACAGAAGAGTGAGAGACTGCAGGATTTTACCTGACCTTCTACTAACTGTGCTAATGATTTTACCTGGCCTTCTGCTAACTGAGCTAATGGTGACACTAGGTTGCTGTTACAGATTAGTCACAATGTGGTCCTTCCTAAATGCAGGGGGCTAGAAAATATGGAGGGCAGACGTAATGTGTGGTGCACTGTCTCTACCACACCAAATGAGTAGTGCGGGGGATTGGATTCTGCTTATGAACTGAAAACGTTTTGCAACTAGTACTTAAGTCACTGTGTGTCCTCAATGACTTTCTTTCAGGCATTGGGCAAGTATGGATTACTTCTTTTGTGGATATGACTTTTTTATTGAACCCATTGTTCACTCCATAAAATACTTTGATTTATGACAGTGATCTTTATAGACCTAGTGCTGTGTTTTCAGAATGATGTGCTTAGAAACCTAAACATCTACAGAGGTACTTCAGGAACTCTCTATGCAGGAAAGGGAGAGATCAAGTGGGCAGGAATATGGCCAATCTCAACTTCTGGTTCCCTAAAAACGTGACATCGTCACCTGCTTTATTCATTGCAGTTATGAGGAAGGTTTTGTTACAAATTTAAAAAGTTTGTCCTACTGAAGAATCATTTGAAAACCAATCATATTTTACAGGAAACTGCTTTGATTTATCACTGAATTGACTTTAAGGTCTATAGTGTAAAAAGATGAAATTTGATGTTCTTGACAACCAGCTTATTTGAAATGTCAATACAATATAAGAACGCATGTCTTTGAAAGGTTCTTCTTCACAATTGAATCCACTTGTGATAAATATCATTATGTATGATAAATAAATCTAGAGATCTAATGTACAGCTTAAGGACTACTATAGTTAAAAATATTGTATTGTGTACTGAAAGTTTGACAAGAGAATAGTTGTTAGGTGCTTTTACCACACACACACACACACACACACACACAAAATAACTGAAGTGATGGATAGGTCAAATGCTAGACTGTAGTAATTATTTCACTATGTGTATGTATATCAAAACATATTGTTGTACAACTTAAATATACACAATAAAAATAAATAAATAAAGATAAATTTTGACCACATATCTGCTTCATAATATTAAAAGAATCTTATTTACTTGATATTGGAGTATTTTAACCATCTAATTCTAGTTTTAAAATTAATTTGTTACTTTTTATTTTATATATTTATACATGAAAGTTGGATTTTTCTGAATAAATCAATAATACTAAATCAAAATATTAACCACTGAAAGCATATTCATAAGTTAATAATCTCATAGTAATATATATTATCATAGTAAATACAGATATTATAAAATTTAACATATACAATCGTGGGTTGCTTAACAATGGGGATACATTCTAAGAAATGTGATTTCATCACTGTGCAGACATAACAGAGTGCACTTACAAAAACCTAGATGGTAGAGCCTACTACACACATAGACTATATGATATAGGCTATTGCTCCTACACTACCAACCTGTACAGCATGTTACTGTACTGAAAACTGTAGGCAGTTGTAACACAGTGATAGGTATTTGGGTATCTACACATAGAAAATGTACAGTAAAAATACAGCATTATAATCTTATGGGACCACCATTACATGCACCATTATGTGTGTAATCCATCATTGACCAAAACATTGTTATGTGGTATATGACTGTGTATATATCATAGTAAATAAAGAAATCATAAAAATTATAAACTCTTAGGCAGAATAATATGTGTGTCAGGAAGTAAAAATGCCTTACAGCAACATGGCTCAAATGAGTTGAAATAATGAAATCTTATTAAAGCATTTATAATAGATTTGAATGAGCTCTTAAAGAGAATTACCCTTTGGAAAAATGCCACTTCATTCATACTAAATGCAGAGCTTTTACTTTCATTTAAACTATGTTACATAAATATTTGACAGTGAAGTCTAAATCATTGACAGAAATGACTATAGAGTTGTTGGAGTCGTTGATATTTATTTCCCTTGTGAAACACATTTGTTTCCATTATTTAAAATTTAACTTACACTGGATAAAAATTCTAAATATGGAAGAAAAACAATCGATAAATAAATAATACTGCCTCTGGCCTTTGAGGAAAACAGTTTTATATTCGGTATCTATTAGAATTTTCTTATTTTTCTCAGGTGCGATTTTAATACATTCAATCACAAAGATGTTTAGAAGTAAACTCAAACTATTATTATAGATAAAAATTGTGTGTAAGGAGGTAGAATTAATCATTTAGGCAACTAGATAAAGATTCAGATTTAAATTTTTTTTGCATTTTCCCTTCGGCATGTTGACTAATAAACAACTGGCCAAGAACTTTTCATACCTTAACAAGCTCCTTTAATCCTAGTGACAATCTTTTTGGCAACTAGGAAAGAGGCATGGAGCAGCGGAGCAATGTGCCTTGAAAAATTAACCCATAAGGCATCGTTTATGAGAGTTTCGTCCCTGGATAGCCTCTGAAAATAAAGTTAGCCTCAAATAATAGACAGTCATTAGAAATAAAGACAGACACTTTAATGCTTGTTTTGCTTATCTGTGCTTTAATGTGTCAACCCCAAAAGTTAGTGGCCAGAAACATTTCATTTTATTCAACTGTTGCCAGGACTGGAAAGCACTCTGCTGGTGTCTCACCCCAGATTTATGGATCTATGGGGTGTTAGCAAAAGGGACTGAGCTTGAAGGAGCTGTGTCCAAGCTAGTGGGTTTCTCCACTCACAGAGAACAGGGTTTATCCCTCTCCCTGTCTCATGGAGAAGGCTCCAGCCCCAGGCCCTCTCCCTGTGTCTTAGGCCACCTTTTATATGCCAGTTGGCTCTTCAGAAACACGAAGCAGAAGCCCTGCATCCAGTTAATTATTGTGCCTGGGACTGAGATCACTTCATTCAGTCATATGCTGTTGGCCTCAGCAATTCAGAGGGGCTGTGCAGATTCAAGGAGGTGGAGAAATAGACTCCTCCCTTAACGAGAGAGGGCAGGGCCACATTGCAGAACATACGATGGGAGAGATTTCTGCAGCTGATGCAAAATAAAACCTACCACAATTCCTAATCTGAAAAAATAAATATTTTAGAGATGGATATTCTTTATATTGATATGTCAAATAATAATCTACTGGTAAGCAAAGAAGCAATTAACCAATAAAACCCTGTAATAAAATTCCATCTACCACATTCATTTTTCAATTAACACGTCCTTAAAGAAATTCGCTTATCAGTAGAAATTCAGAAATTCCAGTGAGAAACTTTAAATTAAGATTAGGAAATGAAGGGGTAAACATTCAAACATTCAACTCAGTTTGAGAAGAGATGATGTTTATGTCTAAGGGACTCTAGAATGCAATACAAATTGGTAGGAAATTTTGAGAGAATGTTTTCTAGAAAGAATTTTAACACAGACATATCCTGTCCATTCTAGTAAGAAGAAAATTTAGTCAAATCATTCTGAATAGAATTTTCTGTCTCATTGCAGACTTCAGACATTTAAGGCTTATATATGTATGTGTGTATATATCCATATATATATATGTATACATATATATGTGTTTGTGTGCATATATATATATCTCCAAGTATCCCCTAAAACTAAGCTTTTTTATTAATATATGTTTCATTTATTGAAATATACCTGATCTTCCCATAAGTATTATTTACTCATTCTGTTTTGGTCTGTAAATGCCACTTCTTGGATGAATAACACATATGAAGCAGGGAAAATGGGATATTTCATAGGTAAAAAGGTTTAAGTTTTTAAAATATATAATGTAACATTATTATAGTCATTATTATTGTAAGTAATAATGTCTACATTCTTCTTTTGCAGAGTATAGACACTTCTTGTTCCTTTATTGATATCTTTAAACATTAGCTTTACTAAGAACATATTTATAATTAAGAGTAAATTAACACATATAAACTGATCAAGCTGTTGAAAAATTATACATGTTTAGTTTTTGTTTAATCTGAAGGTACTTTAGAAAACCTTAGGAGAAACAGTTTTACAATTCATGAAAAGTCTTAGTAAGAATGATAATAGGACCAATTAAAACAGTAGTGTGGGTTTTTGTTTTCTATTTTTTAGTTTTTCCTATTTCTTCTGTGTGCGGTGATATTCACAGAAGTTCACTATTTCAACCTAGGCCATAAATCTGCCATCCAGAATGGAGATCTAAAATGTATTCTGGAAACTTACACTGTGTACTTTCTCAAACTTGAAATTTAGTGCTTTTGATCAAATTCTAATGCCAGTGGCTGCACCCACATTTTGTTGAAGGTTTTATTTTATTCAAATCTATCAAATGAAACTTTACACAGAGAAGTCTGGAAATACTAATTTTTCACTCAATAAATGTGGTGGTTAGGTCTCTCCGGGCTAGTTTTTTATTCAATGAAGGAATTTTTATTTAGTAAATCTTAAACCTACCACAGCATACTTTTCTTTTTAACTAACAACTTTAAGAAAATTTACTTTAAAAATAGCATTGGTTTCATTTTAAAGTTTACATTTCTATGAGTGTTTGCTATGGAAATACCATCTGCAGTTTATATACACCTATTTTCCTGTTTGACGTTTTATATTTTTCTTCATTCCTTATTTTTCACCCCCTTTCTTTCTATTGTATGTTAATAATGATCTACTTTCTGCTCCACTTTAGGGTTGTAAGTTTCCTAACCCTGCCTTTCCTGTCAGGGCCTGTTGGGATAGAAAGACGAAGAAAGGAGGAAAGTGAAGGGAAGATGCACCTGTACGGTGTCAGTTGCTGTCTTCATCTCTGATTCAATAATTTCTGTCTACAATTAGCCTTGGCACTGATAGGATATGTGTGTGTGTGTGTGTGTGTCTGTCTGTGTGTGTGTGTGTGTGTGTGTGTGTGTGTGTGTGTGTTGGGGGGCATCAGCCTCACTTTTCAATGTCCTGTTACAGTCTCAAATTACCTATTTTTCACCTTTTTCTATTTTATAAATCCAGTGGTCATAAATTAGGGATCAAAGATTGAAAAGGGGCATTTCTAGATTTGAGGAGGTCACTAACATCACAGGCTTCATTGAGGACAACTGGGGCAAAATCTGCCCCCAATGTGTGAGGAGCTGGAAGGAAACTGATCTCTGGTTTACTTTCTCCAGGTTTATACTTTGATGTGAGTGGATATCCTTTTATTATTTTCATTAATATGAAACAACCAAAAGTCCCTTTTTTAAACTTTTAGTGCTGACTTTAGATGTTTACCCCTTTTGCTGAGGAATGTTCCATCGATGTTTGTAGAAGTTATGCAAGGCAACTTCTGGAGAGAGTCAGGAAAGAGGCCCTGAGAAGCAGGTAACAGGTTATTTCATCAGCTGGAAAGCTTTGGGCTCTGGATCTCCAATTCCAGAGTGGGAGATCTTAGCCCCTCCACATTTTGAAGATCTCTGCCCTGCCTGACATCTTTCAGAGTTTCAGGGAGCATCTTGCTTTCACTTTTGACCTCTGCTTCCCACTTGCTGCTTTCACAAAAACTCTTTCTGGTCTAGGCACAGTCTAGGTTCCCTGAGGGTCCCAAACAGCCTTGATGTTCCACTCATGTAGAGCCCACATGTCTGAGTCTTCTCAGAACCATAGTAAAATGCCATGGACTGGGCAGCTTAAACAACAGAAATTTCTTTCTCACAGTAATGGGAGCTAGGCTGTCCAAGATCAAGGTGCTGGCCAAGTAGGTTTCCTTCTCTAGCCTTGTCCCTTGGCTTGTACATGACCACAGTCTCATAGTGTGTTTCTATGACCTCTTCTTGTGCTCAAGGGAAGAGAAAGGGGGTGGGCTGTCTTGTGTCTTTTCTTAGAAGGGCACTAATCCCATAATGAGGGCCCCAACCTCATGACCTTATCTAACCCTAATTGCTTCTTAAAGACCCAGTCTCCAGATACCATCACATTGGGAATTGAGGTTTCAACATATGAAACTGTGGTCGAGTGGGACACAAACATTCAGTCTTAACACTGTGTCTCCCTCCCTCTGTTTGGGCTGCCACCCACCATCAATGCTTCCTGCTCCCCACTGGTGCCACCAGCTCATTAGGCCACAGTGTTGCCACCTCAACGTTCTTGTCATATGTTTGAGTCCATTTTCATACTGCTATGAAGAAATACCCAAGACTGGGTAATTTATAAAGAAAAAGAGGGCCAATGGACTCACGGACTCACAGTTCCATGTGGCTGAGGAGGCCTCACAATCGTGGGGGAGGGTGAAGGAGGAGCAAAGTTCCATCTTACATGGCAGCAGGCAATAGAGCAGTGCAGGGAGCTGCCCTTTATAAAAACCATCAGATCTCGTAAAACTTATTCACTATCAGAAGAACAGCAAGGGAAAAACCCGCCTCCATGATTCAATGACCTCCTACCGGGTCCCTCCCACAACATGTGGGGATTGTGGGAACTACAGTTCAAGATGAGATCTGGGTGGGGACACAGCCATACCATATCATCATGATTCACTTATGTTATTCTCTTTGTGTCACTTCCTTTTATGTGAATGTCACTGCTACCTGTACTACTACAGCCAGAACTCCTGTTTATTGATCTGTGACCATATTAATAGAGAAATAGGCTCAGGTTTCTGATTGGCTCAGCTCTTATTGATGGAGTCTATAGGGTTCAAAGAGCTGTAGCTTAAGTTTTATACACATAGAGCTTTTCTACTAAATGGAAAATAGCTGGGTGCCTTGAGAGAGGTTCCATAAAGAACCACTGCTGAATTCAGAAACACAAGTTCACTAGCTGGATTGCTTCTAAAATGATCACAGCATATTTGGTGATTTGGCCATACGTTGATGCCCCACCCACCTTTTCCAGCTTAAATACTTACATAGTTCTGAATCCCAACTTTTCAAAATCTCTTCCAGAAAACTTTTCAGACTCTGAAGAAATTGTCAGTACAAATACTGAAGGTTCATCAACTCTTTTTCTACTTGCTCACATAGGGATAAATGGTCCACTTCCAAATAGTGAAGGTCCATCATCTTCCCACCAGCGATGGACCATGGGCCAGGGCAGGGAGGGTAAGCCCATTTCCATAGTGCTGTGTACTTGCAGTGATTTCAAATTAATAGCTTGAAATCAGCCATGGTGGGGGGAGTGTGTACACCATGGAAATTGACAATACTACAAATCTAAGCTTTTTTGAGGGGAAGGAGTCCAAAATACCAGTATTATCACCATGATTGATTATGGGTTACCTCAGAAATTTGCCTGGCTTCCCCCTTCCCATTGGCATTACTTTACTTCATTTAGGGTCCTGTTTCTTTTGTTAATTACAGAATAAAATTTACATTTGTAGGTTTTTCCTTATCCTTCTCTTTCTAATGCATATGGAAAGCCCTGTTCAGATTTTCATGAATTTTATAATTTTGGCCATACACGATTTGGTATGTCTTAGGTTGATATTTTATTAGCTGACACAAGTTAATATTTCTTTAGAAGGTGATGGAAAAAAACAGCAGTATTTTTTCCAATATATTTCCTCTAAAATACATTAGGAAGAACAGTTTTGAAGTGGTGAATAGTTTTTGGAGACAAAAATTCTAAAAAAAAAAAAAAACCCTATCTTTACATAAATATAGCTTTTAGACAAATTCTGCCATATTCAATGCAATACTGTAGGCTGCCATGTCATAGTTTTACATATTCACAAGACATGCCAATTGTTCATAAGCTGAGATTGCTTGAGAATCAGATTTTGCAAAAGAATTGTCCTAATATATTTTCTATTTTAAGAGTTTAAGAATGTCTGAAAAAAAAAAAGCAAAACAAACTTCTTGCTGTAATGGGTGAATGCTCTGTTTGTATTGATTATGACTTCTTGTCAGTGGTGAAACACCAGACCTCACAAGGATATCATTAGACAGCAGTCACAGCTCATGCCACCATCAGGAGGAACTCTAGTCCACATTGTTTTAACTGGCAAACTCAATTCCTCACAAAGGCAAGCAGCAATTTGGCTAAATTTGAACTGTTATATAAATGTATGTTGGATAGGATATTCAAAATTTAGAAAGAAAAAGCTTTAACACTGGACTGTGGAAAGCTGAAGATAATAATTATGAAAAAATGTTTCAAGTTAAGAAGGGGTTTTAATAAATTTGTAAAATGACATGCCTTTTAGGGAAATTTGATTCATTAATAGATGCCTCTTAGCATATACTTAAGCTAGAAAATACTTTTTTATTACATAATACAAACTATTCACTTAAAAAAATCTTAAAATCAAAGACAAAAGTTATGACCATCTACACACTAACATAATAATTTCCCAAGTATTTGAATTACCTCCATTATGTGCAACTAAAACAAGCAAAAAGTAAAAATAAAAATATAACCAATTCTATTTAGTTTTGGTTTTTTTTAATTGAATAAAAACATTTTGAGATCAATGTAATAAAATTGTGAAGTGTTTTTATTTAAGGCCTTGTATTGGGTTTTATATTCAACTTTAGCAAATTTGATCTGCTAATTTCCAAGTGGGTTGAATTTTGCATATGGGTGATATGTGTGTGTGCTTATTTCTGTCATGAATTTTACAAGAGTGATTCATGTCTCATTGTGAAATGCCCTCAGAAGGCCGCAGTCCCTGAGTGTTTGCTGCCGGCAGTAGAGGAGCAGATGGAGTTAATTAACATTAACCAATGGCATGGTATATACTAAACATTCAGTAAGTGTTATCTACATTATCTACAATGGCATGGTATATACTAAGCATTCAGTAAGTGTTATCTATTAATAGTAATAATAAACACAATGAAAGGAAAATAGTTTAAATTAACCAACCAGTGTTATCAGTGCAGAACATCTATGGAGTTTGCTTAGATGATTAATAAATACTTTGACTGTCTTATCTAGAGGAAATGTGTCATTTTTGCACGTTTCCATCTCGATTGGTTAAAATGACCTTCACAGCACACAGCTAACTATTGAAGAATGATATTGCCTGTCATTTTCTGATATAATAAATACATGTTTGTGTATATAATAAAATAGTTTCTTTTATGCATCATTGTATTCCTTCTAGGGAACATAGTTCTAGGCATTGAAATAATGTTTTCTAAAAAATCAGTAAAAGTACTTATGGCTAAATTTGAGATTCTGAAATGTTGTCTCGTCACATTTGTATTATGATGATATGAGTCTCATCATAAATTTGCAAAATGTTTAGCTTGTTAGCAGTGCATTTCCTAAGGAAGAAACAAGAATCTGTGCTGAATATTAATTCCAGGCATGACTGAGGGCTTTCCAAATTGCAGTAGTCATTTAGCAGGCTGTTATTTGACACAAGACTATGGCCTTGGAGATTGTTTATTGTATCTGCTGACTTGGAATTTGTTTAGAATAGGTTGCCCAGGAGTGTTTCTGAACATGCTGTCTATAAATATATAAATCATCTTTTTTCTTAACTATGCTATCTAAATATATAAATCATCTTTTTTTCTTAACTATGCTATCTAAATATATAAATCATCTTTTTTGCCAACTGGCTAGACATTACCGCTGAGTAAATGGCAATCAATGTGCAGAGAACCCAAAGAATATTAAATATGAGTATTTCCAATTGAGAACTCAGATAGTTTTATTATGGCTCTATCTGTTATAAAGTGTTCATTCCCAAATCTGTCTCTTTGCAAAGCTAATTGTATGCCAGCAGCAGATAGAAAACTGAAGAAATGAGTAGTGTGAATCGACAATTCTAATTGTTACCTTATTTGCAGATAAACGCATGTAAAAAGACTAATGTACTGTATCGACTCATTGAAAATATACAATAGGAACCATCAAAATCACAATGCTATTTATATGAAAACAAAGTGTCACACAATTGTTAATTTTAAATTTATGGATATCATACGCAATGTAAAATAATGTGAGATGTCCCCTTCTTAGACAGCAAAGAACAATATTGCTTCTGCAGAGACTGTACAATCTGTATCTGCAAGCTCCAATTCTAATAAACCCCTTATTTCTTTTAAACATTTATTTTATTTTATTCTATTTTATTTTTCTAACTTTCACTTTAGGTTCAGGGCATAGATGTGCAGGTTTGTTATATGAGTAAATTGCCTGTCACGGGGGTTTGATGTACAGATTACTTTGTCATTCAGATAATAAGCATAGCACCTGATAGGTAGTTTTTCAGTCCTCACCCTCCATCCTCACATGGGCCCTGATGTCATTGTTCCCTTCTTTGTGTCCATGTGTAATCAATGTTTAGCTCCAACTTAGAAAGTGCAGATTTGGTTTTCTGTTCGTGCATTAATTCACTTAGGCTAATGGCCTCCAACTGCATTCATGTTGCTGCAAAGGACATGGTTTCATTCTTTTTTTATGGCTGCATAGTATTCCATGGTGTATATGTACCAAATTTTCTTACCCCACTCCACCACTGGTGGGCTTTGTTATGGCTTTGGATTTTTAAGGATGGTGTCAGAAATACTCAAAAGGAATGTTTTCTTTTCTTGATTATTTAGCTTCAAACCCAGCTCCATCATTTACTACCTGTGCTTTTTCCTTTTCAAATGAGAATAGTAATACTACCTGCCTTATATTTCAGAATCTTAAATGAAAATATAAACTTATTGTCACAGCAAATGCCCTCAAAATATTAGCTATCATATCTATATAAACATCATGATGATGTCATTGTATTGACAGTCACCAACAATATTAAGATCTTTCCAAAACCTCCAAGGTGAAGTTTATAATCTCTCTATATCAACATAGAAGCACAATATTCATATTCATCTTTGAGTAGCACTTTAAAAGATTATAAAATATTTTAAAAGACATTACCTTATTTAATCCCTTTTGTAAACTTACACGTTTGGCATGGCTAATTGTATAGTTTTTTCTAAGAAGTAAGGGAGGTTCAAACAGGCAGTAAGCACAGCCTGTCCAACAATGCACAGTGTTTAGTGGCCAAGACATGGACATCCATGCATTACAAGTCATTCTCGTAGTGTGGTCCCCAGACCAAGAGCACTAGCATTGCCTGGAAACTTGTTAGAAATTCAGATATTCAGCCTCAAACAGACCTGCTAAATCACAAACTCTGGGAGTGGAACACCATAATCTGATTTTGTAGCCACTCTAGGGGATATTAATACATGCTAAAATTTGAGAATCATTGCACTAGACAAGGCAACTAAGAATAATATCTGAAATATGAGCAACACTATCATTTTTTTCAAAATCATAGAGATACATATATGAAATTAGTATGCCCATCTTTTAGAAACCAGCTATATATAAGCATTTTGATATCTCCTAAATTGGTGAATATATTTACAAATAATAGAAAATTACAAGCAACAAATAGTTAGGAAATAATTTTTTGTGGCTTTTTTCGTGCCACACCCATAATGGTTTTATTTTATTTTATTCCAGTTTTATTGAGCAATAATTGACAAATAACATTGTATATATTTAAGATGTACAATGTGATGATATAATATGCATATACATTGTGAAATGATTACCATAATCAAGCAAATTAACACATAATCATGCATTCAGATAGCAATTATATTCACACATGCCATTTTACTTCAAAGGAGAGTAACCTGGAGTCTGTTTCAGGAATGTTAAAGTTCTACATAAAATGACTGAAGCCTAAAATCTACATGAGATATTTTGTCTTCTAATATCAACAAATTTGGCAAATATAAAAGTATTTTTTGTCTTGCACAATTTTCGGATTAGTGCTTCTTTCTTAACCTCAAGTTAAACCCACTTAAGATTTTTAAAAAAGATTCGGTAGGCCAGGCTTGGTGGCTCATGCCTGTAATCCTAGAACTTTGGGAGGCCAAGGCAGGCAGATCATCTGAGGTCAGGAGTTCGAGACCAGTT
Organism: Symphalangus syndactylus; assembly: GCF_028878055.3. Taxonomy (NCBI): domain Eukaryota; kingdom Metazoa; phylum Chordata; class Mammalia; order Primates; family Hylobatidae; genus Symphalangus; species Symphalangus syndactylus. The sequence continues at coordinate 17,275,580 of NC_072423.2, read as the reverse complement.
TGGTCAACATGGTGAAACTCCATCTCTACTAAAAATACAAAAATTAGCCAGATGTGATAGCACACACCTGTAATCCCAGCTATTTGGAAGGCTGAGGCACAAGAATTGCTTGAACCCAGGAGACAGATGTTGCAGTGAGCCCAGATCATGCCACTACACTCCAGCCTGGGTGATAGAGTGAGACTCTGTCTCAAAAAAAAAAAGTTTTACTGCATAATAGCTTATGTTTTTAAACAATTGCTCTCTATAGTTAGGCACAAGGGAGAATAGGACATTTTACTTTCTGGAATTACTGATAAATTATTTCTTCAGATTCTTCCCTCCCATGATTTCTTCTTGATCATGTTGTCTTATCTTCCTGTACTCATTAATTAAATGACTTGGTTAAATATATTGGTATTGGGCAATGTATAATCACAGTCTTATTACCTTCTCATTTTTCTCAAAAACTTAAATGATATAATTACCCTTATCTTCTTACATAGCCATTGATGCACTTATTTTTTAATCATGCTGTTGCAGGATACTTGAGGTGACGCTTTTCTGGGCAGAAAGCTCTGTGGCCAGTGGCACCTTTGTGTGAGTTTTGCTTGGGCCCAATGGGCTCATTGCACCCACTCAGCTTGGCAGGCTCTACTCGGCTCACACTACTGGCCTGGATCCCACACTTACCAAGTGCGAGCCAGATGTGGAGCAGCAAGGGGTGTGTGAGGGAGCAAGCATTGGGTCCAGCAACTGCACAGTCAGGCATGCTGGCTGATGCAGTGGGATGGGCACCTCCAGGTGCCAAAACAGGTGCCTGCTCTCTGCAAGGCTGTGGCTGGACCAGGTTCACCACAAGCAGCTTCAACAGCTGCCCCCAGGGAACACAGTGGAAGCTTGGAGACTCCAGGAAATGCAAAGCCCCAAAGAGGGAGTCACAACCTTGGCTTGGGGAGCTCCCAGGTCTGGAGAGGGCCACAGCTCTCCTCTCCCCTTCACCTTCAATGTGGCGAGCAAGGGGCATGTTTTGGCCCTGTTTGTGTTACAGCTCTTTCAGCCCCGCCATTCCGCATTTCTCGAGTTCTTTTCCTGTGTCCGGGAAGAATGAGGTATGCAGATAAGTGGAGGGTAAGCAAGGTGAAGAGGAGCTTTACTGAGTGACAGAATACCTCAGAGGAGGCCCTGGAGTGGGTAGCTCCTCTCTGCAGCTGGTTGTCCCAGTGACTGTTCAGCTCTGGCTGAGCCTGGGGCTTCTATGGGCATTCAAAGGGGAGGAAGTGCACACTGATTGGTCCATGGGTGGCTATAGTCGGGCCCAGAAAAGGCACCACAAGTTCCCACTCCTGTCAGTGGGACTGGCAGCCCAGCCTGCAGCCCTCAGGCCCTTCCCAGCCTGAAAGTAAGCTTGGGCATCCCGTTCTGCCCAGGAGCCTGTCTGTCTCTGCTGCCATTCATGGCACCCAGGCTGTTCATGCCAAGAGGAGTCTGCAGGCCAGCACTGAACTACCTGCAATACCCCCTCAACTTCCCTTCTATGCTCATCAGCACCCAAAGTCCAGAGGGGGCCATGTGGGCAGGGGCTGGTGTGTCAGCACTGCCCCAAGTGTGCGCACACCCAGCCAGACTGTGAAAGCACGTGGGCTCAGCCCCAACTTTGCTCTGAGATTGGAGCGGGTGCTGGGAATGGAGAGAGGGAAGGCAGCGCAAGCAGACACTTCTGAAACTTGCCGGGGACATGCCTGACTCTGCAGGGCATTGTGGCTTGTATGGCTGTAGCTGCACCCAGGAGTGTGGGGCTCCTGCCTGCTCTGTGGGCTAGGAGGCCCAGATCCGCAGCTGTGACTTGGGCATCTGCCGCTGCCCCAGGAGGGCAGGTCTCCTGTCTGCTCCCAGGCCCCTCACTTTGAGACGTCACCGTCGACGAGGGAGGCCTGGGTTCACAGGCACAACCTGAGTGTCTGTAGCTGTGACCAGGAGGACAGGGATCCTGCCTGCTTTGTGGAGTGGGATGCCCGTGTCCACATCCATGACTTGGGCAGCTGCAGCTGCATCCCGGCAGTTCCCACCCCACCAACTCGGAAGGGGCGGGGCTCCCACTTGTCCCGGCTACTACCAGGTCTGTGGAGGGTGCAGCCCCGGCGGGGCTTCCCGGCTGCAGCTGATGTGATGGCAGCAGTGGCCCCAGACACACGCCACTGCCATCAGTACTATCTCGTTCAGCTATTTTCAGTGGACCTATACACTTAAATTTCACGCAGTTCCCCAAATGGACGATGCTAACACCCATGTTTTTGGACACAATGTTTTTTTCTTTTTTCTTGACTAATCTCCATTCATTTCTCTAAGCCCATTTCATATGACATTATTACCAGAAAATTCTTCATAATCCTCTCCATAATGGGTAGGGTGATTTTTTTCATATTTTCTCATGGTATTCTCTGAATCCATCCATCATAGCACATACCATATCACATTGTAGTTACTTTAAATCTCTGCTTCCCCATAGAATGTGAGAATCTTAAAACATGAATTTTATTAGTAATTTTCAGGCTTCCAGAACTCATTCTGTGGCACAGAACATTTATTGAAAATTTGTTGGATGCAATATACAGGTTGTAAATAATATGGAGTCAGGAATTATATGTTTAGTAGCAAGTACTTATACAGGCAAAAACATGAGTTAACACTGTTGCATTAGAATGTACTAGGCGTTGTTCTAAGCATATTACTAATAGTCAAATATTAATTATTAAAACAGCCTTATGAGGTCGGTATTACTGTCAGTCTCATTTTATATTAAACAGGTTTGAGTTAGTATTGACCATCCATGCCACAAAGACAGTAAGTACAAAAAAATGCAGATTAGGGTAACTATGTAATCCTTCTAAAATATAGCCTGGAGAGCTATGCATAAGAATATTATCAAACCACCTAAACAGCATTTTTCTGAAGTATACATTTCTTAAACTTGAGCAAAGTCATTAGAAAAGCAGTTTTAAGTAGTCCCTATTACTCTAATAGACAAGCTAAAGGGTCAGGCTACAGAAAGAACCAAATGTTGTCTGATGACACACATGCTGTGTCCAGCCCCAATTTCTGGAAACATCCCCCTCCCACACCACCCCAATGCCACGTTTCACAAGCACAATCCTTGAAAAGGGAGAATCCTTCATGTGGCTGGAAATGGAGTGTTACTGGGTTATAGGGGCCGACTTGGTCTGTGGAACGGTGACGTCTCAAGCACTGGTTATTCTCCTGCTCACAGGTTGTCCTCTGAAAGGACGGTTACTAATTTATGAACTCCAAGTTGATAGTCATCATGTCCATCTTATTCCTCTGCGTGGGCCTAACACCTATTGGAAATAGAAGATACTAAATACGTATTTGTTGAATTGCAAAATCAGTGAATGGATATTCACTTTACTTGCTTGATCCGCAGATTCTAGGGAAATTTAGGTTGCACATCAACTTTATTTTAAAAGCTTTTTAAAATATATAACAGTGTTAAAATTAAAACTTGAGATGTGTTACTTTATTCTATGCCTTAAAAAAAAGAATATTGGACAGGTATAGTTGCTCATGCTTGTAATCTCACTACGTTGGGAAGGTGACTTTGGAGGATGGATCACTTGAAGCTAGGAATTTGAGGCTGCAGTGAGCTATGATTGCACCACTGCACTCCAGCAAGGGCAACAGAGCTAGACCTTGTCTCCAAAAAAAAGAAAAAAAAAATGAAGAAAAATAATATTAAGCTTATCTCTCTTTCCACGCACACACAAATACACACCCACACAGACCCACAAAAAATGAATACTTGTGTGACTCTTAAAGAAAGAACATTAATTTTACTATGTGCATAGGAGGTTGGAATACTTAGAAAATTCACTTTGGGAAAATGAGATATAGTAAAATGAAATTAATTATTTGATTTCATTCTAATTAATGAAATAAAATAAAATTTTAATTTTAATTAATGAAAATAAAGTATAATAACAAGTTTGTAAAGTTTTAATTTACTTTGTACTATTGAAACAAAATAGAACCATTCTTCTTTGAAACCACAAAGGTTTATTTTAATAATGCCTAAAGACAAGTCATTATAAACACAGAAGATTTTCTTTGAAGAATAGAGCTGGGATGAGTCCCAGACAGGGCCATTCTTATTTTTTATGCAAATCGTTTGATATGATAAGGAATACCAAATGATATTTTAAAGACTGTAATTCTTTATTTTGGAAAATTCAATTATATATGCTCACATATAATTAGATATGATGACAGTGGCTTTTGGAAAATATGAGTGTTCTCAGTGAGTTTTAATTGATATCTTAGTGTATAAGTTACACCACAATTAAAAGGTCACAGTTAGCCTATATTGGGGGGTAAATTATAATTTTGGGGTGAATTGGTTTAAGGTGATTTTTATAACTATTTTCACAGTCAAAGCATTTTGTACTTCATGGTTAATTCTTCCAGGCATGGAACAGGGCAGGGGCACTCTCTTGTACAAAGATGCAACTCCAGTGGGAAACATAGTGCCTGGTACATACTAGCTGTTGAATAAAGGTGTGTTGCCTGCCCGAAAACAAATTTTCCCATGTATCAGGGTGAGTTATTACATTGATTTTACAAATAAAAGAGAAAAAAAATATTTCAATTATTATGCAAGAATGCCTAAGTAACTGTTTGAAAAATCTTCCTTTGTTTTAAAGGCTCTGTAACTATAGAGGTTCTCAACTGAGTCACTTTGAGATAATAGATTCATGTGTTTATTATTTTATAATAATTTTGAATATTACATTTCACAATGGTATATGCTGTGTGTAAATGCCACTATGCTGAACACAATTTTCAGAGACAGAAATGTAACAAGAATACGATAAACAATGAAATAAATTTCTCTCCATAATTTATGCTTAAGGATATATATATATACACACACATATATATACATATAGATATATGTGTGAGATAATGAATATTAGACAAAAAAATATGATGGGCTAAGATTATTTGTTTAGTTTTTAAAATAATTTTTATCCTGAAAAATAGAAAACTGTTTTTAACTCTTGAGTCAATCAATCAACAGATGTGGACTGAAAACAATATTCCTTACTGTGGAAAATAGGCTAGAATTAGTGTGATAGAATTAATCAAATCTACTTTTCCTTTGTAGAATGAGTAATTTACGCAGATATGATTAACTTAAACAAAGGGCAGATTTTTCTCTGTTTTAAAATTTTACTCCCCAAAACATAAGCTAAGGACTTCTAAAAACAGTAATTTGGCAGGTAGATTTTATCTCTATTTCATGTAAACATAATTCCCTACTGTCATCAGTTTCTAATGGCTGATGATTCTGATGTTTGTATCTGCAGCCCAGACTTCGGCTTCCTACTCCAAGATTCTTTGGTCCTAGCCTGCTGTGCATCTCCATTGGGAAGCCTAACAGGCGCTCAAACTTAACAAGTTCAATTTCCAACATTTGCTTCATTTCATTAAACCTGCTTTTTCTGCATTCTTTCATTTTTATTAGTTGTAGTTATATTCTTCTAGGTTTTCTTGATGAAAGGCTTCGAGTCATTCCTAATTTCTAACTTTCCATCACGTTTAAATTCTTACCCATAAGAAAGTACAGTGCAACACATCTTGAACGCTAACATTTTTCATGACAAACACTTGTCCAAGCCACTATTGGACTTCTGCATCATTGCGGTGTATGTAGAATATCTAAATGGATAATATTAGTACCCATGTGACTTCCTTGCTTCCCTTTACATCACTCCATTGACTTCAACCTCAGTTTTCTCCATATAACAGCCAGAACGATGCTTGATACCAGTACATGAGATTGTGTAAGCCCTTCTTCATGGCCCTCCAATGGTTTCCCATAATTGCTGTCAATCTACTATTTTCCACCAACATCCATACGGTGGGCTTCAAGGCATTGACGTTATCTTCTAGTATTCTCCACCTCTGCTTTTATAGTTACTTGGACACATCAAATAAATATCCACATTTCAGATTTTGTACTTGCTCCCTCCTCAACCTTCCCATTCTTCCCATTCTTCCCCATGGACAAAGGACTTGACTTGTTTCCTTTATTCTTGCCGTTCTCTTTCATATGTCACCTTCTCAATGAGGTTTCCCCTGGCCACCTCTCCATTATACTGGCTCTCAGCTTCCTAACTTTACCTTCCATGTCCTTTTAGCTGTAGCCACTATTGGATGTTCAACTCCTCTAGAATATAATCTCCATGAAAACAAGGATGCTGCCTCCTGGGCTCACTGCCTGTAGCCCCAGCACCTGACATAGTGCCTGATACAGAGAAGGCAATTAGTAAATATTTATTGAATGAATACTTTGCTGAGAGTTCAATCATTTAACTAAATATTAATATATGTTACTGGCAATATAAGTAACAACTAGTGGATACAGACAAATAGCTAGATAGATGTGTTCACCTTTATTAATAATATGTAATCTTATAATCACCCTGAAATGTAAATTAATTTCAGTCAATATAGTTTGACAAATATAATAAATCATCATTTAGTATTTTAGAGTTTGTGTAAGGTGAGTGATCAAACCACTTTGTTTATAAATCTATCTGCCACCATTAAGACAGCTAATGTGATTTATAAACATATATATTTTGGAATTGATGTGTAAAATCTGAAATGCCAACAAACATTTGGTTTTGGAGTGTGTGTTAGGGTATGTTAATGTTGCATTCCCTTCTACTTTTTTGGAAAGAGATCCTTGAGAGAAAAACAACCCTAGAAAATGGGGTACTGAACCAACACAAAAGACAGAAAAATAAGTTGAAATAATCATGGTTAATAGCATTCTCATATAATACCTAAAATGTCATATTTTCTACCAAAAGAAAGTACTTCACACTTGGAACACTATTTTTTTTAGAACTTATTTTATGGTAGAGTTTTGGATGTTCAGATTTATCATTGTCAGATGATCTCAAACAATACTGAGTCTGTGCTAACTTGACTCCACCGACAACTGAATAGTGAATTGTGAATTAGTTTGTGTATGTTGCTTACTAGGCAATCAAGCTCCGAATAAAAGAGTACAGTTTTCAAAAGTTATATTATTGCCAAAACAAGTACTATATGTTGGAACCCAATATCCTCAAATAATTTATTTTCCATGTAAGTGTGTAATCTCAGCTTGAGTTGTCTAATCAATCCAGCACCACAACCAACATCAGTTCAATATCTTTTCTTCTCAAGGAAGAGCATGTACTGAGAGTTTGTGCTCTTGCAATGTGATCTTAGATTTCCACGTACTTGTGGGTCATGGGAATGGTGTTTAGTAGTCTCCACATTCTTACATTTGCCTAATATATAACAATTGTTGCAAAATGCCTAATTACAGTTGGGACACTTGGAACCTCTTTAGCTTTTCTGATAAGTCTGTAACCATGAACATCATCATAAGATTAAAATGAAACACTTATGTCAGTTCATGTAATGATTAATTTTTTAAATTTCCCACTGAGACACAGGGGTGATTTATACTTATATTGGATCCTTAAATATATCTTTATAAAGGTTAGAATATTAGAACTTCAATCTAGAGATTAATAAATGCAAAAAATACGGAACATAGCTTTCATTGTTATTATGATCACATTCTTATTGTATTGATTGTGTGGGAAACAGAGACAGGAAACCCAGAACAATGATCTGTAACAGTGGAATAGTATTTCTTCCTTAATGTCTTCAGAAGAGCCAAGAGAGCTATTATTTCAGAAGAGTTGCTTTTGTTTAACATATAGAATAGTTTGTTTTACTAAAATTAAACAAAGTAATTAGATTGACTTTTTAAAAGCGGTAAATTGTGGTTGCAGTACCATTGGTAAGACACTAAGTAAAAGGCTACATAATTGGCTAACTTCTTGAAAAGCATGATAATATCATTTATCGTAGAAGTTTGATAATTATTGTTGTTGGAAGAATGATGAATTTGAATGTCTTTGAAAAATTTAGCGGAATATATTCAACAGATAAGGCTCAGGACTCTGAAACCAAGAAAACCATGAAACAGGAGAGGGTAATTCAAGGAAATACTGTGGAGAGAGACACTGTGGGCCAAGAACAGAATGAGGGTGGCTGCTAATATATTAAAAGTCGAGAAAGAAGAAATAATTCAAAAAACAAAGATAAAATGGTCAAGGAAATACAGAGACTCTCAGAAGAGGTTACAGTCAAGAGTCCCAAGGGAACAGAGCTTCAAGTAATAAGTGCTCAGCAGTGCTGAATGCAGAGAAGCTGTTCTAGTATGTTTAATTTGTTAGAAACTAGTAAAGTATCAACCATGTGAAATTCTGAGGTGGTTACTTTAAGCTACAATCTAAGGAGTGGGTCAGTTGTCTTATCATGACCTCAAATCCCACGTTATTTAGTGTGCAATCAGGAACCCCACACTTCAAAAGAGCATTCACATGTGCTTGACCTGGCCCTATATGTGTATCAGTCAAACAGCACGCTTCTTTATAAAGTACTATGAATAATATTACAAATAAGTTTTCATTACTGAAACTAGTGGTCTTCAAGAGATGTTAGACTGACTGAACTATTTAAAAATACTCTTAATAGGATAAGGATATAGAAAGTTCTGTAGTGTGTGCTCTTATGGATGGAGCCGGTACATTTATCTCTTAATTGCCCTGTGACTGGCTGTGAATTTAAAGGATTCTGCTTGGTGTTAGCCTTAAGTAAATCTTGACCTAAGAGTATTTCACATTTTTTTCTTAAATGAACCTTTCATGCAAACTACAGTTACCAGATAGCTGAAATATCCTTGCATTTTCAAAATAGGTTGTATGATTTTATTGTGTGTATGCATGCTAAAAATATTTGTATAATAAATAGCTACATGTGTGACAGATTTCAATCTGAGACATTCTTTTATTAGACCTAAAAATATAGTTATGGGAATAATATCAAACCTTAAAGCAGAGATAATTATCTTCTAAACAGGAACCAAGTGTTGTGCATAACCAAAATGTTTTCCAGTTGACATAGAGACCCATGAACTAAGGCGGATAATTGACTAGTGAATTTTCAACGTGGAAGCTGTTGTTTCTTTGTGGCAGTTCACTGCTACTGTGAAAGTGTAAATCTATCTGAAAGAGACTGAGGAGGAAATAAGTAAGAAAGTGCAGAAAACATCTAAATTAATAAAGTTCTTATTCTCGTTGCCTGGTATATTCTTCTATTTTGGTAAATAGTAAGTATGGTTGAATTTTCCTTCATTGTAAGATTAAAGAAGGGAAAAATATTTAAAATCGTAGACTTTAAAACAGTTAAATTGCTAAACAATGTCTTAAAATAATATAAATACTTGTTTTTCAGTTCAATATATGCTATCTTTAAAAATAAGATATTTTGCTTTAGCTAATATATCCTCATCCTGATCTAAATGTAATAATTTAGAGCATGAAGAAAAAATTTTAATTCCAGTTACAAAAATAATTTTAATATATTGTTTGACATATGTGTCATTTTATATTGAATAATATTTTAAACCAATATATTTCTTATTCAAGGACAGAAAAACAAATGAATAGAGTCATTATTCTCTGGAACAATAGAAGAAAATGTTATATTCATAGGTCTAAAACATTGTTTCAGAAAAGGAGTACCTTTTGCAAACTAAAGAACTATTGAGAATTCTGAATGACTCAGATAATTTTTATAAGAGCATGCTCAGCTGTATCTTCTTATGGATTCATGATGGAAAATTATAATATTGTAGGTTTCCATGTCAAATATTAAGCTAATTACCAATCTAGTTGTCTAGTCTGAGAGTTAATGGGAGAAGTTTAAGATAGAGAACTGTAATTTTGTCTAGGCAGCTAGATGAGTAGGTAATTTAAAATAAAAGATAAGTCATTTTAGAAATAAGTGAGGTCAACAAAGATCTATTAAGTTTAAATCTCTAAGTCTTAATCGAAACTGTCCCAACTACCCCTATTCTGACAAACTATGAGCAAGAAGATAACACCACAGTTCCTCAAAAAAAAAAAAAAGCTCCAGCACTTTCCACACAATCACAATTTTTAATGGAAGTAACTTAACAAGGAAATAGAAAGTAAGTAAATTAATATTAGAACATATACCTGATATTTTTCTGAGTCTGCTTCTCTGGTTAAGGCAAATATAATGTGTGCTATTATATAGTTAGCTGGAATTATATGTACTGGTAACATTTTGCATCCAGTGAATATTACAAATGGAAAAAGGATATGATGAGCAATATTCAAATATAAAAATCTATCTTTATAGCTTTTAGCAGTCTATGCAAAAAGAAACCTTTTTTCTTCAATAAAAGTGACATTTTTTCCATTTGTTTAACATGTGAAATATGACTTTGTAATGGCTTAAGCCTGCCACATGCTATCAGAAAAACACAGGAATAATTAAGAGAAATTATAAAGATTATTCAGAAATCTTATGATCTGGGGCTTTTGTGATTCCACGACAGCTATTTAAATATTTTTCCCTATTTCCACCAATATCTCAGTTTTGTTACAGGAAAGATGTTGAAGAATTTAAAGATGAGATTGTCTGTGTCTTTTTCTCTAATTAAAAGCTCCTACTGGAAGCTCTCCATTCTTCTCCTTCTTTACTTACAGTTCCCTCTCTACCTACTTTCACGTAATGTTTATGATTGCATTTATCCATATAATTGTTTGTAACTTGTGACTTCCTACTCCATTGGAGGAATGAAGAAAATTCTCTTTTCTAGTTCCCACAGTCCACAGTCACATCCCATCATGCATATGAAAATAAATGCTACTAAAATATTAACTGAAAAGTAAGGATGATAGGGTTTTCCTTTTGTCAGGTAAGAACTAACTTCTTTTGTCACCTTAAACTTGGAGGTGGAGATAATGATGTTGAAGGGACTGTGGTTAAGCAAAAGTGGAGTTTGATCTTCCCTTACCTATCAGTCTTTTTATATAATTGACTAAGTCCACTGCAGTAACTACTGTCTAATTCCATTGACTTGTTTCCTGTGTGAAGCTCTGTACTGTAGAAACCTTAAAAGTTTCTAATGCTGTGGGAAAAAACCTATGGTGGAGTGGTTACAAATCATGGCTTCAGAATTAAATGTAGAACTGGATTCTAGTCCTGTCATACTCCCTTTTTTTTTTTTGAAACAGAGTCTTGCTCTGTCATCCTGGCTGGAGTGCAATGGTGTGATCTTGGCTCACTGCAACCTCCACCTCCCAGGTTCAAGTGATTCTCCTGCCTCAGCCTCCTGAGTAGCTGGGACTACAAGCGACCACCACCACGCCAAGCTAATTTTTGTATTTTTAGTAGACATGGGGTTTCACCATGTTCGCCAGGCTGGTCTTGAACTCCTGACCTCAGGGATCCACCCGCCTCAGACTCCCAAAGTGCTGGGATTACAGGCGTGAGCCACCATGCCAGGCCCGTACTCCCATTCTTTATTCAGCAGCATGCAAGCAAACAAAACAAAACAAAATCCTATTTCTAACAACATAAGTTCACCAAAATACTAGCAAAATTAAACACAAAATATTAAAACTTCCTCAAAAAAAATGCTGGACACTTACCCATATGCTTTTCTTTTTCCTCACATTAAGATAAAAGCAATTATAGATAACTGATGGGATCAGTATGACAGTTCCATGAAATAATGAGTGTAAAGGTCTTATCAAGGTGCTTGGTAAATTCTAGCAACAAATGAATGTAGCTATTATGTTAAGATAATAACATAATACTCTTTGGGTCCAGCAATCTTTGACATTTATTTTCTCCAATTTATCTTCTAATGGACAAATAGATGGAAGTTATAAAGACTCTTTTTTAAAAAAGTATATAAAGTAGCACCATCACTCAGGGACAGGACATTTTTCTATAAAGAAATTAAGGTATGCTTACATCCAGTATAATTTGCACTTTTAATGTAAAATTTTGTAAGGCCTTAGAAATAGGTACAGTTATTTAACCACCACAAGAATCAACATACACAACAATTTAATCACTCCCACAAATTTCCTCATGTCTTTTTGTCATGAACCCACCATTTATCCCTAACCCCTGACAACCTATGATTTGTTAACTGTCTCTATAGTTCTGCCTTTGTAAGTATTGAAGAAATGAAATCAGGCACAACATAACCTTTCCAGTTTGGCTTCTTATATTTAATATAATGCATTTGGGATTTATCTATGCATTTATATTTATCAGTGGGTCACTTCTTTTTCATCGACAAATACTATTTCTTTAAATGGACCTATCAGTTTATTTATCTACTTACCTGTTGAAGTATATGTGAGCCATTTCCACGTTTAGAATTGTGAGTAAACATTTCATATACATACATAAATTGTGTGCGAACATGTTTTAATTTTCTTGATAAATATCTAGAAGTGGGGTTGCCAGGTTGTATGGTGTGTGTACATTCAGTATTATAAAAACTGCTAAAGGTTTCCAAAATGATGGCAACATTTTGAATTTGCATTGCCTTGCACCTTGTTGAAAATGCATAAATATATATATATATACACACACACACATATGTATATTTAAATATATAGATTTTTGGATTATATTGTATTTCATTGATCTATATATCCATTCTTTTGTCAATATTTACTTTCTTGGTAATTATAGGTTTTTTTGTTTGTTTGTTTGTTTGTTTGTTTGAGACGGAGTCTTGCTCTGTCGCCCAGGCTGGAGTGCAGTGGTACATTCTCGGCTCACTGCAAGCTCCACCTTCCGGGTTCAAGCGATTACCCTGCCTCAGCCTCCCAAGTAGCTGGGACTACAGGTGCGTGCCACCATGGCCTGCTAATTGTTTGTATTTTTAGTAGAGACGGGGTTTCACCGTGTTAGCCAGAATGGTCTTGATCTCCTGACCTCGTGATCCGCCCACCTCAGCCTCCCAAAGTGCTGGGATTACAGGCGTGAGCCACCGTGCCCAGCCGGTAATTATAGTTTTAAAATAAGTCTTAATATCTAGTAGTCCAAGTTTCTCAAGTTTCTCAATATAGTTGTTTTTAAAAATTATTTTGCCTCTCTAATTCCTTTGTCTTCTCATATATTTCAGAATCAGCTCATTGATTTTTACAAAAATGTATTATTTTGGAGTGAATTTACATCTTACTGCTGTTGAGTCTTCTAAAATATAAAGACTATATATACCTTAATTTATTTAAATCTTTTATTTCTTTCATCAACATTTTGTAGATTTCAGCATACTTATTCTGCACATATTTGGTAAGATTTAATGCCTAAGTAGTTCACTTTTCATGGTGCTGCTGTAAAAGGAACTTTTTAAAGTTTCTAATCTTCACTGTTAATATATATAAATAAGTTGCTTTTCTAACCCTTGTATGACAGTGCTAAACTCACTTGTTGGTTCTAGAAACTTCACGCATATTGTTTGGAATTTCATGAATAGATAAAATGCTATGTCTTCCCTTTCAGTCTTTCCAGCCATTATGCCTCTTGTTTCTTTTGTAGCCTTGTTGCACTGACTGGATGCAGTCAGTACAACTCAAGGATGATGTTGAAGAGGAGAGGGAAGAGAAGACAATTTTGACTTTTTCCCAGTCTTAGGGGAAAAGCGTTGAGTCTTTCACCTTTACGTATGATGTTAATTGTAGGTTTTTTATAGAGGCTATATGTCAGATTGAGGGATTTTCCTTCTAGTCTTAGCTTTGTAGTGTCTTTTTTTCATGAATGGATGTTGATTATTTTCAAATATTATTTCAATGATTAGTTGTGGGTTTTTCCATTATATAATCTTTCGATATGGTAAATGTAATTGCATAGCCTTCAATGTTGAACCAGCCTTGGTTACTGTAAGAAATTCCACCTGGTTATGATGGGTTGTGCATTTTGTATATTGTTGGTAATCTTTGCTGCTATTTTATTGAGTTTTTTGCATCTATATTAATAAGGTACATTGGTCTGTAGCTTTATTTTTTTCCTCTTGTGATATCTTTTCTCTAATCTCAGCAACTGCTATCCTCAAGGAATTACTTGAGAAATATCCCCTCCTCTCTGTTTTGTGCAGTAGTTAGTATAGAATTTATATTATTCCTTGCAACTTAGTGGAATTTTCCAGTGAAATCATTTGTACGTTTCTAATTTTGTTGGAAAGTTTTTAATTAGAATTCAGTTTTGTTTAAAGTCACAGACTTCAGTGGAGATGTAAAGGTCACATTATGGAAACAATCAGGTAGTGAGTGTGAGGATGGAGGTGGAGATTGATAGCGTTTGGGTTACACAGTTCTAGGCATACACAGTTCTAGGCAGTGATGTAAAGACAGGGTTATTAAAATTGGCGTGATGGGTCAAGTTTGGCACTAAGTGTATTTATAGATCTACAGCGCCATTGCATACTACAGCAGAGATATTTTCTCTTTCATAAGATCATGCCATGATGCTTATGCAGTCTGTCTCAGGAATTCATGACTGCAAACTGGAAGATCCAGATATGGTTAGGAAAAAAGAAATGAGAATGAGTGATATAGACAGAGTCTGGGGGAAAGCTATAGGTGCTATTTGACCACTGTGGAGGAAAAGGAAACATGTTTGCCATGATTGAACTAGTCATGGCATCTTTGTTGCTTTTAAAAACAAATTATATATTTTGGTAAAAATCTTATTTATATTGCTAAGGTATAGATAGAACAATGATGTGTATTCCTCATTTGTGTAGCTAATACTACATATTTTAACAATCCTATTACATTTCCAACATTTACTCAAGTATAACCATCACCAGTGGTAAGACACACCCTGTCCACCTGGTTGTGCTTATGAGTCCCAAGTATTCTTTCCTTCATCAGAGAACCCTCTTTTTCTACTCCTCAAAATTACCAAGTCCTGGTTCCCAGAATAATTTACAATCTTAATTCTTTTTATTCTTTCTGTATGTTTCTTCAACCTCATTTATATATGAAATTCAACCACCTTTCAAAGTCTCAACAAAGTGTTACGCCGATAATCACAAAATTAATTTTAAAGCCAGGATATGGCCGGGAGCAGTGGCTCATGCCTGTAATCCCAGCACTTTGGGAGGCTGAGGCGGGCGGATCGCGAGGTCAGGAGATCGAGACCATCCTGGCTAACATGGTGAAACCCCGTCTCTACTAAAAAATAGAAAAAATTAGCCGGGCGTGGTGGCGGGCGCCTTTAGTCCCTGCTACTCAGGAGGCCGAGTCAGGAGAATGGCATGGACCCAGGAGGCGGAGCTTGCCGTGAGCCGGGATCGGGCCACTGCACTCCAGCCTGGGCGACAGAGCTGGGCAACAGAGCTAGGTTCCATCTCAAACAAAAAAATAAAATAAAATAAAATAATAAAACACAAGTCAGAATATTTGTACTTTCTGTGTCAGACTTTTATTTCTCCTTACCCCCAATAACACTTTCCCAAATAAATTGTTCACTTAGTATTTAAGCTGCACATTTGACAGCTCTCATTTAAATAAAACTGTCTCTACATACTTTTATTCTAGGGTGAGCACAACTAAATTGTAATTGTGCTGTTGTTGAGATTCTCAGGGTGCTATGTATTTATGCAAGAGCAAATGGATGTGAAATGCTTTCATTATTTCAAACTTCAATGCAGAAACAGCAGTGACAGCTGCGTTTTTTTGCTAGTAATGTTCAACTTGATCAAACTGTCCTGTTTTATTAAATCAATGTTGCAGCATACAAGACTAATGGAAGAATGGCAATTAGATGTAGCTTTTACCCTGAGACTACTTTTCTAGGAGACTAATGCTCTAATTTGTGTTTCAGAAACTTGCTATTATTTTAAAATCATTTTGGCTAAAGTTTGAATATTCTTGAAACAAACGAATCCTAACATTCTTATTAAGCACAGAGAGCAATGAAATACAAGTTTATTACACTGAATTGGAGCTGCTGGATATTGCGTTTAATTCTTCATTACTTGTGTATTCTTTTTGGTGCTATTGGAATCATACAATATTGCTTTTAGTTAATATTAACCATTAAGTAATGAAAACATCTTCAATCACTTACCAGGGTATCTTAATACTGTTCATGCCATAAATTTGCTTTTGTAAATATGGACTACTGATTTTATTAACTTCTTTACTAATTGCTTTTAAAACACTCATGCCAAGTATTTTTTTAAAAGCCCAAATGAGATGAATTGGAGTTTTGTTGTTTAGCTTATTACATTTAAATACCAAACAGCCAATTGTTTTTAATTTTTTCTATGATTTTCTGAATGGCCATTAGCAATGTGAATACATTGTGTCATGTCCAAAATGGTCTATATATCTGTATATTGGCCGAAGTACAAAGCGTGAGCAACGGTGAAATTGTCTTTACTAAAATGTATGTATGAAACATGGTATGACTCTGAACTGCTGTGAAAAGGGAAGTCAGATTCAGTTTAGTCAATCATTTGGAAAAATATGCTTCATAGCCATTTCTAACTTTAGTAAAATAACTTTAGTAATTTAAAATTTGTATTTTAGTGTAAATTTATTTTTGCTCATTTCCTCATCATCTTTGTCTTCATCTTTGACCTCCTTTCCCCTTTTTCTTTCTTTTTGGCTAAATTATAATTATATGGAGGAAATTATAAATGTTACCAAGTCATAGATGAAGTTAAGCGGTTGAACTGAGGAAGAATACAAATAATTCTGGCAACACTGTCTTATTTATAAGAAAATAAAATTAAACAAAATGAAACTTGTTAACAGAAGCAATGAATTTTGAAGAGAGGTGATTGGAGCAAACACATTGATTCCTGTTGCTACTGCTGTTTTCTTTACATTAAAAATTACTTCCCTCATATCCTATGCACTTTATTATTACAGCATTATCTGTTGACAGTTATATAGCTCTTCAAGACCTTGAACCATCTTTCTCCCGTATCATCTGTTGTTTTTGTATCTTGGCACATTGCTCTCACATATTATAATATTCCTTTTTTTGGAATGCAGTATGTAAGATGAGGCACAAGGTACAGATTCATAACATTGTTATTATTTTAGAGAGAGAGCTGTAGTCAACTCTCTAAAACTGAACTTCACTTGAGAGATAAGATCTAATAATACTTGCCTAGGAAATAAGGGTAAATATTTGAAGGACTCGTAAAACAAGGAGTAAGACATCTTCAAAATCTATAAAACTTTACTTCAATGTTATCATTCATATGCAGATATTAAAAGAGATGAAGCCTGTTTTACACATAAGCACTTTGTCATTTTCCCAATATACTATGATTATTTTATACCACAGGAGATAGTAGCAATGAGTAGGATTAAGTCCATACTGTCATTATTAATATATTAAAGATTTTTCATTATTGATCTCCTTAATGGTTATTACAGACCAATCTCATCCCATATGTAAATTTATAGTTAGCAATGTGTCCTGCAAAATATTAAACCATTTGCCTTGTTAATTGTAAAATATGAATACCTTACTATCACCATTGAAACTATAGTTCTTTCACCAAATCTATTCTAGAATCTGGCTCATTTAATTTTCATTCCAAATTAAGTATTCATTAGACTAAAACCACACAAAATACATATCAGACTGTTAGGTAAGCATGAGAAATATGCTGGGTTGGTAAGTATGAATGTGCTATGTAAAGGAGATTGGACTGATAATATCAGTTGGATTATGTTTGGGCAGATGCTTGGGTTGATCCTGACGATCACAATAATGGTGTTTCTAGTGGATTTCAATTGTCTTTTCCTGTTCATCATCTCCCCACCCCCGCCCCACACACACACCCCACAATCTTTAGGTTTAAAATATATTTTATTTTTGTGGAAATTATATTCTATATTTGCAGATGGGTCTCCTTGTCTCGGTACTCCCCCCAACCTTTCTGTTACAAAAAAAGGGCAAGAAACTATACTCAAGCCTTGTCAATCAATGCAATCAATGCTATCTTGAGCATCATGCTTTATTCAAATGTGGGCATTTAGGTCAAGCCAACCCCTTCGTCTTTGCTTTCTTCTTCTTCTTTTTTTTTTTTTTTTTGAGGTAGAGTCTCGCTCTGTCACCCAGGCTGGAATGCAATGGCACGATCTTGGCTCACTGCAGCCTCCCCCTTCCGGGTTCATGCAATTCTCCTACCTTAGCCTCCTGAATAGTTGGGACTACAGGTGCCCACCACCACACAAAGCTAATTTTTGTGATTTTAGTAGAGACAGGGTTTTGCCATGTTGGCCAGGTTGGTCTTGAACTCCTAACCTCAGTTGATTCGTCTTCCTCGGCCTCCAAAAGTGCTGGGATTACAGGCGTGAGCCACCGCGCCTAGCCAGGCTTTGCTTTTTAATCCAGCAAGAAATAGTTCGTTTTTAACAGTGGGGGTGGGGGAAGGAATCCCGAGTATTAGCCTTTCCTACAGTATTAAGCATGGATATCATTGTTGAGAAGTCAATCAATATCTCTGTGACTTAGTGCCCGTTTAGATAATTGAGAATTGGTTTAAATCAATGTTTTCTATGATTATTCTCCCTTAAAAATGGTTATAACTTTTAACAACAACAAAAACTTGTATGTGGATTGCAGCTATTCAAATTTCCTTTAAAATCTGGTATTTCAGATGTCACATTTCGTTAGTGTGAATATGTATCACTGGAGATGAATGTTAGCTAAATTTTTAACTTTATTTTATTATACACCACAATTAGGTGATTTATTAAATATATGAGGTAAAATAGTATAGAAGATTGAATTTAATCTTGAGATTATTTTTCATTTTTATATCTATAATTAAAATAATAAAAGCTCATTCACTAAATGTAATGCATGTTAGTTCAATACTTCATATTTTACCAATAAATGTACTCATTTCTGTTCACATATTGTTATTAAAAATAAGAAAGAAGAGGAATTAACTCTTAAGATTTATAATTGTTGCCATGTTTTAGATAGAAACTATGCTTCTATCCTTTGGTCAAAAGCTTAAGCTAATTAAGTTTCTAGCCTGACTGCTAATACTGAACTCAGACACATGCCTTTGAGCATGTGCGTGGGTGCACACACACATATACTCACACACACACACCCTCTCTCTCTCTCTCTCTCAGTACAATCTACCCTAATACATCTTGCCATGCTTTGCTTATGAGAAGCTTCCAGTCACTCCAGATAATGCGGATTTCCAGCAATAAATGGTTTCCAAAGAAAAAGATAACCCCTTTGTTTTCTAACCAACCTGACATTGCTAGTGAATTGTATTTACCTGTTGGGTTTAAAACTAGATTTCACTGTCTGATAAAATACAAAGGAGCCTTTCTATTATCTGAAAATCTTGCATAATGGAGAGATTTTTTGGAAAATTGTGCATTATGGTAAAATTCTTCAGCAACAAAGCGATATACAGGTGATGTGACAGTAATTATAAAAAAAATTTCAGTTAAGCTAAATTGCTTAGCAGTGAATCAATGCATTTGTATTTGCCAAAGGATGAGCATGCTCGGTTGGTGTTATAAAACCGCAACATTATAATTTTATCAAAGAAAAGATAAGTGAAAATACAATTTATAATTAAAATATTACTATAATTTGCATTTCAAGTTAGTATTTGTCAGATTAAAATTTAATAAAATGTTAGGTATCTCTTAAGGTTTAAAATACATATTACCTTTAGTTAGGTTTTATTTTAGCTTCTTGTCAATGCATGTAACTTACTGATTTTATATTTTAAAATATTATGTTAAGAATAATTCAAAAATCAATATATGCAAAATGAACAATATAAGATCCTTTTTCATTTATTTTTTCTCTTGAATTTTTCTTGAAATTATTTGATTACCTGTTTGTGTAAATACTTGAAGCCTTAAGTATGCATTTTGATTTTTCCAAGTACTTTTTACTGATCACTTTGGGGTCAAAATATTCAACCAAATATAAGATAAAAATGTAAATGAGAAAAAAAAGGAAAGGAAAACAAGAGAAAAGGAGGGAAGAAGACATGAAGACGACATTTAAGAACACTTTTCTCCTTTGCCATCCTCTTGAAAAATTAACAAGACTTGCCTTACGTACTATATCAATTTTCAAATCTCCTTTTTGTGCCAAATTTCCAAGTAGAAGAAAGTAACATTCTTGAAAATTTTAATAGGATATTGTGTTGTAAAAAATTGTTTAAAAGTCAAACTAGTTGAATGAATCCTGAATTGTAATAAATAATCATCTGATTCATATGGGAGCTTTAAAATGAAAAACATAGAGTACATGTAATTCATACAGACAGCTTTGTTAACAATAAACAAGTAGGTAGTTGTTTTATTAATTTATATTGGGAACAAAATCATGATTAATGTCATTTAGCCAGCAAGCATATTAATTTATCCCACATCTTTCATCTGAAAAAATTGGGGTAGGTTTCTTAAGAATCTATTTTTATTTTATTTTAAAGTTAGGCTGTTGTCTTTGCCTATATTATTATACAACATGCCACCTCCTACCTTGTAGACCACTTCATGACTAGAGCTCTCCGTAATTTTTTTTTTTTTTTTTTTTTTTTGAAGAAACAGATGCTTGCTATGGGCTTTGCAGGCATCGCCATTCAGCTCACTCAGTGTTGTCTTCCGTTCATAGCCTCAGACTGATTAGAGGCTCTGCTCAGTTAATCAGATGACACGGTGGACAATTTTTTTAAATTATTGATGGTGAATCTTCTATGAGTTATATCAGCTATTCATATGTATCAGCTCTTGGCTAATGTTAAGATGATGACAGCTTTCCATTTGTTTTGTTTAACCTATCTCCACGATAATATTTAAAACACATGAGATGAGACAAACTTTTTATATCAGAATGATTTATCCAGAGTGCTTAATTGTGTAGTTTATTGAGTTCTATGATTTCTTCCTAGGCTTCTTTTAGACCACAGAAGGATTAAATGAGGCATCATGTAAATATTTATAGCGAAGAAAAATTTTCCATATGTTTGTGGGAGATAACTTTTCTGATGCATATGAAAGGAATTATAAACATTTTTTCCTGGTTCTAAGGTGAACATGATAATAAATTCAGCAGCCTGTGTGCTTCAGTGTTTTCCAATATTCACTAGATAACCTGCTTTTTACTGTTGCTTGGTCGGTCATCTGTCTTTGTTTTCCTTTGTTTCTGGGCCACCTGAGAGTGTCATTGCCATAAAGCCAGTGGCATACTGAATAAATGAGGGATTCAGGCATGAACTAACAAACATAAAAGCTATTTTTAATATTATTTCTTTCTGCTACAGCTCAGAAGAAATAAAAATAGAATAGACTTGAAAAAGTAAACAGCTTTCTAAAAAGAGACAACAGGAAACGAATTAAAGAAAACTATGAAGAAGTAACTTGAAAGTGAAAGATATATGGTTCCTAATCTTTCCACTCTCACTTATTTTAGTTGAGCAACTATTTTATGCCAATATATTTGAGGGGGAAAAATAAGTTGGGTAACACTAACTTCATAGAATAACAATACACACATACATGTACACACAGTCTATGATCAAATAAGTTTGGTAAATGTTACAATTGGAGGATGTTTCAGCATTTTCAAGCATGCAAACAGGTCTTCTGAATTTCTCAGATTTATGATCATGTATTTTTAAACTCTTGAGACCACAGATTAATTTCCACCAATATTCACACTGTTTTGATTTCACTATTTAGAAAATGCTCATCAGTTCTTAATTTTCTGTAACTTTGTAAATTCCAACATTATTTAAGTTTCTATTTCAGAGAAGTTTGTAATAAATTTGCAAGCATACTGAAAGCAGAGACCTTGTCTGGTAACCCTGGTGTGTCTGGTGCACCCTGGAGTGCCTATAATGGCCCAGGTTGTTTCACAAAGTGTGCTATCTCCGAGAATGTTTCACATTCTAGGTATTGTACTATATTCTGGGAGTTAAGAAAATCCTTTTTTAGAATTTAAAATTATACCTTATCTAGTGAGAATAGCAGAAACACAAACACATAATTATGATACAAATAATTAGTGGTACAAATTAGATTTGAATAAAATCCGATTACAAAATGAGAGAACAACCAACTCTGCCTGAGGGAACAGGAGAGCATTGTACAGTAAGTGAACTGAGTCTTAACTTTCACCAGGTGAAGACAAGAAGGAAGTGTTATGGAAGAGGGTGTATGCAAAGACATAGAGACATAAACGAAGCACTTCATTTGCAAGAAACAATGAGATGGTCATTAAAATGTACTAGGCAAACATTTATCTAAAGGCAAAGAGATTTGTATATTGACTTTTTATTATGGGACAATATTCTATCACATTATCTTCTTTAATGTTGTTTTGGCTGCACTAGATAATCTGCATTTTCACATTTAAAAGTGCTATACTTTTTTTTTTTCTTTTGAGACAGAATCTCACTCTGTCACTCAGGCTGGAGTGCAGTGGCGCGATCTTGGCTCATTGCAACCTCTGCCTCCCTTGTTCAAGTGATTCCCCTACCTCAGCCTCTGGAGCAGCCGGGATTACAGGCATGCACCACCACGCATGGCTAATTTTTTTTTTTTTTTTAGTAGAGACGGCTGTTTCACCATATTTGCCAGGCTAGTCTTAAACTCCTAGTCTTAAGTGATCAGCTTGCTTTGGCTTCCCAAAGGGCTGGGACTACAGGCCTGAACCACCATCCCAGGCCTAAAAATACTATTCTTCTTATCTCCTCTTTATCTGTCTACAAGAATTTTGAGGTTGTATTGTTTTAAATAGCAAAAGTTTGAATATTGAGATTGTAATTTTTGAATCATTCTATTTCTCACAGTTCCATTTGTGGATATGAACTCATAGGAGATTCTTGGCCAATAAGTGAGACGTTAAAATACTCTCTGAAGACCCCTAAGTCAGAATAGAGTCAAAGCCAAGATTAACAAGTGGTCTTATTAAGCTTCAGTAGATGGATGCATTTATATTCACTGTATAGATATAATGGCTGAGTGAATTGGATCTCCATATGACCATGTGAGACCACCTGACCTCTGCATAGGGGTAGAAAAACATTGTTTTGCTTATGCATTGTTTTAGATTTTATTCATATTATTAGCTCTTCAATTGGCAACTATTTTTTCAAACTTATAAGGAAAATTATTGACATTGGTCATTAAACTTGAGACATTCTAGGCTCTCTTTGAATGGTTGAACTACATAGAACCATGAGAGTCTCTTCTATAATCCGTTCCTCTAGATGAATCATTTCTTCTATGTATGTATGCATTGACCGATTGTAGCTAGAAGTCGAGCTGTGTTGCTTTTATATGTTTTTGTTCATTATTACTTTCAGTTTTAACTTAGTATTCAAAGACCCTGTCCCTAATTCTTAGGGCACTTCATTTGAGATGCCTTTGAATTGTATACAATCTACATTCAAGAGTTTTGCTATACAGCTTGGGTTTTTTTTTTTTCAATTTCCCATAACCTTTTCTTAGACATACTGTGTTCCAAGCAGCAAATGACGTGGATGTGCAGATATCATTCATGGAATAGCATTTATTATATGGAACTGGGCTGTCCTCTGTCCCAATTTAATCTTTGCAGGTGCTGTTTATCTTGTAGGCTAGATTTTCTCTACATCAACTTTCACACATTAAATGTTAGCAGCACTAGAGCTGCCTCCCCTAGGCAAATTACATCTTTCTACATGAGCTGGAAAGGCATAGCTTTTAACTTCCCTTGGTGGCTTGCCTGCTGGCCGCTGGCAAATTTCCATTTATGCATTTCTTTGAGTCTCTTAATAATTTAGAGTATCACTATTACATGTCATAAATACTACAAGATTTACTTAGGATGCTTTTCAGAACTCTTTAATTTTGGGAAAGCATTGCCGATCTGATAAATTGAAAATTTGTTTCCATAATATTACAATTTTAAAGGAATCTACTGGTAAAATTGTAAAGACCTGAATACCAACATTTCTAAAATTCTCTCCTACTTATTCTTCCCTTTCCTTCTTCCTCCTCTTCCTTCTCTTCTTTTTCCTTCTTCTGCTCTTTCCTTTTCTTTTTATAATGTGCTGTGCCCTTAGTGTGGGCTGAACTCTTTTGTCTGCCTCTCTTCTCTACTTATTATTCTGATCTTGCTTCCTCAACAGCCCCCTTCTTATGGTCAGTTATAAGGAAACACCTTGGTTACTTACAAAAAATATTGCATTGCAATTTAAATATTTTTATGTATTATTTAATAACCAAAAATGTTTGCCTGAAGACATCAGTAGGTTGTCACAGTTGAGGTCAATGACTGAGTTTAGAATTGTTATATCAAAATTACGTGAGATGGTAACTGTGGGATATGCAAAAATATTTGGCAAGGTGAATAATATGTGGATAATCTTTCCATGGCATTATTTCTTTGGCTAAAGAGAAAACAAAGACAGAAAGAAAAATCTTCAAAAACATTTCTAAAAAATATGTATCAAAGTTAAAATCATGCTATGTAAAAGGAACATATGATGGAAGGAATCCAATAGAAGTCATTGACCTGGTGTAGTCTCTTTAAATTATGTATTGACGTTTCACTGGATATAATGGAATATATGTTGGCAGGTAATCTTACCATTGACAAACCTGATGGTGGTTTTAAAAATTGTCAGGGACATAAAGTTATCTTCTACTGGTAGCATCTTTCTTAGTCACTCTGTATTTGACATGGAAAATCTTCCTTATGCTATCTGTTTCATGTCAATTGCCAGAGGAAATGAAGAAAATTACCAACAGCATATTGTAGTTGGCTTTCAGAAATTTTCCTAAGAAAATATTAAAAATAAGATTAATGAGTATAAGAATGGGAATATTACTCACTTTTTGGCTCCACTGCACAGATTTTATATTGAGCACCAGAGACAACTATTGCACAAATATTTATGCCATGAATCACTAGAATAGAAAATTGTTTCGAACATAATCACAAATTTTGACAGAGTGTATATTGATGCAGGCTTTTGGAGGGTAATTTAGTAATTTATAGTGAAGAAAAAGACACAAACCTCAGTAACCAAATTATACTCATAGCCACTTACTAGTCAGACTACCATAATCAGAATACAGCAGCAGAAGACAATAATTCAGATACAAGAATGTTCATCACTGCTTTTTTTGTTATTCACATATATAAGAAGAAAAAACTGAAATGCCACAAATATGAAAATATCTAAATAAATTATACAGAATCATAAAACATTGAACATGAAGACAAGAGACTTAGATGTTGGCTAAAATGTATCTGACTTTTCTATTTAAGGGTTTATTGACAATGCCAGCATAATACAGTTATGAGTATTAATACAATTGTTTTTCTTTATAGTCATATTCTCATGCCATATTTCATACATGACTTACCACTCATTATTTCAAACACTTTGAGAGAAAATTTCTTTAATTCTAAAAGTAATATAATGTCATTACTGAAGATTCAGAAAAGTAAAACTGATAAAATAATGTGTTTTAGTCTCCACTCCAAAGAAGCTCTTTAAAACATTCAAGTATATTTTTCCAGATTGATTGTATTATATGTTTCTAATAATTATGGAACTCTTTTAATTTTCCTTTTTACTTGAAAACAAATGTTTATTCAATGGTTAAAAACATTTTCACTTTAATAGTTTTATCAAATACTGTAGATATTGATCTCCCACCAAAGAAACAATTTTTTTTCTCTTGGAAGTTTTTTTCTTGTCTCTTTCGTGTTATTTATTTTGTTTATGTTGTGTTTTTGTAACTGTTTAGGTCTAGCTCAAGTAGCAGTGATCCAAGAAAACATTGCTTTGTCAGCACCAATAATGTGTGTCATGCTGATAACCCCGTGGAATCTCTTTTACTTAAAGTAATGGTTACGACGATTTGACCTGCAGAGAATGCATGAACATCATCTACAAATGCATTCTCAGAGCATGATCTAAAAGCTAAATATTGACTTGGAAATAGATATAAAGCTTTTCCAAGTTCGTATTTTTATAGTCTCAAATTTTCTTTCAACTTCCATCTCAGATTTTCAGCAATTGGATACTGAAGAGTTATGTCTAAAACTGTACAGGTGCAGAACTAATTCTATTACAGGAGATTTTTATCCAAGCCTGTGTGCTTTATTCAATGACTTTTGTATTCTGGAGTGGATGAGATGCTTTGTGTTTATTTTGTGTTTGAGAAACATGTTAATTCTGTAGCTCTGTCACTGTTTTAGACAATTTGGACAATTTCGCATAAGAATTAAAGTTATGAGGTGAATTAATCATTGAAAATTTAAAAACTGAACATTCTATTCAATTAAACAACCCAAACATAAAAATAAAATGGGCAATACTTCCTAAATGTTTTATAGTGTAGTTAAAGTGTGTCTTATTAAACATTCTTCAACTTTCATATGATTTATGCAATTTAAATTTCACACTGAGCCTCTGTGTGAAATTAGAGTGTCACTTTCATTGTACTGTTATACTCCCTAAATACAGTAGTACATATAGTGGCTTAACAGACTAGAGGAGTGTGGACAATAGCATGTAGTGACTTTTAGTTGGCTAAGTAGGTTCTAATTAGAGTTTAGCTTAGACAATTACAATAATTGCAAATATACGAAATAAATCTATGTCAGACCTATTCAGACCATTCCGAACATTAGTTCTTTATTTTATAAACAACTAAAAATGTGCATTTGAAATAGAAATGTAATGAAAAACCATTAATTTTGAAGCCACAATAAATAATGATTTTTATTAATATTATGTGGATTATGAAGAATTTCAACCTAATTTTTAAAACAAAGTAATTGTCCAGTAGCCTATAATTATTAAACAAGTTTTTGAAAATTTAAATTAATTCAATTATTTTGATTCGTTTGTTTATAGAAAAGAAATAGGGAGAGCTTTTTCTCTTTCCAGTCATGTATTCCTTCCAATTACCGGACCAGTCGACTTTAATTGCTATGCTTGCAAATTCACTGGAGAGATGAGAAATGCTTTTTCTTTTAATAAACGGTTATTAAATGAAGATTTTCAGTGGAAAAAGAAATATTAATTTTTATCTTGTATTAGTATATAAACTAGAATATAAAAATATTTTCTGAATTTAATCCAATCAATATTATATTTCTAATTCATTTTAGATGGATAGGTAGAAATGACTAAATCTTGTACCTCTTTGAAACTATGTAAGAAATGGAAAATGACTTGATTTTGCTAAGTAAT
This sequence comes from Symphalangus syndactylus, assembly GCF_028878055.3. NCBI lineage: Eukaryota > Metazoa > Chordata > Mammalia > Primates > Hylobatidae > Symphalangus > Symphalangus syndactylus. The sequence continues at coordinate 17,248,393 of NC_072423.2, read as the reverse complement.
CTTTGTTTATAGTTTTAGAGGTAATTATACTTCAGATTTTTTCTTTATTATGCATAATAAAATGCAATTTTGATTGTTACCATTATCCTCAAATGTCAAATTATTCTATTCTAAACATTTAGATTTTCTTTATTTCAATTTAACTTGTATTTTTTCTTTATATTTTAAAATTTTAACCTAAAAATCTACGTAAATATTTTTGAAATGTGTCATGAATAATTTTGCACAATTCTGGGGGGTTTCTATTTTATATTGAAGGTTTGAGAAATCGCTAAAGAAATTGAAGGTAGTAATTGTTATAGAGAAATGATTCTCTCAATGATAAGAGGACTGAGGAAAGATCAATGAGTAATTATCCTCTTCTCCTATTTGTCTTAGATCCAACATCTCCTTTCATCTTTAGTACACTTGCCTTGGTTGAGACATGTACTACTACACTTGCCATCTCCCTGCTTTAAAATACTCCCTGTGAATGGGAAATTTGGCAATTTCTTCTCTGTAGAAGGCCAGAGAGTGAATATTTTAGACTTTGTGGATCATAAAGTCTCTTTTACAGCTACTTACCTCTGCCACTGTAGCATAAAAGCAGCCACAGACAATACATAAGTGAATGTGCTCCAATAAAAATTTATTTATGCACACCGAAACTTTCATCTGCCATGAAATATTCTATCCTTTAATTTTTCCAACCATTTAAAAATGCTACAACTATTCTTAGCTTTTGAGTCATGTGTGAATCTGGTCTGTGACCTGTATTTGTATGGCTCATGAAACACACACAGTAAAGTTTGACAAGCAGTGTGATCTATACAATTTAAAAATTACTCATTATTAAGCCAGTCTGTATATAAATATATTATTTTGAAATACAACTATACATACTCCTACATCCCTCATTAAATTTTTATTCTGGCTTTATTAAAATATAATTCACATATTATAGAATTCACCCATTTAATATATACAATTCTGTTGTTTTTAGTGGATTCACAGAATTGTGCATCCATCACTACAATCAATCTTAGAACATTTTCATCACCATAAAAAGAAATCCCATAACCATGAACAGTCATTCTCCATTTCTCCTCATGCTCCCCTAACCCTAGGCAACCACTGGTTACTGGTTTCTGTTTGTCTATTACAGATATTTCATATAAATGGAATATACAAAATGTCAGCTTTTATAACTGACTTCTTTCACATAGCATAATGCTATCAATTATGCTTTCAGTTAATCAGTATTGTGGCACGTATCAGTATTGCATTTCATTATATTGCTAAATAATATTCCATTGTATGAATATCCTACATTTTAATTATTCATTCATCAGATTATGGACATGTGAATTGTTTCTACTTTTTGACTAGAATGAATGATGCCACTATAAACATTCATGTACAAGTTTTTGTGTGTACCTATGTTTTCATTTCTCTTAGATATATCCCTGAGAGTAAAATTTCTGGGTCATACAGAAATATGCCACATTTCTTTTCTTAGTGATTTCTAATTTCATCCCATTGTGCTCTTAGAACATAATTAGTTTGATTTCAGTTATTTTAAACATACTGAGATTTGTTTTATGGTCTAGCATATGGTTGTATTCTGGAGAATGTTCCATGTGAACTTGAGAAGAACAATAAGTGCTGAGAGACCAAGGGAATATATCTGTGTTCACTAACACATGTATATACATATATCCACAAATATTTTTACATGGAACCATCTGTATCTATGTTAAGCTAAATGTGAGTTCCTGCTTCTATTTCCATAGATCATTTATTATCACATGGATCATTCGATCCCCTTCCCTTGCTTATCTGTAACCTTCTGCTCAGAAGAACAATGGGAAATCCACCTCCCACCATCCACCACCCATTGCTTAATTGCTAAATTCCAGTACACATGTACAGTGGTTTAGCATTGTTAATGTACTCTTGTATAAAACAACTTTATTAATTAGATTCAGCACATATGCATTGTTACTTCTGTCTTTAGTCTTACAGTCTCCATTCATTTGCAAATTTACTTAATTCAGCACCCAACCCTCCACCCACTTCACTGAGGTTGTTTCATTTATGTGCAATGTGTATTAGTCCATTATCACGCTGCTATGAAGAAACACTTGAGACTGGGTAATTCATAAAGGAAAGAGGTTTAATTGACTCACAGTTCTAATTGGCTAGAGAGGCCATAGGAAACTTACAATCATAGAAGGGGAAGTAAACATGTTCCTCTTCACATGGCAGCAGGAGAGGGAAGTGCCAAGCAAAGGGGGAAAAGCCTCTTCTAAAACCATCAGCTCTCCTGAGAACTTACTCACTTTCATCAGAACAGCATGGGGTAACTGCCCCTGTGATTCAACCACCTCCCACTGGGTCGCTCCCAGGACACGTGGGGATTATTGGAACTACAATTCAAGATGAGATTTGGGTGGGGACACAATCAAACCATATCATAATGCAATTAGTTTATTTGCTCGCATTCTGCATTCCATCTTAAATATACATACTTTCCACTGAAATTCATTTGGCGACTACTGATTTGTACGAAAAGGGAGCCTACTTAGAAAAGGCAAACGCTTGAGCTTTTGTTGATTTAACTTCATATTTATAAAAATGACTGATTTTGATTGCTTTTTATAGCTAAATAACAGTCACTGTTGGTGAACTTTAAACCTAGTTATAATCATAAAGGTTACTTCCCAGTAAAAGTGCTTCACCTTACAGATGCAGAAACTAAGATGCATAAATTATCCACGTCTCTAGAAAGAATATTCTTTCCTCCATTCTTTCCCAGGTTCTATCAGATGCAATTATTGTCATAAATATAACAGTTATATTCTCTAATCATACTGCCTTCAGGACTTAAAATATTCTAAGTACTTAAAGTTAGTAAAAGGAGGAAAACAACTTTGAAATAAGCAAGTACGTAACTCCCCAGTAGGTTTTAATAGCGTATTTCACTTTAGAATAAGGGTGAATTAGTGCAGGGAGAACTTTGATTTCTGTGTTTGGCATTTATCCAGGAGATTCCCTGAAGTATAGCCTGACTCATTGCTGGTAAGAATACTTCTCCTAAGGAAAGCTCTAATCTTGCCAGTTTGTATGGTGCCAGGGAACTCTAAATAGTCCTGCATTTCAGCATGTACTTATTTAGGCTTTCTATTTAAGTGTAAGGTTTAATAAAATGTATCTCCATAGACTGTATCCATCGTCCATGACGTAGCTCTATCTGGGCCTCATTAATTAATCTTTAGAATAATCATGTCATATGTAATATTACTCAACATCTATCTTGGTTGGAAACTTTAAACAGCATCACTTTAGAGCAACTGGCTGTGCTTATGTTGTTACTCAATCTCACCTTTTGCTAAACAAGGTGAAAACAGAAGTGAGTTTTCCTTGCCCTTACAGGTCCACAGGGCAAAATAATATGGCTCTAGCAGTGTAAGAGGGATCAAGAACTGCATAAATCACCTGAAGGAAGTCAACTGCATTTCTAGAATTCTAGCCCTTTTGTAGGCAGACATTGCAATGAATATGGTTTCTTGGTTTAGTACTCTTATTCTCCCTTTCTCTGTGTGTGTGTGTGCTTTGTGCATATATGTGTGTGCACACGACTGTCCTCACTACCTGCAGTGAAAGGAAATTATTTAGTTAATTAGGTAATTTACTGCATAACCGGAATAGGAGTGATATACCAGGAATTATTGAAAGCATCATAATTTTTATTCCAGTCTTTATTTAAAAATTGAAACTCCTCTTACATGTCTTTTTTCCCTCACCCTCTTATCCACCTAACCAAGAATTCTTTTCATTGCTTTGTGAGGTTTTGTTCTGGCTACTTCTTTCAAATTCCCATAGTCAGCACTATTTTATATCTTCATCTCATATTTTTGACTCATTGTTCAATGGAATCCAAACTGGGCTCTCCAACAAGGGCTTTCCTGTCTGCAACCTCTGCAATCTTTATTTATTTATGCATTTAATGTTTATTTAATGGACTGTGCCATCCACTTGGAAAGGTATACAAATGTTTGCTGAATCTCAGCTTCTGCTATGTAAAACAGTAATTGCGAGATAGCATAATGGGCACTCCATAACATAATAAATATACTCCCTGCACTGAATGCCTCCTATATTTTCTTCCTTTAAATCTTTGCTCAAGTTATTATTATTAATTTGAAAAGACCTCTTTCCCTACTTAGCTTATTAAAATCCAACACAGCCATCCTTTAAAGTTAACTATGAATGTTGCCCTATTCCATGCAATCTTCAGTGACAATCCAAATCAGAACAGTACTCTTAAACTTCAATATTACTTAATTTTGGTACCCCTATATTTCATATTTCACAATTCTTCAAAATTGTATTAAATGTATAATAATGATATGTTAGGCACTTTACATATATTATCCCATGTTTGTAGCTTCAGTATAACAAATATGGAATCAGAAAGGCTTTAGTCTATATCTTGTTTCTGGCAAGTCCATTAATCATTACTCATCTATCAAATTACACTTATGGTTCCTCATAATGTTGTTTTGAGGACAAACGAATTTATGCATGATCCTATAAAAAGTACTCAAAATTATTATTATTATTAATATTATTACCATCTTAGTACTAAACTGATGCCCAAAAGGTGCAGTGAACTGAACAAGATCATACCAATAATAAACAGTAGATTCAGGTCTCTGATTCCAAGTCACACTGCTTTTAAATACCACACTGTGTTGACTACCAGACACATTTTTTTTATTATTAACTAAAGGTTTGTTGGTAGAACTTCATATTGCAGGCACTGGGCAGACATTAGCTGCATCTTAAAGCAAAAACACTTTGTATGCCCTGTATGCTTTGGTTTGTGTAATATTGCACACCCAAAAATGGCATCTACATCTATCTGAATCAAGTAGTTTTGACTTTGAACAGGTAAAGTGTGGTTGTCAGCAGGGCCTGGATAGCAGATATGCTTTCAGTGATTCACCAAAGGTTGGAGAACCAAGAAAAATGAGAAATATCAAAGAATAATTAACCAAGAAAGATGAGAAGTATCAAAGAAAACCAAGAAAGATGAGAAGTATCAATGAAAAAAAAAAAGACTGGATTCAACACCAGTTTCTCAGTCTTCTTGAAAAGGACTTTGAGAAGTTTTTTAAGCGAGGTAATAGAAAAATCCTGGAGGACATTAAGGGCAAGGTTGTCAGTGTCATTAAGCCATCTGTGTTTGCTAAATTGGTACTTAAGAAGTTAGACTCCTACCTTCTCACAGAGACTGGGAGATAGGGGAGCTATCTTCCTTGATGATTGCATGTCAAATGAATGATTCCCAGGTCTTTGAGAAAGACATTCTTGTGTTGTAAAACTGTCCAGAGGCTGAAAGAAGATCTACATCTCAAAAAGGCAGGGAAATAATTTTCAATGGAAAGGTTTCCAAAGTAAATTCTCTAGAGAAGAGAGGTTAGGAGCCTGTAGTCAGGAAGAAGTCTGAAGCTTGGTCAAGCTGAAGGGAATGTTAATGCCATTCTTGTTCAGAGTCATCCTAGTCCAAAACCTATCCTTCAATCAGTGTATTCCATGTGCACCAGAATCACCTGGAGGGCTTGATAAAGCATGTTGATATTAAACTTGATTTTTGGGCTTGGTGGAGGGGGTGGGAATGGTTAATAGGTGCACACAAAAAAATAGAATCAATAAGACCTACTATTTGGTAGCACAACAGGATGACTATAGTCAATAATAACTAAAAGAGTATAACTGGATTGTTTTTAACACAAAGGATAAATGCTTGAGGAGATGGACACTCCGTTCTGCATGATGATTATTTCACATTGCATACCTGTATCAAAACATTTCATGTACTCCATAAATATATAGACCTATTTTGTACCCACAAAAATTGCAAAAAATAATCAAAAATAAAAATTAAAAAACACATGTTGCTGAATCTTACCCCTAGAAATTCTGATTTATATAATTTTTGTTAACATGTTCTTATGTGATCCTGAAACTTCTGATCTGTGGGCTACACTTATAGCACCACTGCCCTAGAAAATTGTGTGTCATATAACTGGTCACTAGCTTCCCTTCATCATTAGCAGTTTTCGACAATTTCAGGCTAGACTATTAGGCCTCACTGATTATTCAAAGTTAACTAAAAAATTAATTGTTCAAGTACATTTTGAATATTTTCAGTGGAAAATAATAAAAAGTAAAAATACTATAACATTCTTGATGGGTTCTTATATATAGCTCTAAGTTGATGAAACAATTACTATATGAACTATTTTTATATAATATAATAAATTTCATATAATATATAACATATAATATGTTATATATTATATATATTTTAATGAAAGAAGGGGTATTTTCTTATTTTATAAAAAAGTGAAAGTAGAAATTTTCCCTGCCAATTTGCTGGACAGAATCTAGTTGAACGACAATTACCCAGTCAAAAATCTAGTTGAACAATAATTATAACTGTCTAGTCTTTATGAAACAAAAATAAGTCCACTACCAAGAGATATTTTCCAAATAAATGGGCAAGTCCACTGCCACTGTATTTTTTTTTCTGGTTTGAGAATTCCTTAAATGAAGGACGTGAACAGCCATTAAGAGCCAAAGGCACCTCTCATGAAGTCCAGACATACAGAACCTGTAGTTCACAAAATTATTTCCCTTCCTCCTGATTGTACGTTCATTCCTTTTGTTCTCATGAGATCACTCCACCATTTCAGATTTTAAGCACTGGACATGACCCGCTTGTATCTTTTTGCCCTCTTTTTACTGAGGCCGTAATATTTTCATTCTAAATGAAATATTGCCATTACCTTGAAACATTTAGATATTCCTTTTTAAAGGATGTCTCCCACATTTTCATTAAAATTTAAAATTGCTGAAGAGCCCTGTTGTGGACTGAGTGTATTCCCCACAGCCATTTGTTGAAGCCCTAATCCCCAATGTGATGGTATTAGGAGATGGGGTCTTTGGGAGGTGATTTTGTTTAGATGAGGTCATGAGGGTGGGGCCTCCACGGTAGGGTTAGTGTTCTTATAAGTATAGGAAAAAACACCAAAGTCTCTTCTCTCCACCATGTGAGGACACAGTGAGAAGGCATCTTTCTGCAAGCCAGAAAGAAGGCCCTCACTAAGAACTGAGTCTGCTCGCACTTTGACCTTGGACTTGGTGGCTTCCAGAACTGTGAGAAATAAATGTTGTTGTTTAAGCCGCACAGTCTGTGGTGTTCTGTTATGGCAGCCTGAGCTAAGATAAGCCCTCTTGGCTATCTGAACAGAGCTCTGGTCCCTTCTCCCGGTTTTACTGTCAGTATTCTGGGGAAGAAGAGCATTTATCAACAAACATTTGCAGAGCTCTCAGTGTTGTTTTTAGTCTACACAGTAAGACTTTCTACTTTTATGATTCTGCATGCGATAATATCTGTTAATAAAAGAAGGGGTATTTTCTTATTTTATAAAAAAGTGAAAGTAGAAATTTTCCCTGCCAATTTGTAGGTCAGAGTGTACTTACCCAGTCAAAAATCTAATTGAACAAGTTAGGTAATGGTTTTCTAAATAACTTGGGTAATATTTTTCTTTCAATTAATATTCACTGCCAATAGCATTAAGATGTTTACGGAAGGCAGGCATGGTGGCCCTTGCCTGTAATCCCAGCATTTGGGGAGGCCAAAACAGGAGGATCACTTGAGGCCAGGAGTTAGAGACCAGCCTGGACAACATAGGGAGACTCTGTCCCTATAAAAAATTTTAAAAATTAGCTGGAGATGGTGGTCCTCACCTGTGACCCCAGCTCCTCAAGAGGCTAATGTGGGAGAATTGCTTGAGCCTGGAAGGTTGAGGCTGCAGTGATCCACTGCACTCCAGCCTGGGTGACAAAGTGAGACCCTGTTTGAAAACAAAAAAAGATATTTATGGAAATAAAACTGCTTTAGAAATGAAATTTTAATGGTGGATAAATTTTTGTCAAAGTAAACATTGTTTTCTCAGACAACAGCTTTATGGAAAACCATCAATTTCAATGTCTGTTCTTTTGGGAACAAACAGTCATTTTGGAAAATGACAAGTTGTGATACTCTAAAAGAAATAAGAAGGAATATCAGTGAAGTATCTTCTTAAAAAATATCACATTTTGATGTGCTAACCCAACATCCTTTGCACCTCCAGAAAAGAAAAATGATTAACTACTGAAACAAAACAGTTCTTTTCATTATATGGAGACTGCTTCAAATTTATTTTAAGTCGTAAACTACATATGTTCAAGCTGAATTCATGTATAGTATTGCTCACTAATAACATAACTCCAGTATTAATTCAAAATTAGTTCGACAATTTTTCTCCTTTTTCAGCCATTTTAATTGTGTTCTCATTATCCCCCAAAAAACTATTTTTAGTGTGGCTTGTCATGTCCTCTATAATACAGAATAAGTCATGTCTAATGTTATGCCAACAGATTTTTCTCTTCAGTCAAATTAAATAAAAAGAAGGTACTAGGCATTATCTCACTGAAAAGTACAAAAATGAAATGATTCATATTATGCAAATATAAGTATTAATCTGACAACTTCAGGAAAGGAACTTTAGTAACTGTTTTATTTAAATGACTAATATGGGAAACTCAGATTATAATCTTTAAAATATGGAGTTATTATTTTTATTTCAGTATCCAATAGAAAACTTATGTACTTAAACTTATGATATAATGAATTCTAAATGTTGTAAGTTTAGAGTTTTAGTAGACTCTCTTATTTTCCTTTTTTTATTATTTCCTTCTTGATTTGAAAATTCAGGAAATTATCCCCCTTTTTATAATTTCTAAATGATTTGGTTTTTATTCTTTGATAGAATCGTGACATTGGACTTTAAATATCATTTATGTCATTTGTTCTACTTGTTTAATTTTATATTTTTTTCTCTAAAGAAAACCTTTTCCAATTCATTCTCTTTATATAGAGATAGATAGATCAACAAATAAAGATAGATAAAAGGTAGATATGCATGCCTACATGACCTCCAGTACTTTCAGACAGTAACATTAACCTTTTTGGACTGCTAATTTTGTCTCAGACACTGGCACAAAAGTACATTACATGTATTACCTCATTAAATCATTGCAACAACTCTTAGAAGCTCTTTTTTAAAATCCATTTTTTAGTCTGCTAAATGGAAGGCTAGTAACTTGCCTGTAGTCCCACTGCTATTAAGTGGCAGTTTTAATGCAGGTCTCTTTGACTATGCTATATGTGTCTCATAGATACGCGTTCTATTCTGTAAAATAACATTTTTCTGTAATTAAACAAAAATACTATAGTTCATCTTATACAGGAATTCAGAGTTATGAAATTGCAATTGCATGAAAGTGATAATTGAATATTTTAGAAGCTGACAACTTCACAATTACCTATGCATTTGCTACATGGGTGTCTTCTGTATATACATGTATATGTTTTAGATATATAATTGTTTTCCATCTAAGAATTCCTTCTCAAGCCCAATGTAATACACTTATTATTCTATATTTGCTTCTAATTTTTTAAAATTTTCTTATTCATATATACAATATTTATAAATGGAAACTGATTCTTTGTATGGTGTGAGTTTGGAGTAAAACTTATTCCTTGTTTTTTTCCATATGAATAGCCAGTATTCTCAGTGGTCCCTCACTCCATTTAAAATCCCAGCTCGGTCATGTATAAGCACTCCACATAGGAGCATGCCAGATGAGCTCCGTAACCGTTTCCACTTGTTCCTTTATCTATCCTTGCATCAAAACAATATGTTCTTAATTCCAATACTTTTATTATAAGTCTTCATACCATAGGCAAAACTTCCTCATTCTTCTTTAGCATCTGCTATGATCATCTTGGATAAATTATATGACATAAAATTATTCATAAGGAATATTCCACTTTGATTTTCGAAAGACTTTTGAACCCCACTTCTGCTTTCTGGCTGTGATATTGCCTGGTTAACTCAGTCTCACTCATGTCTTCTCTTCCCTTAAGCAAGGTTCCTCCATTTAGGCTTTCCTCCTCAGGCTATATCAATGTGCTTTCCGGTGTCTCAGTGCACCCTCATTCTTTAGCACTTGCTGTGATTTTAGCTTTGTAAAGTTGCGCAAGAGATCTTATAAGGGTTTTGGTTCAAATTGCATTTATAGATGAGTATGAGGGGAATGAATGTGAATCACTGTATGTTGTGCATACATCTCTTCATTTCCTTAGGTCTTTCAAAAAATTTATATTTTCTTCGTAATAGCCTTAATAGTTTTTCTTATATTTATTGCCAAGCTTTATATTATCACTTTCATTGTCATTGTAAAACTTATAATTTCCTCTTACATTTTCCATATCTTTGTTGCTGGTGGACAGGAAAGCAATTGCTTTCTGCATATTCATGTTACGGTTGGCTAACTTCCTGAAATCTCTGTAATTCTAATAATTTTCTAGGGATTCACTTTTTATGTAGACAATATAATTTCCATAAATAATTATGGTTTGGGGTGTTTTAAAAAACCTTTTCAACCTCTAGTTTTTTTTAATTTTTTTCCTAGGTTAATGAACTTGCTATGAATTTTCACTACTCAGTTGACTATATATATATATGTGATTCATATATATGTGATTCATGTATACATATGATAATGGACACTATCATCATGTTTCTGATTTTTAAGAGTATTACTTCTAATATTTTATTATTAAGTGTCTTTACTTAGGCTATAAAAATAGAAATATCTAAAGTTTTCAGGTTTCCAAACAGAAAAGAAAATGACTTAGAGCAGGATGATTTATAGGAGTCCCAAATTTCACTATGAAACTGTGGATTTCAGAAAATAAAAAAATATCTACAGAGTTCTGAGTCACAGGAGATGTAATGCCAAAAATATCATACTTGGCCAAATTATCAGCCAAATACCAATGTAACAGGTATAACTTCCTAAAAATGAATGGTCTTTGTAATTATAACAGCTAAAAAGAACTCTTGAAAACCAATTATGAAATCCAGAATTCTGCCAAAAAAGTAAATGGAGAGACATAGAGAAAAGACTAGTGCCAGATTCAGTGTCCACATAATTAGCACACTGTCTACAAGGCCTCGTATAATCAGGCATTTACCAAGAAATTTAATCCAGCCAAATAGTCCCTGAGTATAAAGAAAGCATATGGTCTTGTTCTTCAAGGATATACGAAAGAACTCAAAGGATTACACCTACAAGCTCTTCTTGAAACAATTAAGGTGGCAGTAAAATCAGGTTCCACTGACACACGTATAATTACCTCAGAAATGCAGAATCTGTGGTAAAAATGACTTGGTAAATATTAAATCCAGTAATATTCAGATAATTTAGTCTAGTATGAGTAGAATGCAAGGTAAATACTGTAGAATTTGCTCTGTAAAAATATGACTAAGAAAACAAACTGCTAAACATATATTGTTGAAACTGAAAAGTAAAAGGGAATGTTTTTTACTTATCAAGTATAGTTTTTATTAGGTATATCTTATCTTTATAAAATTAATTCTGAATATCCATTTACCCATGTATATAAACAAATAATATATAAATAATTTTGGTTATTTTAATAATCATAGTTATTTCTGGTTGGCAAAATGTTTGTGAATGTCTTTCTATCTTTTCTAAACTTCTATATGTTTGAATTTTTATTCTTGGTCTAAACATCATCACTTTAATAAAAATTGTTACATATTTTCAATTATTAGGTTTAAACAATGAAAGATAGAGATACACCCTGTGTAGTCACATGTATTGATATATCCACAATAGATCACAAGATTTTTTGTTTTAAAGGGACTTTTAACAGCAATTTAGTTCACTTGCTTCATTTTACAAGAGAGAATTAGAAAGTCCAGGTTGTTTAGTAAACTAGCCAATATCATGTAGCTGGTTAGTGACAGAAAGAACAAAGGCTCAATTGAATATTATCTTGAATTAAATTAATCAAAATTATCATACAGACACAAGAATGTTCACATTACCATACACGACAGAAGATTTATTATTATTATTATTATTATTTTATAAAATAGACACAAGGCCTTGCTATGTTGACCAGGTCAGTCTGAAACTCCTGGCCTCAAGCAATCCTCCCACCTCAGCTTCCCAAGGTGCTGTGATTATAGGCGTGAGCCAGCTCATCCGGCCAATAAAGAAGTTTTAAACCCTATTCAAGTAAGACATAAAATTATTCACAAAGAATATTCCACTTTGATTTTATAAAGACTTTTGAACCTTGGGCTCACTTCTGCCTTCTGGCTATGATATTGCCTGGTTAACTCAGTCTCGTTCATGTCTTCTCTTCCCTTAAGTAGAGTTCCTTCATTCAGGCTTTTTTCTGTGGGCTATGTCAGGTGCTTCTCTTTGTCTCAGTGCACACTGAGAATATCATTATCATGGCCCTTTAAATAAATCCAGTGAGTTGGATTTATTTATTTGTATGCTGGTCTGCCCCACCAGACTGCCAGTTCCTTCAAGCTGGAATCCTTTCATTATCATATTCGCCAGTGCCTAGCACAATGGAAAACATTAAGTTTCATATGTACATTTATTTAACTGATTGAATTGCATTTAGTAATCTATACACTCAACTAATTATGAGCACTTATTATGAGAAAGACATATTGAGAAGAGCTGGATTATTCCTTTGTTTCTAGACGAGTCGGTGAATTTTACGCAAATATGCAAACTTCTACTTCAGTTCCAATTTTAAGGTTTTGAATAAGGAATCATTTATGATCTTTGCCTAGCAAACATATTTCAAAGGCATCATCAGTAGGTACCTGGCCAAAATTCCAGTAAAATCTCTTTTTCAGAGGACATTCTTTCTGTTTTTATATGATTTTTATAACACTATGTCTTAAAAGTATATCGACATAACAGTCCAACATGCCCAAGATGTATCAGAAATATGGTTTCCAGTAAAAATAAGCTCCTTAGAAAGCTTTTAGTATTGCTGTTTTTTTCTAGAAGAATGATTGAAGGATTTTTAAAAAGGACTTGTATCGAAGCAGAGATTTAGAATAAAACTGTCATGTTCAATTTGATGCTTTATGATTGTGACATGCAAAAAAATATTGTAAAGTTACAGGGCTATCATTATTTTATTGAAATCTAAGGTAAATAGGCTCTTTTCTCATGTATCTATCTTCTTGTTCAGAACAACTGCATTTTGAGAATAGAAATGTTATTCTGAAATATGAGAACTTACATGAAAGATAAATATGAAAAGAGTGAGAAGAAAAATAAGTCTTAGAGCAAGCCCTGTAGTATTTCGAATACTAGGGAGACCGCTTGAGGTCTAAATTTTAGTGTCTTTTTTTAAAGCATGCTATTCATTGTTAATATGTTTTTCCCAATAAAAATAATTAAAAAGTTTGGGTGCCTGAGATGACCCATTTCTCCTTTTTTTTCCCCTCTGAGACAGGGTCTTGCTCTGTTACCCAGGCTGGAGTGCAGTGATGTGAACACTGCTCCCTGCAGCCTTGACCTCCTGGGCTCACGTGATCCTCCACCTCAGCCTCCAAAGTAGCTGGGACTACAGGCGTCCACCACCACGCCCAGCTATATTTTTGGTAGAGAAAGGAGTCTCACTATATTGCCCATGCTGGCCTCCAACTCCTAGGCTCAGGCGATCTGACCATCTAGGCCTCCCAAAGTGCTACTATCACAGGTGTGAGCTACTATCACAGGTGTGAGCTACCATCCTCGGCCTCCATTTCTCTTTACTACGCCAACCTTTCTATTCCTACTGCCTTGATCACCAGGATATTTCCTCCCTAGTTACTCTGGTCACCTCTCTGATTGTCTTCCTCAGAATCCCATCCCTTCGATTCCCTTTAAATGTCAACCTTCCTCCTCCTCCCTTCTTCCTGGATCCCTTTTTCCTCTCCAGCCTCCCCTGCAAATACTGCCCTTGATCCTCCTAGGCTATTGGATGGTTTATGTAAGTCTCAGTTGCTCTCTGTTTCTTCATCTGTAACGTGGAAATGATAGGAGTAGCTTTCACACAGAGCAGATGTGAGAATTGAGGGACAGAGTGCTTGGATATGCTTTCTCAAACATAAACAGAAATCGTGTAATGAGTATCAGCTGTTATTATAATAGAAGTAAGGTCAACTAAGAGATATCCCTGCCTTAGGCTTTTTCTTATCAAACTACACTACACCACCAGAGTTAACCATCCTGAAATACAAACATGATCATGAATTCAGTGGTTGTCAATATTAATTTAAAAAAATCACCCCAAATACCTCTGTCAAGCATTTAATCTGTCATTCATCAAATTTAGTATTTATTACCAGATAGGCAAATCACTAGCACATAATTTGTGAATTGAGAAGTTTGTCTCCTTCTTTCATTTTGGTAGATTCTGCCCCCTGAATTCTGTAGTGGAAACTTTTTTTTTTTTAAGTTCTTTTTTTTGTAGTTCTAGAGTTTCTTTGTGAAGATAAAAAAAATGACTATATATTTTTAATTATTTTTCTTTCTCATACAAAAACAGCTTTTTTTTTTTCACATATAGTGATCCTCCTGCCTTAGCCTCCCAAGTAGCTGGAACTACAGGCACAGGGACTCCAGGATATACATATATATCCTCCAGGAGATACATATGTATCCTGGATAGATTGTCATGTCGGCATATAGAAAGCTTTCTTATTCCAGTAAGTACATGTACCATTGTTTATTTAATAAATTCATTATTAATGGCTAATTTTATTTTGCAGGTTTTGCTATATGAACAATTCTATAATACATAACTTACGCACATAACATTGTTATGAATGCAGATGTATCTAAGATGTACATTTTAGAATGTGGGAATGATGGTTCAAAGTCACATGTATGCAATTTTGATATATATTTTTCAAATGAAATATGTATTAGTTTGTTCTCTCAGTACTATAAATAAATACCTGGGACTGGGTAATTTATAAAGGAAAGAGGTATAATTGACACAATTCTGCATGGCTGGGGAGACCTCAGGGAATTTACAATCATGGCAGAAGGTGAAGGGGAAGCAGGCACCATCTTTCACAAGGCAGCAGGAGGGAGAAAGAATGCACGTGTTGGAGGAACTGTCAAATGCTTATAAAACCATCATGTCTCCTGAGAACAGCATGGGGGAAACTGTCCCCAAGATCCAATCATCTCCCACCAGGGCCTGCCATCAACGTGGGGATTATGGGGATTACAGTTCAAGATGAGATTTGGGTGGGGACACAGAACCTAACCATATCAATGCTTGTTATACTTCCTGCATTGATTACAGATGCCACCTTTGTCATCATATCCTCTTTCTAGATTTTCTTTGCTTTTCTATTATGATTATTCATCTGCCATTGCCATACTGTTTTAATTATTGAGGCATTATGTTTTAATATATATTTGGTCTCCCCCACCATTGTATTTATTTTTCTGAGTTTTACTGGCTATTTCTTATTTTACCAAAGTTAAATAATGTGTCTAGTTCCCAGGGACTGATTTACTGTTCATTGCAATCAAAATTTAACTAATATGGGAGAATTTACCTTTTGTCCACAATCTTGGTCGATTAAATCATAATCTATTTCCTCCATAAATGTCTTCTAATGATCCTTTGGTGGGTTTTAACATTCTCTTAAGTGTATTTCTCGACTTCTTCACATTTATAAATGATTTTTTTCTTCCATCATAGTTCTTCAATGATTATGGTGTGTATATTCAAAATTATAGACTTTTGATAATTAATTTTATTAACACTTATCTTAGTGAAATTAATTACCTTATGCTTTGTTATAGATTGGAGTTGATTCCATTGGGCTTGTAAATATATAGGCATTTCACCTAAAGTTATTTTAGCTCTTACGTTCTAATAT